>NC_083322.1:20345758-22845758 GCF_963455315.2 Globicephala melas
GGACATTTCTGAATGTAATCAGCGGAGCAGCAGGTACCCTTTGGAATGCTAACAGCAACAGGCAGAGTGGGACCCTATGGCTAGGGGGAAGCATCTTTCGGAATATCAGGGAAACCAGACAGGCTGGACGGTAAGGGCAGAACTCAAGGCAACTGCAAAACTTCTTAACACATCCAGGCCCCAGGCCCAGCAGAGAATGGGTTCTGTTGATCAGAGTGAACGCTTATAAAGGCCAAGGCCATGAGCTGCACTTCTCTATGGGCTCCTTTGCTCTGTTGTCAGTCACTCCCTGTCTTCCTGTCCCAGGTCATTGTTTTGTAACTTCATGGTCTCGGTCATGGGGCTGGATAGGTGAGGGAAGTAGTGGTGATGATTCTATTGAACACAGTTCCAAACCAGACAGAACTACAGTATATTATTTAGCGAAGTTTACCTTGCTGGCCAAAGGGTAAAGCAAACCCCTGTGATTCCCAGAAAGGTAATGGAAGGGGAGAGAGACGTGGGATGGAGATGGGCACACAGATGCTCCTGGTCATAATTAGGGATGAGAAATGCTGATGCAGAAGCTGAGCGATCACAGGAGAATTTGCTAAAACCAAGGGCATTTGACCTCACAGGAAGTATGTGCATTCCAAGACCCTCCCCTGTGCCTCTTGGAAGGGGTGGGAGGTGAGGAACATTTCTGGGTAGAACAAGGCTGTGACATTTTTTTTCCAAATCAGGAGATGGAGGTCCAGAGCCTGAGAGTGAGAGATCCACTTACATGACAACACACGACAAGAGACATTCATCCCGAACACTTCTGTCCATTTGAGATTAAATTGAAAAGAGTAAACGGTGCCTATCTTTTCACTCAGGGCTCTCAGAATATTTCATACGCATGAATTTGTTATCGGTCTACCAACAGAAAGCTTCTCCCCCTTGACCCAGGCTGCTGGGAAGGAAATAGGTGTTCTTACGTCTACCCAATAGTTGTTTTTTTATTATTGTTTCTTTTGCTGTGGTAAGATACACATCGCATAGAATTCACCATCTTGACATTTAAGTGTTCAGTAGCATTAAGTGCATTCTCATTGCACAGCAACCGTTTCCACCATCCTTCTCCAGAATGCTTTTCTTCTTCCCAAACTGAAACTCCGGACCCATTAAACACCAACTCTCCATTCCCTTTCCCTCAGCCCCTGGCAACCCCTTTCTACTTTCCGTCTCTATGAATTTGACCATTCGAGATCTCGTATAAGTGGAATCACGCAACATTTGTCTTTCTCTGACCGGCTTATTTCACGTAGCGTAATGTTTTCAAGGTTCATCCATGTGGTAGTTTGGGTCAGAATTTCCCTCCTTTTTAAGGCTGAATGATATTCAATTGTATGTATATCCCACATTTTATTTATCCATTCATCTGTCCATGGACACTTGGGTTGCTTCTACCTTTGGGCTATTGTGAATAATATTGCTGTGAACATTGGTGTACAAGTTCAAGTCCCTGCTTTTCATTCTTTGGGGGTAGCTACCCAGAAGTAGAATGACCAGATCATATGGTAAATTCTAAGTTTAACTTCTTGAGGATCTGCCAAACTGCCCAATAGGTTTTTGCGTAACGCCGACAGAACGTGCCAGGAAGACTACCCTACCCGAAGCCCCCCACCCATTCTCCCCCAGCACAGTGTAAGTACACACAGGGGTCCTGAGAGGTGGTGGAGCTCCTGTCTCCAGAAGCAGTGAGGGAGCTATTGCAGCTGCGTCAATCAGCACCTCTCCTGGAGTCCAGTGGCCACAAGGGGACAGACCTCACTTGTTTGTGGTCCCCGAGACCATCCATCACTAGGATACAGTCATCTCTAGATAGGTCACATTGCCGTCTGATTTGTTCTCCAGGCAGAAGCCCCCGCCCCATGACTTTCTTTTTTCACCTCTTCCTGTGGTCGGAATTCCCTCACTCAGCTAATTAGCACGCCTGGCACTGTAGCGTAAGACTTTAATCAGCGTTGGGTGGTTTCAGTTAATTGTGTGGCTCTGCATCTGGAGTGGTTTGTGTTCCAGGGTCAGGAGAGGAGCCGGCTTTGCTTGGTGTAAGATGTGGGTGGAGGATCTAGGTATCTGGGGAGGGAGAATCACAGCGCTAAGGTGGCTCCGAATCTATCTGGCCACCTGTGCAATTTACCAGCAAGGTGTGGACGGTAAGCAGAGCCATTCGGGTAAAGAATTGCACCCAGGTAAATGATGGGCTGAATCTAATTTTCAAAAGTGATTTAAAGTGTCAGGCAAATTTCTGATGCTTTCCAGAATTACACACGGGATGGGGAGTGAGGCCAAGCAATGATGTACATTGGGAGATTTGGGGTCAGTCTGGGCGAGCGTGGCCATGCTGGAGAATACTGTCTGATGGTGGGACTTTGGAAATTTCCCTGGGCCTGGTTTTCTTTGGGAAAGTCCTGGAAAGGTGAAGGGGTGGGTGGCACTCAGCTTTCAAATGATGGTAACCCTTCTACATGGACTGTCAGAATCCTGGCGGTTTCCCGGTTTTAGCATCCATGCTTTGAAAAGAATGGAGAAAACCTAGATAAATTTCAGAAGAGTAATAAAAAATGACTGAACGTACAGATAGAAAGAGCCTGTAAGAAAAGGTGAAAGGAAGTTGGGTAGCATAATAACTTCCCAGGACTTATGTCCCTGTCCAGCAGGGATCCACCCTGATGAAAAGCAAAGAAAAGTAGGTTTTACCAACTGTAGGTGGTAAAAGCCCTGAATAAGTCTAGGAAGCTGGGCCAAGAGGAAGCAGTGAATGGTTTAGGGGCAGACACCCCAGTTCAAGGAGGAAATGATGTGATCAAGGTAATAAGGGAGAAAAGCTCTTCCAGGCATTAAACTCCTGACCAAGCTCACGAGGCCTCGGAAGAGCAGTTTGGGATGACGAGGGGGAGAGGTAAAGCGGCAATGCAAGGAGGAATGGGTATTAATGACAAAGATGACAATAAGAGTGAACTGTCACTTGCAATGTGCTTGACCATTTACAAGGCTGTTTCAAACCTCTTGGGTCATCTGTGCTTTGGGAAACTCTGTGAATTAAGGGGGATTTTTATCTCCATGTTGAAAGATGAGAAAAAATGGGACTCAGAGACAATAGGATCTCATTGCCAGTAAATGGTGAAGTCAGAATTTGCACCCAGCTCTGCAGGCTCCTACTCTGTTTCCCACCAAATGAAAATGACTCTTGTTTAAAATCGAGAGACGAAGGACTTTACAGTTCCAGGTATTGGCATTATTAAATGCCAGTTGCAAGATATTTTTGGAAATCTGAATGCAAAGGCTTTGGAGGAGATCAGGTTCAGCAAGCAGCTGGCTCTTCTTGTGTTGTGCACCCCAGAACCCCATGGCACGGCCATCGGAGACAGATTATGGAACATGTCACTGGGAGAAACCAGGGAGGATATTAAGTTCAGACCAAGAAAATGCTTTTGCTTGAACAAGCCATGATTTCCTCTTTAAGCCTGTGCAAAATATGGAGTGCTAGACAAGCAGCCGGAACATATGAAAACATTATTATGTACTTATGTTACCAACTTTCATCATCTTTGGCCCCTTTTATTACTTTTTTCAGCTCTAGGCATCAAGTTTTGAAAGATTTTTGCCTACTAAACAAACTGTATTTATTAAGTAATAATATATGTCCTATTTTTAGTATGGGAAATACATCACAGAGTATGCAAACCAACAGAAGACAGCAACAATCCAATTTTCATTAGGCTTTTGGAAATATTGAAAGTAACTGTGGACCTCGTTACCACTCATGAATTCCTAGGAGTCCAGCTACTTTGGGCACCATTATTTATATGCTCACATGACCAGTGTGTCTATGCCCATTTAAGGGGTAGGGAAGGCAATTAAAGAGGCAACAGGAGGAGGGTCAGTTCTGGACTGTGTGTAGAGTCGATGGTGGTGGTGGGGGGGGGGGGGGTAATCTGCAAGAGTCTGATTGTCAGGACCAGTTACAAAAACGGGAAGGTGGTATGTCGGCAGAGCCAAGGCATGGCCCAGGCTGATTGCATGAGCAGTAATAAAAGGAAAGATAAAATTCCAAATGTGCAAAAAGACATCTGAGAATGTGGAGAAAGGGCCACCAAGGCCAAGGGCAAAGTTATAGGAACAGGAGCAGGAAGCTAAAAGGTACCTTGGAAAAAGTAAAAATACACGGTGGTCATTAAGATCACTCGATGGGCACTTGAGAAAACAGAAAAGATATATAAAGGGAAGAAGAAAATTAAGGTGGAAAGGATAAAGGAATCATGTGGGATTTGAAAATAATAATTAATTCTTAATTAATTCCAAAAGAGAGCTTCGAGACTAATTGAGCAGACTCTGGTGCCAGTTCGCCCGTGCACGAGTTACACGTAGCCTCCGCCAAGTGGTACATAATTTGATGGAGGCAGACCAGGAAGCAGCAGGGAAAACGCGGCCTCTGCATTTGCTCGTGAAGCACAGAGGCTCGGCCAGGTCAGCGTGATGTATGCTTCTTCGTGTCTACTGTCTGATGGCAAGAAATTAAAAAGGACGACCAGCTCAAACTCTCTTAGCTCAAGCTGAAAGGTTAGCTAAGAAGTCCTCCATCGAGATAAAAAGGTATCCCGAATGGAAAAGAATGATTACAAAAAAAACCCAAAACCTTTTGTGAAGAAGAAACTGGCAAAAGTGGAGAAGAAATACCAAGGCTATAGGAAGAAAATTAAAATTCCATTTGATCCTGTGTAGCGTTATTAAGTACCTCCTACGTCTCAGGCCCTGAGAAATCATGTCAAAAGACTGACATCAGGGCAAAGCTACGTTGGAGGGGGCCTCCCTGGTGGCGCAGTGGTTGGGAGTCCGCCTGCTGATGCAGGGGGCACGGGTTCGTGCCCCGGTCCGGGAGGATCCCATATGCCGCGGAGCAGCTGAGCCTGCGCGTCCGGAGCCTGTGCTCCGCAACGGGCGAGGCCGCAACAGTGAGAGGCCCGCGTACCGCAAAGGGAAGAAAGAGAAAGGAAAAAAAAAAAAAAAGCTACATTGGAGAACAAAGAAATTCAAAAGATCTTTAGGAGTATGCAGGAAATAGAAGCATTTGGGCTAAACAGAAATGTCATGTGGAACATTTTACATTAACAAGCTGCTGGTGAAAGCTAAGATAAAGTTTTGGGGTTGGAGAGGAAGCCTCTAGTCATGAGAAGAGTGTGGGTAGGAAGAGAAATAGCAACAGCTGCTCTTTGAAAGCACCAGAGTGAACAACTTTATGAGCCAGTTGGCCAACATTATGAGAAAGAGAGAGCGAGCAAGTGTCCCCTACAGAGCGAGTGGATTACACCTTGTTAACAAGAGAGACAAGCGTCTTGGACTCGGGTTCAGCGCTCTCTGGAACCACAAAAAGATTGAAACCTGAAGGAGAAGTTCTGGGAAGGGGCAAAACACTTTAAGGCAAAAGAGAAACAAGAACAGAGAAAGAAGCAGCATTTGAGTTTATTACATTGATAAGAGATAAATATGTGATGAATGGCACATTTGTAGAGATAGTTGGGGGTTGGGGTGGTGGGAAAATTTAAATGTACATGTTATAAACATCTCTGATAACAATGTGATATGAATTCTGTGGAGTCTATTCCCAGGGACTTCTAAGAAAGTAACAGTTGGTTGTCTCCCCACAATGCTTATGGGCCACTTGCTCAAATACGATCCCTTTCGGTTCTGGGGCTCTAGGCCCCTTCCTGCTTCTACACGGTTTTAGGCGATACACCTGATAGGATGGCATGACTTCTTGGTGAACTACTGGGTGTTCTGCAAAATCTTGACCACTATCTCCCGTGTGGTCTTGTCCTAGCTCACCAGAGTCCCTGTGGAGTCCTGTGGTCAGTATCGGAGCTGCGGCGAGTGCCTTGGCTCAGGCGATCCCCACTGTGGCTGGTGTGTGCTCCACAACACGTGAGTACTGCTGGGCAGCTTCCTCCTGCCTCCCCCTCCCCCTCCCCCGGGAGTTCTCTCTGTCCTCGTCTTCTTCTCTATCACCACTCTCCTACTGTTTGACCTCTCCCTTCTCTCCCTCTCTTTTCTTACTCTTCCTTCTATATATCCTTTGTAAATCTATGTATCCTTTGTAAATGTATCCTTTGTAAATCTTATCTCCCTTCTTTTGTTTATCTTATCTTTACCTTCTTTTGTTTATCTTTTGTCAATCTTATCTCCCTTCTTTTGTTCTGACTTCCCTTTAAATTGTCAACTTCCCATAAAAATATATGGAAATGTCAGCATGGGAATGATGAAGGGTCAGGATATGGGAATCACCCTGGATCATTACACACTGGAGGTCTGGAGGGAGATCTCTGGACATTTCTGGTTGCAATTTGACTGTAGACTGTAGACTGACATTCCAGGGCTAGACAGCAGGAAAAAGGCATTGGACTCCTTTCTTTTTTTTTTTAATTTTTTTTAATATGTATTTATTTATCTGGACAGGAGGGTCTTAGTTGTGGCACATGGGATCCTGACCAGGGATCAAGCCCGGGGCCCCTGCATTGGGAGCACAGAGTCTTAGTCACTGGACCACCAGGGAAATCCCTGGACTCTTTTCTCCAGGCTCACGTGGGCCACTAAATCACGTGTGTGATGTCTACTGTCCAGTTAGTGATTTAACAGCCACTTAACAGACTTCAGTATCCCCCCCAGAATCTTCTGGTATTTGAGGGGTAAGTTCAAGTGTGTAGCACCTAAGAACCCTCCTCCGCAGCCCTAACACTCGTCTGGCTGTCAGAGCACCCTGCGCCCGGGGTCACTAGACCAATGTTTGAAACCCTGGTCCAAGTGTTGGCCGATCCCCCTGTGTGGCTCTTCCTTGCGGGCTCCATTTTACTCTCTAGAAGTGGGAAGAAGGCAATGGTAGACAGTGGAGACAAATGGTAGTCTGATAAATGAACTGAGGGGTAGAAGTAGGGTGCAGACAACCCCCCAGATGTGAGGGGAGAACAGAAAGCCTTTCTTAGGGGAGCCAAAGACCCTTGGCATTGCTGACTGGAGAAGCCAACAGTAGTTGGGCCCCACCCACTCTGTGGAGTTTGGTCCCAGCCAAGCTATGGCTGCGGGAACCCCAGGCTTCTGGTTAACACTTGGAACTTGACACACTGTGAGTTGGACACAACTATTACAAACTAAAAAGGACTTAAGTTTTCTTACTAAGAGCCTGAACTGTATGTGACCAATGGCATTTCCCAGTCATTTCCTGCCTCACTCCACCCCAGGAGTGCCTCTGAAAGTTAGACATGCCCTCTTCAATTCTAACACAACCTCTCCAAGGCCCCAGGATGGGCACCCTCCCCTCTCTAGGTGACAGTCTCAGGCATAATGAGACCTAGAGTTCACTAAGGAAAGGTTTGAAATCCCTCGGTTATGCTGTGATGGGAAAAAACGGAGACCCATCAACCTACCCTGAAAAGCAAGTCACTTAGAGATGACCAGAAACTGGGTACAGCAGTGTACCCAAAGCTGTGTATCGTAACAGAGAGCAGTGGCGCCTAAGACTGGCCGCCATACAAGAGGATGGAAGAGATTGCATTCAGAATCCAGGTCAGCTCTGATCAACCCAGAGGAGTTGCCCGGATGATACTTTGCGAGGCAGAGGGGAAGTCGTTTTCTTTGTCCCACACAGTGAGCCCTCAGAAAGGGACTGTGCTCCAGATCCATTGCTTCCTTGGGGGCCTTAGGCCAGCTGGCTTTCAGCTTGGCTAAGGATGGCTCAGCTGCTCCTGGCGTGAGGCTCTCACACCTGGCATCATTTAAGGGCAATCAGAAAAGCTGGCCCCCCTCTGACACTCTATGCCTGTGGGACCCAAAGGCCGGTCTCTGTGTCAGCTTTGATCCTGCCTGGTGATGTCGGCCAGCCCCACATAGCACTGAGCCCTGTGAAAAGCAGGGGCCCCGAGGCTCTGAGACGGCGGCAGGGGCGCTGTGGGTACACCCACCTCCCCTCCCCAGAGCTGAGCTAAACAAGAATGACAGGAGGAGGTACCAGAGATGACTTCCTGCGTGGCCTCAGTTTCCCCTCAGTAACATGACACCTGCCTCCTGTCAGGCAGCAGAAAACAGGGGTGGACTGGGGTCAAGGTGAAGTGTGGACGGTTCACAAAGGAAGCCGTCAGCCTGCACTGGGAAGCCAGCCTCTCTACTCTCAGCGTGGCCTAAAGAAAACAGTCATGGACGTGAACTCTGGGCATCTGCCACCAAGTCCAAATTCCACATTCCCCAGCTGTGCAGCCACCTGAGCCAGCACCGCAGCTCCAAGGTGCTCTGCCAGCTCAAGTGTGGTTCTCTGTGACCTTGAGCCTCCTGGTGGTGGGATGGGCCTGGTGCTGGGGGCTGTGCTGACGTAAAGCCCAACTCCCCCAGGAGGATTCAGCTCACGAGCGCCCTAGGCCAGGGCTGCCCGCCCACCGTGACACTCTGTACATCCACCCTCCCTCCCTCCCTCCCTCCCTCCCGGAGTTAATGGCCAGGAGAACCCCCTGGCCCACGTGGCCAGGTGAAGAAGAGTAGATGCCTGGATCTGCTAAGATGCTTGTAGTCAGGATGTAATGTTTAATTTATATGGAGGGAGATAAACTGATGCTCAGTGTACAGTTTGGAAAGTTTTGATAAATGCAAAACCCAGGTAATCCACACCCCCATCAAGATGTGCAATATTTCTTCATCCAGAAAGTACTCTCATGCCCCTTCCTAATTCTTCCCAATGGGCCTTTCTTTTCCTTTTCTGCTTAAGTTCAAGGCAAAGCCAGACATTGCTCCTCCTATATGTCCAGTTTGCACCCCTTTTCATTTGAAACAGATGCCAACAGGACTTTCATGGCTGAGACTGATGCCTGAGGATGTGGGCCCAGCAGGAAGGAGGGCAGGCAGAGGCTGTGTGGGAAGGATGAGGGGGGCCAGAGAGCCTGCAGATGCTCCCCCTGGGGCGCCTGAGTTTACTAGGAAGGGAGGGAGGTGAAAAGTGCAGGGATTGCATCACTTTGGAGGAGCACCATGCCCACACACACCCCCTGTGCCAGGCACTATGCTAGGCTCAGGGCATACAAGGGGCCTGCATTAGACCTTCTGCCCAGAAGCAAGTTCTTGGGAACCAGGCCTCTGGTCCAGGGATGGGGTGAGGGTTGCAGCCTGTGCTAGAATCAGCATGCTTGTCAGGTCCACGCCGCAGACAAGACCCTGTGCTACGTGCTACAGGGCCCAGCCAGCCTGCCCTAGGAAAACTGTGCAAAAGAGCATCAGAAACAGGGTTCCTTGTGGTGTCAAGATACATCCATTTTCTGTCACTTCTGCCAACTTTTCCCATGGTTGTAAGAAGTGAGAGGGTGGGGAATTTTGTGGGAAGAGAATGACAGCAGAAGCTCTGTGTGTGTGTGTGTGTGTGTGTGTGTGTGTGTGTGTGTGTGTGTGTGTGGACAGAGAGAGGACAGAAACAGAGACAGAGCAACAGGAGGAGAGAGAGAGCGTGCATGCAGCTCAAGATGGGGCCCCAACCAACAGGTGGCTCAGGTGGCTGAAAGGGCTGTTTGTACCAGCAAGGGCACAGGTGGGTTGCAGACTGAAGGGGCTTAAGAAATGCTCATGTAATTGAAACCCTCCCTCCTGTTACTCACCCTCAGTTGTCCTGAGCACAGGCTTGCCAACCCAGTAGCACGGAGGGTCACCCCTGTTGCCCTCTCTTTCAGCCCCGGGCCCCAGCCCACAGGCTTGCTGGCTTCTAATGGTAATGACAGCTTCAACAAACTGTTTATTTGTCCATCACCTTGAGCCTTTGTTTGCAGGGCCATTGGGCCTGAGCCTATTCTGACTTGGTGAAAGAAAGGAAAGGCTGCAGTGCCCCCACAGCCCTGAAGCCCAGCTTTCACCTGTCCTGGGCCTGGAAAGAGCCCTCCAACCCCCAGGTCCCCAGCCCCCTCTCCCTCTTCCCCTCCCGTGCCCAGGCCAAGAAGCCCATCAGTCGCAGCAGGTAACGGGATCCCCCACAGACCTAGTCCCATCGATCGGCCCAGACGTTAC
The DNA here is from genome assembly GCF_963455315.2 of Globicephala melas. Taxonomy (NCBI): domain Eukaryota; kingdom Metazoa; phylum Chordata; class Mammalia; order Artiodactyla; family Delphinidae; genus Globicephala; species Globicephala melas. Next base: position 20,355,809 of record NC_083322.1, read on the forward strand.
CTTTCTTCAGCAGGGTCATCAGCGTCACTCCTGGGAGGCTCATGTAACTCAGGACATTGACAGGCGGAAGATAAGATCAGCTTTTATAAAGTCCTTCCCTCCCCCCCGGGACCCCTCCTCTTTGCAGATTTCTTCTCTTGGAAGGATGCCCTCCCTGGATGGCTTGGCATGGGTCACTGTTCAGGACTCACTTTATATAGTTTCTGCCAAGATGGAGAGAAGGAAAGGAGAGGAGAGGAGAGGAAAAATGCTGCTACCTACACAGAAGGGATGGGTTAAAACTAAGAACCTGTCTGTGGACCGACCCAGTCTGGGCTCAGTTTCCTGCCATAAAATGGCAGTGAAGAGCCATCTTACAGCAAAGCCTTGAAAATTAAGGGAGGGATGTGCAGGCAGCCCCCCGGGGGACTAGCTCTGACTTCAGTGGCTGTGTAAGCAGAGGCTATGGGTCAGACCCAGGACCTCCTCCGTGGTCCCTGTCCTGCCGCTGTCCTCCCCGGGACTGGAGGGCTGTGATGGGGTGGCTGGGAGAGACCCACCGCTGGGAAGTCTTCCTTCCCAGACAGTCTTCAGCAGCCATGGTGTGGCTGTCCAGCGGCCACCTGGGAAAGGGCAGAGAGAGAAGTTTGTTCCACAGTCACACTAAATGTCCCCTTAATCAAGTCCAAACTGATTCCAAAATGCCAGTCCTTTTGTGCTGCTTCTTAGCATATCCCATAGCCTGGTTTTATGTTTATTTTAATTTTTTAACCTGTATCCAAGGGCTACTGGATACTCACCCGCTAAGTCAATGATCTCTCCTTGGGCTCTTTGCAGGATGTCTACACAGTCGTGAGGAATTGTTCAGATCCACTTCTGCCCAGCGAACTCTTTGCAGTCTATGCTGTGGCCTTCCCTGACTCTTTGCGAAAAATTTATCAGCCTCTGGTCCAGAGGAAAGGGTCCCAGACGAGATCCTAGTGTATTTGAATTTTTCTCGCCCCAGCTCAATAGATACAGAACCAATCCACAGGGGATTGGTTCCAGGACCCACAGCGGGTACCAAAATCCATGAACGTCAGATCCCCTAGTTGGCCCTCTGTATCTGTGGTTGCACATCCTAGAGTCACGGTACTGAAAGGCCTCACCTGGTCCGTGCCCTTCATATAAGAAACCCCTTACACACCATGTACCTAGAAGGCCTCCCTTTGCTATCCAGTCTGCCTTCCTCCAGGCTACACATGCCACCTGCCCATTTCTGGGGGCATTCCTGAAGAGGGCAAGGGTAACGATGTTAGGAAGCCCAGTCTCTTCCCTCGTCAGGGTTCCCAGATGTGGAGACAGTGATCGGAGAGCCCCCGTGATCTCCAACTTGAATAAGGTTCCTCTTACCTTTTCTGTGAAGGGCATTTAGGGAGCCCTACCCCATTTGTTTCCAACCTCCTCATGTTCTAAACACAGATTCCCCAAATACTGCACTTCAAGCACAGGCCATGACCAACGTGGAGTGTTAAGGATGGGGGATCACCTACAGGGAGAAGCAAGGAGCCAGTTCTGATATCCGAGGCTGGTAGACCCGCACTACCTGGAGGGCCTGGAGAGACGGACCAGCGGTGGTTTCCCCCATCTCCACTGCGGTTTGGAGGCTTGCCCAGGCCGGACTCACAGAGAGCCCCACTTCCAAATGGAAATTTGCTTGCCCAGCCAGCAGCGCTGGGAGTTAATATTTCCATCACTGTATTTAGGAATTAATTTCTAGAGAACTTAATCACCACCCCTTTCCCTCTCCCTCACCCCCTTCCTTTCTCCATTCCTCTCCCTTCTAATTTTCCACTTGGCTGGGAATTCTCCAGCAGTGAAAGTTCAGGCTTAGGGGAGGCGGTGGTAGCTGCTTCTTTAGAGAAGGTAATCTCATTGGAACCACTGACTTGAATAATAACCCCTCCAGGGGCCAGGACCTTTGTCCCCAAGGGCTTTTAGCACCTCTGAACTGGAGCTGGAGGACCAACTGCAGAGAAAGTGGAGGGAGAAGGGGAGGGATGAAGAGCCTAGGGGGGCCAGACTCCAGTTCTGGGACCCGGGCTGTGTTCCTGGAGCCTGCTTCCTGCTGGCCACCTGTAGGTCTGCGATTCCTGGGGGTGGCAATGGTGCTGGCAGGGATGACTGTCTGGAAACTCAAAGCCATATAGCATGCACTGTTTGAGTCCTGCCTGGAAAATGGATGAAGCAGGGTCTTCCGCCATGTCCAAGGTGTCCCCACAGTGGATTGCAAGGACGTGCTTTTGGAAGTACCTGGAGCCCCTTTGAAGGAAACATCTAAGCCCCCCGACCCAGGGGTCATGAATTAACCCTTTGCACATTCCCTAGCTCTTGCCTGACCTAATGGAAAATCATAGTCCCAGAAGAGCAGGAGGCCATTCCCCTGACAGACCCTTTAAGAACTCAGAAGGAATCCATTCTTCCCCTACATTTTCCTATCACTTCGAAGGTCAATTGTCTGTGCTTTTGAACATTTGTAGCTTCCGCCCTCATGGGCCCTGAGGGATAGTAGAAATGTCAAAACACCCCTGACACTGACCTTAAACTTGACTTTCCATGAAGAGAGCTGAGTTCTCAATACCCTTTGACAGCTAGGAAGAAAGCAGAGCTACAGCTCAGACTACTCTTTTTTTCCTCTTTGCTCCCTCCTGCCATCTGGGGCTCCCCCTCCGTCATTAAGAGGAAAAGTGCTGCAGCCATTGCTGTCTTTTCCTCTTTGATTTGCCCTGTGGTCCAGTCTGGGAGGAGATCTGTGCTTCTACATCAGCTGCAGTTTCGGGGGGTTGGATGGGAAAGCAGAGGAGGGATGGGGTAATACTAGGTTTCATGGAGGACTTATTATGTATGAGCTATGCTCTGTTCTAAATGCTTTACTTGCATCATCTTTTAACCCTCATGATAACCCTATTAGGTAGGTACTATTTTGTCCCCATTTTATAGATGAGAAAACTGAGGCAGCAAAGAGGTTAAGTAATTTGCCCAAGATTACACAGTTAGATGGGATGTTTAAAATTGTAAGCCACGGGTGGCTTCCCTGGTAAGACCTAAATCTGCGGGAGATGATACCTGTTTAGTTGTGGGCTCTCGGGAGCCATGGAAAGATGCAGCCTCATGAACTCTGGGAGCAGGAAACCATGCAGATAGACCTTGTCTTGAGATCCCTCAACCAAGTTCCTTTGTACCTCCTGCAAGAGAGAAGGAGTTGCCTCTTTTCTCTCTGGACTCTATTTGGTAACTTCAGGTGATGTTTGGGCTGAAAGCAGCTTCATTTTTCCTCTCTGCATAATTTAATCAAAGACATTTTTCAGATCTACTGATTGCTCTTGGAAATAGGAACTTCAAAGTTGGGGAGTCAGTGAATAATTGAAGTCTGTACCAGCTCTCTGGGTCTGCTGTTAATGGGAGTAATAACACTATTAATAGTGATGTCAGTGCAGACACCCTGGAAAAGTCCATAACATTAGCTTAATGGCCGGAGGTAATGAAGTCCTCGCAGAGGAGCTAGCCTGGTAAATTAACTTCCCAGACTTTTAGGCAGATGCCCTTGTTGTCATGGGTCTGCTAGAACAGCCTGGGGGTGCCTTGGAGACAAACACACTCACATCTGACCTTTCACCCTTGGGATGAGATTCCTGGACGGGTCCTGGAGAATTCACAAGTCTCAGTAATATTCAAAGTGTTTCCAGTGGCAGGCAAAAACAGCGATTAGCATAGAGAATAAGATTGAGAGGACATTTTTAAATTGCCCTAAGCACAGAAGGGGACATCAGGATGGCAAGGAAAATGGGTTTAGTCTAGAAGCTTCAGGGAGGTGGAGCGCAGTGGGTGAGAGTGGAGGCTCCAGAGTCCATCTGCGTTCATACAGGCTCCCTCTGACTAGCTGATGACCTTGACCAAGTGACTCACTGCTCTCTGTAGTTTCCTGATCTGTAAGGTGGGGTTTAAAATGGTTACCTACCTCCCATCATCTCTGGGAGAGCTCAGTGACATAAACTGTAAGCCCCTTATCACAGTGCCCAATAAGAGCTCAATGACTAGTAGCCATGATTATTTTATTCAGAATTGTGTTTTATTTCTGCATTACACATCCACTTTACTCCAAGGTCATCCTTTCTGTCCATATCTCCCCTTTAGTCAACGCCTTCAGTGATCTCTCAGCTAAATTCTCCTCTCAGACCCTCCACTATTAGGCCGTCCCTCCCACCGAGGCCAGGATGCAGTCTCATGAACTCCGGGAGCAGCAAACCACGCAGATAGACCTTGTCTTGAGATCCCTCAACGAAGTTCCTTTGTACCCACAGCAGGAGAGAAGGAGTTGCCTCTTTTCTACCTGGACTCTGTTTGGTAACTCCAGGTGATGTGGATGGCATACTTCCTTCCCCGTGGCTTGGAGGAGAGGCCCCCGCAGGTTTCCTCTGTGCCTTGAGAGTCACCCTGAGAGCAGCTCAGGGTATCCAGGTGCCCCTCTCCCCTCACCTTTTACCCTACCCCTCACCCGTCTGCTTCTTGAGACAGAGGTTCCCTTCCGTATCCCTGGCTGTTCCCTTCCCTACTCAGCTCCTTGCCCGGTGCTTCCTCCGCTCCTGCAACAGCCCCTGACATCCTCCCTTCTCGGCAGAGTCTCTCCTCTTTAACCAAAAGAGATCAGCACTCAGGAGGGATTTCCCTGCAGTCCCATCTTACCTCAACACGTCCCTCTGAGGACCCTGCTTTCCCTCACTGCCACCCCACAGCAGAATCAGTAGCCCAGAGGTTCCAAATCATGGCCACTCAGAGCAGCTCCATGTTCACCAGGCCTGTCCAGCTTGGATTAAATACTGTTTCCTGAAAGTCAAATACCTCCGAGCAGTCAACTCCCACTGGAAGGCAGGGCAAGCCCTGGCCCCGGCTGAGAGCTTAAGTGCCTTCCCCTATGTGTGATGTGTGCATTTGGGTGACCACCCTGACTTTTACGGGCATCTTTCACAAGCCTCCATCAGTTACGACCGTAAGATCCCAAGTCACCTGGATGTGATCCACTGATGACAAGGCACACTTTGAACAATAATAGGACACGGACACTAGGCAATAGCGAACCTTCTACAGCAGTGATGCTGGGCCATGGGGCTGGGATTCGGACCCAGCGCAGCCTGGCTCCAGAGCGTGCTCTGAACTTCTACCCTCGGCAACTCTGATCCCTCCTCCCCTCCCTCCTGCCCACCTATGTTTACCTTCTGTCTGCTGGGCAGGAGATATGCAGGGGATTCCAGAGTAGGTCAGGCATAGTTTCTTTTTTTGAGACGTTCACACTTGGTAGGAGAGGGCTGCGCTTAGCCTAATAATTGTCATATAGTCTAAGAAGTTCTAGACGGTGGGAAACACCAAAGTGCTCTTAACGTTGCCCGGGGTGGGAGTGGGTTGGTGGGAAGAGGGACTCACGGCAGATGCATTATAGTTGAACCATGTCTAGAGGGACAGGTAGAAGTTGGAATGGGGAAAAATGTGGCGAGAGGGCAGTGCAGACAGACGAGCTGGCGTGCACAAAGCCGAGGAAATCGGAAAGAGGAGATACGTGGAGAGAACGGTCTCGGTTTGCGAAGGGGGGCGCTGAGGCTGAGTGGGGAGGGGGAATAGACAGGACTTCCAGCTCTTTCTGTGAATGAGGAGGCCCTGAGGGCACTCCGGGGTGACTCTCAGGGTTTCGCATGTGACAACCAGTGATTGGAATTACCTTCTTCTTCCAGTTTGGGCTTGATGGGGGAGGACCAGGCTGGAGGAAGGAACCTAGAAGGTTAGTCCTGGGCATGCTCAGTTCGGACATGTCCTAGGAGCCGCTGGCAATGCCTGACCTCCGCGCCGGCCCCTCGCTGGACCAGCGGTCTCCTCCTGAGTCCCTGATCCGTCGCTCTGTCATTCCCAGGTGCACCCGGAAGGAGCGCTGTGAGCGGTCCAGAGAGCCCCGCAGGTTCGCCTCTGAGATGAAGCAGTGCGTCCGGCTGACCGTCCATCCCAGCAACATCTCCGTCTCTCAGTACAATGTCCTGGTAAGGCTGTGGGACCGGGATCCACAGACGTCGGAAGAGCCTTCCCCCCCGCCGCCCAAAAGGGCCTCAGCCCAACACCCCTCAGGAGGGCTGGGCCTAGCTGGCCAGCAAGGCCGCTCCAGAGCAGGGCAGGGGTGTTAAAGAATGTGTCCCCGGGGATGGAAGATGGGGACGTTTGCAGGACTATCGGGGAAGAGGCTTTACGCGCAAGGGGTAGAAAGACAGGGAAAACTGACACCAGAAATGACTGGAAGTGTGACCAAGAGGGGGAACGTGTTGGGAGCCCTATCCTTGTCTTTGAGATGGGAAAGATGTATGTGCAGAGGGAGAAAAGGGGGCGGTGGCGCCCACGTTCTTGCTGGGCACCTGCTGGTTGGTGTTGCCATTTTCCAAAGTTGGGGATAACGGAGGGGAGCCTGACCGGCAGTTCCTCAGGGCCTCAGTCCTGCCCAGGGCCTGTCTCCACCTACAGATCCCCTAAACGTTCTGTTTCCTGGGGCCAAATCCATTCAGATGCTTATTTCTTTTGTCTCTGTCTCTTACCATCCCACCACCTTCTCTGTCCTCTCCTGTCGTAAACTGGGTCTCTTCTGTCTGTCAATATTGCCTCACGCTTTTCTTTCTTCTCTTTCTCGCTGATCTCTCTTGCTCTCCCTCTTTCTTCCTTTATTCCATACTTTCTTTCTCCCATGTATCTCTCCCCCTGCCTGGCTGTTCACAGCTGGTCCTGGAGACGTACAATGTCCCAGAGCTGTCAGCTGGTGTCAGCTGCACCTTCGAGGACCTGTCAGAGATGGACGGGCTGGTGGTAGGCAGTCAGATCCAGTGCCACTCCCCAGCAGCCAAGGAGGTGCCCCAGATCATCACGGAGAACGGTGAGTGGTCCCCAGGGGCAAAGCGGGGTGGCAAGTCCTTCCTCCCGCCGCCTGGATGATGAGAACTCAGGACAGACACACGGGATCGAGGGAGCGCACAGGAGGGGAGGGTCAGAGGAAGCGGCGTGCATTGGTAGGGGTGTCACAGGAAGAGGGGGATGGAGTGTCCCTCCGCTGCCTTTGGAATTGAAACCAGGTGAGCGTCCAGGAGTCAACCTCACCCTGGGTGGGGAGCGGTGCCAAGAGGGCGGGAGAGGGAAAGGCCAGCACAGTGGCAGAGTGTGCCGGTCAAGTTCAGAGGTCATGCTGGAGCATGAGAGGGCCGTCATGGAGGGGCACGGGAGGAGGGATGGGGTGCAGGGGTCATCTGCTGCCTTACCCCCTGCCTGCACTGCTGGGTCTCTGACCCTGAACCGTTGCCCCTCCCACCCCCGCCCCGCCTCCCCGGAGCTTCCTGTTGCTGGCCGGCTGCCACGAGAAGGACGAGGTGGACAGAGGCCCAGCGCTGAGAGGGACAGGCCTGCCTGGGCAGCCTGATTCCATGTTGGCCCTCCCATTTGGGCTTGTCACATTTGTTCCGAGCTGATTGATTAATGAGCCTCTCAGGGAAGGCACAGAACAAGGGGCCTGGGGTCAGGGCTGTGAATTAAACATGGGCCCCAGCTCCTCCGTGGTGCCAGCTGAGGATTCCAGGGATGTCTGCCCGAATGGAGCCCACCAGACGAGGGGGTGTCCGCACAGGGTCTTTCCTTGCAGAGATGGGGAACGAGCTCGTGAGCGCTCACACACCCACGTGTAAAACCTCTGGCGTGATTTGTGGCAGCGTTGCCAAGAGTCTGCGTGTTTCTCCTGGTAGCTAATCAGTGTGTGTATTTGTAATTCTGTGCGGGCTGCATGGACATCATGTATGTGAATGCACATTTGAATACCCGTCAGAGTGTGTGTGTGTGTGTGTGTGCGTGTGCGCGTGTAGACAGGAAAGGACCTGGTGAGCGAATGAGAGGCGGGTGCCGGGAATACAGTGTGGAAGGAGAACTAGACCAGAATCACCCTCTGCAGCTGTTCTCGGGGTTGTCCTGGGACCGGGCCCGACTGAATCCGAATCCGGTTAGAGCTGAGCACACCCCCTGGAGAGGGGGCTCCCCTTTGCCAGGGTGCATTACGCTCAGTGGGACCTGACACGGGGCAGTGGCCGTCCCCCACCCCACCTCCACCTCATGGCTGACTCCGCCCACAGGGGACCACCATGTCGTCCAGCTGCAGCTCAAGTCGAAGGAGACAGGCATGACCTTTGCCAGCACCAGCTTTGTCTTCTACAACTGCAGCGTCCACAATTCGTAAGTGCCCCTCCAGCCTCACTCAGCTCCCTGTTTCTGGGGTCAAAGTTCATCCAAAGATAGAAGATCCCACCACTTTCCCAAGGACTTACCATCTAGAGGCCCTGTAAGGCGACCTCCTTCACCCCCAGAAGAAGAGAGACTCCGTTCTCTGGCACCCACAGGGTTAATGGGAAGAGGCTAGAACGGGCAGCGTGATAACCTGTGGGCTGGGGAACTCCAAGTCCCTAGCCCTTACATCTTCTCTGGCATAAGTCTGCTAACGTGATTCACTTTCCACCATCTGTTGAGGAGGGGGCTGCTTATTACCTGGAGAACAGAGTGGCCAGCACCCCAGGTGAGAAGAGGGGTCTGGGGAGGGAGAGAAGGCCCCACGTGTGTCCAGGCAGTGGTCCAACAAGTCACCTGAATGAACGCTCAGCTCTGCACAGTCCCCTGCAGGCTGGGTCGGGACTCAGGCTGGCCACGGTCAGAGGCGGGCTTCAGCCTGGGGTGGGCTTCTAGCTCTGGCTCCGGCTCCAGCTCTGGCTCTGTTTGACTGAAGCCTCCACTTCCCAGGGGAAGCCACGGGCGACGGAGGCTTGGGCTCTAGAGTCAGACCAGCTAGGAAAAGTAACCCTTCTGTGCCCCGGTATCCTCTGTAAATGAGGAAATAGTAGTCCTCTTCCTGGGGCGTCACCCAGATATGTAAGAGCTGACGTGGCGAGGGCACGGTCCCCTCGGCTGGGACATCGCTGCTTGCCGCCTGCTCATCAGCCCTGCTCAGCCCGCAGGCTGGCGGCGAGGGCTAGAAGAGCTATTACAAAGAGAGCGCTTAGAGTCGTGTCTGGCCGACTGTTTAGGCAACTGTACATTTTACTGTTACTATATTATGATTTCCTCTCCAAAGTGATGGGCCTGGATAATATTGAGAAGGTACAAACCTGTCTTTCACCATAGAAACCTTTCTTCAACCAAAATTAGGTGTGAAAGCCCAATATACAAAATAGATGGAAGCAGGAGATGGTTGAGGGTCGAGGAGACCTGGAACCCCTCTGTCTAGGAACCCCACGCATCTCACAGTCTCCAAAGAAGCTCCACGGAACCCCCAGGGTTCCATAGAGCACAGTCTGAAAGCCATAGAATCTGATCTCAGAAAGCTTTGCTTGCTTTAATATAATGTTCTGTTTTCTTCTCCATATAGGACAAGCTAGTTAACATAACCATAGATATTTGGGACTCTAGGCTGGTGGGCTCTGTCTGATTATGACAGCTGTGAGTCCAGAGCTGTGGCTCTCTTGGGCACCCCAAGTAAGAGGCAGCCAGTCCTCCCAGCCAAATTGCTTCGACATTGGAATTCTCTTCCTGCTTCTTCCCACAGAGCTTGCCATGTCTTTACCACGTGGTGACCGAATCCCTCACTCCCCTTTTGCCCCTCTAAGAAAGTAGAATAGGTCGATGAAATCATATTTGAAGTTTCCATTCAGTCCGTAAGATGATTTTAAGCATCCTGTATGCACGGCAGTGTGTTACTCATTAAACAAGGAGGATCAAACTTTAATAAGATGCAAAGACACGATCTCTACCCACCAAGGATCATGGCCTGGTGGACCAGCGGATGAACAGGACAATGAATAAGTAAAATATAATACAACAAGAGCAATACTGTTCCAGAGACAGAAACAAGAGGGTGAATAGGATGAGGGCCCCAATGAGACCAACTCTGCGTTGGTCAAAGAAGGAAGAGGAGGTGATGAGGTAGAGGAAATGTTACTCCAGGTAGAAGGACAGCACGGGGAGAGCATGGCCTGTTCTTGGCTGAAGCACCAGACACACGTGGGGACAGTGGATCTAGACACCACAGAGGCCTTGGCCTGCATGGCAAGGCATCTGGGTTCGACCCTTTGGAAGAAGGGAGCCATGTTGGGTTTTAAACAGGAAGTAGCTTTTATAAAGTCGCCTGTGTTTCCTGGGAATGGTGAGTAGACGTAGGGTTGCCAACTCTGCCCATCACACTGAGAGGGTAGCCTCAAGACCTTCCTCTGCAAAGGTGTGTCCATGTGGGTCCTTGTCAGCAGAGACGCTGGAGTCAATTTGAATTGAAAGTCAATTTCACCGTTAGTCCTAACTCTCATGGGTTCTCTGGATGAGCCCCTCTACTCCAGACTTCATTGTTTCCCGATTCAGCAAAGGAGGGCGTCATCCTATAAAAAGGGAGGTGGCTGATGAGGCTCTTGGGGGGTCGGGGTTGTCAGCTACCTGAGTGAAGGCGGAGGCCAGAGACTCTTGGCTTCCTGAGGACTTGGAGAGAAAAGGGATGGATTTTTCCAAGATCTGCTCTTCCTGAGTGTTTGAAGGTGGTTTCTACTACTATGAAAACGTGTTTTGCTAGGCCCTAGAGTCCTGGGCTTTCTGCTTTTGGTTCATGCAGGTTCTCTGATGTGTGCCTCTTCCTCCTCTGTGCCCAGGTGCCTGTCCTGCGTGGAGAGCCCATACCGCTGCCACTGGTGTAAATACCGGCATGTCTGCACCCATGACCCCAAGACTTGCTCCTTCCAGGAAGGCCGGGTGAGGCTGCCTGAGGTAGGTCCCGCAGCCAGAGCCGTGAGTGCTGCTTGCTGTGAGCGTGGGACACGCAGGCAGGTCTTCCCTTAAGAAGAGAAAACAAAGGCAAATCCCGCAGGACCACCCCCTTGCTCCCCAGCCCCGACTCTTAAGGGACCGCTTCACGAAAGCAGTAAACAAGCAAAGCTCTGAGCTCCGGGTCAGTCCTGGGGGTTCAGTTACCAGACAGAGGTGCATTCCAGGTCACTCCGTCCAGCAGGACCCTCTACACACCAGGTGAGTTCCAGAACAATCCCAGAGAGGGGGGTGTGTGTGTGTGTGTGTGTCCTAGAAATAATTATAAGTACACAGCAGGACTGTGTACAGACTGCTCAGCGGTCCCTCAGAGCACTGTCGACAGAGCAGAACTGAGATCAAAGAAGTCAAGTTGAGTAAAAGGGAGAGAAAGATAAGAATGAGAGGGTGGTCACTAACCTGAGGGTGGTTTTCAAAGTGTGGTCCCCAGATCAGCAGCAGCAGCATCTTCATCACCTGGGACCTTGTCAGAGATGCAAAATCTCCCTCTCCAGCAGCTGGGTGACCCCTCGGGGCTGCGGTCAGCACTGTGCGATTCTGCTGCACAGACCAGTCTGCAAATCACTGACACAGAGTCAGGCTCCGTGGCTAAGACACTGTTTCTGTTCCGTCCTGATCTTTAGTCTTATCCTTGAAAACTCTTCATCACCAAAATAGAAATACTCTATGCCTGTGTTGTTTCATCTCTGAGATTGTAAGTCTGTGGGCAAAGGCCTCAAGGATAATGGGTGTAAACACATTTTGGAAAAGTCTGCTGTTGTTCAAACATTATGGTGCTTGTGTGACTCCAACCGTTGGGCCAGTAGTTCTGAACAGAGTGGTTTAGAATGCTGTTGCTGAGAATAGGAAGATAGAGAGGTGATATATCTATATCTATATCTATCTATATCTATATCTGTATCTATATCTGTATCGTGTTGGTTAGACCCCACTGAATGCAAGGACAGGGCACTCTCTCAGCCAACGCTGGACTCAGACTCCAACATCTCTCCTACCCCCAAGTCTTGGGTGTACCTTCCAGCCCCCTTCACACAGCCCCACAGGTGCCATGACCATGTGGCAAAGCCATAACTGAGAGCAGGGAACTGTCCAGGTGCAGAAAGCATAAGGGCTGTTTGGGGGACTGGATGGGGCATGGTGAGAACAGAGAGGCCCACCCCCAGACTCCCACCCCACTAGGAACCCTAACTTAGGCCAAACCCTTAATGGCAGGAGGGAAGCTGTCTTGTCTCTGAAAGGGAGGAGTGAAGGACACCTCACCACCAGCATCTGCTGCGTTGAGCTCTCCTCACCCAGGAAAAATGACTGAAGTGTGTCTGGCGATGAGAAATTTCCAGCCCCGGATCCCACTTTCCCAAGCGCTGGTGGCTGAGCAGCAGTTCTCGGGGTAGAGAATGGGCAGAGCAATCCTTTGCGGAGGGAAAGACAAGGAATGGTGAGGTTGTCAAGGGGAGAGAACGCTCCCAATTGGGTAGGGGGGACAAGAGGGGCAAAAAAGACAGAAAAAGCAGAAATTTGAGAACCTCATTCAAGGTAATTAAATGATTAGGAGCCTTTGAAATCCACCAGATCCCTCAGGTGTCTCTGCTTTCCTTTTATTCCTGGGCCTCTCCACACAGGAAATCCCTGCGAGATACACCAGCCTGGAAAGCTGGAGAGAGCCTGAGAACCTCTTTCTTTCTGCTCCCATCAAGTCACTTGTAGGTTTCAGACCAGAACAAGAAGAGGCTATGGAAGTCTCTAGACACAGGCCCTCTGCCTCTGCGATGGGGTCTGTCTATGGCTGGGAATGGCTGCTCTGAATTCGTAATCCGAAAAAGAGACCCAGACCTAGATTATCCCTTCATAGGAAAAGGGAGAAAAGGGGTTATGTCTTGGCTTTAAGTAGGAATGTGAATCTAATTTTTAATGTGTCAATTCTCTGCTTCTTTTTTTTTTTTAACTAAGACAAAGTGGAGCTAAAGCTAATAGGACAGACAGGGGTCTGACAGCCAAGGGGCACACCTTGGCATGAAGACCCTGATGAAAGGCTGTACATTCTCGGGACTTCCCTGGTGGTCCAGCAGTTGAGACTTCACGCCCCCAGTGCAGGGGGCCTGGGCTCAGTCCCTGGTTGGGGAGCTAGATCCTGCATGCATGCTGCAACTAAGAGCCCACGTGCGCAACTGAAAGATCCCGCGTGCCCCCACTAAGACCTGGCGCAGCCAGACAAATAAATAAATAAAATATTTTTTAAAAAAGAAATTTAAAAGAAGGCTATCCATTCTCCTCAATCCTGGGCCTTTGTCTTGGGGTACAGGGTCAGAAGCAGAAGAAGGGCTGGTTGACCCACCCAACCAGGGGCTAAGAGCCCAGGAAGCACCTCTTCTTATGTTGTTCAGAAACCTACAAGTAACTTGACGGCAGTGGGGACAAAGAGGTTCTCAGGCTCTCTCCAGCTTTCCAGGCTGGTGTATGTGGCAGGGATTTCCTGTGTGGAGAGGCCCGAGAATAAAATGAAAACAGAGACAATTGAGCTCTCTGGTGGATCTCAAAGGGCCCTAATCATTTAATGACCTTGAAGGAGGTTTTCAAATTTCTGCCTTTTCTGTCCTGTTTGCCCCTCTCGTCCCAACTTTCTTTCTTTTAAATATGTAAAAGCAGCTGGCATCTGCTGCTCAGAAAGAGGAAAAAAACCTAGAAAAGAATAAAACAATAGCCCACCACGTTTCCCAGTGCAATTCAGGGATCTCCATAAAAGAATAATGTCTTCAGGTGCCCAGACTGCAAGCCAGGTACAGCACCCATGTGCACCTGGTGGTGGCAGAGGTCACTGGGGATTCACAGAACCTCAGAGGGTGTGGTGCCAGGGTCCCCAGAAGAGGAAGAAGCCTGGAGGAACGTGACGGGTGGAGGGATGCGAAGAAGGACAAACCCACCGCTGTGGCCCCACCGCCAACTCTTTCCATTTTACATGAGCCCTTTTCCCGGGAGCCTGGCGAGCCATCACAGTGACAGGTATCTTGGAATCCGTGCCTCCCTTATCGCTTCACTGAATGGAATTAACTTTGGCTTCTCTTTTTCTTGGATGCTTATTTATTCTAAGAGAAGGAATTCTTTTTTTTTTTTTTTTTTTTGCGGTACGCGGGCCCCTCACTGTTGTGGCCTCTCCCGTTGCGGAGCACAGGCTCCGGACGCGCAGGCTCAGCGGCCATGGCTCACGGGCCCAGCCGCTCCGCGGCATGTGGGATCCTCCTGGACCAGGGCACGAACCTGCATCCCCTGCATCGGCAGGCGGACTCTCAACCACTGTGTCACCAGGGAAGCCCGAGAAGGAAGTCTTAAGGCTGTACTCCTGGTCCACAGTTGGAGGCTGCATTCTACCCAGCTCAATAATGGACCATTTTGAATATAACACAGAGGAGAGACCAGAGTCGACCACCTCGTGATGGTTGTTGTAGCAGCGTCTTCCTGGAGATAAGGGGAAAAGAAGTAAATAAACATTTGTGGACTGTCGGCTGAGTCCAGCCATTGCAGGTCAGCGGAAGAAGGTCATATTGTCCTCAGAGCTTAAAAAAAAAAGCCCCGGCTGCTAACAGAAATATAATGATCTTTTTTTAATGTCGTTGCTTTGTTGTCTATATTTTTGTTTCTGGGAAGAGCTGGTAACAGGAATAAGGGGTAACGAAGAAAATTACACCTCTGAACGGTGACTTTGTAGAAGCCCCAGGCACAAGTGTCCCCTCTCCATGCCAGGGGAAGAGCTTATTCATGGCATGATACTCTGTAGCACTGTTACAGGTCACCTCTCATCCTACGTTACCCACTTCTTGAACATTTCCCATATGCGGGGCATTGTGGGAGGTTTAAAGGTGTGTAAGAGATCTGTAGATCTGTATTTAGAGACGTGTAAAATGGGACCATTGGTCCACATGATTGCTGAAGTTCTGCAATTATCAGTGGAAATAATCTGGAGAGCACCAAAGAGAAATCCCCGCCCAAGAAGTGGTCTTACTGGGTGAGTGTCCAAGTGTGGCCTAGGTCTCCCAGTTCTGCCCAATAGGGGGGCTCACACAGCCTCAGGCCTGGAGCTCCCCTGGACTTCCAGACCCAGACTCACCCTGGGAATGAAGGGGAGACCCAGGCCCAGCAGTTCTCTGGAAGTCCCTAGGTTTTCATTTGCTTTCAACCTTTGAGTGTGGGGATGCAGACAGAGGCCTTTTGTTAGCCAAGAGGGAGGCTGCCAGGTGGCCCTTCAACTCCCCAGCAGCATCCTGTATCCCTAGGAAGGCTTTCATCCGGGCGTCTTCCAGTTTCAACACTGGCTTTGTTGACTATCACCAGGCATGTTGAATTACCTCTTTTTTTTCCCCTGAACAAAGAGTGCATTCAGGTGAAGTTATTGGTCTGGAACAGAGAACTGGTCAATCACTGTTGTTATTATATTAATGGCAAGTATTCTCGAGTAATTACAATTATTAGAAATAGAACGTCCAATAACATATGTTGTTTATAGGCACTAGATTCCAGTTACAAAGAATGATTTTGTTTCAACTAATGATGACATTGTGATAACAGCCCTGGGTCTTTAGATCTGCTGCCAGATCCCGGGTACCAAAGAGAAGAGGGAGAGAAAGGCGAGGGAAGGCTGAAGTGGGACCACAGAGTCCTTTCAGTCCTGTTCTCCCAGTATCAGCCGAGACTCTTGGCTTCCCACTGGAATGGACTTTCACCGGGGCAGCCGTGAACAGGGCCACGCTCTCACCTGCACCAGGCGGGAGGGACCACTGGTCTCCCAGTGGCTTTGGAATCCCCAGACTCCTCTGCTGGGTGACCTGAGCCCCCCATGAGGCCCACGCACTTCATAACAGTGATCCTTGGCGAACAAAGGCGAACTTCCACGGAAAAGCCAATCCACTGAGAAGAATTTATCCTCGCTGGATTATTTTGCTGTTATTTCTCATCTAACCTGAAAAGCAAAGTGAGCTGCGGCTGAAGCTGCATTCTCTGGACTCCAGGCGGGATGGGCTTCGCGAGGAAGCCGAGGCACATCTGGCGCATTAAATACAGGCTCAAAGAGGAAGTTCCTGCAGCCCCTCTCTTCTTGAAGTTCAACCAGAGTGTTTACTCCAGAGAACAATTGTAAGATCAGAAGAGGCAAAATGAATTCTATTTGATTTCCAAAGCTGTGCTTGAAAGTTTCTCCCCAAATCCCCTACCACCCCGATACCGCTGAGTTGAATCTGTTGCCAGGACGGGTATCAGGAAATCTGCTGATCCCAAGGTCAGTCCTCCCTGGGACTCAAGCGCTGGCAAAGCAGGGGAAGTCCGGGCCCCGGGACAGCTGCTGAAATGAGCCCCATGCCCAGAGACAGGGCAGGCCAAGGGCATTTATCCCCAACTGGACTTGAAGGAGATCAGGCCAGCCCACCTTGTCAGCGATTCAGCTCCCCTTCTTACCGTCCTCTGGGATCCAACCGGAGGGAACAAAAGCACCCTTGCCATGCCCTTCACCCTCCTTTGAGAAAACGAAGCCAAACCCCTGTGCGCAGGTATTCCATTACTGGGTTGCCATCTCTGCACTCAACTGCACTTTCCATCAATCTCATCTGCCCTTCCCCCACTTAAGATTATGGGTATTTCCTTTTTGTATTATTACTTTGCTCTCTCCATAAACCAGCCCATCGTAGATCACGTTAATGGCATAAACTTGGGGAACAGCAAAGAAAATATATGGTGCGTTGCATTTTTGTACTGGGCACCATGGGTTGAGAAGGTGAGTGTAAATTTTGGGGGTTGGTTGCGGCTAGTGCTAACTTGTCTTTGGAATTGATGGGGGCTGAGGTGACGTGGGGAGAGGGGTGAACTGCAATTTACTTATCCCTTAGCTGCCCCTCCGTGCTGCCCCTACCCAGCTCCCCCCAGCCTTGCGGTAACAACTGAGAGAATTAGAGCCCTCATCTTGTAAACACACTAGGGACTGTAAATCCACAGCCCACCACCCCCTCCCGAGGAAGCACCAGCCCTGAAGGCAGCTTTTCCTCTCCCAGCTGGGCAGCATTCTTTATGTCGTGTTCAATTATTTAAATATGCAATGAAACCTCTGTATCAAGCAGCCACCGACATGCTGGACGTGGTAGATGGAAAGGCATCTTTTTTGCTCTCATATGTTGATACTCCCCCTGCAATTAGCGGTGCTGTCTTTACTTCTGTGTGCATTTCAGTGGAAACCAAAATACGCACAGGGCTAGACGATGGGCCTGGAGCCCACTGGAGCCACTTTCTGAAAGCCAAGACGTTTAAAGATCTTCTTGTACCTCAAGCCACCCTTCTCCCCAACCTCAGCCCATTCTCAGGACTGCAGAACATAGCCACGGGCAAAACAGACTCCAAGCGAATCTGGTTCTTATTGTATGCATTTGTCTCCCAATAATCTTGCTAAATGCAGGTGTTTTCTACCCTCCAAGAGCTGGCCCTTTCAAATGATTGTTCAGAGAAATATCTTCCTCGAAAAGAGAAGGGCAGTATGTTTTTAAGGAATTCCGTAAGGGGGCTACATCATCATCTGGGGACAAAAGTCAGTAAGATGATGGTGAGGGTGTTTTGCTCACGGTCACTGTGGGAACTGAGATAACTGGTGTGCTTAATTTCTTTCTCATGGACATGGTGGTGATTATATGTGTTGTGCTATGAAACAAGATAGCACGTGGCAAAATATGTGTAAGGTGATGGAGGTGGTGGGACATGCGCTGCGTTGAAACCTTGTACCCCTTGCACCGTGTTCATTGTGTTAGCTAGGATAACGGTATCATGCACTACCTATGAGAGCCATACCCACCTGTATGACTATGCCAGGTCACAATATACCAGTTATTAAAATACTTCCTTCCTGGTAGGTAAATGGCACTTCCAGGAGACCAACGTACCCTGCAAAGACCCCCACCTCCTCCAGCATGCAGGGGTCGATATTTTGAATACGACGCTTTGAGCTAGTTTAGCAGGCATTGTTTACCCCCATTTTAAAGATGGGAAAACTGAGCCTCAGAAAGGTTATATGAGGATGTGCCCCAGGTCACCTACTGGGTTCATATTAGAATTGGGACCATAAAATTCATGGATTCCAAACCAGCCTCTTCATTTTATGGATGGGGAGACTCAGAGGGTTTGGGGATGTGCCCAAGGCCACGTGGCTGGCTGGTGAAGGTCCTGTCTCAGAGCACGCGGAACCTTCCAGAAGAGGGGACTGCCATTAGAGGAGCAGTGAACAGAACTGGGAACTCCCTAGCCATTCCTGTTGTGTTGGGGCACTCAGAGCTGTTGAAATTGTTGGGCACTGAAGCTTCGAAGGGGTGGATAGGCTGGACCATGAGAATTGATGGGTGTTTATGGAAAAGCACACAGAGGCGGGGGCAGGGGAGACGGATCCTTGGGAAACGAGGTAGGAAAAGGGAGTAGCTGAGGGACCAGGTGCAGCCTGAGTCAAGGGGGAAGGACGAGGAAAGAACAAACGTTTTTTGAGCACTTGCTCCCTCTGTGCCAGACGCGTCATACATGGTAGTTCATGGACTTCCCCCAAATGACCCTGTAGAGGATGAGTTTTTAATCCCCGTTCGTAGTGAAGCCGAGCAATGTTTAGAGTCCTTTCAAGACTCAAACTAGCAGGAGGAAGATGGACTTGCACTTATACGTATGGGATTCCCAAACCACACTCTTTCTAGTTAAGAAAGCGCAAAGGTGAGGACCACGGCCGAAGTGCTGGGTAACAGGGCCTCAGAGTCATGGAGAAACGTGGAAGTCACTCTGAAATTTCCTGCGAGCATCAGACTCATAGGTGCTTTTGTACCTGGGATCTCAGCATGAGGCTGGGCAGGGTCTGGGGAGATGGGGTGAGAGGAGGGGGCAGCACGGTGGCAATGGTCCCTTTATGCCTTGTTGTCTAGGGGAAAATGGCCATTTTACATTTCAATTAGGAGAGACACCGGGGTCAGTCAGCAGCGCCACCAGAGGAAAATGGGCCCAGCCCAGCCCTGGGCCTCTCCAATTATTATTAATGAACTTAGTCTCCGAGTGGCCAACCTTTTTATATGCAAACTAGGCCATTAAGGGGCCACTGGCAATCAGGACTCACTACAGAACTCATAACAAGCCCCAGTGAGAATCTTACAGGGGGAAGGAGAGAGGCTTAGCTTCCATCCTGGACCAGAATCGGTCCAGCCCCTAGGCGAGGTTCCAGCTCACCACAGGAGGGTTTCGAAGCCCCCTGGCCCCCAGCTCCTCTCTGGGAAATCCTGGCCCACCATCCCATCCTGAGGTGGTCCTACTGCCAGTAGGAACTTGCCTCTTTCATTAAGAGGAGGAAATACGGCGGGTTGGCGTGGGAGTTCTTCAGCTGCCAGCACATCTGTTGACACTGAACCAATGTTTTTCCTCTCCCTGGCTTGGTTTCTCCTTTGCAAAGTAGAAGGGACCCTTGGGTTGGTTCAGAGGACTCTCAGATTCAGGCACCCTCAGCGTACCTTTCTTGAGCTGCCGTATTTTCCTGTGGGACTTGGGGATGAGAGATCCCAGCTCTTCTGCTCTTACTCGCAATGCAACCCTACACGCAGCTTGTAGCAGGAGGCAAGGTCAGGCTGTGCATGCTTTAGGAGAGGGACAGCTGCCAGGTCTTCGGCGGGAGGGAAGAGCGGGGTCAGGACTGGCCCGGCCCCTCTGGCTCACAGCTCGCCACTTGTCATCCGTCTTCTCTCCTGAGTCCCCAACATCACACATCGCCCTCTCCAGCCCGAGCTTCATCCTTTTCACAAAATCGCTCTTTTCTTCTACGTGTCCCGAGTTCTCATCTTGCCGGAGCAGGGGGATGAGATGCCAGCAGAGGCAAGGACACGGGATGGAACCATAAGATTCTCGCTCCACGTGGGACCTCGTGGTCCCTGGAGACCCACACGATCTAGAGCCTCAAGGCCACAGGCAGGGTTCAGGCCGTGTCCTCTGTCCCCTCCCCCTCCTGCTGGCCTGCCTCCCTGCTGCTCTTCTTTGTTTTATTTATTTTAAACTGCGCCAAAATACACATATCATAAAATTTACTATCTTAACCAGTTGTATGTGTACAGTTTAGTGGCAATAAGTACATACATTCACGTTGTGGTACAGCCATAGCCACCATCCATCTCCAAAACTCTATTCATCTTTCCCAACTGAAACTCTGCACCCGTTAAACCCTAACTCCTCCTTCTCTCGTGCTCCAGAAACCACTCTTCTACCTTCTGTCTCTATGAATGTGACTACCCTGGGTACCTCCTATGAGAGGAATCCATGGGTGAATTTTCAAGATTCACCCATGACTTAGCGTGTGTTTAAATTCCTTTTTGAGGCTGAATTGTATTCCATTGCATGTATGTATCACATTTCGCTTATCCATTCATCTGCGAGGGCACCTCCGTTGCTTCCACCTTTTGGCTGTGTGAGTACTGCTGCCCTGAGCATATGGGCATCAAGTATCTCTTCGAGACCCTGCTTTCAGCTCTTTTGGATGCAAACTCAGAAGTGGAATTGCTGGGTCTGCTGCTCCCCCGTTTAGCCATTCAGGATAAAGGCGTGGATAGCCTGGAGGAGAGGAGGGCATTCATTTAATGGGCCTGGGGTGCTTCCCTAAAGCAAGGCTACAGGGTAATCGGGAAGAACAGAGGTGAGACCACCCAAATCATGGACTCAGGACTGGTTAGAGCTGAATGGGGCCTTGGATGCCACACAATTGACAGATGAGGTAGCTGAGTCTCAAAGTGGGGATTGATGCGTGGTGAGCTCAGGGTTCCACAGCTCGTCAGAAGCTCAGCGGCCCTAGAGCTCTTCTCCCTCCAGCTTTCAGTGACCGGGGGGCTCATGTTTGTTTTCAGACCCCGGGGGGGGACAGCCGCCGGGTGCCTGATTGCCTGGGGCCCCTCCCATCTGCCCTTCCCCTGGCCTCCTTTCTGCCTTACTTTGCTGGGGAAGAGGGCTGAGGTCAGGGGGGCCCCTGAGAGTCAGCAGTGAGCCCACGGGGCAGCGTCCTCATGAAGGATGTGTGAGCCATGCTTTTGTCCGTCTACCTGCCCAGAAGCCGTCTGTCTGGTGGGCATGCCCCAAACAGTGCCACAGGGGGAGGAATCTGGGGGTGGTGGGACCTGCCTGGCCCGGGGCCTCACTCCTGTCCATGCAGCTCCTGTGAATCCAGCCACACGCCAGCTCCCACCTCCCAGCAGGGCAGAGCACCGTGCTCCTTATTTGACCCCATTCTCCCCCCAGCCCTCCCTGAACAGAGCTGATTGCCCCAGCGAAAAGGGGCCCAGTGATCCATTTCCTCCATGCCCGAATGTGTTCAGAGGCCCCCCTTGGCTCGGGGACGAGCAGCTGGAGGGGACACAGAGTGTACCTGCTCTGAGGGGCATGTTCTTGGGGGCCAGCCATCCCCGGAGCTCAGTCAGAAGCTTTTGGATTTCAAAGGTCTCTGGGGCTCATTGCAGAACATTCCCAAATGCCTTATGTAAGGTCCTCCCACCCCTTCCAGACTCACATTCCAGAGCCTCGGCCCAGGGCTTGTGTCACTGTGTAGCTGCTCGCTTGGGCACCTCTGTCCCAGCTCTTGGCAGCCCGGAACTGAGGCAAAGCGGTCTTCAGCCCAAAGTGGGACAGGACGCCCAGCCAGCAGGATCAGTCTGCTAGGGGAGGAGGGTGCTGAGAGGGGAGGGACCGCTGGGAGTCTGGACCAGAGGGTCTGGGGCGCATTGAAAAAGAAGCTGACGAGGGCAGGGGACGAGCTCTGTGAGGAGGGACCTCAAGGTGGGGATGCCAGGACCCGGCTGGCTCAGTCTCACTGCCTCCTCCATGGTGGTCGGGGGTGGGCAGCAGCGCCGAGGGCCGTGCGTGGGGAGTCCTGGGGAGGGTGGAGTCTGAGAACATCTGGGTGATACCAGGGGCTTCCCGCAGCCCGACCTGAGCCTCACTGTCTGTCCCCAGGACTGCCCGCAGCTGCTGCGAGTGGACAAGATCCTGGTGCCCGTGGAGGTGATCAAGCCCATCACCCTCAAGGCCAAGAACCTCCCCCAGCCGCAGTCGGGGCAGCGCGGGTACGAGTGCGTCCTCAGCATCCAGGGCAGCGAGCAGAGGGTGCCCGCCCTGCGCTTCAACAGCTCCAGCGTGCAGTGCCAGAACACCTCTGTGAGTGCCCGCCCCGTGTGCCCACCCGCCGGGCGCTCTCCTAGGGTCAGGACTGCCCCGAACCCCCACAGAACTGCTCAGCTCCCCCCGACAACTGCTTCCTCCAACCCTGCTAGCCCGGCCCAGTCCCCCAAGTGTCTGCCTGTAGGTGTGGCCCTGTCATGGTGACCCAGCAGGGGCTGCGGTGCAAGGGGCTTTGGGTCCCGCCTTGGGGCCGCTGAGCGCTCTTTGTGGGCAGATGTATTTACAGGGCGTGCCCATCCTCCTTCCTGAGAGCCGCTCTGGAAACCCTGGGTCCTGACTTCCTACCAGGGCTGACCTGGGGGCCTCATGTGAGCCCACAAAGGCGCACCTCGGCCTGTACAGCCACACAGAGGCTGTTTCCCAGCACACGAGGCTTCTGAGACAGACCAGCCCCTGCAAAAGGAGCCTTGGAACAGGAAGGAGCCCCCCGGGGCTGTGCTGTGTAGATCGGCACAAACCCTGCCCAGTATTTAGAAATCCAGGTTGGGTCCATGCTGGACCAGCAACGGGTCAGCAGCCCCCTGCGGCCAGCAGCCTTCGCCTGGTCCCTGGTCACCACACAGTGTGCCCTAACAGTGTGCCCCTGCCTGCCAGCTCCCCCGCCGGCCCCGTGGCCTTCCCAGCCCCGGCTCTGCTCTCCCTCATTCTCTCTTTCTGGGCTATTGCTGTGCACCCAGATGCTCAGAGACTAACAGACTTAAAGACTCGTAACATTTTCAAGCGATGTGAAACCCACCTTCTTCTTCACTGTGCAGAGGAGAAACCGGAGGCCCAGAGTAGGGGCAGGATTGGATTTGTGGGGCTGAGAGTTACATACTTTGGGGGACCTTCTTTAAGAATGAAATACGTCAATACAAATGAGATACGCAGGCAGGCCTTAGGAAGGGCCATGTGGGTGAGTGCAGGGCCCTGAAGCTGGCCCTGAGTCTCCATTGACTTCCAGGGTAACCCACCCTTGCCCCGAGGGTCAGTGACACGCCCAAGGTCACACAGTTCGTGAGTGGCAGGGTCTCACGACCTGTGAGAAATCAAGCCCGCCCCACCACCCTTGATTTTTGGTGGCAGAGGGGGGTCTCAGAGGAGAGCAGAGAAGGAAAAGAGAGACACAGGAGCATTCTGCATGGGGTGACACGGGGCTGGGTGGACAGGCAGGTCACTTCCAGCCCACTATTTGGGGACAGGCCCCGGGCCAATCACTGTAGCCCTCGGGGGCCTGTTGGCAGAGAACAGGGCAGCTCACAGGCAGCAGTTGGAGGAGGGTTAGAAGCAACTGTGGGTATCCGTGGCCTCCTTTAGACAGAGGCTCCAGGAGATGTCAAGTGCTGCTAATAATAGTGCCCAGTCCCGCCCCTCAGTCACTGGCAATCACGGGAGTCAGTGGGCTGCAGGGGACAGCTGGCCGGCTACAGTGCCAGCCATGAGGCCCTAGGGCTCTAGGCCCATCTTCCACCGACCCGCAGTGGCCCCATGGTTTCTCGTCGTGCCCCAATTTACTGCGTGCAAAACAAGGACAGGGAGACCGATAGGGGGTTAATTTTCCCCCTTCCCGCTTTACTGGAACACAGCTGGGAATGGGTCTGCTGAGCCTCTGGGGTCCTGGAGATGGACACAGCATACACTGGTGTCTTACGTTGGTGATAGAATGATAGAACTTTGCAGCAAAAAATCTCAGACAAGGGAATGGTTGGAGGGAAGAGCGTCCAAATTGTACAGAGGTCTTCTCTTTGCTCTAGAAAGTAGGGAGACTGGGGTTCACTCTTTCCCCAGGTGATGAGCAACGTCGTCCAAGAGCTGGGCCACGATGAGCCAGACCTTGACTGAGACACTTAACCTCCTGGCCCATAGGAGCCTGAAACACTCTTCCCCCAGCTCCGGGCTTTGTGCGGATCAACTGCCCACTGATCATAGAGGGCTATATAAATGCTAAGTGGAGCAGAGGTGGGGAGTGGTGGAGGATGCGAGCCAGTGGTCCAGGGTCCCCAGCAGTCCGCCCCTCCCCCTGCAGGATGCAGGTCAAGGGGGAGAGAGGGCATCTCCAGGAAGGAGCGTGACCTCCCTAGAGGGGGGAGGTCAAGGGGTTGGTGGGCAATACTGGGGTTAATGATTTCTGTAATATTTTAGAATTGAGATCTCAGGAATGAGGAGAAAGAGGAAGCAATGCCCAGCATATTTGATCCTTAAAGCCTTTTTTATTTTTCCTTCAGAAAGAAAATGTGTGCACACACGCGCACATCTGAGCACATAAGTGTTCTCGTGTGCGTCCGTCTCCACGTGTACCAAGTGTCTGGCGCAGAAACACTCTAAGTGCTGCTGTTATTATTCCACATAAACAGAAACACGGGGAACACAGGTGTATTTTCGCACAGCATCCCCAAGTGCACACACATAGATTCAAATACACGATAATATTTGGGCGCTCATTCTCCGCAGCAGGCACTGTGCCCAGAGCATCGGATGGTTATCTTGAACCCTCCCAACAATCCCGTGAGGTACGCACCGCGTGTAATTCCCACTTTACACGTGGGGAGTCTGAGATTCGGATCCTCTGCCCACATTCACACAGCCGGTCACTGCGGAGCCCCTACACGGCACTACACGTGTGTGCCCGTGTGTGCTCACATGCACACGCACATCTGAATGCATAGACCCTACGGATGTGCACAGACCTCTTCTCACTTCAGCACGCGTGGGAAGACATTCATGTACGCATGCAAAGACGTTCATGCACGCAGATGCTCCCATGCATACGTGGGCAGTATGTCTTGCCTTGATCTCGGGGGGATCTCAGGTCCTTCCTGAGAGGGGCCTGAAGGTTCTCTTGATCGTCGACCAACACGCCCCTGGTTGCTGCCTGCTGCTTCCACTTTGGGTCCTGGACAGACCCAGGCCTGAGAGGCAGGAGCCTGGCTTCGATGCCGATTTAGGCACCACCAGCATCCCTCCTAGAGGTCGGAGCAGCCTGACACTGGCCCCTGCCACCTTTCCCCCACTGGGGCCTTGGAGGAAGGGGACGGGAAGGATGGGGGCAGTGGAGCTTGGCTAGAGGAGGAAATGGGAAGGGGCGTCTGGAACGGGTTCTCCCCCCATCCCCCCTACACACTTCCCCCTTGGCTGTCCTCTGTCTCGCTGCTGCTAGCAGATGGCAAGGAGCAGCGATTCTCTAACTTTCACAGCACCAGACTCAGAGTACCTAACTGGAAATGCTCCTGTCTCCAGAGGTTCTAGTTCGGCAGGTCTGGGTGGGGCCTTGGAATCTGCATTTAGTAGACCTCATCCCCAGCCCCACCCCCATGACTCTGATGAAGGTGGTCCATAGACCACCATGAGAGGGGAAGAGGTTTTTTTTTTGAGAAAACTCACGACGACTTGGAACGACCCACCCAGACGCGAAAAACTTAAATCTCTGGGGAGTTGGCTAGTGGGCTTCGTGGCAAAAAGCTTCTGAGTCCCCAGCTGAGTTATGGGATGATCAAAACAGATTCTCCAGTGTTGTTTCTGCAGGGCTAGGGAGGTTTGCTTATTCTGTGGCTCAGCCCAAACCCTGGCCTTGGCCCAGATGTCATCAGTCTCGAGGGAGATTATACGAGCGTGTGGATGGTACAAGGCAAACCACCGCCATTGTGGGACAGGCACCACATGTGGCTCCCTGGCTTGGGCGTCATCACCAGGGAGTTAGTGAAAACTTCTGGCGTGCTAGGTTAGAGCCCGAAGAAGGCTGGACACACACCCTACTTATGTTTCTGTAGGAGGGCAGCGTCACAGCATGCTCATCATGGAGCACGTTCTGTCACTCAGGAATATAGGGCAGGTTCCCAGGTTAAGATGATAACATCTCCTTTAGAAGCCCTACGGATAAGCTACAGAGGCAGAGGCCCTGAGACCCTCCACAGCTGGTGCATTCCCGAGTTTCTGTGCTGCCCTCCCCTTAGTGAAGGAGGGGGCATCAGTGGCCTGACACAACAGCCACGAGCATCCCCACGGCCCAGCCCCACCAAACTTAAACTCTGCATTAAAAGAGCCCACTGGCTCTGCAAACACAACTTCAGACCAAGTCTCCTGGACTGAACTCTTCCAACATATCGCCCATCCTCAGCCCCTCCTCTGCAGAAAACCTGTCTCAGCTCTGATCCTCCATCCCACCCCCTGTGGTGGGCAGAATCTAGTGGAATAATGAGAAAATCATCAGGTAGGGATTGGAAAAGCTGCCCAGGGCAGGTTCCAAGCTCCTGCTGCCTGCCCTCCTTCCCTGGGGATAGAGAATGCCTGCTGCAGAAGGCGGACGGGGGCGGGCATACTGGGGGCTGCCTGAGAGGTACCTCCCACTTCCCCCGCTCCCCGCCTTAGCACCGCAGCCCCGTGGGATGGACCCAGCTGGGTGGAACATTAGAGGAGAGCCCGGCAGGGAAGCGGGGCCCAGAGGCAGCTCCCTGCCGCCCCACCATGGGCAGCTGTGGAGCTGGGGCCCCTGCTCTGTCTTGGAGCCTTTGGGGACTTGACCCAGATTCCCAGGTTTGTGCCCTAGGGTGACCTCAGGATTTCCCACCTCACCTCTGAGCTCTCACACAGTCCTCTTCTGTTAACCCTCAGCCACTCATCCCCTGAAGAGTGCAGCTCCTTCATTGCCTCCCCTCTGCAGCCACTCTCCCTGCCTGCAGATCAGGCTTGGCCAGGTCTCTGGTGAAGCACCCACCTCCCCTGAACGTGTCCTAGAAATTAAAGCTCCCAAATCGCGTTGAGGACTGGCAGGTTCCCCTGGGCAGCCAGGGCGGGAGCAGGCCCCTCTCTCACTAACTTCCTGGGGAGAGCCCAGCTGGCAGGAACAGGCCTCCGCAGAAGGTGGCCAAGCCACTTGCTCAAATCTGCTCTGTGAACCCACATTCCAAATGGGTGTCCCCCCAGGCCTGGCATCTCCCCGCCTTAGCTTCTTGACCCCCTGGTCTGGTCCCCTGAGATGCACGTCCCCACCCTGCCCACCCATGCTGATGTGTGCTTACACACACATGCACGCACAGTCTTGGCCTGCCTTTGACCCCGTGCACTCTTGCGGACACCAGGCCGAACATTGGGCCCCCCCTAGAAATCTCTGTGACCCAGCTTTCTCCTTTCCTTCCGGTCCTGGCTGCAGTATTCCTACGAAGGGATGGAGATCAACAACCTGCCGGTGAAGCTGACAGTCGTGTGGAACGGGCACTTCAACATTGATAACCCAGCTCAGAACAAAGGTGCGGAAGGAGGGCCCGGGCAGGCCGGGGAGGGGGGAGCAGCTCCCATCGGTGGGCAGTGCCATTCCGTCCCCACCCAAGCCAAGCCCGCTCTCCGCGCCTCCCCAGCGCCGTCACTGCTCTGTGACTGCTCGGCGCAGGGGGCGCAGGGCAACGGCTGCTGGGAGTACAGTGGAGGGAGCAGCGCGGGCTGGAGGGGGCCCCCAGAGACTGAGGGAGGCTCCACCGCCCAGCCACGACCCTCTGCTCAGGCTTTCCCTGCATCCGGAGGGCGGAGGGGACAAGGCTGCCTCATGTCCCATCATCCAGGCCAGCACTGCCCTCCTGGTCTGCACTCCCGGGCCCCTCCCAGCCCCCTGCCCCCACCTCCAAGCCCCCCTTGCCCTTTGCCCACAGTTCACCTCTACAAGTGCGGCGCCATGCGTGAGAGCTGCGGGCTGTGCCTCAAGGCGGACCCGGACTTCGAATGCGGCTGGTGCCAGGGCCAGGGCCAGTGTACCCTCCGGCAGCACTGCCCCATCCACGAGAGCCACTGGCTGGAGCTGTCGGGCACCAACAGCAAGTGCACGAACCCCCGCATCACAGAGGTGAGCCGTGGTCCGCTGGGCCCGCCGTGGTCCACTGAGCCCTGTCCTGCCACGGGCGGGGCCTGGGAGCCATGGCTGGCATGGAATCCGTCACCCCTGTGTCCACCAGGCGCCCAGCTGGCTGCAGGCATCCTCATTTCCCTGCAAATCCGTAGCAGCTTTAGGCTTGGCTCAGAGGCCCTCCCCTCATCAAGGGAGGTCGAGAGCAGAGAGGGTTCGGCTGTCCTATGGAGTCTCCGTGTGAGCCGCGTCCGAGAGGACTCGCGGTCCTCGACACCCCTTCCTTGTCTCCAAGAGTCCTGGTGGCAAGGCCATGAAGCTCCGTCGGCTGCGGCCTCATTAAGCAGTCAGCCTGTGGGTGGAGGCTGCCTGGGGTCAAGGGCGTGGAGCCCAGCCCCGGAGAGTGGAGCAGGTCAAAGCGGAGAGGCCTCGGGACTCACATGAAGCAGACCGAAGCTGTGAAGTGGCGGGAACGGACCAGGAGCACAGTTCAGGGGGACAGAGGGACGCGGGCCGTGGAACGCGGGCCGTGGAACGCGGAGCCATGAGGGGCGGGGCAGACGGGGGATCACAGAGAACAGCGTTTGAATCCCAGCTCCATTTGCTAATCCCAAGTAATTGTTGGGTCCCCTGCGACTACTTCATCTCCACCTCCAGGCCTCAGCTTGCTCACCCGTGCCCTGGGTCGAAGCGTCCACCTCACAGGAGTGACAGGGATTCCATGAGCGAACCCATGCACGATGCCTGGCTGCGTGCCCAGCCCGTGGGGGTCTCATCACCCTCCGCCTCCTCGTTGATCACTGACACTGTTAAAATCATTTTTAAATCCCGTGTCTAAGCCCATCGCTGCCCTGGTGTCTTCACCTCCACACTCCCGGCACGAAGACCCTCTAAGGTCCCCCGCACCCGGGCTGGAATCCCTTGCTCCGCTCATAAAATAAGGGAAAGACGTGCGTGTCTCCGCTACAGGACGGTGTCTGACACGTCTGCACCTGGGGCCCAGTGCTTCGCTCATTGTAGGTGCTCAGTGCCTCTTTGCCATGGTTGCTGCTGCTGATAATAATGCCACGGGGGGACCGAGGGAAGATGAGACGGAAGCTCAGTCTATCCATCCGTAGTGAGGGGACGCTGGGCATCCAGCTCTGTGCACTTTCACAAACACCCGTATCTGGTACCCTTACAACGGCGGGCACAATCACAGGCCAAACGTTTGTGTGGTGCTTCAGAGTTTGTGAAATAGCCTCATATCCCTCACTTCATCCGGCCTCACAACAACCCTGCTGTGTGGTTTCCTAGGGCTGCTGCAGTGAAGGGCGGTAAACAACAGAAATGTATTGTCTCTCGGTTCTGGAGGCTGGAAGTCGAGATCAAGGTGTCGCAGGGTCGGTTCCTTCTAATGGCTGTGAGGCAAGGGTCCGTTCCAGGCCTCTCTCCTTGGCTTGTAGGTGGCTGTCTTCTTCCTGTGCCTCTTCATATTGACTTCCTGCCATGTGTGTCTCTGCAAATTTCCTCTTTTTATGAGGACATCAGTCCTATTCGATTAGGACCCACCTGAATGACCCCATTTTGACTTGACTCCCTCTATAAAGACCCTTTCTCCAAAGAAGGTCACAATTCTGAGGTGCTGGGGTTTAGGACTTCAACACATGGATTTAGGGAGACACGGTTCAACCCATGATGCCTGCCAAGGCCAAGGTTATTATCACCCTTTCCCACATAAAAAGACCCATGCTCAGGTTTACTCTGACCAAAGCGTAAATCAAGGGCCCCTGAAGGCCGAGTCCCTTGGTTACTGGATTGCCGTCCTCCGCCACCACAAAGGCAAACACTCCCATACATTCCCTCGACCCTCCCTCACAAATGCTGCATGCGCACCGGGGATGTGTAAAAGCAGGAAGGAGCTTGACTCTGAGTAAGCAGCTTCCTCCGGCAAAGCAGCCTCTCGGGCGTGGCCCTCTAGGTGTGCCCCCGCTTTGGCACCTTCACCCTCCACATGCCTGGTTTTCCAGGTGCCGAGAGCTTCATTCAGCCCCGACTTCAGTCTCCTGCATGGGTAGGAATCTCAACAGTGATTCTCAAACTGGGGAAAGATACTTACGTATTTTACCTACAGAATTATCTGGAAAAGTAGAGCCGGTGGATGCCTCTGGCGCCACATCTGAACGAGGGCCCCCCTCCTTTCCTGCCGGCCCCCACCCTCAGAGCCCCGTAGCAAGAAGCCATCCCCCAGGGGGCTGCCTCTCAGGACCGCTAATGGTGTGTCTGGTGAAAACAGTGGGACTGGCTTTCTTCTTGGCCTGAGACCAAAAACATCACAGGGAGGAGATGGCAAATTAAACAAACCTCCCTGCGACGGACGCTATTTACTGGCTCCGTACTGGCAGCAGCCCTCCAGGGATCCTGGAGAACCATGGACTGGGCCAGAGATAAAACTTCGTTTTCAGGACGACAAGCCAGGGCTGAAATATGCAGATGCTGCTGCCAGGTGCCAGTGGCGCTTTGGGGACTAGTTGGGCAGGCATCTGGGAAGGACAGGGGCTCCCACTGCCCACCCCCCCTCTATCTGTCTGTCTCCCTCACACAGAAACAAGCCTGTGTCTCCAAAGAACCTATTTTTTTCCCACTGCAGTGGAAACGTGCATGTGCAAACCCACACACTCATGAACCCTCACACTCACAGATGTGCACACCTGCGTATGTGAGAAGCAGGAAGTATCTTGAGCTTTGTAGGTGAATAGCCTACAAGGCTCGGCAAAGCTGTCACTCCCTTCCCCACCTTCCGCCCTCCCCCCAGGATGGAACCGCCCACTTGTGACCCTGGGGGGATGGAGAGAGTCGGAAATATTAAGAGGTAGCCTACCTGGGCTTCTCCTATTGTGATCCCATTGACGTTGGCCGAGATCCAGGTGCTGATGTTCAGAGACACCAGGAACAGGAAATGGGCCCTTCTCTGGTCTGTGAAATGCCAGGAGAGGCTGGCATGGAATGTCTTCTGCCACTAAGGTCACTGCTGTGGGAGGTTATAATTAGATCACGTGAACTTTGAGCCGCCACCTCAAAGCAGGCCCTTGGTGGTTGAATCCTAACATTCCAGTCATGGGTTTTTAGCATCAACAGTGATGTCTTCGGAGGGAAAGCCAGTCGTTTTGGGCAAGTGTATGAGGGTAAAGTCTAAATTAAACCCAGACAAACCAAGCCAAACAATGAAGGCAGAGGGGCAGCGAGGAAGGCTTTTCTAACACCAGGAAGATGCTTGGATCGTTGGGGTTTTCAGTACAATTACAACTCAAGAAATAAAATATGGTGCCATCACTGGAAAGCTCACACAGGGAAAGGAGGCACCACCATCCCTGCTCTCAGGGAATCAGGATCTGAAGAGGTGGGGTGGGGGGGCGGCAGGGTGGGGAATCCGACACAAACGTTACTGTGAAAAGAGCATAAAGAAGGTGTCCTGAAGTCTCAGTGGAGAGAAACAGAGAGAACATCTGGTGATGGGGAAGTGACTTTCGACAAGGCTCTTGAAAGATGGGTGGATGCCATCGTGTGGAGGGCTGTGTGGGTCGATAGGAGGCTTGTTCATTTTCACTGAGAGTGGAACCAACACGAGCATATGCTGGAAGGCTTTAATCCCGATTTTCTGTGAATTACCCAGTAACACTGCAGATCACGTTCTCTCTCTTCTGTGAAATGCGAAGAGGAACAAGGGGCTTTGAACCCTGCTCCTAAAACCATACACAGGCACAGACTATTCTACCAGAAGCTCCTGCCCCTTGACAGTCCCAGACCTGGGTGCCCTCGTGGACTTGGACTCAACTCAGGGAATGGGATGGAGATAGGAAAGAGCCAGCAGCCTCTCCCTTGCCCCATCAGCAGTGGGGGATCGCGCTGTCTTGGTGTCTGATTACTGTGCTTCCTCCTTCTAGATAATCCCAGTGACAGGCCCCCGGGAAGGGGGCACCAAGGTCACCATCCGAGGGGAGAACCTGGGCCTGGAATTCCGGGACATCGCCTCCCATGTCAAGGTGGCCGGCGTGGAGTGCAGCCCTTTGGTAGATGGCTACATCCCTGCGGAACAGTAAGTGGAGGCCGTCCGAGACATGGGAGGAGCAGGGAAGAGAAGTCCATATAAATAGACGGTTGATGTTGACTTACCTTCCCCGACCAACAATAGATGGTCTTAGAACTTATGGACAGAAAAGGAGAACGTCCCTCACGTGCTAGGGTGTGGGGGACTCCTACAACTCCCCAGCCCCCGAACTAGCTAGCTGCCGTATTGGGGGAAGTCTAGAAAGGGGAAGGGGAGATGGCTGGGAGAAAAGGGGAAAGTGATCATTACCTCCTTGAGGTGTGAGGTTGAG
The DNA here is from genome assembly GCF_963455315.2 of Globicephala melas. Taxonomy (NCBI): domain Eukaryota; kingdom Metazoa; phylum Chordata; class Mammalia; order Artiodactyla; family Delphinidae; genus Globicephala; species Globicephala melas. The sequence continues at coordinate 20,388,044 of NC_083322.1, forward strand.
TGGGAACAAGACAAAGCAAAAGCAAAATCTGCAGACGTGTGAGTTCAGCTCCTTGCCCTAGCTCCCTCCGCTGTCCCTAACTCCCCACTCCTGTCCTCCCCCAATTACGGAAGAAGCTAATCCTGTGCTCCCCTCTGTGGAGGCTGAGAATGAACCTTCACACCCACTCTCAGGCCTGTGGGGACTTGGATTGTTTTTCTCCAGCAAAGTCTGCTGGTCCACGGAGAGGGCCATTCAACGAGTGACCTTGACCTCTAACCTACATGGCAGGGAAGGTCTGTGAGTCATGTATTGCCTTGTAAATAAGTAAATACAATTTTCCAGCCCAGCAAACACAAGCATGAAATAAATATTCACCAGCGCAATAGAATCTATATTCTCCACCCTCTTTGCTGCCCCTCCCGGAGTGAAACCTTACCACTTGGCCCCGTGTGCATAAGTTATTGACTCTTTGCAAGGTCTCACTTAGGTAGGTGAGTGCGTTTATGCTTGTGCTGGTTGAGTCTTACCCAGATTTTGTGATTCTGGAACCATCAGTTCTGCCATCCTCAATTCTTCCTTGATTTCCGTCCGGTTCTTCCCAAAACACTCAGAGTAGATAAGATGATTGAAGGCTCCAGGCTTGGTAGGACCCATCCTGGTCCATCATCACTTACCCAAAGACCTTTCTGTGGCTCCTTCAACTTTTTGTCCTTCCTAGAACAAAACCAAAGCGGGCTGCTACGGATATATTGTGATTTGGGGAACTTTAAAACGCCCTGCTCTGGACCTGTATAGCCAGATATAAATATAAAATGTAAAAAATATTATAAAGCCACATGATTAAATATCGTGATACTTAATAAGATACTTAATAAGATAGAACACCAGAAAAAGAATCTATTAGTATGTGATAAAGATGACATTTCAAATCAGCAAGGAAAGCAAAGCTCATTCAATAAGTGGTACAGTTTCACCCCCTGGTAAAGGTACCATATCAGATTCTTATTTCCCATCATACACCAAGGTAAATTCCAGATGGATTCAAGAGTTAAGGGTAAAAAATGAACACGTGAAAGGGTTAGAAGAAAATGCAGGTGAGAATTTATTTGATTTCAAGAAAGGGAAGGTGTTCCAGGTATAACTGCAAAAGAAAAAATTATAAAGGAAAAGATTAGATTTGAGTACGTAAGACAAAACTTGTGCACCAGAAACCCTGTGTGTGAAGTAAAAATATGAATGATAAACTGAGAGTATTGTTATGGCCTGTTACAGTACGCTTTTTCTTAACATTTAAAGAGGTTAGATAAAAGATATAGGTAAAAGGCAGCTATCACAAAATTAGCAGAGAGCATGAATGTGCAATTCACAGGACAGACAAAGAACTAAAGTCATATTAAAAAAATGTTTAACATCAGTAGTAACCAATGAAATGGGGAACAATTTTTCAAAGTTAATGCCCACCCAGTGCAGATGAGAGGCATAAGAAATAGCACATTCATACATTCATGTCGGGAGGGTAAATTGGGACGACCTTCCTGGAAGGCAGTTTGGAAATGCAGGTCAAACATCTTTAGCCTGGGAATAATACTTCTAGAACTTTCCCTAAATAAACAGAATACACAAATATTTATTTGCAAGAATGCTTATTTTGGCCTTATTTGTAACAGTGAAAATGTGGAAGCAATTTGTATATCTAAAAATAGGGAATGAATTAATTTAATAAATTATTGTCTATACATAGGACAGTAAACTACACAACCATTAAATGTGATATGTAGAAGAATCATGACCAGGCATATACTCAAGGTATATAAAGTGAGAACACAGCTTACCAAGCAGAATACAGAGTTTATAAATTTTGTAAAAGGAAGGCAAGACTGGAAACACGTACACCAGTATGTTGACAATGGATACTTCTGGGTGATGCAGTTGGGGTGGGAGTGGAATGTAGGTATGACAAGTGCTTTTATGTACTTTTAAAAAAACTGAACATGTATTAATTATGTTATCTGAACAGAAAAGCATAGATTTTTGCTAGACTCTCACCCAGAACCCGGAAGCCATAAAGTAAAAGAATGAGCAATTGAACCACACAGATAGTTTTAAACTTTCAAGTGGCAAAAGACTTTATAAACCAAGTTGAAAAACAAGTGATCGACTGAGAGAAAATAATTTCAATATTTATTATGGAGAAAAGTTAATTCTCCTAATTCAGAAGCTCCTACAAAAAGATAATCCATCCGCGAAATAAAGAGAGGGCATCAGACAAGTCACAGGGAAGGCTGTCTAAGATTTAAGCACACACACACACACACACACACACACACACACAATACATGCAACCTCACCAGTAATCAGGGGAATAAAAATGAAATTGAGATCTCTTTTTTCCTATTATATTAGAAAAATTTTAAAGGACTGATAATATGTAGTGTTGGACAAAGAGTGAAGTAATCTCACTCACTTGCTATTGATGGAAGTAAAAATTGGGACAGACCTTCTGGACCATTATTTCCCACTACTATCAAACATTAAAAGCACAAGGGCTTCCCTGGTGGCGCAGTGGTTGAGAGTCCACCTGCCGATGCAGGGGACACGGGTTCGTGCCCCGGTCCGGGAAGATCCCACATGCCGCGGAGCGGCTGGGCCCGTGAGCCATGGCCGCTGAGGCTGCGCGTCCGGAGCCTGTGCTCCGCAAACGAGAGAGGCCACAACAGTGAGAGGCCCGCGTACCGCAAAAAAAAAAAAAAGCACAAATAATCCTTCTCAGAAATCTATTTTAATAAATATGCAATGCTTAAGGAGGTGTGTAGGCTGGTTCATTTTGCGGGGTTATTTGGAGTAGGAGAAAAATCAGGGTAAGTTAAATGTGTAACAGTAGGAGGCTGGTTAAATAAATGATGACACAGGCCGCTTATGAAATACCATGAGGCTGTGTGTACTGTGGCCTGAGGGAAAGTCCATGCTGTTTTGTTGAGTAAAAAGGCAGGGGTTAAAAATAATGGGTGGTTAAGTTCCACTTTTATTTTTAAGATCATGTATATGTTTCTTTACATATGCACGTTTGTATATAATTGTACGTGTATATATACACATTTATGTTTATATGCGTGCATAATATCAGACCTAAATATATATACACACGTGTGGATATATGGGCAAATCCATATATTTGGGCAAGTTGCCAAACTTTTCCATGCCTCAGTTCTTCATTTATAAAATGGAGATTATATATATTATATATTTGCATAGGTCTAGAGAAAGGTCTGCAAGGATTTATACACCAAGGTTTTGAGAGAGATTAGTGAAGAAAGGCACACTTTATTTTACTGTCACATTTTGATACTGTCTTGCTTTCAAAGGGTATGAACCAATTTTGTTAGTGAAACAATAAAAATTTTTTTAAAGGGGAGAATTTATGACTCTCCCCCACCCTTTCCCCTCCCCCGGCATGAAAACCCCCTCCCCTGCCAGGCCCCTGGCTGGGGCTGGGAGCAGAAAGCACTGCCTGAGGCAGTCCATGCCTTGGGAGCAAAGAGCTCCTAGGCGAGGACCTGCAAACCTTAGGTCCCTGCTCCCAGGTCCCTGTCTGATGGCTGTGTGCCCTTGGGTAAGTCACATTTTACTGAGAGCCTCTAAGGAGACCCCTGTAGGTCACACGTCCTCATTTCCTGAGAACCCCCGAAGGGGGGGAGGAATGCCCCCGAAGGGAAGGAGCCCCCGAAGGGAGGAATCAGGTATCTCTCACCTCCTCCTTCCTTGCCCATCCCTGAGATCTTACTACAGAGAAGGAGGCCTGGGTAGGTGTAGGGCCCAGGGGTCACGGCAGGGAGGCCTGTGACCCTCCTGTGACCCATGGGAGTCTGTCCTCTCCACCCTGCAGGATCGTGTGTGAGATGGGGGAGGCCAAGCCCAGCCAGCACGCCGGCTTCGTGGAGATCTGTGTGGCCGTGTGTCGGCCCGAGTTCATGGCCAGGTCCTCGCAGCTCTATTACTTCATGGTGAGTCCCGGCCACCAATGGCCTGGCCAGGCACAGGCCACAGACCTCTTTACCATGATTGCTGAGCCCTTCTAGACCTCTGTGGGCAAACCCAGGCCAAAGTCGTGGGAGTCCCGTCCTGCAGCGCTTGAGAGCACAGCCTTGGAAGTCGGGACCAGCTGGATTTACATCCTGGCTGGGCTGGGCTGGGCTGGGCTGGGCTGCAGCTCCAGGGAAGTTGCTTTGGCTCTTAGGCCCCAATGTCCCCTTCTGGCCGAGTGTCAGCGTGACACGGTGGGTGAGAGTGTGGGCTGTGCATGGGGACTCCTGGGATTTGAGCCCTGGCTCTGCCGCTTATTAACTGGGTAGACTTGGGCTACTTGTTTAATTTTCTGTGCCTCAGTGTCTCCATTTGTAAAATGGGGATGATAATACTAAGCATCTATCCCACGGTATTACTGTGAAAATTAGGTAAAATAGATTTATCACCTCTAGTGTCACTGCCTTTACGATTTCTGTGATTGCCACCATGACTACTGTGCCCTGCCCTTTCCCTGTGTGCTAGCACCCCACCACTTCCATCCCATTATCCCCAGTCATCCCACCTTCCTCACTCACCATCGTCCTATCCCTATCTTACTCCCTCTCGCCCCAACACCCTTCCCCACATTTCCCTCCCCACCCCAAGGCCTCTCTGCAGATCTCACCCCTGCCCTCACACTCCCTCCAGCCTGGACCCTCCCTGGCCCCTGAAAAGGGTACCGGACCAGCCCTGGTGAGGGTTTCTGTGAGCAGGGGGACTTGGGAACCTCCCTGCCTTGTGACGACAGGGATGCTGGAGACATGAGCACATCCCCTGCTACATACATCGCATCATTGCCAAAACTGTTTTACCATCCAGTTAACTTCTCGGGTTAATGCCAGATGTGATGAGATCATTTCCTCATGATTCTGAGCTGCTTTTGGAAGCTGGAAACCTGAAATGATGCATTTTATGACTGGGTATCAAATGCCCGGAAATATGTCATAGAAGCCCATTTTTCTCCTTCCTTCCTTCCTTCCTCCCTCTTCTTTCATCTGCCTTCCTTCTCTTTCTTCTTCCTCCCCTTAACTGACAACCACGTATCACCTTGCACAATACCTCTCCCTAGGTTATTTGATAAATACTTGCTCAATTGGTTGCATTTTATAATATAGTTTGATGGGCCTGGCTTGCAGGTGTGACAGTGATGAGTCAGACCCCATGCAGCCCCTGCCCCAGGAGGCCCACAGTCCAGAAGGACAGAGGAGATGAAGGACTTGCACACCATGTGACTGGGCGGGGGTGGGTGTGGCAGTGAACCGGGGAGGGATGTGCCTCAGATGCCCCTCTCTGCCTGGGTCCTGACCTCTGCAATGCTCCTTCCACTCTTTGAAAGCTAACCAACCTTATAAATATGGCTGTCACTAAACCCACACAGGAGCTCACTTAGAGGAACACACACATGTCATGGATTTAGTGGATGTGTATAGTTTTACCTATGCGTTTAGCATTTGTACTCCCACCTTCTTCGGAAAGGGTTTGAGGGAATTTCCAAGTTAAACCCAATATACCTTAAGACAACTAGTGATGAATGTATATATATTTACATAAATGTGTGTATATATATATATATATAGTATATCATATAGATATTTATAAACACAGACATTGTTATTCCAGCAGAGTTGAGATAACGAGAGGGAGAGAGAGACTGAGGTGGGTAGAGACACAGACAGCGCTCCCCAAGCAGTTGAGAGGTGTGGCGTGGCGTATGAAAATTGGGCGTGAAATCTGGCTCTGAAATTACCTGGCAGCTGTGGTAAAAGGGAGGACACCGCTGCATGGCCAAAGCAAGCACTGGACTTCCTTGGCCAGTCAGTTACCTGGAACAGTTTTTATCCTGTGGTCTCTTGGCGGTGACAAAGCGAACGCTACCAGGAACGGCCGCTACTTCATTAAGCTGACGTTTCCTTTGGGCCTCAGCTGTCTCTGCTGTGTCTCCAGCCAGGCTTCTTACCTTTGTGACTAATTCAAAGGCCACCGCCCCCTGGATGTCCTGCCATCACCTCCCATGGCCCACCCGAGCTGTCAGCTCCCGTAAACAGCGCGTCCCCCTCCCTTGCCCGTTTCTGTCAGTGGCCTGTCACCGGGCCCACCATCTTGGTGGTCTGTGGCTCGGCTTCCCCTAATGCCTGATGTCAATCCCTCTATCACCATGTCCTGGAGTCTTACTTTTCCCATTCCCTTTGCTACTGCAGTGGCCCCCTTAAATCCCTGCCGTTGGTCTGAACCCATTCTAGTCCAGCCACACTGGGGGATACCATTTTCATCATGTCAGCCCCCAGCTCAAGAAGAGCCCAGGGTGCCCACTGCCTCTCGACTTGTCCAGGTTCCTTGGTCTGTTCTGCCCTGCCTATCCAATCCTTCCTCAAGCCTTCGAGTGGCCTGACTCCCTTCCCTTCTCTGTCTCCTTCTTCAGCTGCTCCTTCTTCTGTGATACCTGCTCTTGGGCTTAATTCATGTAACACATCTATGTGGTAGACAACCAAAAGCCCCTTCTGCTCTCAGGGGAGGTCTTGCCTGCCTGAGTGCTTCTACCCTGGGAGCAGGATGTGGTTGGATGGAAGGTATTAAGGGAAGGTTTCATGGAAGGAGCCAGAAGGAAAGGCAGGATCTGTCTAAGGCAGAATACAGTTTTCCATATGGATATCGAGTAGCGGGAGGCTGTTCCCGGCATAAGGTGTGACGTGGAGGGGCACCAGAAGATGGGAGCAGAAGGGAGTGGGGAGCGGGGGGTTGACGGGGACGAGGGGAAATCGGAGCAGAAGAGCAGGGAAGGTGCGAGTTGTTGCCACAAGGCGAAAATGCATTGGTCCAGTGGGTCCCTGGGACTCAGACTCGTGCTCACTTTTCTATTGGAGGCACTATCCTGGCAATACACACCCACTTGGGAAGAGCTGCGGGGGGAGAAATGGTGCCACGGACCCCAGTCTCCTCCCAGACCCCAGTTTGCATTAAGGACCTGGTCACTGAGCAACCCCCCCTCACTGCCGACAACAGAGCTCCGAGGGGTTCAGGGTGGGAATGAGGGGCAGAGGTCCCCCGTGAGTCATACCAGGGAGGCAGGAAGGACAGAATGCCCCTCTGTCACACGCCCACCCACAACACCTCTGAGCCTTCACTGCCTTCCCGCCCTGCTGGGCAGCTGGCAGGTGGCACTCTTGGGACCCCCGTGGAAGCCCCTGGCGAGCCCCTTTTCAGGGGTGCCTCTCAGGGCCTGGGGGTGCTGGGGAGCCCCTCCCAGTGCCGAGGTTTGGGTCTGCCTCAGTTTCCCTCCACAAATCGGGCCAGGCTCTGACGTGTGGGTTTATTCACCCAAAACCCTGACACCAAGGCCCATAGACCGCCGATCAGCACTCTCGGGCTGTTGCTAGTTCTATCCCTGGAGATCTCTGTAGAGGCAACACTTTTCGCCCCTTTGCCTCCATCCAGGGAGGGAGCCAAGGGAAGAGATGGCAAATAACGCCGCATCTGATTTCCCACGCAGACCCGCTGGAAAATAGTTATGAAGCGAACCTTGAATAATTAATAGGTTCTCCCAACGTTAAAACATGTTTCTATATCATCCTCTCCCCACCCCCAGAGCAGCTCAGCACCCAGCCAGCCCCGCACAGGAGGGCCACTGCAAACCCGTCAGGGTTCCTCACTTGTACCCCTTCCAGGACCCTCACCCCCAGGCTGCCAGGGAGCTTGTTCTCCTTTCCACGTTGCCCCTTACCCCTTAAGCAACTCCCTCACTTGCCCTTTCCTCTCCGGGGGGGTCAGCAGGAGCCAGGTCTGAAAGCTCTCCCTTGACAGACAGTGGGGCAGAAGCACCATCTGTGGGAAGTTACAACCAGAAAACAGTCAGGCCCCTCTGAGAGGACCACTTTTTGATTCTTTGAGATCAGAAAGGGTAAGTGACTTGTGCTGAGTCACACAGCACGGTGTAGGCAAAGCTGAGAACGAAGGCTCTTGCAGCAGTCCCATCCCCCACCCTAGCGCGGGTCTCGGGCTGAGCCAGAGCCAGCATCAGCCGTTCCTCGCTTGGCTCGGTGGGTGTCACGGGACTTCCAGGTTTGGGATCTGCAGGGACCAGGTGGGCGGGCCCCGCGAGCGCGCCTGCGCTGAGCGGATGCCGGGCGCAGAGGTCCGCCCGTGTTCCCGTGGGTCCCTGCGTGTCCCCACACGTGTGCCCTGTGCGGGGACCCGGGCGCACACGTGCCAGGCCTTGGGGCTGCAGGCTTCGCTGGGGCTTCTCTTCTCCTCCCCTAGTGTTATCCATCGATCGAGGCCTCTCGGAGAGGAGGTTGCCTGCCCGCTCCCAGGAGCTGAGTGGGTTCAACTTTTGGTGCAGAATTCTTTAAGGGAGTAAGAGAAGAGAGAAATCTTCATTTAAATGCAGATACAGGCTTCTCACCTGGGACTTAGGAAAGTTTTTTTCCATTAAAATGCTAATGAAAGAACAAACTGAGACTCCAAATCCTCAGCTCACAGATCCTCCCCCATCCCCACCCCCATCCCCAATCTGACTCTTCACTCAATCCACTGACCCTTCTTTGCTTCTCCTCCTGGGTTTCCCTGGGGCTCACACATCTCATTGCTCTGGCCGCTGGGTGCTTTGGGCAGCTCTCGGGAGAGGCCTGTGGAAGGGGCAGCTTACCTTCCTGAAAGCGACCCTCGCTGGAGACTGGAGAGGTGGTGGAGAACTCCAGCTCTGGAGTCAGTTCTCAGGCCGCTTCTTTGCTCTGTGACTTTGGAAACTTTACTTAACATCTCTGAATCTTGTCTTTAAGATGGGTAATAATGCCTACCTTGTAGAATAGATTGGGCGATTTAAAAAAAAATATGTATATCTCACTATAGATACACATAAAATATAAAGCCTGTCACTTAAAAGGTCACTACGTAGTAGCTAATATTATTATGACTGTTATTAGTGTAGAGGTGCACATGCCCGCCAGTCCCCACAGGCCTGGGTAAACTGAGCCTGCTCTCTGGGAGGCCGCCATGACTAAGGATTCCAGAAGGCAAGTGGAATCCGGGAGTGGGGTGCTGCCTCAGGCCTACCCAGGAGCATCCTCAGGCCAGATCCTTTCCTGCACAGACGCTGACTCTCTCAGACCTGAAGCCCAGCCGGGGGCCCATGTCCGGAGGCACACAGGTGACCATCACGGGCACCAACCTGAACGCGGGCAGCAACGTGGTGGTGATGTTTGGGAAGCAGCCCTGCCTCTTCCACAGGTAACTCACCTCAGGGCAGGCTCCAGGGTTCGCAGCCCAGAGGGTGGGCGGGGCTGACAGGCAGCAGACTTCCGGCTAACCTTCTGGAGGTGCCTGCTCCTCCCTGAGAAGGTGGCCGTTCGCTTTGGCCATGCTTGGCCGTGGCTCAGCCCGGGGACCTGCCAGGCACCCCTTCCTTGGAACGGCCCATCGCACCGTTGCCCACCGGTTAGCCTTGGTGCCCGCATTCCACCCACTGTGCAGGACCCTCGGGTTCCACGGGACACAGTTTGGAATCTAGGGCCCCTTCCCCCTGGGTTAGCTCCTGGCCAGCTGCTGCAGAGCCAGCCGGAACTGCCGAGAGCTGGCTGAGGTCGAACCTCCAGGGGCAGCCGACTTTCCCTTCCCTGGTTCCACCGTCCAGTCCCAGGAGAGCACACCGTCCATGAGCCAGGAACCTGGGGCGGGGGTGAGAGTTGGGAGGGAGGCAAGAGGTGCCCCTAATGCAGGACTAGAAGAGGTGTGGTTGGGGACATTCCCTGCGCCGCTGGCATGAGGTTCTGCAGAGAGAGCTTTTCCTGGGAGAGAGCTATGCTGAGGGCTGCGACAGATCTGAAGTCAGGCCAGACCAGGCCTTGCCTGAGCGTTCAAGAAAAAAATGGCTCTGACACTTGTTAAAATGGTAAAGAAGAGCTTGCTCAGGACTATTGCAATAGGTGTCAGGACTGTCGCAATGGAGAAAGAGATTGGGCTTGACTCCAGATACGGCAGACAGCTGGGGATTTATAGCCAAGGGGCAGAGCAAGGGAGGCAGTGGATGGAAAATTACTAAGAGGAAACGAGGTTAGGAGGATTCTTGCTAGACCGACTTAACAGGACTCTTGCTGAAGGCAGTCAGGGTGACCAGACATCAAGGGTTAAGGAGGCGGAATTTGATCAGATATCAAGGGTACTCAGATATGGGGGGGGGGGTTCTTGCCAAACTAAGTTAGCAGGATTCTTGCTAAAAATGGGGGTCGGCAAATCAAAGACAGGGCCTCAGGAAGAAGCCTAGTCAAAAAGGGGGCTCAGAGGAGCCCGTCTACAGTCTGGTCAAGGAGAGAGTCTTCGTCAGTAGTTCTCAGGGCTTTGTGTCGGGGCGCTGCTCCCCCACTGCCTCTGACGAGCCTGATGAACAGGGAGGGGCACGGGAGGGCCCCGACCCAGGACCACAGTGTCCCGCCCAACACCACCCAGGAGCCCAGCTCCCCATCTGCTCCCGCAGGCGCTCTCCGTCCTACATCGTGTGCAACACCACGTCCTCAGATGAGGTGCTGGAAATGAAGGTGATGGTGCAGGTGGACAGGGCCAAGATCCACCAGGACCTGTTCTTCCAGTACATGGAGGATCCTACCATCGTGCGGATCGAGCCCGAGTGGAGCATCATCAGGTAGGGCCTGCCCTGACCTTGGGCTTCCCTCCTCGACCCTCCAAAGCCAAGGGGAGTTCTGGGGCCCAGTCCTGCTGTGGGGACTGATGAACCGGGGGTGGTGGTTCAGGGCACCCCCCAGGTCAGACCTTCCTGGCGGGGCTGCCTCCTTCCACCGAAAGCACTCTGAGCAGGACCCGGCCCTGGGGGCCGATTTGAGGATTGCTGGGCACACTAGGAGGCCAGAAGGTGCTGCAGAGGGCATCCTGATGGCCAGGCCCCTGTTGAGCATGGGGAAACTGCTGTATCAGGGGCCTCAGGGGCAGTGGACTTGGGCTCAGAAGGAGTGGGTGCAGCCCAGCTCCACTGCTTAGCAGCCAAGTGACCTTCAATTAGTTAACCTCCCCGGATCCAGGCTTTCTCACCAGTCAGCTCCCTCACGGGACACTGAGAGGATTACGTGAGGTACAGACACCCAGTGCGGTGCCTGGCTCGTCTCCCCTCCCTCCTCACCCCCTCTACCCACATCCCCCCCGTCCTCAGCCCTCCCCACCGTCTGCTTCAGCTCTGGAGGATGTCTGGGGTCAGGAGAGGGGGCAGAGCATGAAGATGTGGTTACCACAAGCTGAGATGGGGGGTCAATGACGAGTCCAGTCCAGAGAACAATCTTGTAAACCAGGGTCAGCAAACTCCAGCTGGGGGGCCAAATCTGGCTGTCCGTCTGCTTTCATAAATAAAGTTTTATTGGAACACGGCCATGCTCATCCGAATATGTTTTGTCTCTACTGCTTTCTCACCACCGCAGCAGAGCTGAGTAACTGCAACAGACCACATGGCCCCAGTGAGCCTAAAATATTTACTGCCTGGCCCTTTACAGAAAGAGTTTGCCACCGGGCCTTACACCCAAACACCAAAAGGCAGCCTTTGGGAGATGCAGCTTGGCTGTCCTCAGCAGTTAGTCTCTAAGGCCCAAGCCTTGTAAGCTTTAGCCGTGACCTGAAAGCAGGTACATATAAGACAGAGAGGGGCAGAGAGCCTGTAAAAGCTAGTCCAGGATTTGCCCCCAGGGCCTGGCGAGTCCAGGAAGTTGGCACAGCCCCCTGTGCTTAGGCAAACTCTGTGGCTCCCGAAGGCGTTCACAGCCTGGTTTAATTCAGTTCTTCCTCGTGTCACTGGCGCAGAAATAGAGGTGTTGTCCCTCCTGGCACTCGGCAGTCGCCCCCAGTCACTCTCACATCAAGAGGGAGGCTGGAGGTGCGTTCTGAAGGGGCCGGGGCTCCAGCGGTTTCACTGCAGTTAACGGAGTCTGGGATGGGGTGGGGCTCTGCAGAACACGTGGCTTTACACTGCTCGCAGCAGCCTGGGTTACTGATGAGTGGCGATGGGTGATGGGGGCGTTCGATACACGTGTGTCGAATTGATGACCGAGAAGATCGGGAGCTGGCTGGACACCAGAAGCTCATTCGCCAGCACTGCCGGGGCCGAGAGACTCTCTGGGTTTCGAGGAAATCTTCCTGCATGTGCATACGTGGGGTGGGGACGTGCTTCAGTGGGGACCGGTGGAGGGCGAGAGGAAGGGAGGGCAGGAATGGCGTGTAAAGGGGGGCAGATGGATAGAGGGGTAGAGATGAATGGGGCTGTCAAGGACTCTTTACCCACAAGCTTATAACCACTTACCTGTTTTAAATAGATTCTTCTCAATGATATTCCCCTGATTGCAGATAACATAATTCATCACTTTCCTTTGAGTAGCCCCCAAGGAAGCTAGCCTCCATCCCATGCCAGCTTCTCAGTGGCCCTGAAGATACGACAGTGGCGTCCAGGTTTCCATTGAAAAGCTACCCAAAGACGAGTCTCCTAATCGCTGGGCGTTAGCAGTGCTTTGGCTGACTCCCCAGGGTGCGAGAGCCCCGGAGCATTTCAGATTTGCATTCTTACAGGAGGTTCCTGAGCGGCTGGGCCTTGGCCTTTCCCGCGTCCCAGCCGACTGAAGCCTCTAAGGTGGAAATGTGTGGTGAGATCGTCCTGGGGGAGGAGGCTGTGCTCAGGCTGCAGAGGGTCTGGCGGAGGGTCGTCTGGAGCGAGGCTTCCCTTAGGCCAAGGCCAGGGTGAAGAAAATTCCCTGAGACTGGGGAGGGCAGGGAAAGGGACGCTGGGAGACTGCAGAGAAGCAGCTGGCTCAGGTCAGGAGACCTCGGGGGGCCAAGAGGGCCGTGCGGCAGGCCCAGCCTCCGTGCAGTGTCCGCGCTCCGAACGAGCTCAGCGCAGGACAGCCGCGGACATCTGGTCATCACTGACTTCCCCTCGGCTGCTGAGGGCTCGTCCTTATTATGATGCAGTCAGCGTGTCATCTTGTCCCCGTGAATGTTACCCTGCCCGCCGGTTATCATCGTCTTCAGTGCTGGGGTGCAGCCTGATAGATCATCGTCATCGTCATCGTCATCAGGCGCTGCTGCTATTCCTGTCCCTGTGTTTACACGCCTCCTCCTTTCTTCCCCACCAGTGGGAACACACCCATCGCCGTGAGGGGGACTCACCTGGACCTCATACAGAACCCCCAGATCCGCGCCAAGCACGGAGGGAAGGAGCACATCAATGTGAGTCCGGGACTGGTGGGGCTCACGGGGGCACTGTGCACTCGGCGCCTGGCCGCCCTAAAGGGTGTGGGCTCTCCGAGGGCTCAGGCAGGCTCACCCCAGACACCGATGACCCATCGCGTGTGACGCCCCGGACACTGGGATGGCGGGATGGGGGAGCAGGCATGAGGCCATTTCTACACTCTGGGGTACAGGCATGCAGGAGCAATCTCTTCTGGGTTTCTGGGGTTTCTTACTCTTAATAAGGGATGGAAGACCTTTATTCTTCCGTCCTCTGACCCCCAGTGCCATTCCTTAGCTTAGAGATACCCTAGTGCCTGCCATGGGCAGGGCAGAGGTAGGTGTCAGCTGCAGAGCTTGTCCTTGAGTGCCCAGGTTGTGTGGTCCTGACTCCACGGGAGCTGTGGGGATCCACCCATGACTGTCCCGTGTCAACACCACACCGTACGGCGGCACCGAGGGAGAGCCGGCGGGTGTCTGGGGCTGCAGGTGTGCGGAGACACGCCACATAGCCCTCCCTCTCCGGTTCCACCCCAGCTCTGCGAGGTTCTGAACGCTACTGAGATGACCTGCCAGGCCCCTGCCCTCGCTCTGGGGCCCGAGCACCAGTCTGACCTGACGGAGAGGCCCGAGGAGTTTGGCTTCATCCTGGACAACGTCCAGTCCCTGCTAATCCTCAACAAGACCAACTTCACCTACTACCCTAATCCTGTGTTTGAGGCCTTCGGTCCCTCAGGAATCCTGGAGCTCAAGCCCGGCACACCCATCATCCTAAAGGTAGCGTGAGATGGGAGGAAGGAGGCCACTGTATGCAAGAGGAGGCTTTCCAAGTCACAGGAGGAGGCCGCAAGTCATGGGCTTCTACCAGATCTTGTGGCAGGTGTCATTAGCTAGCAGAGGTTGTGTTATAGCCCAGACTATGGTAAATGTGCTCTTTGAGTTTGTATTGAGAGGTGCACTCTCTTTAGGGGCCACAGAAACCTGGTCAGGGCAGCTGGATCCACCCTGGCCATCTGACTCCCAGCTTTGGCCCCTGAGTCCAGGACTTGGGAGGTCAAAGGCTCCTACTGCTTCCTCCCGTGCAGCCCTTTGCAAACCACCTTATAGGGCTTCTTTGGAGCATGGATAGAAAATTAATTTTAACTCATGTGACAATTTGAAGCAACTGGTAGTGACTGATTACAGCTCTGTGTTGAGAAGGATTCTGAAGCTGCCTTTGGGACAAGCTGAAAAGAGTCCCTTGATTACTGATTTCCCACTGAGGAAGGGGGAATAGTAGTATAGGTGTTGTGAATTTTTTGGACTTATTAGGGAAGGTGGCCTCTCCACCAGCTCCCCAGAGGGATGGGACCTCCACGTGGGAGGACATGTCAGCCAGCCAGTAGCTGTGCTCCTGACTCTGGGGTGGGAACTTGGGCTTTCCTGTCCATGCAGGGCAAGAACCTGATCCCGCCCGTGGCTGGGGGCAACGTAAAGCTGAACTACACCGTGCTGGTCGGGGAGAAGCCGTGCACCGTCACAGTGTCGGATGTGCAGCTGCTCTGCGAGTCCCCTAACCTCATAGGCCGGCACAAAGTGATGGTGAGGCTGGCGGGACTCCACCCTGGATGGGCAGGCACTCAGGATGCGGTGGGGTGAGCGGTCCAGCTCCATCCTGGGCCACCAGGGCTTTCTGGGAGGGGATTCTGGCCTTCTGGAACTTTCCTCCTGGCTCTCCCACACTCCCAGTTCCTTCTCCTCGTCCGACTTCAGACGTTTTTCTTCCGTATTGTCATTCTTTCCATACTGGCTGGTGCTACAGTAAGGGCAATGTGAAACAGCATTCAGTGATGTGCTGTGTCACCTGTTAGAGGCAAGAGACCCTTCCAGGAGAGGACCATCGTTGACCCGGGCAGGACATAATATCACGTCCTGTGCCTTTGTCATCTGTCCTCACAATGGGATGAGTCTTCGGGGATCCGGACTTTGATGGCACGTAGGCTTTTTTAGATCCCAGTTGAGTGCTGTTTCCTCATGAAGACAACCGAGTTCACTCCCTAATAATATAATGTGTGGCTTTCCCAGTTGTGGGGGTGGCCTGCGCTGAGCTGTTCACCCCCGCTCCCTCCACCCCAGGTGCCCTCCTGTCTGCTTTTACAGCCAGCAATGACTCTCCTCCCTGGAGCCATTTCCCTCACGCAACCCTGGTCACCAGCTCACGGGTGGCTTGGGACCCTTGCCTAGGATGTTCTGTGCCCACACCCAGCTCCGTCTCCCCCCGCGTGTCCCCCCAGGCCCGAGTCGGTGGCATGGAGTACTCCCCGGGGATGGTGTACATTGCCCCAGATAGCCCGCTCAGCCTGCCCGCCATCGTTAGCATCGCCGTGGCCGGCGGCCTCCTTATCATCTTCATCGTGGCCGTTCTCATCGCCTACAAACGCAAGTCCCGCGAGAGCGACCTCACGCTGAAGCGGTTGCAGATGCAGATGGACAACTTGGAGTCCCGCGTGGCCCTGGAGTGCAAGGAAGGTCCGGAGTGGCAGGGGGCCGGGCACGCGTGCGTGCGCGTGTGTGCGAGTGCGTGTGTGCGTGCGAGTGCGTGTGCGTGCGTGCGAGTGCGTGTGCGTGCGCATGCGTGCGAGCGCGTGCATCTCACACAGCCGCGGAGGTGGGCGGCGGGCGGCGCTGGGTCTGCGCCTGGGTCTCCCGCCTCCAGACTCTCTACCTCAAGTCAGGCCGGGATCATTTCAGACCCCACTAGAGCCGTGTCCAGCCCAGGATCCCGGCCGGGTGAGTTTTGCCCTCTCCTCTGGGGGGGACCCAGAGGCGCCCTGCCGTGACGCCCTCAAGCAATCTTCTTTCAGAAGGAAGGTGAGGCTGGAGGGCTGATCTGAGACTTAGAGGCAAGAGCGTTTTACAGCTTGTATTTTAAAAAATTACCAACACCACCATGAAGTGAAATCAGCCGCACTAAATCCAAGGAGGAAGTGTAGAAGTCAGACCCTTGTCACCCCCAGGAGACCGTTCGTGAGTCACCCTGGGAGAGTCTGAGCTGATTCTTTTGTAGATTTATACGCGGAGTAATCAGCCTGTACCTGGGGCTCTGGCATTCCCACCAGGGAGGCCGTGGCTCTCTAATGGGGAAGCGGGTCCCTTCCATCCTCTCTCCACATCCTCAGCTGTCAACACAGCATCCGCCTTGTGGGACTGTTAATTACTGCCTTTTATTATATTTACGCTGCTTAATTTTTTTCTCTGTAATGTACTCTTCCCTCTAATTAGGTGTAGTGATTAGAATCTCTTTTATGTGCCAGGCGTGAGGCCTTGAATGTCGGAGACGCTCAGTGACTTGAAGGAAAGCTGCAGACCTGTAAAAAGCTAGCTCCCTCCTTTTCCTCCCCGCCAGCTGAGCACCCCAACTGGGAGGCGGCGGCGGGGGCAGTGTGAAGCCAGGTTCCTCTTGGAACGTTCCGGAGAAGGAGGAATTAGCAGTCCCAAAGGGAGTCCTGACTCGGGGACACCGGGGGAGGGCCTTGGCTTCTAGCTCGGGAGAGGCTGTGTCACGTGGGTGGGAAGAGAGATGACAGAGCAAAGGGCACGTAGGATTCGCCTTGAAAGTGTTTTCCAGAGGTGCCCCGAGCTGGCTCTTGAACGCTGAAAGGGCAGCCTGGGTCCAGGGAAGGCGACTTCCCAAAGCCTTGACGGTGAGTCAGGCCGTCAGCCACATACAGACCCCGAAGAGGCCCAGCCTGGCCCCCGCCCAAGGCCCGACCTTTGGATATATAAACACACACACATGCGTGCACACGTGCCCACAGACACTGACGCCCACTCAGGCGGTCACTCATGCCCATGCACGCATTCCCACAAACACACACACGTGTGTTTCTCACTCAGCCCACACGAGTTCTCATCAGGGATTTTGGTGACGGTACATGCCAGAAAGGCTCACTGACTCCCCTTTCACACGTATTGGTGTAGGTTCCACTCAGATGTGTTAGGGTTACTCTACCTTCGGAGTCACTTTTCTTGACAAGGTCCCCCCGCGTCAGTGTGAGCAGAGATGCAGAAAGAGAGCAGCACAGGAGGGGTCTGCAGCAGCCTCTCCAGGGGTCCCGGCGCCATCCCCGTTGTCAAACCAGAACCACTGGTATCCTCAAGGCCCGGAGACCCAGGGTCCCCAGGCAGGAGGTCAGCACCGCAGGGTGTGGTGGGGTGCTGCCGGCAGCAGCTGGGCGGCCGCGTTGTGGTCACGTCGTCAGCAGAGACCACTGGGTGCAGGGCTGGCTTTTCGAGGGCCCTGGAGCTACACTGGGCTTGTGAATTCCTTCTGAGCCCACAAAGTAGTTTTTCCTTATTCTTGTCTATGTAAATAGAAAGAAGTATTGTTTAGTCGATATCCACTGGCTGTTCTTTGCAGGCATGTATTAATCCATCTTGTGTGTGTGTGCTTGCATGCATGTGTGTACGTGTGCATTTGCGTGTGCTAAGGGAAAAAATGGGAGAAGGAAGGGCTGAGCACATGACCTCTGACAACCTCCCAGGGTGGAGGGCTGTACCCAGGACAGAGAGTGATCACACGGCTGTGTAACAGTGGGTCCGTGTGTGGAACTTTCTCGGGGGCCAGGGGGTGGTCTTGCAGCTTTGTGACCATGCCGGAGGCCTGGGCTGTCTCCACAGACAGCAGTACCTATATGCAGATCATAATTCACCATTGAGTAGCATGACCTTGAGAAAGGAAGGACATAGAGACACCCTGCATATTTATCCAGAAGGGATATATCAGTGGGGCGAGAGCCTTCATCTGGCTGCATTTGCTGGTTTGATGGCTCCGGTAAGCTGCGTGGCCAAGAACTGGGACTTCAGAAGAAATAGTTCTTAACTCCTATAAGGAAACCCACTGTAAAACACAGAATCTGAAACAGACTCGCCATCACTGGAACTGCCCCCTTCACTCCCTCTGTCCTTCGATATCACCCCTAACCCCCAGCATATTTTGCAAGCCAAAGCCCTCATCTTCAGAGGGGGAGGCCCTCCTGGCCCCAGCAGCAGCTCACATCTGTGGACAGCCTGCCCCCCATTCATGTTTTGGAAGGGATTTGGCCCAAGACAAGCTTCCTTGTGCTGCATCTTTCTCCCATACCTACATCGTTCACCTCAGCTACGTAAAACATCCCCCTCCTCCTCACTCCTGCGCTACTCGGGTCCACTGTGCGGGTCTCTGGGGGCCTGGGAGAGGGTTCTGAGTGTTCCGAGGCGGCGTAGCTCCTGGGCCCCATCCAGCAGTCTCACAGGCTTGTCTTTGTGCCAGCCTTTGCCGAGCTGCAGACGGACATCCACGAGTTGACCAGTGACCTGGACGGAGCTGGGATTCCCTTCCTGGACTACAGAACCTACACTATGCGAGTGTTGTTCCCGGGAATTGAAGACCACCCTGTCCTCCGGGACCTCGAGGTGAGAAGCAGTTCTGTGGCCAAGTCCTTTCCCATTGTGGTGTTAGTGCAGAGAGAGACAATGGTGACCAAGTCCAGACGCCTCATTCAGAGGAGGGTCAGCTGAGGCCAGGGAGGGGATGAGACTTGCCCAAGGGGTGGTACCAGCTTGCCCCGCCGTTGCTGCCAGCCCGTCCCTCGGGAGGAAAGGGAACTCAGAGCAGAGGTGGGAGTAGGGCTTTGGGTCTTAGGGGGTCATAAATCCCTTGAGAATTGGATGGAAGCTGAAGACCCTCTCCTCAGAAAAACTGTCCATAGACACAGAAACGGGAAATCTGGCAAACGATGTAGGAAGTTCACGGACCCTTGTTTAAGAAACCACGATATAAGGGATTTCACCGCTTAGTTGGTGCTCAGTAAATCAATGTGGGAAAGATAACGGCTGCACTCAGGACGAAGGTGGGAATGTGAGTGGTAAGAACATCACTGCCTTTGTACCAGCAGGGACCTCATCTTGTGAACATTTTATCCCACTTAGTGTCTAGCATAGTGTCTGGCTTAAGCGTATATTCATATTATGCTTTGTTCTGAAAGGGATTTGGAATGACTTATAAATACCAGAGAAATGCGAAAAATATAAATGAGGAAACCAGGGCACAATAATCATCATAAGGAATAATTACCCTGAGTTGACTGTTGACTAACATCCTGGGCCAGTTTTCAGTACTTTACACATGTGCATTGATTTAACCTCCCAAGAGCCCTCCAAAGCAGGTACACCCATTTCACAGGTGAAAAAACTAAGGCCACACAACTGGGAGGGAGTGGGGCAGGGATCCGAGTCCAGCAGGGAGACTCCAGAGTCTGTATTCCTAAGGACAAGCCTGTGCACGTGGCTTCTGAGGGGCCGTGTCCGTGTCATGCCCTACGGCTCTGGAGACTTATTTGGATGGATCAAAAACCTTTGGCCAGAACACCACGGAAAATGAGACTGATTCCATATTTATATTGTCCGTAACATAGAAACAGACCTGCCACTCCGGAGTTGCACAGTGAAGCAGGTACTGACCCCCTGGGAATGTCTGCATGGGTTCTCCAAGGGGACGTAGAGGCTGTGTCCCTCTGCAGGAAATGCAGCAAGTCCCCAGGGCCCTTGGGGCCCCCCACGCACATTTCTCCAACTTGATTGTGGAATGAAGAGTGTGTGTGTGTGTGTGTGTGCGTGCGTGTGTGTGTGTGTGTGCGTGCGTGTGACTTTTGTGTAGACTGTGCATACCTCATTTATCTTTGTAACTCTGGCTTCCAGCAGAGTGCTTGCACATAGTAGGCATGCAGGAAGTGTTGAATGATTTGAATAAATGAATGTCTGTGTGTCTGCCTGAATTAGGGTGGGAATGGCAGTCCTAGGAAGGCAAGTTGTGTTTGAACGTCCCCACACCCCTCAAAATAAGAATTCAACTAGGATGAGTATGTAAAGTTATTTTCTCTTTTTGATTAGCTCAAAATTCCAAGTAGATTTGCTTTAAGCATTTAACCTTTTTTTTTTAAACATCTTTATTGGAGTATAATTGCCTTACAATGTTGTGTTAGTTTCTGCTGTATAACAAAGTGAATCAGCTATACGTACACATATATCCCCATATCTCCTCCCTCTTGCATCTCCCTCCCACCCTCCCCATCCCACCCCTCTAGGTGGTCACAAAGCACCGAGCTGATCTCCCTGTGCTATGCAGCTGCTTCCCACTAGCTGTCTGTTTTACATTTGGTAGTGTATATATGTCCATAAGCATTTAACTTTTAAATCAGATTTTCTGAGACCATTTCCAAGCTGGCATCCCTGTAGGGCAGCCCGAATACTTTGGAGTGGGCTGGGAGACAGCCTTCTCCCACACAAGGTGTTTTCTTGATGGACACACACACACTCCACACTGCTTTCCCAACCAGTCCTATGGCCCATGTTGTAAACCATGCCACGTCCTATCGTATGGTCTTGTTTCTCATTTGATCCCGTTTAGCTTATGGCTTTCCCACCTGCCCTTGCATCTCCGTAGATGTTTAGATTCTCAGGCCTGACTTGGCACTGATGTAGCACACACCCAAGGGCAGTGCACTCGCAAGGGCTGCCCAGGGCAGTGGAGGGGAGCTCCAGGGCTCATCCCCCACAGGATGCTGTGGGAGGGTGCAGGTTGAACACGGCACCGCTCCAGACGGCACCGACCATATGCAGCACTCCTGGACGCGTGCAGTGCACGACCTGCCTCACTGTCTCTAGCAGCCCTCTTTGCCTGAGACCTGACTCCCTCTCATTGCCTTTCCGAACTGTGCCAGGCTCCTTGCTGAAAGCTGGTGGCATCCCCACCCAGCCGCACTTCCCCGGGCCTTTCCTCCAGGGCTAGTTTTCTGAGAGAAGCTGCTACCCAACTCCTAGGCTTAATCCTCAGCAAGGTGCCCAGCCCAGGAGTCCGCCCAGCAAGCTGGGCTCACAAGACAGAAGCCCTGGGCGCCCTCAGAGCGCTGCTCGAAGCCAGCTCCCTCCTCCACTGTGTGCTGCCCTGGCCCTGCCTGCCTTGTTCCCAGGCATCTGAGGCGCCCCTCACCGGAGGCTTCTGGGGCTGCAGAGTGAACCGCAGCAGACTCCTACCCCTGCCCAGAAAGCTTCAGGAGCCCTTGTTCGGTACGGTCCAGAGACCCACAGTGTCTTCACTTCACTGGGACACCGCCCACCCCGCAGGCTGGACACACACTCATCAGGGCACGTGCAGATCTGCACCACCAGGAGTCCCTGACTCCCCTGCCCCGCCCATCGGTCAGGGGCTGTGGGACGAGCTCAGCCCTTGGAGGGCTGCCCAAGAAGGCCTCTGAGAATCGGGGCTACTGGGTTCTGATGATTACCTGACCAGCCTGTATGACTCCCCAGATGCTCCCTGGGTGGACACCTCACCTCTGCCCGAGACTGTTCCCATGGGCCCCGTTACAAGTCACAGCACGTCCTACCGTGGCCTGATTCCTCATCTGGCACGTTAGAATTTCCCCTCAAACCTGAGGCTTCTCTCTTGTCCTTGCCTTTATCACAAGGGGAGACTTTCTCGTCCCATCCTTCTGCTCAGGATGGAGTTAACAGTCAGCTTCACCGATTTCCCTGAATTGGAGACCACGAGACGGTTAATCGTCAGGCATGGGCTCTGAATCAAGCAGGTCACACAGGTTTTTTTAAGTTCTGGTAAAATATACATAACATAAAATTTACCATTTCAGCTGTTCTTAAGTGTACAGTTCAGTGGCCTTCAGTTCACTCACATTACTGTCCGTCACTACAGTCTATCTCCAGAACTTTTTCATCTTTCCCAGCTGAAACTCTGTACCCATTGAACAGTAACTCCCCACTCCCCCTCCCCTGCAGCCCCTGGCAACCACCATTCTACTTTCTGTGTCTATGAACTTGGCTAATCTGGGTACCTCATATAGGTGGAATCATACAGTATTTGGACCTTTGTGACTGGTTTCTTTCACTTAGTAAAATGTTTTCAAGGTTCATCCTTGTTGTACCACGTGACAGGATTTCTTTCCTTTTAAGCCCATTGTGTGTAGAGACCACATTTTATTTATCCGTTCATCTGTCTGTGGATACTTGGGCCGCTTCCACCTTTTGGCTAGTGTGATAATGCAGCTATGAACATGGGAGTACAAATATCTGTTTGAGCTCCTGCTTCCATCTTTTGGGGCATATACCTAGAATATAAGACTTTTTCATTTCCATTGAACTCATTAATTAATTTCTTACAGACAGAAATCAACTTTTACTGTTCCACATTAGCTTGGGGCTGTTTGAGATCCAGTCTCCTTTGTAAGATCCAGAGATCTTGTGTGGAGGGTTCTTTTCTTACGTGTTTCCAACCTCTCCCTGCCACTGGAATAGTTTCTCTCTATTGGTTTTCCGGGTTTGGAAACATTCCTAGGGAAGCCATTGACTAATCTGAAGCAGGGTTTGTACCTTTTCAGGCACTGGGATGGGCATGGTAGGTGTGAAGAAGATGGGGTCCTCTGGCTCTAGGCTGCCCTGGAGGTTAGGCTACCAGGCCGTTCTTCTGTGACCGTCTGGTGCAGTCCAGGCATTTGGGTGAGGGGTTGCCCAGGCACTGATCACACACCGGTCCTTCAGAGACAGAGAGCAAACAGTAACCACACACCTCATTTTCCACCTATACCATTGCCTCCTAAACTCTAACCTATTGGGTTACAATGAAAATTTACTATCCAGTTTTATACTCACAGACTTCAACTAAATTATCGAACCATCTGGTGAATAAAGCAAGTCTTGTTTCAGGGTGCCGTCTGCTTAGGGAGTAGGGGTGCCAGTTACACAGGGGAACTGTTCTAGATACTCTCTACCAAGGCACTTCCCTCCGTCCCCTCTTCCTGAAAGGGGGAGAAAATGCCTACTTTCCACACCCAGACACTGTGCCAATACATTAGGCACCTTGGAAACTCTGGGGCAAGAGGGATCAGGGGAAACAGCCAATGGAGGAGAGGCAGGTAGTAAAACTTCTGCTGTTGAAGCGCGCTCTGTGTGTGCCGAGCACTTTACATACATCATCTTAATGTTCTTGAAACATTATGACATAGGCACTCAAATTCTCATTTTATAGATGAGGCAGTAGAGCCCGGAGGCGACAGGGCTTTCCTCCATGTACGAGTCTGTTAGTCTCTCTGATTCCAAACCCCATGCTGCTACAGGGATGCTCTTTCCCTGCAGATAGCTTCGCTAAACCTTCCTTCCCAGGGCCCTGAGCCTTGCTGCCCTGAGCGTGCAGCCAGGCCAGGGAGTCCAGAGCACATCCTCCTCCACTCCAGGCGCCACAAGCCAAGCCTGCACTTGGCTCCCCTGCCCTCGACGGACGGCCACCTGAGCTCCAGGAGGCCCTGCACGGGCGCTGCAGGGGGGACTCAGAGCTGGCCTTCAGTCACCTCCCAGGCCCAGGGGTAGGCCAGACAGGCCAAGGATGCGCAGGATGGACGGGCGCTCAGGAGCCAAGCAAGCTGGGGTTTGGCGATCCTGCTGGCTGGCCTTGGGAAGCCACGGTAGCTTCCCTGAGAGGCTGTTAAAAGAGGATCACGAGAAGGCTTCATTGGACCAATGTGTACAGTGTGCCAAGACTGTCCTTTGCCCATGGCGGGAGCCCAGGAAGTGGCATTGTCTCTTATTATCGGGACAAATTAGAGAAATGTCTTCTGAGAGGTCTGAAGGAGAGGGGAGGTAAAACGGGTACGCCTGCGTGGGAGGGGCTGTCTCGGAGTCGGGCGCTGGGCAGTAGGAGACAGACGTCTGGGCAGATTGAGGCCCCGCGCAGTGGCACAGTGAGGTGACCATGTCTCCCTGCTCTTCCCTCAAGAGCCGCCGTGGAGTGGGGGACTAGGGGGGCCAGGCAGGAGGCAAGCCAAGGCTGGTGACCTTGGGGAACCAGAGGGTCTCCAGGAGGGGCTGTGCTGAGAGCCTGGCGGAGCCGCCGGTGGCCTGGCCGGTACCACCCTGGCTCTGGTGAGCTCTGCTCTCTCCTGAGAACTGCCTGGAGAGGTACCAGCCTTCCGTGTACCAGCACAGCTGTGTACCAGCACAGCGGCAAAGGAAATGCAAACGGACCTGTTTTGGAAACATGCATGTTCCTGACCTGTGGGAGCTGCTGGTTCAATGCGAGTGTCTCTCTGAAGAGTTCAGGGGTCCCCCCACTGAAGGGGCCTTGAGACTGTTGGCCTCCCCAGTTTAAAATCTTCAGAGTGAAGCCGGTTGAAATTGCTGCCCTTCCGTAACTGGACTGTGATGGTGCTGAGGCTTTTCACGCATCTCGTTCCGTGCTCTCAGGAGTCCCAAGAGAGGGCAGGACACGGTGCCAGCTGCCCAGGTCGTGGCCGGGTCTGACGCTTCTCTGTCTTGGGATCTGGGGAAGTTCCTTATCCTCGTGGGACCCTGGGGTAATAATGGCACCTACCTCGTAGGCTGTTGGGTGGGTTACATGGGTCAGTATTTCTGAAGCGTGTGGAACTGTGCTCGGCATAGAGTAAGGTCTGTATACATATTAACTGCAGTACCTTCATGTTGTTGATAAAGGAACTGAGTCTCCTAAGGGTCCTGCAGCTCATAAATGACTGTGATGAAGTTAATGCAAGCTCAGCGGACTCTGAAACTGTGTTCTTTACTGCTTCATACGGGACACTCCTTCCCAAGGACCTGGTGCATGTACTCTCCCTGCCCCTGCCAGGGGGGACACATCCCTCAAGATGAGGCTTCGATGGTACCTCCTTTGGATGCCCCACCTCCCCCAGCATGCCACTTCCCACCAGATGCCCTGCTCCGTGTTCTCAGAGGGCCTTCCCTCCAGGGCAGAGGCCGTGCTTCATTTTTTAAGTGAACTTTTTGTTTTAATGGAAGTATACAGACAGAGCAATACACAAATTATCAGAACACAGCTCAGCGCATTTTCCCTGAGTGAACACAGCCATTAAGCCAGCTCACAGATCGAGAAGCAGAACATTACCAGCCTCCAAAAGTCCCCCTGTGCCCCTTTCCAGTCACAGCCGCCCCCAGAAAACCCTTTTTTTTCCCATTGATGAATGTTAATTGTTTTTCTTAAATCTGGATTTAAATGGTATTGTCCAGTATGCTCTCTTTTGAGCGTGGCTTTTTTCTTTCAATATGTTTGCAAGATTCATCCCTGTTATTGTGAGTAGCAGTGGGTCCTTCATCCCTGTTGCTGTGCAGCATTTCATTGGGTGAATGCACCGCAGTTCCTGGAACCCTCCTATTGTTGCTGGACCTCTGGTTGTTTCCCATTTGGGGCATGACGCATGGTGCCGCTGTACCTATTCTCGCGCATCTCAGAGACGCATCCTCCGTGCACAGCTCAGTCGCTGGCTCATGTTGCTGAGTGGATGGTACACCCTTGTACCCTTGCACGGACCTCCCAGTGAAAAGAAGATGCAGGCAGGAAGATAAAACCTTCTTCCCTCCCTTTCCCTGCATGGAGCAGGGTCTCAAAAGGAATCCCTAGGAAAACATCAGATGCTAGAGTTAGGGAGTGCCTGAGAGGCTCTTGGGCTTAAGCTTTCCCTTTTTTAGGTGAATGAACTTGGGCCCCCAGAGAAGTAAAGGGACTTGTCCAAGCTTATGTGGCGTGGGGATGTCAGAGCCCACGTGGAACCCAGAAGTCCTGACTCTGAGCCCATTGGTCTGTCAACAGGACCCCCAGGGCCAGAGACAGGTCAGCATTATGTTAGCCAGAGGCCCAGGTTTGGTAAACCCCCAGCAAGGGTGTCACTCACAGCATCCCCGACCTCCTGGAGTCCCTACCTGGGACTGTGATGGTGGTCTCCAGTGGTGTGGGGTCCCCTTGTCAACGCCACGCTAATGATGACGTTCTCTCTGTCTCTAGAGACAGTGACCTGCCTCGTGGGCTGTGATGGAGGTTAGGTAGACACCACATGTGGCGCCTGGCTCTAGATAAGGACTTGGTGGCATCAGCCAGGTGGCCTGTCGTGGGTGAATGGGAGGATGGGAGGGTCAGCAGTGTGCACGGCCCACCCGGTGGGGTGTCCATGGGGCCTCGCCCCTCTCGGGCGGCAATTAAGACTCGCGCACCCCTGGGTCTCCCCCGCAGGTCCCGGGCTACCGGCAGGAGCGCGTGGAGAAAGGCCTGAAGCTCTTCGCTCAGCTCATCAACAACAAGGCATTCCTGCTGTCCTTCATTCGCACGCTGGAGTCTCAGCGCAGCTTCTCCATGCGTGACCGCGGCAACGTGGCCTCGCTCATCATGACGGTGCTGCAGAGCAAGCTGGAGTACGCCACTGACGTGCTGAAGCAGCTGCTGGCTGACCTCATAGACAAGAACCTGGAGAGCAAGAACCATCCCAAGCTGCTGCTCAGGAGGTAGGGGTGCGGCCCCGGGGTGTCCGACCCAGCCCAGCGCACCGGCCTGGCCCTCCTGCCCTCAGGGAGACCAGGGCAGGGCTCCCCGGAGCAGCCAAGCTCCCCCAAGGTCAGGGACTGACCTGGCCAGAGGCCAGGGTGCACCCCACGCCCTCTTAGAAGAACCTGTCCATCATGTTGGTGCCTCTGACTCAACCACAGCCCATCTGCTCACCCCGTGGTTTTTCTTCTGCCCCTAAATCCACTTTCCACTCTCCTCCCTCTGCTCTAACCCGCCCCTGATTTGACCCTCTCTATCAGAGGTTTTCTCTTGGGCACTCTTCAGAGGTCATCTTTCCATCCCCTCACCTTATCTAAGTCAGAGCCTGAATCAGGACAGACACCTCAGGGCCTCTCTGGGAACCCACCTCACCATCTCAAGTTGGGAAACTTTAGCCCCTGCAGCTCTCACTGCTGCCTGGTAACAGGAGAAGCAGCATCACCCGGGAGGTTGTTGGAAAGGCAGAATCTCAGGTGCCACCCCACACCTACTAGATCAGAATCAGCATTTTAGCGAGAAACCTAGGGGATCTGAATGTGTAGTGAAGTGTGAAAAGCACTGGTCCAGCCTGTGTTTGAATTAAAGGTCTTTCGCGGCAACTTGCCTGATGCAACCCAGCAAGTATTTCCTGGCACCTGCTATGGGCTCTGCCCGGGTCCAGGGTCCACCTCTCAACACCGTGGGATGCCTCATCCTCGACCCCGTTGAAATCTGCATGGTCACGTGTGCAGAAATAACCATATACCGTGGCTTTGCCTTCTATGAAATCGAGACCCTCTGCCTCTGTCTACGCTGCCATTCAAATTGTTCATGTACTTGAAGGCCGTAGCAACCAGAAGTGTCCTTTGGCTCGTAATGCTGCTGTGGTGTTTGCACTTCCAAAGTAAAAGAATAAATAAGTGGGTTTGCGTAGCAGCATGAAAGATGCAAATTAGACTCAAGAATGAACTCCCTGTCATTGCAAATAAAACACTAGAAAGGTTCCCAGGAGAAGTTCCAAAGTGCATGGAAGCCTTTTAAACAGGACAATTTGGGCATCTCTTGGAATGAGCTGGGTATCCAGCTCCATGTTACCACCTACTCTGGGAGTCTTTAGCTTAGGCGATGGGCTCAGTCTAGTCTATCTGGCCTTTCTCCATGACCCTCTTCCCCTGCCACCTTCTTTTCTATCCCTTGCCAAATGAGTATCTCCCAGATTTTCTTTTCTTTTCTTAGCCCAAGGAACACACCTATCCTATGAAGTTCTCTAAGGCTATCACCAGTGTGGTAGCTATGAGCCACACGTGACTATTTAACTCTAAGTTAATTTAAAGTAAATAAAATAAACAGTTCAGCTCCTCAGATGCACTCGCCGCATTTCAGGAGCTCAGTAGGTATCTGTGGCTGGCGGCTACCATGCTGGACAACACAAAGTGCTACTGGGGTATTTCATCCACCCCGAAAGTGCTCTTGGACAATTGGACAGGGCAGCCCTAACACGTTCTCACAGAAACTCACCCGGGAGCCTGCGCACAGAAGGTCATCTCCCCGCTTGGCAGGCAAAGCTTGTCTTATCATTATGGTGTGTCTAGGAGTCCAAGGAACTCAGGTATCCCTCAGGGTCTTAAGATTTGGCCTGAAAGCCTTAAGCAGCAAGAGCCGTGCAGATCCCCCTGCCCTCCCAGCCCCTGAGGTCTGACCAGCTGCCTCTGTCTTTGTCTTGCCCTGCTGGGTCCCTCTGTGACTGGTGCCAGGACTGAGTCGGTGGCTGAGAAGATGTTGACCAATTGGTTTACTTTCCTGCTCTACAAGTTCCTCAAGGTATGATTGGATTCTGGGGGATCTCTGGGCCTACCTCAGTTTCCCCACCAGCCTGGGAATGAACCAGCATCCCCCCTATTTCCTCCACGGCCCCCAAGTCCACAGATGCTGGGGCCTAGCTCCTAGAACCCCGCCAAGAAATGTAGTTTCCCTTGTCATGGAGGGGACAGGCTCCTGACCATCTCAGGAGACAGAGACCCACGGTCAGGCCTGGCTTGAGAGGCACGGTCCCCACAGGCCGCTCTCTCACAGGTGAGGGGAGATGAGCTTCTGAGAAGACCTTGCATTCCCTTTTTTTCCTCTTGCTCTCCTCCTGCCCCTCCGGCCCCAGACTTACTGAGGCTGACGAGGGTCCTGGGCAGGTACAGGAGCGCGTGTGGTGGCAGATAAGCCGAGGACATGCCTGGGGGGTGGAAGAGCTGCTCGGCCTCCAATTACTAACTTGTTTTCTAAGGAGTTCACGCCACCGAGGACTGACCTCTGTCTCTCTCTCTTTTTTTTTTTATATATATATCTTTATTGGAGTATAATTGCTTTACAATGGTGTGTTAGTTTCTGCTGTATAACAAAGTGAATCAGCTATATGTATACATGTATCCCCATATCCCCTCCCTCTTGCGTCTCCCTCCCTGTTCCACCCCTCTAGGACCTCTGTCTCTTGATGGGGCTGCAGAGAAAGCAGGGTGGAGTGAGGGCGGGGAGAGGGGCAGAGAGGGGGCCGGGGAGATGAAAAGAGAGCTCAAGAATGGCAGTGGGAGGAAGCAGGAGAAGAGAATGATAACTGAGGAGTGGAAAGCAGCCCTTCGGAGAGGCAGAGGCTGGGGGAGGCCGAGCTCCGCACAGCATGACTCTCCTCCGTGTCCAGGAGTGCGCCGGCGAGCCCCTCTTCTCCCTGTTCTGCGCCATCAAGCAGCAGATGGAGAAGGGGCCCATTGACGCCATCACGGGCGAGGCCCGCTACTCTCTGAGCGAGGACAAGCTCATCCGCCAGCAGATCGACTACAAGACCCTGGTAAGCCAGCCTCCCAGCTCCTCCCCGTGGCTCTGGTGGCTAGGTTCTGGCCCTGCGCAGCCCCGGCCCAGCCGAAGGGATGGTGGAAATGCTGATGACCATCCTCTCTAACGCCTCTTTAACGCCACTGCTCTCAGCCACCTCTCTGGGTGCCCACTGCACGGGGCCAGCCTGGTGTTCCACCTGTGCCAGTCACTCCATCTGAGCCAGTCACCCCGACTTCCTTGTCCTAACATGCCAGGGCACCTGGATTTGAGGACCGGTGGCTCAGACACACCTGAGCAACAGCAGGAGACCGGTGTGCTTTCAGGCCGGTGCACTGGATTGTGGGGCAGTAACCCCTTGCCGGCAGCTGGCTGACTGATCCCAGGGAATGAACTCCTTCTCAGCGGTTCTCCCAGTGGAGAACCCACACTTCGCAGACCAGTTCCAAGCAGGTAGCATGTAGAGCACGAAAGAGGGGAAGCCAGAAATGGTTGCTCGTGGTTCTGAAGGTCGCACCTACATGACCCGAGCTGTAGGATGGGAGGCCAGGCTGGCCTAGCGGTTTCAGGTGTTTGTCCAGGGAACAGGGGGACCCCCTCAGTGAAGGTTACACTCCCTTTCCTGCCAGAAACAGGCATCCTAGGAGGCAGCAAAGCTCAGCATTTTGGAGCGCGGGGTTTGGAGTGGGGCAGAGCTGGACTGGAGCTATGACTCCTCCTGACCAGCTGGGGGATTCGGGGCTTAATCTCTCCAAGTTTGGGTTTTGTTTTTTTAATCTGAAAAAAAAAAACAGGGATAATAATAAAAGAGGGATAATGACAGCATGTAGCTCCTGAAGGTGTCCAGAAGATGGAGTGGGATCTGGTGTACAAAGCTGTGAGCCCAAGGTCAGCCCACTGCTGCCTCACGGGGGCTCTGCTTCCTCTTTCCCGCCATGACTGTCCGCTGGTGCCCACTGTCTCTCCAGGCGGGAGAGCTCACTCTTGGGCTTTTCTTGGAGAGAGTTGTGACCTCCCACCAGATCTTTTCCAGGAAAGAGAAGAGGAGGTAGAAGAAAGGAGTGAGAAAACAAGATAAAAGATAAATGTGGAGGGTGGTACGTGGGTGGAGCCCAAGAATGGAGGTGGAAGAGACAGCAATGGTGTTAAAGAGGACAGAGAATAGATGGGATTTAAAATGCAGTCATTGGGAAGTGAGACACATGACAGGCCAAGGCATGGCAGAGCCCGGCAGGGGCCGCGAGCCGAGGATGAATCCCAGACCCCGAGGCCAGCTGGGGAGACATCCCTGCCACTCTGAATAAAGCCAGTCCTGCTGGCTGGGCGTGATGCGACCGTGATGCACCTGTCCCACTCCATCCTCGGAGGGCCCTGGGAATCCCAGCAGGCATTTCAGCAGATTTGCCGGGATTGGCTCAGTTGATGAGGCTTTGAGGCAGCAGGGTGAGTGAGGGCCCTGCTTCTTTGCAGTCGTGGTCTGCTCCGGAGGAGAGAGTTAGAGGCGCTGATTAAAAGGGGAAAGGAAGGGCTTCCCTGGTGGCGCAGTGGTTGAGAGTCTGCCTGCAGATGCAGGGGACACGGGTTCGTGCCCCGGTCCGGGAAGATCCCACATGCCGCGGAGCGGCTGGGCCCGTGAGCCATGGCCGCCGAGCCTGCGCGTCCACAGCCTGTGCTCCGCAACGGGAGAGGCCACAACAGTGAGAGGCCCGCGTACTGCAAATAAATAAATAAATGGGAAAGGAAAAAAAAAAAACCTTCCAAAAATAGAGACCAGAATAGATTTCTTAATGAGCTAGAACTACTGTTGAAATGTCTCCTGCCTGGTCTCTCCCTCTCTTTCCCATCTCATCAGCGGCTCCCCAGTATTGAATCCAACACGGTTGTAATAACACTCTGTCCCCAAATTGCAGCATCCTTTATTCCAGAGGCCAAAGTACTGTTAGCACACCCAGCCTGGTTGCAGATGACTTCAAGAGAATGTGAGGAAATTGGAGTGGGTCAGGGACGCGCATCCATTTGAGGTGGAAAGAGTTGGGGAAGAGGCACCGTGAGGAAAGGGGAAGGAAATTACAGTTGTCTTGCTTGGAGAAGAAATGGCTGTGGGGAGGTTTCATAGCCATCCTCAGGCCTGTGAAAGGAACCCCCCCACGTGGAAGGGGGAGCAGCCCGGTGGTGGTGAGGAGGGGCCAGGAAGAAAGTGTGTTAGCAGCAGACAGGGCTGACCCGAGACTCCAAGATGAAGGGGTCAGAAAAAGACAGGGTGGCCTGCAATTCAGCACTGGCTGGAGGAGCCCAGGGTACTTTGGGCCAACTGATGGTAACCTTGTGCTGGGCGGAAAGGGTAGCCACAAAGAATGAGACAGGTGCTGAGAGGCTCAGCCAGTATCACTTGACAGTCAGATGCACCACGTACGTGTAGAGTGATTAATTAGATTGAATTTGGACTAGCATGGCCTAGGGGCCTGCTGCTGGGCGTGCCCAAGGGCATAAACTGGGAGCCTGCTAGAGTGCTAAGTGCTCACCTGTGATCCTGCCTGAATGCAGAGTCTCAGACCCCATCCTCGATCTCCTGAGTCAGAATGTGCGTTTTCACAAAACCCCTTTAGTGATTCTATTCACAGGAAAGTTTGAGAAGCACTGACCTAGCAGAACAAACCCCAGGCAGTTGCTCTGAAAAAGCCAAGAGACCTGGGCGCGGGGCTGGGGAGGGGAACTTCCAGGTGGAGCTGGGGCTTGGCCAGCGGCCAGGGAACCCCGTCCCTCCGTGGGGCCACTGCTGCTTCTCTGGATGCCCTGAAGCAGCCACAGAGTGGTTCTCATGGGGCCACCACGAACCCCAGGGGCAAGCAGAAATGTCAGGGGGGCATGCTCAGGTGGCAGCCCCCGCTTCGTGGTCTCACAGCCCTGCCTGGGGGAGGCCAGGCTCCACCACCACTGGCCCAGAGCTCAGGACCCCAGGGCAGCAGCAAGCACTAGGCTGTGCGTGGCCACGGAGGGGGGCCGGGAGGGGTCCCGGAAGTCTCTTAGGAGGCACGGAATGGCTGGGAGAGGGCACACAGGAGGAGCACGTGGTCCAGAGTTCCTTCCAGCATTGTTTTCGGTTTAAAACATTTTGAGGGTGACAGTTCGGTTTTATAGATTTAGGAGGTTCTCTTCTTAATGGAATGAGCATGTTCCCGTGGGAGCTCACAGCAGTCTGGTCGCTAATGAAAGGCAGGCGTCCAGGGGCCAGGGTTCTGACTGCCGCCACGTGCACCAGGAACGGGTGGGGATGGGCAGAAGGCTGTCGTCCGGATCTGCAGACCAGATGTACGGTTGGGAAAGGGCTGGCGGGGGAGGCGGTACAGTGACGGTTCTGAGAAGGGAGCGCACAGAGGGCGCAGGCAGCAGGGTCAGACGGGCTGCAGAACCCGGCTCAGCGCGGCCATCTGGCAGCACCTGTGACCCACAGCGCCCACCTGGATCCACTCTGGTCCACCCAGAGGTCCCACGATCTCACCACGGAGAGAGAGCCCACGCTGAGGACGGCAAGAGAAGCAAAACTGTTAGAAATGGCCCAGAACTTTTTTTTTAAAATAAATTTATTTATTTATTTATTTTTGGCTGTGTTGGGTCCTCGCCACTGCACGTGGGCCTTCTTTTCAGTCGTGGCGAGCGGGGGCTGCTGTTCATTGCGGTGCGCAGGCTTCTCATTGTGGTGGCTTCTCTTGTTGCGGAGCACAGGCTTCAGTAGTTGTGGCACAGGGGCTCAGTAGCTGTGGCTCAAGGGCTCTAGAGCGCAGGCTCAGTAGTTGTGGTGCACGGGCTTAGCTGCTCCGCAGCATGTGGGATCTTCGCGGACCAGGGCTGGAACCCGTGTCCCCTGCATTGGCAGGCGGATTTTTAACCACTGCGCCACCAGGGAAACCCTGGTCCAGAACTTTTTAAAGGAAAAAATATAGTTTGGTGCATTAGGCAGAGTCTTAACTTATCTGACTAATTCCAAAAAGAGAAATGGAGGTCCTGAGCCAGGGTGGCCTCTTCCCCTAATACCAGGTTTCAGGTTCGGAGCCAGGAAGGGCTGTCAGGTGGCCTGAACTTGCAGTGTTTTAAAGGGCACCTTTTTTTTTTTTTTTTTTTTGCGGTACGCGGGCCTCTCACTGTTGTGGCCTCTCCCGTTGCGGAGCACAGGCTCCGGACGCGCAGGGTCAGCGGCCATGGCTCACGGGCCCAGCCGCTCCGCGGCATGTGGGATCTTCCCGGACCGGGGCACGAACCCGTGTCCCCTGCATCGGCAGGCAGACTCTCAACCACTGTGCCACCAGGGAAGCCCTAAAGGGCACCTTTTTATTTTTAAAGAACACGCTAAGCTTCTTACAGATTCTCCAACCTCCGATCAGCCCAGAACCCTCACAAAAATCGAAGCACATGAAATCTTTGGAGAAAGGAGCCAGATTCCCATTAGTGGGGGTGTGTGTATGGGACAGAGTAATGAGAAAGACAGACAGACACACAGGGATGGGGGCTGGGGGTTTCAGAGGTGGGCGAGGGTCTGGGTGTGCTGCTGAGTTGCTGCCTAGTGAGTGTGTGTGTGTGTGTGTGTGTGTGAGTGAGAGAGAGAGAGTGGTGGCAGGGGGACATGCAGTAGTGTCCATTCTCTGACACGTTGCCCCTCATTGCCCCCTCCTGCTTGGACATTGTTCCCTTTGATAAATCAGGATTTTAATGGAGTCTCTCGTGAAGAGTGAAATATGCAGCTCCTACTCCTGCAGTGATGCTGAAGCTGTACCGCTTTCCTGCTGCTTGTGGGGACGGGAAGGGTAGAGGGCTTGGCTGGGGTCGCCCCGCCGCTGTCCAGTCCAACCTGCCGAGGCGGAGCCAGTCAGGATAGGACTCCAGGATGCGGCTGGCATTCCCCGGGCTCTCCATGCTGCCCTCCCCACTCACCGCCTCTCCCCACCTCCCGCAGGTCCTGAGTTGTGTCAACCCAGACAATGCCAACAGCCCTGAGGTCCCAGTGAAGATCCTCAACTGCGACACCATTACTCAGGTCAAGGAGAAGATTCTGGACGCCATCTTCAAGAATGTGCCCTGCTCCCACCGGCCCAAGGCTGCAGACATGGACCTGGGTGAGTAGGGCCGCCCACCCAGGAGGCTGTGCTGTGACTGCTTGGAAGCCCCTCTTACTGACCAGTGGAGCCAGGGTGCAGGGAGCAGGCGTGCACGGCCCCCAGGAGCCCAGGAGGTGCACCTTCATGGCCACTTAGTGAGCAGTAAGCAGAGGGGGGACCACAGTCTGCTGGTGATCTGACTGCCTCTGGGATCTTTTGAGTAGCCGAGGGGTGGGAGTGGAGGTGTCACATCGGCAGTGAAGAGGATTTAGTCTGAATCTGTGTGGCCCAAGGTCTTGCCACTACCTGCGTCGTGCCCCCAGGCCCTTCCCTTCGCCTCTGTTCTGTGCGTCTAATTTTTGCTGACTACCGAAGGCAAGAGGGATCTGGGTCAGTGATGGAGGATGGAGAGAAAGGATAGAGAAAAATAAGCTATGACAGCCTACTGGGGAGTAGGATGACATTTTATTTGAATGTTCCACGAATAGATCGCATAGCCTATATAAACAAGGGCATGCCACTTAGGGCCAGCTGTCCTTGGATCCCGTTATGGCTTGCCCGAGTGTTTAATAAGATATCGTCCTGGGGAAATCCTAGTGGGGAGCCCCAAGCTCCAGAGAGGCCGGGGCTGAGGAGAGGCAGTTCGGCATTGTGGATCAGCACCAAACATGCCTGGGTTTGAGTCCTGGTTCCACCAAGTCCTAGCTGTGTGACCTTGGTCTAGTTACTTAACCTTTCTGTGCCTTAGTTTCCTTGCCTATAAAATGGAGATTAATAATAGTGCCTGCCTCACTGTAAGAACGAAAGGAGATGATGCACGTAAAAGCCTCTGATGCACTGTCTGGCCCATAGTACGTACTCAGTATTGGCTGCTGCTGTTACTGATTGTGAAGATAATAGTGGTAAGGAAACGGTATGTGTCTGTTTGTTGGTCCTGGGCCTGGAGGAAAAGGTGTTTTTGTGTGTATGTGGTTGGGTCTGGAGATTGGTGGAAACATAGAGGTGGGAGGACCTCCAGAGGCCCCTAATCCATCCATCTGGCCTCTCTAAGCTGGCTTCAGCTAAGCCATCCAAGACAGATGGGCGTCTGTGCTATTTTCTAAACTCCACAGGGAATTTGATCCCCTCCCAGTGCCTCGCCCCACCTGCCCCCAAATTCTGATGCCTAAAGACTCAAGATCAGGAATTTCTGCTCACTCACCTCAATTCTTACTGCTTCCCTTCCCCCATCTCCTCCTGGCTGGCTGCTGGCGGGATGTGTTTGGCCCTGTGCCTGGAGCTCCATGGCCCCAGGGAGAGAGATGGGCTGAGCATGTGCTCCCGTTCACTTTGGAGGTGTCTCTGTGTATGTTGTTTCTAGGACCAAGAGGAAGCATCTGTGAGAGTCTGCAGTTGGGGGGGGGGTGTTGGGCGAGTGTGTCCATGTGTGTCCCGGGCACTGGTCCCTAGAGTTGGAGTGGGCATTTCTGTCTGTATGCGGGTGATTCTGCTGCCATGAACGTCCCACAGACTGATGGAGCCAAGGGCTCGCTTACAGAACCAGTGCAAGAGAAAACAGTTCCTGGGAAGGAAGACCCCTGTGTTTCCCACCCCCAAACAATTAAGTGGGCTACTGCATAATGGGTCTCCCAGGGAGAGTTGAATTCACTAGGGTAACCAGGTAGCACTCACCATGCCTTTGTTCATCTGTGGGAGCCATGGCAGGGTCCACCCTTGGCTTTTCAAAGTCATTATCTGCAAAATGGGTGGGTGGGAGGAGAGCCCTGGCCTAGCGGGGCCAAGAGGAGGAGCTGTTATAAGAACCTGTATCTTTATGCCGAAGGTGTTTGGAGAGCTCACGGGTGCGGGTGCATGTAGAATTGTGCGCTTCTGGTGCTTGGGAATGGGGTGACCTCCCATGGGGGAGAGAGACCACGTCATGGCTGGTGGATGCTGCTCAAGACCAGCCCTCCCTACCTGGAAGCCACACACCCAGAGCTTGGGAGGGGAAGGGGCTGCTTTTTAACTTCAGAACATTTGCTGGGTTCTAGCCCAGCAAAGCATCATTAATGAAAGGATGTGATGCATCTGGAGTGAAGGCAGCAGCGTCCAGAGCAGCCACGGCCACTTCCTGCTGTCTACTTCCTGCCGTCCACTTCCTGCCGTCCACCTCCTGCCATCCACTTCCTGCTGTCCACTTCCTGCCACCCACCTCCTGCTGTCCACTTCCTGCCGTCTACCTCCTGCTGTCCACTTCCTGCCACCTACCTCCTGCTGTCCACCTCCTGCTGTCCACTTCCTTCCATCCACCTCCTGCTGTCCACTTCCTGCCATCCACCTCCTGCTGTCCACTTCCTGCCGTCTACCTCCTGCTGTCCACTTCCTGCCGTCTACCTCCTGCTGTCCACTTCCTGCCATCCACCTCCTGCTGTCCACTTCCTGCCATCCACCTCCTGCTGTCGACTTCCTGCCATCCACCTCCTGCTGTCCACTTCCTGCCATCTACCTCCTGCTGTCCACTTCCTGCCATCTACCTCCTGCCGTCCACTTCCTGCTGTCCACTTCCTGCTGTCCACTTCCTGCCATCTACCTCCTGCTGTCCACTTCCTGCCATCCACTTCCTGCTGTCCACTTCCTGCCACCCACCTCCTGCTGTCCACTTCCTGCCATCCACTTCCTGCTGTCCACCTTCTGCCGTCCACTTCCTGCCATCCACCTCCTGCCATCCACTCCCTGCTGTCCACCATGAGTGAAGGAAGCCTGAGGGCTGAGCAGCAACCAGGACCCGCCTGAGAGCTGTTACTCTCTCAAGCTAGAGGCTGCTCAGGCCAGGGGCTGGGCCTCCAGTGACACAGTGCTCGCCAGGTCCCAAGAGGACAAAGGACCTACCTTTCCCATCATAGGAGCTGCTGGGCAGGATGGAGGGGCCACCCCGGAGGCACAAGGCCTCACAGCAGGGAGGGTAAAGGGGAGAAGCCAAAGAAAGGAGGCAGTTTGAGTCTCAGGGCCCCATCCTTCTGGGGAAGGGGAGTCACACTGAACTTCTCACAAAGGCCTCCCATGATGGGTGCTCTTCTGAGGAATTTCCTTCTTTTCTATTAAGTCCAGGGTCTGGAGCTGCTCCCACAACTCTGGTCTTCTTTCTGCCAAAGCCAGATAACAAAGAAAATGGGGCCTCCTCCGAGACCCAAATGCTTCTTCCGCAAGGTTTGATTTGACTCAGTTGCATGGCCCCCAAGGAGAGAGAGAGGCAAGGCGAGTTTTTCCCATCATGTAGGTGAAAGTGCTTTGAAAGCAGTTTACAAATATAAGGTGTGATTATAATCAAAAATTAATCTATGCCAAAGGGACACATAGCACATAGGCACGGAGAAGACTCTGAGCCACATGCGTTGACAGAGGCAAGACAGCCAAGCATCCCCCCTCCACCTCACTTCCCCCCCATGCCTCCTCCTCCTGTAGCTGAGGGCATTGGGCAAAGACTGCCTTCCCCCTCCTGATGCCCAGCCCCTGGAAAGGCGAGGACATCTGTCCCAGGCCAGCTCAGAAAGAAGCAAAGGCATTTTAAGCTGCCTCTGTAATTGCCCCAAGTAAATCCAGCCCCAACCCCTCCCCCTGCCTTTCATCATCAGTGGTGCCTGGCCTGGCCTAGCCCCTCCTTCCTGACACTTCTATTCATTGCTCCTCTGACTGAAGCTCTCCCACGCCACCCCCTCTACCCCTTCACCTGCTTTTCCAGGCATTAAGGAGCCAAGATGGGGAACTGTATTAGCCAGGGTTCTCCAGAGAAACAGAACCAATAGGATATGTTTACACAGAGAAAGATTTATTTGAAGGAATTGGCTCATGCAGTTATGGAGGACTTAATAATAGACTAGGAGGAGTCTGTTTGGGCTGCCGTAACAGAACACCATAGACTGGCTGGCTTATAAACAACAGAAATTTATTTCTCACAGCTCTGTAGGCTGAGAAGTCCAAGATCAAGGTGTCGGCAGACTCAGTGTCTGGCGAGAGCCCACTTTCTGGTTCATAGATGGCCGTCCTCTTGCTGGGACCATACATGGCAGAAAGAGGGCAAGGGAGCTCTCTGGGGTCCTTTTTATAAGGGCACTAATCCCATTCATGAGGGCTCCACCCTCATGACCTGATCACCTTCCAAAGGTCCCCACCTCCAAATGCCATCACATTGGGGGTTAGGATT
Source organism: Globicephala melas (assembly GCF_963455315.2). NCBI lineage: Eukaryota > Metazoa > Chordata > Mammalia > Artiodactyla > Delphinidae > Globicephala > Globicephala melas. Next base: position 20,426,730 of record NC_083322.1, read on the forward strand.
CAACATGTGAATTTTGGAGGTGACACAAACATTCAGTGTCTAGCATGGAGGCTAGCATGTCCAAAATCTACAGGGTAGGCCAGCAGGCTGGAGACCCAGGGAAGAGCCACGTTGCAGTTCAATTCCAAAGGCAGCTGCTGCAGAATTCCCTCTTGCTCAGGGGAGGTCAATCTTTTGTTCCACCCAGGCCTTCACCTAATTAGATGAGGTCCACCTACATTATGGAGGGCAATTCGCTTTACTCAAAGCCCATCCATTTAAATATTAATGTCATCCAAAAATACCCTCATGGAAACATCCAGAATAATTTTTGACCACCTGTCTGGGCACTGTGGCCCAGACAAGTTCACACATAAAACTAACCATTGTAAGAGCCAAAGTGAAGGACACAGAACTTGCCTTTCTTTCAGTCTGTTGGAATCTAGGGAAGGAAAGATATCCCAGGCAGGAGTTAGGGACTGCGCTGGGGCACGTGGGCCTTGGGAGTTTTCAAAGCCCAGTGCCAGGGGCTCCCTGCTCTGCTATATGTGAGGCTGTTCTTACCAAGCTGATGCCCCTTTCCACCCACAGGTATCGGGTAACCCGATGCCCCTTTCCACGCACAGGTATCGGGTAACCCGATGCCCCTTTCCACGCACAGGTATCGGGTATAGGTACCCCCTTACACCACCAAACTCTTCGACCAACATATCATAAGAGCCTGCCCTGGGGCAAGCTCTGTGCCAGGCACAGAGGGACCAACGTGACTAGGAGTTCCTCATTGCTTCGCACAGTAGCAGGAGGCTGGACACTTGTCTTTCTGAGCCAAGGGACTCTTTGTTTTCTCCCTTCACTCCCCAGAGGAAATAACTGATGCCATTCTGTTCTACTGCACAGAAGACTCTGCAGCTCAGAGAGGCACAGAGCCTGGGCCCTGGTCACACAGCAGGGAGGTGGAGAGAACATCCATTCCCTTTCCACGCAGGCTCCTCCACAGGCCGTGACCTCCAGAGATTCCTCTGGTTTAAAGCAAATGCCCCATCAATAGCCCCGGAACTACGCCACCCCTTCTGTCTGAAAGGGTATATTTTTTCAAATAAGTAATTCCTGTATGCAATAAAAAGATACACTATCTTCTGAGTGAAATATAAAGAGTTCACAGCAGCTGTCGCCCCAGTTTGCATTTTCCACTGCACCTGATAGGAAGGACAGATAAAGATAATGGGATTTTTTTTCTTTTTTATTTCACCTCCCTCTCTCCCTGGAAGGTGGAAGTGTAACAAATTGGATTGTGAGTGTGTCTGTCCTTTGTGCTTGGAGCCTGGAGCAGGGCGTGGGGCTGCGGGCAGAGCTTCCGAGGGAGGTCAGAGCCAGCAGTTTTCCCTAGATGCCTTGCATATGAATACCTGGGTCACCTTTCCTACCTAGGTCACCTTTCTTCCTTCCCACCGCCCACCCCCTGCCTCTTGAACTCTTCTTTGACACAGCACAGGCGTGGCACACCACCCTGGAGCGCCACCAGAGCCTCCTCCACATTATTCCATATTCAAGAACATCCACTAAGCTCTCGCTTACCTCTCTTAAGTCGAGTAGCAGAGCACAGTCTGCTTTTCCCTTTAGCTCTCCGGACTTCCCTGAATAGCGACAACTAGCCGGTGCACAGCTCTTCACAGTTTACAACGACCCAAGGCTTTGAAAGCAGACAGCACCGTTCAATTTAGGAATTTCTTCTTTTAAGCACCACGTTTCCTACTTTGATTATTTTGTATTTTAGAACTTGCTCTCACCATAAAATTATACCTTTTTTATTTTTTTAGAAGTTTATTAATTTATTTATTTTTTCTGTGTTGGGTCTTTGTTTCTGTGCAAGGGCTTTCTCTAGTTGTGGCAAGCGGTGGCCACTCTTCATCGCGGTGCGCGGGCCTCTCACTATTGCGGCCTCTCTTGTTGCGGAGCACAGGCTCCAGGCGCGCAGGCTCAGTAATTGTGGCTCACGGGCCTAGTTGCTCCGCGGCATGTGGGCTCCTCCCAGACCAGGGCTCGAACCCGTGTCCCCTGCATTAGCAGGCAGATTCTCAACCACTGCACCACCAGGGAAGCCCTATACCTTTTTAAAATAAACCATATTTAGGTGGTCCCCCCTCCCATTCCTGAGTCAGTTTCCCGACCGTTTGCAGTGACGCTGATTCTGTCCCAGCTCTTTTCTGATGCTGCTCCCGCACTTGGGAGCGGCAGGTTGCCGAGGGTGTCTGGGCTGTCTGTCTCCTTGGGGCTCATCTGCCGACAGGTGTGCGGCGGTAGAGTCGTGTCTCCTCCTCCAGCCTTCTGCTCGGGACCCTGGTTTGGGAGGTCAAGAGGACCCTGTGCAGGCTGGTGAGACTCTGCTCAGCGCCCCACGGGGAGGAATGGTGGCCCGGGGTGGGAGGGCAGACAGCTGGCTCTGAAATTGGTTCCTTGTGGATCAGCGGGGTTGACTCGGCCAGTTCTAACCAGCCTGGTGGGCGCCTCCTTCCCCCCTCATCCCTCCAGGTCAGTCCCTCCTAAAGCTTCCTTTGATGGGTCTGAGGAGAGATGTACTGGACTGGACTGGGGGCGGGGCGGGCAGAGGTTTGTTGCTGCAGAGCCTTAAGTGTCCTCAGCCTGGGGTGAGATGCTATACTTGTGTGTGCGTGTGTGTGTACGCACACGTGTGTGCCCGTGCACCCAGCTGCATATGCACACGCCACAAGGGTCAGAGCTGGTGAGGCGCCGTGCTCCCCAGGGAGCTCAGAGTATGCACTTGAGGGGAGGCAGCTACCCGCCAGCATCCCAGTATGGCCACAGCCCAGGTCCCAGTCTGGCCGTCACGGCCCTTCCTCCACGCTCCCGACACTGGGTGGCTCACGCGCGTCGTTGGCACCGCGCCACAGAGCTCCGAGTTGTGATGACCTCCGGGTCTGTCTTCCCAACCTGTTTCTTTAATTTCCCAGTCGTAAAATCGGAAGAATGAGTGATAATCACTTCAGAGAGCTTTCACTTCGGGCAGTGGACGTGCCCAGTTGAGGTTCTGGAGTTCAGCTCTTCCTTTGTCCCAGGTTCTAACAGCGCGGCTCACACTTCACCTCTCACTGTAGCTCACTGTCTGCCCACCGTGGAGCAGCAACACACAGGTAGAAAAGCCTTTCACTGCTTGGAAAATAAGCCGCCGTTACTCGCTCACTTACTCTTTCCCTTCTTTGTCTATTCACTCTTTCACTGATGTATTATTCAGGTAATAAATACTCATCAGGTACTTACTGTGTCCCAGGTGCTGGGCTAGCCCTGCTGGTAGACATCTGGCAGCAGCATTTTTGTACTTCTAAGGAAAGCCATCATTCCTTGACTGCCCTGGGGGGAGCGTGGCCACACTCTGTCCTTTTCGGCTGGGGACAGAGATGGCAGACTGACCTTCATCTGCTTACATAATTACTGGACATGATTCAGAGTCAGGGCTGCTGAGTAGGGCTGCGCAGGCTGCGCACTGGACAACTTCAGGCCAGTTGTGGAACAAGGAAGTCCTGTCTCTCGCTCCCGAATTAGTCACCAGCTGTCACTGCTGAGTCCCCCAGGCTGTGTGGCTTGTTCAGATCCCCCTGAGAGGTGCTACAATGCCATCAGCAAGGGTGCCAGTGCAGCCGATAAACCAGAAAGCCCCCACGGCCTCTGCAGTGAAGGAGACTCCTCTTCCCTTGCGTCCGGCCAGTAGACTTTGTGCCCAGAGCTCGGCCCCAGCTCCTCCTCTGGCCCCCAGGTGGGGAACGCAGAACACTGCCTGCCTGCTGTACCCTCACCCATGCAGCCTCTGACTTACTGGCCCTGGCGCTATTCACCAGGGAAGCGGGGAGACCCACAAGGCTTTATCTTTCAGGACCCACTGTGCGACTGGGACAAAACATACCACTGCCACATCCTTGGCCCCGGCTGGTCTTCACCAGAGTCCCTCTGTACCACGTAATGCGCTCTCTCACCAGCTGGGAGGCATTCTGCTTATTTTCCCCTAGCCACTCAGAAAACAGGCACCCATACCTGCCTGCATAAAATTTAAAACAAAAACAAACAACATGACAACAACAAACAATGCTGCTGACCCCTTGCCCTCGTGAGGCATCTCCCCTTTCCTCTACCACCTTACCTGCCCCGAGGCCCTCACCTCCATGATCGTTCCAGCTGTGCCACCAACAGCACTAAATGATGGGCAACCCCCAGAGACCGCTCAAGGCTCTTCCGCTCCGGCGGACACGCGTGGCACCCTCGTGTTTCCATTCCTGGGACAGCCCGACGCTACAAGAAGCTCTAAACAGGCAGCAGACAAGCCCGGGAGCCGGAGGCGGGGACCTGGATGTTAGGAGCATCTCTGCTCCCCCTAAGGGCAGGCAGCTCCCTTCCGGGGTCTGATTTTCATCTGTAGCACTGGTCATGCCAAGGGCACGAGGCAGGAAGGAATCAGTCCTGGACCCCCAGCTCAGCCTTGACAGGAGGGGAACAGAGGGAGGGAGGACACTATGTGTGTCTGCGAGCTGTAGGAAAAATCCAAGGCAGGGGTTAGACAAGGACTGCGGGTAACTCACTCCAGCCCCCAACCACATGCTGCAAAACCCGGGGCTCTCGCCTGTTTCAGAATTTCAGCATCTGTGAGGCGTTGAATGGGGTAGTGGCTGCCTGGAAACCAGATTCCTGGCTTCCTGGCAGGAACACATGTTGTATTTGGATTGAAAAGGCCATTTTTCCTTTCTGCTGTGTGCGTGTGAACGTGTGTGCATGTGTAGATGTGTACGTGCCTGTGCACGAGAGCTGGCCTGTGTCTGGCATGCACCTGGGTCTCCATGTGCAAACAGTTCAGGGCTGGCATGTGCGTGCCTCCATCTCCGTGTGATTTGTACCGCGTGTGGCGATGAGGATTTGGTAGAGGAGAACCAGTCTCCTGTTTTCCCATGTGGGATCCGTCAGCAAGCCCGCGTGTTATAGGTGTCTGGGCCCATGAGGAGAACATGGGATGTAAGCGTATACCTATGGCATCAGATAATTAGGTGTTGGCTCCATCACCAAGAGGCTGTTATCCCCATCAGCTTTGTGGGGACGAGGCTGTTCTTGGGCATGAGAATAGGTTTTGCTGGTCCCGCTATGCACTTTTACTCAGTCTCCCAGCCAAGGGTGGCCCACCTGCCAGCTTTCGGGTATGGGATGCACCCCTAGAACAGGAACGGGGAGCACAGTGACCGAATTTGCAGCCTTGGTCTCATTAGCTCCAAGACCTTACAATCAAGCAAAGAGTACGTGACGGTGATGACACCGCCTTGCATTTGCTTAGTACTTTCTTAAGTGCCTTCACCTGCCTTTTTCATTCAGCTAATAAGCAAAGACTTCTTGCAGATGTGGCCACTGTAAGGTCGGATCTTAACAAACGGCACCGCGAAACAGAGGAAAGCTTCAAGTGAGCTTTATTAGGGAGCGCTCCCGGGCGAGGTTCACTGGTGTGAGAGAAAGGGGCCAGAGAAGTCGCGCCTGGGCGAGGGTTGGGCAAGATTTTATAGGGGAAGAAGGGAAGGGGGTGTGGTGAATCTGGGAGGGCGCAGGGTATTCCTTATTTGGTGGTCTCTTCGGGTATCGTGGCAATATCTGCTTGCCGGTTGCGTCAGTCTTGGGACAGTTAGTCCCGCCCCTCGAAAGGCGGGAAGGCTGGGCCGGGTTCAAAGTCCCCAGGTCAGTTCCTGGAACTGGGTGGTCCGGAATGTCTCCAGGGCAGTTTCTGGAACTGGGTGGTCCGGAGAATTTCGTTCTGATGCAACCTGTGAATCTGATTGTGTTCCCCTGCCTCAGGCCACTTGGCCTTACAGCCACTGCTGGGAACAGGTGGGCCACGGGGGTGATGTTATTCCTACTTCTGTCACGTAATTTGTTGGATGAGAACCAGAACTGGAATTCAGGGCCCCCCCGCACCCGTGCGGAGAGCTTCCGCACCCCTCCTCTGGGAGTGTCTGCTAGCACCTGTCTGTCCGCGATGCACCCCTGAGAAGGTGCCGTGTACGTGCACTTCATCCAGGATCCCATGGGAGGCCCTGAGGCCCTCTCTGAGATGCGACTGCTCTCCCTACAGAGTGGCGACAAGGAAGTGGGGCGAGGATGATCCTGCAGGATGAAGACGTCACCACCAAGATTGAGAACGACTGGAAGAGACTGAACACCCTGGCGCATTACCAGGTGAGGTGACCGTGGAGTGGAGAGGGGCTAGCGAACTGGGCAGCCAGGTCCCTGGGAGTCTCAGTCCTTGAATAGCAGGGCTGCCCTGAGGCTCTTACCAAGCCCTAAATCCACTTCTTCACCAGCACTGCACGTGCCCTTAGCGACGCGAAAACATGGCCCCCAGCCAGGAAACCCTGACCTCCTTGGCGATAGTTGCCAGGTGCATGCTTCCCACAGGGCTTAGGCACAGACCCTGTGGTACCCGGAGTTTAAGGCTGGGTGCTCCCCCAGGGAAGCACCAAGACAGAGGGTGCTGGTGAGAAGCTCTTGCCAGAGTTGCTCCAAGAGTGAACCCCAACATAGACTACGATTCTGTATTCAGATCTGTCGTGCTGCGTCAAAGGAAAGCTGACAGCCTCCTTGGTCCCCTGGTTCTCGGTGAGGCACTGATTGCCCCTGAGGACCACGTTCATCCTGGCTTGTCCTGATTTCCTGGGGTGGCAGAGTTTCTGTGTCCAGGCCCTCACCTGCCTTTTCCCGGTAGGTGCCGGATGGTTCTGTGGTGGCTTTAGTGTCCAAGCAGGTGACAGCCTACAATGCAGTGAACAACTCCACCGTCTCCAGGACCTCGGCAAGTAAATACGGTGAGTTCACTGAATCATTCTGGGGAGGAGAGGATGCCCTGAGCAGCTGTTGTCATTGCTGGCAGCACTGCTGGAAGGCAGCAGATGCCCGGGATGGGGCACGGGGGTGGGGAGTGGCGGGGGGGCGGAGTCAGGCAGGCTGGCCACCAGAGAGGAACTCTGGCCTGGAAAGGAGGCTTCTGGTTCCGGGCAGGGGCTCTGATGCAGGCGCAGGACCTTCATCCTCAAAAACAAGAAGAAAGTCTTAACCTTCCTGAGCATCGTACAGTCTCTAAGATGCTTTCACACTCGTGATAACTCTTTATCAAACGTCAGGTTCATAATAATCAGTGGATTAAATAATTATTATTTCCCCCTCTTATGCAGATTAGCAAATTATAACTCAGATGCACAGAGGCTAGATGACGTGTAAAGGTCACACGCTATGAAGCACTGGAGGGAAGGTACAGACCCAGGTTTCTGCTCCTCGGGGTGGGGAAAAAGGGCGCCGGATGTGGGCGGGAAGCCTGGAGTGCCTTCTTACCAGCAAAACGGGGATTGCAAAAACTACCAACTTCACGGGATGGTTCTGGAAAATATATAGAAGACAACACAGAACGGTGCCTGCACACAGTGGGGCTTGCCTCTTCTTTTCCCGCTCGACACTCATCTCACCACACCTCACGTTTCAGCAATTAAGTGGGAGGAGTTGGTCCAGGCGAGAGGGGCGGATGAAGGTACACAGTGACGGGGCGATCACTAAGCTGGTCAGCTGTCGTCTGGGGAGACAGGATCCCTGCTCTTTCCTTGGTACTCAGCTGGCTGCACAGAGCACACCCTGAGACTTGAGAGCTCTCATAAGGAAAGCGTAAAAAAGGACAAGCTTCTATTTTTACAAATTGAGTAACAAGGGCTGGAGATGCAGGTGCAGGAGGGAGGGGAATCCGAGTGGGTGGAGGAGCCGCAGAGAGTTTCCGGAGGTGGTGGGAGAGCGCCCCAGATTCGGGAATGGACGGAAGCGAGGCAAGGTGACAGCGCCTGCAAATGCAGGAAGGATCGGAGTTGGCCTTGGCTGGAGCCGAGGTGTGTCGTGAGTGATGGGCCGGAAGGCTGGGTGGCCTTACCCGCGTGGGGTCCTTGCATTGGCAGAAAACATGATCCGGTACACGGGCAGCCCTGACAGCCTCCGCTCACGCACACCCATGATCACCCCTGACCTGGAGAGTGGCGTCAAGATGTGGCACCTGGTGAAGAACCACGAGCACGGGGACCAGAAGGAGGGTGACCGGGGGAGCAAGATGGTGTCTGAAATCTATCTGACACGACTGCTGGCCACTAAGGTATGGGACTTCAGACAGGGTGCGGGGCACCTGTGGGTTATGGGATGGGACTGCCTCACCTCACAGAAATGCCAGAGTTGGCAAATCCCTAGCACCTCTGCTGGTGCCCCCTCTCTCATCCATTCATGCACACGCTGCTGGTCAGCGCTGGTCTCTTTCCCAGCACAGAGCCTCAGAATCCTTCTCAACCCAGTGCTGCAGCCAACCCCACCCATACATCCGAGCTGGCATGCCGTCAGAAGTTTTGATTCCGTCCCTTCTCTTGCCCTCGCTCAAACAGAGAGACACTAAGCACGTGTATTCATAGTCTTCTGCCACGCCTAACGGAAGAATGACTATTTCTCTGGGGTGTCGTGATGGGAATTGGGGCTCCATCACTGACTTTCCAGGCACCGTTTCTAATCCTGGTTCACGGATCCAGTATGGGTGGGGTTGGCTGCAGCAGTGGGTTGAGAAGGATTCTGAGGCTCTGTGCTGGGAAAGAGACCGGCACTGGCCAGCAGCGTGTGCGTGAGTGGATGAGAGAGGAGGGGGGCACCAGCAGAGATGCTAGGGACTTGCCAGCTGTGGCATTTCTCTGAGGTGAGGCAGTCCCATCCCAGTTAGTCCCTCACTCCCGAGACTGGCCTCGGCTCTGCTCTCTGCAGAGGCAAATGAGTAACTGTGCATTAGCCGGCGTGAATAATGCCTAAACAGAACCGGCAGATTGTGTTTGTCTGCTCTGACTGACTGAGTTGTTCATTAGCATTTGTGAAAAGTGCTAAAATAACACCATCAAAGGGTGTTAAACCAAACCGAGTTGTTGGCAGAGGAAGGCTTCCTTAGGTCCAGTTATCGGTGTTGTATCTATTTTCTACGTGCCGGGGAAATGTAAAGCTGCTCGAGACAGATGCAGGCGGGCAGGGGGAGGGTGCAGATTGCACATAGGCACTTGCAGGATTTCACCCAAGCAGGTGTGGCTGTGCGCTGTCCTCCCTTCCGCCCGCCATCTGGGAGGCCAGTCGATCTCAAAACCCAGCCTCAGGGCTTCCCTGGTGGCGCAGTGGTTGAGAGTCCGCCTGCCGATGCAGGGGACACGGGTTCGTGCCCCGGTCCGGGAAGATCCCACGTGCCGCGGAGCGGCTGGGCCCGTGAGCCATGGCCGCTGAGCCTGCGCGACCGGAGCCTGTGCTCCGCAACGGGAGCGGCCACAACAGTGAGAGGCCTGCGTACCGCAAAGAAAAAAAAACCCAGCCTCAGAGCTCACGGGGCAGGCGAGCTGTGTCTGAACTTGGGCCCTCCTCCGCAGGGCACACTGCAGAAGTTTGTGGACGACCTCTTCGAGACCATCTTCAGCACGGCGCACCGCGGCTCCGCCCTGCCCCTGGCGATCAAGTACATGTTTGACTTTCTGGATGAACAGGCGGACAAACACGGCATCCACGACCCGCACGTCCGCCACACCTGGAAGAGCAACTGGTGAGTGAGGGGCGAGCAGAGGATGAATCAGGAGAGGCCAGCCTGGAGTCCATGAGCTCAGGCGGGCCTCAGGCCTTGCAGAGGGGGAGAGGGGCTGGGGTCCACCTTCCCAGCAGGGACTCTAAGCAGGCGCTCTCCTGGGGCCTTCATCTCCTCCCTGATTATTTGTGTGCTCACTTCCTCTCCCTTCCCTCTAGTCAAATCATCCTTCGTTCCTATCAGTCAGTCAGTAAACATTTAACCAACTAAATGAGCAAAAATGAACATGCCAGATGTGGCAGCCAGGTGGCTCTCACATCCAGGTCCCTCCCCTGTGCCTGACACTATGTTAGACCCTGAGGCTTCTGCCCTCCGTGGGCTGACAGTCACGGGTAAGAGACAGGAGGGCAGCTGTTCGGACAGAGAGGCACATGCGACAGTAGGGGATGCATGTGTGCAGCTAGCTGGATTGTAGAGGGGCAGCATCTCACAGCGACTCTTAAGTGGAGTTTGAAGCATGTCTAGGAGTGACCTAGGTGAACAAGGAGAGTTTCCATTCTATTCAAGAAGTGGTCTTCCCTTTCCACAAACCCCCTTCCCAAACTCCCTTTGGGGAAGGGACCGTCCCATAACTACTAAATGACCCTCTAGGTGTCTCACCATGGTCCCCTCTCTCCTTTAACATATATATCATCCTTTCCCTTCGTTTGTGTGTCAGCTGTGTTTTAGTCTGAGACTGCAAGGTCAGACATCAGTATTCAGCTCTTGTGATGGAACCTTGCAGAAAGCTGGGACTCGATAAATATTGATGAAGATGCAGGGCCAAGACGGTCTCTTCTTGAGAGTTCTACCTGGGATAAAGCTGCCTTATATTTGACCCCTTCGGTTCCAGAATCTCCTCCCAGTAGTTTTACACGGTCCCTGTCCTGGGGTGCTCTTCCCTAGAACATTCTTGCAAAGCAGCACGAGCCTGCTGCCCAGCACCCACCAACTGCTAGGACTGACATGGTACCAGGGCTCAGCCAGGTGCCCTGACAACCAGCCCCAAGCCCCAAACCAAAACCTAGATTTAGGCAGGAGTCAGCCTGTGGCACTGAAACGTTATTTAACGTAGGATGCTCTGGCTTCTCCTCTCTTTCACCTGAAGCATAGCGCATCGCTACTAAAATTGGGAAATCAGGCAGGCACAGAGCTTTGGGCCACAGAGCTGCAGAGTAGGGTTTGCTCCCACAGTAGCTCTGGGTGAGAGAGGATCCTGCACCGTGGAGCTCTTGCAACTCTCTCTGAAATAAGACTCTCAGACTCTGGATTCCCCATCTAGCACAGTACACTGGGTGAAGGCTGTTCTCTCCTCTGAAAGGCCTGCAGGCCTTGTCCCTCCCAGTGCCTGCCTCTAGGTAAGACTGCATTGCGTTCTGCCCATCTTCTTAGCATGACTCTGCAGAGCTGTTCCAAGGGCATGCCCCTGATCTACCCAGTCTGCTTCTCTCTGCCACCAGGTCTTCCTACTTACCACCCCAGTTGAATGTCTGCAGCCTTCAGAATTCAAGGAGTGCCCTGCCCAGACCTTATCCAGGTGCGGGGAGAGCTGGTATTTCCAAAACATCCCCCCTTGATCTTGTAGCCCTTTACAAGTACATCCCCCTGAAATGGTATCTAAACCATTTGTTTTCAGCTCATACCTCCCACTGGGGTAAGGTAAGGGCACCTCCAACGATGAGATGCCATAAAGTTCTTGGAGGGAGGGCAGAACCTTCTTTCCTGCCCGCTCTTCCAGGTGCCAGGTGTTACCGTAACAAGCTCCAGTGTCAGGGAAGGAAAGCCCAGGCAGTAGACAGCAGTACCAGCTCTCACCAGAGGACGCACTCCCCTGACCCTGATCGTGGCCGCCTGGGCAAGACGAAGTTAGTCCAGGAATTATGAAGTCTGCATACTGACTTAAGAGTTAATTGTCCCTGATTGAAAAGAGATTGTTTCTTTATTCCTAGCCAAAGTTGTTAGCTCACCCTCTCCCCTACTACCTTCCTCCACATTCCCCTGCCTTTTCTCTTTTAAATAAACCTCCTACTCATTTAGCCTGAGTGGCTGCAATCAGCCAGAGATTAGTGCCACCGCTAACGTTAATAGTATGCAAAAATTTCATTAGGCAGGAGCTGCTGTGGTTTCCCTGTTTGATTTGCCTGTCAGCACAACTGGCTGAAGGAAGGGGAATGTTGGGGAGAAACAACCATGCAGCAAATATGGGCTCCCAGAGTCCCTTTCCAGGTGGGACTTCCGGAAACGGGCAGCTGCAGACCGCAGATTTCATCAGCTGGGCAGCCGGGAGTCCTTCATCCGGGGCTCTGAGCCCAGCTCTCATGGTCTCCCCTGGGCAGTTGCAGTGACCCTGACTTTCCCCTGAGTGTGTGTCAGAACTTTCTGTACCGTCCCTTTATTTCCTCTTTGAAACAAGTGCATCTTACCATTGTTAGACCTCGCTGCTGCCCGCACTGCACGCTTTGTGGGAACGTAATAAATACTTGTTGACTGACTGGCAGTCTTGAGTATGAGGCCCTGCTGTATTTTAGCCTTTGTTGTGTGTACGTGCTGGCTGCTGGGAGATACAACAGAAATCTTGTTCTTGCTGGATTGAAATCATGTAATTCAAAAGAATTTAAGTTGTAGGAGGCAAGCCAAACACACGCAAACATTGTAACTATTATTACCAACCTTGAGGACGGCAGCCAAGCAACAGCAGAGCATCAGGGCACATAGCAGGAGGGGACGGTGTGGAGGCAGAGGGAGGGAGACGCGTGGTCCCTGGCTGGGTGCCACCCCATTTCCTGACCTGCGTCTCCGCAGGCTGGACGGAAGCCACGGAATCTGAGAGCCAGCAGAGTACAGTCAAAAGGGGCAGGTGGGCAGGTTTTGCCCCATGCCTCGGGACCCTTTCTAGCAACAGACAGGTGGCTCCGGTAGCAGACGGCGCTGCAGGTTCCATCTCCTCTTTGTCTTTGGCTCACTCCCCTTCGGCAGTACCTTCCGCTCCTCTTCCTTCAGCTTTTCATCTGCATCTCTAACACTGAGACCATTAAGTGTCGTCCTCTCTGGGAAGGCTTTCCAGATAATGCCCCTCTGGGTAGACTTGCTCACACCTCCCTGGCTCCCACACTGGACCCCACCCATCCTTCAGGTCCAACACCCAAAGTTCGTGATTGCACGTCTGACATCACCACGAGCCCAGCGGTAGGCAGACTTCTGCAGGACAGGGGATGGGTCTTATTCACACTGGACCCCCAGTTGCTAGCATAGCTCCTGGTATACAGCAGATGCTAACTGGAAGAAAGTGAGGGGAAGGAGGGAACACAACGGGGCAGGTGAGAGGCCAGGAGTGGGGTCTGTTCAGCCTGCCCGCTTAGGGGTGGGAATCAGTTAGCTCCACTTGGAACTGTTCAGTGCCAGGGCTCTCACCATGTAGGAATAAGCCCATACGACCAGGCAGGAAGGGCGTGGCTTCTTCCAGTCATCCAGTAGAGGGCAGAGAATAAGATACAAAGCCCAGGTTCCAGGCTATTTAAGGTTTGCCAACCAGACATGCCTTGCATCTGTGGCACAGGGGGCAGACAGTGGAACAGAGAGTCAGAAATTCCATTTTCTAGTACCTGTCATGGCTGCCTCGGACCCCAAAGCCTTGTGTTCTCAGGGCAGATGGTGAGTCCTGTGGTCCAGGCTGGGCGTCGAGCCCTCCAGTGCCCATCAACGCCGTATCTCTGAACAGATTGTTCAAGCTTGCTGATCTCCACGTCCCCGGAAAGTGAACTGATGACATAGAGAAGGCCCCTCAGAACCCTTGCTTCCCAGCCTTTTCTCTTTCTTCAGGGAACTCTCTAGGTCAATGTACAGTGCCCCCTGCCCCCCAGCTCCCTTGACCATCTGCCTCTTCCCCCCACACAGCCTGCCGCTGAGGTTTTGGGTCAACATGATCAAGAACCCCCAGTTTGTGTTTGACATCCACAAGAGCAGCATCACTGACGCCTGCCTGTCGGTGGTGGCCCAGACCTTCATGGACTCCTGTTCCACGTCAGAGCACCGGCTGGGCAAGGACTCCCCCTCCAACAAGCTGCTCTACGCCAAGGACATCCCCAGCTACAAGAACTGGGTGGAGAGGTGAGTGCTGGGCCGGGGAGCCCAGGTCGGCCCCGGGCCGCAGCAGGCAACTTCCTTGGTGGAGGTGGGACCCCTTCCTTCCCCTCCGCAATGGGCAGGGCTTGCAGACTGGTCCCGCACGAAGCCCCAGCCTGCAGTGGTGACACCCACAGCCCACGGACCCAGTACTGTCAGCTGAAACAAGAATGGGACATGGCTAGACGTTGCCACTGCGCTCTGCTCCCCTGCATGGAGGGCCCAGCTCTTTCTAGGCCCAGGAAGGAAATGGAGTTCCCTGCTCTGATGCCCACTAAAAAACGAAAAAAGAAAAAAAGAAAGACTCCAAGGGACCAAATAGCATCCTGCCACAGGCGGGCTGGAGGCCTGTCCCCATCTGCCCCTGTCCATCTGGCAGTTCTTCCAGGGGCCTGTGGGGACGTCCTTGTCACACTGAACAGCTTCGCACAGTCCCAGTCCCCTGACTCTCAGCACGATGAACTCTTGATGCCCGGGCCCTTACGGTGCCTTCCCAGCCACAGTGGCCCTACCCTAATCCAGTCTCAGCCGTGCACCTGTGACGGGAGGGCCACCTGTACGCTGTGCAGCTGGGTTCCTCTTGGTACAAAGCTCACTCACGGTAAAAAACATTCATGGCTTGTCTGGGCTGTATCAGCTCCATATGCCAAGCGCCTGAGCTAAACAACCAGCTGAAAGTCTATTTATTCATCACAGTAGCTCCGGAATATAAGAGGACAGGCTTTAGAACCTCATTTTGTGCCCATGAAGGTGAAGAACTATACGTACAGAATGGTTGAGTAATCAGTCCAAGATGACTTAAGTGGCCAAGAGAAAAGCAGATCCCCAAATTCAGCTGACTCCCAAATCTCTTTTCTACAATTCATGATCCTTTTAGACAGGGCTTTTGCCAACCCATACGGTGTCTGTGTGAATTAAGGCAGGTGCCCCTTCCTACCAGACGATGTGGCCCCACACCAGGATGCCTGGTTTGTTGAGTGACAGGCTAGCCGTCAGTCCTAGCTCACCCTCTCAACCAAGCACCTTTGTGCAGTGAACAACCTGCACACCTCTACGTGGCGGTCTTGATTTTAGAGTCCCTCTCTCTTCTAAGTAGCTTAAAGATAGGAAACCTGGATGGAAACTCAGATTTGGTGCTTTTTTGAAGAGTCAGAGACCAGAAATTGTTCTTGACTGAGACAAAATGAACAATATTGTTTCACCCATGGAAGAGAGACAGTCTCCATCTTTATAGTTGAAAATTGCCTTCCCTTTTTACAGAGGGAATAACCGAGAGTGGGGCGGGATCCTGACCACCCCAGTAACACGGTTCTGCTGGAAGAATTGCATTTTGTTTTCCCCCTCCCTCTGTTCTTTGATATCTCCCCCACCCCTTCCTGCTGGTACATGTGGTGGGCTTCCAGCCTCGGCTGTCAGAGAGACAGCTCACTCTTTTGTCCTCGTATCTGATTATGTCTGAGTTACCAAAGAGGCTCTTACCTCCCCCTGCATCGACAGTGGCTCATTCTTCTGACAGCAGAGCCGCCAGGAGGAGCAAGCTCTCCTGTGTGGTCAGCTGGCTCTTCAGCAAAGAGAGAGAAGAAAGAGGCAGCAGCTGGGCTCTGGTTATCCCTGTCCCAGTGCAGTGTCACTGCAGTGGGACCTCGGGCAGGGAGGGAGAAAGCCAGGATGTGAAGGGCTGGGAGCATTTATGAAACAACTGTGTAGAGGATACTTCCCCAGAATGGCCCGGTTCGTCAGGGCTAATGGTCTCCCTTTCACGTGGTGCTAAATGAGATTCGTGCCACACAGCTGCTATAGCTCACAAGTAACCCCAGTCCATTTGGTTATTTTTAGGAGTGCCTTGATGGTCTCCGTTTCTTATCCCGCCCGTTTCTTAACAACCAAAGGCACTCTCAGGAAAGTCATCTCTCACTTGCTTGGGGTCCCAAATCATTTCTCCTCCCCTTCTGGGATGAGGGTACAAAGACAGAGGGGTTGGGAAATAGCACAGCTAGGTCTGGAGATCAAGCCTAGAGTGCTTCCTCCCTCGGTGGTGAGTGGATCAGTTCCAGTCTCCCTTCCCGAGGAGGCTGGCCTCTGAGCTTGTCTGCTGCTGGGAAATGAAATCCGGCAGCACAGAGCTTGCTCAGGACCCACAGCCAGCCTGCTCGCCCACCTTGGCCTGCCGAGGGCACGGGCAGCCTCCAGTTCAGAAGAACGATGGTAGAAGGCCCTTTTCTTGTGGCCACGGCTTGCCCACTTCTGATTTCGATGTTCAGTTGCTGTGAGCGTGCAGACAGCGCACACAGGGCCCAGGCTCACTGCCTCAGTGCTGTAGAGCATGCCCTGCGCACATCTGGGGGAGGGCCTGCTGTCCTCACAGCTGAGAAACAGCGTTTATTCTGGTGGCCCTCTCTATAGGGGGTTGGGAAGCATACGGCTTCAGGAGTCCTCACTAACTCTGTTGGTTGAGCAGCCCAAGTCACTCTATCATACCTAAGCAGGCTTTACCTCCTAGAAGTTCTTCATCCACCCATCCCCCCACCACCCCCTCCCATTCTCCCACTCATCCTCCCATTCCACATCCCTCCCACCCTTCTGCTTGTCCTCTCATCCATCCTCCATCCCATTCCCGCCTCCAAATACCTTGCAATGCTTGTGGTTGGTGGCCTCACTGCAGACTCCCAGTCTTTGCTGCCTCCATTCCAAGTATTAGAGGTTTTGCTTACGGCCACATCTAGTAAAAGGGAGAAGAATCTCTTGGTTCCGCGGTAGCAACCAACTGCTACCCTCATCTTAGACAGCAGAACTCAACAGTGTTGTCACCAGACTGGTGTGTCATGATCAGCAGAAATTTCTATTTCACTGTCAACAGCAGTAACAGTTTCATGTTAGAGTGGTTGCCTCTCATTTTAAATTGGAATTAACCCCGTGGCAACGGCAGCCTCCCTCACCTGCAGGCACAGGTTTTCCACATAGCAGTGAATGGAATGGAGCCACAGTTGGGCCCCTGGGAATTGGACCGGGGCATGCCACTCGCTGGGATGCCATCTCTCACCTGTGTCACACACGAAACAGGCTAAGAATCTTAAATATTTAAAAATGCCTCCTAAAGAAGCCATCCATTCCAAATATAAAACTTGTGACAGTTCACCCCGGGAGCAATACTGGAGGTGAAGTATGGACATCTCATTAACTTACTCACTCATCCATGGGTCATTTATGGTGTCCATCGTGGGCGCACCGGACGCTCAGGATGGATTAGACTTGATCCTTCCCTTGTGGCCCTCATCATGGTCAAGGAGGACACACAGGCCCTCAGCAAGCCCCGTCAGCTGTGGGGGCTCAGGGAGCAACGTCCTGATTCTCCTGGGCCTGGGAGGTCAGTGAATGAACACAGAGGGAAAGACTTTTATGCAGGAGCTTGAAAAGTTAAGTATCTGTACATCAGAGCCTTGGGCTCTAAATGTCCTTCACGTCTGCACCTTCATCCTTGAGGTGTTTGAAGGGATGAGGATACTTTGTTCTTCTCTAAGAGTCCAGGGCATTGGAGACCACCTTCTCAATCACTGGGGCCATCCTAAAGGCAGAGATGGGGTGCCCACCATCACACACTGGGTGCATCTCACAGAAGCACATGAATGTAAAACACTGCAGACTGGGCAACAGCAGAGAATCCGGCTCTCTGGGGCCCTGCAGCTCCTGAGGACCAGCATCAGGACCACAGTGGGGCTGGCATCCCACCTGGTTCCCTTCTGGAGAAGGGCTCGCCTGCAGGAGGACATCCCAAGGGAGCAAGTTCAAGCACAGGAGCCCAGGCTGACCTTTCCCTTCCTCACGGCACAGCTAGCTGATAAGAGCCCTCGTGTGAAGTTCATTAATGGGACATAATTGCATTCTTCACAATCAATAAGGCTGCTCAGCGGCAGAGCCCAGCGCAGAGCCCCAGCACAGCAGGCGCTCGAGAGGAAGCAGCTGTGCACACCGTGCAGCGATGCCAGAGCAGCAGGGCCACTGTCAGGCTCAAGGGGTGCTGGCCAGGGAGCGGGGCTGGGCAGAGCCCTGGAGAGGAGCAGGGAGAGGTCGAGGCAAGGGCAGCAGAGACCTGCAGGGGGGATGGGCCCACTTAGCTCCAGGCAGGGCTTGGGGTGAGGATGGGCCGAATGTCAGCAGACCTCAAGCCCCGCACTCCTCTAGGACATCAGACTGCCCAGAGCCACTCAGCTCAGCCATTTAGAACTTGCTGAAGGTGAGGACGTGCGGTCGATCCACTCGTAGGCTTGTGTGTGGCACCGACGTGCACTGGTCCCATCCAGCGCCCTCTGCACACAGGCAGCAGAGGAGGGGCGGGTTGCCCCGTGCAGACCTGACCTCACTATGAGCGGGAATCACGCAGAGCACGTCCAGGCCGGCTGCCCCCATGACGGCAGGTGAGGAGTTAGACCCCTGCCCTCCCACACTCCCCTCTCAACCCCACCTCACACCCTCTCCCTCTCTCTCACACAGACTCATTTTCTGTATATCCTCTTTGGAGCAAAGGACTGGGCTTTTAGTGCGGTAAAGGCAGGCCATTGCGAAGGGACAGAGTGCCGGGTGACTGCTGTTTCCCGTGAAGACAGTGGTCCCTAACCTGGGCTCGGAGGCCCCTCACAACCATTAAGGTCGCAGTAGGAGGCCTCATGCTATTTGCAGAAAGCCTGACAGAGCCGTCCACCTACCTGTAAGGTTTCAGGAGCAGGTAACGGGAAGGGCAGGAGTCTTTGCTTCTGATGACGATCACGTCCCATCGGGATCCTGGGGTTTTCCTCGCGGTCAGTAGGTCTGGCTGTCGGTGGTGACAGAGTGAAACTGTCTGGAGGAAACTCTGGGCCCAGCCATGTTGCCAGAGCTATGTCTGGCCGCTGGCCGTGACACAGAAGTGAGAGGCTCGTTTGTTCCTACTTCCTCCTCCCATACGACCTGTGGACGTGACCCTTTGCCGGACAAATGTATTTGCTCACTAGGCATGGAGTCGCGAGGGGACGATGGCACAAATCTCCTTAGGAGTGGCGAGGTTGGGGCCACCACTGACGCCCCGGTTCTCTGCTATCAAAGGGAACATTGCATTTTTTGCCTTCCAGAAATAGAGGCAATGCCTCGAGTCTCTCCCTGGAACTTTAGCACCTGGGATGTCATTACCTGGAACCCTGGGGACCCTAAAGATCTTTTGGGGTGGGATTCAGGCCTGGAAGAGAGTGGGCTCTTCTGGGATGGAACAGAGGAACCAAAATGAAACAGGACAAGGAGCTGAGGGGCCCAAGGGCTCTGGAGACGAGGGAGGGCGAGGGAAGAGAGGACCCCACACTGAAATAACATTGTGAAGAAAGGAAGTCCAAATGAGCCGGAGGCAGGCCGGCCTCCGTGCAGGGCTGTGGCTCCAGTAGGGCGGCCAGCCCACCCCTTGCCAATCCTTGCCGGCCTGGGGATGCCCTGGCGCAAACTGACCTGTCGTTCACGCAGGCCCTTGAGCATGACGCTGGAGTAGCGCACGAGTGCCACCTCTGATCGTCTGCCACCCAACTCCTGGGCACCTAGGGGCAGAGGTGAAGGTGGGCACAGGACTGAGAGGTTCATGGTCAGCATGGTAAGGGATGCAGAGGGAGAGATGCAGGGCTGAGGTCCAGGGTGAGAATGAACCAGAGCCTCTGAGAATACTCCCTCCACTCACCTGATCAAGGCTTGAGTTCTGGGAACCCAAGGCCTGTCATTGTCACCTGCACCTTCCCAGGTGAGAGTGACTCTCCGAAAACTTTGTTCCCCAGCTGCCTCACTTGCCTCACCCTAGTCCCCGCCCTGGTGACTGTCCCCGCCACCCTCCTCTGTTCTAAGCTCCCAGGCTCGGGCAGTCACCGTGGGCTGAGCTGGGACACCACAAGGACTCCCGGGCGTGCTGCCCCACGGCCCTGATGCTCCCCCGCCTTTGCAGGTGCCTGGTCTCTTCCCCGTAGCCCACAGCCGAAAGCACCTGTCTTGGGGGGCACCAGGGCCCTTCAGTTCCTCATTAGGAAATGACACAACTCCCCTCTGGTGGGAGAGTTGGGGGTTGCTGCATAAAATGTCAAACTTCAGAAATTAAAAATGTAAATGTTGGCATCTAATTAACCAGTTGACAGGAGTGCACAGCTGCAAGTGACAGTGACTGATTGCCTTCTGCCAGCCTCTCCCCGCAAGCGGCCCCCAGCCCCACCCTTCTCCTGGCTAACCTCAGAGAGGGGGGGCATCAGGGCAGGGCAACTGCCTAGAAGAGCCTTCAGGCCCCATGGAGGGGATGTCTTGCGTCTGTGGGAGGGGGAGTTAGAAGGACACACAAGGCAGACTGGACCACTCTTCCGGGAGCCGGGAACAAAGCCAGTGCAGGCGATAGTCGCTCCTTCCTCCTGTGCCCACCCTGTCCACCCTCTGATAGTGTCTGGGTCACCCTCCAAACCCGCTGGCCCCAGACCCGGCGCTGGGAGTTTCCATCTCTCCTCTGCCCCGCACGCACGGTTCCTCACTGTCGTGCCTCGGCAGGTATTACTCGGACATCGGGAAGATGCCGGCCATCAGTGACCAGGACATGAATGCCTACCTGGCTGAGCAGTCCCGGATGCACATGAACGAGTTCAACACCATGAGCGCGCTCTCCGAGATCTTCTCCTACGTGGGCAAGTACAGCGAGGAGGTGAGCCCTGCCCTGCTCGGGGCCCGTTGGGAAGGACTGGGGCAGAGACCCAGAAATCCCTGCCCGGAGCAGCCTCTGTCAGACACACCCCTCCCCCACGTCTGCTGGGGAAACTCTACCACCCAGGGCTTGAGGGCTGTGCTCTAAAGACAGGGATGCTAGAAACATACCAGTCTATCAGTTCTACATTAATCCCTGTTCTTTTCAGATATATAGATCAAGTATCTCTTTTGCTTTTTTCTCTTTATTTTTTATTCCCTGCTGTTCCCTCTCCTTGATTTTTTCCCTTTCTCTCTCTGATCTAATTATCTTTAAGCAAGTAGTTCCCCACTTCCATGGGCAGGTCATAAGGAAAAGAAAAGAATACGATAGGATAGGATAGAATAGAATAGAATAGAATAGAATAGAATAGAATAGAATAGAAAACAAGATGATAGGGTAGGAGAGAATCAGAACAGAATAGATACAGACCAGAGCAGAATGGAGTCTATTTTTAGTTGCTGCATTCCCTAGTAAGGAAACTTCATCTGGGGTCATTGCCCCTGCAGACACTGCCTTCTTTCTGGCCAGCACAGAGGTGCCCATGGTTTTCTTGGTCATACCGGTATAGACCAGGTAGGTTCAGAATCCAGGCTCCCCATGTCTGAGCAGCAGCACAGCTGCCTTGTGAGTGGAAGGTAGTAACAGGAGACGAAGCCAGGGCCCCGGGTTCTCTGCTTCCTCCCAGCCTCACTCCTGAGGGAGGGTCTAGGCACTCTGGATTAAGGAAGGAGCCCCAGCAGGGCCCAGGGCCTGGTGTCCACAGGCCATGAGCAGTATAATGCTGTGAACCTCAAGTGCAAGGAAAGTCAGTGGTGGGTCCTCTAGGGGAGGGACCCCAAAGCCAGCCTACGGGCCAGTGCTCATCCAGGGCAGTTTCCACCTGTCTGTGGCTGCGTGACAAGTGAGGACAATGTACAGTAGGCCAATATATGAGTGCCACTGTCTCATCTTGGAAAGGCCTGTCCCTTAGTCTGCAAGTTCACTCGTCTACGGTTAGTATTAAAACGTCCCATCTTTATGAAATGTTGGGGCCAGTCACTGGTGGTCCTCGGCCAGCTAAGAAGTTGGCAGCTTGCTTGGTCTCCCCAATTAAAAATTTATTAACTGGGCCAGGACGTCCAAAGCTCTGGGACCCTCCCTTCAAGCCTTCAGCCTCCTCTCCCCTCGCTGCTCCCTCAGACCCCAGGACCCGTAGAGAGCAGCCCTGCTGTCGCGTGCCCCTGCTGGAGCCAGCATTGTGTGATGGGCGCTCTCGTGTCACGTGACTTTATCCCCTCTCCTGGAGCAGCCCGAGAGGGAGTCACACGTCCCATCTCATTGTACACATGAGGAAATGAGGGCTCAGAGGTTACATGTTTTGCCCCACATCACCCGGCCAGAAACTGGTAGAGCCCCTGTTCAATCCTACAGCTCCTGAGTCTGACCCAGCTTCGAATACATACTCCTTCATGTGTCCACAATTGCTCTGTCACCGTCCTCTGCCACCCATGTCATCTCAGCAAAGGCTGTGTAGACACTGTCCGTTGGGTGTCAATGACCAGTAAAGCTTAAGACATAACTCTCCGAGGGATACTGGTTTCTTAACAGGCAAAGGGGAGCCAAATAACTTGCTAAATGTGGAATTTCAGTCCTTGGGTTGTGGACGAGGAAGACGTTCCTTTTTCACGGTGCGGGGGTGGTGGTGGTGGAATGTCTTGGTATCGTGAAATCATAGTCACCCCGAGACAGCACCATACTTTCCACTGGGCATGGACCTGTTTGCTGTCTAACCTCTAGGTAACTGCAGCAGCCTGGCACAGGTGTCGTCTGCCCACTCTCAGCTGTCTTCCTTGGGCAGTGAAATGTACACGTGTTCAGACGTGCTGGTGCGTGCGCTGGCATCCTGCGCTCACTGACACCTGGGTGCCCACACGTTTGTCCCCTATGCCCGAGGGCTGCCCCGCGCCTCCCCACACCGTCACCCAGGCTGTGTGGCTCCCCTGCCACCTCGTGTGGGCCGCTTCACCTGCACACATCCTCTCAGACCCTCTGACCACGCCCTGTCTGCTGTACCCTAAGAACACAGACACACACACGCAAACTAGTGACCGCCCCGTTCTTGGCTTTTCAACAGATCCTTGGACCTCTGGACCACGATGACCAGTGTGGGAAGCAGAAACTGGCCTACAAACTAGAACAAGTCATAACCCTCATGAGCTTAGACAGCTGAGAACCGTCCTTCCAGGCACCCCCTGGAGGGAGGGACACACCAAGCCGTGCCTCAGTCTAGATTATCATCTTTACCAAGTGCAAGTTCCGACTGGCGTCAGCAGCCTCCCCCGAGCAGCGCTATCTCTCTCTCTCTCTGCCTGTTTCTGTCTCCCTCTCCTTCCTGGATCCCCTCTCTTGCAGTTGCTCTACCAACATGACTGAGCCAAGCCACCGGCCCTCAGTTAGTCCAGGATGCCCCCCCCGCCGTGAGGGACCTGGTGACCAGAAGACGTCAGAGGGGGCCCTCCTTCCCCGCTGAGCCCATGCATCAGCGGCAGGGCCCAAATATGGATGAGGATGAAGGATGTTTCTGTACTGCTACTTCACCTTCCACGTTTTGATAGCCCCGCCTTGAGCCGAACGCTGGCCTGCGGACGAGGCTGTGAGCTCTGTATTACCTTCACTGGGAAGACGTCTCCTGGCCCAGGTTTCCATCTCCAGGGGGTCTGTCAGTGGCATGGTCCCTCTGCAACTGTGAGAAGAAAGGCTGCACCTCCTGCATGTGGCTGGAGTGGGGAGCGTGACGCGTCGTGGGGTGCCTCGCAGGCTGTCTCCCACTTGTTGGGTTGGCATCCAGAGGCCTTTTGGTTCCCTTCCAATCTTCTTGGAGCCTTTCCAAGTGCCCATAGGGCCCTGCCTGCCCAGTCTCCTCCCGGCCTGTGGAAAACCAGACAGGAGAAAGAAGAGCAGTTACAGCCCACTGTGGAGATCCTCCCAACCTCCCAATCTGGCTCACAGCGGCAGGAACGTAACACGTAGAGGGAGAGAAGAAGAGAGAGAGCTGCATCCACCCTGGAAGCAGAACTGGCTGTTTTCCGTTTGCCACCACGTGCTAGCGAATCACCACCACAGTCATGGGTCTGATCCCTTGCAGATCCCCGAGTGCCGTCTGGAGGACACACCTCCATCCTCCTTGGTCATCGCTCATCAGGGGTCAAGGTACAATGCCGAGTGCACCTGGGAGATTCTACCTCCAGCTCTCTCGGTGGCTCCCATCCCCACTATCCTTCCTGAGAACTCTGTAGAAAGTTGGGGCAGACAGCCTCGCCCCTGGCTCCCTGCAGAACCTGGTGCCGTTGCAGATGCAGATGACTTTGTCTCTGGACCGTTCAGACCTCCTTGGGAATTATTTCATCAACATCTCAGCTGTCTCTTTAGTCACTCTCCTCCCTCAGCTCTTTAGCAGTCATCATGGAAAGAAACACGCTCAAGCACAGCCTCGCAGAGACAAGCCAAAATGCCAGCCCAGCTCAGTCCCGGGTTCGTCGTGTTTGGAAAGGAGCGAAGAATCAAGAGGAAGGACCTGGCTGGAAAAGGGAGGAGGGACGTACAGCTGACCTTGGCTCTGGCGTCTGTTCCTCCATCTGTCCTTCCATCCACGGGTACATCATTTTAGCCAGCCAGACGAATGTGTGCTCAGACATGTGTCCTAGGTGAGCAGGGGCTATAGTGAGAGACTGTCTGACGGAGGATCGTGGAAACCTATAACCTTGAAGGGACCTTAGACACCATCTCCATCTGTGGTCCAGTCTCCGCCATAGACTCGCCCGGCAGCCCTGGTGTGGAGTTTGTGCACCACTCTGGGAGGCAAGCAGCGGCAGCATCTCAGGTGGGGTTGGGGACAAGGTTCCACAGTCCCGTCTTCACTCCCCGAGCATCAGACATCCTCCCCTGCCATCCACTCCACAGGGGCCCCACGTGGAAAGAGGAAGGAACCACACCATTTCCAGCAACATCTGTGGAGCACCGTGTGCTTAAAGAATGCTAGCCCCTTTGGATATGAGTACGTGTGTGTGTGTGATCTCATGTGCACATGCACGTGTGTGTGTGTGTGTGTGTGTGTCTGCCCCAGGAGTAGGCAGAGAGCTCAGAAAGCTTTCTTGTCCTATCAGGGGGATTTGAAGCATCTTCCTTCCTGCCCTTGCTCACCATTCATTCTGCAACTTCGGGACATTTCAACACTTGTTTTCTGTGCTGAGTGCAGAGGGGTGAGGTCACCTCTCCGTAGGAAATCAGGGTGGTCAGTGGCCAAGGGGATCCTGGACAGGACTGGAGGCCGGGCCGTGGTGACGCAGAGCAGGGCACGATGTGGCGTCGAGCAGGACGAATGATGGGCAAAATACAAGTAACCTAACGGACGGGAAGAGGAGAATGAAAAAATATGCATGTCAGGGGGGAAAAGCATAACCAAAGGTTTTGGCAAATGAAGTGGCAGGTGAAGAAGCATGGAATTTCTACCCTTGATCATTTGATTTCCTCCCCAGAAGCCACAAGCCCTGGCAGGCCAGGAGGGAAGCAAGCCGGAGGAGGGCTGAGGAGGCACCTGGGCCGCTAAAATATTTTTGCACGTGTGAAGGGGTTGGGGAGAAGGAAGACACAAACATATTTAACACAGATGTGCTGAATGGAAGCTGAGTGTAAGTATGTGTGTATGAGTGTGTTTTGAATTATTTTTTAAGTTTTGCACAGTTAGAGAAAAAAAATGAACAAGTAGGAAAAAGACTGTTATCATGGTTCTGCTGAAGCTTTTCTTTTTTTTTACCGGATTATTATTATTGTTTCGTTGTCGGTACAAATTTTTTTCCCCATGTCTTTGTTGTAAGAGAAACTTCAGTCACCTCGGGAGAAACGTCAGGAAGAAAGAGGGGAGGCGGGCGGACAAGTTTCCACGCCCTCCGCGTCTCTCCTGGGGGAGGGGTTTGGGGCGGGTTCTGTTTTAATTGGTGGGGTGGGTTGTGGGGTGGGTTGTTTCTGGCGCTCTGTTTGCCCAAAGTCTCTGTGACCTGCTGGGGGGATGGAGAAATAGGATCGAATTTCGCAGCGTCACAACCCATCTTCCCCATAAGAGCTCTTTTTCCTTTTACTGTTTGTTTTCCATTTCTTTCGTTTGGATTCTTGGCGCACGTGTGATACGTTTCAAAGTAAAGACAAGGCAGCGTTGTCAAAAAGCCTCTCTTCCCCCCAGATCTTCTTTCCACACCTCCCCCTTGGAATGCCCAACCTCCTCCTGGCAGGCCAGAGACCCCATGCTGGCCAGTATGTGCCAGAGAAGGGCCTTGGGCAGACTGGGTCCTCTGGAAGGGAAGTCTCTTCAAGGCCCCGCCCCGTGTCACAGTTAATGTTCAGGGTCACAGTTCTGTTGAAGGTGGGACCTTTATCTGACTCCTTGAGTTGTGGGCAGACAGCAGGGGAGAAAAGGCCATGTCTCCTCACCTCCCTTTCATCCCATCTCTTTCACTCTTTCAACCCCTTGAAACCACCAGGGTCCAAAATGGTACCAGGAGATCACACAGTCGAAATAACTGACCTAGGTGAGGTAAGGAGTCTGAATGTTGAAGTGAGATGGGATGGCGCCGGGAATGGCGAGGGGGAGGAAGAACTTTACGACGTCCTGAATCTAAAAGAATGGGGGAGAGAGGCTGGGAAAGTTAACTGCAGGCTGGTCATCTCTCCCGGGAGCACAAGTCTCCCCCAAGTCTGGGCTTTGCCATTCTCTGTCCTTCCTTGGCAGGAGAAACCCTGGCATTTCTTGGTTAACTGCAAATGGTACCTTTAAGTGAAGTCGGCTGTTGTATCGGTTACTTCCTCAGGAAAACATGTTTTTCTTGCCTCCTGCTTTCAGGGTGGTTTGGAAGTCAGGGATCCAGGATAACCTGAGCGTCCCATAGGCCAACCGTGATGTGCACACCCAGAGCCCTAGAGCCTCCCTCGTGAGCCCGTGGGCCAGTGAGTGAGACCAGAGATGCTAGAAAGACAGAAATCAGTTTAAACAAATCCCGACGTTTGAGGCAGACTGTCCTGGACCGTGCCCAAGCAGCGGCGGGAGCGAGGTCTCTGACCTTGGCCCTGCAGGCCCAGCTCTCACCTCCCAGGCCGGGAGCAGTGTCGACGTACTTATCCCAGCACCACACCCCCTCCCCTCACCCCAGATCCTCGTGCTCTTGTCCCCTTTGCATGCCTAGCTCCCGAGTGCCCCCTCCCCCCTTGCCTACCTCCCGCACGCACGCGTAGCCTCTGCCCCAAGACCCCATAGCCACTAAGTTCAGGAGCTGCTCAGCCCCCGGAGGACAGCTCCGCCCTCAGTCCAGCCCCCTGGGACCGCCCTAGCCCCATCCAGCCCTCCAAAGCTGCCTCGCCCCGCGAGCGCTCTCGGGGCTCCCTGGCCCAGCCAGGGCCGGTGGGCCCCCATCAGAGGAGCCACAGCAGTGATTTCCCAAATGGCCTCCATTCCACAAGGCAAGTCCTGCTGATGTTTCCAGAGCCCTAAACAACCCCTCGCTCTCACCTAAAAGGGAAAGCTCCGTATCCCATCCGTCTCAGCTCTTAGGACAAAGGGGCACTTCCTTTGGCCTCACAGGGTGCGAAGTCAAATACTTAACGAACGCAGTGAAGGCTACGGTTAATTACTGTTAATCAAAAACAGAGAGCCGTGGAGGGAGAGAAGCTTTGGCCCTGGACCACGGCCCTTCCAGGAACTGGCCCCGCCAATGAGAACCGCAGCGCGGGCGTCTGAGAGGCGATCCCATGAATGAAAAGCGTCCAGGTACCAGAGTCCCCACTGTGCCCCCAGCAGACCCGCCCCGGGCAGATCCCACCTCCTTCCTGGCCCTTCCTCTTGCTTCTAGTTCACGTCCTCAAGAACCTTCTCTCAGCCCCTCACTTTCCCTGTCAGCTCTCAGGATAGACCACTAAGCCCCCCTCCCATCCCTCAGCCCTTCCCTTTGTCTTTAAGCCGTAGGTTGGCTGTTTATTTGGGGTCTGTAGTTGTTTATTTTTTGTTTGTGTATTTTAAGGGTTTGAGATTAAGGAGGGAGCCCAGGCGTGGATGCAAAGTCCAAATACTGGGGTGGGGCGGGGGGAACACAGAACTCTTTATCTGTGACTTCCAAGGGGATGAGGAGAAACGAGACCGGAGGACAGGGGGGGCTCCCCCTGTTGTTAAAGAAATGGGTCAGGACATCCCCAGGCGTGGCCGTGCCAGGGGGAGCAGCCTCCGTGGCTGCCAACATTCCTGGTGCTTCCCTTGGCTGGCTGGAGCCCCGCCGCGCTACCCCTGCCCCTCCTGCCTCTGCCGCCGACCCCACAGGCATAGCAAACGAGTCATCTTACAGACTGGGAGGCTGAGGGACAGCCACAGGGGACGCCGGAGAGGCAGCTCCCGGGAGAGGCTGACGCTCCGCTCCGGAGCCTCTGGAAAACTGAATGACCCCGCCTCCCACCCGGAAAGGAATCTCTGCAGTAAAAGTTCACTCAAGAGAGAGCTTTTTTAAACTACAAATCTTTGATCCCCAATAAAATTATTTATTATTAGGGGGAGTATCCAGCTTTTATAAAATGTAAAGGATGCTTTGGTTGTAAAAGTAATACATACTCATTAGAGTCCCAATTAAATTCCTTGAGTAGGCAGGTGACTACTCTAAATCAGAATGAAACAAAATCCCTATGAATAAAAAGAGATTTCTGTTTGTACTAGCAGAGACTGAGCTGGGCCAGGGTGGGGAAGGCCCGGTGACCTTGATCAGGCGAGCCCCACCTTCCCTCCACTCTACCCTCTTTCACGTCTCTCTGGGCCGCCCCTGGTGTTGCTGAATCCTACAGCTTCCCCCAAACAGCAGGGAGACCCTGTTAGGGATTGGTTGTGGAGGGACCCCTCTCCCAAGAAGGCAGATGCCCACGGCAAATAGGTCTGTGCAGCTCATCTTCCACCAGTTTCCTTATCTGGAATTAGAACTTCTTTTGTTGGTATCTTTGATCTTACAACTCAAGCACATTTTGGAAGGGCTCCCTTACAAGAGTAGAACTCCAAACAGAGGATACGGTTAAAGAGCAATGCAAAGGACACTTAAGAAACGGAGACACCACTTTACCAAACAGGACTACTGAACGCAATACAGGTGGACAACTTAGAAGGTGTATGTGTCCCTGTGTGTTCTCCTTCCTCGATGTTCCTGTCAGCTTGTTTTGGCCTGTTAAACCTTCCGTTCTTTAAAAAGAAAAGCTAGTTTACCTCAAAGAATCTTGTTTCCATTTGGAAACCATGACTTTGTGTTTTAGGGTGGATGACTCCCCCCCCCCCCCATCACTCCCTGCCTGGGCCTGGCATCCGTGAGGCCAGAGGTCCTGGCTTAGTCATGAGTTGGCTGCACTGACCAAGAACAAGAACCCCAGGCCCTGAGATGGGAGGGAAGAATTGGAGGTAGCCGCCCTCCTCCCCACTTTAGCTTGTAGAGACCAGCCTATCTCCTTCAGCAGGGTCCTGCCAAGTTACCATAGCAACCAACAACTCCAGGGTACCACAAGAGATAATGGCTCAGTGAGCCAAGGGGTGGGGGGAGAGGAGTCTGGCCTGGTCAGATGACCCAGAGTTAAGTCTCAAACACTAGAGAGAGGAAGAGGAACAGGAAAGGATGAATGGGTGGTTTAAGGAACGGGCAGGGGCCTTTGCGTCTCAGAGACAGGGCGCTGAAGGCGGTAGGGCGGTCATTCCTGCTTGGGTCACCCACTCCCAGCCCCGCCCCACTTCTGTTTCCAGAAAGCTCCCACCTTGAACACCGACCCTTTGTTAGAACAAAGCAAAACATATCTTTAGACAACAGTGTTACAATGAGCCTCAAAGATATGTGGATGAAATCTATTAGAGGAAGAGGGTCTTCTGGTTTTGATTTTAAAGAAGAGTATCTGAGTAAGATTAAAAAAAAAAAAAGATTTAAAAAAAAGTTTTTTAAAAGGAAACCTATGCTATTTAAATCGGAGCCCAGCTGTAACTTGGTAAAGGCAAGCTTCTGTACCTTTGTTGTAATTAATTGTATACCTGTGTATGTAAATATAAGGCATTCCTATTTTGCAGTTCAGAACAACAAAAAAAACCTATTTGTAATATAGAATAAAGTTTATTAAAAAATAATAAAAATGCAGTTTGGGATTTGGGGTCTTTCTTTATGTGTCCGGCTAGGAGGGGGAGGGGGAGAGGCTGGGCCATAAGTAGGCGGTGGTGGCCTCTATGACGTAGAGAAACAGTACTTTCTCTCTCCAGCTACATGATATGTGTACTCAGCCACATCAGATACATCCTTTTACTTAAGGCTCTGTCCTCAGCGACAAAGCAGGCATCGCAGGAGGCGATAACCCTGCAAAGCTGGGGAAAGCAAACTTACTCCCAGTCAATGCCGTTAGCGGACATCACTTTGGCACAGAGTCGGATCTGCCTCTGAATCTGTCAACACAATCCTCCAGTCACACACTCTGGAGATAACGCTAGGATTACCATCCCTGCTTCAAGTCTTCTTGGCAAGCTATACCTAAGTGTAAATGATTTTATGGGTCCTCTTCCCTCAATTTTGACAGAGGGTGGAGACCCTGAACCCAGTGCTGTCTCTGGAGTAGAAATAGAATAGGGAGAAGAAAATGGAAAGGGTGGCAATAAAGGCAAGGGGAAGGGAAGAAGACAGCTCATCTGCTCGCGCTCACGTCCATCGTGGCCCGTTCCACAGCTTAGAGGTGGTGTGGGAGGGGAAAGGGAAAGTGATGCAGACGGTGCAGGGTAAGTCCCTGGCTGGGCCCAGGAAAACTGTGTCCTCTGCTCTTCATTCCACTGGCTGCCCTTGAGCAGATACTTTCCTCTCTAAGCCTCAGGTCAGCAGATGGAGAAGGCTGGGCTGGATGTCGCCATGAAATTCCAACGTTCTTATTATTCAAAGTGAAAACCATGAGAAAAGAGAATCGGAAAGGAAGCAGGATCAGGAAGGAGAGACAGAAACACACAGAAAAAGGATAATTAAGAAAGGAAGAAAGGTAGGAAAGAGGAGTGTGGGGAGATGTAAGATAGACTGATCTCCTGCTGCCCGCCCCCCAACCACCAAACCCAAGGCTCCTGGGAATTGGTGACCTCAAGGTCTAGCACGAACCGAAAGGACTGACATCAGCCAGAGGTTCTGTGGGTTGTTTTTTGTTGGTTTGTTTGTTTGTTTTGGTGGTTAAGACTCACACAGAAAGTATACTTCATGAATAGGAAGGAGATGTGTTTCCTTCTCCTAAATAGTGAAGCAGGCTGCGGTGGGAAGTTCAGATTGGGATTCCACACATGACCCAGTTCCTGCCCTGTCCTCAGACCCCTTTACCTATGTGATCTCATATTTTATCACAGTCACTGTGACCTTGAGCAGATCATTTCTCTGCGATTTTGTTTCCTTATCCATAAACTACAGACATGTCTAACTGCACTATGAAATCCAGGAGACTGTGGGGAGGACAGATTCCTGTAACTAAAGTGCAAAAAACCTGGGGTATTATGAAGGGTCACACATGCATGGAGTACCATTGATAGTCATAAAAATGATATTATACAAACAAAAGAGTGGATTGGGCCTGGGCCTCAGTAACAAACTTAGAGTGGATACTGTATTAGTCAACTTGGGCTGCCATAACAGATCAGATTGTGTGGCTTAAACAAGACATTTATTTTCTCACGGTTCTGAAGGCTTGAAGTCCAAATTCAAGCTGCCAGGGTTGGTTTCTGGTGAGACCACTGTTCCTGGCTTGCAAACAGCCATCTTCTGTGTCCTCACATGATCTTTCTTCTGTGTGTGTGTTTGGAAAAAGATCTCTGCTGTCTCTTCTTATAAGGACACAAGTCCTATCAGATTACAGAGTCCCACTCTTATGACCTCATTTAACCTTAATTACCTCCTTAAAGGTCCCATCTCCCAACTTCAGTCACACTGAGGGTTAGAGCTTCAACATATGAATTTTGGAGGGACGTAATTCAGTCCATAACAGATTCCTCATTTATCACTGCAAAAGACTAAATATCTAACACCTTATGAAATATGTATATTTTTGATCATTAGACTGTGAGATTATTGAAGGTAGAGCCCATATCTCAGCTGAACTAACATTACCCAAGTTTACCAAGTATCCAGCACAGAGTACATCACAGTAAATCAAGAACAGATGAAAGAGGGGACAAGGGCAGGAAGACTAGGGGAAAGCGACCAGCCACAAAGCTGGGCCCTTGATTAGCTTCACAGCTTTGACTGACATGCTCTCCATTATTTTTCATACTTGGCCACACACCCCCTGCCATGAATGTTTTATCTTTAAGAAAATAATTCCTTGAGTTGTAGCTGGTGGCTGTCTCTGGCAGGTGAAACGAGCAGGTGTTGTGATCAAAACCTCTCCCTGATTGGTAGAGCTGCTCCTGGCTGAGCAGGGTGAATGGAGATAGGAGCAGGTCACTTCCACACCATCACCTTCTCTAAACCTGCCCTGCTTTTGTTTTAACAAAACTCCCACCTTGAATGCTGACCCCAAGCCTGCGGTGCTGCTGGGAGTATCTGCTAAAGCTGAAGGCAGGTGTATGAGGTTGGACCCACACGTAGGGACAGCTGGTAGACTGTATCACTGTTCAACAATTCCCACTTCCCCTCCCTGAATGAGCATTACAGTTTCCCACCTAATAAAGGTGAGCTGGCCAAGCCACTTGCTTTGGGCCAATGAAATCTGAACGCCTGTGATGTAGGTCCCCTGCAAGGCTCCCTCAGCCTGGACCACAGAGTAAGGACAACGACCTCACAGAGAAGAGCCACCAGATGACCCTGATGGTTATGTAGTACGGGTAAAAAATAACCCTTTGCTGCTTTAAGTCCCTGAGGGGTGAGGGCTGTCTGTTACTGCAGCATAACCTAGACTATCCTGTGCATTACAAGGTACAAGAAATTCAACCTGACCGATAGTTAGCCCCTTAGTTGACAGCTGGATGTGTGGAGTCTCACCTTTCACCTACAGAGAATTATTCTTTTGACCTCTTTTATTTTTTTAAAGGTATTATTGGCCATTTACACTCAATGTGAATCATTCTGTGGAAGTTCCTAATTTTCCTGAGCTGGATTTTGGACAGATTAGGAAAGAAGGGCAAGACAGAAAAAGAAGGCACAAATCCATAAAGAAGAGGAAGGAAGGAACTTGGGTGGGGGGCGTGGGAAGGATTGGGAGACAGGAATCAGAAGGAAGAGGCTTGGGGAGGACAGCACTTTTCGCCAACTCTGTGTGGGAGGTTTTCTGCCTGGTCTTCTCGCAGCCTGCCTGCCCTGGTGGAGAGCGTTCAGCCCCAGGTGGAGGTCGCGGCACTCGCATCGGGAGAGGTTATAGGGATCATCCCGGGACGAATCCAACCAAGGTCGTTTTAAAACCCAGCCTATAGTCTTCTAGAAATTCCAGTAATGATCAACTTCTCAGGAAGGCAAAGAACTCATCCTTACTGGGGCACAGACCATGTTCTCCACCCAGGTCCTCACTCCAGACGGCAGCCACCTCGAGGAGACCGTAAATGACAGCTCCTCGTGATGCCTAGAAAGGCCTGTCCACACACACAGGCTGGCTGCTCTCAGCGGCACCTACTGCTGCCTGATTCGAATAGGGGCCTGACGATCCCTCTAAAATACAGGCAGGGGAGAAACTCTTGCCCCCAACAGAAGCGGGGCCCTTCTTGTCCCTGTTCCACTTTGGAGTACAGACCTGGGCTGCTGTTTTCCCACCTGCCAAGTTCCCCAACCACCCCTGGTTAAGCCTGTCCAACTCTAGTGATGCAAAGGCAGGGCCTGGGGGGTACAGGAAGCAGAGCGGTAAGGGAAGGGAGGCTGGCAGGTCACTAGGGATGCGTTCTCGGCCCCATCCACCAGGAGTGCGTCAACTACAAGGACTGGCTCGTGGCGCCCCTCCCCATGGGCCTGCCTGCACTGCCCCTGACCCCTCAGTACTCCTCTCATTCCTTCTTCATCTGTGATTTGCCTTCAGCTGTATGAATTCCCATGGGCAACACAGGGGGCATATGCCCCCTACTCGGAACTGTGTGAGCACCCCACCTGTCCAGACAGCTGTGACCTCAATCTTCCTTTTGTAGCCTGAACACGTCCTCTGTGTAGAGTCATGGCGAGACCCCACCCATCACTGTCCAGCCCTGCCACCTGGAGCAAATTCCTGTCTCCAAATCTTGGTCTCCTCACCTGTAAAGATGGGAATAATAATGCCTTCCTCACAGAGTTGTTGAGAGGATCAAGTGAGGTAAGGCTTTCAAAGGACCTAGAGTGGGCCCTGACATCTTACAAGCTTTAGTGGATGGTGGCTTTAGTATGGAGTGACAGGCGCCTGAGGCAAAAACCCCACATGTTATCTCTCTGGACCTAGTAGCTCATGGGACAGTACCCAGCGTATAGTAGTCACTCTAAGAGTGTCAGTTACATGAATGAGTAAAGTTAGTGCAAGAATCTCTGCCCAAATCCTGAAATGCAAGTGTAGAATACAGCTTCCCAATAAAGTACAGAAGTGGATAACGGAAAATGATAAATGCCTGCGTTTTCCCCCAAAGCAGAACCTGAGACAAGGGCTTACGAGCAGGGGGTTTATTAGGGGAGGTGGTCCTGAGAAACAGGAGTGGGGTAAGGGAGTGAAGACAAGACAACTCAAGGGTGTATTAATCAAGCTGGTCTCCACTGTGGGCAGCAGGTAACCCACTAGAAAGGGCCCTCCAGAAACAGAGCACCTCAGAACGTGTCCACTGGCTCCCATCCCCCAGAGCTTGAAGGCTGCCCAGTGGCTGCTTAATCCTTCAGACTTTTACATTTGCGAGTGTGCAGCAATGGCTACGTGGCTCCCCCCAGGGACCCCAGTGGCAGGCACAGTGGTGCCCTGGGGCAGAGGCGAGGGGTATGCACGGTCTGTCCCGAAAACAGATGCTGTCAGGCTACATGCATGCCACCTGGTTGCTATGGCAACAGCTGGGGTTGAAATGTGGGTCAAGAGGGTATGAGGTAGGGCGCGAGGGAGGTCTGCAGTGCAACATGTAATCCTTTAAAGCCCTTAATAATTCTGTACAAGTGAGATCAAAGTCATTTCACAAAGTCTTTTCTTGGGAAGAGCCCTCAGTCGTCTTCTACCTCTTCACCTTTCCATTACTGCCATCGCCATCCTCCTTTCCATTATTCACCATCAAACCAAGTTTTTATTCCACCTTGAAAGCTGTGACTGACATTATGTGAGACAAGGACATCAAGCGACACCAAAAGCTGGATGTTGGTGAGGGCTGGATGCGCCCACTGGCTCTGTGACTCATCACATTCACAGGTGACTTCTCAGAGGGACTGGTTACTACTCAACCTCCCCGGGCACCTGTGCCTTTCCTTCCTGCACCACACAATTAGCATCTTATCCTGGATGGCTACAGCCTCTAATTGCCTGTTCATACACCACTCAGCACTTTAACAGAATCAGTGCTGATATGTACATGATAATTTTATTCCTTAATAATTTCACCTCTTTTTTATGTCCTGTCTCCTCAACTCAGTAATAGACCGGGTCTTAACATTTCTTTTATTCTGAACTCAATGCTGGACACATAGTAATAAGATAAATGCCTGCTGTTTTCTCGAAAGCACTGGGCCGCAAGATCAGGTACCCAAAGAGGATATCAGGTAATGAAACCAAACTGATCCTGAAGACAAGGTTTTCTAAATGACCTTAGTCTTTTGCATCCCATCAATTTTAAAAAATTAGGTCCCTTAGGGTTGACAAGATACTGGGAGGAGATGAAGAAGAGAATACAAGTGTAGGGTAAGACTGTAACCCTGATTTAATGCCCTGTGACAGAGGGTCACCAGCTCCCAGGCCACAAAGAACTTTCTCAGAGAGATGATTTTATATAGTGAGTTGATGTATCACTTACATACATTACCTCATTCAATTCTCAGGATCCAGCCTTATGCAGTAGTTGTCACTACTACACCCATTTTATGGATGAGTACATTGAGGCTCAAAGCAATAACAACTCCAGTCCCACAAATGGCAAATGATAGAGGTGATGGAGCTGGAACGGGAACCTAGGTTTCTCTGACTCTAAAGCTTATGCTCTTGATTGTGCTATATTACCACAAACTCTAAACAAAGAGCTTCTCTCTCCCTCTCTCTCAATAGTGGGTTATCACCAGAGCATTGTAAATGCAAAAGACACTGCAGAGAAAATGAGAAAGGATAGGCACTGGACTGCAACTGTGAACTAAAGCAGGCAGAGAGGAATAGAAATTGAATGGGAATTCAGCCGAAAGATTTAGGGACTGACATTCACAGGGATGAGATGCTGGCAGGCTCCCTGGTGGGATGCCCAAGAGTGACAGAGGGATCTGGGTTCTAATCTTCAACACCGTACTTAGCTGTCTGTGTGTGGCTTAGACAAACTGATTTACATCTCTATGCCTTGCTCCCCTCATCGGGGAAATGGAAATAATTTGTGAGAAAATTGTGAGAATCTGTGAGAAGATGTGATTATGTACACGATGTCTGACATGTAGTACCTCAAGAAAGGTAGCTATTTTTTTTAATTGAGGTAACATTGATTTAAAACCTTCTATACGTTTCACGTGTACAGCATTATATTTCTACTTCGGTACCCTACAATGTGCTCACCACCAAAAATTCAGTTTCCTTCTGTTATCCTCCCTCCTGCCCCTTCCCCTCTGGTAGCCACTACTCTGTTTTCTGTAGCTGTTTGTTACTGTTTGGTTTGGTTTGTTCGTTTACTTTGTTGTTGTTGTTTTTACTGGGTTTTTGAACTGTAGTTGATTTACATTACTACTTAGTTTCAGGTGTACAGCGTAGTGAGTCAGTATTTTTACAGCTTACACTCTATTAAAAGTTATTACAAGATAATGGCTAAAATTCCCTGTGCTACACAATATATCCTTGTAGCTTTTCTATTTTATACATAGTAGTTTATATCTCTTAATCCCATATCCTCAATTTGCCCCTCCCATTCCCTCTTCCCTTTGATAACCACTAGTTTGTTTTCTATACCTGTGAGTCTGTTTCTGTTTTGCATATACATTCATTGGTATCATTTTTTAGATTCCACATATAAGTGATAACATACAGTATTTGTTTGGTTTCCATTGCCTGAGGAGACATATCTAGAAAGATACTGCTAAGAACAATGTCAAAGAGCATACTGCCTATGTTTTTTTCTAGAAGTTTTATGGTTCCATGTCTTACATTCTAGTCTTTGATCCATTTTATGTTAATTTTTCTGTACGATAGGAGATAGTGGTCTAGTTTCATTTTTTTGTATGCAGCTGTCCAGTTTTCCCAGCGCCGTTTATTGAAGAGACTATTTTTCTCTGTTGTACGTTCTTTGCTCCTTTGTCATAAATTAATTGTCCATATATGCATGGGTTTATTTATGGGCTCTCAATTCTGTTCCATTGATCTATGCACCTATTTTTCTGCCAATACCATGCTGTTTTGATTACTATGGCTTTATTAAATAGCCTGAAGTCAGGCAATGTGATGCCTCCAGCTTTATTCTTTTTTCCTCAGGACTGCTTTTGCTATTTGAGGCCTTACATGGTTCTGTATACATTTTAGAATGTTTTATTCTATTTCTGTGAAAAATGTCCTTGAGATTTTGATAGGGATCACACTGGATCTGTAGATTGCTTTAGGTAATATGGACATTTTGACAATGCTAATTCTTCCAATCCATGAGCACGGAGTATCTTTCCATTTATGTGTGTCTTCTCCAATTTCTTTCAACAATGTCATATAGTTTTCAGTGTACAGGTCTTTCGCCTCCTTGGTTATATTTATTCCTAGGTATTTAATTCTTTTTATTGTGATTGTAAATGGGATTGTCTTCTCTGTTTCTCTTTTTGTTAGCTCATTGTTAGCATACAGAAATGCAACAGATTTTTGTATATTGATTGCTGTCCTGCAACTTTGCGGTATTCATTATTTCTTTTTTTTAAATTTATTTATTTTGGGGTCTTCATTGCTGTGTGAGGGCTTTCTTTAGTCGCAGTGAGCAGGGGCTACTCTTCGTTGTGGTGTGCGGGCTTCTCTTCTCATTGCCGTGGCTGCTCTTGTTGCAGAGCATGGGCTCTAGGCACGCAGGCCTCAGTAGTTGTGGCTCGTGGGCTCTAGAGCGCAGGCTCAGTAGTTGTGGCGCACGGGCTTAGTTGCTCCATGGCATGTGGGATCTTCCCACACCAGGGATCAAACCCATGTCCCCTGCATTGGCAGGCGGATTCTTAACCACTGTGCCACCAGGGAAGCCCTCATTCATTATTTCTAATAGTTTTTTGGTGGAGTCTTTAGGGTTTCTGAAAGCTATTTTTAACAGTGGGTCACTGACTTTCCATTGGAAACACACTTTCCATGGCCCTTTTTAAAACCCTGGACATGACAGAGGCCACAGCCAGAGGCAGGGGATGATAGGCATATTGTCAGCCACTCCCTCCTCCTCCCATGGGCATATCTCCCCAGCTGGAGGAAGGTCAGTGCCAGCTGCCTCAGCACACGGTCCGCTCTCACTCTGTGAGCTCTTCTGTGGCTGTGTATTCGTTCCCTGATAAGAGGCTGGTGGTGGCCATTTTGTTAAAGGGTCAACTGGAGACATGGCCCAAACGAGGGAGAGGCGGCAGGGCATCCTCATGACACGCTACCTCATCCAAAGAGAGATGCAGCGTCCTTGCTGTGTGGGTCCATGGGACCTTGCAGAAGGTGGCCGCCTCCCCATGGAAGCCCACAGAGCCCTTTCCAACGGGTCCTGCAGCTCATGCTGGCCTCTTCAGTCTCAGTCCTTTGGAACTCACGTGGATACAGCCCCACGGAGTTGCTAAAACTGAGGCCAGCTGCCAGCACCCAACGCATAAACAGTCATGATGGCCACCTCCCCTCACACTCCCCAGACAGCCTAGAGGGGCCTGCCTAAGGCCTCTACCAAGCAAGTCTCTCCTCGTTGGCACCCTGATCAATCTTCCCCAGGGGGCCCCAGAGGAGGAGCTGAACCCAGGTGGAGGAAAGAGTGGGCCCCAGTGAGTTACGACGCTGTAATTCCATCAAGGGCTTCTGGAGAGATCATAAACTCACATCCCACATCTCCCCGTCCCCCTGGCCCTTTTTCTCCCCAGCATGATTTACAAGCC
The DNA here is from genome assembly GCF_963455315.2 of Globicephala melas. Lineage (NCBI taxonomy): Eukaryota > Metazoa > Chordata > Mammalia > Artiodactyla > Delphinidae > Globicephala > Globicephala melas. The sequence continues at coordinate 20,465,407 of NC_083322.1, forward strand.
TATAATTCTGAGGCGGGACTGCTTCGTATTTCACATAATTCAAATATTTTCCTAAAACAACATCAGGCCTTCTCTTTGCCAAGGAGCAGCAGCAGCGCCCTCTGGTGACTGGTGGCCCAGGTGGGCTCTTGGGCAGAATTTCCAGAGCTTGTTGGAAACCTGAGTCCTGCCTGAAACCCAGTGGGTATGAAGGGCCTCTCTAGGGTTCACGGTCATGCAGATGTGGGCCAAGAGGGACTTACAAAGCACTGATTTCTGAGGCTCCACAGATTCAGTTGACAAGCATTTACTGAGCCCCGGCTCATGTGGCACTCCCTACAGACCCCACGAATCACATTGCCAAGCCGAGTCTTCTTTCGGCGCCTGTGTTTTGGCCCTTCACATCCTTTCAAATACTAAAGACTGTGTAAATTCCGCCATCGCCGCAGCCCCTCCTGGCCCAATGCACCACCCCGAGGCCAGCGGAATGTACCAATACCTCACCTTGTGGTTTATGCTTTCATCATCGGTCTCTCCCATTAGAATATGAGCTCCGTGAAGGCAGGGACCTTCTCTGCTTGGGCTCTGCTGCATCTCCAGCATCTGGGACAGTGCCTGGCCCCGAGCAAGTGCTCTAGAAATGTCTGTTGAGTGAAGCATGAATGAAGGAATGAGCAAATGATTGAACACGTGAGGCAGCTGGATGGCTACAGCACTGACCCCAATCGATGACAGTGGAAGAGAGGCTGGCCTCAAATCCTAGACCCAAGCTTGAGCACGAAGGCCGGTGGGGCTGATACAGGACCCTTCCTGCCGCCTTTCCCTACTGCTAACTTTGCTTTGGGGGGAGGTCCATAGACAGCGGGCTGCATGGTGGCAAAAGAGGGTGACTCTTCTGGACCTGCCACTGGGACAGGGCCAGAGAGTGGGACCCCTGAAGGGTAACCCACCCTGCTGCTGTGATGAAGGCCTCTTGTCGGCCTGCCTCGTGTCCTTCCTGGGCAGCTGCAATGGCGGTGTGCCATCACTAGGTTCCCAGGGCATCTGCCTCTGGGATCAAAACAACTTGAAGGCCTCAGCTATGTAAAGTGGTGGCCGCCCCCTCTGGCCCAGATTCCTCTGGGGCCCAGCATCCTCCCCACCTTCCTGACTTCCGCCTGTGCCTGGCTTTTCCCTTTAAAATCTGCTCATGTTCTCCTCGGTGGTAGCTGGTAACTATGGAAACTACAATTAGGCTGTTTTGCTCAGTGTCTCTAAAAATTGCCAAGTGCAGGCAGCAACAGCCCCTGACTTATCAGAGACCCTGCTCAGGCTCTTCCATATGTTCTTTTAGGACACACCCTCTGAGCATTTACGAAAATGCTCCTCCAGCTACCTGAGATGAAAGACCACTTTCTCTCTGTAAAAATTTTCATTTCACCGCAGTCCCATGTTTTTATAAAACACGGTGAAAACAAATGAGAAAAATGAAAAGAAAAAACAAAAGTACAACTGACAAGACCCAATTTTATAATCGTAAATTCAGTAGTCATAAGAGGACTCTTTCTAATAGCTATAAAAGTTCCTCAACACTTACTCTCAATTTCCATCCTGTATCATCGTGGGTGAGCATCAGTTTGTGGACAGGCTTCAGTCATAGACTATGCTTTGAATAGCTCTGGCCCAGAACGCCATTCAGGGTCTCGCCCCTTCCAGACACATCTCTGACCAACCCTGCTGGCCCTGCTGTCCAGCTTGGGCCTGTACCGAAAGGTGCCTCAGAGTGGAAGGTGGGGCTTCACTGGGAACACTGACAACCCACGGAAATGTCTGCACTTGAACCTGAGCAAATGTGTGTGAGGGAAGCAGCTGCAGAGGACTTGCCACGCCAGGAAATGCTCTCCCAAAGCCAGGAACGGAGGCTTACTCATGCAGCCATGAGAGGTTTTCCATCGCCCTGGATTCTAGCGTGGGATCTGATGGCGCAATCCTGGGGTCGCTCAGAGATCTGACTGCCCTGCGATTCACCAAATAACCCCACCACCGTCTCCCTGCTTGCTCCTGGAATAACCCCACTGCATGGCCTGGATGGACATTCATCATTTTTTCTACCTGACCTCTGAGCTTCCTTCCCCTTTAAAAAATTGAGCTATGTTTTGTACAGTAAATTATGCATATATCAAGAGTACAGCTGTGAATGTTTACACGTGTACCAACCAGATCAAGATATAGAACACATGCATCTCCCCCAAAGGTTCCCTCATGTCCCTTGCTAGTAAATACTAACTTTCCTGCACCCCCCTGAGGTAACTACTATTCTACTTTTTATCACCACAGATGAGTTTTATGAGGTCAAACAGTGTATATTCTAGTTTTTTACTTCTTTCACTCAATATAACACCTGTGAGATTCAGCCACGCTGCAGCCTGGTATCACTGGGTTCTTTCTTTTTGCTGCATTGTGTTCCATAGTTGCTGTGAACAGTCTTGGACAGCTTTTCTGTGCACATATATTTCATTGCATTCAGATAAATATTTAATAGGGTAATTGTTGGGTCCTAAAGCAGGCATGTGTTTAGGTTTTTAAGTAGACACAAAGTTTTCCAAAGCAACTGAACAAATTCATACTTCTGTCAGAAATGTCTAAGAATTCAGGTTGCTCCACCATCTCTGCAAGACTTGGTCTTGTCACCCTTTTCCTGTTACCCGGTGGGTGCATGATGGTGTCTCACTGTGGTTCGAATCTGCATCCGTCTGATGAATAATGACGTTGAGGACCTTTTCGTATGATCACTGACCATCGGGATATCCTCTTTTGTAAAGTACATGTTAACTCTTTCACCCTCTTTTAAAAAATCAGATTTTTAATCAGATGTACAGGCACATGTCGGAGATATTGTGGGTTTGGTTCCAGACCACTGCAATAAAGTGAGTCTCACGGATGTTTGGTTTCCCAGGGCATATGAAAGTTATGTTTACATTATACTGTCATTTATTAAGTATGCAATAGATTAGGTCTAAATACCTTAATTTAAAATACTTTATTGTGGGCTTCCCTGGTGGCGCAGTGGTTGAGGGTCCACCTGCCGGTGCAGGGGACACGGGTTCGTGCCCCGGTCCGGGAAGATCCCACATGCCACGGAGCGGCTGGGCCCATGAGCCATGGCCGCTAAGCCTGCGCGTCCAGAGCCTGTGCTCCGCAATGGGAGAGGCCACGGCATTGGGAGGCCCGTGTACCACAAAAAAAAATAAATAAATAAAATAAAATACTTTATTGCTAAAAAATGCTAACCATCACCTGAGCCTTCAGCAAGTTGTAATCTTTTTGCAATAGTAACACCAAACATTAATGATCACAGATCTTCATAACACATATAATAATAATGAAAAATTCTCAAATACGGCAAAAATTACCCAAATGCGACACAGAGACACAAAGTGAGCAAACGCTGTTAGAAAAAATGGTGCTGACAGACTTGCCTGAGGCAGGGCTGCCACAAACCTTCAATTTGTAAAAATCACAGTATCTGCAAAGTACAGTAAAGCAAGGCACAATAAAACGAGGTTCGCCTGTATTGTGAATATCTTCTTCTCATCCATGGGTTACCTGTTCACTCTCTAAATGATGACTTTGATGGAAAAAGTTCTTATTTTAATGTTGTCCAATGTATTACTCTCCTCTTCCATGATTAGTATTTCTCTGTACTAAGAAAATTTTGTACATCCCCAAAGTCATGAAGATATTATTTGTTTTCTAACAGAAACCTTCTCAGATAATTTGGGGTGGTTGTATTACTGCTGTTGGTTTTCATGTTTTCACAAATGGAATGTTGCTTGCTTGCACTCAGAGGCTCTCTCAGTAAAGGGAAAACAGAACCTCTGAATATACAACTAAGGCAGAAATGACTACCTCATATAAGTCTGGTAGGCCCACTGGAATGAGATGACTTTGGGCCAGGATGGAGCCAGGGATGACCCAAGAGGAGACCCCCATGCCCAGCCTTCCTGCTAAGATGGGACGACATCTCCCTCTTAGCCCTGATCTATGCCACACTTCGGGGGTGATGTAACTGGTTATTAATTATCGTTGTTGTTAACAGGCAAGACTTGTACATTTGTACAAGACTTGTACAATTCAAGAGGCACAAAAAAGCCTCCATCCTTCCCATGTTCCCCGGGCATTAGTTCCCTCCCCCAGGGGTAGCCGCCATTTCTGTCCATGTCTTCCCTTCCCAGAGACAGCCCATGCGAACTCTGTGATGCAATTATTCAGTTGGATGTTTGCAGGGAACACAGACTTAAACTCAGTAAACAACAGCATGAGTATCTAAAGGGTCTCTAGCTACATGTCAAAGCTCCAGAAGGAGGGGTTTTGTGGGGTTTTTGGGGGGGGCAGAGGGTAGGTATTTTTTCAAAGGAAAGAATGACAGGGCCATGGGAAAAGAGAGATAAATAAGGCAAGAGAGAGGGAATGCAAGGAGGAGAGAGCCCCGCTCTATAATAAAGCAATCCATCTGCCCAGCGCGCTCCAGCCGGGTTCCAGATTCTGAGCCCTCTGCTGGTACCCAGGGATCAACCTGGACTTGGCTGGTGACGCGTGGAAGCCATGCGTCCACGGCTCAGGCCAGGACGTCCCCTGCTGCTTCAGTGGCTCTTCCTTACTCGTTCGCACTGTGCTCCTGGAAACCTTGGACTTGCCTGACAATTTCTTCTTCTTTATTTTTTAAACATAATTACTGTATAGACTGGAATCTCCTTCCTCACAGTTTCATTGAGAGGCTAGCCCTGCCTTCCGGGACCAAGATGAGAGCCTGCACAGAGCAGGGCGGAGACGGAAGGGAGATACAGAACGAAGCCACCTTTCCAATCACGGATATGTGAAAGCAGGGGAACATGTGGGGAGAGGCAGCACCCCTGGGTTTTGTCCCTGGGAAGTGTGCGAATGCAGGACCAGATATAAGAGGAGCACGTATACGGGCTCATTCAGGCCGGTCCTGCATGTGCTGCCAGCCCTGGACATGCTCCTAACAAAGGCTGTGACCTCAGAGACAGCCACGAAAGGCCACCTTGCTCCCACTCTACTTCCGGTGGTCGTCAGTTCCACTGGTGGGGAGGAAGTTTGCCCGCACCCACCTCCCCTCCTGGCTGGAATGAGAGTCCCTATGAGTAGACCACGCCGCAGGCAGAGTCAGCATCTGCTGTGCCGTCACACAAAATAGATGGTGTTCACGGCTCTGGTCATAGCGCAGAATCCAAGACCACAGAAGGCCTGGCCTTTGCCCTTCAGAGCTTACAGTACAACTAAATAGACCATAAAAGAGAGTAAAACAGGTGACTTAACCACACTTTGATGATGGCAGAAAGAAATGCTACAAGACAGTTCATGACTAATTGGTAAATGAGCAGGAAAAGTATACTTGCCATAGCTCTGTGGATGGAGCAGATGGCAGAGGGGAGCTGAGATTTGAGTTGCACCTTGGAGGGTGGATGAGTGGCAAACAGCACAGAGGAAGGTCACTGAGGCACATCAGAGAAAAAGAGCAGTCACCCCAGAGCTCAGAGAACTGGTTCCCTGCCCACCCATATACAGTCAGGCCCTCACATCTGGGAGAAGCCGAGACCTTGCCCAAGGTCAAGAGTGGGAGCAGGCCAGGTAGCAGAGCTTCCGGTTCCCTGCGTTGGCCCCAACAATGCCCCCCCTTGCCCTTTCTGCTCAATCACCTACCCCCTGCAGTAGCCTGAGAGGCAGTGGCAGGCGGGGGTTGCAGCAAAGCCCTAGTGTGAACATCTGAGGTCCTCCCGCCCGGTTCCTCTTGGCCATCTGATGGTACCTCACCTTCTCGCTTGCCCATAGCTAAGTGGTATAAACTGCTTTTGCTGTTCCTTTTTTCTTCTTGTTCCCCCGCATTTTCAGGGGAAAAAAAAAATCCCAAGACACAGAAGAAAATCGCTGCTAATGTCTCCTCCTCTCCCTCCATTAGAGCTGACGCTTATAAATATTGAAGAGCCGAGCTCCACCAGGCTCGGCGAGTACCGTCGTCTGGTGGCTGTTCCCTCCTCTCCTCCGTCTCCTAGGGCAACAACACATCCCTGGAGGTAGAGGGAAAGCTCCAGGAGAGCCGCGGAGGCAGGCAGGCAGGGGCTGCCTGCATGAGCTGGGCCACAGCGGTGCAGGGGAGCCTAGTCCTATTGGGGTAGCTGGGAGCCCAGAGGGCGGGGGGCCAAAAGAGCTGCAGTCCCCACAGGGACACAGGACAGGGACAGGGACCCTGAAAGGGAACTGGGCTTCTCTGGAAGACATGTGGGGAAACAAGTCACTAAAAATAAAAGGGCCCTGATGTAAAGAACAAAACAAAACTTGTTCACACTCACCACGCCCACCGACTCGCAAGTGAGATCGTGGGCTCAGGACTCGGGGTGCCAATGAACTCTGCTATTCTAAAGCTCTGAGGGAGGACACCTCAATACCTGGGAATGGGGTGCTGAGCTGCTTGACACCCAGGGGTCCTTGACTCATATACCCAAACAGAGAAGCCAGAGCAGGACGGGGCCGTCAGTAGCCATGCCCTCCCCATGCAGAAGGATGGGACGAGGATGGGCAGACCCATGGCAACCCCTCAACATGCATCTCAGCAGTTTAACATAACTTTCTAATTATTCCACTCGTGCACATTTTTCTGCTCAAAAAACCCAATGCCCTCCCCAGGCCCTCTCCAGAAGTGTTCCCGAGCCCAGCTGTGGCCGTCTGGACGGCAGCACATCCTTTGAGGGCAGGTGTGGAGCTGTCAGGACACGCACTGTACACCAATAAAGCAGTGGTCCCAGCCCTAGCTTGTGCCCACGTTAGCTTGGAGTGGATTACCATATAAATTAGATTTTACTGCCATTTACGGTTTCCCCTTCCTAATTTCCCTTTTCTACTTCCCTCTGCCCCCGTGAACCTCTCTCTCAAAATTCTTCTATTTCTAGAGGAAAAGAAATCCTTTGTCTGGACTCCAAGTCTGCCCCACCCACAGTTTTGCTTTTCTCACCCGTCCGATCCAGAACGGTGATGCCTCTGGTCTGTGCCACAGACTTGATGTGAGTTAGCCTGGCCTGTCGTTCTCGATGCCTCTGTATTTTGTAAAGTACACCTGCTGTCTGTTTTAGCATTCACTGCCGACCTATCGAAGTCTATCTCCTCAGTGTGGATGGTCTTCTCGACACAAACCGAAGCGGTTTGGACGCTTCGTTCTATACAGACTCAGGTTACCTAGATGTAGGAACGATCAGTGGGCGGAAGGATTTTTGCCCTCTACCACCTTGGCCTCTCCAGCACTATGCCATCTCACTGCAGCAACTAGCAGTTGCTAGAACCTTCTCTGCTGTAAGGAAAGGAAAATGGCTCTGAGTTGCAGATGGGTGATTGGAGGCTGGCACCAAGAGGCAAATGAGCAAGAAATACAATATAATGAACACAGGGCTCTGATGATTCCCGTTCCATGTCTTATGTTTTCCAAGCTGCCAGGGGCTTTCATTTTCTCCCCCAAAGATTGAAAACTGTCACTCAGACTAAGGCCCACAATTCAACTCATAGAACAAACAAGGGGAGACTTTGCCTATCGCCTACCTCTTTCCTATTTCATCAGCTAGAAGATGCTGAACGCTGAGTCTGGGAGTCAAGGTCCATGGAGGAGATTTCAGTCCTGATCAAAAGAATGGCGAGCTCTCAAATGAGCAGCTTTTTTATCTTACTCACTACGTGACAGCCAAATCAATGCTTCCCTTTTTGCAACAACTCTGACTCTGACTCTGATCAGTTCACAGCTGGTGGAGAGAGACATTTTTCTCCTAAAGCCATTTCCATGCTCTTGATTGGGGTTTCTCAGGAAAAGGAGGAGAAGACCCTGGCTGCTTGGGGTCTTTCTGGTCTGGCTTCAGGGTTATGATGGATGGTAAGGTCCCAGGGAAGCCACAGAGCAAAAGGATCTCTAGAAACTGGAGGTTACTATACTCTAGGAGAGAGATTCACCTTCAAACAAGTGGAAGCAAAGAAAGGAGCTTGGAGAAGGAACAGTAACTGAGTGTTTACCACGTGCAAGGTACTGGAAGGCAATTTACACATAGAGCGGGGACAGAATGTATTAATATATTAATTTACCACCTCTCTCATTCCTCACAGCCTTCTGATCAACCAGACTTGCCTCTGATTACCCCCACCTCCACCTCCTGTGAACATACATACACTCGGAAGGAGAAATCTGCAACAAGATTCTCAGGTCTTTTGATGCAATCAGGAGACTGGGTGGTTAGAATCAAAGAGATTAGATACAGGGGGAAAGCAGGAGAGCTTAGCCCAGAAGATTAAGATCACATTATACACAAATAAAACACTAGAAAAGGAGGAGAAGGCCAGAGAGAGAGTGAGAAAAGCCTGCAGGAACATGGCTTGAGAGAGAGTTTGGGAGACTGGTGGGTAGGTTCCAAAGAGGCATGAGATAGACAAGAATAATGGGACAGAGGACGAAGAGCTCTCAAGGGTTGCAATGGGTTTGGGATTTGTACTTTCTTTAACGTTCTTCAAGAGATGCAGGTGAGGTCTGGAATTCCTTTTCAGTTGCCATTTGGCCGGCTTCTTTTTTCTTCCTTTTTGTTTAATTGAACTATAGTCGATTTACACTGGTGTGTTAGTTTCAGGTGTACAGCAAAGTGACATATACCTGAATATATACATCTTTTTCAGATTCTTTTCCATTATAGATTATTACAAGGTACTGAATATAGTTCCCTGTGCTTCACAGTAGGTCCTTGCCGTTTCACTGGTTTCTACCTGTACCTCTTAAATGCAGTTCTATACAAAGACAGAGCTATGAGGGTCCACAAGATTTACTCAGCTTGTATATCAGGACTCATTTTGAATCAAAGATGAAAAATTCAACTACACCTCAAATAACTATCCTAGACTTGAAAAAGAGCACAGAGCACAACTTCTCCCTGCCTACTCAGCTACCAGAGTCACCCTGAAACGGGGGAGGGGCAGGTGGGTCAGGTACCAACCCGATGGGCAGAGCAGTTGCCCGGAATGAATCTGAACTGATCAGGCATGGACGTCCTCTTACCGCGCAAATATGATTCCAGTTTCTTAAGAAAGTCAATTCATTGAAGTTGGAATAAAGATGAATGTCTCAGCTTCATTGTGGGTTTTTTCTTTTTCTTCTTCTTTTTTTTTTAAGTATCTTAGTTCAGTGCTCTCACATAATGCCACCTGGTACATCCTGTTCCATACCCTCTGTTCTCCTGTGAATTGCAACGCTGGCTTCACCGTCATCTCCTTGATTTTTCTGACTTCGAGGTTGTACCGAATAGCCCCAGGGGGTCTTGGGATTTATTTTGGTTATGGACACCTTTATCCTTTAATGAGACGAAGACACAGTTTTGTCTTCAGTCTATTGTTCGTATTTGATGCTTTAAAATAAAATTGCGGCATCTGACCCTTTTGGATCCAAAAGGGATCTGACCCTGGGATAATTATGAATTAAAAACCGTTTCAGCCGTGATACACAAAAATGGAAAAAAAGAAAACTACAAAAGGACTTCTCTTTTACCTCAAGCTGCCCTGCCCCATTTTATCCCCACATCTTTTAAATGAAAAAGTCATACCTAATGCAAAGGTGACAATTTTACAGTGAACATACATATACCCCACTAATTTCTTCCATTAACATTTTACCTGACTTGCATTATTATGTTTCTGTCCATCTATCCTCCCTGTATTCATCCATCAACACACTCTATTTTTTATTTTACTACTTTTCTATTTTTATTGAGATAAAATTTGACATATAACCTTGTGTAAGTTTAAGGTGTACAATATATTATTTAGTATTTTATATATTGCAATACGATTACCACCACAGCATTAGCTAACATCTCCATCACATCACGTAATTATCATTTCTTTTTAGTGGCTGCAATATTTAAGATCTAGTCTCTTAGCAACGTCGAAGTGTGTAATACAATATCGTTGCCTATAATCACTATGCTATGCATTACATCTCCAGAACTTATTTACCTACTAGTTGCAAGTCTGTACCCTTAAACAACATCTCCCCAATTCCCCCAGCTCCCACCTCCATTCTACTCAATGTTTATATGAGATCAGGTTTTTTTAGATTCCACATATAAGTGATACATACAGTTATCTGTCTTTCTCTGCCTGACTTACCTCACTTTGCATTGTGCCCTCAAGTTCTATCCATGTTATTGCAAATGACAGGATTTCCTTTCCTCATGGCTAAATAACGTTCCATTGTGTGTGTGTGTGTGTGTGTGTGTGTGTGTGTATACTATCAATATATCTTCATTATCCATTCATCCACTGACAGATACCTTGGTTGTTTCCGCATCGTGCATAGTGTAAATAATGCTGCAATGAGCATGGGAGTACAGATATCTAATTTGATACCCTGTTTTTATTTCTTTTGGGTATATACATAGAAGTAGAATCGCTGGATCATATGGTAGTTCTATGTTTAATTTTTTGAAGAAACTCCATACTGTTTTCCATAGTGGCTGAAACAAATTGCATTCCCACCAGCAGTGCATAAGAGAACGAAGAATGACTCAGTGGGTAAAGGATAGTCTCTTCAACAAATGGTGATGGAAAACGTGGATAACCATATGCAGAAAAATGAAACTGGGCCTCTAGCTTACACCACCCACAAAAATTCACTCGAAATGGATTAAAGACTTAAACACAAGGCCTGATAACATCTTATTTTGCATGTGCAACTATAGAATAACTTCTCTAATTTCTCTTATTTTTGATGCATTTCAGAGTAAATTGCAGACGGCAATGCAATTCTCCCTAAATACTTCAGCATAGATGTCATTAACTAGATTTCAAGATCTGTTACAGATTTCTTTTACTTTGAGGTAAAATTTACATACAAGGAAACGCACAAATCTTAAGTGTACATTTGCTAAGTTTTGACAAATGAATACACCTATTGTAACCCTAATCCATATCAAGGTATAGAACTCTGCCTTCAGCCCAGAATGTTCTCTAATGCCCATTTCTCATCAGTTCCCTCACTTCTACCCCTCAAGGCAACAACCGTCCCAATTTTTTTCTGCCATAGATTAGCTTAGTCTGTTCCAGGGCTTCATATAAATGAAAACATACTGTATACTCCCTTCCGCTTTAATTGCAAAATAAACTAACCTCTAGCTCCCTTCAGTGCAGGGGAAAACTGGGCATTTTTCCTTGCATGGATCTAGAAAATGGGGACTTTGCTCATTTCAGGGTTCTGTGGGTCATCAGTCCTCATGCCGGATGGTCACTGCGTGTAGAATGAGGTGGTTTAGTAGAACTGTTCGGAACAGGAGAGGCCCATGAAAACACAGACTCTCTACAGGTTGAACAAGCCTTGTGGTGGATTCCCGCAGCCCTTCACTAATCGGCGGGAAACGTTTCATGAGACTTTAGTGCCTGGATCTCCCGAAGCTTCACGGGACTGCTTGGGCTGCAGTGGTACCCAAGGCTGGGAATCAGGGTGTACAATCCACTTGGGCTCTTATAAACCCAGCCTGGGTCTGATTTGCTTCATCTCTTTGGCGCAAGGGATTGCAGGCATCCGATCTTGGGTTCTCGGTCCTGGAATCAGAGCTAAGCTGTGAGGGCTCTGCAGAATTTGTGACAAGGGAGAAATGTCTTGTATTCCTCATGCTCTCTATGAGAGAGAGCAGCCAGAAGAAGGAGCTGTCTGCATTGCCTGTGGCGTAAGACCACCCGCCAGCACAAAATAGGAAGCAGAGGGAAGTAAAGAGACCAAATTCTGAAATGCGCTCATCAGCACAACCTGTCCTCTGAGCATTTTTGTTTTGTTTCGTTTTGCAGCGAGAGATGGTAGGATGCCACCAAGTGGAAGGAACTCATCAGCCCGCCTCGATGACAGCATTAAAGAGTGGGCAAGGGGCATCCAGACGGCGGTGTGAAGCCCTCACGGGTTCTCAGGGCAGGATGCTCTGCCTCGGATGCAGAGGGCTATCAGCCTCAGTCACACGGCTTCCAGGCACATGGAGGTTTTCCATCGGTCACTACCGCCTGGAGCGCCAGCACGGCACTGCCGCGTGTCCAGTACTGAACGCGAGGGCGGCACAAACGGGAAATAGATGATGATGACGGTGGTGGTGGTGGTGGTGATGACGATGATGTAAAATGAGGCTGCACAGTAAGGATTCTTTTGAACCTCCTCTGCCTGTATCTCAAAGGGGGGTGAGACTGGATATTCACCACAGAATTGTGCAGAGCTAACCCTGAGAAGACTAAACGTGTGGCCACATGGTCAGTGAGGCAGGAGGCGGAGAAGGAAGTAGAGGAGAGATCCCCTCTCCCTGGCGTGGCTAATTCCGAATTCGTCTAATGTTCACCCACATCCTGCCTTAATGGGGCTGCAGGCATGGAGACTGCTGAAGGAGAGAGTCCACGGGTTCAGAGTTTCTGGTTTGGACCAAATAAGACGTAATTAGAGACCGACTGATGATCAGGGATGGATTGAGGAGTGTCATGGTTTGGTCTACATTAAAGCTTGAGGACCATGCGTCCGGGAAGCACGCACCAGACTGTGAAATCCCCAGCTTCTCAGGAGGGGGTGGGGAGGCTCGGAGTCCTGCGCACCCAGCCAGGGAGTGAAACAACTCCACAGCAGGTGGCAGCTGAGGAAGCACCCACAACTTTACCTAGAAGCTAAGGGCCAGCGGGAAAGCAAGAACGGTATTTTTTTCTATGTCTTCCTGCCTGTAAGTCCCAATTTTGAGCCGTGGTCCTCCTTGGAAGCCTCATTCAGCAAATACACAATGACCCTATACCCTGTGCCAGAAAGCCCTTTGTCCTTCATGCTCTTGATCTAACTCAGGGGCAGCAGTTTTACCCCGTTTCTACTTCCTCGCCTGCTTCATTTCCTCCTCCCGCCCTGACATAAGAGCGGGAAAGAGAAGGGACCTGAATATTTTAAAAGGAAGGCAAAGGAAGGAGAGAGCAGAAATGAGATTACCCTGCCTCCTGTGCTCTGGATGTAATAAAACACACATGGCTACCACCCTCAAGGGACTTACTATCGAGGGTCAGGCTAAGAAAAACCTTTGGATGAACCAAAGGTTTTTCAGATGGGGCATCTGAGTTGGGGACTAAGGGACTACTCCAAGTTCCAACAGCAAATGCCGAAGCCAGGAACTGATCCTAGCATTCTGTGATATATATCAAAATTTAAAACCCTCCAGAAAAACTTTCTTGAGAATTGACCCACCTGTTTGCACCTTTCCTCACCCAAGTCCCAGTCTCACGCTGCCTCTACGCTGGCCCCATCTGTCCCCAATCACACTCCTTCCCTTCCCCCAGGTGGTCCAGGACTCTCCTTCCTCCTGGGCCACCTCTTCACCGCACAAAGGGACAGCCTGGAAAAGTGCCCACGTGGTACCTCCCAGGCCGTTCTTTTTATCCCACATAAGAAGTCAGGGGTACCTCCTGACTTCCTACCATCCCAGCTCCAGCCCAGCTGTCCAGCTATCCAGGTGGAGTCCCATCCCAGCAAGAGCCCAGAGTCAGCAATGCTTGGATCGCCAGGTGGTCCAGCCACGTGCCTCAAGGGACAGAGTCATGGGAAATGGCCTAAGCAGGGCTTGGTCCCTCCGGTGCCCCCAGAGGGTCTGCTGCATCGGCTCAGTGAGTGCTGGCCCCAGATGATGCGGCCAAGCTTCCCTTCCCCGGGCCCTCATGGCCTGACCATCAAACGGCCTGTCAAGTTCATGTTGGTCACCCTGCCCCATCTACCTGTTTGTCTCTCTGTCCCTATTTCATGCTCCCAGAACAGTCATGGAGGCAGAGGTGACTCTGAGTGGGGTCTCCCTGCCCTCCCAGCAGCTGCAGTTCAAACCACCTTGCCTTCCTTGACAATTTAAAGAGCAAGAACTGTCATATCCCAGGTTTCTGTGCTCAGTGAAGCATTGCCCATTAAGTCTCCAGGGAGATTGTGTCTTCGGAGAGCCACTCACAGGAGGGCAGAGCCTCCAGGGCTGAAAACAAGGGGCCCCCAGCTGGGGATGCTGAGGGGCCGGCTCCAAAGAAGGTTTGCTTGGGGAGCTGATGTTTTCTCTTGGGCCTTTCTAGAAGCCTGGAGACTAAGGTAAAACTTCCCCCTCTTCCAGGCATATGAACCCCTAACCAACCGGCACCTTTCTAACCACACACACACACGCGCACCCGTTTCTACTGTCCTAGCAGGTACTGTTATCCCCAGTCACACTTCACTACCTGAGACAGTTCACGAGAAGACAACTGCCCAACAAAAAGCTACAAAAGAACTTATTTGTAATTCCTCAGTGTGCAACCACGTCTGAGTGAACTTGTCTATTTGCTTGTCCTTGTCAATGCCACCTGTCTATGGAGGATGCTCCTCAAGGGTCCTGACAGAGCTCTGCGCTGGGGACTCGGTGCCCATGCAGGTCCACCGGCAGTGATCCTAACGAAGCAAACAGGGGATCCAGTCCTAAAAAGAACATCCCCCAAATCACACTGATTGGATCTTAAAGGTGGGACAGGGTTTGGCAGAGAATGTTATACTTAATATGAAAAGGGGCTTCAGTTCCCTGAGTGCACAGTGGCCCTTGGGATGCGGTTTGGGGGAAGGCGAGCGAGTGCACACGTGTGCTGCGAGGTGGGAAGGAAGCTGCCCTAGGACCAGGAGAAGCCTCCCGTGAAGGGTTTCCCAGGAGGTCGCTGGGGGCTTCCCCCTGGCCTGTGAAGACAGGAGGTTCTGGCTGTGCAGTTCGGGGAACCACAGCAGCAGATCTAGGGGAGACCTCAGAAACATGCTCTTCCAACCAATCCACACCCAGACGAGGACCCTGAACCCAAGGGGTTAGGACTTGATGGAGGTTACGCATACAAGGGCTGGGTCGGGACTGGCTTCTGCACGCCACACTTGGTGTTGCTTTCCCCACAGCCCACAGACACGTCACAGTGCACGGTTTTGCTCCCAGTAAAACACTTGTGGCAGAGCCTCCCTCAGGGTGACAAGTGGCAAAGGCAGATGAGTCATGTCTCCAACCCTAGGACAGTGAATAGGCTTCTCTGTTCTCCTCTGGACAGGGGGTCCTGGTGGTCACATCTGTACATCCTCTGGGTCCCCAGAAAATCTGTTTCCAGAGCCTGCATAGTGTGACTCGTGAGAACGGTAGAAAAGAGAGTCCCTGACTACCCAGACTTGAAGTTACCTGTGCATCTGCCCCATTCTCTCCCACACACCGCCACTGCCACTATCCGAGCCCCACTGGACTGTCAGCTCCTCAAGGTGGGCACCACACACTGTGATAACTCCAGGGCCCAATCCAGAGAATTCCACACGCAGGAGCCTGACCTATATTGAATCAAGCTGCACCGGCCTAGCTAACAGTGGCTGGCTTTGCTGAGACCTGGATACACCAATGATGGCAGCAGTTCCTGGAGGTGGAGAGACAGCCCTCCGCCAGGTGACAAGGACAGAGAAACAGATTAGAAGGTTGAATCAGTAGTGGGCGGAGTGGCCTCACTTGAGCAACAATGTCAGTTCAAAGGAAATACAATTTAAAGTGCTGATGGGAATGTATAGGATACCTATTTGCCCATGTGTAGTTTAGAAGTGCTGTCGGTTGGATTCCCAAAACATGGCAATGGCCTTGGAGAGTCATGAGGCTTAAATCAAATAGATGCAGATGTGATGCAGATCTTGAAGAAGTTCAAAAATCCAGAAATGCTGGGGATGGAGGAACCTCAGGAATCATCTAATCAAACCCTGTCCTTCAGAGGAAGGGACTGTTGGCAGGAAAAGGGCGGCAGATATGGGGTGACTAATGCCCTAGTCCCAGGCTCCTGCCCCTACATCAGCAGCTCCTCCCCACGCCATCCTGCTGTGTAAGGAAAGGTCCCTGGGATAAGACACCCACACGACTGAACTGCAGATAACAGGGCTCAGGGATGGAGTCTGTGGAGGTTTACCTGGGTTAAAGCCAAGTGGCCAGCTAACAACCCCACAGAATCCGAGCCGGACTTCAGAAGAAAACACAGAGGACTGGAAAGGCCCAGATCTCTCTTTTCTCCCCAGTGCCTCCGCCTGGACTCCTCCAACTCGCTGTCCCACTCTCCACCCTTCCGCACAAACGGAGAATGAACAGAGAGGAAACCCCCCGAGCACAGAGGCAGACTGAGCAGGAAGAGCAGGCTGAAGCGAGGTCCTTTAGGAAAGGCTCTTGCACCAGCAGGAGTTTGAACCCTGTGCCCAGGACTGGGGGGAAATTGAGAGCAAGAAGGGATCCCTGTGCTGGAACCTTCACCTGCAGGGCCCCTTAGTCCCTCCTCCTGTCCCCCAAGACAGAACCCTATGTTCTTCCCCAGGGTCCAGCCCACAGGGGCCCGGTGGCGGGGGGAGGACATGCAGCCGGGGGGACAGGGTCCTTAGCATGCCTCCTCCGGATGCAGCTACCGACCTCCATTCTGGTCAGCACAGCTCCGGCCCCTCACTGCAGGCAACACAAGCCCCACCTTAGTGGCCCAGGCAAGGGAGCAGATGGGCCTCCCAGCCAAGGGCAAGGCCCCCAAGGGGCTCACGAAGCATGGAAGAGAGGAGTGGGTTCCTGCTGGCTGGTTATAAGCACGCCTCTCCCCTCTGTGATCTCAGGACCTAAGGACCTTCCGTCCATTTCCCCTCCAGCCCTCAGAGGATGCAGTAAAATGAAGTAGCCAGACCACTGCACTTGAAACTCCAGGTTGTCATGGGTTCTAATCCCAGCTCTACTCCCTACCAGCTGCTGTGACCTTGGGCAAGGTAGCAAAACTCCTTAAGCCTTTTTAGCTTCATCTGTAAAAGGAAGATAACGCCTCCCCTCTCAGGCTCCCGGTGAGGATAAAGGGAAATACAGAAACAGATGTGCAGATGAGACCTGGCCCATGGAAGGTGCTTCACTTCCTTTCTTCTTCCTTTAATGGCCACTGGAAGGCTTGGCACTGCTCTCAGGAGCCCCTTTACCAAGCTAAGACATAATGAGAGAGGAAAGAGGGAGCAAATAATAATAATATTTACGGAGAATTTACAACAAGCCAGACACCACACTCACAGGTCATGAGGGTCTCCCACAGCTCTCTGGACACAGCCTGTAAGCAGGGGAGCTACGGCTGTGCTTTCGACCATTAGCAAGAGGAAGGCAATG
The DNA here is from genome assembly GCF_963455315.2 of Globicephala melas. NCBI lineage: Eukaryota > Metazoa > Chordata > Mammalia > Artiodactyla > Delphinidae > Globicephala > Globicephala melas. The sequence goes on from NC_083322.1 coordinate 20,482,584, forward strand.
AAGAAATGGTGCCCAAGGAGGGAGGCAAGTACCGCATGTGGGCTGCTTGGTGCATCCAGCCTTGAGCCTGGACTCTGCATGTGAGCAGAGGGTGGGGGCAGGGAGGCTCGGCTCCAGTCACCTCTGTCCCTCCAGGAGCCGGGCTGAGATCAAGCATGTTTGACGATGGATATTTATTATGGAAATTACCTAATGAGCTACAAGATCGTTATCTAGCACCCAAACAGTATTATCATAACTATTACAAATTAAATTAGGCCACCTTTGCTAAATCAAACAAATAGTAAGAGTAATTGAAATGAAATGATAATAAACCAAAGGATTCCAGCCCGCCTGGTTCCTCAACATGTTCTTGCTGATTTACGTATTCACTTTGGACCACGTGGGCTGGAGACGAACACTGATCCTGTCCTCTGTCAGTCCTGTTTTTTTTTTTTTTTTTTTTTTTTTTTTTGCGGTATGCGGGCCTCTCACTGTTGTGGCCTCTCCCGTTGCGGAGCACAGGCTCCGGACACGCAGTCCCAGCAGCCATGGCTCACGGGCCCAGCCGCTCCGCGGCATGTGGGATCTTCCCAGGCCGGGGCACGAACCCGTGTCCCCTGCATCGGCAGGCGGACTCTCAACCACTGCGCCACCAGGGAAGCCCAGTCCTGTTGTTTTAATGAAATTCTCCCCAGGAACGAAGTGAATCTGCGTGGGTGATGTGATGTGCAGGTCTGTAAATGAGAGAAGCGACTCGTTGGTTCCAGACTTCAAAGTGATGTCAGCCCTTGGTTCTTCAGCAAAATTACACCACTCTCTGCTTTTACTTGCAGACAGAGATGGACTTCATTTTTGACAGTTTTATCCATAGTTTAAGAGAACATTTTCTATTGGGATTGGCTGCATGACCGAGATGGTTTTCTTTTATCATCATTAAAACGTTGAAGTGCTACTTTAATTTATCGCAGAAGAAACTGGTCTTCTCTCTTTCAAATACTAAGCGATCATCCTCTCTCAGTCTTCTCATTCAACCATCAATTGAAATAATCGATATTTTATTTTCGAACAAAAGCACTTAGTTTCATTTTCACCAGCCCAGCATTGGATGGCACTGAAAAACTTCAGTTTTGAACCCACAAACTTTGGTTAAGATGATTCTGCAGAGACTTTGCTCTGTGCTCACTGCTGTTTCCTCTTTCTAAACACCAGGGAGGCTCTGTCTCCCAGGGCCCCTTGCAATAAGGCCAGGGCCACATGAATGAGCTCTGGCCAATGAGATGTGAGCAGAGGTGATGTAACCCACTTCTAGGCCTGAACCTCCACCACAGTGACCTCAGAGGCCAGGTGTGCCAGGTGTTGTATCTGCAAGATGAAGACCTAAGTGAACATCTTTGTTGCACTAAACACTAATTACTGATTAACGCAATCGTGCTATGGCAGCTCAGATTCAGCTAGTATCTGTAGACCTTTTTTCATGTTCTGGGTGATCATATATCTGAGGGTGAAAAGCTCTTTGTGTCTATCCTCACCACTAACTCATCTAATCTCTCCAATTCTGATCACACTTTTTGGTCAAAAAAGCCATCACCTTTTGTTTGTTTTTATAAAACCTCATTAAGAACATGTCCCTCTGGCAGTTCACTTGGCAATAAAGAAATAAAGCTTTTATCTCACAGAATAATGAGATGGCAACTGGTGGTTTAGTACATCTCTCACTGTAATCCTCACGACAACCTAACAGATCAATATTATTATCCCCATTTTACAGATGAGGCTATGGAGGCTCAAAGAAGTTAAATAACTTGTCCGAGGTGACATAACTGGGTTAAAAGAGGAGCCAGGATGTAAACCCAAACCTTTCTGATCTCATGCTTGTTTTTCCTTAAGCAACAATGTCTCTTGACTCTGGAATATTTTTTTTTGTTATTATTAACATAAGGTAGAAGAATTCACAACATGACGTGTTGAAGGGTCTCCTTTGTGTCTTCAAGCCAGACAAACGTTAGGCTGAAGATAAAGAAACGCACCTTGAAGGAGCTCACACACGTAAACAGGTCAGATTTGTTGTAAATTAATAGACCTTACTTTTAGAGCATTTTTTAGGATTACAGGAAAAGTGAGTGAAAAGTATAGTGAGTTTTCATACCCCCTCTTGTCCACCTTATTATTAACATCTAAAATTAGTGTGGTACATTTGTCACAATTGATGAGCCGATACTGATACATTATTATTAACTAAAGTCAATGGTTTACATCAGGGTTCACTCTTTGTGTTGTACAATTCTATGGACTTTGACACACGTATAATTACATGTACCCACCATGACAGTACGGTACAGAATAGTTTCAATGGAGCAAGAATCAGGGAAAGGTTCCACAGAAGGAATGGCATGTCGGACTTTTAAAAATAGGTAAGATTTTCAGATGGACCAAGAACCCTGAGCAAAGCCAAAAGGGAATGCACAAGGCATTAGTCAAGAGGTCGTCATTAGATGTGGTGTATACATACAATGGAATATTGCTCAGCCATAAAAAATAATGAAATATTGCCATTTGCAGCAACATGGGTGGACCTAGAGGTTATCATACTAAGTGAAGTCAGTCAGACAGAGAAAGACAAATATCATATGACATCACTTGTAAGTGGAATCTAAAAAAATGATACAAATGAACTTACTTACAAAACAGAAACAGACACACAGACATAGAGAACAAACATGGTTACCAAAGGGGAAAGGGGAGAAGGGATAAATGAGTTTGAGATTAACAGATACACAATACTATATACAGAATAGATAAATAGTAAGTATCTACTGTATAGCACAGGAAACTATATTCAGTATTTTGTAATAATCTATAATGGAAAAGAATCTGAAAAAGAGCATATATAATATATATATGTGTATATATATAATAATAAATTATATATATATCTCTCTGAATCACTTTGCTGTTCACCTGAAAATAACACAACACTGTAAATCAACTATACTTCAATAATATTAAAATAAAAAATACTTGCTTCAGAAAAAAAAGAGGTAGTGGTTTGATCAGTTTGTCTTAAGCAAAGAGCCCATATTTGGGAAAATAACAACAACAACAAGAATGAACATTTATTTGGCACCATTAGGTGTCAGGCAATCACTAAACATTTTACATGGATTACATGGGTTAAATGACACACAGAACAATTTATAATATAGGTGCATAACTACCATTTTTTTGATTGTATGTTTTGTTTAATACTTGCATTGTTTCTATAGCGCAATTATAGCAATCTTTAAATTTGCTTTTCATTACAAATATTTGTCAAGTTTTTGTTCAGAAACACTTTTCCTAGTCTCTTGAACATGTACCCAGACACACTACAAAAAACTCATTCATAACCGTAACTACCATTTTTAATAAAAGGTGTGCAAATTAAAACTTGGAAGTGTTTTTAAAAACTTCCCTGAAGTGACATAATAGGTATTTGGAGGATCTGGTATACAAACTAGGCAGAAAAGTCCAAACTAGGCAGAATGCTTCTAAAAGAAAACCAAAAGAAGATAGCAGATAAATTAGAAAAGGTAATTTGGGGACCATTTGAGACTGACGTGGATGTCAGGCTAAAAAATTGTTCTCTTTCAGCAACAGAGTTTTCAAGATTAGCATATACTAATATTTCCTTTTGGTCACTGAAACCAGGAAAAAAGGACAGGTATGGATCCACAGAATTTGGTCTGCTTCATAACAGCTTATATAAGAAAAACAAAACAAAACAAAACCTCTGTTTAGGAGAACGACAGGATAAGATCATATTTGGGGATGTTATCCTGAAGGTGATATGTGGAGTAGATTGGGGAGAAGACTTAGAGCTAAAGGAGAATTAGTTAGAAGTTGACTGACATCCTTCAGGTGCTGGGCCAGAAAAATTTGGACATGAAATGGCAGCTGTATGAATTGAAATCAAAGGATGATTATGGCAGAAAACGTGAAGGGGGAATTGACCAGTCTTGGGGATGAGGAAGGTGTCTGGAAAATTAAGAGTGACTGGGAGAATGACAGAACTATTTTGAGAAATCCTAAAGGTTAAAGGAGGGGATAGTTTCAGAGGAAGAACACAAGCGTGGATTTCAGCTGACCAGCGGACGTCGTGGTGGATGGTCCAGCAGAGGGTTGGAAATAACATCTGAAGTTCAGTGAGAGGGTCAGGTCTAGAAGTACAGATTTGAGAGTTACCTTCATAATAGAGATGAGAGTGAAGGATGGAGAGGGAGAGACAGAAGGTGAAGAAGAAATGATTGGACCATGCGTGGAGGTAGGAAGACATCTCTGCAGAGACAGCAAGAGGCACTCAGGGAGGCAGCAGAAGAATCAGTAGGGCAGAAGAGTCAGGGTCAGGAGTAAGTGTCAGGGTCAGGAGTAAGAGGGCTTCAGTAGGAAGATGGGGACAAAATTGTCAGATGCTACGCTGAGACCAGAGGTGAACAGGAAAGGGCCTTTGGGGTCCCTCAACACAAACTGGAGAAGGTGGAGGAGAGAAAGAATGGAGAAGCGGATGGCTGGGGAGTGGGGAGCAGGGCCTGGGGATGCTGGAAGCACAAGAAATACGTGACTTTTCTCTGGCATTGAAGACCCAACAGAGTAGATTTGCTTCAAGCTGTTGTTCAGATGCCAAGGAAACAAGCAACAATATCAGGGCTCAAGCGACTATGAGAAGAGCTGTTTGAAACCAAAACTGCGCAGCTGACTTACGGAGCAGCAAGAAGGGACCGTCTCCTGAATGGTCCGCAGAAAGCACTGCAGTGGCGACATGCAGAGAAATGGGGGAACACGGAGGAAGGGGGACTGAATGATCACTGTATTGTATCTTTCTGAATTCCATACAATCATTACCCATTTGAACAAATTCAGTATTAAAATAATAAAAGGTGGCAGGAAATACTGAATAGGACCAAGAACCAGGAGTGAAAGTAGTCCCTGGGCTCCAGGGCAAACAGGTAAGAGTCAACGTCACCATCATCCCCATGAACTAGGCTGCATCAAGCTGGAGTCCGAGACTCGAACGTTATACATAGAAAAGGAGCTTTCCCCTCTGAGCAGAAACTGTGCAATAGGCTTAGGTCCTGAGGTCTGAATCCGCTTTTCATTCCTCCGCTAGTCGTGGCCAGAAAAATCAAACCGAAGCAAAGCTGAGGCTCCTCCCGTACCACCTTTTTTGCCTTTTTGTCTTTCTTTCCCTCCTGTTTTCTTTTTTAAAGGTCTTTTCCATCATATGCAGTGGATTCAACAATGTTTAATAGCTGATTTTATCGTTCATTGGAAAGAAATGTCAGTTTTAACATTAATACAAGGAGAGAGCCTGATTAGGAAGGCAAATCAGCTCCCGAGAATGATCAAATGGTACATTTCAAGAACACATGGTAATCATTTAGGGATTATCCACTGGCTTCAGATTACTCGTGCGATTGCTCACCTCCATCGGCACCACTAACCATGGTGCCGATGGACTGTGGAATCCACAAAATCCTTTAAAGCAAACGTCCCAGCCATCACCCAAAGCCTAGCTTTTCCCCCACGGGACTGATTTAGACTGCAATCAGTCGTGTGTGTGCTCTGAGCGGGGGACGTTAGAGTTAGCAATTGCTAACAGCTAATCAAGAGTCCAGGGATATTTTGTTTTGAAACTGATTTTGTTCTCTCTCTCTCTACACACACACACACACACACACACACACACACACACACGCTCACACACACACGCTCACACACACACGCGCTGCAAATGTGGAGAAACCCAGGCTAACCTCATTGTTGAGTGCTGATGTTAATGACGGGATTACTCTCTTGAAATCCAGGTCTATGTGTTATAGCAGCCCTGGGCCCTGGGCCCACAGGAAGGGGAAACCACTTCACTTGGTAATGATTAGATGCTAACTCTTTGCTCCTGTAGACATTTCTATTTTAGGTGTCTGATGTCTTCTGAGCTCCAGAGTCAAGTCCTTAAAACAGAAGAAAAAGGCCAGTGATGGAAAAGGCAAGCTATGACCAGGTTCTGCCAGTAGCTCGGAGCTGGGAACCAGGAGCTGGAGTGGAGACAGTACCTAACTCATCGGCTCCGTTTTCTAACCTCATCGGCTCCGTTTTCTAACCCCATCACGGGAGCCTCCCAAGGCCAAGGCAGGTGAGCTGGCCCTAGTCCTGGGCCAACTGGGGCCAGAGGAGGAGAGGGCAGGAGGCTGAGGTCCAGCTGCACTTCGGGGTTCCAAAAGACGCCAGGACCAGGCTCCAAGTCAAGTACATGGCCTGTGGTCAGGCAAAGATTTTGTGCACGCTAAGTGTGAAAGACAGTCTTGGAGATACAGTTTGTGAGCCACAGATTCCAGAAGTTGAGGGATATTCTGAAGGTTTGTAAAAACAACTGAGTAGCCTGTTTGACGATGCTGGCCTGTCCCGGGCGCTTCAGGATGTTTGCTCATCCTCTACACCGAATTCACTCCTCACTCACCCCATCTGTATTTGACCTCATGGTTCCTGGGGGAGTTCCTGGCAACAGAGACAGCATCTACCAGTTACCTTTAGAAGTGAGCTCAGAAGCCCAGAAGGAGACTTGAGAATTAGGCCTTCTTTGGGCAAAATGAGGCTCCTGTGTTTGGACTTATAGGGCTGGGTGTGGGGCAGTCTGCTTCTTTGGATGACTCCACCAACTGGTGAGGAACCAAGTGCCCTTCCTGACCCTGGGCAGCGGGATTGGGACTTAGGATGCTTTGCAAATTCCAAGAGCCCGTGTGACATAAGAACACTAGAGAGAGAGAATTACTAGTATTAATGTTTAAGATTCTGACATCCAGACAGGATCTTACACTCAGAGAGCTCTGGCCCACCATGAAGTAGACAGCAAGAGAGAAATGGGTCAGAGAGAGGGATTTGTCTCGCTCCCCAAGGAACCTGCAAACATCACTATGCTTATCTCTTGTAGGTGGACCTGGGGCACTAAGAGTTCCAAATTCCAAGATGGCCCCATGCATCTGGCCCAGGAGAAAGGAGCTGCACCAGAAGCACTGGGGTTTCAGCTTAACTGTCCCGCTAAACCTTGTCAGCTGTGTGCTCCCCAGAGGACTGTTTCCTTCTCTGCAAAAGAACTAAAGACTCTCCTTCCAGAAAAAGGCTCACGGAGGTGCTTAGCACACACTTCTGCCCTGGCTGCTTGTACCACTGGGGCAAAAGCACCATCCTGCCAGAGGCTGCCTGGCAAGAGGTCAGCAACACATTGCCAGGATCCAGGTGCAGACCCCAGAAGGGCAGGAAAGGCAACCCAAGAGGGCGAGAAGCAACTGGAAGGTTCATGCCTCCCTTGAGGGTGTCAGGGGATGGGAGTTGTACCGTGTGGTGTCAGGCAGCCATGAACTACAAGGCCCTGGTACAGAACTGTCAGCCACTGCTGTACTGAGATGAGGAAGACAGAACCCAGGGACTGAGGGCAGAGGAACCAGCCTGGGAAGAAACCCAGAACCCCAGCCCAGGAGTGAGTACAAATTCAGGGCTTGAACAGACACGACTAGGGGCCAGCAACTGGGGCCAGGGAATAAAATCAGGTGACTTGATGTTGAGTTGGGTTGGGGAATTATTGGTGTAGACCAAGATTATAACTTAACAGGCAAACACAGCACCAGTGGTGAACATAGAGGTTCATTCTTCTAACATTCAACAACCTTTCCACACTCTGGGGATATAGACAAACAAGACCATTTCCTGATCTCCAAGGAGCTCATAGCAAGGTGGAGGAATATAGCCCTGTAAACTAGTAATTTTGAAAGAGTAGCTGGAGTGTGCAGCATACCCTCAGGGTACGGAGCATTGGAACTTCAGAGAGAAGAAGGGGTGGGTAAAAAGTTAGCCAGGACCAAGCCAAGGGATGTCTGTATACCAGGTCTCCCTCTGGACCCAACCCACAGATGATGAGAGGCTACTGAGAGGCTGCTGACATCACTACAGGATATTCGGTCATAAGCAACAGAAACCAGTTCTCACTTAACGCAAGTAAGAAGACACATGTAATGGAAGTATGAAGGCTGCTCACCTACCTGAAGCACAACCAGTAGTTTAGGAAAAGGACTGAAAAAACCAGGGCTGCTCTGGGACTCCAGAGCTTCAGGGAGCTACCAATAGGGCAAATCAACTGGACCCCATTCCACTGGCAAGCCAGAGTCCAGCAAGAATCTGACACCAAGCTGGGGCCACATGCCTCATCCTTAATTGACAGTCCCACCAACACCAGGCAAGGTGGGTGGCTCTTCCTTAAAGGGGAATCAGGGTTCTAGAGCCAAAGAAGAGGACTGACTCCCGGGTGGCCAAAAATTAATGGATAGCAGGCCTAAAGTGTTTACACTGGGGAGTGACATAAACACAACTACAGTTTGGAGCCCTTTCTGTAAAGGGCCAGAGAGTAAACATTTTCAGACTGTGGGGCCATATGGTGTCTGTTGCATGGACTCAACTCTGATGTGCAGCATAAAAGCAGACAGACAATACATCCGCGAATGGGTGAGCCCGTGCTCCTGTAGAGCTGTATTTATAAAAAGAAGCAGTGGGCGCTCTTGACCGTACCGATCCCTGATTTACGCTAAATTAAAGTGAAAAAGAGCTACAGAAGGGGAAAGAAAAGGAAGCAAAGAAAATAAGAAACCGTCCCCTCTATGAAAATATGTCCTAGGCCGTTTTCTAGCTAGGAGCAGTCTATTGGGAAAATTTCTTCTTTGGGGGATAAAACGACCCCTAGGTAAAGAGTCCCTTTGCAAACTTTATTTTCATGAGCATTAAGCTGTGTTTCCTCTTGTATTTAACTTGTTTCTGACTATTGTTTGGTATCTTTTGTAGGCTTTTTATTCTAGCAAAGGTAGCAGCCATCCCCCTCAGCAGGATACCAGCAATGCATTGCCTTTTCTTCCCCCTTATTATTGTACTGGAACCATGGGTTTCCCAGTGTGGTACACCTGTATTTATTTGAGTCAATTTTTTAAAATACAGCAACACAACCACATCTGCACTTCCTGGGTTGCCGTCTAGCTCACTGCTGGCAACCTCAGAGCCTTCGTCTGTATCACTTCTCAGTCATTACAGCTCAGCCAGGGAGAAGGGGCAGGGGACTTGGACATGGCATGCACAGTCATGGCAAGGCGAAAACCTAGCCCCTCTTTTGTAATCACCTCTTCAGGATGAGGCAATATGCTATGAATTTGTGTGTTCCAGGCCTGGAGTGGTAACATATGGTGTATCTCTGCTCATTCGACATTAAATCCTGACATTTTGCAGCTGTCAAGATAAAGCTGTTTATATGAGTAACACTGTAGTTTGTTTATAGGGAAATAACGTGTGGCAAGTTATGATTAATCAAGGTGTCTAAAATCTGCTGGAGGCTTCCAGATAGATTTGTTTTCACTGTCGTGCTTTCTGTCTCCTAAATTAGGGGTTTAGTCACCCCCCCCCCACGCCCTGTGTACCTCACCCACTTCTTGGTCCCGTCTCCCAGGGCCACTGACAGGTTTGGTTGCAGAGGCAAGAAAAGACAGGATATCGCATGGGGCTAAGTGACAGGAGGGAGTCACCCAAACTCTTCCGAACCCTAGAAAGCCCTTCGAAGAGCCACTGTCCTCTTCATCCCCGTATTTCTGCCTTTGGAACCCCAATCTCCAACTGGATTGTTGTCATGAGAAGCTGTGAGGTTTTCCGGGGTCCGTGAAGTCATGAAGACGTAAGGCAATGTGGATTTCGGGGGGTGGGTATCTCAGCTTCTAGAGGTTATTTGATCTCCTTATGCCTATGGTTCCTGGTTCAGATTTCCTCTTTGGAGGAAAACTGGTTAGAACCCACGGCTCTTGAAAGGGAAGATCCCTCACACAGTCTCTCGCTGAACTTTCCTCCAAATGCAAGAATCCTTCAGCTGAGCTGACAGCTGGTCTCAGGCGCTGCCTTCTCCCTCTCGACAGCCGGAGTGAATGAAGCCACTTGTATGACTGTGGGGAGGGTCAAACTGGGGGAGGAAATCAGTCATCTGATCCTATTCTTCCTCCATCCTAGTTTCACCCTCTGGAGCAACCTGGAGCTGGCTGATTACTTTTCCACGTGAAAATCCTTCCAGATCTTTGTCAACCGCCACCATCTCCCCTCAGGCCAAAGCTCAGGGCTCCCGAGCAGTGCTTGTAGCACCCAGGCACCTTCCACCCTGGCCACGGTACCCCAGCACTTGCTGGTCTGTCTTTACTCACCCAGAAACACGGGCTCCAAAATGGACCCATCTCCGTGTCCAAGGCGGCAGGAAGCACCAGCGGAGCTTTCTTGCCCTTTCTCCTTCACTCGCAGGCTCACCGTGGGGGTGTGGTCTGACAACAGCGTGAGTAACAGAGTCCCAGGAGAGTGAACATTACTATCATCAGCCCCGACATTTCTATACAGCTTCTTAACATTGTGAAGGACTTTCCTTTTGTTTAGGTACAATTATGTCTTCAAAACAGCATCTCCCTATCAGAGTACCTCTTAGGTACTACGTATAGTTATTCTATGCCTTTGAGCCACATGCACAGGTATTGCTCCAAAATGAATCTCTGCATGCAAGATGCATGCTTGGATACACGTGCACCTGCATCCTTCAGTGCCGGGCATGCCCCAGTGCTGGCCAGGTGGAGAGGTGAGAAGCCAGCTGCCACCAAAGAGGCATTCAGCAATCCAAGACACTACGGGGGCAGCTTCATGCAATGACGAGAAGACGCATAAGCAGAGACACATTCTTGTGTCTCTATTCGCGGTGCAGCGTTGAGGACCAGCTTCCTCTTTGGTCATGGAGGCAAAGCCAGCAGTAGCAGCAAAAGGAGGAAGCAAGTTGCTGTAGCCTCACAGCCCTGCTGAGTCTGCTGCTTTCCTAGGCGTGCAGAAGGCAGCTGGTAGGAAGGCAGGCAGGAGGACAGGCAGGGCAGCTAGGAATCTGCTGCCTGAGGACGGGGCAATCCCACCGCCAAGGACAGGACATTGCGTCATCACCAAACTCTTTTTCAGCAAATAGCCCACCCTCCTCCAGATCATTTGCATGTACTTCCAGAAGTGTCCACTGTGAGTGTTTATAGACAAAAGTAGATGGCCCAGGCTGGAGTCTGAGGAGATGCCCCAGTTCAGAGTGGAGGGGAAGAAGTGAAGCCATTCAAGGAGTGGCTTGAGCAGGAATGGACCGAGGGGCGGAAGGAGACCAGGAGCACAGTTTTAAGGATTAGCTAGGCACAGTCAGTCCAGAGACATGGGTGAACTGACCTTGCCGGGGTCGAGGAACTGAGCTTGCGTCCGAAGGTACTGAGTCTAACGTCACTGAGCCCTCTCTCCTGGGGTTTGGAGATTACTCCATCTAGTCAGTTTGGAGTTTACTTCATATCCTTAATCGGAGATCTGAGACCCCTCCAGCCTTACCACATGGCAGAGAGAGAGGAGCATCGAGTCTCCTGTTTCACGTGTAAGAGAACACAGGAAGACCGAGTAAAGGGCAGAGCTCATCCAGCCAGGGAGGAAGGCTGAAGGAAGAAGGGATTACTGCAGAAGGTGGGGCCTTCAGAGCAGGCAAATAAATAAAGGACGGAAACCAATCAGAGCCTCGCAGTCTCCCTCCACCACCTCCCCACCTTCCTTTGCCTGCCAGACAACTGATTGAGCCTCTTGTTGGAAATTAACGTCGCAAGGGACAGTTAATCAAAGCCGAACTGCACATCCTGCCACCCCTATGAGCAAGCGGTGCCCAGAGCTGAGCTGACAGCCTGGCAGGTGAAGGAAGAAGTGTTGGCAACCCTCCCCCAGCAGAGTCTATCTATGGGGGGGGGGGAGTGCAGGAGAAGCACAAAGCCAATTTCTTACCATAAGAAATGACATGAGGGGAAAAACCGTTTACTGCACATTAGGATCCACGGTTGGGCCATTTGTATGTTTTACTGGGACGGTTATGTCACTAAGTGAAGCCTGAAAAATCCATCATGGGCAGGGAGCCTGACAGTGGCCTGGTCAGGGAGGGGAGCTGGGGAGGGGTAGATGTTGGTATTGTATCACACTCATGGTTAGAGAAAAATGTGACTAAGAAGCTCCTAGAAAGTTGGGGAGCAGGTATCCAGGTATCGAATGGAGTGGAATGCGGCAGGAGGGAGTCTGGGAAGGTCATTTGAGCGGATGCTGTTAATCAGGTGCCCTGTTAATGAATGCCAGAGCTGGCACCTGAAATGCCAATTCTCACTTCCATAGCGCTCCCGTACCTCTCCCCTTTCCTCTGAGCACAGTGTCCGGCTCTAACAAACGGATCAGCCCCATGCAGTGTAATTCTAGGAATGGGGTGCCTTCCTGGCCTCCTTGCTATACCACTGACCCCCGCCATGTATGACCCTTGGACTTCAGCGCCAGAAAAGCCAAGAGAACGTCTGACCTGAGCCCTTTGTTATCCAGGGGAGGAAACTGGGGCTGGTACCAGGACAGTTCTCCTAATTCCCAGCCCAGCCCTCCCTGCCCTGCTGCTGCTCTACAGCCGAGTTTTGCAAGCACAGGGAACCCAGAATCGCCAGCAGCCATCTTCTCGGACCACCCAAGGTATAACCCCCCACGTCTTAGTCAGAAGCAGCGAGGACATTTGCTTAGAGCGCACAGCGTTCTCACCCCAGCCTCCTGCCCCACCATCTCACTTTCCCTTTTCGTATCACATTGAGAAATAAGGACACAAACTGTGGGGACTGGTATACTACAAGCAATTCCCAGTGCCTGAAGGAGAAGGGCAGGAATGTCACAGATGCCAGGGGAATAGATGGGCTCCCTGATCCTGGAACCACAAACAGCCACGAGATGGATCCAGGACAAGATGAATGGAATAGGCAGTGAAGGTCCTTGACCATAACTGGAACCAGTGTGCAGCAGCCAAGTGTACTGGCATGATGGCGACTTTTGTTACAAGTTCATCTGAGGACAAATCAGATGCTTGCATTTACACAGCATTGACTCAGCTCTTCGATTCATCCTTCCAGGTAAAGGAAATGGATGCCAGAAGGAAAAAAATCCCACGTGTCGGGCAGCAAAGATGTGTGTTTACTCCTGACACATGCAATTTCCCATGGAGTGAGAACACGGCAAGGATCTCCCAAGGACCTGAGCCCCAGAGTAGATGTCCACAGCAGAGGAAAAGGAACCCCGTAGCTAGGAGGCAGCCTGGGACAGCAGGCAGACACGCAAACCCTGGCACCGGGCGGCCTGACTTTTAATGCTTGTTCTGCTAGGCTTACTAGATGTGTAACTTTGAGCAATTTCATGAACCTCTCTCTGCCTCGGTTTTTCCATCTGCAAAATGGGGAGAATAATAGTGTAAGACAGTCTTGCTAGGCTGTCTAAGAATTTAATAGATTATTACATGCAAGTGTTCAGAATAGTGCCTGACACGTGGTGAGTGCTATAGAAGTGTTAAGTGAAATAAATGAGTCTAATGTGAACCAAGAAAACCAAGTTTTGAAACAAAAGGCAGAAATATTTCTCAACCAAGGATTTCTCTGTAGGCAAGGCTGGAAGTGAGTGATGGGGGCACCCCAAACACACACCCAGTGCCTGACGGGTTGCCCGAGTTTCCCCCAATTCCTGTCCCTTGTGTGCAGGTGTGCTCTGCAGCCTAAGAATGTTGCCTATGAAACAGGTTCCCCTGACATGCATCTTATTTTCTTATTCAATTTCAAGATAAAATTAGGGCTGTGTCCCTTAGGAAGAAAATCTGCCCCCAAATACAAGAAACTCCCTAGAGAAAGCCTGTTAAAATCATGTATTAAAGGGACATCAATATTTTTCTGACGGAGTATTAGTAACAATAAATAAATCGCCCAATAGAATAGCAAACTAGGGAGACTGCTCAGTATTTGAGTGACAGTTGATGTCTCACGGGAAATAGCAGTGACAGCTTAACATATCACCAATGACATGGCCTCGACGGCACAGAACATGAGGGGCTCCTGCCGGGAGTGGGGCAACCCGGGGTGATGACAGCCAGGGCAGGAGAGATCCAGGCTGCAAGGGTGGACTGTCCACTGCAGGGTCACCCTGCAGCCCAGTGCCCTGTGTCCAGGCAGGGGCAGAGGGCAAGGTCCAGGGCTTGGGGCCATGGGGACATATCAAGGCCTCCCCAGCCCGGGGTCAATGACTCAGAAATTGACCTGAGTGGGGAGGAAGGACTAATCCCAGAAACTGCAGCTAGCCCTGGGCAAGGAACCAACAAAGGGGGGTAGAATGTTGGGGTCAAGAGGGGTAGAGCCTGCCCCCTGACATGCAGAGAGGAGAGGAAGAAGTAGGAGTGGGGAGAGAGTCTAGGCGCAGGACACCCAAACAGAAGGCCAAACTGTGGGGCTTGGGTGACGAAGCTGCCATTCTCAGGGAGACCACATCCAGCACAAGGGATACCGGCGGGGGTGGGGGAGGTCAGTAGGATGGTTGCAAACCTTGCCAGGTGGTGGGGCAAGGGCAGAATGAAGAGGGGATAGAGGGGGACTATGCAGTGATTGAACCCTTGAGTCTCGGAGCTTCTACCAGATTTTCATCATGGGCTGACATTATAATAGGGAAGAACAAATCTGACTCCGTTACAGATCTGTTTCTTTAACTTTAACCTTTGTTTTCTATTGCTTTGAGCTAAGAATGTTACCTATGGCCTGATTTTATATACAGGATAGCCCATTCTCAAGGCTCTAACCTTTATGGGTATAACACTTTTCCATTCACATAGAGATAAAAAGTTGCCGAACAGAGAATAACATTTTGGCTCGTGACCTGACCTACATGGACAGCTGCAAGAACAAAGGATTCTGACACCAAGAAGCCTGCAACAATCAACCACACGACCTCTTCTTTTCAGTATACAAGACGCTCTAATTCTGACTGGGGTTAGATGGAGCCATTGTCATAGCCTAAAGCCTGTCTCCAGGGATGCCCTGGAAGCAGCTGCATTTTAGAAATGAGTAGGTCACCCTGGAGATGCAGAGATCCAGCCCAAGCCAAACATTCCTGACACTGAAGGAAGGAAACAGGTAGAGAGGCACCAACACTGGGACCTGATAGGAGGACACAAACTAAGCAGGGATGCTCTTCCCAACTCACACGGCCCAGGGCACCTGGAAAGGGCTTTCCTATACCACATCGACCAAGCAGGAGCATGTGACTAATCAGCTTATCCCTAGATCCCCAAACCTTGCTTATACAAATTGTTTCAAAATGTCCTGTGTCAACTTGTGTCCAAGTTAATTAACATTAACTTGTTAATGTTAACAAGTGTTAACGTAACACTTGTTAACAACACTTGTTGTTGGGAAAGAAGTGAGGGACTTGATCACAGAGTTCAAGGGACCTTCACCTGTTATATACTTCTTCCATACTTTAAGTTTTAAAATAATCCTACCTTACTTTTATAATAAAAAGATATATTAGGGCTTCCCTGGTGGCGCAGCGGTTGAGAATCCACCTGCCGACGCAGGGGACACGGGTTTGTGCCCCGGTCCGGGAAGATCCCACATGCCGCGGAGCGGCTGGGCCCGTGAGCCATGGCCACTGAGTCTGTGCTCCGCAACGGGAGAGGCCACAACAGTGAGAGGCCCGCGTACCGCAAAAAAACAAAACAAAACAAAAAGCTATATTAAAGAACGTGATAGGGAAGACATGTAAGATTTTTTACAATAACTTCTGGAAAGCTTCTCTAAGAGTCAGTTTATATGCGTTTCTGGTATCTCCGCACAGTTGAAGCCATTGTGTCTGGAAACAAGGAAATTCTTACCAGTAGGTTATAAGGGGAACTGTACTCTCCCTCTCCCTGTCTTTCTGCCTCACCCCAGGAATTAGGAACTTGTACCCTTGCTGAGCTCTCAGGAAGACCCTTTTCACCCCACTCCATCCTGTCCCTTGAGTAAGCCCCGCCTGCTCTGAAAGAAGAGTGATGTACGACTGGACAGGCAGGCTTCAAACCCCCGGGAGCTGCTTCTCTCTGCCCAGCAGAGTTCACGTGTTAAAGACGGCACACACCTCGGGCCTCTCTGAGCCCCCTGCAGGATCTTTGCCCTTGCCCATGCAACCCTCCCCCAGAGCAAATCCGGGTCTAGAGTTGGGGAGAAATATTTGGAAGAGCGGTTCTTAGGTCCAGTTTTCTTTCCCTAATCCAGCTTTACCAGCAGTAAAGCTGATTTGTTTCATCTTTATCTGACTTTTGGTCTATTTCTGGAAGATTCAGAGCTCACAGAGGGAAGGATGTGATTAAATGCCACTTTTCTAGTTGCTCAAAAGGAAAAAGAAACCATCACTAATGAAGGCTGGCAAGGAAAGTGTCTGATTGGAGGAAAAGGGTCAGGAAGATTTCTCACAAATAACAAATCAACACAACTACAATTAACATTTATTTATCGAGCGCTTACCAGAGGCCAGGCACGGTGCTAAGCACTTTACACAGTTTCTGGTTTTGTTTTCATTTGATTCTCACCACCACTTTCCAGATGAGGAAACCGAGGCTGAGAGAGAGCAGGAAGAGGGCTGGTGACAGCAGAGCTGGCGTTCACACCTGGGCTGACCCCACAGGCCACGCTCTTAAGTACCACCCGCTATAGCTCTCTACCCTCCTGCCTTGTGGGAGGGCTGTGCATCTGCCTCCCTGGAATGGCTGGGTAGACAGCTGGGGTAGGTGGAGGTCACAATACGGCAGGCAATGCTCAGATGAGCAGAGAAGGTGCAAAGGGGCAAGGGCAGGATAAATAAGGACCAGTACATGTGTCCAGCTCCCCAAATAGCGGGGCATAAGGTTCAAGACAGTCTGAGGAGCAGGACAGGTCTGCCCCGTTATTCCCAAGAGAATCACACAGAGGCAGCCCTTTGGGAGAGAAATCCCTCAGGGATCCCTCAAGCTTGAAGCTCAGGCTCACCCTGTTGGCTTTACCCATTCCCTATACCAACAAGGTTGTTAAAATACCCTCATTTCTTTTTTCCAGGCTTGGTCATAAAATCATGGACTTTGAACTACTATGAGTCTTAGAGAACTTTTCAAGTCTCCAGTTTTAGAGATGAGTGAATGGGCCTGGAGATGTGAATGCACTGGCTTAGGTGACAAAGCCAAGTAGTGAGGGAACCCACAGGTTCTGACTCCCCTTCCAGTGCTCTTCCCATAATACCACGCTGAGGCTTGGAACTCTGCCCCATATCTGGTCCTACCAACTTTTAGGGAACACCCACTTTGGGTTAGGCACTGTGACACCCGAATGTGTGAAAAGCCCAGCGTTGATTTCCAATCTCAGCTGCAGACTTCTAGCGCAGCTCATGAGACCGTGGCCGAGTTTTGGGATACCCCAAGTGTATGTTCAGCCCTTCGGACTGATAAACATAAACGTTGCAGGGTATAAACAGATGACAGAAAATGGGACAGAGGAATAGAGGATTGATTTTCTATGTCAAGAGCTACTCCTAATTTATACAGTCTATAATTGCCAATATTCCATATCTTGAGAGACATCTATTCCAGCAGCTCAAGATATGATCTTATCTCCCTCTTCCCCCTCCCCTTCCCTAAAACACAGCCGTTAGACCGCAAAACGGCCTTGGAGAATTCAATGGTCTTTCCAAGATCACAGAACAAGCCAAGGGCAGGACAGAGAGACAGCACCATGTCTCGACTTCCCAGGTCTCAATGCCGGGCCCCCTCACCTTGCATAGATTTCTGTCACAAAGGAGAAAAGATCACTCAGTTAGGAACTTTATAATTCACTGGAATAAGGAAAGACAAGGGTCTCATCCCTGGGAGGCCCAACGCAGGCAAACAGCAGTGCTAGGAAGTGTCCTCAGGCCAGGTAGCACCGATTTAACAAAGGTTTTATGGGCAATGACAAAAAAAGACCCCAAACTCCACCTCTCCCCTCAGCTAAGCCTCCCTGCTGTTCTTTTACTAGAAGCATTTTCCCTGCCTACCTCCCCTCCCTCCCAAAAACCTCACAAATATGGTGTGTGAAATACCAGAACTAATTAGAACAAATGGTGTTCATATCTGTCACTGGTTTTTCTGGGGGAGAGCAGCCTGTGTCATGGAGGGAAATTCTGTTAACTAATTAAGGACAGTTTTTCGGGGAAAGTGTCACGTTGCTGTGGGAAAGAGGGATGGGAGGATTGGAGAGGGTTCTTGGATGGGCTGATTAAGGAAAACCAAGAATAAAGATTAAAACTGCAGTGAACGCAGGGTGACCCGGAAGATGACGTGGGAGAAAGGGAGGCACACGAGTGAGTCGGCCTCGTGGGAAGCCAGTTTCACAGTTCTTCTTATAGTTCAAAAGAGGACACGGCTTGTACACAAGTATGAGTGCACTTGACCACGCCAATAAACAAATCCGTAAGAAGAAGGAGGCAGTTTGTCCAAAGTTGGTACTTCGCAGTTGTTACTGCTACTATTACACAACCACAAAGACCACGTCTTATTTTCTTTATATTTTCCAACTCTCAGTGCAATCATGTGGTGTTGCCCAAAATTTGGACTGGAATGTGGCAAAGGAGGGACAGGAAGCATTTAGACGAGAATACTTTGTGCTAGAGACAAACTGAGATCTTTTGATATGTTTGAGATCAAACTAGGACTGATTAGTAGAAGTTATCAGCAGGGGGACTTTGATCCAGGGAAGAACTTTTTAATGATTAAAACTGCTCAAGAAATGAAATGGGCTGCCGTGTGATGGAGGCGGCACCCATGTTCCTGCGTATTTGAGGCGAGGTTATTATACATGGCCTCAGGCAGAGATGTTTGGAAGGGATTCCTGCAGTGGGGCATTGGCTTTGGGGTCCCTTAAGCATTGAGCTTCCATGAGTCTGTAGACTTTGAACTGCAATAGGCTGTATATTTCAGTTGCATACAATGAAGACTATTTTGCATAAGGAAGTAATAGGGCAAGGCCCTGGGAAAGCCTTTGAAACCCTCTTCCTACGAAAGTCTTTACAAATGGGAGGATAAACAGGAATCCTTCTGGAAATAGCCAGGTGTGGCATGGCTCAGGCACAAGGTGGGGTTGCAGGCGGGCAGGGACACGACTTCAAGAGTTCTCCCCTCCTCTCACTTCCTCTGCAATGCCCACAGTTCCCAGGCAAAGGCATACTTGGGGGAGAAGTGAGGAACTAAAAGGTGTATTTTGTTCAGTTGGTGCTCAGACCCCCAACTGCTTTAACAGTCATCTTGACCCACACCTGTGCTACACGGCTGCCTGGGCAGGTGGCCTCCAGCCCGAGAGCAACTACTGACGACTTTTCACTTAGCAGCCTGGACGACCCACCCAGCTTGAGGAGGGGGCAAGGGGCAGAGGTAGGGGGAAGCAGACAGATGGAGAGGGCAAAAAGGTGAACCCAACCCTAGGCTGGATTCAAATTCTGGCTCTGCCACTCACTGGTTATGTGGGCAAATTTCTCGGCCAGAGCCCCCTTCTGCTCTTTAAAGGGGATGACATCGTACTTAGTTCATAGGATTGTTGTAAGGATCGTGAATTCATACGGCAGGTGGATGCTGAGAACAGAATGTGGGATACAGGAAGCGCTACATGAGTGTCCTGGTCCAGGAGGGCACTTGGTACTCTGCCCTCCAAAACGGCACCACTGCCCTTTGAAGAGATGACAGAGGCCACAGTGATCTGGGGTTCGAGGAAAGCCTCCTCAAGTGGCTAAGACATCATATGTAAAGGACTGTGCTGAGCGTGGAGATGGTGCAAACAAACTAAATTCTGAAGGAAAAAAAACCAGATCAGGGAGTGAAGAAAGGAAGACCAGAGCAAAACGTTCCCTGGGGACTGGGGCACTGTCTGCATACCATCTCTTTGACGCATACCATCTCTTTGACCCTAGAGGTCACACGGCCCTCTGCTGGGGGTTGCAAGGGAGGTTTCCCAGCAGACAGGCTCCTCCATGGACCCACGCAGGCATCCTCCCAACAGGCTCTCTGCCAGCAATGCTTTTCTCCTAACAACTTGTAAGCACCTCCAAGATAGACTTTGCAACGCACATAATGGATGGGGGCCCTGAGACAGGTAGCTGCAGCTTGCTCAGAGTCACAGGGTGAGTCTACGCTGGGCCTCAGGCCAGAACCCCCTCCTGCTGCTGCTGCCGGGCCCCCTGGACATGGCTCCACTCCCTGCCTGCCTGTCTGCTCCACGCCCCCCACCAGCATCTGTTTAGCTGGTTTAATAACGCTGCCCTGCTCCTTGGATGTGCTTGCTTTAATATAGACAAAGATTACAGCTACATTCAAGAAGCCCAAAAATACCAAAGCAGAACTAAAGCAATTATTATAAAGCACTCCTTGGATGTGCTTGCTTTAATATAGACAAAGATTACAGCTACATTCAAGAAGCCCAAAAATACCAAAGCAGAACTAAAGCAATTATTATAATGCAGCCTTAACAGCAGCTGTAATGAGACGGAATTAAACATACACCAGCATAAACACAATTCACTGTTCCCAATGACCTTCCAGAACTGCTTCCATTTGGAAAGTAACATCCAGTCCTGAGCTGTCAGATGAGAGGGGAAAATTCAATTGTGTCTCCCAGTGTGGCCTGGCCCCTGGCTACTGGGAGATCCGGCTCTTCTGTACCAAGACATCTGTCCCCTGGCTGACGCTACATGGTCTTATCTATTTGCTTAAGTGGGGGGCAGAGGGAAGGGACACAGGGGCTGGCTGGCCTTCGGTGGCACACAAGGCTGGCTTCTGCCTCTTCCGTTTGTCACCGGGCCTGCCCGTTCCACCCTGGAGCAAATCCAGGTCTGAGCAGCAGCGTGCCCAGCTCACCGCATGTGCCACATGTTGCTGACAAAAACAACTCGCATTGTTTCAGCTGATCCCCACAGTCACCCTGAGAGGCAGCTTCTATGATTTCCCCAACTTATGACCAAGGAAGCAGAGACTCAGGGAAGTGAAGTGACCATTCAAAGCCACGCCAGGTGGGTACCAGAGCCAGGACTCGAATCCTCACCTCCAGGCTCCAGAGCGTGAATCCTCACCCTGACTTCACGGAACTGATGTTCCAACAGAAGCAAAGGAGAAATCTATACAATACTTCATTTTTAAAAAAATATTTGTTTATTATCATTTATTTTTGGCTGCATTGGGTATTTGTTGCTGCACGCGGGCTTTCTCTAGTCGCGGCGAGCGGGGGCTACTCTTCGTTGCAGTGCATGGGCTTCTCATTGTGGTTCCTTGTCTCGTGGAGCACGGGCTCTAGGCATGCGGGCTTCAGTAATTGTGGCTCGTGGGCTCAGTAGGTGTGGCTCACGGGCTCTAGAGCGCAGGCTCAGTAGTTGTGGCGCATGAGCTTAGTTGCTCTGTGGCATGTGGGATCTTGCCGGACCAGGGCTCGAACCCCTGTCCCCTGCATTGACAGGCGGATTCTTAACCACTGCGCCACCAGGGAAGCCCCTACAATACTTCATTTTGACGCAAGGGACCAGGGAGGGGAGGGCGAATGTTGAGGGTGAAAAGATGGAAGGAGACAGAAAGCAGACCCAGCAGGAAAGTCTTCCCCAGGGAAGCCATTTCTGATGGATGGGTCAGAAGCATCCACGTAACAGAAGCACTTACTCATCTCTCCTTCCCAGGTTCTGTACGGAGAACTGAAGAAGGCAAAGTGCCAGGAGATAAAGGAGCTGGCAGAGGAGATGGGGGAGGACGCAGAGAAGGTACAGGCTCCTCTCCACAAGGATGCTTGGGAGCAAACACTGAAACGCGATGACGTGGCCAAGCCTGCTCCTGACCCCAAACTGAGCTTTCTGGAGCCTCACCAAAGGCAAGCTGACCACTTCCTTCCGAGTATGTTCAGTTTACCCCAGAGAAAGAAGCTACCTGGCGATTCACTTGTGTTTGGTTTTCACAGAACTGCCTTCACATCTACAGATGTGGGATGGCTTGCATCTTGTCACACTGAACCACCAGCAGGCCCAGCAGGATGAATGAGAATGAGGCACCCCTTCCTTATCTTCCTCCCAGCTGAGGCAGCTGTGGTTCCGGGGAGCAGTCAGCCCTCCTTCTCTCCCCCAGCCCCAGGCAGGTGGAGCCCTACAGCTCTGGTGCCGGGAAGATATCCTGAGGATTTCGTTCCAGAAGACCAATAGCCTTGAACGCCTTCTGACATGTCAAGCAGGTGTTGGGCGTACAGAGGGAAGCTCTCCCTCCAGCCTGGGCTTCCGGAGAGGGTGCTGAACCCCACGCTGCACCCTCTCCCTGGGGCCCACTCCCATCTGGATGAACCTTGTGAACTTTGCAATTTCCCCACCTTCGGTAAGAAATGGTAACAAAGCAGCTGAAAGGTTCACTGCCATTTCCAGGAACCTAGCTCAAAAACGTCATTATCAAGATAAACTATTTGCCATACCAACATTGCTGGTCCCCAGCTCGCCCTGCTTCCTGGGTGGGCAGGACCCCAAAATCAAGCTGCAAATGCTGGCATCATGGCTTGTCTTTGCTGGGAAAAAGAGAGTCCTTGAGAGAAGCCACCTCCTGTTTTTCCTGTGGGCTGTCATCCCTCTCTCTGTGAAAGTCCCTCCTTCACCCCCAGCCCTATTTTCTGGAAAGAGAAATGACGCAAATAGAGTAGGATAAGGTGCCTTAGTTAATGCTGGGGTAGAACAAACTGGGAGGGAAAATCTGGGAGAAGGTGAGAGGGCAGAGTGTCTCCAAAACCGGTGGCCAGGTGGGGCTGCTGCTCCTTCGTGAGAGGACAGAGGGGACCGTGGCCATGTCACGTCTCACTCCCCACTTCCAGGCCAAGGTGAGCTTTCTTGGAAGGCTGGGAACTTGAGAGTACAAACATGAAGGGATGAGGAAATAAGTGGGGGAGAAAATGAGGTGAATTGCTGAGGATTTGGTGGTCTAATTGCCGGCGTGGACAATGGGGCTTGCCTTCTGGAGGTGAGTGGTGTCCTCACTGTGGCAGTGAGCGGGGGTGTCTGTGAAGAGCACCCCCAACCTCCAGTCAGCAGCGGCCAACTACGGCGAGTCCAAGCCCTGAGGTCAGCAGAAGACACGACGCTGCTCACCTTTTTTTTTTAATACTTCACAACAATTTATTTTTGTTTTGCTTTTTAATTTTTATCGGAGTATAGTTGATTTAAAATACTGTCTTAGTTTCTGCTGTACAAGAAAGCATATTAAATCCCCAAGGTTCAGAGATGTGGAAGAGGTCTTCAAGCACTGGCTGGTTGGGGAATATCTGACTAAAACAGAAGTGTCCTGCGCAAAAGGATTCAGGAATCTGATACTTTTTGTAAAAACTCACACACAAGGGAACAAATAAACAAGTCCAGCATCTGGAAGGCCTTTTGGAAGCTGAGCTCTGGGGCACCTCCCACTCCGTCCACCTCAGCTGGCCCGCACTGGCATCAGTCAGTCCGACACTTAGGCGGAGACAGTGGCTGCCAGCCACTCTCCTCCCACCTCCAGGCCCTAATGAGATGCAGGGAGGGTCTGCAGCCCCGATGGAGGGGGTGGCAATTTTTGTTGCTGTTGTTCGTGAAGACGTCTCTCTTGGGGCTCTGTTCACAGCTTATTAGCACATGGCTTTGGAGAGTGAGACGACTTTAGGCTCGCAAGATGGGGTAATGCCCTGTCTCAGCTTCCGAGGAGGTATTCTCAGGACACTTGTCCACAATGTCCCAGATGCACCAGAGTCTCTCCAGCAGCCACTGTCACGTGGGCATCAGTCACCCAGGCCCTGTGTCCAGGGAGCCAGGTTTTAAAGCCCACCACGCCCCCGAACCCAAAGTTTCTTTCCCCATCTGCCTTGCAAAGGTGTGAATGGATTTGACAAAGGGTGAGGAAAGAGGAAAAAGGGAAAGAAATTAACCGCACCCTCCTAATATCTCATCACTATCACCAGACACACACACACACACACACACACACACACACACACACACACACACACACACACACACACACACACACACACACACACACACACACACACACAGAGCCAGCCAGACATCTGCCAAAGTACAAAGTCGACTACGGCCAACACACTAAGACCAAGAGGGGAAGCTGGACAAAGCATTCTCAGTGTGGTGTATAGTGTCTGTAAAGAGTAAGAAGGTCTGGATTCAGGTGCCAGCTCTGTCAAGAGCTAGCTGACCTTAGACCAGGCACCCGTCATTTCTCTGGACTGCAGTGTCCTTCTCCCCAACTGTTAGTGGTCCATGCTTTTCTGGAAAAGCACTATGATTGTTCCAGACCACCTGTAACAACACCCAGGGCCACAGAGGCTCATTTATTCATACAAGTCACTACAGAGTTGGAATTTGTTACAGATTTGGGGAGAAGAGGAAAACACAGGCCTTTATAGAGACGAGATTTTTGACCTTAGCCACCCAACACCAAGCTCTTAATCTGCCAATCACTGGGGTCCATGCTGTACTGATTTTCTCCCTTTGTTTATAAAGTCCAAGATACATATTTGAGTGTCTCAAACAGTATTTTACTTGTTTCATGCTTCATGGGCCACCCTCCTGTGGGATCTACCTAAAGCAGTGTGTCCTTTATCCAGAACCCATTTCTGGATCACTTCGCATCAGATCCATTGCCCTCTCGTCTGAATTCCCAACACTTGCTGTTTGAACTTCTCACCTGACACTCATCTCATGCTGCCTTATACTGGATGTGACATTTTATGTTTCCTCTCAGCTATACTGTTCTCTTTGTCAAAAGGCAATGAGGTGCTTCATTGTGAATTAATGTGGAGGGTTTCTTTACCTTAAATATATTTTACTTGCTATTTATTTTAATGCATCAGTTTTGTTTTGGTTCGTATTTTCACAGTATGCCTTTCTTGCTTGCTACTGCTCTCAAATGTTCTGTATCTGCCTTCCAGAGGTGTGAATGGATTTGACAAAAGATGAGGAAAGAGGGGAAAAGAAGAGAAATTAACCACAACCCCCCCACACACTAGTATATCAGCATCACCACCAACACACACACACACTCACACACATACACAAATACACACTCATATTATACAGGCAGCCAGATATCTGCTAGAGTAGAGTATGGCCAAAGACCAAGGCAAAAAAAAGCAAGCTATGTTTTAGGTGTTTCTTATGAATTGCATATTTCTTTAGACCCAAACTTAGAAATTCTGTCTTTAAAAAGGCAAATTTAGGCTTCCCTGGTGGTGCAGTGGTTGGGAGTCCGCCTGCCGATGCAGGGGACACAGGCTCGTGCCCCGGTCCGGGAGGATCCCACATGCTGCGGAGTGGCTGGGCCTGTGAGCCATGGCCGCTGGGCCTGCGCGTCCGGAGCCTGTGCTCCGTAACGGGAGAGGCCACAACAGTGAGAGGCCCACGTACCACCAAAAAAAAAAAAAAAAAAAAATTAAAAAGGCAAATTTAATCAATTTCTGTTTATTGTGATTGCTGGTGTGTTTTAATTCATTTCTTTCATCTTGTTTTGAGTTTGGTAGCTGTAGAGAAAGCACTCTATGTCTTGTTCCTGCTTCTCCATGTCTTGCTGGGTAAGCCAAGAAAGAAAGGCTCGGACTGCTCATTACCTGGGTCATTTCTCAGGGTATCTTGTAGCATGAGGTTAATGTCTCCCTTTAAGACACAGAGCAAGTTCACTGCCTGATAAGAGATGGATTCCCCAAGCACAGTGTTCCTCAGCTGCAACACAGACGCACCAACCTGCAACATCTATCAAGGTCCCTCTGTGTCACCTTGCATGGGACTTAGGGACCAAGAGGAACTGAAGCACACGTGATGCTCATGGTGGTTGCCGAATGAGAGGATAAAGTCCTTTGTCTCTGACCCCCGAGTCTCATGTCTCCCAACAGCATCCATGAAACAGTAACAGGCTAAATTATCAGCTTGTAAGTAGGATTAATCAAATCCCAGACACTTCACAGACCTGATAATAATTACCATGGTTATTTTCTCCTACCATGCCTCCTATTGGAGTGATTCTGCTTTATTTCCTTTTTAGCCTCTACTGCTTTGAAAACTGTACATTGTATTCTGCTTTTAGTGGTTCCCCTAAATAACCACTTTTTTAAAATTCCTCAAGTTTAACAATGTTTAAAGGTAATCAACATCTCTATCGCCATCCAGGACAGTAAGTACACTTCCCCACTCCCCACCCCACCCCCATCTTCTGTGCTACTTACTGTTATCCAACATTTTATCCAATATCCAAAAACAATTAAAAACACTGTTTTTAATCTACTTCTTTGTTACTGGTGTTATTCTAGTCAGTGCTTATTTAGATTGACCAAAACGCTTATCTTTCTATTGTTGTTATTTTTCTCACCATTGCTTCTGCCTTTCTACTCCTTCCATCGGGTTCGGTTCCATCTCACTGAGTTGTACCCTTTAGTTGTTTTTTCAACCAGGATCTGTGAGTCATAAATTCTCTTGGGCTTTGTTTGTATTAAAAACTCCTTTCCCTTCATTTTTGAATGACGGTTTAGTTAGGATTTGAATATTAGGGTGCTAGTTATTGCTCTACAGTGATTTGAAGATATACTTCCTAATGTTATCTATTTTTACTGGTGATAAGTCTGCTTTTAGTTGAATTGTAATTCCTTTGTGTAATCTTCCATCTCTGAAACCCTTTAAAGATTTTCTCCTTATGTTTTATTTTCTGTGATTATCTATGAAGTGTCTAGAGGTGCATTTGTTTTTCTTTATTATTCATGGGACCTGATATTCTTCAATTTAAGAATTTAAGTTTATTTAAATTCTGGAAAATTCTCAGCCAATGTCTTTTTAAATGTTACCTCCCTCACATATTCTCTGTTCTCTCTTTCTGGTACTTGACTAGATGTATTCTGACTACACACCTGTTAACTCTCTTTCATATTTTTTATTTCAAATTCATTTCAAAGTTTCAATGTATCTTCCAGGTCACTAATTCTCTCTTTGGCCGTGTCTAATATACGACTTCACACATCTAATAAAATTTTTATTGTAATGACGTAGTTTTTATTTCTAGAAGCACTCTTTGTCTACTTTTAGAATCTATTTCTGTATTGCTCTGTCCTGTTCTTATAATTTTTATTCCTCCTTTTATGTTTTTAAAAAGCTTAAATATACTTAAATTAGAGTCTATGTAAGATTGTTCTATTTCCCCTAGATCTTGGAATGCTAATTATCCTGTTTACTGCTCCTTCCAAGTGTCCCTCATGATAGCTTGTGGCTTTCCGCAGATTCTAATTTTTATTGTGAGTTCATTCATCAATGGCATTAGTTTCCTTACAGAATCTCATGTCCTCTGTATACCAATGGTGGTGGTATCTCTCTACGTAATACTGTATGTTTGCCTCTGTTAGCATCCCACTGGCTTTACTAGTTTGGGACCAGCATTTATGTTAGTTTCTAAGCATTACTTATGTGGTATACATTTGTACAAGTATTAGGGGCTTGCGTTTCCAATTACTGGTACCTGACTCTCTTCTACCCAAGGCCTTGGTGGATGGCAAACTTTGTTGAAACTTCCCCCAAACAGATCTGCTGAGTTTTCCTACTCCCCTCAGAAGTTCTACATTTAAGCCAGAAGTTCTCAATCCCTGCCTCTCAACTCACCTAGATTTGAGGCCTTAACTCCTATCCTTGGATGGATGTTAAAATATACACACTACTATATATAAAATAGATAACCAACAAGGATCTACTGTATAGCACAGAGAACTAAACTCAATATCTTGTAATGACCTATAATGGAAGAGAATGTAAAAAAAGAATATTTATATATGTATGTATAACTGAATCACTATGATGTATACATGAAACTAACACAACATTGCAAATCAACTATATTTCAATAAAAATTAAAAAAAAATTCAAACCTTAAGGCGTATGTCTGGGCCTTTACCCCCCTTGGACTAACATGGCTTCAGGTTTCACCCAACACTCTGGCTTTGAGCTCCTCCCTCATCACTGACACTGGAAAAGTTCTCTCTCTTTCTTTGGAGTCCTATGTGTAATTTAATTTATTCTGTTATATTGTATGCAGATTTATATATGCGTGGTTGGAAGGAGCACCTTTCCATATTTCCTCAGTCCATCACACTGGCTGGAAGTCCTCAGTTAAATTGTGACTAAGACCAGAAACCCTGTCTCGCCCTTCTGTGTGTGCCTATCCTATATGAGCCAGGCTTAGAATCATACGCAAAGTCAGAGCTCAAAAGAGGTTTGTAAGAACCTCAGGGTCTAACAATAGGGACTTTGTTAACTGGACCATGGTACAACAATGTAATAGAGTGTGATAAAGATATTTTAAAAGATATGGAAAAAAATTTTTCCATTTTAAAAGATATGGAAAAAAATTTTAAGTGATATGGGAAAACGTCATCATCATTTTTTTAATACTTTTTTTAAAATGAAGCGTACTTTAATTTATTTATTAATTTATTTTTGGTTGTGTTGGGTCTTCGTCTCTGTGCGAGGGCTTTCTCTAGTTGTGGCAAGCAGGGGCCACTCTTCATCGCGGTGCACGGGCCTCTCACTATCGCGGCCTCTCTTGCTGCGGAGCACAGGCTCCAGACGCGCAGGCTCAGTAGTTGTGGCTCACGGGCCTAGTTGCTCCACGGCATGTGGGATCTTCCCAGACCAGGGCTTGAACCCATGTCCCCTGCATTAGCAGGCAGATTCTCAACCACTGCGCCACCAGGGAAGCCCATCAACATCATTTTTAAGTGCAAAATACAGGTTAGAAAATAGTATGCACTGTCCCATGGTATAGAAAACAGACTGGAAGAAAATATACCAAAATGTTAGCATTATTCGATCGCTGTACAATGAGAGTATGGGCCATTTTTATTTTCTTCTTTTGATTTGTATTTCCTAGTGTTAACATGTATTTCTTATAGAGTAAGTGTGACAAATAAGAATTTAAGTAAGGGCTTCCCTGGTGGCGCAGTGGTTGAGAGTCCGCCTGCCGATGCAGGGGACGCGGGTTTGTGCCCCGGTCCGGGAGGATCCCACGTGCCGCGGAGCGGCTGGGCCCGTGAGCCATGGCCGCTGGGTCTGCGCATCCGGAGCCTGTGCTCCGCATCGGGAGAGGCCGCAACAGTGAGAGGCCCGCATACCGCAAAAAAAAAAAAAAAAAAAAAAAAAGAATTTAAGTTAAAAGGTAGTAAAACGCCAAACGCCAAATAAGTAGAAAATCTGAGATGCTCTCTTGAGTTCCTTCAGCCTCAGAACATTTGTGGGTTTACACTGTCTCACAGGAACGTCCATTTGACATCCACACCAGGAAGTTGCTGCCTTCTGAGCCTATCAAAATGGCCCCAGTCCTCCCTGCCACTGGAGGATGCTCTTGAGCACGGGGCCTCCCCAGACTGGCAGCTGTCCATTGGTCCTTTGTCACAATGCTTCCTTGGCTCATGTTCCTGTGGTAGCCCTCATGGAGGATGATCCAAGGGTGCCCCATGCCTGGAGTCCCTCTTCAGTTCCCACTTTCACCTTAGTTACACCCCCGCATACTCCCTGGGGCCACAAGTGCTGTGCCAGGTTGCCGGGTTTCAGCAGGGATTCATTCTGACGGCAGCCACCAGCTACGCACAAACCCGCACACCTCTGCCATCCTGGGCTCTTCCTCATTAGCCCATGTTCTTTCTTCCTTCAAGTTGTTTTTTGGTTTTTTTTCTGGACCCTCATTGTTCCCCGCTTCTACCAGGCCTTGATGGGATGCTCTCTATTCTATCTTTAACAGGTTTCCCTGGCTTTGAATTTCAGGAAGCAGGGACTGGGGTGTCTGTCTTCCCTATGCAGAGGGCCCTCTGTGCTCCTCTGGGAAACTAAGTCAACTTCTGCAGTGACCAGCTTTTCCAGTTCCAGTAGAGGCATCCTTGCTTGGGTCACAGGAGGTGTTTTTATACCCTGACTGCAGAAAGATGGCTTCCTACCCTCCATACAATTGCCCAATTAGAAGATAACTCAGATAACTCTATGCTAGATACAGGACAGCATTTCTTATATATACAGTAAGTTATTAAAATAATAGAGAACTGTAAAGTGGCTAGCCAGCATAAGGATTTGTACGGTGTCCCACAGATAAGGGTGGGATTGCAGAATGCAAAACCTATAGCCCAGGAAGAAGCCAGGTGGTGCTGAGGTCCTACCCTGGGAGCTCACCCCTGGCCCAGTTATCAGCCTCACCCACCTGCTCAGTGGAGGCTAACGAGCTATGTAGGAATCGGTAGTTTAGATTCTCCCTGTGGCAGATTCCTTCTTTTCCTAGCTCCATTTTTGGCTGTTTTAGTTCCCTGAAGCACCCTGCAAGCAGGGATCAATTAAAAGCAGGGGTGATGACCACACAGGAAGGACCGGGGAAAAGAGGTCTATCGGAGGCCCTGGAGTCCCTTTGTCTGAGAAATCATTTTTTCCCTACCTATCTCCACTTTCCTCCCACACCCAGTTCTTGCCTCTGGAAGTCAGGGAGGGGCAGACACTGAGCCAGGTGGCCCTGGCGGGTGCCCGAGCTAATCACAGGTTGGACAGGAAGATGTTGTCAGGATATGGGCCGAGGCTACACATGGCCCCGAGTTCCCGGGGACAGGAGAGGAACAGGCAGGAGCAGATGAACTGCTAAGCAACAGGGTTGGTAATTTCAACCAGGGAACTTTCCAGCGATAAGAAATAAGGGAAGGCAGCCAGTGGGGGAGCATGGAAAGGGAGGCAGAGGGACACAGTCGCCTGTCTCTGCACAGTGATATCTATTTTCTTTTAAAAGTAAAACGCTCTTCTTGTAGGAAGCTTTTGCTTTTCCCAAATCGCAGAGCCCCAAACAACAGAAAACCATCAACACCCGTCTTCACCCTCCCTAGAGGATAAAGTCCCTCACACTCACATTTAGATTATTTCTGAGCTTCAGGAGGCCCAGTGGCTGAACTTAAACCAGATCAACATACAGGGAATGGAGCGCTTGGTGGCTTTAAAAATAGCATGGAAGGAAGTATACCAGGGTGAGAACAGTGGTGGCCTGCAGGTGATGGGTGATTTTCTCCATACCCTTCCCTACTCTTCACGTTTTTATGATGCACATGTGGGTTTTTTAAAATAATTTTAGGAAGCTATTTTAAACCATAGACAAAGGCAACACCAATAATAAAGAGAGGCACATCTCTGGACTGATGTTTCTGGAACCTACCATATGGCAGAATCTAGGGTTGATCTTTTATGTCTGGTATTTGATTGGACCATCACAAGCATCCTACAGTATTGATTTTACCCTTTATACAGATGAGGAAACTGAGGCTTGGGGAAGTTAATCAGCTTGTCCAAAGTGACACAAATGGTCACTGGCAGAGTGAGATTTCCACCCATGCCTGTCTGACGTCAGGCTGGGTACGGGAGTGGCAGGTGGTGTCCACGTATGTCCTGTTGCTGGGTGGTTACTCTTACCAGACAACTTCATGATAAAAAAGGCCAGAGGAAAGACTCCAAGTGCCAAGGTCCTGGGTGAGAATGTGCCTGGGGTGTTTGAGGAAGAGCCAGGACACAAGGGCAGCTGGGGCAGAGGGAGCTGGGGTGACAGGCAGGAAGTGAAACCAGAGGCGGTGGGGCTGGATGCCACAGAGCCTGACCTCCAGAAGAGTTCTGGGAAAGCTTCAGGTTTACGTACCTGCTGATACGCCCATGGCTCGGCATGCTTCCCTCAACCCCTAGGTTTTCATGATATTTCAACACGAACACCCGCCAACTAGAAAGTTCTTCCGTTTCTCTTAGTACAAATTCTCCAGGGTGGCCACCTCATTGGCCGAGCCCAGGCTGGGCACTACATTAATTGAGGTCCTCGTCCCCTCGGCCAGAGGGCTGAGTGGACTGGCTGCCCTGTCCCTGGCTGGGCCTCTGCCTGGTCAGGATGTGAAGGTATCCCATGAAGGGAAACTATGAATGGGACCTGGAATTATTCATGGGATCCAGGCAGACAATCCAGAGACGGAATCAGGTCAATGGGAGAAAGTCTCTCCTTCTGTTCTCTGTTCTGCTCTCATCCCTTGACAGTGCCTGCGAGAAGGGGCACTGGAAAGGAGCAGAAAGTCCTCCGTACACTGTGGGCAGTTTGATTCTAGTGAAGGATGAGATTAGGCAGGAAGACAATACCTTCATTTATTGATCTGCTTGAAAGTATGACGGGATGAAAAGACACCTTGATGGGTAGGAAAGATTCAGAATTAGATTTGCTGAATCTCTCCAGAACAATTTTTTTCTACTTCTTATCACCTGGTCTCTCGAAAACCTAGTCTCTGAGTTTTCCTCATGTAGCACACAATTATTTTCTAAGTATCAAGGAAAAGCTTCTGTGAACCCTAGGACTGAGTTCTCACCCTAATTTTCTCAGCAGGGAGACGGCACAGCCTCCTGCCTCTCAGATAATGCCAACTGACCCTCAGAAACCTCTACCGGCTGAAAACAAGAGACAGACTCCCAGCATAGAGGAGGGGGCTGGTGAAGGTCGCGCACGAGGCTCAGTCATTCCTGCCATCCCCGGGTCCAGGCCCTGGACAGGGCATCCCTACTCTGAGCCCCCCACAGAGACCACAGAGAAGAGAGCACAGCAGGTCAGCAGAAGGGCAGTTGCCTCATCTGTCCTCCTCCCGACCGGGAGCCCCCCTTGTCAGGCTGTCCCTGGTCTCCCTCCAGCAGTGCGGAAATCCATCACTTGCCACTCTGGTTTTTACCAGATCTCAATTTCCTAGTGTCAGGAAGTCTCGTGTTCTCCATAGCACGTTCACGTCTCCTTTCGTAGAGGGAAAAGGACTCAAGTTCCTCTTTTTCATACAACAGCTGATGTCTCTGCATCTGCTTTCTCCTTCTCCTGAGCACAGAGCCCAGAGGAATCATCGTGGAAATGCAGTGCAATAGGCAATAACCCCGGCTAAGTCCCACTGTCTAGTTTAAGTACTACTTGTGCTGCCCAGCTCATTTGCTCCCACCCACCTGGGCCCCGAGCCACCCACAGCTCTCCCCTCACTGACTTCTTAGAGTCAAGCCCAGAAGTTGGACCCCCAGCTGCTGAATAAGGAGCACAGTTACAGAATAAGGAGCTGGAGTGGACAGCTGTCCCCAGGACATGGCAGACCTTTGGGTGCAGTGCCCTGAGTCCGAAAGGCCCAACCCCGGCCAAATGGAAAGACACCTGCCTCCCAAGTCTCTAGCCTAACTCTCCTGCTCTTTTCCTGGCCTCCCCCTCAGAACAAGGAAGGTTTTGATACCCGCTGTGACATTCAGCCCTCACCGACTCATCCTCATGTAGCACAGGGCTCTCCTGGCTGTTTGCATTTCAGGACATTATTGTCGAGTAGTGGAAGACCTCCTTTGTCTTGTATTAAAGGAATCGCAAGAGAAGTGAGGTAGAGGAGCTACTTTGAAGGAAAATTCTTTCCCCACAGTTACGAATAATTCCTTAATGAATGCACGCACGCACACACACACACACACACACACACACACACAAATACATAGTATATTCATATACACAGAAATACATATATAAGTATAATACTGATTATCTACATAAGATAATTACCGAGAAGTGGAATTGCTGAATCAAATCGCGTGCACGTTTTTCTAAAGTTTTTGACTCATTTTGTCAATATTGTCAATAGTCCTTCAAAACGATTACACAAATTCACCTTCAAAGCAGCAGAATATGACAGTACACTTTCTCTCACAGCCTGCTAACACTGACTATAGTCAATGGAGTGTTTTTTCCTCTGTCTTTAAAAAAGTTTTATTGATGAATAATAATATTTTGCTTTAATGAGAATATCTTTCTTTACTTGTAGAGTTGAACATTTTTCATATATTTGCTGTATTAAATCTCTTTTTAAATCGCCTATTTATTTCCTTTGCTTTTTCTATTAAGATGATTCATCTTTTATTTAAAAATTAGTTTTAGGGCTTCCCTGGTGGCACAGTGGTTGAGAGTCCACCTGCCGATGCAGGGGACACGGGTTCGTGCCCCGGTCCGGGAAGATCGCACGTGCCGCGGAACGGCTGGGCCCGTGAGCCGTGGCCGCTGGGCCTGCGCGTCGGGAGCCTGTGCTCCGCGACGGGAGGGGCTACAGCAGTGAGAGGCCCGCGTACCGTAAAAAAAAAAAAAAAAAATTTTAAGAGATCTTTTTACAGTAAGTATATTCATCCTTTATTTGATATGGATGTTACAAAAATGTTTTTCACTTTATCATTTGCCTCTTTATTTGTTGTTGATATTTCCACATATGCAATACATTTATGTCATCAAATTTACTAGTCATTTTCTTCAGGGTTTCTGCCTTTAGAATTATACTTAGAAAGTCATTCTACACCCTTAGATTATATAACCATATCAATATTTTCTCTTGGGACGTTCACTTTACATTTAAATCTTTAATCCATCTGGAATTTATTATGATAAATTATGCAGACAGAAATCTTATCACACACTAAAATCTGGTAAATATATCTGTGACTGTTTCTGGGTTTTCACTGAAATCCACTGATCTGTTGAACTACTACTATGTCAGTATTACAATCCTCTATTTTGATGCTTTGAATAATACATTTTGACATGGGGCGTTACATTTCAAGAATGACAATAATAAACCAGAAAGCACTTAAAAGTGGAGTTAGAAAACCACTGCATATAAAAAATATTTTAAAAACTAAGAAAGTTTAACTTTGAGAAAAGAGGATTCAATTCCTGTCAGAAGCAGGAATTCAGTAAGTAACTGAAGGGGGTTACATCAGAACTATTTTTCAAATAGTTAAAGATATGTTATATGGATTGGAATAAATCTGGATGGCTCTAGAGGAAAGAACTAGGGCTAAGGGGTGGAAATTACTAGAGGAAAATTTTGGTTCCACAAGGGACCTTCCGTTGTTCTTCAAGAGAACAGGCCACCTCAAAGGAGGGTGGGGCCACAGAAGTCAGATCCTCTTCACTGAAAAAGTTAAAAAATAGGTAACTCATTTTTCCAGGATGCAATGAAAGGGACATTTGCAACAATAAGTGGCTGGGCTATCTGAAGGACATTCAAACTCTAAAATCCTGGCATCTACAATCGTATTATCCTAAAAAAAAACCCAACAGCATAACTTTACTGACATCAAGACTCAGTCTCTGAGGAATGAGCATTAAGGGATCCTTAAGGCAGTCCAGCTAAGCCATTGTTTTCCAGAACCTTAGAAGCTGTGGTTCATTTTTTGTCTATGAGGTGGTGTGTGCAGGGCTGGGATTGGGCTGCAGGATATAGAGCAAATAGAAATGTATTACGTCCCCACAGAGCCCTCTTTTTCGTTTGCACTTTTAGGCATGTCTCAGGATGCCCTGGGGTACAAAGGGCCATGTCCCCAAACAACAGAAAAGTAGCTCCAGAACCCTGGGATCTCATTTTCATCCTGATTCTACAGACACCACAGCACCGAGCAGAAGTCTGTTCTGTCCCCTCCTCACCTCCATGCGGGGTGGGGAAGAAAACTTCCTTTAATGCCTCAGTAAAATATTCTGAGGTCCCAGGAGCTGTCCTATTCCAACGCAGCGATTTTATCTATTATTTATCCCATGGCTTTTGGAGAGGAGATGTCTCAGTCATGCAAAGAAGAGAAGCAGATCTTTGAAGCAGCCCGCTTTGGGCCGTTTCCTTTGGGAGTAAGCGGTAGCCCAGAACAGGAGAGCAGAGGTGTCTTCTCTCCGGGGCTAAGCATCCCCGTGTAGGAGATCTCACTGCTGAGGACATGAGCTCAGCAAGTGTCCAGTTACCTAAGTACCCTGGCTGTCATCTTCTGAAGACCAACAGGTTTGTTTGGGGATTTTTTTAACATCTTTATTGGAGTATAACTGCTTTACAGTGGTGTGTTGGTTTCTGCTTTATAACAAAGTGAATCAGCTATACATATACATATATCCCCATATCTCCTCCCTCTTGCGTCTCCCTCCCACCCTCCCTATCCCACCCCTCTAGGTGAAGACCCACAGTTTTGACTTCATTAAAGGCATAGGTAGACGGGGAAAGCACTACAGTCCGTCAAGGTCACCAAAGCCTAAAGTAAAAATACTTTATGGGCAAAAGAGGTGAGTCATACAAGATGCTACAAACTATTAAGATGGATATAATTAAGCATTAAAATATAAAGAGAGGAGTATATGGGCCTCATAAACATAATGTTGAGCAAAAAAAGCCAGACACAAAAGTTTTATATTAATCCATTTATATAAGCATGTCAAAACAAACTAATTTATGAAGTCAAGGTCAGATGGTTATCTTTGGGGCGGGGAGATGGTAGTGTCTGGAAGGAGGCACCCAGGGGCTTCTGGGATGCTAGTGATGTTCTGTTTCTTAAATGAAGTGCGGGTTACTTGGATGTCCTCAATTTGTGAAAATCCACTGAGTTATGCATTTATGATTTATGCACGCATTTGGATGTGTTATATACCTCAATAAAAAAATTCCGAACAAGAAGGGAGGCAAAAAATAGATAGTTTTTCCGTAGGGTACTGATTAAATTGGCAAATACAACAAAAATGAGGAATTTTTAAAAATAATCCAAAACAAGAGGGAGGCGGTAATTGCCACTTCTCAGCACTGTTCTGAGCGCTCCCGTGGTTTTGTGCCATTTAAATCTCCTAGCAGTGTGCAGGTAGGGATGCTTTCTTCATTTCTGCAGTGAAGGGTACAGAAGCACTGAGCGATTATGTGAGAGAGTAGAATCACATGATCTGAGTCTTCTGGACTCAAATCCTAGGCTCTAGTTTTCACTAAATATTTACAATATAGAGAGCAAAGTTATATGCCCCCAAAACCCAAGGAGAGGAGAGCTCGATTCAGATCCTCTCCAGGCTTAGAAACTGAAATCCAAACACCAAGGAGACCTTGCAAGTCAGGGAAGAGTCCAAGTGCTCCCAGGGACCGACTGCTGAGGCTTGGTGCGACACTGGAAATTCACTTTTGGGGGTCCTCTGTCATCAGACCATAACAATCCCTCCAGCTAGAGCAGCAGCTGAGTCATGGTGTTTTACAGACTTCTCCAAAGCCAGAGAAGGGGAAGGGAGTGGGGGAGAGAGGCAGAAAACGCAGGTGGCCTGTCCCAATTCAGACACTTAATCAGATCAGTTAAGCAGAAACATGGGCCTCCAACAAAATTAAATTACGGTTTCTTCATGCCCTAATGGAAAGTTCATTGCCCCAGGCTTCAGGAAACTGTTCCAGTAACTGGCTCTGCCATTAAGTATCTGTTCTAACCTCTCTGGGCTTCGTTTTCTTCATCTTATAATGAGAAATTTAAGAGATTTTTCTCTGCATCCCTTCCAGCCCAGACTTATGACCTAAAATACTGGGGTTCAAATATCTGCTTGGGAAAGGATTCTAACCCCAGATCTGAGCACAGGATTTAGAGTTAGGAAACCTGAGATTACATTTTAACTCAAAGTATGGTACTTTGCAATTTCTTTGGCCTCAGTTTCCTATTCTGGAATAGGAAAGGACTGTTACCAAGATTGAATGAGCTAATGAACGGTTCTCAAACTTGACCTTGTACAGAATCAGACGGTGGGGCGGGGGGGCAGTGAAGGGACGCTTATTAAAACACAGATTGCTGGGTCCTACTCCCAGTACTTTTGACTCATTAGGCTTGGGATGGAACTAAGAATTGGCATTTCTATCCCATCCCCAGGTGATGCTGATGACGCTGGTCCTAGGATCACACTTTGAGGACCTCTGAGTTCATGTATTTAAAAGCTCATAATAGAGTGAATCTGAATTGTTTGGGCTTAAGCTAAATGGGAAATGGTTTCTCGACGCTAAAAATGCAGCCATGTAGATGATTCATGTTCTTACCCGAGAAGCAGTTGGGGTATAAACCCAACGCCCCGAGGCTCTACCAGCCTGTGGGTTCTGCTGGGATAGTATCCACACTGATACCCCATTTTACTGTGTGTGCTGACAAATTCCAGACCAGGTATTTGGGAGACTTTGTCGTCTACACGTGGATCTCACGTTCTTCTATGAGGTTCTCTCTTTGTTAGTGTTGTTCCTCCCTACACCCCAAACCACTTGATAGTGGTCCCTTGTCACAGCTGGTTTACTCTGGAGGACCACACTTTCCTGACCAGGGGCTATTCTGCCCACAGGGCTGCAGCTTCAAAACCATGAAAGTGTTACATCTCCTCCAGCCTTCACAGAGGCATCGTTCACAGAAAAGCAAGAATGGCCTTCTGTTCAACCCTGTTGCCCGTGTCACCTGAGCCCTGATGTAACACTGTTTGTATCCTTCATGGAAATACTTCATTACAGAGACCATATTCGGTTCTCGCCAAGTCCCTTTCTTTTCCTGTGACTGCATTCCAAGCTTCTCTTGCAATCAAGTTGGGGCCACGTGACTAGTTCTGGTTTATAAGGGGCAATGATGTATGTGCAACTTTTGGGCCAAATCACTGAAAAGGGGCTGTGATTTCCCCATGCCCTTTGTTCCCTCTCCAGGGATGTGGGTGCTACATGTTCCAAAGGCATAGTAGACACAAGTGACTCGGATTCCCAAGTCACTTATAGAGAGGAGCAGCCTTGGGGACAGACAGCCGACCCTGACTTGGTGAGAAATAAACCTTTATAATAAGCCACTGAGATTTTCCCCTCAATGCAAGTTAGTCCAACCTAAGACAGAGTTCCTTTAGTTTTGCTTACTAGTCCACGCCTTCTAGGGTTCAGCCTAAAACTAGGAGCGAGGCCAGAGAACAGACACTGTAAACTCCTTCCCATCTCCACATCCTTCCCATTTTTCCCCTTAATACAATTCCTTCCTACTCTATGTAAATATCACCTACAGATAGTCCCAGGGGAACAGAGTCATAAGCTCTGGTGACCAGTCAGATTTTAAGTCTGGTAGGAGCTTGGTGGTGGTGGTGATGTACGGGGGAAGAGAGTATTTCTTTGTTACTGGGGGGATGGAGTGATAATAGTACAGCACTGACTATAAACCACTCCCCAGAATATAATGCTGCCAGGTAGACCTGAGAATTGTCTGTGTAGAGAGCATCACCTTTCCCGGGGGGTGACTATATGGCTTTCTTTTGGGGATAATCCTACAGGGATAAAAACGTGTTAGTTCCCCTCAATTTGCAGTAATGAGACAAGAAGGGGCACTGAGATTTCTCATGCACCTCATTTCAACATCCTCCAATGGAAATGCCCTTAGAATGTTGCTGGGATCCTGGAACATGTGCATGGATCCTATTTTGGTTCTCCTCCTAGTTGCTGGGCAAAAAATATACCCAGTTTGACAAATCTTTTGCCAGGTGGTCATACCAGTAGTAAAATGGTCTTCAGAGTACACACAGAAAGAATGCATGGCTCAACAGGCGAAATCTAAACTAAGGAAAATGCAGCTAGTTATGACCAAGTACCATGGTCCAGTAATGGTGGTAGGGCCAGGAGAGATGTGTTGGAATGGAGTATAGATTTGCCAGAGCTTGGGCTCACTATGGGTGGGCAAGTTCAACATTTCTGCAAAAGGTTGGCAGACAGACCCGCCATAGTTGGGTCATATTTCTGCTCCGTCCTTAGGTCAAGGAAGGTGGCAGCATCTATAAGACAGATAAACTTAAACTGCTGACAAGTTTGCCTTGGGAATAAAAACGTTTCATCATATACAATATTTCACCTTTTAAAATTGTTTTCTTCCTTCCCTTCAAACAATTTTTGCATGTCCTTGTTATATCTCATCCTTATAACTATGCTACCTGGTAGATGTAGTAAAAATGAGGGGCAAAACAGGAACCGTTTACCTGGTCTCCAATAATGCCAGGTACTGTGTGTAGGACAAATGGACTCATTTAATCCTCGCCATTTTCTTGTGAGAAATGTCAACTTTGCTGTAAATCAAGAAACTAGGACCCAGAGATGATAACTTTCCCACCGTCACACAGGTAGTAACAGCAGTACCCAGATTCCAAGCCAAGTATATATGAACTCAAAGCTCATCCTCTTTCCGTGGACGTTGTTGTATCTGTTAACCAATGTCATATAGCAAATCCACAGTGCAATGAGGCCCAGGAGCAGCTTCTGCTAATTCCCCCTGACGGCTAGTTCTGAGCTTTGTTTGGTAAACCATAGTGCATAATAGGGCCTGACGGTACAGGGCCAGCCCCCGCCCACCTCCCACTGCTTCCCCACCCCCAACTCCACACACTCCCAGTACCTAAGCAAGCTCCAAGGTACAGAACAAAGATAATTTAAGAGCACTTACAAAAAACTGCATCCAGGACCCAACTTTCAAGATTTACCAGTGACGCCCTCCTATTACACTACTGTACTGCAGAAATAGTAAAATTAGGGAGTAAAGTTGCTCTACATTTTTAAGTTAAGTGTTTGTACTCTGAATATTTCCCAAGTTCATTTGAGACAGTTTATGAAATGAAGTACTATATGAAGTAAGATAATGAAAAAAACAAAAGACATTCAAAAGTCACGTAAATAGGGGTTATCAAGCACTTGAGATGAGTTAATTATCACTGCTGAGCCTGAAATTTAGCTGTATTTCCTAGCAGGTAATGCATAACAAGGAAACATAGTTCTCATTATCTAATGATAATAATTTTTTAAATAATTAGTTTTAAAAAACTATGTGTGTGGGCTTCCCTGGTGGCGCAGTGGTTGAGAGTCCGCCTGCCGATGCAGGGGACGCGGGTTCGTGCCCCGGTCCGGGAAGATCCCACATGCCGCGGAGCGGCTGGGCCCATGAGCCATGGCCGCTGAGCCTGCACATCCGGAGCCTGTGCTCCGCAACGGGAGAGGCCACAGCAGTGAGAGGCCCGCGTAACACACACACACAAAAAAATTGATAACTTTTCCATAGGACATCTGGGGTTTTTTTGTAGAAACAATCAAATAGTGTGTAAACAACAATTACATCTCTAAATTTCCAATTCTTATCCTCTCGTTTTTCTGTTTAATTTCATTTGTTAGAACCTTAAGCATAATGTTGCCACTAATGGTGATTGACAATGGACATTCTTGCCTTTTTCCTTTAATCTATGATCTTTTATAATTAATTATAATATTTGCTGTAAACAGTAGATGCCAGTATTAGGTTAGGAGGCTACTCCTAATTTGCTGAGATCTTTTTTTAATCATGAATGCGTGTTGAGTTTTATTAAATCCTTTTCTCTGCATATATTAAGATGATCAATTTTTTCCCCACTTCTTCATTGAAGAAAACAACTGTTGTAGCCAGGATAAATCATAGAGTATTAGATTATTAGAACTGGAAGCATCTTGAGATATCATCCAGTATTCTCAATGGGACTCCCTTGGCATCTAAGCCGGGGAAATCTTTACTGTTCGAGATTGTCCTACATATTACAGGAGGGCTAACAAGCCTGGTGCTCTTATAGGAACCCAGATGCACTCTTTAAGTCATCTGGAAATCAAAAGCTGTCCCCACATATTTACAAACGTCCTCGAAGGTGCCCCTGCATCACTTTGACACCACAGGGACCCACAGATGCTCAGGGACCTATAGGGACTGTCCTGAAACTGAGAGTTACCAAGTTCTCCCT
The DNA here is from genome assembly GCF_963455315.2 of Globicephala melas. Classification (NCBI taxonomy): domain Eukaryota; kingdom Metazoa; phylum Chordata; class Mammalia; order Artiodactyla; family Delphinidae; genus Globicephala; species Globicephala melas. Next base: position 20,524,099 of record NC_083322.1, read on the forward strand.
TCAGACTCGCTTTAGAACTATTTTGACTACCCTGCTCTGAAATCTCCGCTTCCGCGCCCCACCCCCAATCCCTGCTAAAGAGTTGCTGAATGATTCTGACCCCTTCTAATTTCCTTTTGTTCCCGCCCTAAGCAATCCTTTCAGGATCCCTATTTTCTCTCACCATAAGCCGCTCTAAAGACCCATCTCTTTTCCCCACTCCTGCTGGCCCTTCTCTGGACAGTCACACCTGACCTGACACCAACCAGTCCCACCAGAGGTCTTTGGGAATACGGTGGACCTCAGCAGTAAGAGAGGAAAGAAGGGGACTTCGTGAGATTGAAGAAACCAATCTTCTGCTGCATTCTGCCCCTCTTCACTTAGCCATGGCCTTTCCAGTAAGAGAGCAGCCTCCACCAGCTCCAAGCTCCCTCCCCACCTTGGGCATACACCTGGGCTGCGAGGCACAGTGCCAGCAGATACCCAGGGAGGCTCTGCCCAGTCTTCTGCAAGCCTGACCTCTTGTGGGTGTTGGGGGAGCAGCCCGCAGCCTCCTGGGTCCTTGTCATATGTCCTTACTTTCTAAACCACTGCAGCAGGGGACGGGACGTGGAGGCTCTGGGCTGGAGTGTGTGTGTCTGTTTGGGGGATGGTGGTGGTGGCAGGGGTGGATGGACAAAGCTCCGTCCAGAGGACAGACTTCATTGCCTTCCACTTGGAAGGAAAAGTCAAAGCAGCTAGTTCCATTCGGGATCTGAGAGCTTACCAGGAGCCTTGTGAAATCATTCTGTCCTCCCCAACCAAACCATCACATATACGTCAGAAGCATATCTTGGTCTTAATGCATTTTACTCCCGTCACTCAGACATTCAAAACATTTACTGAGTATCTGCTGTGCTCAAAGATAAATAAAGCAGTCCCCAAGCTCAAGTGCTTCCCAGTCAGGTGGGGAGAAACCCAGGAACATTTCAGGAGAGGGTGCCCGGTGTCCCAGCAGAGGTATGAACTAAAGTCTATGGGAGGGGGGCTCAGAAGGCTTCCCTGAGGGGAGTGACGCTTGTCCCTCTGTCTGAGGCTTGTTTCGGGGATAGGCAGGCCAGTACAGTCATCCCAGCAGACATGTGGGTGGGCGGCACCCATTCTACAGCTCTCCCGTTCCCACCACTGCCTGCCCCTCAGGAAGCTTCTGCTCCAGCCACGTTGAGGCTCTAGACTCCACCCTTCAGTCAATAAGCAGGCGAGAAAGAGGAGGCGGGAGCAGCGTGACACAATCCCAGACACCTGCACCAGGGAAAGAAGAGGTGTGTGCAAATCTGGCTGGCCAGCTCAGCAATGGACAGCCAGCCAGAGATGGGTTCTGAGTCCAATATGGGCTTCTTTGGGCTCTCAAAATATGTACATTTGAATCACAGATGCAAGCAACTGAAAGACATTTTAGAAAGTATTATTCCAATACTTTCTCGATATAAAAGCTGCCATAACAATTTCCTACGTTTCAACTGTTTGATTTTTTGATAGTCACGAAATGAATACTGATTGTTAATGAGGAAGAGTGAAAAACAGAATTCCTAAACCCCTTACTAATTTATATTTTGATGGACAGTGAAACACAGAGGGCATTCTTCTCCTGCCATTTGTTAGCTGTGTGATCCGATACAAGTCACTTAACCTCTCTAAGCCCTTTCCTCATCTATAAAATGAGGAGAAGGCTATATTCCATGCACGACTGTGGTGAGGACAAAAACAACGTGCATTTGGCAGGTGCTTGATAAATGACAGCTAGTATTATTACTCCTAGGAACTAGCATGGAGATAGCGCCTGTGACTATCACTTCTAAGAATGATTTCTACGCCAGAGCTGTAGTACAGACCAAACCTAGCAAGGATTACATTCCAGAGTAAATAAAAATGGGGATTCAGTTAACGAAATCTTGCCAGGTCAATAAGGCAGAGGGGAAAGTCACTATCAGTTTCCTTGTTATAGACCTGTCAGGAATCAATAAAGAGGATGTGGTACATATATACAATGGAATATTACTCAGTCATAAAAAAGAACGAAATAATGCCATTTGCAACAACATGGATGGGCCTAGAGATTATTATACTAAGCGAAGTAAGTCAGAAAGAGAAAGACACATACTATATGGTATCACTTACATGTGGAATCTAAAATATGACACAAATGAACTTATCTACAAAACAGAAACAGATTCACAGACATAGAGAACAGACTTGTGGCTGCCAAGGGCAGGGCGGAGGTGAGGGAAGATTGAGAGTTTGGGGATTAGCAGATGCAAACTATTATATATAGGATAGATAAACAATAAGGTCCTATTGTATAGCACAGGGAACTATTTTCAATATCCTGTGATAAACCATAATGGAAAAGACTATGAAAAAGAATACTTATGTATAACTGAGTCACTTTACCGTACAGCAGAAATTAACGCAATATTGTAAATCAAGGGACTTCCTTGTGGCGCAGTGGTTAAGAATCCGTCTGCCAATGCAGGGGACAGGGGTTCGACCCCTGGCCCGGGAGGATCCCACATGCCGCGGAGTAACTAGGCCCGTGCGCCACAACTACTGAACCCGTGTGCTGCAACTACTGAAGCCTTAACGTCTAGATCCACGCTCCGCAACAACAGAAGCCACCGCAATGAAAAGCCTGCGCACCGCAATGAAAAGTAGCCCCCTCTCGCCGCAACTAGAGAGAGCCCACACGCAGCGATGAAGACCCAACGCAGCCAAAAAATAAATTTAAAAAATTTTAAAAAGCATTATAATCAACTATATGTCGATAAAATTTAAAAATTAAATAAAATTTTAAAAATAAAATAAAATCAGACCTGTCAGGAGACACACCAGGCAGTGCTGCTCACCCAGACAGCCATCCACCCATCCACCCATTCCAGGTAGGGAATGGCAATAAGAACACACAACTGCTATGAGTTCCTGGAGGTCACAACCATGTCCTATCATGGTGGACATAAACAGGACAGTCAACAAAAAAGAGAGATGACCTAATAACAAATTTAAAATATTTATTTGGACTTATTAGCAATTTAAAATCTGTAAATAAAAATAATACCATTTTTTCCACCTAACAATGTAGCAAGTGTATTTAAAATGAGAATTCTTGGTGTTTATACGGGATCTGGAAACTAACACAATATTGTAAAGCAATTATACTCCAATAAAGACGCAAAAAATAAAAGTGATGCTGGGAATCCAGATTGTTGTAACCTTTCCAGTGGGCAGGGGGAAGGGGGGGGGGCGGGGGGAGGTGTAGAGCAGGCGTCTCCTCCCCAACAATGCCTCTGTGGGCTGCCTGCTCCTGCCCCAAAGCAAATCTTCTCACCCCATAAAAAATGTGTATTCGCTTTGACCTCACTGCTTCGTTTCTAGAAACTTATCCTTGCAAATAACAATGGCATGTGCAAAACATACAGCTATAGAGATGCTCTTCAGAGCTCTGTTTGTAACGTTGAAAAGCCGGAAGCAATCTAAGTGCCAGCAACGATGCTTGGCTGAAGTAGCAACACATCACGGAAGCCAGTCCACTCGGGAGCTGGAGAGACTGCAGTGGGCTTCAAACCCCAGCTCTTCTACAAGCTCCCTGTGTGACCTTGGGCAAAATATTGTCTCCAAACCTGTCTCTTCTCTATAAAAGGCAGACAGTAATAGTATTTACCTCACAGATTTGTGGCGAGGAATAAATTAGATGATGCGTGCAAAGCTTAGCCCATAGGAAGCATTTTATAAATAGCTGCTATTATTAAATAAATTATGCTATAACCATATGATGAAATTGATTGCAAACATAAAAAAATGCCGTAGAAAACTTTCTAATACGCTGGGAAATGTTTATGGGCATTGTTAAGTGCAAGGAACAGGTCATATTACTGTATGATATCTGTTTTTGCTAAAAATATATTTTTTCAACATAAATAGACTCACAGACATAGAAGACAAACTTATGGCTACTAAAGAAGGGGGTAGGGATAAATTAGGAGTTCGGGATTAATAGATACACACTACTGTATATAAAATAGATAAACAACAAGGACCCACTGTATAGCACAGGGGACTATATTCAGTATCTTGTAATAACTTTATAATAGAAAAGAATCTGAAAAAGAATATATATATATGGATAGCTAAATCACTTTGCTGTACACCTGAAACTAACACAACACTGTAAATCAACTATACTTCAATTTTTAAAAGTTCTATTTTTTCAGAGGGAAAAAGAGTAAAATAATTTACATCAAAATGCTAACCGTAGTTATTTCTGAGTAATGGGATAGCAGGATATTTTGTTTCCTTATTTGGGCTTTTCTACATCTGCCGATTTTTCCTCAAAAAGGAGGCAGAAGGAGGGTGTCATTGGGAACGTGAATGTGCTTGCTATTCATTTTTTGATGATAAAGATGAACAAGAATTGTTTTTATCTGTAAAGACACTCTAGAAAATGGAGGTAGAGAATGGTGCCCTGCAAAATTCCCAATAAGGTGTCCCTGCCCCGTGCCCTTCCTGGGCAGAAATAGCCTAAGAAACTCCCTAACCCAGAGGGCAGCTGGTCCCCCAGCCTGTGAGCCCATCCTGAGGGGTCTCACCTGAGGCTGTGGGTGCCGCTGACCACCTACCCCCAGTCCACTTACAGCAGGAAGGCAGGTAAAGAAGAGAGCATGGGGGAAGGGTGGGGACTGGGAAACCAGGTGGGGAGGAGGGGAGGGACTGGGCCAGGGAGGAAGGGGCAATCTCCCCCCTCACTTTACACGCCCCCCCCTTCCCCTGGACCGGACCTTGCTATCCCCTTTGACCCAACTTGCACAGGGGCCCCCGTTTCCCCACTGTATAACGTTTTCACGTTTTTCTTGACCACGGGATCTCCCAGGGCAGAGCCACCTTGGCCCCAGTACCATAAGGGAAGGTCCAGGGTAGGTATGGCCATTTCCTGGCTAGGCCCCTTCCAGGTCAGGCCAGAGCAGGGCTGGAGGGGATAAAAGGGGAAAAAAAGCAAGCCGAGGAACACAGGCATAACCTTTCTGTTGGACCAAGGAAAGAGAAGGTGGGTTTGGAGCGACTCAGAAATCAATTCAACTGGCCTCCACTCCTTTCTGCAAATCTAACCCCCAAGTAAACAACGTGTTCCGAGAGCACAGAGATGCGGAACACCCCACACCCCCAATACGAATGGATACAGAAGTAGCCTTCAGGTTTCGGTTTTTAGGCTGGAAGCCACGGCAGATGGGGAGTCCCGCTCGGTCCCGCGGGCTTTGTCATTATCATTCAGCATCTGTGCTGCATGGCCACGTCCACAGAGCACCTTCCCATCACATGTCAAAGGTGTTTGTGGAACTGCAGTGGCTTCCCAGCTACCTGCGATGACTCTCCAGCTCTCCTGGGGCTTGGCACACTTTGGGATGGCTTTCTGAGGAGGTTTTCTGGAGGGTTAACCTTTGACTGGGGTGATTTGGGGTGATGCTCCTAGGGTAAGAAAAAGCTTCTCTCCCGTGTCTTAAAATAAAAATGATAGTGATATTTGCTGACTTGCCAAAACCACAGGACTACTGGTGATGAATGAATGGGACTGTCAGAGAAAGACTTGAAGGCCCCCAGGAAAAGAGGTATTTTAACACAGCAAGGCCCAATTCTGTCAGATGGCAAAGCCCTGCTCTTAACTGCTCCAGTCTACCATCTTGGGAATAACTGTAGCTTGCAGACTGAGCTGGCTGCCACGTCCCAGGAGACCCCAATTGGAATGACTGCATCATACTCATGGCCTGGACCTTTTCAGTTTTGAAAACTTGAAAGGCCAAAGTATTTCTTTCTGTACCATCCGTAGGCAAGAGCTTTGACTCCCACCTGCCTGATCCTTGGCACTTCTTGATTTCCGGGGAAAAATGGCAAGGAATGCTATTTGGGGATAAAGATGGAAAAAGGGAAGGCATTCTGAGCAGGGCTACGTGGGGCTGGTGGCAGCCATTCCCTTGGTGTGAAAAGCCCTGTCATTCTTCCCCTGCTGCCCACCCACCTTCCCAGCATTGGCTGGAACGCAAAGAGGGCATTACTGCATCCCACCCTTACCCTTGACTAACAAAAGATTTCTTCCGGGCTTCCCTGGTGGCACAGTGGTTGAGAGTCTGCCTTCCGATGCAGGGGACACGGGTTCGTGTCCCGGCTGGGCCCGTGAGCCAGGGCCGCTGAGCCTGCGCGTCCGGAGCCTGTGCTCCGCAACGGGAGAGGCCACAACAGTGAGAGGCCCACGTACCGCAAAAAAAAGATTTCTTCCCCTGGGTGGGAGCTGTGTCTTTTGTTCCTGAGAGCTTAAGGCATTTTGGAATGCCCAACGGCAATGACAGAACTCTGAATAGCCCTACCTGGGACACTTTAGGAGTGAGTCTTAAGCTGTGTTTGCCTAATTGAGTTAGGACCTGTCAGTCATCAGTTATGTTATAAATACACTGAGAGCTAGAAACTCTTCTCAGATAGGAAAATAATGGGCTATGCAAAGTGGATCTGGGGCTTGGAGATGGAACAGGTAAAAAGAGGAGGTAGGCAAACCAGCAGATGCCTGCATGACCTCCAAGGAGGCAGACATACCTACCCATCACCACAAGCCCCTCCTCCCCTCCCCCTCCCCCTCCCCTCCCCCTCCCCCTCTCTCTCCCTCTCTCCCTCTCGTGCACCAAGGTGAGTGCAGGATTCACAGATGAACAGGGACCTGTTCTTGGGCATGTTTGAGTCAAAGTCTTGGCAGATATGAATGGCAGGAATTTCCCATCATCCTCCCTTCCTCTTGTCAACTGCTGGAACTGTCTGAGCTGGAAGGCAGGCTGACAAGGTTAAGGGGAGAGAAGATCTGATATGCTATCATGCTTCTCAGGTCCCTGAGAGGCAGGCTTTTGTGGAGCGGGTCCATGGCCTCCCTCTGCTCCCCTCCCCAAATAACCCTCCAATGTGCCAATCAGAGACAAAGATAAGAAGCTACCTCTCAGTCCTCCTCCCAGAGCCTAAACCTTCAGACAATTATTTATGGGAGCTCTGCAGTGTCTATCAACCAGCCTCAAGCCTGGGGCCTCCTTTCCACGTGGTGCTGCCATGGAAGCTGCCGCAGTAGTGTGGACTGCATGCTGCAGGGGACGGGACGTAGCTCTTACACACACCTGTGCATCATCTTGGCCACCATCACTTGACAATGACAGCCATTGAAAGTTCAGGCCATGTCCACTGCTGAAACTGCCGGCTATGAGACAGACCTGTAATCTATGGACGGGGGTCCACACTCCCGCTGCAGGTCAGCTAGACCAGGGCTACCCAAAGTGCGTATCGGGACTAAGCTGCACATTTTTTGTCACTGGTCCATAGTGAGGTAAGTACAGAAATCGAGAGCATCTGAAACCTTTATAGCAATCTGGCAGAGTAATTTAATGTGTTTATTCTAATAATTTAAAAGGGACTTGTATTTTTATCTTTGTTTCAGTTTCCCAGAAATGTATTCTAAAGAATACATTTTTTTAGAAAGATACATATTGTCTTAAAATATCATTCTGCAAGAAATTATCAAAGAAAAACCCTGTTCCTTCGTCGCAGATAGTTTGAGGAGCACGGATCTAGTTGCATCCACTGCTGCATTGAAATACGATACGGCATCGAAAACGCCAGGCTGCTAATTATTTGATCTTTCACAGGAATTCTCAAAGTGAGCGAGAGTGAGAGCCTGAGAGAGGGAGACAGGAGACAGCGGAAGGAGAGGGGTAGGCTGGAGGACGGAGAGGAAGTGCGTCCTTGCAGGGCAGTTGGTGCCACCTGAAACAGGAAAGTCTGCGCTCCAATAAACGGATGGGATAAATCCCGTCCTTTCTGGCTCTCTTTCCTGAGACGATGGCTGTGGAGCGAGTCAGAAGGAAGGCAGTACACCATAGATGTGGCCTCTCTGGGGGGCTGACCCAGGAAGCCCAGGGCAAGGGGATGCAACACCGTCAGGATGCAGGCGTCCTAAGCAGCAGCGCTCTCCTGGCCCGGCATGGCTGCCCCAAGGCCCTCTAGACTCTGTCTGCCTGTCTGGAGGTCCTCATCTCTACAGAGTACAGGGTGACAAGAACCCCAGCCCTCCCTATCATTTGAGTTGAGCAAAACTTCCTGAAGGAATTTTTCAGCTCAGGCAGGATATCCAGGGATTAAGAACAAAAGCATACAGTCAAACATCCTTGAGCCCGAGTTCTGGCTCCTCTGCTCCCTGCCTATGTGACATTCAGCACACAAGTCCTGAGGCCTCGGTGTTTGCATCTACAGCATGGACACAGCAATACCTAGTATCTGTTGATGGTTACACTATATGCTAGATATTGGCTATTGGCTTTATCTGGAATATCTCAAAATCACCCTATGAGATAGATATGTTTATTCCCATTTTCCAGGTGAGCCAACTGAGGCTTAGAGAGGTTAAGAACTTGGTGATTTCACACAGTGAGTCAAAGTCAGGACTCAGTCATCTGCACTCTTCTTCTCAGAGTTACTGTGTTTAATCATTATGGGATACTCAAATCACAGGACTGCTATAAAGATAAACAGTGCATTTATCACAGTGCCTTTCTAAATATGAGTTGCTACTGCTTTTGGCATTATTTTCCCAGGGATATCCCAGGGCCTTTGAATGTCCCCTGGCTTCAAGGCTACAACGTAGGGCAGCAAAAGCTTGGCAAGCTCCAGAAGGAGCCAAGCCAGGGTTTCCTTGGCAGGTGGCCCAGCCTGCACATCCTTTAATAGTCCAGGGTCTCCTAAAAATATGCCAACAGCAAATCAAAGGCTCTGAAGCAAATCACAACAGTCACTCAATTTCAGGCTCTAAAGCATGTTCAGTCTTGCACCTTTCACATCAGCTAAAAACTTCTTCCAAGCTCCCAGCTCCTGGATCCCTCTATCTCATCTTTCTAAATGCTGAGCCCCTCTCTGCAGAACACTCTAGATAGCAACGATTAAAAGAAGGGTGCAGGGCCAAAGCACAGGGAAGACATTTGGTGAGGTTGCCTGACTCTGTAAATATTTATGCCACTTGATGAGTCCGTGTTGGTGCCAGGACCCCCCCACCCCCACCCTGAGTTTCCCAAGGAGGAATTTTAGTGCAGGATGAGGGTAAAGCTGAATTCTATCTGATTCTATCCCAGACATGCCCTTGAAAACCTCAGACCCCTGCTAATGGGTACCTTCCGTTGAGAGTTGGCACTGTGCCAGGCAAGGTGTCCTTGGTTATCTCTCATCTGTGCACCACATAGCAGTGTAGGGATTAGTGTTCTCATTTTACAGATATGGAAACTGAGGCTAGAACAGGTAAGTAGCTGGCCTGAGTGATACAGCCAATAAGTGGAGAGCCCAGCTCTGCTTAGCACTAGTATCTGAGCTCTTCCCCTCCAGGAGGCCCTGTGTGTTCTCCCTCTGGGACAGGACCCTGGGTCTCTACTAGGTCTTAGTCGGCTCTCCTCCTTCCCTCTTCCCTGAGCTCTAGGGAGGGCTGCTCCACTACCAGCACGCCGAATGGTCCCTCTACACTGCCCCGCCGGGGGTGGATGTGTACTCTCTTTACCTGGCCCTCTTTGGGTCTCACTTGTTGTATTTCCAAGCTGGTGATACGGAGAGGAAGAGATCATCTCCTTTATTGGGCTGATGCAAGGTGATTGGAGCCCTTGCTTATCAGTGCTTAACCGCCTCCTGGTTTATAGGAGGGACTCATGTTAGAGCCCCTATTGGAGGCCGGCCAGCATAGCTTTGTTCCAGGCTCACAGGTTTCTGGAAACACAGAGTAGAAAAATGTCATAGCCCTTGGCCCCCAAGGGGCAGTGATGGATACTGTCAGAGACACAGTCTAAGCCCCTGGGTGACTGTGTCCCATGGGGATGACGGCACAGTGCCCAAGTGCCACCACATGAGAATCCCACTAGGTGCTTTGCTTGTTAAAACACAGACTCTAACTCACAGCACAGTCTGTGACAGAGGCCAGGAATGTTCCTAGGCTCCCGGTGATTCTGATGTTTACAGAAATGGTACAGTCTTTGACTTAGAGCGTGGGTTTTGGATCAGAACCATTTGGATTCAAATCCCAACTCTGGGCAAGTTGACTAACTTCCTTGAGCTTCAGTCCTCTTCCCATTGTGAAATAATAATAATAGCAACTCCTAAGACACCGGGAAGAGACGGAGAGAAAGTAATTTAGTTTGTGGCAGCCAAAGAGCTCTTCAAAGTTGCCCTGCTTAAGAGTCCTTCCATCCAAAATTTGAGAGGTGGTAAGTATTCAAGAAGTAACTTGGACTTGCTCTTGTAAGCCGGGCAAAATTGAGAAAACCACTGATGAGATCATCACAGGGGAAGGAGAGTGATTAGAACCAAGCTCTTCCTAATTCTAAGCTATCAATCAACACATCTGTAGTGAGCATCTGCTGGGGTTCAACATCACAGAACAACCAAGTTCTTACTGAGAGCAACTCAAATTTAAGTTAAGGAGATGAGGCAAAAACATACAAGTTTAAGTCAAATAAAAAGTTACTAAATGAACAAGACAGTCATCCAAAGATGCCCTATGTTCATTAATTCACTCAGCATGTATATTCATTCACTGCCTCTGGTACACCAGGGACTGGACTGGAAACCAGAGATACAAGGTTGAATACTATGGTCCTTCCCTCAAGGTACTGAAAGTCTAGAGAAGGAGACTGAGGAACAAATCAATGCTCATGACTAATTCAGTCTCTTCTGGCTCTGAGTATTGAGAAAGGTCAAGTTTCACAGTATCTGAAATACTTCCTTCGGGGACTGGGAGATCAGCTCTAATCAGCAGGAAGGTAGTCAAGGTCTGGTGACCCACCTCAGAGCATTCAGAGCTTCAGACCCAACGTCTAGAGACAAATATACTATGCAGACCACTATCAGAGTAACAACGGCAGGCAGTTTTGAAACTCTTGTCTAAACGTAGCTGTGAAGCATTAAAACAGGAGTAAATCATTTCAAAATGGTTAATCACAATCCAAGAGAAAGGGAAATACAGAGACCTGCCAGCCCACCGTTAATAACCCCAATGGTGTGAGGAGGCGCGAACAAAACTAGAGATGAGGGAATCCAATCATGGCCACACTTTCTGCAAAGCTCACAGCTTGGTTCCTTGAGGGGAGGAATAGCATCTGTTTGTTTACCACTATGTAGCTGGCACCTATCAGGGTGGATGCACATTAGGGATCTAAAAAACATGTACTGGATTCATGAATGAATGAACAATGAAACTGTCCAGATCTGAGAAAGCAAAGTGGTCAGTAGGCAGCCAACCGTAAGACCAGTAGATTCGTAGCAGATAGCTCTCTTTAGAGTCCAAGCTTCTCTGAGTTCTAGACCTGTGTATCCAACTGTCTATTTGTCAGCTCCTCTGCAATGTCTCCAAGTCACCTCAATCTCCGAAGGGATGAACGTGTGACCTTCCCTTGCTCATGCTTTCCCGCAGCTCCATAGCTCAGTGAATGCCACCACTCTCTGTCTAGTTATACAAACCAGAAACTAAGGACACATCACTTCACAGCCCTCTCCTTATCACCAATCCATCCCTCAGTGCTATCTATTTCCTTCCTAAAATTCCCTCAAACATATCCCTGCCATTTCTCTAATCCAAGCTAGCATCTTTCTCCTGGGCTCGTACAGTTGCCTCCTGGCTCATCCGTCCATGTCTTTGTGCCCTAGCATCTCTCCACCTTGCTGCTCCCTCCACCCTCAACAGCCTTTCTTCCCACGTGCTCATCATTAATACTTTCTCATCCAGTAGATCTCAGAGACACGTGCCCTCTCCTTCTGGACTATGCCATGAACTCTAACATACTTCTCTCCCGTGACATGCGTCACAGTTGCAATTTTACAGTCTACTGTCCAGAGGCCAGTGGGCGGCTCCTGACCCAGAGTGGCCGAGTATATCTTTTATATTCATGCGCCTGGCAACAGGCAGGATGGTAGAAGGGAGACAGTTCCCAGAGTAGGCACTCAGTTTAGGCCAAAGTCTTTTTCGAAGAGAGGGAGAGAGAAAACAGTCATTTCGTACTGCCAACAGTCTTGAAGGTTAAGAAAGGAGTGGGCCCCTGGCCCCTGGTCTGCTTGGCTAAGGGAAGGTGGTCGGTCCCATTGATGAGAAAAGCGGGCTCAGGGGAGACAAGAGGAGGGTGGGGCTGGTGCACACAGAAAAGGACGGCCACCTGAAAGGCAGCTCCAGCTGATTTTTGCCCGGTGGGAACACCTGTACGCGGGTCTTATTTTTCCAATTGAAGTCTGAAATCCAAATTTTATGTGAAGTCTCTTGATTTTTAAATGCTGGCAACTAATTTAGAAAAACAATTCCAGAGCCGAACAAAACACATCTGTGTTCTGGGTTTTGCAGGCAGACTCCAGCTTGCCACCTGTGTGTTAGAGGAGTTCTGTTCTCCCTGCCCCAGCCCGATACAGCCTCAGAATTAATTCCTCCGCCATCCTCCAATGACTTCCCGTGAACCAGACCAGCGCCGGCTGCTGGTGAGCACGGCATTAAGCTCCTTCATTTTGTCCTCCGTGGATTCTCCCCACTTGTCCCTCCCTTCCTCTCCCTGATCCTCCCCCACAAATGACGCTCAACTCAGTTCTCAAAGATCAGGCTGGCAGAAGTGAGCCCCCTTGCACCATGAAATTGATATCCGCAAATACCACCACCCGGCCATCCTCTAAACACAGTTGTAAGGGTGCTACTGCTTAGAACAGGGGAGGGTGGGAGCCCAGTGGTGCCCACTTCAGAACGTGGGAGTTAACAGCAAAAGAAAAACGGGTGAGGCTCCAAACTGCCTGACATTTGTATGTCCTTCAGGCACCTCTCGATTTGCCCCCTCTATGCATTCTAAGGCCCCTCCCTTGTCCTCCTCTCCTCCCCATCTCCCAGGATGGCACCCCCTGTTGCCAATCGGACTCTTTTTTTCCATTACAGTTTATTACAAGATACTGAATATAGTTCTGGGTGCTACACAATAAATCCTTGTTGTTTCTTTTATATATAGTAGTGTGTACCTGTTAACCCCAAACTCCTAACTTATCCCTTCCCCTGCTTTTTCTTAGGTAACCTTAAATTTGTTTTCTATGTCTGTGAGTCTGTTTGTTTTGTAAATAAGTTCATTTGTACTATTTTTTAGATTCCACATATAAGTGATATCATATAATATTTGTCTTTCTCTGACTTACTTCCCTTAGTATGCTAATCTCTAGGTCTATCCATGTTGCTGAAAATGGCATTATTTCATTCTTTTTCATGGCTGAGTAATATTCCATGGTAGATATATATCACATCTTCTTTATCCTTTCATCTGTTGATGGACACTTAGGTTGCTTCCATGTCTTGGCTATTGTAAATAATGTCCCTATGAACATTGGGGGTACATGTATCTTTTCAAATTAGAGCTTTCATCTTTTTTGGATATATGCCCAGGAGTGGGATTGCTGGATCATATCGTAGTTCTATTTTTAGTTTTTTAAGGAACCTCCGTACCGTTCTCCATAGTGGCTGTACCAGTTTACATTCCCACCAACAGTGCGAGAGGGTTCCCTTTTCTCCACACCCTCTCCAGCATTTATTTGTAGATTTTTTTGATAATGGCCATTTTGACTGGTATGAGGTGATACCTCATTGTAGTTCTGATTTGCATTTCTCTAATAATTAGTGATGCTGAGCATCTTTTCATGTGCCTGTTGGCCATCTGTATGTCTTCTTTGGAGAAATGTCTGTTTATGTCTTCTGCCCATTTTTTTGATTGGGTTGTTTGCTTTTTACTTTTGAGTTGTATGAGAAACCTGACTCTTTTGACAAGCCACACTGAAACAGTCACTCAGTCACCAAGTCCATGGATTCTATCCTCAGGATCTCCCAAATCCATCTCCTTTTCTCCATCCTCCCACCCAGAGCCATAGTTCAGGCCACGGTACATTCACCTAGACGACTGCTATCATCTTGCAGACGATCTCACTTCCTCCAGTCTTCCCCCCAAATAATCCCCCACGACGCTGTCTGAACAGTCTTCTAAAAACAGAAATCTGATCACAACACTCTGCTCAAAACCCTCCAGTCACTCCCCATCATCTTCCAAAATATAATCCAGACTGCTTAGCATAGCCTGGCCCCATCCTGCCCCAGGGGTCTCACTTCAGGCACATCCCCAGGTGCCCCCCACACTGCAGCCTTACAGGACTGCTGGCATTTCCTCAGAGTACACCCAAGCTCTCTCTTGCCACCACATCATCACACCTGCTATTCCAGCTGCCTCCAAAGTCCTTTCCCTCCCCTCCTTGTCGGCGTGATAATGCCTATTTGTCATTCCATACTCAGTCAAGGTGTCTGAATCTGCAGGAAGTCTTTCCTAACTCCCGACCCCCATCCACCTTTCCCTGCTTCCTTCTTTACAGGGTGACTTTGGATACTGTCATCAGATTACTTATCCCGTGATCCTGCAACACTCTCTTTGTGCATCTCCCACTATAGGCTATGAGGGACTCTAAGGCAGGGAGCGTATCTCAGGCACACGCTGGAAGCTCAGTGCCTAGCACAGAGCAGGCATTTACTGTAGGTGTGCTGAATAATTGAAACATTCCAGCTTCTGCGTTGTGCCTGGGGCCGGCTGATCCCAGACAGCCCCTCTCCCAGCATGCACGGCTTATGTTTAGCGTTAGTAGTTTATCTCCGGGGAAAATGTGGTACCAGCTGTGGTCACCTGTCTGATTGCTCTCTGAGCTCTGCCTTTAACTGGAAATGAATTTGGATTACTTAAGCTTTCCTTGCCCAGTGGAAAAACTCCAGCTGGGTAAATCCAAAGCTGCTGGCAATTCTACTTTTTTCTGTTTAATCTCTTTCTCTCATGCGCCAACTCCAATTTTGTGCTTTCTGGCTTCCTCTCCCTCTCAATGCACGTTTTAAGTCTGCCATCTGTGACCTTTTGCAGATGGTGACTCACCTTGGGTCTTCACCTTCCGACTTGCTCATCCCAGGGAAACTGAGGCCAGTCTTGCCAAGGGAGTCAGCCACATCACTTGGGAGTTCTGGAGCAGCTCTGAGAATGAAAACCAGAAGTGAGATTCCTGAACCCCAGTCCGCTCCCCTCTGAGCCTCAGACCATGCCTCGATGCCGAGGAAGGTCGGGGATCTTAAATACCAGCTCTTCAGCTAGAAGTTCTGACCATCAGCAAAGAGGGCACAGAGAATGGTAAGGAAGGCGGATGAGCACGGAACCTGGCTCTCACCAAGCCGCATTTTTGGTAAGATCGTGTCCTCCCCCACCTGCAGTGTCCTAATGGTTTATGCCTAACTGGGAATGCTTCCGCTTCCCAGCTGACCCAAGAATACTGATTATGCCCAGCTGTCTCATCCTTAAGGCTTTCTTTTCCCTGATCCCCCTCCCGTACCCCCATCAGCCTCCTGTCCTATTCTCTTGACAAGAGTCCGTTCATACCTCACACAGGCTCCAAAAGCAAGACTGGCATGTCTCTGTTGAGAAAGTTTGCAAAACCCTAAAGGAGGGCTAGGGTAGGGGGGCACCTACTGCTCCCACGTGGGACTGAGAACCTGCCACGCACTTGAGGGAAACCAAGGACAAAAATCCGTGGTGAGTTTTTCAGGGCACTGAAAAGTTAAGGAACTTGCCCCAAAGCACACAGGAACTAAGCAGAGGAGTCACCACCTCAAGGTTTTACTGTATGAAGAGCGAATGATTTTGTCCCCACAAAGTTCATGGCCTCTGCTACATCACCCTGCAGAAAGTTCCTGTAACATGAACGTTCTTATTTAGGGAGAAGGTTCTGCAATGTCAGATCATATCAGAACTCCCTGCTTTGAACAACCAGCAGCTGCAAGACTTCCAGAGGAAGTCACATGTGGCTACACTTAGGGATTTGACAAAGGTCTCCCCAGCACCTGCCTGAGCAGGGCACATTCTCCATCACAAGGTGCGCCTGCTCTCAGGGAGCTCACAGTCTTGTGGCGAAGATGACAGAGGCATAAATAGAAGTGCGAAATTAATGCAGAAGATTGATCCGTTAAACCAAGTTCCTGGGTGTAAGATTATATATAATTCTTTGGAATTCATAGAAAGGAACCATCAAGCAAATCAGCCACCTTGTCATTTTAACTAAAGCGCCAAAACCAGTTTTAGTTTTGAAAACAGAGAAATTCAAGCTTCCTACTTGTCTGTAAGTATGCAAGGCAGTGTGCAATTTACCTTTGGTAGAATTAGCAGCAACAGTCAGAATTTGTAAATTCTCCTTTCATTTACATTTAAAAGAGAGAAATCCAATTTAGTCCAAATTCATTATTCACAAGTACATAAAACGTGCCCCTTGCTCCAATCTAGTTTTTTTGTTGTTGTTGTCGTCTTCTTTTTTGGCTGCGTTGGGTCTTCGTTGCTGCGCGCAGGCTTTCTGTAGTCGCGGCGAGCGGCGGCTACTCTTTGTTGCGGCACGCAGGCTTCTTATTGTGGTGGCTTCTCCTGTGGCAGAGCACGGGCTCTAGGTGCACGGACTTCAGGAGTTGTGACACGTGGGCTCAGGAGTTGTGGCACGTGGGCTCTAGAGTGCAGGCTCAGTAGCTGTGGCGCACAGGCATAGTTGCTCCGCAGCATGAGGAGTTATGTCAACTGTACTGACCATGAGTTCATATGCAGCAGCAAAATGGAGAGAAAGGGGCTTCTCGCTTGCTGATATATGTCACCATCATTGCATGCAAACCTAACTATTAGGCAGAGTTCTAATGAGTCCACATCCCCACCCCCAAAGCTCAGGAGAAACCAATAAACCCCTCCAGCAAACTGTGACAGAAGGAGTAAAAGCTAAGTGATAAAAATGCTAACTTGAATTTGCACATGTGCTGAAGTTCCTTAGAATGTCTTCTTAAAAGGTGGTTTTATCCTGGACCCTTGTGTTCCTGCTCGTCATCCCTTTTCATTTCCAGCCTCTAACTCTTCTGGGTGAAAAGAGGCATTTCTACTGATGGGGTAGATCACTGAACCCAAAAGAGGGTGAAAATCAGTGGCCTCGATTCGGCAACACCTATTCAATGTTTAAAATGTTCACACCTTTTGACTCCAAAATAACACTTCTAGGAATTTACTCAAAGGAAACAGTTAACAATGAATATAAATATGCATCTGCAAATATTGTTTAAAATAATTTAAAAATGGAAAACAAATGTTCATAGATGTTGGCTTTACGTAAACTGTGATAGGCGTATACGTTGAATTGAAAGTGATGCAGAAGCTATAACAAGAAAATAATAATAGACTATATAAAAATAGGAACATTTTCTATGGCAAGAAAAGCATTTACAATGTCAAAAGACAAATGGGTGAATTACTTGCAAGATATATGACAAACTAAATTACTCGATATAAAAAGAATTCTTTAAAATCAGTAAGAAAAGAAAAACTCAATTTTAGAAAGGCCAACAACCATGTGAAAAGATATTCAATCTCACACAGTGAAAGAAATGTAAACTGTATTAGTAGCAAAAGTCAACTTTTCATCTATAATCTAGGCAAAGTCCAATAATAACCCCATTTAGAAAAAAAAAAATGTTCTCATTCTTCTTTGGTGGAAATGTAAATTTGAAGGACAATTTGGTAATCTACCAAAATTTTGAATTCTTAAATTTAAAATTTTTCCTTACGCATATATAAGGGTATTTACAACAGTGTTGTTTGTAATATCAAATACCTGGAACAAAATAGATAAATTATGGTACATCTCTAATGGAATACTATGCTGTTGTTAGACAGAAAGATGTAACTCCATATACACTGATACGGAAAAAACACCCAAGATATACTGATGTACTGAATGCTAACTGAATCCAGAAAGTTGAAGAATATTAGATATAAATACTGTCATTTATTATATATACATATATTTTTTCACATAAGCACAGAAAATGTCCTGAAAGATATAAACAGCGGAAACTTCTAAAGGATAGAACTTGAAGAGAAGGGAGATTTTATATTTTATTTCATAGCATTCTGACAGTTCGATTTTTTTCTTTTGATGATTATGTATTATTCTTTTTTTTTTTTTTTTTTGCGGTACGCGGGCCTCCCACTGTTGTGGCCTCTCTTGCCACAGAGCACAGGCTCCGGATGCGCAGGCTCAGCGGCCATGGCTCACGGGCCCAGCCGCTCCACGGCATGTGGGATTCTCCCGGACCGGGGCACAAACCTGTGTCCCCTGCATCATCAGGCGGACTTTCAACCACTGCGCCACCAGGGAAGCCCTATGTATTATTCTTATAATTAAAAAAAAGTAGCTTGAACCATTAGTTGAACCTGATTAATCACCTCCTCTGCTACGGGAATTGTTTAGACACTGGGGCTACAGTGGGGAGTTGATATCTCAAGTCAAGAGATAGTCAAACTAGATTCTCTCTTCTCAAGTAGGAAATAATAACATGAAGTGAAAGAGAATGTTGCAATAAGTGAAGGGAGACCATGATAACAGAAAGAATGTTCTGACCTGAACATCTTTGAGATTCTAAGTCAAGCAGAAAAGGGCTTTACTTTTATAGGAGGAGTAAAGAACTGGGCGTCGCAGAGTAGGAAAGCAGGGGGCTGCATCAGACAGTGGTTGAGGGATGGCTTTTCTCTGGAGTCAGCCTTTTTTTTTTTTTTTTTTTTGGTACACGGGCCTCTCACTGCCGTGGCCTCTCCCGTTGCCGAGCACAGGCTCCAGACATGCAGGCCCAGCGGCCATGGCTCACGGGTCCAGCCGCTCCGCGGCATGTGGGATCTTCCCAGACCGGGGCACGAACCCATGTCCCCTGCATCGGCAGGCGGACTCTCAACCACTGGGCCACCCGGGAAGCCCTGGAGTCAGCCTATTTTCAGGAGGGCTGTGAAGGAGTTCCCAGTGCCTCCAGTGCTGGTTCGGGCTGCGCATGGGTCGAAGTTCAGGGGGTTGGGAGTGCTAAATAAATTGGCCAAGACAAGTTAGCAAGTCAGCAAGTATTTTGTCCAGGTACATCAGTGGGAACAAACAGTTCAGCTAATCCTTTATGAGACAAAGAACTGGGATTTGGAGGGCCTGTGTCTGCCCTTGTCATAGGAAAACAAGGGGGTCATACCCGAATCTCATCTAAGTCATATTTGTGAGGGTGATTCTTTGCTGTACACCATTTCCATTGCTGTTTTCCAGGAGAATAAGTCTCAGATAAAGTTAAACATTGTCTAAGCCAATCACAGTCCTCAAAGAGCTTTAACTTGGAGGGGATTTAAGAATTAAACAAGCAAATAAGTAAACAAATGAAAGTTATATAACTGTCTCCGGGTGCTTTCTGACAGAAAGTGGCTCTTGGTCCCTGACGAGGACATATCAAGTCCACAGTTAACATCGTAGCTTTGCAGTTTCAAACATTCATCTCTATCTGCCCAGGACCAGACTGAGAGATCACTGTAATTGAACAGATGGCACTGAAATGGACCCAATTATGTACAAAGATGTAAGATTCATTACAGCTCCATGAGGGGATGAAAGGATTACCCAATAAATGTTGTTGGGACAATTATCCAGCAATTTGGAGAAACAGTAATTTTAGAACCTCACTTTATGTTATGTGCTAAAATAAATTCCAATTGAGTGGAAGAGTTAAATGTGTTTTTGTTTAACATCAAAATCTCAGAAAAATAGAACTGAATATTTTGCCAACCTCTAGAGGAAAGGTAACTTTATAGGCTTAGAAGCAATACAAGGAATATGAAAGAGTAAGATCTGTAAGTTGGACTACAAAAAGTATAAAGCAGAAAAGCAAACATCAACCAAAACCTACTGCAGCAAATGTAGCAAGGAGGCATTATATTTGGTGTTTAAGACCTCGTACTGGTCAGAAAAAAATTAAGACTCAGAGATAGAAGGGCAAAAGATACTTACAAAAGATGCCATGTAACTAGAAAACAATGATTTGAGATGTTCAGTTCCCAGAGAATATAAATTAAAACAACAAGTTACCATTTCCTTTGTTAAATTAGCATAAATTTTAAAAATAATACCTCTGGGGCTTCTGTTTCTGGTTAGGATGTAGAGTCACGAGTGACTGTGGAGCCTGCCCTAGCAATGAGAATGAGCTAAACCATGATTTCTTGTTTGTTTTTCTTTTGTATCATGATTTTTAAAACCATCAGAGAGCTCAGTATGTAAAGAAACCTAAATAAACTAAATTCCAGAAGCGACCAGCTCTTCCTAGGATCGAAGATATCCATGGCTGCTTCGATCCATGAAAAAGTGGCAGCAAGGGGAGGAATCTGCCATAAACTTGGGTGAAGAGCTATCAGCCAAACTTGTAACAACATTTAATGGCTGTTTGTGAGCTAATGTGACAGATTAGAATCCCAAAAAGCCGTAGCCACAGAGCGAGTCTATACCCACCCACCTGCCAAAGCTCTCATATAGTTCTCCATGAAGTACGCAGAGTTATAGACCAAAGGCTAAGGACAAAGCAGGAGAGCTGAGAGAATACCCTTGAGGCACGCAGGATCTTCCCCAAGTGCAAGACCTACTGGAGACTGGGAACAGGACAGAGAGTTGAGAGCAATCCCTTCAAGGACACCGTGCCTCCACCACGTGGAGCAGGGCTGGTTTCCCAAGTTGCAGAAACCTGCGGACAGGACCTAAAACCCAAAGCTGGCAGCTAGCAACAAAGCAGAGAGAGACCTTCCATGGTTCAGAAAGCTGACAACAGGGCTTTCAGACCTCTTTAGTCTCACGGGTGCTCAGAGACCCAGCCCTGATGAAGGGAGAAATCCTGATACCTTCTCAAAATATTTGAAGCCGGTGGTGAACTGGATCTAACTGAAGCTGCAACAAAGCCCATAACTTGCTCAAATACAGCTTTAATTGTCTCAGACCCTCACATTAGAGGGACCATAAACTTTTCTGTGGGTAAATATTATTTACTTCAGTCTCTACTGATCTTTTACACACAATATCCAACATAAGGAAAGAACTGATAGCAAGAAAATGTGATAGGGTTAAGAGAGGAAGAGTAAATAGAAGAAGACCCAGAGATGGCCCAGATGTTAGAATATCTAGATAGTGACTGTAAAATAAACAGAATAAAAGGAGAATATTAGCAGAGAGGTGGAAACTATAAAAAAGATCCAAATGCGAAAGTTATTAACTCTTTAAAAGACTATTAATATTGTTTAAAACAAAAATTATAACAATTGAATTACAGAGTTTACAGCATACGTATCAGTAAAATATATGATAACAGGAGTATAGAGGGATGGGGGTGAGATAAATGCCATGATATTGTTGTAGAGTTCTTAACTTTGTTCATGAAATAGTATATTGTTATTTGAAAGTGTATGTTCATAAATAAATGATTCATAGGGTAATCTCTAGATAAATCACTAAAAATTACAAATATAGGTATATTTAAAAAGTCAACAGAGGAGATATTAAAATGATACATTAAAATATTTAATTCACCTAAAAGAATACAGAAAAGGGGAACAGAGGAAAAACAGACAGATGGGTCAAACAGAAAACAAATACCAAAATGCTAGACCTAAACTCAATCATATCAATAATTGTATTAAATGTAAGTCAACTAACTGCTCTAATTTAAAAGCAGAGATTGTCAGACTCTATAAGAAATCAAGACTTAACTATAGCCATTTATAAAAGACACTTTAAACAAAAAGACATAGACTGGTTAAAAATAAAAGGATGGAAAACATATACCATGTGGCTATATCAATAACAGAGAAAGTCTTCGAGACAAAGATTATTATTGAAGATAAAGACAGCCACTTCATAATGATAAAAGGTAAATTCAACAAAATAACGTAACTATCATGAATGTCTATACACCTAATAATGAAGCATTAATGTACATGAAGCAGAATGACAGAACTAAAGGGAGAAATAGAGAAATCCAAAGTCATAGTTTAGGATTTTAACATCTCAGTAATTTATAGAATGAGTACACAAAATATTAATAATAATGCACAAAATTTGAAAAACAATTTGATATTTATAGAACACTGGCACCTTCTTGAAAGCTTCTTTCCAAATGGACATGAAATAAACACATAAATAGACCACAAATAACTCTCAGAATAACTCTCAAGGTACTTCTATGGATTGAAATCGTACAAAGTATATTATTTGACCACAATAATAGGTTTAAAATCAATAACACTACGATATTTAGGAGATCTCCAAATATTTTGTAGTTAAACAACACAAGTCTAAAAACACAAGTGTTTTAACTCATGCACAGAGAAGATATCAAAGGGAAATTAGATATATTTTGGACTGAATGGTAATAAAAACACAAAACATCAAAATTTGTGGGATGCAGTTAAAGCAATGCTTAGATAGAAATTTACAGCTTTCAATACCTATATTTGAAAAGAAGATATAAAGCCAATAATTTAAGCTTCCATATTGAGAAGCTTGATGAAGAGCAAAATAAATACAAAGTAGAAAAAAGTAAATAATGAAAATAAGAGTGAAAATCAAAGAATAAGAAAATGAATAAACAATAGAGAAAATTAACAGTCATAATTAGACACTTTGACAAGATTAATAAAATTGATGAATCTCTAGCAAATCTGATGAAAGGAAAAAGAGAGGATACAAATTATCAGGAATGAAAGAAGTGTTATCATTATGGATCTTTTCAAAAATTAAAAGGAAAATAGGAATATTATGAGCACTTTAATGTCAGTAATTTGACAACTGATATGAATGGGATAATCCCTTGAAAAAATACTATTTTTCAAAACTGACACAAGAAAAAGTAGAAAATCTAAATAGTTCTAAATCTATTTTAAAAATTGAATTAGTGATTTAAAAAAAACACACCAAAGAAAACTCCACTGCCACATGGCTTCACTAGTAAATTATGTCAAGCATTTAAGGAATCATAATGCCAACCTTACACACTTTTAGAAATGTTGAGGAGGACGAAAGACTCCCTTTTTTATTTCATAAAGTAAGCAGAACCTGATACTGAATCCTGAAAAATATTTTACAAAAGAAAAAAAAAATCCTTAAGAGAATATTAGCAAATCAGATCCAACAGCAATGTATAAAAAGAATAAGATACCATGACCAAGTGAGATTTGTCCCAGGAATGCAAGGTTTGTTTACCGATCAAAAAATAATCAATATAATTCACCAAATTAACAGAGTATAAGAGAAAAACTATATGATTCTCTCAATAGATGCAGAAAAAGCATTTGCTAAAATTCAATACCCTGGCATAATTTTTAAAAACATATAATCTCTAGGATTTTTCTTAAAGCTGGGAATATAACAAGTCTTCCTCAATCTAATTTTAGAAAAGCATTTATAAAACCTACAATTAACATCCTACTTAAATAAGATTAGGAACAAAACAATGTCCAGTTTCACTACTATGGAATATTGTACTTGGGTCCTAACCAATGCAATAAGAAAAAGAAAGAAATTTCACACAAATTGTAAAGGAAAAAGTAAAACTATCTTTCACAGATGACATGACTTGTATGTAGAAAACCTTTAAAAATCTACAGAGATACTACAAGAAATAATTAGTAAATTTATTAAGGTTGCAGGATATAAGCTCAATATATAAAAATCAGTCTCTATATTCTCAGTGAACACTCTGGGTGAATAACTGAAAAATAAAATGATGGACATACAAAAAGCTGTGTATATTAATTCTTCCAATCTGTGGACATGGAATGTCTTTCCACTCATTTGTCTTTAAAATTTTTTTTCATCAATGTTTTGTAGTTTTCACCATACAAGTATTTCAGTTGTTAGATTAAGTTTACTCCTAAGTATATTATTCTTTTTGATGCTAATATAAATGAGACTGTTTTCTTGATTTTCTTTTTGGATATTTCATTGTTAGTGTATAGAAACACAAGTGATTTTTGTATGCTGATTTTGTAACCTGCAACATTACTGAATTCATTTATTAGATCTAACAGTTTTTTGGGGAATTGTTAGGATTTTCTACATATAAGATCATGTCATCTGCGAACAGAAATTATTTTACTTCTTCCTTTCCAATTGGAATGCCTGTTATTTCTTTTCCTTGCCTAATTGCTCTGGCTAGGATTTCCAGGACTATGTTCGATAGAGGTGGCAAGAGTGGTCATCTTTACTTTATCCCAGATATTAAAGGAAAAGCTTTCAGTTTCTCACCATTGAATATAATGTTTGCTGTGGGATTTTTATACAATGATCTTTATGTGTTGAGTAAATTCCTTCTATATCTAATTTGTCAAGAGTTTTTATCACGAAAATGTGTTGAATTTTGTCAATTTTTTTTCCTGCATCTATAGAGATTACCATGTGATTTTTTATCCTTCACTCTTTTTTATTTTCGGTAGGAGTTTATTAATTAATTAATTTTTGCTGTGTTGGGTCTTCGTTTCTGTGTGAGGGCTTTCTCTAGTTGTGGCAAGCAGGGGCCACTCTTCATCGCGGTGCGCGGGCCTCTCACTATCGCGGCCTCTCTTGTTGCGGAGCACAGGCTGCAGACGCGCAGGCTCAGTAGTTGTGGCTCACGGGCCTAGTTGCTCCACGGCATGTGGGATCCTCCCAGACCAGGGCTCGAACCCTTGTCCCCTGCATTAGCAGGCAGATTCTCAACCACTGCGCCACCAGGGAAGCCCTATCCTTCATTCTTTTAATGTGATGTGTAACATTGATTGATTTGCACATATTGAGCCATCCTTGCATCACAGGGATAAATCCCACTTGGTCATGGTGTATTAGCTTTTTAATGTGCTGTTGAATTCAGTTTGCTAATATTTTATTGAGGATTTTGCAGCTATGTTCATCAGGGATCTTGGCCTATAGTTTTCTTCTTTGTGATGTCTTTGTCTGGTTTTGGTATCAGGAGAATGGTGGCCTCATAAAATGAGTTTGGAAGTATTCCCTCTTTATTTGGGGGGAGGAATTTAAGAAGGATTGGTATTGATTGTTCTTTAAATGTTTGGTAGAAGTCACGTGTGAAGCCACCTGGTCCTGCGAATGATAGCCCAAAATTTTAAACAACTCCAATGTTCATCAACGGAAGAATGGACAAACAAACTGCCACAGTCAGTCAACAGAAAACTACTCGGCAATAGGAAGGAATGAAGAACCACTGATATGTACAAAAACACGGATGGATCTCAAAAATGTTGTGTTGAACAACAACAAAAGCCAGACAAAAGAGCACTATTATTTACATCTATTTGAACAGGCAAAAAAAATTTCTTGGGTGACAACAATATTCTATTATCTTATTTTGGGTGGTGGTTTTAAAGGTGTATGTAATTGTTAAACCTCATCCAACCAAACTCTAAAATATGGCCATTTCATTTCATATACCTTATACCCACTGAAAATTTTTAATAATAACACCTTTGACTGATACTCCTATAAACTGGACAGTGATTTTAGAAACCACTGTGGCAATAATAGTCAAGAATTCTAAAAAGTCCAACCGTTTTAATTCAATGATTCATTTATGCAAATCTACTCTTAAGAAATAATTCAAAACAAAATGTAAAAAGCACAAAAATGTTGACCATAGTATTTGTGTAACTGTGTAATCTGAAGCACTTCAAATTTCAACATTGGGTAAAAATTAAACAAAGTGCAGTAAATATATTTTATAGAATATATTTAAGTCACTAACAATTATATTTATTATGACTACATAACAAGCTGAAGACATATTTATGCTACAATCCTTTACGTTCTTGTAAAAATATACATATGGGAAAACACTAGAAGGAAATAAACCATAATGATAAATTGTTGTGTTGGGCTTGTGGGAGTTTTTTTTCTTTTCATCTTGGTTATCTGAATTTTTATATTTTTCTTTCCTTGAAACGTATTTTCAATTTACGTGGTTTTTCTTTTTTCTTGATATTTTTGCAATATTGTTCTTTTTATCCAAGAACAAGATATTTTCCTCCAGTTACTCATGTTATCATTTATGTCCTGCTATCATTTTCTTAGTTTAAATTGGTTTTTTATTGCACAAGAAATCCATGGTTACATCTTCATTATAAAAGGACCTCAGTTTTACCCGATGGTTTCTGATTTCTAGAAAATAAATTTTTTAACTGAACTTTAATTTGTGAATATAACAACTGGTACAGGCCTTTCCAATGACCCAAATACTCATGCCTAATCACACAGAATCATGATACACAGCTAACTATTGTTATTAATATAAAACATTAAATATATTGATTTGAAAGTATTTGAAAATATTAGCAGTGGTTAGTCTCTGGGTAGTGAGATAAGGTTAAACGTCTTTTTCCTTATCTTCTTTTCCTACAGTGAATATGTATTATTTTGTGATAAAAAGACATGGTAAATTTAAATCCCAATTTCAAGCCCTGGGCCCAATCCTGATCCAAGTCAGTGTCAGGGAATTGCAGAATTCCCTAGGCCAAAGCTTCCCCATCACGCATTTCATCTTGCTATTCATGACCCACTTCTGGTCACTTGACCTTGAACTTCCTCTTCCGGTGCTACCCTCTTGTCTTAATAACCTGATGCTCTGGGGCTTCCTATTCTGGCCATTAGCCTTCCTCCTACCAGTCCCACTGTCCTCACCCCACCCACAGGATCAGAAAACCTGCTGAGTAAATGCAGGAAGCAGAAACCCTCAGTCTGGTCTCTCTTGGTCCTCAGATTCCTTGCTGTCACACAGGCAGCTGCAGCAACAGCTACACCTACCTTCCCTCCCCAAAATCTCCAGCACCAGAGCCTGCTAAGCCATCCTAGCTCCCGTTCCTGCCAGACCTTTATTAAGCATGACAAGGGTTTGGAACACCTACGAAACATCATAATCTCCCCGTCTCCCTGTAGAAACAAATAGAGTTAAAGGAGGCTGTGAGGCTGGAATGGTGGCAGATGCATCCCTGGAGAGCCCAACTCCAGCCTCCCTCACCTGTCTTGTGTCCCCCCCTCTCGGCTCAGACCTTCTCTCAGGAGCCTGGCCAAGCCTGCTGAAGGGGAGCTAAAGAGGTGACTGAAAACTGAAATGAACATCCCGTTGAAAAGAATTCAGAGTGGTGATAAATAGCTTTATGGGCCCCTGGCGTATTGTGGACAGCAGAGGACTCTCTCTCCGCATCCGCCCCTGAGTATAAATTAGAGAGAGGTGTAAGTTCCTGATCGCTCTGTCCTTCGAACCCCTACAGTACTTAGAAAAAGACAGCGTGACCATGCCCAATGAGGAGGGGCAAGGAACAGCTCAAATTAGAGGGAACCTTATTAAAAGATGTCTCCTCATAGCTATTCAATCACTAATTGACTTTTCTTCCCCACTTTAATTTTGATGCTGGTGTCTTAATTAATAACTCTGTCACCAAAGCGCCAGGGTGCCAGAGCAAGGCTCACCAAGAGTTTATCTCTCTGCGTTCTAGTCAGTTTGACAAGTAGGCTCTCCCTGGCCAGCTCCCTGGGTAATGGCCTGCGCCATCTTGGTCCCTGGAGGAAACAGAGACGCATTGTAATTCTTTAAGCCACAGGGCCCAGCCGGCAGGAAGAGAAGCAGAAAACTCTCCCTCTCTGACAGCATCTTAAATTCCCTTCTCTCTTTCTGCATTCTCATATGTACACAGGGTTCATCACGGAGACTGCGGCCAGTGGGAGAGATGGATCACAAGTGTCGTTTCTAAGCCTCCCAGGAAATCATTTGTTCACTCACTCATTGATTCATACCGGTATTTTACTTGTTTTTGACTGGCCTGTGCTGGACTTGTGTGTGTGGGGGTGTGGTATGGGACAGGGGAGTTCCCAAAGAAGTAAAAATTGTGGCATTTATAATTTTAGTTGAAGAGATGTGACATACTCATAAAAATAAAAGCCTGACATTAACACAACATTGTACATCAACTATACTCCAACAGAAATTTTTAAAAATTAAATAAAATAAATTAAATAAAATAAAAGCCAAGATTTGTTGTTCAAAGAAAATATCCAGGTGGGCAAAGTCAATTGTCCTGGCTAGTATGTTGGTCCCTCCTCACTTCTGGGTCCCTCTGGCATATTTCAAACATGCAGTGAGGAACCACAATGGAAGCACCACCAGGTGGACCTTTGGCAGGAGAAGTTAAAAAGTCAAGTTCTCTTCGTATGGCTTTCTCCATCCTCTCTCCTGGGATGGAGGGATGAGGGAGCAGTAGAAGGCACTTAAGAGAAAGGAAGCTCCCATTTCACCCCTCCTCACCACAGAGGAGGAAGATGCGTCTAAACTCATCATTTTGATAGTTTGGACTGGACTACCTGTGAGTAGAGCCACTCTGCCCTAAAGGTGGGCTGAAGGTGGCAATCTGATCTACACTGCACTGGGAGCTCCCGGACATCTTGCTTCTTTCTCTTTTCTCTTCAGCTTGGTGGCAGAAGTGGGATACTGCACCAGGGACCCACCCTTCTCGAGCAAGCCCAACCTTCTTACCCTCTTCTCTTTCTCCCTTCCATGCAGGAAAGAAAAAAGATTCATGACCAGGGATAGAATTTTTTTCTTATGAAAGCTTGTGTGGGAGGGGGAAAAAACACAAGCCACAGTTGTTTCTTTTTCCTCCAGCCTCACTTACAAAAGCCTTCTCCCTTCTCCAGGGGTTGGGGTCCACCCTCATTAGCAATGAGGTGCTATTTTAGTTTCCACTTACAGATTTCATCACATACATCTTTTTTAGGAGATTCATAGAGAGGAATGTTGTGGCTTGGGAAGAATCCCAGTATTCCAGGGTCCCTTGTCCAAAAACCATCAAAGAGTTTCTGATAGCTCTGTAAGTGGAGAGACTAGGAGGCCAGGCTATGCCAAACCATTTCCCCACATGGCCCCTGTAGAGATCCCTGTCCTGATAGTATTTTCAGGACTCTACCCTAATGGAGCTTTACCATGTGCTCAGTATCTGGGACATACTTTTCTAGATTACCCTGCTTCTGATATCTCCTGTTTTCATTCTTGATCTACTTTTTAACCTACCTTGGCAACCAATATTAATACCCTCTGTTTTAAAAAAAAAATCCGAGTGGCTTCCTATGAGGCAACCTACCTATGTGGTAGGTTGTAATGTTGATCTCAACATCTGCTGCTCGTCTCTGTGGAAGGACTGAACATGCCCAGCCCCAGCAGCATCACGTTTAGCCATGTAATGTGCTTTGGCCAATGGAAGTGGCACATCCACTTCCATGCAGATGTTTTAAGGCCATCATATGGTCCTCTACCTTCTCTCTTCCCTCTGCTAGGAGACCAGGAATGTCCCAGATAGGAGCTGTCCCATCTACCTGAGTCCTGGAGTGAAAAGGATGTGCAGCCAATCCACAATGGGTATGAAGCATGAGTGAAAAACTTCTTTATTGTATACTACTGAGATTTTGAGGGTCATTTGTCACCATGCAGTTTATGCTAATCTGACTGATAACATTCTACAGCGTGATCTGATAACCTCTGACCATTTCTCCAATCTCATGTCCTCCCTTCCACCTCCTCTCCCACTACACTCCAAATATTCTGGGCCTCTTTCTCTTCCTTGAACATGCCAAGCTTATTCTGACCTCAAAGACCTTGCATATACTGTTCCCTCTGTCTGGATTGCTTTTCCCTGAAGTTTTCACATAGCTGTCTCTTCTTCATTATTCACATCTCGGTTTGAATGTTACTCTCTCAATGAATGACTTCCCTGAACCCCTGCCTAACGTAGCCCCCAGTTTCTCTCTATCACATTATCCTGTCTTGCTTTGCATCTGATCACTAGTATATTATTTATTTTCCCTCCTTGGAATGAACACTCCATGAAAGCAGAGACCTTGTCCCTCAAGTTACTGCTGCATCTCCAGACACCGGAATGTCACCTGACACACAGCAGACACCGAGGAAGTATTTGTGTCATGAATAAATGAACGTCTCTCCTCAACTTTAAACCCTTTTTCAACCACCAACTGGACACCTCTTCCTGGAGATCCTCAAACTCAACAGAGTTCATAATTCTGTCCTCTCTTTCTTCCCCTCTTCAACCTCCTCATGACCCTCTATTCCCTGATGAACGACACCAGCATTCACCCTGTCACCCAAACCAGAAACCTCAGTGTATTTTCCACTCCCCCTCTCGCTCACGGGCCCCACTCCCAATCAGTTACCAGGCTGAGTCTCTCTAATCCACTTCGTCCTCATTCCCATGCATCTGCCCTCACTCAGGCCCTCATCATCGTTGCCTGGATTATCACAATCTTTGCAGAACAGGGTTCCCTGTTTCCAGTTTTCTCCCCTCCCATCTGTGCTACACACTGCCACCAGAATTATCTTTCTAAAATCTGATAATGTCACTCCCCTGTTTAGAAGGATTGCAAAGGAGCTGCAAGACTGGAAAGCTTAACTCCTTGGAGGCCATGAGATACCTTGGGGTTCTGGCACCTGCCCAGTGCCCAGGGTCTCTCCTACTACTCCCTGTCAGACCCTCATCCCATCCAGCCATGAGGGACGCACCAGGGCAGCAGCTCCACCAGGGGTCTGCACTCCTGCTCTCTCTCTCGCCCCTGGAATGTCCCTCCCCCATCAAACCTTCCCCCACCCCCAAACACACACACACACACACACACACACACACACACACACAAACACACACACTCACACACACGCGCACTGCTGTCAGCATCCACCTACTGAGAGCTTTCTCTGCTGCTCTCCCGGTTCCCTCAGTTATGACTCCCTCTGTGTAGCCTGTCCCAGCTCCTCCCTCCCCTCCTCCTGTAAAAATGAAAATAGCTCTAATTATGACCTCCATCCTCTTGCATCCTTTAACACTTGGTGCAAACCTCTATTATAAGACATCGCGTGGCATCCTACGCTTTCTGGGTACAGGTTTGTTTGTGTATTCCTTAAAGGCCCAACAAGCAACCTTTCTTGCTTGAGTCCCCACCACTTCACACAGTGCCTGATGGACACATAGTATATGCTCAATTAATCTTGTTTCAGTGAACAGATGGTATTGATTACAAAGAGAGAGAATAATAGATGGATTAAGTATATTACAAGCTGGAACCCTTGTTTGCATGCTAGAACCAGGAAACATAATGCAAGTGAGAGTGGAATCAACTCTCAGTCTCAGCTCTGCCCTAATAAAGTTACCTGACATGATGGAGTCTCACCTGGTACAACAGGAAGAGGACCCCGGAATTTAAGGAGTCCTGTGCACTCATTTTTGCTCCAGACCTCACTGTTAGGTTGACTTTAGCTGTGGCTCTTAAATTCTCTGTCCCAGGCCTTCTCATTTACTTCTTACATAGTTTCCTCTCACGTGTATATTACAAGAAAGCGCTTTACTAACGCTGCTCTCATTTTACAGATTCTAAAAGAAGAATTAAGTGATGTCCCCAAACCACACAACTAGTAAGCAGCAGAGTTAGAGCTTGAGCTCAGAGTCTCTGTAAACTCTGTGCCCTCCTCAACCAGCTGGGCTGTCTTGCCCTCAAATAAGAGCCTTAGTAAGTAGATGATCTCAAATTCCCACCACCTGGAAATGCTTTAATTCAAATACTCTCTTCCCCAGGCTGTCTGGAATCGCTCTTCACACCTAACCTCTCACAGTCCCAAGAGCCGAGCCTCTGGGGAGTGGGCCACGACCACCGGCTCCTCACCCAAGACGGGGAGGCTCCCTTCCGATGGGGAACAGCAAGATTCCCAGCACAGCCAGTCAGAAGCCTGCTGTCATTTTAGAATATTCAGGTTCCAACTTAATACTATTTGAGGCTCAAAATAACCCTTCCGATCTTTCTGCTTATTTCTTAAATGCAGTTCTTAACGGTAATGATGGCACCTGTGGGGGAGGAATAAGAAGGGATTTAGGCTGAGAGCTGGTTTCATGTCCCCTAAAAGGATTATTTTACACCATCAGAAAGATAATTCCCCTCCTAGCGGGGGAAGATGGATTAGGTCTTTACTTCAGATGGTACTTTATGAAAAGATTATTTAAAGATTATAGGACAAAGCAGATACATTTGACAACATCTGCTAGGGTTGGGTTTTCCTGGCTGCCTGAGAAGCCATTGTTATTTATGCAATTAGTAGACTGCTTGCCTTAGCAAGCAGTAGACTGGTGCTAATCTAGAGGCTGTCTGTACACAAAAGTCCACACACTCCTGCTGTGGAGTTTCCTTCCCCTTCTCCTCCCATCTTTCACTGAGAATAACACAAAATGCCACCACCTCCACGAAGTCTTCCCTGATTTCTCCACCCAGAAATGGTAAGTCTTGCCTCCTGACTCCCTCTCCTCTTCAAAGGTCTTATCACAGGCTGCTTTGTGCAGGACCTCTATCGGCCTGTGCCTTCTCCTCCTGGCCCTGAAACGTCTTACACACAGAGCAGCTTGGTCAGACCCCCCAGGACTCCCTTATTTTATGATGGGGCAGTTTTGAGAAAAGTCCCGAGGAATAATCCTGCAGTACTTTTCTGAACAGACCTTGGCACCGTATGACAGAAGCAAGTCTGGGTTCACTCTTGCAGAAGTCTGTCTCCTGAATCTGCAGAAGGCTGTAAACGGCACCTATATTCTTCCAGAGCATGCCATCCCCAACTGCTACTGATACTTCCAGCCTCTCTCCCAACACTGCCTCCCACCTGCACTCAACTAATACCAGTCCTCATGCTTCATACTCGTTCCTGCGTCCAAGAAACACACAGTTTCTTCTGCCTGGACTGCCCTCCCCTCAGCCCTCCTCCATCCCATGAATTCCTCCTCCACTCCTTTAGACCCAGCTCAGACGTCGCCTCCTCTATGAAGCCTGCCCTGCTGCCTCTGGTCCATTCAGGGTATCCTTGTTTTCCTAGTATTCATTATCTGAGGTATAGAGAAGCAAAAATCACCAATCTGAAAACATTCACTAATAAATAGACACTTGTCATAAAAACTCAATCAACGGCTATGTATTGAGGGCCCACTGCATACCAGGCACTGACCTCTGCACTTGGAATACAGCCAATGAACATAGTAGACAAATAGCCCCGCCCTTGCAGGGACGTGGCAGGGAGGTGGAGGGGTGGGGGGGGAGGGGCGGGGGGCAGGGGGGGTTGGTCAGGACATCAGTACACAATGAACACAGTAGTAAGTAAATTATATAATATGTTAGCGGTTGATAAGCATGTGCAAAAAGGAAAAAATCAGAGAAGGGTAAAAATGATGGAGAATATTGAGGCAACAAGAGTGTGGGTGGGGCAGGGTTAAGTGGGGAGGTCTTCACAAGTCTCGTGCAGAAGGTGACATTCAACCGAAGACTAGAGAGAGGAAGGCATGGTCCAGAAGATTTCTGTAGGAAGAACATTCCCTGCCAACTGTGACCCCTAGTTCAAATCCAACCTGCCACTTGTTTTTAGATGGCCCACTAACTAAGAAGCTTTCTTACATTTTTAAATGGTTGGAAAAAATCAAAAGAAGAGTAATATCTCACGACACATGAAAATGACATGAAATTCAAATTTCGGTGCCCATAAATAAAGCTGCATTGGAACACGGCGACTCTCATTCATTTATGTATTGCCTGTGGCTGTCTGCAGGCTGCGACGCAGAGTTAAATAGCTGCGACAGAGACCCTCAAAGCCTCAAATATTTACTATACAGCCCCTGGCAGAAAAAGTGTACCAACTTCTGAGTTAGAGCAAATAGCCCAGGGCAGGAGCAGGAATAGGAAGGAGACAGCAGTGCTGGAGTGGGGGGTGGAGGAGTGGGGGGATTAATGAACAGGGAGAATGACACAGGGGGAACAGGCTGGGGGCGGAGTACAGATCGTGGAAGGTCTGTTAGCCATTTGGTTTTAACTTGGGCAGTAGGGAGCCCCTGCAGGATTCTGATTAGAAGAGCCACACAGTCTGACTTGTCTTACGAGAATGGCTTTAGCGTCTCTATGGAGAATAGACATGTCTTAGCAGGCTACTGCCGTTGTTTATCCTTAACAAAGGACAGTGGCTCAGACTGCGGTGGTAGCACTGAGTGTAGCTGTCAAGAGCCAGCTCAGGGACTTCCCTGGTGGTCCAGTGGGTAAGATTCCATGCTCCCAATGCTGAGGGCCTGAGTTTGATCCCTGGTTGGGGAACTAGATCCCACATGCATGCCGTAACTAAGAAACCCACATGCGGCAACTAAAGAGCCTGTGTGCTGCAACTGAGACCTGGCACAGCCTAAATAAATAATAAATATTTTTTAAAAGGAGTGGCTTAATTCTTTTTCTTTTTTTTTTTGAAGTACAGCTGATTTACAGTGTTGTGTTAGTTTCAGGTGTACAGCAAAGTGATTCAGTTACACATATATATTCTTTTTTCAGATTCTTTTCCATTATAGGTTATTACAAGATATTGAACATAGTTTCCTGTCCTATACAGTTGGTCCGTGTTGTTTATCTTTTTAATATATAATAGTGTGTATCTGTTAATCCCAAATTCCAAATTTATCCCTCCTCTTCCACCCCCTTTCCCTTTTGGTAACCATAAGTTTTTTTTTTCTATGTCTGTGAGTCTATTTCTGTTTGTAAATAAGTTCATTTGTATCGTTTTTTAAGATTGCACATAAAAGTCATATCATATGATATTTGTCTTTCTCTGACTTACTTCATTTAGAATGATAATCTCTAGGTCTATCCATGTTGCTGCAAATGGCATTATTTCATTCTTTTGAAGAGGTTTCTACAAAGGAGAGAAATGGAACATTGGCGAAAGAGGAAGGATATGTTGATGAGAATAATCTAAGTGAGAGCAAAACACCGATGCTCTGGGAGAGGGGGGCCATTTTCGCTAGAGCAGGGGAGACTGGATCAGACCATGGAATGTCCTCGCTCCCCACTGAACTCTAGCGTCCATCCATATTCACCATGGTAGGGACTTTGCCACTCTGTTCAATTTATTTATTTATTTATTTATTTATTTATTTATTTTAACATCTTTATTGGAGTATAATTGCTTTACAATGATGTGTTAGTTTCTACTGTATAACAAAGTGAATCAGCTATACGTATACATATATCCCCATATCCTCTCCCTCTTGCGTCTCCCTCCCATCCTCCCTATCCCACCCCTCTAGGTGGTCACAAAGCACCAAGCTGACCTCCCTGTGCCATGTGGCCGCTTCCCACTAGCTATCTATTTTACATTTGGTAGTGTGCATATGTCCACGCCATTCTCTCACTTTGTCCCATTACTTATTCATTTATTTATTCATTCAATCAACTTTCACTGAATGCCCTCTACATGCCCGGTTTGGATCTAGGTACTGGGGATACAAAGCAGGGAAGAAGTCCGCTGGGCTCTGCTCTCTTGCAGGTTACATGCTCATGGGGGATGTTTGTGGAGTAACTGAAAACCCGGAGTTCAACTAAATCAAAAGACCAGGACATTTAATACCTGCTATGGTGAAAGTCCAGATAAATGCTCACAGTTATGCCATTATCACATTCTTAGTCATCACAGACATGCCCTTATTATAGCTTTAATCAAAATGCATCACCATTGACTACTTATCTATGCCCTACTCCGACAGTGATTTTCTTTAAAGAGACAGTATTTACAAACCCAGCACCTACTGCAGCTTCTGACGCAGGGAAGGAATTTTTAAATGTTTGCTGAGTGAATACATAAAACCTGACAGATGGGGGAAAAATCCTGTTTTAAGTTTTTTCCGTAAATATTTACCCCTGTGGGTTAACAAGCTACACTTTTCAAAAGCAGAATGTCCCTGTGAAGTCCAACACCTTTGTACAGTCATTCACACAGAAGTATGAATTAGTATCCTTGGATAATTGTAACAGCCAGATACGACCAACTCTCCCTTACCAATAGGATATTTCCATGGAAGGAGATGAAGTGGAGATCTTGGAGGGATAATTTGTAAACTGAGGCACTACCGGGAAACATGAGACTAGTTGTCCTGACACAGACGTTGCTCCTGATGACTGCATGAGGACACCAAATACATACCATTAGAGGGGACATTAGGATGAAGAGATGGACAGAAGGGGTACAGAGGGAGAAAAGAGGTGAAAGGGCTCATGCTACCTGAGGCCTTGCCACTGGGAAGCCCCCCTTGGCTGACTGTCCTGACCTGCATCCCAAGCCATGGGGGGTGGAGTGGGGTGTTACAGGTACAAGTCAGAGCCCCATCTCCAGATTTCAGGAAACAAACCTTCCAATTTTAAATTTGGTCTTTCCAATTGTTTTAATTAGTAAGTCGTCTATCTCTGATTAATTTTCCATCGTTCCAAATGTTCCATCAGTATTTATATTCAGCCATGAATGGCATCCTGTTTTCACTGGACAGTCTTAGCCTTGCCCACAATTTTGACTACTGATGGTGAAGGAAACTTGAATGTTATCTACCTCCCTTAATTGCTGCTCTGATGCTGCAGGATAGAGGTGGGTCTGACAAAGATTTTGGAACTTCTTCCAGGCACACTTGTGTGTGAATTTGACCTTATGGTTTTAGATGTCTTAAACTATCATTACAAATACAACACTCCGGCCATGTGAACTGAGAATTTTGTACTCTGGCTGTGAGGTCATAGTAACAGTAATGACTCAAATTTCAATGGCTAGAGCTTATTCAGAAGCTCAGAAACCTATCAAACGCCTCCAGGCAAATGTTTCTGGAAATCCAGACACACAAGCATCATCCACGTGGGACCCCATGTCCCAGAGCCACATGGGGATTTGACTGAAGTGAAAGTGGGGAGAATGTCCCTTTGCTCCATTCTGGATCCCCGGGGGACCCAAGTAGGACTGTGAGTCCCCCAACCCCACAGAGTCCTTCGGGAGAACTCCTGTCTACACCTCCATTTTCCACAGTGCACAGACCCCAGCCTGGGGGTCTGGAGAGACCAACTCAAGCTGCCTGCTGCATCCCCATCTCCTTCTTCTCTGGCCCCTACGCCTCTTCTGCTCTGCCTAATGTGGCTCCCGCCCACCTCCATCCACACTGACCAGTCAGGGATACTACAGTGCGAGGCAGAAGCCAAGGCCACAGGTTCTAGAGTCAAGACAACCTGGGGATCCATGACAACAGCACTAATCACAAACTGTGCACCCTTGGCCAGAGGACTTACCTTCATATGCTTCCACTTCCCCAAACTCCAACTGGGGATAAGAATACCATCACTACAGACTCATTGGGAGAATTAAAGGAGGTCATGCAGGGAAAGGGTTTGGGATGGCAACTGGCATGTGGCAGGGCTCAATAAATGTTAACTAACCTCACTTCTATACTTTTTTTCTTGCAGTTGCTCCAAGCCTAGTTCCAACCAATTCTCATCACTTTCACCATTAATATCTCAGAATAAGTCCCCATCATCTCTTGCCAGGTTACTCTAAGAGCCTCCTTACGTTCATTCCTGCCTCCCTCTGTGAACTTGCAGACAGCAGAGAGAATGCACCTTTCCCAACATGGGTCAAATCATGTTTATCTTCCACATGAAACTCCCATCGCATTAGAATAAAGCCAGCCTGCTCTCCATGGCGCCTGCCCGTCCCATCTCCCATCCTCCTCTCCGCCCTCCCAACTTCCACCCAGCCTCCATGGCTATCGTGCTTTTCCCAGACACAGTATTACCCACCCTCCCTCATGGCCTTTTCCTTGATATTCCTGCTGCCTGCACAGATCTCCATATCACTTACATTTCTGCTCAAATGTCACCATTTTGTCCTTCTTGTCCACATTATTTCTAATAGACGTCCCCCCCCAATGGCACTATCAACCCCCTTCCCCGCTTTAATTTCTTCATAGTACTCGTTATGATCTGAACGTTTGTGTGTCCCCCAAATTCATATGTTGAAATCCTCATGCCCAATGTGATGGTATTAGGAGGTGGGGCCTTTGGGAAGTGCTTAGGTCATGAGGATAGAGCCCTCATGAATGGGATTAGTGCCCTTATAAAAGAGACCCCAGAGAGTTCCCTTGCCCTTCCCACCATGTGAGGGCAAAGCAAGAAGTCAGCAGTATACAGCCCAGAAGAGGGCCTTCACCAGAACCTGACCATGCTGGTGCCATGATTTTGGACTTCTAGCCTCCAGAACCAAGAGAAATAAGTCTCTGTTGTTTGTAAGCCACCCAACTGATGATATTTTGTTATAGTAGTCCAAACAGGCTAAGACAGTACTTTTCACCATATAAACTTAAACCACTTATGCATTTATTTAATGCATACTATTTATTTTGTGCAATATTAATAAAATGCATATTTATTGTGTGCAATATTAATTTAATTCATAAAGTAATACCTCCTATCTCTTTATTGTACTTTATTCATCTGAAGAGCACTTATTACCACCTGACATGTTATGTATTTATGTTTTTTTTTACCTACTTGTAGCCTGTCTATCTCCATGAGAATGCAGGCTCCCTAACAGCAGGCATCTTGGTGGTGCCTAAAACAGGGCTGAGTATGGAGCAGGCCTTCAATAAATACCTGTTGAGTCAATGAATAAGTTCATGCTCACTTACAGTCTTCTTTCTGAACCACAAGTCACCTCTCCACATCTCTATCCTCTGCACCCCAGTTCTCCCAGGATCCCCTCTGTGTTAGCGAGACCCTTCTCATCTCCGGGCACCAGCATCACAGGCTCATTTCAGGTCAATGTGGCCCATTACAGGGCAGCTGGCAAGGAAATTCCCTGCTTGTTCAGTGCTCTGAGTTCAGGGAGTGAAGTCACGGTCATCAGACACGGGCCAGCCATGCAGGTATGCAGTGTCATATGAGGGACCCCTGAGGAGACAGCAGCCACAGGCCAGTGTCCTTTCCTTGGTGTCAGGATCGCTGACTGAGGCAAGAAGGGCATGAGAAGGCAGCCTGTGACCTCTCTGGACTCGAGACCAAAATGCCTGGTGCCCCCGTCTGCCCCGCTGCTTCTTGTGTACTTGACAGACTTGCTGTAGGGTTTCCTAGTCAGGTGTACCTGGGGCGGTGGCCTTAACCCCTGGCCAGTTCATCCTCTCCATTTTGAGCTATCAACACAACGCACTCTCTCAGCCAGCAGGGTCACGCAGTTTGCTGCGTGCAAGAGTGTGTGTGTGTGTGTGTGTGTGCGCGCGCGTGCGTGCGTGTGTGTGTGTGTGTATCTGTGTCTAAGTGGTAAAACATACATAAGCTTTACCATTTTAACAACTGGAAGTGTACAGGACAGTGGCATTAAGTACAAACTGCTGTACAACCATCTTCACTATCCATCTGCAGACTCTTTCATTCTCCCAAACTAAAACTCTGTACCCATTAAATACCTCCCATTTTCCCACCTCCCCCCAGCTCCTGGCAACTGCCGTACTACTTTCTGTCTCTGTCAGTTTGACTACTGTAGGTACTTCATATCTGTGGAATCATACAATACTTGTCCTTTTGTGTCAGGTTTATTTCACTTAGCGTAATGTTTTCAAGGTTCATCCATGTTGTAGCATGTATCAGAATTTCTTCCTTTTAATAATATTCCAGAATAATATTGGAATAATAATATTATTAATAATAATAATATTGGAATGAATAAAATTCCATTCTATGTATATAGCACATTTCCTTTATCTATTCATCCACTGATAGACATTTGGGTTGTTTCCACCTTTTGGCTATTGAGACTGATGGTCCTATAAACACTGATGTACAAATATCTGTTCAAGTCTCTGCTTTCAATACTTTGGGATATATAGCCAGAAACGGAACTGCTTGATCATATTTATAATGCTATGTTTAATTTTCTCTGAGCAACTGCCGTACTGTTTCCCATAGTGGCCACACCACTTTACATTCCCACCAGTGATGCACAAGGGCTCTGATTTCTCCACACCCTCGTCAACGCTATTTTCTCAGTTTTTTATAGCAGCCATCCTACTGGGTGTGAAATGGTGTCTCATTATGGTTTTGATTTGCATTTCCATAATGATTAGTGATGTCGAGCATCTTTTCATGTGCTTATTGGCCATATGAATTGCTGCTTTACTCTTGTAAGAAAAATCTGTGTATAACAAAACTGCTTAAAGTCTAACGAATTACAGAAATACTGAAGAGTCACAGTCTAACTTAGCCCCATTTAAGTCATCTGACTTGATTTTGTTCTCTCTACTTCACAAATCTCCCTCTTTTTAACCCAAAGGGGTTTTAAAATAGACCTTCCAGGAAGCCTCAAGTTTCATCACACCAGAGGCAGCCTCCCAACACTTGACTTCGTTGTCACTTCTTTCTTGGTTCCTATAACATAATCCAAAATCTCTTCAAATGTCTTCGTCTAGGGTCTCTCATCAAGACCAACCTCTTCCCAGGCAGTTCCTCAGCTGCCACTGAGGTGCTCTGTCCTTCAGAGGAGGCTGAGTTGGAAAGCACTGGTCCCAGCAGCCACTGCCCAGCACTCACCACAGCAACAACATGGCCCTGGTCTCCCTCTCTCCTGCATCCACTCATCCCTCACCCCGCATGACGATGACATGACAGTGACAGAGTTAGGTAAGATCAATGCCCTCGTCAAAGCACACGGTGTACAGGTCGGACCTTCCTGGTCTGGCTCACCTGCAAATGCCCTGACCAAGGTCAACATCAGGAGGCTCATCTGCAGTTGGGGTTGGTGGCCACTGGTGCTACACCAGCAGGAAAACCACCCTAATTAGCTGTATTTTCTATCTTCGCATTCTGTTCATTTCTTTCAGAGCATGGATTACAATCTGTGTCCAGTCGATCATTTAAAAATAGTTCTTTACACCTTCTTAATGTCAGACACTATGCTAGGCCCAGGGGATACAACTGTGAACAAAATCTGACAGCGTCTGTAGTCTCACAGAGCTTTTAGTGTAATGGAGAAAACACATTAATTTCTTTTAAAATCACAACCATGGGTGTATAATATAAAGTGACATGAGTACTATGAAGAAACTTCTATTTCGGAATATAACCAAGAAGCTAGCAGTGGACTGGGGTGTGGGTAGACTTCCCCAGGAAAGTGATGCTCCAGCCGGCATCTGAAGGATTAGTTAGGGGTTAACCAGACAAAGGGAAGAGGGTAGCTGTCCAGGCAGAAGGAAGAACATCTGCAAAGATCCTCAGCAAGATGAAGCAAAATGCTAGCAGACTCAGGGTGGCAGCTGCACAGAGAATGAAGTGGGGAGTGGAGCATGATGTGACTGGGAGCTATCAGGGGACCCCCATGCCAGGCCTTGTAGACCATGTGAGAGAACTTGGTTTAATCCCAGGAGGAAAAGGAAGCTGTTCAAGAGTTGTAAGTAGAAGGTGGGTTTGAGGTTGGGAATCACATGATCATATCCGGTTTTGCAGAAGATCATTCTAACGACAGTGTGGAAAATAGTTTGGCAAAGCCACGGAAGAGCTGGGAGACCAATCGGTAGGCTTTCATGGCAGTCTGGGGAGAAAGGATGGGAGTGGATTGGAGGGGTGGCCATAGAGGTAGGGA
The DNA here is from genome assembly GCF_963455315.2 of Globicephala melas. Classification (NCBI taxonomy): domain Eukaryota; kingdom Metazoa; phylum Chordata; class Mammalia; order Artiodactyla; family Delphinidae; genus Globicephala; species Globicephala melas. The sequence goes on from NC_083322.1 coordinate 20,565,524, forward strand.
GAAGTGGACAGACTGGGAAGATATTTAAAAATCAAATCAATAGGGATTTGTGATGGATTAAATCTAGACATTGAAGGAGAAGGAAATTTCTAGGAAACCTTCTAGATTTCTGACTTAAGAAAGTGAATGGATTGTGGTACCACTCACTGAAATAGGAAAAACTAAAATACAAACTCAGAAAATTAGACCTGAATCAGGCAGGGGCTCCCAGAGGGAGGGGGATCGTGAGCTTGGTCTTAGTCTTGAGTTTGAGGTGCCTTTGAGAAATGCAAGTGGAGATACAGTAGGATTCAGAAAAGCAGTGGCAGAGTACACCTGGGTCAGGAACCCAGTAGAGAGGTATGAGCCATAGATCTAACCAAGGGGATCACTGATGTATATGCAAAGAACTGGATGTTTGCATCCCCCCAAAATTCAAGTATTGAAATTCTAACTCCCAATATGATGGTATTAGGAACTGGGGCCTTGGAGAGGTAATTAGCTCATAGAGTGGAACCCTCATGAATGGAATTAGTGCCCTTATAATTAAGGGTAACTCCATGGTTTTGAGTCTGAGGAACTGAAAGTACAGAGTTTACCTTTAGCTGGGATGGGAGAGTCTGTGGAAGCAGGAAGATTCTGGGTGAAGATCACCAGCTCTGTTCTAGCCTGTTAAGCTGGAGGTACCTTTAGAGCTGTTAAGAGGCTGCTGAAGTAAAGAGTTTTGAAGAGTCAGGGTTGGAGATGGAAAATGTTGAGCCATCAGCCCAGAGATGGTGCTTAAAGTCCATGGGTTCGGACCAGGTCACCACAAGAATGTGTCAAGGTTAAAAAGAGAAGAAGTCTGAGCTCTACGCCCTGGGATATCCCAAGGTTTAGAGGACAGGAAGATGGGAGAAGCCAACACAGGAGCCTGAGAGGGAGAGACCAGTGAGGAAGGAGGAGAGCCAGAAGAAGGGGGTGTTCTCGAAGCCAAGAGAAGAAATGCTTCAAGGAGGAGAGTGTGAACCATTGAATTAAATACAGCTGGTAGGTCCAGTTAGAGGAGAACCAAGGAACGGCCACTAGAATGGCCAGGTGGACATCACTGCTGGTCTTGTAAAGATTAGTTTCCTGAGTCTGGCAAAGGCTCAGGAGAGAATGGCAGGAGAAAGATCAGAACCAGTAAGCACAGACAACTTTTCTAGGAGTTTTGTTGTAAAGCAAAGAAGATAAGTGGGGTGGGAGCTGGAAGGGAGAGTGAAGCCAAAAATGAATTTTAGTTTGTTTTTTTTTTTTTAATGGAAGAAATAGCAACGTACATGAATGCTCATGGGAATGGTCAGCACAGTACAGGAATAAAATGAATAGGAGAGAACAGTGGAAATTGCTGTAAAAATGCTCTTGAGCAGTAGAGAGAGGAGAGCAAGCCCTCAAGTGGAGGGGTTGGTCTAAGGCTGAAGCAGGGACCACTCACCGCAGAGACAGGAAAATGTGCCCACATGACAATTCAGCAGCTCTAAACCCAACCAGCCTTCTGGGCTTGCACCCCGGGCCACCTGGCTCCACCTCTACACCCCCATCCAAGGGTGTGGGTGGATTCTGACATCCATTCCTTTCCCAGAATCACATTTTAGGTGCTTCTTACTGTTTACTGTGTGATCACTGGTTGGGGGCACTGTATTAGGTACCACCTGTATTACGACTTGTATTCTTTTACAGTGAAAACACTGCAAAAAGGGTATTTTCACTCCCGTTTTGCAGAACCTGATGCATGGGAAGGTTATAACCTGCCAACATCACACAGCGAGTAACTGACAGGACTGAGACTGGAACCCAGTCTAATCCAAAGTCCTTGCTTTAACTGCCATTACATCACCTCTCAACTTCTTGCTGAAGAGCAGAACAGGAACAACTCCCACTAAAAAAAAAACTCATAGTAATTATCATCTCCTTCTCTCACTGAAATTCCCGCAGAGTCAGTTTTCTCTAAGGTGATGTCTCAATCCAGCCTTGACAGGAGAGAAGATCTGCATATGAATAGTAGGTCCAGGCTGGAGATAACCAATTGAAATGCTAATGCTGCCACTGGTGGGAGGGGGAGGTGGGAAGAAAGATGAGGGAGGAGGGAAGTGAGGGACCACCGCTGTGGTCCAGGTGACCACGGTCCAGATGCTGTGTTCAGGACCCAGGTGAGAGAGGTGGAAAACTGGCACTGGAACCTCTGAGAGGGAAGGATGCTCCACAGTCTCTTCCTCCAATGAGCTCCGCATTATTGTATTTCCCTAAATGTCTGGTATTTGCTACCCATGTAATAATTTACCTATTGCTTGCAGCCTCAACTGAGATCTTGGTCATGACTGTTCTGGCAAAGCGTTCCACTTCTAACTGGTCTTGTCATGGCATGACAGCCACCCAGATCATTCTTCTCAGAATAGACTACTATTCAAAATTATCAAAGAGCACGACACTGAAAAACTAGGACAAAGGAGAGGCACGCCTCAGCGGCAGGACTCTGGAGAATACCAGAAGAGAGCCATGAAGGCAGTGCTTGGCTCTCCCAGGGGCCAAGGCAGGGAGAAAAAGGATTATTGAAATCAAATATTGCTTACTCTTCCCCAATATACATTTCCATGAAAAAAAATCACACAACCTTTTGTGTAAACATATGCATTTGATTCCTTTTCCTGTTAAACTTAAGCCACACAACCTCAAATTCTATTGTATTTTCTGTAATTTTCTGTATTTCTGAAAATGTCTGCAATAACCATATATTGCATTTATAATGGGGGGGGCGGTTAGATTTTCATTTGTTTTTCAAAGACAACCTGGAAATATAATGCCCAAGAAGGTAATGAAATGGTCGGTGTGCAGCAAGAAAGACATGGGCTCTAGCAGAAATGCCTCACCCAGGTTGGATGCCTTCTAGCTGGTGAGTGTGATGTAAGAGCAGGTGCTGCAGTAGCAGTTTGGATCACTAGAGGAAACGTGCGGGGGACTGCACTATACTCAGAGCTTGCAGGAAAGGTATTGGGCTGGTCCTGGGGCTCCAGGAAGAGCAATGCCACTCATCTCAGGCTACTTAGCAAGGAGAGAATTAACCCACACAGGGAGGCAGCCTACAAAGGCGTGAATTAGTCCTTCCTGGCTCTCAAGGCTCTCTAAGAAGTTCCTTTTCTTTCAAAGGAAGTGGTAGATTTCCAGGCATCCCAAGGGAATCTTACTGTATTTAAAGAACATATATGTTCCGGATAAGTTGTTTTGGGTACGTTAAATTTTCATATACCAAATCCTACTTTCCCGTCCTTTTTATTATCATGTTAAGAAACCTTCTTGAGAGAATACAGTCAATCCACTCTTGGAAATATGACACAAGCAAAAGGCAGCGCACCTTTCTGTAACTCGCATTTTTTTAAAAATTGTAAGGCTTATGAAGAACCTAGGGGTAGGACAGGAATAAAGACACAGACGTAGAGAATGGACTTGAGGACACGGTGGGGGGAAGGGGAAGCTGGGACGACGTGAGAGAGTGGCATGGACTTATATATACTACCAAATGTAAAATAGATAGCTAGTAGGAAGCAGTCGCATAGCACAGGGAGATCAGCTCAGTGCTTTGTGACCACCTAGAGGGGTGGGAGGGAGACGCAAGAGGGAGGGGATATAGGGATATATGTATATGTATAGCTGATTCACTTTGTTATACAGCAGAAACTAATACACCATTGTAAAGCAATTATACTCCTATAAAGATGTTAAATAAAAATAAAAAAACGGTAAGACTCTCAAAATACAGCACAAGTGGTACGTTTCTGAAAATAAGTTACAAAGTATGAGCACAAGTAGACAGAAACATTTGTCTCCTTGGCTAGCAGCTTCATGGTCCAGAGGAAACCCCAGAATGATAGCTGAACTGAATAAAAGACCAGAAGGTCTCTAGAAGGGTCTTCTAAAAAAAAGCCAGAGTGTTTCAATATTAAGCTTTGGTCTCTCAGCCTCAAACTTACCCTTCTCTTCTGTGCTTTGTGACAGGAGGGCTGGGGCTCTGAGAACAGCCTTTCACCTTTGCCAGCTAGATCCCATTAGGCTGGGTGACTGGGGGTGCTGGAGGGAGGCTGGGTGGCTGGAGGAGAACGAAGGGACTTGATCCTTCATGCTTGCCGCCTGTCCCTGTCAGGGCCACCCCAGCAATGCTACTCCAGTCAGGAAGTGGCAGCTGGTTCCAATTTCCAGCTCCTTCCATGCTCCCAGAACTAGCTTCATTGTGCCCCCTTACTTGCCATGGTGTGTGGAAGCAAGCTTGCTTAACAGAACTTCAGGAAATCTTGTGAACTAATGCTAAGCACGGTTACCCTTACAAATGAAGTTATACAAACCTACTGTATTAGTTTGTTAGGGCTGCGGTAACAGAGCACCACAAACTGAGTACCTTAAACAACCGAAACTTATCGTCTCAGTTCCAAGGTCCAAGATCAAGGTGTCTGCAGGAGTGGTTCCTTTCGAGGGCTGGTGAGGGATGCTATGTTCCATGCCTGTCTCCTAGCTCCTGGTGGTTTGCTGGCAGTCTTTGGCATTTCTAGGCTTGTAGAAGAATCACACGGATCTCTGCCTTCATGTTCACGTGGCATCCTCCCAGGGGTCACGTCTGCCTCCAAATCTCCCCTTTTTATAAGGACCCCAGTCATATTGGCTTAGGGCCCACCCTAATGACCTCATTTCAACCTGATTACCTCTGTAGAGGCCCTGTCTCCTAATAAGGTCACATTCTGAGATACTAGGGGTGAGGACCCAACATAGCATTTGGCGGGGGGCGGGGGGACACAATTCAACCTATAATACTTACAAATAAGCAAACTATATTTAAACTTTAAAGAGGAGAGCAGACAATGGTTGCCAGAGACTAGGGAAGGAGAAGGAAGGTGTGGCTATAAAGATAATAAAGAGGCAGCAGGGGGGAGTCTCTTTGTGGTGATGGGACACTTTTGTATCTAGATTGTGGCAGTAGTGGTTATAAAAATCTAAAATATGTGACTAAATGCCATAGAATTATACACGAAGACATAAAAAACAAGTAAACGTAAAAACTGGTAAGATCCAGGCCTGTAATTAAATTAATTGTAGCATGCTAATCTACCACCCAGCCTGGATGATGTACAGGTGCCGCTGTTGGAGGATGCTGAGAGATGGGCACAGGGGCACTGCTTCTGCAGCGTCTTGTAAGTCTGTAAGTATTTCAAAACAAAGAAGTTTTGACTGACCTAGAGATTATCAGACCAAGTGAAGTAAGTCAGAGAAAGACAAACATCACATGAGATCACTTATAGGTGGAATCTAAAACACAGCAAAAATGAATTTATTTACAAACAGAAACAGATGCACAGACATAGAGAACAAACTTACGGTTACCAAAGGGGAAAGGCGGAGGAGGGATAAATCGGGAATTCGGGATTAACAGATACACACTACTAGATATAAAATAAACAACAAGGATTTACTGTATAGCACAGGGAACTACATTCAATATCTTGTAATAAACTATAATGGAAAAGAATTGGGGAAAAAAGAATATATATATGTAGCCAAATCACATTGCTGTACGCCTAAAACTAACACAATATTGTAAATCAACTATATGTCAATTAAAAAACTTTTTAAACCAACAAAGGTAATTAATACCCCAAACTCATTACTCCCTAATTATTGGCATTTTACTATCATCTGTGTGCCTGAGGTCCCAGCTCTGCAGGTCCCTTCTTCCAAGCTTCCAACTCCTTCCCCTGTTCCCCCAGCCCTAGGGATGGCAGCTGTTTCCTGCAGTTATTATCTCTGTGCTACCTCAATGTTCCCATTTTGCTTTTGCAGTTCCCTAACACCTGTTTAAGTAAATCCTTATATTAAATTCTCTCTGTTAAATTATGTTTGTTTTCCTGACTGAGGTACCAGTCAACACAAATATTCTCCAAATGATGCAAATGGCTCACGTGATAGTTAGAAGGTAAAGCATTTTCATTTCCTAAAACTACAAAAGGCCCAGACCTACATGCCTCTTCTGATTATCCCAGGATTTTATTTTGGAAAATTGGCCTTCCCAAAGGATGCTTGGGAAGCAGAGCCTGCTTTGGGCCGGAAGACAGCACAGGTGGTAGCTATCTAAGGAGCCTAGATACGTGACGCTAGAGCAATCTCAGAAAATCAAACTTCATTTTAAAATATTAATAATGACTTCCTTCCTGATTATAAAGGTAATCCATGCTTGTGTAGTACACTACAAAGAGTATAAATAGACACAATCCCAATATCCAGAGATCTATCACTGTTAATATTTTGATGTACTTTCTTCCATGATTCTTGTGGTATATAACATAAACAATCCATATCTGTATATATATACATATATATATATGCTTTTAAATATGGAAAGTGAATTGGGTTCATTTACAGATAATGAACCACAGTTTTGGTTCATTTGGCCCCAGTTTTTAAGGTAATTATCACTCTGATGAATAAACACAGGCTTTAGGTAAGGAAGCTCAGAGAACATGGCTGGGGCTTGTGGCCAAACAAGCTTTCTAGTTCACAACCCATTCCCACCTCAGTCTTCAGAATGGGGTTCTCAAGGCAGACACCTCACCAGTCAGCTGCTTGTGGGATGATCTGCTGCTCTGAACTCTCTGATCCCCAGAGCAGGGGCACAGCAGACCTTGGAAGGCAGGCCCGGCCCCACCTCCTGTGCACACACCTGGAGCGGGAGCAGAGCACTTCCCACCTGGGGGGGCAGACATCCTCCCAGCATCCGGTCTGTCCCTTCTGGGGAGCAGCCACTGTACATTTAAACTCCCCTAAAAGAGGGATGAGGGGCAGTGGGGGTCCGAGCCCATCATCTCACCAGCTAAGAAAACCATTCCTTCGCTTTTGCTGAGAAGCAAGTGAGGAAAAAAACTGGAAAGAAAAACTGAGTGTTTCCTTGCCAAAGTTCCCTCTTAGAAACATGAGTTCCAAGGAATAGGGAAACCCTCATCGACAGTGTTTGTATCTTGTTCTTTTCAGGTAATGCAGATCTGCGAGCATCTATCTGTCATCAAAATATCTTCAAAAACATGATTTTATACTTTTTGGTCTTATTTTGAAACAACAGGGGGACTTCCCTGGTGGTCCAGTGGTTAAGAATCCGCCTTCCAATGTAGGGGATGCAGGTTCGATCTCTGGTCGGGAAACTAAGATCCCACATGCTGCGGGGCAACTAAGCCCATGTGCCACAACTACTGAGCACGCAAGCCACAACTAGAGAGCCTGTGTGCCGCAACTACAGAGCCCTCGTGCTCTGGAGCTCATGCGCGTGCGCCACAACTAGAGAGCCCACGCGCCACAACTAGAGAGAAGCCCACGCACCGTAACGAAAGACCCCCATGCTGCAACGACGACCCCGTGTGCTGCAACTAAGACCCGAAGCAGCCAAAAATTTGAAAAGTAAATAAGCAAATATTTTTAAAAATAAAAAATAAAAATATGTAGTCATTGTAGAAATCTGAGAAATAAGGCAGCTAAAGAAGAAAATGAGAAGCAGAGTAATCCTACCATCCAAAATAACTACTGCTAGCATTTCCCTGTAAATCCTTCTAATCTTTGTTCTATGCATACATATGCATTATTTTTTAACTGAATTATACAGTATATATTGTTTAGTAACATGGTTTTCATTTAATGTGTCTAAAACCCCTTTACATATTTACCCACTTCTCTGTTGCTGTGTAACAAACTATATGAAAACCTGGTGGTTTAAAACAATAATTTTATTTTGCTCATGATTTTGTGGATCAGGGCCCAACCACATTCCAGGAAGTGGAGAAATGGTCTCCACCCCTCAAAGGGAAGCTTCAAGGTCACACTGCAGAAGAACCTGTAGGATGGCAGATATTTTTATAGCCATCTTTGGAAAATACAATGTGCTACATATGTTATTAAAGAATCTTCTTCATAACTGTAATGGCTGTATAATATCTATTTTAAAATGTGTCATTATTGATTTAACAAATTTCAATGTTTGCAAATTTTAGAAACAATATTATAAACACTTCCATGATGAACATTCTGATACATAAAACTTTATCTGCATCTCTGAAAATGTGTATTAGGATTAAATACTAGAGGCAGAATTACTGGGGTAAAGCTGCTTGATATAAATGGCCAAAATAATTTCCAGGAAAACACTAATTTAGACGCACTACATTTAAAAATGTTTTACTCTCTGAAAGAAAAATAGTCCCATCAATGCTCTTCTTTAAAAATACTATTGACTATTTTCATCTATTATTTTTCCAGGGTTTTTTTTCAGATGTAAAAGTAATTCCCACTGAAGTTTTCACTGGAGATTAATTAATCCTATAAATGAACCTGGGATGAATGGGCCTCGCTTCAATATGCTGTCTTTTGGTCTGGAAGTCTTACTCTGGTTTTCCTCTATACTCAGGGGAAACTGACAACATTCATTGTTGAATTATTCCTAGCATATTATACTTCTGTAATTGTTTTAAGTAGGATCACTTTCCCAATCATGTATTTAAGCTGATTATTGATATTAAATTGGGAAAGTGCTTATTTTGTATATTTATTCATACTCAGCCATCTTTTTAATCTTTTATTAGTTCTAGTAGTTTATCAATTGATTCTCTTAGGTTTTCTGGGTAGAATATCATATTAGCTTCAAGTAGTGGCACTTTTGACATCCTTTCCAGTAGCCCACTTAATTTGTTTCCTATCTTTTTGCATTGGTTAGGATATCCAGGACAATATTAATTAATATAGTGAGACCAGACATTTTTATCTTATTCCTAATTTTACCAGAATATAGCTGATGTTTTCCTTTAAATAAGATATATGCTATTATTTAATCTAAATATTATTTATCATTAAAAAAATCCTCTATTTTTAGTTTACTAAATTTTATTTATTCAGAATTGATACAGAATTTTTCTGAAGTGCCTTCTAGACATCTACTGAGATCATGCATATTTTCTATTTAGACTTACTAATATCATATTTCATAATATTAAGTGATTTTTGTATTCACAGAATAACCCAATAAAATCATCATGGATTATTTTTCTTATATACTACTAAAATTGATTTGTCAGTACTTTTATTTAGAAATTTTGTGTCTATATATGTATGTGTGTGTGTGTGTGTGTATGTATATATAGTGAGAATGTATATATAATGAGAATTGTTTGTATTCTACTTTATGTCATATTTCTCAAAGTCCGTTACAGGATTGTACTTGTTTTGTAAAGTGAAATAGGAAGGTTTAATATTTTTCTCTACTCTAGAACAGTTTAAATGGCATAGAATTACTTGCTCCTTTAAAAATTAAAAGCAAAATCATCTAAAAATGAAGTATGTTTAGATATCAATTCTTTTACTTCTTAAGTATTAATCAAATCAGATTATCTAATTTTTCTTGAATTAGTCATTAGTTTCAGGTAAATTTTTTAATATATTAGTATAAAGTTCTTTTGTTTAATTATTATTTGAAATTATTGTATCTGTTAACACATTTCCTTTGTAATGTAAAAATACATGTGTATTTTATATCTACATTTTCTTTTGCCATGATAATATTAGCAATAAATTGTTTTATGATTTATTAATTAAAAATTCATTTGGATTTGTCTAAACTATTTTTGTTTTAAAATGAATTCATTTTTTAATAAATTTCTAAATACTGATTTCTTTATTTACTGTTATTTTCTAGCTTCTTAAGATTATTAATTCTTTTATTTTTTTTTCTTGTTTAATTTTTAAAAACACATTTTAAAGCTATGCATTTGCCTTCAATTACAGCTTTGGCTATATTCCACAAATTAAGATAGTGTTTTTATTTTTGAATACTCTTCTCTTTTACCTAGTATTTTTAAATTTTCAAGTGCTTGAAGGATTTATGTGATCTCTGAGATTATTTCATTATAGTAAAGGAATGTGGACTATACAGTGCATGCTTTTACCAGTTTATTGATGTTTATTTATGATCTAATGCTACGTATTTTTTAAATGTTCTCAGCACACCCCTAGAGACAAGGATAAAGCTAGGAAGGCTCCTTTCCACCAGAGTATAAGTCCCTACCCCTCCACTCCCATTCCCTCTTCAGTGCCCACCTTAGAAAGGAAAGCAGATGCACAGGAATAGATGTGAAAGAGCAAACATCTCAAATATCCTGGGTTAAGTTATTAGGGTAGAATTACATTATTATTATGAAAATAATGCCATGTTGTCTTGTCTCCCATCTATTCCACACTTCTAGATGGCCTCAACTCTCTGAGGAAAGGACAGAGAGAGCAGTGGACTGCCTAGATCAATCTGAAGCCTTGAACAGAGGGCCAGGGGAGTGAGCATATGACTTTTCCTCATCCTGGGTTCCTGAGTATCCAGTTTTCTTCCAAGCGACAGCACTTAGAGATATAATAGGGATATACACTTTATATATGTTAAGAACAATAACTTCAACCAAATTCAGAAGAAACAGGTTAGCACTACTCAAAACACTATCTGGACTATATGGATTCTATATAGCATTCTTATACCTGAGCCATATTCTTCCTCTTCATGACATTTTGTTGCTGTTGTTGTTGTTATGTCTTCACTAGACCATTCTCCAAGGTGGAGCTAAGTAAACCACATAGAATATATTCCTCTTTAGTGTAAAAACCTGTGGCTTTTCTCATCATAATGCCATTTTCTAAAGGCCATGGATACACACAGTATGGCATCATAATGCCAAATGGCATCATAATGCCATTTTCTAAAGGCCATGGATACACACAGTATAGTTTGAAGGCCATGGATACACACAGTATAGTTTGGATACAGACTTCTTTCTTGTTAAGACAGCACATGCTCCCTTCAGGATTTGCACCCAATATCCCTTCTGGCCATCAGACCAATATCTGGAGACAAGGCACAACACAACCCTGTCAGTGAAGTGCTGGTTGAGCTCAGAGACGAAAGGAACTACACCTCACAGTAGTTGCAGGGCCTGATAGAAAGATGGTCTGCTTAATGCTCAGCTGGGGCCCAGCATGGAGACATTACCCTACCAGGAAAGGGTGCTGTGCTTCAGGATACAGTATAGACCTTAAATTGGTGATGGCCATATGGTGCTACGAGGTGCTGTAGGGTGCTACTGCAGGCTCTGGCCCACTCAATAACTGAAATACATAATAGTTTTTTGCCAGAGTTCTTGGCACTTTCATAGAGAAGCAGATTTTTGGAGGTTCTTACTCTTCCACTTTGGAAGTCAAAATTTTCTCCACCTTTCCCCCACTTTGTTTGACTGAGATCACTTGAGGATACTGATAATGTGTCTCTTCAGAGAGAATTTGTATTAGCTTCTGGCAGGACACATGAGCACTACCAATCCCAGATCACTAGAACCCACTCAGAGACTGAGGTGACTCAAAGCTGGGCTTCAGCCTCTTCCAGACCATTCCTGGTTCACCTTATCCCAGGGATGGGACCATTCATGGCCTTAAGCCAAATCATGGTGCTTTCTCAGAGCTTCCCATCCTTGACAGGCTCCTGGCTCCCTAGGGCTGTTCAATGTTCTGCTTGTCATCTTAGCTCTTCAGCCGCATTTTCTGGAATTGTCAGACACTCTTAGGAGAAAACCGGCCAGAAAATCCAGGCTCACCTCGCCGGGTTTCCCTCTTGTTACAGAACTTGGCCCAATAATTCTTCGTTGACTTGTAATTTCCCTGATACTTTTAAACAGATTTTTAAAGATAGACCTCGTCTACCTTTTCTAGCCATCCTCAGCAGAGGAACGGGTCTGAACTGCCAATCCAGCTGCTACTAGAAACAGCGCTGTGTCAGCTATCACATCTGCAGGGAGCATAAGGCAAGAGACATGACAAGAAGGGGTGCACCTCCCAGAGGAGTACGATACTTTGGGCACATCTTCTGGGTGGTCGATATAACAGTTCTCCTGCTATCTCATTGCCCAGAAGTTAGTCACGTGGCCATGCCTGACTTCAAGGGCAGGAAGAAAATATAGGCCATTAACATGTCATACTGCCACCCCACATAAAATCTGGGTTTTAGTATTATGGGAAAAAAGAGAAGAATGGATAGTGGGTAAGCAATACAGTCTTTGCCACATTCCTCATCTATAAAATGGAAGTAATATTAATACCTAACTTATAAAGTTGATGTGAGGATTAAAGGATATAATGAAGGTAAGGTAAACCTCTTAGCACAGTGCCTAGTATATGGTGAACAGTCAATAAATGTTAGCAATCATACTATTTGTTACAGTACAGGGATTTGAATATAATAAATTATCACATGATAAACAGGGAAAAGAACCAATCCTTTGAACTTCATCTCTCTAGTTTCTCATAGTCACCTAAAGACTCTTATAAATTCAGTCAGATAAACTTAGGGATAAAATTTCCACTACCACTGCTTTGTTTCAAATAGTTGAATATTTGTTTGATTTATAATAGCTGATTACAAATCTAGCCCCTAGGAGGTATTGAGACACGTGTAAGTTCTCCTTATAATTATACTCCGGATTATCCTGGACTGTCCACTTTGTTTTTTACATAGTTTCACTTTTTTCAACCTAACAAATGTATTAATAAATGTTTTTTACTTTTCAAACCTTTGTAAGACCCATCATATTACACAGCAATACAACCCACACTTCAAAACAAATCCTTTTGTCAGGTAAAGGTCCTGATATTTAGTTGCACGTATATATAGTGCTCCCCATGTATAGCTTCTCATGATATTTGGGGGTATTTTGACAGTTCTCTGACCTTCTTTCTACTTCTTATGACAACCACACCCAGACTGTCTTATATATATATGGTAATGGATAAATTTTAGGGGTCACAGAACTTATCATCCCAACAAAACAACCACAGAAACGCTGACATCCACCTTCTTCCAGGAATCAGAGAGAAGTGAGTGAGTAGGTGTGTGTGTCTGTGTGTGAGTGTGTGTGTTGGAACCCCAGCATGGGAGCAGTGTCACTGTTGGTGATTAGGAGGAGACAAATTACCGGAGTGACACAAATTACTAATTACTTTATTATGCAGTGAGAAGAATAAGAAGCTGGAAGTTGCTTCAGCAAATTCTATTTTTAAGCAAATAATTGTTGGGTTTCCAATGCTCCAAATTAAGTAATTCTCCTCAAGACCTTCCTTAAGTCTCCCTCTTTGAACTGCAGTGGCTGGCAAAGAATTGCAGATGCCTCTGGGATGGGCTTCGAATTTCGTTTCTAATTTTTTTTTTTTTTCAAACGTGCTATTCTCAAAATGAGATAGCTTCAGGGGCGTTTTTCTTTCCCCTGTAATTAGGAGTTACTGGGTCAGCCACGGCTTTGCCACGCATTCTATAGGGAGGTGGCATTGAGTAATATAAAGATATGGAAAAGAGAAAAAAAGAACTTGGAACCAATTTTAAAACCAGGGGCTGCCCCTTCCCCGACTGTGTGACCTTGGGGCGTATCCTGTAACCTTCACTTGTGCTGAAGGAGGTAGGATGCTTTTTAAACTGAGAAGCACTGTGCATACTTATGAACTGTTACTAAGATGGCTGAGAATGGCAAGAGCAAGATAGCCGCATAATAAGAATTATAATAGTTCACATTTTTTAGGAGGCTTTGAGGATTTATCATATGCCTGGTGCTGGTCTAAGGGCTTTACGTGCATTATTAACTCACACACCCTCTCTACTACCCTTGGAAGCAGGTACTAGCATTTCCCCATTTAACCCATCAGCTGCAGAGAGGGTGAGGAAACTGCCCAAGACTGCAGAGCTAGGGAGTGGCAGAGCCCGGGTTCAAGCCCAGACATCCTAGATCTACAGTCTACGCTCAGCTGTTACACGCCATCGCGACATCGGCCCACAGGCCTACACACGTGGGCTCGGTTCTCAGGCCCTCTGCTTTCCAACCATAGGCCGAGGCATCCTCTTGGGGCATCACAAAGATGTTCTTCAAGCAGTGACAGTTACAAAAGTGGCCAATTTTAGCCAGAGGTAACCGAGATGGAGAGAGAGGGTAGGAGAAATGATGTGATTAAGTTGCCGGGGTGTGAGGTAGTAATAGTTAGACACTGCGCTGGTAAATAACCATACAGGAGCCCAGGGCTGTTCACTGCCCCCCAAACTCCCATCGATACCCTCAAGAGGGATTCAGGATAATGTACCTCTAATTCTTAGATCCGTTTATCTGGTCACCAGCAGACTCTGAAAGTTCAGAGAAACAGGGTAGGTGAGATTTGATAAGGGCAAGCGGGGAGGGGAAGTTCTCAGTGGAGGGACAGGCACTGTGGCCAGGCAGGGCTCCCCTGAGGGCAAGTGTGCTGGTCCGTGGGCAGCTCTGTGGTCTGGAGAAGGCCTGTGTGAAACGAAACGAGATCAGGGGATGGCAGCAGGCAGAGCAGATGGATTGAGAGAGCCTGTGTCCGCTCCAGCGTCCTGTCTCCACCAGATCTCAGAATCAGGAGCTACACGATTTCCTTAACAGGAGTCAGTAGATAGCGCCTAGGCCGGGTCACGTGTGCAAGGAGGCTGTGGAGAGCCCTGTGGGAGGCACAGAGGAGAGAGCGCGGCCATGTGCACAGGTCTGGGTTAGGGTCTGTAGTTGGCCTTGGGTGCCTCACTCAATTTCAACTTCCCCTCTGTAAACTAAAGATAATTATCCCCGGACTGGCTGTCTGCACGCGGTGCTCATGAGTAGCAGGAGAGACAGCATACTCTGTAAAGAGCATCGGGGAGCCCAGAGACGACACTGACCAAGAGGGACGTGGTGGTCCCCAGTGCCTGGACCCTGGGGGGCAGCATTTCTGCCCAGCCAGACCTTAACCCAGCTGGCAAATTCAAGCTTGAAAGACAGAATAGAGGAACAATCAAGTGAGCAAAGCTGGAACACGTGGAAGATCACCTTGCTTGGATCCCAAAGTCAAGGGAGCAGAAGCCACGCAGTATAGTCCTTGCAACCTCCAGAAACGGGATCTCACTCAAGGTCGGCGTTAAACAGAAGAGGTGTTCCTGGGCCCCAGGCAGCTCGGAACCTTGGCCAGATTGGCAAATATTTCAGCAGGAGGTTAGCAAAATTGATGTCAACTTAAATGAGCCTCCTTCGTGGCTCTGCAAAGGTCCGTGTTTGCTCTGCAATATTTTCCGTTGCTGTGTATAGAAGCGTGTCCAGCGCATCAGCAGTGCGGGCTTCAGTTAGCGAGCCCCCGAGACACAGGTGGGCCACGCGCAGAGAGGGGTGCTCTGAGGCAGTGGGAACACAGGTGAAGCTGGTAAACACTGGGAGAGCTGGGGAAACATGTCCAGGCTGGCAGGGCATCACGAGGTTGCATTTTTGCAATAATGTGAGTACCCTCAGCAGGGCAGCAATGCTGCTCAGAATATGAGATGAGGGGTTCCGATCCCAGACTGCTGAGGTTTGCATGAACGTGGGGAAGGCAGCTTCACCTCTCTGAGCCCCATTACCTCATGAATGTCATTAACATAAAAAACTTAATCCTGACCTTAACCCACTTAAAACATTCCTCTGGATAACGTGCAGATATCTGGATCATGTGATGATGGAGTGAGATGATGTTACGCGCTACAGCCTATACAGAGGATATGCTCAGTCATTCCTGGTACCCATGCCTGCCCCTGCCCTGACCACCGAGTTCTATCAGAGAGGATTTCTGACCAGTGACCGATGCTCTGACTTGAACAAAGTGGAGATACTCTGGAGGGAGAGGGGTGTGCTTCACACTGGCTTCCCTGGAGAGCCTCGATCCCAGGGGAGAGCTGCTGGCTGGGTGGGTGGGTGTGCAGGGACTGAGCTCAGCAAGTCCTGAGCCTCTTTCTCTGTGCTGTCAACCCTTTTCCTTAGTCTTAGTCACAAGGCCTGAAGGAGAAATGGAGAAGGACGAGGAGGGTAAGGAGACTCGGACTCTGGGGACCGCCAGAGGTTGGCATCAAGCCTCTGGGGGCTGAGATCTCAAGGGGCTTCTTAGCCAAGTCTCTGTCCTGAGGGCCCCCAGTGTGCACACAGCCCTGGCCTGGGGTAGTGGAGGGACACACTGTGGATTAGACACCCAGGCCAGGGACAGGAGACCAAGAGAAGGATCTCCACTTGTCTAATTTCAAGGACACCCCACTTCCCACAACGTCACATAGCACCCTCACCTCCCATGCACAGCGTGTACTGTTTATAAGTAGCCCCCTCGAGAAAACTGGCAGATCGATGGGAGTGGGGACCTGAGAGGGCGAAGGTGGGGACAGATGACTAGAGCTATGTACATAACGAAACAATTTCTTTAAATGATAGAGCGTAGATGAAAGAGGTCATCGGGTGTATTTACACGGTGTCTATCCTCATCACAGACGTCCTTGGGGACAGGGGTCTGTAGTCCTAGCACCACCATCAGAACTGGAACATAGTAGGTATCAACAGAAAAATTCTTGAAAGAATGAGCGAACAAATGACAGATGCTCCTACAGCCCACTTATGGGTTGTGTGCAAGCTACGAAGCACCTGAACAAGGTTAAACGTGGAGCAAATGTGGAAAAGGGTCAAAGGAAAGCCAGCCCCTCCAGCCTCTCTCTTTCCCTCCTCCCAGGTCTCAGACCTTCCTGCTCACCACTTCCCTCCACACTCACATGCCTAAAACACCATTTCATTCTGTCTCTCCCTGCTTGACAACCTTCCGTGGCTCCCTATTTCCTTCCATGGCTCTTAAGCCTTCGCATTCCCCTCTTCCTGTTCACTCATTCTGACAAGCCCTTCCCATTGGCCACCATCCCTCCTGCACCTCCCCCATCGCTTCCTAACCTAACCCAAACAGTCTCTGAGATGCTACTTGTCTAACGGCTCCAGCTGCTAAGAATCTGCCTCGTCTATGAAACCTCCAGGAGTTCATGGTCCCGGCACCACAATTCACCCGAGAGATTGTCGGTCCCTATTCTCTGGGTTAGTCCTCCCTTACCATGGAGACTGGATTCCCAGAGGAGGGGGGAGTGTTCCCACATCCTCTATATCCCACCCCCAGAAGCCAGTTTGCCATTGACTGATAAATCATGTCTGAAATTATAAAATACTTAACAAGCACCTACTGGGCTCCGGGCACTGGGGACTCGCAGATGCGGAAATACCGGCTCCCTGGGGAGAAAGGAGGGACACCAACAGCCAGTTCTAACACGACGGTCAGTGCTCCGGTGGGGTGGGCACTGAGGGGAAACACCCAGCTCACCCCCCAGAGCTTGAAGAGAATGTTCCTCCCAGGGAGGTGACAGCTGAGGGGACTCAGCAGGAGTTAGCAAGGCAGGACGTCCACAGGCAGGGGCAGGGATGCAAACAGAGCAGTGGCCAGCTGATGCGGTGGTCAGATGCCTCCCCTGTCCCGCCTCGGAGTTTTCACTTTACCCTGAAGCTTATGGGATATTAACAAGGGCAATGCACTCATTGGCAGATACTTGATTCACTCACGACTTGCAGAGGAACACGCCATCTCTTAGGGTTACCAGGAATAGTAACAGGTTTGTGGAAGAATACCCAGAAAAGGGTCTCTGAGCATTCTGTCCTCCAAGAAAGGAGTTTTCTCCCTCTCTAACTGATATTACTTTCTAATCTCAAAGAGCAAGCTTTACAGAAGGCAATCAGTTTTTATACCAAGACTGGCCCCCCACCAAAACCGGGAAGTGGGCACAGACTCTCACAGGCCCTCTGGAGCCCCTCACACCACTCACGTCCAGCTCAGCCCCCCATCTCTCCCTCCCTCCCTGACCCAGATCAAACTCCTATTTCTCCATCCCACAGGTCTAGTGTGGACAACTCTCATCTCCTCTGCTGGATTTGGGCAAGTTGCTTACATTACGGGGTCTCTATGACCTCATTTGTGAAATGATTATAACCAACCCAACCCTCATCTGAATCCTGACCCTAACCCCAGCCCTAACTGTGCTCTGGACAGGATGATGAGCCATTATCAGAATTATGTGATGCAAGCCGTACAAACCCATGCCACACTCAGGACATGGAAGTGTCAATCATTATTGGTCCTTTGCCCTTCCCTACTCAGAGGGCAGCCCTGAAGCTCAGGCACCCAGCCTTGTTTAGCTCAGACTGGTGCTCAGTGCTTCTGGAACAAGATGTCCTGAGAGAGAGTTCTCAGCTAAGCAGCTGTTCGAGTAAACTGAGGTCGGTCTGCTTATGGACTGCAATGCCTAAGACCCAATTAAAAATGTATGTCCAGATACAGATGGCCAACAGGCACATGGAAAGATGCTCGACATCGCTAATTATTAGAGAAATGCAAATCAAAACTACAATGGGGTAGCACCTCACACCAGTCAGAATGGGCATCATGAAAAGTCTACAAATATCAAAAAAAAAAAAGTCTACAAATAACAAATGCTGGAGAGGAGAAAAGGGACCCCTCCTACACTGTTGGTGGGAATGTAAACTGATACAGCCACTATGGAAAACTGTGTGGAGGTTCCTTAAAAAACTAAAAATAGAGTTGCCATATGATCCAGCAATCCCACTACTGGGCATATATCCAGAGAAAACTCTAATTCAAAAAGATACATGCCTCCCAATGTTCACAGCAGCACTATTTACAGTATGATAGCCAAGAATGGAAGCAACCTAACAGATGAATGGATGAAGAAGGTGTGGCACATATATATATATATGTATGTGTGTATATATATATATATATACACACACACACATACATACACATATATATAATGGAATATTACTCAGCTATAAAAAAGAATAAAATAATGCTATTTGCAGCAACACGGATAGACCTAGAGATTATCATACAAAAGTGAAGTCAGACAAAGAAAGACAAATACCTGATATCACTTATATGTGGAATCTAAAATATGACACAAATGAACTTATTTATGAAACAGAAACAGACTCACAGACGTAGAAAGTAAACTTATAGTTACCAAAGAGGAAAGGGTGGGAGAAGGGATAAATTAGGAGCTTGGGATTAACAGATACACACTACTACATATAAAATAGATAAATAACAAGGACAAGGATAGCACAGGGAACTATATTCAATATCTTGTAATAACCTATAATGGAAAAGAATCTGAAAAAGAATATATAAATATACGTATACATATATATCACTTTGCTGTACACCAGACACTAACACAACTTTGTAAACCAACTATACTTCAATTTAAAAAATATGGGAACATAGAAAAAGAAAAAAAAAAGTATGTCCAGAAATGAGAGACAATTAACTGCACACATGCAGAGATGTCAAGGACTTTATGTAAATTTTTTGGTCTAATCCTCCTAAGAATCATGGAAATGGTTATTACCCCCATTTAACAGATGAGGAAACTGATGTTTATAGAGGTCAAGTGTGCCTCACTCAAGTCACTACGTCTAGCTGGGCTCATTTCGGAGAGTATGTGGTGTGCATGTGTGTATACTAGTGGCCTTTTAGTGACCGTCAGGTCACACAGGACGTCACTGTCAATTCTGTCATTTCATGGGTTGGCTGTAAGACTTGGGACAAATTATGTCCCCTCTCTGTGGACCTCAGGGTCTTTCTTTGTTTGTTTTTAAGTCTGTAAAATGGTGGAAGTGGAGTTAGATGGGGGGGAGCTTGGGGCAAGGAGGGGTGATATCAGATAAATGACCTCTCTATCAGCACCAACTTTACAGGATTCTCTACAAGATTTCCCCTAATTTTTAAACACATCACATTTCTCACTTCCAGAACCAGTTTCTCGAAAGCCATCCTCCAAATCAAGCCCCGAGCCGTATTTCCTGGCTTTGCCGTCCATGCCTTCATTTATAACCCACCAGTGCTGCCCAAGTTTGTCGAGTAGTTCGCTGGTCAGGGCTCACTGCCTTATGACCGACCCCAAGGACAGTCATAAATGTCAAGAAAGGAAACAAAAAAGAGAGCACCAGGGCACACTAGAGCTGGGAGGCACTGCAGGGACCATCTACAATCCCCTCATTTTACAGGTGAGGAGTCGGGGTCATGGAGGAACTAAGATACTCACGTTGGCTGCACCAGCAAAGATGCCGCCCTCACACTTGCTTCTAGGCTTTTAAAGACTAACCATGGATCACAATTACATGGAAATTAGGTGGGTCAACAGGCAGTGGGAATTGAATGTAGTGGGCTACAGGCATGGGGGCCGTCGAGAAAGAGACGCTCCAAGTGATGGAAGAATGCTTCCTGCAATAAAAGTGTTGTGAAGCAGGCGCTGAAGTGTGAAAGAACGTTGGAGAAGTTTACTTGAAGGCTTTAAAGCAGAAATATATCTCAGAAGCTGTGGTGTGCCATTGTTTGGTACTAGTTGTCTCTGCCAATGTCTGAGCTCCTCTTCTTCCTTTGAAACAGACTTCCTGATTTTTTGCCGGGCACATGAACATCTGGAATGAAAACTACATTTCCCAGCCTCCTTTGCAGGCAGGTATGGCCAAGTGACTAAGTTTTGGCCAATGAGATCTAAGACAGAAGTGTTGCGTGAAACTTCCAGGACTGAGCATAGCCTTTTCTCCTCCTATCTCTGCTGACTAGCGCAGATATGATGCTTGGTCCTGAGCAGATGTCCTGGACCATGAGGTGGCACGCTAACCATGTCAGAGCAGGTAGTTTTGGACTGCCTACCCCCAACTTCTTTACATTAGAACTTCTATGTTGTTTAAGTCACTTATAATTGACCTTTATCCCCCCAACTGAATCTAATTCTAGCTAATACAGAAAGAGAAGAGAAATAAATTCATACACCCCTGATAAGATCCAGAGACATAGGGCTTCCCTGGTGGCGCAGTGGTTAAGAATCCACCTGACAGTGCAGGGGACACAGGTTTGATCCCTGGTCCGGGAAGATCCCACATACCACGGAGCAACTAAGCCCGTGCACCACAACTACTGAGCCTGTACTCCAGAGCCCACAAGCCACAACTACTAGGCCTGCATGCCACAACTACTGAGCCCGCATGCCACAACTACTGAAGCCCGCGTGCCTAGAGCCCATGCTCTGCAACAAGAGAAGCCACCACAATGAGAAGCCCACACAAAGCAACAAAGAGTAGCCCCCGCTCGCCACAACCAGAGAATGCCCACGCGCAGCAACAAAGACCAAATGCACCCAAAAATAAATTAAAAAAAAAAAAGATCCAGAGACCTAGACAGTGGAGCTAGCCTTGCAGAGAGTTAAAGTGAATGGAGAAGAATTCTGACACTGACATTCCAGAGGACCTAGTCAATGTTCTAGATAGACCAGTGGTTTTCAAACCTGACTGCATATCAGAATCACCTGGAGAGCTTCCACAGACTGCCGGGCCACACCTCAGAGCTTCTGATTCCGTTAGTTTGGGAAGCGGGGCCTGAAAATTTGCAAGTCTAATGAGTTACCAGGATGCTGATGCTGCCGGTTCAGGGGCCCACACTTTGAGAACCACTGTTCTAGACTTTTCAAAGATGCTCACCCAAACTCAGTATTCTTGGGTGGGTCTCAGCTTTGCATCTCTGACAAGGAGGTGTAATGACTGCCAGCTGCTTTCAAGAAGGGATGTGGGGATGCAGGAGAGCCTGGGTGAGCTGAGCATCCCGTGAAGAGAACATTTGTGATGCAAATGATTTACTGGTGCTCAGCTGGGAGCAGAAGGGATTTCTATATGGCGAGCCAAATCGAATTCACTACCTGACAATTAGCTCCAAATTAATGCGAGACTGTGCTGCCCGACTGTGCTCTAAGAAAGAGGTTCCCTGACAGCTTCAGATGGGTAGGATCTCAGACCTCAATCTTAGCTGGATGCAGGCAGGGCTTTTCCCCAGTTTACAAGTGTACCCTGAGCTCAGAGGATGGCCAGCACCCCCCTCAGAGGCCCTCTCCAATTCCACCCCCTCCAGACTTGGCCCTTATTAACCCAACTCAACCCCATCCAAAATGGACTTGTCTCCCAATGCCCTTGCGCCTCCAGGTTTGTTCCTCGGGAGATTGCCTTGGGCCTGCACACAGGCTGGCTGCTAATTCTTCAGCAATGAGATGCTGCACGTTGAAGCTCATTATGTTTTAGGGGAGCAAACCGTTGGCATTATGTGAGTATATCTGATCTCCTTAACTGGAGCTGCAAATCCCTGGAGGATAGGAACAATTTTCCTTATTTCTTTTTTTGTTTTTTTTTTTTTGCAGTACGCGGGCCTCTCACTGCTGTGGCCTCTCCCGTTGCGGAACACACGCTCCGGACGTGCAGGCTCAGCAGCCATGGCTCACGGGCCCAGCCGCTCCGCGGCATGTGGATCCTCCCGGACCGCGCGTGTGTTTGCACGCCAGCCTCACCTTCCACCCACCTCCACCACCATCATCATCACACCTGTTGAGCCCTCGGATCAAAGAGCTGTCCAGGAGAATAAAAAATATCAGGACCACATGATGTGCTCAAAATAGCATCTGATCAGGCAGTGTTCTCCAGAGAAAGCGAGCCAACAGAAGACACCCATGTAGGTCTGTATAAATATGTGTATATGTGTACCTGTGTGTGTGTGTGTGTGTGTATATATATATATGTTTTGTCGTTTTGTTTTTTTACAATTTTTTTACATCTTTATTGGAGTATAATTGCTTTACAATGGTGTGTTAGTTTCTGCTTTATAACAAAGTGAATCAGTTATACATATACATATGTCCCCATATCTCTTCCCTCCTGCGTCTCCCTCCCTCCCACCCTCCCTATCCCACCCCTCTAGGTGGTCACAAAGCACTGAGCTGATCTCCCTGTGCTATGCGGCTGCTTCCCACGAGCTATCCATTTTACGTTTGGTAGTGTATATACGTCCATGCCACTCTCTCGCTTTGTCACAGCTTACCCTTCCCCCTCCCCGTGTCCTCAAGTCCGTTCTCTAGTAGGTCTGTGTCTTACCCCTAGGTTCTTCATGACCATTTCTTTTTATATATATATATATATGTTTTTTAAAGGAATTAGCCCATGTGATGGTGAGGCTGGTAAGTATGAAATACATCCAGATGAGTATGAATGATGAGTGACATCGGTCTGGTCCATTACATCATCACATCTGCCCAGGTCTGGAAGGTAACACGCTATGACCAGGACCACACTTTCTGGCCAGCAGTCCTCCTGCTGATGTCCCTCGGCATCTACAAGGCCTTTGTCATGGAGGCCTTCATCCCCATCTGTTCCCTGGGCAACTGGACAGCACTGCTGGTCCGAGCATTGGTAATGGGCCCTATATTGTCAACAGGCACTCCTAGACTTGGTGTCCCGGACATTCACATATCTTTCCCTGTCTCTGGGTTTCACTGAAGTATTTGGGGGAGTACTGGGGGAAAAATTTTGGAAACTCAGGCAGGATTTGATGCTGGGACAATTCTTTTTTTAAGCTTATAAACAACATCAATTTTTTTTTCTCACATTTCTAGAATCTGGGAAGTCCAAGATCAAGGCACATGGTTCTGAGGCAGAATTTCTTCTCCAGAAAACCTCCGTTTTAACTCTTAAGGCCTTCAACTGATTGGACAAGGCTGACCCACATTATTGAGGGTAACTTAAAGTCAACTGATTTCGGATGTAGCCGCATGTACAAGATGCCCTCACAGCAGAGTCCTGGTGAGTGTTTTATCAAATAACTGGGTACTAGAGCCTCATCAAGACGAGACATACAACTGTCACATAAAACAAACCTCTGTCAAAGCCAGAAGAGCTCTGGGGACACAAAAGCACCTCTTCTTACCAGAAACCCAGAGATGGAATATGAAAATGGAGAATTCCCCTCTCTGTGACTCAAGGGGAGGGCGGCTACTTTCATTCCATCCTGCCAGGAATTTGACAAGCAGGTTCCTGCCAGGGAGAGGGATCTGGATAAAACTCCCCTTCACGTAGCATTGGCCCCTGCACCCTCCCATGGGCGCCCTCATGACAGATATAGAGAAGATGGGGAGAAACAGCTGCTACCAAATAGACTCAAAGACCCCGAAATCCGCTCACTGCCTAGTCGCCTTCAAATCCTGGAGCACCACTGAGCTAATTCCCCACACTTACCCTCACCCTCCCGTGAAACAGTCACCCTGGGATTGATTTTCTTGATTAGCTTATTTCTCACATTTGATAAATAACACCTGCCCTGTTCCAGTGCCTTCCTCTGACTCTGTTTATTAACAATGTTCGAGAGATTTTTCTTCTCCCATGATGGGTACTAAAGGCGCAAAATTCTAACTAATCATGTCGAGGGGAGGGCTCCAGCCATCCGTGGCTTTGCGCCAGGCAGGGGCGTTTTATTTGTCAAGGGCTGACCGGGGCAGCGCAGTGTTACTGGAAGAGTTCTGCTTCTGGAGTCTGCTTCAGGGGGTGATCCTGGCCCTGCCTCAAGTGGCCTTGAGCAAGCTGGTAACCTCCTCGAGCTTCGGCTTGAAGATCAGCTGAAAAGAGAGTTCTCCTGCCTATAAAGTGGGAATTGTTGATGGGACATTACTATGGAAAAGCACCTTTAAAGTACAAAGTGCTTCATGAACCCAGGGGCTGAGCCACTTCCATCCTCACTGTCCCAAATCCCTTCTGAGCCTTGTCACCCACGCGGCCTCAGGCAGCCCTGCTTTGGGGCCGCTACTGGTTACTATTGCTATGTACGTACAACCATAAATGCACTGACATTAGCAAAAAACATTTTCTTATGCTCAAGGATTCTGTTGGTCAGGAATTCAAAAAGAGCCCAGCAAGGATGGCTTTCTTTGCTCCCTGGTGTCTGTGGCCTCAGGTGGAAAGAGTCAAAGACTGCAGTGACTCATGACTGGGCACTGGAATCATCTGAAGACCTGTTCACTCACAGACCTGCTCTTGGCTGGGCTCACCTGGTACACCTGAACCCTGCATGGGGCTGTTGGGCTTCCTCATAGCATGGTGGCTGGGTCCCAGGAGCACGTGTCCCAAGGGAGCCAGGTGGACGCTGTGTTGGCCTAGCCTCAGGAGACACACAGCTGCACTTCAGCTGTAATCACACGTCCACTCAGGTTCACGGGTAAGGAATAGAGGCCACCACCTCTAGATGGAAAGTCCCTCTGTAAGAACAGTGTGTAGGATGGAAGATATTGTTACAGACATTTTTAGAAAATTCAGTCTACCAGGGGTCTGAGTCACTAGATGAATGAAAAAGCTGGCAGGTTAGAATCCTGGACCAGGGATGGAACTTGGCAGACGTAGTACCCCTCTACTCCTGGCCATTTCTGGCTCCAGGCATCCACTGAGACCAGCACAAATTGTACCCATCCCAGGAAACCTGGCCAGCACGAAAATCAAACCAACAAGTGTCCCAAGGAGGAAGCAGGGCAGACGGCACAACTGCCCTTTCCACCCACTCCTGACCTCTCTGCCTCTGCCACGGCCTGAGCTAGTCTTGGTATTTACGTCTCCCCATTTCCCAGAATGATCCCAGCCTCCCATTTCATGGGCAGTGCTCCCCAGGGTCGGCCTCTTCAGGGTATTTGCAGTAGACTCTCTCTATGTAAACTCTGTTCCATGGAGGGCAGCAATGGCATTACCGGGGAACTTACTACAAATACAGAATCTCTGGGCCCACCCTAGATCTAGGGAATCAGAACCTGCATTTTAACAAGATCCCCAAGTGATTGTGATGTGATAAAAGCTGGAATAGCACCAGAACAGGAGAAAGAGAACTTGATTTGAGCAACTCAGGCTACTGGGTGTTGCTTCTGGCTTTGCCTGTTTAATAGCTGTGCCAACTCAAATTACTGAACCTCTCTGAGCCTCAGTTTCCCTAATATGTAAATTAGGTGTCACAGGCATGTATGTGTGCGTGTGCTTGTGTGACATTATGCCTCCCAGGGCTGGCAGTCAATGAAGTTCAACCCTGAGGGCCAAGCACGGCCATCAGCCCCCCGCCCCCTTCCGCTTGGCCAGGCCTGTCCTGAAGTCTCCCCTCTGCCACGGGGTGTGAGAGGAGCCAGCTGTCAGAGCGGCCCAGCAGCATGGTGGGCATTACAGGGAGGTGTAAAGCTCAGGGAACCCCTCCTGGAGACAGCAGTCTCCTTGAGAGGAGAGGGATTCAGGGCGTCTGCTCTCCTTTGCAGAACTTATTTATTTTTTCCAGCAGACACTGTTTATCGGCCACTTACAGGAGTTCTGACTGGGGCCTCTGTCGCCCTTTAGACTCTGGAAACTAGGTCAATCCCCTCCAGAATTTACTTGCGCTGGGAAACCTGCCTGGCTGTGGCAGCGAGGGGCCCTGACAGGGACCAGGGGCTTCGTGAGGATTCACAGAACCGCGGTCCCTGCACCCAGCGGCAATCCCCAAGGTCACCGAGCTTCTCCCGCTACCGACGCCCAGGCCTACCAGGCTCCCAGTGTGTGTGCAGGGGTGTGTATGGGGGGACTTTACATAAAAATCGTGCTTCGGTACGATCTTGGAAAGCAGAAGAAGGGCTGGTAAAAAAATGTTAACAGGATATTCATGTACTCCAAGCCTTTGTTTAAAATGTACATCAAAACGATCCCACCCTTCCCCTATGCTACAAGCTTTCAAACGAAATTTTTAAAATATCATACGTAAAGATTATGAGCAGTCCTTACTCTGTCAGTACTGCTAGCTGCAAGTCCTTTTTTAGATCTAACTTCAAGTCCTACTGCTTTAAGTGTCTGCAACTAACTGCTCAACACCGTGAACACAGTCACTTCTCAGCAAGTACACAGCAGGTGGTTGCTCCGGAAGCCTATGGCCTGAGGTGGGTAGAAAAATCTCTCCATCTCTTTTGATTTCCCGGGAGGTCTGCTTCGCTAGGGTCAGATGGTCCAGGTGTGTTCAGGGTCTTGCTAAGTCCAGCTGGCCTCCTCCCCAACCAAGGGTCTAGACAATCAGCGATGCTCAAATTGCCCTTCAAAGACGGGCACAGTGCTGTGGGGACATTTGACTGTGTTTCACAAAAGAAATCAGCATTGAGGTTACGTAGTGAAGTAAAATTAAAACTAGGGAAATACTGAACCACAGAGAGCAGGGACTTTCTAGAAGGAATATGTTATGGGAAATGATTCTGCTGCTAGTCAGCGGGATGACCAGGCTTTGGTCTCTCTTCTGGACGTCGGCCTTTATGTCAACATCTAACTGGCCTGTGAGCTGCCCTGTCTAGTTAGGAGGGTCACATCTGCACAATTCTACAGACACTGTCCTCCAAAGTCGTTTATTAGAAGATTTCAAAACATTTCAACTGAATGTGCAAGCGCTACAGACACGTTAATATAATAATTCTCTCACAGCAGAGCCACCAGAATTGAGCACGCTGGGAGGTCACCTGGGGGGTCCGTGGGGCAGGGATGCAGAGGTCCAAGCTCAGCCTTCTCTGACTCACTGTGCGTACAAGGTCCTGCCCCAGCACGGGCCGTCCCCGCCCCCACCTGATGGAGACATGCCAGAGACAAAGTGATGTGCTTGGAAGCGGGAGATGCTGACAGCAGATCACACCCTGGCACAGCAGCTGCCCCGCGGGAGAGCCAGGCCTCCTCCACTCCATCTGGCTGATCCACAGCCACGTAATCTGGTTAATACAGACGACTTCTGATGACTGGGTCCCCACAGAATCGTGTCAGGGCCAGATCTCCTGGCCAGAAATGGAGAGATCCATTTCCATGGGAAGGGATCGCTCCCGGCCCTCACAGACGTGGGCCTGGCTTTGGACTTTAAAGGCCAAGGTCGAGGGGTCTCTGATAGTGGAGTAGGGGTTCTCAGGTCCCACTTGTCTCAAGGCAAGATTTGGAGGCCTTGCTAAACTTTCCTCCCAAACCGAGGGCTGATTACGGGCTACAATGTGAATGGATCAAATTGACCCGTGGATGACCAGGTCCCTTACCCAGAACTGCCTCTACCTTCTTGTAAATACATCCCCACTTTCTGACCAGAACTTCACTGCTCAGGGTCTCAGTTCCTTGGAGGAGCGCCATCCCACCTTCCAACAAGCCAGCAGCCCTCAAACCTGGCTATGCACCTGCATGTGCCAGTGGGAAAGCCTCTTCTTCCCTCTAAGAGCTTGTCAGAGGCAGACAGGACAGAGAAGAGGACAGTGGGGGAGCCTACAGCACTAAGGACCCAGCGCGCAGTGGCTGGGAGAAGAGAGGAGAGGGATCCGTGACAAACCCGGGGAGGTGATGTTTAGGAGGGACGGGGCCTTGCAAGGTGACGCCTGTTTCTCACAGATGCCAGGGCCAGACAGTTCAGGCGTCTGCAAGAGAAGCCAGCTCAGGGAGCCATCCTGAGAGGTGCTAGAAAACCTCATGCGTCATTGCACGTGTTTGTACATATGGGTCTGCCGAGGGGGCGGCACAAGAGGAAGGAAGTTCACACTGCCCACTACAAGAGTTCCCCTCCAGGATGTGCCCGAGGAAGTTTCTGGAACCCCCAACCTTGCCCACACTCCTGGCTGTGCCCCAGCTCTGCATTCTCCCCACCTCCCAATCAAAACAGCCAGCCCTAAGTTCTCTGGCTCAGTTTTCATTTGCAGCTCTCCTTGGAGACTTCCTTCCAGGGGTCCCCGTTAGAGCAAGCTCATGTACACAACAAACGGAGTCACTCCGCAGCAGCTGGCGAGTGTTTTCAATGAGTTGGAAAATCAGGTTGAATGTATCATTAAATATGGTGCTTACGCCGAAGCCCAGACATGCAGGCTAAGTGCTTTGTCATTAGACCTCCTTTACCCACTCCCCAGCCCCCTTGCCTTCTCTTCACCTTCGTCTCTGCTTCTCCAGGGTTTTTAAAGTTAAAATCTGCCTAAGTATTCTATTAATATGTTTTAAGAGATGCTTCTTCAAGTAAACAGTTCTTTGCCTTAGGGGTCAATGTGATCTTTTGCTAACAGGAGGCACGTTGGCTTGTGTATGTACATGAGCTCATGAGTGTGTCCCTGTGTGTGTGGGGGCTGAATACATGTTTACCGTGGACACCTGCCCATACAAGTGTCATTGTGCTTGTATTTCTGTCCCATGGGCATCTGTGCGTCTCACACACACACACACACACACACACACACACACACACACACAGGCTCCCAGAGCTGTAGGTGCTCTAGTTTCAGTTTCTGAATGTCTTGAGAGGCTGGAGTCTGTCTAGATGGATGGATGGCACTCAGACGGCCACCAAGATGTGTTTTCCTAGCTGACCAGGACCGTCACCCCACCCCCCATAGTCTCAGGACCTTCAGCCCAGGGGCGTCAAGTCTTCAAAGGTCAGCTGCCCGCTTCTGAGCAGGCATAAACCAACCCAGCACAGCCTTCCTTTTCTCCTTCCACCCCTGCCTCTCTGCTCTCCTCCTAATGGTATCTCTTCCCTCCCAGCCTCCTCCGTCTTCACTTCCCTTCTTCAAAGAGCCAGATGTTACACAAGCTTGACAAGGACCCAGAGAGCACAGACACTGGAATGGGAAAGGCAGGGGAAACCATCTCCAAACTCTCACTTCATGGATAAGCAAACTGAGACTCGGAGGTGCAGCGATTTCTCCCAAGTGCCCAAGGAGGTAATGGGAGAGCCAAAACCAGAGCTCGGATTTTCCCAGCCTCTTCCACAACTCTGCCCTTGGAGGAGAAAAACCATTTCATGGGCTCTTTTGCCGCCCCCCTCAAGCCCCACCCATGTCAGAGCATCGGGATAGAGTGAGTGTGACCAGGGAAGGTCCCCAGTAAGGGAAAGAAGTCTGACCTCCTTCCAGGAGGTAAGGACTTCAAAGGGATTCTCTTCCCAGTGAACGGGAAGGAGGGGGCACTGAGACACGGAGGCAATGGCCCTGCTGCCATCAGACCTTTGGTGTAACTTTACAGGTGCCGCGTTGGTCCCCACACACCCCCAGCTCTGCCACGTGGCCATCAGAGTGCTGGCACCGACCGGCATAACCGTGGAAAGAAACGAGAAAGTGCTGACATGAATCCCAGCTTTTAGCCCTGGAAGGGGCTGGAGAGGTGGACGACCCTCCAGTTCAGTCCCTTGTGTTATGCAGGAACTCTGCACACGGGGACCGAGGACTTGCCCCAGTTCGCTCAGGTAGGTCCAGGGTTGCATCCCTAGAGCACCCTTCTGTTTACAGACCCTTCGCATCCATTCTCCCGCTTGGAGCTGGTCCTGATGATGCTCCTATGAGGACAATGCTTGGCAAGCCTCGGATGAGGACACTAATTCGACATAACGTGCCCACATGGCAATAGTGTCCCCACAAGCCCAGCTCAGCTGTCTCTCCTCTGTCTACCACAGCCTATTGTTCCTCTGCTTCCCTGGAGACAGAGCAGAAGACAGAGGCACACGGAGGGAGGAAGCAGAGATCGGGGACACAGGTGTGCCTGGGACTCCCCCCAGAGCACTGCCCTCTGCAAGGCCCCCAAGAAGCCAGGCTGACGCGAAGGCTGAGGAAGGGGCGGGTATGATTCGTTCTCCAAGGTCAGGGGCGCCCTCTGCTGTTAGCACAGTGAATTGCACGGCCCCAGCCCATGCTCAGAGACTGTCCATTGAAAAATCAGGCAACTGCCCTGCGTCCTGCCAGAGGAAGGGCTTATAGAACAGGGTCAGTGGAAATGGAACCAGAAGGCCTTCCTCTCCCTGGGTGTCAGAGCTGAGTCTATCCTCTGAGGACTCAGATGGGGAGGGTGTGGGAATAGGGGAGGAGAAAAAATAGGGGGCTGCCTTAATTCTCTGGGACAGGGAAGCCTTTTATTTGGGATTTAGGGCAAAGGCAGATGCCCCTCTCCCCTTCGTCCTCTCCATGTACTGATATTTCCAGAAGCTCCTCTCACTTATTCAAAGACCGAGCTGTGCCAATGGAGCGAACAGCCCCACAAGGAGCCCAGAGGAGACACAGCATCCGCGAAGATTCTACTCAGTCACCCACCAGCCTAAAAGTTAAAAAAAAAATGTCCATTTTGGCAGCTTTGAACCTGGGCCAAAGCAGAGTGTAGCAGCAGAAGAGCACGGGACTAGGAAGCCTGGGATCTGGTTCTATGTCTACCATTTATTACTTATGGTTGACTAAGGCTTTTCTCTCTGTGCCTCAGTTTCCTCTCCTGAAAAATGGGCCTTCTAATACGCTGCCTTCCAACTCAGAGATGTGTCCTGGAAAATTCACTTAGGTATACATAGCAGCGTTAGCAAATGGTGCTGATGCTACCTTGCTCTGTTTTCTTTCCCACGAAATGGGCAGTTGTGGTGGGAAGGTGTGGACAGAGCCAGGGCCAACTTCCCTGCCCGGAACTCTTGACTTTGAAATGTCGCTGGTGGTTCCATCTTAGCCCTTAACCATGTCACTGGGTTCCCACCTTAAGGCAAGGCATTGCCAAGGTTGTATAAATAAAAATGCTGTTAGTGGGGCAGCACAGTAGCCGAAAACTAGACAATCCCCTTAGCAGTCAGCCTCCTGGAAAGCAGGGGCTGCTCCCAGCTAGGTCCAGAGGATCTAGGACTGGGGGAGGGGAACTCTGCTCAGGAAGGCAAGAGAGAGCAGGGGTCAGGTCCCAGCGACAGCATGAGGACCCTAAGATAGGGGCATGGAGGCAGGGAGGGAAAGGACAGCTTTCTCTGAGTTTAGGATTGTCCTGGGACCAGCCCTGAGTTGACTTTACCTGACAGAGAGGTCAGGAGCATTAGTGAGAACTCGCTGTGAGGTGGGGCTCCCTCTGTCCCTGTGCCCGGGACAGATCCTGGACTTCACTGACCTCAGCACCTGCCCCAGTGCAGGCAAACTGCTTCCCCAGGAAGCAGCACCCAGCAGGCGCACACGAAGTATTGCTGTTGTTATTATTGTCTCATCATCATTGTGGTAACAGTCCTGGCCCTCTTATTTCCTGCACGATGTTCTCTTATTTGAATTTCCATTTCCTCATCAACAAAAACAAGAATCATCTTTGCCCCCCCTCAGCTCCCGGGGTTGCAGCGCAGAGAGGGAGAGAGGTATCCCAGGTGCCTCTGCGGAGGAAGGTTCCAGAGGGACCCCAAATGCTATTATTGAAGGCTGAGTCTTCCATGGCGAAGAGCTGCTGTAGCATCTCTGCCTGCACTTGATCTGAATGTGCACATTACTGTAATGTCCCAGCGCTGCCGTCAGCACCGGGAAGGCTGAGCTATTTGTAACCACGAGACACATGAAGATCAAATGGTAGAGGGAAGCTCGTCTGGCTTACCTGAGAAAACAGGGCCGCTGGCTTTGAACACAACTGGCATTGAGGCATGGCCACCTGCGTCACATACCGCTGCCCAGGGCTTCCTGTGGGGAGGGAGGAGAGACGGGGGTGAGGAGACAAAGGCAAGGAGAGCATGCGTCCTCCGGGGGCACCACGAAAGAAAGAGAGAGAGGGAATCCAGTTATAATCCCACCCCCGGTGCCATTACGGATGCTAGAAGTCCTGTCTGCCTCCACCTGTGCTCTGAGAGCACCACCTGCCCTCCACAGAACTTCCTGGGCCCCTCAGAGCTGGGCTGAGTGCCTGGTCCTCGGTTTCAGGCTATTCCTCTCCCTGCTCTCTCATCCAGAGCGACAGAGGACCCAAAGGCAGCCCGTCTCCAAGGCTCAAGTTGCAGGGAGGGCATGGCAGTGAGGTGATGCCCTGACTGGACTTGAGAAGTGGCCAGAGGTGGAAACCAATGGGCAGCACAGAATCCTGTTGAGACCCTCACGAATGTCCCCTCAAGGCTATGGCTGCCTTTTAATTATCCCTAGGCCTCTCCCTCCTCATGGTAGGTCCTCCCAACTTTCCCACCACGCCTCCCTCGATGTACATTTGCAACTGTTTCCAGTACTGGGGGGCGGGGAGGGTGGCTGGGAGGGATGTCATCTTGCCTAAACCTTACTCCCCATGGGATGGCCAGACACTCGTCCCCCTTTTTCTTTTCCCTCCAGACCCTGGGGAGATCTCTGGGCCTTGGTTTTGTCATCTGTATGGTGGCAGTAGTCGTCAATGCTCTCCGAGGACCCAGGTCACTCCCAGCATTCTCACTGTCCTCATTAGGCCCCCCTCTCCCGACACCACGGGCCAGCAAGGCCTGTGCCCCTCGGCGTAGAGATTCTGCTTGGTCACCTCCTTCTCCCCTTCCCCCATCATACTAGGAACTTCCCCCCAGACTTGCTGCTTCATTTCACCCTTTGGTTATGACAAAACATACACACTTATCATTTTAACTATTTGTAAGTATACAATTCGATGGTGTTAAGTACACTCACAATGTTTTATACTATCATCACTATTTATACGCAAAAGTTTGTCATCATCCCCAATATAAACTCTATTTCCATTAAACAATGACTCCCCCCCTTCCCCCTGCCCTCATCCCAAGTAACCACTATTCTACTTTCTATCTCTATAAATCTGTCTATTCTAGGTGCCTCATATAAGTGAAATTATACAATATTTGTCCTTCTGTCAGACTTGTTTCATTTAGCATATTTCCAAAGTCCATCCATGTTGCAGCACATGTCAAAATTTTATTTCTTTTTATGAGTGAATAATATTCCATTTTATGGATATATACCACATTTTCTTTATCCTCCCATCTGTCCATGGACATTGGGTTGTTTCTACCTCTTGGCAATTGTCAACAGTCGTGTCACACACATGGATGTACAAGTATCTGTTTTGAATTCTCTCGGGTATATACCTAGGAGTGGAATTGCTGGGTCACATGGTAGTTCTCTGTTTAACTTTTTAAGGCATTGTCAAACTATTTGCCCCAGTGACTGAACCATTTTACATTCCCACCAGCAATGCATGAGGCTTCCAATTTCCCCACATCCCCACCAACCTTGTTATTTTCAAGGTTTTTTTAATCATAACTATCCTAGTAGGTGTTAAGTGGCTTAATTTCACTCTTAAACCCCCTCAACGCCCAAGATGCTTGTAGTTTTGTATGACAATGGTCCTAATCTTGTATTCCATTAGGTATAAATAATCCAGTTTAAGAGGGAAAGCTCACAGAGGGCAGGAACTGCGTATGGTTCCCTCAAGACCACCATTTTCACTTTCATGTCTCACTAGGAGGTGACCAGGGTGGCGTGCAGAGGAAACAGCTTTCTCCCTTAAGTCCCAGAGTCCAGCTGTGTCCGCCCTTCCCGCTGACAGACGCTGGAATGCCAGAGGCCTCAAGGACAGTCTTTGATGAACCGGGAGAAAAAGAAAGAAAAGGGAATAAGAAAGAGTTGGACGAGCCTGAGATAGAAAGGGCAGGGCCCAAGAGTGAAAGCAGGGAGAGGAGAAGAGAGATTGAAGGGGGAGCTAATCACAACATCCAATCTCCAGAGAAGCGGATTCCGCGGCTCCTTCCCTGCACCTGATTCTTCACCTCACGGATCTGAGCTGGAAAATTACAGAGATTCTGCTGTCCAACTCCCTGCCACCTCAGCCCCTGCCACTGAGGCCAGAGACAGCCTCAGGTGCACCCCCAAGGACGCCAGTCAGGGCCCAGGCAGACTGGAGGATCCAGCTGTTGTCAACACAGCTGTTGCTCTGGGCTCTGCCAAGGGACCTGTCATTGCGGGCCTTTGAGGGGTGCAGGTTACTCCAGGAGAGGGAGGGCCCAGGAACGGGGTGGCAGTGGGACCTGTGGGTGCGGTTGACTAGCCAGTGGCTACATCCCTGCTTCTTCTTGTCCAGACATCCATGGAAAGGCAGAAGAGATGCTCAGAGGCTCACTCACCCAAAGGGCAGGATAGGGAGATGCGTGGAAAGGGACGTGGAGAACCCCGGGGAGGCCAGGAGAGCAGGCCGGGAGCAGAGGGAGGCCTGGGACACGTTGATCAAATGTAAATCGACTGTGCAGGTCTAAAGTGGAACACGTTCCCCTCTCTCCCCGTCTCTCCCCGTCTCTCTCCCAGTTACTATCAAGGCAAAATTTATGAAGGGCTTCAGGCACTGGATATTCCTTGTATTTCAATCTAACTTTTTGCAATCTCAAGTGAACAGCTTGGCTGCTTCTGCCTGTCAGGGAATTTAAATTGCAGATGGGATGGTGAGCCAGCCACCCAGGCAGGAGCAGCCCCTCTAGTGCGCACCATCATTGCCTAGCAACCAGGCTGGGAAGAACCTGACGAAGCTGTAGAAAGTTCCACTCTGGAAAGTGCCCTTGACCCAGGGCACCTCCTGGGAAAAGAGAGGGAGTTTCCCAGAGAGAAGAGACAGCCAGGTAAGAGGTCTGCTCAGTCAAGGAACGCAGCCAGGGAATACACCCAGTGCCACTGGTGTGTCCTTTTTCACATACAGAATCCCCTCTGGCCTCTGCCTGGTTTTTGACATTCCATTGTTTTGGAGATTGTTTTCAAACCAAAGATGCCGTCCTTCTTCTCTGTGTGCCCTTCACACCTCACACATCGACAATGTGCGGAGAGAGACGAGAATGAATAATCCAACACACATACACACACACACACACACACACACACACAATCACATGCAGAGATAGGTAGGTGCTTATGCTGTTAACAACTAACCGTCAGCAAATACCCACAACAGATAAAAGGAGGAGGAAACCTATTAAGTCTGCTCCCGCTTGGACCTCAGTTCTCCAGGACGGAACCGGTATGATTATGGCCTTTGGCCTTGATCAGAGTTAGTGTCAGTAAAGTGTTTGCTACACTTAACATCCTAGGAAAGAGCACCCCAAAGGCACTTAAGGCCGTAATCAAAGCAAATGCTTTTACTTAAATAATTGGCTTTGAGAATAAAAATGTAAATAGTACCCCAGTGTGTCTGTCAAAGTTTACACATATTGGTGTCCCACCAACTTTGAGGCAAAACAACCCTCCGCACACACTCATGGAAAACACACCCACATCACACACACCCTTTTCTACCGTGTGTGTCCAGGAGATACCTAATGTATTTTCTGGGTTTCTGCTCTGAGTTGAATTGCGTCTTTCCTCCAAAAAAAAAAAAAAGATATGCTGAAGTCCTCATCCCTGGTATCTCAGAATGTGACCTTATTTGGAAATAGAGTCACTGCAGATGTAATTAGTTAAGATGAGGTCATGGTGGATACGGTGTCCATAGGACTGGGGTGTCCTTCTAAGAAGTCACACGGGCCATGGCGAGACACAGAGACACGGGGAGGATGCGATGTAAGGACGAAGGCAGAGACTGGAGAGCTGTAGCTGCAAGCAAGGAACACCAAGGACTGCAGCAAACCAGCAGAAGCGACAAGAGGCCAGGAAGGATTCTCCGCTATAGGTTTCCGAGGGAGTGTGGCCCTACGACACTTGATGTTAGACTTTTAGCCTCCGGAACTGTGAGACGATACATTTCTATTGTTTTAAGCCAGCCAGTGTGCAGCCCTAGGAAATAATACAGTCTGCTCTCTGTCACTCTGCTGAAGGGGACCAGAAAGGCCCATGTGCTGACAGTGCCAGCTCGGAGTGAGATAGAAGTGGGTCCGCACAGGAACAAGCCCGGGCCCTCTGGATGCAAATGCTGGCGTGGAGTTGAAGGGTTTCAAAATCTTTGAGACTTTGGGCAGAGAGCTGGATATTGGCTTTTTGGCTAAACTGTGATTTTTCATGAAGGGTTTGTTCAGTAGACAATCCCACGGCCCTCGAGCATCCCGTGGGGGAGCAGTGTTTTCAGAGTGCTGAGGCCGGTGCCCTGGCCCACATCTTCTTCACACGTGTCGACCCCACTCACTGGGCACTTCTCCACGGCTGCCTGGCCCTGTCCTTTAGCTTGTCCTGCCCCTCCAGGGGGGCACATCTTCCAGGGCTGGCACTACGCTGTGTCCTTCACTGGGTCATGCAGAGTGCTGTGCACTTAGTAGGTGCTCAATAATGTGTGGGAATCAATGCACAAGGCATACAAATATGAAAACCATGATTCACACAAAGACGCCTAGTGAGTCGCCACCAGTGGAATCAGCGCACCAACCCATTCATGTCTGAGTTGTTATTATTGCTGTGTTATCAATACCCCATTCATGGTGTCTGATTCAAGTGTATTCGCTTCGGGTACCTATGTCTTCCTGGAAATTCTAGAAGGTAGGTAAAATGGGTGTGATCACCCCATAGGTCAGAGACGAGACAGAGGTAGGATCTGAGTACTGGAC
Source organism: Globicephala melas (assembly GCF_963455315.2). Taxonomy (NCBI): domain Eukaryota; kingdom Metazoa; phylum Chordata; class Mammalia; order Artiodactyla; family Delphinidae; genus Globicephala; species Globicephala melas. The sequence continues at coordinate 20,602,553 of NC_083322.1, forward strand.
CAGTGAGGCAGCTGGACGTGGAGTGGGCCAAGAGTTGGGAGCATATGGTTCTAGACCTGCCCACTGATAGAACAAGTTACTTCACCTCCCCTGACTGAGTATCAGTGTCAGCAATCTGTTAAATGAAGGTAGTTATGCCTTAACCAACCTGCAAATGACTCTTTGGCCTCTGATTTCCCAATCGTGGTAGACACAGAAAAGTGCCACAGGTCCCCTTCTGTGGTCGAGGTCAGCTTCAGCTGAGGGCACTGAGCCCTCAGGGGGATGAGCGAAGAAGTACGGGTATCAAAGGCCAGGTCCCTTTGCCTGATGAGTAGTCCTCAGGCCAGAGCCCCAGGGTTTGGGGCCCGCACCCCAGATTCAGTCCAACGTCCTCCTCTTCCCAAACCTACCTCCTCCCCCTTCCTTCAGAAGTGTGGGTCCCCAAAGTCACCTTGCAGCCCAAACTCCGCTCCAGCATCTGCATCTAGAAGGCCCGACCTGCAGCACCAACTTGCCCCTCTGCAGACCTTTTAAAAATTGTGGTAAAATACACGTAACATTAAATTGATCATTTGAACCATTTTTAAGGGTACAGATCCGTGGCGTTCTGTACATTCCCAGTGCTGTGCAACCACCACCACCATCCATCCCCCCATCTTTGCTGTCTTCCCCAACTGAAACCCTGCACCCATTCAACACTGACTCCCCATTCTCCCCTCCCCCAGAAACCACCATTTGACTTTTTGTCTCCATGAATTTGACTGCTCTGGGGACCTCATATAAGTGGAATCACACAGTATTTGTCCTTTCATGTCTGGCTTACGTCACTTAGCATGATATCTCCAAGGTTCATCTATGTTACAGCATTTGTCAGAATTCCTCCCTTTATGGCTGATTAACATTCCACTGTATGTACAGACCACATTTTGTTCATCCATCCATCCGTCTGTCAGTGGACACTTGGGTTGCTTCCACCTCTGGCTATTAAGAATAACGCTGTGCATCTTTATTCCCAGCCTGCCCCTAGGTTCTTCATGACCACTTTTTTTCCAAAGTGAGAGACTGGCATGGACATATATACACTACCAAATGCAAAATCGATAGCAAGTGGGAAGCAGACGCATAGTACAGGGAGATCAGCTCGGTGCTTTGTGACCACCTAGAGGGGTGGGATAGGGAGGGTGGGAGGGAGGAAGATGCAAGAGGGAAAAGATATGGGGATATATGTATATGTATAACTGATTCACTCTGTTATAAAGCAGAAACTAACACACCATTGTAAAGCAATTATACTCCAATAAAGATGTTTAAAAAAAAGAAATAATATAATACATGTAACATACTGGCACACTGTAAAGAAAAAGAGAGAGAGAGAATAATGCTGTGCAGATATATTTTTATCTCACGCCAGCTTATCTCCATATACAAATGGGCCTTCCTAGCCTCCTTCAGGATGACCAAGAGGTAAGAGGAATGGCAGGCATGGTCAGAATTTCCCAATCATGGGGTTAAAAAGGCACAATTTCTCTAGCTCCCCTGGCCTCAAGGATGGTCAGCTGGGCAGTATCCTGGGAAGAGGTGCTGGTGTAGACAAACAGACAAGGCAACATCTGTTTTCCAAGGTGCAAAAACTGCACAAGGTATGGAAGTGAGGAATGACGGGAAAGCACTGGGGCAGCCCAGAAAGCGTTCATGTCCTCTGTCCCTGCTAGGCCATCTTTCCCTGTAACACTGCCTGTGACATTCCCTGCAGAGAAGGAAGTGAGCAAGGGTTCCCCACTCTGCAGTTTGCCTTGCCCCCTATCCACACAGCCAGGGGGAGTCCCGGGAAGATGACTGTGTTAGAAATAATAATCCCTGACCTCAAAGAAAAACATGATGGATTGCATTAATTCAGCAACAGCTTCTGAAAGCCCGACTGCACCGGGCACAGTGCTAGGCGTACGTCACTTCGCCACTCAGACCACCCTTCCAAGAGCTCAGGAACCCGTTAACCGGGTCTCCATATATAATAGGGGCAGAATAATGCAACCAAGCACACGAAAGCTGCCCTAATGTCTGTCCTCTTTGGGAGGAGACTGTCCCCGCTCCAAAGACCTGGCCCCTTGACCCTTAGGGCAAGTCCCAATTCTTCTGCTCCACCTGTTCATTCATCCAGGCATCCCATGGTTGTCTTTTCATCTGCCAGGCACCATGCTGGGGAAGCAGAGGTCAAGAGTGCCTCCCAAGCAGATGAGAGGAGCCCCCGTCCACATACACTCATTGTGAGAAATATCGCTGGGGATGCATATGTGCCCTTCATCGCAAAACAAAAAGAGAGCCTCTGACCCAACTCTGGTACAAATGTAAGCACACTGTCCTCTGCCCACATGGTCAGTAGTCAGTGGGTTTGGGAACAGCATCTCTGGCAGCTTTCTCTGTCAGAGACCTTGGGCTGATCAACCTTATTCAACCACCAGCAGAGCAGTGGGCCAGCCCTTACCTTCAGAGACCGCCCCCCCTCCACTGCGTCCTTAATACCCACCTCAGCACCAAGTGGTCCCTGACGAAGCTTCAGGGACCAGCCATTCAAATAGGGACTTGGATGCCGGGTGTCACCTCAGGAAGGAAGGAAAAACCCAAACTGAAGGCACGTGAGCTTCCCCTCTGTGCCAGAAACCCTGCTGCCTGTCACAAGCCAGACATGATGTATAGGAATAATAAGGCCCCTTGAATTACCCATTAAGTACTGTCAGCAAATCACATGATTCCTTTTTTAATATTGCACATATCTGGCCCCTGGAAAATGATGATGATGCTATCTCCGCCGGCTGGATAATAAACAGAGCTCCCCCCGCCCCGCCGCCCCCATCCCCCCTCCCCCCACCGAGCCAGGGAGACACAGTCCCTCCTCCAAAGTCATATCAGAGCAAAGGCGAGGAAAGGAAGAAGGAGAGACTCAGCCCACACTCCGGCTCCTGCATCTTGGGCTTCAAGCCAGCACTCTTCTGACTGCCTTCACGGATACAGGAGGGTTCACAAACTTCCCTACCTTGTTCCTCCCTCCAGCCAACTTTCCATGGCTTCCCAGGGAGCATGGCTGCTGTGTAGATGTCACTTGCTCAGAGTAGCCATCCCTGACTCCCCTGTGTAACTAAACCAGGAACCCTCCACGATTCTCCCACCAAGCGCCTGTGGTTTCACTTGTAGCAGCCCACCTGTTTGCTTGTTCAATGCATCAGTCATGAGACAACATGCCCCGGGAAGGCAGGAACCATGGCTGCCTTGTTCACAATTCAGCCCCACTACTGGCACACAGTAGGACCTCAGGAACCACATGCTGAGTAACTTAGTAGTAAATGCTGGTAAACCCTGCGTGACTGAACTGGGCCACATTTCCTAGAGCAATCAGCGCATGGCGAACTTTGGTGTGCATCAGAATCACGCCACAGGTTTTCTAAACCACAGACCGCTGGGCCCCATCCCCAGCGTCTGATTCAGGAGGTCTGAGGTGAGGGGAGGGGCGGCCTGTGGATTTGCATTTCCAACCAGCTGCAAGCTGACGGCAATGCTGCTGGTCCAGGGACCCCACTTTGAGAATCACATCCTGAGAGAATCGCCCAGAAATGAAGATACCCGTTTCCTGCCCTTCTGCCTTCTCATCAAATTTATTGGAGCTGTCCACATGAGTACAAGCGACAAGGACAGAAAACAGAGCTCTCTGGATCCAATCTGTCCTAGGTAAATAAAATTCTTCTCATCCCTAATAGTGGGAAGGTAAACTGAGGCGAATGGATGCAAAGTGAGGTGGACTGTTCAGCAAGTTGGCACAAACAACACAGAACCCCGCACACCAGATACACAGCTTCCTGTTCCAATCACTGGGCTGCACTTTTCTGACACCAACTGTAGAAATGAGTTGGCTTCCAAGTGGCTTATTAGAGAACAAATTATTCCCTGTTTTGCTACTCTTTCCATTTGAGTTAATCTGCAAGTCTAAAGTCCAAGCAGGTGCCAGAGTTATTCCTGCAACTGGCACCAAACTGCATTCAGAAGCACAATTAGCACTTCGTTAATGTGCCTCAGAATGGGATAATCTACATATTACCCGAAGGCCGCCTCAGTCCCCACCGCACTTCACCTTAATGTGCCAAAGTGCAGGTTGCCCTGCTCACAGGCCTTTACAAATCCAGCATTTGCCAGGCAGCTGTCCCGAGCTTTTCATTTGAAGAGAGCAGGGAGGACCCCCTGGTGACAGCAGTTAAGAATCCCAGCTGCAACCTCTCTTCTTTCTTCCTATTCTTTTTCTTCCTGAACTATTCAGGCCACAAACAAACGGGGCGGGGGGGGTGCTGACGGGGGCGTCCTAGAAAAGTGGGCACCTGCGCCACAGCACTGGGGAGACACAGTGGCCCAGAGCCAAGTGTTGGAGCACAAGTGTGGAGAGGAGGACCCAACCAAGGGACAGCTCAGCTCAGGGTCTGGAGCCTGAACACTGTGAGAGGTTCCTGCATGGGACGAGGGCCACAGGGGGAGCCTGGTGTGGGGTGCTGGAACTCCAGAGGGTAAGGAGGGAGTCCCAGGAGGGGGCAGCCAGGCGAGGGGCATGGGTACCTAAGAGGATTGGGAGGGTCTTCCTCACCAGGTTAGGGGGACAGCCTGGGACAGGCTGGGAGGCCAAGAAGGATGAGGAGGGCATCTGTGCCAGGAAGGGGTGATGGTGGCAATGCAAGATTACATAAGGGGAGATTGATCAAATAAGAAAGATCAACAGGAGCCAGATTTCCCACTGTTAGAGACGGAAGCTACAGGCACAAAAAGGATGAAAACTAAAGTGAATCCTGAGGTGTTAGATTGGAATTTGGGGTATCTATGTGAACTGACGGTTTTAATATTCAGTTAGATAAACATATAAACGCACACATGCCATTGTATGTGCAGACATACATGCACTCTGTCCACCAAGAGGGTCTGGGAGCCACCCCAGTACCAAAGAGCACACCTAGCCCTTAGATCTTGGTTTCTAAATACCATTCTCCACTGAAAGGAATCAGGGCTCCCTGAAAAATGGGCTGATTCCAGACAGGGGCAGGGAAAGTACAATACGAATTTGGAATATCTTACTTTACCGTAAGTAAGGAAGCACTCAGAGAATGATGGGGACTTGTGAAAAGGACACTAAAGCTAGCTTGGAGGGATTCCCACCGGGCAACTCTGAGACAATTTCAGCATCAAAAGACGTAATAATAATAAGGTACAATCCACTGAATAAAATATGAAACACAAGTTCATCCTGATATAGATAAATGAATAAATTGAAGTTTGATAAGGAACGGGATATTCACCTAATCTCAAAGCATCTCCATACATGGCTACTTACAAAGAGGAAAAGAGTAACTTTGCCGTGGAGAAGGCTGGTGACACCACCTTAAACAAAAGTAATCAAAGTCTATATCACCAAGTCTGGGACAAATCAGAATCATGGGATGCCTGATAGGTGCAATAAGAAGGGCACAGCATCACCTCTATGGAACTCCTGCCGAAGACTCACAGCCTGAATCTACTCATGAGGAAACATCAGACAAACCCAACGTGAGGGACATTAGTCAAAAGAGTTGGCCTGGAGTCTTCAAAAGTGTCAATGTCTGGAAAGTTAAGAAAGGACCGGGAATCTGTTCCAGAGTAAAGGAGATTAGGGAGACACAACAACGAAATGCAGTGTGTGACCCTCGACTGGATCCTTTCACTCTAAAGATCATCACTGGGGCAGCTGGCCAAACTTGACTGGGGTCTGAGGATTAAATGTTAGTAATGAATCAGGTCACTTCCTGCCTTCGATGACTGTTTATGGTCACGTAAGAGCACGTCCTTGCTTGTAGAATATATAAACTAAAGTATTCATGGGTGACGGGCATCATGTCAGCAACATACTCTGAAACAGTTGAGGAAGAAAAAGGGTTTTTGCACTGTACTTGCAGCTATTCGGTATAATTGAAGATTGTTTCCAATAAACCCTTCAAGAAGCTACAGCAATGATGACAGCAACAGACCTGAGTCTCCTGCAGCCAGCATTATCTGGCCGTGCTCTCAATGAGCTCAGTCGGCTTAGAGACACTGCATGTGTCAGCCTCACGCCACCGGGGTGAGGTCATAGTCGTGCCTTCCATTTTAAACATCCTGAGTGGACGCGTGGCTTGAGGGGAGATCAGTGGATCCTGTGCCCTCCGGGAGCCCTGCACTGATTCTGGGAAGGATCCAGGCCACTCAGATTGGGAAGACGGAAGTCTATCGCTGATGTGAACGCTGGGTCTTTGGGGAGGGCAGCAGTGTCTTGGCTTCCGATTCCAGGTGTGGTCCTCATGGGTGCTACTCTCTAGGGCTCTACCCTCAGAGGCTTTGCCTCCTCCACCTTTTCATGCGGAACGCTGGCTGGGCAGGAGTGCCTATGCCAAAGCCTATCCTGGAAAGCAGATGTGGTCCTCTCGGGGGTCTGACCTGCTCACCAAGGATGAGAAGCCTCCTTCAGTGTAGACTGGCGTTCACACCTGTGCTCCACAGTGCAAACACAGCAAAGACCTACTAACTGATTCACCCCTAGAACAGGGTGACCAGGTGGTGAGGGGTCTGACAACCACATCGTGAGAAGAGAAGACCCAGCAGAGATGGGACATCTGTCTTTAAACGTTTGAGGAGGTGGCCCATGGGGGTGGCTGGATTTATGTCACGTAGCTCCAGCTTAACACCTAGAACCAATGGTGGAGGATGAAAGGCAGTGGAGTTCAGCTCCACATAAGGAAGGGACTTTCTAATACTGGATCTAGCCAATGCGGGCCAGGGCCGCTGGGTGGGCTGAGATCCTGGAAGTGGGCAAGCAGACATTGAAAGGCCATCTGGGAGGGGAGCTGCAGCAGTGACCTCGTCAATGTTAGGATGATTCCAGGGATGACCAGATTACCCTGTATGGCTCTGACTAGGAAAAGAAGCCAGAGCTTTAGTGAGCGGAGTGAAGACAGCATTCCTGGGCTTTGCTTAGGCCAGTAGGACAGTCCCACCAAGCCAGAGCACCTCTGTCTCCCCAGCAGCTGACCTTCTGCCACCCGCCCCAACTTTTCCAGCATCTAAGGTGAGTAGATGCAACACAAATCCTGAGGAAGGACCAGGACCTCACGGCTCCTCAACATTGTGTCTGGGACTCCGTGGCCTCCCAGATGTGCGGCTTCTCCACCACCACCACGGAGGCTGCCCCCCCACCCCGAGTCCAGCTTGGACCATAGTCCCACGTGTTCCCAAAGACCTCTGGCCCCTCCCAAAGGCAAGACGGCTGGCCTGCCTGGTGAATCTCCTCCTTCCATCACCTGTTTCTCTTCCTTCGACCCTTGAGTCACTGTCCCTACATCACACAGGTGAACAAGCCTCAGGCTTCAGGTTACAAATCCTAAGCGGAACCGGAGGGCTGTGCCCTTCCTCCCACTTTACCAAGAGCTGGTGAAGAAGAGGAAAGGTCATCGGAGCCCCCGGAAAGAAAGAGTAGGGTGCTGCAAGATTCATCATTATGCCAGTTCACCTGGAGACAGAGGTTAGGTCAGCGCGGAGAGTTTCCCACGCGCAAAGCCATCACCCACTGACGAGTCCAGCAGATACACATACACTGTACGGTTTCATATTTGCGTTCACTGCTCTGGTTGGATTTATTAAAAGAAAGAGACAGGGCTTCCCTGGTGGCGCAGTGGTTGAGAGTCCGCCTGCCAATGCAGGGGACGCGGGTTCGTGACCCGGTCCGGGAGGATCCCACATGCCGCGGAGCGGCTGGGCCTGTGAGCCATGGCCGCTGAGCCTGCGCGTCCGGAGCCTGTGCTCCGCAACGGGAGAGGCCACAACAGTGAGAGGCCCGCGTACCACAAAAAAAAAAAAAAAAGGAAGAGACAGTGATTTTTAAAAAGGTAGAGAAAGGGGACTTACAATAGCACACAGGGATAATGGGTTGTTGCACTGGATGCATTATTCCCCAGGGGCCGGAATAAAGAATTAGAGCAGTGAGATCTTATTTGATGTTTCCATACGCCTGTTGAATTTTCAGCTTGGATGCAATACCAAGCAGACCCAGTAGCCAGCCCCTCCCTTCTCAGCACTGCCACGACAAGTTTTAAGGGAGACCAGTTCAGGCTTATTAGACACTTTTATTATTCAACTTATACCCCACCCAGATCCGTGGGCACAAATCACTTTTACATAACCCATGTATTCACACACATATAGTTAGCAACTTTGTGTCTCGGAGTTTAGCAGCAAACTCAAAGTTGAAAGCAACCGACAGCCAGACTTTTATTTTCACGGTACTGTTGATAACCCCGCTCCACGGGCTCATCTGCCCAGTGAACGTGCCATGGGCAAGAACGGACGGTGGGCTGGCACACCCAAGACCTGGCCTCTGCACTGGCTCTACTGCTAACTTACTGGTAGCCTTCAGAAGGCAGAACCTTCCCTGCCTCTGTGATCATACCGGCTCTATGTACTTCAGAGAGCAATGGGGAAGAGATGATAAGATCATGAACAGGAAAGTGCTCAGAACAATAGGAAGTGCTTTAAACCTATAAAATTAGGTGCCATGTAGTCAGAATCAGGTTTAAAAAACGGGATCTGCTTTCCGCGCCTGACAGGGGTCCATACGGCTTTGTCCTGGATTCCCGTCGTAACTTAAAGGGAAACTTTCACAATGTCCGGAGCCCTTGACGTCCTGCAAATGAAGGAGGAGGATGTCCTCAAATTCCTTGCAGCAGGAACCCACTTAGGTGGCACCAACCTTGACTTCCAAATGAAACAGTACGTCTACAAAAGGAAAAGTGATGGCATCTACATCATAAATCTGAAGAGAACCTGGGAGATGCTTCTGTTGGCAGCTCGTGCCATTGTTGCCACTGAAAACCCAGCTGATGTCAGTGTCGTATCCTCCAGGGATACTGGCCAGCGAGCTGCTGCCACTGGAGCCACTCCTATTGCTGGCTGCTTCTCTCCTGGCATCTTCACTAACCAGATCCAGGCAGGCTTCTGGGAGCCAAGACTTCTGGTCGGTGGTTACTGATCCCAGGGCTGACCACCAGCCTCTCCCAGAGGCCTCTTACGTTAACCTGCCTACCATTGCTCTGTGTAACACAGACTCTCCTCTGCGGTATGTGGACGTTGCCATCCCACGCAACAACAAGGGAGCTCATTCAGTGGGTCTGACGTGGTGGATGCTTGCCCGGGAAGTTCTGCGCATGCGTGGCACCATCTTCCGTGAACACCCATGGGAGGTCATGCCTGATCTCTACTTCTACAGAGATCCTGAAGAGATTGAAATGGAAGAGCAGGCGGCAGCTGAGAAGATTGTGACCAAGGAGGAATTTCAGGGCGAATGGACCGCCCCACCTCCTGAGCTCCCCGCTCCTCAGCCTGAGGCAGCGGACTGGTCCGAAGGTGTGCAGGTGCCCTCTGGGCCTGTTCAGCAGTTCCCCACTGGAGACTGGAGTGCTCGGCCTGCCACTGCCCAGGCCACCGAGTGGGTAGGAACAACCACTGAGTGGTCTTAAACTGTTCTTCCACAGACTCTTAAAACGGAAATAGGTTGATGAAAAATAAACAGTTTCTTAAAAAAAAAAAAAAAATGGGGGATCTGAACACAGGGCTGTGAAACATACAGAGGTCTGAGTCATGCTCTGGTCCCACCCCTCATTTCACAGGTAAGAAAGTGGGCACCATGGGCGGCACAGCTACTCGCAGGACAACGGCAAGACCAGTCAGGTTTGGATGAGACAGTTAAGGTGCATCCCGTACTTGAATGCCCACCCAATGGCCACCTAGCCTCTGCTTGATTATCTGCATTGACGAGGAGCTCACTTCCTCAAAGGCAGCGCCTTCACCTTTGAAAGGCTTAGGAGACTTTTCAGAAGCATGAGGAAGGAGAAGCAATTTCTGTGGCCTTTTCTCTACCCATCATTTGGCCCAAGAGATACTAAAGACGCCGCACAGACTGCTTCTGCTCCCTCTTCTGTACAATACCTGGTCAGTGGGGCTGTTCCCTATGATACTTCTCTCCTTCAGTCTGTGCGCCCCTGCATCACTGGCTCCTTTGTTCACTCCGCACATCAGTCTCTGCCGTCCCGGTTACCCTGCAATCAACGTGCTCTAACTTGCCCAGCACTAGCTCCCAGCTCATCTCTTTGGCGTGGCCACCTTGTCCTTGGCAGCTGACGGTCTGAACACTCAGGACCTCTTCGGTCACCTTGTGTCAGAGCAGCTGCTGTCAGCAGCTCCTGAAACTGAACAGGAAGCTGAGGGATCAGGCCTGGACAAGCAGAGCTCCACGTGCTCCAGTCCACTGTTGATACCTGGCACAAAAATTAAGGCCTTGAAACAACCCAGAGAGGCGGGCACAGAGCCTGCGGCTTGGCTAGGTGCTGGTCAGGGGCCAGCACCTTCCTTCCGGCAAGGAAGCCCCTGCACTATAGAAGATGGCAAGAAAGACCGTTGCCATGGTGACTGTCGGGCAGCCTAGACTGTTGCCGCCGGTGAGGAAAAGGCACTTAGGAAGGATCGCAGTGAGATGCAGGAATTCACCCACAACCACTACCCAACCCAGCAGGGGCGTTACCGACTCCAGCTGTGCCTGGGCCGTTTCCCTTGTGGTCCACGAGGAGGAGGGGGCAGGGCTGACATTAATCACCCTATAGGAGAAGGGGAGGTCTTCAGGGGTGTGTGTGTGCACGTGTGTGTGATATGTGTCTGTGTAATGTGTGTGACTGTGTAGTATCTGTGGTGTGTGTCTTTGGGGGGGTGGTCTGTGTGTGTGATACGTGATGTGTGTGATATGTGTGACGTATGTGATGTCTGATGTGTGTGTCTATGTGTATATTTGTGTGATGTGTGTGGCTGTGTATGATGCGTATATCTGTGAGTGTCTCTATATGATTGCGACGTGTCTGTGATGTCTGTGTGATGTGTGTGTAGTGTGTATCGCGTGTGTAATATCTGTGATGTGTGTGTCTGTGTGGGGAGGATGTACTCTGTGTAATACGTGATGTGTGTGATGTATGTGATACACGTGTGATGTGTGTCTGTGTGATGTGTACGTGTTGTGTGTTTGTGTGTGATGTGTGTCTTGTGTGTGATTGTGGTGTGTGTGTCTGTGAAGTGTGAGGTGTCTGTGTGTGATGTGTGTCTGTATGTGTTGTGTCTGTGTGTGATGTCTTGTATCTGTGTGCTGTATTGTGAATGATGTGTGTGAGGTGTGTCTGTGTGTGTGATGATGCGTTGAGCTGACCAAGCATCAGTGCCTTCTTGCGCAAAGCCTCTTTCTTTTCAGGCCCAAAAGCACAGGAACTCTTGGAGCAGCTGGAGGGTGGTGACTTGAGGCTGAGCGAGTCACCCCTCCCCCGTGCCCCCGGGAGCAGTATGCATGCTCCTCTATTAGCATTAATTACAATGTGCTCTAATCATTTGTTTACAGGCTGCCTCCCCCACTGAAGGAGGGAGGAGCTCGAGCCCAGGGGCTGCAGTCTCCTATTTCTGCCCGAGTGCCAGCACTACTTTGTGTCCTCGGCACAAGGTAGACATCCAGTGAGTGTCGCCTGACTGAATGACTCTGACAAGGACAAGATCAGAGCATCTGCACTTCATACAGCAGTGCGCAAGATCAAGTTCATTCAAGGAGCAGCAGTGGGGCTCTCGCTCCGCTGGGCACGGCGCTGTCATGGAGTCTCCTCACCACGGAGTCCACGCAGAGCGAGAGGGACACTCAGACTGTGGCCCTCCTTCTCCTGTGGCAGGGACACAGCGCCGGAGGCAGGCCCACGGTACTGGTCAGTGGCAGCGCTGGAAGAGGTGCCCGGAAGACCTCACCACGCGGGCATCCACTCTGCAGGTTACCAAGGAAGGACTGGTCTTGTTTCACATTTATTTAGTTGCTTTTAATTTACATCCAGTCCACCTGCTCTTTTTGGTGTACAGGTTTACGCGTTTTGGACAAAGGCATAGAATTGTGTAACGACAATGAAGATACAGAAACATTCCCTCACCGATCTGTTTCGTTTTCTTAAGTAACCACCCATCTTTTTTCTGGCCCCGTTTTTATTTCATATCCCCTTTTAGTGGAGACGTGTTAACTGAAAACCGAGTCAGTTCCTTCCAGTAGCCTAGTCTGATCTGCCCCTCCTCTGAGCCCTATTTGACATTTCAAAGCAAAAGAGGGCAGCACAGGAAAAAGTAAGGTGGGATGTACACCAACTCATCCTGAGAAAGAAGTATTCTCCTCGAGAATATCCCCCTTGAATCGGAAGGACACACAAGCCAGAGAAGGAACTCTGTGAGGACAGACTTTGCCATACACCACTGGTGCACTCCTGAAAATTAGGATTATACCTAATCCCAATTTGATCAAACAACCTATCGATCTTTGTCTCTGCTGGTCACCAATCCTCAGCTCTATTTCCGTCACCTTCCCACCTATCCATGCATACCCTTGGAGTTTCAGGGAAGCAGAAGATGGATAAAAATCACTTGCTGATAAACTTAAATGTCACTAGAGATTGCTATTATTTAGAAGGAAACTTTAAGAATATTTTTAAAGGAATAAATATTATCCTAGGAGAACGAGCACACGAGAGCATTTTTTAAAACCATAAAAGGTTGGAATCTGTCCATTCACATTACGTTGCTCTTCGAAGCGGTTCCGTAGGATGCGGCTGACTCCTTTCAAGTTTGCTGTTATTACTCTGAACACTGTTGGAACTTTGCCTCTGAAACTGCCTTCAGAGTCAGTATATGAAGCATTCAAGAAAACCAGCTTCACTTTTCATGTCGCATATGTTTTTGTCAAGTATATTTCCTCCTCCTTGATCCTTGCGAGCTAGTCTCCATTGATTTTCATTAACCTAATGTCCAACCTTGAGGCTGGGAATAGAGTAGTCAAGCATCATTAATTTGGAATCCACCATTTTGGAATAAGAAATAATTCAGACAGTAAACTTCAGCCATCCAATTGCTCTCTTCGAAGGAAGGAAACTAATCATGTATGTAAATCAGAAGGAAACCATTTAAAGCTCCTTAAAAGAGTAAACTTCTCAAGCATTCTCGAGCACACCTTAGATTAAATCACCCTTTACCCAACATATTTGTAGCTCATTATAAATTGCCTTTATTAACCAGACATCCCTCCATGGACTTGTAGAGACAGTATTTTTTTGACCTACTTCCTGTTACTGTCAGCGCTGGGGCGCAGGAAGGTTGCATGTCTTTAAAATGATCTCATAATTCAGACTTTTTTGTGGCACTCCAGCAAATTCAGACCAACCTTCCTCGCATTAGTCTGAATTAACGAAGTTTGACTGTACTGGATTGAACCATATGAAATCAGCAATATTCAACCATTTTTGACTTTAAAAATGGTGATTTTATATGGTTCATTCAATGTAACATATTTCTTTTCTGGGACTCCTTTCCAAGGAACCAAAAGCATTCCCCATTTCCATGCTTTCTTCGTATATTTTAAAGATAAAAGTAGGAGAGTGGGATTGAACACCCAGCCCCTAACCGCCTGCCCCTCAGTTCACAAGTACAGAAACTGCGAGAGTAATAGAAGAAAATCACTCAAACCACAACTGCTTCAAAATGGGACGAAAAAAGTACCAAAACAAAAATAAACAACATCAGAGAACTATCACCACTGCTTTCCCATCACCCAAACTCTCGCCCTCTCCTTCAGACCAGTCTTCCCATCTGGAAATCACTTCGGGGACAAAATATACCTTGCCTACCCGTAAGTGTAATCCATTAGAGCCCAAGAGATTCTGACTGTGTGAAGAAAACTCCAATATCAGACTCCTGAAAGGTTTGGGATGAGAGGGGAGCAAATTAAAGTTTAATAGGATGGAACCTCAGGAAATGGACAAATGTAAATTAGGACAGAGAAACAGAAATTATTCTCACTTATACAAGGCTCCTCATTAACTTATTTGATAGCATTCTGAGAATCTGTTTAATAAATGTAGGGGGCTTCCCTGGTGGCACAGTGGTTGAGAGTCCGCCTGCCGATGCAGGGGACACGGGTTTGTGCCGTGGTCCGGGAGAATCCCACATGCCGCGGAGGGGTTAGGCCCGTGAGCCATGGCCACTGAGCCTGCGCGTCCAGAGCCTGTGCTCCGCAACGGGAGAGGCCACAGCAGTGAGAGGTCCACGTACCGCAAAAAAAAAAAAAAAAGAAATGCAGGGATGTGCAAACTCAGAAGAGTGTAAGATTGACTCTCTCTGCTTCAGGGCAAGGATTTGCACTGCAGAAAGAAAGGGTTTCTGATGCGTATTAAGAACTTCCTGGATTGTGAAGGCCAGGAGAAGCTGAGGAAGGAGAGGGCGGCAGACTGTGAAATGTCCTTGTCTGGGGGTATTATAGTGGAGGAGCCCCACTTTGCGAGACTGGGGTTGATTCTGTCTTCATTTGACTTGTTTCATCTTCTGCCAGAGCAGACTGGTCCCCCTCGGCCACAGGGTGCCTCTTGAAGGCTCTGTGACCACTGGGGCAAGCCATCAGAGGACAGTTTCCTCTGAGGGCTTGGGGGCTCCTTCAGCCCTCAGGGGGGCTCCTCCAAGACTATCATTCTCCAGCAAAGACCCTATTTGTAGGAGCCACATGAGGCTTGCTGCCACCAAAGCAACAAATTCCTGAAACAGAGAGGGAGAAACGGCTACCTAAGGGAGCATCTCCTCTGCACTGAGGGGAGGGGGAGGGGAGCAAGTTATGTTTAGCTTATTTTTATTTTTAATTTTTTGTTTTTAAAAAAGATGTAGTGACTGCATCTACTCCTTCATTCAACGGGTTCAACTGGTGTTATTGAGACTCCACAGTGTCATCAAGAGCACTGTTTCTTTCCTGCCCTCCCACAGTGTCACCTTCATCCAAAGGTCATTCCTAATTAAAGTCTCAATACCTCCCCACACTTCTGCAGCTACACGTCCAGACAGAGAGAAGTTGGGTCTCTTCAAGAAACACTCAGAAGGCTAAGAACATTTTTCCTGGTGTGTTTAGCTTATTTTTAACCAAGTGACACACAGGCATGGAGGAGGAGAATTCGAGCTGGGTTTGAAGCTACAACCTTTCCCGGGGGAGCTGCTACAAGAGGCGCTCTCCATGGACCAGCCTGGTCTCATGTGCCCCATGTCACAGGAAGGGAGCATTTCCCACTCCTGCAAAGCCAAGCAGACCCACCACTTGAGTCTCCCTCTCCCACTGACTTGGGCACAGAGTGGTAGTTTATGGCAACAATTAATGTGGCTCTAAAGGTAAACTGAAAACGCCAAGAGGAGCAAATTTTCACATGAAAATGCAAATTGTTCCTTATATGGGCTGTTCCACAGACACTATGATTCATCATTGACTGTTCAACTGTATTTCCAAGTAAGATCTCAGTGAGAAGGACAGAAAGGCAGAGCCCAAGCCTGGGGAGATTTATAGCTCCTTTTATCCAGATGTAAAGCACACGGCGTTGCAAGGGAATATTAAACCTATAAAATCTCCATCTATCTTGTAGTCCTTAGTTGAGGAGGGGCCAAAGGACACACAAGCATATACTTACATCCTCCAAAATTTGCCCTCTCCAGACATGCACACTCCTTTACTTTCACGCAATTCACCTTTACTTTCCCTTCTTACGTGAAGGCAAACTCATCCATCCACCCATCCATCCACCCATCAAGGCTTTACTGCCAGCCACATACACAACTTCTGATTAAGAAAAGGAATCCAAGTGGGTTTTCCGACGTTCTCTTGTGCCAGCATTCGTAAAGGACGCTTATTAAACAGGAAACACCAAACTTGAGAACTGGACCAGGGCTCAGTGTGTGACCCAAAAGCAATCGTCTAAAAGCTGGAACTCAAGGAAAGCTGTCCCTTAAGACGGGTCAGGAGGGAACGCTTACATAGCACTCTTGGTGTGCCAGCCCGGCTCTGAGTGCTTTATGAATATTAATTAATTTACTGAGCCCCGTAGATGAGTGTGCTCTGAGTGAAAGCCACTGGCACATCACACTCTACTTCTGGAAACTACCATGGAGAAAAATCACTTAAGCTCAGGGTGCTCGCTCCTTGAGGGGCCACACTCTGGGTCTCTCCCACACTCTGGGACGAGCCTCTGCACGTCCTATTGTGGGACAAACTAGGACCTGGGTGACTGGGCTGCCGAATGGGTGGTCTTCCCAGCCTCCCCAGGCGCCCAGATATCCTCGTGATTCTCTGTGTGTCTCTTCCTTGTAATGAGAAGCCTGACCAGTAAACAACCATGCAAAACATTATTCAAAAGAAACAAAAACAAAAATGAAAACAAAACAAAATGTTATTCCACAGATAACTTCCTGGGTACCAGGGTTTCAGGCAAAGAGTTCCTGCAGGGGAGGAGCGGAAAGGGAGCTAGAGCCAGCGCCAAGCCCTGTTGGTTTTTGAGAGCTGCTGCAACAAGCTAGGAGACTTAGAACAACAAAAATATGTCTCACAGTTCTGGAGAATTCAGAAATCACGGTGTCACAGGGCACCTAGTCCCTCTGAAGGCACTAGGGAAGAAGGATCTATTCCAGGCCTCTCTCTAGCCCCTAGCAGTTCCTTGGCTTATAGCAGCGTAACTCCGATCATCACATAGCATTCTCCCTGTGTGCATGTCTGTGTCCAAAGTTCCTCTTTTTCTAAGGACACCAGTCATATTGGATTGGGGCTCACTGTACTCCAGCCTGAGGTCATGTTAACGAATTACATCTGCAACTGCCCTATTTCCAAATAAGGTCACATTCTGAGGTGCTAGGGGTTAGGACAACGACATAATGAAATTCGGGGGCATACAATTCAACCCGCAATACTAGCTAAAGGGTTTGAGCTTTACAAGAGAATGTCTTGGGACTGCAGCCTCCAATCATGGCGCCCCTGCGTTTGAAATTTGGCCTTAAAAATCTTTCTGCCATCCTTCAGCTTTTCGGATGTCTAAAAACATATTGAGGGGCTATGTTAGGGGCCTCCTACCCCAACCACCTGTGAATGTTTCAGCAGGAGAGACGCGACGATCGGCATTCCCACAGCTCAAATGCAGCTGGCAGAGTTGCCTTGTGCATCCCACTTCCCACCCCCAGCCCCATCCCTTTGTTACTCGATTTTAAGATAGGTATGGAATTTCTCCTTGCCTTAAACTCACTGGCTGTCCTCCCAGCATGAAGTTGCACTGAGGATGAGTTTTTTTATTTTTTGGGGTTTTTTGGCCATGCTGTGTGACTTACGGGATCTTAGTTCCCCGACCAGGGATTGAACCTGGGCCCACGGCACTGAAAGCACCGAATCTTAACCACTGGACCACCAGGGAATTCCTGAGGATGAGTTTTTGACCATCCTTCTCATGCAGAGATACACACTCCTCCCAGATGTTCTACCTCACTACCACCCACAAGGACCACTCCTCAGATACTCGTATTCTATAGCACAAGAAATTGAGAGCTGGTTAGACCATCTGTGGAAGTCCATCTATACTTCCCTCACCTTTCTAAACCAGGCAGAGTAAGCACCTAATTTTTTTATCAGCTTTAATGAAGTGTAATTTATATATAAGAAAGTTCACCAAATTTCATATATAATTCAGTGAGTTTTGACAAATATACACAGACTGTAACCACCACAGTCACAATAGAGAATATTTCTGTCACCATAAAATTCCCTTGTGCATCTTAGTCATCAATCTCCTTCCCCTACCTCTCTGGCAACCACTGATCTGCTTTGTCTCCACAGTGCTGCCTTGTACAGACGTGATAGAAATGAAATGATAAAACATGTAGTCTTTTGTGCCCGGCTTTCTTCACCTATAGCATAATGTTTCTGAGATTCTTCATGTTGTTGCTCATTCCTTTTCACTGCTGAATAGTATTCCATTGTATTCATCTGCCAAAATTTGTTTATGCTTTTACCTGCCAACAGACATCTGGGTTTTGTCCAACTTGGGGCAATAAGAATAAAGAATGAAGATTTGAGTGTAAGTCTTTGTGTTGATATAGTATTCATTTGTCTTGGGTAGATAACTTGGAGTGGGGTTTCTGGAAGGAAGAGTAAAAGTATGTTTAACTTTATTAGAAACTGCTAAACCGCTTTCTAACGTGGCTGTACCGTTTGCATTCTCAGCAGCAAGGTTCATGTTCATCAAAACTTACAGTTGTCATTTCCTTAAGTTTTAGTGATACGGGTAGCTCACTGTGGTACTAATTTGCATTTCCCTAATGACTAATAAAGTTAATCATCTTTTCATGCATTCATTTGCTATTTATCTATCTTCTTTGGTTAAGTGTCTGTTTAAATCTTTTGCTTATTTTCTATCAAGGCATTTGTCCTCTTAAGTTTTAAGGATTCTGATCCATGAACATGTTATATATCTCCATTTATTTAAATCTTTAATTTCTTTTGGCAGTGTGTCATAGTTTTCAATGTGAAGGTCTTGCACATATTTTGTTAAATTTTCCATAATTATATCATATTCGTTCTCCATTAATTGTGATGATCCTACAGTTTTTCTTCTTTAGACAATTGATTTTCAAACGTTAAGCCAATCTAGTGTTGCTGGGATACCTCACGTGGTCATGATATAGTTTTTGTATGTTGAAGGATTTGGATTTGTTAAGATTTTGTTAAGGAAACTGTGTCTACGTTCATGTGGAATATAGTTTTCTGTTCTTACGTCTTTGGTTTTGGTATCCAGGTAATGCTTCATAAAACGTGTTGGGAAGTGCTCTCTTCTATTTTCTGGAAGAGTTTGTGTAGACTTGATATTATTTTTCTTTAAATGATTGATAGAATTAATCAGTGAGACCATCTGGGCCTGGAGTTTTCTTTGTTGAAACAGTTTTTTGCTTTGTTTGTGAAAGATTTTAAACTGTGAATAAATTTCCTTAATAAATATTGGGATACTCAGGTTTTTTCTTTTAAGTGAGCTTTGGTAGTTTGTGTCTTTGCAGGAGTTGGTCCATTTCATCTAAGTTATCAAATTGACTGGTATACAGTTGTTTCTTTCTCTTTATTATCCTTTCAGTGTTTGTAAGATCTGTAGTAATGCCCCATTTCTCATTCCCGTTATTGGTAATTTGTATCTTTTCTCTTTTCTCCTTGATCTGTCAGGCTAGAAGTTTATGAATTTTATTCATCTTTGTGAAAAAATAGGTTTTGTTTTCATGGATTTTTCTATGTCGTTTTTCTGTTTTCTGTTTCACTGATTTTTGCACTTATCTTCATTATTCCTTCTGCTTACTTTGGGTTTAATTTGCTCTTCTTTTTCTAGTTTCTTAAGATAGAAGCTGGGACCTTTTACATGAAATCTATCTGCTTTTCTAATACAAGAAGTTAATGCTATAAATTTCTCTGTAATCACTCCTTTGGTTGTATCTCACACATCTTCATTTTCATCTTATTCAAAATATTTTTTAATTTTCCTTGTGATTTCTTACTTGACCCATGGATTACTTAAAAGCACATTATTGATTTCCAAATATGTGAGGATTTTACATACTTTTTGTGGATTTCTAGTTTAATCCTGTTATGGTCAGAAAAGATACTTTGCTATAATTTTAATCCTCTTAAGTTTATTGAGACTTGTTTTATGTTTCAGAACATAGTCTGCCTTGGTGAATATTCCATGTGCACTTGAAAAGAGTATGTACTCTGCTCTTGTTGGGTAGAATGTTTTATAAATATTAATTAGGTCAAGTTTGACCTAATAGTGTTCAGGACTTCTAGATCCTTACAGAATTTTTGTCTAATTGTTCTATAAATTTTTGAGAAAGGACCACTGGGGTTTCCAACTGTAATTGTAGAGTTTTCTATTTATCCTTTCTGTCAGCTTTGCCTCAGATATTTTGAAGCCGTATTTTTAGGTGCCTATGCATTGAGGATTGTTATGTTTTCTTGGTGAGTTGACTCTTTCATCATTATGTAATCTTCCTCTTCATTGCTGGTAATTTTCCCTACTCTGAAGTCTGATTTGTCTGATATTAGATAATAAAACCACTCCAGCTTTCTTTCAATCAATGTTATCATAGCACATCTTTTTCCATCCTTTTACTTTTAACCTACCTTTGTCTTTATATTTAACGTGGATTTCTTATAGGTGCATATAGTTGAGTTTTGCTTTTATTAATCCAACTGAACAATCCATTTATTTGGAATGTTTAGACTATTTACATGTTAATATGTAATTATTTATATTATTGAGTTTAAAACTACCATCCTATTGTTTTCTATTTGTGCCATCTGTTCTCTTTTTCTTGTTTTTTGTCGATTTTTACTAATCCTATTTTTATGACACCACTGTATCTCCAATACTAGCTATAGTTTTTTGTTTTGTTTTGTGGTTGCTTTGGAGTTTGCTAACTTATCTCAGTCTGCTTTGCAATAACGTTATGCCTCCCACATACGGAGGAAGAACTTTACAATAGTATACTTCCATTTCTCCCTCCCATCTCTTTTGCTATTGGCATACATTTATTTCAACTAATGCTATAAACCATAAATTACATTTTTTTTTGCTTATAACAATTGTTATGTAACACATTTTAAAATGAGAACAAATTTATATCTATTCATATATTTATAACTTGCAGAACTCTTCATTCCTCTGTATAGTCTAAATTTTTTTTTTTTTTTTTTTTTGCGGTACGCGGGCCTCTCACTGTTGCGGCCTCTGCCTCTCCCGCTGCGGAGCACAGGCTCCAGACGCGCAGGCCCAGCGGCCATGGCTCACGGACCCAGCTGCTCCACGGCATGTGGGATCCTCCCGGACCGGGGCACGAACCCGTGTCCCCTGCATCGGCAGGCGGACTCTCGACCACTGTGCCACCAGGGAAGCCCTGTATAGTCTAAATTTGTATCTGTTTTCATATTTCTTCTCCCTGAAGAATCTAATTTTTTAAAAAATTCCATCCTGCTGTAATGTATTCTCTCACCTTTTTTTGGTCTGAAAACATCTTCATTTCACCTTCACTGTTAAAAAATATTTTTTTAGGTTAGATTTCTAGGTTGAGAGTTTATTTTATCATAAGTGTAAAATGTTGCTACATTACCTCTGGTTTGCTTGGTTTATGATAAGAAGTCTGCTATCATTTCTATCTTTGTCCCTTTATACATAATATGCGTTTTTTCCTGTGGCTGATTTTGTGGTTTCCTGATTATCTCTGGCTTTTAGCAATTTGATTATGATGTGCCTTGGTATGATTTTCTTTATATTTCTCCTACTTTGATCTTGTTGAAATTGTTGGATCTATGGGTTCATATTTTTTATTGTACTTTAGAAACTGGCTATTACCTCTTGAAACATTTTTCCTGTCTCACCCTTTCCTCTTTTCCTTCTGTGACACCAGTAACATACAAAAGGCCACTTAATATTGTATCATAGGTCACTGATGCTCTGTTTATTTTTTTAGTGTTTTTTCTCTGTGCTTAATTTTGAGTCACTTTTATACTATTTATTTCAGTCCATTGATCCTTACTTCTACAGTGTCTTAACCACTGTAATTCCATCCAGTATATTTTTTATTTCAGATACTGTTTTTCATCTCTGAAAGTTCCATTTGACCTTCCTTTATATCTCCCATTTCTCTCCTCATGTTCACATTCTCCTATACTTTCTTGAATATATGTATAATTTTTATAATGATGGCTTTAACATCCTTGTCTACTAATTTCATCATTTCTCTCATATCCTGGTCTATTTCTCTTAATTGATTTTCTCAATTATTCATCTTATTTCCTTGCTTTTTTATGTCTTATAATTGTGTGTGTGTGTCTGTGTGTGTGTCTGTGTGTGTGTGTTGGATTCTGCTCTCATGTATAGTGAAGTTACTTGGAATGCTGGATAATTTTGAGACTTGCTTTAAGCTTTTTAGAGCAGGTCCACAACAACCATTAGTCTAGTGTTTTGGCTCTACTACTGAAAAAATACCTCTTCTGAGGATTCTACCCAATGCCTCATTTATTAGGAGATCTTCCCACTCTAGCTGGTGGGAACATGAATTATTTCTGCCCCTCTCTGTGCTCTAGCAACTGTTCGGTCTACTGCTTTCTAGTGAGTTCCCCCAGTTGTAGTGAGTTTCCTCTCATGCATGTGCACATCAGTACTCAGCCAAAGATGCAAGGGAACTTCTGCAAACCTTCAGAGCTCTCTCTCTCTCTGTGCAATTCCATCCCATCCTCTGTGCTACCCGACCCTGCAAATTCCAGGTACCTTGGCCTCCCCAAACTGATATCTGTCTTCTCAAGTGAACAAGGTCACCAAGCTATGTGTGGTTCTCTCCATCCTCACCTCACACTGTGACCTAGAAACTGCCTCAAGGAGCAAGCTGGGACCATCTTAGGGTTTACCTCTCTTGTTTCCCTTCTCTCAGGGATCACCCTCCTGTGTTACCTTCTGTCCAATGTCTGAAAACCACTGTTTCATACATGCTGTTTTGTTTTTTAGCTGTTTAAAGTGAGAACATAAATCTGGTCCCAGTGATTGTATCATGGCTGATGGAAGTCAATACCTATCTTTGAGGAATTTTGAAGGACAGATGTCCACATTTCCTGCACCGATCTATCCTACTGTCCCATTTAACCTCATTATTACCTCTTGTCTCCTGCATATTTTCTCTGGACTCTCTTTGGAACTGCCATATTTTACACCTACTGGAAAGGACTCAGCACAAGTTCCCAGGGTATTGCCAGAGCTTTACCAACCTCAGGCGTATACTCTCCAGGATGTAGAAAAACAGAAACTCAGCTTTAATACAATGGTCCCGGGGCTTCCCTGGTGGCGCAGTGGTTGAGAGTCCGCCTGCCGGTGCAGGGGACACGGGTTCGTGCCCCGATCCGGGAGGATCCCACATGCCGCGGAGCGTCTGGGCCCGTGAGCCATGGCCGCTGAGCCTGCGCGTCCGGCGCCTGTGCTCCGCAATGGGAGAGGCCACAGCAGTGAGAGGCCCGCGTATCGCCAAAAAAAACAAAAACAAAAACAAAAACAACAACAACAAAAAATACAATGGTCCCTTGATCTCCAGAGCGACTTCACCTCTGTCCACTTTGACAGCCAGCACGGTGTCATCTTCCCCAGCCACCCCTTCAAATATTCCCCATAAATCGCCCCAGCCAACCACAAAGGAACCTTCAGCTACGCCTCAGATCAGCAACCTTACAAAAACCACCAGTGAATCTATTTCCAACCTTTCGGAGGCCGGCTCAATCAAGAAAGGAGAAAGAGAGCTCAAAATTGGAGACCGAGTTTTGGAGACGCGGTTTTGATCCCTGGTCCGGGAGCTGAGGTTCCACATGCCGAGGAGCAACCAAGTCCATGCGCTCTGGAGCCTGCGTGCCACAACTAGAGAGAAGACTGCGCCGCAACTAAGACCCGATGCAGCCAAATTAATTAATTTTTTTTTTAAAAAAAAAGGTGACAGTCGCTCTGTCACCTGTTATTACAGAGACAGGTGAACTTGGTCAGACGAGCTGACCCTAATCAGCGAGGGCGCTGAATGGAGTCCTGGGCTGGAAGCTGAGGAAACCAGGTTCTAGTTCCATTCTGTGGCTTAGCAGCTGTATCCGTTTGCGCATGTCACTGAGTTCAGTTTTCTCATCTGAACATTGAAGGGCTTGAATCAGATGGTCTTTAAGTATCCCTCTAACTTTAAGGTTATGATCCTAGGATCTATCAACAAAGTAAACCTGACCATGGTCCCTTTCTGTTCCCTTGTCCACATGGATAAGTTATGCAAGAACCAGTCATGCCCTGGTTCTGAACACCACCACCCATCAGTTCTCTATAAGGCAGAAGAGGGTCTTCTGGGTTGGGGGACCCCCAGTGCGACCATCCTGCCTCCATGCTCTCATATGAGTGAATGCATAGCCATTATCTAACTGGGCCCACCCTTTATTTTGTTTACTCAGAAAGACATCCATGTGTCATTCCATTTGCCAGCACCTTCTTTCGCATCAACGGTGTACCATATATAAACACGGGTTCCGTATCCCTGACAAATCTAGTCTTCACCCCCCTCCCCAAACGCCACAGGGCAGAGGATCCTTCCTTCCCCACTCCATCTGTTCCAACCTTGACAGCCACCCACTGGGTGCTCCAATCGTCACTGCACAACAGCTCTGGGCCCAGCAAGGGGAGTAAAGGAACAGTGGGGAGCCCGCAGGGGGTTGCTAAGAGTATTACATCAGCCCAGCCTCCAATGCTCCCAAGGTCTGGGCAGTCAAGTCCTGAGAACACATTTTACTCCCAGAAGAAATCTAGTGCAGGAATCTCAGGAAGCAGATAGTCATCTTCTGGCTCTGGTCACTCTATCGTCTCCATCCTTGGGTGACCTTGGGCAGGCACTTTCCTTCCCTGGACCTTGGTTCCCTCCTATCTAAATGTGGGTACACCATTTCTGGAGCCTCCATGATCTCAGTGTTGTTGATAGGACAAATAAGATCCTAAATAAAAGGACAGAGTTTACTGAATGCAAGGTGGTGGCGGCAGTGCTGAGATAATTAGCTTTCCTGCACTGAGGAGCTGCAAATACACACACACAGGAGCTTTCTTTGCAGGCTTTCAGGCTGTTAAAAGATACTGTGGCTTCCCGTTTCACCCCTAGAGTTTCTTTGTGTTTTCCTGAAGAAAAAGACAGAGGAGGACTTCCCTGGTGGCTCAGTGGTTAAGAATCCGCCTGCCAATGCAGGGGACACGGGTTCGAGCCCTGGTCCGGGAAGATCCCACATGCCGTGGAGCAACTAAGCCCATGCGCCACAACTACTGAGCCCTCGAGCCACAACTACTGAAGCCCGTGCACCTAGAGCCCGTGCTCCGCAACAAGAGAAGCCACTGAAATGAGAAGCCCGCGTACCACAACAAAGAGTAGCCCCCACTCACCACAACTAGAAAAAGCCTGCACACAGCAATGAAGACTCAACACAGCCAATAAAAAAGACAGGGGAAGGAGGTAGGAGGTTGCAGATTTACTCCACAGTTGTTGTTTTAGTCTCCAGAGGAGCCAGGCTTGTTGATTCAGAGAGACTGTTATCTCTCTTAGGGCTCAATGAAGCTCACCTTCAAACCAGATGCTCCTTTTCTCCTAGTGCTCAGTGCAGGCAGAACCTGGGACAGTAGTGGATCAAGAATGGGTAGGGGCTGCTGTGCAGATGATGCCCTGAGAGCTAAGAACCCAGCTGGGGGGAAGAGGGAAAGGAAATAAGGTGAGAGGGATTCTGAGTGCCACTTCCTGCAGTGGATGCAAGAGATGTCTGGGAGGAATCTGAGAAGTCATTTTTAATAACAATACGCTTGTCTGCCTTGGCTCTCCCTTGGGATACAGGGGGCTAACAGGGAGGGAAGAGTTACACATGGATGTCGTGGACCACTGGATGCAGCCACTGCCTCAGAGGCGGGGGCTAAGGGAAGGAAGAGAGCCATCCAAAGAATTCCCAAAGACGTGATGTTAGCGGCAGGAACAGAGGAGAAAGAGGCCATTCAAATACCGATCCAGGCCCCGCTTGGCTCTAGGGAGGGAGGAGCAGTGCAACCCATGAGGGAATGATGGGCCCACAAAGAACAGACTTCCTAGGACAAGATCCGTCATCACCCACTGTAGAGTCCAGACCTGCGTGCCAATACCTTCAGGAAAGAAGAGACCAGGGTGGTGTCGTCCCTAAGGGACAGTCTAAGCCAGGCTCCTCCTCGTTACCCAGCCTTGTCCCTGTCATTCTCCCCCCCCCCCCACATATCTCTCTGTTCTGCCCTCTCAAGGTTCCCTTGGTGACCCACACACAACCCTCTGCCAGGACAAAGCACAGTGTGCCGGGCTCTTCCGAGCAGGCCTTTCTGGACCATCTCCGTGCTCCCTGAGGAGCCTCTGTCTCTGCACAGAGCCAGCCAGCACGCAGGGAGTCCCCAAAGAGAGGGCTTTCTTATTGAAAGCAATGCAGTGTTTCTTTCAAGACCTATTTCAGCCTTAAACCTGAGGAATTCTATCTCTGAAGCTCTCAGTGGGTCCAGGGATGGATCACGTTGGGGTGGAGAGTGAGCGTTAGTAAGGATCAATTCCAGTGCACTGGCTTCCATTCACTCCCACTTCTCTGGGCCTGGCCTCTGGGAGCTAAGGGAGAAGCTCGGGGTTTGTTTGTGGTTGTAGTGGCGGGGGGTGTGTGTGTGTGTGTGAGTGTGAGTGTGTGTGTGTGTGTGTGTGTGTCAATGTGTGTGTGTTGGCAAGTATCTGTGTGTGAGCTCAAATTTATGTACTCACCTTGCCCCTTGGGTATCACTGGCCTTTACCCTTGGTACAATAATCTGTCTTTAGCAACTCCCACCCCAAGTCAAAAAAATGTCAGTTTGGTTCTCCTTTTGTTAAATCTTAAATCTGTGTGATCCTCTCCTTTCCTTGGCTCGTTCAATCAAGCTCATGTTTACCTCCCCTCCTTTTCCCGCCTCCTCAGCAGGGACACCTGTGCCTGAGCAAAGGAACAGAGATGCTCAAGTGGAGGTTGATGTAGAGCCTTGGGGTTTGGAGACCAGACTGATGGGACCGCTCGGTGTCTCCAGTTTTCCTCGACTCTTGGAAACCCTGAGCAAACCAGCTTTCTGTATCACTGAATTCCTTGATTTTCTCAAACTTGCTCTTCAGGTGAGCTGTAATAAAGTGGACAGGCATGGGCATTAAGAAACAGACTCAGCTCCAACACTCGCTAGCCACATGATTTAACTTCTCTGGATCTCAGTTTCCTTATCTGTGCAATGGGCACAGTAACAATATCCTCGCTGCTTACCTAGGAGGGTTAAAGGAGTTAATACATGTAAATGAACATTCTGAACTGGGAAAGAGGCGGACCAATGAGAAGCCTGCACGGCATGAAGGAACAGTCTGAGCTCTGGAGTCAGAAACCGTGGGTAAGTTACTTAGCTCTCAAGCTTCAGTTTCGCCACACACAAAACCAATGATCCCTAAGCCTTGAGCTCACTGTAAACGGTCAAATGAGATAGTGTACGTAAAGCTCTTGGACCACAGAAGGGGATCTCTGAATGTGAGGTCTCTTCCATAGCCACTTTCTCAGCATTCCTCTTGGAAGAGACTCTTCGGATTCCCTGAACTTTTTTTTTTTTGAGTGGTGATCGTCTGAGTGTGCTTCTGGGCACAGGGGTCCTGGGAGTATTCATCAAAACTCAATTCAAGGCAAGTCAATTCATCACTTTTCTTTTGCCAAAGGGTGATGTGGCTTCCCATCAACTGAGTCTTGGAAAACCTGCTTTTGGCGAGTGAGCCTGCCTTCCGGAGGGATTCTCTGGGGGAACTGGGCTGACCCGGATGCAAGTTTCATGAGTCCTTGGCTCAGAAGCAGGAAGCACTTTGCTTCCAGCACTGTATGCTGGCAGCTGAGCCCTACACTGGGTGGCTGATGTTCTGTGAGGTCTCCTGTGGGCTCTGCATTGTCACCAGGGCTCATTTATCGATACATGATCCCCCATCTAGAGATCAGGGGACGAGGGCTCCCGGCAGGTCCTGACTCACCCAGGCTCACACAACCCCCAAGTGGTGGTGACAGGCTGCCCACCTCTAATGGTACTTGCTTTCTTCACGACAGCATGTATGCCCACGTCTTAAGACTCATTAGCTTCTACACCTGTAACAAGTAGGTAAATGAAGGCTCAGGGGGAGCAGGTAGTTGACTCTGTGTCCCAACAAGGCAAGCCTTTGTGTTCCCTGAGGGGGCATGTGTCCTTCTAGCTCAAAACACTTCAAGACTTTGGTCTCTGTGGCCTAACACATGGTCTTCTCCCCCCAAATTCTAAGGATTGAGGACTTGCCTGTTGCCAAATTACCCTCTAGGATTATGGCTCCTCTAAGCCAACTCCCTAATCCATCTGAAGCTCTCAAATACAAATTGCCTATGGAAGCATCCAAGGCGACTGATCGATAGGCTGTGTCTAAGGCAGCCGATCAGACCAAGCTCAGGGATCTGAGAGGCAGCTGTATCCACTTCCCTGAAATGCAAATCCCACCCCGAGCCACTGCGGCCTCCAGATCTGAGCAGCATCAAGTCCCATCAAGCGCTGCCTGATTTGCCTTCAACATCTGAAGGCTGTCAGCAGGGAGGGCGCCACCAATTAGTCCATCAGTGAGCGGGAATCAGATGTAAGGCTGCAATTGCCCTGGGATCCACATAAAAGTGTCAACATTCTAGAAGGAGATTGATGGGCCCAAGAGTTTATAAAGATTCTGGCTCGAAGAGAAACAGCAGTCGCTAGCAGAGAATACATAGTTCTTTAGCTCCTGGATGTCCTGCTATTAAGGAAACGAAGTCCTATAAATTCCTTCTCTTAAATTCCTCGCCTCCTTCCCTTTCCCAAGGCTGCCCTGTGGGCTCTTCTCTCTGACTGCGAGAGTCTATCAACAGGCTCCTAAATGCTCAAGAGAGTATTTGACTTCCACGTGCCAACTGGGTCATCCATCCAAATGAAAGTTTGTTTGAAATTCCATCTGCTTAGGGCAGAGGCATGTATACACCCCAGGGAATACATAAGACGCACTGGGGTGTAGAAAGAAAAAAATTAACTTCTGCTAATTTTTCTAAGAACAAATTTAAAGAAATTAAGCTTTACTAATATATAATATTCATCTTGATACTTACACCCCTGCTCAGTCCATAGGGGGAGCAAGCAGGGGAGTGGAGGCCCCACAACTAAGGGGTTGACAGTGGTGTCCTCATTCAGTCCTTCGCTTTCAGCCTTTTTTGTATAATCAATCCAAGCTGCACTAAATCAGATTAATCACAATCCCGATCCATATAACATTTCATCATTAGACATTAATTCATTTATATATTTTTAACAATGCAAAAAGCACACATCAATCTACCACCCAACAAGAAGCTAGGACCTCAACAATAATTTCCACCCAGCTATGCAGCCATTACCCATCCCATCCTCCTGCTGTCCGCACCTAAGGTAGCCACCATCCTGAATCACAGATCCATTGTTCCTTAATATAGGAACAATGTTGCTTCTAATACAGCGCTAACTCATCTGTATGTATTCCTTAAAGGTGCAGATTTTTATATTAGTTGCTTTTACCACTCTAAAAAAGGGGGGGGCACTGTGCTGTATGTAATCTTCTGAGCCTTTTCTTCCGTCACTTAATATTACTTTGCTAAGATGCATCCATATTACTTCATGTCACAGAGGTTCATTCACTTTCACTGCTGTGTAATATTCCTTTATGTGCCTATACTACACTTTACTCATCCACTCTGCTGTTCGTGGGCATTTGGGCTGTTTTCATTAATAAAGTTAAATTTATTTTAAAATTAAAATGAAATGCAAATATCCAGACAGTCTTGAATATATATATACGGCATACGTAAATGTATCCTCCGGAAGGACTCACATACAGAATATGTATCCCTGGAATGTCTAAAAATACTGCTATGCTATTGCTGCCTTCATCAACTAAGATTTGCCTCATTGTTCTAAACCACCTTTTGTGAGTAAAGAGAAACCTAATCACAAGATCTGCTAAGTTAAAGAGGATGTGTACATGTCAAATTGTATCCAGAGGTATTGCTGGGGATAAACCCACTGCAGATGTAAATTAAATAAAAACACTTAAGATGCAAAGAAAAAATATATATATATATAAAGAATATCAAAATTCAGTAAGAGGGAAGAGACTCAAACACTTCATGAGGAAGAATACCCACGTGACCAATAAATATATGAAAAGATGCTCAACCTCGTTAATCTTCAAAGAAACTCAAAATAAAACCACACTGAGATATGACCTCACACCCAACACAATGATGAAAACTTGAAAGACTGACAACATGAAGTGTTGGCGAGGATGTGGAGAAACTAGAACTCTCACGCCTGCTGACAAGAGCACAGATTGGTACAACCACTTCAGAACATGGCACTGTCTATCAGAGTTGAACATACATATACTCTATAACCCAGCAATTTCACTATCCAGCCAAGGGAAATGTATACATATGTACACCAATATATATATATAAGAATGTTTACAGAAGTATTATTCATCAGTTTAGTACAACTTATAAATGTAAATTCTGCCCCAGAATTTAGACATCCTTCAGCATACCTACGACAGGATGTAAGAGAGACTGGAACTTGCCTCTCCCCAAAAAGGTGTGTGATGAGGGTATTCCTGGGTACACTGTGCTATAGAGAGGTACCCCCCTCAACCTCCTTAGAAAAAAGTGACTGTCTTTCTAGAATATCAACTTGGGGATCCAGTACGAAATATCCACTTAACTTCAGTGCCAACATTGTTCCATGCATGGCCTGCTGGTCCACTCATTCATTCATGCATTCATTCATTCATTTTTGTTCATCCAATGCCAAATCTAGAATAATATAAATAACATGTCTGTGTGTTCCTCACCTTGGCTGGCCCTCTCTCAGTGCTCCCCACCTGTGCCAGAGATAACCATTATACTAAATCACCTATATACGTACGCCTTATATTATGTATCTTTTCAGTTTTAATTCTGAAGTTTAGAAAACAGGTATTGTACTCTATACAGCCTTCTAGGACTTGCTTTTTTCCCATTATGTTACTAAGATTCACCTGTGTTGTTACATGCAATTCATTCATTTTCACTGCTATAAAAATCTCCATTTTGTAAAGATATCATCATTCATTTATCCATTCTTCACTCTGTCGGCCTTTGGGTTGTTTCCAAACAGTGCTGCTATGAACACTCTTTTTTTTTTTTTTTTGCGGTACGCGGGCCTCTCACTGTTGTGGCCTCTCTCATTGCGGAGCACAGGCTCCGGATGCGCAGGCTCAGCGGCCATGGCTCACGGGCCCAGCCGCTCCACGGCATGTGGGATCCTCCCGGACCGGGGCACGAACCCGTGTACCCTGCATCGGCAGGTGGACTCTCAACCACTGTGCCACCAGGGAAGCCCTATGAACACTCTTATTCCTGTCCTAACACCCACCATTTCTCACACTACTGTTAAGGCTATATTATGCTTCTGGACTTGTGTTTCTGGAAAGGTGATAATGATAATAATGTGATGATGACAACTAACACTTGTCTGACGTGTTACCCGTTACAAAGCGCTCTTATCAATGTGATCTAATTCGACAACTCTAGACACAGGCCAGCCTATCGCAGGGTTGGGAAGTAGCTGAATCCACAGCCGCTGGGTCTTGTTTAATGAATTATTCTGATCCACGTTCAGGCATCAGGACTTAATTACCATTTCTGTCCCTGTAAAGACTAGTTTCAGTGCAATATGCTATTAAAAATGGGCGGGACATTTTATGTCAGTGGGCATTTGAGGAAACTGAGGCATATATTGAATACAAAGGCCATTGGCAAGCAGCCAGAGCTGATACCACCAAAGATTCTTTTCCCCTTCTCCAGCCAAAGGTGAGATGCTCCAGGGCCTGAGAGAGACCTGGGCTGTCTGGGAGGTGGGATTCCTCCTGGAGTCAGCCACCTGGTACCCTTTCTCCCAGGATGAGAGTGAGTTGCCCTTGACCCTTTCCTGGCTGTCTGTCCCTCCCAGTTCCCACATCCACTCCTCTCCTGGGAGGCCAGGCTTGGGAGCAGGATGCCAGCCCTTCTCTGCTCATCCCCTCACTGAATAATGAATACCAGCTAAGTGATGGGCTGGTGCCAGTGACCTCCCAGCAAATCTTCCCCTTGGAACTTGGATCAATAACACTTAGCTGCTCCTTTTCAGCTTGGAAGGTGGGCAGAAGGAAACCTAGCCTGGGCCCTTCCCCTCAGGGAGACACTGATCTGACAACCCCCAAGCCTACCCTCACAAGGCTCTTACTGATCGCCGACCTCCCACGGGGTGTGAGTGCAGGAGTGAAGCAGTGTGTCCACAAAGGACTGATTACCCTTCTGTCTGCAGCCGAAGTCCCCCATCTCCCATTAGAATGTGAGTGTTATGCTCCATCTCCAGGAAAGGGCTCCTGTCCTGGGAGCTCTGGCCTGGGCCGCCACGGGAGCTCAGGGGAGACTGTGTTCTGGCTCCTTTGGGAGCCATCAGCCATCTCATAACCTTGAGCTGCTTGGGTTGGGACTGGGGAGGATGAGAGGGAAAGAGGAGGCGTTTCTACATTGATGGTCAATTCAACAGCCTTGGCTGGGCTCCGTGTCTGATCTAGGCACTGTCAGGTCCAGCCTGGATCTGGGAATCATACCCTCTCACACACTGAGAGGTCATGTTGCAGAGTTTGTACGGGTAAGAACAGCCAACACTCACAACGTGCTTCCTTTGTGCAGGCTCTGCTCCAAGCCCTTGGCTTATAACTCTTTGAATCCTCTGTTACCTACAAGGTGCACACTAGCATCTCCAATTCAGAGATGGGGAAACTGAAGTGCAGAGAGATTAAGTGACTTGCCCAGGGTCACAAGGCTAGTGGGCAGTGAAGCCAGAGATTAAATGCAGGCAGTCAAGTTCTAGAGTGCATGGTCTATGCCACTACACCAAGCCTTCCATGACTCTACCACCTGGGCAAACAGGGGCTCTGGAGGCAGACGTTCCTGACTCTGAATCCAGCTGTTATTTACCAGTGACATGATGGGCAAGTTTTGCAATCTATTTCCCTGAGTCTCTCTTTCCTTATGTGAAAAATAGAGATCATGAATACCTCCAAGGGCTGTTGTAAAAATAAAAATGAAATAATGTGCAGAGTAGGTGTTCAACAGGTATTAGTTTTCTGATTCAGAAGCTGGAGTCCCTTGATCCTCTTTGCGGAGGGAGGACTTCTGATCTGGGGCAGGGAGGCCCTGGTCCATGTTTGGGGTCCTGGTATCATAGCTTCTCCTTCTTCTCTGGTTGCTGTTTCCAGGTTCCTCTTCCCGACACCTTCCCAATACCCCAGCCCTCTTCAAGGGTTGGGGGAGGCGGGAAGGGCCTGTCACCACTCCCCTCCCCTGGTCTGCTGGCTCCTGCCCCCCTGCTAACCTCCCTGGCTGCAGCCCATACCTGGTTATGTGGACTTCTGAGGCCACTCTCCATAGTTGTGCCCTTCTCAAGGAAGGTTTGGCCACATCATCTGGGACACACTGCTCTGCTGATGCACAGCTTAGATCTGTGGCCAAAGAAGTTCCTCAAAGTGGCCTCCCCCCTTACCTCTGAATTAAATGTCTCATTCACAGCAGACCTGGTGCATTGGTTATTCAATGCTGTGTAACAAATTATCCCAAACTTAACAACTTCACACACCAGTGATCGTGTATCATCTCATGCTTCTGGTGAGTCAGGAATTTAGACAGGCATGTGGAGGATGTCTTATCTCTGTTCCATGATGTCTGGAGCCTCAGCTGAAGAATTTGGAGGCT
The DNA here is from genome assembly GCF_963455315.2 of Globicephala melas. Lineage (NCBI taxonomy): Eukaryota > Metazoa > Chordata > Mammalia > Artiodactyla > Delphinidae > Globicephala > Globicephala melas. The sequence continues at coordinate 20,635,878 of NC_083322.1, forward strand.
GGGTGGCTGGAATCACCTGAAGGCTCGACTGGGGCAGGAGAATCTGCCCTCAAGGTGGTCACTCATATGACGGATAGTTGGTGCTGCCAGGCTGCTTCCTCTCCATGTGGGCCTCTTCACAAGGTTGCTTGAGTGTTGTATTAGTCTGCTCAGGTTGTCATAGCAAGGGCCACAGATTGGGGGCTTAAACAATAGAAATTAATTTTCTCACAATTCTGGAGGGTGTAAGTCCAAGATCAAGGTTTCGACAGAATCAGTTTCTTCTCAGGCCTCTCTCCTTGGCTTGCAGACTGTGCCTTCCCCTGTGTCCTCACAGATCATCCCTCTGGGCATGTCTGTGTCCTAATCTCCTCTTCATATAAGGACACCAGTCATATTGGATTAGGACCCACCCAAAATACCTCATTTTACCTTAATTACCTTTTTAAAGGCTCTATTTCTAAATACAGTCACATGGTGAGGGTCTAGAGGTTAGGACCTCAACATATGAACTGGGCAAGGGGGACACAGTTCAGACCATAACGAGTGTCTCTGTGATGTGGTGACCCCAGAGACCAAGAGGGCAGGAGCCACGTCTTCTATGGCCCGGGCTTAGGAGCCACACAGCATCGTTTCCTCACTCTGCTGTTGGTCACATGGGTCAGTCCCATTCAGTGTAGGAGGCAAGCGAGGAGAACACAGGCATGAGAATAAGCTTCTGAAGGAGAGACCTGGAAAGCACACAGTCGCTCTGCCAAAGGCTCCCATCACCCTCAGCGGTCAGGACAGTGGCTCCAGAGGAGTGAAGAGAAAGGGCTGGAAGCGTTCCTCTCAAACCATTACCTCTGGGGTAGTCAGTGTCACTGCCCCTGTGGAAACCTGGGACTGATGTCCCTGGTGTAGAGAGAGGTTCCATCCCGCCCTCTGGTTCATGCCTCCTGCTGTGTAGTGTGTGTACCCTGAGCAACATCGGCCAAGTCTCGGGATGGAGCGGACACTGCCAGGTGGGCATCGATGAATGAGATACACGCTGTTTGCAAGGAGCTTGTAACGCAGCACATGGCATAGAACAGGTGACAAAAGACTAACTACCAAGTCAGACTGCATCTGTTCATTCCCAGTTCACACTGGGCCACATCGTGGCTGAGGAGAGGGAGGCTCTACTCCTTTGTCCTGAGTAGACCGGACTTCAAAGCAGAATTGTTATTCTTTCTCCCTTATTTGTTTAATCCACAGAAAAACAGAACTGCTGCCGTCCAGCATCGGCTACATTTTTCCTGGGTCAAAGATCTGTGTCTGGGACACCGGATGATCTGCAGTCCATTTACTGAGTCCTCACTGGGTGTGTGTCCATGGAGATGTGGAATGAACTTGAGATTGGGTCCCAGCACAACCCTGACTTAGAAAGAGCCACTCAGCCCTGATGACCGCTGCCTTGTCCAAGTGGATGTGGACTTGCCACTGACCTGGGGCTGGAGTCATAACGTACAGCTCTCAGTCCTGCCTTGGAGTCGGTCCCCCACAGGCCTGCCAGCCTTCCTCTCCCCCCGCGTCATATATTCCTGGGATTTGGATTGACACCAAAAGAGTCAATCCTCCCCACCCCACCTCCCCATCACCTTCCTTCTTGGCTAAAATCACCCAGCCCAAGTTCTAGGGGAGAACAGCTCATCCTGCGATAGTGCCTTCCCTTCCTCAGGATCTCTGGACTTGATTCAAACTTCCCACACTCCCCCCCAACCTTATTAGAGAAAGGGAGGATTCCTCCAGCCCCAGCTGGCCACATCCCTCATGCACCTCATCCATCATCCCGACAGATGGTTCCTAGAGAGAAGCCATGAGCAGGACAGGGGTAATTAGGATCCATTAAGGAGATGAGGCTGAGCTGCAGGGGGACCATTCATTGCCCAGCCCCCTCTTCTAAATGGGGCCATCAGCCACTGTGAGCTTGCTCCCCCTGCCCCCCAAGTTCCTGGGGAGGATGGGACAACAGTGGGTAAATGAGCATCTTGAGGACAGAGAGGCCGGGATTTGAGGCAAGGGACCACAGGCCACATTCCGGCAAAGGAAGCAGGACCCCCAGCAGGATCCAATGAAAGGGCTGTTCCTGAGCCAGGGCCTCAGCTTATGAATCCGAACTCTGCGGTCAAGGCTGCTTTCGGCGGCCTCCCCACGGGGCCCAGCCCAGGGCCCGCCTCTGCAGAGGCAAAGGAGAAGGTAGCCCCCAGGTGCCCGGTGGCTCTCGTGGAGCCGTCTGCAGAAGGCCCCTGCCAGCAAGCAAATGTGCTTCACGAGAGAAGGTTATAAATTAAACTCGCAGCGCTTTCATCAAACACCTTCTTCCCGATTCATGTGTCAGACTGGCTGCCTCCCTGAGAGACTGAGAATGCTCACAGCCAGCCCAATTCATTTTTTCTATTTTGATCAGATCAGAAATATGGGTGGGGGGGGCAATGGCAGATGGTGATGGGGTGGAGAGTAGACAAAGGGGTCAAGTGTGAGAAGCACCCACTGCAGGGGAACCAAGATCCATGATCCCCTTTCTCCTAAACTCAGGCTTGACTCAGTCAGAGGAAGAGGGGGAGCGCTTGTCCCAGGATGTGGGGCCAACCCTGGAAAGGACCGGTGGCCCGAAAATGCTCACACCCCCCCTGTACACAGATCATGACTAGAGAGTGGGGCTCCCAACCTTCAGATGGTGCCAATCACCAGAAGCCCTCAGAACCCTCAGTAATAGTCTGGTTGTCTGGTCCTGGAGGCCCCTCCCTCTGGGGCAGTGAAGACGCACAGGAGAGCATCCACCGTCGAGATGCAGGTGCACAAAGATGAGGCAATGATTCCTAAGTCAAGGCGTGGTGCTCTGCCACCCATGACTGGCCCCATCCTCAAGGTGGTGGTAGCAACATTTGTCTCCATCTTCTCACCAGGAGACAGGCTCAGAGATGCGGAGTGACATGCCAAGGTCACACAGCTGGTAAACAGCCAAGTCTGGACCTAACCAGCCCCTGTTTTCAGCAGGAAGTCCAGATTTTTAATACATGAAGACCTGTTTATATCACCTAAACCCTGACAAGTCATCCATACTTTCATAATCCAGTTCCTCCTTGGGGATCTGAATTCTTCACTCATTCGTTCATTCGTGTCACAGTGGCTGGGATTCCATGCTCCCAATGCAGGGGGCCCAGGTTCGATCCCTGGTCGGGGAACTAGATCCCACATGCATGCCGCAACTAAGAGTTCACATGTCAAAACTAAGGAGCTGGCGAGCCGCAACTAAGGAGCCCACCTGCTGCAACTAAGACCGGGTGCAACGAAATAAATTAATAAATAAATTAATTTAAAAACTCTAATCCAAAAAGATACATGCACCCCTATGTTCACAGCAACACTATTCATAATAGCCAAGACATGGAAACAACCTAAATGTCCACTGACAGATGAACGGATAAAGAAGATGTGGTACATATATACCATGGAATACTACTCAGCCATAAAAAAAGAATGAAATAATGCCATTGGCAGCAACACGGATGCAACTAGGATTATCATACTAAGTAAGTCAGAAAGAGAATGACAAATACCATATGATGTCACTTACATGTGGAATCCAAAATATGACACAAATGAACCTATCTATCGATACAAAACAGAAACAGACACGTGGACACAGAGAACAGACTTGTGGTTGCCAAGGGGGAGGGGCTTGGGGGAGGGATGGAGTGGAAAGTTGGGGTTAGCAGATGTCAGCTATTATATATGGAATGGATAAACAACACGGTCCTACTGTATAACAAAGAGAACTATATTCAGTATCCCATGATAAACCATAATGGAAAAGAATATTAAAAACGTATATATAGGGCTTCCCTGGTGGCGCAGTGGTTGAGAGTCCGCCTGCCGATGCAGGGGACGCGGGTTCGTGCCCTGGTCCAGGAGGATCCCACATGCCGCGGAGCGGCTGGGCCCGTAGGCCATGGCCGCTGAGCCTGCGCGTCCGAAGCCTGTGCTCCGCAACGGGAGAGGCCACAGCAGTGAGAGGCCCGCGTACCGTAAAAAAACAAACAAACAAACAAACACGTATATATAGGTGTAACTGAATCATTTTGCTGTACAGCAGAAATTAACACAACATTGTAAATCAACTATATTTCAATTTAAAAAAAGTTTTTTAATTGGTCCTATGATCTTGATACCTACATGCCATGCCCTTGGTAACAGTGCTCACGCAGTGGTGGGACAGCTCACAGCCTGAGCCCTGATCTACACCAGGCCATGGAGTTGAGGCAAAGTCTGGTTGATCAGGGCTCCACAGCATCACATTCTGTGGCCCAACAAGAGCCCAGAAACAAAACTTTCCCCCTTTGGTCATGTAGTTGAACCCCATACCTCTTGAGTAAAAAAGCAAGAAGATGTATTTTGAATATAATTCAATTTTGGGTGTAGCATATATGCTTTCTGAAGTGTGTTTGTTGGGTCTTTAGCAGTTTGCTGTTTGTTTGTTTGTTTGTGACATCAAGTTCCATGATGTCTGCTGAAAGGAGCAAGGAGAAATAGCGGTGCAGGACCACGGAGAGCAGCTCGGGAAACCGCTACCCACTATACCCTTCATCCTGCTGCCCGGGATCTTCTGGAAGGCACTTCTTGGCTTCCTCTTTCCCACGGCCCTCAGAGAACAGAAACGGATGAAACCTGAATCTTGGGGACCTGTGTCTGGCTGAGCTTCCTGCAGGGACTGAGCTACTTTTGCCTTTCTTTGCTGGTCTTAGTTAAGGTAGCAGTTAAGTCCACATGAGACCAGGAAATGGGAGATGACAGTTACTAATGTGCTGAGATAGACTAGATGGGGAGATAGACAGATAGGTAGATAGACAGACAGTACTGACTCTTGATATTAAGTATAAGAGAGACTAATAATTCAGACAGGCAGAAACTTTGGAATCCACCTTGAGGCTTCCCAAGGCAGAATGCAGTGACTGGCCACACATCTGCATAATAGCTTTCTTGTTGTTCCCTTTGTCCTTTTGTTGCTTTGACTAAATGCTTCTAAGCACCCTGTTATTTCTCTCATTCCTGTGAAAGGACCGAGCCCGGTGATTTGTAAAAAATCGTAACTTTCACCAGCACAATGCTGTCATACATTTGTAAATTTGGGAATATGAATGGACACAAAGCTCTTGATACCGTATGTCAACACATATATATGGAATTTAAGGAAAAAAATGTCATGAAGAACCTAGGGGTAAGACAGGAATAAAGACACAGACCTACTAGAGAATGGACTTGAGGATATGGGGAGGGGGAAGGGTGAGCTGTGACAGGGCGAGAGAGAGGCATGGACATATATACACTAACAAACGTAAGGTAGCTAGCTAGTGGGAAGCAGCCGCATGGCACAGGGATATCAGCTCGGTGCTTTGTGACCACCTAGAGGGGTGGGATAGGGAGGGTGGGAGGGAGGGAGACGCAAGAGGGAAGAGATATGGGAACATATGTATATGTATAACTGATTCACTTTGTTATAAAGCAGAAACCAACACACCATTGTAAAGCAATTATACCCCAATAAAGATGTAAAAAAAAAAAAAAAGAAACATGGAATGTCTTGAAATAATAAGAAATGTTTCTAATTCTTTTGTTCTTTTATGACCTCAATAAAATTTTAGAGATATCTTCAAAAAAAAAAATCTAGAAACAATAAATGCTGGAGAGGGTGTGGAGAAAAGGGAACCCTCTTGCACTGTTGGTGGGAATGTAAATTGATACAGCCACTGTGGAGAACAGTATGGAGGTTCCTTAAAAAACTACAAATAGAACTACCATATGACCCAGCAATCCTACTACTGGGCATATACCCTGAGAAAACCATAATTCAAAAAGAGTCACGAAGGGCTTCCCTGGTGGCGCAGTGGTTGAGAGTCCGCCTGTCGATGCAGGGGACACGGGTTCGTGCCCCAGTCCGGGAGGATCCCACATGCCACAGAGCGGCTGGGCCCGTGAGCCATGGCCGCTGAGCCTGCGTGTCCGGAGCCTGTGCTCTGCAACAGGAGGGGCCACAACAGTGAGAGGCCCGTGCAAAAAAAAAAAGAAAGTGTCATGTACCGAAATGTTCATTGCAGCTCTATTTACAATAGCCCAGAGATGGAAACAACCTAAGTGTCCATCATCAGATGAATGGATAAAGAAGATGTGGCACATATATACAATGGAATATTACTCAGCCATAAAAAGAAACGAAATTGAGCTATTTGTAATGAGGTGGATAGACCTAGAGTCTGTCATACAGAGTGAAGTAAGTCAGAAAGAGAAAGACAAATACCGTATGCTAACACATATATATGGAATTTAAGGGGAAAAAAATGTCATGAAGAACCTAGGGGTAAGACAGGAATAAAGACACAGACCTACTAGAGAATGGACTTGAGGATATGGGGAGGGGGAAGGGTGAGCTGTGACAAAGCGAGAGAGAGGTATGGACATATATACACTACCAAACGTAAGATAGCTAATGGGAAGCAGCCGCGTAGCACAGGGAGATCAGCTCGGTGCTCTGTGACCGCCTGGAGGGGTGGGATAGGGAGGGTGGGAGGAAGGGAGACGCAAGAGGGAAGAGATATGGGAACATATGTATATGTATAACTGATTCACTTTGTTATAGAGCAGAAACTAACACACAATTTTAAAGCAAAGAAAAAAATAAAAAAGAACACCTTGACTCCAGAAAAAAAAAAATAGTGCAAGGAACCACTCCTTCTGCCCCTCCAGGAAATGGGATATGACAGCTGTGCCACCTCTTCAGCTGTCCCATGCTTAGAAGGGCCCTCTGATTAGAAAGGTCCTATGCTTCGTTTAAAGCAGGGGTCCCCAACCCCCAGGCCGTGGACCGGTACCAGTCCGTGGCCTGTTAGGAACCGGGCCGCACAGCAGCAAGTGAGCGGCGGGTGAGCGTGCGAAGCTCCATCTGCCGCTCCCCATTGCTAGCATTACCGCCTGGACCATCCCCACGCCCCACCCCCGTCCCTGAAACCGGTCCCTGGCGCCAAAAACGTCGGGGACCGCTGGTTTAAAGCGTGCAGTCACTGTTTAGAATTTCTCTGCCATTTTCTAACAAGGAGCTCCACGTTTTCATTTCATACCTGGCCCTACCAATCACGTATGCTTCTCTCTCTAAGTCAACTTTGGCCGGGATATGGCGGAACTCCAATGGCAACTGGGCACCATGTGACAAAGCCCCCCAATCAACGATCCACCACAGCATCTCTGCCTCCTCTGGGTCTCACCTAGCTCCCCAGCACCCTCGATGGCCGTGACCCAGAGCAGAGGGGCAAATCCCATTAGCCGGCACTCCATCTGATGCCAGATTTCCTGAACTCAGCTGTCAGGCTAGCCCGGCTCATTCATGAAGAGATGGAACAAACAGAAGCACAAAGATTGTTGTCTGGACAGGACTTTTAATAGCTGAAGTCACCTCCTTCGTGCAGAAAGCCTGAGTAAGTTGGGAGTGGTTCCTCTGGTCCTAGGGCTTCTAATGGTCCCAGTAAGAAGCTCCCAGTAAGGAGCTGCCGTGCTTATGCTGCTCATACCTGCTCCCTCCTCTCTTCTGCACTGTTCCAGATAAACGTCATTCACCTGTTCCTAAAATAAGCATTACCAGAGTACTCCAGGCTGTCCTAGGCATTGGGGATCCACGTGTAAACAGAGAGACTCGTTCTATGCCTTGACGATCTTATGGTCTCATCACAAATGAGACCCAAATGCCTCATCCATCCATATACACATTCACGTGGGAAGGGCCAACTGCCACGTGCCTGCCTTGGAGCCCATTGTTATCCTCACTGGAGTGGCTGCCCCTCTTTTCTGACAGCTCATGCCTAGTGAACTGGATATCCAGAATCCAGCTCAAAACATCCTTCTGTGAGGAGTCCTTCTCTGTCCAGCTGCATGCTGGTCACTGCTTTGCACCGCTCCACTCAGCTGCCTCTGTGCTGCACCCACCTGGAGACCCAAGTGCTTCTGTGTCTCTCTGTGTTCTTCAGTTCCTATGAGGATTACAGATTTCCTGGCTTGACAGGAAGTGCACAGATCTGGGGTCTGTTTCCCCGTGTTCCCTCATTACTGTCCCTGATGTAGCAGGTACTGTTTGCTGCCCACATAAACCCATTGCCCTCTTCTGCCCGGACAGTGGACCCCAATTTTGTTTCCATAGTCACACTCTTCCCAAGCCTATCTTGTTGGGAAAGGTGACCTTATCTCTATCCTCCTTCCCTAGGAAGATGAGGCATGAATCTTGATGGGTCTGTGGGGAACCCCTTCTTCTTCCATCATTGGATTCAAATGGGTCATGTGACCTAGTCTTAGCCAATGAGATATGAGAGGAATAATGGGGTGGCTTCTAAAAAAAGATTTTCAATCAACAAAAATAGAATCCTGGGAGGAAATGGCCCCTTCTCTTCAGCTGGATCATGTCATGTCTGCATGGGATGCCTGGAACTATGGCAGCTATCTTGTGACCATGAAGGACAAGACCAACAGGTCGAGGATGACAGTGAACAATGATTCAGAGAAGCTGGGTCCCCAGATGACACAGTTGAACAGATGTTAACCAATCTGGTACCACCCTACCTACTTCCAGGATTCTTGCTATGTAACCTAAAAATTCTCTGTGTCACTTAATACATATTTATTTAGGTTTTCATTCTTTGTAGCTGAACATGTCCTAAATGATAAACAGGGTTTTGCCTGTAATATATGTGCCTTATGGGTTTTCTCTGACTAATTGTTAGGTTCGGGGCAGGCAGGCAGGCAGATCTCCTTGGAACTAAGCTAATTAGACTGCTTGCAGGAAATGTGAGTGGCCCATCAGAAAAAGAATAAAGGCTTCCTGGTGTTTCTGAGGTGCAGTTCCCTCCTGTCCCTGACTGTGACTTTGACAGGATGGAATACAGGAAACTAAGACACTGAGGAGGAAAGTCTTGACCCTGGTTGCACCACAATCTAACTCAGTTTAGACCACCTGCTTGGAACCAACCCCAAATACAATTGGGGCATGAGAAAAGTTTGTCTTTGGTGAACCAAGATTCTTCTGTATAAAACTGCTCAACTCTTTGATGATAAGTTCATCCCAAGTAACTGTTCTATGAACCATTTTCTATCCCTTATTTTATGCTCAAGGAAAAAAAAGGGCCTACCCACAAATAGGAATGTTTGCATTTTAATTGTTTTAGAGATGATTTATAAAGCTGAAAGAATGGATCTCTAATGGTGGAATTTCAGACTTTATCAGTTCTAGATGATCTACTTTTAGACAGATTGATGTCCCTAAAATCCCATTATATCAGTAGCCACCAATTTCTCCTGCTTGAAGGCAGGCCTTACCCCTGCCTTACTCTGCTATGACAGGTAAGCTTATCTTAGCTGTCATGACTCTTTATCCACTCTCTGCCCTAAGACAGATTTTGGTTGATCCTACTGGCCAGTGGATATTTTTGTTTGCCCCAATTAAAAAGGTGAAAGGAAAAGAAAGGGGTAAGAAGACCTGCAGGCATGGGTCTGGCAGTCACCCATCCCCTCTCTACCTCTCAGAAGCAGGAAGAAACAACAACAACCACTTTAGTTAAAGCTGTGGAGTGGCCAAAACACTCTGGGCTGCCCCCAGCAGGGTAGAGAAGCTCACAGATAGAGCAGCCTTCTTCAGCATTGCCCTGGCTTCAGGGAAACAAGGTGGTCTTTGGCTACAGGTCCTATTTCTTCTGCATTTCCAAGTCTCCCCTTGCTGAGAAAGTCCAGCCTTGAAAAGACCTGGGAGAGGGGTCCACTGAAGGGGCATAACTTCTGCCAAGGAGACAAGAGAACGGTGAGGGAGGGGCCCAGATCCTCTGACCACTGTTGAGACTTCATAGTGGAAGAAAGGAAGGGAGGGAGAGAGAGAGGGGATATGGGGATATATGTGTACGTATAGCTGATTCACTTCGTTATACAGCAGAAACTAACACAACACTGTAAAGCAATTATACTCCAATAAAGATGTTTAAAAAAAAATAAAGGCAGTTGATTTTTTAACTTGCTACTGCTTTATAGCTTTGTATAAAATGTTAATGCCATGTCATTTGCAGAACTATTAGATCATTTTAATGAAAAAGTAAAAAAAAAAAATTCTCTCTTCTTCTGATGAAAACTCTAATTCAAAAAGATACATATACCCCAATATTCATAGCAAAACTATTTATAATAGGCAAGACATGGAAGCAACCTAAATGTCCATCAACAGATGCATGGATAAAGAAGATGTGATACACACACACACACACACACACACACAATATGGAATACTATTCAGCCATAAAAAAGAATGAAATAATGCCATTTGCAGCTACATGGATGGACCTAGAGAGTATCACACTAAGTGAAGTAAGTCAGAGAAAGACAAACATCATATGATATCACTTATATGCGGAATCTAAAAAATAATACAAATGAACTTATTTACAAAACAGAAACGGACTCAACAGACATAGAAAACAAAGTTAAGGTTACCAAAGGGGAAAGGGGGGGATGGGATAAATTAGGAGTATGGGATTAATAAATACACACTACTATATATAAAATGAACAAGAAGGATTTACTGTATAGCACAGGAAACTATACTGAATATCTGTATAACCTATAATGAAAAAGAATCCGAAAAAGAACATATATATGTGTGTGTATATATATATATGTAACTGAATCACTCTGCTGTACACCTAAAACTAACACAATATTGTAAAACAACTATACTTCAATTTAATAAATAAATAAATAGACTACGGAAAAAATATGTATAGTCTCTCTTATTCTTAGATTCCTGCCCAGAGCGACTCAGTTACGTGTTCCAGAGTTTCACAAGATCCTCTCCCGTAATCCTCTAGCCAGTGTCTCTGCCTCTCATTGTCCCTCAATCCTCCATCGCGATGGTGAGGGAACGGCAGCCACCGCTGAGTGGGGCACAGTGACCAGTGGTCCAGGCACAAGAAGAAATGTCCAGGCCTCACAGGAACTGGAAGGAAATGCGTCTGTTTCGGTGCTTTCTCAGACACCCAGACACCTGGGCCTCCCTGGGAGGGCTCAGAGCCTGCACAGACCAGTGTGGAGCAAACCATTTCCCACAGAGCAGGCAGGCAGACAGCACTGGGTGATTTTCTGTCTTAGCGCCTTAGAGACAGAAGGCACTAAGGTGTAGGAAAAATAAGACTCCAAGCAGATGGAGGATGTTACACAGCTTAATAAAGTCAGGGAGAGTCAGGCATTCTCGTAAGAGGCTGGGGACAACAGGCTTGGGCTGCAGCAGTGGCCCACAAAGGGGCAACCAAGGGGTAGTTATAAGCTGAGAGGTCTGTGAGCTTTCAGTATTTTTAGGCAAAGAGAAAGGATCTGAGGCACTTGGTTCCAAGGCAGAGTGGAAGCTACTGCAAGACCAGATGAGCCCTTCCCAATGGCAGGCCCCTCAGAGAGATGCTAAGGTCACCCTTAGGGGACCCGCTCTGTAGCCAGCAATTTCCCTTCTGCAGGGCAAACCTGCCAGCAAGCCTCTCACCAGCACACAGGCCTCCTCCTGCTGCCAGGCTGAGGGACGAAGAAGCAGTGGGACAGAGTTACAGTCCCTCCTCGGGCATCAGCCAGGTGGGGCCACCCTCACCTTGAGTCTGGTTGCTCTGGGGGGAAGAGAGAAACCTATAGCCATATTGACTATAATAATCAAAGTAATCACAATGATTCTCCCCACCTGCACAGAGCTGTTTAGCTAGCAAGACCCTTGTTTCTTTTTTTACAGTCTTTTTTTAAATTAAATTTCATTTTATTTATTTTTGGCTGTGTTGGGTCTTCGTTGCTGTGAGCAGGCTTTCTCTAGTTGCAGCGAGCGGGGGCTACACTTCGTTGCGGCCTGTGGGCTTCTCATTGCAGTGGCTTCTCTTGTTGCGGAGCACAGGCTCTAGGCACGCAGGCACAGTAGTTGCGGCACGTAGGCTCAGTAGTTGTGGCTCATTGGCTCCAGAGCGCAGGCTCGGTACTTGTGGCGCACGGGCTTAGCTGCTCCACAGCATGTGGGATCTTCCCAGACCAGGGCTCGAACCCATGTACCCTGCACTGGCAGGCAGATTCTTAACCACTGTGCCACCAGGGAAGCCCAACCCCTTTGTTTCTACTGTCAGCCCCGATGTCCCTGGGTAGCTGGCCAAGGAAGGAGAAGGATCCCCGCTCCATCCCTCATCTGCCCAGACTCGGGCCCACGAGAGGCCGTCCACGCAGGGTCTGGCCCTTGCTTCCACCACTGGCGCTTGTGGCCTTTGCCTGGCTGTGCCCTTCCCATTTTCTGGTGTGCGCCATGCTCCCATGATGGCCCCGCCCTGGAAGGAGGCACTGTCCACACTCCCTGGGGCTGGAGGGACCCTCAGAGGACGTTCAACAGCTGCTCCTGCCTCTGGGAAGGACAGGCAGCTCCTGAGTCATTGTAGGCAGATGGGAGCCCGTCCTATTTTTTTTTTCAAAATATCCACAAGGAATGCCACCATCTGCTTAGGTAGTCAAATGTGTCTGATAATCTGACAAGGCCAAATGGGGAACCGCAACAGCACCATTCACTGCTGGGAATAGCAACCCGAGGAAATGGAAAGAAGCCCTTCTCTCAGAACAGCCATTTTCAAGTTTGCAACGCACTTTTTGGGGAGCTTTGCAGTTTTCGAGGGTCCTACCTATGGAGCTTTTAAAAGAAGCACTTTTTAAATGTGGGTCCCATCCTCAAGACTCGGAATGAGCAGGTCTGGGATGTGATCTGGCCTTTTGTGGGTCTGAAAAGGTCCACAGGTGATTCTCACGCACAGACAAAATTGAGAGCCCCTGGGCTGCATCATCTCATTACCTCCTCAAAGAAACAAAGGCTTCCCTGAAAGACTGGAGACACATAATGTTATTTTCAATTTGTAGATGAGAAAACTGAGGCTCAGGACACCTAGATGGCTTGCCCAGGCTAACACATTTAACTAAGCTTAGATCTAAGAGCAAAATCAGGTCTTCAGTCCGCTGGTCCATGCCTTCCCATCTCACCATGCTGCCCATCAGAAGGGGGAAGGTGAGGATGCTAGGAAGCTCTTCTTGCTCAAGAACGTACCTTCCAGGAGGGTGGAGCCTGTGAGTCACTCACACTTTAGTTAATCTCACAGTGTTCGGTCATGTCAAGTTTCCATATCACTGTGGGGAAACATAGCAAACCAATGAAACGGAGGTTATCTTTCCAAACTCTGAGCAGTGACAATGGAAGACCAGCCCCCCAACCCCCAGGAGTAGTATGTGTGCTCTGAAACTGTTTAAGGCACTTTCCAAACTTTTCTGATGCTAAAAATCTCCTGAGACACTGCAAATTCTTTACTTAAAAAAAATTAAAGAAAAAGAAAAAAAAAAAAAAGGAACTGAGTCAGAATCTCCACAAAAAGGGATGGAGAAAACAGCTTCCACAAGCTCCCTGGGTACCCTCACGGTCACAGAAGTTGGGGGAAATTGCTCTAAGGTGGTGGTTCTCCACAGCACAGCATGACAGGACTCCCACTCAGCACTTCCGTCTTTAAAGCTGTCCTTGGGGCCTCTCAGTTGACAGGAAGTTCCATCTAGAGCAGGATCTCTCGACCTTGCACCACTGCCGTCTGGGGGCAGATCGTTCCCTGCTGGGAGGGGCTCCCCCGAGCACTGCAGGATGTTTAGCAGCATCCCCGGCCTCTGCCCACTAGATAGCAGGAGCAGCCCCCACCCAGCTGTGCCAACCAAAAACGTCTCCAGACATTGCCAAGTGCCCTGGAGGACAAAGTCTCCCCGAGTTGAGAACCACTGGTCCAGCGCAAAGGGTGGAGGCTAGTGTGTAGACAGCCCAGCTGGTCACGGGCCGCTACTGGCACCGTGTGCACTGAGGTGACAGTTGCAACTTCTTAACGCCTCAGGTCCTCCATCTGTGGATAGGGATGATGTCTGTCTTGCAGCAATGTTGTGAAGACGGATTATGATCCAGAAAATAAGGGTTCTGATTAACCCAGTAAACGTCATCCAAAGGTGGAGGGAATTAGCCATGGGTCCCCTAAAGCATCTAGGATTAACACAGCAGTAAACCCCATAAAGGCCTTATTACGGACTAAAGTGTGCCCCCGACCTCATAGGTTGAGGTCCTAACCCCCAGTCCCTCAAAGTGTGACTGTATTTGGAGATAGGGCCTTCAAAGAGGTAATTAATTAAAATTAGGCCATTAGGGTGGGCTCTAATCCAATCTGGTGGGTGTCCTTAAAGAAGAGGACATGTGGGGCTTCCCTGGTGGCGCAGTGGTTGAGAGTCCGCCCGCCGATGCAGGGGACACGGGTTTGTGCCCCGGTCCGGGAAGATCCCGCATGCCGCAGAGCGGCTGGGCCCGTGAGCCATGGCTGCTGAGCCTGTGCGTCCGGAGCCTGTGCTCCGCAACGGGAGAGGCCACAACAGTGAGAGGCCCATGTACCGCCAAAAAAAAAAAAAAAAGAAGAGGACATGTGGATACACAAAGAGACACCAAGGATGTGTGTGCACAGAGGAAAGACCACATGAGAACACAGAGAGAAAACAGCCATCTGCAAGCCATGGAGAGAGGCCTGGGGAGAAACCCATACTGCTGACAGCTTGATCACGGACTTCCAGCCTCCAGCACTGTGAGATAATAAATTTCTGCTGTTGAGAGCCTCCCAGTCTGTGGCATTTTGTTATGGGAGCTCCAGCAAACGAATACAGGCCTCTTCCTTGATTCTGCTACCAAAGCAGACACCTGCCTGAGCAATGATTCCAGATCCTGCTCTTGGCACATCTTCACCACTTCGTGGGTCATCTCTACTGGACCTCATTTCCCTCCACTCTTCCCTGGGAAGGGGTCAGGGGGTCAGGAGGGAACCACACAGCCGTTCACAAACAAATCCCAGGGTGGTCAAGGAACCTTCTGTGCCCAATACATTCACTTGCTCTCCTGTCCAAAGCCCTTTTGGGGGAGCTTAACAACGGCACACAGGGCTAATCCTCCAGCACAGACTCTTTGCTAAACCAGGTTTTCAGCTCAGGGTAATAAAACTCTACATGCCTACACCACAGTGATTAAAAGCCATCTAGATGAGAAGGTGTGCTTTCCCAGTGTTTAATAATCAGCATTGCAGTAGAAATTTGGCTAGAAATTTGATTTTCTGGAGAAGGCACCTGGGGACCAGGCTTTTCTTAATAATTTAAGGGCCATATGCCACATAGGCGACCCTCCACTGACACAGGACATATAAAGATATAGAGCGTGTCCTGACAATAGCTTTAACCTACATCGATCATGCTGGGGATCGGGCACAGTTATAAGTGCTGCACCCACAGGCAACCCTATGAATTGGTACTATTGTTATCTTCGTCGTAAATGAGGAAACTGAGGCACAGAGCCGTTATGCATCTTATTCAAGGCCCATAGCTAGGGAGCGGCCAGACCAGGCAGGAGCCAAAGCCAAGGAGTGTGGATGTCTTGAGGAGAGGAAGTAGTTCCTGTTCATTCAGGCTGCAGCCCCTCCGCACCCCTGCAAGGCCGAGCACAGACGTACCCACTTATGCTACCCAAGCGGTCCCAACACGAGAAGCACTATGGGGTCGTGGAAGGAGCATGAGCTTTGGAGTTCGATGGACTTGAGGGGGGATCAAACAGCTTTGTGATCCTGGTCAGGCTACTTAGCTCTCTAACCCTGAGTTTCCTCGACTGTCAAAATGTGAAAGCACCTCACACGCTATTTAAAGGAAATATTAAGACAGTCTCTGTCATAAAACGCCTAGCGTGGTACCAGGCGCTAGAGCTCCTCAGTCAACATTTGTTCCCTTCCCTCCCCCTCACTTCTTGTTAAAGGACTTTGTCACTGACTCCTCAACTGGGAGAAACCTTCCTCTCGTGTCAGAAATCATCCCTCAAGACCACTGGTGTCTCCAGTTTGTTCAAAGGCAGGCTGACCGGTGCACATAACCAGGGGCTTTTTACTCTCTGCGTTGAACTTGGTCCCCAACCTTCCCTCTACCCATACTGGAGTGTCTACCATGTGCCCGACTGTTCTAAGCCCTTGGATCCTTCAGTGAACAAGACAGAGATGGGCTGCCATCCTTACAGTGCACACATTTCAAACTTACAACGAACTGTGTCTGGTTGCTTGCTTAACTGCGGAGTCCTGTCTACAGGGTCATATTCACCTGGTTCTATCTCGAGGACTGCTCTGGCCCACAGCGAATTTGAGGGGAATTGATAACCACCCTTGGACCCATTCTCTTGGTTGGGGGATTCTTTTGTATGGTCTGGAGTTAAGCCCTTCTCAGCTGTTAACACCTGGGAGTGAAAGAATTTATCCAAGAAGGAACACCCTGTCTCCCATCTCCCAGCCCAAGCTCTACAACTGTGTCTCCCAAGTGACAGGGAGCAGGCTCACCATTTCTGTCATAAGGCGGAGGAGGACAGGAGGAGGGGGGAAACCAGAACCTTCGGGACCTCTACTCTGAAGTGGGTCTGTGGGGCATCACTTTGGTGCCTCAGCCTCCACTGCCTTTCCTGGACCAGGTGAGAGCCGGGGCCCAAGCCCTCTCACTGCTGTGAAGCAGACATTTAAGTTTTAGAAATGACTTCTTTGGAAACTGCAATGTCTCTCCCTGCTGTCTCCAAGGTCATGGATATTACAGAGAGGAGTCATTCCTTGCCCTGGGGAGAGAGAGAAATTGAATCTAGAGACATCCCATGGATCATCGAAGCGGCATCTCCTACATTAAAAAAAAAAAAAAAAAAGAGCAAAAAACACCCCACCAAAGAGGCAGCGGCCAAATTAACTGTTTTCCTGATTAACAAAACACAATTAAGCCCCAAATGCCGCCGCTCGGGGGAAGGTTGTTCGCATTTTTTTCTGGGGACTTTTCTAGTCATCGAGCAATGACAGCTTCATTCTGATCCCAGCCAAGAGGGGCCGAGAAAGAAATAACGCCGCAGACTCATTGCAGCCACGCTAATTCCTCTCCAGGGAAGCGAGACCCAGCCTCAGACGGAGGGACGTGAAAGCAGAGGAAGCGCTGTCACTGGGCAGCAGTGATCATGGCCAAGGGGCAGCCAGCATCCCCAGGAGTGGGAGAGGAGGGAGGAGGTGGGTGCGAGCTGGGGCTCTTGGAGGACAGGGACCCTAAGAGTCAGGGGACCCAGAACTGCTCCACGCGGAAACTAGCCTCTCTCCATGCATATCTGTTCGGTGGAGAAGGGAAGGAGGGAAGAAGGAAGGGATTGCCTGATGTGCCTTTATGAAACCACAGAGTGAGGACAATGAAGCATCCTCCCCAGTTTTGAAGGCAGTAATGATAATACTTATTCACTGAGCATCTACTTTGTGCCAAACCCTCTGCTGGAAGCATCCACGGTCTCATTTCACCTTCCCAACAACCCTGCTCATTTTAAATGCAAGCAAACCTAAGCTCACAGAAGTTGAGTAGCTTGTCCAAGACCACACCTGGGAAGCAGATTGACACCCAAGTCTCTGGGACTCAAGCTCACGTGCTGTCAGCCAGAGTCTTAGCGGCGCTTTCTCCTGGAGGCTACCAGCCGAGGCGGGCACCGACACTCTCAGGGGCAGGGCTCAAGGCAGCGGAGCCAGCTGCTCCATCTGCTTCACCAGCCCCTTTCCGCTGGGCCAGGGTTTCCATGGAGCTAAATCACAGCAGCTGGGGAACCCCTCAGGGCCCATGTCTGAAGATGCCCTCCACGCTCATGTTGGCTCCTAAAGCTGGAGGTGCCTTTCCACCCACGGATAGGGAGCTAGTGGGGTGAGAGGCAGGGATGAAAGAGGGACGGACAGCCAAGGGCAGAGGAAGGCAGCGAAGCAGGGTGAGCTGGGCAAGCGATGCAGTTTGGGTTTTTGAATCAGCGGGGACCCAGAACATGCCACCAGATCCTGCCACACCACATTCCCTCCGGCCAGGGCTCCAATCCCTTCGGTGGGAGGGCTCAGAGCAGCACATTCCTGTCCCCAGGTGCTCCCCACCGATCCAGGGCTCACTTATCCAAAGTCCTCAGCCACGTGGAGAACCCGAGAGCCAGGTATGGAGCTGACAAAACCTCCCAGGGAGGAAACTATGGAGGTTTAAATAGGCGATGACATAAAGTGAAGAACTCCAGATTCTCAGCTGGAGCTACGTTTCAACAGTGAAAAAGCATCTTAAGCTACTTGACTGTATCTTAGCTCTTCAGATTTTTTATGCATTAAATAACAGCTAGATCTTAATGAAAGCTCGTTACATAAATTTGGGGAAAACAGCAACAAAAGCACTTCTTTCTTATAACACAAGACATCAGCTCCTTTATTGTTTCATTGCTCTTGGCATGAAAGCAGGTTACTGAGAGCAAGTACTTCACAGGGCTACATAATTTTGGTATTTTTCACCTTACTATCGGGGCTAGTGACTCCGAAGATCATTTACCATCAGCAAAGAACAATCCATTTCTGATATCCTTTTTTTCCCCATCTCTCCAGCTCTTTTTTTTTTTTTTTTTACTGATTCAACACCCATCAACTGATAGCGTGCATTGCTCACCTTTATCCACAGCTCTGGAAAACAACATGTGCTACAAAAATTACCTGGGCCACTAGACTCTAGCCTCATGAAAGTGCCATTTAGAAACAAGGGAATTCCCTGGCGGTCAGGTGGTTAGGACTCAGTGCTTTTACTGCCATGGCCCAGGTTCAGTCCCTGGTCAGGGAACTAAGATCCTGCAAGCCACTCAGAGCCGCCAAAAAAAAAAAAAAGTCAAACAAGGCTTTGTACAAATGCCATCATAAAGAAGCCCCAGGAAATGGACTAATAGGTGGGCTCAGGGGGAGCAGTACAGTGTTGTGACTAAAACCCATGATCTGGAGTCAGACTGCTTTGGCTCAAGCCCTGGTTCTACCACTTACTGCTTGTGCTTGAACAGCTTTAAAGCATCTTAAGCCACTTGACTTCATCCCAGCTCTTCAGATATTTTATGTATCAGAGAACAGCCAGATCTTAGTGAAAGCTGTGAACCTGGGGCAAGCCTCTTAAACCCAAGCCTCAGTTTCCACATCCAAAAAATGGGGTGGTAATGGTCTCTACCTCAACAAAATGTAGGGATATTAAATTAACCGATCATTGTGAGGCGCTTGGCACAGAAACCTCCTGATAAAAGTAAGTCATCGTTATTGGATTTTTATTATGACAAAAAAATTATTGAAAATAACTGGGCTGATCAGTCAGGATTGTAAATGTTTACTGTTATCATGAAATCCACGGCCAAGGTCAGTGGACAGGCACTGTCATGAATGTAATAAAACTGGCTTCTGCCCCTAAGCCTCCTGTGACATCACTTGACAAGAGCTGCCTCACTCACTCTGGGCCCTGCCCTGTCCCTCCCCTGCAAAGTGGGTTAGACTACCCACTCTCTGAGGGTCCTTCCAGCTCCAATGCTGTGTCCACTGTCGGGGGAAGGGTGATGCAGGGAGGATCTACACCATCTGCACTTGGGAGAAGGGGAAAAACTGCTTGGAACTGATCTTCTAACCCCTGGCTGGCCAATTTTCATCTGATTTACACTCTCCCTCATGCATGAGGCTGCCCCAACTTCCCCTGGTGGGGCGTGAGTAGCCAGGATGATAGGATGAGGACCCACTGCCCCCTCCCACACACACACACACACACACATGTGCACATGTGCACACACACCTCCTCTTGTGCCCGATGCCTCCGTTGCAAAAGACAGGTTGATTTAAGTCTCCTCTGGGGGCAGTGTCTGCACCAGCTGGTGCCTCCGACAGAAGAGGCTACTAAGCCTCCCACAAATGGTCTGGAGTGAGAGCAGCTGGCTTCCTGGCAGGAAGAAGAAGAGCAAGAAAGCAGACACCCCACCCCACTGGACCAGCTCTCTTGCTTGGCCTTCTCTAACCCAGGCACTTAGGCCCAATCCAGGCTGATGCCTGCTGGGGCCCAGCTGGGATGGAGGCACGGAGTGTGCAGCACAAGGGCCCCTGACCTGGCAAGGCCCTGCTCCGCCGGGCCACCCTGAGAGATGAGCTGCTCACTCAGGAAGGGAGACTCGAGGGACTGAGTCCCAAACCCTGGCTCACTGCCATTTCAAGCCTCAGTTTCCCTAGTTGGGCTTCAAGCCAGCTGCTCAGGCCCTCCCTGATCACTGGGAGATCAAGACTGAGATAACATACACAGGTGTAAAAATGGTCCAGAGAACCGTCCCAAACCTCAAGATGAGATCAGAACCTGCCATTTCAAAGCCGCAGCACCTGGGGCTAATCCGCCACACTCAGTTACAGGATTTGAAGACAGATGCCTCCCCAGGGCGCTCTGCCTGCCCCATCGCTCCTCTGGGGCTCCCTGGGACGGAACTTCAGACCTTCTCCACAAAGCCTGCCAAGCAGCTCATCATCATCTCCTTCCCTTCAGACTTGCCTGCCAAGCAGCTCATCATCATCTCCTTCCCTTCAGACTTGCCGAATCCCCTGCTCTCCACTCCCCATACCCACAGGCGCTCGCCCTCACCCCCTCCCCGGGAGACTGAGGCCAAGGGCTTTCCTACACCAGGCGCTAAATCATGGGCTCTGATCCCTTGCTTGATAAACAAGCATCGTTTGTTTGTTTCCCATCCACCATAGCCTCCAGGAGCCGGAGCGGGGACCTCAGAATCCCCCATCCAGCAGAGAGAGTTGCGAGTAGTTTCCTGACTCGGGGCCGCCATGTGATCTGGGGTACAGCCTTAATCCCTCTCTGCTTCAGTTCCCACATCTGTAAAACGTGGACACTCATCTCCATCCTGCCTAATTTCAAGGGATGTTCTGAGAAGCAAAATGAAGGCACTTTGCGTGGGAAGTAGTATTCAAATGTAAGCTATTTATAAGGGTTTTATAACTCTTTTGTACTACTTTTGTGTGTGATTAGTTGGAAGGGAGGAGAAGACCTCTTTAGGGGTTCTGCTTTCCTACTGGAAGCTGACGAACCAGAGAAAAGTAGTAGTAAGACTGCGGGGGGAAACACAAAACAAAAGCCCCCTCTGGAATCCAGGGACCGAGAGTCTTCGTGCCTCCTCTGGACAAAATTCTTCCTCTCTGGAACACTACCTTCATCACAGGGGAGGCAATGGAACGTAGGGGTCGACATCCTGCCCAACAGTCCCTGTAGGACTCACCCTCCTCCTTCTCATGGAACTCTGCCCACTGGCCTAGAGCTTGAATAAAAAAGCCAAGAAAATAAGAATGTATTAAGTCAAGTCTGTGCCCCCAGGTCTTAAGCATCCACTAAGAAAGCAAGGTCCAAGTGGTTGTTAAAATCCTACACTCTTCGGGACTTCCCTGGTGGTCCAGTGGTAAAGAATCCACCTTACAATGCAGGGGACACAGGTTTGATCCCTGGTCAGGGAACTAAGATCCCACATGCCTCGGGGCAACTAAGCCCACGCACCACAACTACTGAGCTCGCGCGCCTCAACAAGACAACAGAACCCACGCACTCTGGAGCCTGCGCCACAACGAGAGAGAGAAAACCCGAACACCACAACTAGAGAGAAGCCCATGCGCCACAAAGAAGATCCCGCATGCTGCAACTAAGACCCGATACGGCCAAAAAATAAATAAAATAAATAAATAATAAATAAATCTTTTTTTTTTAAATCCTACGCTCTTCTGAGCTGTGAGCCATATGTCTCTCAAGCTAAAAGGAACTTCCAGAGAAGACACGGTGTTGATCGTGAAGACAAGCCACTCTCATGAGCAACACTTATTGAACAACTCACTTGACCTGTTTTAACGATAAGCTTTACAGTCTCCCTGTAAGGTTAATAGTATTATCAGTCAGGGCAACAGTTCTCAAACGTAAGCATGTTCCAGAAGCACCTGGAGGGCCTTGGAACCCAGACTGCTGGGCCCCACCCCCTGAGTTTATCATTCAGTCGGTCTGGAGTAGGGCTCAAAACTTGTATTTCTAACAAATTATCAGACGGTGCCAATGTTGCTGCTTGGGAATCACGCTCCAAGAGCCACCAAGTTAGGTGTTCAGGAGAGACTCCATTCAGATGAAGTCCTCTACCTGGGTCATCTATCCACAGCCACACAACCTAAAATACCTGCACTGAGATTCACACCTAAGTCTACTGATGCCAAATCTTATACCAGCTCCTTGCTGCCTCGCTGTCTCTTGGGACTGAACCCAGTGGGGGTGAAGTGTGCAGGGCTGGCCCTGAAGTTACCTAGTGTCTAAAGCCTTTTGAAGAAGGTCTGAAGGTAGGGCAAGGAAGGCAAGTAGAACCAGATGTGGGAAACTGGGAAGAGGTCTGGTGGCCACTTGGGCCAAATTCTGCAGGAAGGAGAGGTTTACAGAAGTCATTCCGGGATGCTCTATTTCCATGCCCAATTCCACCACTTGCCGGACGTGGTCTTCATGGAGACCGTGTCTAAGATCCCAAGTCCAGTGGTCACCCCGTAAACTTGCTGTGAGGTCGACCTCTAAAACCCAGGCCAATACCATGTGACAGAATCAAAGTTGCCATGAAGCCAGTCCGACAGATGGCTGTGACTCAGTTTCCTTGTTTATTAAAAAGGAAAGTGAGTCCTGTCACCTCAAGGCCGCAGCACAACTGTGTAAACAAGTAGCACTTAAAAACAAATACCCAGCACTAACAGCTCTTCTGCGATGGGTGTTCTCTGAACACCAGCCGACTTTACCGTATCAGTGAAGTGGAGTGCGCTCTGTGAACTGGAAGGTTTGCAAAGCACTTTCCAAATGTGCTCCTCGTTGCTGACGTTGGCACGAGCTTTAAAAGATTCCTGGATAGGGCTTCCCTGGTGGTGCAGTGGTTGAGAGTCTGCCTGCCGATGCAGGGGACACGGGTTCGTGCCCCGGTCCGGGAAGGTCCCACATGCCACGGAGCGGCTGGGCCTGTGAGCCATGGCCACTGAGCCTGCGCGTCCGGAGCCTGTGCTCCGTGACGGGAGAGGCCACAGTGGTGGGAGGCCGGCGTACCGCAAAAAAAAAAAAAAAAAAAATTCCTGGATAGAAGCATTTCCTGTAGATTTTAACTCAATCCTCTCCCCTAAAATTTTTATTAAAAGAAAAAATAAAAAGACAAGTGTGCTTAGTGGCCATCCCATTTCAACTGCTTGTCTCCCGGACTCAGCACCCCATGCTTGCTGCCACCAGAGGCCATGTCAAGCATTCATTAAAAAGAAATTGGGTTTTTAAAAATAGTGAGATATCTGCATATAATGTTGTTTTACCACTACAATTAGGCAAATCGGCTTCTAAATCAAATGTGAAATCATTTCACGAGGATTTATAGTCAGCATAAGACAACAGCGCAAAGCAGGCCCTGGACAGGTCAGCTGCGCCCTTGTACATCACCCAGCGAAGCTACTGGAAAGGGAGCACGAGGGGGAACTTGGCAGCAGCATCCCTGCTCTGTCCTCGTCGTGTTCACAGTTTCTGTGACTCTGTGTGGGGTGATTCCTGGCTCTTAGAATCCAGCCTGTAGAAGGTAGGATCCTTTCATCTGTGTCCTGGGACCCTTCAAATCTCACCCAACAGGGAAGCACCAATTTACTCTACCTGTGGGAAGCACCAGCCAGCTGCTTAAATCCTGCCCCAGATCCATTCTGCCCCAGATAAGTTTTCAAAACTCCAAAGGCAGTTTTCAGAGCCAATCGCATAGAAAGAAGGGGTCAGTGATCATTATCTATAAGCACCTTATCAATGTCTCTTACATTCATTATCCCTTTAAACAGTTAATATTCCCTTACAAAGAAGCATGCCTTCTTAAGTCAGACAGCGAGATCTGGTCACCCATCTATTCCCCTTTTTTGCCATGGCTGCCAGACATCTCAAAACTAAGTTTAATATTCAGCTGCAATCACTTAACTAGCCTAGATTTTTAGTATAATTATCTCTGCTCCTTCTTCTCTACGGTTTTGAGCTTTTATTTTATGTCTTAATGAACACACACCAGGCTCAGAGCTAACATTAACCCTCCCTTTCAGCAGAGATGGAAAGGATCTTACAATGTTTCAGGGAGCTGGAAGTGGCCCAGATTCATTAATGAGCTGAGCCACAGACCAATATTTCTAATCAGGGTTCTTATGGTGTTAGAATGATCCCAAAAGGGAAGTGAAAAGAGAACTCGGATTCTATTTATCAAGTGCCTTCTCTGTCTCAGTCACCTTAAATATCTTATTTCATCTAATCCTCACCATGACCCTATGAAACCGGTTCAATCAGTTTCTATAACCTCAGTTGCCTCATCTGTAATCTGGGAAGAAGTTTCTTATTCAAGTTCTCATGCTTAATTAATGGGGCTAAGATTAGATGCAAGATACATCTGACTTCAGAGCACACCCCAGCCCAGGCTACAAGGTGCTTTTGTGTAAAACAGAGTAGGACATACCTCTGGGAGGACACAGTCCTACAGTGACAGGGACACTGTCTTCATGCAACTAGTGTATATGCTATAGAAAGGGCCAGGTTTGAAGCCGCTACTTCATTCTCAGAAACAGCCCTGAGATAGGCAGAGACCTCTAGTTCTCACCAAGATCCTTGTTCTCCTACTTTTGGGGGCCATATTTCCCAGTCCCGAAACACCTAGGTGGGGCCATGTGACCACACCTGTTGAATAAAATGACAGCAGGCATCATATATGTCACTTCCCGGCTTGACATGTAAACTCCTAGGCAGTCCCCTACTCTCCGTCAGCGTCCCCGGGCTGAATGGAACACCTTGAGGACAAGGGAAGGATGCAAGCACAAATTGGGTTCCTGAATGACTTTGTGGAGCTGAGCCCATTCCATCTCCTTCAAACTGCATTGGACTATATGATATGAATAAGAAATATAATTTCATTGTGTTTAGGCTTCTGAAATTTTGGGGTTATTTATCATTGGGGGTTATTTGTACTTCACTCACCCTACTGCAAGCCTAACTATCTTGCTTCCTTTTAACATGCTTGACTGAAAAGATTCCAATGGCCTAAGTTTAAAAACTTGACCTCCTGATTCAAGAGGATGGAGGTTGTGGGGAGATGATTCCATTTCCTTGTTTCTCTAAGTAAAATTGTCCACAAACCACCCCTACTCGAAGGCCAAGCTTCAAGAACGTTTCAAGTTAGTCTCACTTTCTACTCAGAGCTTCAGTCATACCTATGAGTCATAGAACGGCAGGGTGTTTGAGCTGAAAGGCACCTTTGAGATAATTACTGCAAATTTGGAAGATAGGAAAACGAAAGGCAAGATGTCTGGCTCACCTGGGGTCTCAGAGCTGAGGCTAAAACCCAAGGTTGGTGACTCTGGATCCAGGGCTCTTGCTCTCCCTGCATGGATGGAAGCCAGGCTCAGGCAGCTGAACAGATGAAGGTAGCCCAGGCCTGCCTAAAAGCCCTCCTAGGAAAGCAGGGAGTGTTCAGAGGAAGGCTGCGCTATGGATGGAGTCCGCTGGCGCCCTCCACTGGACGGACGCAAGTCCTCCACCTCCAGACACATCCAAATTGCAGGACTCCTAATAAAGAGTGACAGAGCTATGGCAACACTCTCTAGGTGTCCATGGCCACAATCAGCGCTGTGTTAAAAGCCCTTTGAGATTGTGAGCTATTCACTGGGACGTCCCCACGTTTTCCTGTCAATGAATCCTGCCTCCGGTACAAAGGTAATGTCACTTCAGGCAGGGACACTTGAGTCTACTTCTCTTTCACACCAAGCGCAGGGAGCACAGCTTCCCGAATCACGGCCTCCTCTCTTCTTCCCTCTGGTTCACTGACGCTATGAAAACAGAGAATATCCTCCCTCTACGGTCCCTATCTCCTTTTTTAAAAATTTAGTCTCCAGTTCTCCATGAAATTAGCATTTGTCCTCTCATTGTGTTTGTGGCAGCATCGGAATAGGGAAGAAAGGAACCCAAGAGAAAAAGAGGTAATAAAAGCTTCCATCTAAATGACACCTGAGTGGAAAATGAGCAGCGGGACCCAGAGGCCAGTGGGCTTGTTGCAGCCTCTCTGCAGGCTGCTCTGAACAAAAGCTTGCTGGGGATAGAGTGTGGTCTGCAGCGGCCAGCGTGCTGAACAGGGACCCAGAGAGTAATTGTTCTCTATTCAAAAGGCAATTTTCTCAAAGATGGTGACAAGCCTCGGCCTGACACTGCGCCTCAATTTCCCCAGCTCTTTAAAGCAAATGATTAAATAACCGCGGAAAGTCAGACATGACATTTTATCTCACCAGTTCCCTTTGCAGAGGCACAAACCCAGGGCCAGAGAGGGACAGGACTTGCCTAAAATCACCCAGCTGAGAAGATCAGCCCAGAGCTCAGCCCTGCCTCCTCTTCCCTACACATGAAATGCAGCTCTCCGCCTGCCTCGGCACGGTCCTGTCCATCCCCAGAGGGACAGAACAAGCAATATTTTAGAGCACTTTAGCCACGGGATTTTAGGAATCAGGAGTTCTGGTGTACACTGAACATGCAGGAAGGGGCTGATTCTGGATGTCTCGGATGAACCCGGAGATGTAAGTCAGGGGACTCAGGGTCCTAGACAAATCTACCAGTAATACCCTTTGTGGATAATGGGCCTGGCCAGCCCGCTCCATAAGATTAGCATGAAAGATCTGATGAAAGAATATAATCCAAAATTTTATTTTGCTTTGTATCTAGAGAGGAGACCCTTAGAGTGAATCTCCTCTGATTCCTTTATTTTCTTTTACAACCATTTTAGAAAAGCAGGACTCAGAGAAGGTACATGAAATGAACTTCAGGACTCTGCTCCCTAAGCCAGCCTGCCCCAGACGCAGGGGTCCACACAGGAAGCTGGAGACCCACAGACTCCAGGACATTCCCAGAGCGTAACAGGAGACTCAGTGCCCATCCCAAGGAGAGCGGGCGTCCAGGCTGCCGCGCGGAGCCACCTTCTCCTTGCCTGTGGCTCAGCCGCGTGTTTACCCAAAGCCTCCTCCCGTGCCGGTTCCCCTGATGCATCGCAGGCATTTGGCTAAAGTCCTAGTGGTCACTCTAAGATCTACCACCAAGAACTGTTCACAGACCCCCTGCTCCAGAACCAACGAGGGAGTGTTTTTGCAGCTTTTAAGGCTTTATACCAGAGTCGCTGAATCAAATCTTCAGGAGGGAGGGCCAAGAAGTTATGCACATTTATTCCTCCTAAACCAATAGCTTCCCTGCATTTAAAGTAAAATAAAATAAAATCCAAATGCCTTAGCCCCACCTGCAGGGCCCCATGGGATAGTGCCCGACACCCTCACCTCTCTCCACCGCTCTGACCCTCGCTGCAGACACACTGGCCTGCTTTGCGTTCCTCACGCCAAACTCATTCCTGCCTCAGGGCCTTGGCACTTATTTTTTCCTCTGCCTGGAGCAATTCTCTTCCGGATCTATTCATGGCTGCTTCCTCTTCATTATTTATAAAATGACTGTTTACTCAAGTATCATCCTCTCATTATCTAGGTCCCAGGCAGCTCCCTGATGGATGCCTGCCTTCACTATCCCATCTAATACTGCCTCCCGCCCACCAGGTACTTTCCTATCATCAGAATGCCGTGAAAACAGGACCTTTGTCTTTTTCCCTTCTGTATTCCCAGCAATGAGGACATCTAACATGTCACAGGTACTCAATAAATATTTGTGGACTGACTGAATGAATGGCATTACCCTGTTTTGTTCTACGATTCTCTTCTTTGTCTATCTGTTACTATCCATCCGTCTATCATCCATCTCCCCCGCTAGAATGTGAGTTCCCTGAGAGCAGACACCTGTCTGTCTTATTCCTACCATATCCTCAGTGCCTAGAATAATACCTGACCCGTAGTGGGTGCTCAATAAAGAGATGTTGGATGAATGTTTCAGAATCCTTGGACTGGGACTTCCGTTTGGGCTGGGGGACAAGGTGATTGTCTCAATCAACAAATATATCTCCCTCCAGTCACGTGTAAGAAGCTGGGATACTTTTTTTAAAGGTATAAAACATGTACCTTCGCCCCAAATTGCCCACAGATTCATGGGAGAGATAGAGGTCTGAACAAATTATTGCAAGTACCTCAATAAGGTGTGAACAAGATGTTTTGGAGGTACAAAGCAAGAAGCCACCTCTAATTCAGACACCAGGAAGTCTTCAGACAGGATGTGATATTTGAATATGGCCTTAAAGTAAAGATGAAGTAAAACAGGGGGGTGGAGAGGTGGAAACAGACATTCAAAGAAGGAAGGGTTTAAAGGCAAATGCATGTTGAAGAAAGAGTCCAGTGAGTGGGGAGTATGGAGCGGATGAGGATAGCATTTCTGGTCCAGGCCAGTCATGCTGAGAAGTTTAATTTTGGTCTATAGGCCGATAGTTCCCAAACTACTCAAGTGGGAACAACTGCTCCCCATTTTAAAAGCTCTTTATAAACAAGCCGTATGAAGATCAAATAATCATTCACACAGAGCAAATAAACCTTCAAAGTCCAAAAACCTATGAAGTCCATATTTTTACTCCAGAAACATAAAACAAAGATCAGCAATTACAATTTAAGAAACAAATAACTTCTGTGTTTTACTGGCCAACATTTGATAAGTATATTTTTTAAGTTGTTTAATTAGAAAACAAAGAAATGTGTAACTATATGACACATGCGAGGCTTTTTAAACGAATTTATTTTGCACTGCGTGGATGGTCACAGCATTTACCTGTATGAAAAATGACACACGTGTCTCCTGGATGTACTGACAGTGCATGGAGCCCATGTGGGTTACCGGCATGTCCTCTATAGATCGGAACCACTGCTAAAGGTAATGGGAAGTCTTAAAAGAATGGTGAGCAGAAGCTTATTTGGATGAGATTTGGGTGTTAGCCAGCAAGCAGCAGTTAACTTGCAGATGGGCAAAGGGTGCACTGGGGTACAGGAAAATCGCTGTCATCATCTGTGAAAGACATGAGTTTCTGAACAGAGGCGAAGATCTCACCCCCTTTCTTTCTCCACATCCTACCCCAGCTCTGAAAAACAACCGACAAGTGATGGCCCACAGGTAAAAGTAAACCAAACTGCCCCCTCGTGCTAATTTTCAGCCACTGACCCCTGACCACCAGAAAGGGAGAAAATCTTAAACGAATCGTATGAGTCCTGCAGGCTGGGCCACACACTTCCAAGCACCTAATATTTTGGTGAATTTCCTTTTAGACTTTTCTCTGGGTGTATCAGGATCACACTGCCAGGTATCCCTTTTCTTCCCACTCTCTATATTATTCATACTGCTGTATCATAAAACATTTTTCCAAAAACACGATTTTTAGTTGTCACATAATATTCCACTCAAAGAATGTCCCACAATTTACCACGCTCCCATTGTTGGACACTTAAGAGAGTTTCCAATATTTCACTATTATAAATAGCGCTGTGAGGCACATCCTTGCACATAAATCTCTGTGCACATCTCTGATTATTTCCTTGGGGCAGATTCCTAGGAGTGTGACTGCTGGAATGTTTGCCATCTTGATGGATCTCACATCGCACTGTTCCCCCCGTCTAGTGTCTTAGTGGCAAAAGATAAATACCCATGAAGGGATGCATGTGGGGAAAAAAATTTAAAAAGGAGCTCTAAGCGAGCGCCGGCTCATGCATCCCAGCAGAAGGGAGATACTTCCCAAGGACTCATCTGGGTGACAGGCAAGGCTAGTTATTTATTCGTGACATGTAACTGACTCCTTCCGTCCAGAGGGGACTGACCTAGAGGAAGAAGAACTAATATATCGTATGGAAACATCAAGCGGAGTGGGGAAGAGAAGGATGCCAATGGTGCAGTGAGTGAGCTGCCCAAGACCCAAGGAGAATGACAACGGGGGGAATAAGGGGACTTTTCATCGTCTGTCCTCTGCCACGAGGATTGTCCAATAAAATACAACAGGCCCAATTAAATCTGAATTTCCAATAAACAACAAATAATTATTTTAGTGTGTCTCATGAAATATTTGGGACGTAATATTACTAAAAATACATATATTGCTCTGAAATTCTAATTTAGCAGGCACGCTGGATTTTTACTGGCTACATCTGGCAACCCTACCTGCTGCACATTACACAGGAGCCCTTAAGAGCAGCCACCACACCATTCGGAAGGCGAACACGAATTGAGGGGACATACGCGTGGTGCCCAGGAAACTGAGAGCACTAGTGAAAGGAAGCCGGGCTGCAGCTTCTTACCAACGAGGGGATTTACCGGGAGGATCTCAGCTCAAGGATCCCCGCCCTTGAGAAAGCCACAGAGAGATCCAGAGGTACTGAGGCGGCCCTGATTGCAGCCTCTTTGGGGCACAGGGCTCTCGGTGTGCACTAGGATTGCCCGGCAAAGGGGTGGACGGAGCACACCCGACTATGGTGAGGGAAGGCTGTGCCCGTGGCAGTTTTTCCAGGAGGAACAGCGGGGAGGCAGCTGCAAACAGGCTGAGGCTACAGACCCTGAAAAGTAGCTTCTCTCCCTGACCTCACTTCTGCCAGCAAACTGCTTTATTTAAGAGAGAAGGGAAAGAAAGCTCCCCCAACACACACACGCCCCTTCCTGTGGCCGTGCCTCAGCAGTCCCTTGCACAATATGCTCTAAATTAATAGCTTCAGGGAGATAATGGTTTATAAAACAGGAGTTTGTATGCAACCAGGGAAAATGCTCTGCCCCTTATTATACAGCTATATTTTTCTTTTGCAGTCAGATTATGGGCAAACAAGGTTAAATGCACACACAGACACACATACACACACACACACACACAGAGGCAAATAGGCCTCAATTTCCTGCTCCGTGACCCACTGTCTCAAACGCCCTCCTTCAGCTTGGTTTCGGTTGTTTTTCCTGCTTCCACGTTTCTCCTTGCCCTTACATCCCTCCTTACTTTCTCCTGCTCATTATGTTTGGCCCTTGTTTCTTTTCTTTTTCCCCTTTTTCTTTTTCTATTTCTGTGCTTTCTTGGTTTTCTTATTCTTCATTCTTCGTCGTTCTCTTTGAGGCAGAAGAATGGCCCAGTCAAAAATAAATTTAAAAGCATAAAATGTAAGAACGAGAGGTGTCTCAGCAATCATTTTGACACAAGGAAACCGAGGTTCATGAACGTGAAGGAACTTTGTCAAGATAACATGGTCTCTGAGTACTTAGGACTGGGGTCCGATCTCCTCTCTCCAAATTCAGTTCCCTTTCCACTGAATCAAACTTCTCCTGGGTCTGGCACCATTTGGTAAGCTGAGTGGCTTTCTGCTGTGGGGTGAGCGGTGTCCACCAAAATGATCTGTCTACACCCTAACCACTTCTCCCTGTACCTGTGAATGTGACCTTATTTGGAAATAGGCTTGTAGCCGATGGAATCAAGTTAAGATGCGGTCATACCGGAGGAGGGTAAGTCTTAAATCCAATGACCGGTGTCCTTATAAGAAGGCTATGTGAAGACGCAGGGACACTGAGACACACAAGAAGGCGGCCATGTGACAGTAGAGGCAGCACTGGAGCAAGCCAGCTGCAAGCTAAGGAACGCCAAGGGGCCAGCAACGGCCAGAACCTGGGAGAGAGGCGGGAGACAGACCCTCCCTCAGAGCCTCCAACACCCTGAGTTTTAACTTCTCACCTCCAGAATTGTGAGAGAATACGTTCCTGTTGTTTAAGCTGACCATTTTGTGATAATTTGTTACAGCATCTGCAGGAACAAATGCACCTTCTCACATTCACACTCGGCCAACATGGAGTGGACCAGGGTCTACAGTGTGGATCTGCAGCCCCTTGGTCCAGGCTCTCTTCCCTCCACCAAGAGCTGCTCATCCAGAGAAAAAGTATCAAAGGAACACCTCCCATGGCAAGAGGTTGGACCATGTTTCCAGATTTGGACACCCCTCAGACCCTCCGGGGATGGCAGAGTTCAGGCCGAGCGGCCCATCACGTGGACACTTCTGTGAGCCAGCAGCTGCCTGAGGCCTGGATACGCAGGCTCAGAGCTGTGTGTCCAGAGGCTGAGGCCCGCCTTCCCACCTACCCCTGCTTGCCCCTGAGGAACCCAAACACTCCCTAGAGATGGCCTTGGCTTGACCAGGGCAAGTGAGGAAGGGTGGGGAGGGGCTTTGGGAGCTGTGAGGGGGGAGTCTCATGCTAGCTGAGGCCCCTCCTTGAACATCCACACACCCCAGGCCTGCATTTGGGCCCAGCCTCTGAGCCCTTTGGAGGTTGCCGTCGGCTCCCAGAACTGCCGAGTGGCTCCCCCAGGCCCAGAGGGGAGCTCTTCTTCCTGTGTGTGTTGGGGGCAGGCAGGGGGGAGAAGCAGGGGGGCGTGGCTCTTCCAAAGCTGACCATTGTGTCCCCAGAGCAGCAGAAAACAGGTGGCAGGACCGAGAGCTCTGGGCCCTGTTCAGTTGTGACTCTGGGTGACTTGCCTGTGCTTGGCTCCCAGCAAATTAAAATGCCTTTTATATTTGTAACAGGGACAATAATCCGCCTTAGGTTTTGAAGTTAAGGCAGAATAGAGTCAATTCTGCTCTCTTGTCAGATGCTAATCTGACTCACTGATAATGAAGAAAGAAGAAGGGGATCAGAGGGGAAAACCAGGTTGGTCTGTGTAGTCAGAGGATTTGCAAGGGAAGGGGGACTCTGAATTAAAATTCAATATTAGGAGGTAGGGAAATCAAATGCAGAGAGACTGACCTGAAAGTGATACAGGAGTTGATGGAGAAAGAGAGAGACAGAGACAGAGACAGAGAGATTGAGAGAGAGAGAGGAAGAGAATGACAGCTGTACCAGCTTAGGCAGAAAAGAACTGGAAGAAACACAATAATAATGCTGTACATCTGAAATCAGATTACAGCTTCCCCTCCTGAATTAACTGTGGGGAGAGTGCTGGGGGCGAGGGGAGGGGGTGCCAGATAACAGTGGGTATGTCACAAGCATTTACTTTTTATTTTAATTCCTCCATTTAGTTTGTGAGTTTAGGCTCTTCTGGGTGGGGAGGGAGGTTGGTAAAGCATTAAGAGCTAAAGGAGAGAAGCAGGGGGAAAGAATGAACAAATGGCAACTTCCGTGCGTGGCTCAAGAGAAAGTTCAGAAGCAGAGTAGGTTGCTTTTGCCCCAAGTCTTGAATTAAAAGGTTAAACAAAAAAGTAGTGTCTTTATTTTCTTTTCATCCAGAAAATGGAGAGTACAAAAAAAAAATGTTCTGTTCCCAAAGTCTGAGTTTACACCTGGCATGTCCCTTTCAGTCAGTGCCATGGGTGTCTTTTTGTTCCTGTTTGGGGGCGGGGGGCAGTACAAGCTCTTTGAGATGCTCTGGAGATCCCCCAAAGTGAGATGTGAGTACATCGCACGCATCTATTTCAAGGCAGACCATCCCAAACATGCTTTCCAAATTTACCGAAAACTCATCTAGCTGTTTTCACGTGTTGTGGGAAAAATAAAAACCAGAAGTAATTTTATTTATATAAGTAAAAGCTGTGATATTGTCCAATGATTCTACTGAGTAAGTGTAAGAAAGTGATTCCTCCTACACTGAGCTTCAGCCCCTCACTTCCGCCCATTGGCTGTCATTTTCTAGACGAGAGCTGCTACCCTGCTGCAAGGTGCCTATCTTGCCCTGTACGTTTCTCCACATTAAATAAAACTGGGTCCCTTGACTCTCCCTCACTGTCTTAGGCAGCTTGGGCGGCTATAACAAAGTACCATAGACTGGGTGACTTATGAACCACAGAAATTATTTCTCATAGTTCTGGAGGCTAGAAGTCCAAGATCAGGTGCCACATGGTCGGGTTCTGGTGAAGACCCTCTTCTGAGCTGCAGGCTGACTTCTCCTTGTGTCCTCACATGGTAGAAAGGGGGTGAGAGGCATATGAGATATAAGTTAGAGCAAGACAAGGTGGGTACCAGCAAGGTTTAGATTGACAATAGATAGCACAGGACCAGGTAGCAGGCACTTTTCTGTCCTACTGGTCCTAGCAATCATCACCCAGCATTATCAATATTTATTTGCCTTTGGTGTTCCCTGCTAGACAGTGAGCCCTTGAGGACGGGGATGCTGTCAGGTAAGCCTTGGGTCCCCAGGATCTACCACCACCTCTATCCCCAAGGCAGGAGGATCATGAGAACACACTCCCCAGGACTCGCACTCTGCCTTAGGCTGCTTTGTGCCCTGTTACTCTCTGATGTCTGCCCCACACAAACGATCCCCCCGCCCCCCGGCTCAAAAAAAAAAAGTCCTCCCTGGAGAAAGCCCAGCTATTTATTGAGTGCCACCTGCCACATGGGTTAATCCAGGCCCAGACTCTTCCTTTATGGCCAAGCCCAACCCAACCACAGCTGATGTCCCATCTGACCCTTCAGAACTGTTGAGAAATGAGGGGCAATAAATCGCCGTCCGCTGGCCCAGCCCTGGCTCACTGCCACCGCCACCGCCTCTGCCTCCGCACCTCGGAAGAGAGACTTTCAGGAGCCACAGATGACGCCGAACTTCAATTAGGCCCTGTTGGCAAATTAGTCACGCAGCGTGACATTTTCCAATCATGGAACATTTAGCATCCTCCCTAATTACCAAATTGTGGAGCTGACATGTTTGGGAGCAAACAAGACCAGAGTTCTCAGCATCTCGAGTGTGTGTGCAGAAGCACACGTGCCCAAGTACGCGCACACACGCAGGCATAGGCACGTGGGGCCACGGGGCCACGGGACCTGCTTCTCCTCCAATGTCATTTGCATTTTGCTTAGAAGGAGAGTGGAAAACAACATGAAGAAAATCCCTAAAGCTCAGGGAGCATTTCTAAGAATTTCACAGATGAAGAGAATTGCAGCAAACAATGGCTGCAGTGCTAAGAGTATTAAAGCAGCCTGAGACGAAACAGTCTGCTCTTTCCATTCAGGCCTAGTAGCCAAGGGCACTCGCTCGGGGCTGAGATGCAGCAGGTTCACTCTGCCACTCGCCTACTCTGTGACTCCGCGGAACTCACTGGACCTAACCTCCCCTCCCTCACCTGTAAGACGGAAACATCTCCTTCTCCGAATTCATTCATTCAACAAAGATTTACTGAGTGTCTACTCATGCCAGGCACTGCTCGAGGCCCTGAAGACAGTGGCGAACGAGGAAGTATAAAGGCATCTGTACACATCTGCATGTGGCTGATGCTCTTACAACTTTAACGTGAGGGTGCCAAGCATCACGGCAGGAACACGTGTTGCCCAGTGGCCAGCAGGTGGCTGATCTGGGTTTTCTCTGGTTGCACGGGCGGCTCTTCCCAGGTCAAGGGTCTGTTCTTAGCAGCTCTCCCTGCTGGACCCTCCCAATTGGTGAGTATTAGATACAGCTTGTGTCACGGAAAAGGAATGAACTTTTAGAGAGTGTAAAAAAAATTTAAGTATGTGAATGAGTAGATATAGGCATTTCCATATTAAAGGTGAGGGAAACAGAGAGAGAATAAATGACTGTCACATTATATATATTATACATCTTTAAGATATATATAATATATTCACATATGTATATATGTGCGTGTTTACGTAAATGTGTATGTTTGTGTATGTATATGTGTGTACATGAATGTTTATGTGTGCATGTATGTATGTTTATATGTATGTGTGTATATATGTGTCTGTGTTTGTGTTTATAGGTGTGCGTGGATTCATACATCCACTTCACCATTCTGTCTATTTCAGAGTTACTTTAAGGTATCACTAAGCATGTTAACTTCTAGCGAAGGGTCTAGCACACAGTGGAAAGCATTATCTATCAGTCCTCGTGCTGCCATCGCTTTAGGACGATCGGAGTTGATGACAAGCTGGCTCCTCCGTGCTGTACCATCCAGTACTGCACTTCTGAAGAACACACCTGCGCTTGCAGTTCTACTAAAATAAAGCCTCACCCCCACCCACTTCTTTGTAACACCGCTGCCTGACCAGCCTGGTGATGCCACCTGCCTCGCTCACAGCCGGATCCACCATGTCCTGTTTGAGGGTGACACGGTTGGGTCAGTGGGGCAGAGACAGTCACCATCTTACCAGCAAGCCCAGCGCTGCCTCACAGAGAGTGTGGGGAATACAGTTACTCGTTTGGATTTACGCTTTGCACATCCTCCTTCCTCCCACCTGACGTCGCCTCTCTATCCACACTCCATCAGGGCACAAACGATTACAGGAGCTCTGCATGCAGTGGAGCTGGCTCAGGCTCTGGAGCTCCCTGGCCTTGGTGTCCTGTCTACCCACCATTGCTCCAAGCACAGCGGCTCTAGTTACCAGTCAGAGGCAGGACTTCTAGGCCAGTGTGTGTTTGACTTACTGCTCTCTCCCCTTCTGAGCTGCTTCAGAACAAAATATCCCAGAGAGAGCCCGGCCCCCTCCCCATGGCATGCTGCCAGCCATGAAGACATCACTGGAATGTCTCGTCTTTTTTTTTTAAATGCTTCTCCTCGTCGCCACAGATTGATCCTCCAGTTAAATATTTAGACGTGCTCATCTGCCTTTGTCATAAAACACCGCTTGACTTTGAACGCTGAACAAGGAGGCACTGGGGCTGTAGCTATTCCCTGCCTGGGACATGGGGAGAGAGGGCGGCTGTGACAGGAGGAGAACACCATTCCCTGCATCTTCACCTCTCTGCCCAAATCCAATTAACCCAACTTCAGCAAGGCCAGCACATCCAACCTCCAGAGCTTAAGAAGGGCCGAGAAGGGGGAGTTCCTATCCGTAGATGGCCAAGTTCCGGGGTTCTGCTCAACCAGATGTGCTGGCCCCTCTCAGTCAGTCTGTCCTGCCCCAGCCCTGCCAACTCTCAAATGGCTTTCGTGTCGGTTAGCTCATGTCATCTTCACAGTATCCCTAAGAAAGCTAAAAGTGCCAGCAATGACGCACATTATCTCACTTGTCACAATAATGTCCCGTGAGACTGATTTACTGTCCTGGTTTACTACTGAGGCAGCTGAGGCTCACACAGGTTAAATGAATGGTCAGCCAAGGTCACTCAGGAGGGAAAGAGGGGTCTGTGACTAGAACTCAGATATCCCAACTCCCACAGATGTGTTCTTTCCATCAGACATCCACAGACAGTCACCACCTACACGGACCCTCTAAATTCATGCTTGCTCACCTCAACCAAAAATCCCCTTCGTTCCTCTGCAACTTCTGCAGAGGCACAAGATCCTTCCTGGGAAGTCTGGCTTGTTCCTGTTTAGAGGAAGAAGTCAAAGGCCAAAGAGATTGAACCACGCAGCTCCCAGCTCGAACGTTTAAATTAGAAGGTACATTTCAGAGCCATGGCCATCAAAGCCCTGGGACCCTGCTCTGCGTTGACTGCAATAAAGTGGACTTCAGAAAATAGGGGGGGGTCATTAGGGACTCTTCAAGGGCAGCTCGGGTCTTGGGCAAGGTGGTCCCATGGTGGGCCACAGAGGACAGCACGGCGTGGAGGCTATTTAAATGTTCCTGAGCCCACAGTGCCTCAAGCCCAGTGTTTGCTCTGGTGGCAAAAAAAAAGTTTGCAAAGAAACCCTTCATTTCATTCCCATTTCCAAAACAAGCAGGTGCTCTTTCATCTAAGCAGTCAGCAGAGGAGGGGAAAGGAGGGGAAGGGTGGTTGGAACTGTTTGAGAAGAAGGCTAAGGTGAGTACTGCATGGGATCAAAGGCTCCAAGAAAAGAAGCGACCTCTGCTGAGAGTGTTCACAGGCTCGGCAGTGAATAACCAGATGGAAGGGAATGGATACTGGATCCAACTCTCTCACTTTCCAGATGAGAAAACTGAGGCTTCGAGAGAATTCTAAGTGCCTTACTGAGAATCCTATGCTTGTCAGTAGCAACAATTCAGATTTTCTAACTCCCAGTCCAGCTTGCTAGTTCTCTCTCTCCAATCCTTTCATCTCCCAACTCTGCTCCTCTCTGCGTGTTGACTCCAAGTTCTTTCCTACTGCACATGTTCTTGCATGGAATGGATAGGGGCACAGATGGCCCCATATTACACAACTTCCACTGGTGACATTCAAGAAGGAGGAAGACTTCCTTCTCCCGGTCCACAGACCAGCCTTGCTTGAGCCACATCCATATTTATTGGCTCAGTCAATGCATCCATGATGGGGGAGGCACAAATACCGGAATTAGCAGCCTCTACCAGAAGGACAAGAAATGCAAGAGAGGAAGTTTCCCAAAGGAAATGGCAGAGCCCTTGCCAGAAAAGAAACCAAGACAAATATAGTCGACGCCCACACACAAAAACAACCCAGCCATTCATGCTTCATGAGATTGGTTTTAAAAAAGAGCAGTCTCAGAATTTTCTACAGAATGTTTTCTATTTTAGGTTCAAGGAACAGGGAAGAGGAAGCCAAACTCGTGCGTCTTGTCCAATCTCCTATTTTCCAAACTGCATTTTTTCAGAGAAGGCCTGCCTTTGGAATAATCAGGAGCTTTGCCAAGCCACTACTAAAATGGTATGTTTTCCCATTTGACGACTGTTCCTGTGAACACCTTTCCTCCATCAGGAACCTTGTAGGAGCGGGACGGCGAAAAGTAAGATTCAGAGAGACAACACTCCAGCCAAATCCCTGATACTCCTTCAACCCTCTGTGCCCCACCACCTGACTATGACCAGTCATCTCTCTCCCTCTTGAACCTGTACTTGTAAAAGCCAGTGGAAACGATCAAGGAAGAAGACAGAGGAGAAGAGAATAAAGTAGGATGTGCAGTCAGGAGAGGCTGGCACATGCTCCTACCTGGGAGGCAGACTTTAAAAGACACTAAGCCTAGCATCAGGGCTCTTACCCACCACCCGGCCTCCACACTATCTCTCTGGAAGGCTCTGTATTAGAAGAGTCTCACATTTCTCCGAAGAAGACATCCAGATGGCCAAGCGGCACATGAAAAGATGCTCAGTATCGCTAATTATTAGAGAAATGCAAGTCAAAACTACAATGAGGTATCACTACACACCGGTCAGAATGGCCATCATTAAGAAGTCTACAAATAACAAATGCTGGAGAGGTTGTGGAGAAAAGGGAACCCTCCTACACTCTTGGTGGGAATGTAAGTTGGTGCAACCACTAAGGAAAACAGTATGGAGGTTCCTCAGAAGACTAAAAATAGAATTACCATACGATCCAGCAATCCCACTCGTGGGCATATACCCAGACAAAACTCTAATTCAAAAAGATACATGCACCCCTATGTTCATAGCAGCACTATTTACAACAGCCAAGACAAGGAAACAACCTAAATGTCCATCAACAGAGGAATGGATAAAGAAGATGTGGTACATATATACAATAGAATACTATTCAGCCATAAAAAAGAACGAAACATTGTCATTTGCAGCAACATGGATGCAACTAGAGATTATCATACTAAGTGAAGTCAGTCAGAAAGAGAAAGACAAATATCATATCACTTATATGTGGAATCTAAAATATCACACAAATGAACCTATCTCTGAAACAGAAACAGACTTAATGGACCTAGAGAACAGACATGTTGTTGCCAAGGAGGAGGGAGAGGGGTGGACTGGGAATTTGGGGTTAGTAGATGCAAACTATTACATTTAGAATGCATAAACAACAAGGTCCTAATGTATAGCACAGGGAACTATATCCAATCTCCTGGGATAAACCATAATGGAAAAGAATTTTTTAAAAAGAATGCGTATATATATATATATATATATATATATATATATATATATATACATGAATCACTTTTCTGTACAACAGAAACAGAAATTAACACAACACTGAAAATCAACTACATGTCAATAAAAAAATAAATACATAGAAGAGTCTCAAAGACCACAGCTGATGATGTTGGTAATACTGGACAACAGTGTTAGATAACCCAGGGACCAGTGTTTGTCCCATCACTTTCCAGCTAAATGACCTAGAGCAGGTTACTTGGCAACTGTGATCCTGTTTCCTCATCTGTAAAACAAGAACAGTGTTTGCTACCTACCTCCCAGAGTTGTCTTGAGGAGTAAATGAGGTGATGTCTTTAACACGCCTACAGTGGTGTCTGAGGCAACGCAAGCACTCAAAAAAGTGTCAGGTGTGTTGCTGTCATTAGCAGTCATGTATATGTTGAGTCCACAGAAGAAAAATTTTGTCTCAATCAGATATGCACTGTTTCTCAAGTGTGCTCTTTTAATGAATTAACTACAAACTCTTTGAAAACTGGTACTAAATACAGTGTCCCCTATAGTAACTATATGTTTTCTCAATCAGTGAGCGCTCAGAGTACAGCTACTCCCACGGTGAGGCTTTTTCTTTTTTTTCAATTAAAAGAACCCACATACTCAAAATTTTAAAAAAAGGTTGAGAAGTACCAGTACACATCACAGTGTGGTCTTTACAGTAACTTAGATTCTGTGGATGTTATTAACTCAGATCCAAAGTTGAGTACTGGATCTCTATTATTTTCAAAGAATGATGCTCTTTCTCTATTGCCCTTTACTGCTATTGCTTACAAAGAAATTAGGTAGAACTCATGGCATCAGCAAGCATTAAATATCCCCATCTGTCCCGCTTACCCTAGGAGTTTCGCTCACCTGGATTTTTCTCTCCTCCCCATGATGGATGGCTAGAAGTCATACTGTCAGATTGACTTCCAACCCATAAATAGCTCTGCCATTTAGATGCCATGGGGATAACATTAATACCAAACACAAAGACTAAATAAAAAGCCTCTAGCAACTGAATGGCCCTTAGATTTCAGAGTTATTGATCCAGTGGAGCCTGCTAAGTTATTATGGCTACAGTTCTGCTCAGAGAAATCTGTTATCCTGAGGAAAGTTAGCAGAAGTCACAGTCACCTTTAACTACAAAGTACAGCAAAGGGACTGTGGGGACAGCTCATTGCCCCATCTCTAATGCTGTATTCCAAGGCCTGAATCCATTCCTCCATGTTCAGAGCCAGCCTGGGGAACAGCTCCATGACTCAGTTTCCTCAAACCAACAAGAACTCAAAATTGACAGCACTTCTGACTTTTGTTTTTCATCTCATAAAACCTCTCCAAGATGGGGTACATATCATTACACCTCTGTATATGAAGAATTTACGGGAGTGACTTAAGTGCTAAGTTTACTGACAGACCAGGGGCAAGAAGGGCAGTTTCTCCCAGGCTATGGAAGCCCCCAGATTGGCTCCTGGATTCAGTACTCATTTGCATCATCTCCTAAAGCCCTACCAGATTGAGAACTCAAGCTCCACCCGGCACTGAGAGTTGCGGTCACTTGGAATTATTGATGCCCCTTTCCCTTAATTATTCCCCCACACTCTAGGCTTGGGCTAAGTTTAACACACTACCTTGGACTTAGGGTCGAGCCAAAGGCTTGAGGTGAGCACCAGCCAGCGTTGCTTGGTGTCGCCTGGAGCTCATGGAAGAAGGGGCCGGTCTTGCGTGGGTCCTGCATTCTCTGAGCACCTTGCACACAGGCAATGCTGGGGCTGGGCTGTAGACTGATACAGGGCGGGGCTGTGCATCAGCAGAGGGACCCACACCCTGAGGTTCTCCTTTAATGGGGCAAGCATGACAGGGACCTTAAAAGTAAGTTAGAACCTGCCTGAATTTGGGTGCCAAATGCTCTCAGTTTGGGTACCAGCTATTCACAAGAGTCGCTGGGAATGCTGGCTGTGGGGCACCTGGACAGTATGGAGGCCGAGGAAGTCAGGTGCACACAGCTCCACCTGCTGATGCAGGAAGGCAGACCTGGCCTCAGCTTGTTACCAAACTACCTGAAGACACCATGGAGACATTCAGTGGCCAATACTGCTTGCTCTGAACACAGGGGATTTTGGACTGTCGAGCTCTCCCTATGGTAGGGGTAGCATAAAGAAGAAAGAGGACAGAAAATGCTTTCTAGGCTCCGGTGACCTTCTCTGTCTCTTCTTCCGGGGACAAGCTCTCCAATAGGCTGTACATCTTGGGCCATGTGATTCGTCATAAAGGCAAAGTAAAGAAATCACAATGGCACAAACACAAAGGGGTGGTGACCCACTCAGAGCGATCCCCCCTTGTCTGGGTGTCGTCCTGGAACATGGAGATTTGACCCTGCACCTGGCCATGGCTGAAGCATCCATTTGTAGACCCGGAAGTATACCTAGGCCAATTATGTTCTCTTTCCACTGGGGATTCATCTTATGGGGTATTCAGATCCCCAGCAGGGAAAGGCGGGCGCTGACTTATACAATGGCAGTGACCAGGGAGGCGGGGGAGGTCCAGGACCCTCATGGGGTCTCCAGACACACCCCAGGTCTTTCCCCTTTCTGGTCTTGGTTGTTTAACATGTTTCTTTGAGCCATGAGATTTCCCATTACCCCTCCAAAAAATTCCCCTTTTGCCTAAACCAGCCAGCACTGATTTCTGTTATTTGAAAACAAACAAGTCTCTTAATTAGTGTGCATGGAATAACTGTTTTCAAGCTCTCCTGTATTGTTCTCATAGGGAAACTATTCTGAAGGGGAAAAAATGGGTTCCTTTCATAAGCCTCTGGGACAAACATTTTAAAAAAATCAAAGACCTTTTTATACTCGGCAGAGAGGCATGATTTTCCAAAATTTCCATTAATGTAAAAGACATGCTGGTAAAGAAAGAGAAAAAAAGTTGCCTGGGAAAGCCCTGTCGTAAGCGCAAAAACTCAGCCTTTGAGGGATTTTTTTTTCTGTTTGCAGTGTGTGGGAGCAACCAAGGGAAGGCAGAGGCAGGGTGCGGGGAGTGGGTAGAGCTCAGGGACAGAGCACAGGGGGCAGACTGGGAGAGCCAGACTCGAATGCAAGCATCCCTCACCGGACCTGATCTGGGGAGGCGCTGTGGGGCATGGACTTGGTTGCCACTACTCAGCTATAAGGTTCTGGGCATCCTTACTGGCAGGCTATAACCTTTTCTACTTATGTCTGGATGCATGTACAGCGCCTGACATCACTGCCCAGTGGTTAAGGACGGGTTCTGAGCGACGTCACCCACATTTAAATCCTGGCTCTGCAAGGACCTTGAACAAGCTACTTCAACTCTCTGAGCCTCTGTATCCTCATCTTTAAAAGGGGAGTAGTAGTAACGTACCTCCCAGGATTTTTGTAATCATTAAATAAGATTTAAAATGTAAAATGCTTAGAAAACTAACTACCAATACGTAAGTGCTCACCAAAATGTTGGCTTCTATTATTATTATATTATATTCTAGCACCACTCTAAATTAGACAGTTAGCTAGACAGAAAGAGAAATAGGACACATTCTAGAAGCAAAACTTAAAGAAATTTTTTTTGTAAAATGGTTTATTTTTGTGAAGAAGCTGCTATTATCCTCTAGAACTAATTAAAGAAGTGATGAAACACTTAACACTTTGCCTCCTCCGATAAAACTTAAGTAGGGTTATTAGACGGATCAGCAGGAGA
Source organism: Globicephala melas (assembly GCF_963455315.2). Taxonomy (NCBI): domain Eukaryota; kingdom Metazoa; phylum Chordata; class Mammalia; order Artiodactyla; family Delphinidae; genus Globicephala; species Globicephala melas. Next base: position 20,679,258 of record NC_083322.1, read on the forward strand.
AGAGTTAGAAGTGATTTTCTGAAAAAACTCTGCACCAGGCTGAGGACATTTTTGACACTTGAACCACCAAAAGGAAGTTAAGTATTCTCCTTGTAGTTGAGTAGGGAGACCAAGATGAGGTTAAAGTGGTAATTAATGGCCTAAGAGGATGAGATGAAAAGGTACTTAATTTGAAGACAGACATTTTTATTTCTCTTAATATTGTTCTATATTATTCCCCTTGTTTTATCTCATAATTAAGAACTGGTAGTTATATTGACAAAGAGTTATGTTTTTGTAGGAAAATGTACGAGAGGCTTGATCGAACAGTACATTTCTATTTCATTACAGTAACTCATGTGCTGGATCTTGGGGGCAAGCTGCACCGTTCACCTGGTGAAGGCTGATACTTTAGATATTTTATCATTTACTTCATTTCATGCCTTATTTCACTTCATTAGTTCACTTAATACAAACAACTCTCTATGGCAGGTATTACTGTCCTCATTTTACCAGAAGGAGAGCTATAAGGACTTGCATCAGTTCACACTAGGAGGGCAGTAATGATAAAATCTAACATTCTAGGGGCTTCCCTGGTGGCGCAGTGGTTGAGAGTCTGCCTGCCGATGCAGGGGACACGGGTTCGTGCCCCGGTCCGGGAAGATCCCACATGCCGCGGAGCGGCTGGGCCCGTGAGCCATGGCCGCTGAGCCTGCGCGTCCGGAGCCTGTGCTCCGCAGTGGGAGAGGCCACAGCAGTGAGAGGCCCGCATACTTAAAAAAAAAAAAAAAAAAAAATCTAACATTCTATTGAGAGCTTTCCATGTGCTAAGCACTGTGCAAAGCATTTTTTCAAATATAATCCCTTTTCATCTTTATAACAACCTATTATTTTTCTCATATTTACTTTTTACAGAAAAAGAAACTAAGGCTTATGTAAGTTCTGTAATGTATCAACTTAACACAGAGGTGGGGGCTGGATTTGAACTTGACTCTTTCATGACTTGATGCCAGTAGGACACGAAGATTCAAGTCCATGTCTTTAGTGGGGACCCTTCTCTCCAACTCCTCTGTGCCTCTCAGGTCCCAGCAGAAAAAATCTGTCTGTATATTCTTAGTATTAAAAATGCTACTCTCGGAGACTCCCCTGGTGGAACAGTGGATAAGACTCCACACTCCCAATGCCGGGGGCCCGGGTTCAATCCCTGGTCAGGGAACTAAATCCCACATGCATGTCACAACTAAAAGTTCACAGGCCACAACTAAGGAGCCCACATGCCACAACTAAGGAGCTGGCGAGCTGCAGCTAAGGAGCCCTGGAGCCACAACTAAGGAACCCACCTGCCACAACTAAGACCCCGTGCAACCAAATAAATAAATATTTTTTAAAAATAATGCTACTCTCATAGTGACTAGACTTATCATGGCAATCATTTTGAAATGTATAGAAATCTCGAATCACTATGTTCTGTACCAGGAACTAACACAGTGTTGCAGGTCAATTATACTTCAAAACCAAACAAAACAAACAAACTCACAGGAAAAAAGAGATCAGATTTGTGGTTACAGAGACAGGGAGTGGGGAAGGGGGAATTGGATGAAAGTAGTAAAAAGGTACAAACTTCCAATCTTAAGATAAACAAGTATTAGGGATGTAATGTACAATATGATAACGATAATTAACATTGCTGTACATTATAAATAAAAGTTAAGAGAGTAAAACCTAAGATTTCTCATCATAAGGAAAAAAATTTGCTTCCTATTTCTTTAATTTGGCATCTATATGAGATGATGGATGTTCACTAAACTAACTGTGGTCATGATTTCATGGTGTACGTTAAGTCAAATCATTATGCTGTACACCTTAAACTTACACAGTGCCGTGTGTCAATATATCTCAATAAAAGTGGAAGAAAAAATGCTATTCTCCAAGTGATGGCAAACAAAGCTGTCTTCAAAACAAAAATATTTCCAGAGTATTTTGTGAGTAGTTCATTCTGTTGCTCAGAGGAGCTTTCAGGGACCCTGAGCAGACCCTGGGCAGTGATTGTACGAAGTCAAGGGTACTTAGCAAGAAGCCCGGTGCTTCCACAGCCATCGAGTCCGCAGATGGGCCCCCACGGGCCTTGCACTTCATTTGCTTCCCCTTCAGGTCACCTGTCCGGCAACTGCAGCTGGAGCCAATCAGAGAATTCGTGTAGATCTGGGCCCCAAGGAAAAGAGCTGAGACTGCCTTTGCAGTTAATAAAAATCTTTAAAGGATGAATACGGAGGTATGAAGTTTTTTACACTTTGAAGCTAAGACCATAACAATAACGATGCTAATAATGCCAGTGTAAACTCAGGCTCTAGCGCAGCATTTAGTAGCGTCCCCCTCCTGAGATCAGCCCCCTTTCACTTGCATTTTCTTCTAATCTTGGCTCTTTATTGTGTCCCCTTATTGCCTCCTATGCCTAAACTAGTGTCGTGTGGCCGTCAACAAAGGGAAATGTTTTATTATCATAATGGTATACGAGTTGAATAGAAAATTAGGAAATGGGGAGGAGGAAACAAGCGTGTTTTACCGTGGATGCTGTTGGTGGGCATTGGTGTGGGCTCTGAGCCTCCGAGAGCTGCAGCAGAAGCCCACCTGTCACTCTGGCTGCCTCATGCTGGGAGTGGACACACCTTGAGAGCTGGCTGAGTGGATGGGAAGGGAGGCTCCCATGTTGGAGACTTCATACCTTCAAGGTCCCGAAGGCTGGATCTGTGGCACTAACTTGTACTTCACTGAGTGGGATGGAGAGGCAGTTGTTTTTTTTTTAATTTCTCACTTGTCTGGCAGAAAAGTCCTTTGATCTAAAGGCCAAGGGCCAATGTCAACTGCAGCTGAGGCTACCAGCTATGACCCCGACAGAGCGCTCAGAACAAAGAAAAGCTTCCGCCCAAGATGCGCAGAACTCTGCAGCTCTTCCTCTGTCCCTTATGCAAAAAGGCACAGGCCAGTTAGCGCACCTGAAAACGGAACTGAGCAAGGGACGCATGACCTTCTGGACAGGGCGCTGAGTAGGTTCACAGGACACTGGGGTTCAGGGTCAGGATCTCTCCAGGATCCTGAGAAGCCACCACGTGCAAACCCAGCCTGTCCAGAAGCAGAAGCAACACATCATAGATGAGAGGGGGCGCTGACAGGTTAACGGCAGAGCTCTCCCCAGCACTCCGACACACACCCACTCACTCTCGCCCCCTCCCCGCAGGGCCTCTTGCTAATGAGAACAGATTTATAAGGCTGCTCCTGGGAGAGGACTGCTCAGCTGTCAACCTGGCTGCCCCCCAGGTTCTCAATGGGGCCTCCAGCTTCCAGAGCCAAGAGGCAGGGTTTGACTCACTTAACATACGGGAAGTGCTGACATGACCAGATGCTGTGCAGGATTCCCGGGACACCAAGAAGGACAGGTCTAGTCCCTGAGGAGCTCCCAGCTAGGGGGGAATCAGACGTGTGCATGAATAACCTTCAGACCCGCCACAGTTGACTTGCCTGCCCCAGGCCGGACAGACGTTCCCATGAGGCTGAGGACGTAGGTCCAAATCCCATGAAGGGGCTTCTCACAAGGGCACCAAGTAAGCGGGCTCCGCTCAGCCCTTAACTGAGCCCCACTCACATGTGAGCAGTTTGTTCAGCAAGAAATTGGGACGGTGAGACACAAATTAATATGTATAAAATGAATAAGCAACAAGGGTATGGTGTACAGCACAGGGAAATACAGCCATTATGTTGTAATAAGTTAAATGGAGTATAATGTGTAAAAATATTGAATCACTATGTTGTATACCTGAAACTAATATAACATGGCAACCCGACTATACTTCAATTTGCAAAGAGAGAAAAAAAAGAAATTGGGAGGGTGATGCTTCACATCTGTCCCCAAAGGCTAGTTTTTCAAGTTGACACTAAAGCAAAAATTACGTATCAAAAAAGACCTGGTGTAAAACCGTTTCAATCAACTTGAACTAATTCAGATGGACGAGCCTCTACTGGCACTGAAAAATAGTAGGCCTGCATGAAACGATGAGGTCAAAGCAGACCGGTTTCCACACGGTTCTCGCCATTTCTCAGAAAGGAGACAAAGGATTCCTGCTGGACCATCCCCACTTCACTCCTACTCCCATCTCACCAACTCCGCTCCCAGAAGGACCCTCCCCTCCATCAGCCCCTCTCAGACTTAGCAGCGAGCGTGCAGAGATGGTTCTGACGCTAAGGCTGTGGCTTGGCGGAGGATGGAGAGCAGGGGGTAACTGACGTGCTGTGTGTGCATTTCCCGGGAGGGGCGGCGGAGGGGCCCCTGGAGCCCTTACCGGGGCAGAGGTGGCAGGTGGAGCGGAGTGTTCAGGAGAGGCAGGCGATCAGTGGAACTGACAGACAGGCCACCGCTCATGGGAAGCAGAGCCTCCCCCACTGCATCGCCCAGACCTCCCTCTACCTGTCTCAACACCTCATATATTCAAGGTAGACATGTCATGCTACCTGGATCACTCACCTGCCACAGCCTTCTTCCAAATTAGGTCAATTAGTTTTCTATCCCATTATCAACTTCACCTTCACAATAACCTGGCTTTACATGTCAGGGAAGGACCACTTTCCTGAGGAGAGAAGTTATCTCATTTTATTGTCATAGCAACCCTGGAGGATGCTGGGCTTTTTGGTAGGTTATTCTCCTCTTCTGGCCAAAGAGGAAATTGAGGCACAAGAGGTTCTAAAAAAATAAAATAAAGGAAATTCCCTGGTGGTCCAGTGGTTGGGATTCGGTGCTTTCACTGCCGTGGCCCAGGTCCAATCCCCTGGTTGGGGAACTAAGATCCCGCAAGCCGTGTGGTGTGGCCAAAATAAATAAATAAAAATAAAATACAGTCAGCCCTCCATATCTGCGAGTTCTGCATCTGTGAATTCAATCAACCACAGATAGAAAATATTCAGAAAAAAAATTCCAGAAAGTTCCAAAAAGCAAAACTTGAATCTGCCACGCAGAGGCAACTATTTACGTAGCATGTACATAGCGTCGGGTATTATAAGTAACTAAGTATATGGGAGCATGTGTGTAGGTTTTATACAAATACTATGCCATTTCCTATTAAGGGATTTTGGTATTGGGGGTGTGGATACCGAGGGACGACTGTTGAAATGATGTGAAATGAAATATAAAATAAAATCAAATAAAAGCAACTTTACAGATGCAGGAGTAGCACCTAGGTCTCCAGACTCCTAGCCCTTTGTGCTTCTCGTGGCCGTCCATGTACAGCCCACTCATGAAGATCATCTTTTACTCCTTTGCCTCTGTCCTCCCCTTGCTGAGCCTCAAGGATGGCTAAAGAAGTGACCCACATACCCCTGTGCCAGGACCCAACTCTTCATGAGGACCTCAAGGCTTTGTTCGAGTTTTTTACACAGACTTGCTGATCACTGTGGGGTATTCTGCATGTGGACGGACCAGGAGAGAAACTAGCACCAGTACCCAGAGGGCAGGACAGTCAAGACTCTGAAGATGGGGGTGAGGAGAAGAGCTGCACAGCACCTGTGGGCTCCCAAACACACCTGGGCCTCGTGGCCAGAAGGGCACGGAGAGGGGCCTGGAGCAGAGCTGCAGGGGTGGGCCAGGAGGCAGTCAGTGGCCCAGAGCAGGCCCTGAAGGGCCTCTCCGCTCTCTTCGGCTGATTTCTGGAAATGTTTGGCTTACAGCCCCCTCTTTGATTTTAGTACCCTATTCTCCCCAAATCCTTAAATGGCTGAGCTCACCAAGTAGGTGGCTCCAGGAGAAAAGAGATGGATGTCATCTGTGTTGCGGACAGAAACAGTCCCCCACAAGGTGGAAAAGACAGGAGAGAGAGGTGGGAGACAGACCTCATGGTGGCAATTCACTGAGAGACCATCCTGTTCCGGGTCTGGGCTGGACCAGGGTGGAACAGTAGTTTTACCTGACACTCAAAGAGTCAGAGACTGGGGACAGGACTGCTATTCCCAGAAAGGAGAAGCAGGTGTCCAGGCAGGACCCCCAGCCTGGAAGAACCAGGATATCTATCAGGAGACCAGCCAGGAGCTCAGCCCCAGAAGAACAAGCCTGGTCAACAGCGAATAGGAAAGGATCCACTCCTGCCAGCAGGACAGAGGTCACATCAGGCTGACCTGCTTAAATGTCTAAGCTCCCGGCCCAGGCTCATTCGGTCCCGGTGAGCAGACCCTGCCAAAGCCTCCCCTGCCCTTGTCCCTTCGACCTTGGCTGGGGGCCCCTGGGGCCAATTCCTGGGCAGCCGAGGCCTTCTCCATCTCCCTGCTGAGAACATCCTGCAGGAGCTTCCTCAGCCCCTTCTGAGGCAAGTGTAAGTGCCAGGAGCTTATGCTTTCCAAGTGACCCTCACCTGAGGAACAGGCACCCCACTTCCTTGCCCCCAGGGATAATTCCAAGGCCTGTGTCCATGGCCTCTCAGAGAATTCCAGAGGGACCGAGACTCCATCACCCACAGTGACAACCCACTCTTTACTGCCCCTTCTCCCTCGCCTGCATCCTGGGATCATTCCCCAAACAAACTACTTGTGCCAAAATACTACTTGTCTCAGGGCTGGCTTTGCGGGGAATCTAAACAAAGACTGTGTCCCCAGAAAAGCTGGGATTGAACTGTGTCCCCAGAAAAGCTCTGTTGAAGTCCCAACCCCCAGGACATCAGAACGTGACCCTATTTGAAAATAAGCCCATTGCACATGCAAGTAATTAAGATTAGGTGATACAAGAGTCAGGCAATCCTTAGTCCAATAGGACTGGTGTCCTTATAAGAAGGGGAGAGGGACACAGAGGCAGAAAACAGGCATGTGATGACAAAAGAGCAGACACAGCGATACATCTACGGGCCACGGAATGCCAGCAAACACCAGAAGCTAGAGGAGTCGAGGAAAGATTCTCACCTACAGGTTTCACGGGGAGTGTGGTCCTGCCAACACCTTGATTTTGGATGTCTGGCCTCCAGACATGAGACAATAGTTTTCTGTTGTTTAAGCCACCCAGCCTGTGGTCCTTTGTTAGAGCAGCACCTGATGACAGAGTCTGAGGGGAGGTTAAACCTGAGTGTGGGGTTCAGTGGCTCTCGCTGTGAAGCTCAGAGGGGCACGTGATCCCCCCGAGATGGTCACCCTCATCTCGGCAGTGTCCTCCTAAGTGTGAGGACAGGAGCTACTGCGCTTGCAATGAGCGGTAAGAAGCAAAGACAGCTACGGCTGTGTATGCAGGGGACTCTGTGGACTGTCTGTACCTCTCCCCGCTCCCACCTCCATCCCCCTTAAGCCTAATACCACAATCCCTTACTGATATTAAAAACTGACAAGCAATTTTGCCATCCGCACTAGCATTTTCATATTGAAAGGTTGTGAAATCTAATAAGAGCTACAAGGAGGTTGATGGGGGTGGCGTTATTTTTTTTCCCCCTTTCGAGCTTCAATAGAACTGGGATTCAATAAGCAAATGTGACAGAATGTGTAATTTCCCCTTGATCCACCGCGGCCAGGCATTTCCTGTTTAATAACCTTACGCCAGCATTGTCCCCCCCAGAGGGTCCCCTCGCCCCGAGCATCTCTTCCTGCCCTCTTATCAGAATAACCCTTCATTAGCCAGCATTGCCGCCCCCAGAGGGCCCCCTTCCCCCGAGCATCTCTTCCTGCCCTCTTATCAGAATAACCCTTCATTAGCCAGCATTGCCGCCCCCAGAGGGCCCCCTTCCCCCGAGCATCTCTTCCCGCCCTCTTATCAGAATAACCCTTCATTGGAACGCAGCTCTGACCGGCACTTCGGTGGCACCTTAGCACCGCTTGAAGACACAAAGGGAACACGCTGAAATATTATTTTTCCCCTTTGTGGAAAGGTGTTAATGAGATCTTCCTGCCATCACCCTTCTTGAGATGGAGGGAGATCCCTGATCCCAGCCCTTACTGGTCAGATCCCAGCTTTGAAAACTGTCCATAAAAGAGCGTGTTCCTGGCCCATGCCCTGCCCAGACGAGGGGAGGTCAGGACAGAAAATTTCCGGCTACAAAGTGACAAGCAGTGGTAGAAGCCCACACCTGACCTGGGAGAATAGGCTTTGAGGGTCCCTGTCAGATACACATGTGACAATGACAGCAAGGGAGGGCAGCAGAGGACTCTGGGGAGGGGTCTGGGCAGGCTGACAAGCACAGAGCAAGTGGTACCCCAGGGAGGTGTCCTACAGCCTGCCGGGCCACCTGCCCCGAGTCTCTGAGTGGGGTCCGAGCTCAGGAGAGCGAGACACGTGCTGAGCCTCTGCAGGGATGAAGGAAATCCTTGGTTCCTGTTTCAGTTTTCTGGAGTAAGTGAAAGAGAGCTTTGCTAGTCCTCAGAAAAGAGATTCGAAGTTTAAGAGTGAAAGAGTCACTAACCATCTATTATGGGCTGGATTATGTCTGCCCAAATTTCATGTGTTGAAACCCAAACCCCCAACGTGACTATATTTGGAGATAGGGCCCTTAAGGAAGTAACTAACATTAAACGAGGTTCAGGATGATCCAATGATCCAATATGACTGGTGTCCTTATAAGAAGAGGAAGAGACACCAGAGATGCACAGAGGAAAGGCCACGTGAGGACACAGTGAGAAGGAAGCCATTTGCAAGCCAGGAAAAAATGCCTCAGGAAAACCAAACCTTGACCTTGGGCTTCTAGCCTCCAGAACTGAGAGAAAATAAAACTCTGTTGTTTAAGCCACACAGTGTGTGGGATTTTGTTATGACAGCCTGGGCAGACTAATATACCATCCTTCATTCTTACTCCAACCCCCTTCCTAAAGCCCAGAGAGGATAAGTTACTTGTCCCAGGTCACACAACTTACTCATAGTAGAACCAGAATGAAAGCCCAGGGCCCAGCTCTCCGTTCCGTGCTAATTCTGCTACACCAGCTTCTCCACAAAAGAACAAAGGACTTGCATTGAAAAGTCAGCACTACCCATTAAACACAAACATACACACTCAAAAGCACCTTAATTTTTAATAAAGGAGTAAAAATCCCTAACCTCCACTGCTCTGAGTACTCCTAGGCAGAAATGATAGAGCTTCTTCATTCTCTGCTACACGAACCACCATGGTGAGGGTTTGGTATTTACTTGGATAAACAATAATCTCCCCTAGAATGGCAGCCAGCTTCTGAAGGTCACCTGACTGATAACATTTGCAGTTGCTATGTTACTCAGCTCCTAATTTGCTGTCATTTGCTACTTGGAGTTCCTGGAATTCCCTGCAAAGCTAAAAGAGGCAGACAGGGAACCACTCTGGCTGGAGTGGGCACTGCCAGGTTCCCAGCCAATTACACTCTGGCCCCGTGAGTGTCCCAGCCAGGGTCCCCAACTCTGATGGACAGCAAGCTTTCCCCACGCTTTCCCTGCTGGATCCCTTCTCCTTGGGCCACAAGGGGAAAGGCCGCTAACAGGTAGGGGAGCCACGGAGGTTGCCCCAGGTAGATAGAACAGAGGTGGGGCAGGGGAGGCAGACCAGAAGGCATCCCCTGAGGATCATCTAATGTTTAACATCAGTAGCCAGAACCTGGAGGCTATGTGGTGAATGGAAAAGAGCACTAGATATGAAGCCCAAAGACCTGGATTCGAATGCAGGCTCTACTGAAAATAGCCGTTTGCCTTGGGGAAATGTTTAGACCTCTTGGAAATTTGCTTTTCTCACCTATAAGGATTTTATGGAATAATATAATGCCCAAGGGAGCTTTTAGCAGTGCCTGGTACATGATGGGCTCTACGTAAATATTTGTTCCTTCTTCTGTGCTACCTGCAGGTGTGCCTTGGATGAGGGGCTGGCCTTCAGCTCTCAGAGGGCTGGGAAGGAAGAGTTAGGGATGATCAAAATGACGGAGGAAAAGAGAGAAGCACAGAAGGACAGAAGTCATCTATAAAGATAGCACCCAGGGGCTTCCCTGGTGGTGCAGTGGTTGGGAGTCCGCCTGCCGATGCAGGGGACGCGAGTTTGTGCCCTGGTCCGGGAGGATCCCACATGCCGCGGAGCGGCTGGGCCCGTGAGCCATGACGGCTGAGCCTGCGCGTCCGGACCCTGTGTTCCACAACGGGAGAGGCTGCAACAGTGAGAGGCCCGCGTACCGCAAAAAAAAAAAAAAAAAAAGATAGCACCCAGCCGGTCCTGGAGTCCCAGGGTTTCTCTCTTCCTTGAAATCCTAGAAGACTCTTTTGAGGCAGAGAGTTTTCAGTTAGAATAACTGCTGGCAGATGCAGTGATAAAGCCAAGTGTGGGAAGTGGATGGGAAAGTGGCAAGGGGCAGGTGCAGGCTCAGTTCTCCTCATGGCCTCCCCACTCCAGCCCAGGGGCAGTGTCAGCAGAGGCGTCCTCCAGCCCTGTCCTCCTCATACACCCTCTTCTGCAAATGGCCCTGAGAGCAGGGAGGAGGGATCTGAGGACGGGCTTGGGTGTTGGCATGAAGAATCTTTCTGATCTCCCCTGCCAGCTCTGGTAGAACCAAACTTGGACCAATAATGTGAACTGGCCCAGGTATAGCAAAAAGGCTCCGTGCAATTCTGATAAAGTGGATTACACGGAGCTCTCCTGTAAGGATCTCAATTGTCCACACTTTTCTGCAGAGCCTGTGCGGCTTCTGTCTACATACACATCTATACAAATATTTGGGAATAAGTTCAAGGAAAAGACCCTCCTCCCGGAAGAGTGTTATATTGTTTATAAGGTAATTTACTTTCAAACACTTCCTTATGAACAAGATGGGATGTATGCAAACTCTCTCTCAGTACACTTTAGAGGTGGTGAGCATTCAAGGCACCCTAAAATTAACACTCTAGGGTGGGCTGATCACTGTGGGCAACCAGCACAGAGAGGCCCTTATCAGGAACCATCTTCCTCAGAGCTGATTATTGACGTTTAAAATATCAGCGTCAAAAATCTGCTAAGTCAATTTGCCACGTGAAGATTGCCAGAAAGCAGACGAGCCTGGCCATCTGCTTATGTAAGTGCCCATGCCTGGAGCAATAGCTTGCAGACTGGAAAACAGCCAGGTCTGATCAAGGTGACCAGAGCAATCCTCGGAATAGGTGTGCAGCTAACGAAGGCTGTGATCTAATCAATGGCTTGGCAGAATGCTGCCATAAAAAGCCATGCTTCCTTTTCTAGATTCTCCACGCAGGTATCACATTTCTGTGAACACGTCCCTCCTTCAAGGCTTCTGCCAACACTGACCAGCGGAGAGGGGCTCTGATCATGCCCAGGTGTTCTGGTCCACGTGGTGAGAAGACCATACAGAGATGCTGTAAAGTGTGGTGGGCAGGGACAAGCCCTGGAATCAGACTGGCTGCTTTAAATCCTGCCGCCCGCCCCATTCATCAGCTGTGGCCTTGGGCATGTTGCTTAACCTCTCTGTGCCTCAGTTAATCCAGGTAAAGGGCTTAGAATCATGCTCAGCAAATAGTAAGGGCATCATTAGGCAGCGTTATTAACTATCACCCCATAGAGGAGAGCTGAACACCAGGCCATCCAAGCTCCGAGACACCAGGTTTTACCATGATAATAACAACTACCTTTTAAAGAGAACCTTAGTCACTGTAAGCACACTTTACCAGCTCCTTTACACACATTCTATCAGTTCCTGAATTCTCACAACAGCTCTTTGGGGGTAGCTATTATTATCCCCTTTTTACAGATGATGAAGGTGAAACAGGTAAAGCGACTTGCTCCCTGCCACACGGCCCAAAGCAGGGTAACCAGGAAATAAACCAAGTTCGTGTGACACCAGAGCCTGGGTTCTTAACCACCACGACGCCCACCTCTCCTAGGAACGCTACCCTCCTTTCTGGGAGTGGTTTTGCTCTCCACGTTGACTTTTCTACCAGGGAGAGAACTCACAGACAATGGAATGGCTCTCCCGCTTGGCAATTCCATTTCCCACTTCTAACTAATATAGGAGCGTGCGGGTGGGGTAGGGGTTCACAGCCTTGGCTACATATTAGATTTAAAAATTGCAACGCTAAGGCCAAACTCTGGACCAATTAAATCCAAATCTCAGGAACTGTGACCCAAGCATCTGTAGTTTTACAGCTCCCCAAGTAATGAGGATGCTCCCCAAGGCCATGAACCACTGGATTAGGGTGAAACAGCAAAGCTGAATCTAACAGACTCCCGTTGAATTAGGCACCTGATCCTACAACATCCGGGACTCTCAGTCCAGTCACCATGACAAGGTGCACTCCCACTGACAACAGCACTGCCCTCCCAATGCTCAGAGCGGGGCAGGGGAGGGGACACGGGACGGGACGGGACACAGGATAAACACTCAGCGCAACATCAAGGCTTTGCCTCCCTCCCCACAGAGAAAAGAATGGTCAATGGGAGCCTGGACTCTCCCTTTACACCCCTCACATCCTCCCCCAGCACCAGCCCCAAGCCCTGCCCTCCAGGCAGCTCATATCCGGCCCTTCACCAGTCTCCCCAACGCAGCCTCAGACACCACATTTGAATCTGGACACTTGATTATTATTCTCGAAATGAAGGATCAGGCTTTGCCTGGGACATAATGAGTTGAATACAATTTTATGGGTCTCTCTGGGAAGACCAGGTGGGGGGCTGGGGCAGAGGGGAGGGAAAGGGGAGGGCAGATGGGTAACAACTCCTGGGTCTCTCTCCAGGGGCAGATAAAAAGCCTAAAGCAGAATCCTCAGAAGATGCAGGCAATCAACGGCATTAGCATACAAACTACCTCCTCTGTCAGCTCCAGGCAGCCAAGGACCCATCGGGGCATCAGGCTCTTATCCCTGCAATAAATACTTATGAAAGCTTGCTCGTGCCAAACCTCTTGGGAGGCCTGCGGGAGGGGAGAGCGGCCCGGAGCTGAGGACTCGTGATTCGGAAAGGGTCAGAGAGAACCACGGGCTGAGGGTAGAGGGTAGATGGATGGCCATTTGTGGAGAAGCCAAGGCAGATAAGGGAACCATGTTTGCGCCCACGGAGGATCTGGCTGAGGTCTGAAGACAACCCTGGCCTGCTGAGGGGCGCAGAGCTTGGTCCACCTCTCAGCACATCTACTCCATAATGTCCGGGGAGAAAAGCCGCTGCCCCTAAAAAGATGCTAGAGCAGCGCGCCCTACAGCCCTCACCTCCAACAGCACGTGTCTGAGACAGCCATAATGTTCCCTCTGCTTGGCTAAACTTCAGACAGGTTTCTTCTTGCACGCAACCCCAACCTCCCTTCTCTTAGAGCATTTACTCTAGAAAATGCTGGAAACTTGTAAACTCTTGTCAACTAGAGACCTGTAAATTCTTTCCTTTACCCTTTGAGATGTAAGTCTCCCAACCACCTGCCACTTTTACAAACCAGGAAAGTCTTTCTCAAGGGCCTGGGAGGCATCCTTTGAAATGCTATTTTCTAAAGAGAGAGCGGGCCCCTTTCTCCCAGTCTCCTTGGGACAACTACCTTCAGAAGCAACAACTAGCAGGCTTCCCTGGTGGCGCAGTGGTTGAGAGTCCGCCTGCCGAAGCAGGGGACACGGGTTCGTGCCCCGGTCTGGGAGGATCCCATATGCCGCAGAGCGGCTGGGCCCGTGAGCCATGGCTGCTGAGCCTGTGTGTCCAGAGCCTGTGCTCCGCAATGGGAGAGGCCACAACAGTAAGAGGCCCGTGTACCGCAAAAAAAAAAAAAAAAAAAAAAAAAAGAAGCAACAACTAGCAATCACAGATGTTCCACTAGTTCATCCCAGTGCTTAAAACTTCCCACCTTTTGTTTCAGCAGAGTCAGGTTCAATCTCTCTCCCCTATTGCATTAGTCACGAGTAAAGTCTTCCTTGCCTCTTTAACTCTGTCTGGTGCAATTTTTCTTTGACACAAAGAAAGAACTCTTTATGAAAAAAGCTGACATACCAGAGACCTTTGAACCCTGGGGATTGTGGTCTGGCCAATTAGCCTCTACAGACACTTTCGGGGAAATGTGACTGGCCATGGATGTTCCTTCAGCAAAGGAATATGAGCCCTGGACAGTACCTCAGAGATCATCTAATTCAAACCCTACCTTCTTACAAAGGAGAAGGTGAGGTTCAGAGACACAGACCAGCTACACAAGATGCAGGGCCCAGTGCAAAATGAAAATACAGGACCCTTTGTTCAAAGAGCAGGAAAAGCACCATTTTCTTCTGCAGTCTCTTTCTTGGCCTGTCTTGGTTTTTTACGTGCTATTTAATGTCACACTCCCTTGGGCATTAAACACTCATGGGATGAAGACAGACCCTCCCAGTGTTGGGGGGGTATACACACTCAATGGTACCTCTCACTGCGCCCACACTCAGACCCCTATCAGGAGCAGAGGGCAGCAGCAGAGGTCACTGGGCTGGAGGGTAAGCAGGCAGCTGAGAACCAGTCCCAGAGAGGAAAGGACGTGAGGAGGTGGCAGGAGATGGGACTACGTACGAGCCAAGCCCCCAGTGCACACTCCACTGTCCCACAGACTTCACTTACAAAACACAAATTCAAAGAGAAACTTCTTACACATTTCAAGAGGGGGGCCACAGAGCATTAAACTCCAGGCGCAGGGCTCTGTGCTGCTGCGTTAATCACACACCCATGAAACCAGTCCCTCAGAGACCTTCAGTAGATTTGCTCATGGTCAGCAGAGCAAAGACTAGAACCAGGTCTCCGACCTCTAGTTCATCGCTGCCAGATCCTTCCCACTCTAGCAGCAGTGCCTCACGTAGTCCTGGGCAAGCAGAGACTTTTCCCCCAGGGCCCTGCCTGAGGGGTCCCCACTTTGGGGTGACTGCCTCAAAATTTTCTAAGTGCCCACCTGGGCCTGGTGCCTGGGACTACTTGGGCCAGCACTGCAGTCTGGCCAGGACACTCCGAGCCAGAAGCGGGACCCACATGGACTCCCCTCCCCACTGGTGCTCTGGAACTCATGCCTACAGACTGCTGTGTGACCAGGCCCCTGTTCCAGGAGCCTCCCATGAGAGAGGCCTGGCAAGCGGACCACTCCTGCTGACAGATGCGACAATTCTTTCACATGATAGTATGAGATTAGGAAGCCAAAACAGTGGACTCTCCTCAGATCATCACAGGATGAGTTCCGGACTCTGGGGCGCCCATAATCTACCACCAAGCCCTGGGATGGAGCTGCATGCGGGGACCTGTGCATCTCCAGTCTGCCCCAGTGGGATGGAGTGACAGCAGGCATCCTTTACCCGGTGTGCCCTCGACACTGAGGGAGGTCAACAGGGGACCCAAGATGGTCCCTCCCCCTCTGCAGACTCCACATTATGTGTTAGGCAGTCCTTAGGCCATGGCAGTGCCCATCTCCTCCCAGTATTTTCAAGAATCCTGCTTCACAACACCAACAAGCCCTTTCTAATGGATGTGCTAATATCATGCTCTACTGGGTCAGCCCTAAGCCCTGCCAAAGCAAGACGGGCATTCTCTGCATGAGTGGCAATGTGGCTGGGGACAAAATAGGGATGGGCACCAGCAACAGGGGTTGCCACCACACCAGCGCCTCAGCTTCAACCCCACAAATCCTACTGCATGAACCGAACCCTCTGCTATTTTTAACTCTAATTTAATGGAAGGGATTTTTCAGGTGCAGCTTACAGATGTGGTCATATGACGTCACTACAATATAATTCTCAGTTATTATACACCAGGGAGAAGGGGTGGGGGATGGATAAATTAGCAAATGGAGATTAACAGATACACACTACTACATATAAAACAGATAACACAGACCTACCATACAGCACAGGGAACTATATTCAATATCTTGTAATAACCTATAATGGAAAAGAATCTGAATCTCATTACCATATAATTCTCAGTTAATTATTATAGATCAGGGGAAGGGGAAGGGGGAGGGATAAATTCGGAATTTGGGATTAACAGATACACACTACTATTGGGTTGTCCAAAAAAGTTCGTTCGGGTTTTTCCGTAGCCTCTGACGGCCGGGAAAACTCCAACAAACGTTTTGGCCAACCCAATATATATAAAATAGATAAACAACAAGGACCTACCATATAGCACAGGGAACTATATTCAATATCTTATAATAACTTATAATGGAAAAGAATCTAAAACTGAATCACCTTGCTGTACACCTGAAACACTGTAAATCAACTATCCTTCAATTTAAAATTTTTAATTAAATTAAATGGGAAAAACATTATTAGAGACCATTTTTGCTGAGGTTGGAGTTTTACTCCTCCAGGAGTCCAACTGGATGAAAAAACAAATACCTAGCGTGTTAAGGTATTTAACGAGAGAGTTTGAAACTGATACAATTAAAATAGCAAACTTTGTTTAGCACTTTCTACGTTCCAGCCACTATGCTAAACACCTTACACGGATTATCTCATTTAATGTTTTCAGCAACCCTATGAGGAAGGTACTAATAAAATCTTTTATAGAAAAGAAAATTTTTCTTTCTTTTCTTTTCTTTCTTTACTCTTCTTTTAAGAGAAGTTGAGTGATTTGTCCAAGATCACACAATTAAGTGCCGAAGTCTAGATATGAACCCAAACAGCCTGAATTCATAATCATTACACTCTACCACCTCCTCATTACGATGCTCTACTGTCCCTGTCCCCTAGATTTAATTCATCTCTCCCACCTGAGTCAAACCATCTCTTCTTCTTGGCATCTGTTCATCTTGGGTTGCTTTTGCGAAGAGAATCAGCAGTATATAAAAGGTCCATTGTTTTACTGGACTCATCAAACAGAAGACTATTGGTCTATTGCTGGCATTCATACATTGCTACTACCACTCTCTCCCAAAATATCTTATATCAACTGTTCTATAATACTATAATGCCCACATGGCTTGGATTTTCCAGAGTAATCCTGAGCTCAATATTGTGACCTATTTTCTAGACAAGCCATAAAAAATTAGAGGAATTATAATATATTCACAACCATAATAGATTCCCCACTCTGTTTCTCAGATCCAAGAGTCTCAAATTCCTTTGTCATCTTTCCTTGGTCAAAATCCTGTGGGTTCTGAAAACACGGCCCTGGCATCACGTTAATGGAGTTTTAGCCACTTCCTACTCACGGCTGAGGCTATTTACATGTGAGCAAAGCCATCACGCCACGTGGTGTAGTCACCACAGCTGAGGCAGAGCGGCTCCCAGCCACAAGCTCTGGTGTTTAATTAGCCTCCATACATCTACTGACTGCAGTCATCATCACCGAGCCAATTCTTATTCACATGGACTTCTGGTGGTAGTACGACAATTTTCCAGCAGCCTGACTCTCTCCCCTAGAGAACAGACAGCAGACTGTCAAAAAGCACTGAAGCAAGTCCTTACCACTCCCCGTGTCGTGCTGCTGTGCCGGGCACCAAGCCCTGTATAAAGCTGGCCAGGTCTCACAGAGCCCTAATAGGTACCAGGAACACATGTGGTCAGGCATTCTGTTGGTCCTGGAATTTACAGACAGCACACACCCTCACCTACCCACCCATCCCATACACATGTGTTTGTACAACCCTCCTCTGTGTCATGTCCAAGAAACATGGAAAATATCCTTGGCCAAGAGCCATGGCGACCAGTGGCTCCACATTACTGATTCTCAACTGAAGGCAGGTAGGAGGCAGCCATTTGTATCTTCTAACTAACTATAAGCCCTCCAGATAACCCCTTGGCCACTGAGCCTTTAATTGATGGCACCAGCTTCCTGAAAGCTGTCCCACCCTGTTGGATGGAGCACAGTGCTCATGACACAAGGGTCATTGTGTGTGTGGCCTAGAGTACCAGCCTCTTTCAGCCACTCATATATTTTGATAGATATGAAATTACTTAGCTCTTCGCTTTTGAAGTAAAGGAAGTTTATATTAAAATATTATCAGCACTTATCAAGGTATTCAATGAAAATCAAAGGCATTCTGTGTTGGAGTTAGAGGAAAACATAGACAGGGTCCAAGTCCTCCAGAGCAAGAGCTAAAAGCCTGGGGAAGGGAGGGTGGAGGGCAGACAAATGGTCTGGGGAGACAACAGATTGAGGCAAGCGTGGCTTTATTTGGCCACCACGGATCCATCACACAGCTCAAGCAGGTCCATCTTCTACACACCAGGTGACCTGTATGGCCGCGTAGTAGAGCAAGACCACTACAAGCTGTCAGCACTGAGATGGGAGCAATGAAGGCCAGACCAGAAGGTGAACAGTGTGGTCAGAAACGCAGAGAGCGACAGCAAGATGTTAAAGCAGAGTGAAGTTCAGGGCATGGCCGTGGTTAGACACCGAGAGAGTAAAGCAAGAGATGCTGAATGTAGTCAGGGTGTAAGAGTCAAACCGGCACATCTAAGCAGGAGCTGGGAGGATTGCAAGGTATTATGATGGAATGGAAAGGCAGTCGAAGTCAAATCCCAGAGTCACTCTTGCGGGGGGTGGTCTCTCTCACTCCCCCATAAGCAGCCATTTCAATGTGTTAACGTGCCTCCCTCGATTTGTATATGTCCCTGGAAAATGCACATTGCGGTTTTGTGTGCATGCATTTCTCATTGCTATGAATGTTATTGTGCTACAGATCTCATTCCCTTTTTCTTAACTCTTCTCCTGAGCACTCTGGGTTTAAGACCCTCCCGCGCTGCTGTGGGTACATCCAGTCTCTGTTTCTAGCCACTCTGCTTCCAGTCCACGGGGAGTACCTGCCACACTGTGCTCTGCGCTCCCCTGATGATGATAGACGAGACTTCCTCCGACCCCCCACCGCCTCGAAACGATGGGGCTGCGAGCATCCTCACACACGCCACTAGGAGCCCATGAAAAGAACTTCTTCGGGATCCGTGCCCGGGAATGAAATTGCTGGGTCACATGGAAAATACATTCTTAATTTAACTAAATAGTGTGAGATGTCTCTCCAGAATGGTTGCACACCCTATGCGTCCAGCAGGGCGAGGCAGTTCCACTATCTGAGGGTTCTCTTTTGAAGGTCTGCAGCTCTGCCCCTTTCAATTCTTCTCTTTCTGTATCAGGCACCTAATATCAGTCAGACTGAAGCCCCAAACAAGAGGAGTTATCAACTTCTTCCCCAGGTGACCACAAAGTATCCTAAGAGACAATGCACGTTTGCCCGCAGTGATCTAATTCTTCCAGCTCCTCCCTAAATACTCCCTCTTTATTGTCAGGATGTCAAAGCACGAAATAACCAAGGCATATTTTTAGGCAATGTGTTTCTAGCCTGTCCCAAGGCCCTTGACCTACTGGCTCCAACTGCCAACATCAATAGACACCCATAATAAAGTGGCTGTTTAAAACTCTCTACCGCATCAACTATGGCTTTGTTAGTCCAATAAGACTCAATGCAACACATCGTGCTTTACACTGGCGTGTCACTTAGTGTATTTTATTGTCTTTCTTATAGTGAGTTATCTTCTCGTGTCCTTATTCCGCCTTTGATATTTTCCTTTTATTCTTCTACTTTCTTCTAATATATGTATATGTGTATATGAATCATTGCAGGATACGCAGATTTGACTTGGCTTCTGCTGCCAAGACCTTAAGGCATAAAACTATGTCTTAAATCTCTAGTCCTGGGGCATACAGCTTTTTTCTTACCTCTTTTTTTTGTTTAATTTATTTATTTATTCTTGGCTGTGTTGGGTCTTCGGTGCTGCGCGCGGGCTTTCTCTAGTTGCGGCGAGCGGGGGCTACTCTTCGTTGCGGTGCGCGAGTTTCTTGTTGCGGTAGTTTCTCTTGTTGCAGAGCACGGGCTCTAGGTGCACGGGCTTCAGTAGTTGTGGCTTGCAGGCTCAGCTGCTCCACAGCATGTGGGATCTTCCCGGACCAGGGCTCGAACCTGTGTCCCCTGCGTTGGCAGGCAGATTCTTAACCACTGTGCCACCAGGGGAGCCCTCTTACCTCTTTTTATTGTACCTCTCTCTGATTGCATTCCAGCCTACCTAAAAATGACCACCACCCTGCACAAAGGTGGAGAACCAGTGTTCTGCATTCCTTTTCATGTCTTTATTACAAATGAACTTGTTCCAGAAGCTTCTAGTTGTTCCCCAACAGCCATTCTTCATGTTTTCATGGAAATGGAATTTTTGGCTAGCACATGATAGCCCAGGTGAAGTCTGTACTTCCTAGCTTTCTTGTAGGTCGGTATGGCCCTGTGAAAAAATTACCAATGGGATGTGTATAACATCTAGGTCACATGCTTATACGGAAGGTGCCTGTGTAACCCTTCTTTTTGCCCTCCTCACACTGGCTGGAAAGGAGACGTGATGATGAGATCTGGGCACCATCTTGGATGATGAGATGATGTCATCTTGGATCATGAGGATGACAGAGAACCCATAGGGAAGGACCCTGGGTCTCCAATGATTACTGAGCTACCCCCCAGAAGACCTGGAAAACTTACCTAGCCGTTCCAATGGGAAAAACAAAGTTTTCTCTTGCGGAAACCACTATGTTACATATTAACCTGACTAATGCACATATATACCAGGGGCCAGATAGTAAATATTTCAGATTTTGCAGACCATACTATCTTCATTGCAACTATTCACCTCTGCCTTCGTAGCACAAAAGCAGCCAGAGATAACTATGTGGCTATGTTCCAATAAAACTTTATAAAAATAGGCATTCTTTAATCAGATTTGGCCCACAGGTTACAGTTTGCCACCCCTGATATACAGTAGCATTTACATGTTTTGGGACTTTATGTAAATGGCATCACACTGTATGTATCCGTTCTGCTACCTGCTTTCTTTGTTCAACATTATGTTTTTGAGATTTATCCATGTTATATATGTAGATTTAGCTCAATCATTTCTATCACCATGAACTAGAACACTGAATGAGTGTTTCACAATTAATTCATTCATTCTTCTGTTGATGTTCATTCAGGTTGTTTCTAATTATGTCATTCTCACAGTGTTACATTGCACATTCATGTAAATGCCCCCTAATGCATGTGAGTTTCTCTAGAATTCACACCTGGGAATGAAATCACTGTATCTACAAGGTATGTGCATTTTCAGTTTTACTAGCTGTTCCCAAACTTTCTCTCCAAGACTGTACCAGTGAAACCTTCCATCAACATATGATGACTTCCCTTGCTCCACGTTCTTACCCATACTTGCTATTATGAGATTTCCTAAATTTTGTCAGTGTGACAGGTCAGAAGTGTATCTCACTGGGGCTTCCCTGGTGGCACAGTGGTTGAGAGTCCACCTGCCGATGCAGGGGACACGGGTTCATGCCCCGGTCCGGGAAGATCCCACATGTCGCGGAGGGGCTGGGCCTGTGAGCCATGGCTGCTGAGCCTGCGCGTCCGGAGCCTGTGCTCCGCAACGGGAGAGGCCACAACAGTGAGAGGCCTGCGTACCACCAAAAAAAAAAAAGAAGTGTATCTCCCCGTGATTTTTAATTTGCAGTTGCCGGTTTACTAATGAGGTTGAGCATTTTCTCATGTATTCACTGGTCATTTAGATGTCCTTTTAATAAAACTCTTCTCTGGTCATATCCTTTGTCTTTTTTTCTGCTACATTATTTGTATTTTTCATATTGATTTGTAAAAGGCTTTCTCATATTCTGGTTACTAATTATTCATCTTTTATAAGCTCTACAAACATCTCTTCCAAGCCTGTAACTTGACTTTTAACTTGTATTTTGATACATGAGTATTTTTAGTTTTCATATAGTCAAATCTATCAAACTTCTCATTTTGGTATGCTTTTGGCATTTTGTTTAAGAAACCCTTCCTACATCCAAGGTCATGAAGATATTTCCTGGCGACTCCCCCAATATTTTGAAGTATTCCTTCTCTCATTTAGGTCTTTAAAGGTCCTGGAATGTATTTTAGTATAGGTTTGAAATGGAAATTGAATTTTTTCCATTATGGATTACCAGGTTTCCCATTGCCATTTTTAAAATAGCCTATGTATTCCTAACAGAATTGCAGTGTACCTTGTCAAATATCAAATTCCCATATATTTGTGATTTTATTTCTGAGCTCTCTTTTCTGTTCCTTTGATCTCTTTGTCTTTTTCTGTTCCAAAACCAAACTGCCCTAATCACTTGGGAAATTCTGTAATAAGCCTTGATTTCTGGTAAACTCATGTCCCCAATTCTTGTTCTTTTTCCTCAAAACTATCTTGTGTATTCCTGGTCCTTCCTTTGTTCTCCCAGATAAATTTTAGAATCAGCTTACCAGGTTCTATGAAAAAAAAGTTGTTGGAATTTTGCCTTAAATTGTATTCCATTTATGGATTCATCTAGAGATAGCTGACATCTTTACAACAGTGAGTCTTCCTAACCACTCTGTCTCTTGCACTCCCACAGCGTCCGATGATAATACTTTGGACAGATTTATGACCAATTGAACTGCTGTAACCAAAGATTGCTAATTATGGTTCCGTGTCAATCCAGAGAAAAGTTTTCACTGCTTTGCTACAGGATTCTGTCCTTGGCCCTGTCCCTTCGAAAATATGTCAATCAATTATTCAGACGACACCAAGCCAATGGGGAGAGCACATGCCATAGATGACGTAATCAAAATTCAGCATGATCTCAAGCCTAGAATTCACGGCCCAAGCCAAGAAGATAACACTTAACAAGTATAAATGCAGAGCCCAGCAGCAGTCTCTGAAATTCACTTGCACAAACGCAGAATGATTGCAGAGGGAAGAGCGACCTGGCAGCGATTTATGTGAAAAGGATTTTGCGGCACAAGAGAGGCAGTTAGGTAGTCATTGATCACGATCCTAATATGCTGCAATAATGTGATGCGGCCATTTAAAGAGCTAAAGCGAACATACTAAAGTAGAATATCCAGTTCATGTGAATTACGGGCTCCCCGTGCTCTGCTGTAACCTGATCACATTCACAGCACTTGATTCATCTTTGGATGCCACAGCACCGTATCTCAGAGCAGCTAAAGAAGGATCAACAAAATGGTGACGCGTGTGGAAAGCTTCCCATTCAAGATCTGGATGAAGAGGCATCCGTGCTATGACTGTTCTTGTGGTGAAGCAAGAAAGTAAAAAGCTTCAGCTTTCCAGCCTGTGTAGGAGAAAGCTCTAAACTCACCCTGAAGATATCCCCAACGGTGGAATGGTCAGGTGTGCAGGACATAGTGAGTTTTCGGCTGCTGAAGTCATACTAGCAGATGCTTCGTGGCCATTTCCCAGGCAGGGTGTGGACAGGCCACCTGCACTGGGTGACTTTTCACTCCCTTACATCATCAGTGGCCAGGGCTTTAAGACCTCTCTCTCTCCTTTCTGCCTAGTCCCAAGCAAGCTTCTTAAATCACAGATTTGGGGAAGAAACAATATACATGTAGGCAGCAGGAACATAGAGTAATTACAAAATCCGTTTTTTTTTGCCCAGATTAGGAAAGATTTCATTACCTTTTTCACTTAAAAGAATGCATCTATGAAATATTTCAAACATACAAAAATCACAGGGAATAATAAGACAAATACCCATGTATCCACCACAGAGAATCAACAACTGCTAAACCTTTCCATACTGCTTGAGATTTTCAAAGAGAAATAAAGCATGACAGGTATGGTTAAAGTCCTCACCCCTACCCTATCCCATTTCCTGTAAGAAACAAGTCTCTGAAATCGGTGTATATCCTTCTCCTCTATGTATCTGAGTCTTACTACACATGTTTCTTTAAAAGTATGTAGCATTATTTTATATGTTTTTTAAATTTATGGAAATAGCTTCATGCTATTTATAATATTCTGCAATTGCTTACTTAGGAGACCACCAAGAACAAGGCTGAAACAGTCATCTTTGTACTCATCTCCTTGTCTACAAAGGACTGTCTCTAGAGGACACACACCTTAGGAGTGGAAATGCTGGATCACAGACTCTGCAAATCTTAATTTTTCCTAGATACTGCAGATCGGCTGTAACCACCAGCATTGTAAGAGAGTTCCCATTATCCCACATTCTTGCTGATATTATCAAATTTTTTAATTTTTTGCTAAACTGAAGGATATGAAACGGCATCTCACTGTCGGGTTTTTTTGCTCTCTGGAAACTAGTAAGGTTGAACAGTTTTCATATATTTATTGGCTATTCAGGATTCTTCATCTGTGAACTGCTCCCTCTTTATCCTTTGAACATTTTTAGTGGCTTATCTTTTTCTTACTGATTTGTGGAATTCTTCATGTACTGTTGTCCCTCAGTAACCACGGGGGTTGGTTCCAGGACGCCCTGCAGATACCAAAACCCACACAGATGCTCAAGTCCCTTACATTACGTGGTGTAATATCTACAATATAACCCACGCACATCCTCCTGTACACTTTAAATTATCACTAGATTACTTATAATACCGAATACACTGCAAATGCTATGTAAATAGTTGTAAATACAATGTAAATGCTATGTAAATACTTGCTGGTGCAAATTCAAGTTTTACTTCTTGGAACTTTCTGGAATTTTTAAAAAAATATTTTTGATGAGCTTCCCTGGTGGCGCAGTGGTTGAGAGTCCGCCTGCCGGTGCAGGGGACACGGGTTCGTGCCCTGGTCCGGGAGGATCCCACATGCCGCAGAGCGGCTGGGCCCATGAGCCATGGCCGCTGAGCCTGCGCTCCGCAACAGGAGAGACCACAGCAGGGAGAGGCCCGCGTACCGCAAAAAAAAAAAAAAAAAAAAAAAAAAAAAATTTTGATTTGCAGTCAGTTAAATCCAGGGATGTGGAACCCATGGGTATGGAGGGCCAAGTATATTCTGGATATTAGTCCTTGATGGGTTTACATTCAAGGAAATATCTTCTCCCACTTATGACTCATTTTCTTTCTAGCTCAGCTCTGATTCTAGTCTCACTCCAAACTGAGCCATTCTTCCCAAGTCACTTGTAATGTCTGCTGTCACTTAGAATGCACAGTTTTACCAAGCAAGTCCTCTGGTGGTTGCCTGTTTTTATCTTTAGCATGAAGCTTGCAATTCTAGTAACTTCCGTAGGGAGTGCTTTTGTTTGTGGGTGAGAATTCAAGGATTAGGGCATTGAGGGATTTTTCCCCCCAAAGCAACCAATTCTGATTCTTCAACACCAATTAGGTGTCCAACAATTCAACTCAATTCCGCCACCAACTACCTGGATTTAGCCTCAAACTTCACAGAGTTAAGAGCTCTGTCCCAAAAGGCTGCCCCCACTTCAGACGCTGACCCTTCCCTCTCTCTGTCTCTCACTCCCACTGCCGCTCACTCCTGGAAACTCGGGGCAAATTTAAATTGTTCAGCACTCTCCCTCACCATTTGTTTGGGAATCGCTGTCCTGAACCACAGGGTTCTGATGAATATATCTAGCCTGACCCCGATGCTGCCATTTAGGGATGCTCAGTCCTAAGATGCAAAGCCAGGCCCAGGAAGGACAGGGGCCCCCTGGAAATTATCTACTCTTCTATTGTTGTGCTTTGGGTGCCTTGTGTAATAGGCTGCTTTGTCATTTTTCATGGCTCTCCATATATGCTGTTTTTCATGTTACCCAGACATTTTTAAAAGGTCCATGCCATTAGAATATTATTCAGCCTTAAAAAGGAAGGGAATTCTGAATCCTGCTACAACACAGATGAACCTTGAGGATATTATGATAAGTGAAATAAGCAAGCCACGGAAAGACAAACACTGTACAATTCCACTTATATGAAGTATCTAAAGTAGCTGGATTCATAGAAACAGAGAGTAGAATGGTGGTTGCCAAGGCCTTCGGGAGGGAGAAGTGGGGAGCCTGTTGTTTAATGGGTATAGAGTTTCAGTTTTGCAAGGTGAAAATGTTCCGCAAGATCAGTTGCACAACAATGTGAATGTACTTAACACTACTTAACTATACACTTAAAAATGGTTAAGATGGTAAATTGTATGTTACGTGCATTTTACATTTTTTTTAAATAAAGGGTCCATGTCATCTATTTCTTTTGTAGATTTCCCCAGTAATGCCTAGCACCACATACACGAATTGTACCCACTCTTCATCAAAACATTTTTATCAGTCATTGTAGACACTTCCACAGCCATTATCTTATTTCCTGTAATTTAATCCTCACAGTAACCTTGTGAGATAAGTATTTTACCCCAAGAAATAGATAAAGAAAGGGAGGCTTATCAACATTAGGTTTCTTGCCCATAGCTAATAGGAAGCAAAACTGGGGGGGCGGGGACTTCCCTGGTGGTGCAGTGGTTAAGAGTCCCCCTGCCAATGCAGTGGACATGGGTTCGAGCCCTGGTCCGGGAAGATCCCACATGCCGCGGAGCAGCTAAGCCCATGTGCCACAACTACTGAGCCTGTGCTCTAGAGCCCGCAAGCCACAACTACTGAGCCCACATGCCACAACTACTGAAACCCGCGTGCCTAGAGCCTGTGCTCTGAAACGAGAGGCCACCACAATGAGAAGACTGTGCACCTCAACGAAGAGCAGCCCCCACTCGACGCAACTAGATGAAGTCCGCGCACAGCACTGAAGACCCAACACAACCAAAAATAAATTAATTAATTAATACAAATAAATTTAAAAAAAAACTAGGGGGGAACCCAGGTCTCCAACTCCAACTGGGTATTATTTCCACAGTGGTACCTCAGTTTCCTTATTGACCTGGAGATCCAGAACTCAAATCCTCACACTCAGACTCCCAGGCAGTGTTCCAGAAGTTCCTCCAACATCAACAGCTGAGAATACATATTCATATGTCAACCACAGCTCAGGAAGTGACTGCTCATGTGTGCGTGCATGCGTGTGCGTGTGTGTGTGTGTGTGTGTGTGTGTGTGTTGAATACCGCAAGAAAATTACCACTTCATGTGAAGGGAGGGAACACCCAAAAACTCTCAAACACTAAAGAAAGTGCAATAGTTCTCAAACACAGGTGTGACCCAGTCAGAGGAGAAGCGGCCTCAGAATCTGTTGCCATGGGCAACGTAACACAATTCAATCCTGTGTCCTTGGCATATACGTGGCTTGCTGTCCTCACGCCTCATAGCCTGAAGCAGCTGAGCAAGGACCAGAGAGAGTTCTTCCTCAAGGAGCATCCATCCCCACCCTTTTAGCTCAGGATGGAGGCAACTCTGAAGATAAAGCCCTGGAGCAGAGCCCCCTCTAAGAAAGCAGAGGGGAGAGACTGGAAGGCAAAAAGGAAATGGCGGCCGTGGGCCAACAGATCATGCTCGAATGGGCTGGAGTGCACGAGGCTCTGAACACTGGTGGAAGGGATTCTTCTAAGGCAGACAGTTCTGACGGAAACCCTGAGCTACTGCTGCTGACACAAGAAGGTCACCCAGTCATGCTTCTGGGGTTTAGGCAGGAAATTCTAAGATTTTTCATGAATGGTATCTATTTCAGCATCTTATTTTTCTCTAAATACATAGTATGACTCACTGCCCTCCCCCTTCTCCTGGGCTCTTTCCTCTCCACCTTCCCCGACTCTGATCCTGTCTCCTGTCTCCTGTATCCTGGGAGGAAACCGTGGAGGTAAACTGGAGAGGAGCAAGGAGATGGGCCCCATGAGATGACAGAAGAACAAGGTTCCACCCATCCTGGAATCTTCTAGGCCTTCTCAGAGCCTGCCTTATATCAGAAAAAGTAAAGCAAAACCTCAAGTTTTTCAATTTCCAGGAAAAACCCACAGTCTGCATATCCCATACCCCCGTATCCCAACACGCACCCTCTTCTCTCTCACTCAACAGCGAAACATATGAAATCAGGGAAATATAACAGAACAGCAACGCTGGGATATTTCAATCAATACGCAAATCTCTTGGAAGTCCCTAAGTCCACCCATGAGGTACTTACACTAAGCTCTGGTAGACAGGATTGATGCACAAGAAATATATCTTGTCCTTGTAACCATGTTATTAATGAGGTGTATCAGTCAGGATCCAATCAGTGACCTTAGGGAAGTCACATGATCTCTCTGAGCCTCAGTTTCCCCGTAAATAAAACTGGAGAGGGGGGTGGAGGTGGAGAATACTCTCCTCCCTCCCAGCCTGCAAACGCGAGCAGAAGCCCGCCTGGTGAGACCTGTGATCCTTTGTGTTCAGGTAAGGGCCATACAGGAAGGCCAGCCTCACTGCAGACGCACCTGGGGGCTGCAACTTGCCCCTCCTGTTTCCCTGCACTTTATTAAGGAGACCTCGACTGAACCCTCAAAAATGGCTTTTTAGTGGCTATTATTCCAACCAGAGCAGAACGAGGAGGAGGGGGTCTTGTGATACAGCATAAAGGGCCACCTGAAGGAGTGTCAAGCTGCCTGCAAACCTACAGATGTGTCTGAGGCTAGTCTGCAGGGGGTCACTGTAATTTAGGTCAAACAGCTAGTCATTTCTGTTCATCTGCCAGATAAGACTCCTAGACAAGTCACGTTACCATGTTAGGCTCTGTTTTCTAGATGACAGAGGCATCAGAGTTCCTCACTCCTGGGGATGGAAGGGATGTTCCTGTGTTATTTAATCGTCCCCCCCACCCCTGCACCTGGCCTCTCAATGATCAGAATGGCTTGGGAACTACAGGCCTCAGGCTTTCTACCTGGTGGCACGTTTAGCAATGATCTAGATGAAAAGCTCCCCCCAAAAAGATACCAGTTTTTTACTTTACCTGGCACTAAAAACAATAATAGCAGCTAACGCTTACACAGCCTTTACCCTGTACCAGGCTTTCTTCTGTTCTTCTTTCCATATGTTAACTACGGAATCCTCACTCCAGCCTAAATGATAATTGCCCATTTCGGGGGGGGGGGGGGAACTACTCCAGGATATTTATATTTTAGATTTTCAGCGAGGATTCTATGATCAAGAAGCCCATGAGATCTAAAGGAATAAGCGGCCAAGGGTGGAGTTCCGAGCTCCTTGCTAGGTACAAATGCTGATATATCTCAGGCGAGATGAATGGGGATGCTGAGGTGGGGTTATTCCCGAGCCCCTCCTGTATACTGTGCTGGCCAAATCTAGCCCTGCCCACCGTGGCGTTTTAGGACTGCAGTGCTTATGCCAACATGGGTTCAAGGACATGTGTGTGCCCTGTGAGGGAACCAGTCCAAATGGCCCCAGAGTAAGGGCTGTCTACCTCTGAAGAGCTTGCTTTAAGTCTGCACACTACCCACACGAACGTAATTCTTCCTCCGGGTGAACTGGAACAGCTCTTTGGGTTTCCGCTGTTCTGGGCTCACTAAGCTAGAGCAGCTGCTACCACATGTGGGGTGGCAGCCTACAGTACATCCGGGGGGCGGGGGTCATGCCAGCTCCCAGCCTACTGGCCTGTGGGCTGGCCAAAGGTCACTGGGTCAGAGGGGTAGCTGGGCAGAACGCGCAGTCACCCTGCATCCAAAGGAGGAAGGGAAGTTGTATTTCTAGCCTCAGGACCCAAGGTGTTTCTCAACAGGACAGTGCCAGAGACCAAGGGATTAATACAGCCCTGCGCCTGTAGGCCGTGGACGCAGCGAGATGTGGTTCTCAGCTGGGATGCACTGACGGCAGCCTGAGGGCTTCTGTTGCTGGTCTCTTTTTTTTTTAAACTCTAGCACCCACTGCCTGCTCTCCAGACCCTGCCTGACTAGCTGGCTGGCCAGCTGGTCCTGGGGATCGAAAGGGACTTGCTGGGACAGGAACAGGTACCAATCATGATCAGGGCACTTGGGAACACCGGTTCCCAAACTTACCAGGACTTTAAAAACATCACCCTGGTGTTTGTGTAAATGGGCACTGCCAGACCCTAGTCTCAGAGATCAGAATTCGGTAGGTCTGGAGCAGGGCCAAGGCATTTGCATGTTAACAAATATCCCAGGTGATTCTGATGCAGGCCGCCTGGGGACTCCGGAGGCAGCCTGTTGACTGAAGGAGAGGGTCCCTCACTCCTCCAACGCGATCCGTGTACAAGCAGCGTCTGCACCAATTCAAAAGCCCTGGCCCCACCCCTGTCCTACCGAATCTGCATCTCTGCTTTAGCATGACTCATAGGCACACTGCTGTTTGAGAAGCACGGCTCTGGGTTCTCAAACGAGTATGAATCAGAATCACCTGCAGGGCCTGTTAAAATGCAGATCGCTGGGCCTCACCCCCATGGTTTCTGATTCAGAAGGTCTGGGGTGGAGCACAGTAATTTGCACTTTTCCCAGTTTCCCAGGGGATGCTGATGGCTCGGGGAACCACACTCTGAAAACCACTGCCCTAGTCTAGAGCAGTTTTTCTCAGCCTTGTTGCACACTGCCATCATCTGGAGACCTTTAAAAGCTACTGCTACCTGGGTCCCACCCCCAGAAGCTCTGGTTTCATTGGGCTCGGGCCCTGCCCAGGCATCTGGACACTTAGTAGCTCTCTAGGTGACTTTAATTGGCAGACAAGGTTGAGAACCATGGTTCTGGAGTCAGACAACCTGGATACAAATCCCAGCTCCACCACTAACCAGCCGGTGACCCAAGAAAACTTACCCAGCCTCTTCTGCTGCCCACAGCCCTGCCCCCACTCAGGCTGGTCTGCCTGGAGACAAGCCTCATTAACTCTGCCCATGAACCTAGCGGATGGGGATGGCATGCATATTTAATGCACATGCTTCAAAGGGTATCAAACAAGATATCAGCAGGTGAATCTTTTTCCAGGTCCAGTTCATGAATATCTGGTGTCCTGCCTTCTACTTGTATATCTGCCTGTTTCTCTTGCCAAATTTTAGCTCTGCATATCAAGATAAAAGTGACCCCTGAGCAAGCGCTCACCATGTGGCAAGTGCCTTAAGTGTATCGTCTCATTTAATTTAACCTTTACAACAGCCTTACAGGGTTGATACCATTATGTCCATTTTCCTGGTGAGAAAACTGAGGCTCAAAGAGGTCAAGTGACTTGCCCAAGCCAACATGTCTAGAAAGTAGAGTGTCAGAATGTGAATTTCGGATAGTTAGACTCTAGGGTTGCCTCTGCTGACCATTTACTACACTGTCTCCCCTCCCCAGGGGGTCTGCTTCTTCTCCACCTAGAAGCTTCTGCAAGGGACTGGGCCAGGGAGGTGAAGGTCACCCCCAAGGACACATCCTCCCCTCTCAGGTGAACCTGATGTTTTGAGCACTCTACCAGCATGCTTGAGACTTGAGTTGATTTATCATCATTACCGGCCCAGGGACACAGTCCCAGACACAAATAAGGTTGCATTTCCCGACAGATATAAATGGATTTTTTTTTAAGACATCGGAACAAAGCTGCTCTGCTAAGCCCTCCATGAAGGTGCAAATTGCTAAAGCTGATCTGAATGTGTCCCTGGTTTGCTTGGGCTTCATCAAAAGGTTCTGATACAAGAGTCAAGGAATAATAAATAAAAGCTTCTGATATGAGTTCTACTCATACTTGAGCTTCAGATGAATTCTTAGTTGTCTGTTATGGGAGCCAATTTCTGTTTTAAAATGGGGTTGGCAAGCAAGACAAGACAGAAATGAACCAATAAAATCAAGAGCAGGAATTAATTAAGGTCCTGGAGTTTGCCGCAGAAGAGGGACAAAGGAAAGATGGTAATAGTGCTTCTTCTAAGAAAGACAAGTTGCATTTTTTTAAATATAGAAGTTCCTGGAGAGATAATTTCATTCTGAGACCATCTCCACAAATCGACTGGGCTTATCTTTCTCCCATG
This sequence comes from Globicephala melas, assembly GCF_963455315.2. Taxonomy (NCBI): domain Eukaryota; kingdom Metazoa; phylum Chordata; class Mammalia; order Artiodactyla; family Delphinidae; genus Globicephala; species Globicephala melas. The sequence goes on from NC_083322.1 coordinate 20,710,816, forward strand.
GAGAGTAAAGACTCTGCCCTTTTTCTGGCCAGAGGGGAATCTCATTTCCCCTCTCCTTATCATTTATTAGAAATCAAAATATTGTTTCAAATTGGATGTGTTTAATATTTCAGACTATATAATGTGTCCAGAACAAAAGGGCAACATTGGTAGGCAGGTGACAGAGAGTAGAGAGGAGATGAAAAAGGATTCCGAATTGCATGGCCAAAGATTTCTCTCCAATCTCTCCCGCCTCATTCTATGAGGCTTGGCTCGTTGGCCATCTCCTTATTCTTGAACTTCCTTAATCCTGAAAACGGAAAAAATAACATGAGGATTTCCTTCCCCTACTCAACAGTATAGATGTGGTCCAGCAACATTGATTTTTAACATTTCCTGCATAAAACAAATTTCCAATGTCTCCAAATGGTTTTGGTTGTATAGACACCAAGATGTTTCCCACTGAAAACCCCACCCATAAAATAGGTTGAAAATTCTGACAACAAAAACTTACGACCTTGGTCGTATCTATGAGCACTATGAGCAGTATGGTCCACCTGAGTGGCTTATTTGTCCTTTGTGGCCTTGTCTGTATCTCAGAGGTCCCCTTGACCATCAGCTGACGCGTTCCCTCGCCTCCTCTCATATCTGAACATCTGACGGCGCGTCCCCCTAGGGCAGCTCCCCCGTTTGTCCTTTCTGGGTATTAAAAACGCCCGATGGAACCACCCTGCTTCACAGGTACTGTCGCCACTGAACACCTGATGAGCCCCAGACTCTGCGATCAATAAAATGCCATTCCTCCATGTCAGCAACATGGCAAGTTTAAAACCCAGTGCATCAAGTTTACATATGATGAGAGACACCTTCACTAACCCGCATGAGAGGATCAGCATGAGGAATAGTGACAAAGCAGCCAACTCAATTACCAGGCACCCTTAGCGTGCGAAGTGCTATGTGAACGCTAAGTAATAATGTTATGGCTTCATCTGAAAAATGTGCGTGTCACCCAGGAGCGTCCGTAAGTCAGTAACATCATTTGCAATAAGTCATCATTAATTAACGCTAAATGACTAGACCCTGCCTGGGGAAGCAGCGTATTCAACTGACATCAGTATGTGAAGAGTTCATTATGGTTAATGTTACGAGAACACAAACTAAAGGACTTAATAGTGGATTAGAAGGTGTTCACGGGGCTTCCCTGGTGGTGCAGTGGTCAAGAATCCACCCGCCAATGCAGGGGACACGGGTTCGAGCCCTGGTCCGGGGAGATCCCACATGCTGCGGAGCAACTAAGCCCGTGCACCGCAACTACTGAAGCCCGCGTGCCTAGAGCCTGTGCTCCACAACAAGAGAAGCCACCGCAGTGAGAAGCCCGTGCACTGCAATGAAGAGCAGCCCCTGCTCGCCGCGACTAGAGAAAGCCCGCACAGCAACGAAGACCCAACACAGCCAAAAATAAATAAATTAATTTTTAAAAAAAGAAGGTGTTTATGTCCAGACACCTCAATGTGGGCTCCACAGCTGCTACACACTAGTAAAGATACTGGCTTGTTGCTAAGGAGGAGGATGGGAGACTCGGAGACTTAAGGAGAGGCTCTACCAGCATGGGATCAAGGGGTATTTAAAGTGCTGAAGAAAAAAGAGGAGAGGGAGAGAGCTCACCCACCCTTCTCCTCATCCTTTCTGTCTTTCACACTGTTTCCACCAGAGCCTGGGAGAATGACACAGAAACAATGAGCAAAGAGATGCAAGTGGCAAGTGGCACCCAGGGCAGGTGTCACCTGGGGAACAAGACCGGCATGGGTGTCAGGTGAAGGTGGGAGATGGGATATTCGGAAAACTCTTCAGGTGATTCGGTTTTGCCACCCTACGTGCCCACCTCTCCTCCCCTGCCCCACCTACTGTCACACAGTGATCTTGCCATGTTTAGTATTGCTGCAAACTTTAAGGCAAAATGATCCTAACTAACGAAAATGTTTGAGGCACATGATCATAAATCAACACTGCTATACCTAATATAATCACGAATCTATAGATACATTATCATAAAATAAAATGAAAGATTGTAGGCGACACGAATGCTGATTCTCCACACTTCAGTAGCCATAAGAGGGATGGCAAGAAAAGAGTTCCTGATCCACACACAGCAGGACTCTGCACACTGTGGCTGCAGCCTCGGGGTCCTCCCCTTAATCCCCCAAAATGAAAGAACCTAGTGGCAAGTGCAGTTTATTCCCAAGTCTCTTTACTCAACCATAAGTGTTTATTTAAAAAGAGGATCATTTCTTTTGCTACTACAAAACAGGAGCGGGAAGACAAAAATTACAAAACCTTTGTCTGAGATCTATTGCTTTTCATGCATTCATTCACTCACAGGCGTTTGAAGGGCACTTTGCTAGCTTTCAAGATACACAAGGGGGAGAGACAAAAGACTTGCCCTCAAGGCACTTGCCTGCTAGAAGGACACAGAGTCTAGGGCACAAATAAGCAAACAGTAACAATGGAGAAGAAGAGGGATCAACAGGTTGTGCAGAGCAGGTAGGGATGGAAGAGGAGAGGAAAGTGGCGAGGGATGGCCTCTCAGAGAAGGATACACGTGGGCTGAGGAGGCCCTGGGGAGTCAAGCCCAAGGTCATTCCAAGCAAAGGGAACAACCTACAAAGAAATACAAAGGCACAAATCCTACTACACCCTGGAGGAGGAAGCCCTTTCTACCACCAGAAATGACTGGACTGGGTGGACTCGAGTCTAGGCAACAAGGGGAGCCCATCGGTTTCCTCTTCTAGGATAACCAGACTAAAGGAACTGCCCGTCCTGAACCTGATAACTCAAGTGTCAAGGCTGCCATGTGGGGACATGCATCCAGAGACACAATCAGAGAAAGGGGTCTCTAGAGAGAAACAGTAGTAGGAAATAAGTGCACAGAGATAGGGAGCCCCAGGGAACTGTGTGATCTGAGAGAGAGAGAGGGAGAGAGACAGAGAAAGATGTCTTTCCAGGACCCAGTTCCAGACCTTTGTGACGTTCAGCCATTCTTATGGGTCTTGAATTCTGTGAAGTACTCTCATTTCCTTTGAATAAAGTCCCTTTAATTTAAGACTGCGGGAGTGGGATTGTGGACAGGGCACATGTGAACAAGAGACACTGAACGGTCCTGGGTCGAAGCGGGCTAGCCTGCCCCCTAGTCTACAGCACTGCCAGGGTGATCGCACGCCCACCCGCGTCAGTCATCGTCACCAGAAGGAAGTCAGAGGACTGCTGGCAAAGGGATCGGATTAAGGACAGAGGGGCTGAGTTCACCAGAAGGTCTTCACACCTACTCATCAGCTTTTTATAAAGATAAAATCTCTGAAGCACTTGCAGTTTCCCTGAAGAAAGACATGAGATATATACAAGTTATTGTTAACAAAAGGGTCTCTCTTCTTTATTATAAAGCCATCAGAAAGGAATTGCTTTTCCAGGCCACAAGGGAGCTGCAGTGCTATCTCATCAGGTAACCTTGAAAATCAGACACAATAGCTGTCCCTTTGCTCAGTTCTTTCTTCCCTTACCCACCATCCCTCCAAAAGCACACTTCTCCATTAAGAGCCTTTTTCCTGTAATGAGGCTGATAACACCTCATCCTCTGCAGACAGAGCAATCACGGCTGCCAGCTGGGCTGCACCCTGCCCTGCTGTCAGCTCAGAGCCCTGCCCGTCCCAGGCTGCTGCTGGATTCTGGGTGGGAGCATGTGTGGCAGAGGAAGTGAGATTTCTCGTCCGTTCTTCCACAAGGACCAGCCTCCTGAGCTAAAGGTTACCTATAGTAGCTTAAGGAATTCCGCTTTTGAAAGCACAGAGGGAAAGTCCCTCCTGTGTCGTATCACTTCTTCACGATTCTTTCTGTGGGGACAGGACGTTGGTGCCAATAAAACTGTACTTAAGTATTTCAACTGTATATTGTCAACCTGTAGACCTACAGATGGACCCAGATGAAGGAGAAGAAAACATCTGGTGTGAAGCAGAGGAGGGTGCCTGAGTGGAAGGCATTGGATACTTGGGCTTCATAGCTGAGGCCAAAGTTCAGGGAGCAGGGAATGGAGACCTGAATTGAAGAGCCCAGCAACCATGTTCGCAGTATTCAGGATGCTTAGAGAAAACTCCACCCTGGGGGCTGTAGCAGCAAGAAACTATCCTCTTGGGACATATTCTCTGACTGTCGACCTGCTCCCCAGTAGGAGAACCTCCTAATCGTTCTGTGGAATCCCTTGGGAAACAGGATTTTGAGGAGTCTTGGTTCATGGAGACCTGCGGAGATGCCCTCCCTGTGAAATAGTTTCAGTGAGTGGCTGGGCCACCTGAATGTTCTCCGGATCTCTACGCCTAATCATGCCTGCAGTGAGACTCTGTGATGTAACAGTCTCCCGTGTCTGACTTTTCATCCCACGGATATTCCAGAAGACTGAAATATTCCTGAGGATATTCCTCTGGCCCACAGCAGCCACATGGGGCTCCAGCCATAGGGGCTTGGCGTCCACAGCACATACTCAGGTTCATTGCCATTTGGAGTTGAGAAGGCCACCCGGATTCTCCAAGTGCAACCCTCTACACATCCTGGATATAACAGCACAGGTTGAAACATTTGGCTGTCACCTGTGGTTCTCCACAACGGAGTCCTCCCTGTTTGCATTTTATACAGTTAGGCTGTCACTGTTAGAACCTAACTTCTGTCCAGCTGGCCACATGGGAGACATGGCACTACTGAACTTGAACTTGCCCACCATACTGGAGGAAGCTTGGCCTAAACAAGTTCTCCAGAAGAGCTCCTTGGGTCACACCACCTCTTACAATTTGTTTTGAGGTGAGTCTGGGTTCTGTGCTTCAAAAACAGCATGATTTAGGAGACCATGTACATACTTATTACCTATTGTTGCCAAATTACCCCCAAACTGCATGGCTTAAAACAGTATCTCGCAGCATGTGGGGGTCAGGAATCCAGGCATGGCTTCGCTGGGTGTTTCTGCCTCAAAGTGTCACACAGATTATAGTCAAGGTGTCACCAGGGCTGCGGCATCTCAAGGCTCAGCCAGGGAGTATCCCCAGCTTCCCAAGTTGATTCATGTGGTTGGTGGCAAGACTCATTTCCTCCAGGCGGTTGGACAGATGCCTCAGCTCCTTGTTGGCTATTGGCCAGAGGCCTCCCCTAGTTTTGAGGCAGGAGATAGATGGGCCCCAGGCTGAGCAGCTGGAGTTGGTCCCCTGTGGACAGATACTCCAAGATGAAAAGGAGGAGGAGATAAGCCCTTTCCAGATAAGAGACCACATAGTTCTCATTCTCGAGGTCGAGGAGAACTTCCCAACTACACACGCGCAGAAAGGCTACTTGGAGGTCAAAAAGGGAGTGATATCAACCTACCCATAGGCCTCTTGGCTAGAATTCATCTTGGCTAAGAGATGTGCACGCACATATGAGAGTACCCTGAGATAAACCAAATACAGACTCAGGACCAGGCAAAGCAAGATGATTGGCCAAAGGAAACCTGGAAGAAATGCCCCATATAAGTGATTCAAAATACCACAAGGGTGTGACTCCCTCTCTCTGAGTCCGCCCATGTGTCTATCCACACGTATTCTTTTTCCTTCCTAGTAGACATTTTACTTGCTTCACTACTTTCTGTTTTTGTGGGAATTCATTTCTGCAAAGCCATATGGGCCAGGGCCTTGTCACTGGCCATTGGTCCCTGGTGGTCTAGTGACTAGGATTCAGCACTCTCACTGCTGTAGCCTGACTTCAGTCTCTGGCCAGGAACCAAAATCCTGCTTCAGGCCGCTTCAGGCCGAGGCCACCCGAGATCAGTTTCTTGCCAACGGGGCCCCCACCAGAGGGCCGCTCACAACATAGCGTTATTTCCATCAGAGCAAGCACATGACAGCCTCGGAGAGGATTCAGGAGAGGGAAACCACAGGCTTTGGTAACCTAACTCAGAAGTGACATCCCATTAGTTGTGTTGTAGCCTGTTTATTAGAAGTGAATTGCTAAGTCCCTCCACGCTCGAGGGGAGGGGATTCACAAGAACACGAATCGCGGGAGACAGGGATCATTATGGGGCCACCATGGAGGGGGTTTACCACGGACCACCTTACATCATACCATCTTCACTTACATGTCTCAGTTATGGGGACTGGCCAAAAAAAAGAAACAAAAATACCTTTGACCAGATTCTGTCTGTCTTTGAAGTATGCAGCCACCTCCACTAAGCTTGTGCTCAAGGGGTAGGTAGGCCCTGGTGGCCATGTCTGTATGCTTGACCTCCCTTCACACCACGTCTGCTAGGAAATCTGACCAAAGCTGGGCCAATCAGATTCCTCTCCAGAGAATGAGTCATTTAGATACAGTACGAAGTTAAACTGAACGGTCAAGCAGAAGTAAGGCCAGAGCCAGCAGGACGTACTGAACAAAGCCACGCTCAGACTGCAGTTACAAGAGGGTGGAGACCAGGCCTAAGCAGAAGCCGGCCTGCAAAGGAGAGGCCAGAGAGGCACGTGTGCAGATAGGCAGGGGCAAGAGGTCATGAGGCCCAAGGCACTGACAGAAGCAGGGAAACTGCCTGGAGCCTGGCCTCCTTTTACTGTTTCCTATGTATTCAGTCCCTACAGCATACCCCCGTCCACCCTCTCCTGGGCCAGCCCGAGTGGGTTTTGTTTCTGAGCAATCATCTCTGCCTCAGACAAGCCCTCACCAGTCTGTTGCTTCTTCTGGAAAACGGTTAATATCATCAGTTCAACTTCATCCCAGAAACTGACCTTTGAGATATGAAATTGTGTGCAGATTCCAAGCAAAACACATTTTTATTCAAAGCACAGATGTGATTCAATTCATTTCCATAGGCCTGTATTGAGACAGGGGTTAGAGTTGTCTATGGGAATTAAGGGGGGAAACGTAATTACAGGAATGGGAATTTGACTTCTCCATCAAACTGCACAGGGGTCATTAAACTAGAACTAGAGAGCCACTGCACTTAGCCCTCAACACTCACAGTACTTTACCATGTAAAAATATGCCACATGCTTATACAAACGTGCATCGTGTGCTCACATACATACCTGGCCACAAACACGCTTTATAAACTAGGAAATGATTCCCAAGCACATAGCAACCTCTCTTCACTTTCTGTGACGTATCACAAGACAATGTGCACCCCTTGAGTCAACTCCCATACGGGTTTGCTTTCCAGAGCACTTTTTCGAAGAATTCAACCATCTGTCAATAGAGAAACTAACTCATAGAGCAGTTTACAGGACTCCCCCAGGCAATGCACGTAAATATTGCAAACAGCGAGCTTATACTGCCAACTCACTGCAGAAACCCAAAAGAGTAAGATTTTACACATTCTCTTCCCAAAGGAAATCAGACGGAAAACAGAGTGTTAGTAGCTGCTATGGTACTGCCCCGCTCCATAGATGTAGCCTGAAGAAACGTCTTTTATTTTTTTCATACAACTCATGATTTTTTTTTAACTCCAAAGATAATATGTGCTTACTGTGGGGAATTTTGAAATTCCATAAAGTACAGAAGAGAAAATAAAGCTGCTTACCACCAAGAGACAGCTGAGGTTTTCTTTTTATATATTTCCTTCTAGTCTTTTTTTCATACATATATGGAAATATACATATTTGAATAATATTTTTTGTTTTGCTTTTTTTTTTCCACCTAGTGTCATATTGCATGAGACGCATGCTAACAGGTACAAGATTCCTTTTGGTGAGATAAAAATATTCTAAAATTAGATTACGTTGATGGTTCCACAAATCTCTAAATATACTAAAAATCACTGAACTATATACTTTAAACAGGTGAACATCATGGTATGTAAACTACGTGTCAATAAAGCTGGTTTTTAAAAGCCCATAATGAGCTACCACTACATACCTATTAGAATGGCTAGTATTAAAAACAAAAAATAAATGAATTTTTTTAAACCCTGAAAATTCCAAATACTAGTAAGGATGTGGCATAACTGCAATTCTCGTGGGAATGTTAATGGTGCAGCCGCTTCGGAAGAGAGTTTGACAGTTTCTTGCAAAGTTAAATGTGTACCTACTGTAAGGCCTGACAATCCTACTCTTAGGTATTTACCCTGAAGAACTGACAGCACACAGCCACACAAAAACGGTACACAAATGTTCATAACAGCTTCACTCATTTTAACCCCAAACCAGCAAGAACACAAAAGTCCATCAATAGGAGAATGGATAAACAAATCTGAAATGCTTACTCAATAGAATACTTTGTAGCAATGTGAAAGAGCTACCAAGAGCAGGAAGAGCACAGAGGAATCTCAAAACCATTATACTGAGTGAGAGAAGCTCTACAGAAAAGACAAAATACTGGATTGTTCCATGTATATGAAATTCTAGAAAAAGGAAATCTCATCTATCATGACAGAAAACAGATCAGAGGTTGCCTGGCCCTAAGAGTAAGGAAAAGCAATGGAGGGCAAAGAAGCATGAGGGCATTTGGGGGAGTAATGGAAATATTCTGCATCACAACTGTGGTGGTGGTTACATGACTGTACACGTTTTTCCAAACTCATCAAATAGTATACTTAACATCGTTATATTTTATTTTTAAATGAAATTTTATTTTTTTTGAAATGAAAACTCATCAAACTATACACTTAAAATAAGTGCACTTTTTTATGTAAATTGTACCTCAATAAATTTGAGGGTTTTTCTGTGTTTTTTTTGGCTGTGCGGCGTGTGGGATCTTAGTTCCCCTACAGGGATGGAACCCGCACCCCCTGCATCGGAAGTGCGGAGTCTTAACCACTGGACCCCCAGGGAAGTCCCAAAGTTGAGTTTTTAAAATGGAAAAAAAATGTATTGTGCTCATTTTCATGGGTCATTAAGTCCTTTTCAAAAGTACCTCAGTTCTAGTATTATGCAGCGATACTATTCGATGTTATAGACGTGCCACAATTCAATTAGCCAGTCCACTGTAGCTGAATACTTCAGTTATTTTCTTTTCTTTTTGCCACTGAAAAGAACATCAAACATCGGGGTGCATGAAACTTTGTCTGTGTTTTAGATTCCTAGAGAAGGAACGACTGGGTCAAAGAGTAGGAATATTTTCAATGCATTTGGAAGAACATCTTCTTAAATTTGATTCGCTTAACTGTCAGGGTAGGAAGTCACAGTGATGCAGAGGTTGGTCACTTTTTCTCCAGCTCCTCTAGCAGTGAAGAGAACTCTACATGGATTCCCAGTGAAAGGCGCATGGGGCTAAAGAGGCCATGGCTCTTTGTCCTGGTCCAGTCACTTGATGTATAACCTTGAGTCATCTTCCCTCTTTGGATACTGTTGATTTAATCTCCAAAATGAGTGTAGTGACTTATGGTAGGTAAATATTTCCTAAACAAAGCAAAAAGAGCACTAACCATAAAATAAATAATTGATAATTGAAAATAAAAACTTGTGTTCGGGCTTCCCTGGTGGCGCAGTGGTTGAGGGTCCCCTGCCGATGCAGGGGACACGGGTTCGTGCCCTGGTCTGGGAAGATCCCACATGCCGCAGAGCGGCTGGGCCCGTGAGCCATGGCCACTGAGCCTGCGCGTCCGGAGCCTGTGCTCCGCAGCGGGAGAGGCCACAACAGTGAGAGGCCCGCGTACCGCAAAAAAAAAAAAAAAAAACTTGTGTTTATGAAAAGACATTATTAAAAGAAAAGACAAACCACAAACTGGAAAAGGTACTCACAAAACATATATTCAACTAAGGACTCGTATCTAGACTTCCTAAAAGCAAGAAGAAGACAAATGAACAGAAAAACAGTGGACAGAAGAGGTGAACATGCACTTCACACACTCACACACACGGATACATAACTATTCAAATAGCAAATCATGCAGATGAAAATGCTCAATACTGTTAGTCATATGGGAAATGAAAATTAACACCACACTAGATACCACTATATATCTAATAAAATGGGTAAAATTAAAAAGACTGACAACACCAATGTTTATGAGGAGGTGGAGCAACTAGCGCTCTTTTCCATTGCTGGGGGGAGTGTAAAATGGTACAATCACTTTGGAAAACCAGAAGCACCTGCTAAAATTAAACATCTATATACCCTTGAACTCATCAATCCTGCTCCTAAATATGCATTTCCTCTACAGAAATCAGTAAATATGTCACTATAATGCATGTACAAGAAATTTCATAGCAGTTCGATTTCCAATAGCCAAAACCTTGAGAAACCCAAATGTCCATCAACAGGATGACAGATCGATTGTGGCATACCTATATAACAGAATACTACACAGCAAGAAAAAACAAACTTCTGCTCAGTGCAATAACACGGGTAAAGCTCTCAGACACAATGCCAACTGAAAGAAGCCAGACTCCAGAGGACACACATCGACTGATAAGATCTGTATAAAGTCCAACGGGCAAAGTGGTAAAGTCAGAACACTGGTTACTTCCGGCATGGATGGTGAGCGTGTGGGCTAAGCAGGGCCGCAAGGGAGCCTTCTGCAGCCGGGGTATGTGCTGTGTCCTGTTCCCGGTGGTTCTTACAAAGGTGTAGACGTGTATAAAACGTCACTGAGCTGTCTACCCAAGCTGTGTGCGCTTTCCTATGATTATGCTATAAGCTCCATAAAAATAAATGAATGCAAATTAAATAAAATGAAAGCACTGGACAAGATGACAGCTAAGGTTTTTCCAACCTTGTAGGGTCTCTTCACACCCTAATCTCTTTCCCTCTTTCCTTCTATTTCCCTCTTTCCCAAACTCCCCTACTCTAAAAGCTTCATCACGCCACCTGGTGAGCCCACGTGTTTGCATTTCTCTAGCAGAGCTCTGGGAAGTGCATTCCCTCTGGATGTGTGTGGCCTGCACCTGACCCACACCACAACTTAAGCCAAAACAAAACTTAGCCTCGTCCTCCTCAGCCCTCACCAGAGTGGGTGTCAAGCAGTGTGGCTCCCTGGCTGACACTATGTCCCCTTCTCTGGGAACAGCCCTAACATTCAGGGCTGGGCCACCAGAAGCAAGTATGTAAGCCATAAATAGAACCCCAGCCCACAGCTCCTGGCCCAGCAGGATGCATCTCTGCCAAGCTGGGCCAGATCCTCTCTCCTGTGATTTAAAATCTGCACTGACAGCCTAGAGGTTGCTGAGAGGCATTGAAGACAATGTCACAAAAGAAAGGTCCACAAATTCCTTTCGCCGATGTGTCAGAAGCTTCCCTCGGTTGTCCTCTTGCGAATGCAGCTCTTCCTGGTGGTTTGAAGGATTCCTACTCTATACTCTTGCATTAAATATCCTTTTTTACTTCAACTAGTTAGTGTCAGTTTCTGTTGCCTGCAATCCAAAGAATTTAACTAGGGCTTCCCTGGTGGCGCAGTGGTTGAGAGTCCGCCTGCCGAAGCAGGGGACACGGGTTCGTGCCCCGGTCCGGGAGGATCCCACATGCCGTGGAGCGGCTGGGCCCGTGAGCCATGGCCGCTGAGCCTGCGCGTCCAGAGCCTGTGCTCCGCAATGGGAGAGGCCACGGCATTGGGAGGCCCGCGTACCGCAAAAAAAAAAAAAAAAAGAATTTAACTATATACCCTCCCCAAAGCCAACCCTTGTCCTCAGGATTTACTCATGACTTTGCCTTCCTCCTGTTTACCTAGCTGTCAACTTGATTTCCCTCTGTTTCCAGTGAGTCCTATCTGACCCAACCTGAAACCTTTCTCAATTGGTCCTCTCCTTTCCAGGCCTCAAGACTGATGCCTACATTCAGGCCCCTGTCGTTGCTAATCTGAGCTAGTCTGAAGCACACTCCTCTCTGCTGACCCTGCAATCCCTGACCTCTCCAACGCATCGTTCACAGTTCTGTAAGAGGGAGCTTCCTAAAGCCCAGCTCTGACCATGCCATTTCCTGTTCATCAACCTTGCCAGCTCCCCATCATATACTAGAGAGCACGCGTGTAGGCTCCTTAGTGTGTGGCACAAGCTCTCCACAACGGCCGCCCCAACTTGCCTTTCTAGTCTCATCTCAGGCTCTGTTATTCCTCCCAAGCCGTATGTGCCACCTTCCAATTGAACTAGACACTCACATACTCCCAACATGCAAATTCACACCTCTGGGCCTTTGCTAACTCTGTTCCCTTAGTTTCAATGTCCTACTGCACCCTTCCTACCCTCACATCCTCTGTGACGGTTGAAACCCCACCCCTTCTTTGAGGCCCAGATAAAACGCAGCATGTATGTGAAGCGTGCCCTTCGCAGACATCATCATCCAAAGGGCTTTATTCATTCCTCTGTTGTGAGTGTGTAATTCCTGACTTGGAGTGACAGCGATTTGCATCTGTGTTTGTCTGTCCCCTCCAGTAGACTTGCTTCTTGTGAGCAGGGACCAGACCTGTTTCCTACTGTAACTCTCCTGCCCACCACAGTCCCTGGCATGGGGTCAGCGCTCAGTAAATGGGTGTGGAATTGAATTTTCTGAACCTGTGGTGAAAAACAAATGAAAATGGGAGAGGAGGGATATGGGCAGAGGTGTTGGGGACACAGCAACCTGAGAGAAGGAAACAACAGAAGCAGAGGGAGAAAATCCTTTGGAAATGGATCTCTCCTCCAGGACAATTTTATGATCAAAGGGGACCAATGCTGCCCAACTCATCTAGCTCCACCCTGACACAGGTACTAACGGGAGATGAAACAAGGTACGGATGCCAAAACTGAAAACAAAAGCACAGAAGAGAGGCAAGGGGCTCCTGTTCCCCTAAGCCTGCCTCAGAAACACCAGGGCCCTGAGGCTAGAAGCACCACTTCAGCTGCTACCTGTCCTGAGGGACTGGTTTGCTCTCCTACGTCCAATGGCGAATCAACCAGCTCTTTTAAAAATCGGCAGGATAAAGCAGAAAGAAATCTTCCCATGGTGTTGCTACCCCTGGCAGAAAAATGACAGAGATAAAAGAAAGAAGAATGAGATGGTAAAGCTAATCTGAATCTCGGTAAAATGCCCACGAGGCCTAAGACTTCCAGGTGACAAAGAGTCAGCAAGCACAGTACCAGTCTCCCTGGGAAAGGGGTTACAAAGGGAGAATTAAGAGGGGAGGGAATGCAATGGCTTTTTATAGCCCCTAGTATCGCTTCTGACAGTAGCCCTCAGGGCTCCCATGTGCCAGGACACTGGGAAGATGAATGGATTTGTCCTTCCGTTAAATACCATTACCCGGAGCACTGGGGAAAATGAAGAACAGGTTGCAGACTCACATCCCACCTTCCATCTCTTTTCTTCTAATTAAGGAAGAACTACCAAAACAACTCCCCCCCAACCCATCCCCGCTACCTACAACACACATAACCTCAGGGGAAATAGGTAGCCCTCGGAGCTACAAAGTTTGCCTCCCAGTACCAATGCCCAGCACATAGCTGGTCCTGAGGAGCTGAAGTTCCAATCCAGCAAATCAGCATGGTCAGGTGCACACTAGGTCAATAACATACTTCAAGATCCATTAAGTCCCTTTTAGGAGCCTGTTATCTTTAGAGCCCATTAAGACAAATCGCAAGGGTTCCACTTTGCCACAGGTGCAAATGATTCTGCTTGTTGAGGGGACTCTCAGTTACCTGAGTGATCTGAGCCATCCACATACATCACAACAAAGGAAGAAAAACAAATACCATTAGTGGTCCCACCTCCAGCAGGGTTCATGATCAGAGTCTCCCAGACCAGTGGTTCTCAGCCTGAGATACACTATCAGATTACCTGAGAAGCTAAAAAAAACACTGGTGCCTGAGCAAAAAATAATTGGAAAAGAAAATGATTTTAAAAGATTATTTACAGTAGCTTAAACAAAAAGTACTTAAGGATAAATTTAAAATATGTGCAAAATCTGTACACTGAAAACTATAAATTTCTCACTGCTGTGAGAAATGTAGAAATATCTCATGTCTGGTAATAGAAAAAATATGTGAATTTAGCAAGGTCAAAAAATACAAGGTTAATATAAAAAATCAATTGTATTCTTTTATATTAGCATCAATCAACTGGAAAATGAAATTTTAAAATAATTCCATGTAAAAATAATAACAATAATCCCATGTAAATAGCACCAAAAACATAAAATACTAGGAATAAAGGAATAAATCTAGTAAAAGTCATCTAAGTCAACCCCCCAACTGAAAATTACAAAATATTGCAAAATAAATTAAATAAGACCTAAATAAATGGAGATGACCCATACTCAGTTTGGAACACTCAATGTTATTTAAGATATCAATTCTCCCCAAACTAGTCTGTAGCGTCAATGCAATCTCAGTAAAAATCCCAGCAGGCTTATTTTATGGAAATTGTCAAGCTGATCCTAAAATTCACATGGAAATGCAAAGGATATAAAAGAGCCAAAACAATTTTGAAAAAGAAGAATAAACTTAGAGGTTTTACGCTGACTGATTTCAGTATTTCTCATAAGGCTACAAAATCAAAGCGATGTTTATTAGTGTAAGTATAGATAAATAGATCAGTGGACCAGAAAAGTAAATCCAGAAATAGACCCAGATATATCTGGTCAATTGATTTTTTTTTTTTTTTACAAAAGTAACAACATAATTTAATAGAGAAAGGATAGTCTTTTCATAAATGGCTTGGGACAATTGGATATCCATAGAAAAAATAAATAAACCTTGACTTGTCCCTCACACCATACACAACCTGGACTTGAAAAGTTAAACTATAAAACATCTGTAAGAAAATATAGGTTAAAACCTTTACAGTTTGGGATAGGCAAAGATTCCTTAGGACACAAAAAGCATGAATCTCAAAAGAAAAAACTGGCAAATTAAACATTATCAAGGTTTTTAACTTCTGCTCTTCGACACTGTTAAGAAAATAACAAGGCAAGCCATAGGAGAAAATATCGGGGCGGGGGCAGTATAAGTGTAAACGGAAATATATACCAGACAAAGAATAATCAACAATATGAAAAGAACTCTTGGTACTCAATAATACCAAAACAATTCCATTAAAAGAAAGACATGCCACAAAAGAAGATATATAAAGAGGCAATAAGCATATTAAAAGATGCTCAATATCATTAGTCATCAGAGAAATGCAAATTAAAACCAAAATGTGCTACCACCCCACACCCACTAGAATGGCTAAAATTTTAAAAGCCTGAAAACATAAACTACTGGCAAGAAGGCAGAGTCCTCTCAGACACTGCAGGTGAGAATGTAAAAATGAATTAACTACTTGGGAAAACAGGCAGTTTCTTAGCAAGTTAAACTTGTATTTTACTGTATCACCTGTCAATTCCTTTCCAAAATACCCAAGAAAACCGAAAATCGATGTTCCCACAGGGTCTAAACAAATGTTGATAGGAGTATATTCCTAATAGCTAAAAACTGGGGAAAACCCCAAAGGGCCAACAACAGGTAACTAGCAAACACATGCATACAATGAATACTACTCATCAAGAAGGAGGAATGAACACAGTGAATCTCAAAAGCATTTTGCTATACAGAAGAAGACAAAGTAAGGTTTCATTTACACGGAATTCTAACAAAGGCAAAACCAATCTAAGGGACAGAAAAGGGATCAGAGGTTTCCTGGGAGAGGAAGAAGGCGGCCCAGCTGCAATGGGGCATGACGGAATTTTCTGGGGTGATGGAAATGTTCTATCTTGACCATAGTGGTGATGCTTTCACAAGTATATATATTCGTCAGAGGCCAACAAATCATATGCTTAAAAGGATACATTATATTGTATGTAAATTATACCTCAATGAATTAGATTTTTTTTAAATATTGATATGTGAGTCCCGGTCCCATAGATATTAATTGGTCTGAAATGTGTCCTGGGCATCAAGATTTCTGAAACTTTCCCCCAAAGATTCCAAAGTATAGCCAACGTTGAGAACCACCATTCTGTGGGCTAAGGAGAAAAAATGAATGACCTAGTGTTCTAGGACTCAGTATGAGCCAACATTGGCTGGAAGTCACAGACTACCTGCCACTGTCACAGGCCGCTACCAGAGGACCTGTGGCTCCCTTTGGTTCACGGCTGGATAACACAACACCCTCTGCAGAGCCAGGTCGTGCAGTGGCATGGATCCACAGCAGACACTGCCTTCAAAAACCCCTTGTCTTGCCTAAGAAGGCACCCAGGCAAGCATCATGCCAGGTACTGGCTAGCAGTGCACGTGCAGGCGTTAACACTGGGCTCCCAGTATGATACCGAACACAGACCGACAAGAAAACATTGGGAGGGCCTCTCAAGGAATGTACCCTGGGGTTCCCTCCTCTCTGACCTGGCAGACAAAGGAAGAAGGACTCCCAGAAGAAACTGGTGCACTGAGTGTTGTATTCCGGTCAACAGTCAGAGGCCAAGCTGGAATCTCCAGACTGGAGCTCACAGAAGTGGCTTTCCCACGCCTCACTTTGCCATCTCTAAAATTAATAGAAATGTCAGTGGCAAGTTTTGGGTATTTTGTTTGTAAACGATCAGTGGCATCTCTAAGAAGGATGACCCTTTTCTCCTGGTGCAGTGGAGACCATCTCAGACTAGAGCCATGGAACTCAAAACAAATCCTTTCTCTCCCCGCTCCCTGCAAATTATAATTTACCCACCTGTTGACAAAGCCAGAGCTTTTCACCCGCCCACCACTCTCTCTGGAACCACCCAGGTTTGCAGTGGGCCACTTGAGACACTTTAGCCCAATGTCCCACCCTGTATCCCCAAAATAAGCCACCTGTTACTCAGGATGCTTGAGCTAGAATTGGCTTTCTGACTCCTGCTAAAAAAAAAGTCACCAGGTTGGTAAAACCAGTTGCTGAGCTTCTACCAGCTAAGGAGTGAGCACTATGACGGAGATACAAAAATGAATACAGTCAGCTGCCTGCCCTCAAGAAGCTCACAGTCTTGTAAGGGAACTGTGAGAAACAGACAAACCTTGTGCCGTTGAGTGGATTGAGGTGGCGTGCGTGAGACATTTAGGCCTGAGGGGAAAGCATGCACATCTGTGTCGGGGGCCTCACCTCCTTTGGTGGGGCCCTGTGTCTCCTAGGGTAAAGCCCAGGTTCTTTAGCATGCGACCCAAGGCACTTTGCGACCCTAAGCTTGCTACCCCTCTCTGTGCATGCCACCCCAAACCACCCCCAGGCACCTGGAAATGGCACTCCCTTCCCTCCAGGACTTTGCATACGCCTTCTCTCTCCATAAGGTATCATCAGCCTTCTCATCTCTTCTGTGTCACACTCTGAGATGAAACACAGGAGTATCTCACTCGTGAAGTCTGCCCCAATGCTCCCCTCACAGCCCTGCACAGAATCAGGCATTCCCTTCCCTCACTCCCATAACACACATACTTTCTTCTGTTAGGGCAGCCAGTGATCTGGTGCCTTCTAACACATCAGCCACCCCCACCAGACTGCCACCTTCCAATGGCAGTAACTAGGGTTGTCATCCACGTAGTTATTCACTTAGCTACTATTCAACAACTATTTAGTGAGGACCTGCAATGTGCCAGGCACAGTTCCAAGCTCTCAAGAGACCGCAAGGTCCTTGTTTCTGTGGAGCCTATATTATTGGAGGAGATGAAGATGGGCAGCAGACTTCCAAAAATAAGTTAGTTCTTAAGAAGCATCAGAGTGATGAGTACTATGTGGAATATTATTTACAAATACAGTAACCTGAGAGAGAGTGACAGTATGGCTACTTTGTATGGGGTGGTTATGGAAAACTCTCTGAGCAGAGGTGTGAATGATAAGGAGTCACTCATTGGGAAAACTGGGGAAAGAGCTTTCAGGATAGAGAACAGCCAGTGCAAAGGCCCTGCTGTGGACTGAGTTGTATCTCCCCTAAATCATATGTAGAAGTTATGATTCATTACATTATGAATCATAATGTACATAATGTACATTATGTCTGTATTTGGAATAAGGAAGTAATTAAGTTTAAATGAGGTCATAAGGGCGGAACCCTGACCTGATGAGATTAGTGTCCTTAAGAGGAGAGTACCGATCTCCCATGATGTGCTAGTTCTCTGGCTCCCTTTATAGAGCAGAGAATGGAGTGGAGACTTGGCCTGAAAAAGAAGATGTAAATCATCTCTTTGTATGAGAAGATGATCCCTCCAGTAGCAGGTGCTCAGGGCCGTTTTCCCAGTAAATTCCCATAGCGCTCCACCTGGCTCTCCCGGCAGCCAGGGATCCACATTCCAGATCCCAGCATTTCAGAGGGAGCATCAGCCTAAGAGGTCTTCTCACCCAAATTTCTTTGACTTGTAGATGAGAACCCTGAGGCCTAGAGCTCGCTTGTAGTAGGAAGCAAAGCCTGTACTTGAAAACAAGGCTCCTAAATTCTGGTCCATTACTGTTCTACAGAACACATGGATCCTTTTTTTGCTTTAAGTACATTCCCATTGTTGTGCAACCATCACCACCATCCATTTCCAGAACCTCTTTCGTCTTGTAAAACTGAAACTATGGCCCCATTAAATGAGAACTCCCCATTACTCCTTACACCTGGTGCCTGGCAACCACAGTTCTTCTTTCTGTCTCTATGAACGTGAATTGCTCTAAGTCCTCATATAAAAGGAATCATACAATATTTTTCTTTTTTTTTTTTTGACTGGCTTATTTCACTTAGCATAATGTCCTCAAGGTTCATTCATGTTGTAGCATTTGTCAGAATTTCCTGCCTTTTTAAGGTTGAATGATATTCCATTACAAGCAGAGACCACATTTTGTTTATCCATTCACTTATCGATGGACACTTGGGCTGCTTGCACGTTTTGGCTATTGTGAATAATGCTGCTATGAATATGGGTGCAAAAAATGAAAAATAGGTAATTCCCTGGCAGTCCAGCGGTTAAGACTATGCACTTTCACTGCCGAGGGCCCGGGTTCGATCCCTGGCAGGGGAACTAAGATCCCACAAGCAAACAGGATGCACTGAGGAGGAGAGGAGGTGGCTGTGAGACTTGAAAAGGGTGGTGAATTTCATACTATTTCAAGAGTCCAAGTAAGAAGGTCCAAGACCTTGAACCCTTCCAAGAGCAGTGGAGAGGATGGAAAAGAGGATTCGAGAGAAACTCACATGACTCACAACGGAATGGAATAAAGGGGAGAATATAAAACAACACCCACATTTCCGCTTTAAGTTTGTTTACCAGTTGCCACAGCCAAGACAAAGAATGTAGGAAGTGGAAAAGTTGTGAAGAAAAGATGGTGAGTCTGATTTTAGTCATGGAGTCTAAGGTGTGTATAGGACATACAGAAGGAGATGCACAATATGCAATTAGAAATATGGGTCTGGAGCTAAGGAAAGAAAAATAAATCAGAAAAATAACATGGTAGTAAAAGATATGGGAAAGGATAAGCTCACTGGAGGAGGCTGGTTTGAATGAAAAGGAAGAAAAGCTGATAAAAGAACCTACATTTAAAACGGGAAGTAGGGGACAGGATGAAGCCCCAATAAGGGAGACTTTGAATATGAATGACCAGGGGTTTACCCAAAGTATGCCAACATTTAGTCAGAATGATCAGACAGTGGATAGGGCAACAAAACCCTTGCGGTCCAAGCCTTTCAGGGGAACAGTGAACTAGAATTTCCTTTACACTTTCTGTAAAGGTAGAAGATTCAGAAGTTCCAATTCTCAGCTCCTAGGGATTTTGTGAACATGAATCAAGCCTCAAGAGTCTTTTTGGGGAAAGGCCGACCCGCGATGGATATGACTGATCCCAGGAGACAGAGGCCCAGAGGACCCCCAACTGTCTACATTTCAGCACAAGACCCCAGAGACTCAAACACAGAAATGTTTCCCCTTTAATTCAGGATCAGTACTCACTTTTCCCTCATGGGCCAAATTTCTGTGTATTTTTATTAAAAAGGAAGAAAACTCAGCCCTGAGAACTGTGATTCACCTAAGTGTGAGCTCTGAAGCTTCAGAACCAAGACTAGGAAATTGCCACCTCACACATCTTTAGGCTTGACCACAGGGGCCGCGCACTGTCAGCATTACCGAGATAGTGACAATACCCGCTGACCTGTAAAGTGTTATAAGGATCAAAGTGTGTCCCCCAGTCGGTGATTTTATCTCCTGAATCAGAGAGCAACCTGGTTAAAGTTTTTAGGAAGGGACAAGCAGGCCATTTTTCAAATGAATGACAGGGCTTCTCTTCTGAACAACTCAATTAAGAGGGTCAGGGAAACAAATGGGAAAAGCGATGAACATGAAACCCTCCTTGGTCCTGATCCAGGTCCTTGAAGGTACTGAGAAACCCCCATGCACACATCACCATGAATGACCTGTCAGAAACATCAGAAGCTGAAATGAAGCAGAATAGATGGGCTTCCCAAAAGAAAAATGGTAATAATAACAATCTCACACTCTATAAATCTGGAGTTAGGCTTTCAAGGAATAATGTGTGGAGATGATTATTTCCCTGAAAAACACGCATGTGGCATATAGTTGGCCAGACTGGCATTGACATGGATATGATGTAGGATTACATATTTATTTGCAAAACACAATATACTAGAAATGGGCATCATACTTTGCATTTATATAGCAACTATTTCTCCAAGGACCTCAAAGGATTCTACAGCCATTACTGGATTCATCCTTGTTACATGCTTGTAAAATGAAGGAGAGGCAAGGATTACTCATCCCATTTTATTAAAGAGGAAGCGGATGCCCCGAGAGGATACATGGGCTGGCCAAGGGCATATTGTGACTCATTTATTTGCTCAAAACCACATAGGGACTGAAATTAGTCCCAAATTGTCCTTCTACTTGCTGATTTCTACCTATAGAATTCTGAAGAGGAAATGATTCTCAGCCTTATCTTTGTGACTCAGACCATCAAATGGACAGTGGGGTATGAACTGGGGAAGGGAAGAGGTTAGTAAGCATTTGACATTCCTCTTTTCTTCAGTGGGCTGCTGCTGGCCATGTTCTTATGGACAGACCCATAGTTCTTGAAACAAAGAGGGGGAAACCTTCCTGCTGTCATTACACTGGAACCAAAAGACATGGCTCCAAACAGCTGACACTTAATGACTGCCCACTATGCACATTTTTAACGTCCACTCCAACGGATTTTGTCATTTATCGTACAACTGCTATGTAAGCTAGGTGTTATTTCCTTGTAAAGGTGAGAAACGGACTCAGAGAGACTGAATGACTTGTCCATGGTCATATAACAAGTTTAGGCTTGGAATTTGAGCACATCTGTACTAATTTGAATGGCTGTGCACTTCCACCACGTTTTACCGACGTGACTTCACTACTGCACACAATGGGGGTCCTAGACCATAGCCTGGAGACCTTTAAGAAAACTAGAGCCAACCTGGGGCTCCAGCTCCCCCCATAAATATTCCAAAGGACAGCCCAGGCTGAGTGTTGGTGTCACTCCATTCTCCCTGGACAGACCCACTGGATATGGCCTGGCCTCGGCCACTCTGAGCCCAAGATAGTTTGGGCCTCTCTGGTCCCAGATTCACACCTGCGTCTGTCCCAGACGTGAGCCAGTAGCAGAGCAGGCTGGGTTTCATGAGCAGGAGAAGGATGGGAAGACGATAACCTGAAGGCTGCCCCAGGGCACCCTTTTCCCACCCACCCTGAGCACTGCTGCTTGGCATCTGAGAGTTCCGACCATCACTGGGCAGCGTGAGCAGGGTCTGTCTTTCAGGGGCCTCACCTTCTTCACACAGAGAGAAACTGAGGCACAGACTTGTCCCAAGTTACCAAGGAAATCAGAAAGTAAAAAAGCAGCAGGGACCATTTTCCCTGATGTTTTCTCTAGGTTTTGGTCACTAGAACAAGATATTGTAAGTGGTAGAAAAAGCCAGGCTCTGATAACAGAGGTTGGAAGCGAGAGGACCGGTGGCTTTAGTGGGACCTCACTCTGCTTTACGTACTTCATATGCATCATCTCATTTATCCCCACAACTCAAGAGCACAGGCATTATTATCCCCATTCCACAGATAAGGAACGAGAAGCTCCAAGTTTAAATAGTGGAACTAATACATAACAACAAAGCCAGGATTCAAACGTGGATCTGCGGGGCTCGTGCCCTTTCCATTAAGCCTTACTAACCTCTCAGGACTTTCATGGTGTGCCCTTCCCTTGATGGTGGCAGGGAAGGTTCCAGCTCAACAGGGAGCAAAAATGTGAGTCACAGATGCAGACAAAGCCAAGTGTGGATGAGACGCCCTCTTTGCAAGGCACTGCAGTCACTGGGGGCTGAGACTGAGATGCAGCCTCAATAGCACTGAGACACTCAAATTTGCTTTCCAGCTGGCAACTGATGGTATAGAACAGTGCTGTCCACAGATACAGGTCACATATACAATGTTAAATATACTGTGAGTCACAGATGCAAGCCACATAGGTAATCCTACAATCCTGGCAGTTACCAAAAATGAGTAAAAAAATAAGATGAAGTTAATTATAATTATATATTTTATTTAAAGCAATACATCCAACAGATTATCACTTCAACATGTAGTCAATACAAAAATAATAATGAGATATCTCACATTCTTTTTCTTTTTTGTATGAGGGCTTTGAAACCCAGAGTGTATTTTACACTTACAACACACCTCCAGTTGGACAAGCCACACTTCAAGAGCTCAACAGCCACATGTGGTTGGTGGCTACCACACTGGACCTAACACATAGGTCTAAAAGGAGAATGCATGGATGGAGGCTTTTGGGATGCTTAGACTGTGGGTCCTGATTCTGACCAAACTACCAGGGTTGGACCCTGGAGTCAGACTTGCCTGTCTCTGAATGCCAGTTCCACCACATGCCAGCTATATGTCCTTGGCCAAGTGACTTGGCCTCTACTGCCTCAGTTTCCTCCTCTGTAACGTGGAGATGATAACAATGCCTACCTCACAGAGTTCTGTGAGGATGGAACAGGAAGTCCTTACAACAGTAATGGGCACATGGTAAACAAATAAAGGCATTGGCTATTATTATTATTATTATTCCCACTGGGACTCACTTTCCTTATCTGTAAAATAAGGATGTTGAAAGTAGATGATTATTGCAGTCCTTTCTTGCTCTGTTGTTTAATGGAAAACTGGGGTGGGAATCCAATGCTATGTCTTATCTCTGAGCATCAGTTCTGAAGCCTGCACCGGGTGGGGCCTCAGGTCCAGATTGTTTCTATAGGGGAGACTTGTAAGATGCTCCTACGGCTGCCAGAGGATGGGGTGGGTAGAAAGACCTGCCGCCTCACTTGTCATCAGTGTTAGAAACTTGATCCCTCCATCCTGGGCTCTTGCTGACTTGCTCTCTGGACATACTCCACACTCTTCCAGGTGTCCTCCTCTGAACGACAAGAAATCCAAGTTGGCCTTGCAGTTTGGAGCAAAGCCCATCCTTTACCAAGTGCCTCCAGCACCAGCTAATAGAAAAGAATCCCCCAGGGGATGATGACCCACAGCTTCGCACCCCAGCTGTCCTTGGGGCTGAGAGATGAATGGGAAGCTGGGTGGTCAAAAGGCCAAACGCTTGAAAAGCTGTGAATGAAGATGCCAAAGTCGTAGCAGTAGCTGTCCCAGGAGCTGCAGCTCAGGGAATCTAGCTGTCTGGCTTCTTTCCCCTAGAGACCAAACTGATGAGTTGTAGAAATTCAAGGTAGAAACAGCCCGGCAGGTAAGACACCTCATCTCCAGGGAGGCCGGCAGGGCAGAGCACGTCCCCACACTCATCTCCAGGGATGGTACCAATGCCTCTTGGAGGGACCTGAAAGCTGGCACCTCCGCTACTTCTCCTGGGGGCAGGAATCTGCAGCCTAAACATATCAGCACCAGGAATTCCTCCGCCCCAGGATACCCAACAGAAGGATGACAGGGCTGCTCATCTCAGAGAAAGAAGCACAACAACCAAACCACAGCCCCTCCTGTCGCACAGTGGCTCCTGGCCAGCTGTTCCTGTAGATTTGCTAAGAGTCGCATTCTCCCACATCAGCAAGCCCTCACCAAGACCTCACCCTGGAAAGAGACATGCCGAAGAAGTGGGAATCACAGGCCTACCCGTGGGAAAGGAGTCAAGCACGGTCACTGGGCAGCGTAATGAGGACAAAACACCATCCTCAACCCCAGAGGAAGCAGGAATAGGCCTCCGAGACCCTTGCATTCAGACACCTCTGGCTACTCGGAGCACCAGGACCTGGTCCTCTTCCTTCTCCAGGCTGGACTGAAGGGATTTTTTTGCACCTCCCAGACACATGGACTGAGTCTGAACTATCCCAATATCCTGGGCTGGTTGAGTGCCCTCGACGCCCATGGCTAAGGGGCCACGTTCTCCCTTTGTGACCTGCTGAGAGCTGTGTAGCAGCTGAGCTGCACCTGTTAAGACCCCAGAATCCCACCACCTGAATCAGAGGGGCTGGTTCTAGGTTAACAGAGTGGAGTTGCCACCAGGCCTGGATCATATGAGTATCACCATCTCACAGCCACCGACCTGGACCCACTTGGAGCGTCTCCCAGATAAGCCAGACAGACAGGGCTTCCTAACGCCAAACCGGGCCAAAGGGAGTTTCCTGTCTGCCCCGTGAAAGAAAATGAAGATTCTACGGGACTTGGACCAGGGAGAACTGGAACATGGAGACAGACCACATGGGGTTTTTCCACACGGCAAGAAGAGCAAGAGCTTTCCATTCCGAGGCCACCCGTGGACCCCAGCTTCAGTGCCTCTCCAAGCCTGTTCCCCCGACTCAGTAGGTCGATGTGCCAACGTAACGCAAGACATCAAGGACTGCTTAGCTTTCCCCACTGGCCCTGTCAATCATTCCAACGAAGACCATTCCTGCCATACAGTCAAGAAACGGGCCCCAGCGGGCCAAGGAACAGCTCTGTCCCGTAAATGTATTTACACAGCACAACGCTCGTTCTTCACGTTTCGCCAGGAGCTCCCCTCTCCCAAGTGCCCCGGGGAAGTTTTATCACCTGAGAGGGCTCTCAGCTGCTGCTCTCACCAAGTCCCTCCTTGATCATCAGAACAGACAGATAGTCTGGCTGTGCAGAGATGCCGCCTCCCCCGGTGAGCCATCTCCGTGGCTGACAGAAGGTTCTCCAGCCGGCAGGGGCAGGCTGGGAAAGGCGGCCCCCGCAGAACATCCCCTGAATACTCTCTGTGCTCCCCTGGCTGGGCTGCTTCCTCAGGCTGTCTGAGATTCTCTCCTCAAGATGGAGGGAGAAGACGAAAGCTCAGATTACAACAAAGACTTTGTAGAAGGAAAGAGTGAACGAAGGAAGCGCTGCTCTGGGTGGGCCCTGAACTGCCCATGGCTTCCCTTGGTGCCTGTGGGTTTAGAGGTTAAATTCCTCTTCCTCCCTCTGATTACAGCAGATCTGAGCAACACTGACATGACACCTTTGTAAATCAATGTGCAAGTCAAACTGTGTCTCTTCTGCTCCAAACCCTCCAAAGATGGCCCATTTCTTGCACAGTAAAAGCCGCAGTCCTTCCTGCTGAGCCAGCAGGCCCTAGACACTCTTCAGCTTCACTTTCCTTCACCCCTTCCCCCTCACTCAACTCTTCTCCTGATGCGACAGCCTCCTTGCTGCTCCTCAAACATGCCAGGCAATTTCAACCTCAGGGCCTTTGCACCTGCTGTCCTCGTACCTGGAATGCTCTTTCCTCGGGTATTCAATTGGCTCCTCCCTCACCTCCTGCAAGACTTTGTTTAAATATCGCTTTCTCAATGAAGCCTACACTGGCCACTCTATTTAAAATTGTACCCACCTTGGCACTCCCAACGGCCGCCCTCTTGAACCCCCGCAGAGTATGCATCACCTTCTAACTTACCGTGCTCTTCATCTATTTATTACATTTGTCATATCGCCACATTAGTAATTTCTGGTGTTTACTTGTTTATGTATATGGTGAGGGCAGGGATTTGGGTCTGTTTTGTTCACCTAGAACAGAGCCTGACTCACACAGTGAGTGCCTCATAAATATCTGTTGAATAAAGGTACATGTTAATATGGCTCCGTCTTGGGGCAAATTAGAATTGCCAATTAGGAAAGGCAGCTGACAGGAAAGGAATAGGGTAAGAGTCTAAAGTAACCAGCAAGAAAGACAGGAGCATCCACGGAAAGTCGGATCGAGAAAACAGGCGTTCTGAGAGAAGACAGAAAATTAATGATCTAAATGCATGCCCCACATTTCCCAGCCAGAGGAGCAGACACATTCTCTGTCTGTTCTACAGGCAAGTGTTATCATCCCAGTCAGTGGACGGGGAAACTAATTCCCAGCAATGGTGAGTCCAGTATCTCACATGGTCTTACCGAATGACTCAGAACTTGGCCCTGGCTCAAGGTCTCACAGCCTGAAAGAAGGCTTGTTTTCCAAACCAGCCACCACTGGGGTGATCGCCCATATTCTTCGACCTACAACTCTCTTTGACGGTGTCCCTTCTCCTGAGCTGCTCTTGTGCTACCCTTTCATCTATGGGTGCGCACTTTTCAAAATAAGACCACCATGCTGTTGAAAGCAGGACAAAGGACGTAATATGAAAGTGCACGGTCAGGTCCAGGCAATGTTCCCTTCCACTTACGTGCCTCAACACCCACAACGAAGGGATGTCTAGGTGACAATGGAATCAATTCTCTGTCCCTAAATCAGCTGGAAATGGTCTTTTTCCTCTCCTGCTGAATAATTTGGAAGTGATTTTGAAAATGAAATACAAGGAGGGCAGTCTTTTTTCTTTCTTCTCGCCTTGAAAGTACACACTGCTTCCCAGAGCCTGATTAATGTTAAATATGACCTTTTGCAAAGTTTCTTGGCAGGTTAATTTATGATACTTCCAGATCCTAATGTATCAGGCAGTGGCTGTTTATGTGTTTGATGAAGTATTCTTTGTCTGGAGTTGATATGTTTTACCAGAACTTCTGTAGCTCACTCCCCCTTTCTCTCTCTTGCTCTTTCCATCTCTCTTTTAGTCTAACTTTGGGTTTGGGTATTTAATCAATCTTACTGGGAAGAAAACATGAATATATTTATGAATTCGCAGTCCCTGAGTTGCCATGCTCACTGTATTAGCTTATTACTCTGTCTCCAAGTTAATTCTGCCCTCTCATCTCGCTACACCTGTGCTTTTGAGTTCAGGGACACCTCAGCTCAACCAAAATTACTTTTAATGTTTGGTTTGCTACAAGAGCTGCTTTGAGGGTCTCTGTCTTGAAAAGGTGTATCTTCTCCTTACATCCTTATTGCCTTTGCCTTTGTTCTTCCCTGTCTCAGAAAGAGAAATCTAGTGAATTAGATGGGAGCCCCAAGACGTTGATTCAGCCCAAGAATATAACTAAGCTTAATGAGCATATAGATACATTCGTGTGTATCAGGGATGGAGGGGACTTGGGAGGCACTCCACCCTTAGAATGGATGTCATGGATGTCAACTATGACTTACGTGGAAGTTCCAGGATATCAAAGATTTTAGCCTTCCGCCTACAGAGCCTAGAACAATGCTCAGCACACAGTAGGCACTTGACTTTCATTGAAGGAAAGAAGGAACGTGAGATAGCAAGGGAGCAAAGCAGGCAAGAAGATGACGCTCTCTAATACAAAGACCTCAAATCCTTTATCAGAGGGATACGAACAAGAATTTGAGCCCATAAGGCAAGTTTTAGATTTTTATGATAGAGGACCAGGGAGCTGCTAGCACCTCCTTGACTGTCACCACCTGAGAAGCTATTATTGATGCTGAGAACGTCCTTCCCCCAGACCTGCAGCTTCCTCTAAGCTGTCAAAGCCGCATGTATATTTGGACCAGCATTTCTGAACACAGCATGGATTTCTTTACTACAACAGTGAAGATGGGAAGGAGTTGGTGACCAGAGCAGAACAAAAGGACCACGGAGCTGCATCAAAGGCCCAGATGAGGCAAGAGGACATGGATTGTGTGTTTTCTCCAGAAATATTCTGCTGCCTGGGGAATGGTTGAGTTTGCCTAAGGTCAAGAGTCAGCCAAGTAGGTGCAACACGGGCTCAAGAGGACAGGAGGCTGGAGCTAGACTGAACACGGGTCCAGGCTGCACAGAGGGGGCAGAAACCAGGGGCTCATGGTCTCACGTATCATTTGGTCCACAGGTTTTAGATTTGGGGATGTACAAATCATGGATGGGAGAGTTTATGTTCTAGCCATTCTGGCATCCATTACACACATCCAACTTCTTGTCCTCCCAAGCAGAAAATGAAATAGAGCTGGGCCAAGCTTCCATTCACACTACGGACCTTCGGAGGCTGCTTATCCCGTGTGACAGTTCCATTCCAGGACCCTAGAGCTGATGAGACTCACTTGTGAGAGAAAGAGACAGATGTCACCTCTATCGTGTGATTTGAAGGGCAAGGGGAAAGCTGCAGGGCCTCCCTACCCCAAGCCTTCTGTCTGCCTGCCACAGTGCCCGAAATTTCCCTATTATTCACTGCTTAGGTTTACTGTACAGAAATACTAATAAGGTGCAAATTTTATCTGAAGGGAGTCGTGCAGCTGAGATGGTACAAAAAAACTTGAGAAACAGACAAAGCTGGGTTCAGATCCCAATTCTCTCTCTAGAGCAGTGTGATATTCTGGCAAACTGCTTAGAATCCAAAGACCCTCTATCCTTATTTATAAAAATGTGAATTCTATCAACCTTGTAGGGCTGTTATAAGGATGGACTGACATGTAGAGAGCAACTAGCATGGAGGGGGACACACAGTGGGGACTCATTCTTTTTACCTTTATTGCTGTGAAGGTATGGTAGGAAAAGCACTGGACGAGAGTCAGGAGCCATGGGTTCTAGTCCCTGCTTTTCCATTAATGAGCTCTGTGACCTTTTCAGGGTCACTTTACTTCTCTAGGCTTCGGTTTCCAGAGGAGCTTGAATGGATTCATTCATTCAACATTGTTATTGAGCTCCTGACATGTGGCAGCTACTGTTCATCTGCTTGCATGATCAATAAATTAATAAATATGTATGGTACAGGGCTTCCCTGGTGGCGCAGTGGTTGAGAGTCCGCCTGCCGATGCAGGGGACGTGGGTTCGTGCCCCGGTCCGGGAAGATCCCGCATGCCGCGTAGCAGCTGGGCCCGTGAGCCATGGCCGCTGGGCCTGTGCATCCGGAGCCTGTGCTCCGCAACGGGAGAGGCCACAACAGTGAGAGGCCAGCGTACCGCAAAAATATATATATATATATGTATGTGACATAGTGGTAGTAATAAGCAGATCATTAAAATGTAGTCTTATGATGGAGAGGTACGAGTACTTTAGATTAAGTACTCAAGGAAGACCCACACAAGGAGGTGATTTTTTTTTTTTTTTTACGGTACGTGGGCCTCTCACTGCTGTGGCCTCTCCCGTGGTGGAGCACAGGCTCCAGATGCGCAGGCTCAGCGGCCATGACTCACGGGCCCAGCCGCTCCGCGGCATGTGGGATCTTTCCAGACCGGGGCACGAACCCGCGTCCCCTGCATCAGCAGGCGGACTCTCAACCACTGCGCCACCAGGGAAGCCCCAAGGAGGTGATTTTTATACTGAGGCTTCCGAAAAGAAGGAGCCAGCCATGGGAGGATCAAGGGGAGATGCTGAACAAGCAGAAGCAGCACGAAACGTGAAGGCTCCCCCAAAGAAGCAAGCTTAGACGGCTTCTAAAGTTCTCTTCAGGTCCAATCGTCTTCACCTTATGTTCTCTATGACTTTTGTGTATGACCCTGGGGTAAGTCAAATGACAGTTCTGTGGTGCGGTGATTACTGTCATTAAGAGGTGGAGAGTGATACCGTTAGACTAGCTCTGCTAGGGCCCAATTGAGCAATGGGAAAATTAGAGCCAAGACTGCAAAGAGAAAAGTATGGCTAAAAGGGCAAAGACGTAATTGGGTGGTGGGCTAAAGGGGGTCTTGTGGAGACTGGGGTCAGCTCCTTCAGAAGCAGCCTGCAAGTCCTTATCATAAGACCTAGAAAAACAATGACAAGCTGGTTGCTTGGACAGTTGCTTTTTTGAAGCCCCTTCCCTAAAGCTGAAGGAAGATGGAACTCAGTGATGAAGAAACTCCTTGGATGAACCTAGAAGTAAAGGCCTAGGCTAGGGAGACTGGTCTCAGATGACAGACTAGAGATATTCATTCATTCACTTACTCATTCACTCATTCAACAAGTATTTATTGAGCGCTCACTCCTTTAGGCCTTGTTCTAGCTGCTGGGGCTACATCATTGAACAAAGCAGACCAAAATCTCTAGCCTGCATTCCAGTGCGGGAGATAGATGGGTACTGAGAGGCCAAGACCTTTAACATGAACAAATCTGTGCCTAGTGCCAGGTTAGTTGCTGGGCTTTCTGTGGGCATGTGAACACATCATAACACACATTTATAGAGTTTCAGTGCTCTCAAAGCACTAATCTCCTTTCATCCTCATACCACCCTACAAACTCACAAAAGTAAAGCGGCCTGCTCAGGCTCACCTCACAGAGAGGACTCCAACCCACGTCATCTCGTCTGGTGGTCTTCCAGTTATACCCTTTCTTACTTAGGACAGCAGATGTCTCATTCTGCTGAACTAGCCTATATGACCCCTCCCAGACTTTAAACTGGAAGCAAACACTGTGAAGAGGCAGGAGCTGGGAGACCCAATCCTGTTCGCGTATCGCAGCAGCTATCTCCAGTTTCCCAAGGCAGCACCCAGTGCTGGTGATACCTGCAGGGCAGTCAGCAGTGGCAGCGCCACCAGTGGCATCTTTGCTGCCTTACTTTTGTTGCATGATCTGCAACATTATTCCCAAGTGTGTAGCCTACAATCCAGGTACTACAGGTCTGAAGTTATTTTTAACTACCCAATGTTCTTTTTAATAAATTCCCTTTCTGCTTAAATTAACGAGATTTGATCCCTGTTGCCTAAAACTAAGAGCTATGACTGTTACACTTA
Organism: Globicephala melas; assembly: GCF_963455315.2. Lineage (NCBI taxonomy): Eukaryota > Metazoa > Chordata > Mammalia > Artiodactyla > Delphinidae > Globicephala > Globicephala melas. The sequence continues at coordinate 20,741,695 of NC_083322.1, forward strand.
CAAAAAAGCTTTGCCCCCATTTACCTACAAGATAGGCTAATTTTCCTACAGTTGAAATTAAACCCTTCGTGACTTAAAACAACAGTGTTTTCTATCTTGATCACGCTTCTTGTACATCAAGTTGGCTAGATTTTCCCAAGAGAATTTTTTAAATATTTTGAACTGAATGAAGATACACTAACTTATCAAAATTTGTGGAATGAAGCAAAAGCAAGGTTTAGAAAGAAAATTATAACATTGAACGTATATATCAGAAGAGAATAAAGACCTAAAATCAATCACCAAGCTTCCACTTTAGGAAATTTGAGAAAAAAAATAACATAAACCTAAAGAAACAAAATAAAAGAAATAATAAAATGAGAGCAGAAATCAATAAAATTGTAAACAAAAAAACAAGAGAAAATCAACAAAACCAATAGCTGGTTCTTCAAAAGATCAATAAAACTGATAAACCTCTCGTCAGGCTAACCAAGAAAAACAGAAAGAAGAAGTATTAATATCAGAAATGAAAGAGGTGTTATCTCTACTGATCCTAATAACATTTAAAGCATAATAAAGGAATATTATGAACAATTCTATGCCCACAAATTTGATAACTTATATGAAATGGACCAATTCCTTCAAAGATATAAACTATCAAAACTCATACAAGGAGAAATAGATAATATGAATGGACCTATATATATCAAATAAATTGAATAACCTTCCAAAAAGGAAACTACCAGGACCAGATAGTTTCATTGATGAATTCAACCAAATATTTAAGGAATAAGTGATACCGGTTCTCTATTATCTCTTCCAGAAAATAAGAGCAGAGGGAAAATTTTCTAACTCATACTATGAGGTCAGCATTGCCCTAATACCAAAACCAAATATAAACATTACAAGAAAGGAAAACTACAGACAAATTTTACTCATGAACACAGATACAAAAATATTAGAAAATCAAATCCAACAATGTAAGAAAGAATTATACAGAATGATTAAATGGAATGTATTCCAGATATGTAAGCCTGGTTCAACATTTGAAAATCAATTAATGTAATCAACTAATGTAAATATCAACAGGCTAAAGAAGAAAAATTATATGATCATATCAACAGACGTAAAAAAAGCATTTGACAAAAATCCAACACCCACTCATAATAGAAATCCTCAGCAAATTAAGAATAGAGGACAACTTGCTTAACTTGATAAAGAACATCTACAAACACCTACAGTTAATATTATACTTCATAGTGAGAAACTAGATGCTTTCCCCCTAAGATCAGGAACAAGGAAAGGATATCTCCTCTCACCACTCTATTCAGCATCAACTTGAAGTCCTAGCTAATGAAATAAGACAATAAAAGGACATCAAATGTACAGAGATAGGAAAAGAAAAAATAAAACTGTCTTTGTTTGCAGATGACATGATTGTCTATGTATAAAATTCCAAAGAATTGACCCTACAAAACCCAAAAGACAAAAAAACACCTCTGGAACTAGTAAGCAACCACAGCAAGGTTTCAGGATACCATGTTAATATACAAAAATTGCTTTCCTATATACCAGCAATGAACAATTGAAATTTGAAATTAAAAACAGAATATCATCTAAATAAGCATCAAAAACTTTAAATACTTAGATATAAATCTAACAAAATAAGCACAGAACCCATATGAGGGAAACTATGAAATCCTGATGAAATAAGTCAAAGATCTAAATAAATGGAGATATATTCCACATTCACGGTTTGAAAGACTCAATATTGTTAAGATGTCAATTCTTCCCAACTTGATCTCAGATTTAATGCAATCCTAATCAAAAGTCTAGCAAATTACTTTGTGGATATCAACAAAATAATTATCAGCAAAATGATTCTAAAGTTTATACAGAAACCAAAAGACACAGAATAGTCAACACAATACTAAAGAAGAACAAAGTCAAAAGACTGATGTTACCTGACTTCAAGACTACGCTAAGGTTACGGTAATCAAGGAAGTGTAGCCCCGGAAGAAAAACAGACAAATAAATCAGTGAAATGTAACAGAATTCAGATATACACCCACACAAATATAGGCCACTGGTCTCTGACAAAGGAGCAAAGGAAATTCAATGAAGAAATGACAGTCTTTTCAACGGTACTGGAACAATTAGACATCCTTATGCAAAAATTTAATCTAGATACGGACTTTCTACCTTTCACAAAAATTAATTCAAAATGGATCACAGACCTAAATGTAAAAGGCAAAACTATAAAACTTCTAGAAGATAACATAGAAGAAAATCTAGGTGACCCTGGGTTTGGAGATGAGTTTTCAGATACAACACCAAATGTACAATGCATGAAAGAAAAAAAATTGATGAGTTGGGCTTTATGAATATTAAGAGCTTCTGATCTGCAAAAGGCACTGTTAAGAAATGGAAAGACAAGCCACAGATGGGGAGAATATATTTGCAAAACACCATGTGATAAAGGCCTTGTATCTCAAATGGAAAAAGAGCTCTTAAAACTCAACAGTAAGAAAGCAAGCAACCCAATTTAAAAATGGGTGAAAGATCTAAACAGACATCCTACCAAAGAAGATACGCAGATGACAAACAAGCATATGAATACATGTTCAACATCATATGTCATTAGGGAACTGCAAGTTAAAACAATGAGATCCCAGTACACACCTACTAGAATGGCTAAAATGTAAAAAACCAGAACAGGGAACTGTATGCAACATCTTGTAATAAAGTATAACGGAAAAGAATCTGAAAAAGAATATATATATGTGTATATATATATATATATGTGTGTGTGTGTGTGTGTGTGTGTGTATATATAATTGATTCAGCTTTTCTGTACACCAGAAACTAACACAACACTATAAATCAACTACAATAAATTTTTTTTAAAAATCACAATGTAACTTACAAAAGAAAATAAATAAATAAATAAATGTTAGTTTGCTTATCCACCCTGCTCCCCCGCCAAAAAAATAGTACAGCCAATCTGATTAACAGGTTAGCAGTTTCTTACAAAGTTAAACATAGTTTTACCATATGATCCAGCAACTGCACTCCCAGATATTTACCCAATCAAATTGAAAACTTATGTCCAGGGACTTCCCTGGTGGCACGGTGGTTAAGAATCCACCTGCCAATGCAGGGGACATAGGTTCGATCCCTGGTCCAGGAAGATCCCACATGCCGCAGAGCAACTAAGCCCATGCACCACAACTACTGATCCTGCACTCTAGAGCCCGCGAGCCACAACTACTGAAGCCCGCACACCTAGAGCCCGTGCTCTGCAACAAGAGAAGCCACCACAATGAGAGACCCATGTACCATAATGAAGAGTAGCCCCCGCTCGCCGCAACTAGAGAAAGCCCGCGTGCAGCAACAAAGACCCAACGCAGCCAAAAATTAATTAATTAATTAATTTTAAAAATTTATGTCCACACAACACCTGCGCAAGAATATTTACATTTGCCAAAAACTGAAAGCAACCCCGATGTTTTTCAATAGGTGAATGGATAAGCAAACTGCATTCCATATGATGAAATATTATTCAGTGATAAAAATAAGTGAGCTATCAAGCCGTGAATAGACATGAAGGAAAGTTAAATGCATAGTGCTAACTGAAAGAAGCTAGTCTGAAAAGGCCACATACTGTGTAATTCCAACTATATGACATTCTGGAAAAGGAAAAACCACACAGACATTAAAAATATCAAGGACTTCCAGGAGTTCAGGGAAAGGGAGCTAGGATAAATAGCTGAAGTATAGGTTTTTTAGGGCTTTAGGAAACTATTCTATATGATAGTAATAATGATGGATGCATGACATGCGTTTGTCAAAACCCATAAAACTGTACAACACGAAGAGTGAATCTTAAGGTAAACTAATAATACATCAGTATTGGTTCATTAATTGTAACAAATATACTACACTAATGTATGGTGCTAGTAACAGAGGACACTGTGAAGGGGTGAGGTATATGGAACTCTCTGAACTATCTTCTCAGTTGTTTAAATCTAAAAACCGTGCTAAGAAATAAAGTCAACTGATTTTTTTAAAATACCTTAGTGGCTAAAACAACAATGGTTCCCTTTTTGCTCACACTTCATGTCCATACCAAGCTGGCTGCCCTTTTCTCACTGGGGATGGCCTGCTTCGCGGAGCCTGACCATCTTGAGTATCACCAGGTACCATGGCAAGAATAATGCAGAAAATCATGCAATGGCTTCCAGAGCTGTGCCCCAGAATGGGTGCATCAATTCTGCTCATACTTCACTGTGATCAAGTAATTTAGCCACACTCACCTTCAAAGGGTGGATAATAAACTCTGACCATGTACCCAGAAAAAGAAAAATCAGAATACCAGTCATTAGTCCTACGGACTACCATTTCCTGCTTCCTATTCCTGTCCCCGCCCGATGTCATCAAAGGACACAGAGCAAGACCCCTGTGCACGGGGAACTTCAGGCCAGTGTGTAAGAAAACACTGGTGCTCTGAAACAGAGGCTCCGCCAGCCCTCTCATCCCTGCCGGTGGCATCGCTCTACTTCAAGCAGGCTTCACCCACTTAATAGCTCCTTCACTCTGAAACCCCTCCTGAAAAATGTAGGCCTTTATTACAGAGATCTCCCTCAGTTTCATATCCTCTGTGTCAATTTACAAGAGGGAAAAAGTCCAAAGAGAGACAGAAGGGAGGCTGAGAAAGTGTGTGTTTCAAAAGCCTTTGTAGGTGAGAAGATCAAGAACCTTGGCCCCAGATTTCACTGCACTGAGTCCTGCTCAGCAAGCGGCTTGACCTGTCTCTTCACCTGCCACCACCAAAGCAGATGCCAGGTGACAAAAGGACACATTAGTTGTAAAGAACTGTAAAGTTTGTTCTGTTCATGGTGGCCAAGAATGCCTTAAGCATTCTAAAGCCGAGACAAGTGGAAGAAAGGGTATTACTACTCGATGTGCATGTGACAAAAATTTAATTCCAACCACTTGAAACGAAAAAAGAATGAGCTGGTCTATGTAACCAGGAAGTCCAAAGGACAGGCCTCATTTCAGATATGTCTAGATTCAGGAATTGATTTGAACAATGTCATCAGATTTCTCTCTCTCTCTCTCTCTCTCTCTGTCTACTAACTTTGCTTTTCCGTGATTTCATTCTCAGGTAATTTTCTCCCATATGCTACAGAACTGGCCACCTGCACCCCTAAACTTAGGGAGTTCAATATATCTCAGACAGTTCTGTCAGGACAAGAGAGAAACAGAGACAGAGAGACAGGGAAAATACTTCTGCCACTGGTTCCGGCAAAAGTACAAGAAGGATGTTGATTGATCCAGCCTAGGTCATGTGGCCATCCTTGAACCAATTACCATAGCCACTGTATTTTTTTTTTTAGACTTAATTTTATTTTTATTGTTTTGGCTATGTTGGGTCTTTTTTGCTGCAAGTGGGCTTTCTCTAGTTGTGGCGAGCGGGGGCTACTCTTCCTTGTGGTGAGAGGGTTTCTCATTGTGGTGGCTTCTCTTGTTGCAGAACACAGGCTCTAGGCACGCGGACTTCAGCAGCTGTGGCACTCAGACTTCAACAGTTGTGGCTTAAGGGTTCTACAGCGCAGGCTTCGTAGTTGTGGCCCACGGGCTTGGTTGCTCCGCGGCATTTGGGATCTTTCCAGACCGGGGCTCGAACCCGCGTGCCCTGCACTGGCAGGCAGATTCTTATCCACTGCGCCACCAGGGAAGTCCCATGGCCACTGTATTTTGATCTCACTTGATTAACATGGAATAGACTTCTTGTTAGAAAAAGGATTTCACCATCCATAGGAAAGGACAAAGGGAAGAGACTAATGCTACAGCTACCTGAGCCTACCACAGTGGGGAGACAGGCTCAAGAAACACACAAACACCCACACACACACACGCACACGCACATCCAGGCAGCCCTTCCATCCTCACGCTGCCCACCCTGAAAATGGGGGATGGCTCCAGAATCACCTAAGGCTCAAAAAGACAGAATGGCTCCTCCAGAGCGGCAGCCCTGCCCCATCCTCCATGCAGGTGGGACTAGCTGTGGACACGCTTTCAGCCTTTCCTTGGTTTAAGAGCTTTGACATATGCATACCCACCCCACGCCCCACCAAGAGCCTGTGAGGATCTTGAGGAAAATGCTGGTCTCTATTTTTCTTTGCATTCCAGCAGGTGGCTCAGGAGTAGTCATTCAACCAGTGTTGAACGGATGCCTGGATCTACGGATCCATGGATACACAGAACAAGGAGTTTCTAAGACAGTAGAAGGCATGATCCCTGACTCTGATATTCTCTACTTTGTCAAGGACAACTAGGATACCTTTCAACAGAACAGAGCAGATTTACAAATAAAAGCGGCAACAAGTGTAAATTAACTCCATGTGATCTGAGTCAGACAGTGATCAGAGGACGCCTAGTAACAGAGTAAACAAAGTTGGGTTTCCACAGTTATGGAGTTCACTGAGAGACAGATTTTGCTTCTTGTCATTTGTGCGCAAAACTTAATCACCTTCAGGGACTTCCCTCCTGGTCCAGTGGTTGGGACTCTGCACTCCCAGTGCAAGGGGGCCTGGGTTCGATCCCTGGTCTGGGAGCTGGATCCCACATCCCGCAACTAAGACCCGGCGCAGCCAAATAAATAAATATTAAAAAAAAAAAAAAAAACCTTAATCACCTTCAGTAATGTGATCCTCAAGTGAGAGGGATAAATGGTGGATACAGAGAGCAGCTTGGATTATAAGGGCCCACAGCGCTTTGATTAGTACAGAGGAACAAGCCCTAGGGCTCTAATTCCTGCCCAAGTCTAGAAAAGTCTACGGTACCTCCCTTCCTTGGCCGCTGGTGCCCCACTCATCTTAAACATCTTCCATCTGGGATTAGGAAACTTCTCCATTTGCAGGGAGTCGAAGTCCCTCCAATCCTCTCCTCCTCTGACATATGCAGTCTGCACATTAGCATGGAAATGCCTCATGCCATTAGTGAGTAACGTGCTGAATAATTAGGCTATGAAAATCTAACAGCAGGGATTTTTGTTTTATTAGCAATTTTCCATCCTATTGTGTTAATTTCAACTCATGTCAGCCGGCTTTCTCAGTAAACAATGATCACAGGCAGACATTATTTCCCAGCACATTGTGCTGCCATGGGTGACTTAACAGATCAGAAAATGGCTTAAGTTGCCTTTTGTCTTGCAGTCTCTGCCTTCTGCTGATGTCACAGTATCCGTAGCCCCTGGTTTCTTACGGCCCTGGAATATTCATTTCCTTTTCATCAGTGTGTGTCTGCCTCCACCTGTCTGTTCTCAGTCTATCTCCATGCCCCTCCTTGTTTTTATTCTTCCTCTTTCTGCTATCTCCTCTCCCATACCTCTGTATGCCTACCTGTAATGATATTCCACTTGTCTGGAATCTTATTCTATTTAAAGAGTTTTCACATCCATCTTGCATTCTCTCCCTTCCCCCTTCATTTTTTCTATACACCTTCTTTCATTTCTTTCACCTTCCTCCCCAATTCATCTGCTATCTTCTCATCATTCCCTCCTCCTCGTCCCCACTTCCACTGCTCGTTCTACCCAGCTCTTGAAATGCTATCTCTCAGCCTCTCACCCCCTCTCCAACTCATTCTCTCCTTCCTGCTCGCTGAGATTGCTGGGTGACAGATGATTAATATTTGGCCCAGCCATGTTGGGAAGTTTAATGCTTTTTTCTGTGATATCCCCACAGACATCAAACATCTGCAAGTTTCTCCCAGAGCTGAGGAAAAGTCCTGTTACTGAGGACGTCGTTGCCGTCCAAGTTACAAAAGCAGCGGCCAAGTCCCCGAGGAAGATGGTGGAGAAAGATACGGGCAGCATTTACCTGGGTCACCACATAGGACGGATCTGACAGGGGAGGGGTCGTGCTGACTGGGAGCCCTTCCACTCTGCTCCTTTCTCTCTGACTCCAGGAGGGTACAAATCTGAATTCCTCTAAGGCAGCATAGTGCTTACTGGCTCTACTCAAATATCCAGGTCAAAGAACTAAAACAATGAGGTAATATCTACTTTCTTTTTAATATGTATTGGAGTATAGTTGATTTAAAACGTTGTGTTAGTTTCTGTTGTACGGCAAAGTGAATCGGTTATACATATACATATATCCATTCTTTATTAGATTCTTTTCCCATATGGGTCATTACAGAGTACTGAGAAGAGTGCCCTGTGCTATACAGTAGGCCCTTAGTAGTTATCTGTTTTGTATATAGTAGTGTGTATATGTCAATCCCAATCTACTTTTTTAAAAAGATATGGCTAAATGCCAGTTACTCAAGTGCTTGACCTACGCATCCATAGAAGACCAGTAACCTGACAGGCTGCCATCTGGGACAGCAGTTTGAGACAAGCCAAAGTAATTCATGGCTTTCTTAATTAACCCACAAAATGAAACACAGTTACTCTGCCTGCTAAGAAGCACAAACACTATCCTTTTTGTTTTGCCCACCCTTGAATCCTCATCATTCAGCCCCATTTTTTTATCCCTCCTCTATAATGCCCAATACATACATGGCTATTTGACTTCTTAAAAAATCAACTGGCTTAACAGATGAGATTTTAGCCCTACAGAGCCTGGCGTGACTCTTGTGCAAAAGAAATCCAGGAAATGTACAAGGAGCTTCTGAAAGACACCCAAGACCAAAAAGGATCTAATATTTTTGTGAACCCATCATATACCCAGAACTGTGCAGTAAAGGTACAAAAGATATGAAGAATAACTTCTGTGGCCTCAAGAAAATTTCGATTAGACAACAGACTAGGAATAGGTGACTGTTAGACTGTGTGACATAAGCTACACATATAACTGTACTCCAAAAGAGAAACAGGTAATGTGTTTTCAAGAAGTCAACCGTGATTTAAGTCAGGTTTTAAACATTCCTGGATGGAGAAACAAAACAATCAAAGTCAAAGGTGGAAAGGTACATGGTCTGGGATAGCTTTGCTGATGTGAACGGTAATCACTACTGGGCAGTAGGAGGCTGGTGGGTGCCCCAGCTGTGATCCTGCACAGCCACCTAGCAACCGTCCAACCAGGACTGGACCGCTAAGACAATTATGTTTAGTTCACCGTGGACCAATCTTAGAATCAGAAGTGGACTAGCCACCCCGTACTCCTGCCACACCTTCCTTCTTTCAGCTCTCACCACCTGTCCACATCAATATCCTGCGTCAGGCCCACAGACACCCCCCAGGCTGACTGCTGCCCTAGCTAAAAATCGCCAGCCACCGACGTCCCCTGTGCTCAGCACATCAGCAGTCAGCACCATGGCCAGCGCCTGAGGCAGGCGAAGGGAGAGAAACCCAGAGGGGCAGCCAGGAAACTATAATCTTTCTCTTGCAGTAGGCCATGGGGCCCTCGGTTCCTTCCCTTTGTCTCTGATGCTTCTTCCCTAGTGTCCACTCCGGACCACTGTGTCGGGGTGTCCATAAAGACTGACTGTGTTATACTAACATATGCACTGATTAACCAGTAGAGGAAGAGAAGAGAAATCTACGTATATACATAGATCCCTCCCCTCCCTAAGAAGCTGATCTCATTGCGGAAGAGCGGCAAACCCCTCCCCATCCTCTTGCATTTGGTGACCAAGAGAGCAAGCCCTGGAGTCAAGCTGTCTGGACGGAGCTCCTCCATCTTGTAGCTGTATAACCTTGGGCAAGTTACGCAGCCTCCCTCAAGTGCAAAATGGAGATGATAATATTATCTACTTCACTGGATAGAGTGTCTGTAAACCACTTAGCAGAGTTTCAGGAACATAAAAAGTACCCCATAACTGGCTTTGCTGTTATTATTGTTCTTCTTGTTACTATTATCTGGCCACACTGGCCTCCTTGCTCTTGGATAAGCATACTTCTGCCTCAGAGCCCTTTCAGCTGCTATTTCCTAGGCTTCGAGACTTTCTCCCAAATCTCCACACGGCTTGCTCCCTCACTTCTTCAGGTAATCAGTGAGGCCTTCCCTGATCACACCCTGTAAAACAGCCCCTCCCTCTCTGCTAGGCCCTACCTTCCATTCCTGCTTTGTTTCTCTAACTAAAATATATCACATTCTGACATATTAAAGATTATTTTTATGTTTTTACTTTCTCCTTCCCTTCTTAGGATATAAGCTCCACAAAGGCACGGATTCTGTTCACTTCTGTATCCTAGAGCCATTAAAGGGTACGGGCATGTCACTGGTGCTCACAACTACTTGCTGAATGCATTATTATTAATATCAAGATGATTATTTAGAGTTTTTTTTTCTATTTTACATGGGAACAAACTGAGACATAAAGAGAATGTGGTCCACCTACTAAATGCAAGCCAGTAGAAGACCAGAAGATAATGACTTGAGAGCCAACCCTTCAATCTATTTCACCAGAACAATCCATAAGCCGACGTGGTGTTCAGACACAGCCCTAGAGGGAGGGCCCCTCACCTCCGGGAGAGCCCTTGGGTAACAGTTCCTCATCTCCACGCACACCCGGAGACCAGCCCACGACTCCAGGGAGACTGCAGAAGGCTAGCAAAGCTCTAAGGACATCCTGGGAGGCACACTTAAGAACCCCTGCATTGCATGGGTCTGCCTGGCTTCAGACCTTTGACATGGAGACTTGTCTCAAGCTAGACAGGGCTCGGCACCGAGAAGGCCGTGCCAGCAGGATTCTGATATATCAGGGTTCAACCTCCCCTCTTCTCCTGCAGCAGACAGCGTCTCCATGAACCCCCGTGTCCATGAACCGAGGTGCTACCCTTCTGCCCTTCTGCCCTCCAAGGAGGAACCGTGGGTGTGAGACCTATGCTCCTCCCTCAGCCAGCAGGTTATCAACATGGAAGGCATAGGGCGGGGATCATTCTGAATCTCCTGCAAAGGAGTTTGCTTCCCAAATGGCCAGAGTCTTCAATGTAACCTGTTTATGTAGTAAGCCCTTGTGTCAGAGCCAAGATCAAAGAGGAGACAGGCCTGACGGGGAGGAACTGCCCTAGCTAACAAGGGACTCAGTGCAGACAGAAAAATCCAAATTTGGGCTGCTACAGCCAGCCTGGGCAGTTACTTTTTCCAAACTCTGAGCCTGGGGGTGAGATAAGAACACTCAGGGCGGGACAGGTCGGGGAAGAGATGAGTGACAGAAGCCCTGGTTCTGCTACGGGAAGGCCTTTAAAACCAGGCACAATCCAGAAAGACTGAGTCCTATGAGGAGCAGAAAGACAAGGTCACAACCCACATCCCTCCCCCCATGCCAGGCACGAAGGACACCTTCCACTAACGAGGAAGTCGAAGGAGAAGCCCCACGGTCCCAAAGCCAGGGCTCCGCATCACAGGAAGGCATGGCATGCTGTGAATTGCATAGCACCAACTGCAGAGCTTGTTCAAAACGCAGACCAGCTGAATCAGAGTCTCTGGGGATGGGCCCAGAAATGTGCATTTGGACGCTGCCCAAACAATTCTCGTCCTCTGAGTTCTGGAAGCATTGCCATAAATGGTTTGCCCTGCTGAAGCAGAGCAATTCAAATTACCCAGTCAACTCTTTGTGAGGTCTTCCAGGCTCTGGACCCTGTGCTAGCGGCTGACCTTCTTGGTATATGCAGTTTGGGAAGCTGGGGGGATGACTTGTGTGGCCTCCTATCCCTACAGTGGTAGGGAGTAGACCCTAATCCATGAAGCATCAGCTGAGAAGCTGTTGCTTAGTCCAGCAGAGCTGCCTTCCGAGTTAGAAACTGGCCTTGGCCTTGGCGTCAGACTGGAGCTCATCTTCAGTGCGCTGTGAGGGAGGCAGGTGGGTGAGAGGGAGAGGCCGGGTCACCCGGGGAACCTGGTACTGTCCCGCTCCCACATCTCACTGCATACATCACTTTCATATCTACCTCTCCCTTCCTTCCTACTCAACTTTTTTACAGATTCCCAGAAGCACAGACGCTCGTGTGTAGAAGGAATATTAGAGGTCATCCAGCTCAGGCCCCACCTGATACAGTCCTGTCGTTCATTTCTCTGCTGTCTTCTTCTCTCTGCTAAATTGTGAGGTCTGCCCAGGGTCATCCCCAAAAGGCACACGCTTGTCTGTACTACATGGCAGCTAAAAGGTTGTTGATCTATATCCCAGAGCCAGTAAGAGCCACAGTGAGGATCTCGTATATCCAAAATCTGGCACTTAAATGGCACTTAAATGGCCGGTAGAGCTGCCTCTACTTCCCCAGAAAGACTATATGGAAGTCCAGCCTCCCCCAGAGAATACTGGGGGCATGCTGCATCCCCTTACACTATGTTGATGGCATTCGATCTTGCTTTCAAACTTCGCTTCCCAAAAGGCACTAATACTGGAAGTAGAGTTACTTCTGATTCCAGCTCATCACCTCTAACCACCCTCAGGAACCATGGTGTCATAGAAAAGTCACTGCTCATGGCCCTGCTGGGGGGAGGTGCATGGAGAGGGAGTGGTCAGAGATCAAAGCCCGGCCGTCTAGTCAACCTTGGTTTTCATCCCTGCAGGTATGTCTGATGTCCAAGTCATGTGCTCTTTCGTTCAGAGCACCCACTCACCAAGGGCAGGACCATTATCTGTTGAGGTCATGGTTGGATCCTTTACAAATACTCAAAGAAGCCAATATGCAAGAGCCTAAGAGGCAGAACTTGGCAGTCAGGCGCAGCAAACAGTGCAGAAGCCACAGCTTAGACCAATTTCCCACCTGAGCCATGGAGGAAAAGACTGTGAGCCATCATAGTTGCTTCCACGACCCTCACAGACAACACCATCGTCATCTGGCACCAACAGCAGTTCAGCTCCCACCATGAATGAGAACCATCTGCTGTGCAGTCCTGGTGACACAGGGTCTCCTGAAAGAGGTTTAATTCAAGATTCTACTGAGTTAAGGCATTTCAGTGAAAGAACAATGGCTTGCAACCAGAAACCTGATTTAGCCATTAACATGCTGTGATCTCCCTGGATTCTGTGTCTGAATCTGGAAAGTGGGGGGCTTAGCAGTGAGGATAAATGAAATCATGCCTTTACTGTTATCAGAGCTTCCTGAAGAAGAAACCTGCATACAACGTTGTGATATTAATGACATACTCAGGTGCTTCCTAAGGTTTGGAACTAATATTAAAGGGCTGGCTGTTTCAACTCCTCAAGATTACATCAAGCAGAATGTCCTGGCATTAAAGGAATGCCCTGCTCTCATCTTTACCTGGATTTTCACCATTTGCATTGGCTTCCTGATGGCAGGAGCTATCGCTAAGTAACTTGGTCCCAAGGATATTAATTGACTTCCCAGTTTGGTGACGTTCACTTGCACACTCTCTCTCTCTCTCTCTCTCTCTCTCTCTCCCCCCCACCCTGTCCCTCTCCTTCCCCTTCTCCCTCTCCCCCTCCACTTTGTGGAGTTGATGCAGGCAACACCTCAACAGCTGTTGCCTCAACTGCCGCAGCAGCAACAGACAACTGCAGCCTCAGCGGCAGAAGAGGCGGCGGCGAGCAGAGCCTCAGAAGCCTTCCCTTCTCTTCACTTCAGCAAATGAGAAAAGCTACGCCAAGTGATGGGGAGGGGGCTGGCTGCTCTAGAACCTCAGCTCTCCTCCAGGAGCCTGGCACCGGGCACGGGAGTTGCCATGAACACACACACCAGCAGGGCGGCTTCCAGCTGGCGCGGGGAGTGGCACCCTCAGCGTTGTTGGGAGGAGCTGGGAAGAAAGGGGCCAGAGCAGCTTCTGGCTAGAGCTGAGAGGCAGCCATGACAAGAGGGGCGGGCGATCTCAAAGCCATAAGGTAGCACCGTGGAGATGAACACAACCCCTAACAAGGAAATCCATCTGTCTTTGAGACTCAGGAAGGGAGAATCCTTTCCTGAAGGTCACAGGGGAATGGAAAGGCCAAACTTTTCCAAAGGACCCAGGCTCTGCTTCAGAGAGCTGGAAACAGAGACGGTCGGTAAATAAACACAAGACGCCCAAGTAAACAGGTTCTCTCAGCCCTCTGAGCAATGCCAACCTGAGCCATGCTTCTGGACAAAGCACCCAGCCAATAATCCATGTCCTCACAGTACGTAACGTTTGGGTAAGACGTTAGATTTGCAAACGCCTTTCAGACAAGGCTTTACGTGTCAGTACGTTTGCTCAGGATTGCAGACCCTGCTCTCCACGGAAGCATCTCCTGTCAGTGGAAGCCCCAGTATCTCTTTGGATCAAACTGCTTCTCCATTCCTTTCCCCTACATCACACCCCTGGGACTTTGGGCTCCAAGAGTGGGAGGCCAGCACCCCCCGCAACCCAGTCCAGACCAAGAGGCCTCCTCTCCTCTCCCAGCAGGCACTCGGCTAAAACATCTGAGAAGCAAGCACCCAGAGCAAGTGCAGGGAGGAGAACAGTGAACGCTGACTCTGATAAACAAGCAAGGGGACCAACGCAGGCAAGAGTTAAAGCAAGCTCTGGACCCAGATGGCCTGGATTCAGAGCTGACTCCGTTCCTACCAGCTATGTATTCCTGCACGTGTTTTTAACCTCTGCGCCTCAACTTCCCCATCCAGAAAACAAAGATGGTTACAGCAGCACTCACGCCACTGTTGAGGGACTCGGGCGAAAGAGTACAGGGCGGGGCCTAGCATGTTCCTGGGCCCTAGTGAATGGGTAGTAACAAATGGCACTATAATGGGGCGGTGGGGTCAGGGCAGGTGGCATTTCCACAGGACAGGTGGAGACCTGCAGTCAAGGAGGCAATCTGGAACTGCACGAGGTATAGGAGACACGCCCTTCCTATGCCACTTGGTAAATTTCCGAAAAAGAAGTCTGCCTGTGGACACACAACTTGCACTGACTCGAGGTTCCCATTACCTTATTGAAATGTCCCTTCTTCCTCTGGTCACCTTTTTTAAAGTCCCTGAATTGTAGCCCAGAGGGGCCCTCTGTGAGCCCTTGACCCCTGGGCTCCTTGGTGAAATGAGACTCCAAGAAGAGCAAGCGGGAATGGCAGGTGAGTCTCTCCTCTCCCTCACCCCTCCTCCCTCCGCCCTGAGCATCTTCCTCCACCAGGTCCCCGACACCTGTTGCGGTGAGTGCCAAGTCTTCCCCAGTGCGCCCCTCCCTCCATCCTGGGATTCCCCCTCCCGAGCCCACACCTGTATTTGTTAATCAAGCCGTGGAGGACGCGGTAATTGCCCAGCAGAAAACACGGGTGCAGATGTTAGGATGCGCCAGGGCAAAAGCACTAAATGAGATTCTTGTTTTCCAAACAGAGCCCGACATTTAATTACAGCCTTTCCCAGTGCTTATTAAAAACCCTTATTTTTTCCTTATTGTTTTCCTGCGTGGCGCAGATTGAATCAGCCACTGCTGTTGTCTTGTTTTAGGAACGTTCATAAAAAGAACTGATGTGGAAAATTGCAAACACAGATTGTACCCAAACAATATCTTCTCCCTTTGCCTTTCTTTCTGGTCTTTCTTCCTCTGAATAACAACACCGGAGCTTGTATGCAGCGCACATCCAGGCTCTTTCCCGACAGCCAACAGCCAAACGGGGTCTTTTCGACACGCAGACACCACCCCTGCACCTGCCTGAGAAAAGAGTGTGGAGGCGACTGAGCCTCGCTCTGAGGCCAGGAGGGGCAGGAACACACATCCTGTGGGAAAGGGGAGGGGACAGGTGAGAGGGGGGCCTGGAATCACAGACCATCAAAGCCAAAAGGGCCCTCAGCAGGAGTGGCCATTAAGTCCCCAGTCAGGTGTGCAAACAGCTGGCCCAGAGAGGGGAAGTGATAGAACGAGGACAAAACCAATTCTCCTGCCCAAATGGACTGGAGAACTTTCCACTAAAATACACAGCCCCCTCTTGCTTCTTGGGAGACTTGTATCCAGAAAGACCCTTGGACTCTTCTTTTTAACCCACAAAGTTCCTCATCAGAAAAGCGGGGGTGGTTTCTGGATGCCTCCTCAAGTGGAACATCCCACCTTGGGAACCAGCAGCGCTTCCTGCAAGTCCCATCACTGTTCCAAGGGGACCAGGTCCAGGTCACAGCCAGATATAGTGCCACCCAGACGCTCAAAAGCTTAATGGCCCACTCACCTCTGAATGCTGCCGCCTTTTGAAAAACTAGCCTGTTTCCCAGGCCTTTCTGCAAAAGTCTCCAGGGACAAAGTCATAAGGACACACTGGGGAAAGAGACTGGATCCCCGGGGGCGTTCCCAGGTCTCCACCGGAGCACCCCTGCCACCTTCTCCTGCTTGCCCCACTCGCCACCACTGCGCCACCAACTGGACTAGGAGCCCAGTTTCTGAAGGGGCAGCGTCTCCTCACTCCCCGGCATCTTCCCTCCCTGCTGCTCTCCTGACAGGCGTGGGGAGGGAGGGCACAATTAGTGCCAATTTACAGGAGTGATGTAGGCACGGGGAGGTTTCTCACTGAACAAGGAATAAAATTCTCTTCCTTCTCCTGTCCCCTGTTTCTCATAAGTCACCAGCAGCATTCTGGTGAGTTAACTCACCCATCCTCCATTCTCCTCAATATCCCTTTCCTTGTCAGGAACGCAGGGGAGAGCAGGGGGATGGAGCTGGTCCCCGCTGTCCCTGCTCCAGGCAGAACCCTGCTGAACTCACACTCTGCCACACTCTGCCCACCAGGACCCTCCCAGCTGAGGAGGGGCCTGTCTGTCCTTAGATAATGGGGCCGAGGCCGCGGCCATGTGACTACAGAAGAGGACTCTTGATCTCCTCCTGAAGTTCCTCCTGAACTTCTCGGTCCTCCAAATCCAATTTTTCAACCTCACACAAGGAGGATAGGAGTTGGGGCAGAAGGAACCACGGAAAGAGAAGGCAACCAGCAGGTTCCTCTCTGACCCTCCCACCCTCACAGAGAGGGGAGGTCAGAAGTAGACCTCAAGGGGCATCCGGACCCAGTGCCCTGGTGTGCACGGCATCTTGTCCCTTTGGGGCTGGGGGCCACCCAGGAGCCCGGGTGAAGTGTGGCAAAGCCAAGAACAACTTCAACAATCTGGTGTCTCTGCTGATAATCTCACCAGCAGAATCATGAACTTTGGAGCAAAAGGGCTAGGCCAGATGCTCTAATTGATTCTCCATTTCACCTTCTTTCTCCAGAGCTGGCAAAGCTAGAAACTACACTTTCCAGACCATCTTGTAGCTCAGTTCACTTTCAGTCAATTAGATGCATTCCTGCCAGATTTAGAGAGAGGTGCCCCGGGGGTCGGCATGTCTCTGCAGAGCTGTGGTCAGACAAGCAGGGCCAGGCAGACACAAGGGCTGGTGATGGCTGGGATCCAGGGTCCAGGGTCACATGACTGGTTTCAAGGGGGGGGGGTGGCCGTGATGGTGACAGCAGAGGCAACCGTGATGGGGCAGTTTCCCTACCCGTAGCCTTCAACTTCATTTAGCTCTTCCAGGGATTTTGTAAAGTCCTCATTCTCTGTATAAAATCCCTTTCTGCTTGAAATACCTAGAGTGGTTTCTGTTTCCTGCCTTAAAGACTGACTACAACATTACATACACATAGGGTCTATAGAGGTCTTTGTATCCATTTTGCATCTGAAGCCCAGAGAAGAGAAGTGACTTCCCCAAGGACCCACAGCAACTTACAAGAACATCTGGGACTGGACTCAACCTTCCCCAGTCTAACCCAGAGCTCATTTCAGCAGCAGGTGACGAGGAAAATAACTGTCCCTTTAAAACAGTCTTTCTTCTCTCCCCTAAGCCCTGTCCTCCCAGCCCCCATGGGTGTGTACGTGTGAGTCCATGTGTAAATTCACAGGCATAGCCACGTGTGTGCCCGGCACACATTAACACAGCACACACACCAATACTGAGGTGTTCTGTCCCTGGTGCCGCCAAAGTCCAAGTGGCTCAGCTGCAACCTCTGGGCTGTGGTTCTGCTAAAGTTCTTTCAGGGAACAAGCTTTCATTTCATGGACAATTCAGAATCTCCATTCAGAAGAAATGATGTTTTGCCAGACATTTTCCCACTTGAGAGACGGTCAGAATTCACGGTAAGAGCTGATAAAGGCAATGTAAGTCAGCAGCTTAGAAGAACAAATACGAATGCTGAACCGATGAGAAAAGTCTCTGAAAGTGATGCAGCCGAAAACGTGTCTCTCCCTGGGGATGCTACTAACAGCCTGTCACCTGGGGCCCAGAGCAGAGCTCCACCAGCCAAAGACACGCTTACAGACAGGGTTCACATCAACCGGCTCCCCGGAGCTGTGGGCGTGGGTTTTTCAGTTGGGCTCCACTGGGACTTTAGGAAGTTGTGGCCACGTCTTTGGCTTGGGCAGAGCTTCCTTCCAAGAATGGAAAACTCTTGGACCTTAGGGAGATGACAGTGTCCAATGGAACAGCAAACATGGGAAGGGCATGTGGAGGAGGAGGGGGAATGGAAAGAGATCCCACCGGGGAGCAGTGTACTTGAACTTCAGAGCGTCCATTATTATTCTCCCCCTCTTCCAGCTCTCCTTTTCTGAGTCCAAGATGAGCTGCATTATAAGAATCAATGTGGGGGGCTTCCCTGGTGGCGCAGTGGTTGAGAGTCCGCCTGCCAATGCAGGGGACACGGGTTCGTGCCCCGGTCTGGGAAGATCCCACGTGCCGCGTAGCGGCTAGGCCCGTAAGCCATGGCCGCTGAGCCTGCGCGTCTGGAGCCTGGAGAAGATTCCCCAGCTCTACCAGCCCTGGGGGCTAGGGCAGGCCAAGGGGTGCCTTCCTGTCGAAGCCCTCCCCCATCCTTCTCTATACCCCACAGCTCGGTGAGCCACAGAGTCCTTTGCCCCAAAGCTGGTCTACAGACCTGGCCCACCCATGGGAATGCTTTTATCAGACTTTATCAAAACGAAAAAATAAAAATAAGGATCATACAGGATATATGTGTGTGTGTATGTGTGTGCGCGCGCGCGCGCAAGGTTGCCAACTGTCCTTTCTTGGGCAGAGTTACCCTTCGTTCTGAGATTACTCCCTTCCTGGGAAGAGTCCCTTTTTCATGTTAAAACATTGTTTCTTTTACATATTGATAATAATAGTAACAGTAGTTTTGTTGTTGTTGTTGTTAAGTCAGTGTTTCTTATCCTGTTCTTTTTTAACATTCTTGCTTTGACCAAAGAAGTCAGCTCTCTCATGTTAGCCCTGCTTGGTCGGTTTTTTTTTTACTGGTCTGTGCAGTACAGAGGCCAACACCTCACCCCTTCCCTCCCCGTCACCTTTGCAAGACTCAGGCACAGAGGCCCAGCGTAGGCTCTGCCCTCCTCTCCTCTCGGGGGGCCCCCCTTCCAATGCAGCCAAATGAGCATGCAAAATGAGCCAAATGAGAGAACCATTCTTCGGACACACACACACACACACACACACACACACACACACACACACACACACACACACACACACACACACACACACACACACACACACACACACACACACACACACACACACACACACACACACACACACACACACACACACACACACACACACACACACACACACACACACACACACACACCACCCCCCCCCCCCCATCGCATCATAAACTGCAGCCCGTATCTCTGCAAGCCTCCACTCAGATTGTGCTCCCCCATCACCCCAGGCCACAGGAATGGGCTCTCCATACAGAGGGGCCCCCACTAACCGAGTTTTTTCCACCTTCATCCTGCAGCCAACCACCCCAGCAAGCTGCAGGCTCACCCACTACAAAAGGAGGAAACTGAGGAAGGAGGTGGGTTCCCTTTGGGTTGGGAATGGGAAGAGATTCGGGGACTTTTTTGGGGGGTTCTAGCCACTGTCTGCTTCTTTTCCCCAGGCTTTGAAACACTGCTGGGAAGCCTTCCCACCAGGATGTCAGCATAGCCGGACAAGGGCCTGATGACCAACAGGGGGGACAAGGGAGAATGACACGGGGAGAAATCCAGCTTCACTGTTGGAGCAGAGCAGAGCCGTGCACAAGAACAAAGGGAGACGTGGAGGCTGAGGAGGGAGGGCAGGGAGGACATCTTCGCCAGGACTCCATCCCGGAAGTTTACTAGGGAAGCAGCAGACGATCTGAGGAGACCCCACAGAGTCAGGGGCCCAGGCTGTCACGATGACGTGATCAGTGGGCAGCACTGGGGTGCCCCTCACAAACTCCCCAGCCCCTCCCAGAACACTCTCTCCTGGCTCTGGAGACAATGCCTCATCTGTCCATCACGCGCCTGCTGCCCATCCCTGGGCAGCTTCAGATCTCAGACCACAGGGCGCCCTGATGTACCCGCAGGTCAGGGAGAGCCTGAGCTCACTCTCCATGGAGTCATGCACTTCCGGTTACCATAGTTACCACAACCCCTTCTGCCGCCTCCCATGGGTCAGAACTCAGACCCGGCTTCTCCCTCCCCAGCGGCCTGGCCTCCCTGTGGAGCCTGGCAGGTTGTCCTCAGGCATACAGAACAAGTCCCTTCTCCTCGGCCTGTGTTAGGGCAGACTCGGAGCCAAAACTCCTCTGCTCATCACAGCATTTTTGCCTCCATCCCTCACCTTCAATCTGCCAGGCCAAACCCAAACTGGCTCTGGGTTGCCATGGCAACTCATCCCGTAATCACATATGCCCTGACCCCAGAGCTAAGGGACTAGGATCTGTGCTTATAATTCTTTGGGGTGGCCATGGAAGAGGACAGTAGGTGTGGGGACACCGAGGCGACAGCACAGATGGAGGGGCTCTTTCTACAGTAAAAAATGAGCATACGCAGATGAGAAACAAGACGTTTCTTGATCTGCCTACTTTTCTCTGGTCCTGACTGGCCTTAGCCCAATCCAGGCACCAACTTCTCTCCCCTGGACTAAACTAGTAGCAAACAGGACCAGAGAAACATGGGAGCAGCCTCCTAGCTGGTCTCCCTGACTCCATGAGAGGCCCCTATAACCCACTCTCTGCCCACAGCCAAGGGTTGTTTTATAACTAGGAAACGGGTTGTATCAGCCTCTACAAGACAACCTCCAGGGACTGCCTCTTGCCCTCAGGATAAAGTCCCCTCCTGGGGCCAGGCCCTTTGTGATCAGGCTCCAGCCACCACTCTGGTCCCAGCTCTCGTTTCATCCCTGAGCCCTCAAACCCTGCCCTGTTCTCTATGATCCAGTCACCCTGAACTTCCTGTAATTCCCCAAACGGACCTTTCTCTGCCCTCTGAGCCTTTGCATATGCTGTTCCCTCTGTCTAGACTGCTGATCCCCTTTGTCTAGCTAATACCTGTTCAGTCTTCATGGCTTACCTTAGTTACCACTTACTCCAGAAAGCCTTCCCTGATACCCGCACCAACTAAGCTGGGAGCCCCCGCATGTTCTCTCATGGCCCTTTATCCTCCCTCTCTTTGAGGATTATCATATGTATTAGCCAGTCTACCTCCCCACCCAACTAGAAGCTTCCCAAAGGCAGGGATGATTGTCTTTACTGGTATCTGTATCCCTAACTCTAAGCCCCTTGCACAACACAAGAGCCAAGGAATTCAATGTGTGGATGAATGAATGAACGAACGAATGACATGAAGATGGGAGGGGAGCTCCTGTGTGTACTGTCAATATATCAATTCAATTACAGAAAGCTAATGTAAGATATGCTGAATGATACCTCTCCAGTTGCCTTGGCTTGCAGAATCAGAGCTAAGGCCTCAAACCTGAAAATAACAGGCATGAAGTTACTTCCTACCTTCTTACAGAAGCTTCCAGAAACTTATGAGAAGGCTCTATCTCTAACTACTCTCACATCTTCTTCCCCAAACACAGTTTATATGAACAGAAGACAAGAGAGAAGTCAAGATAATTTTCAGAAATCCGGAGTTAAAGCCCTGGGGCAAAGAACACTGTGGACTTTTCCTCCCTTTCCCGTGGGGAGGGGAGGAAGATGCTTCCCTGAATCTGAGTCAAGAGAAGGCAGCTCCAACAGAATCAACTGTAGATGCCGAAAGTGCCTGCAAGAAGGAGATGCTGGATCTCATTCAACCCTAGCAGAAGGGTTGGGTCTGCCCCTGGTCCGTTTGGACACCTCTTTCCCCTCCTCCCCAGCCCCCAGGGCACGGACAGCCCAGAGCGTGTTCCTACTGCACTGCTAAGGACGAAGACTTCTGCTCCTAAGAGAGCAGCCAGCCCCTGGCTGCACCGAAGCATCTGGAGGAGAGCAGAGGACCACTGATTCCGATGGGTAGCGCAGATGAAGGGTACACCAGACCAGACCAGGACCCCTTTATTTCCTCAGGGGGCCGGAAAGCCAGGGCTCTGTCTGAGATGTCACTAGGGGATGGGAGGGGAGACTCGTCCTGTATCCCTCTTTGTATCCCTCTAAGTCCAGACTGTTCAATAACCCAGTTTCATCAGGAGAGAGGGTAATTTGTTCATTGTTTGGGTCTGGAGAAGTAAGGGCACTGGGGAGTATAACCATGAAAGAGTTCTCCCCCAGGGCTGGAGATGAGCTTCCAGGCTCCCCATTCCCCTGTTATTTCAATTATAAAAGATTCAGTTTCTGGATGAAGGTTGGCATTAAGGTCAGTCATGTAAATGCTGAATCTACACCAAACGCTGCTTCCAGACAGCCGGAGAAGACAGGATGGCTGCAGCACGGCGTCCTGAAGCAAATGCAAAGCAAGCCCAACTCAGCCGCACACATGGCAGCCCCGGCTCTACTCAGCTCTGGACAAGAACAGAACTCACACCTCTGAATCCGGAAATCGCATTTCTTCCCAGCCAGCCCCCATCCAAGAGGAAAACTTCACCCCTTTTGGTTCCTAAAATGATCTGTTCTCCTCTCCCCTCCCCTCTTCCCTGCCTCCAGCTCCTTCGGTCTAAATATTCATGACGTCATGAGTCATTAACATGCCTCCCAGGGTATCTTTAATAAATATGCTGAGGGAGAAAGGCTCCTGCTTGAATATTAGGTATGAAATTTATAAGACAAATAATTCTCCTAATTAAGGTGAATTTAGTCTTGTGCATTAGATTAAGAGAAAGAGAGGGAGAGTAAAAAAGGGAGCAGTGGCCACCAAAAAGCCCAGGGACCCGGCAGCAGAGCTGAGCTCAGCCATTTTAAATTCTAGCAGTGCATCCTCTGCTCCTTGGGACAGACAGCTCTGCAGCATCTCTGGGGCCAGAGCCAGGTAGCCAGGCAGGGCTCAGAAAGTATTCCTTCTTTTACCCCATCCCAGGTCCCTGTACAGAGGCCAGACTCTAATGCTTGATGTCCATCCAGAGAAATGGGACCTCTAGATCATTCTAGAGGGCCTGGCCTTGCAACCCCCAACCCAAGGGTGAGGTCCCCAGCCCTCGGCCAAGTCATCCTATCCAAGAGCCATCCTCCAGGACATTCATTCTCCATGTTTCCTTCCCACCGGGGTCCCGGGGTGCCTGTGAGTTTCTGTAGCTCTGGGTTGATTTCACGATGAAATTTGCCCAAAGCATTTTCACTGCTGTTACGGGCTGTTCACCCCTGGCCTGTTCATTATCCCCTAAAAAAAAGTCCCTCCCGGGACTTCCCTGGTGGCGCAGTGGTTAAGAATCCACTGGCCAATGCAGGGCACATGGGTTCGATCCCTGTTCCAGGAAGATCCCACATGCCGCAGAGCAACTAAGCCCGTGAGCCACAACTACTGAGCCCGTGTGCTGCAACTACTGAAGCCCGCGTGCCTAGAGCCTGTGCTCCTCAACAAGAGAAGCCACCGCAATGAGAAGCCCGTGGGAAGTGGCTGCTAGTATAAGCTAACTTTCACTGGTAATGGGAGGGAAAACAGCCTCTGGCCCTTTCTGCAAAGGAGAAAAGCAGAAAAGTGCTCTGAATTCCAAATGGAAAAACAGATCAAAAGAAGGTGGGGCATCCCTAAGACCAGGAAGAGGATGCTGCCTCTGCTCCCTGCGACACGGGATCCAGGAGACCCTTGCTGCTCAAAGCCAGGCGGGGACAGCACTGCGGCACTCAAGAATAAAACCAGGGAACAGAAGAGCTCCAGCCCTCTTGGGGGCAAGTGAGTGCAGGCAGAGCTCAGCCCAGATAAGGGCCTGAAGCTGACGAAACCCAAAGAAAATACAGATTTCTCAGTGCAGCAGAGTGACAGGCAGGATCTGATCTGGGATGGGGCTGCCTTAGAAGAGCTGGACCAATGTTCCAGGAGCTGAGGCTTCTCCGCACAAGACTTGCAGAAGGATGCTTCTCACGCACCTGTAGTGCCCACCCAAAAGCAGCCTGGGTGAAAAGTGAAATCAAGAGTATGATCACAGCAATGCTTTATAAATATGCACAGAACACACTGGAAAGAAACACAGCTAGTGCTCACAGTGGTTATCTCTAGGTCACAGAATTGCGGGTGATTTTTATGTATCTTCCCCATCAGCCTTCCCCCTTAATTACTCTATTATTCTTAAGCATCTGTATGCTATAAATCCTTACGCCTGCAGACTCCTGTTGCATTTTAAATAACCAGTCTGAAAGCACGTTGTCAATAACTTCCTACAAGAGGGTAAGGAGCAGACAGACACGGGCTGCAACCGTAGGTAGCGGCTCCAGACAGACCCACAGGAGACGAGGGGCTGGTGGCTGGACACAGGGCCAGCTGGTCAATACCCTTGGAGCCAGGCCCAGAGCTCTATA
This sequence comes from Globicephala melas, assembly GCF_963455315.2. Lineage (NCBI taxonomy): Eukaryota > Metazoa > Chordata > Mammalia > Artiodactyla > Delphinidae > Globicephala > Globicephala melas. Next base: position 20,766,286 of record NC_083322.1, read on the forward strand.
CCTGGAGGATCGCAGGCAGAAATCCCATCAAGAACGAGAACGGGGAGAAGCCAAGAAGGCCGAGAAAGCAAAACACTGAGATTAAGGAATTCTGCTTGAGGAGCTGAGCTCAGTCTAGAAAGGGAATCTGGTTTGGGAGGGAGGGGAGCAGAGGGTACAGAATTAAAGGGGCACATGCAGAAGAGTGGGGTGCACCTGGCCTTGGTGGGGCACCCAGTAATTAACCCTGGGAAAGGAGGGCAGAATATGGGGGTGGGAAGGCCTGAGGCAGAGCTGGGGCATTCTCAGGTTCATCCATCAGGGTCAGGGACGTGCTCATTTGAGCTGGGCTGCGTGGGGGGCTGGAGAAGCCACCCGAGCCCTTCTGGCATTTCCTCTGGCGTCTGCATCCATTATGTTTGCTGATGTTCTCAGGAATTGGATTTTAGACTCCTGGGAGGGAAAGGACAGGGATAACGGGATTACAGCACTTCCTGGGCTTTCAACACACGCACGCCATACAGAGCGTCACAGCAGGAAGGTGAGCTCCGGAAGGAGCTGGCTCAGGGCAGCAGCTGAGCCCCCTTCCCCCAGAGTCACTCCACCGGGGACACGTGAGTGGCCACCCTCTGAAGCTGCTGTGGCCTCTGCAGGCATCCTGCAGGACTTCTGACTCCTCTCAGCGCCCCCGCTCCCAACTTCCACCCCCAGGAAGCAGCTTCAACATACATACAATGGAAGGGGATGGGGGGGATGCCAGAGTGCACCGCCCACATCCACTCAGGACTGCAGGTCTGGCTTGGCTTGGATCCGTGGCACCCGAGAAAGCAAGCTTGCCAACTCCTCCTTCACCGTCAGAGATCACAGGGCGGGTATAAAGCTTTGCATTCCTTCATCCTACAGATTGTTACTGAGTAGCTAGTACTGGGCCACAGACACAAAATGTCACTGCCCTCACTGAGCTTGCATTCCAGTGGAAGATGGAAAAAAACGAAACAAGCACAGACATGCACAAAATCTTATCTCCCCAACCTCTTAAGTTTAGAGTGTCCCAGGGCTCAGTCCTTCGACCTCTTCTGTCCTCTCCTGTCCCCTCCTCTCTGCTTCCCTTGTCCTGTCCTCTCCTCCGCTCTCCTCCATCTATACCCACTGATGGCTCGCATATGTACATCTCTAGCCTAGGTGTCTCCCCTGAACTCACACCTATATCCTAATGTCTACTCGATATCTCCACTTGGATATACACATACAACCTTAAATTTAATATATTCAGGACTGAACTTCCAATCTTCCTCTCCCCACTAAATCCCCCATCCCAGTTCATGAGAACACAATCCTTGCACTTGCCCAGGCCTAAAATCTTGAAGCCACCCTTCACTACTCTTCTTTCTCACACCCCATACCCAGTTTGTCAAGAAATCGCATAGGCTCTACCTACAGAATTGACTCAGAATCCAGCTGTTTCTCCCTTTACCTCTACCATCTGAGGTGAACCACCACCACCCTTTCTCACCTGGATCACTGCAATGGACCCTCAGATGGTCTCTGCTTCCAGCCCTAGCCCTAGAGTCACTTCTCAACTCAGCACCCAGAGGGATCCTAGGTGGCGGGCATCACATCTCTGGCATTTCCCAGGCATGGACAGTCACCTGCCGATGGCCAGACAAACCAGGAGGGCTCAGGATCTAACACTAAATCCATCTAATGGGGCACAGCAGTCCCAGGAGAAAGTGCTCCTGTTTTAGGGACCAACAGAAAGAGTCCTTGTGTCCACAGGCAAGCTCCATATCTCAGGGACAAGACAACCTCCGGCAGAAGTCCAAATAATAGCAAGCAAAGCAAAGTCTGAGACAAAGATATGGGATGTTCTAGGGGAAAGAAAGGTACAACAATGGGACACTTGCTCGGGAGATTCTCAGCGGACAGAAAGCAGCGTGGAGTGGAAGAGGGTCCTCCAGAAAACCATTACCCTGACATTGGAGCTGCTAAGGAAATCCTCTGGGTCTCTTTAATACTGACTTACTCAACACTGAGGGGAACCAAGATGCTCCTTCTGCCTCTGTCTCAAGGAGCCATAATCCAGACTGAGACCAAAGACACTATCAGGCCAAGGGGCTGTCGGGGGGTGGGGTGGGAATGTGATGTGGGAGGAGGTAAAAGGCTGGCACCTGAAATTCTGACACTTATTCTTGAGGACACGAGGGTCTGAGCCTCCTGGCCTTTCCTTTAAGATGGTTATCTACACCTGCTCATCCCTCAGCCCACCAAGAGGGCTGGTCATGAAATGGGCCCAGGACTTCCCCCAACTCCTTTTCCCACGCCCCACTCCCTAAAAAACTAAACAGGAACCAAGGTGGGCCAAAGAGAAAGGAGGTGTGAGCAGGAAAGCTTGGGCTTGGATATGAGGGAACCCACACCCACCTAAGGTCGGACTTGATTTCCTAGGAGCTGGAGTTCTACAGAGGGGCTTAGGGCCCAATCCCTGCCATAGTGACCAACAGTACGTATTTGTGGGTTATACAGTCAACGTAGCTTTCCCTACTGAACCCGACATCCAGCTAGCTCTCTCTAGAGTTACAACTCATGATTGCAGTATAAGGCATGGACAGTGGCGTGCCAGCAATCTGATTAGAAAACTAGATGGTGGAGAATGGGTCTGCGGTCTCTTACTGCCTGACAGTCAAGGCCACATGCATTTGCATTGGTTTAAACTTCCCTCTGAAGCACCAAACGCAAATATAGAGACCCTGGAAACCACAGCTCCCAGCAGTATGTCTGCCTCTGTGAGCTGGCAGTAGCCTCCCCATGTCCACACCCAGCACCACCCACAGAGAAAATGCCATGTCCCTTTGCTCCTACTCCCGCCTCCAAGGTCCACCTCCCCTAAGCCCCCACCCCCCAATCTCTCCATCCTCTACTTCCTGCTTCTTGGGTTGCCCAGAGCGACACCATCGCATCCAGAAGCTGCCTCAAAATCTTCAACTCTCGAGCATCCTAGAGAGGACAGGCGGGTAGGGGATTATGTCTGGCAGCTGCCTGCTCTGTTTCCTCTCAAACCTCCACTCTGGCTGTCTTGGAAATCACTGATTAACTCCCACAGTGGTTGGCAATTAACCAGTGAGGCCTGGCAGAGCCTCAGTACTGGATGCTGCCTTGCTCTGCTTGGTGGGGAAGGGAACCCCATAGGAGGAGGGTGCAGGAGGGCAGGACGTCATGCAAGTGCCCACTTCCCAAGGCCTGTGTACACAGCAATGCCTCCCTTCTGGGCATGCAAATGCCTAAAGATAGCTGTAATTACTTTTCCAGAGGGGGAGCACACGTCTAATATACTCTGTGTGTGATCAAATATGTAAGCTCAAGGGCAGAGAAGGGGGCGTGGAACGCTGTTGTTAATACTGTTTGCCATAATCACGTTGCACTGGTATCCAGTCTACAAACGATAATGGAATCAGAACGTCCACATGGAGACTTGGCCCAGGAAAGAGGTCACCAAAATGGAGGGAAACAGCCTTGCTAGCCACCTGATTTTTTACCTATATGCCAACATCAGTTTGGATGTAAGGAAAGCCTTCACACTCACAAAGTCAGGAGAAACTTTTTTGTGGACAAATAAAAGCACTCTAATCAGATGTCTGCTTAAGAATAGTTTTTAGATTGGTTGAGACATTTTATTTATCGATGTTCAAAGACAGTTTATTTATCGACATTTTATTTATCGAGCACAGTCTTGAAAGAATAGCTAATGACATGCTCTAGATAAACTTCCTATTTCCTCATTTTTGAAACAATTATTGGCACTTTATACCCAGGCATGAGAAATACAAAGATAAATATGATGAGGTCCTTGCCTTCACTATTTTCAGCCTTACAAAAATATCAGTGAAAACTTTTTTTAAAAAGTATTCAAATGAGATATTGGACATCATACAGATGCTCCCTAAAAAAATGACTTGAGTTACCATCAGTTTCCAGCAACGTGAGAGATGAGATAGCTGAAAAGCCTCCTGTTAACCAACTACTTAGAAATGCTGGATAAAATAAAACAAATAGTGTTTAAATGCTTGGCTGATCTTTTAAGAAAGCAAGGAAAATCTCTAGAGGAAAAAAAAAAAAAAAGGGAAGAGGAAGCTGAAAACCAGAGTGGGGGTATGGGACATGGTGCTGAGGCTGTGACTGCATGCAGAGCACTTTCTGGTCTTGATTAAAAGAAAAATAAAGCATCCTGGGCTTGAATAGCCATCTAGGTACAAGAGACCAAAGCCATGGGCCGGGATGAAATGGGGAATCACATCTGAAAAACCATAACACTTGGAGGGCTATGGTCTTTGTGCAAGGGTGAACTAGAAAAAAAAAAAAAAATCTATGCACTGCCAAAGGAAAGTGGCACAGAAGCCCGTCTCTCAGGGCCTGGGGGCTGGGTAGCCAAAAAATGTCTTCTTAAAATTTCATAACCACAGGCCCACCTTACACTGACTGCATAGTCTCCAAACCTCTTAACTGAGAAAGTCACATAGAGGGGGCCCCTCTGGCAATGCTCTGAGCCTGTGATGGAAACAAATGTCAACACCCTCCTCTAGAAGGGTACACTCTGATAAACACTGCACAGAATACCACTGACAAAGCTCCATTACATAAAAGCTGATAGACCAAATTACAAAACATGTGAGGAAACAGGATAAAGCAAACAAGAATCATTGGAAACAACAACCGACCCACAGGAGTTTTAGTTCATATAATTATTCGATACAGGCTGTAAAATCAAAAATTCAAATTCATTTGTAATATAAAATAAAGTGTCAGAAACAAGAAAGGAATAAGATAATGTTTTTAAATAGTGTGGAATTTCTATAAATAAATTTTGCAGTCATTAAATTTTAAAACTCAATAAAGTCTACTGTTTCCAGTATAAGAACTTGCAGGACTGTTGGATAGATTTTCCTTCTGAAAAGGAAAGAACTAAATGCTAGACAAGATATTTAAATTTTTCTTTAAGAATCTCAAAGAGCTGACAACTAAGGAACAATCAGGTCAAAAATCTATGTGACAAAGGGAGTCAAGAATTCTGAAGTTACATTTGTCCTGAAGGCATTTGCCAAAGTAAAAGGACTTGAACCTTACGTTTGCTCAGCCTCACAAGGCTTAGAAGACAAAGCCCAAAACCTGCCCAACGTGGAAAGTCCAAGAGTGAACCTCCTCCCATAAGTGTGGGAACCCGAAAGGCTATACCCTCAAGATAAGGAGGCATAAGCCCAGCCCACCCTCACGCTCCCAGGAACTACAAGGAAAGTGGTCTTGGGACAAAGGAAAGCAAGAAGGAAAAAAAAAAAAGAACTATCACTGAAAAACTGTAACCACAAGTCAGATTCGTAGCCCACTTGGATTGTCTAAATAAACTCAAACAATTAATTCAGCTTAAATAGCTTAGGACCAGTAGAGCCCACAGGCATATGGAAGAACTAAACAAAATCTCCTCTGGAAGAATGGATCTTTATCCTAGGACTCAGAGAAATGCCACAAATAAGTACCCATAAAAATACTGCAGCTTACAGTCAAAACTAACCAAGTAGGACTTCCCTGGTGGCGCTGTGGTTGGGAACCCGCCTGCCAATGCAGGGGACATAGGTTCGAGCCCTGGTCCGGGAAGATCCCACATGCCGCGGAGCAACTGGGCCCGTGAGCCACGCCTGCTGAGCCTGTGCTCTAGAGCCTGTGAGCCACAACTACTGAGCCCTCGCGCCTGGGGCCCGAGCTCCACAACGGAAGAAGACACCGCAGTAAGCCCGCGCACCACAACGAAAGAGTAGCCCCTGCTTGTCACGACTGGAGTGGACCTGCACACGGCAATGAGGACCCAACGCAGCCAAAAATAAATAATAAGTAAAGAAACAAAAATGCTATAAAAATTTTAAAAACAAAAAAATAACGAAGTACACAAGGGAGCAAAGCACCATGAATAAAAATAAGCAGAAACAAAAGGCAGCAGAAACAGACCTGCAAAGGCATCATATATTGAAATTATAGTGTTACGTTATAGAAGAAATATGTATTTTTTAATAAAAGCAAGCTTGGAAAAAAAAAAAAGCAAGCTTGCGGCTTCCCTGGTGGCGCACTGGTTGAGAGTCCGCCTGCCGATGCAGGGGACATGGGTTCGTGCCCCAGTCCGGGAGGATCCCACATGCCGCAGGGCGGCTGGGCCTGTGAGTCATGGCCGCTGAGCCTGCGCGTCCGGAGCCTGTGCCCTGCAACGGAAGAGGCCACAACAGTGAGGTCCGCGTACCACAAAAAATAATAAAAAATAAAATAAAATAAAAGCAAGCTTGAAAAAATCTGCAGGCTAACAGAAAACTATTTTCCAAATGACCAAGCAGATTTGAGAAAGAACCACATTGGGAGTCTAGAATTAAAGGTAAATTAGAATTAAAAACTCAGTGGATGGATTTAACAGCAGTGTAGACAAGCTGAAAAGGCAATGAGTAAAGCAGAAGATACATTAGAAGAAAGCAACTCCATGGAAAAAAGGGATCACGATATAAACAGTTTACAGAGAAAAAAACAGAAGGACTACAGGATATCCTTTATCTGCCTAGGATACAGAAAGTTGGAAAAAAGCATCATTCCCAAACTTACAATCAAAAATCACCATGCAGGGCTACCCTGGTGGTGTAGCGGTTAAGAATCTGCCTGCCAATGCAGGGGACATGGGTTCGAGCACTGGTCCGGGAAGATCCCACATGCCGCGGAGCAACTAAGCCCGTGTGCCACAACTTCTGAGCCTGCATGCCTAGAGCCTGTGCTCCAGAACAAGAGAAGCCACAGCAATGAGAAGCCCACACAATTTTTTAAAAATTGCTTAAAAAAAAAAAATCCCCAAGCAATCTGAAAATTGACTATTTTCGTTGAGCCCATCAGAGAGTTGAGGTCACAGGGTACAGGAGGCTTTAGGAAATAGGAAGAGCCTGACAAAAGGGTACAAATTTTCAGTTATAACATGAATAAGATCTGAAGAGCTAATGCATAACATGACTATAACTGATAATACTGTATTGTGTAATTGAAATTTGCTAAGAAAGGAGAACTTAAGTATTCTCACCAAAAAAATAAAAAATAAACGTGAGGTGATAAATTTAGTAATTCACTCAAATGTGGGAATCCTGTCACAATGTATACATATATTAAATATTACAATTTTGTCGATCATATCTCAGTAAAGCTGAAAAAACAAAGTATTTTTAACCAAAATAATTTAAAATGAAATTTTTTTTGACAATGAGAACACTACAAATCAAAAGTTCTGGAAACTGTGCCAGGGGGACATTTCTAGTCTTAAATGCATGTATTAGATAAGAAGAGAGGATGAAAATTTTATAACCACAAAATTGAAAGTCTAAATAAAATGTTTTAGCAAAACGTATAAAAACTGACCCAAGAAAAATAGAATATACACTAATTGTTAAAGTAATTAAATCAGTGGTTAAAACCCATTTTGGGGGTGGGTGAATCCCTGGGCCAGATTGTCTTATAAGCATATTCTACCAAACCCTCAAGAATAAATAATTTCAACCTTATTCAAAAGGTTTTGAACAAGAGAAAAAGGAATAAAACTCATCAACTTATGAGGCTTCCAAAACCAAACAAGGATAATACAAGAAGGAAACATTTCAGGCCAAACTCATTCATAAAAAGAGATGTAAAAATGTTGAATAAAATTTTTTTAACAAACTGAATCAAATAATGTTTAAAATCATAACACATCACAACCATGTAAGATTTATCTCACAAAGGCAAGGCAAATTCAATACTAGAATATCTACCAACATAATAAATCACATTAAGAAAAGGTAGAAAAAGTACATAATGAACAAAATAGAGACATAAATCTTTTGATTAACAAAGCATTAGGTACTTCAAAAATCTTATCAAATAGAAATAGAAGGGACCTTCTTAATAGCCGCCAAAAACTTTATCAAACATTGTTCTTACGGTGAAATAGAAGTATTTCTTTTTAAAATCAGGAACAAGGTATAAGAATACCACCTTCATTGTCTCTATTAAGCATTTTACTAGAAGTATAAAACTGTGATTATCCACAAATAATATGATTTCCATATAGAAGATCCAAGACATTTTAAAAATAATTAAAATTAATAAGAGAATTCAGCTAAGTTGTGGGATATAAAATTATTATACAAAAAACAATCATAATCCTACACATCAACATCAAACAGCTAGAACATTTAATTTTAAAAATACAATTTACAACAGCAAATAAAACTACAAAGTATCTAAGACTAAATCTAAGAAGGTGTGCAAGATCCTTATAGATAAATTATAAAACACTATTTCATGCCATTAAAGATGATCTAAAAAACTGAAAAGTATTCAATGTTAAAGGATAGGAAGACTAAATACCATAAAGATACTGATTTTCCCCAAACAAAAGTATAATTTAGTGAAATTCCAATCAAAAGTCCATAGAAACTGATAACTTCTAGAAGTAAATGACCAAAAATAGTCAAAAATTTGAAAAAGAGAAATCAGGTGGATAGACTTGCCCTCCCTAAAATCAAGACTACTAATAAGGTTATAAGGTTATAGTAATCAAGGTTATAGTAATAAGGTTACAGTAATCAAAACAATGTTGGCATAGGGAGAAACATTAGATTAATTAGGGAGAAGCAAGGGTCCAAAGAGAGACTTACGCATATAAAAATAACTTGATATATGACAGAGGTGGCACTGCAGATCAGCAGGGTAAGAATGGAATATTCAGTCAGTGGTCCTGGAACAACTATCCACATGGAAATATAATTGCTCTAGTTGCTACCTCACATTTTACACAAAAAAATCAGCTGCAAGTGGATTAAGACCTACACGTGAAAAGCAAAACTCTAAAACCTTTAGAAATATTTAAACTACGGGAAAACACCTTGTGACCTGTAGGCTGGAAAGAAATTTCTTAGCAAGACACAAAAAGCACAGACTGTTGAAGAAAAGCCTGATAAATTCAACCAGGTTAAAATTAAAACTTTCAGGGCATCAGATAAAAATACTTAACGTACAAGTCACAGACATAGAGAAGTTACTTGCAATGCACATCAACAATACAAAAATTCCATCTATAATAAGGAACTTCTACAAATAATAAGACAACCACCCAACAGACAAGTGGACAAAGAATATGAGTAGAGCTTCATTAAAGAATATGCCAAAATGCTCAGAAAGCATATTTTTTAACACTCGACAACACCAGAAGACAAGGAACACACATTCAAACCACAATGTAATTCTACTTCATACCCATTAGATTGGCAAAAAATGTGACACTACTGGATGCTGGCAATGATGTGACCCAACAGGAGTTCTCTTAAGGTCCTAGGAAAATTGCTTTGAAGTACAATTGGGCAATACCTAGTAGTGCTGAAGATGCATATAACCATACCCATGGTCCAGCGTCTCCAGCCCAAAATATATCCCCTAAGACTCTTCTAGGTGTGATCAAGAAGACTTATTAAAATGACTATTGTAGTATTGGCCATAATAAGGAAAAACTGGAAATACCCTAAATGTCCATCAAAGAAATGGATAATTGTGGCAAATTAATTCAGTAGAATACTACACCATTTTAAATGACTAAACTAAAGCTATGTACACTGATGTGACAAATCTCAAAAGACATATTTCAAGTGAAAAAAGGCAAGTTGTAGGGTAAGCACAATTTGACAGCATGTATATAGTTCTAAAATATGTAGAACAATATTACACAGTATTTAAGGATACATCTATTTATGGTGGAAGTATAAATATGAGGATGATAAACATCAAAATTAGGAGAGTGGTCACTTTAAGGAAGTGAGCAGAGGAAGGGAAATGTGATCTGGCGGCTGGGGGGTATCCACAGGGAGCTCTGTAATGTTTGGGGGCCTCTTTCATGCTGGGTAGCGGGCACACAGCGTTTTCTGTACTGTTCTCTATATCTTTTAGTATGGCTGAAATACTTTCTAGGTTTGCTTTTCTTTAACTTTTAATCTAGAAATAATTACAGATTCACAGGATATTGCAAACATGGTACAGAGAGGTCCCCTGTATTCTACGCTCAGTTTCCCCCGAATGGTTACATGTTACATAACTAAAATGCAATATCAAAATAAGGATACTGACATTAGTACATGTGTGTTACAGTTCTTTGTCTTACCACATGTGTAGATTCAGGTAACCACCACTGGAATCAAGATACAGAACTATATTATAATCACAAAGATCTCCCTCACACTATCCCTTTAGAATCACACCTTCCCTCCCCACCCTAATCCCCAATATCCCTGACCCCTGACAACCACCAATTTGTTCTCCAATGCCTTACTTTCGTCACTTAGAAATGTTATCCGAATATACATTTTGAAATTGGCTTTTTTCACTCAAAATAAATGCCGTTGAGATCCACCCAAGTTTTTGTGTGTGTAAATAGTTCCTTTTCATTTCTGAGTATTATTCCATGACATATATGTCCACGGTTCATTTAACCATTAGCCTATTGTAGTGTATTTTGGCTGTTTCCAGCTTGGGGCTATTACAAACAAGCTGCTATAAGCAATCATATAGAGGGTTTGTATGGACATAAGTTTTTCATTTCTCTGGAATAAATGCCTAGAAGTGTGTGTGCTGGGTTATATGGTAAGTGTATATTTTTTTCTTTTTTTTTATTCTTTTCCATTATGGATTATTATAGGATATTGAATATAGTTCCCTGTGCTATACAATAGGACCTTATCATTTATCCATTCTATATATAATAGTTTGCATCTGCTAACCCCAAACTCCCAATCCAGGCTTCCAAGCCCCCCCCACCACACCCCGCTTGGCAACCACAAGTCTGTTCTCTATGTCTGTGAGCCCGTTTCTATTTTGTAGATAAGTTTATTTGTGTCATATTTTTGATTCCACATATGAGTGATATCACATGATATTTGTCTTTCTCTCTACTTCACTTACTATGATAATCTCTAGGTCCATCCATGTTGCTGCCAATGGCATTCTTTCTTTTTATGGCTGAGTAATATTCCATTGCATATATACACTATATCTTCTTTATCCATTCATCTGTCGATGGACATGTGGTTTGTTTCCATGTCTTGGCTGCTGTGAATAGTACTGCTATGAACATAGGGGTTCATGTATCTTTTCAAATTACAGTTTTTTCCAGACATATGCCCAGGAATGGGGTTGCTGGATCATACGGCAACTCTATTTTTAGTTTTTTGAGGAACCTCCATACTGTTTTCCATAGTGGCTGCACCAACATATTTACTTTTTTAAGAAATTGTCAAATTATATTCCAGAGTGGCCTTTTTCCTTTCTCATCAGCAATGTATGAAAGACCCAGGTTCTCCACACCCTCAGCAGCGTCTGACCCTGTCATTATTTTTTATTTTAGCTCTCCTGATGGATGTATAGTGATATATCATCATGGTCTTAACTGCATTTCCCTGACAACTACTGATGTTGAACATTTTTTCATGTGCTTATTTGCCATCTCTGCATCCTCTCTGGTGAAATGTCTCTCCATGTCTTTTGTCCATTTTCTAATTCTATTGTTTGGTTTTTCAGTGTTAAGTGTTAAGATTTCTTTATATAGTCTAGATATAAGTTATCTGTCAGACAGGGGGTTTGCAAGTATTTTCTCCCAGTCTGTAACTTATCTTTTCATTCTCTTAACAGGATCTTACACAAAGTATAAGATTTTAATTTTGATGAAGTTCAATTTATCAATTTTTTTCTTTTATGTATAATGCTTTTGGTGTCACGTCTAAGAAGTCTTCGCCAGGTCCTATATTTTCTTCTAAATGTTTTATAGTTTTATCTTTTACATTTAAATCTGTATATTCCACTTTCAGTTAATTTTTGTATAAGGTGTAAGATTAAGTCAAGGTTCTATTTTATTTTTTTGCTTGCCTATGGATATCCAATTACCCCAGCACCAGTTGTTGAAAAGACTATACTTCTTCCATTGAAATATTTTTGCACCTTTATCAAAAATCAGTTGGCCATACTTGTGTGGGGCTATTTCTGAGTTCTCTATTCTATTCCATTGATCTATGTGTCTATCCCTCTCCCAACACCACACTGCCTTGGTCACTGTACTATACAGTAAGTCTAAATATTGGGTTAGCCAAAAAAGTTCGTTTGGGTTTTTCTGCAACATCTTACAGAAAACCACAAATGAACTTTTTAGCCAACCCGATATATGCAAGAGTGGTTCAAAATTTAAAAGTCAATCAGTCAATGTAAATAATTCACATACAAACAGACTAAAGAAGGAAAATCACGTGATCATATATATTGATTCAGGAAAGACAGTGACAAATTCAACACCTGTTTATGATTAAAAACTTTCAGAAGACTAGGAAGAGAGGGGAACTCCCTTGACATCTACAAAAAAGATACAAATAACATACATAATAATGAAAAACTGAGTGCCTTCCTTCTAAGATCAGGATCAAAGCAAGGCTGACCCCTCGCACCACTGCTATTCAACATAATACTGAAATTTTAACCAGCACACTAAGGCAAGAAAAGGAAATAAAAGCCATGCAGACCAGAAAGAAAAAAATTCAGCTGTCCCTATGTGCAGATGACATGATCATCGGGGCAGAAAATTACAGAATCTACCAAAACAACAACAACAACTAGAACTAATGAGTTCAGCAAGGTCAAAGGATACAAGATCAACATATGAAAATCAACTGTATTTCTATATACCAGCAATGAACACATGGAAACCAAAATTAAAATTACAATGCCATTTACAACCACTCAAAAAGAAATGAAATACTTAGGTATAAATCTTTTAAAAACGTACAAGGGCTTCCCTGGTGGTGCAGTGGTTGAGGGTCCGCCTGCCGATGCAGGGGACGTGGGTTCGTGCCCCGGTCCGGGAGGATCCCACATGCCGCGGGGCGGCTGGGCCCGTGAGCCATGGCTGCTGGGCCTGCACGTCCGGAGCCTGTGCTCCGCAACGGGAGAGCCCACAGCAGTGAGAGGCCCGCGTACTGGAAGAAAAAAAAGTACAAAACTTGTATGCTGTAAACTACAAAACACTAGCGAAAGAAATCAAAGAAGATCTAATTAAATGAAGAGACATACTGTGTTCATGGACTGGAAGACTCAATATAGTAAAGATGTCAACTCTCCCCAAATTGATATTCAGGTTTAATACAATTTCTACCAAAATCCCAGCAATATTTTTTGTCAACGTTTTATAATTTTTAAAATCTTAGATCAACCAGTTTTTATGGATTTCAACTGAAAGAATGAATATCTGTGTGCATGTGTGCACATGTATGTGTATGTGCGTGATTAGGCCTTAATTCAATTAGCGCAATACAACGCATTGCTGTGCTTGGATATTTATGAAGGGCAGGTGGGAGTGGGAGTCGAAAATGTCCTCCCCAATTAAGTTCAAGTTATATGAAATACAAAATAGAACCACAGGTGAAACAAGAAAGTACATGGACCACTGGATGTTACAGCTTTAGTCCAAAAACACTTTTACTTTGCCTTTTCTTTCTTCACTCTCATCTTAGGCCAAAATGGGAGATATTTCTCTCCCTCTTGGCTGCCTTTCAGAACAAAGCTGAGCATGACAAGGTCCTCAATAAATTCCAGATTTGACTCTTCCTGTAGCCACGTTACTGCATCACTTTCCTCTTGGCCTCTGCCAAGCTAAGAGAGATCCAAAATCTACTTGGGCCATTTTAGACCCACATAGCCCTCTTCCTTGCCTGCATCTTGCCCAGCCAGCAATGCCATGTATTCTCTTACCTTCCTCTAACTGTTGTTCTCTGCCTCTACATTCCCACTGGCACACAGGTGTCCCGGTCTCATTATGGAACACTCATTAATATTCACCACAGGTACCCTTGTGGGTGTCCTCCCTACCCACAGATGTGTCTAGACTTCCATGAATATCAGCACTGAGAAAGCAGATTAAAAATCAGTGGTGAGGGGACTTCTCTGATGGCGCAGAGGTTAAGAATCCACCTGCCAAGGCAGGGCACATGGGTTCGAGCCCTGGTCTGGGAAGATCCCGCATGCCACAGAGCAACTAAGCCCAGGCGCCACAACTACTGAGCCTGTGCTCTGGAGCCCACGAGGCACAACTACTGAGCCCACGAGGCACAACTACTGAAGCCCACGTGCCTAGAGCCTGTGCTCCTCAACAAGAGAAGCCACCGCAATGAGAAGCCCGCGCACCGCAACGAAGAGCAGCCCCCGCTCGCCGCAACTAGAGAAAGTCCGCATGCAGCAACGAAGACCCAACGCAGCCATAAATAAATAAATATATTTATTTATTTTTTAAAAAAAACAGTGGTGAACTAACAGGGAAGGCACAGAGCTCTGAGGTGGGGCCCAGAGCAATGGGGCTGAGGGGGCACCTGTTGTGGCTTGACTATTATGCCACTCACAAATCAGTTTGACAGAGGATCCTACGAGAAAGTCAAATTACATTAAACAACTGCTCTTGGTAGTGCCTGGGAATTTGGTTGGTTGATAATCCAAACATAACTCAGCAGACTTCCCTGTTCACACTTCCAATCCAGACATCTTGATGCTATATAAACTTAGCCCCGATTGGACCTCACTGAGTTCAACAACTCTGCTAAATTCAGGGCAAGCTGAAATGCTCTGCAATTGTTCACATGGTATTCATGGCCAAAACACTGGCTGTGGCTTCACTGCCAGTGGTGGACAGGGTGACCTACAATTCACAAATCAATGAGTATCTGCTGCCTGAGCACCCTCTAAGTGCCAGATACCATACTAAGCACATTGGCTGGTAAATGTCAAACCAGCTACGGCCTCTGCTTTCCAGGATCTTACAGTCTAATGGCAGGGAGAAGAGCCATCACATACGAAACTGAGACCTCTTCAATACGGTACCTATGGCTGATCTGCAGGTAGATTAAAAGGGGAGTGGCCAGAATAAACGGAAATATCAAGGAAGAATTCACGGCCAGGGCGAGATTCTTTTCTGGGTCTTGAAGGATGGCTAGTGACTGGGTGTGTGGAGAAGAAAAGAGAAGCTATTTGAAGCAGAAGGAACTCACCAGCCCCACAGAGGGAGCCAGCCAACCAGCTGCTGTGCCCACATCCAGAGCTACTTTGGGTTACCCTTCCACAGTGAGCGGGAAGTACCTGGCCCAGACGGATGCCCACCTCACCAGTTCTCCCTGGAACTTAAGGGGACCAGCCACTGACACTTCAGAAAAGCACAACTTAGAGAAACGAAGTCTTGGTCGTAAGACCGACTCAAGTTCAAGCAAATTACTTTTACTCTCTAAACCTCAGTTTCCTTGTGCTCCAAATGGGAACCAAACTCACAGGATTGTTGTGAAGAATAAAATAATGCATGCACACTGCCTGAAACATAATATACACTTCATAAAAAGTAACTCTTGTGATGGTTTTAGTTCTGTATGGTCAGTATTCATGTAGATTTATTTATCTACCCCCTCACTCTTCATTCCTTCCTATACCCCTGTGCTTCCTTCTGGAATCCTTTTCCTTCTGTCCTAAGAATTGTTTTAGTATTTCTTTTAGGATAGGCCTGCATGTGAAGAATTCTCTCTGTCAAAGATGCTCTATTTCACTTTAACTTTTGAAGGGTGTCTTCAATGGGTGTCGAATGCCAGATTAGCAATTACTTTCTTTTAGCACTTTAAAGATAGCCTTACATTGTCTTCTGGCTCTCATCATTTCTGGTGAGAAGCCAGCTGTGGATCTTACTGATGTTTGTTTGAAGGTCACGTATATTTTCCCCTCTTCGGCTGCCTTTAAGATTTTTCTCTTTGTCTTTGTTTCTGGCCATTTTACTCCAAGGAGCCTAGATATATGGGTTTTCTTTGTATTTATCCTGCTTGAGGTTCGTGGTGCTTCTTGGGCCCACAGCTTGATGTCTTTCATCACTTTCATAAAATTCCTGGTTATTATTTCTTTAGATATTGTTTCTGCCCCGTTATCTCTCTCCTCTCTTTCTGGGATTCCCAATGCATATATGTTAAACCTTTTCACCATATTCTTTCTCTTATACTCTTTTCTGAATTTTACACTTTTTTCTTTCGTCTGGATATTTTCTTCTACTTCCAGACCGCTATTCTCTTCAGGTGTGCCAAACCTACTGTTAAACCCATCCTATGCATTTTTCAGTTCCAGAATTTTTCTCTTTTCTGTTCACAGATTCCAGTTCTCTCTTGAAGTTCTCCATCTTCTCATGTAACTTCCTTTTAATGTCCATTTCTACTCATTCTGAGATCTATATCTTCTATGGGTTTATTGCTATCGTCTCTTTTTTTCCCCATGTTTTTGGTCATGTGGTCTTGTTTCTTGAGATGACTCAATTACCTGAAGCCCCACAACTGCACAATTATCTTCCAAACAAGGCCCTCAACTCTACCCATTTCTCTGCATTTGGTTCTTAACCTCTCTCTCTCCTTACCAAGTGGTTCTAGAACTCTAGCAAGTTTATGTCCTGATCCTTTAAACATGGAGTAACAATGCTATACTTATCTCCTCAGAGCATCCAACGTAGTATTTGAGGCCCTCACAAATCAACCTAGCGTTCCACCCTTCCCCTCATACACCCTACAGTCCGATGAAGTAGGACCAGCTACCACGGCTGTTCCTTTCATTTCTACCCCAGTGCACATTTCAGCTATTTCCAGCAGGAGGCCCCTTCGTTCATATCCAAACCCTTCTATCTAAGTCCCAGATGAAATGGCATCCCCCATAATTAAACCTTAAATCCTCAGAATCTGTATTCATCTCATCCTTCTCTGAACTCCCAGAGCCTTTTACTGGAGTGTTACTTATGCCCAGGTCCTATCTGCAGCACCAGCTAACTGAGGGTGGTGGACAGTCCGTGTCTGTCTTCTGAGGGTCCACTCTCCCTCCTCATGGCATGGTCACAGGCCCCCTGACTCTCCCCCCAGCAGCCACCTCTCCCCACTCTCAGACCAGGTGGCTCCAGCAGAACTACCGCCCACCTCTGACTCCCAGGACCTGCGAACTTCAGCCAGGGAATTGGTGTGGAATTTTTTAGGGGGGGGCTGGCTAAGCTGAAAAGATGTCACATGATGTCATTTTTCTGCTTCAAACCCCGAGAAGGCTCCCGTTTCACTTAGAGGACAAGTCAAGAAGGCTCTAGATATATCGTGCCCTCCCCTCGTCCTCTCTGACCTTTTCTCCTGCTGTTCTTCTCCTCGTGTCCACTTCAGCCGCACCGGCTACTCTGATACTCCTCAGACACGCCAGGCTTAATCCTGCCTTAATTCCTTTCTTCCATCTGGTCCTTCCACCCTGCCCACAGACATCAATTTGACCGACCTCAGATGGAGACCTGAAGGAGGCTGTGCAAATCTCACTTTCCTGGCAAGGCTCATCCTGACCCCCATTTACAAGTAGCACCCACCATCCAGCACTCCTGATGCCCCTCTCTCTGCTTACTCTCTCCTTTCTCTCCTTCTAACGGACTGTACTTTTGGCTTATTCATACCTTTACTTATGTTTACACCTCATGTATGTACACACTGGAATCCAAGCTCCCAAGGGCAGGAATCTTTGCCTGCCGGGCTGGTTGATCTCTCTCAAGCCCTAGAGCTGCGTCTGGCTCAGAGCAGGCACTGCATACATACCCACTGACTGCTGCATCACCTCGGTGTCATCTCATTTCCATAAGCAGCATCCCCGCATGGCGCGCTCCATCTGGATACGGAAAGATGCCGATGCTCAGGTAGGGCGAGTGTTCTGTGAAAATGCCAACTTCAGGGGCGGCTATGTCGGCTCTCACGGGCGGGGACACCCCCCTGCCCTGCAGCCACCCGTGCCCCCCTCCTCACTTGGAGGGAAATTCTATTAATCAGGCAGAGAAATCAAGTCAGGGAAACACAGACTTCATATGGACCCTGGGAAGCAGAGATGGGGCTAAATAGAAACTCTTGGTAGAATAAATCTGTGGAAGCACAGGAAAATAAATCTAGGGCCAGAGTAAATCAGAGGCTCAGTGCAGCTCACACGGCCTCCTGATACCAAAATGTAAACATTCACCAGGCCTGTCATGCTTTCGCACTTCGCAGAGCCTCTCGTATCTATTATTTTACATTCTCTTCAAAACGACTCTAAGAAACAAATCATTCGTTTCTTAGAAGTTGAGGAACTGGTGCTCCAGGAGAAAAGATACCTATAAAGCTGTCCAGCTATGTGGTGATGGTAGAGGACAGGTCTCAGGACTCAGAGAACAGAAATTGGCCTCTGGGGTGTTTGAAGCCCAGAGGGGCATGGGGGTGTGCCCTGGGGGCCTGAGGCCACAACGTAGACATGGCATGTCTCCCCAGAGCATCAATTCTATCCTGAGGTTCATCGAAATAAAAAGCGTTATTCTTACATTAAAACAAATGTGGGTTTTGTATAAAGCACAACGCAAAATATCTGCATGAATTATTAAGATTTTTAAAATTAGAATTAGAACAAATTTCCACATTTACAAAAGTCAGCTTCGAGCTCTGTAGCACCCTCCCCCAACCCCTACCTGCCTCTTACATTAACTAGGGTGTGACTTCGCACAAATGACTTTAACTTATCTGAGCCTAGTTTCTCTCATCTGTAAAATGGAATCATAATGCCTTCCTCATAGGCCAGCTGTTATGAAGATTAAATTAAGATACATACAAGAAGCCCTGCAAACAGAGCCTGACACAGGAGGAAAAATGAAAACATTCACTTTTTTATCATTATTATGTTGCAATATTAGATATGAACCAAGGAGCCATCACCCCATTAAAACTCCCCAAACTCCTAATGTGTCCAATTTAAGGTTTCCCTTGAGAAGCAAGAACTGGAAAAGATTTAGAGGACAGAAACTGCAGAAATGATTAGGGATTAAAGAGCAAGAAGCTTGAGGAAAGGTTAAAGGAACCTGATTTTCTTTGAACTTGAGGAGAAAAGAGCTGAAAGAGAGAATCAGAAAGAACCTTCACAAAATAAAGAAAAAAGCTCCACGGCTGTCCACCTTCACCGGGGCTGGAAGGGGAGGCCGCTCAGATCTCAGCTGGGAAGGAGGAGAGGGGGAGGGGGAGGGCCTTTAGGCATCAGGGCATCTGTGTGCTTATTAGGAACCTTAGAACCAATGAGAGAAGAGTGGAACCCACTTCCCCAGAGATTTCCTTGGACGTCGTAAAAATGGGGTCCTGATGCATGGATAAGGAGGATAGCTTGGCCACCTACAGGGTGGGGTCTGATGCCCCTTGAGTCCAGATTTCCCCCATTATCCTCCCACTGGCCCTGTCTGGCTGCCTGTGGTCCTGTTTTACTCACTATGTTGCCTTAAGCTATTTATGGCTCCAAAGAATAAACGCTACCTGGAAGGCATCATCCGGAGTCAGTAAGAGTGCTTAACACCAAAACTTATTAAAGTTGCTCCTGACAACCAGGAGAATACTCAGGAAAGGGACACAGAGCTAGTATGTTTTGAAACTTCGATGAGAGAAAGGCAGACACAGCCTAGCTGAGGACTACCAGGGGAGGGGGCTGGCAGTGGGGAGCTCTGCTTGGAGCAGGGAGGGGCCAGAGGACAAACCTCATTTCGTCACCAACCCTGCCCTCATTCTGCTTCTAGCTGGCTCTGGCCACTCAGTGGGAGCTCCCTGAAGGCAGGGGCTTTGCCTGTTGATGCCATTATTCCCAGAGCACCTGGTCACCCACCCCTGCACAGCACACGGACGAGCTGGCCATCAGGGATGCACGCCCCCCACCCCCCGACGCGGGCTGCCAGCCACTGGCGGCCAGCTCTGGGGCTGCAGCTGTGACCTCTAGGCCCCCGGAACCTGGGTCTGAACTGTGCCCCATCACTTCCTACTCAGGGATTCCAGTCCCAAACCTGAACTGCAGACTCTCTCCTGAGACCATGCCATCCTCTCGCCCCACCCCCCCCGGGCCCCTCTGCCCAATGTTCCTCACTGCCTCTCCCCCAGCCGTGCCCCTTGCCCCCTCCTCCCCGTTCCTGTCTCCTTCCCTCTCCCTGTCCCCAGATCGGCCAACCCATCCATCTTGTCTCCTTCCCCAGTCTGTCCTGCCTCTTACCCTGATCTGTCCTCTTCTCCCCGAACATCTGTCGCATCTCTTCTCCCTCCCAGTTCTGCTTTGCTACATACGAGCCCAGCTCTCTCCCCTGGCTCCGTCCTGCTCACCCCTCTATCCCCACATCTGGAGCCACAGCTGTGTTTCATTAGAAGAGGGCAGGGTGAGACTATTCACGGGGCCTGAAATGGGATCTCGATTCCCCTCCCTAACTTTTTAAAAAAAAAAAAAAAGCACTTGGTGCATAGTAGGTGCTCAATAAATACCAATAAACCAGTGAGTGAGTGAATAAATGTTACCGAATGAATAATTTAATAACAGCAACACTGGAAAACATAGGAGTGGAGAAAACAAGACACCGTGACACCCTCGCATCAGAATACTCCACAGCACTGAGTATTTCTCAGGTGTAAGTAGACAGTGTGTGATTCCTGCTTTCTGGGGAGATGGGCCCTGTGAGAGAGATCCCCCCATCACCCATGGGAAGCCAAGTGATTGCCAAGGTTCAGGACATGACTGGCTCGTGTTTCAGATGGAGGAGGGAACAATAACAATGGGAAACACTGACACTACCTGCCTTAAAGCCCACCACCCCCCAGCCCTCAAAAACTCCCTATGGGCAAAACAACAGATACACAAGATCTGTGTTATTCTTCTTTCCTCAGAGGCCAGGAGTCCCTAGAAACCCTGGAACAAGTCCCCTGTGGTCAGTAAGCATCATCCTGCGACGTCATCCAAATGTTGGGCGAGGGGGGTAACTGCTGGGAAAGGAACCTGGTACCCACCTTCCACCTCAATGCAGCGGTGCCAGGAATGCAGAGGAGAGGAGCTGGCTGAGTGCAGGAACCGGGCCCCCAGGAGCTGGGCCAGGAGGGGCCAGGGCTCATGTCAGGAGTGGAGGGGCCATGGGACTGGCCGCGTCTGGGGCGGGGGGGCGGCGGGTAGGCGGGGCCAGCTCGCAGTGGCGGCTGAGGGCAGAGGTCTGGGCAGGGGGCAGGGGCCCAGGCCACCAAGTGACCCACCTGCCTGCTCCCAGCCCATCCTCTGTGCTCAACGGAGCCAACCCCGTGGCCCCTCCCTCGGGACAGGGCGCTCGGTGGACACAAGCAGCCGCTGAGGACGGCGCTGGGGGCCTCACCACTGGTCAGCATCACCCAGGACAGCACCCCCCGAAGCTCCTGCTCCCCCAAGGAAGTCAGCACTCGGTGCCACGTCTGGCTCTCGAGGTGGGCCTGCCACACCCATCGCACACGGCCCAGGTCAGGGGTTCACTCCTGACCTGCCTGCCGCACACACCGCTCGCTGAGGTGGGCTTCTGGCCCCAGTGGGGAAGCACAGGTGAGGGGTCAAGGTGCGGGGTGCTACTGCCCCCTGCTGGCAGCTTCCAGAACATTCCAGGCTGATGTCAAAGAAGACAGCACAGGCCAGAAGGGCGTCCTCCCTTCCTCCACTGGGCGCCACACCACGGAGTCCACTGGGTGGGTGGCTCCCACCGGGGCCGTGGGACTGGCCGCGTCCAGGGAGTGCGTGGGGCCAGCTTGCAGGGCGGGCGGGAACAGGCAGCACAGAAATGAGAGGGGGACAGGGAGATGGAGAGCAGAGAGAGAGAGCTCGCCAACCTCCCCCAAAGAATAACCATCACAGCAGCTCCATTGACACCCTCCTTCACGGGACACAGAGAGACTCACGTACACTAAACGTCACCTCGAATCCAAACAACCTGAAGGGCGTGACAGGGCAGCGACGGGTTTCCTGCCACTTCGCAGATGAGAAAGGACGAGGCCCAGGGAGCTGTGACCCTCACCCGTATCACACAGCCATGTGGGAACTGAGACCCCCAACACGGGGTCTGCCTTCCTGGCCCAGGACTCTGACAGATAATATTAAACAACTGTTTCTGGGCCCCTGCGACAGGTCCCAGAACATCTGTAATCACGAGAGCTCATCGCGACAGACACATGCCCCGGCACCACCAAGACCGGGCTCGTGATCTGGCCGCGGTCTGTGTTCTCTGTAAGAGGCTGAAAAGTACATTAATCAGGGATGAGCAAATACCAGAGAAAACAGCAGCATCTTAGAGCCTGGAGACGCCCCCCAGCGTAGCGGGTAGACAGCCCGCAGGATGCAGACACACCGGGCTAGTGGCTGCAAGGCCGGAGCGCCGGCAGTCTGCTTGCTGGACAGGATGCTCCTGTTAACAAATGACTAGCACGGCCGTCACCAAGGAGGTGCCGAGCTCCTTAGGTAAAGGTAGCCAGAGCTCTGGGCTCTCCGCAGGCCCGTACCCTCTTTGGTTTGGGAACCTTCTTCCTCTCCTCCCCTGGGGGGCAGAGCATCCCCTGGTCAGTGTCCCCAACCTTCTACCCCTCTCCCCCTTCCTCCCTGCTTTTGTCTGGTCTCCTATGGCCCCTGCCTGAGCCGCTGCCCCGCACTGCCCTCCCCCTCCTCCTGCAACTCTCCCAGCTGCGACCAGGCCCAGGGTCAAGGGCAGGGCTGGCCCTTCCAAGCAGGATTAAACCAATTGGAAAGAAACAAGCACATCCCTCATCCTTGTTTCCCCGAGTTGGCCACAAGCAACAGCAAAATGTGTCCCCTGGTCTGGATGGAGGAGCCGGTGACAAATGGGTAACTTGTTCTTCCTCTGGACTTTTTCTTTTAGCTCAGAGAGGAGAGGAGGAATATTTATTAGTAAGGAAATGGGACTTGTCGGAGCCTGTGAACGCCCCCCACACACGTCTGCTCTCCAGAAAGAAGGAAGACAGGTTAAGGAATCCAGGACGCTTGTGAGCTACGGAGCGGTCTCTCCCGTGCACCCAAGGGGCTGCGATCAAAAGCTCTCGCCAGCTAGAAAGCGGAACGGCCAGAGAAGAAAAGGCAGCCCAGCTCCCAGCACCAGCGGCACTGGGGCTCGTTTCCAGCCCTCGACTGCCTGCCTGGCCTACTTCTGCCATCCCTGACCCCTCCCTGCCACCCTGGGCCACGTGGCGTTACAAATGCGCCCAATCTGCTCTAGGAAAGCTTCCTGTGGGAGGTGCCACCTCCATGGGGACTCCGGAATCTTTATCCTCTGTCCTCAGAACATCCACCGTCTCAGAACAGGTCGGGCCTGGGCAGCAGCCTCTTGGCCTCATCCACTGCCCCACTGCACCCTGTCCTGTAAGGAGCCGGTGTTGACCAGGATGGCACTCACTGCCCACCCCTTCCTCAGGGACCGGCTTCCATCCACAAAAACAGTGCTCAGCCCCACAGAGGCAGAGGGATGGATAAGACCCCGTCCCTGTCCTCACAGAACTTTCATGCCTGAAACAGATGATCAATGACATAAAATCACATTTCTGTACCACTTAACTGTTCAGAAAAGTGTTTATGCAGTTATCTCATTTCAGATTCCTAACAGCGCTGGGTAAGAGCTGGTTTTCTAACCTCTGCTTCTCGGAAGCGAAAACTGAGTCTCAGAGAGATGAGGGGAGGTCCCAGCCAGAGCCTGACCCCAAGACTTCGGCTCAAAGCTCTCCCACTTGACTGCCCACAACTGGATGGCAGGACAGGGTCCTTCCGTGGTTTCCAGGGATGGGGAAGGGTTTGACTGATGCCGTGACAGAGACACGACCCCCCCCCCCGAGGTCCTGAGGTGTGGAACTGAGGATGCGGGGATGTCCACCCACACGAGCCTCTCTCACAAACCAGATGTCCTGACGCAGGAGCAACACAGGCCAAGGAGGGGGACAGGTCATCCCCGCTTCTGAACCGCGGGCTAGGAGCAGAGCAGACAGGCGAGGAGGCCAGAGCCAGGTCCTCGCAGGTGCTGCCTGGAGTCACCTAAATGAACCCTCTGCACGGGCCACCCCGTGTCACAATTTCCACCCAGGTCTGTAGAAGCCAGGGGCTGGGAAATGTCCGCCTAGCGAGTCTTTCTTGGAAAGAAGACTTGGGCCTAGCTTTTCCTCCCCATCCTTTCTCCCCATCTTCCTGACCTCCCAGCCCCTGCAGCCCGTGCTGTCCGAGCCTCATGCATGGGCCTCTCCTGCCCTCTGCTGGAAAGCCTGCAGCAGTGCGACCACATCCCTGTGCAACCCAAACGCAAAAATCGCCTTTCCTCCCATCACCTCACCTTTTCCCACAGGATGCTGTGTCTGGGCCCTACACCAGGGCCAGACTGCTGGCGGGAGGGAGCCTTTCTCTCTGTTCCCGCATTCCTATTCCCCTTTCCTCCTCCTGCAGATGAGGACCCCTCCTTTCTGACCCCAGCACTCAGGGATCGTCTGGCTTAGCGTCCAGCTCCTTCCACAGGGCTCTGATACGGGTGGGCTTCGCCCGCACCGTGACCCCTTCTCCCCAGGTCTCTCTGCCTGGATCTCATCTCTTCCATCTGCCTGCCAGTCTGGTCTCCTCACCCACCAAAGGCTCTGACCTCAGATAAGAGCTGACTTGGCCCCAGATGCCCTTCTGTGTCACCATGGACCTCTCTGTGCTGGAAGCATTTGCTTCCTGGTCCATTTCCCTCATTTAACCAGGAGCTCCTTGGGGACAGAGACCATATTCATCTTTGGATTCCCACTGCCTGCTATAGTGTCTGGCATAGGATGGGTCTCCAGGAAATGTCACTGTGCAGGATTTTCCTTTATCCTTGCTCCCCAAAACCACCCTCTGGCTCCCCCCTACCATCGCCCCACGCAGGTTCCACTGTCTGGGTTGCAGCTGTTAAACGAATCAAAAGCAAAACAAGCCAGCGATGTCAGGCAGCTTCCTGCAGCCGCCCCTCCCCGTGCTCTGACTCAGAAGTGCCACTGTCAGGAGGTAACTGGTTTCTATATTCTTACTCCCCATTTGGGCAGAAAAAAACATGAAGCAAGCTTTCTCAAGGATGGTTAACCTGAAATGTTCTGCGCCTTAAAATTTAGGTCTCCATTTCACAAATGATTCAGCCTTAGATGAAAGAAGACAAATGTCACTGTTTGATGGAGAGAAACTTATGAAACACCACACACATCAAATCTCCATATATCTTTTCCTCCTAATGCAGCAAAATGATACCTGTATCGCCTTTCAATCAAAGGCTTACCGAGGGAGATGCGGCTGTAGCGGTAATCATCGGATGTTTCTGGCAACCCCTCGCACCAATCTACTGCACGGCGTCGCCATTATAAACCCATGAAAGGCTTCCTCAATTTCACTCCTGTCCTCATCAGCCACAACAGAGATTTATTGACCGCCTGTTATACTCAGGACACTTTGCTAGGTGCAGGAAAGGAAAAGTTGAGGAGAGACTTCCGGAGGATTTTGAAAAGGGGCACATCTGTACCTCAGAAGTAAGTTATCTGCCTCTGAGATGAGCTGCATGTAAAAGGAGACAAATGCAGTGGCTTTTATGAAGAAAAATGGTCTAGACCAATGGGCACCGTCAGATTGCTCTGTGTGCAGTTTTGACCGAATGCAGAAAAATGATGCCATCATAATTATTCAGCTGCACGGTAACCAGGTCGATACGCTGCATCCATTTACCTCCTGCAGCCTTGCTCCGGCCCTGCCAGTGTGAGCCAGTGGGCAAAACGGTTTCCGCGATCCTGTTCTCCATTTGGTCACGAAAATGTGAAGACTGAATCTATCACTGTTTTGAAGTCAAGATGATCTGCACTTTTGAGAAGGGCTGCCTGTCTCCAAAATCAGTCACGCTGAGAATTAAAACAAATGTGACGCTTTTAGGGAGAAAAGACAGAACTCTATGGACCCAGAATCTCCACATGCCATTTTTAATGAGCATGAGAAAATGACAGAAACATCATTGTCCTACAAATGCTCACTGAGTCACTCAGCAATATGAAGCCTTTATCTGTCTTTTCTGAGCATTTCTTAAAATCTCTTTCCACATTCCAATCACCTAGCATCATTATTAGCAAAATATTAAAATTCAACTGTTACTCATTTGTGCAAGAAAATGTGAAGGAAAATTATTCAATATTTTGAACCACGGGAGTTTATATATTTGACATACACCATTTGTATATCAAGAGTCTGTGTACTAGAGGGAGGTAGGCCTCTGTCCCCATTTAGAATGCAGAACCTGAGAGAGACCAAAAAGCAATCTCATCACTCCAAAAGATGAGAAGACTGAGACCCAGGAAGGGGCACAACCATCGCAGTCACAAAATGTGATGCAAGGGGCAGGACTGTCGTACATTGACCCCAAGGCCCCACTCTGGGTTTCCTGGGCACCAAGGCAGCTGGAAAAGCCCCTCCCTAACTTCTCCCAGTGCAAACTGCTGCACTCAAGCCCACTTCTCATTGGAATGGTGGGTATCCTCCCTCTCTACTCTCACCCTCTGCAGAGGAGCTGCCACTCCCGAGGGGCCCCAGATCTCCAGGGTCTGAGCAGCTGAAAACTCTCAGCAACAGCTGGAGCTGGAACCCAGACGCCCTGTGCCAGGCAGTGAGGGCTCCCTTCCCTGGTATCAAGTCACTCTCACACTTGCCCCCAAAATGAGGCAGACCCCTGCCATTGGAATGCAAACCCACGCTGTGCGTCCAGCAAAGCCCTGCCCTGGCATGGCTCTTTGGAGGGATGACGGGAGGGTAATGCCAACTCTGCTCTGCAGGCTCCCTTTCCCCCCACCACCCGCAGAGAAGTCACGCCACGTGACATCGTGGGATGTGTACCAGTCCTGTTGCATAACAGATGGGTGCCTAGACGGGACCTCTCTGTGTGACCATGGTGATACTCACAGGACCACTCTGTGGCATGCAGAACCAGTTGGCAGCAACAGTGGGGAAGAAAATCTAGCACCCATCTCCCAATCTGCTACCTTGTTATAACTTACTTCACAATACTTCTGCACAGATGGCAGTACCTGTATTAGGGTTCTCCAGAGAACCAGATCCAGTAGGAGATATATACATACATAGAAAGAGAGAGAGAGAGAGAGAGAGAGATTTATTACAAGGAATAGGCCCACACGACTATGGGGGCTAAGAAATCCCAAGATCTGCAGGCAAACTGGAGACCCAGCAGATCCTATGGGATAAGTTCCAGTCAAAAGCCAGCAGCCTCAAGACCCGAGAAGAGTCCATTTTTCTGTTCCGGTCTGAAGGCAGGAAAAAAATCACTGTCTCAGTTCAAATAGGCAGAAGTTCCCTCTTTCTGTCAGCCTTTTTGTTCTACTCAGATCCACAACAGATTGGATGAGGCCCACCCACCTTATGGAGGGCAATCTGCTTCACTTAGGCTACTAATTAAATATTCAACCTCATCCAGAAACACCCTCATGGACACACCCAGACACAATGTTCAACCAAATATCTGGGCACCCTGTGGCCCAGTCCAGCTGGCACATAAAATTAACCCCCATAGTCACATATAGCATTGTTATCCATGGATAGCCCAGAGGTTATTTAACCTCTGAAGTTCCTTAATGGGGATACACAGTCCAGGCACAGGCAGTTAGCATTTGGAACACTCTCATGAAAATCCCACACCCAACAGGCAGCTACTGACAAGCATTCCAGCCAACTTGATCTCTGATCCACACTAACCACTTCTGTTAATTAGTAGAATGGATGTTAGAAAATATTTTTGTTGCTGAACTGAATGCTGTTCAAGATCCATGGATTGGCTAAAAGATTTCACAGGCATTCTCACCCATGTGTGAATGGAGCAGAAAAAGCCCACCGAACCCGGTAGCCCATGCCTTTCGGAGTAGCTCCCAGGCCTTAAGATTCCACCAGTGTTTGTGGAGGTTTGTCACCTGGTTGCAATTAGATAGCTAGCTGAATCCTCTGCTCAAGCATCACTTCATCTACCCTGAGTATGCAAAGTGCAGAGAAGAATGCCAAGGGACAGGGAGCTGGGACATCACGGAACTTACAAGAGTGCATTTAGTAGGGGGGTGGAGAAACATATCCTTCACCTATCTCTAAATAATAGAAGGGACTGCTATCAAAGAGAAAGAACCTAAAATAGTGATGACCCAATTGGCTTGGATGTCTGCAACACCATTCACTCCCTGCTCTTTCTCCTAAGCCGCCCTGTTCACCTTACACCGTCATGCGTTGTGCTCTCCTCCTTAATGAACAGAATCAGGATTCAAAACCACTTGGACAAGCTAGAATATGGACTGTGGGCAACAAAATGAAATTTCACAGAGGTAAATGTAAAGTCCCATGTTCAAGGTTACAAGCTGTCCCCTGCAAAACTGTAACATGGGATGGGAGATGGGGTTTGCAGCCGACTTGCATCATAATCTGTGGATGGTGACTTCACAGAAGTTTACCGAGTCAACAGTGAGGACGCTTAGGAAGAACCATTAAGTGTTTAGATGACATCTAAAGATCCAGGGAAAGAGCAATTTCACAGCATTCTGCCCCAGTCAAACCACATCTGGAATACGGCGATACAATCTGGATACCATATTTTTAAAGTCATTTTGACAAATGAGAATATATCCAGAGGAGAGTGACCAGGAAAATAAGGAGTATTAAAATTATAACTTACGGGCTTCCCTGGTGGCGCAGTGGTTGAGAGTCCGCATGCCGATGCAGGGGACGCGGGTTCGTACCCCGGTCCGGGAGGATCCCACATGCCGCGGAGCGGCTGGGCCCGTGAGCCATGGCCGCTGAGCCTGCGCATCTGGGGGGGGAAAAAAAATTATAACTTCCATTTAGACAAAGGACTCATGAGATTTATCCTGGAGAAGAGACAATAAAGGGAATAGGTATTTAAACATCAAACAGCTGAAAGCTTGTTATTAGAAAAGTGTTTTGTAGATGAGGGGATGGAAGACAGATGTTTGCCTAAACTAAGAAAGAGCTAAGTGTCCAGCAGTGGCAGGTACTGGCTATGAGATAACTGCTCCCTTATGCAGTAGGTATTGCTACCACCATCATCATCCCCATCACCATCATCATCAACATCACATCCCTGTTTTACACATAAGGTACCAGGACTGAGAAAAGCTAACTCACCCCATAGCAGGTTGCTCATTTAAAAAGCCATTTCCAACACTACCGTTCTATTATTTTTAATTATCCAAGAAGCAATCTCTTCTCTTCTCTCCCTGACTGAAGAGAAGGGAAGGGGAGTCAGAGGGCCACCCTGAGGCCTCACTTTGCTGCTTTGATGTTAGACAGACTCTTTGGGATTCAGGCCCCAGTTCTACTATGTACCATTCAGGCACCTTTAAAATGTTCTTTGCCCGTCTGGTCTTCAGCACCTCACGTGTGAGATGGAATCAGTGAGAACAAACTCCTCATGGACTTACGTGTGGACTGACTGAGCTAAGGCAGGTGTCAATGTGATGGTAAACACACAATAAATGTTAGCTTATTATCATCCACCTTGAACTTGCTGAGCACCACCCAGACACAGATGTGGTCCCTATTCACAGAGCTTACAATCCAGCTGCAAAGCCCTCTTCTTCCAGGAAGACTTCCTTCAAACAAATGACTGAGGGTCTGGAAAACTCTCCAGGGGGTGCTCAGGCCTGGCAGTCTCAAGGGGAACCATTTTCCATTCCAGATCCTCAACTTCCAAAAGCCCTCCCCACTAAAGCTGATCTACCTGAAAACACCTGCCGCAGAAGCCTCCCACTCAATTTCTGTTCTCCGACTTTACGAAAGAAAGGCACACCTCCCACCCACCCAGAATCTCAATGTGCCGCTTGATTCCAGGTGTGAAAATCTCTGGGGCGCCAGACCAAAGAGCAAGTTTCCAACATTTGTTTACGTGGTGAGAAAATAAGTGACTCCATTCACTTTTTGCAAGTCATGGTTTTTCAGTTCTTTGCTTGCTAGAAAATCCGAAGGGAACCTAATCAAACTGTTGACTAATAGGTTGTGAAAAAAAATTTTGATGCTAGATCACCATGTGACCACGTGATTTGGGGCTTAAAAAATTAAAAGAAAATTAAAGAACTGAATAACAGGTAGAACAAAATTCCTTCTTTTCCAAATCCTCTTATTTATGTGAGCAAAGTTGTTCAGTGCTTATATCAATAAAAATCAAAATAAGAGTGGGGCTTCCCTGCTGGTTCAGTGATTAAGAATCCGCCTGCCAATGCAGGGGACATGGGTTCGAGCCCTGGTCCGGGAAGATCCCACATGCCACGGAGCAACTAAGCCCATGCGCGACAACTACTGAGCCTGCGCTCTAGAGCCCACGAGCCACAACTACAGAGCCCATGTGCCACAACTACTTAAGCCCACACACCTAGAGACCTTGCTCCACAACAAGAGAAGCCACCGCAGTGAGAAGCCCACACACCGCAACGAAGAATAGCCGCAACTAGAGAAAGCCCATGCGCAGCAACAATGCAGCCAAGAATCAAAAATAAAATAAATAAAATGTTTAATTAAAATGAGTGAAATATACTGACTCCTGTCTCATTTAAGCCACAGTAGTATTTGCCCAGAGAGACGTGACCGTCAAGTCCACCTCATGAAATATTTCCATTATTTAAGTATTTATCAAATTTTGTAATGTATGTTATTTTGAGCCATAGCCTATTCATAATAATTGCAAAAATAACTCAATCCAGAGAAATGTGTTCAACGCTTAAGGAGTTACGATCACAAGTAATAAAATGTAACTTTATGTTGCTTTGTGTTGCTGAGAAGTATAAGACAATTTAAAATACTTTTAAAGGCAAAACATTACATCATAAAATTATTTTAAATGAGTTCAAAGAGAAAATGATGTAAAATCTCAAACGTTTAAAAAAAAGTTGTAGGGGAATTCCCTGGCAGTCCAGTGGTTAGGACTCCGAGCTCTCACTGCCGAGGGCCTGGGTTCAATCCCCGCTCGAGGAACTAAAATCCCACAAGTTACATGGTGCAGCCCAAAAAAAAAAAAGTTGTATGTGCATTTTGAATAAATGATGGTAGGTATCAAGCCACTAACATTTTAAAAAGTGATATAACTTTTTTTTAATGAAAATATTTCAAATACACTGGAGGTTATATCTTTTGCAATTATTTCAACTTAATTTGAAATTATTCATATGGGAACTTAAAAATGTGCTACAGGGCACACTGGTTTTCAAAATTCTTTTAAGTAAAAGAGGGTAAAGGCCACTGGAGTAGATGATATTCACCTGTTCCAAAAAGGCTACTAACACATTAAAACAACCAATCTGGCACCACTGGAGTAGATGATATTCACCTGTTCCAAAAAGGCTACAAACACATTAAAACAACCAATCTGGCACCACTGGAGTAGATGATATTCACCTGTTCCAAAAAGGCTACTAACACATTAAAACAACCAATCTGGCCCTCTCTTCCCTTCTCTCTTATTCAAGAAGCATAACTCCTATTCGGTAGACAGGAGGGCCTAGGAGATTCACATTCCAGCAAGACCAGTAACCAGGACCATCATCTATTCAAGCACAGGAAATGAGACTTATCTGGTACAAGGTGGAAATTTGGAACTAAAATCCCTACATAAAGCCAGAACTCTCAAAGAGATGCAACCTCAATAAAGGGGTGGATGAGAAAAATTCATTCACTAGTACAGGGAGACTGCAAGGAAACTTATCTGTTCCTTCCTACTTTATTAGAATAAAGAAGTCTCTGCTGAGAATTCTAGGCACCAGGGCTATGACTCACAAGGGTTTGGGATCTGAAATTACACTATGGATCTGGGACCCTCCAAGAAGAGAAATTAACATGAAATGGATCCATGACAAGAGATAACCCAGGAAGCCCAGAAGAAGCAAATGCAAACCTTTCCGAAAGGAACGGGTACTTAACCCACAGATCAAGCCCCCTGAAGATGAGAGCTCACAATCCAAAAATTACAATTCCAAATTATAAGGAAACAGTCACCTCCAGCAAGAATCAGCAGACAAAACAAACAAGAATACTAGAAAAAAAATTTTTTTCAGATAAAGGAAAAATTGACAAATAAAATCAGAATATTTAAAATAATGAGAGACTATAGAACAGACATCCTGAAGATGGCGGAAGCTTAAGACGCGGAGATCACCTTCCTCCCCACAGATACACCAGAAATGCATCTACACGTGGAACAACTCCTACAGAACACCTACTGAACGCTGGCAGAAGACCTCAGACCTCCCAAAAGTCAAGAAACCCCCCCACGTACCTGGGTAGGGCAAAAGAAAAAAGAATAAACAGAGACAAAAGGATAGGGACGGGACCTGCACCAGTGGGAGGGAGCCGTGAAGGAGGAAAGATTTCCACACACTAGGAAGCCCCTTCGCAGGCGGAGACTGCGGGTGGCGGAGGGGGGAAGCTTCAGAGCCGCGGAGGAGAGCACAGCAACAGGGGTGCAGAGGGAAAAGCGGAGAGATTCCCGCACAGAGGATCAGGGCCGACCGGCACTCACCAGCCCGAGAGGCTTGTCTGCTCCCCCGCCGCAGCGGGCGGGGCTTCGGTCGGAGCGCAGGGAGAGGACTGGGGTTGGCAGCATGAACACAGCCTGAAGAGGCTAGTGCGCCACAGCTAGCCGGGAGGGAGTCCGGGAAAAGTCCGGAGCTGCCGAAGAGGCAAGAGACTTTCTTCCCTCTTTGTTTCCTGGTGCGCGAGGAAAGCGGATTAAGAGCGCTGCTTAAAGGAGCCCCAGAGACGGGCGCAAGCCGCGGCTAAAAGCGCAGACTCCAGATACGGGGATGAGACGCTAAGGCTGCTGCTGCCGCCACCAAGAAGCCTGTGTGCGAGCACAGGTCACTATCCACCCTGGGAGGCTGTGCAGCGCGCCACTGCCAGGGTCCCGGGATCCAGAGACAACTTCCCCGGGAGAACGCACGGCGCGCCTCACGCCGGCCTCTGCCGCGCAGGCACGCCCTGAGTGAGCCAGAGCGCCCGAATCAGCGGCTCCTTTAACCCCGTCCTGTCTGAGCGAAGAACAGACGCCCGCCGGCGACCTACACGCAGAGGCGGGGCCAAATCCAAAGCTGAACACCTGGGAGCTGTGAGAACAAAGAAGAGAAAGGGAAATCTCTCCCAGCAGCCTCAGGAGCAGCGGATTAAAGCTCCACAATCAATTTGATGTACTGCATCTGTGGAATACATGAATAGAAAACGAATCATCCCAAATTAAGGAGGTGGGCTTTGAGAGGAAGATTTATGATTTTTTTCCCGTTTTCCTTTTTGTGAGTGTGTATGTGTATGCTTCTGTGGGAGATTTTCTGTATAGCTTTGCTTCCACCGTTGGTCCTAGGGTTCTATCCGTCCGTTTTTTTAAATTTTTTTTCCTTTTTTCTCTCTTAATAATTTTTTATTTTAATAACTTTATTATATTTTATCTTATTTTATTTTACTTTATCTTCTTTCTTTTTTCCTTCCTTCCCGCCTTCCTTCCTCCTTTCTTTCTTTCTTTCTACTTCTACTAATTCATTCTTTCTACTTTTTCTCCCTTTTATTCTGAGCCGTGTGGATGAAAGGCTCTTGGTGCTGCAGCCAGGAGTCAGTGCTATGCCTCTGAGGTGGGAGAGCCAACTTCAGGACACTGGTCCACAAGAAACTCCCAGCTCCACATAATATCAAACGGCGAAAATCTCCCAGAGGTCTCCATCTCAACACCAGCACCCAGCTTCACTCAACGACCAGCAAGCTACAGTGCTGGACATCCTATGCCAAACAACTAGCAAGACAGGAACACAACCCCACCCATTAGCAGAGAGGCTGCCTAAAATCATAATAAGGCCACAGACACCCCAAAACACACCACCAGATGTGGACCTGCCCACCAGAAAGACAAGATCCAGCCTCACCCACCAGAACACAGGCACTAGTCCCCTCCACCAGGAAGCCTACACAACCCACTGAACCAACTTTAGCCACTGGGAACAGACACCAAAAACAACAGGAACTATGAACCTGCAGCCTGCAAAAAGGAGACCCCAAACACAGTAAGATAAGCAAAATGAGAAGACAGAAAAACACACAGCAGATGAAGGAGCAAGATAAAAACCCACCAGACCTAACAAATGAAGAGGAAATAGGCAG
Organism: Globicephala melas; assembly: GCF_963455315.2. NCBI lineage: Eukaryota > Metazoa > Chordata > Mammalia > Artiodactyla > Delphinidae > Globicephala > Globicephala melas. Next base: position 20,800,351 of record NC_083322.1, read on the forward strand.
TCTACCTGAAAAAGAATTCAGAATAATGACAGTAAAGATGATCCAAAATCTTGGAAACAGAATAGACAAAATGCAAGAAACATTCAACAAGGACCTAGAAAAACTAAAGATGAAACAAACAATGATGAACAACACAATAAAGGAAATTAAAAATACTCTAGATGGGATCAATAGCAGAATAACTGAGGCAGAAGAACGGATAAGTGACCTGGAAGATAAAAGAGTGGAAATAACTACTGCAGAGCAGAATAAAGAAAAAAGAATGAAAAGAACTGAGGACAGTCTCAGAGACCTCTGGGACAACATTAAATGCACCAACATTCGAATTATAGGGGTTCCAGAAGAAGAAGAGAAAAAAGAAAGGGACTGAGAAAATATTTGAAGAGATTATAGTTGAAAACTTCCCTAATATGGGAAAGGAAATAGTTAATCAAGTCCAGGAAGCACAGAGAGTCCCATACAGGATAAATCCAAGGAGAAACAGGCCAAGACACATATTAATCAAACTGTCAAAAATTAAATACAAAGATAACATATTAAAAGCAACAAGGGAAAAACAACAAATAACACACAAGGGAATCCCCATAAGGTTAACAGCTGATCCTTCAGCAGAAACTCTGCAAGCCAGAAGGGAGTGGCAGGACATATTTAAAGTGATGAAGGAGAAAAACTACAACCAAGATTACTCTACCCAGCAAGGATCTCATTCAGATTTGATGGAGATATTAAAACCTTTACAGACAAGCAAAAGCTGAGAGAGTTCAGCACCACCAAACCAGCTTTACAACAACTGCTAAAGGAACTTCTCTAGGCAAGGAACACAAGAGAAGGAAAAGACCTACAATAACGAACCCAAAACAATTAAGAAAATGGGAATAGGAACATACATATCCATAATTACCTTAAATGTAAATGGAGTAAATGCTCCCACCAAAAGACACAGATTGGCTCAATGGATACAAAAAGAAGATCCATATATTTGCTGTCTACAAGAGACCCACTTCAGACCTAGAGACACATACAGACTGAAAGTAAGGGGATGGAAAAAGATATTTCATGCAAATGGAAACCAAAAGAAAGCTGGAGTAGCAATTCTCATATCAGACAAAACAGACTTTAAAATAAAGACTATTACAAGAGACACAGAAGGACACTACATAATGTTCAAGGGATCGATCCAAGAAGATATAACAATTGTAAATATTTATGCACCCAACATAGGAGCACCTCAATACATAAGGCAAATACTAACAGCCATAAAAGGGGAAATCGACAGTAACACATTCATAGTAGGGGACTTTAACACCCCACTTTCACCAATGGACAGATCAACCAAAATGAAAATAAATAAGGAAACACAAGCTTTAAATGATACATTAAACAAGATGGACTTCATTGATATTTATAGGACATTCCATCCAAAAACAACAGAATACACATTTTTCTCAAGTGCTCATGGAACATTCTCAAGGATAGATCATATCTTGGGTCACAAATCAAGCCTTGATAAATTTAAGAAAATTGAAATTATATCAAGTATCTTTTCCGACCACATCGCTATGAGACTAGATATCAATTACAGGAAAAGATCTGTAAAAAATACAAACACATGGAGGCTAAACAATACACTACTTAATAACGAAGTGATCACTGAAGAAATCAAAGAGGAGATAAAAAAATACCTAGAAACAAATGACAATGGAGACACGACGACCCAAAATCTATGGGATGCAACAAAAGCAGTTCTAAGAGGGAAGTTTATAGCAATACAATTCTACCTTAAGAAACAGGAAACATCACGAATAAACCACCAAACCTTGCACCTAAAGCAATTAGAGAAAGAACAAGAAAACCCCTAAGTTAGAAAAAGGAAAGAAATCATAAAAATCAGATCAGGAATAAATGAAAAAGAAATGAAGGAAACGATAGCAAAGATCAATAAAACTAAAAGCTGGTTCTTTGAGAAGATAAACAAAATTGATAAACCATTAGCCAGACTCATCCAGAAAAAAAGGGAGAAGACTCAAATCAATAGAATTAGAAATGAAAAAGGAGAAGTAACAACTGACACTGCAGAAATACAAAAGGTCATGAGAGATTACTACAAGCAACTCTATGCCAATAAAATGGACAACCTGGAAGAAATGGACAAATTCTTAGAAATGCACAACCTGCCAAGACTGAGTCAGGAAGAAATAGAAAATATGAACAGACCAATCACAAGCACTGAAATTGAAACTGTGATTTAAAATATTCCAACAAACAAAAGCCCAGGACCAGATGGCTTCACAGGCGAATTCTATCAAACATTTAGAGAAGAGCTAACACCTATCCTTCTCAAACTCTTCCAAAATATAGCAGAGGGAGGAACACTCCCAAACTCATTCTATGAGGCCACCATCACCCTGATACCAAAACCAGACAAGGATGTCACAAAGAAAGAAAACTACAGGCCAATATCACTGATGAACATAGATGCAAAAATCCTCAACAAAATACTAGCAAACAGAATCCAACAGCACATTAAACGGATCATACACCATGATCACGTGGGGTTTATTCCAGGAATACAAGGATTCTTCAATATACGCAAATCAATCAACGTGATACACCATATTAACAAATTGAAGGAGACAAACCATATGATCATCTCAATAGATGCAGAGAAAGCTTTCGACAAAATTCAACACACATTTATGATAAAAACCTTGCAGAAAGTAGGCATAGAGGGAACTTTCCTCAACATAATAAAGGCCATATATGACAAACCCACAGCCAACGTCGTCCTCAATGGTGAAAAACGGAAAGCATTTCCACTAAGATTAGGAACAAGACAAGGTTGCCCACTCTCACCACTCTTATTCAACATAGTTTTGGAAGTTTTAGCCACAGCAATCAGAGAAGAAAAGGAAATAAAAGGAATCCAAATCAGAAAAGAAGAAGTAAAGCTGTCACTGTTTGCAGATGACATGATACTATAAATAGAAAATCCTAAAGATGCTACCAGAAAACTACTAGAGCTAATCAATGAATTTGGTAAAGTAGCAGGATACAAAATTAATGCGCAGAAATCTCTGGCATTCCTATACACTAATGATGCAAAATCTGAAAGTGAAATCAAGAAAACACTCCCATTTACAATTGCAACAAAAAGAATAAAATACCTAGGAATAAACCTACCTAAGGAGACAAAAGACCTGTATGCAGAAAATTATAAGACACTGATGAAAGAAATTAAAGATGATACAAATAGATGGAGAGATATACCATGTTTTGGCATTGGAAGAACCAACATTGTGAAAATGACTCTACTACCCAGAGCAATCTACAGATTCAATGCAATCCCTATCAATCTACCACTGGCATTTTTTACAGAACTAGAAAAAAATTTTCACGTTTTGTATGGAAACACAAAAGACCCCGAATAGCCAAAGCAATCTTGAGAACGAAAAACGGAGCTGGAGGAATCAGGCTCCCTGACTTCAGACTATACCACAAAGCTACAGTAATCAAGACAGTATGGTACTGGCACAAAGACAGAAAGATAGATCAATGGAACAGGATAGAAAGCCCAGAGATAAACCCACGCACATATGGTCACCTTATCTTTGATAAAGGAGGCAGGAATGTACAGTGGAGAAAGGACAGCCTCTTCAATAAGTGGTGCTGGGAAAACTGGACAGGTACATGTAAAAGTATGAGATTAGATCACTCCCTAACACCATACACAAAAATAAGCTCAAAATGGATTAAAGACCTAAATGTAAGGCCAGAAACTATCAAACTCTTAGGGGAAAACATAGGCAGAACACTCTATGACATAAATCACAGCAAGATCCTTTTTGACCCACCTCCTAGGGAAGTGGAAATAAAAACAAACAAATGGGACCTAATGAAACTTCAAAGCTTTTGCACAGCAAAGAAAACCATAAACAAGACCAAAAGACAACCCTCAGAATGGGAGAAAATATTTGCAAATGAAGCAACTGACAAAGGATTAATCTCCAAAATTTATAAGCAGCTCATGCAGCTTAATAACAAAGAACCCAATCCAAAAATGGGCAGAAGACCTAAACAAACATTTCTCCAAAGAAGATATACAGACTGCCAACAAACACATGAAAGAATGCTCAACATCATTAATCATTAGAGAAATGCAAATCAAAATTACAATGAGATATCATCTCACACCAGTCAGAATGGCCATCATCAAAAAATCTAGAAACAATAAATGCTGGAGAGGGTGTGGAGAAAAGGGAACACTCTTGCACTGCTGGTGGGAATGTGAATTGGTTCAGCCACTATGGAGAACAGTATGGAGGTTCCTTAAAAAACTACAAATTGAACTACCATATGACCCAGCAATCCCACTACTGGGCATATACCCTGAGAAAAACAAAATTCAAAAAGAGTCATGTACCAAAATGTTCATTGCAGCTCTATTCACAATAGCCCGGAGATGGAAACAACCTAAGTACCCATCATCGGATGAATGGATAAAGAAGATGTGGCACATATATACAATGGAATATTACTCAGCCATAAAAAGAAATGAAATTGAGCTATTTGTAATGAGGTGGATAGACCTAGAGTCTGTCATACAGAGTGAAGTAAGTCAGAAAGAAAAAGACAAATACCGTATGCTAACACATATATATGGGACTTAAGAAAAAAAAAATGTCATGAAGAACCTAGGGGTAAGAAAGGAATAAAGACACAGACCTACTAGAGAATGGACTTGAGGATATGGGGAGGGGGAAGGGTGAGCTGTGACAAGGCGAGAGAGAGGCATGGACATATATACACTAACAAACGTAAGGTAGCTAGCTAGTGGGAAGCAGCCGCATGGCACAGGGATATCAGCTCGGTGCTTTGTGACCACCTAGAGGGGTGGGATAGGGAGGGTGGGAGAGAGGGAGACGTAAGAGGGAAGAGATATGGGAACATATGTATATGTATAACTGATTCACTTTGTTATAAAGCAGAAACCAACACACCATTGTAAAGCAATTATATCCCAATAAAGATGTTAGAAAAAAAAAGAAACATGGAATGTCTTGAAATAATAAGAAATGTTTCTAATTCTTTTGTTCTTTTATGACCTCAATAAAATTTTAGAGGTATCTTAAAAAAAAAAAATCTAGAAACAATAAATGCTGGAGAGGGTGTGGAGAAAAGGGAACCCTCTTGCACTGCTGGTGGGAATGTAAATTGATACAGCCACTGTGGAGAACAGTATGGAGGTTCCTTAAAAAACTACAAATAGAACTACCATATGACCCAGCAATCCCACTACTGGGCATATACCCTGAGAAAACCATAATTCAAAAAGAGTCACATAGGGCTTCCCCGGTGGCGCAGTGGTTGAGAGTCCGCCTGTCGATGCAGGGGACACGGGTTCGTGCCCCAGTCCGGGAGGATCCCACATGCCGCAGAGCGGCTGGGCCCGTGAGCCATGGCTGCTGAGCCTGCGTGTCCGGAGCCTGTGCTCTGCAACAGGAGGGGCCACAACAGTGAGAGTCCCATCCCACGCAAAAAAAAAAAAAAAAAAGAGTCATGTACCAAAATGTTCATTGCAGCTCTATTTACAATAGCCTGGAGATGGAAACAACCTAAGTGTCCATCATCAGATGAATGGATAAAGAAGATGTGGCACATATATACAATGGAATATTACTCAGCCATAAAAAGAAACGAAATTGAGCTATTTGTATGAAGTGGACAGACCTAGAGTCTGTCATACAGAGTGAAGTAAGTCAGAAAGAAAAAGACAAATACTGTATGCTAACACATATATATGGAATTTAAGGGAAAAAAATGTCATGAAGAACCTAGGGGTAAGACAGGAATAAAGACACAGACCTACTAGAGAATGGACTTGAGGATATGCGGAGGGGGAAGGGTGAGCTGTGACAAAGCGAGAGAGAGGCATGGACATATATACACTACCAAACGTAAGATAGCTAATGGGAAGCAGCCGCACAGCACAGGGAGATCAGCTCGGTGCTCTGTGACCGCCTGGAGGGGTGGGATAGGGAGGGGGAGAGGAAGGGAGACGCAAGAGGGAAGAGATATGGGAACACATGTATATGTATAACTGATTCACTTCGTTATAAAGCAGAAACTAACACACCATTGTAAAGCAATTATACTCCAATAAAGATGTTAAAAAAAAAAAAAGACACATGCACCCCAGTGTTCATTGCAGCACTATTTACAATAGCCAGGTCATGGAAGCAACCTAAATGCCCATCTACAGACGACTGGATAAAGAAGAAGTGGTACATATATACAATGGAATATTACTCAGCCATAAAAAGGAACGATACTGGGTCATTTGTAGAGACATGGATGGATCCAGAAACTGTCATACACAGTGAAATAAGTCAGAAAGAGAAAAACAAATATCATATATTAATGCATATATGTGGAACATAAAAAAATGGTACAGATGAACTGGTTTGCAGGGCAGAAATAGAGACACAAATGTAGAAAACAAACATATGGACACCAAGTGGGGAACATGGCCGGGGAGTGGTGGTGGTGGGATGAATTGGGAAATCGGGATTGACGTGTATACACTAATATGTATAAAATAGATCACTAATAAGAACCTGCTGTATGAAAAAAAATAAAAAATAAATAATGAGACATAAACAAAATAGTTAAAAGTATAAAGGCAACACATACCACAAAAGAAAAATGAGAATGAGCTATTTTGGAAAAGATTCCAAAGAAAACTCATGCCGGAATGATGGGAAGTGCCTGTACACTGCCTGGCGACTGTTAGGGCCCACAGTCGGATAAGACCTGCAGAGGGTCTAGAGAATGTCCAGCCAAGCAAGGGAAAAGCCCAATTGTTGCAAGCTTGTTTGTGCCGTGTAGATACCAGGGTGCACCAAGGCTGCACCCCGGAATATATCCATCACTCTGCACTTTGGAGCAAAGCCTGGTTCCATCTAATGACCCGTCAGCAGTCCCTTCCTAGGTTACCTCTGTTGTTTGCAGAGTTAATAAGAAAAGCTGTGGCTTGTTGTTTTGCCTTGTTTTTAAGATGAATTGTGGGGCACACACAGATTAGTTTTCAGGATAGAGAGCCACAGTGCTGAGCCAGCAAAACACCGAGACTGAGAAAACTGTTCTGCAGTGCAGAATCTGCAGAGAAAACTTACAGACTCACCACGTGACAAGGGATCTTGGAGATCATCTTCTTCAACCTTTGTTTTCCATGAAAGGAAACAGGCCCAGAAAGAAGTAACCTTCTCCAGGCTCTGCACCCAGTTTGTGAAAGAGCTGAAGCTCAGACTTGGGCTTTCCAGATCCGAGGCCACAGCAGAGCTGGCCGAGAGCAGTCTTGTGCCAATGGCCAACTTGCCCTTTCCGCTGGCTCCCTCTGGTGAAGTCCCTCCTTGACCTCTCTCAACTCAAGAGCCCTGATGCTCTCTTCCTCCATCAGTGCAGCCATCTAAGGGGAGAGGAGGGGGTGACATGGGCAGGAGGGAAGAATTACCCTACACTGTAGTAGAATCATATGAGAATTCTGTGTGCGTTTTTCAAATATGCTGTCTTCAGGGGAAAATCTGATAAAGTGTACTGATAAGACTTTACTTCGAGTTGCATTCCAGTAAAAGAACTAACCTCTAATGGTAAAACTTCCTAGGGACAAGAAGAGACGAAAGAGGAATCTGAGCACCCACCACCACCATCTTTCAGCCCACATTTAGGCCACTCAATCTAGCCTCTCAGCAAGCTAGCTCTAGTGAAAGAACCTAAGAGGGAGGGCTGGAAAGGGGAGGAAGGGGCAAAACAACACCCAGGAGATGAGGCAGTCAGGCAGCCTGCAGCAAGCCCACAGAGGATCTGGAAAAGAATGAGGCTAATTTAGGCTCTGAACATGACTCGAAGCCACCAGGAGCAGCTGTTATCCTGCTCTGCACCCTCCTCCTCTCCTGCCTTGCCTATCATTCACTCCCCCAGGGTCTGCAAAAGATTCTATCTGCACCACGGGACCTGCTGGCTCCCGAGTAAGGGAGCAGCTCCTCTTCCCTTGGTGACACTTCCGTGTAGGTCGCTAATCATTCGTTTCAACATGCCATGCAGTACTGGGAAAAAAGAGGGTAAGGCTTGTTCCACGAGGACTGTGGTCCCACACGAGAGAGGAGGTGAACCAGAAACTGGACCAGAGATAGGTCCCACCCTATGCAAATGATCTAGGGATTGCAAAGGGGACTTGAAGGGCAATGATGTGGGACTGAAGGACACCTGTTCCACTAATGAGAACAGATGCAGTGCCGTGGTTAGCAGCAAGGGCTCTACAGATGGACAGACTTTCTGCTCATGTGGCCTCTGGTAAATGAATCATCTCTCTAAGCCCCAGGTTTCTATCATCCATAAAACAGGAACACGAACAGCAACCCCAAAGGGGTACTAAGAGGATTAAATGAGATAGTGCATATAAAGCACCCAGTGTGCCTGCATGCAGTAGGTACTTCATAAATGTTACTTCCCTTCCCTTTCCTTCTCCCCCAGGGGCCAGGTACCAGTGAAGGTTTAAAGAATAAAAAAATGGTGACTGCAGAGAAAAGTTATCTGCAGAGGAGAAACGCTGCAGCCCCAAATGAGGATTGGGCCAGATGGGTCAAAGAAGGAATAGCAACTAGACAGGACCAATCTCAGCCCCTTTCACTAAAGCCCGGATAAACCTCAAAAGCATAACCTCAAGTGAAAAGGGCAATTTGCAGAATACGTGACGCTATTTGTGTAAATTTTTAAACATATACAGCATTGTTATATTACTGTTGATGGAAATATACGTAACTGCTGAGTTGGACGAGCAGGGCACATGGGTATGATCAGAAAGCAACTTTATTGTTGTCTATTAATGTTCCTTTAAGTTTAGTTGGTTAGGCATGGTCTCCTCCCACCCCAGAATGAACTCTAGGCAGTTCTAGTCAATAAAGAATGTCCTCCAGTCAACAGGGAATGTCTACCTTAGTGTAATCATCACAGTTCTCAACTTTATTTGGTAACTTCTTTTGTCAACTGCTGTCATAATGATGCCACATAATAAACCAGGCCAAAGCTCCGTGACACACAGAAATAGGCGTCTGTTTCTAGCTCGTAAGTAGGGGGCGGTTTGCTGATCCCAGTCAGGCTTGCTCCAGGCTGTGAGCACTGTTTGGGACTGTTCCACGTCTTTCATCCTTTAGGAAGTACACTCTACCTGGGCCATGTTCTCCTGATGAGGACAGAAATGCAGGAGGAAAGTCCTCAGTGCAAGCATACTGCAAGCCTTTATTCACGTGACATTTGCTAACATCCCACTGGCAAGTCACGTGGCCGAGCCCAATACCAGCCCAGTGGGGAAATACACTCCACCACTGTGGGCAGGTGGCAGGTGGCAGGGGGATGTTTACAGAATCAGAGCCACTCTCCCCAGTGCCACAGTCGAGCCATCCAGTGGGGAACAAGGCTGGCTTCTTCCCCCCCGTCCCTCCCTGGTACTTTTGCCCCTCCTCCCTCACTTCGCCAGCCCTGGTTCCTGACCCCTCCGGGCCCGAGAAAAGGGAAGCAGGAGGAGACAGGGGCAGGAGAGTTCTCAATTTATATGGGCATCACAGTCTCTGAGCCAAGAAACATTCCAAGGTGACCTTCACGAACACTCCCCGGAGTTCAGGGATCTAGAGTTCTAGGGCTCCTGGTGACAGCCAACACGTCTCATCTGGCTGTCACCTGCTCCTTCTTCAGCCTCTGGGCATCTGGAGATGCCCCAGCTTCTATCTGCAGAAGACTCTTTCCCCCCTTCTCCCCAAGGCTCTCCTCTTGGCAGGTTTGGAGGAGCCCATGCACCTCTCCTGCACTTGCGGCTCCAACTGGGCTCATGTTCTTCACACCAACAAACTACGGGAGTGCAGGTAGCCCCCAGTGAAGCCACCTCTCCTTTGCTCCAACTTCAAAGCAACTGGTCATCACTACCTCCCTCACACCCTTTAGATTTCTCAAGTGAGAGGCTGTCACCAGTCTACCAAGCACCCCAAAGTGCAGAGGACACTCAGCAAAGCTTGAGGTGAGATGCAGTCACCTCCCACCCCTCCCCTTGGAGTAGGGGAATGACTAGATGAGACTAACATGTAAATCAAGAGACTTTGAGGAAAGCAGATTGCCCCCCATAGGGTGGGTGGGTCTTGTCCAATCAGTTGAAGACCTTAATAGAAAAACACTGCCCTCCCACTATGAAGAGGGAATTCTGCCAGCCGACTGCCTTTGGACTTGAACTACAACATCGGCTCTGCCGTGGGTCTCCAGCCCGCCGGCCCACCCTGCACATTTTGGACTTGCCAAACCTCCACGATTGCGTGAGCCAATTCCTTAATATAAATAAATAAATAAACACATACATACACATCCTTTTTTTTCTGTTTCTCTGGAGAACCCCAATACCAGGACTTCTCTGCAGATGGGCGAGATGAGCATCATAGTTGGGGGGAGTTTTCTCTTTTTCTTTGAAAACCTGCCGGTGCAGTTCCTGCCTTTTGCCACAGTGCATATTATCTCGGGGTCAAGTTGTGTTGCTTTTGGCCAAAGACCACTTGGAGACAAATGCATTCCTGGAAACTACGTTGTAGATCCAATTGTCAAAAAGTAAACTGGACTTTCCCATGGAAATAATGTTACATTGAATAGTAACTGCAGGGATAATACTCTGCACTTGTGTAGAACTTCCTACAGCACATACCCCGCTGCATTTAGTCCTGGAAGGCAGGCTCTGTGTTCTCTTCATTGCACAGATGGATAAATGAGACTCAGAGAAGTGTTTTGCTCAGGGTCACAGACTATTAGGGACAGAGCTGGGACTTGATCCTAATTCAGTAGCTTCTCCAGCATCTCCTTAACCAAGTAAGGTCTCAGCCTCAACCGAATCACACACACAACAAAAAGTTCTCCAAATGCAAAAATTCCAAAACTCTAGCCTCCACAATTGTTTAAAATTATAAAATGTTGCTCTGAAGTCACATAAAACAGGCAAAAGGGGGCTTCCGTGGTGGCGCAGTGGTTAAGAATCCGCCTGCCAATGCAGAGGACCTGGGTTCAAGCCCTAGTTCGGGAAGATCCCACATGCCACGTAGCAACTAAGCCCGTGCGCCACAACTACTGAGCCTGCGCTCTAGAGCCCGTGAGCCACAACTACCGAAGCCCGCGTGCCACAACTACTGAAGCCCGCGCGCCTAGAGCCCGTGCTCCGCAACAAGAGAAGCCACCGCAATGAGAAGCCCGTGCACCGCAACAAAGAGTAGCCCCCACTCTCAGCAACTAGAGAAAACCCGCGTGCAGCAGCGAAGACCCACTGCAGCCAAAAATTAAATAAATGAATAAATTAATTCATTTAAAAAAAACAGGCAAATGAGCGTAATGATTACTCAAGAGACCCCCAAACTTTAAAGCAGACATGTAACACGTAAATAATCATCACTACCACCAAGCTGCTAACCCGAGACTCCCATGCATCACCATTCACGGAAACACCTCCTGAGCGATCATTTACGTAATTGAACAAATGTAACGAAACGCAAGGTTGCACAGGGCCACCTGAATCTAGTTTTTCCAGTCTCTCCTTAGTGCCCTTTGTGTTATTTTGATCTTCCTGAAAACAGAATTAAAATTCGCAAACGGTGTGGCATGTGTCTGTCCGGGTTCGGGTGGAGCCAGCAGGGGCCAACCTGGTTAGATAAGGGCTGGGCTAAAGGCACCATCAAGTAGAGGCAGAGAGGATGTGGCTGGTGGAGCTGGGAAGAGGGGAAGGCCAGGCGGACCACCACCACCCCTCCGCTGGGGCTGGAGGGCTCCTGCCTTCCACCTCTAGCACTGCTTCCAGCCCCTTCAGGAAACATCCCTGATAGCTCCGTCTGCTCTGCCCTGTCTCAGCAGGGCTGCTTTGCTGGACCTGCCTGGCTTCCTCCCCTGTCACCTCTCCCTTGGCCCCTTGCCATGTCTGCAGATTCAGCCGGGTGCCAAGCTCTGGAGCACCCCTGTCCCTGGTGGGCCGGAAATAAACAAGGCCCTCTGGAGGCTCAGCATCAATCAGTCTTGCTTCCCCTACCACTTCCCTCTGCAGGCTCCACTCCCAGTTCTGGTTCCTGCTGTGTCTCCGCGTGGAAGGAATGGCTGTGGAAGCCAGCTGGACTCTGGTGCTCCCAGACCTGGGGCCAGTGGCTCTCTCCGCCTGGGGGAGCCTACAGTGGCCCTTGGCCTGCCACCTCCTGCAGACACCATAAGCCACGGGACCGGGACTCCAACTCATCCGTGTTCCTGGTCCGGGAGCTGCCCAGGCTCTCTGCACCCCCAGCTCCGGATGGCCCCCCTGATGGCCCTCCGGATGGCTCGAACCCATGTCCCCCGCATTGGCAGGCGGATTCTTAACCACTGTGCCACCAGGGAAGCCCATGACTGTCATCTTTATAAAAAGGGACATTTGAACACAGGGAGAACTCCATGTAAAGACTGGAGCTAGGCTGCCACAACCAAGGAATTATCAGAAGCTTGGAGAAAGGCCTGGAACAGATCCTTCTCCAGTGCCTTCAGAGGGAGCATGGTCCCATACACCTTGATCTCAGGCGTCTAGCCTCCAAATAAATTTCTGTTGTTTAAGCCACCCAGTCCGTGATGCTTTGTGATGGCAGCCTTAGCAACCCAGTACACTTCTGAAAGGCTTTATTCCCTCCCTCTCCCACCTGCAACAAATGCTGTAGTCAACTCAGGTGCCCCGAGATCTTCCCCGTCCATATGGGACCTTAAGACTTTCATTCTCTTATCCCTAAGCAAATGTGTTCTCTTTTTAGCCACAGGATAGAAAGAGTTTGTCCATAACGTGGGGGAGTGCTTGCCCGGAGCCCTGCATACTCTGCAGTCCAACAAGACTTGAGGGCCAGGTTCAGAATCAAAGTTTCAGGGGGCTTCCCTGGTGGCGTAGTGGTTAAGAATCCGCCTGCCAATGCAGGGGACACGGGTTTGAGCCCTGGCCCGGGAAGATCCCACATGCCGCAGAGAAACTAAGCCCGTGCGCCACAACTACTGAGCCTGCGCTCTAGAGCCCGTGAGTCACAACTACTGAGTCCATGTGCCACAACTACTGAAGCCCGCGCGCCTAGAGCCTGTGCTCCGCAACGAGGAGCCACCGCAATGAGAAGCCTGTGCACCACAATGAAGAGTAGCCCCTGCTCGGCTCAACTAGAGAAAGCCCGCGTGTAGCAACGAAAACTCAATGCAGTCAAAAATAAATTAAAATAAGTAAATTTATTAAAATAAGAAAAAGAATCAAAGTTTCAGACGAGCCAGGGGCCTTAGGAGTCAGGTCATAAGCCTTAGAATTTACAGGTGAGGATGAGGAAAGAAGAGTAATTTAGGGTCTCACACACTGCTCGTTACTAGGAGTGCTGTGATAATAGCCCAGGAATCCTGGTGCTCAATCCAGTGCACTTCTTATCAGTTCAATCCTAGATTTCTTCCCCAGGGAGGACTTTTGTCACCAGCTGCCCCACACCGTGGCCGTCTTGCTCATTAGAAGTTAACTGCGTTTAGAAGAGGGACCTTGCTGGAGGCATCTTGGTAACTTCTGTCCTCCAGTGTGAAGGTGTTGAATAAATATTTTGATTGGACTGATCAGAACACACTTTTCTGGGAACTCCCTGGTGGTCCAGTGGTTAGGACTCCATGCTTCCACTGCAGGGGGCACGGGTTCTATCCCTGGTCTAGGGTCTAAGATCCCGCAAGCCGAGGCCTCTGCTGACTTAGCTTTAAGTGATGCATTTGCAGCCTCCACTGCAGACAGAGCACTGAGGATTTCCGGGGGTGAGGCGGGAAGAGCTTTAAAATCCAAGATGCCTCGGCCCCGCCCTGAGAGTCTAATTAAGTTACTTGGTCTGAGTGCAGCTTAGGCCTGGGGATTTTTAAGAACTCCCCCAGGTGATGCTCTGTGCAGGGAGGCTTGCACCCATGGCTCTAAAGCTTTAAGAGACTTAAGCATCTTGCGTTAAGAAGAGGGTGACCGACTAGTGAGTTTGCATAGGACTTCCCCACTTTGAAAACTCAAAGTTCCGTGCCCCCTTCAGTTCCCGAAACACTGGGACTGTTGGTCACCCTAATAAAGACTTGCATCTGCATGCAACTGAAGATCAACGGGGCACAGATACTCTGTATTAAGCCTAAAGCAAAGCACTGAGGCTAGTGTTCCCCAGTTAGGAGCCCCCTCCCAACCCCACCCGAACTCCAGCTTCCCCATCCAGTTCCTTCCACGGAAAGGCCTCACGGGAGCTGTAGTACTGCTGCAGGGTGTGGCTGCCCCCGACGCTAGTCCTGGTTTCCTGATAACTCTGAAAGCATTTCCCTGTTGGCCTGCAGTTCCTGTTTCCTGTTCTCTCCCACACTATTTTTAGGCGCGGCAGACACTTCCTGCCTGGGCCTGCCCCACCCACCTCGGTGTCGATCCCAGCCCCCGGTGTCCAGCAGGGGGCGCCTGCAAGATGAAGGCTCTGATCCTGGGGCTCTGGGGCCCTGCTGTCCAGGGGGGCACTGGAGTGCCCAGCAGGTGGTACTGCAGCCACCCCCACGGCCGGCTCTGACTTGGTGGGTTGCCCCCACGCTAAACTGCTTTTTTTGTTGATCTTACAAGCTTTAAAATAGCATTTTCCCATTTCCCTTTCCTTAGGACTGGCTGTTGCAAGCTTCCTATATCTTTATGCATCAGTCTACAGCCTAAAGGCAGAGAAACCCTACAGGAGGGCATACGGGCTAACCCTGCTGCAGTCACCCAGGCTGGATAGCAAAGTTTCAGGCCCGAAGGGCTGTCTTGAGTCTCCGTTTGCCAAACACTTCCTGTGTGTTAGGCACTGTACTCATCTTCTTAAGAGTTCACAGCAATCTCATGAGATGGTAAGAATCTCTATTTCTGGGTCAGGAACCTGAGGTTCAGAGAGGTAGACAACTTACCCAAGGTCACACAGTGGCAGAACTGTCCCCTGACTCCAGTGTGACTGACTGACAGTCTGCAGGCCAGCATTTCCCAAACTTTTTTTCATTACTGCCCTTCTAAGGAGACTTTTTAGTCATTTTTTTCCCCTAATCACTCCCATGAAATTTTAATACCACAGATATACTGTATATCTATTTATGTACTATATGGCTATCTGTGCATAACACACAGAGGAAGATTTGTTTTCCTCTTCAAGAACCATTTCATCCCCTCGGGGGTGATATCACTCCTGCTAAGAATACCAGCAGGGGGACTTCCCTGGAGGTCCAGTGGTTAAGACTTCGCCTTCCACTGCATGGGGTGCGGGTTCAATCCCTGGTAGGGGAGCTAAGATCCCACATGCCTGGGGTCAAAAAAGCAAAACATAAAACAGAAGCAATATTGTAATAAATTCAATAAAGACTTAAAAAAAAAAAAAAAGAATACCAGCAGGGTCTCAGGTCTGACTAATTCGTTTCCTTAGTATTGGATGTAAGTGGAGAAGAAGAAGGGTAAACCGGTAAAGAGGGTTCTCCCAAACTAATGTTCCCCAGAACTCTAGTGTGAAGAGAAGAGCTGGTTCACAAAAAGAGCTCGATGCCAAACATGACTGGAAAAGGCTGAACGCAGCATCACTCCGCCTCCTGGAAAGTCATCTTATCAAAATCTGAGTAGCTACTTAAAAAAACACCAGTTTAATTATTTTTACACCAATACACATTAACGTAAAGTTGATCACAAACGTCTCCTCTCTCTCTCTCTCTCTGCATTTGAAATTCATCTTTACACATTAATATTTATAAATTTTTTCGCGTGTGCTTTTTTTTTCCTTTGGCTGTGCCGCGCAGCTTGTGGGATCTTATATGCCCAACCAGGGATTGAACCCAGGCCCTCAGCAGTGAAAGCGCAGAGTCCTAACCACTGGACCTCCAGGGAATTCCCTTATAAATTATTTTGAATTCATATTTCTAGAACATACTTTTGGAAATGCTGCCATAGATGCAGCGTTGCCTTCTTTCCTGAAGTGACTCTTTCTGGTGATGTTTGGCCCAGAAGGTCAACAAACAGCTTTTTCTGTGATTCAGTCAAGCCAGGACAGCCGGTCCACAGAGCTCTGACCATCAGTTCCGAGAACACACAGTGCAGACCCAGACCTCTGTGCTGAATCCAGGCAGGAGCAGGCGACAGAAAGACATTACGATAAGGTCATCAAATCCTCGTTTATTTGACACAAACATGCAGCCCACTTACTTTGTGCCAGAGGACAGAGATTCCATGGGCGGGGGCCCCACCATCTGTGTGGTGGTGGCTGCGTCCTGGTGTCACAGTGCCTGGCACATGGCGTGGGCACACTGAGCCTCCCAGAGGCAGGTCCAGCTCTGCATCACTGAGCTACCAGATCTTGAATGCCACCGCCCATGCCAGAACCCTATGGGGACCACAGCAGGGCTACAGCCTGGTCGGAGCACTTCTCCTCAAGTGGCCTCTCGGCTTGCTGGTCAAGACCCTTGGGGGCAGGTGTGTGTTTATTTATCTTGTTGTTCCCTGTGTCTAGCATGGTGCCAAGTGTGTTCTGAGCACTTAATAAATACTTGTTGCATCAGTAACCAGATGCACACATGAGTGAAAGAATCACCACCACCTGAGCAGGGCAGACACCAAGCCATTCCGCCGGCTGTGTCCAAAGGACTAGGACAGCTCTGTAGTGAGCAGGGAGCAGTAGTTAAAACCAGAACAACACCTGTATAGCACACCTGCCGTTAGTCACGGTGTTTAATTGTCTAGTAAATCTGCACTAGGTAATTTTGTTAGTCTCGAATAATTCCGTTGTTTTTAAAATCCTTATCAGGAAAAATAAAGCAGCTGGGTATCACATGGAAATGTCTGCACCCCGTGACCCCTGTCACCCAGGCAATGCCCAAAGTGATGGAAATTCCACTGGGGTCCTGGAGGGACTGTTCCACAAATGGCCACCGGGAAGGCTGAGTCGCACGCTGGTGTCACACTGATTCACCCGGGGCCCCTCCATCCACAAAGTCCTTTCACGGCACCCACCGCCCGTCATCGGTCTCATCCTCACATGGCGCTGGGAAGCAGGCAACTTTGGAGTTATCACCCTCACTTATGCTTGAGAAGTTTGGGAAACCTGGGGAGAAACCCAGACGCCTTGGGTACAGAGGCGGGGGAAAAGGAAGGAGAGGAGGCAGAGAACAGAGGCAGGCAGAGCAGAGCAAGAACGGGGCGGGGAGGGGGGGTGGGGGGGTGGGCAGCGTGCCGGAACCACAGCCCATCACCCTGCCACACTCAGCCACCAGGGGGCAGGCCCAGGCCAACTGAGCTGACACGGTTGCCGGGTAGCCGCCAGGCCGGAGGGCAGCCTGAGCAGAGGCAGAGGGAAAGGGGTGGGGAAGAAGCCAAAGGACACACCACACACATATCACACACACACACACACACACACACATCACACATACACACCACACACACACCACACTCTGTGTACACACACACACACCACACACCTACACACACACACACCACACAGCACACATACACCACACTCTGTACACACACACACACACCACACAGCACACATACACCACACTCTGTGTACACAGACACACCCCACACCTACACACACACCACACACAGTACACATACACCACTCTGTGTACACATACACACACACAACCACACACACACAGTACACATACACCACACTGTGTACACATACACACACACACCCCACACCTACACAACACACACGCCACACATACACCACACTCTATGTACACATACACACACACCTACACACACACACCACACACAGCACACATACACCACACTCTGTGTACCCATATACACACACCACACACCTACAGACATACACACACCACACAGCACACATATACCATACTCTGTGTACACATACAAACACACACCACACACGGCACACACCACAGTGTACACATACACACACACATACCACACACAGCACACATATACCACACTCTGTGTACACAAACACACACCACACACAGCACACACCACAGTGTACACATACATACACACCCCACACCTACACACACACACACCACACTGTGTACACATACACACACATCCCTACACACACACCACACTCTGTGTACACATACACACACACACACCTCACACCTACACACACACACAGCACACATACACCACTCTGTGTACACACACACACACACCCCTACACACACACCACACACAGCACACATACACCACACTGTGTACACATACACACACACACCCCACACATACACACACACACCACACACAGTACACGTACACCACACTCTGTGTACACATACACACAAACACACCCCACACCTACACACACCACACATGCACCACACTGTGTACACATACACACACCACACCTATACAACACACACACACTACACACACTGCATACATACCACACATGCACAAACCACTTAGCACACACACACACCACACACCTATGCAACACACATACTACACACACCACACATGCATACACCTCTTGCCACACACACACACACACACTATACCACATACCACCTACATAACACACACACTGACCACACACTGCACACACGCACACACCACCGCTCACACCATTTTGGTAGGTGCTAGCGTCTACTTTTTCCAGCTTTTCTACCCTCTTCTCCTCCCCCTTTCTCCTCAGTGTCTACAAATTCCAAACTTCTCGTCATTATCTTTTCCCAAACACTCCTGTCTTGTGCCTTTCTCTCCCCCATCCGCTCCCCAAATAGCAACATTTTCCTTCTCTCCACCACCCATTCCTCAGAGGTAAAATGAAACCTCCCACCAGTAGAACATTTTCTGCTTTGTCAAGTGCTTTCTCACCTGCTTTCTCCTCTGTCTCAACACTCCTACGAGGTCAATATTATTATTGCCATTTCAGAACCAGGAAAGAGAGCTTGAGGGCCAACTGCTCAAACTCCTCGGGTGTCCTTTGGCCTCTGCAACTCCCACAGCTGACACCCCATATTCTCACCTACCCCCCACCCACCTCCTGACACCCGGAAAGCCTGCCCTCCATGCGGAGACGGAGGGTCTCTGCCCCGCAGGACCCCGCTCATTTGCGGGAGAGGAGGCTCCACTGAGAGAGGCCAAGAGAGGCCAGGCCTGCTTCTCCAGAGCCTGCACCCTCCGAAGGGCCGAGCTCAACTCTCTGGGGCCCATCATGGACGAAAGTAGAGAAGACCGAGAAGGTCACCTGAAACTTCAAATATGGGTGTTGCTGTTGAAACGTGTCCCGTGTGTTTACGCCTCAGCACAGAGGTCCCAGGCACCAGAGGTCCCAGCGCACCCTGGCCACACAGCACAGAGGCCGAGACCTCCACCCACAATTCCTGGCTTCAAGCTGTTGTCAATGCAACAGAGGGGCCCAAGCCTCCTTTTGGAAGCACGAGGCATCTGCATAAGCCCTGCCTGGACACGGATTTCTTCGTCTGCATCTGTAGACCTTCAGGTGGCACCTCGCAGGGATGCTGAGAAGCAGGAATCCACACTGAACACCTGCGACGAGAATGGGGTTGACAGGCAACACTGCAGGTCCCAGGGCTCTGCCTCTCTCAGGAAGCCCGGCTTTCCAGGAGCCCGGCCTCCAGTGGCTTCCCCACTTCCAACCCAAGCCCCTCACAGGGTGAGCCCCTTCAGGGTGACTCTCGGACCTTAGGGTGCAGACGGCTGTTCCTGGCCTTGGGGAGGCCTCTCTCAGGCTAGGCCTTCATCCCAGGGCCGGGGCTAGAGTGGGATGGGCAAGGCACCCAGGGCACAAACGTAGGGGTGCTCCCTCTGGGTGGGTGCTCGCTTCGGGCACCTCTCTTATGTCACCCTAGTCCCAGCCGAGCCCCAGCCTCACAGCCACCCTCTCGCCTTCCCAACCTTCCTCCTCCTGATCTGATCTCACTACTTCTATTTCCGTCTGAAGAATACGAGGCACAAATTTCACACGGTTGGTACGAGGACCAAATGAGACAAAGCTGGAGTTTCCAAGCCTTTTTTGGCTTTAAAATTCATTGTTTGTTTTTTATTATTTTTATCTTTTGGAACATTTATCAAAGCACTACAGGTTCATGGCTGAATCCTTTGAGAGGCTGCTCTGGTGACACAATAGAGTTCTTAAGGGTCAGGAAAGTAAGAAAGAACAAAGACCCTACTTGTGTCCCTCTTCAGTGGACGTTCCCGAAAGCGAGTGAGAATTTCTTAATGATGGGCGTCCCAGATGCTAAAAGAGCCCTCACAGCACAGGGTGGGCACTCAGTAATGGCCAGTTAGATCGGAATCAGAATCTGAGCTGAACACTACAGTGACAGAGGAACGGATAAACAAAATGTGGTATATCCATACGACAGAATATTATTCAGCCTCTTAAAATGGACAACCAGTCACACACAGCAACGTGGGTGAAACCTGACGACATCATACGAAGTGAAATACGCCAGTCGCAAGAAGACAAGTACCGTCCGAGTCTACTCGTAAGAGGTCCCTGGAGCAGTCAAGTTCACGGAGACAGACAGCAGAATGGTGGTTGCCAGGGGCTGGGAGGAGGGGGCAGTGGGAAGTTGATGTTTAATGGGTACAGAGTTTCAGTTCTGCAAGACAAAAATGTTCTAGAGACCTGTTGCACAGCAATGTGGAGATGCTTACTACTGAAGTGTATGGTTAAAATGGTCAATTTTATGTGTTTAACCACAATTAAAAATAAACAAATAAAAATAAAAGAATCCAAGTCAAACAGGGGCCAAGAGAGTGCTGGGTTAGAAATCTAAAACAGTGCAGCCAGGAGCAGCCCCCATGCCCACCCCACAGTCTCACCCAGCAGAAACCAAATTTCTAGAGACCACCACGCCAGCTTCAAAGGGAAACGGAAGTCACAGAGCGCACTGTGGAGGAGGTGGAAGGGAGTTCGCTCACGGGATGCTTGAGAGAATTTATGAGTTAACGGTCTGTTATGTGGGTTGAAGGCCAGTTTAAATATCAGCTGAGCAAGTCCCTCCTTCCCAGCCTCCAAACTGCAGACATCAGCTCGGTGCTCATAGACCTCCATCTAATGATTGTCTGGATCCCTGGTTCCTTGCCCTGTGCAAGCCTGGGGTGCACAGCCAGGGCTCCCCAACACACTTCCAGGGCCAGAGCTCCCCGCGCAGCAGCTACCCAGGGAGCCCCAGACTGTTGGCAGCCAGATGGCGCCCCCTGGTGACTGCCCTCAAATGTGAGCATGATGACCTGGCTTTGGGAGAGCAAGTACCCTGGCCAGGTGGCAGCAGAGTGGACCTATCGGGGAGACAAGTGGTAAAGACATTTCTGACCCCTTGGGCAAAGAGCCCATGCATAAGCTTGGAGAGGCGAGCCCATCATGGTAGTCGGTGTCTGGAGATGGAAGCCAAGCACCATCACCAACAGTCCTGGTTCTACCACTTAAGAAGGAAATGTTGGGCCTTCCCTGGTGGCGCAGCGGTTGAGAGTCCGCCTGCCGATGCAGGGGACGCGGGTTCGTGCCCCGGTCCGGGAGGATCCCACATGCCGCGGAGCAGCTGGGCCCGTGAGCCATGGCCGCTGAGCCTGCGCGTCCGGAGCCTGTGCTCCACAATGGGAGAGGCCACAACAGTGAGAGGCCCGCATACCGCAAAAAAAAAAAAAAAAGAAGGAAATGCTTCCTGAGCTCATGATGTATGGCGGACACTTGACTCAGCTGATCTTAGTTAGACCTCATAACACCCTAACAGGTGGCTGCCAACACTCCATCTCTTAGAAATGGAGACAAAGGCCCCAAGACATTGAGAGTCACACAGTCAAGGGGGCACGGAGGAGGGACTGGAAATAAGTCTGCCTCTGAAGTCTCGGCACCGTGGTCTCCCACTCCCCACCCCGGACTCGGGCAACCAGCCGCCACGGTGATCCGGAGCCTCGACACAGTGACTTCCCCAACTTGGCTTCTCCGACCAGGTAAGGCTCAGCTCAGGAACGGCATCCTCCAACCACTGAGCAGAACAGAGTGTTAAGGTGAGAGGGTGGCGACCAGGCTCTCTCACACCTGCTCCCTAACTCCCTACCTTTCCCAAAGGCCAGCTGGTTTCCAAACCTTTTCTTCCTGCCCTTGTAACCTCAGATCCCCCGCCCCCCAACCCCCCCTAACCCCGGGTCTTAGGGGAAAAATGACCCCACACGTTGTGTCCGGACCTGCTGGCCTGTCTCTTCTGCTCCAGCCCTGTTTCTCCCCTTCGCCAGCCTCTCCTTACCAAACTGTAGGGCTATTTTGTAATCCTGCGCAATTTTCCTACTAGGAACATATTTATCCTCCTCCATCTCTCATTTTCACAGAAGAAAAACACAAAACAAAGCAGCACAACTACCACAAACAGAGACAGAGGATTCCTGTGCTGGAATCCTCCCGGGGGTGGGCTTGCGTGAGGGAAGGAGACATTCCTGGGTTGGGGGCAGGGAGTCGAGGGTTATCTCTGAGCTGATTGCACTTAAAAGTGGTGCCTCACTTCAAAGGGGCTTTTAGTGCTCGTTGTGGGTTCTGGCAATCAGAGCCTGTCCCCTGAGTGGGCAGAAAATCTGTGAGAACGAACAGAGCCTGAGGCCCCAACACACCAGCCACTGCAGGTCCCACACACAGAAATGAGGCTTTCGGGACAGATTTCAGAGCTATTTCCAGTCATGATAGGTAATCTGTCCTCTTCCCAGGGTAGCCCCTTTTGTGACAAAGGGAGAAACTGAGGCAGAGGACAGGTGGTGCCCAGTGCTCGCGGAGCAATGAGGAGACCCCTGGGACACCTGGGCCTATCGCCCTGCTCTTCCCACCCTCAAGGTCCTTGCCTCCTTTACAGGCTCTCGCCTCCCTGGCCAGAGGGACAGTGCTGGTAGGAAGTGTTTCCGGGGGGACCCAGCATCCAACAGGGATACAAGCAGCACACGTGGTCCTTCACACATGCCTCCTCAGGACCTGCACTTTGGGCCCATTCTCTAGGATAAATTAGAAAGAATAATAATTGATAGTCTTTACTGAGCACTTACACCAAGGATTTTCCATACATTTTTCTCCTTTAATCCTCCTAGCCACCCTGTGAGGTCGGTGTTACACCCATCTAAAAATGAGGAAAATGTCCCAACATCAGTAATCATTAGGGAAATGCTAATCAAAACCACAACGACATACCATTTCATGCCCTTAGGATGGCTACTATCAAAACAAAACAGAAAATAAGTGTTCGAAAGAATGCAGAGAAATTGGGACGCTTCGGCACTATTGGTGGGAACGTGAAATGGTACTACCACTGGAAGAAAACAGTACCGTGGTTCCTCAAACAGCTAAAAATAGAATTACCATATGATCCAGCAATCCCACTTCTGGGCGTACACCCAAAAGAACTGAAAGCAGGGTCTTGAAGAGATATTTGTACAGCCATGTTCATAGCAGCATTGACAACAGCCAAAAAGTAGAAGCAATCGAAGCATCCATCAACAGATGACTGGATAAATCATGGTATACACATATAATAGAATATTATTCAACCATTAGGAGGGAGGAAATTCTGACATCTCCTACAATAGTCACAAAAAGATAAATATTGTTGGTCAATTAATCTACGACAAAGGAGGCAAAAATATACAAGGGGAAAAGACAATCTCTTCAACAAGTGGTGCTGAGAAAACTGGACAGCTACATGTAAAACAATGAGATTAGAACATTTCCTCACACTATATACAAAAATAAGCTCAAAATGGATTAAAGACCTAAATGTGAGACATAAAACCATAAAACTCCTGAGAGAGAACATAGGCAAAACACTCTTTGACATAAATTGTAGCAATATTTTTTTTTATCTGTCCCCTAAGGTAAAAGAAATAAAAGCAAAAATAAACAAATAGGACCTAATTAATTAAACCTAATTAAACTTAAAACCTTTTGCACAGCAAGAGAAACCACTGACAAAATGAAAAGACAACCTACAGAACAGGAGAAAATATTTGCAGGCGATATGACCAACAAGGCATTAATATCCAAAAATCTATGAACAGCTCATACAACTCAATATCAAAAAGCCAAACAACCCAAATGAAAAATGGGCAGAAAACTTGAATAGAAATTTTTCCAAAGAAGACATACAGATGGCCAACAGGCATGTGAAAACATTCTCAACATCACTAATTATCAGAGAAATGCACGTCAAAACAACAGTGAGATATCACCTCACATCTATCAGAATGGCCATCATCAAAAAATGTACAAAGAATAAATGCTGGAGAGGGTGTGGAGAAAAGGGAACACTTGTGCACTGTTGATGAGAATGTAAATTAACACAGCCACTATGGAAAACGGTATGAAGCCCTCCTCAAACAACTAAAAACAGAACTATTGTATGATTCAGCAATTCGACTCCTGGGTATAAACCCAGAAAAAAACAAAAACACTAATTTGAAAAGATACATGCAACCCAATGTTCACAGCAGCACTATTTTACAATAGCCAAGACATGGAAGCAACCTACATGCTCATCAACAGATAATGGATAAAGAAGGTGTGGTATATATACACACATACATACATATTAGGAATTCCCTGGCGGTACAGTGGTTAGGACTCCATGCTTTCACTGCCAAGGGTGCACGGTTGATCCCTGGTCAGAGAACTAAGATTCCCGCAAGCCACACAGTGTGGCAAAAAGAAAAAAAAAAAAAAGAAAGTTTAAAAATGAGGAAAATGAAGTATCCAGAATTAGGAGACTCTCCCAAGAGGCAAACTGAGATTTTGAGCTCACATCTACCAGGGACCAAAACTTGTGCTTTTAACCACCCAACCTCCTAAAGCCAAAGGCTTCTATAGAGTCAGCCACACTCTCCTGCTTGGCGCTTGGTGACCACAAGCACTCTTGTCCTAGGTGATACCCCAGCTCGTGACACAGTCAGTGTCGGGCATATGCGCCCGTAATGAGCATGTCTTTGCTGAGCGCCTGTGCTCCAGGCTCTGTACCGGGCACAAGGGCATAATGGTGAATAAGATAGTCCCCGTCTTCCCAGCACTTACATCCTAGGGAGGGGAGCCAGATGGTAGGTACATAAACAGATAAATGTCTGAGGAAATTACAGACAGTGGTAAGAACTGTTAAGGAAATAATCATGAGTATGAAGGAAAATAATTAGGGATAGGAGGAAAGAATGGGTGGCTTGAGTTAGACCTGTCAGGGAAGGACTCCCAGGGGAGAGGACATCTTAGCTGGGTCCTATAGATTGACCTGGGGCGGGGGGATATTCCAACCAGAGGACACAGTTTATACGAAGACCTTGAGCCGGGAGCAAGCTGAGAAGTTGAGAAACAGATGGCCAGAGTGGCTGGCACAGAGGGAAAGAGGCCAAAGGAGGCAGAGACAGGGCTGGGTCGCCAGGGTCCCCGTAGGGCTTGCTGCACAGCTTGGGTTATCTAAGGGCCAGAGGAAGCAACTGGAGGGTTGCAAGCAGCAGGGTGAGGGGTTTGATTTTTTGCTTTAGAGATAACTCATGGATGTCTTCTATGGAAGTTACTTTTTCCTTGGGGTCATCTAGCCTCTGCTCCATCAACCAGCAGAGCTCAGGGCTCAGACCAGGACCTCTCAGAGTGACGTGCTCACGCTGCCCGGCTCTTCTGCACATCTGCCCCCTGAGGGCAAAGTGACACTTCTTTCCATTTTCTCTTGGAAAGAAGAGGGGCTTGGACACAGCACCACCACCCCAGAGCAGCTGAGAACTGCTCTGAGCCAGCACAGCAGGGTCCTCCTTCTGTCTGCTCCCAGCCTTGGCTTCCTCTATCTATAATATGGAGTCAGCGTGAATGAATTCTCCGGATTGCTCACCTCTGACCAATGATGATTCAAGGAGGGACACGGGCATTGATTTCCCTAAGCTACAAAGTGCGCTTTCACTGAAATGTAGACTTTTTAGCATCGTCAGCTTGAGTTTCCTAAGAAGCTCAGGAGAGTCGGGAGCTGTTTACACAAGAGCCAGCTGGATGCAGAGATGAAGTTTCTGAAGACCCTGACCCCTGACAGGATCACAGAGAGACCACAAGGGTGTCAGCCCGGGGTCCCCTGTGCCCACCTCGTCCGTGGGCAGGAGCCCGGATTCCCAGGATCCGAAGACTCGTGATTATCACGCCTGCTGCCTTCTGAGGTCCATCTAGGACTTTCTAAACTCTTTACCAGCTCCTAGGCCTGACATAACACCTCTCTCCATCTGCCCAAGAGGCCAGAACTCCATGGGGAGAAGCGATGCTCCCAGTCCGGGGGCGTTGATCAAGCTCCCTGTGTGCTTGGACTGGGCCGATCCTTCGCTCTTCTCTGAGCCTCAGGGACCCCGTCTGCGCTCTCCTCTCTCTGACCCCCAGCCCTCCTGCCAACCCCATTCTCTGGTTCCTACAATGGCTGCCCTTAAAAGCTGGCGGGTATGGAAAGCTCCCTCTTCAGCCCACCGGTCCCCTCGCCCTACACCCCCCTCGGGTGTAACGCTCACCCCGCTGCTGATGGAGCCCAGAACACACCTCCAGCCCTCATCTAGTTCCTCCTGGTCAGAGAATGTCCTGCAGACACCTCAAGTTTGCCTGACATGAAAGTAATCATTTCCCGGGAATTCCCTGACCGCCCAGTGGTTAGGACTCCACGCTTCCACCGCAGCAGGGCACAGGTTCTACCCTGGTCGGGGAACAAGGGTCCCGCAAGCCGTGAGGTGCAGCCAACAAAAAAAGTAATTATTTCCTTCCCCAAACTGGCTCCTCCTCCTGGGTTCCCTATCTCCCTGAGAAACCACGTCAGGTGGCAGCCAAACATCCATCACCTTGCACTTCACCCCTGCTCACTTCCGTGAGACGTTATCAGTTTTACTTCCAATACGTCTCTCACCTCTTTCCTTTCCTCACCATCCCCACCACCATGACCCTCTCTCAGGTTTTCATCATCTGTCACCTGGATTACTACAGTATATCCCAAATGGCCCCTGAACTCCCAAGCCCCCCCCAAACACCTACCACCAGGGGTATTTTTCCAAAACACAGGTCTGGTCATGTTACTCCCTTACTCCAAAATCATTCCTGGTTCCCCATAGCCTTCACGCCCTTCCTAATCCAACCTCAACCACCATTCAGTGTCCTCTCTCAGCACTCTCCAAAAGCACCCTACTCTGGGCTTCCCTGGTGGCACAGTGGTTGAGAGTCCGCCTGCCTATGCAGGGAACACGGGTTTGTGCCCCGGTCCGGGAAGATCCCACATGCCGCGGAGTGGCTGGGCCCGTGAACCATGGCCTGTGAGCCTGCGCGTCCGGAGCCTGTGCTCCGCAACGGGAGAGGCCACAACAGCGAGAGGCCCGCATACCGCAAAAATAAATAAATAAATTAATAAAATAAAAATAAAATAAATAAAATAAAATAAAAAGCACCCTACTCTTCAGCAAGTCCACACTAGTCTTTCCCTAAACACGCCATGCACTTTTCAGGCATAATGGTCCCTCTTTCCTCTGGACTCTCTTCACCTTGTCCCTGCCCTTCAGCAGACTTGGTCCTGGTCCCTTTGTGGTGGCCTGCTCCACCAGCCTGGGAGCTCCTCAACAAGGCAGGTCCCGCCTCTGCAGCCCCAGCCCCTCTCACGGTGTTGAGCGCGTCGGATGTTCAAACACCGACAGAATTCGATTGATTCATTCATACACTCACTTATTCAGTCAATAAATGTTTATTTAGACTTAGCTCTGGGCAAAGCATAGTTTTAAGCCCTGGGAGGAGGGAGGCGTGCAAGGACGCTTGACCCGGAATACACCTGGCAGCTAGGATGTGTACACTCGTACCTGTGCTTCGGACAACACGTGAGAAGGGCCGTGGGAAGGCTGCAAAGAGCACAGGGGCTCCCTAGAGGGAAATGTCCCAGCACAGCTGCAGCCTTCACCTTAACAATCCAAGTGGCCCACTGGGACCCGGGCAGGGGTGGCTGGCAGCCAGTGCTGAATACCGGGCATCACCAAGCTTTCCAGTTCAATTCTGGTGAATTCGCTGGGCACTGTGCTGGGAGGCTCACAAAGTTGCCTCAGTCCCCACCACCCAGGTCCCAGATCCCGTGACCTTTGAGAATTCCTCCCTGCCGGCCCCAGGCCAGGGGAACTCTCACTCCCGCAGACTCCGGGCGCACGCACTCTGCTGCCGCAGGTGCAATTCTGCTGCACTGGTTATTTTCTATCGGTCCTGCTATTTGTATCAGTCAGCACCTCAGCAGTAAACCAAGAGCATGCTCTCACTAGGCTAACTGGGCGAGAGCTTTTTAAATAAAGGTTCTATTTACAAAGGTGTGGGCAGGTTCCAGAGGAACCAGAAGAGATAGGGCTCTACCCCAGGGCCACCAGAGGACACCTGTCACACCCTACCTGAAGTGGGGAGGGGAAAGACCATCACTGCACCCTGGAAGAAGAAGGTCAAACAGGATCCCACACAGGCAGAGCTGGCTTTCCTAGCCAGCACCCAGGCTCTATTGCCACTATCTTCCCCTCATCTTCCACCCCCACAGCATCTATCTGTGTCCAATGTCCTGCACCTTCAGAGCCAGAGAGGTGACCTGGAGCTGCAGCTACTTCCTGCAAATGCCAGTGCTGAGCCAGACCCTGATGCTCATGGAGCGGGGCCCGGCCACCCAATGCCAAGACCCAGCGCTGGCCACACAGACGTGTTTGAACGTATCGTCTTCATCCCCTAACTCACGTAGACACTCTGGGGTCTCCCCCCAAGACTGCCCCAATGCCTGGCTGTGGAATACAGAGGCCATGTTCCCCCTTTCTGGAAGTGCCCGTGTTTCTCTTTCCATGAGAGTACATCACCTGGCTTGTGTATGTCCAGAGAGGGAGGCTGGGGCAAAGGGGCCGCCGGAATTCCAGGGCTCCTTACCAACACCATTTGACATCACTCCCCAGGTTGTACCAGGAACGGGGAAGCCCGTAAGTCCACTTGAAACTTCTCTAAACAGCAGAGTTCTGGATGCAAGGCAGCTCTGGCCGCAGCCCTCACATGGGATCTTGCAAGGGGCCTGGGGCTTTGCCCTTCATCATCATGTCAGCCTGCTGAGAGCCCAGCCTCTGCAGAACCATAAACAGGGAGCGGGAGTGGAGGTGGAGGGGGTGATGGACTGCTTTTTCGGCAGCACAGCCAATTAATAAGGAAGTTTAAAGGGTCATTGTGTTATTCCACTTACGAAAAGAATGTGACCTGGGGCCACGGTTCCAGGTACCTGCTCTCAGCGGCTCTGGTGTTGCTCTGGGTGATAAGGGCGGCTCTGGGGGAGTGAGCATCTGTCTGGTCTCCTGTGAATGGTTATGCTGAGCAGCCCGCGGAGCCCACGACAAGGAAACTGTAGTCAGCAGGTTCATCTGAGGCTCTCCCCAAGCCCTCTGCTATTCCCCACAAGCCCCAGGCTGCCCCTTACAGGTCAAGCCCCCTGCCCCAGCAGGATTCCCAGGCCTCTGTGGCACGTCGCCTCCTGTCTACTCTGGGTCCTGTTCTCTGTCCTGTAAGATATGACCCCATCTGGCTCCCAGCCTGTGCAGATATGGCCATGCCAGGCATGAGGTTTGAATGGATGGGCTACACTACACCAGCATGAGTACCTGTGCCAACATCAGTACAGAAGCCCAAGACTGGGCAGTTGCTTGAAGGCACTGGAGAAAGAACACTCTCACACACTGGCCAATGCCTGAAATTCCACCCTTAGACATTCATTCCTTTAACTTAAACACTGAATCTTCAGGAGTCTCTGTTCTGGGAGAGAGGAGTGACCCTGCCACCCCTTCCTGCCAGGAGGCCACACATTCATTCCAATGGCAGTTTTCCAGAGACAATGGCCTTGTCCTTGCCTGGAGTACCTGAGTCCAGGCACAGAGGGGGTGTGGCCTGCTAGGGAGGAAACGCTGCCATAGGCTGGCCCTGTCGAGACCAAATGATTCCACAGAAACAGCAGTGGCCCAAGGATCAGCAACTGTGGATCCTCAGCTATGTGAGCTTGAGAAGGTCATTTCTCTCCGAGTCTCAGTTTTCCCAACTCTAAAATGAGGAGGAGGATGAGTGGTCCCCAAGCTTCCTCCCAGCTCAGAAATACTCGGCCGTGGGCTTCCCTGGTGGCGCAGTGGTTGAGAGTCCGCCTGCCGATGCAGGGGACACGGGTTCAAGCCCTGGTCTGGGAGGATCCCACATGCCGCGGAGCAACTGGGCCCGTGAGCCACAACTACTGAGCCTGCGTGTCTGGAGCCTGTGCTCCGCAACGGGAGAGGCCGCGATAGTGAGAGGCCCGTGCACCGCGATGAAGAGTGGCCCCCACTTGCCACAACTAGAGAAAGCCCTCGCACAGAAACGAAGACCCAACACAGCAAAAATTAATTAATTAAATAATAAACTCCTACCCCCAACATCTAAAAAAAAAAAAAAACACAGATGCGATGCCTCTTAATCAAATATATGAATTTATTTAGCTCTTTCTTCCTTCCCTCCTTCCTTCTTCCCTTCCTTCCCTCCTTCCTTCTTCCCTTCCTTCCTTATTTAATCTGTCCAAACAAGGAGGCTATGATCAACAACCCAGCTAGCTGGTTCTCCAAATTCCAGAGCACCAGTAGGAAGCTTAGAAAGAGGTAAGAACAGGAAAGAAAACACCACGTGAGCCATCAATACTCTGAAGAGACAGTTCCAGGTAGGTATATAAACTGGTACCAAAAGTTTAGGATAAAATCATAGATAGTCTATCCGTAGTGGGATATTAAGAGCAAAATCGCCCGTGGAGGATAAGTCCCTGATCTTAAGGGTGACATCGGAGAAAATGATCACCCACAAACCCAGGGTGCTCCTATGGGACACACAGGCCCTCAGCTCAGCGGACCACAGACTCAAGCCAGGGCAGTCTTTCCTACGTCCTCAATGACACCTAGAAACCCTCCAGCCTGATGCAGCCAGAAACCCCCTCTTCCAAACAGCTGAATATCCACCAGATGCCTCCGCCCGGGCCTGACCGTCAGAGCACGGAGGGTGGTATTTTTTAATCTCGTTGCTTTTCTGTCTCTTTGTTCTTCCCTATGCCTCATTTTCTTGACACATCTTTAATAACTGAGCAGGTCTGGAACAATCCTCCTCTTCTCCCACATGGGTTTTTGCCACCCCCTCTGTGGAGGGGGACTGCTGGAGTCCCAAGCTGCCCCGAGTACCTCCTGCCAGGGCAGCTGGCCCGCAGCCCCCGGGAGAGCACTGGGAAGCGGGGGTCCTGGAGCCACCACGGAATCCATCAGCCACAGGAAATGAGACTGTAGCAGAAAAGAAGGTCTGTCCGCCAACACTTCTGCCCTGCCCTGCGCAGGCAAGCATACACACACACACACGTACACACACATGCACGCACACACATGTGCACACACATACACACACAAGTACACCCATGACTCCTCCAGCTAGCAACGCCTGAGTCATTGCGTCCCACAAGTTGCTCAGGGGTTTTGAGGGAGGCGTTCTAGGTTGGAACACGCCAAATCAGGCGTTTTCCTACAGCTCAGGATGACGCTGAGAACACATCCCCACGAACAGGATATTACTTACACGAACAGAGAGTCCCCAGCTGGTCAACATTCAAGTGGCAACTATAGCATAGAACATTCCAGATCTCCCGAATGCGTCCCAAACCATCAGGTTTCCTGACAGTCCAGGTGCGGGGAAGGGAGGTTGGTATGGTTGAGCCCATAGATGGGACACTGTGCTGGGAGGGCGGCACCAAGGAGGAAGCTGGGCCCCACCCCAAGGGGCACCCATACTTTCAGAGGGGCCACTGCATACTCAGCAGGCTGCCAGCGGGGCCCTAACAAACTAAATCCTGTGAGAGCACCAACAAGGGGCTGGGGGAGGTATCCCAAAGGCGGTGGCACTGGAATGGAGCCTTAAACTCTGAGCGGCATCTAAGTTCTCTGCTACTGCGGCAGGCACAGGAGTGCAAGCCCAGGGTATGACTGGCCTGGCTGGGAGCGGGCCAGAGCAGCTGGACCACAAACTACTCGAGGGCTGATGAGGCTAGAAGAAAAAAGCAGGGCCGGGTCACAGAAGACTTGAATGTTGTGGTGAGAGTTTGAATTTCATTTGCTCTAGGAAATGGGTTTTCAGCAAAGGCTTTCTAGGAAAGCACAGACCCCAGAGGCTGGCTGCCTGGGCTCAAGTCCCAGCTCTGCCACTTACTAGGTATGTGACCTTGGGAAAGATGTTTAACCTCTCTGTGCCTCGGTTTTCTCATCCGTCAGATGGGATAACATACTTCATCAATTACAAATGCACCTTTTTTTTTTCACATTTTAAAACATCTAAAGTCATCTTAGAATCACTGGCTAGGTGGGCAATAATGGCACAGCTGTCTTCAGCTCTGTGTGCATCAATATTGCAGAATCTACGTGAGTCATTTGAAAGAAGAGCCGCACTTTTAAGCAATCCTGCCTCACTCTTAATGGCACAGAGAAATTATGTGAGAAAAAAACATGGATACTCATGACTCTGAGCTTAAAAACAATTCAGAAGGGTGGAACTCTGAAGATGAGGAATTTTTAACAATATCTAATTTATTTCACTTACAAACTTCTTTAGTATGCACAGGAGCTCTTTCATTAAACATAAAAGAAAAACTCTAAGTGATAGGAATACATGGCATCATAATTTTTCTTTTTTGGTGCTACAGAAATAAGATGCATCTTACAATTAATGGCATCTCCAAGTCTGTGAGATATGGTTACAACCACACATACCTCATAAGATTGTTAGGAGCATAAAATGAGTTAATATTTATAAAGCACTTAGAATGGTGCCTGGTCCATAATGATTCCAATATACATGCTGTCCAGTAAATAATCTGATTTGTGTTTTAGAAACGTTCCTGGCAGGGTTGTACTTTAAAGGAGGACACCAGGAGCACAGGGCAGGAGACCCCTGCAGTGGTCTGGGAGAGAGATGGTGGGAGCCCATGTTCATCATGGCCATGTGGGTAGAGAGAAGTGATGGGCGGACTGGAAGAGTTTTGAAGGTGGTCCTCACACATCCTTTACTGGACGTGTGTATATGAGGAAGAGGGAGGAGGTTAAAACAACACCAGAGGTTTCTGGCTGGGGCCACAGAGCGATGCTTTCAGCTGAGACGGGAAATTAAGAGAAGCAGGTATGGGGAACAAAAGACTGAGGTGCGGGGGACAGGTTGGGCGGGGACAGACTGGTGGAAGTATCTGGCAAGAAGCTGGAAATTAAGGCTCAGTGCCCAAAGGGCAAATCCAAGACCATGGAAAAAGCGAAGGAAGGGAGGGAGGTAAGGAGAGAGGAAGAAAGGAGGAAGGGAGAGAGGGAGGGAGGAAGGAACGAACCAGTGAATGTGCCAACCAAGCAACCAACCAAAAAACGAAGGAAAGAAGCGGAACTGAGCCAAGTCCCACCCACCATACATGGCTTAGGTCAGTCACGGCTGGAGCCCTCACCCCATTCTCTTTAATACCTGAGTTACTTGTACAGTCGTCAGTCTCCCGGACGCAGCAGTGAGCTGAGCGCAGGGACCATGTCTCCTCCTGTCTGTAACTCAGCGCTCAGCCCGGCCCCAGCACATGCTGGCTCTTCCATGGGTATCTGTGGGTACCACACCCTGCAAGGGGAGAGGCCTTGAAGCCTCGTCCTCTGGTTCATTTGCCCTTCACTCTGCTCCCTCAAACCGTGCTTGGCGACTACGAGACAAAACTGGTTGGGAACCAAAATGGATCAGGAGGAAAAATGCAGGCTTCTTGCCAGCATCCATGCCCAACAGGACGAGGAGGGAGGACAGAGACCCAACCAGAGAGGAGAAGACAACACAAGACCAGTTGGGTGAACACAGATGACGAGAGAGAAATGAGAACGTTCCAAGGGCTGGCCCGTCCATCCATCTGCCAGGAGTCCCTAATTGCTGTCCCCTGCGGTGACCTCAGTGTCCCAACACCTGGAAACCCCACCTCCCGGCTCCCAGCTCAAGTGCTTCACCCCCCAGGCACTGTCTCAAGGTGGGTGGAAAGAGCCATGACCAGGAGCTTAGCTGCAGGGCCGCTGGCCCCCCGCTGCGGCTGGGACATCAAGACCCGAGCCCCTCACCTCGCCGGGTGGGCTCGGTTTCCTCGTCTGGGCAGCGAGGGGTGGACGGAGTGGAGGCCGGCTCCTCCGTGACTCCGAGTCTCTGATTCTCTCTGCCCTCTCCTCTGCATCCGTCCAGCACTCAGGGGAAGCTGGCTGCACCTCACCAAGTCGCCTTCCCCCAGGTGCTTCGCCAGCACTTTCCAGAGATGCCCTGTGCCTGGGGACTGGCCATCCTCTCCCGGCCACTGTGTCTCTAACGTGTTTCCTTGTATCCACCGCCCCCCTCTAGGCTTAGCAGCCCAAACCTCACCTCGGCCTCACATGGTGGGCCTCAGTCAGTCATCGGGGTCAACACGCTGAGGCCTTTCCTGAGTGCTCCAGGGCAACCCCCCACCCCATGACCCAGAGGCCTGGCCGTCAGCCCCAGGCATGCCCCTGTGATCACGTCACTGTTCTGGGTGAATCGCTGTCCAGTTCAAGGAGAAGGTCTGAAAGGGAAGTTTGAGGCCACCCCCTGGTACACACCCTCCAGCAGAATGGGCTTTCTGACGAGCCCCTACTCTTAGGGGACGGTCAAGCCTGCCCTGCCTGCACCCTGGGGCTCAGACTGACAACATCGGCAGAGAAAGGAGCAGCCCGCAGCAGGAAGTGAGCCCTGATAAACGTTCAATGACAAAAAAGGCGGCCGGGGCGGCCCTGAAGGGGCGGGGGGGGGGGGGGAGGCAAAGGAAAACAGACGCTGGATGAGATCAGGGAAATGGCGTCCCACCCTGCTCCACACCAGCACTTTCCGTGGGTGCCCCAGGATGGATCCAGGTCTATTTTTGGTCACTGCCCACCCCCTTCCCGTCCCAGGCCCATTCCAGAAATGCTGGGTCTGCTCCC
This sequence comes from Globicephala melas, assembly GCF_963455315.2. Taxonomy (NCBI): domain Eukaryota; kingdom Metazoa; phylum Chordata; class Mammalia; order Artiodactyla; family Delphinidae; genus Globicephala; species Globicephala melas. The sequence goes on from NC_083322.1 coordinate 20,835,389, forward strand.
CAGGCGGGAACTCCACCCCTGACCCAGAGAGCAGCGAGACCTTCCAGAACCCCGTGGCGTGTTCCACCGACCCCTCTGCACTTTGCTTGCCCCCACCAGCTGAGAGGGCGCAAAGCCACCTTACTTCATCAGAGCTGGAAAGGAGGGGACACCTGAGGTCACTGGAAGCCCACGGAAGGCTGGGGCCTGGGAAGCATGGGGTTGGGCCTGGCAAATGGTGGCCGCTGGCAGCCGTGACAGTCCCCAGAGAACTAAGGGGCTTTACAAAGAGACCATGGAGCAGAATTCGAGCTGGAGGGACATTCATAGGAGGGTGGAGCAGGCCGGAAGCTCCACAGAGACATTCAGGAAGCCAAAGGTTGTAACACAGAGTTTCCTAGGGAGGTGGAGGGGAAAAGCATGAATGGTGGGTCTGAGGAATGAAAACCCCACAAGGCCCTGAGATTTGTGAGAAGGGCTCCTTGCAGAGCAAAGGTGGGCAAGCCTGCCCAGGCACCAGTTACTCCGAGGTGAAAACCTTGGGGGGACCCAGAAGAAATGAAAGAAAAACAGTCCAGACTTTGGAAATGGGGCAGAGGGACTAGGCCACATGTGGGTTCAGCTCAGGGAGACAAACATTAGCAGAAGTTGATTTTTTGATGCACTTTATGTCTTGGCGCTTGGTTTATCCAGTTGCCAAGACGTCACCTCACCCAGGTGTGCTCCTTGCGGGCAGAGAGAACATCTTTTGTTCATCCTTGCTTCTAGCAGTGTGATAACTTGAAATATGTAAAAACCCGTCAGAAGAGCTATCGGCCAGCACACCACACCCAGGACCACCGGCTGGGTGTGTACCTTAATCGGCACCCAGTCCCAGGAAAGGACGCGTGTGAGCACCAAGTTCATGAAAGAAAAGAGCAGTTTCGTCAAGTCACGGGATTGACTTGGGGGCTCAAGTGACTTTCTTCTCCCCGAACTATGGTCCTAATGAGGGCTCTGGGCTGGCACCCAGGTGGAGGGCACTGTCCTGGCTGCCAGCTGCTTCCTGCCCACTGGCGAGCTGACCCTCCACGGCGGAGGCCCAAAGGGAGCAGCTGGGCCCCGCTGTGTTTTCAGAACTCAGGATGGCCTCCAGCGTCAGCAAATAGCACCAGAAGGTTTCATCAGAAAATCAGAAACCAGGGACTAAATAAAGCAAGCAAGAAGCAACAGCTGCCTGCCATCACTCTAATTAAAGACAATACGCCGTCCACCCTGGTCATGCTGCTCCCTGATACACGCACGCGCGCACACACACACACACACACACACACACACACACACACAGGCCACCTGCAGACAGACCGAGGTCATAGCCTGCGGCCAGGGGAGGCTCCTCAGCCCCAAGTGTGGCCACAGCTCCTATGCACCCTCTCCCCCTTCACCCCATCAGCACTGGTTTTCATGCTCTTTCTAGAACCTGCCAGACTGGGTCTCTACCTCGGAGCCTCCACGCCTGCTGTTCTCAGTGGCTGAAAAGCTCTCCTGTCGCTCTCCTGCTCTCACCGGTCACTCCTTGACTCCATTCAAACGCTGCTCAAAGATCACCCCTTAGAAAGGCCTTCCCTACAGGCCCAATCTAAAATAGCACCTGTGCGGCCTGCCACCATCTCGTCATTCTATTTTCATTTTCTTCAAAGCACCCGTCTCTATGTGAAGTTACATCCTCCTGTTTGGCTGGCTTGTTATCGGTTCCCACCCAGCCCCCCAACTCATCCCCACGCCCACCTTCACCCCCCAGCCCCGCGCACCTGAACACCCTAAGGACAGGGACTCTCTTGCTCACTGCTGTCTGCCAGGCTGCTTGAACAGTATCTGGTACACAGCAAGCTTTCAACAGACAGGTATTTACTGAATGAACTGGTATTCCTTCCATGCCAAGATGCCCCAGCTGACTTACCATCATAGTTTGAGCTGCTGTTTCCAGTGAAGAGAGTTCCTACCCATTGTTGTCACAAGGCCACCTACCAGACGGCAGCACTGGAAGGGACATCATGCTAGTTTCCTTGTGCCAGGCCCTCTGCTAGCTTCTCTATGTGTATCAGGTCTTTTATTCCTCACGATAACCTCATGCATTCAGCATTTTTAGCTCCATTTAACAGGTGAGAAACCCAGGGCTCAGAGAAGGAACTTGAAGTTGCCCAAGCTCACTGGGGTACTCCATGAAACAGCCTGGACTTAAACTCAGATCTGCTGGGCTCCAAAGCTCAGCCACAAAGAAGCTTTTTCCTGGGACAAAACTAGAGCAACTGAAGCACCTTACTGAAAATGCTCCCTCCCTCTAGCCCTGCATAAGTGAGTACCAGCCTGCCCAGGCCCAAGGAAGAGCACTTTTCCACCTTCCCTTCCCACAGCACCCAGGGCGCTGAAGGGGTTAATGAGGCTTGTCCAGCTTCACACCCAAACTCCCAACAAGTGGAGGTTAAATGATCTCTCGTCTAAGAATTGTCTGCCAGATATCCCGGGGCAGGGGGCCTCGCTCAGACCCTCCACCCTTTCCCTGAAGCCGATAGGCATCTCCTGAACTTATCTAAGTCAGAGGAGGAAAACTGTCAGCCCAACGTCAGCCCAGCACAGCTGGGCTCCACAGAGCCCGCTGCCTAGGACAATGGGGCGGGGTTTCCGGCCAGGGCGGCTGCAAGATGGGGGGGAAAGCAGGGCCCCAGGCCGGCCAGAGGAAGGCAGAAACTCAGTGCACCGGCAGGGAGACGGCCTGGCCTTCGAGGGCTGAGCTGTGGGCTCACTGCAGGTCTCAGGGACAAGTCACTTCCCCAGGGGGCACCTTTGTCTCAAAGGGAAGGAGCCAGGAAAGGTGGTTGCTCAGCGTTAATGAGTTTCCCGAGCCCAGCGCTCTCTCGGGGCACTTTTTAAATATCATCTCAGCAAGACCTTCACTACACTCTGTGAAGTAGGTACTTCTCTTGTTCCCATTTTACAGATGAGGAAACTAAAGTTCAGAGGGGTCAGACAACTCACCCCCCACCCCCACCCGTCACTTCTACACTTCATTTCTTTTTTTTTTTGCATTTCTAATTTTAAGGAGAATGAGCTCAGTTCTGCCATCTCACGTGCTTTCCCCTTCCCATCAACACAAGCAGGGGCCCCGAGCTCTCCGGAACCTTCCCCAGGAGAATGACGACATCTGTGTTGTCTACAAGGCCCGCTCAGCCACGTGCAGCACGGCAGCTGCACAAACATATGGAGATGTTGTCCTTTCCAACCCTAGTTATACACGTCGTGCTTTACACAGCCTCCCATTTCTGGAGATTCTGGAGTCTTTGGGCACGGCCATCTCACCACCCACATCTCACTCCGCGGGGATGGATGGGCTGGGGATCTGGAGATCGGAATTTCAGGCTCCGTCCTGCTGCTCCCAGTGGTGCGATCTCTATGTGTCAGATGTTGAGAAACCTGCTCACTTAGGGGTCCTGAAAAGGCCCACGGTGAGCTAGAGACCCCGCCCCCCCCACCAGGGCCATTGTGTGTAAGGTGCCCAGTGCTGAGTTGCTGGAAGGGCAGTAGAAGGAAGAACACTCTCCAGAGGGTGAGGGAGGACACGTGCGATGCCAACACTGGCTCAGCGTCACCCTACTGGGGACGCTGAGGCAGAACAAGTCATCCTGGGGTCCAATCTACCCAAACATAAGTTATGCCATCAATTCCTTGCTCCCTCTGGTACACTCTCCTTGACCAAGCAGACACTTTATTTGATCTTCGTATGCCCCAGAATCTAGCTTATCAGCCAAAGAGCCTCAGAAAACACAGAGAAACCTCTAGGACTGCTTCCAGCAGAAGGAAGAAAATCACCTTCCTGTAAGACAACATCACCTTTAGAACACTGTCTGTCAAGAACCTGTGAGGACAGATCCCAGGGGTCATTGTTGAGGCTGAAAGCTCAAGTGCTGGTGCACCCAGTGGATTTTTGTAGGTGCGACCCTGGTACCCCAGCAGACCCTTTGAGGTTCCTGTCAACTCTATTTTTGTCCCTGCGTCTGGGAAAACTGACTAAATTTCCTTTTATTTGGAACCAAGCCCAACTCTGAAGTTGGGTGGATGCAGCCACACTTCCGCACCCAAGTTTCCGTAGGTTTGAAAACAACGCTGGGTGTTGCAGGGAACAGCTGTGCTAACAAGCACAGCTCTTATCTGTCCCAGCCTAGTCCTGCCGGGGTGTCCTGGAGAGCCAGGGCACTGACTGAAGAGCAGCCGGCCACACCCGCCAGGGCCAGAGCTACAAAGAGGCTGGGTCATCAGATAAGGGCCTCAGAGAAAACCCTTAGAAAATGACCACAAGAGTCACTTCACCAGTGGGAGGGGTTCTCCCCCCAAAACTGCCTCCAGAGCTCCTACCAGAAAGACCGGCCTGATCATCCTCGTGCCACCCAGATCACGTCCCTCCTCAGCATTTCAACACCCAGGTCTGAACTGGCACAGGCTGGACACGGTGGGCTTCACTCTCAGTGCCCCTGTCCCTCTGCGCACAGGTTCTGGCTTTCTCCTCAACTACAAGCCCCCGGAGGGCAGGCACCTATGTGTGGAGTCAGCTGCATGTTCTCCTCCATAGCGTCTAGTACAAACCCACGCTGGCCCCTTTGTCAACGCTGGGGCCTCTGTGCCTCTGCCCGGCTGCCGCAGTGGTCCCTGACCCTGGCTGCACATCACAGGATCCAGGGAGCCTCAGAAACTACCCCTGCTGTGGGCTCCCCCAGAGGTTCCGATGCAGCTGGGGCAGGATGCAACTCAGACCCTGGCATTTTTTAAGCGTGCAGCCAGGGCTGAGGATCTCCCCTCTAGAGTGTGGACACCAACTTGGAGGCAGAGGTTGCTAACTCTAAGGGCTGGGAGGTTGAAACAGATAACCCAGGAGGGAAGTGATAGAACCTCCTCACGTAGCATCTTTGGAGGAGCAAAGAGATTGATGTAGTAGATCATCAGACTGGCGCTGCTGGCTTGGGGAAGGGTATTGGTCCCACATTAGAATCTTCCTCCCTTGCAAGGAAGAGATTATGACTTCTGGGCGGGGAGAGATTAAACTATTTATCAAGGCATGTGGCATTAGAACTGATCAGTCAAAACAGGTCACTGACCACCAGGATGGACGCCTGCTGAAAGCCAGCCCAGCTCTGAGCCTCGTGTACTCATCCTTTCAAACTCTTCTCCACAGTCACTGCTCAACAAAATAGTCAGTAAACATTTGATTTTTTCTTCTTTTTTGAGAATGTAAAAGTAATGTTTGCTCGTGGTAGGAAACCATGGAAGCAGGGAAGCATAACAAGAAAACCAAAATCGTCCATAGTCCACTATGTGGAGACAATCACCATGAACACACAGGGTGCCTCTCTCCCTTGTGCTCAGGAAGCCCACCTATGTCTCCCTCTGCTCTGGCTGGTGCCGCCATTGACAGGCCAAGCGTCCTACCTGCAGTCAGAGGAAGAAAGTCCCGATGGCCCCCGAAGCCTCTCCAGGTCACTCCCCATCACTCATTCCCCCTGAGGAAGTAGAAAAGGTCAGGAAATCTTAGCGCCCTTTGACGAGAAAGGGAAAAGTGAGTAACCGGGGTGGGATGGGACCGCCCAAGGGCAGACTGAGTCAATCAGCAAATATTCCTGGAGGGCAAGGAATCTGGGGGATACAAAGGCATGACACTCCAGTCCACACCCTTGAGAACGTCACCGTATACTTAAAGCAACCAGACAGTGCTAATAACTATAAAGTACTTAGAACAGTACCTAGAACATAGTAAGTGCTCTCTAAATGTTTGCTTAGAGTCTTCTTTTTATTACCCAAGACGTTTGGCATGTACCTTCCAAGAGAGTGATAAAGATCAAAAGAGCTCTTTGTTTGGAGGGAAGAAAGACTGCTGAGGGTTTGCGGGGGCGGGGATGGATTCCCAGACCCTGAGAGTGGGCAAAGACCCCAGCCCTGAGCTTCCCTGGTGGCACAGTGGTTAAGAATCTGCCTGCCAGTGCAGGGGACACGGGTTCGGGCCCTGGTCCAGGAAGATCCCACGTGCCGCGGAGCAACTAAGCCCGTGCGTCACAACTACCGAGCCTGCGCTCTAGAGCCCGCAAGCCACAACTACTACTGAAGCCCACCTACCTAGAGCCCGTGCTCCGCAACAAGAGAAGCCACCACAATGAGAAGCCCACGCACCGCAACAAAGAGTAGCCCCTGCTCACCACAACTAGAGTACGCCCGCACAGCAACAAAGACCCAACACAGGCAAAAATAAAATAAATAAAATAATTAAAAAAAAAAAAAAAGACCCCAGCCCTGAGCTTTGGAATCACCCCAGGAGCAAAGCCAGGGCGCACAAGAACTTGGGCAACCTACAACGGGTCTCTCTTCCTCAGGCTCTTTTGTTCTTCAGCAGTGGTGGGATGAAGCAGGCAGGATGTACCCAGGAAGGTTTAAGAGACTCCAGGCAGTCACAGTGCCCCTTGTTTGCTGGGTGAATCCCCAGGAGGCCTGCGGGGAGGATCTGGAAAAGGCCCCACTGCCCTGGAGAGCAGAGGGGTCTTTAGAGTCTGAACAAGGAGCTGCAAGGGAAGAGGGCATTGGCAGCCCGGGGCCCGGGAACAGGGATGCAGAGAGGGCCAGGATGTCTACTGGGCAGGGAAGCCTGACGCTGTTCTGCTGGGTGATCGGTGTGTGACCTCTAGAGAACCTCTCGGAGAATCCACACTTCCCCCAGGGCTCAGGGGCTGGATCAGAGGCTGTGACGAAGTGCTGGCTGACCCCAAGCCTGGCACAGGCGGTCACAGGTCCCCCAGGGCTCTTACTGAGGCTCACAGAAGCTGCTCTTGGTGTTCATTTCAAGCCAGTCTGAGCTCTAAGGGATAAACCAGCAGAGGAAGCAGATGGCCTGCGGGGGGTGTAAGACCCAACGCCAGTGGGGTAGGGGGCTATGCAGCCGAGGTACTCGGGCTGGTCCACGCACAAGATGTTTATGGAAAGGACTTCAAAAGGAAACAAAAAATCCCCTCCACGTACATATATTATCTGTCTTGTCACTCCAGCCACTCGCTGGGTGGTGGATCCTGGAAATTGTGCTGAATGAGGGACGGGCCTGCAAGCAGTGCCTTTGATCAGTCCTTATCTACCCTAGAGGAACGTGAGGCCCAGGCCCCCCTGCTCAGCCCCTCACCTATAATTCATACACTCTGGCCTCCTGGCTTTGGAGAGGTTTTGGTGGTGAAACCACAGTCCTAGCCTGTACCAGCCCCGCCCTCCAGCCAAGCCCTGGGGATTAGGGCATGCGGGACTCCTGCATTCCTGTGGGCCACCTCACCTCCAATCCCCTGCCTGTGGGGGGCCTCTTGGGCTTCTGTGCGCCCTGATGGCCCCCAAGGCAGGTCGCATAGCATTTCAGCTAGAGAAGTGAGGAAGTGAGATTGTTTCTCCCCTGGAACCTCAGGCCCTCCTCTGAGACAAGCCCTTTCCCGGGGCCTCCACCTCGTACAGCTGTGAGTCAAGCCCAGTGCCTGGAGCCAGGAAGCACCCTCCTCAGTGCCTGGCAGACCTGCCTCAGCAGCTCCAGGAGAAAAAGAACCAGGCAGCAACCCTGGGACAGGCCTGCCACCCACTCCCTGTGTCCCCAACAAACCTCAGCTATCACTGCTCCCCAGCGAGGCAGGGTCCTCGCCCAGGATAAGGGCATCCATTCTATCTCTGGTTCAACCCTAAGTTCAACTAAAAGCCGTGCCTTTAGTCCTTATATCCCCAGCTTGGGCAAAGGTCTCCGCAGGGAAGGGACATGAGCATCGCCAGGCTGCTTTCTGCTCAGGGCCTATCTCTTTCGTTTGCTGTTGGCCGAAGGAGAACCTGTCCTGGGACCAGAGCTGATCTGCGAATCGGAATTCCTGGGTCTAACCCGTCCCGCCCTCTGCATCACCTGCCCCGTGGGCCAACCCCACACTGGGGATAGTGGTGGGAGATGGGCTGGCCCCTCGGCTGCCCAGCACACCCCACACCTGCTGGAGGTGCTGCTTTCCGAAGCCGAGGAGACAGGCCAGCTCCACAGTCAAAGGGCTGCCTCCCTTGAAGCGGATCCCAGTTAACATTTCCTCTCTCTAGGAGACGGACTGCGCTGGCGACGTCAGTGTGGCCAGCCAGGGCTCAGAGCTAGGGCTGCTCAGGGCTCCTCTGAATTCCTGTTTGTGCTTTGGTGCTTCGCTATCAGTAACATCAATGCTTACAACCTGGAGAGGTGAAAAGGGCAGGTACTACTGTCTCTATTTCGTCCACGAGAAGTTGGGAGACGGAGAAGAGTTTCGTGGTTTCCCCGAGCTCACAGGGCCACCATGTGACAGCCAAATTAACCTGCCAGCTCCCAGTTCTTGTCTGTGAACGGCAGGCGCTAGGGAAGTGAGGTTGCCGGACACAGGTCTCTTCTCTGGCTCCCCGGGCCTCTTGGGGCAGGAGGGAGGGCACAGCTGCTCCATGGACCCTCAAGGATGCGGGGGCGCCCCACACCCACACCTCCCGACAATAAGCCATTCGTTCACTCATCGAACACTTACTAAGCACCTACCTGGTACCAAGTACTGTGCCAGGAGCTGGCGGCGGAGACGCTGCTACTTTTGAGAGGGACGTGTGAAAAGATTTCCACCTAAAATGGAAGCGGAGGACAGAAAATGGAGAATCTCACGCATGCGCACTCGGAAAAAAAACTTCAGAACTAGGAAATCGTAAATGCCTGATTTACCAAAACACGAGGCTTATCTCCTGACCAATGAGCATCCGCCAAAATCTCTCCCCATCCTCAAGCCAATGAACTCGCTGCTGGGACTCTGACTGGACCGCCCCCTTTTTGTGCTCCTTGCCTATAAATAAAGTCCCCCGAACCCTCCACTGACTGACGGTAGCTTCCTGCAGATGGCGTTTTGCAGGTTGCGAGTCCTCTGCTATTCCCGAATAGAACAAACTCGCTTTCTAGTCATTTGAGTTTGCCTCAGTTTACCTCTTTATTTAGACTGATGGAAGAGACAAACGTCAAATAGCTAATGCCAAAAAAAAAAAAAAAAAATAGCTAATGCCAATAAAGCCTTCGCTATGGGAGTCTGGTCTAGGAGCCGGGGAAGGATTCTGGGAAGAAGTCCATTTCAGGAGACACCTGAAGGGTGAATAAGAGTTACCAGCCCTTGAGGAAGAGTACAAAGTACACAGTATTCATCATCCAGGTTGAGATCTTTAGCAGACCGTTGGATGGGAGAGGGGTCTAGGCTGCACATAGAGACTTGAAAATTATTCGCCTAGTGATAGATGATATTAGCCTTTCCATGCCCCAGATCCAACAATCTCCCCAAAGAAACGGACCCTAAGTAAGAGTAGCATGCAAACAGTTTTTTAATAAGTTCCCCGTTTCCGTTACCGACTTGGGTTCTTGGACTCCTTAATCAATAGAAATTGATGGGAGGCCAGACAAGAAATGGAGGAAAGGCTTTATCTGCACTCCTGCAGCTGCAGGAGGGTGCGAAAACAAGTAACGGTTTCCCTGGTTCAGTCCCTGAGGGGACGGCAAGCTGGTCCTTTAAGTAGGGTGAGGGTAGGGGTGGGTTCATGGGTCAGGCCGGATGGGTGGCTTGGGCAGCGGTCTGCCCACCCGCGTGGTGGCGCTGTGTGCAGGGATCGTGCGCAACTCCCTGCTTTTGCTCCTGGCGCCTGAGAAGTGGCAGTTGGATTTTAGCCTTTTTGTATCTTCTTGTTCATAATTTATCCTAACTGTGTATGTATGCAGTTATTTTCAGTCCCTTATAGTTTCTTTTTTTTTAATTTTATATTGGAGTATAGTTGATTAACCGTGTTGTGTTAGATTCAGGTGTACAGCAAAGTGATTTAGCTATACATATACACATATCTATTCTTTTTCAAATTCTTTTCCCATTTAGGTTATCACAGAATGCCGAGCAGCATTCCCTGCGCTAAACAGTAGGTCCTTGTTGGTTATCTGTTTTAAATATAGCAGTGTGTACATGTCAATCCCATACTCCCAATCTATCCCTCCCCCCACCCTTCCCCCCTGGTAACCATTAGTTCCTTCGCTAAACCTGTGAGTCTGTTCTGTTTTATAAATAAGTTCATTTGTATCTTTTTTTTTTCTTTTTAAGTTTCTTTGTATTCTGTTGCTTGAGGAGACCTTTGTCCAGGTGTGAGCACTGCAGCAAAGGGTCCCAGGTCCCAGCCTATCTCATTTCTAGTTCCGATCAGCTGGCCCTACTAAGCCCTTTTCATAGGGAAATTCTAGATCCAGTGGCCCCTATCTCCAAGGCCAACATTCTGCCTGGAGTCCACCTTCTCCCCTTGCTGCCCTTATCTCCAAACCCAGACTGGGTTTGCCTCTGTCATCCTCTGGTTTACCCTCACATCAGTATACGAACCTCCCGTCGTAAGCCAACTTTTCTCATCCTTGTGGCTCCCTTGAGCCAGCATCCAGGTTCTCTCCTTCCTTTTCTGAGCCAGGCATGTGCCTATTGCCCTCAGATCCACGTGTAGCCTTCCCTGCTCTCCTCTGCTCTGTGTTGCAGTGGGACTGAGTCCTGCAAACTATGTTTTCCGAGGTCTGTTAAGAACTTACAGACCTGGTTGTCCAGTGAAATTGGAGAACAAGACAGAAGAAAGAAAGAAACAAGGGGTGGGGTGTCCAGCAGGGGCTGTGCCTTATTACTATTTTCAGCTCCCATCAGGCAGTCCTGTTAGCAAAAAAGCCAGGTTTGCCTCTTGATGGGTGTCTAAAGACACAACCAAGTCAGAGATCAGAAGGACGGATTTATTACTTGCAGTAAGTAAGGAGAACACAGGGATCTTTCCAACAGCAGTGTCCCCCTAAACAGCAAAATTAGGGAAGTTTTAAGCTAAGAGTACAGGCATATCCATGAAGGGGCTTGAGCAGAGGAGAATTCAGCATAGAATCAGAACAAAGACCCACAGAGTCCAAGCTTTAGTCGGTTGTTGAAGTCACGAGGGTCAGAAAAGGTCAACACCATCATCCCTTAGGTTCCAGTAAATCTGGTGGTTAAGCTCTTCAGGCTAATCTTTACCATTGAAACAGAGCTGGGAGTCTTTACAACTGATACATTATCTTTGCTATTGTTACTTCTCTTGCCTGATAACAGTCGTTGGTTCCTGCATTCTTTTGTTCCCTTAAGATCATTAATTACTGAGTCTATTCAAAAGCAAGCATTGTGGCCAGACTCAGATCACAAAATGACTTAGGCCCAAAATGGCTTCTCTTATGTCAAGAAAGCCATGCCTGGCTCTCTTTCTCCAGGGACCCCCTTCCATAACTGCTTACAGCCCCTGACATGATTCCAGTTCCCACTAGGTATCCCTGTCTCTGAGCTCTAATTCTGCCAGATGGTCCCCCTTCATGACGTGGGGTCCCAAAAGGAAGCTCTGGCTCACGGCCGCTGGAACACCACCCCCGTGCCTGTTCTTCCAGTCTCCAGAGCAGGAGCAGCTCCCAGTGAAGCCACCCTCCCGTTTCTTCACCACCGACTGCTTGGCCTTTCTGCAATTCCAGCGATCTTGTGACTGGCTCCCTGCGTTATGTTCCTTCTATTGCAGTGCTTCTCAAACTTTTTGGTTTTGGGATCTCTTTACATTCTTTTTAATACATTTATTTATTTATTTTTGGCTGCGTTGGGTCTTCATTGCTGTGCACCGGCTATCTCTAGTTGCAGCGAGTGGGGGCTACTCTTCATTGCGGTGCGTGGGCTTCTCATCATGGTGGCTTCTCTTGTTGCGGAGCACAGGCTCTAGGCGCGCGGGCTTCAGTAGTTGTGGCATGTGGGCTCAGTAGTTGTGGCTCGCGGGCTCTAGAGCGCAGGCTCAGAAGCTGTGGTGCACGGGCTTAGTTGCTCCGCGGCATGTGGGATCTTCCCGGCCCAGGGCTTGAGCCCGTGTCCCCTGTATTGGCAGGCAGATTCCTAACGACTGTGCCACCAGGGAAGCCCTGATCTCTTTACATTCTTAAATATCTTTTGTGATCTTGTACTTTATAATAAATATATATATTTGTTTTTCATTCCCGATTCCGGGCACAGAGCTTGGAATTTCCTACTGAAGAGAGTGCTAAAGGTATCTTTTGTTATGGTAATGAGATGACTTTTGGAAAACCCCTAAGGATGGGGGCTGGTTGCTAATTTTGCTAGCGGTCCAGGTAGGTAGGCTATGCCAAACCATAAATACCACGCACAGCCTAATGAGCGTCAGGGGGTTCTACTGGGCACTTCTAGGCTACTTCCAACTTGCGAGGCTGTCGCCTTAAATATGATCTAAGAGGATGGAGCGTGGACAATACCACATCAATTCTGCCCACATCCCACTGATCACTTCTATGGCCCAAACCTAGCAGCAAGGGTGTCTGGGAAACGTAGTCTGGCTATAAGCCTAGGAAGAGAAGCCTTAGCAAGACTGTGAACACATTGTATTGTCTCTACCGCGCCAATATATAAGTGTTCCCAATGAGGTATTAGGCTATTTGCTCCTTACAGATATGGGTTGTCTAGTATATTTCTATCCCTCTCCTGGAAAGCACTAATCACATTTTAACTGACTCTTCAATTCTGGACCCACAGGAAAAGACCATCCTCTGTTACTTCATGCTGCAGGGTGACTAGCACATGATATCATCTCTCTGTCCCAGTCTCCTCTCTAATTTTGTAATATGTTTCCTAGACCCAGGAAAGGATTGGGTCATCTACTGACTTTAGACTTTACATGTGGATACAAACTTTGACCTTTAAACAGCGGATGCTGTTCAGACAGAGAACGGAGCTACGGGGAAGTCTGAGAGGCAGAAGAGTAGAGCAGAAATAGTCCTGGACTGGGAGTCAAGACAGAGGTCTTTTAATTTAGGGAGCCGAGATGTATTGCAGTGGCCAGAAACACAGGAATCAGGGTCTTATTAGCTGAGTAGTCTTCACATGAAAAATGAAGACTTACTTCATAGGTTTGTTGTAAGCGTTAAATTAAATAGTACAAATAAAGCAATTAGTACAATACTTGTTGCAATGTAAAAGACTAACAAATGGTAGTTATTTTAGTTGTTAATTCTGTTACATTGATTTAATTTTCCTGTTTTGTACAGTGATGTACCTCCAGTGCCTTGGAAAAGTGCTGGCACATAGCAGGGGCTCAATAAATACGTGTCCAATGAATGAATAAATGAACTCTCAGCCCTGTCAAGGACAGACAATGCGATCCTGAGCAAATGACTTCATTTGTTCTGTCTGGGCCTCTGACTGTCCTGCCGTAAATAAGAGCACGAGCACAGCATGATCCGGTCCCTCCCAGGACCAGATACCCTGTCAGCAGAGGAGTCCTGCCCACCAAACAGGCAGCACTGAGGGACAGAAGGAGAAATGAGCTCAGCGCTCCGGACCAAAGGAGGGTGGGCATTGGTGGAGGACTCGAGAGACAATGCCAAGACTGCGGCAAGAGGGTCTGCACATCTCTCCTTAGAAGGTAAGGCAAGCATTACGGCCTGAACCCAGTGCTTTGTACCCCCAAACCTCCTGCTTCTGTGGCTCCCCCAGGGTTAAAAGAAGTGGTTGCAGAACTGCAGTGGGCTTTCCCCAGCCCCTGGTTCCTGGCTGTCTGTCCAGGAAACCTCCAAACACAGAGCTTGGGCACTGCCCAGCGCTAAGTCACCAGAGCCTGGGGCATGTGACCTCATTCACTCATTAACTATGATGAACTGGGCACCTTTCTGAGCACTGGGGCATAATTAGCAGTAAACATAATAGCCTGTGCCCTCCTTCCATTCAAGTCTGGGAAACAAACACAAACCAGGTGATCAATTTCAGGCGGTAATAACTGCCACAAAGAAAAACAAAGCAGCCGGCGTAGTTAAGGGAGACTTGGCCACCGGGGCGTCATCCTCTCCTGGGCTAAGATTCAGGGAGGGACTGCCAACTGGGGAGGAGAGAGAAGGAAGGGGAAAAGGAAGAGAGAAAGTAGTTCGCAGAGTGGGGCGGGGGGAGGCCGTGGGGTCCCAGCACGGGCAGCGTCAGCCTGCTCTGGTTAGCCGAGCCCTGGCAGTGGCCAGGAGCTGCTGCTTCCCTGGGGCTCACCTGGGGTTCATCCCCTCTGCCTCCTGGCTTTTACCCAGGGGGCCTCCTGCCCTGAGCCTGTGACCTTGGGAGAGTCTGCCTCAGAGGCCTGGGGAGGCCTCTGAAGGAGAGAGATGGACGCCCCAAGGGTGACAGCTGAACATGAGCCCACCAGTGTCCCGAGATGACCTGGTTGGGATTATTGGTTTGCTTCTGATGAAAGAGTGAACACAGAACAGCATTTCCCCTGGAAATCGAGCCCCCGCCTCCACCCCCACCCCGGTCACTTTGAGAGGACTCAGCACGCGGCTCCCCAACGCTCCCAGGCCTGCCTGTCAATGAGCTCAGGAAAAGACCTGAACTCCAGGGGTCGGTGAGTCACCGCTGCACGACACCAGCCCTGAGAGGGCAGACATGGAGGAGGACTGACGCCAGGCTGCTCTGGAGGCGCGGTGGGTGGGGTGGGGAGGACGGATGGAGGCCAGAAGGAACGGGCCATGGCTCTAGCTGGGGTCACGTAGCTCATCCCAGAAGGCCACCTGCTGCTCCATCTCCACCTCACGTACCTAAGTCAACCTTTCAGCCTCCTTTGTCTTGAAGTCTTCCCAGATTCTCTCACCTGGATGGGAATAATTTGCTCTTTTGTTCAGTTATCAGCAAACATTTATTGCACCTTCCATGTAGCGATGGATACAGAAAACTAAAACAATCCTTTCTTTAAGAGGATCATAGGTCTTCCCTGGTGGTGCAGTGGTTGAGAGTCCGCCTGCCGATGCAGGGGACGCAGGTTCGTGCCCCCGGCCGGGAAGGACAGACAGACACACACTGCCCAGGTTCCCACGTGCCGCGACGCGGCTGGGCCCGTGAGCCGTGGCCTCTGAGCTTGCGCGTCCGGAGCCTGCGCTCCGCAACGGGAGAGGCTGCAGCAGTGAGAGGCCCGCGTACCGCAGGGAAAAAAAAAAAAAAAGCATCACATTCTAGTGGAGCAGGTAAGGAAAAGAGCTTGAAGAGTGTTATATGCACGTATGTACGTATGTATGTCTATACATCTCACATATGATATTGGGAGCACATGGGAGGCCACATCATGCAGCCTGGGCTGTTTTGAGGAATGATGGGACCTGCCAGGCAGAGGGCAAGAATCCTTACAAAGGAACAAAGAGACAGGGACGAGCGTGTCCACAAGAGCAAAAATGGAGAAAGCACGGCCACCTCCTCAATCTAATGTGTTCTAAATAAACCATCAGCCATAACTTGCTTCCCCATTTTACCTTAACCGAGGGCTTCAACATATCCACCATACCCACGTCCAGTACACCATCAACCATGATTGCAAGTGGCAAAATAGACGCCTATCCCCTTGTTTTCAATCTCCGTCTGATTATCAAATTTTAGTGGGGGAGGGGTAGGAGATAAGTATAGGAAGCTTTTTATTTTCTTTTGGCTGTGTTGGGTCTTTGTTGCTGCATGCGGGCTTTCTCTAGTTGTGGCAAGTGGGGGCTACTCTTCGTTGCAGTGCACGGGCTTCAATTGTGGTGGCTTCTCTTGTTGCGGAGCACGGGCTCTAGGCACGGGGGCTCAGTAGTTGTGGCTCGCGAGCTCTAGAGTGCAGGCTCAGTAGTTGTGGCACACGGGCTTAGTTGCTCTGGGGTGTGTGGGATGTTCCTGGACCAGGGCTCGAACCCGTGTCCCCTGCACTGGCAGACGGATTCTTAACCACTGCGCCACAGAGGAGGTCCCAGAAGTTTCAAATGTAGTAGAAGGTATCAAAGATGGAAGTAGGGTGACCAACTGTCCCAGTTTTAGCCCTGAAAGTCCCACATCCCTGGAAATCCTTTGGTCCTGGGTAAACCAGGACCGTTGGTCACCCTAGAAAAGGAGACAGGAGAAGAGAGGAGAGAAAGCCAGGGCGAACTGATGTACTAAGCTCCTCGTTGAGGTGAAGGTCGGCTGTAGGTAGACAGAGAGAGGGTGTGTTTATATATGGGGAGGGAGACTCTTTTCCTTTGGAAGCATTAAACCCACCATGCCCCCAGCCCCACTGTCACCCCCGTCCTGATTCCTCCTGGGCAGTTGTCATCTGTCACTGACTTGTAGCCTCCAAACAGGCCCCCAGCAAGGCTGCACTTTTTCCTTACCTCCCACTGAACCCTTGGAGGGCACGCTGGGATTCCACGCCCTTTGGATGGTTAGAGTGCCTCTGGCATCTCCTCCCCGTTCTTGTAGCACAGGCCCCCGTGGAGTTGTCTCCAAGCAGCTGTCTTTAACCCGTTCCCGTTCAGCACGCCAGCCCACTCTCTGCACACAGCGCCCCCTTTGCTCACCTCCTGCCCCACCCCCCATTGCAGCCTTGAATGCTGAGAGGGGTGCAGGGCGGCTTACACTACGGACAACGTGACTCTGCGTCTTCCCTTCTGAGAGGAGACCTCTAACAGCCCACCCCAGCCAAGGCAGGGGCAGGAGGAGTAGCAATGTTGTTCCACTGATGCCACGCGTCCGCCAGACCCCACGTCTGCCCGCGCGCCACCAGTCACGCTCAGTGCCGCCTCTATTGCGAGGTTGCTCGTGAAAAGCCCCTGTGTTGTGGCTCCCAGCTCCAGCGAGGTCCCCGATACAAGGTCTCCATTCATGTCAGGCTGGCCCTCCTCGGCCACACAGGGAGCCCCTGCTCCCTGAGGAAAGCTGCCCGGGGTAGGGGTACAGGGTGCATCTTCCCCCCCCGATTTCCACAAAGGCCCAGCACACACTGCCCAGGTTCCCTCCCTCCCTCTGCTGCCACCTGCCATCCACCACCTGGGAAATCCTCTGAGCAGCAGGTCCCAGGAGCACACGCCAGCCAGTGGGCCTCTGGGGAGCCCATCCCTCTCTGTCAGCAGCCATCCAAACTCCGGGCAGCCACGACATGTCAAGGAAAGGATGGGCACAACAGAGCATACAGAAGCAACTTCCTTTTTTCCTCTTCCAATGAGCAAAGAGAAGAGAAACTGCTGTCTGCAAGGTACCTACCCCTACAGACCGAATGGAGTCAGTCAGATCTGAGGAATGGGGTTGCTGGTCGGGGCCATATCAGTTAGGGAGCCAGCTGATGGGTTTTTGAAGCTCATGCAGCGTGGTGAATCCCGTACTACTGAAACCAAGCAGAGGCTGTGAGGCCCTCCAGGGTACAAAAGCCTTTCCGTGTCCCCTGTTTCTTGTTTGTAGGAAAAAAGCTCCAGCTTCCTAGACTTTCCCTGAATTCCAAAAGGCAGATTCAAACAGTTACTAATTAGGGGAGGGAAGAAACGTAGAAACAAAGGAAAAGTTGTCAGGAAACAATCATGCAGCTTGGGGCAGGGTCCTGGTTCCTCCTCAAGAGATATATAGGATGATCTGATACAAACATCTCTGAGTTCTTCTACGGGAACTACGGCCCCCAACCAGGTGGAGGGTGATAACTTTAGGCTGAGCACAAGCACATGGACCCCAGACTAGTCGGAACCAGAAGGCTGATGATGAGATTCCTGGAACATCACCCTGGTACCTACCCACCAACCAATCTGAAGAGTCACACCACCTGCAGCCCTCATTCCAAATCCGTCTTTAAAAACTCTTCCCTGAAACCCGTGAGGGAGTTTGGGTCTTCTGAGCATGAGCTGCCCGTTCTCCTTGCTTGGTCCTTGCAATAAACCTTTCTCTGCTCCAAATTCCGACTTTCTGGTGGGCCTCACTCACTGTGTTGTGTGTCAGGCACATGAACTTGGGTTCCACAACACTACACTGCAGAGCATTCATGCCGTGGTTCTCAAACCGGAGCGTGCAACAGAATTATCTAGAGGGCATGTTATAACACAGATTGCCAGGCCGGCCTCCGGTCCCTGGCGCGTTAGGATGGGGGTAGGGCCTGGGCATCTGCATTCCTAACAAGTTCCCAGGCAATGCTGATGCTATGGTCAGGGACCTCACTTTTTTTTTTTTTTTTTTTTAGGGACCTCACTTTGAGAACTATTGGGAGAGGGTTTCCCCTGACCTCAAGGAAGTTACCAATAATTTGAGGCCAATATACCCCTGAGTTCCCAAAGACAATTCCAAAGCCAAAACTACCATGAATACAATGCAGGGCTCTGAGGTGGGGTCTGTCTGACACCAAGTAGGGAGGTGGGGCTGGTCAAAGAAGCTTCCTAGGGAAAAGTGACTCAAGCGAGATGGTGAATGTGATAGCGGTGAAGAAGGAGCAGGGAGTCTGTGAAGTACCATATTGAAATGGGAGTTGCGGGGAGGAGAGGAAGGGAGGTGTCCTCCATGTTGGACGGGATAAGAGTCAAGGGGTGAGAACACTGCTTAGGGCGATGGGTGGGATAAAGGGTGGGCGAGGGCAGCCATATTGAAGGACAATGGGCGGGGTGAGTTGTAGAGGCTAGGAAGAGGGGACCCTTGAGTGCCATGCCAAGACCCCTGGGCCAGGTACTGTGGTCAGAGAGTGCTGCTGTGGGTCTTAAAGTTGCCATTGGCGTGACCAAGCCAGTGCTTGAGGAAAGTTATTCTGGCACCCAGCAGGGAGCAAGGGGAGCCTGGGCAAGTCTACCAAGCTGGTAGGTCAAGGCAAGCAATGAGCGAGGTAATTTCGCTTATCGTGTCATGTGATAACTGGTGTGGTCCTACGTGGGTTGTGTAATCCAAAGTGTTATCACTACCAACCCTTCCTCCAACAGTTATCTGTGGCTTGTTATTTTTTCTGTTTTTTTCTCACTTTCTGAGGGATCGCAGTGACCCCCAAAGAACCCAGCATCCTACCAGGGAGGGAGGCGAGGTTGGTGTTAAATAAACAGGTAGTGAGGGCTGGCAGGCGGTCGCCCAAACTTCCGGGGTCCCCAGAGCATTGACTATCACGCTCTGTCTCAAAGATGTTTTAAAATGAGAGCTCCCTGGGCTCCTTCCCAGTTTTTCTTTACTCCCTGTAATGTTCTGGAAGCTTATTCCCATCCATTCAGCCTCCAGAGAGGAAGGAGAAAAGAGCCCCGATCCAAATGAGGGTTCCTCTTAAAGGCCTCGGTCAGAAAGTGAAAATGTTCCCATTGCCCTGGAGTGGGTGGGGTGCGTCGTCCCTTCGACCCGCCATTAAGGTGGCTATGGACGAGGGGGGCGGCCAGGCAGACACTGGTCTGCCCAGTGGAAGCCACTCCCCAGGCCCATCCTACCATCTGGGTTCACAGAGGTATCTTCTTACAGGAGCATGAGAACAGGAGGCTGAGCAGGGAGATTCATAATTTCCTTTCTCCTCAGATACAAGCTTTTAGCGAGTGGGCCGCAGGCCAGGAGGAGAAAGCCGCCATCCCCATCAGCAGTGCCCGTGGAGTTGAGCCAGAGGGTGGGGGAGATGCTGTTTGAAGGAGACGCTTTGGAAATTCCTCACATTTTTTGGCCTTTGTCTCTGGGCATTGAGATGAAGATCCCTGTTTGACTCTGAAAGAGCTCCCAGTCTCTCCTTTGCATTCAAAAGGAAGATCCTAGCAGAGAGCAGAAAGAATTCGGTGGCTGTTTTCTCATCTCAAAGACCACCTGAGTCATTTGGGGGTAGGGGGTACAGCGGGGGAGACCGGTTTTATTTTGCTGCTTCTTCACCTCATTTTCCTCTCACACCTCTGGCCCCGGCCCCAAGCCGAGGTCATCAGTGATGTCAGTATATGGTGCTACTTTCTGAGAAGAGCTGTCCTCCAGTACTCTGGGTTCTCAGGGAGCATCAAAGGCACCTGTGCGCTGGCAGAGACGACTGGGAGACAGGATGCCTGGGTCCTGACGGCTCTGTCAGACCTCAAGCGAACCATTGTGGACTTGATGTCACATTTCTCCCACCTCCCAACACAGAGAAGAGTTTGGCCTTGTCCTCCCACTTCCCATCCCCAGAGTGGTGAGGGCACCAACGGGGCCAGTCAGACCACGTTCAGTGTAAGAACAGCATTCGCAAGGGACAGGGACACGATGGCTAGGCTCCATCAAGAGATTAGCCGGAAGCCCCCTTTGGCTCGTGATTTCAGACTCCACGTACGGAGGTCCAGCACGGTTTTGGTAGTTGTGAACAAGATCCCTCCGTTATCAGTTCGAGATCTGTGTCCTTTCATTCCTCCACTGAACTGGCGCCCCTCTCCCACCAGATGCTTTTGCATCCAAATGAACTGATTCACAAGCAGCTGGGGAGGAGAGGAGAGTGGGGCTCCGTGCTGTGACTCATCCCACCTGCCCCTGAACGCCATCACTTGCCTTTCTCCGCTCACTTCTTTCCTGATTCCAGGACTCCAGATTGCCTATGCTCTGAAGCACTTGAGTCACCATACCCCTTTTGTGACCAAAATGAAGGCTTCATCAAGGGACAGCTGGCCCAGAAGGAGGGGAGACTCTGCAGATAAAATGAAGCAGAAATTTCTTTGACAGTATTTTCTCAACCAACCCCTCTCAGAGACCCCTGGACCTGTTGTCAGGTTTTGTCCTCACCAGCCCTCCCCCACAGACCTGGTCTTCCTCTAAGAGGGAAAAAACAAAAACAAAACCTAAGTTAAGGGCAGCAGCTGTTGGTAAATGAGTTTGTCAGGTCACCACCAACTCACTGCATGACCCCAGGCAAATCACTTAAATCTCTGAGCATGCATTTTCTCCTGTAAAAAATAAAGGGTTGGACAAGAAGACCTCCAAGATCCCTTCCAGACATGACAGCCCAAGTGTGAGCTCCACATCTTACCACAGGGACAACTCACCCTCTTCTCCCTTCCGCTGTTCAGGTGCTGGGCCTCCCTCCAGGACTGGCTGTGGCTGGAATCCAGTATCTAATTCCTTCATGATCTCAGTCCCTATATGGGTGGCTGCATAGTGAGAACCACGGGCAGAGGACAGCCGCCCTTCTGTGCAACGTGGGCTCCCTAACCAAACTGACAATTTCTCCAGACACTGAAGGTATCACAGTGTTCCGCAAGGGGGTCCCTTTCTGAGCGCTGGGGCCACAGACTAAACAGACACTTGGAACTCATCTGGATTCTGGCAACTTCTCCAAAAGCCTGTCTACACCTGCTTTTTGGGGTTGTGTTTTTTTGCTTTTCAACTTTGAGGGACGTATCTTCCTATGAAAAGGGATTATACCGAATCACCCAGCCCTATCACTCACCCTGTCCTCTCCTGAAAATGAGTTCAGCGACTGCTTTACCTCCTGAGCACCCAGAAAGATGGTTCTTTTCTTCTTTTTGTGCTGGACAGCCTCGCCCTCCTGTGTGCCGTGTTCGCTTCCACCACACTTGAGCCACAGGCTGTCTTCAGAGCTCTCCTTGTCTCAGCAGGTGTGAGTGTGCCGCTGTATGTGTTGTGTCTCTCTGTATGTATCTCTCTGGGTATGTGTCTTTGGAGATCTCTATCTCTACCTCACTATGTCTGTCCGTGTGTACAGATGATCCTGATACTTCAGTAGATGGATCCTATTTTCTCCTTCCATTGGCCGCCGAACTTCTCATGTTTTTCTATAGGTAACAGATGGTGGCTGGTCCCCCGGGGGGCAGCTTCTGTTCTAAATCTGTCTTCCTGGAGGTCAGAGTGAGCACAGCCAACCTTCAAAAACACATGTCTAGGGGGTGAGGGGGAGGAATTGGGAGCTTCGGACTGACACACATGCACGATTGGGACTATGTATAAAATAGATAACTAAATGAGAACATGCTGTAGAGCACAGGGAACTCTAGTTACTGCACTGTGGTGACCTAAATGGGAAGGAAATCCAAAAAAGAGGGGATATATGTATACGTATAGCTGACTCATTTTGCTGTGCCATAGAAACTAACACAACATCGTAAAGCAACTACACTCCAATAAGAATTAATCAAAAAAAAAAAACACATGTCTAACACCAGAAGCATTGGTGAGCGATGTACATTTCACCAAAATCTCAGTGGGATGACAGAGATTATATCACACACCACAGCACACCACAAAATTCGATCAAGCCTCCTCATTAGACATCTTTAGACATCTTGTTCTCTCCCCAGAACTCTTCTGAAAGCATCACTTTATCGTGTGGCTCACACTGGGCGGATGAACAGATCTCCGAAGACCTCCTATAATTGCAGCTCCCTTTAAAGATGCCATGCTACCCCACATGAGCTATGGTAGGTGGGCTACAGCTGATTGGACCCAAGGGTGAGCACCTGACCAGGGGCTGCCTCTCTATTGGTCAGCCAGGTGTCTTATGAGATAGCTTAGGCCTAGGGCTAGTGATACTTGAACCAATCAAATGCATCAGCTTAGGGAGTTGGGATGCGACACAGAGGGGGAGCCAAGTGGTTGTCTGTGAGAGAAGCGGAATGACAAAGAAAAGCAAGGACCGAGAGAGAAATCATTCCGTCAGTGGCAGCAGAGCAGAGTCGGATCAATGCTCCTGCTGGTAAGAAGCTGCAGATGCAGGGCTATGCACACTGTGTCCCCAGTACCTACCTCACAGGCCCTCAAGCCACAGTGGTTTCCTGATAAAGCTCGTTAAATGGGGCTGTATGTGCTCCTGAAACACCTCTGCGCCCTGAACCACATCCCATGTGTTTTCGCACAGGTTAGGTGTGCTGCTCGTGGGATTTCAGGTACCCTTCCTAGAGTCGCAGTCTGTGAAACTGAGGCCCCGAGGGAAGTGTGATTTCCAGATCTGAGGCTGGGAGGGAACATAACCGAGAGGCTTTCCTTTCCCACCAGGCCCATCTCAGACCCTCAGTGAGGACAGTTATCGCCCCTGGTGCCCCGTCAAAAGAAATCCCAGCTCTCTCTCTCTCTCTCTTTGGGTGATGAGGACCATTCTCAAGCACCCATTATTTTGTTGGGTCCCCTGAGTCCACTCCACCCAATGTGCTCCGCTCCGACTGGGCCATACAGTTCGAGGGGAGTGAAACTGGAGAAGAATGTGTGGAAGTTTGTGGCTTTCATCTCTTAAACAAATAGCAAATTCCTTGGGCTGCTGCTGCTGGAATCAAACAATGATGTATTGGGGGGAGGCTCTACAGCGTTACCTTAGCAACACCCAGACTGTTTTCAGGCAAGGTCTAGTAAAAGAGGAAGGAGAACAAAAATAATAAAGGGACGAGTCTGGATGGGGTCCAGGAATGGGGGTCTTTTGGCTGAATGTGTTTTGTGCTCCGCCGTGTTTACAGGCCTGCTTTCAGCTAAGTTTCCTCTGGGCTCCCCCAGTGCATTCCACCGTCAGTGAGGCTGTCCACTAGAATACTAATGTGAGGCTAAGAAAAGACAGTGTGCCACGTGAGGAGCGGGTTAGGAAGGGAAAGACATCACAGCTGGGACCACCTAAGTGGGAAGTGACACGTGTGAAGCCCTCCAGGCTGGCTCTTGAAGTCATGAAGGTCATGGGAGAAAGAGGGCGAGGTTCTTCAAAGGTGACCAACGCTTGGGCCTTAGGCAGAGCAGAGGCCTGAATGGTGGCAATCCATCAGACCCTTGCTACTCACAGCGTGGTCCATGGACCAGCGGTAGAGGCGTTACCTGGGAGTTTGACAGAAATGCAGAACATAGGGCTGCCCCAGGCCTACTGACAAGGGTCTGCCTTTTTACAAGCCCCAGGTGGTTCATGTGTTCACTGCTGTTTGAGAAGCGCCAAGCGGGACCTAAGTCTTGTCTCTCCCAGGTTCCTGCAAATCTGTCACTGCCTTTGTCATGTCACAGCAGACTACCACCCACACAAAAACAGGCATATCCAGTTTGCTAATGATGCATTTTGGTGGGTGTTTTTTTTTCATGATAGATCCATTTGAGATCTAGAAAGCACTTTAATACTCTATCCTTCTTCAAATGATCAAGAGAAATAGCAAGTCCTGTATTTACAAAACCGATGAAAATCACCATGTAATAATCAGTGGGTGCAGAACAACCGCACAGATACGTGTTTCCAACTTTTTCCACCAAGATTCTCCATCAAGGTAAAAAAAGGCTCGTACAAATCCCAGAAGGACATAGAGGTGGCAGCACAACTGCCAGAGATGGTACAACGACTTACCACTGAAGCTGGGGATGGGACACAAGGGGAAGGAGGGGCGGAGTCCTCGAGAAAAGAACCCTGTTTAACGCAGGCGGCTCTAGTCCGTGGTCGACCTCTTGTACCGAAACCGCGCCCCGAAGTCGTTGCTGCAGGTCACAAAGCCGGGGTTGGTGGGCAAGTGCATGATACAGTGCACGATGTTGTTGTGGCCCAGGGAGAGCAGGTTCCGGCGCTCAGCCATTCTTTTTTTTTTTTTTTTTTTTTTGTGGTACACGGGCCTCTCACTGTTGTGGCCTCTCCCATGGCGGAGCACAGGCTCCGGACGCGCAGGCTCAGCGGCCATGGCTCACGGGCCCAGCCGCTCCGCGGCATGTGGGATCCTCCCGGACCGGGGCACGAACCCGCGTCCCCTGCATCGGCAGGCAGACTCTCAACCACTGCGCCACCAGGGAAGCCCGCTCGGCCATTCTTGAGTCCCAGCAGCAGAGGCTGATGGTCCTCTAGTCAGGCAGCAGCACGCAGTCCTCCGTGTGGTTGAAGACGGACTACATCCGGTGCACCTGCTGTCTGCTCAACCCAGCACCTGTGTATCTGACCAGGGTTCGCCCTGTTGATATTTCTCAAAGTTTAGCTACAGTCGTCTTCACTTGACAGAATGTATTTTGAATTTTTGGAAAAATTGGCAAAACAAACTTCAGCATCATTGTGTGCTTTCTCAAAAGTTGTGATGCATCGATTTGAAACACCATCCCATAATTTGATGCAGCCGTCCTTGCTACCAGTCACATACATATTGGCACTAGGATTGTAATTAACGGAACATATGGCATCAGTGTATTGATCTTGAGGACTGCAAGAGACAAAGCACTGACATGTGTTGATATCATAAAGTCGAGGAGTAGGCTGCTGAGCCCCAACATGTGAAGTCTCTAGAAGGATGGAAGGAGATGGAGCATAACGTTTCAGCCTCCTGAATGTATCTGAAGGCTCTTTTTGCAGCTGGTTTGGAATAATCAAATAATTTAAGAGTATAATCCCTTTAACCAGAGGCGAGGATCTGTTCTGTTGGGTGGAAAGCGAGACACGTGAATTCATCCACGTGGTCGTAAAGAGTTGGAATCACTGGGTGGTTTTCCACGTTCTGCTGTGCAGTCTCGTTCATCATGCCCTCTATTGGCATGGCACTTTTGGCCAACATTCTTTCTGTGACAAGTATTTTTATGGAAGCATCAGCAGATCCAGTAGCTATTAATTGCCCATCTCTATTATAGGTAGCTACACGACATGGTCCTTTACGGGATGTGACATAGCATGTTTTGTACTCCGAAGCCTCTGGGGACATAATCTGGACATCTGCATCAAACTCCAGGTAAATTCCTGTGCCAGGGGCAACTGTATCTGACGGACCAATTGCATAGTGAACTGCAGTATCATCGTTTTCCATTCCTTGTATTATATCACCTAGAGATACTGTTAACATGGTGGTATGAATTCTTCTGGACCTTTCTCCATGCACACAGTCGTTTCATTTCTAGTTTGATGAATGCAGGAGCTGCTCCGAGGGTGCACAGACAGACTGAGGCTTGATTTCATTGATGAGGCCATTAGCAGTGTTGATGTAGCCGTCATAGAGCAGCTGGCTAACGATCAGCTTGTAGAGCTGCTGGCGATCCTTCAAGCCCACTTTGGTTCTGTGCATCGGGGAGAAGAGGAAGATAATTTCCCTGCCAAGGGCGCGTTCTAGAGATTCGGTCACCTCCTCCGACTTTATCTCCTACGCGACAGCCCTGACGCCAAGGAACTGCTGCCTCACGGACAGACGTCAGATCCGGAGAGCACCGCGGGTCTGGCGGCAGGTTGGCGCCACCACTTCCGGGGCCTTACGGAGCAAGTGCGCCTGCGCACCGTCTCCGCTGGGGCGTGACTCAAGCCGTGGTGTTTGTTTTTTAATCCTGAGTTTTTCGTGATGATAATGACAATGATGATGCTGATGATGAAGATGACATTAGATACTGTTAGGGGTTGAATTGTGTCCCCCGAAAAGGATATATTCAAGTCCTAACCCCCAGTACCTGTGACTATGACCTTATTTGGAAATAGGGTCTTTGCAGATGAGATCTAGTTAAGATGAGGTCATGAGGGTTGCCCTAATCCAGTGACTAGAGGAACAGATTCTTCCTCTGAGCCCCTAAGGAGGAGCCAACCTGCTAACACCTTGATTTCAGCCTTCTGGCCTCCAGAACTGTGAGACACGAAATTTCCACTGTTTGAAGCCACCCAGTTTGCGATACTTCGTTACAGCAGACCTGGAAAACATAGAGAGAATTTCCTCTCTTTTTTTTTTTTCTGAAACTTTCCTTCCTTCAAGCCCTTTCCCAAACAGTATCTTGTGAACGCAGAGGCAGGCTAGGCATTTTATTCAATTTTTCAAAGAAGAAAGTCCATTTGTTACGTGACGTGGTCACAGGAGTGAGGCGGTGCTACAGCTGCACCTGGCGGGCCTGTGAAAAAGAGCCCAGCCACCGGGGATGTGGGCCTCTGCACCTGTCCCTGGGCCTGGACAGCTGCCACCGCCCCCGAGGACACTGAATAAGAGGGAAGACTAGCGCCACGGGGCTCACCCCTCACCATCCCCACCATCTCCATCCCATGGGCTCAGAGATGCCGTCAGCAGGGTGTGTCCCAGCCCCGAGGTGGACGTGGCCCAAGTATGCATCTTTCTTGTTATCCTGAAGTTTGTATCCGAGTTGTCAAATGTCACCTCCTTTCTCAACCCCCCCCCAGTTTTATTTTCCTCACAACACTTCACACCATCCATAATGCTGCAGCTTATTTATTTAATTACTTTTATACCTCCTGTCTCCTCTATTAGAATGTACATTCTGGTCCCCAGAATATAGCCTTGCCCGTGACAGTTTCTCAATAAATAACAGGAAGAGAACCTGTTCAAAATATTACATCGTGTGCAAGTACTGACATTTAAAAGGATGAGCCGGGTCCATACACAGTCCACGGAAAGGTGGCCGTGATATTATTGAGGTGAGCGAGCAATTGGCACAGGGATACACATCGTGTGCTTCTGGTTTTGAATATATATCACAAATACATACCGCTGTTAGCTGTGGCTACCTGTTGGAGGTGGGGTTGGAGGGGAGGGGTGAGAGCCGGGAGCCTGGGACCAGGGCCGGCTGAAGGAGGTGGGCCATAAGGCAGTTGCTTGTGGGGACAGAGAATTTGCTGAAGCCACAGGAGGGACATGCAGGAGGGAGACCAAGGACAAGTCATACCTCCAACGCCAAGGGCCAAGGGCCACCCGGGCCACAGGTCAAGGGCTCTCTCCTCTCTTCCATTCCTGGTGCCATTGAATTGTGAGAGCCCGGGGAGGGTGGCAGCTGGTAGGAATCTACAGAGAGAACAACCCTTCTGCTCCTACGTGACGCAATAGAGGAGTCCCCAAGGACTGTTAGACTGTTTGCTGAAAACCAATAATGGAAGTGATGACGAGTGGGTGGAGCTGCCCCTTGAGCTGTGGGGTGAGGGTAGTCTGGTAGGTGGGTTAGAATAGGAGAGAGAGTGTAACCAGGGGATATGCTGAAAGGGCCAGCCAGGAGCGGCCACCACCCTGGCTTATCTTTCTACCCACCACGTCCACGATGAAGGGCACACACACCCATGCACACGGCCGGGAGTGGGCAGGGGGCGGGGGGAGGCGTCTCTCTGCTTCTCTGTCACACAAAGAAGGAGAAGCAGAGGTTCCTGCCCTCAAGGAGACTGCAGTGTGACAGGAGCTTTAAAAGTCCAACGCAAGCTCCCCCACCCACTGCCAACTAGTTGTAGAAAAAAAAATCACCCCTGCTGCCTTCTCCTCCCCTCACCCCTCTCCAAATGGCAACTCTTTTAGGAGTGCCACCCACAAATTTTCGACACTTAGCCAAACTGCTCTTCCTTATACAAGCCCAGGCTCTCCTGCCTCTGGGCCTTTGTTCAGCTTCTAGCCGTTTCCTCTGAGTAAAGGACACCTCCCTCCTGCTTCCCGCTGGTCTCCGTGGTCCAGACAGAGGCAGCTGGGGCTCCCCCTTCAGCCAGCCCTGAGGAGGCCTGTGCATAGCGCCAGCCTGGATTCTGACCTTAGCTCTTTTGCACTGGTCCCTAAACCTCTTAGCCTCCATGTCATCATGCGTAAAGCGTTAGCACGGGGCTCCCACTAGGAGTAAGGCATCGGCACATGTAGAGACCACCCCTGGTGCCAGGAGCAGAAAGGGCGGGGTTGTTATAGCAGCACACTGGGCATCGTGGAGAAAATAAAGACGAATGAGCCGAGGTTGCACCCACCTACCAGAAGCCAGCTGTCTGCTTGAAGAAGTGAGACAGGCCTGCAGGGAGAGAAACAAGGAGCGAACATTAGTAACGACTCCGGGCAGCACCTTGGCCTCACGTGCCCTCCGCCCGGACCCAGCCTTGGCTGCAGCACCAGCCTTGCCCAGGTGGCATCTGACAGCACCTGTCAGAGGCACCTGTGACCATTCTGCCCCAGGGCTCCTCTGTGACCAGGGCAGGCCCTCCGGACACTCCCACAGGTGAGAAGCTAAGCTTGGCCACAATGGGGGAGGGGAGCTGCTTGATAAATGCTGTCCTCTTGCTCCTGGGGATAATTCGGAGTCCCATTCCGTGTGCTCCTCGGAGGCTCCCAGCAGGACGGAGCCCCCGCTGCCACAGCAGGGACCAGCCTGAAAACTCATCCTTGGATTGGCCTGTCCTCATTCCCCATTCACTCTTTTCAATCCCCCACTCCTGTGCTCTGAGATCACTTCCCAAAATGCACCACCCAGCTCCAGGTCTCAGGTTTTCCCAGAGGGACTGAGGTTAAGATAACAGTGCAGTGGCTCAGGGCACAGCTTGGGGCTGCGAGCTGGGGCAGCTTCTCCCCTTTCCCCAGGAATGGCCCCTGTTCATCTTGTCTCAGTGTATTAGTCAGGATGTCCAGAGAAATGGAATCCATAGGATATAGGATGTATATGGAAGAGGAGATTTATTATACGAATTGGCTCAAGCCATGATGGAGGCCGAGAAGCCCCATGATCTTCTGTCTGCAAACTGTAGAACCAGGAAAGCTGGTGGGTAATTTAGCCTGAGGCCGAAGGTCTGAGAATGGGGGTGGGCGGATACAGATGGCCCAAGTCCTGGTCTTAGTCTGAAAGCCTGAGAAGCGGGAGCGCCTGTGTCCTGTGTCCAAGGTCAGGAGAAGATTGATGTCTCAGCTCAAGCAGAGACAGCAAATCCGCCACCTTTTTGCTCTCTCCAGGTCCTCAGATGGATTGGGTGATCTCCACCCACACTGGTGAAGGCATTTTCTTTTCCTGAGTCTACTGACTCAAATACTAACCTGCCAATCTCTTCCAGAGACATCCTCACGGGCACACACCGAAATACAGTTTTACTAGCTCTCTGAGCCTGCCTCAGCCCAGTCACTCTGCTACATAAAATTAACTACCACACTAGGGGTTGCTGTGAAGGTCACACTAGACAGATGGGTTAGCATAGAGGTTGAGGACACAGTCTCTGGAGCCAGGCTCTCAGATTCTTCAACTTGTGTGTTACTTAGAAGTTACTTAACCTCTCAGTACCTCGGTCTCCTCAAATGTAACACGAGGATGGTAATAATTGTGCTCACCTCCTATGTTGTGAGGATCCACGGAAGTAATACATGCAAAGTATCTAAA
Source organism: Globicephala melas (assembly GCF_963455315.2). Classification (NCBI taxonomy): domain Eukaryota; kingdom Metazoa; phylum Chordata; class Mammalia; order Artiodactyla; family Delphinidae; genus Globicephala; species Globicephala melas. The sequence goes on from NC_083322.1 coordinate 20,865,163, forward strand.
ACAGTCTCCACCTATTAAGATAGTGTCTCCAAAGCGAGAGAGAGGCATGGACATATATACACTACCAAACGTAAGGTAGATAGCTAGTGGGAAGCAGCCGCATAGCACAGGGAGATCAGCTCGGTGCTTTGTGACCACCTAGAGGGGTGGGATAGGGAGGGTGAGAGGGAGGGAGACACAAGAGGGAAGAGATATGGGAACATATGTATATGTATAACTGATTCACTTTGTTATAAAGCAGAAACTAACACACCATTGTAAAGCAATTATACTCCAATAAAGATGTAAAAAAAAAAGATAGTGTCTCCAAAACACTTTGCAGAGTGCCTGTCACTTTGGAAAATGCTAGATAAAGATAAGCAAGTTTAAGGTTAGTACAAGAAAACCTAGAAAAATGTTTTTGTGACTTAGAAACCGGAAAGGACATCTTAAAACTTCAAAAGCACACACCACAATTTAAAAGATTGGTTTTGATCTTGACAGCATCAAAATGAAGGATTCATTGCCATTGAAGGATACCAGGAACAAAATTCATAGATGGAGGACAGAATGGGAGGAGGTCTAAAACTGACATAGATTTTATTCTAATTCTAGGTATCCTCTGATATCAACAATATACAAAGGACTTCTAGAAATCAGTGAGGAGGGGGCTGCAGTCCCACCAGGAAACAGGCAACAGTGTGGACAAACTATACAGAAAAGGAAACCCCCAAAGTTCAGAAGCACGTGAAGCATGCAGTGGTGGGTAACAGAGACACACAAGCTGGGAATTCGAGTGGGGCCGCCCTTCTGGAGAGCAGTGTGGCAGTGCACGGCAGGCCCTGGGCTCGGGCCGCTGGGAATCCAGCCCGAAGGAGATCTCACCCAGGTCTGTGGGGTGCCACACTGACCACTCACTGCAGTGTTCTCCCCTGCAGGGCGAAGGGGCGGGAGGGGCTGGATTGACCCCTGTTGACTCTAAGTCTATACCATGCTTCGTCAGTATTTGCTGCTGCTCCTGCGGTCTAATCCGGAGGCACAAAAAAAACCTGCAGTGGAGAGGGAGGGGGGAAGGAGCAGAGCACACGTGGTCGGTGCCTGGGGGCAGGGCAGCCGGAGGAGGCCCGGTTTTGAAGCCCAGGTGCAGGGGGCATGGCGGTGCCCTCAGGAAAGTCGAGAACCGGGGCACGAGGCCTAGTGTGACCATATGGGTGTGAGGTCCTGTCAAGACGGGGGTGGAGGACTGCGTGATGACTGGGGTCAGCAACACTGTAGCGCATACTTGAAAGCTGCCAGGAGAGTGAATCCTAAAGGTTACCTGGCTAAAGTGATGGATGGTAGCTAGACTTACTGTGGTGATCATTTCACAATGTATACAAACACCTGAATTGTTACCTTGGACACCTGAAACCAATATACCATTATATGTCAATTACACCTCAATTGAAATGTTAAAAAAGACAGCCCTAGGAAAATGTGTCTGCAGCAGTTCAGACCAGGGAGTGAGGGCCCTGCCGGATGGAGCTCAGGCCTCTGGGGAAGCCCAGAGAGGACTCCTAGGGTGAGCGTGCAGAGCCTGGGCCCGGCGCCCCATGCTCGTCCTAGGGGCGTTTCAGTGCGATGGTGGCAACCCAGACCACACGGGCCTCCTCCCGTGATGAGCTGTGAGGGGGCATCCGTGCACGATGGGCAGCTCTGGGGTGTGAGCCGGTGGAGGGCAGCGGGCAGAGGGCGTGGGCGAGGATGGCTCCAGCCAAACGTCCCGCTCAGCGTCTGGGAGCTGATCCTTCAAGGACGAAGGTGCTTTCTGAGGTGGAGAGGATGGGCAGGCCCTTCCACAGAGAGGAAACTGTCTGAACGGGGACTCAGAGACAGGAAAACCCACGCCTGTCAGAAGAGACGGGAGGTCCCTGGGAGGGCAGGCTGGCCAAGGGGGCTCGAAGGGCTTGAGCTGAATCCTGAAGGCCTCCCGGGACATCCTGAGGAGTCTGGACCACGTCCCGTGGAGCTGAGAGCCTCTGCCCCCACAGGGCAGTGAAGGCTCAGCTGCGCTTTCACGAGGATGGGGAGTGGGGCGAGGCCGGGCCAGGAGATGGCTCCACTCTCACCTCGAGCACGCGCTGCGGCACACCCGTGCACTGCACACAACACCCCCAGACCCGCACTGGACAAACACACTCACGTGCATCACACCCACCCGTCACACTCACTCCACACCCACAGCCACACAGCACCCACACGTGCACATACCCACCACGTCACACGCACCCACACGACACACCACGCGGGCACTGAGCCTCCAGTAAATGCAGGTGGGCACCTGACCCTTGAACAACCTGAAAGCGTAAAACGTAAAAAGCCTGCCGTCCCTGGGGCTGTTGTCGGGCATTCAGACCTTGAATAAGGTCTGGAGCTCCTGAATTTGGGGTGACCTCAGGGAACTCCGGTCTCCATCTCCCATCTGAGCCAGAGGGACTTCTGTCTGCCGCCCGGGGAGAGACTGGGCCGGGCCGCGAGGTGCCCCCTCCCCAGCTGGGGCCGCGGCCGCTGGTCCTCTTCCCACCCCCTGTTCTCCCTCTGATGCACTTGGCACCTTCCCGTCTCAGAGGACACGGGCCCCAGAGGGCCCTCTCTCGCCAGTCTCTCAGATAAGCCGGATTATCTGTCCATCTGCTGGCCACTGACCTCTTTTTCTTCTTAGGGCTCTCTTCCTGAAATAACCCGGGGTTATCTTGGCTGCCAGAGCACGCAGGCCTCCTCACAGCCCCCGTCCCAGGGAGAGTGGCCGCTCGTCCCGGGCAGCTTTCAACGCCTTTCATCCAGGCCTGAATTCCACACACTATTAGGCCAGGCTGCAGACCTTCTGGGAAGGGCCGGCACATCCGCCCCCATCAGACACCACGACTGCAGCCCCGGCTCTCGCGAGAGCACAGGTGGCCTCTCCCTCCCCCCGGGGGAGGGGGTGGCCCTGCTGCTCCTTGGTTCTCTCACCCCAGCCCCCCGGGCAGCTGGACCCTTGTCCTGTAACCCCAGTCATCTGCTCAGAATTGGCAGACCCAAGGCCAAGCTCATCCTCTGCTTGAATCCAAACCTCCCATCTCGGCCACATTTCCATCCACTCAGTCATGGCAAAACTTCCTGAGACTCCTGGATTAAAATCTCAGGCGCAGTCCAGCACCCTTCCCATCCTGGCGGCACCCCTCACCAGCACCACAGCCCCAGCCCCGGCCCGCTGCCCTCGCAGGCTGGGGTCCTCGGACAGCTCCCCTGGGTTCTGGATTCCAGGACCCCTCCACGCAGCTGCCAGACTGACGTCTTCACTTAGCATTTCACCCTGGCCCTGCCCTGCTCGAGATCCTTCCGTGGCTCCCTAGTGACGGCTGCCTCAAATCTAAACATATTTTCTGGCTCAAGGTACACCTCCACTTACCTAACGTCACAGCCTGCTACTCTGGTTAGGGTTGTCTCTGCTCCTGAGAAGAGGCCAGCCCCCCCCCAGCACCCTCACACACAGGCTCTTCTGGGCCTCCATGCCTCTGCCCGAGCTGACCTGCTGACCAGCAACACCCTTCCGTAGCTCCTCCCCCTCGGCAAGATCCTCCCAGTCCCATTTCACCAAGTCCTCTTCAATGCTTGCCAGTCATTCATTTATTCAACCAACGTTAATTGAGCCCCTACCTCAAACAAGGCGTTCGCGGACCGGCCTCCCCTCTGAGCTCTAACAGCACAAGTAACATCTGCCCCACGCCTCTGCACGGAATCCCTTGAGGTCGTGCAGGGCATCGCCATTACAAGCCTGTAGGCCTCCACCAAGTCGCGGGCTCCCTGAAGGCAGCGCCCAGTGTCCTGCTCCTTGCATGTGCCCTAGACCGTGGCTCATAGACTTGGGAACATTACAAGCTGCAGGTGGTGGGTTTTTTTGTTTCTGTTTGGAGGGCTAGCACAGGATTGTCAGCTTTTTGTTTCATCAGATAAAAATGTCTTTTAATTTCCGTGATGTCATACACAAAAGCACATTTTAACACTCACAAAGTAGCGCTAGGAAAGTAGGAAGAACATTATCGCAGAATAAAGGACAATCCTAGCAGTATGGAAAAATTCACCTCATTTTTCTTCTTCATTTCAGAAATAATCGCGGAATAAAAGGACAGTCCTTTCAAAGGAAGACATTTAGGAAGCTGAAAAATTCATTGTTTCTCTTTCTTCAGTTCACAGGGGACGGGTGACTACTTTATCAATGTCCGTTCCAGTGTTTGGGAGCCCCTGTCTACAGCCCCTCACCAGGGGAGCACAGCTCAAGTGAGTGGAGTGAGGGGTTGACGTCTTTGCTTGGTTGTTGCCTGGAGAAGCCTCCGTGAGTCTCCTCTCACAAGATCCAGGCTGGGAGCCAGGGACATGGCTGGTCGGGCAGTGGTAACCCCAGGCCTTCAGTTCTGTCTCAGACACAGTGCCTGAATTTTTGCTCCTCTGTAGGCAGACAGGTATTCTTGACACTGATTGCATGGGCAATAAAATCCTGGAACCTCAGGGGAGGCAGATGGGATGGGAGCACCTGGGGTGCTGGATAGGAGAAAAAACAAATAGGTCATAGAAACAGTCACCCACCCAATGACCTCATGGTTCCAAGCTGGTCAGGAGCAGTGCTGGGCTGAGGCCCCAGAGCCTCTGGCCTCACAGGCCTGGGATCCTGACCTCTCCCTGCCCTGTCCGAGCCGGGCTTCTTCAAGAGAGAAATACAGCCGAAACTTTCCATTTCTCAGCCCGGGACCCTCCCACTCCCACCCCGGCCACTTCCATAAAAAGCCATTGCTGCCTCGAGGGGAGAGAGAGAGAATTTTTCCAAAGGATGCCTGTGTGTATTGTTGGGAGCAGCAAGCGTTTCGGTGAACTCCAGGTCACGGCACAGCCTGACAAATGGCAGGAAGTTCGGGACTTGGGCCTGACATTTTTCGCACAAAGGCCCTACGGCCCAGCCAGGTGAGCTGGGCCTGGGGACGGACACGGGGCCACCACCCAGCATTTCCTGCCCTTTGTTGGCCCATGTGACAGCCTTCCCGGCGCTTGAAATGGCCTTTCTTTTGTGCCTGACTCCTGTTCTTTATTTATGGAGAGGAGCGTCTCGATATAGAAACGGGTGGGCCCCGAGTCGGCAGCAGGATGTGGGAATGCAGACTGGCAGGATGCCCACCAACAGGGACAGGACCGTCGAGTTAAAATAATGTGGCCACGTACTCCCAGTAATAAGCCTGGCTGGTATTTATATGCCTGATGAGGTGTTGCACAGGCTCCGCTGGCACGTTTCGGGGGGATTGGGAGTCTGCCCGTCCGTTAGCCCGCCTGTCGGCACCACACTTTGGCTCTCCTGCCTGGGCTGCCCTCGCTGATCGTGAGTCAGTTCTGCCTGGCCAGACCCTCCAAGTCAGTGTGGGCTCCTAGAAGGAAGGGACCCTTCCTTCTCCCCACAGGAAAACCTTTACTGTCAGCTTCATCGGGATTAGACTCTTCCCCAGGTAGCTGGCAGTGTGTCTGTGGGCATCAGTTCCCCAGGGCATCTCCGTAAGCTGCTGACTTTTTCTTCATTGTCATCATTTACGATGGAATTCTTTCTAAAAGGAATCACGCACTCCTGGTGCGTCGGAAGACTTGGAACAGAATTTGAGTTTTTCTTGGGAACTCGGGGTCTCGGTTAGGAACCCTGTGTGAGCAGGAGAAAGGACCCCGGGCCAGGTAGGACCAGGAGAGCTGGGTGCCGTTCCTCACCCTGCCCGGCTAGCTGTGCAACCTTAAGCAAGTTCCTTCACCTCTCTGGCTCTCGGAGGTTGGCCTGAGGACACCAAGTGTTCATCTTAATTCTCATGTTCTGTGGTTCCATTTGTTTTGTACCACGTGGTCATGCAGTGATGTCAATACAAAAGTTACTGAGGTACATAAGGTCGTTTATCCCACACAGGAAATCATAACTGACTTTGAGTTCTCATCACCATTTTTGGTAAATTTCTTTCTGGTCTACCTTGTTTGAAACAAAAAGGAGGGGACTTCCCTGGCGGCCCAGTGGTTAAGACTCCATGCTTCCACTGCAGGGGGCACGGGTTCGATCCCTGGTCGGGGAACTAAGATCCCACATCCTGCGTGGGGTGGCCAAAAAAAAAAAAAAAGGTAGCCTAAAGGCTAATTTTAGACCACTGTTTACAGACCCACCAGTAGTAGCAACTCTTTCCCTTTCAAGTTCATGACTTCTTAATCTGCTAGAACTATGTGCAAATGAAGAATTAAGAGGTTCAGAGTAAATATACAAATGCATATGTATACTTTATGGCATGTTTCTGATAATCAGTGGCTTTTTTTTCCTTCCTTGACTATTCCAGAGGGATGAAGTTATCAGAAAGGTGAAACCTGGAACAGTGAGGTGCGTCTGTGCCTTTCCGTATATTCCTATGGTGCCTTCAGGGAACATAGCAGAAGTTCAATAAATTCTTGTTGAACCAGATAACCTCCCCTTCTACTCAAAATTCACCTAGAATAAAAGTCTGCCTACTCCAAGTTTATTTCTTTTTTTTTTTTTGCGGTACACGGGCCTCTCACTGTTGTGGCCTCTCCCGTTGCGGAGCACAGGCTCCAGACGCACAGGCTCAGTGGCCATGGCTCACGGGCCCAGCCGCTCCGCGGCATATGGCATCTTCCGGGACTGGGGCACGAACCCGCATCCCCTGCGTCGGCAGGCGGACTCTCAACCACTGTGCCACCAGGGAAGCCCCATCCAAGTTTATTTCTGAGCTAAGGTGTGGGGGGCAAACTGGCCTGGCCTGGCTTCATGTTTGTTTGACAAAATCCTACTCCCCCCGCTTCCTACAAAACAGAGTGTCCCCTCTCTTCCTCATGGCCTCCTTCTTCCTCTTACGTGGACCCCATCCCATCACTCCCGCAGAAGGAAAGGCATGAGGCACTAATTAGATTTTGCCCCTCCTCAGAGTGAGATTTGGAAAATCTGGACATTTCTAGATGCCACGCAGAGAACCTCTAGGGAGGCAGAGCTCTAAAAATGATAATAATTAACATTTGCATAGACTTTGAAATGTACAGAGCACTTTCCATACAATATCCCTCAGTCAGCCCCCCAGTCCTGAGGTGGTATCGCCTGCGTGTGGCGGATTAACTGAGACCAGCTGCAGCTGAGTGATTTTGCAGGATTAACTAGGAAGCCCGGGGCTTTTCCCAGTGTATCCAAACTTTTTGGTGGAAGGGCTACAGGGATGGTGAGAGTTGGCGTTGGGGGTCACCCTCTTCCAAGGGGGGAAGGACAGTTTATCTTTGAGTAGAGAGGGAGGTGAGGAGAAGGCGGGAGTGGGGGAGCACATGTCCCAAGGAAGACAAGAGCTTCCCCACTAGAATAAGGCAGTTTCTGGAGGATTCAGCACATTTCTTTGCCCTCAGGGTACACTGGGAAGAACCCGGGCTTTGGGATCAGAAGATCAGAAGACATGCGCAGGACCTTGAACTCTTCCCTTCACAGGGAAAATTAAACTCTCTGATCTCCCTGTCAATTCTGTCCTCCGCAAAAGGAGAACGGTAACAATAACAACAACACCCCTACCAATGCAACAACGGCGGGGAGAATACCTGCTCCCGTCCCTCCTCACAAGGTATACATGAGGATCGAGGTGAGCTGAGCACGTGGAGATGCTCTTACAACATAAACCAGAATATTCTGGCGGGTTGTCTTGCTTTCGTTCATTGCACAGATATTTATTGAACAACTACCATGCTCTGGGCTCTGAAGTAAGCCCTGAGGATTCAATGATGAAAAAAATGGTACCCATGACACGTGTCCCTGTGGGTCTGTCTACTGTACCCCTTACTGCCCCTGGTCCTGCTAGCTATGGAACAGTGCAGGCTGCCTCTTTAGGCATCAGGGTCCTTATCTGATGTGGGAATTAAGTGACTTCATTTATATGAAGCGTCTCCATCTAACACCGTGCCTGTCACAGAAGGAGCGAACACTCAATAATCATTTTCTCCAGAAGGGCCCTTTAATGTCACACCTCTCTCTAAACAAGATTAGGATTCTTGTGGCCTGAGCTGAGTCACCAGCTAAAAGACCTCCCTTTGCCCACACCACCCCCCCCAGCCCCATCAATGCAAGTGAAGGCAGCCCTCGGAACTCTGATGCATTCGTTCAGTCTTGGGGTGTGTGTGTGTGCGTGTATGTGTGTTCTTTGTGCCTTACCGCTCCAAATAGAACACGGTTCCTGGCAGGTAGGGACTCACTCACCAGCCTCTTCTCCTCCCCCACCGGGGAACCGGAAGTGACAGGCAAGCTGTCCATCGTACCAAGTCAGTGAGAAATCCCTCCCAACTCTAGTTCTATCGACTTTCTTTCTGGCTCACTACTGAAGTGTGAAGTGTTCTGACAGCACAGCAAGGAAGTGTCAGGAAGTTCCTGCGACACTGAAGGTGAACGCAGGATAATTTAATAATCTAAGGAACATCCGCGACTCTGTTTTCTCAGACACAACGCGTCCAGGGGTAAAGATGGGCCACAGAGACTATAAACGGGCCAGTATTTTCCTGGCTCCCTGCTCCCAGGACCCACCCTCCTGGAGTCCCCGTCTATAACTAGGGAGCGTGCCATGTGAGAACACAGCTCTGCAGTCTGGCCACCCAACATCCTTACCACCTGCCCTGGTGCCGGCCCAGACGGCACCTTTGTGCTAATTAGGAGAGGGACCTCATGTTCTGGGCAGGTCACGCCCACACCGGCTTAACTTCCCAGGCTACGCGGTAGCCCTCCGGGTTCCTGCCGTGATGGCCGCTACTCCATGCTGTTGATGCTGCTGCAGACCGTGCTGCTCTCTGCCCGGATGGAGCCTCTGGCCATCGCAGCCTGGGCCACTGATGCTTCCTGCTCTCTCGGTGCCTAGCGTCTCTTTTTGCCTTTCTTTTCTTTGTGATTCAGCCCCCTCTGTATGGGAGCTGGGCCACAGCACAGCCTTGGAAACAGATATCTGTTGGCCTCAGAATTGAAACTTCTCTCTGGCCTTGGCCTGTTGTTCTAGAACCTGAGAGATGTGCATGATTCTATCCTCCCTTAGGACGAGCTTCCTGCCAGGAGGCTCCCGGACTCTCACGCAGGTAAAGGCCTCTCTTTATTCAACCTGGGTCCTAGTGGAGACCCAGTCTGACTACCGGCAAAGCCAGGCTCAGAGTCGCTAGGGCTTTAGTCTAACTGCCTTCCATGCCTGCAGACCCACCTGTAGTGCTTCTGTTGAATCCCTACTGTGATAGATAGGTCCTCCTGGGGGCATCCATATGATCTTTTAAATTGCTTTCACTGCTAGAAAGTTCTTCCTGTGTTCATTTGACACATCTTTATAGAAGCCATTCCTAAGTCCCAGGCCCAGCCCTTTATTCTGGGGACAGGCCAGGTGGGATCTCTGCTCACACAGAGCTTAAGTTTAAGTTGGGTGGGGGGGGGAGGTAGAAAACACAGAGCATACAAATGATAATGAGATGGTTGAAGAAAACCGAGCTCCACAATGAGGAAACTCCAGGGGGCAGAGGGTGGTGCCTCTGAGGATCTTCAGGGTAGAGACCTGGGGACCAGAGGGGTCAACCACGGAGATGGTGAGGGCAGAGGCTCCCAGGGCAGAGCAAGGCTGGGAAAGGCCAGTGGGGCTGGAGCAGGCACTGGGAATGGACCTTTGCCTCCACTACACGAAGGAGGTAGGAGAGGTGGAAGGAAAGAAATGGGGACTCAGTCCTCACTTTACAAGGAATCCTTCCTTTTTAGAGCAAAAGCTGCCACCACCTCTACCAGCAACACAAACCTTCCGTCATCACCCCAACTCCCTCACGTGCAGCCGCTTCTCACCTCTCACCTGCTGATCCGCCTGCCCAGCACGCCCTTCCACCCCACCCCTCAGGCCCTGGAAAACTCCTCCTTAACCGATGAGATCCCGCTCAGAATTTCCTTCCTCTGAGAAGCTTTCCCAGACTCCCGCCTGCAGGCCGAGGCGACAGCTCTTGCCCGTCCTCCGAGGAGCTTTGTCCCCTCTGCCGGATGCTGAGACAGTGGGCTCAAGAGGCAGACCCAGCCAGCTTCCACCACACCAGCTGTGTGATGTGGGGTATTCATTTCCTAGGGATGCTCTCACAGAGGACCACAGACTGGGTGGCTTATTTTTATTTATTGTCTCTCAGTTCTGGAGGCCGGAAGTCTGAAATCAGGGTGTTGGTAATGCTGATTCTTTCTGGGGACTCTAGGGAAAACCTGTCCATGCCTCTCAACTAGCTTCCAGTGATGGCTGGTGGCCTTGGCCTTCCTTGGCTGGTAGATACATGACTCCAATCTCTGCCTCTGTCTTCACCTGCCGTCTTCTCCCTGTGTGTCTATCTTCACCAGGTGCTCTCCTCTCTCTCTCCTCTTCTTAAAAGTATACCAGCCATATGGGCTTAAGGGCCCACCTATTCCAGTGTGAACTCATTTTAACTTACCTACATCTGCAATGACCCTATTTCCAAATAATGTTCCATTCTCAGATACTGGAGATTAGGACTTCAACATATCTTTTTGGGGAACATAATTCAACCTATAACACCTGGGTTAAGTTTAAACTGTTTCCTCCTCTCTAAAACACATTAAAAAAGGATCTTCTGGGTGGGCTTCCCTGGTGGCACAGTGGTTGAGAGTCTGCCTGCCGATGCAGGGGACACGGGTTTGTGCCCCGGTCCGGGAGGATCCCACATGCCGCGGAGTGACTGGGCCTGTGAGCCATGGCCGCTGAGCCTGCGCGTCCGGAGCCTGTGCTCCGCAGCGGGAGAGGCCACAACAGTGAGAGGCCCGCGTACCGCAAAAAAAAAAAAAAAAAGCATCTTCTGGGGCTTCCCTGGTGGCGCAGTAGTTAAGAATCCACCTGCCAATGCAGGGCACACGGGTTCGAGCCCTGGTCTGGGAAGATCCAACATGCCACGGAGCAACTAAGCCCGTGAGCCACGACTACTGAGCCCGCGTGCCACAACTACTGAAGCCCACGCGCCTAGAGCCCGTGCTCCGCAACAAGAGAAGCCACTGAAATGAGAAGCCCGTGCACTGTGATAAAGAGTAGACCCTGCTCACCACAACTAGAGAAAGCCTGCGTGCAGCAGCAAAGACCCAACGCAGCCAAACATAAATAAATAAAATAAATAAAATTATTTTAAAAAAAAGAAAAGGATCTTCCTTCTAACGCGAGGATTAAATGAGCTAATGGTTATCTAAGGCTTGTCATGGCACATAATAAACCTTCAAAAAGGTAGCTGCTAATGTTAATAATAGCTGGCCGGTCCATTATGAGTTCTTCCAGGTAGACGTCATGTCTTATCCCTGTTTCTTTTCAACCCTCAGTATCTAACACAAAGTTTGTGCTCAAAAATTTTTGCTGTCTGAATGAGCTGCTGCCATTTTAAAGGCAATGTTAAGATCAAGGGAGTGATTTTGAACATCTCTGTCCCCATCAAAGAAAATGTATTGGGAGCATTAGGCAATGGTTCAAACTTTCTTGGATGAGTTTTCAATGAGCTCTGGATACCTAAAAGTCATCTCAAATTTTATCATATTATTAAATCAAAAAAATGCCTCCAAATGATTACCTCAGAATATCTTCAAATTATTCTCAAAAAGCCTTTTTAAAAAAATTCTGAGGGGCAGAAAGAAATATGTTAATTAATCTTTTAATTAATGCTTATCATACATAATATATGTCCCAGGGAAAACTTATGACGTAGCAATGCTGTTTTTTATGTGCTGCCTGTACATTTTATGGTTCACTCGGGCCCTTTGTGTAATCGATATGATCGGTGCTTTTATGTACATTTGTAAAACGCTTTGGAGCACAATTTTATTGTTTTAAGTGATTATAAAGGTTTATGGTTCTTTGCTCTTATGACATCTCCAGTCATATCTGTCTTTTGAGGCCAAGTCTATTTCAGAATGTAACCTCCAACTGCAGCATTATTTTTATGGAGAAAATGTGATCTGCTTTACAATGACTCACTTTATGGTCAGTTTCCAGGGACAGAAAGTAGAGAAAAGTGATGGATTCTCTTTTAAAACTTACTTAAGGGCTTCCCTGGTGGTGCAGTGGTTGAGAGTCCGCCTGCCAATGCAGGGGACGTGGGTTCGTGCCCCGGTCCGGGAGGATCCCACATGCCGCGGAGCGGCTGGGCCCGTGAGCCATGGCTCCTGAGCCTGCGCATCCGGAGCCTGTGCTCCGCAGCGGGAGAGGCCACAACAGTGAGAGGCCCGCGTACCGCAAAAAAAAAAAAAAAAAAAACCAAACTTACTTAAGTCCACGCCACCTGCTCCCTTCACCTCCCTATCCCTCACTCCCCACCCCAGCCTGTCTCTGGGTGCAGGCTGGGTTAAGTGAAAGAGGATGCATCTCAACCCTAGGCCGAGTAGGAGCTCTTTCTGAGCAGGATTGAAGGTTTCTGTTATATTCATCTTGAGGTCCAGTTTCTATCACATAGTGGGCTTAGTAAATGTTGGATTTTAATTTATGGCCTGCTATATTATTGAATATCCCAGGCAAAGTCAATCCATAAAAAACATATATAATACATATTATGCATATACTACATAATTTAGCTATGACATATATATAGCTAATAAATATATACTTAATGCATATACACATATATGTCATATATATTATAGCGAAAACATGTTATTTTTTTCTTGCATAAAATATCTCTGGAAAAATACAAAAGAAAGGAATAGCATTGGTGATCTGTAGGGAGGAGCGTGAGTGGCTGGCGGACTGGGTGAGGGGAGTAGTCACTATATTCCATTTAGACTTTTTTTTTTTAACAGAGAACAGGAGTATTTATTTATTTATTTATTTATTTTTTAAATTTATTTATTTATTTTGGGCTGTGTTGGGTCTTCGTTTCTGTGCGAGGGCTTTCTCTAGTTGTGGCAAGCGGGGGCCACTCTTCATCGCAGTGCGCAGGCCTCTCACTATCACAGCCTCTCTTGTTGCGGAGCACAGGCTCCAGGCGCGCAGGCTCAGTAGTTGTGGCTCACGGGCCTAGTTGCTCCGTGGCATGTGGGATCTTCCCAGACCAGGGCTCTAACCCGTGTCCCCTGCATTAGCAGGCAGATTCTCAACCACTGCGCCACCAGGGAAGCCCCTAGACTTTTTGAATCATGTGAATTGTTACCTATTCCAAAAAATGTTTTAAGTTCATCTATGTCCAGAATCGATAGCTAGATATGCATTAAAAATATATTTATTTATTTGGTTGCCCCGGGTCTTAGTTGCGGCATGCAGGATATTCGTTGCCGCGTGTGGGATCTTCGTTGCTGCGGGCGGGACCTTTAGTCGCAGCATGCATGCGGGATCTAGTTCCCTGACCAGGGATCGAACCCAGGCCCCCTGCATTGGGAGCACGGAGTCTTAACCACTGGACCACCAGGGAAGTCCCTAGATATGCATTTTTTGCCCTTGCTGATGTGTCTCTTCATAAAGCCATATGTTAAGGGTGCACAGAGGATTTCCCAGTTATATCATAAACGTCTAAAAGTCTAGGATTACCACTTTCACTCATTCTTTATCCTCCAAGAACCCAACTAAGTGTGCTTCTCGCCCTGGTTCCCAGAATTGCTTCAGACAGAAGCCACCACCTTAGTGTTCATCATTGTTTTAATCTGTGAACATTCGTGGAGGCTCTTCTAGGAGATGGGGAGGCGGCAATGGATATAAGGTGACATCCTCCCTCTAAAGCAAGGGCAGAGGTGCGGGCGTGGGTGGAACGGACTCAGGTGCCACCATTTACCATAGTTTGGCAAAAGCCCAACAACGGTGTGAATGAAGTACCACAGGGGAGAAGAACTCAGAACACAGGCTTCATAGATGGGGCGCTTTTGAGCCTTGAAGTATAGAGGATGGTCAGGTAGAAACAGCTTTCACTGGAGGGGCGCATCTCTTCCCACTCGCTGAGCAGAACGGTTAAGAGCACGTGCAGTTGACGGCTCGGGGTTTTGAAGCCAAGCCCTGTCACTTACTAGCTGACTGACTCTGGGCAAGTTATTAATGCTGTTTTCTTAAGTGTAAAATAGGGAGAAAATAGTTCCTTCCTCACACGTTTGTTGCAAAACATTAAATTAGAGGTTGCTTGCAAAGTACTTCAAACACGGCTTGGCACAAAGTAAGTGCTCAGCAAACCTTAGTTATATAATTGTAATTACTGAGTTTACCTGGCGCAGGAAGAAAATATCTTCAAGGACTGAGTTCCAGGTTAGAACTCTGGGCAGTTCCAGGCTCACTGACTCTCAATGGCCAGGGGAGTCCCCATGTGTTCAGTGCCTCATAGTTCCTAAGGAAAACCTCGCTGCCTTGGGGGGACTTTTGTTTTCAAAAGTGGAGAGGAAAACGTTGATGGGTTACTGGAGGAAAATTAGGAGACTGAGCTTGGGGGTGGTCCTCAGTGTTGAGGCCTGAGGCTTGGGAATGTGGGGCATTGGGCAGAAGGGGGAAGCCTAGGGGCCTAGGTCTGTGTATTCAGTAACAGTTAGAACACAGCACTCAACAGCTGCAGAGACAATGCAGTCTTTTGATCCTGTACGAGGTGATTGCTATTAGAAAGGCCCGCTTAGTCATCAGAAGGTGAAAGGGTATGATTTTTGTGAAAGATGGACCCCAGAGAGATGTTCTGACTAACCTTGGACCCAGGCTTTCCTCTGAAGAATCTGAACTATTTTACCCAGTAAGCTCACAGCCTAGATAGAGCTCAGAGGCCAGGACTCCTTGGACACAGTGACTGTGAGAGCCTTCCTGAGAGGTGAGGGAAGCTGTGACATTCACTCTCCTGGGACTCCCTGTGAAAGCAAGGGGAGAAAGCTGCTTTATTCAGAAGCAACTAGGTACAGTCCTACCTTGAGACAGAGGGACGAACCTCAGGGTCTTGGCCCTCACACCCTCCTACATCCGTCACTGTCTCTGGGTCTAGGGGTTGGACCCAGGGCTCTGCTAAAAACAGCACAGAAAGTGCATCTATAAACTGTCCCCCAAGGGTTCAAAGGTTTAAAACAATCTTGAGGCGCTCCGTGATACAACATGGAGTGTTCGTTCCTGGAGTTAAAATGATTTGCCACATCAACCTGTGCAAAGTCCAGGAAAGACTGATTAAATAATAATAATGAGAAATAGCTACAAAGAGGTTTGTATTTTAATGAGAAATAGCTACAAAGGTTTGTATTTTTCAAACTGCAACAACTTTTGCCTCCAGAGTTTTGAAGCAACTCTGAAAAGGAGTTAGGGCTGATTTTTTCCTCCCATTTTGCAGATAAGGAAACTAACACTTCCTGATCAGAGAGTTTCCTGATATCATGAGCTAGTTGATGATAAAACAAACAATAGAAATACAATTTTTGTTTTAAAATTACCTCTGGAATTTGATTCATTTGCCCAACCAGTCTTTATTGAGTACCAACTATGGCCAGGCACCGTGCTAGGCGCTGGGATGTAAGAGTGATCACAGAGAGTGCAGCTAGGGAGCCCAGAGCCGCACACAGAGACATCAATCTAGAAATGCACGAAGCACCCCTGCTGTGAAGGAAGAGGACCCAGGAGAGTACTCTTTAAACTCTAGGATTCTCTGAACGTGGGATCTTATTCAAGCCTCCAAAGAAATGATTGTCAGGATTCTTTCCAATTTGAGCAGAGGGATTTGCGCTGTCTCCCTGCTGCACGGGTCAGACCCTACAACCCCGGCTGTGCACTCTGAGTGTGTAAGTGTTATCAGAATGCTCTGGTAACAGGGAAGAACAATGCTTCAGAGGTTGATGAGGTCATGGGAACCTCCAGAGCTACATCCCAGCCCCGCCGTTCGTCCATATCTGGCCAGCTTGTTTATCTTTGCAGGTCTGCAACCCTGTCCCTGTAGTTTTAGTCACCTCTTTAGCGAGGAAGAAGGACACCTGGGCTAGATACCTTTTCCCTAGACCTAAGTCCCTGTAAATGGAGTGTGTCCCCCAAGAGCAGGAGTAATAATGGGGTTGGATAAACCTGGGTTTTATGAATCAAGCTACCAGGAAGAGTGGATAAAAACCTTTAACAAATACCAACCAGTTAAAGCAGTTTAGAAGATCCTTCGGAATGAGAAAGAGAGAGTTGGGGAGCAGTGGTATAAAAACACTGTGGGCGGTACAGCAATTCTGACTTTTGCAGATGGAGCAAGCAGCCCAGAGACGTGAAGAATCTGGTGATTAAATGAAAAGTTCTTGTACATGTTTAACTTAAATGCAGGGCGTGGTCTACGGCTCATGTGTATCGTATAATGAGGTTTCAGTAACTGAAAACTGTAAGGCTAAATCCATGCCAATTTTCATTTGAATTGGGCAGGCTTTCTGGGGATACAGGGAGTGTGGGGTTTTTTTGTTTTTTTTTTTTTGCGGTACGCGGGCCCCTCACTGCTGTGGCCTCTCCCGTTGCGGAGCACAGGCTCCGGACGCGCAGGCTCAGCGGCCATGGCTCACGGGCCCAGCCGCTCCGCGGCATGTGGGATCCTCCCGGACCGGGGCACGAAGCCGTGTCCCCTGCATCGGCAGGCGGACTCTCAACCACTGTACCACCAGGGAAGCCCGGGAGTGTGGGTTTTGACAAGTGCAGGAGGGGTCGCGTGGTGAACCAATCATTTCCTGAATTGAGAAAAACACTGCACGGTATGTTTTAGATTGCTCCTAGGACAGATATTTCATCTTAACAATGTTTATGAGACACAGCAGGCAAAATTATAGTGCAATAAATATCACTATTCATTCACGTATGTATTCACTCTCTGAATAGTGTGATGGTTTTAGGAGTCAGGCTGCTGGATTTGAATCCTGACTCCACTACTTAATATCTGTGTGATTTTAGACCAGTTACTTAATTTCCGTGAACGCCTCAGTTTCCTTATCAATACAATGGGATACATAACGGCACCTCACGAGGTTGCTGAAAAGACTAAACGAGGCTGTGCATGTAAAACCCCTAGCTCAGGGCTAGCACATGTGGTAAGGATCAACAAACTCTAGATATTACTCACATTGTTTTTATTATCAAAAGCCAACTTCAGCCATGCTGAGTATAGCATTGACACACAAAGTGAGGTTCTTGCCCTCAAAGAAAAAACTCATGGTGTATGTGTATATAGCTCACAAAAAACATGTGAAATTAGACGGTGAATTAAGGTACTAACTCCAGGCCAGGGGAACAAAGAGGAGGAAGTGGTTATGACTTGAGAGGTGGGGAACAGATCTGAATTTCCTGCACCACATCTGAGCCTTCAAACACTGACAGGTGGAAAGTAGGTTAATTCCAGGCACCAGGAGAAGCAAAGGCAAAGACTTGAGCATGACAGCGAGTGTCACAGTTGAATCTAAAGAGCCTTCTCCCTCTCGGTGGGAGAAGATGGAAAGGTTAGTTGGGCCAGAATTTGGAAGCCTTGGATGCTGGGTTTAGGAATTTGGGCAACAGGAAAGCGGACAAGAGCTTGAACAGGTTAGGGACAGGATCTATGACAACTGATTCCAAGGATAACACTCTGGTGGCAGGTGGAGGGAAGGCGGGAGAGGAGGGAGGAGATAAGATGCTGAACCAGGGACCGCCAAGGGTACAAAGCAGAACCAGACACAGCTCCTTCCTCCAGGAGCTCGGGGCTTACGGGGGAAATTAGACACACACGGGTCAACATCCTGAGAGGAGGGACACGAAAAAAGCGACATCTACCTTCAGGTGGTTGCAGGGAAATAAGGTGTTGATTTCCTCATCTGCAAAATGGATTAACGGTAATATATTTACCTCTCCGCATTGTATGAGGATTAAATCACGTGAGGAGAGCAGTGTTAGCACATGCCCAGAATTCAGGCAGAGCTCCATGCAGTCCTACTCAAGCACACATTCTGGCCCTGGTCAGCCTCCAGGTAGAAGTTAACTGCGTGCTGTTTTATTGCAGCGAGCAGAGAATTAGCAGGAGGGGGAAGGATGGTCAGGGGGTAAGTGGGAGATGTGACTGGAAAGCAGGTTGGGCACACGGATCAGGAAGAGTGAGCCAAAACCCATGCCCCGGGCTGCTTTGATTTCAACTTAATTAGGAATTGATTCTCATCTCCCTCCCCCAGCCCCATCTCCTCGGCACATCACCTTTTGTTCCTGCCATGGGACCTGTGGCTTTTTGACCCAGCTGCGTGAGTGTGGATACCTCATGCCCAGGCCATGGTCTATGTTAGAGCAGTGGCTGGAGTTCTAGACAGGATCTGGAACCAATGCTGTTTACCAGCTGTGTGAGCGGGAACACGTGAGCTCAACTCTCCAGGCCTCAGTTTTCTTCCCATGTGATGAGGGTGTTGGGCCCATGATCTGGACCATCCACTGAGCCCCAGGCTGTCTCTGAATCTGAGGTGTTTGGGAATCCCGAAGATCATGGTTAGGTGCTAAGCCCTGTCTTGAGGGCCCCTTGTACGAGCAGCTCCATTGCATTTGATGAGGAGAGACACCCTGATTTTGTGACCCCCAGCCCTGGCCTGCGTGGAGGCAGCCATGGTGGGAAAACCTGCTGTTCTGGGGCACAACCTGCTTTTCTGCTCCAGAATGAGGGCTTCTGAGCGGGGAAATGTCTGCTAAAGAGCAGCAACAGGACAGAGCACAGAGTAATTGTCCTGTTGCCCCTGCTCTTCACAGGCGAGGCGGGCAGTGGAGCAGCTCTTTTGTGGACACAAGGCCATGACCCTCCATTTATTGAGTGTCAACGAGGCATTATGCACTCCCTCACATTCTCACGGTGATTCTGCAAGATTCTGCAAGATTCATGCTATTATTTGTTTTATAGAGGAGGAGGCTCCGACTCAGAGAGGTTAAGTAAAAGCCCAAGGTCACACAGCTATTAAATCACAGCACAAAGATTCAAATTCCAGCTGACTCACTCCAAGGCCATTTGTCATCTGCTGTGACAGAGAGTGTCCCAATCCCCCAGCTTCAGCAACAAAGTTCCTTTGCCTGAGATCAGTCCTTCCATCTCTGCTTCACATCCCATCTCCTGTAACTTCTCCCTTTCGACTGGCTTCTTCTCTCAGCTCACACTCACGGGCATCTCTCCAATGTTACAATGAACCAATACACACAAAGCTTTCCCTCGACCTTATGTGTTCCCTCCTTCCTTTCACACCCACACTCAATGCCTCTCTTTCCTCATCTCCAAAGACTCCCCCAAGTTATTGCACGTCATTAAAATCACTCTGGGTGAAATTCCCAGTGACCCTCTCATTGCCATATTCAATCAGCAGATTTCAGTTTTTGCAGCAGGTGACACTAGACCACCTTCTTCTTACTAAAACATCCTCCTCCCTCTGTTTCCATGGCACCCTTCTCTCTTGGTTACCTCCTAGGCAGCTCCTCATTCCCTGTCTCCACTTCCTCGGCCCGTTCCGTGAATTTTGCAAGCCTCTGCCTCCAGCCTCTTCTCACTGCCCAGCATCCCAGGATAATCATCCTCTTTCATGGCTACAACCCCTGCCTGCACGGGGATGGTTCTCCAATCTCTATTTCCTGTCCTGACCTCAGATCTGAGCTTCAATGTCACAGATATAACTTCTAGACCTGGCCCCGGAGCGCCCCATGGGTCTTCAGAGTCAACACGTTCAAAGTGGGACTCATCATTTTCTACTTCCAAACTTGCTTCCATGTTCTCCAGCTCAGTTAGTGACATTCAACCTTGGCCCTCAGATAATCCACGCAGTAACCCAAGTGGGAAGCCTAGACCCCTAGACTCCTTCCACGGCTCCATGCCTTCAACACACTACACACGCCACGTGACACAGCACGTCCACATCCAGCGTGTCACTAAGTCCTATCAATTCTGACCACCAAATACCTCTTGTATCAGGCCCTGTAACCGAACGCACAACAGCCAATAAATTGAGGGGCAAGCTTTGCAGAGAAGAAAGATGCTTTATTCAGAAAAGCTGGCAATCTGGGGAGAAAGTGGACTTGTATCCAGAGACCAACTCCAAAGATTCTGTTCAGCCATGACAATTTTTAAAGGGGAAACAATCTCAGTTAATCATTAAGGCAGGAGGTCAGATTCTCCGTCACCTTTCCATTGCACGCAGGCCTGCTGGCTTCTCCCCATCTTCCTTGGAACTGTCTTGCCCACGTGATCCGTCTGCAATTGGATGTTCTCTTGCCCTCGTGGTCCACCTGCAAATTTACTAAGGGGAAGCTGGGGGTAGAGAGTCAGTCATTCTTTAACTACTTAATTCTTCATTCTTATCCCTTCTAATCCAGGAAAGGAATCAACAGGTTAGGTAAGGCCTTGTGTATGTTTAGAAAAGCAGAAATCAGGAACTTAGTCAAATGTTGCCTAACGATCTCATCTTTATGATTAAGGTCTAACGAAAATAAGGGATGAACAAACAAAAAAGAGGCAAAGGAGCTGCTTACAGCCCCTCCTCTTTTTTCCCACTGCCATTGTCTGAGCTCAGGCCCTTCAGGGACAGGTGCCTTAGCCTCCCAAAGCACTGTGCTCACCTCCAGTCTCGCATCTGCCCCCTGAGCCTTCAGTCCACGACAGCTAGAATGATCCTGCTCACTGGAAAGCTGGTCTTGTCTCTTCCAGCTTATGACCCTTTGGGGATTCTCCATTGTCTAAGGATCTCACCTCACCCACCTCTCCAGCCTCATCTTCCATCCCTGCCTGCAAACCCTGCACTCTACTTAGGGCAAAACACCTGCCTACAGTTCTCAGGTCCCCTCTTCACTTTCACACGTTGCTCCACCTGCCCAAAGTGCTGTCGCTTTTGTTCTTCCCCTGGTGAAGTCCTACTCCTTCTCCAAGACCCTGTTTCCTCCTCAGGAGCCGTCCCTGACGTCCCCAGGTGGAGCTGAGCCTGTCCTGCTCTCTGCCTCCCATATGCCTGCTCATGACACTTGTTACAGCCTCTACTGCACCTCAGTTATGTTTGGGTACAGGTGTTGCTTCTCCCCTGAGAGAGTGGAAGCTATAGCATCCGCGTTTGCATTCTCAGCACTGTGTACAGGGCCTGGCATTCTGTGCTGTCAGAGTAGATGCTGTTGAATAATAATAGGTAAGTGTAAAAAAAAAAATAATTATAGGTAAGTGTATGACTTTGGGGAGAGGTGCCCAATTTGAACCTCAGCTGATATTCATAGAATCACAAAACTTGGCAGTCAGAGATAAAGCCCAGCGTCGGAGATAAAATTCAACCACTTCTTTATCTATTCAGCCTTTGGGTATTGAGCAACTTCTTGGGGGCGAGCACCACTGTACTGGGCACTGAGATTCCAAGAGGAAAGAAATGCCATCCTGGGCCCCCAAGGAACTCAGAGGTCAGAGATCAGAAAACCAAAGTAAGAGCATCCTTGCCACCTTATGAACAGTGATGTGGCCCCAGGATGGATACGTGGGCTTTTATTTTTTATTGGGGGATGTGGTGCCCGGAGGCTCTGTCCTACCCCTAGATGTAGATGTTGTGGTTGGAGATTAAAGTTATTAAGGATGAGAGTCAGGAGAACTTTATCAAACCTGCATTTAAGGATGAGTCAGCAACATCACCAGATTGCAGGTGAGGCCAAGTATCATGACTGCTCGCTCTGATTGACAGCGACCAGGGGAAAAACCACGGTTTTGAAACCTGTGCCATAGATTCCCGTGTAATACCTACCAGTTGGCATTCATGTTTGCATTCAGTATCTACATCTGTATCTGTATCTATATGATGTGATGTGCTGTTCCGGGTGGTCTGAGGAAGTAGGTGAATAAGAGAGATCCCACATTAAGAAGTTGAAAGCATCTGTCAGTGTCATAAAAGACAGAGCTGAGGAACTGTCATCAACTGTAGAAGAAAGTGGACAGGAAAACTAAATGCAATGTGGGATCCTGGATGACTTCCTGGGCCTGAAAAAGTGCGTGAGAAAAAAAGGTTACAAAATTTGATTGAGGTCTTAAATTAGTAAATAGTATTGAATTGATGTTAATTTTTAAAAATTTGGTCATTGTGTCATGTTTTCTTCAGATGCTAACCTTAAAGGAAGCCATGTAAAGGGTATACAGGAACTCTCGTAGTCTTCTTGCAACTCTCTGTAAATCTAAAATTATTTCAAAATAATATGTTAATAAATATAATTGTCTAAAGCAAAAAAAAAAGTTGAAAGTCTCCTAGGGGAGCTAATGCATGCACACATATAAGCAAAATGTAACAAATCTCAGAAGGATTGTGGACTAGCATCTACAAAGTGCTTTGAGTTTCGACTATAAACTCAGGTGTTCTGGGCCAGTGAACTAGCTAGTGGGAGTGCTATGTTAAAGGGGGTCCAGGGCACAGGCCAGGTACCTGGGGCAGTTCTGCTCACTGACCACAGGTGATATCTAAGCCTGGCCAGCCTCATTCCTGAAAGCTCCATCTGCATCGGGTGGGAGGATGATGGGGTGCTGCTGGCTATGGGGGAGGGTCCAGCACATCTCTGATTCTGCTAAGTCTCCAGCTACAAAGAGCTGCCCCTTTCTATGCTTGGATGTCTGCTCTCATTTTAATTTTGCACAATCTGGTAATGGGACCAACCCCAAATCATGTGAATTTGAAGTATACACTCTCCCCTTGCAAAGTTAACATGATCATTTCTAGACTTTTGGAGCAGTTGATTGAGTGCAGAACACTTAAAATCAGAGAGCACACAATACGAAAAATGTTAAATCCCAATTTTTTAAGCGTATTGCTTGGTTTCAGAAAGAGAAACAAGCCCTCTTGTTGGCATGGATATTTAGAACAGTACCAAAACCCATCAAAGATAGTCACACACACATACATCCCACAGTATTTATAGGGAACACACTGTCTTTCCCATATGCGGCACGGAAAACGGGGCCAGAATGATCCTGCAGAAACTTCCTGATGAAAACAGGCAAGTCAGCCATTCCCAAGCCTGAGCCTGCTGCCGCGGAACCCCAACCAGGGCACCAGCGCTTCCTTCGCTGCTCCAAAGATGCTGTGTCTTTCCGGCAGCGCCAGCGTGTAGCCCACTTAAGGGGCTCAAGGAGGCCACGGTCTCTGACAAGGGGCTGGGTCCTGCGGACGCCCCTTCTTTCCCCCACCCCCCGACCCATCTGGCAGAAAGACTCCAAATTATCAATGCAGGAGTCACGTGAGAGCCAAATTCTGGCGCCCCCCCCCCCCCGGGTCTGCTTCCCTTTCTTCGGCGCCACCCTTGCGCCTCCTCCGCAGGGGGTTCCAGGCTCTGCATCCTTCCAGCAGCTTTTGAAAAACAAAACAAAACAAAACGAAAAACAGAGGGGTACTTCTTTGTTCTTTCACCGGGTTTCCTCGGTTTACGGAATTCAATTCCCACCCCCATCTCAGGTCGGCAAATTTTCCCTTCCAGTACTGGGAGCGCGGGCCGCTTCATTCCCGGACACTTTCTATGTTCCTGGTCCTGTGCTAAGCGCTCGTCCTGCATTTTATCTTAGTTAACTCTCATAGCAACCCTCTGAGGTAGGTGTTGTTACCCCTATTTTACAGACGGAAAGAGCTGAGGTACGTGGAGTCACTTGCCCAGGGTTTTACAACTAATAGATGAGCACAGCTAGGTTTTGAGCTCAAGTCGGTTTTGATCCCGACGCCCTAAATCCTTATTGCTATTCTTGATAGAGCGAGAGTCAGAACAACAGCTAATACTTACTGAGCGATTACTACACGTCAGGCACTGCGCCAAGTATGTCTCCAAATTATTGATACTTTCAGAAGCAGGCCTGACAGTTAGCAGTTATGTGATCTCGAGCAAGTTTCTTAAACCTCTTTTTCAGTCAGTTGCCTGCCTGCAAAATGAAGCCGAAAACATGGCTGTTGCGGAGAGTAAATGAATTAATATATGCAAAGCACTTAGAACTCAAAGTGGCACATATTAATCCCTCAAAAATTTGTCTTTTTTTTTAACCACCACCTCCATTCACAGGTGAGGTCGGTTCAGAGAGGTTAAGCCACTAATTAGTCCAGATTGCAGGGTGCAGACCCTACGGCGCAGACCTGCTCAGAAGGCCCGCCCGCAGGTGAGTTGCACCTGGCAAGTGGGAGACGTGCTTCTCAGGCTTTGCAGGAAAACGCGCTGCAGCCGGGAGGCCTGGAATGCTCCTGGGGGCCTCCTAGCTCCGGATCTGGGCGAAGAGGACTCCGGCAGTGAGGGGGGTCCCGCCAGAGCCCCTCAGAAGAACGGCGGGCGACACCTGCGCTCCCGGCGGGCGGCCCCGCGGGCAGGGGGCAATCCGGCGCCGGGAGCCCCCCAGCTACCCCTCCTCCCGGCGCTCACTCTCACACCCCCGCCCGCGCGGGGGCCGCCCGCCGGGAGCCCGGAGCCCGCCGCCCGCCGCGCTCCCCCGCCCGCCGCGCGCCAGGGCGGAGTTTCCTCCTCTGCTCATTGTTCTCCGCCCAGCACCGCCCCGCCCGGCCCCGCCACCCCGCCCGCGCGGTCCTGGGGGAGGGGAGGGGGCGGGGGCCGGCGCGGACGGGACCGGAGTCGCAGCAGCCGCCGGCAGGGCCGCAGCCGCGCAGACACCGCCCGCGACGCAGCCACCCGCCGCTCCTCTGCCGCCTGGCTCCGCGCCTCGGCCCGGCTCTGCCGCAGCGGCCGCGAGGAGGGGCCTGCGGAGCGCGACTCGGGAGTCTCGGGTCAGCGCCCGGCCGTCCGAGCCACCGCCAGGCCTCCCCGAGAGGCGCCCACGCTCCTGCCGCCCGGCCGCCCGGACCCTCCGCCAAGCCCGCAGCCACCTGCTCCGGGTCTGAGGCCAGGACACGATGCGCTTCGCGCTGGTGCTCTCAGCGTTTCTGCTGCTGCTGCCGCTGTCGCTCTCCCAGGATGGTGAGTGGTGGCTCGGGCTCCGCCAGGACCCGTGTCGTGCCCATGCGCCCCCGGCCGGGCCCGCCGCTGGGAAACCCGCCGCTCCTCGTGGCGGGACCGGGAGCAGCCCCTACGCGCACCACTAGCTGGGGCCACACGCGGAGCCCTGACCTTGCACCATCCAAGCCCCTTCCTACCCCGAGAACGCCGCAGGTGCCGGGCTCCGAGCGTGGGTCATCCGGGGCTCCCTGGGGTGGAGTGGCCGTGGATTGTGTTGGGGCAAACAGGGGCGCGCGGGCGCTGATTGGCTTTGCAGTCCTAGAGCGGGGACTTAGGGCACGGCGAGGCTCCACGCTTCCTCTGGACCCCCAGGGTCTGATCGTTCTTTTTCTCCGTGTTTGTCCCTGAAGCAGGTGACAAGCCTCCGGTAACAGCCCTCGTGGCTATGTGTTTCGCGTTCGCAGAGAGGTTTTTCCAAGCATTGTGTGCCGGCTTAGCTCACCCGAGCCTGTGCTGGAGCAGGTGGAGAGGGGGAGGGAGTAGGTCATCCACAATCCCAGACTCATCTGAGTGGGGTCCCTGCCTCCATGTCACCAAAGGAACACCTCCCTTCTCAGTGCCTGGCCAGGAAGGTGAGGTTCCCTTCCAGCCCCTTTGTAGAAGCAAGAACTTCTCTCATGAAACAGGCTTGGGCTGTGCCTTAGAAACCTCTCCCATATTTCTTACAAAGGTGAAAATCTGGGGGGACAGGTAGCGTCCCAAAGCGCCTAGGAACAGCTGCAGTCTCAGCCCCAGGAGAGAGATGCATTTCTTTCTTGCCCACCTGAGCAGGTGTCTGCAGGGAGAAAGAGTGATGTTTCCACTCTAGGGTCAGGAGGACTGTGGTGACAGCCCAGACAGGGAAGGGACCCTGCTGCTGGTAGGTGCTGCTGTTTGGGACTAAAGTCTTAGGGGAAGGATGGGGTGGGATGGCAGGACAGTCTCTTCTCTGTATCAGGGGGAACTTTGCTGATGGGAAGGGGCTGGAGCTCAGAGAGTGAGTAGGTTTGGGCATCCTCCGGTGGGCGGCCCTGTTACTTCACAGCCTGGTCTGACAGGGATGGGCACAGCCAGTGGGTGAAGGGTGTGCACCCCTGGAGGAGGGGTCGCAGTGTGAGGAACGGTCGGGACAGCTCTGAGGATGGCAGCCGCCGCGGATTTGCACAGCCTGCGGGGCTGAGGAGATGCTGGATTGTGGCTGCTCTCCTCAGCCCTGCTCCCAGGAGGGCAGACTTCAATTTGGGCTCTGAGAACCATCGAGAAGGGAGATGGGCTGTGTCAGGAGGGATGTGCTATAGTTCCCAGTGCTTCTGAGCTTCAAGAGGCTGAGCTTGGAGGAGAGGGTGGAGGTTGTGGGACAGGAGTCCTGCTGTTTTGTCCTAAGAGGAGAGACTCCGGAGCCACCCACGGGAAAAGCTCCAAGCCCATCTCCCTGCTGGCTTCAAGGCTGGGACTGTCTTCCCTGGCATCTGCGTGCTGCCCCCAAACTCCGTCTCTTCCACAATCCCTCCTCAACACTAGCATGGGGCATGGCGCACGGTAGGAGCTTGGTATGTAGTAAACAAATACAGTAAAGAAAAAAGGAACCATAACCCTGCTTCTGCCCCCACCAGCAAGTCACCTGAGCCCAGGTGCCCAGTTTCTAAAATGCTATGACAATATGCAGTGATAAAGGGAAGTGCTCTGAAGCGTGTAAACCGGCAAGGGAGTATTACCGTTATTATTATTTGCATATATTGCGGCCAGAAAAGGCTGAAGGGCACAGGCTCGGTGTTTAGTGGCTATGGTAGATTTCACACTCTCCTACAGGGACCCAGTAAGGACTGCTCCATCTCTGCCCTTCTGTAGGTTGCAGTCATCTGGGATGATGAAACCCAAAACTGCTGGAATCCTGTGATTTAGTTCTAAGCAAGGTTTATAGTGGAGCAAAGGAATTATCCCCGACGGGGCCCTGGGAGCTTACCTGCTCCTATAGGTGGATCACACAGTCTACAGCATCAGCAGCATTCAAACCAGGGCCAACAGCCCATTAGACCCCTTTTCAGTGCTTTTTGGTTTGATATACGTTTGGTCAAACCATATGGCAAGTCGTACCTCTGAACCTGTCTCCTTATCTGTAAGATAGAAAGGGCAGAGGGACCTCTAGTTTCACTGTTATAACATTTCTGGGCTTTTGCTCGAAAGGACAGGCTGACTGATACTCTGTCTTCTGTGGGTCTGATCGAGTCATTTGATGGATGGATGAATCCTAGGCAAGGGAAAGGCAGCTTGAGGTGGTGGAAAACACTCAAACTTGGGATCAGACAGACCTGCATGACTGTAGACCAGACAGTGAACCTCTCTGAGTCTGTAAAAAATGACAAATCTCCACCTTGCAGGTTGCTCTGAAAATGAGAGATAACATACTGAGTTTGCCGTTGTGCACAACTCCATGGTCAGCTCAGAAAATCCTAGCTCTTATGATTAGTAAGTTATATGTGACTGATCAGGAATTCTGCTAATGTTTGTGGGTGTCAGTTAATTGCTAGGTAGTGATAAAAACTGAAGCTTAAGTGCCACACAATGGGGGAAAGGGAGGCATGTGTGAGAAAGCCGTAAGATTTGGGAAGGGGCGATCTGGACGAGGTGAGGTGGGGTTATGCAGGGATTTTAAAATAAAAGGATCAGTGTGGAGTAGGAGACCCTTCCTAGGGTGGCCGAGGCGGAATGAATTCCAGGGTGTAGCGAAGACACAGGTCATAAGCTGGGGGCGTGATGGGGGTTCTTCAGATGGGGGTCAGTGAGCTGCAGGGGGACTTCGGGGAGGAGGTGAACTTTCAGAGCCTGGAAAGAACATTCCATGGGATGGGGTTAGGGGACGGTGGGTGTTCCTAGCGTGGTGCTGCTTGGGCATGGCTTTGAGGCAGGAGTGAGTAAGACATAGGGGGCGGTACCCGGAGCAGACAGGTTTAAGCAGGCTGAGAAGAGGAGGAGAGGACGGGCTGGGAAGGATGAGCGAAGACTCCGAGAGACACCAGGTGGCAGCTTGGGCCAGAGCTGCAGGGTGTGGCCACCCAGGGAGGGGCAGAGGAGCGGAGCTTGGTGAGCCCGGGGAGGGTCCTCTGGGGGTCGCCCTGGACCTAGAGAAGGCAGGGCGCAGAGGTAGGGGGAGAGGCAGCCCCCGCATCTGCTTTCCCCTCAGGAATCTAGGTTGAAACAGAGAGGAGGGGCCCCTGCTGAGTGCGGTTTGGATATCTCTGCCCTTTGGAAGCTGGGAGAGGAAGGGGACTCCACCTGGTTTGAATTCCCCTGGGCCGGCGGGGGTGGGAGCTGGAGAGTTAACTCTGTCCGTCCTCAGGTATCTTCTTTGCTGAGAAGCCTTCCCAGGTTTCCTAGATGGAACCCAGTTATGTTCCACAGTCTGTGTGGGTGTCGCCCCGAGTGCTGAGTGGTAAGCCCCTCAGGGCAGGGCCAGCACAGCACTGGGCACTGAGCAGTTGCTCAGGAGATGTTATCTGGACCGCGGTTCTCTGGGGGAACTGGCCCTGGCCCCTGGCTTCAGGCTCTCCGGAAGTGGGGCACGAGGCCAGCTCACACCCTGGCAGTGATGCTGGCCACTGGGCTCTTTCTGCAGCAGCCAATAGCCAGTAGGAGCACTGCAGAGGGTCGGGGCTTCTGGGCTTGGGAACCTGGATCAGACTGGCGGCTGCTGTGAGCACAGCTCAGCTCGTCGCCCTCTGCTACTAAGGGAAGTGGGAGGAACCCTTCGGACAGCTCTCTGCACTTGTTGGGAGGAGCGACGGGATTTAGGTGACCCCTACCCCGGGAAGGGCCGGCTTCTTCACACCCCGGGGGCCCTGTGCAGGTCTGCTGAGTGCAAGCTCGAGCTCAAGCTGGAACGGACATCCTCCCACATCACTGGAGAATGGGAGTGACCGCCCTCTGCCGACCCCCTGCCCAGCAGCCCGAGCTTGCCTGGAGGCTTCATTAGACCGAGAGGCCGGGAGCTCCGTCCTCAGCTCTGGGCTCGCTTCCTATTTGTGCCCATGGGCTACGATGCAGGGCAGGGAGCTCAGCTGGGTGTGTGTGTGTCCTGTTTTGTCCCATTCCCAGGAACACCGGTGCAGTTGTGCGGGTCTCTCCTTGTCTTGTGTCCTGTCCACTTTGTGGGACTGTTAGAAGGTCAGATCAGGTGGCAGATCTGGGACTGTGACTCTTCGGGCCACACTAGCCTCACGACTGTAAGGCAAGCCTTCGAGAAAATCTACACAGACGATCCACTACAAGGAGCCTCTTTATATTTGCGACAGCGTTGACCGTGAGATTCCTTTAAGTAGGCAGCCCGCTGGCTGTTCAAAACAGAATTCAGTTGACAAAGGGTCGTTTCCACACCACTTCTAAATAACCCGGAAAATCAGAGAACACAATTTTAGAGCTGGGAGTGTTCTGGAAATCATCTAATACACCCCTCCCCCCCGTTTTTCAGACGAGGGGATGCAGACCAGGGGGTTCACTTGCTCAGGTTCTCGGGGCTCCTGTTGGCGGCTTCCCGGGGACGTGTGTGCACGTGTCCGCAGCCGTAGTACTAGTAACTGGACTCGGCCTCAAGGCTCATTCTTCCTTGGGCATCGAAGAAACTCACTTCAACTCTGTTAAGAAAGGGTTGCGTGGTGGTGACAACTCTGTAGTGTGCCCAGATTCTCTCCCCACCCCTCCACCATCAGGGTAAATTGAGGCTTGGAGCCACTTTGCTTCTCAAGAGTTAGGCTCCCCGAGTACCATGTCACAGCGCTGGCCCCGTGCGTCGTGACTGTGTGTCTTGTCTGCCATTGCCTGTGAGCCTCTGGTGTCCACAGCATGCAGTCAGAATCTGGACCAAGGGTGGTGCGAACCGCTTGTTGGAGGACCCGTGCAAAGGCAGCAGCATCTGCAGGTTGAGGAGCGGCCCCTCCCCACGTGTCCCCACCGCATGCCCTCCTATGGCGCAGAGCCCCGCCCTGGACCACTCCAGCAGCGGCCAGCACAGGTCCCCAGCTTAGCTCGGCCTCCCAGCCACCCATCCTCCTGCCGGCCCCGCCCCTCTCCCTGAGTGCACCACCACCACCCTCTCTTCCTTTGTAGCCTTATCCCCCTCGGGTCAGCCACCTCCAACTTCCCTAGGGCCAGGGCGCAGGGTGGCACCCTGTCCGCCAATTGTCATGGCCGGAAGGCTGTGGGCCTCAGCCCAGCGGGGAGAGAATGCGGAGGAATGGCTGCGCGTGGCTTGCCATGCAGTTCCGGGTTGGGGCGCAGGGAACCCTCCCAGAGCCAGGCCCCTGGAAGTGCGTGGGCTGACCCAGGAGCCATCAGTTGTCTGACCTCTAACCTTCCGGCTCCCTGACCCAGGTCAGCGTGGAAGGGACAGTGGGAAGGTGAGGAAATAGGGACACTTTTTAATTCTTCAACTAAGGGTGAGCTAGGTGTGAGCCGAAGCCACGCCCCCTTCGTAGCAGAAATTCGTGAGCTCTGTCCGAGCGGTCCCTCTGCCCCCATCCGGTCAGACTCCTGTGCTAACCTACTCTGAATGTGCTGATTGGGGCCAGTGTCTCCAGCCAGGGTAGCACGAGGTTACCTGTGGACAGCCTTTATCTCACAGACCATTCCAGAGAGGGGGA
Source organism: Globicephala melas (assembly GCF_963455315.2). NCBI lineage: Eukaryota > Metazoa > Chordata > Mammalia > Artiodactyla > Delphinidae > Globicephala > Globicephala melas. Next base: position 20,895,674 of record NC_083322.1, read on the forward strand.
AACAGAGGCCTGGGTGCCAAGGGCCACGGTGAACAGCAGCTCTTCTCCCAGATGTCCACACGCCTCACCCCTCATTTCCTGCAGCTCTCTGCTGGAATGCCACCTTCTCAGAGAGGCCTTCTGGGCCTCCACACCCTGGACACGTCTCCCCTGATCATTTTCTCCGTAGCATGTATCCCCTGATGGGCACTCATTTCTTTGTCTCGCTCCCGAGCGGACTGTAAGCTTCATGAGGGCAGGGACTTCTGTTGGTCAGCGCTGTAGCCGCAGCACCTAGAACAGTACCTGGCACACAGTAGATGGGCCATAAATATTTGCTGAATGAGTGAAAGAGCAAGTAGGTGGCAGAGCAAGCTGGTTTAGAATCCGAAGTCTTGTCTGCCAGTTCTGGGCTCTCCAACTGCAAGGCTCCAAATCTGATTCCGGAAGAGAGGCAAGTGGCAGGGGGGCTGGCCCCGTGCATGGAGGAGTGGACATGGAGGCATGAGGGGAGCTGCCTTGTGGTCCAAGGTGGCTACTCAGACTCCAGCTGTCAGGACAAAAAGAACAAGAACGCTGCAGCTCCTCTTCTGAGGTTACCTGCCAGAAACCAGACACACCCTGTCCAGTTACGTTTTGTTGAATGGAACTTAGTCCTGTGGCCACACATAGCTGCAAGAGAAGCAGGGAAGAGTACTTCCTTAGGGAAGAGTGATCTTTATTTCAGGCACTCACACGCCTAACCAAAAAAGAGTGGTTCGGCTGTGAGGAAGTGAAGGATGGATATTGGAAGAGGTCCCTGGCACATGCTACCGTAGTCCTGGTCCCTGATTTTCTCTGTCCTCGTTCTCACCTTGCCAGTAAGATGGACTTTGCATCTGCACGAGTGAAACAAGGAGTTGTCCCCCGTGGCCCGAGGCCCTGCCACCTTCTGGCTCAGCCAGGTCCAGCTTGGCCCTTGTTTTTTGTGGCTCCAGCCTTTTGGCGCTGATGGAGCAGCTCCTTGTGTTGCTCAGGGAAACTGGGATCCCTCCCTTTCCCGTCCCTCAGCCGTGAGCTGCACCAGTGAGCCACGTGCCCAGGAGACCTCCCATGAGCAGGGCCTCAGCCAGGGCAAGCATAGGGAAACCTGCTGTCCCCCACTTGTTTCTGGATGAGAAAGAAGAATCTCTGCGCCCCATCCTCCTCTTCGCACCTCAGCAGGGCAAGTACAGGGCAGAGGGAGATACTGTTCTTAGGAGTTTGGTCCATGGACACTTGTGAGAGCAGCAGGAGGAGCCCAGTGGCTTTTAAACCCAGTGGAGGTGTTCTGTGAGCTGTCTTAGGGGCCACCGAGAGCTTGGGGTGGGTGCACACCTGGAGGGGAAAACTAAGAGTAGGCCAGTTTGCGGTGGGCAATTCCCATCCCCTGCACTTTGTGCCGCTCTGCCTTTACCTGTTCTGTATGGCAGGTAGGTCCCCCCAAAAGAATTCCTTTGAGAGAAAAGTTCTGTCAAAGAGGAGAGAAGAAAAATTGAAATCTCTTGGCACGATGCCCCAGGCTTCAAAGTTATTCGGTCCAAGCTTTGTCACTTACCACCCTTGTGATTTCAGACTTGTTCCCTGGCCTCTGTTTCCCCATCTATAAAATGGGCACCACGCCTTCCTCAACAGTGAGGGTTAAATATGAGCATGTAGGTGGTGTGCCTGACACATTTTAGTTTTATTTCTTTGCTTGGCTTCAGTTCTAGCCCACTACGAGGTGTGATGAAACAGACCCTGCTACTGCCCCCTCCCAAGCTGCCGCTCCTTGCTGGCCTGAGCTTTCTCCTCCATGGCCCTTTCGCATTTAGTCACTGCCCCACAGCCAGGCCACTCGGGAGGAGGGCCCTAGTTCTGGGAGGTTAGTTCTACACCATAGTCCTGGATGAGGATGGTTAGGGTGGGCTCAGCTGAGAAGGGGCTCCGATGGCCGGGCCCACACCTTCCTGGTTCCCACCCAGGTGCTTCTCACCCCACCCCCTAGGGGCCCTGCCCTTCGCTTTGGGGCTTCAAGTCAAAACAGGCTTTCCTGAAGCCACCTCCGGACCCTGATCCTGGCAGCGCCTGAGGTTCTGCCCATCACGCTGGGAAATGGAGTTTCCCATCCCACAGGTCTTTCTCTTTTTTTTCTTCTTTTTTAAAAAAAACTATTTAACTATAGTTGATTTACAATATTGTGTTAGTTTCAGGTGTACAGAGTCTTTTCCATTATAGGTTATTATAGAATACTGAATATAGTTCCCTGTGCTATATATAGTAAATCCTTGTTGTTTATCTATTTTATACATAGTAGTGTGTACCTGTTAATCCCAAACTCCTAATTTATCCTTTCCTCCCCGCCCCCTTCCCCTTTGGTAACCATAAGTTTGTTTTCTATGTCTTTGAGGCTGTTTTGTAAATAAGTTGATTTGTATTATTATTTTAGATTCCACATATAAGTGTTGTCATATAGTATTTGTCTTTCTCTTTCTGGCTTACTTCACTTAGTATGATAATCTCTAGGTCCATCCATGTTGCTGCAGATGGCATTATTTCATTCTTTTTTGTGGCTGAGTAGTATTCCATTGTGTGTGGATGTGTTTATATATATATACACGCACACACACGCACATACACACACACATACACACACATACCACATTTCCTTTATCCATTCGCCTGCTGATGGAAACTTAGGTTGCTTCCATGTCTTGGTTTTTGTGAATAGTCCACAGCTCTTTTCTACCTGGATAAGTGCTCCTCTGACCGCCGCTGCTACACTGGCCACCCCTGCTGCACTACCCCCGTCCAGCATGTGGGTCTGAGTCTCCCCCTCTAAATAGCTTCCTTTCTCCCCATCCAACCTCACCCTGACTCTGCAGCAAATTCCCAGTGACACCATCCAAGCCAGGCAGCGAAGCATGCTGCCGGCCATTTCACAGCCACCTCTACATTTTCTTTCTCCGAGAAGGAAGGAGGGGAGAGGAGGCACATGAGGTTACAATCCAGCGTCTAACGTAAACCAGGGAACTGAATATTTCCTCACGAAGTGAGATGTAGGAGGAAGACAGGAACTCCTCACAGAGCTGCCTTTGGTTTTCTGCACAATAAACGCCAGTGGGGTATTGCCCTGTGCCTCAGTTTACCCAAATGGTAAATCTGGGCTAGCACCATATGGTTTTTTTTTCTTTTACAACTCAGTGAAATGAGTTGTGTCCCAAACAGTCCAAAGAGAACACGAGTAGTCCTCGAGATATTAATAGCTTTGCTCTCAGTAAATGTATGATAAATGAATAAAAAATTGTTTTATGAATAAGAGGGAACCATGATCCAGAAAATTTGGGAAATGCTACCGACTTTTTTCCCCTTCTTGGAAAGTCAGCACACGTTAGGCTTTTCAGTGGTCTGAGCTGGCCCTCATTACTGTTGTCCAGCCCCGCACTCCCCAGATGTACTTTAACTGGGGAACCTTTTCCTTTTCTCTTTTTGATGGAGCAATCTACTGGGGAGCTGCTGATGTAAACGTAATGACCGACTGTCCCAGTTTGCCCAGGACTGAGAGAGATTCAGGGATGTGTGACTTTCAGAACTAAAACCCAGACAGTCCTATGGAAGGACCTGGACCAGGATGAAAAAACATCCAATGTAAAAATACAACCGGATGCATCTGCAGCATTGCTAAGCGAGATCTTCTTGACGTGGTGATGTAGCAGTAGCAGGCCCTCCTTCCTTAGGGGCTTTATAGGAAACTGCCTGGAAGGTTGTGGCCACTAGGAAAGCTGCTCATACCTGAGTGTGGGCAGGAATGAGTGACATTCGAGGCTAGTGGCCCCTCTTGGGTGCTTCACAATAAAAGTCCTTCTCCGATGGAAGCTGGAGCCGTCGTGAGCAGAACTGCGGCTATGTGTGTTTCTGACGGTTGGTCTTTCGGCTCCGATGGGAGCAAACATGGTTTGCCGGTTGCTTCTGGCTTCTTTCCTGTTGTGCCTCCGCCCCTGCTGCTTTGAGCCCCTGATCCTGACGGCATTGCATGTCTGTTTTAAATTCAGTCTTGAGTCTGTCATCCTGCCCCAGGCCTTAGAGAAGGGGATTCCAGAGCCAGCACCCCGCAATGGCTCACCAGACGCTGTGGTGTTGGGGGCTTCTCCTTAGCGCTAGATAAGCAGGGTGCGCTGAGATACATGGATCTCATCCACCCTCAGGCTGTCATTTTCCTGGGATTCAGGGAGCCAAACGGCGAAAGGGGTGCATCTTGTTTGCTGAGTCACCAGCTTGCCCGTGCTTCCCAAGCTGCCACTGGTAGATAAGGCACCTACCTTCTCCCAGGCAGATCCATGAGCCGGGGTCCCCTTGCTTAGGCAGACATAGTCCTGCACCCCAGCTCTAGGGGACACTGCCTGCCAGCTGCCCTGTGTTGTCAGCCCACTCCCCAATATGCCGCTTTACCAGAAGACCCCCAGAACACCACACAAGGTTGCTTCCCGCCCTCAGGTCATCCTGGTGTCAACTTCTCTGTGGCTACAGTGGGCCAGGGCACTAGAGAGCTTGTGCCATGGACAGCTGGCTCTGGGGAGAGGCAGGTGGGAGCTGGTCCGCAGGCTCTTGTTCCCCCCTTAGCATCCTGGGAGGTTGCAAGTAGGTGGAGAAACACTTTGGCTTTGCTCCCGAGCCTGGGGGGAACCTGGAAGTCCGATCCTGACCACACAGATTCGCATCTCTGAATTCCCTGGGCACTTCTGGGCAATTGTTTCTACACACCGGTTATAACTGGCCCTGGGGTCTCCTGATAAGTAAGCTTTGGGTCTGTGTGTGTGTGTGTGTGTGTGTGTGTATGTGTATGGGGTGGGGGGCGGCAGGCGTGGAGCACATGCCCAGCAGGCTCTGTCTGAGTTCGGTGTTGAATAAAGAGCAGGGAGGAACAGAAAACAGGTTTGCAAGGGAAGATGCTCCACGCACTCGGGGCCAGCCGTCCTCCCCGTGCGCCTCAGTTTTCTCATCTGTGAGTGAGGGCCTGCTACTTAGTACTTCTCAGTGGTCTGAAAGGCCTGACTTGCCTGATGAGCTCGGCCCCAGAACTGCCGGCCTAATGGGAATGGATTCAAGTTTGTGGATCCATCCAGGAGGGCCTAGGGGAGTGGGGAGACTGGGGGGAGCCTAGACTTGACAGCGTGATGCTTTGAGCCAGCAGGGATGGCTGGGGGTGGGGGAAGCTGTTCTCATCCCAGCTGGCTGCTGTGGACGGCCAGTGACACCGTGAATTCCTGGAAAATGTGAGCCCCTCTCTGCTCTTCATCTCACCGCAGGTCAGATGCCTCCCCCTCCCTATCTAAAGGCAAGGAGGGGAAGCAGGAGCTGGAGCCAGGAGCATATGGGCACATACCCCCCAGGATAGACAGCCGCACTGGTAGCTGGACCACAGAGTCCTAGATACCAAAGGAGGTGTGACCTGGTGCCCGGGACTCTGACCATCTGTTTGCCCATCTCTCCCTTGTTGGAGGGGGATCCGCGATGTCTAGGGTCCTTCTGGTTCTGACATTATGACCCAGGGATGCAGAGGAAAGCAATGTCTGCGTGGCTTCTGGAACAGGGGACGTACCCAGACTAGTCACGGAGGGCTGTGTACTGAGCCACATCCGGTTCTGGCCGCTCAGTAGCTCTCTGCCTCTCTCTGACCCCTGCTTCCCCAGCCTGAGGGGTGGGCATCAGCTCCTCTTGCCGCATCTTTAGGCATGATGCTACCACTATAGAAGCAAAGACCAGTCTGTAAGGGACCAGCATCTTTGAAATCCTGTGGCCTCGGGTGTGCCACGTCCAGAGCACTGCGCCCACTTTGCAGATGGGAAACCCAGGGCAGGAGGATCGTGGTGGTTTACGCAGAGTCTAGTCTTCCACTTGAGCACTTCCGCCTTAGTGCCCGGAGCATAGGGGTGGCCAGATACACTTGGTCCAGATATCTGGGCTTCTGCACCCACTCGGAGGGTAGTGAGATGCAGTGAAGAGAATGGGGAAAGGTAGGGACAGGAGCATGTGAGGCCGAGGATAAGAGGTGGTGCCTCCCCTTCTCCAGCCAGGAGAAGGAGCCCTGGGTCTGACTTCAGAATCAATCTCGTGTGATCCAGGCAACACTGACAACCTGTCCTGACCTGCAGAACCTCAGAGGGAAACACTTCATTTTGCTTCTAGTTTCTTCTGAAGAGTTGTGAAATCACTGTGTGTGTGCGTGTGTGTGTTTTCACTCCTTCTGTTGCCCACTTCAGGTGACACGGAGCCTCCTCGACTACTTTTAGGGGGTGACTTTTCAGCCATTCGGACACCTGGCTCCGGCCGGGCCTGGCCCTGGGATTCCTGATTCACTTCCCTAGGCGGAGCCCGTAGGAAACGGAGCTTCCTCCACTGGCTCTGAGGGCCAAACATGAGGACCACTTAGCTTTGTTTAAAAGGAACATGGCTTTTAACTTTCCCTGCAGGCCTTGGTGGGGGGACAAGGGAGCCAGCCCTCAGTTGTTTGGCCATATTCATTTAGGAGGTTTGTTTGTTCTTTTAAGCAACATCCTGACGAGACCCCCAGTCCCCACCAGCAAGCAGAGCTCCCCTGTCCTCAAACACCAGAGAAATCCAGACTCCCTGATCTGCCAGGAGCAGACTGACAGCCTCAGTTCCCACCTGTCCCCCTCCCCGAGTGCAGACACATTTAGTCTCCTAAGGTGGATTATTCTGCAGCAAGGAGGATGCAGGTGTTATTCCTGGAAGGGGAGACTTCTCTCCAGGACAGAAAAAAAGTGTTTGGAAATTTGGAAAGCTGAGCTTGGGGCCTTAACCTTCAGCTTCCAGCAGGCGGAAACCGGTCATTGCCTGGGAAAATCGCAGGCCGCGTTTCACAGAGCTTTCTCCCGGCGGCCACCATCTCACCGTCTGTGCGGGACTTCCCTCTGGCTCCTGGCCCTTGTTTGTTTTCGGCCGGGATTGGCGACTGGTCCCTGGCAGAGGTTTCTAGGGGCAGCCGAGAAACCCGTACACATCTGGCGATTTTCACGGCTTCGGGAGGGGGAGGGTGGTGTGGGAGTGACAACGTGCTCCTGCGGAAAAATATTTACCGAGGCTGTTTTTGAACCGGCTGCTAAGGGACGAGCGGGAGGCCAGACGTGCTCCCGCGTTGGCTGCAGCTGTGCGAGCTTCCTGGGACTTCCCAGAAGCAGGTGCGCCTGGGGGAGGGATGCAGCCGCCAGGAGTTGTGCCGGCAGGTGGTTGGTTGGTGCTGGGAGTGGGGCAGCCACTTCCACCGACAGCCCCCCCCCAACTAAAGTCCTGCCCCCCAGTCTGTGCCTGTGTCTCCCCAGCCCAGCGTCATGAGGGCACCTCCCCCCAGAGGGTGTGGGAGACCCAAATGCGATCCTGGGTAAAGCTGGCAGCTCAGTGTCTGGCCGACAGGACAGGCCTCAGTAGTGCTACTTATAAGCTTAAGAGTAATGAGGATAAACTGTTTCTGATCGGTGGTTGGTAGAAAACTGCACCGTGAGAAGAGAGAGGAAACACATACCCACCTGTGCCCTTGGCCTCAGACCTGACACAGGTGCAGCGGGACACGCAGCGCCTGCCCTCCTTTCCGGAGCCCTTGGCCCAGACATCGGCGTCTCCAGCTCACAGCAGGGTGTTGGCAAGGTTGTCAGCCCACCTTCCCGTGGAACAGACCTGCCCCTCTGAAGTTTTGGAGTATTTCGACATTTTCCCCCAACACTTACACATTTTTAAAAATGTTCATTTTGTTCTAAGGTAGATATTTCTCTTTCCCCTGACTCACAGGGAGACCGAGGCCCCAGGCTCACGCAGGACCCAGGTCTCCCACCCCCAAATCGCGTTCTTCCTGTGGAGGCCGCCTATACATCACACAGGTGGTCCTTGAAACAGATCTTAACGATGAGCTGAAGGCTCTCTGCCTCCTTCCCAGGGTGCTGTCCTGTCGCCCTGACCTTTGTGTGAGAGTCCTTCCCGGCGGGCGACTTTGTACGGGAGTCCTTCCTGGCGGGTTCCTGGTGGGCGAGGTGAGCGGAGTCAGCCGGGCATCACCCCGCCCACCCGTAGGCCAGGGGCGGGCATCACCCCGTCCACCCGTAGGCCAGGGGCTTGGCCGCTGCTGGGCTCACTGCCGGCTCAGACAGATCCGGATTCACATGGTCGGCAGCAGGCGGAAGGATTAGGAGGCCCGGGGAGGGTGTTGTTTCCAGGGGGTTAGTCCGTCTTTCCAGGACGGGGAGCTCGACACACCCGTCCCCAACCTCAGGTCAGCATGTGCACGCGCCTCTCATTAGGCATAGCGGCGACAGGTGGCTCAGAGGCAGGAGGCTGGTCCAGGACGGGCACATCCTTGTGGGTGGGGGGAGGAACCAGGGCAGGGGCCGCAGGGGGGTCGGGCAGAGGCAGGGCCGAGATCCTGCGTGGCTCAGTTGATGAATTCCAAGCTCTCCTCTTACCTCTCTGCCTTCAGCGACAGAATTATGATAATGAGTAATCCAAAGAATGTATTTAGAAGCTTCCTGTTTCAGGGTGGGGCGGGTTCTGCCCTCTGACCCCACCTGGAGAGCTGGTGGGGGGCAGTGTGCAGCCGACTCTGGCCCCAGACTGTCACTAGGAGGGATTGCAGAGCTCCTTGGAGCCCCTTGTGAAGGCCCCGCCCCTGTCGGCCCGGGGGAGGGGGTGGGGCAGGGCTGGCGAGCGCGGCCCTTCCTCCTCTTCCAGGTATGTCGTCTTTGGAAAAATGTCTATTTAGGTCTTCTGGTCAGTACTTTTTAAAAAAATTTTTAATTTAATTTAATTTATTTATTGTTTCTGGCTGTGTCGGGTCTTAGTTGCTGCACGCTGGCTTTCTCTAGTTGCGGCTAGCGGGGGCTACTCTTCGTTGCGGTGTGAGGGCTTCTCATTGTGGTGGCTTCTCTTGTTGTGGAGCACGGGCTCTAGGCGCGTGGGCTCAGTAGTTTAGCACGTGGGCTCAGTAGTTCTGGCTCGCAGGCTCTAGAGCACAGGCTCAGTAGTTGTGGCACAGGGGCTTAGTTACTCCGTGGCATGTGGGATCTTCCTGGACTAGGGCTTGAACCCGTGTCCCCTGCACTGCCGGGTGGATTCTTAACCACTGCACCACCAGGGAAGCCCTGGTCAGTACATTTCAATACAAGAGTTTCCCCACCTTCTTCACCCAGAGTCAGACACTTAATCAGATTCTTTCATCTTCACCCACATCCCTCAGGGTGGGATGGGGAAGGACGCAGAAGTGAGGTAGCTTCGTTTCACCGCGCAGGAAGCCCAGACTGAGAGGGAGGGGCACGTACCCAGCATCCCCTCCTGGGTCCCCCCACCATGTGGTCCCTACCACCACTCCCTGGTCACGGAGCCCAGCGGGCCTTAAGCAGCTCTCACAGAAGGGAAGCTCAGGCTGCCCAGGCTTTCCCTGCTGACACTGAGGTCTGGGGTCACTGGGCTGCCCCCAGGAGAGCCCCTCCCTCCTTCCCTCCTCTCCCCGCCTCTGCTCCCTCTGCTCCACGTCTCCCCCAGGCTTCTCCGAGTTGGTGAGGAAACACTTCCTGGAGCCAGGCTCCACCCAGGCCTCCGGTTCCTCTTCCTTCCCCAGGAAGATTCTGGCTTACCCCCCTGTCTGGGAATTCGCTTGGCTACAGCCACCCTGGTGCTGATCTCCCCCACCCTCTCCTATGCGGCCATGCCTCACTGGGGAACCTGGTAAGAGCCTCATGTGCCCCCTCCCCTGCATCAAGGCCTGTACAGATGTGAGCATCCCAGAGGAAGAGGCGAGTTTCTGCATGGCTCTGTGATGGGAAGATGTGGCAGGGACCCGACTCGGGGCTGGCATGGAGAAAGCCTTACCCTCTCCCTTGGAATATAATCTTGGGTAACGTTACCTGAGCACTTTCTGTGTGCGCTCACTGCTCTGAGTGCTTAAAGGTGTGAGTTAGTTACTGTTATTACCGGCCTCTTCACTTTGACGGAAGCAGAAACTGAGGCATAGAGTGAAGGTCCTTGCCTGGCACATGACCAGCGCGTGGTGGGACGGGGCTTGAACCCAGGTGGTTGGGCTCCCGAGTGCGCGCTCTTAACCCCTACCCTGTCCTGGTTTTGTGGAGAGGGACGGGGGTGGGGCAGGAGAAGGGGTCACACGTGGGACTGACTGGGCAGGGATGTGTGCACATCAGATCCGCGTACCTCGGGCTCTGGGCCACACTCCAGGTGTAGGGGACAGGAAAGAAGGATGAATTGCTGGCCTGGAGAAGAAGAGGTGGGGCAAGGTCCTCTGGCCACAGCCCCCTCCTCTCTGGGGAGGAAGGTGCCCAGGTGAAGGCTGCCTTTCTCTGTGGCTGGGAGATACCCGTGCTGGACAGTGGCAGCCCTCTCCCGCCCAGGGAAACTGCCGGACAGGGCCCTGCCCTGGGAGCAAGTGTCGGGCAGACCAGCTGCAACAAGCTGATAAGGGCAGAACAATTCCAGATTTGAAGAATGCCCAGAACGATCTCCCCCGAGGGGGCAGTTCTGGGCTCCTCTGGGAGAGGCGATGCCCGGGAGCTGGGCCTGACAACCCCCTGGGGTGCTGTTCTCATGTCCAGAGGCACCAGGAGGGCGGAGCTGCCAGGCCCTGGGGAAGGGACAGGGCGGCTGGAGCATGACCAGAACCTGTGGCCACACTTGTCTGCCTGACGGGCGGCAGTGAGGGCAGTTTGGGACCCTGCCCTTCCGCAGACACTGGAGCTGTCCTTCCTGCCATTTCTCTTCTCGTTATTAACCTCCACCTTGGGTGCCTCAGTCAGCTCGAGCTGCTACAACAAAATACCATAGACGGGGTGGCCTAAACAGCAGACGTTCCTGTCTCACAGCTCCAGGGGCTGAGAGTTCTGAGATCAGGGCGGCAGCAGGGTCGGGTTCTGGTGACCCTCTGCCATCTTCCCGTGTGTCCTCACATGGCTGAGAGAGAGAGGAAGCTCTGGGGACTCTTCCTTCTTCTAAGGACACTAATCCCAACGTGGGGCCCCAACTCCTAACACTGTCACACTGGGGGCTAGGGCTTCAACACACGAATTGGTGGGGATCCAGACTTTCAGTCCGTAACTCCGCTTATGCCAGGAAAGTTGACCAGGCGCATCTCTGGGGCCCTCGGCCCGAGCAGGGGGCCGTTGGGAGGGGTATAGAGAGCAGTCGCAGAAGTCACAGTCCCCGTTCTTTTAGATGCGGACCACGGCAGGCTGGAATAGACACCCCTCCCTCCTCCCAAAGATATGTACAGTAAATCCCTGAAGCTGATTATCCCCTTATTTGGACAGAGGGTCTTTGCCAGTGTAACTGAGCCAAGGATCTTGAGATGAGGTCATCCTGGATTATCTGGATGGGCCCTAAATTCAGTGACAAGTTTCCTCACAAGAGACACAGAGAGGAGGCAGCGATGTGGCCCCGGTGCCAGAGACGGCAGTGATGCTGCTGCCAGCTAAGGAATGCCAACCGCTGCCAGAAGCCAGAAGAGGCGAGGAAGGGCTCCCCTTGGAGCCTCCAAATGGGAGTGTAGTCCTGGCCACACTTTGATTTCAGACTCCTGGCCTCTGGAGCTCTGAGAGAATCCGTTTCTGTTGGTGTAAGTCACCCAGTTTTTGTTATGGCAGCCTGAGGACATAGGACATAGGACCCAAGGCACAGAGAGGGTCCAGGCTTTACCCAAGCCCAGGGCAGCCCTGGGAGAGTGCCGTAGCCGGTTGGTAGAGGTGAGGCGAGTTGGCCTCCCTGTACCTCTCCCCAGGCACCCAGCCCTGACCCCTTTTCCCAGCTGCTGTCCTTTGATGCTGTCCGCCCAGATCAGGCTCCTGCAGCCTCCCTGTGCCCGCCAGTGCCTGCTTAGGACCTGTTTTGGGGAGTGGGGTGAGGGCAGCTGGCTTTCTTAAAGCCACAAGGGACAGGCGTTTACAAGGGATGGGTGTAGGACTAGTGAGGTACCCAGAGCAGAACCCCAGAGCAAACAGCCTCCAAGGACAGGACCCACACTGAGGCAGAGGGGGGTCCAGCAGGGCTTCTGGGTGGAAGGCCTGGAGTGCTCAGCTGTGCAGGAGAGAGGTAGGTGGGGAGGATGGCCAGACTCTGCTGGGGTGTGGGACTTGTAAAGACCCCCCTGGAATGAGGGGTGCGGCTCTCTGTTCCTGGGAGGGAAGAGGCTCGAGAAGCAGACATCACGTACTGGGAAAATGAGTTTCAAGGTTGGGCGGCTGATTTAATAAAACCCAAGAAGCACGGAGGTGGGGACATTACGTGGGGCGGGGGGCATCACATTTTTCAAAATCAAGGGAAGAGGGAGAGTGAGGGGACTGAATGCAGGGTAAAGAGAGGACATCTGATATATTGGCCCTGGGGAAAGTCCTGGCCAGGCCAGCAGTGGGCCTGCAGCCCCTCTGCTCCTAGGGCAGCCCCAGTTCCCTTGCTGACCCAGGAGTTTGGGGCCTGCAGTCTTCCAAAGCTCCCCCATCCTGCCCTGCCCCACTGTAATTAATACCCAGCTGCCATCCAGAAGCCTGGCAATAAATGGGCCAGTTTGAGATGGGCAACAGGATTTGGGGGCCGAGAAGGGTGGGCCCTAGACAGCTGGGAGGGGCTCAGATTTCCACCAGGCTGAACCTGAGGCAGCATCACCTGGCACCCTTCCCCATGACGCACAGAACCTGCTCTTGGGAGGTAAGAGGCTCTTGAAGTGGATGTCACATGCTGGATGTCACATGCTGGGAGAATGAGTTTCGAGGTCAGTCAGCTCTTGGAAAGGAGGCCCAGAGCAAGGCCTCTGAAGTGACTGTTGTCACAGCGAAAGCAGACTTACCTGTGTTCACAGCGTCATGCTTGGGAAAGTGTCAGTACATCCTCGGGGACCTTAGAAGTCACCTAGCCCATTTCGCAGATGTTTCAAGAGGACCAAGCACTTGGCCGAGCCCTCGAGGACAGAACCAGGACTAGAAGGCTCCGCTCTGTCTTCGCGCCTGCCTTTCTCTCTTGACCTTTTTCCATCTCTACGTCATTCAGTTATTCCCATTTCACACCCTGAACTTTATCACCCACATACCATGCACCGCCTCTGCAATCTTAAGTATTTCATTCCTTGATCACTGTTTGTCCACCTTCCAATTCATTTGCTCAAGTACACCTAGACTATACTGCTTGAACTCAAGGCAGCCAGTCTAATCACCCATCGCTTCACTGTTGCCTATCAGCCCCCCGTCTGTCTTTATCCGTCCTGTACTTCACTATCTACCATTGTAATCCCGACCTCACAAGTATCCTCACGTCTCTTGCACCCTCTCCCACCATCATAACTCACCTAGCAAAACCCCTTCCTCAGGTGAACCCTGCCTCCACTGCTCCCATGCCTACAGGCAAGCAGCACAAACGAACACTGCTAAACTGGCCCAGTTTGGCACCAGATAACTAATTGGCAGTCATCCTTTATTTCTCTAGTAGAGTGGTTCTGAAAGTGCGGTCCTCAGACCAACAGCATCAGAGTCATTTGGGAACTTGTTAGAAATGCAAATTCTCGTGCTTCATCCCAGACCAGCTGAATCAGAAACTTGGGCTGAGTTCGTAAATGGTGTTTTAACAAGCCCCCCAGGTGATTCTGATGCTTGCTAGAGTTTGAGAACCACTTTTCTAGTAGGCTCCCTTTCGGCTCCCTTTCCCGTTTCCAAGATAAGTATTTCATACATTCGCCTTCCACACAACTCCGCCTCTCTTATTTCATCTCTGTAGGGTATTGCTGATTTCATCTAGACTTGGCTGAGGGAACTGAGGCTGTCAAATGGAAACTTGTCTTCCTGTTACCACTGTTACCAATGTACGAGTGTCTGTGTCCACCTTCTTCCTTCCAGTTTCAAAGGCAGGTGTATCCTACTGCCTAACATGGGGTATCTCCCTCTGTATCTTAAGGAGAGGGAACAAAACAAAAGGAGCATTCTTAACAGCTCTAGCATCTCCCACCTTCAGAAAGAAAAGCAGAACTTTCTGGACTACGGCAGCTCCCTCCAGCGACTGCCATATTTCCTCTGCTTCTTTTTATAGCTAGTATTTGAAAAAGTTATTTACACACACAAGCTCACTTCCCAACCGTTCACTCATCTTCCATCAGCCTGAGTTAGGCTTCCACCTGCACTGTTCCCATGGAAACTGCGAGTTGAGGTTGATGGGAACGTCATTGTTGCAAATCTCATCATCCAGCACCATCAGCCACTCCCTCCTTGGGGGAAAGAAAAATCAGAAGCCCCTGTTGCATCTCCCTATTTCCCCCTAGAAGTAGCTGTTATCCTAAACTTAGTATTAAATTCTCTATATAATGTAAATAATGTTTTCTACGTTTCTATCTCTAAAACTATATTGTTTAGTTTTGTAGATTTTTAAACCCTGTAAATAAAACCATATAAACTTTTGGTTTTGTTTTTATTGTTCAGTATTATTTTTAGATGAATTCATGTTAATATGTGTATTATAATACATAATATGTATATTACATACATATAAATATATATAACAATATAAAACTTGTTCACTGATTTTCAGTGCTGTGTGGTATTCTAGTATGTGAATATACCATAACTTATTTATCACATCAGTTTTAACAGACGTTTGCTTGTTACCTATACTAACCCATGTATGCACACAAGTCTGTACATTTCTTTATGTCTGTGTAAGTTTATATACATTTCTCTATGTTTATATGTCTATACATTTCTTTATATGTGTGTGTATGTGTATATTTATACACATACACATACATGAATTCATACTGATATCTCTCTCTAATCAAGTATCACAGGGTTCATTTAGCCTCATCCCCACACACCTTATTTATTTGTAACTTCTTTCTCCAACAGTGAGAACTCTGGCTCACGTTATTTATAATTTATTTACTTATTTGACCAACCCTAGTACACAAGTAAAGTAGATTTAAAATTGATAACCCGTACCCTTGTGAGAAACAAATTTACCACTTAGAGTACACTGTTTATTATATAGAGTTCTTTTTTTGTTGTTACCCATACACTATCCAGTCAGAAAACTCTTTTCCAGTTACTTTGGTCAACTTCTTTCCCCCACCCCTCCAGTGAGGTATGTTATACACTTGTAACATAGTTTATTTTCATAGTCCCTGTTACATCCTGGGATTTTCCTGAACATCTCAGTTTTCTTTTTTTTTTTTTTCTTTCTAAGTTTGCAAAAAATAAAGTTAATTCTTTGGTGGGGGGGTACTGTGGGTTTCAACAAATGCGGAATCTTGTATCCATCATCCCAGCACCATATCTAACAGTTTCATTGTCCTAAAAGTCAGTTCCTCCTCCTTCCCTCAACCCCTGGTAACCACTGATCTGTTTTCTATCCCTATAGTTTTGCCTTTTCCATAAACTCATATAAATGAAATAAGATACTGTGTATAGCCTTTTGGCTTTTTTCACCTAAGATGTCTTTAAGATTCATCCATGTTACATGAATCAGGAGTTCATTCCTTTTTATTTCTTAGTCACTGCATGGATATATAACTGTTTATCCATTCACTTGTTGAAGGATATCTTGGTTGTTTTCAGTTTTTGGTGATTATGAATAAAGCTGCTATAGACATTCGCATATCGGTTTTTGTGTGACCACAAGTTTTCAGTTGTTTTGGGTAAATATACAAGAATGGAATTGTTGGATCATATGGTATTGTAATGCTTAACTTTAAAATGAACTGCTAAACTGTTTTCCAAGTCAGGTGACTGGTGCTATTTTGCATTCCCACTAGCAGTGTATGAGAATTTCTCTTTAGCATTTGGTGTTGCAGGTGGTTTGGGGTCATTCTAATAGATGTGTATTGATATTGCATTGTAGCTTTAATTTGCATTTGCCTAATGACTAAAGATGTTGAGTATCTTTTCACATGCTTTTTAGCCACCTGTATATCTTCTTTGGCAATTTTTCCTTGTAGATCTTTTGCCTATTTTAACAAATTGGTTTATCTTTTTATTGTTGTTTTAAGAAATGTTTTTCCCTCCTTAATGAGCTGGCTAGAATTTCTAGTACAAAGTTCAATAGGAGTGGTGAGAGAGGACATGCTTGCTGTGTTCTCAAAATTAATGGCAACACATTCAGTCTCTATTATGTATGATGTTAGCTGTAGGTTTATTTGGAGATATCATTTATTAGGTTAGAATTCCCTCTATTCCAAGTTTGCTAAGAACATTTTTTTTTTCTTTTTTTTTTTGTGGTACGTGGGCCTCTCACTGTTGTGGCCTCTCCCGTTGGGGAGCACAGGCTCCGGATGCGCAGGCTTAGCGGCCATGGCTCATGGGCCCAGGCGCTCCGCGGCATGTGGGATCTTCCCGGACCGGGGCACGAACCCGGGTCCCCTGCATCGGCAGGCGGACTCTCAACCACTGTGCCACCAGGGAAGCCCTGAGAACATTTTTAAAATCATGAATGAATGATGAATTTTGTCAAGTGAATTTTCTGCATATATTGAGATGATTGTATTTTCTTATTTCACTGTTAAGATGAATTGCATTGATTGATTTTCACATACTGAACTAGCCATGAGATGAACCTCACTTGATCATGATGTATTACTCTTTTTTATATTTTATATATATATATTCCATTAGTCATTAAGGAAATGCAAATTAAACCACAGTGAGATACTTCATGCCCACTAAATAACTGTAATGAAAGAGACAATAACACTTGTTGGTGAGGATGTAGAGAAACTGGAACCCGGAACCCTTACACTCTGCTGGTGGGCATGTAATATGGTACAGCTGCTTTGGAAAACAGTTTGGCAATTAATTCCTCAAAATGCTAAATACAGAGTTACCATGTGACCCAGAAATTCCACTCCTAGGTATATACCCAAGAGAAATGAAAGCTATCCACACAAAAACTTGTACACAAGTGTTCATAGCAGCACTATTTATAATAGTTAAAAAGTGGAAACAACCTGAATGTTCATCAGCTGATGAGTGGATAAACCAAACGTGGTCTATCCCTACAATGGAATATCATTCAGCAATAAAAAGAAATAAAGAACTGACACGTGCTACAACATGGATGAACTCTTAACAATATTTAAATTAAGTGAAAGAAGCCCCACATTGTACGAGTCCACTTGTGAGAAATGTCCAGAATAGGCAAACTCCGTAGCGACAGAGGTCAGATCAGTGGTTGCCTAAAGCATGGCTTTTCTTCTGCCTCTTCATTGTGAGGATTTGTGTTCATCTAGTCAAGAGCTGGTCTGGGTTTAAAACTTGATGCTGCACCGGGGGCTGTGGGTTTCTCAGGTGAGACCTTTGTTTGCGTCCCTGCTTGCCTGTGGGGCTTCCCTTGCTGCTGCTCCCTGTGAGCCAGTCTTTGGCAGCCGCTACCCCCAGCTATATTCCATTTATTTTTCCTTCACACTTGCTAGCATTTTGAGTTAAAGGCAGGGTAGAAGGACGTTCTCTGATGTTTTGCACAGGCACTGGAACCTGGGGCTTGGGGGTGTGGCCTTCGCTAGTGTTCCTGTCTCTTTTCTAGACGTTATGCTGGACTTAGAGCACATATTCCTGCCCTCTGCAAGGGGTAAAGAGCTGTTTTATTTGTCTGTTCCCTTTCCCAGCTGCAATGGATTTCCACCACTTCCTTCAGGCTATCCTTTTTTACCTTTCTCCTGCAGCTGAATGCTTTTGTTTCCTAGCAGAAATAGGGGAGATGGATCTAGGCAACATTTCACTGGTGTTTCATTGGTGGCTGTCGTTTTCCTTCCTCAGCTGTGGTGGGGTTTCTACCAGTGCCCTCAGGCTATGGGTTTTGTTGACTTCCACTGAAAAGTCAGGCTTTTTTTCCAGGGGATCTGGGGCTATGTAGAGTTTCAGCAGTCACTGCTGTTTCCTTCCCCCAGCCAGCCCCAAGGGGGGAACCTTTCTCAAGGCTCTCCCCAGGCAACCTTAGGAACTACAGGTGGGGGTCCTGGGGGGAAAAGTCTACACTAGGGTCTGAACCTTTAAATTTCCACAGTTTTCAGGTCTCCACGCTTTCACATTAGCCCATGTTCAGCCTTTAGCAATTCACTGAACATTTTAACTTTAATCTTCTTACTGAACTCTGCCCCACGTAAGCAAATGCTTGAGTCCAGTTTCTCCTTGTGGTGGACTGTCTCCAGTTTTCAGGCGAGTTGTTTGCTCATGACCTCAGTTCTCCAGTGGGTTCAAGAAAAGTCATCAGTTTTCCGCTTCTCCAGCTTTTTTCTTGCTGTGAGGGTAGGACATATGTTCTTTCCAGCTCTTTATTCTCATTGGCTGAAACTAGAAGTCCTGTGGTTTCTTTTGATAAACATATGTTCTTATTTTATTTTATTTTATTTTATTTTTTTGCAGTACACGGGCCTCTCACTATTGTGGCCTCTCCCGTTGTGGAGCACAGGCTCCGGACGCACAGGCTCAGTGGCCATGGCTCACGGGCCTAGCCGCTCCGCGGCATGTGGGATCTTCCTGGACCGGGGCACGAACCCGCGTCCCCTGCATCAGCAGGTGGACTGTCAACCACTGTGCCACCAGGGAAGCCCTGTTCTTAATTTTGATGGAACCAAACCTATCAGGCTTTTTCATTGGTTTGTACTTTTCATGTTTTGTTGATTGACAATTGTATATGAACTGATTTTTTTTCTTTGGCTGCGTTGGGTCTTCGTTGCTGTGCACGGGCTTTCTCTAGTTGCAGCGAGCGGGGGCTTCTCTTCGTTGTGGTGCACGGGCTTCTCACTGCGGTGCCTTTCCTTGCTGCGGAGCGTGGGCTCCAGTAGTTGCAGCACACGGGCTTCAGTAGTTGTGGCTCACGGGCTCTAGAGCGCAGGCCCAGTAGTTGTGGCGCAGGGCTTAGCTGCTCCGCGGCATGTGGGATCTTCCCGGACCAGGGATCGAACCTGTGTCCCCTACGTTGGTAGGCGGATTCTTAACCACTTCGCTGCCAGGGAAGTCCCGAACTAATTCTTTTTACAGACACATATTACGGCAGAACAGACTATGCTATAGAAAGTTCATGTAAAGCTAGAATTATTTGATCCTTGAATCCATGCTTGGATTTTCTTTATGAGAAAAGTATTAACGACTAATTCAATTTCTTTATGAATGTGGGACAAATTATTATTTCTATTTCTTCTTGAGTCACTCTGTTAAGTTGTATTTTCTTAGGAATTTGTCCACCTCATCAGCTTCAAATTTATTCGCATTTGCTCATAATGGCCTATATTATAAATATCTGTTATTGTTTTTATACCTCATACTTTACATTTATGCCTTCTGGGTTATTTTTCCCTTTGGTCATCCTCACTTAAGGCTTTGCTAGTTTATTAGCCTTTTTGAAATATCAATTTTTGCCTTTGTTGATATTTGCTATTGTCCTTTGGTTTCTATTTCATTGATTTCTGCTTTTATCTTTATTATTTCATTCCTCCTATTTTTCTTTGGGTTTATTTCTCAGCTTTCCATTATCAAATTGAAGAGTATATAGAGAACCAGATCTGAGCAGATCCTAGAGAGATGCATGTCAATTGCAACGTGGCTCACACCCTCAGCACACCTGTTCATGCCACACCACCACCTTCCAGCCAGCTCATACTTAAAGGGCTTCAAGTGAGTTAGTTTTCTGTGATCTGTTGTCTGAGGCATGAAAAAGCCAAGTTATGTTCATGTATATAACATGCTGGAGCCAGGCCAGAGTGGACTGCTGTGGGATAATAGCCCTTTTTAGGGGAGACCATGAAGGATAGTATAGAAAGAAAGTTCTTCCAATGAGCAGAACTTGAATAGTACCTTTCATGGTCTCCTTTGTGTGTGTGTGTGGAGGGGGGAAGGTGAGCTACACAGAGGTGAGGCTCTGACCAGATTCTTAGGCAGTAGCTAATGATTTTTAGGAACTTAGAAGAAACAAGAATGAAGAATGAGTGCAGGGAATTTTATGGAAGAGGCATGTGGATGAGCTTCTTGGGGTGATCTGGAGTATAAGAATTTTTGTCTCACATATTAATCAAGTGGACAAGATGACCCATTGTGCCCATCAGTTAGTTTCTCTCTCCCTCCACCTAGTGACTGCTCTGTGGGCTCATGAACAAGTGGCCATGGTGTAGGCAGGGTGCTAAAACAGACACATTCTGGGTTTGAATGTGTTTTCTCAGCTGCCACGATCTGTCAGCAACTCTACTCATGGACTTATAGAACGCCTTCTTCACCATGATGATATTCCACAGAGCACAGGGCTGCACCAAGGCACTCACTCGAAGGCAAAATAAGTAGAGCATTAACCTTAAAAGATTTACGCATCTTACTGTGGTGCCTTCATGCTGCTGCATAATGAGGCCGAGGGAGGAAGATGGATGGAGCCCAGGGATTCCCTGTGGTGCCTCCTCCTACTCTTATGTCCAGTCGTAAAAGTAGATGCAAGGACCTCTCACTGACAGCATCCCTAAAGACTCAGATCTCTCAGAAATGAAATCCAATATCCAGGACTAATGGTGTCAGTGGTGCAAAGTGAAGCAGTCCTTGCTCGTTGGTGGTGGAAAGGATGTACTCATCAGGAGTTCAGGAGAAGGGTTCTGGGTGCTGTTTCTGACTTAAACCTGATGCTCTAGCCATCTCAAGTGATTTTACTAGCTAACTGATTATCTTTCTAATAAATTCACTTCCCGTTTAAAGCAGAGAGGATTGATTTCTAATATTTGAAAAGAAGAACCCTCGTTTTTATAGTGGAACAAGTGGAGGCGGGGGAGCAGATTAGGAGGTTGAATTGTGTCCTCCTCACAAGACATGTTCCAGTCTTAATCCCCAATACCTGGTACTTGTGGATGTGACCTTATTTGGAAATAGGGTCTTTGCAGATGTAACCAAGTTACGATGAGATCATACTGGATTAGGGTGGGCCCTAAGTCCAAGGACTGGTGTCCTTATAAGAGGAGAGACACAGAGACACACAGGGAAGAAGGCCATGTGCTGATGGAGCCAGAGACTGCAGTGATTATAACTACAAGCCAAGGAACACTAACAATTGCTAGGAAGAAGCAAAGAAAAATTCTTCCTTAGTGCCTTCAGAGGGAGTATGCCTTTGCAGATTTCAGATTTCTAGCCTCTAGAACCGTGAGAGAATAATACATTTATGTTGTTTGAAGCCACACAGTCTGTGGTCATCTGTTATAGCCACCTTGGGAAACTAATACACACTTCATTCAAGGTACCCTGAGTCTGTGAAAAGATTCAGTCCTGGGAATTGGATGAGTGGCTGGCTGTGTTCTCTACTGTGGTGATTCAACCCAGGTGTCAGTTTGCCGGGCTTATAGGTAGGGCTTCAGTGGACCACCCATCAGTTTTGATCCTAAAAAAACACATGATCATTAGCCACTGTCCAGAATTACCCTCGTTCGACTGTTCTGATTACCATGCTGCTCCTGCTGCCTGGGGTATCGCACCCACCTTTCTTCCTGGAAATGAAATTCTGCTCATGCCCTACTGCCCAACGAACCTGCTGTCCATTCCCACTGAAATCGGCAGCATCTCCTACCAGCGTACCTGGCTGATGAAGAACAGCCAGAACAATCCCTTAGAACGTGCTCCGAGTGCCCTCAACAACATAGCAAGTTTAAGCAAAATCCAAAGCACCAAATAATCCAAAATAAGATGCACTATTATTATTTTTTTTGCGGTACGCGGGCCTCTCACTGTTGTGGCCTCTCCCGTTGCGGAGCACAGGCTCCGGACGCGCAGGCTCAGCGGCCATGGCTCACGGGCCCAGCCGCTCCACGGCATGTGGGATCTTCCCGGACCGGGGCACGAACCCGTGTCCCTTGCATCGGCAGGCAGCCTCTCAACCACTGCGCCACCAGGGAAGCCCAAGATGCACTATTATTTTATGAACTACTTGGGTAAAAAAAAAAAAGCACCGTCAAAGTGTGACTTATGATAATTTATAATACATCCTCATCTCAGAGACATGAAAAGATGTGCATCTTAGAACTCCTGAAATACAGTATTTCTCAAAGCCTTGGTGAAGGGAGTGTCATTTGAGCTTTCTTAAGGAACGAAGAGTGTGACAAGCAGACCGTACGTGATAAACCACTCGGACACTTCTACTCTCTAAGACTTTGGATTTCTTCCAAGGAATTTCTGGCAACTTAACTTTATTTAATATGTGGGCTACCACTGAGTCCAGGTTTCAGTCAACCAACTAAGAAAACAATTAGAACGACTTCTCGCTGCTTGAGGCAGCATATTGATCCAAATCCCTGTATGCACACCCACGTTGATAAATTCAGCCTGATAGAAAACTCTGATTGTCTCTCTTTGATCTAGCACCCTCATATTCTGTTAACCATACATATTTGCTAGTTTTTGCAGATATTTTTTAGGGTGGAAGCCTTCTTCTGGGTCAGACTCAATTGTATTTGTCCTCGTGGGCATCTGACTGTTATTACAGGTTTGAAAAAAATGAAGAGTGGTGGAGGTGATGAAGGGGTATGGCTTTCTGTGTCACCAAGCTCCAGTGAGGTTATTGAGAGTTTTCAAGCAAGGTGGGAACTGCGTCATCAGACAGGAGAAGAGTGGTTGAGTCTTCCGACAAGCTAGTTCCATTGCGGATTGAGCTTTATCGATACTCTGACTCACCTGCACCCTCTCATGTGTAACTGCTGCACTTCTCAAGGTCCTATTTTCAAATAAGAGACCTGGTGAGGCTATGAGTCACACTAACGCTGTAATTTCGCAACTCCTGGGATCAGACCTGTAAGTTTGTCTTTTGGTCTCAGCATTTTAGCTGCAAGCAATAAGAGATTCCTTTACTGTAGCCTTAGAAAATCTCTGATTTTCCAGTCTCTGCTTTGATAGGAGGATTGAGGAATTAGAATTTGTTATTGTCTCCCTTTAAGCCCGTAGTTTTCACTGGTAGTGATTTTTGTCTTCCTCAGGGGACATTTGGCAATATCTGGAGACATTTTTGGTTGTCACAACTGGGAGGGATGTATGTGTCTTCCTTGCATCTAGTGGATAGAGAGACCAGGGGTGTTGTTAAACGTCCCATAACGCATAGGACAATCTCCCGTAACAAAGAAGTACCCAGCCCAAAACGTCAGCAGTTTTGGGGCTGAGAAGCCCTGTTTTCAGCTCTTTGCTGTAGTAGGAAGTAGCCACGCCACCCAACCTCCCTTGCTGACATTCCCCTCTGCAATCTCACTTTTTACCAGAAAGATACTCTGACATGATCAGTTATAAGAAGCACCATTATTTTATGAACTACTAAGAAGGAAAAATCACCATCAAATTGATTTTTATTTATTTATTTATTTTTGCGGTACGCGGGCCTCTCACCGCTGTGGCCTCTCCCGCTGCGGAGCACAGGCTCCGGACGCGCAGGCTTAGTGGCCATGGCTCACGGGCCCAGCTGGTCCGCGGCATGTGGGATCCTCCCGGACCGGGGCACGAACCCGTGTCCCCTGCATTGGCAGGCGGCCTCTCAACCACCGCGCCACCAGGGAAGCCCTATCAAATTGATTTTTAACACACGTCCTTTTATGTGTGCTCGTCATATTCTTCTATGGCAGTAGCCACTCAGTCCTGCCAAAGCCACTTTATGGGCACTTAATTCTAGATGGCAGGTGCTACTGTGACTGCTTCTCCATGAGATGCTGTAGGATAGTAAAGTCATTTCCCTTCATACTTGCAGAATTCCAGTTACCTTTAACCCCAATAAGGTCCAATAACTAACCCTCGAATTTTTGTTGCCTGCAATCACGCCTGATTCTCATTAGCAAAATGTGTGTGTGTGTGTGCGCCCGCCTGCGTGCGTGCACACACATGTGAAAGATATTGGGACACTGTCTAACTTATGGAGGAGCTGGGCTTGCTGAAGACCACATTTAGGGCTACCTTTAATATCATCCGAGTCAGGCTTATGGAACTTGTGTGAAGAGGTCAGTACTGCTCACCAATGCCAGGCTCCAGGTGCTGTAGCTTTGGCTGTGGACACTTGCTCTAGCATCACCTCCACGGCTGCTCACACTTGAGCGTAGTTCCACTGCTCCTGCCTCAGAGTTCCCCATAGTCTACTGCCTCTTTACTCACTCTGGGCACATCAAGGACCCAGACCCTTCAGCCAAAACAAATGGCAGGGATGGGAGCAAAGCCTCTGGATCCTGGGGAAGAGTTGGAGAAATGGGGAGAGAAAGACTTCCAGCTAATACCTTAGTTGATTCTGTGTTGTCTTTGTAAACAGAAGTCAAGCCTAGTGGTCAAACAGCTGCCGAAGAAAGCAAGCCAGACACACTTCCACCATCCAGTGTTCAAGACACAGTCAAACAAAGCACAGTCCCACCATTCACTGACAAAATTGTGACTGCACTGGAGACCAAGGGAAGCACAGCCACAAAGCCTAACACCTCAAGGGCAGTGCCAACCTCAGCCCAGCAAAGCACAACTGCAGCAGCCAGTGGCAAAGATGAGAAACCAGCCACGGGCAGCCCTGCTATAACTACTGAAGACCCAAAGGATTCTACAACCACACCAACCACTGTCTCGACAAAGCCTGAAACCACAAGCAGCCAGAGTGGAATTAAAAGCAGTTCAGCTAAATCTGGAACCCAGAGTAGCCACAGTGTGACCACAAGCAGTGTGATCACTAAGGAAGGAAATCAGGCAGCCTCTGACCTTCCGAATCCGGGTAACACCTCAGTCATCACGCCTGCTCTTCCTTCCGTGCCCACCCCGGCAAGCACTCACCGGCCTAGCACCGTCCCTGTGACTTTGGTCCCTGTGACTTCAGAGCCTGCAGGGAGCTCCGAGGGACCAAACAAAATTACAGCAGCTACAAGTTTAGGCACAATGGCGGGTCCCACCTTCACGACGCAGGGGACACTGACCACACTAAGTAAGTAATGCCTTTCTTTTTTCAAGCAAAAAGAAGCTTTCAAATGCTTATGTTCTGTATCTCCAGCGATTCATGCATATTCATATTCATGAATATGCGCCACCTTCACCCAGCCGGTTGGTTTCCCATTTCAGTGATGAGCAGCGGCCGGCAGAGCTGTGTGTTCTGGTGAGAGCTCAGGGTTTTGACCTGCCTAGTGAGAGCTCAGGGTTTTGACCTGCCTAGTGGAGCATTTACTTTTTTTTTCTTAAGTGCTGGTCTTAACCCAGTAAATTAATTTCAAAACTCACTGATGGATCGTGAGCCTCAAGATCATGACCCAGGTCAGATCTATTGAATCAGAATTTCTAGGCGTGAACCTGAGCATCTGCGTTTTGAGGAAACCTCCACCCCCCAGCCCCGCAGGTAATTTGGGTGTGTGGTGAAGAACTAGATAGCCACACCACAAGAGCACGGTCGCCTCCTGCGTAAGAGCCGGTGCTCTGAGTTGGATACACCAGGATGCCAATCCCTGCTCTGCCACTTGTTAGCGTGTGACGTTGGGCGATTCATCGAGTTCCTCTGAGACTCAGTCTCCTTGTTTATAGAATAGGGATAATTACAGTACCTTCCGCATAGAGTTGTGAGGATTGAAAAAGAAAGTACCTTTGAAGCACTTAGGAAGGAGCCTCACAGGGAGTAAGTACTCAGTTAACGTTAGCTTTGCTGCTGGCATTGTCACTGCTGTTGATACTTCTTCTGTTGGGTTCCTACACTGGCTCATCCAATCTGCTCATCCTGTAACAGGTTATGCGAATTGACTTCATCTGCCTGCCTCTGCCTCCCCATAGCCTGCCTCCTTCTGCTTGTGGTCTAGGTGGGGGGATAAGACCAAAGAACCTCAGAAAACTAGGAACAAAAAAGCCTATCTTTTTGTGTTAAAGGTACCACTCCCCTTTTCTCATAAACTTTGTTTTCCCAATTATAGCACCATGGGTTACCTCACAAGGAACTCAACACACCTCCAGCAAGACGCCAGCTGTCACTGGCACCTCTGAGGCTGTGCAGCCTACAGGCTCTTCATCGGGACCTGGGACCACATCTCCTGCCAGGGGACCCACGAGCTCCAACACTCATTTGGAGTCAACTGTCCCCCAAGGCTCCAGTATCCCTTCTCCCACCTCAGTAATTCCAGCAGGTGTGGGACAGGTGAGAGAGCCCAGAGTCGGAGAGAAGGGACTCCAGGAAGAGCATTTCTACTCTTCCCTCCTCAGGGCACCTGGGGGTGCCGTGAGGAGCTGCCATCGTTCACTCACCCTCTCTGGCTTTGCTGGACTCTGGCGTAGACAGCAGGATAGCCAGTAACACACCTGGCTCTCCAACTCCAGCCGGCCACACTCCCAGCTTGCCCGCAACTCCTTATTTGGTGTCACCCACCCAAGGGAGGGAGGGAGGAGGCAAAGACAAGACCTTGTCAGGCTCAGCCTGACCCTTAATCCCAGTGCCTTCTTCCAGATACAGTGCGATCCTCCCGAAAAGCTGAATGAGAAGATGCTCGTCCTGAACGTCTCGAAAACTGATGTCTCGAAAACCAACATCTGTGTGAGTACCTTGCTCACCTGAGCCCCGCTCTGATCTACATCCCCAAAATGCGGTTTAGCAGCGGGGTCACGGAAGGTGGAAGGGAATGAAGTGTTCCTTCCAGAAAGGAGCAGAGAGATGTTTTCATTTTCCAGCTCTTGTTTTTTCCTAGTAGGACAGGACATGGTCCCTTCCCATCTTATGGAGGGTCAGAGCCAGGCTCAGGCTTCTCTAAGGGAAGCCCCGCCCTCAGGGCTGCTGCAGGGCCAGAAATCTGGGCTTTCACTTCCGAGAGTCTGGAGACCCCAATCCTGGTTCCTGTTTGCTTCTAGTTCAGGATGTGACTTTAAGTCGATCTCTTTGGGCTTCAGAGGCCTCAGTTGAAAATGACAGGCTTAGTCTGCCTAACTCTCCCTGTTCTAATAGTCTGTGGTTTTATATTTCCTGGTCCATGTGTTATCTGATGGCCACCCTCTAACCTAGGGGAGCTGTTGCCCGACAGTTGTCCTTCCCTTCAGGGGGAGTTGTTTGTGTATTGTTTGGGGGAGGTGGCGTCAGCACGTGTGTGAGTAAGTTTGCATGTGTAGCAGTGTGTTCACGGCCTTCAGACTGCCAGTCTCCCTAGGATTAAGGGCTTTAGTCTGGGGATGTCTGCCGCAGAGCTTAGTCAGTAGCTGAGGCCTGAGTGAGGGCTGGTGATGGATGGCTCACTGCTGCCCTCTCCTGGTCAGTGGCTATTTTGGCAAACACCCCTGGGAACTAGAATAGGATGGAAAACTTTGGTTTACAGTACTTTTATACCACCTATTTTCTGCAGTTGTTTCCTTTTGGGTGTCCATTTTGCTGGAATTTTCCAAGTGAACTATAGAAAAGCTAGAGTTTTAAAAGGGAGCAGTGTTCCCCTAGGGTTGGGCTTATTGGACAAGGTAAGAATCACACTGATGCTTGCTCGGCCTTTCCTTCGGCTCTCTTTTTGGCTGAAACTTGGCAGGGGCGTGTTTGGTGGTAAGAAGCGTTCTTTTCCTTTGCTGTGAATGGAAAGAGGAAAGCCCTGGATCTTTACCTGGTAGCAGGTTGGGGAATTGGCAAGCCTAAGGAAATTCCAGGTAGAAACCCAAGGGATGGTTTGTGGGACAAGCCAGATGGAGTCCTTTTCTTCATCTCCGTACCCCTATTCCAAACTCTGGTCAGAGACACATCAGTTTGGGGTGTCTCTGGATGATGTGGCCGTGCTGGGTAAAAGCTGCCCACACTTTGCTTCCTCACCCTCAGCCCTAAAGCCAGCCAGCCACACTCTTTCTGCTGAGAAATACAGAAGACTCCCGTCTAAGATGGCCTCGTGCATCTTCAAGATACTCCCAATTTCCCCTGTGCAGTGATGGCCTCGCCTTTCTCCCGTCAGCCTGTTTATGGTTTCAGGGTCTTAGCCTAGGGAACGGGCACATGTGTTTCGACTTTGGGACGGATAACCTTGAGCTGAGAGCCAGGGCTTCCCCTCCTGAGGTCTTTGAACTCAGCATCAAGGGCTAGCAAATGGTAGGTTCAGAGAGGACTGGCCTCTTCCCCACTGGCAGTGCCTCCTCAGGTCCTTCTGGGGAGAGCGATGATGAGGGACAGGAGGTCGTGATCCTTAAGGAGCTCTGAGGGAGAAAGCGGCACTAGGGTGAATGGTATTGCTCCACCACGACGAGATAAACAGGATAAGGAGACTAGGGGGAGAGCTCCACGTGAGGCAGAGAAGGCAGGGGCTGGCCCAGGAGGACAGCACATAACTCACCACTCCTGGCAGGCCTGGGAATGGCACCAGCTGTGGCTGGAGAAGGGAGTAAGTTCACAGCCGGCAACAGTGTTCTCCTGACCTTAGCTTCAAAGGGTGGCTCCACAAGCCTAGGCCGCTGTCACGATCCCTGAGGAATTACCTGCGGTCTCTCCACAACAGAATGCGACCGCTTTGAACGACAAACTGATCACACTTTTGTGCCGAGCAGCAAAAGCCTCCTTCAACCCAGCGCAAGATCAGTGCCATATACAGCTGGCACCTGTTCCAGAAATCCAGGCAGTGGCGATCAAACAAATCACTATCTGCAGTGAGTTGAGGGCGGGCGGTGGGGGGTGGGGGTTGAGGCCTGTGTGGGGTGGGAATGGGGCAGGAGGTGCAAGAGCACAAGGATGGGTCAGTTGCCAACCCCTGGCCACCCGAGAGAGACACCACTCAGGGGACTGAGATTCAGGATGTCCTCCTTTGTCCCTTACCACGTCACCCTGAGCTAGACCACTGAAGCGGCATCTCTCCGTCTCCCCCTCAGCAAAACTCTTTCCCACGGACGTTTATGAATTGCTGAAAGACAAATGGGATGACCTAAAAGAGGTAAGTGGATGCCCCCCATGTGCTGGGACAGACTGGGTCAGGAGCCTGTCCCTTGGAAGTCCACGGTTCCCCGGGTCCACTGTCTCTCATTGTCGAGGAACCTCTGATTTGCAAGCATCTAGAAGATAGGAGGATAAGAGGGGACAGCAGGGCGGTAGAATGGGTTCCCCCCCAAACCCCAAGTGGAAGAGCTCATAAGTGAATGGGAGTTCTGAGAGAGGGTGACCCAGAACCTGTTTTCTGCCACGTAACTTTCTCCTTCCTGGCCAGGTGGGAGTCAATGACATGCAGTTTGAGGGTCAAGGACCACCAGAAGAGACCGAGGACCGGTTCAGCATGCCCCTCATCATCACTATTGTCTGCATGGCATCCTTCTTGCTCCTGGTCGCGGCCCTTTATGGCTGCTGCCACCAGCGCCTCTCCCAGAGGAAGGACCAGGTGAGGACTTCATTCCACTAGCTGGGAAGCAGTCCAGTTCGCTGGATGACCCCTCACCCCGTTATTCCCATATTAGAGAAAAGCGAGGGGGCCATGGGCCCTTTCTGATAGGCAGAGGTCATCCCTTATAGGAAGTGGAAACTTGTCTGGAAAATTAAAGAGGCAGCGTGGTGAAAGGGAAGAGCACGGGCTTTGGAGTCAGGAAGACTTGGGTTAAGCCCTAGCTCTGCCTCCCATTATCTGGGTGACCTTGAGCCAAGTCATAATCTCTGAGCGTCAGGTTTCTCATCTGCATAGTGGGCATAATATCCGCCTTGCAGAGTTGCTCTGAGGATCCACTGCTATAAATGGGCTGAGGCATACCTATCTAACCAGAGGTTCTTTCATTTACCTTAATAGAATTCCCTCATTACGGTTCCACCCTGACCCATGGTTCTCAACCCCAGCTGCACACTGTGGAGAGTTTTAGAAAAAAAAAAATACCCATGCTTAGCTTCCTCACATACCAACTGAAACAGAATTTCTGGATCAGTATATTTGTTAAAAACTTCCTGGGGGACTGTCTTGTGCCACCTAGGTTGTATCTTAGGTAAAAATGGAGAGAAAGTACTATCTCTAGATAGTTCCCATCTGCAGCAGAGATAGCTAGAAGCTGTGCTGTACCCATCTTGCTCAGGCTTAGAGGAGAGGTCCTCAGTCACTCGGCCAGAGGAAAGTCATTTTCTTACAGTTGGTTCCAGTTCAATGCAGCAGGGTGAGGAGGGTCCTGGAGAGGAAGGTTTGGTGGGGAAGGAATGGAGGAAAGAGGATTGGAGGACTCTGGAGGACAAAGTCCATCTCCACTGATGTCATGGATTTGCCACCGGGGCAAAGGTGAAGCGAGCTGGGCATTTTAGGATGTGGGGCAAGTTCTTATCTCAGACTAGCCCCGAGGCAGGCCAGTAGTCAGGAAGGCCTCCAGGACCACCCGTTGTTCACCTTAGCCAAATCGGGGTTCCTGGATTATAGGGGTACAGGTGTAATATTAAGGCTACAGCAAGGCTAACAGCCCTCAAAAATTACCCCTTTTTCTTGGGTCATCTCCCTTACTCTAGCAACGACTAACAGAGGAGCTACAGACGGTGGAGAATGGTTACCACGACAATCCAACCCTGGAAGTGATGGAGACCTCATCAGAGATGCAGGAGAAAAAGGTGGTCAGCCTTAATGGGGAGCTGGGGGACAGCTGGATCGTCCCCCTGGACAACCTGACCAAGGATGACCTAGAGGAGGAGGAAGACACACACCTCTAATCAGGTCTGCTGGCGGCCTCCGACGGTGCACAGAGCTCCAGCCCAAGCGCCTCAAGTGCCATGTGGACAGGGGAGGAAAATCCTTCCCCTTCGAGGGAAAGACTGGGGAGGGAGAGCAGACTCGGAGGGTTCCCTCCCCCCAATCCCCACAGGCCTTAATTTTTCCCTTTTCAAGCTGAACAAATCACATTCTGTGTAGAATCCTCTTGTAAAATAACCCACTAGTGCCTGAGCTCAGTGCTGCTGGGAGATCAGGAGAGAGCCATCCAGGGGACTTTAGAGACCATCTAATAGAATCCCTTCATTTCACAGATGAGATGACTGAGGCCTAAAGAAGGTAAAGTCAAGGTCACACAGCCACTGGGTGACAGAGTCAGGATGAAAACAGAGATCCTTCATTCAGTGCAGGCCCATTGCCACCATGCCACGCTGCCGTGATCACCTATGCCCTCCCTCCAGAGCTGCCCTGGGCAGGGGGGACGAAGCTGCCAGTCAGTGGATGGGATGGAGGGGAAAGCAGGGCCAGACCCTGTCGCAGTGGGATCTGATTACTTGAAAGGATAGGTCCCGTTTTCTGTCTGTCTCCTACGCCAGCCTTGTCTGCCAGTGTTCCTGTCCTCTTTGTTCTCCCCCCTCCCTTCACTCCGTTTTCACTCCCACTCTGTCCCAGGGCCCCTGGAGTCTAGTTTCCTGGCATGTGCTTATGAGATTGGGACTAACACAACACACAAGGCTCCCAGTATGAACAGGTCTGCACATGGGTCCATCTACAGGTAAAGAGAGAAAGGGAAGCCTTTCCTCCCAGGATGGGTCCCGGCCCACCTCCAAGGCACTCCTTGAATAGACTCCCCGAGTGCTGCTTTTGTCTCCCATTCCCACCGGGGACTAAGGTCTGCAGCGGCTATTGAAGGCCAGGTGTTCCTATTTCGTTGTCACTGCCCAGCCGATGCGATGGGGTGAAGACCCCAGCTCGGTCATCCCCGAGATCAGTGTGAAAGAGCAGCTTTAGGACAGAGCTTCCTGGTGCCCAGTCAGCAGAGAGGTGTCTGAATAGACAATCGATTGAAACAGCAGGAAGGATAGGCTTCACTTGCCATATCATAGGAAATTCAGGGGCTTTGCAGGTTGCTGAGAGTTTTGTCTTCTTTGTTTTTTAATCCAGAACTCTGCTGCCAAAGGCCAAAGCTCACATCGTTGAGACATTTTCAGTTAGATTCCATTCTTCTGTGCACAGGGCAAGAAAGGCCTAGATGCATGGTGCACTGCAAGGTGCATAAGGGGCAGCCTGGGGTCCTGGCCTTCTATTCCCAGTGACCTCTCACTGTCGGGGCACGGAGCTAGTTAGGTCTTGCTGTGTCCCCTCCTCTGTATTCCTAGTGGGGCTGGCTGCCCAGCGCTCCTGTAGGTTCTGGTGGCATCTCAGGGAAACAAAATGCTGACTGTTGCCCAGTGGAGGGGTTTTGAGGGAGCTCAGCAGGTAGCTGCTACATAGACTGCAACTGAGGACTGGGCATAGTGAGGTTTCATCTGATTTTCTGAGAAGAAGGAATCCTGTGTGGAATTTTGAACTCTGCCCATGTTCTCTATTGTTCCTGGTCATAAATTCCCTGGAACCTACTAGGAAGATACTTAGGAGAATGAAAATGGTTACTTCAGGGCAAAAAGCCAGACCCCTAGAACCTAGGGGCAGTCTAAGCTGCAACAGTTCTGATAAAATAGGCTATCTGGTTTGGGATAGGTTATTTTTTTTAAAGGAGAGGATCTCAAGAGGAAGATCTATGTCCTTCCTTTGCTGCCTAGTTCCCTCTTCATAGCCTTTAGCCATTTGATACCTAGGAGAAAAGGAAGGCCAGAGGTTCAAGTAGGACCCGTGAGTTTCCCAAGAGATAGAAAGATGCTAAGCTAACAAGGGTCCTAAAGTATTTGCCCTGATTCTCTACTATTTGGAGGTTGGCAGGATGGAGAATACCAGTTTGAGAGAAAATAGAAGAAATACTGTTTCACTGGGAAAAGATCTGTTTGCTTCTTTCCTACCCAGCATTTGGTTCTTTCTACCCATTCTATTGTGGCCACTGTGGGAGAGGCCAGACTAGATTGCTCCTTTGCTGATTCTGGGTCACATTGCAGCAGCTAGGTTTAGACAGAGAGAGCAAATATGTCTCTGCAAACCAATCAAAAGCCACAACCCCCAGGCCTCTTGGGGAGACAGATGGTGACTGGCAAGGACCAGAGAGTAAAAATTATGGTTGGTCAAGAGGAATAAATGTGGCTCTGTCCAGAGAGAACCTTGAAAAGCTTGGGGCTGGTTCAAAGGTTCCTTCTTTTGATGCATCCAAATTGTATTGCTCCAGCCTTTTAGGGCAACTTGCTTTGGCTTGCTCTTGACACTAGCTAGACATCTATATCAAAGACTGTTATCGCCATGTATCTGTAAAGGTCATCTTCTTCCCACATCTTTACTGGGTTCTGATGCTATCTGGTAATTCAGATTCTGGGGCTGAGAAGAAGAGAAGAGAACCAGGAACTCAGCATGACTTGAAACAAGTTACACCAGAGAGAGATTATAAACTCTATCTCAGTGGCACACTGGTTTCCCTAAACTTCATAAAAGACCAGAAGCCATGAATCTGATGACTGGACAAAGTCCAGTGAGAAGCACACTGTTATGTGAGTGGGGAGAGACACAGCAATGCTTATGAATGGGGTACAGAATATTCTTTGCATCGTAGGACAAAACACAGGTTTAATCTAGTCTAGACACAAGATTCTTCTTTCTCCTCTTGATAAGGAAAGCTAGCAGAAAGTTTTATTTAAACCACTTCTTGAGCTTTATCTTTTAGATAATATACTGGAGAAACTTTGGAAAACAAGTTCAAGCTGATATACATATACGTATTTTTTGATAATGTAAATACAACAGCCAAATGTTAATCCACCCTGCACTGCTCTGAGCGAATATACTTTGAAAAAACATTTGTTAGCTAAGAGAGAAGGCTTTTTTTTTCTCTAAACAGGAATGTAAATGTCTATTTTACTGGAAATAAATTTCTGTTATTCTTTGATGAAAAATGAAATATAAGACAGGCTGATGACAAAGCGTCTGTCTTGCAGATTGGGCATTTTTATTTTTAAATATGATCCTCATCCCCTCTCCGTAAAGTCCCAGCATGTTACAGTAAGGGTTGGAGTCAATACGCACTGGTTGGAAAGTGACTCTCTAGTCATAGGGAGAGGGGTTTTAGAACCCAGTCCAATCTTTTTTAAAAAAAAAAACAGAAAAAGAGCCTGAAGCCCAGAAAAATAAAGTGACGGCCAAAATCACGTTTAGTGACAGAAACAGGCTAAAACTTGGGTTGGAAGACTGTCCAGTGCGTGTGCCTCAGGAAGAATCAACAAATTAAGGACTGCTAATTAAGGGCAGGCACCAGAATGCTAGAAAGGACAGAATTCCCTTCTGGAATCTGCAGCAAGGCTAGGGAGAGCATGAAGACAAAAATAGGAACCTTACTGGTCTTCTGTACTTCTGAGTTATTTAGGTCTAAGACTTAAATGAACAATTCTTTTCTGCTAAGAAATAAGTTTTGAATGAGCTTTTACATATAGATATTCTGAGTAGGACTAAGGATCAAAGGGAACAAGACAGGGGGAAGGCAGGGGGGCAAAAGTAAAGCAATGTCTTTCATCACTGTCATTAGCTGATTCACTCAGGTTTGGTGAAAACCCAACACTGAGTGAAAGGAGGGGATTACTATTTGCTCTGGGTCTTTTTTAAAATTAGTGAATGTTAAACAGTTTGCCCAGGAGACTGGGGGAGCATGTGTCTTAGTGGACAGGGGTCTAAAGTACACTGGAATTTACTGAGAAACTTGTTTGTAAAGACTGTACTTAATTATTGCCGTTTTCTTACAAAAATATATTTTGGAAAATTGTATACTGTCAATTAAAGTGCTTTTGTCTAAGCTGGTTCAAGTCCTAGTATTTTGCTCTGATTGGCTTCCATTCTTCACTTGTGCACGAGGCTCATCATTGAAGCCCCTGAGGACACAGTGCAGCAACCTCTGCTCTTAGTTATGCCTCTTAACTATGCAGGTCCAGACACAAAAAGAGAAGGATGAAAGCTGAAAGGAAAAAGGGGATCTACAAGTTCTCCAGATTATCTCAGGCTGCTCTAGTGATCGTAACTGAAAGGGCCTCATTTTCCCTCACAACAGTTTTACCAATGCTTTACCCTCTTCCTTCCCTGTACTTTTGCCTCAGATAAAATTGTGACTCACCCACCACCAAAGATCCCAAGGGGGCTGCTGAACCCTGATCAGGTATGAAACACTGGTGTAGAGACAAGGCAAATAAAAATACAAAAAATAAACGATTCTGTTCTGGCCCTGTTATGCGAATAAAAGGATCTGTTTACTTGTCAGAAGAAGCCTCTGCGTGTCCCTTACCTTCAGACATAGTGAAGGAGGTTCAAGAAAGGAATTGCTCAAAGACGATTCTGATTCCCTTCATCTCCTGGGGTGGTATTATCTATTGACATGTTTCTGCACTGCAAGAAGAAAACTTTATCATTCCCGACCTGCAGAAGGGAAACCGTCAGGTGAATCTGGTCCACATTCATAGTTGGTATACAACAGTCTCTTCTTGCCTGGCATCTTACAGTTCACAAAACATTTTTACACATCTTATTTAGGAATTGTCACCGCTCTACCAATAGGGAAATTGGGCACAGAGATTAAGGATTCTCTTTGAGATCACACAGCTACCTAAATGGTACTGCTAGGCCTTGAATCTACATCTTTTCCCTCTTGAGTCCTACATTCTCTTCTCAACACCACATTAATGCTCGAGTTCCATTAACAACAAAGTACGTTTATAGAATGCAACTACTGTTACAATATGATTTTCCTTTTATACAGCAGTTCTGAAAGCAGTTAACATCCTTAAGGGTGGGCCAGAGGTATTTTGAGGTTAACTTCAAGAGTATGCCAAGGATACAGAAAGGAGTACAAGTACCAGGAACTCAGGCAGGCCTCTGGCCATGCTCGAAGCACACTGTTCTAAGAAGAGAATGACTCACAGTTTATCATGGTCACAAAGACCTAAGACTCCATTCTTTTCCTGAATAGGTCATTCCCCCTGCTCCCTGCCCTGCCAACCAAGAGGCACTCTCAGTTGTCATTTTTAATTTGTTATGCCTCTGTCACTCATAACCCCCCATTTTACAAGCTCCCTTCCAAACCACATATTTATTTTGAATTCCAAGGTCAAAAGATAAAGAATAGGACTGGCTACTATAATTAACAGGAATGATACTGAGATGGCTAGTTATTTTTCAATGACCTTGGCATTTTATAGATTAAAAAGTCACTGGGATCCTAGCAAACAGGATCTGCTGCCAACACTTACTTAAAATTGAGAGAAAGGCACAGGGGTCGAGACTGTGCCCAATGCTACACAGAAGTCACTGGTGGATGTGGAAATAAGCCTAGGATTCCTGACTCCTGCCCTGGGTTACCCATCCTTACAGCCCAAGTTCAGAGGGCAGGTATACAACATGTGCTATAGACATTACCAAGTGTTCTAATCTCCCCTTTTAGGTTTTGCCAAACATCAAACTTACTAGCACAGCGGTGGCCAGACCACTTCTCCTATAGCTTTTCTCTCTTTCTTCCTTGTAATGTTTCGGGAAAAGATATAACTGACCGCCTTTGCTTTTCCTAGGTGAGAGTCCAATGGGAGGAAAGTCACACTCACTTGACGTGGGAGCAGCTGGCATCTCAACTGTGTTAGATACAAAGCCCTCTTTGCTTATTGCTCCCTTCCCACCAGATGACAAATACATCAAGGGAGAGGAGGTGATGACCCACATTTCCATCCTTTTGAGTTAATTCTCTGGAGGATTAACCCAGGAAAGGCCAATTCCTTACCTTATCACTGCACATCGTTTTCCTGTTTTGAACACAAAGAAATGTTACTTGTGGGCCATGCTCAAAGCACACTCTAGAAATGAAAGCTATGCAGTAAGATGGATTATTTGATTTGTAAAGTGAGAAAACTTTGAATACTTTGAATAAAATCATTTGACAACTAACTTACTGCAGAATGCAGGGTCACACACAAAGCCAAGAATATGTAAATCAGATCAGGAGATGAAAAGGGCCAAGAGGAGAGCTCCTTGTTATTGAGAGTCGGTCTGGAAAGCTCACACAACTCAACCCGGACAATCAATTATCTTTGTTTGGCATATTTCTGAGTTTATTTTTTTCAAGGTTCAGCCCTTACAATTTCTTTCCTTCTTTGGGGACAGGGATCCAGAATTTTCCCAATCTCTGAAACACCTCCAGGTTCTCTCTACTATCTTTTCTACAATTAATTTTCTATTTCAGTTGTTTTTTCTTCTAGTTCCTAACCTACAAGGTATGTCCCCCCTCAAAGAAAACCTGGGAAACACAAGTCCAAATTTACAAAACAGATAAAATAGGACTGGTCATTAATAGCAGATTAAGAAAACACCATTTTATGAAGTCACTTACCAGTGCTCTTTAAAAATGGAAACTTCTCCTAGAAACTTTGTAAGATCCACCAGAACTTCTTTATTTCAACACTGTCTCAAAGAAAACAAAGTCTTTCTACAGTACATATTGTTTGCCTGAATAAAAGTCACGATTTTTTGAGGGAAAAATATTAACTGCAAAGTATGTAAACATTTAAAAAGCTGACTTCAAAAGTAGTTTTATGAAACACAAGGGACATCTTGTAGTGTCCATATATAACTTTTTATTAAGAAAATGAACAAAATACATTCTTTCTCCATATGTACATTACATACAACGTAATTCTACAACTGCAATTGTTCAGCAGATCACTTATTTATTCACAAAGCAGTGTTAACACATTCACCAAACCTGGGATCAGAACATTACTTGTACTAAGAAACAAAACAAACAAAACCCTAAAAAGTCCATACAGATAGGGCAAAAGTAAGATAAAAAGTCCATACAGATAGGGCAAAAGTAAGATAAAACAGAGAGGATCATGAGGGGAATGGGGAAGATTATGGAACACACTCAACACAGCCCAACGATGACTTAGAACAATAATGATGTTAGGGGACACCTGATGCCCCAAAACATTTCTGTTTAAAAACTACAACTAGCTTATGCCAGCTGTTTCAGATTTCCCTCATGATTTCCTTTCTGATTTAGGTACTTGAGGATACAGAAGAGGAGGGTAAAGGAAGGAGTAGAACCCTGAAAGGTTGCAGTTTTTTCCTTCACATATTAAGAAAAGGATTCTCATGAAATATAAAACTCTAAATCTTAGCTGGTAACCAGAGAAATACATTTTTTGGAGAGACATTTGCTAAGCACAGTAAGGGAACTCTTGTTTTCAAGGACTCCTTATTTATATACTTACGTTCATTTCATCTGTTTTACTTTGCTCTTCTCTGCTTTTCCTTTGGCCTTTGAAAAGTACCTCATCCTTTTTAGGTGTGAGTTTAATTACGGTTATATTAAAAAGTCCATCTAAACAGAAAGTTCTTCATGGGTATGAATATGCTCCAAATGTCTATAATGGTGCATAAAGGGCTTAAAAATTCAAATTAATCTTAGAGATAAAATTTCCAATGACCTGAACAAGGCACATCCCTATAGCTTTTGGGTAGTATCTTACATGTATAGTTTAGGCTTAAGAGATACATATCAACAGAATTATTTTCAGACTGTTTGTCTAGAAAAGGGCAATGCTTTAAAGGAATATAGTAAAGGTAGAGAAAAATGCTTGCAGACAATGAGGAATGGCTGTGTCAAAATTTTTTTTTTTTTTTTTTTTTACTTTTTCTGGCCTTTACCATGTTGGATAACAGAAGGAAGACAGGAAAAATAAAATGAGTAAGTCTCACCGGTTAAATATTAGTGGCGTTCCTTCTTCACACTTAGTAATTTCCTAAATTTCTATGATAAACATATTTTTATAATCACAAAAATCAATAAATGTTATTATTTATTTAAAAGTCCCATAAAAGATGTTTAACACTCTCCAACTTTCAGATGAGCTGGTTGCTGTAACACCATGTTTCCAGTCCAGGGGATGTTCTAACAGAAGGAGCTATCCATAGCGTTAATAAGCAGACCCAGAAGGACAGACGGATTCTATTGGCTATGAATGGAGCTGTACCTTCCTCCTCAACCTAATTTGCAGTCCAACTTTGGTTTTGAGGATCTATCTCTACCTAAAGGGATCTCAATTTCAGGCCAATAAGTATACACACACACACACACACACACACACACAGACCCACCCCATCTTTCCACTGAAAAGGTGGAATCATGTTTGTTGCCAAGAACAACACAAGAAAAGGAGGCCCTAAGCTTTCCTGTACTCTTTTTCTGAGGCTGCACACTCAGCTGTACATAGATTTTGAAGTGGTGACAGGGAAGAAATCTCATTAAAAAGAAAAACCTATCTCTATAAAAGAATCTGCTCATAGAAAAATATCATTATTTTGCAATTTCTAAATTGAGCTATACATAAAATAAAATTAATACTATACTATTTAATTCATTCAATTCAAAAGACATTTTATGACAAGTCAAAAAAGCAAGCTGGCTTGAATAACACAATCACAGCATATCTTGGTCAGGCTAAATGTAATGCTTAAGAAAGTGAGTCTGGGCTTCCCTGGTGGCGCAGTGGTTGGGGGTCCGCCTGCTAATGCAGGGGACATGGGTTCGTGCCCCGGTCCGGGAGGATCCCACATGCTGCACAGCGGCTAGGCCCGTGGGCCATGGCCGCTGAGCCTGCGCGTCTGGAGCCTGTGCTCCGCAGCGTGAGAGGCCACAGCAGTGAGAGGCCCGCGGACCGCAAAAAAAAAAAAAAAAAAAAAGAAAGAAAGAAAGTGAGTCCACTTTTATTTCTCTAAATGGGTAGTTTACAATTGAGGGAGAAATCAATTTACAACTGGTCACCAAAATCATTTTTCTGGGAAAGGAAAAAATATCTCAAAAAGGAGACCATGTGCATGACTTTTAAAAACATATACCTTCCCCATAGAAGACTACTTGCATTTAAACTTTTGGACTTTGATATCCTACTATCAAATTTGGGGTTGGGTAGACAATTACTTTAATATGTCATAACTTTGTATTCAGTGCTCTTACAAGTATAGTTAATCTGTACGGGTAAAATTAAGCTAAGCCTTTATAAAGGTGCAAGTACCCTAAGACTTCTAACGTAGACAATTTAAAAAATGTAAAGTTAGTATGCTAACACATATATATGGAATCTAAAAAAAAAAAATGGTTCTGATGAACCTAAGGACAGGACAGGAATAAGGATGCAGATGTAGAGAATGGACTTGAGGACACAGGGAGGGGGAAGGGTAAGTTGGGACGAAGTAAGAGAGTAACATTGATATATATACACTACCAAATGTAAAACAGATAGCTAGTGGGAAGCAGCCACATAGCACAGGGAGATCAGCTCGGTGCTTTGTGACCACCTAGAGGGGTGGGATAGGGAGGGTGGGAGGGAGGTGCAAGAGGGAGAGGATATGGGGATACAAGTATACATATAGCTGATTCACTTTGTTATACAGCAGAAACATAACATTGTAAAGCAATTATACTCCAATAAAGATGTTAAACAAAAAGATAAATATAAAAAATAAAAAATGTAAAGTTATACATCTCTGTCCTCAGTTTTCCCCCTTTTATCTTAAGAAGGAAAAAATAGCAAACTACAAGGCAATGTGATAAAACAGTCACTTGCCAAAATCTGATGGCATGGTCCTGATGGTATAAGATCCTCTCCTTTGTTGCAAAATGAATTTATAAAGTTCTGCCAGTTGCAATGGAATTGAACTTATTCTAAATAACTTCTCTAATTAATCACTTCACAGATGTGGAGGAAACCTAAA
Source organism: Globicephala melas (assembly GCF_963455315.2). NCBI lineage: Eukaryota > Metazoa > Chordata > Mammalia > Artiodactyla > Delphinidae > Globicephala > Globicephala melas. The sequence continues at coordinate 20,936,139 of NC_083322.1, forward strand.
GAATAAGCCAAAATTATTAAATACTTCTACTGCCAAGCCCAGAACTCATGTATTTCCTGGAAAAGTAGAATAAACAGAGACCCTTTGGATTATGTGTAATTAATTTATTTTAAAACATGGAAACTAAATTGATGTCAGTTCAATTCTGTACGGGTTAGAAGTTAAACACGAAATGACAATTTTCTTCCTATTTTAAAGGGTTAGAAAATGAACACCAACCAAATGACACTAGCTAAATTGTAACAAAGGCTTTCTTGAGATTTGTTAATAAAGGAGAGAAATTAAGCTCAAAATTGGCTACTTAACTCCTTAATCATGCACACAGGCCTGTTCAGTATATCACACAGTGTTTTTCCTTCCTGCCAATTAATTTGGCATTCATTAAGCACTGAGTGAAACTGAAGGATGATGATCTCCTTGGGCTAGTATTTGCGTGGCAGACAGCTCAGATATCCAAACTAACCGCTGTGAATGCTAGCATCCCAAATGGTACAGAGCTGTGTTGCAGCAAGAGCTTAAACTCCATGAAAAAGCAAGTCCCCTGGGAGCCCAAAAACTGCATGTTAAAATGTTTTATTGCTGGTTTTCCCTCTGAATCCTTATCAAGGAATTGGCTGTACGTAAGAAACTGCTCACCTAGTTTAAGAGCTAGAGCCCATTACACTGGGTTTTCTGTTTCCAGATCTCTATCAGCTACTTGGGAGACAGTGAGGAAAGCAACTAACCAAGAAATGCTGCTTTCCAAAGACTATTCAGAACTGAGCTTTGATCCCTCTTGATAGTTTTCTCAGCACTGCTTTAAATTAATTGAGGGTTAGAAATGAAGAGTTTTCTTTCTCATTTAGATCTGTGGACCTTCAAATCCATGAGCAAAAAGCTCCTATTTTTCCTTCTCTAACATACCCTCATTCTCCTCACTAGCTCTGTTCCTGAGGTTCAATACCTCGAAGTGAAAATGCCACAGACAGGCAAAACAGAACATTGTGTACAAATGTCTAATATTGTGTACAATAATTCATTGAGACTAAACAGCAGATAAAAAGGTAAAAAAGGAGACAAATTAGTTCATAATTACAAGTGATGTCTTACAACTGGTCTACTTCCCTACTAAACATTTCCCCCCTTTTTTGTTGTTGACCCTATAGCTCTCAGATAACATCCACATAACATTCTGTTTTCAATCAAGCTAGGCAGTGTTTGAGGACATGACAGTATATATTTGTAAATCTTATTTCCAAATAATGACTATTGTGGAAGATAAACTAGAACTACCCTTTGATTTTCAGGTTTTTAAGTTCTGAATTGGGATCCAGTTCAAGATCTATAACTTTAGAGTTCTACCTAACAGAAAACACATAGTGATATGGTTTCCCACAAGGGCATCTCTCTCTGCCCCACGAGAAAACCTGGTTTACCATAACCTCTAATGACTCCTTAGGTTAAGTGCTATAAATCTATTGTCAGAGGATTTAGCTAAGAAAAATAAAAAAATAATGGAAACAATTCACAGTATTTGTGGGATAGGAAGAAATCAAGGTTTAAAAATTATAAATAAAATCTCTTAAGATAGCAGTTTTTCTGAAAGATAAAAAGAGCATCTTGTGAAGAAATCAATAAACTACAATCATGAGTCCTCCCCATCAAAACAAACGGTGGCAACATCATTCAGCTGATCTAGGTGGCTCCTAACTATTTCAACAAACTTTGAAACTTCCATCTTCAGCTGAAACACCTCTAGACTAGAAGTTTTGGGCAGCCAATGTCATTTCAGCATTAATACAAATCACAGGGAGATGTAGGCCAGAGTGAAAAATCACAAAAGAATAATGTTATTTGACTAATAAGGAATACAAAAATTTTGAGTGAAAGAACCCAAAGATGTAATCTACAACTACTGTCATATGCAGACCCTCTATGATTACCCCTCTAATAACTATGAACTTTTCCTGAGGGAGCTTGCATATCTTAGATTAAGGACTATCTTAAGAATTTAAAACAGTGGAAGTTCAGGCCAGAATTTCTGCAAAAGGACGAAATTACATATGAACATGTATTTTTTAAGAAAAGAAGGGTTACAAAGGGTATATTTTTTACAGCTAGATGACGTTGCTTAAAGTACACATTGTAATGATCCTCTCTCATAGAAATCACTTCAAACCATAATTCTCAACTGCTTTGCAACATTCAATCAGCTAGAGTTAACACAACATTCACCCAGGAAAAAATTAAATGACCCACAATTACCCAATGAATTTCATATTGTGTTAAGAATAATTATAGGGTAACTCCTTCCATGACACTGAGTTTAATTCAGAAAATAAAATCAGAAACATACTCCTTTCTAAGTGCTTTTTGATTCATTAAACATCATTCTCAATCTCTCACCAATGATTAAGTACCTCAAACTAGTTTTTGTTTATAGATTTTAAAACGGTTTTATTACATGGAACTCTGTTAATGTATCTCTAAATAGCACTTTTAAGGCAGATGTGAAAAGATCCACTACAAAGATAAGCTAGCAAACCATTTATATTCAAGACATAATTCACCAAAGAATGCAGTTTACAATCTTAAACAAATCACTGAGCTCTAAAGCCAACAAGCTTTTCTTTGATAAATCAGTGTATTAACTTTCTAATGTTTTCTATCAGTTTTTACTTATTAGACATAGATAAGTCAGTTTTAATGAAAACCAGGTCTGAAAAGACAATCTTGCTAAAGGTTAATACTGTCAGCTTTAGCACAGAGTTAGGCACCCAAATCTGAATTCTTTTGCTTCACAGATTGATATATGTGAATTAATCAAGCTGGCCACATGAGGTCTCTGTCATTCCACAAAATGCAACTGCATTTTCAAAGTATCTTGCAAATCAGATAATTAATTTCTCACGAGGTATAAGCACTGAAAATGTTAGAGATCTAGTTTACTTCTAGTTTAAATTATTTCTAGTTTATATTCTGGAATAATATATTCCACTGGAAAAAGGAGAAATGGGGATGAAACTGAAGCTAGGGATAATGACACTGAGCAAATTGTACTCCACTAACTAATGCATCTAAAACCAGGTGTTTCAATCTGGGGCTCACTAAGCTAGAATGAAATAATTTTTAAGTAGTAAAGCATAGATATTTGGCTACTTAAACAATGTATATAAATACCAAATTAAATTATAATACAGTGCTGGAATACTTGGAAATACATGTAGCTCCTCACTAAATATATAAACAAGTTTCATATCAGGGTTCTGATGTCGAAAGTGAGCAATGTGTCAATCTTGGTCACGGATAAAATGAAGCCTATATTCTCCTGCAATCATTACCAGCAGTGCCTCATTAAAGCCCCAGGGTACAAATTTTGATTTACCTAGTCAATAACTTCCTAAATACAGTCTATGTCACTTAAGTAACACTAAACAGTTTGCTATGACTCAACCCCATTTAAACATGTTAGTGAAAAAAAAAATTCTGTAAGTGAAGAAAAGGGAAAAGGTTCCACTTAAAGTGAGGAAAGATGAAATTAGAACAAGCATGTTTAGAAAACCACCAGTAGAGAGTCAGAGAAAAATAAGAACAAACAAAATCACTGAGCTCAAGAACTGAGTTTCCTCCAAATATGGAATCTAAGGAACGGAAAAAAAATGACCCAAAAAAGCACTATAAAAATAAATGGTGGGGCTTCCCTGGTGGCGCAGTGGTTGAGAGTCCACCTGCTGACGCAGGGGACACGGGTTCGTGCCCTGGTCCGGGAGGATCCCACATGCCGCGGAGCGGCTGGGCCCGTGAGCCATGGCCGCTGAGCCTGCATGTCCGGAGGCTGTGCTCCACAACGGGAGAGGCCACAACAGTGAGAGGCCCACGTACCGTGAGGAAAAAAAAAAAAAAAATGGTGGAGGGAAGCAGAATTTCATTTGGCTATGGTTTTTGAAGGGCCAGAATTCACAGTGAGCAAAACTAGAGCTTTTACATTTAGAAACTCTTATCAAGTTCTTTCCTATCAACCTGTTTCCATGAAATGAGTTCAATAGGCTACAATATTAGCGATATTAATATTTTATGTTCTTGACTGTCAAGGAAATCTTTTAATGAAACTGCCTAAGTATGTAGGCAGATTCTATTTGCTCACTTGTAAAGTCAACTGGTTATTCTGCAGCTACACAACTTGGTACTTACTGAATTATGTACTATATCTTTCACAAGGTAAGAAACAAATTTAATTGTTTAATAAATCACTACTGATCGATTTGGGATGCTTGGAAAGCCAAGCAGCCCAAGATTCAAGCCTAGAAGTAGGACAAATATACTTCTGTCCTTCCCCCAAAGACGAGAAACCATGCAATAATGACAGACTGAAGAGGGACCTCAAAGTCTCATTCCTATACATGAGACTTTTCAAAAGTGCAATTCAATTTCTTCTTTCTTTGGTAAGGCCTAATCTTGCTACTCGGGGACACAGTAAATTCTCTGAAGTCATTCACTTGGAAGAGCCACTGGACTGATGGACATTTATTATACTTAGCCTGCTTTAAGCATGGTGGGTATCAGTTGCATACAGCACACTTTTTTGAGCAAATGTAAGCACTGGCCAGGTTTAAATTTCCTATGCTGCATTCCACAGCACCTCATGGAACAATACATACCACCACTCCTCACAAAAAAAGGAACAGTGGAAAAGCCCATCTGCCTTTCTTTTAGTTTAGTAAAAAATATTTGCACCATTATTTTTCTTTTTCTCCATTAAAAAAGCCTGGTCTATTTGTTTAATGAAATGCCTGTCAGCTGTATTCCACTGGAAAACTACAAACCATTATTCTTTAAAATATCAGTATATAGAAGCAGATGTAGGGAGCTAATGTGTATGAAAATAAACAAAAACGTAGCTCTGGAACCCATCCTCCCAAATGAAAATGCTACAAACAGATAGCACACGGAAGAAATTGAAGCCCTGGTCCTGCACAGCTCTAGCAGGGGAAAGAGTCATTTTCGTCCAAAATTACTACAAAGATATCAATGAACATGCTAATCACAACTAGAATCCTCCTGCTGGTAATTTTGAGAGTGGCTCTTAAAGGTTCTGAACTATATTCTCTCCTCAGTTTAAGGTTTCTGTGACTCAAAGCTCTGTAATAGCCACTATAAAATATATCATTATAGAAATACTATATACCAATCTCAGATAAGTGTGGGGATCAATCTCAGGTTTCACTTTTTAGTTCTATGACAAGGAGCGTAAATCAGAGCCCTCTGTTCCTCCTACTGTTTAATGTAATACAAGACTCTAGTCAACAGAGACACATATATCACTTAAACATACATCAATTGCCCTACAGAACTATATACTGTTAAGAATGAAGAGGTAAACAAATGATACATATCACTTACAAGCAGCTGTGTGATTCAAGATAAAGTGAAATGGGAAGAAAGGAGAAAGAAGAAAGGCCAAACAACCCAACAACAAAATTCCAATTCTTGTAGCACTGAGTCTGTGAACAGTGCTTACTTGCCCCAATTTTATAAAAATGAAATAAAAATCAGAAAAGGGTAGACTGCCTGATTTTTTCTTTTATACTCATGAATTCTTAAAAGTTAAAGTAATAAAATATATATATATATATTTTTTTAAATGGAAAGTATACCAATTTCACTTTATTAGCCTAATTTCGGAATGGGATGAGGACTATGGGGTTGAGGTCAGGTGTGAAGGACGAGGGTTAAAATTTGTGACAGCAAAGATCCCTTCAAAATTCTGGTGCAGTCCTCAGTCACTGCAGCCTAATTGTCAGTCAATAGAGTTGAAATCCAGAATACTGAAAGCAGACTCCTGTGCTCCATTTCTGTCCAGGTACTCTTCGGTCACAGTGTGATGAGGTCCACCAGGTTGCCTTTAGGAGGAGTCATGCTGTCAGGAAAGAAATTTACTAAGGTGTCAAAGAGCTGAGTTCTTTGAGCATAGGTGTGATCCACATCGGAAAAGCCTGGTGAAGGAGAGATATAAAGAAACTCATCCACTGTGTTTAAAACTCAACATGTAACAGAAAACCTAGTTGAGAAAAGCAGCAATGTATAATGGAAAAACCAAAACCAAATCAGGCTTTGAAACCAGACAGACATGGGTCCTGATCCCAGTTCTACTACCTAGCAATGGTATGATCTTAGGTAGGGTAATCAGCCTTTCTGCAACTGTTTCCTCAGCTATAAATCTGTGATAATCCTGTTCATGTCATAGGTTTACGGTGCAGATTAAATGCAATTATGTGAAAACCACCTAGCAGAATGACTAGTACTTTAGTAACTAATACTGATTTCTCTTCTTTTCCTTATAAGCATTTTCCTCTTCTAGTCCACTGAGGAATTTTCATTCCTCTTTTCTGACTTTTTAATGCTTTTGAGCAGTAAAAATTTTTTGATAATAAAAATATAATCAAAATGAAAGAGGTCTTTAGAAAGTAGTCTAAAGTCATTAAGCCCCGGAGAGCTGCAAGAAGTCTCAGAGAACTGAGTGAAAATACAGACAGCTGAGGTTAAGAAATACGTCTGTAATACACAGAACGATACCTGGCACATAGGAAATACCATGTATTTATGGTACTATGCATCAGGCTCTATGCTAGGCACACATCATGTGAAAAATAGAGAGCAATGTACTCCTTTTATCTAGATGAATGTTCTAGTAAAATACATTCTAAAAAGGCTAAGATCGTTGAACCGTAAGATATTTTTCCCCCTTAATATCTAGTAAACCCTTAATTTTCAAGTTTACTCCAGCCAAGGAAATATTCAGTGAGATGACTCTTTCCTTTAGTCAGCCAGTAATAGTATTGCTCCCCCAGCTGCTTCAAATTTTTTATGCACATATGAAGAATGAAAATGAAAAAATAAACAAAGTAGTCTATTGATTTTCCCCATTCCTGAGACGGCTAACTGAATATGAGAGGCCTACTGAATGCCATCAGAAACAGAAATAGTGCCAGAAAGTTCTTTATGCCATGATAATCAGTGAAGACTATTTCAAATTGGACTGATTTTCAGTTAACTTAGAATACAGTTTTAGATGCAATCTGCCTTTTAATCTTGTAAAGAACATGAACAGAACAGAAAGAACATTGCCAAGGATACCAGTTTCCTGGAAGGAAAATAAACAATGCCTCAAGAAAGGTACATTCCTCCTTATTAAAAAAAAAAAATTATTACTATTTTAAGTGTGAGGGCAAATGTTTACTACTTTGAGATGAGTTTTAGATTTAACAAAGCCTACTACTATATCACAGAAATGAATGGAAGGAAATACTCCAAAATGTAAACAAAGGTTACCTCTGAATGGTGAGATTATATTTTTTCTATTTTATGTTTTTCTGAGTTTTCTAAATTGCTTTATTTTCGACTTATTTTGAAAAATTTCAAACTCACAGAAAAGTTTCAAGAATAGTACAACAAACATTCATATACATATATCCTTACCTAGATTAACCAATTGTTAACATTTTGCCACATATTTTTTCATTCTCTCTTGTTCTCTAAGTGTGTTTGTATACCCCACTCATACTTTTTTTGTGGAACTACTTGGGAGTAAATTGTAGACATCTTCACCCCTAAATACTTGAGTTCATTTCACCTAAGAACAAGAACATTCACTTAAATAACTACTATATATGAAATTTAGGAAATTTAACATTTATGTCTCAAAAATCTTTTTTATAGTCATTTTCCCCACTAATCTAAAATTCAAGATCGAACACTATATTTAGTTATCCAATGTCTTTAGCCTGGAACAGTTCCTCAACCTCTCTGTTTTTTTTTTTTGTTTGTTTGTGACACTGTTATAAAAAAAACAAAGAGCAGTAATATAGTAGAATGTATTAAATTTGGGGTGTCTGGTTGCTTCCTTATGATCAGATTCAGTTTATGAAGTTGGCAAGAACACTACATAGAGATGCTGTGTCCTTCTCAATGCATCATCTTAGGAGGCATGTGGTATCAGTTTGTCCCAATACTGAGGATGTTAACTATGATCATCTGGTTAAACTGGTGTATGCCAGATTTCTCCAATGTAAATGTGTACTTTTCTACCTTTGCAGTTAATAAATATTGATGAGAAGATAGTTTGAAACTGTGCAAATATCCTGTTCTTCAACAGATCTGCACCCAATGATTTTAGCATTAACTGATGATTCTTGCCAAAACAATTATTATGTATATGATGGTGATTTCCTAATTCGACAATTCCTTCTAGATTCATTGGATGACATTAATTGCAAAGAAGAGTTTTCCTTTTCCTTCCTTCATTTTATTTCTCTATTTGCATTAGTATATACTCATGAATCATTTTCTTGTTCAATAGGTTATATCCATTCCTGTCATTATTCATTTTAATACTCATATGTTCTCCCTCTGTATCTTTTTGAAATGTCCCCATTACTTTTTGAGTACATCCTTACTTTCTGGCACAGTAAGATCTCCAAGCTTATATTTACACAGCTCTGGAGTCCACCATTTTCCCCAGGAACCCTAATTCCTTTTAGTGGCAAATGATATTTAGAAACCAAGATCAGTTGTGCTAATTGCCCAGGGTGGTGGTGTTTCTAGGCCTATACATATATGCACACATATTATACACTCATCTATTTAAAAAAAAACAAAATCATTAGTCCATGCTTTTATTGCTAATTCAGTTTTTTAAGAACCTCACAGAGTTCTTCCTCTCCTTATTCCATTCCATGTTTATAGCTCCTTTCTCCTACTAGGAAAACCTACTCCCAGCAATATTTATTCATTTGTTAAACCTAAAACACACAAGTTCCAGAATTACTATACCCAAACCATTACCAGCAAAATTCAAGATTTCCTTGCTTTTATTGTTTTTAGAATATACTTCACTGATAGTATATAGTCTAAGCTGTATTTAAAAAGGTTTAATTCTCTTTTTTCCCCTACTGTGCAATTATGTTACCAACTTGATAAACATGTCTGTTTGTTCCTGTTCGTATTCAACTTTAGGGCTTTTCTCATCTTTTATTTTATTTTCTTTACTTGTAAAAATGCTGTGGTACATTATATTTTTAAGAGAAGCTACTGATTCTGTGATAGTACTCTATAAAATAATACCATTTTCATGAGATCAAATGATTTAGGAGGGAAGGAACAAACACTGAGTCTCTACTACATGCTAGTTTCTTTACGTATGACATTTCATTGTCACAAAAATAACCCAACAAAGCAGTTACCATAAACTCCAATTTCAGATGCAACACTTAAGAGAGTCAGTCATTTAATAAGGCATCACAGTTGGTGAGGAAAGAGAATGGAGCGTGAACCCAGGTCTGACTCCAAAGCCCATTTATTTTTATTAACTGAGTGCTTATTAAATTGTAGGCAATGTGCTAAATTCATTTAATCCTCAAAAAAAACCTTTTATTTTTATTCACCTTTTACCAATAAGGAACTTGAAATTTACACTCTCATTAGATGAATGGTTAAATTATGGTAGATCCCTATTATGGAATATTGTGTATCACTTACAAATACAATAAATCTAGTACAGTTTCATGTAAGCACCTCCAAGCCACATCATTAAATTTTAAAAAGTTATGTGGAGAATACATGTTTTTATATTATGTAATAAATAAAACCAGAAAACATAAAACCATACATCTATGTGTGTGTGTGTACATATATACGGTTGATCCTCATTATTCACAGATTCCATATTTGTACATTTGCTTACTTGCTAAAATTTGTAACCCCCAAATCAGCATTTGTGCCACTTTTGTGGTTACTCACAGACATACACAGGGTGGCAAAAATTTGAGTCACCACATGTAAATATATGTTCTCAACTGAGGTCAACTAGGTAATGCTCTGCCTTCTTGTTTTAGCTCTCATACTATAAACAAGTGTCCTTTTCACAGTCTACTTGGTGTCATGTTCTTCAAATTCTGTGTTTTTTGTTGGTGACTTCACCGCTGAAAATGGCCCCCAAGTGTGGTGCTGAAGTGCTGGCTAGTGTTCCTAAGTGCAAGAAGGCTGCAATGTGCCTTATGAAGAAAATACAGGTTAGATAAGCTTCGTTCAGGAATGAGTTATAGTGCTCTTGGTGTGAGTTCAATGTTAATGAATCAACAGTATAAATACACAAGTAAGGTGTGTTCCTGTTGAAAGAAAGCAACATTATATTATTAATCAATTGACAAAAAGTCTGTGACAAGAGGCTTACAGGAACCTATCTCTGTATTTTCCATAGGAGCAAAGGGTCAGTATTCACCAGTTCAGTGTTATAGGTGACTTCATAGACTATTACTGTGAATAATGGGAATCAACTCTACCTGTATGTCGGTGTATAAAGATCTGCCAAATACAAGTGGTTACACTTGAGGGAAGCAGGCAGGGACTGAGGGAAGTTGTTCAAAGAGAATCTTAATATTTTAAAAAAATGCATTAAAAATGGGTGGGGCACCAGGAAACTCATCAACAGCAACATGACTACTCAAATGGTAGAGACAGGACAAAAAAGGTTGTATTGATTTTAAATCTCATACTCCTAATTACTGTTTCTCTCATTTTCACCATACAGTGGAATGAGGAACTTATCGCTCAGAGTAGTGGAAACTGGTAAAGCTCAATGAGAGGTAGTACAGTTAGTGATTTAGTTCTGAAGCCAAACTACTAAGGTGTGAATCCTGGATTTGCTACTCACTAGCACTATTCCTGGGCGACTTACTTTAGCCTCTCTGTGTTCCAGTTTCTTCACATATAATAAAAGGGGATCATACTAGTGCTACTTCATAGGGTTATTATGAAGATTAAGTGAGTTATGACATGTAAAGTGTTTAGAATAGTACCTGGTCCCACAGTAAGTGCTCAATAAATAATAGCTATCACTTTATCATTACTATTGTGACTGAAGACAATGACTGCTCTAAAAGAAAGTGACCTATTAGAAATATACTTTTAAAAAAATTTTTTTCAAAAATTTATTTATTCATTTTTTTGGGCTGCATTGGGTCTTCATTGCTGCGCATAGGCTTTCTCTAGTTGTGGCAAGCGAGGTCTAATCTTTGTTGTGGTATACGGGCTTCTCACTGCAGTGGCTTCTCTTGTTGCAGAGCACGGGCTCTAGGTGCGCGGGCTTCAGCAGTTGTGGCACGTGGGCTCAGTAGTTGTGGCTTGCAGGCTCTAGAGCGCAGGCTCAGTAGTTGTGGTGCACGGGCTTAGTAGCTCTGCGGCATGTGGGATCTTCCCGGCCCAGGGCTTGAACCCGTATCCCCTGTGTTTGCAGGTGGATTCTTAACCACTGTGCCACCAGGGAAGCCCCAGGAATATACTTTTAAGTTAACATCCTATACAGGCTAGGTAGCTTTTCCTATTTATGGTAATAAGGAAGAAATAGCAAGAATTCTCATTTTTCTCCTAGATAGAAGTTTCTTTGTGTTTACGTTTCTTATTTCTAAAATAAACTCATTATTATATAAAAATCACCTGTAAACATGTGGGCTAAAGACAGGAGGTTGAAGAAAGTCTCTTGCTGAAATCTAAGTTTGGTGGATTTAGTACAAGTATAAAGGCTAAAAGGCACAGTAAATGCTGTGAAACCCCTAAGGCTCCTCATTCACAAATGTCAACACACTGCCAAAGAGCACTGTACTTTAGACATAAAATATTTTAAACAGCTGTCTGAATTCATACTTGCACATCGCATACGGACTATAAAACTTCTAAAGAAAGGTGTGAAGACCAAGAAAGGCAATATGCTTCTACAGACCAGATTTTCCCTGTCACATACCTTGCTGAAAATATGCTCTTAAAATTAGCAGAAAGCCCAAGTTCAAGCTTCAAAGTGCCCACAGCCACAGACACAGACACAGTAGCTCTAAGCTAAAGATCCCCAAAGGTTATTTTTCTCCGAAGTCAGTCATTTTTCAAAACTAAGATAATGCCAGCTGTTTGCAAATCATTTTCCATCTTTCTAAATCTTTAAATTACATATAACATTAGTAAATACTAAGAGGTTAAGATAAACTGGATGAATTCTGAAGGAAGTCAGACAGTTTGGTTGAGCCAATTTTGGCAGGACATAATTTAGAAAACAAAATATTCAGTCATCTATACATGAAAAGTGTATACATCTATACATAAAATAACCCATTAGATTTCAATTCTAAGTGGCGTAAAGGTAAAACAATCAGACAGAAAATGAATGAGAACCACGAACTCTAAATAGGCATGAAACCTTATGAAAGGTACTTTTCGTTTATAAATAATATATCAAATTTCTCCTTATTAAAATTAGCATATAACCTGAATCTGCTCCTCATCCAAATTCACCAGTGTTACAAAGATGACATTTATAAAGAAGGTAGTAATACGAGTACCTGAATGGAGCACTTACTAAGTATTTCATTTTGTTGTTTTTCATAATTACTTAATTCTCTCAACAACTTGAGGTAAGTACTCTGCTTACCTCCATTTTATAGATGAAGAACTTAATGCTTAGAAAGGTGAATTGTTCAAAGTCACTTTTAAAATTAGCAAGTGGCAGAGCTGATAGCTAAACCTAGATTCTGACCCTTAACCACTATACGACACTCTTATCTCTTAACTACTAAACTGCCTCCCTTCAGACAGGTAGGAAGAAACAAAACCCCACAGAAAATTTCCCCTTTTGTATTTTTTTTTCTGTTGTGTTTGTACGGATCTCAGTGTACCTGAAGTTTAGAATCCAACTAAAACAAACTGTTCCTGGCAAAATATATTAGCTGACAGTGAATAGGGCAGAGAAAGAAGAAAAGAGTTAAGCTAAAAGTAAAACATTCGCTGACACCAGTCTAACATATTTAAATGACTGCCAAAAAATTCTTGTTCTAAAGGCTAAATATAAGTCAGCCAGAGATATTTCAGTGCTGTCCACCATTAAAATAAAAATAATGGCTCTGGGCTGCAGTACCCATACCTAACAAGGCACACATTTATTCAAAGTGAATATCTATATGCAAGGCTCTCAGTTCCTGTATCACTAAACCTGTTTCAAATGATAAAATTCAAAAGGGCGTGAACTTTCCAAAATAATGCCTATAACTAGACTCTCCATCTTAGGGCTGAGATTTCTAACAACCTGAAAACATTTTTTAAAAGCCCTTTGAGTGTATGGGATAGTGGTAAACAATTACATAAATTTTTAGGAGAACCTACTGGAGTTACGTTTTATAGCAGTCTTCTTGCCCTGTGGAATCCTACATATTCTGGAATTATAACTCAGGACTGCAGTTGCCTTGATCAGTAGAGTAGCCTCAATTACTCATTAAGGAAAAACAAAACAAAGGGCAAGACCCCAAGAAACACTACTACTATTTCCATCCCAGTGAGAAACACCATCATTGTATGTCTCTGTTTTTTTTTTCATTTGAGGTACGTTTCACCTTTAAGAGACAAAAGGTCAAACAATGAAGAAATTAAACTGATATTCCAAAGTGTTATTTAATTCCAAAGATAAAGAGAAGTATTTATATTACATACGCTGGAAAATTTCGATACTATTGCTGGACTCTAAGGCAAATTAAAAATAGCACCAGCATTAATGAGATTAATATGCATTCACTGTGTGACTGCATAATGACAAGAGGAAAGTTGGAAATTCCCATACTTCAAAAGGCTACTATCTTGTTGAAAAACTGAAGCTATAATGACTTATTCTAACTAAAAGATCCTTGAAAATTCACCTGACTAAAGCTCTGGATTCTGGAACTTCTAGACTCCCCACTTTACTACAATCTAGTTTAACTACTTTAATAATTCATTAATACTAAATGAGAGTACTACTAAGTGAAAACTGATGCCCATATCTGGGATGCTTGAGAAACACTTGGAACAATTAAGATACCAACATACAAAAATGTCCATTTTCAGGAAAGAGGTAATTCGTCCTGCTCCCAAACATTTATTTCATTGCCCACTCCATCACCATTCTGTTGACACCACACAATTTCACAAAGAACAAACAGGAAAACCATTCAACCAGCAAGTGTTAACTCATAGTAAGTATATCAGTAATACAGCCTGCATTCCAAAACAACGTTATACAAATTAATTTATTTTGATCAGGCTTCTATTGCCATCTGTTTGCATAATAACCCTGCAATTGGTGTAATAGGAACTGCAAACTGATCCATGAACTGGGGACTGATACCTGGAAAATAACCTTGTAGCAGGTTATTAGAAATTTTGCATGCTACCTTGAAACTTGCTTCATTTGTTTGGATGACATCTCATCTGATGTTTCATTTAAAAGAAATCAAAGTCCAACCTCCCAAATTCTAGGGCATATGGCCGGATAAATTACATTGGAATACTTACCTAGAGCTGTGAAATCTGAACCAGATTTAAACAGAGCTGAAGCCAGGAGCTGAAACTGTGGGGTGGGGGGGGAGAGAAAAAAGCAAATTAGCTAGGTAAGCACATTGGAGAAAAAACTCCTATAATTTCGACCATTCATTAGCCACTGGATGTCTCCGCACATGTTGCATAAGTCTATTCACCAAAAAGTGGCAAGAAGAACATCGTATTTAGATTAAACAACATGCTGACTTTTCTGGTGGACTACTATTATCATTTTCCAAAATACTAGACCAAGTCCTGGAATTATTTTATTTTAAAAATATATTAAAGTATGTATTTATTAAGGAACAATAGGTCAACTGAAATATAAAATATTACTCACTACCATATGATCCAGCAATTCCACTCTTGAGTATACATCCAAAGAAAATGAAAACACTAATTTGAAAAGATACATGCACTCCAATGTTCACAGCAGCATTATTTACAATAGCCTGATATGGAAGCAACCTAACTGTCCATCAACAGATGAATGGATAAAGAAGATGTGGTATATATATACAATGGAACACTACTCAGCCATAAAAAAGAATGAAATAATGCCATTTGCAACAACATGGATGGACCTAGAGGGTATTATGCTAAGTGAAATAAGTCAGACAGAGAAAGACAAATACCAGATGTTACCACTTATAAGTGGAACCTAAAGAATAAATGAATGAAACAAAACAGAAAGACTCACAGATAGAGAGAACAAACTAGTGGTTACCAATGGGAAGATGGAAAGGGGTAGGGGCAGGACAGAGATAAGAGGTACAAACTACTATGTATAAAATAAATAAGCTACAAAGATACATTGTACAGCACAGGGAATATAGCCAGTATTTTATAATAACTTTAAATGGGATATAATCTATAAAAGTATTGAATCACTATTTTATACACCTGAAACTAATATAATATTGTAAATCAACTATACTTCGATTAAAGAAAAAGAAAATTAGGGGCTTCCCTGGTGGCACAGTGGTTGAGAATCTGCCTGCTAATGCAGAGGACACAGGTTCGAGCCCTGGTCTGGGAAGATCCCACATGCCACGGAGCAACTAGGCCCGTGAGCCACAACTACTGAGCCTGCGCGTCTGGAGCCTGTGCTCCGCAACAAGAGAGGCCACAATAGTGAGAGGCCCATGCACCGCAATGAAGAGTGGCCCCCGCTTGCCGCAACTGGAGAAAGCCCTCGCACAGAAACAAAGACCCAACACAGCCAAAAATAAATAAACAAACCAATGAACCGACATTAAAAAAAAAGAACGTATGATGTAGAAGTAGCACCACCCTTCAAGGTGGAGAAGAATTCACTTATCTATCACTATCCCTTCTTCCTTTAAAAAAAAAAAAAAAAGAAAAATTACTCATTTGGGAATCTATCACATATAGAGAGACTGATGCCCTGTATATTAGTAAATATGAATTCTCACTTCAAAAATAAATGCATGCTACTGTAAAACACCTGATGTCTCTGTGTAAATCAAACTCTGAGAAAAAAAGCATGGTTATTATGCATAAGCCATCCCTAAATTACAACTTAGATTGGTATTCCATGGTCATATATAATTGTATTGTTATATAATTATAAAGGCTCAAAGGTCTTTTTTACATTGAAAAAATGTTTTAAGTGTTGATTAGATTCCCAGGCTAGCCAGAGTTAGTTTAAATCAGACAATGCAACTGAACAATGACAAAATAAGATAAAACTATTGCATCACTTGTACTTTAACAAATTGGTAAAGAAATAAAAATTTAGAAGAACTATTCATATTTATCTTGAATGAGGATGCTGGAAAACAGGTCAGTTAAAGGAAGGAATAAGAGTATACAAATGAGTTGAATCTCAATGGAGTTTACTTGGCACTTTGCAAGACTTGAGCAGTTCATATCACTGATTCTTCAGGATGTATTTCACACTTGTACTTGTAGCCTTTAAAATTTCAGGTATCAGTCACGATTAATCATCCTTTCAATGTAAGAAACTGGACAAATTAGTTAGGAAAAAAGGGGATAAAAGGAAGAGCTAAAAATATATGAAACTTCTTCATACATTCTGGGTATCAGTCCTCTGTCAGACATATCTACTGCAGATATTATTTGGTCTGAGGCTTGTCTATTTTTATTTTTAATTTTTGGCCGCATGGTGTGGCCTGTGGGATCTTAGTTCCCCGACCAGGTATCGAACCCAGGCCCTCTGCCATGAAACCGTGAAGTCCCAATCACTGGACCATCAAGGAATTCCCTCATCTATTTTTTTTTGATAATGTCTTTTAATGAGTAGAAATTTTAATTTTGTTGAAGTCCAATTTGTCAACTTTTTCTTTTATGATTAGTGCCTTTTGTGTCATGTCCAAGAAAGCTTTGCTTATCCCAAAGTTGTGAAGATAATCTGTTTTCTTCTTAAAGGTTCATTGTTTTGGGTTTTATACTTAGATCCATAATCCATCTTAATTTTTGTGTTAAGAGTGAAATAGGGGTCGATGGGCTTCCCTGGTGGCGCAGTGGTTGAGAGTCCACCTGGCGTTGCAGGGGACACGGGTTCGTGCCCCGGTCTGGGAAGATCCCACATGCCACGTAGCGGCTAGGCCCGTGAGCCATGGCCGCTGAGCCTGTGCGTCCGGAGCCTGTGCTCCGCAATGGGAGAGGCCACAACAGTGAGAGGCCCACGTACCGCAAAAAAAAAAAAAAAAAAAAAAGAGTGAAATAGGGGATGAGATATCCAGTTATTTAGCACTATTTGTTTAAAAAACCTTTCTTTTCCTTATTGGCCTTGGTGCTCTGGTCAAAAAAATAAACTGACTGCATATATATGAGTCTGTTTCTGAACTCTATTCTGTTCTATTGATCTATTTGTCTATCCTTAAGCCAGTACCACACCACCTTGATTACTATGGCTCTATACAGCGTCCTGAAATCAGGTAGTAAGTATGAGACCTCCAACTTTTTCTTTTTTCAAGATTGTTTTAGCTAGTCCAGAGCCTTTGCGTTTTGACTAATTTTAGAATAAGTTTGTCTATCTCCTAAACAACAAAGAAACCCAAACTGACTGGAATATTGACAGTTTTTTTAGAAACTGCATTAAATTATAAACCGATTTGGGGAGAATGGACATCTCAACACTTTTTAGTCTTTCAAACCACAAATGTGATTTATTTCTCCATCTATTTAGGTATTCTTTAATTTGTCATCTAAAAATGCAAACAATTTTACTTCCTCCTTTCAAATCTATATGCTGTTTATTTCTTTTTCTTACCATATCGTACTAGCTAGGACTTCTGGCACAATGCTAAATAGAGGTGTTGAAGCAGACCACCTTTCCTTGTCATAATCTTAGGGGAAAGGGTTTAATGTTTTACAATTAACTATGGTACAGCTGTATGTTTTTCACAGATGCCCTTTATGAGATTTATGATGTTTCCTTTATTCCTGGTTTGTTAAGAATTTTTATCATCAATGGGTTTTGCATTCTGTCAAATGATTTTCTTCACTTATTGAGACGATCTGTGGTTTTTCTCTTTCATTCTGCCAATGTGGTGAAATATACTGATTTTCAAATGTGAAACCAACCTTGTACTCCTAGCATAAACCCCCTCTTGGCTATTGTGCATTAACCTTTTTATATATTGCTGGATTCAATTAACTAAAATTTTCTTAAGAATTTTGTATCTACATTCACAGGGCTATTGGTCTGTAATTTTCTTTGCTTGTAATGTCTTTTTTGGGTTTTTACATCAGAGTTAAGCTGCTTCATAAAAGGATTTAGAAGGTGTTCTGTCTTATTCTGATTTCTACAAATCTATACCAAATTCGCATTTTTTTCTTCCTTAAAGGGTTGATAGAATTTACTGATATAGCCATCCAGGCCTAGTATTTTCTCTCTTGGAAAGTTTTCAATTACAAATTCAATCTCTGTAATTGATATGGAGTTCCTTAAGATTTTCTAATTCTTTTTGTGTTAGTTTTGGTAAGTTGTATCTTTCAAGAAATTTGTCCATTTCATCAAGTTGCTGAATTTGTTGACAAACTTGTTCATGATATCTCCTTAGTACACTTTTAATGTAGGTAGGGTTGTAATGATCTCCCCTTTTCATTTGTGATGCTGATAATTTATGTTTTCATTATTTGTTTCCTTGATAAGTCTTGCTAGAGGTTGACCAATTTTAGTCACTTTTTCAAAGAACAAACTTTTCACTTTTTATATTTTTTCTACTGTTTCCTATTTTACTAATTTCCTATATTCTAGTGAATACTTATTTGGGGTTAATTTGTTGTTCTTTTCTAACTTCTAAGATGAAAGATAAACTTCACTGGCTCTAAACAGAAGGATGGGGAGAAAACTGTTACTTTAACCATCCAATTAAATAAGTGGCACTGCTATGTACTGGCCTAGAGTTTTAACAGGTACTGAGTAAATAGTACACAATCTGAATAAAGTCAGTCCTCTCTCCCCAGCTTCAAACTTGAACATCCAACTATCACTTCAACATCTCAAGCCGGCTGTTTCACAGGCAACTCAAACTGAACATATGCAAAATTAAACTCCTGATTCCAGTCAGGAGGCTCCACCTTCTCATTTCAGTTGACAGTAACTCCATCCTTCTAGCTTTTCAGGCTCAAAACTTTGGAGTCATTTCCTTCAAACCCTACATCCAATCATAAAATTCCGTTGGTTCTACCTTTAAAATATACTGAGGGGACTTCCCTGGTGGTGAAGTAGTTAAGAATCTGCCTGTCAATGCAGGGGACATGGGTTCCATCCCTGGTCCAGGAAGATTCCACATGCCGCAGAGCAACTAAAAGCCCATGCACCGCAACTAGTGAGCCTGCACTCTAGAGCCCGCATGCCACAACTACCGAGTTTACGCACTGCAACTACTGAAGCCTGTGTGCCTAGGGCCCATGCTCCGCAGCAAGAGAAGCCACCTGATGAGAAGCCCGCGCACCGCAACGAAGAGTAAACCCCGCTCGCTGCAACTAGAGCAAGCCCGCGTGCAGCAACGAAGACCCAATGCAGCCAAAAAAGTATATACATACATACATATATATATATAAATATATACATATATATATATAGAGAGAGAGAGAGAGGGAGGGAGGGAGAGAGAATCTGATCTACTTTACTTCTCACCATTTCTATTGCTACTACTTTGCTCTGAGCAACAATCCCCCTTGCTTAGATTTCTACACCTCCCTCATAGTTCTCTTTGCCTCCATCCTTGTTCCCTTTTAGTCTATTCTCAATACAGCAGTCAGAGTGACCTAATTAAAACATAAAGCAGATGATATCACTCCTCTGCATGGACAATACCCTGAACCAGCTCCCTATTCAGAGTAAGAGCCAAAGTCCTAATAATGACTTATGAAGTCATTCATAACCTGTTCTGCCAATCCCTGCTCTTACCTCTTGGACCTCATCTCTGACTGCTTTCACTCTCCTTACCTCTACTCCAGCCACAAGTGTCTCCTTGCTGTTCTAAACAAAGCCAAATACTCTCCATCCCAGGGGTCTCTGTTCTAGCCATCCCTTTGCTAGGAATTATCTTCCCCAAATTATCTACTTAGATCACTCCCTCATATTCTTCAAGTCCTTGTGCAAATCTGACTTCCAAATGAGGTCTATTATGATTATTCTATTTAATACTGCAACTGCCCAATTCTTACCCCATATATATATATATACACACACACACACACACACATATATATATATGTATGTGTATATATATATATTTTAAACGTAGATTTTATTTATTTTTGGCTGCGTTGGGTCTTCGTTGCTGCGCGCGGGCTTTCTCTAGTTGCGGCAAGCGGGGGCTACTCTTCGTTGCGGTGTGCAGGCTTCTCATTGCGGTGGCTTCTCTTGTGGCAGAGCACGGGCTGTAGGCACGCAGGCTTCCATAGGTGTGGCTCGAGGGCTTCAGTAGTTGTGGCTCGCGGGCTCTAGAGCGCAGGCTCAATAGTTGTGGCGCACAGGCTTAGTTGCTCCGTGGCATGTGGGATCTTCCCGAACTAGGGCTTGAACCCAGGTCCCCTGCATTGGCAGGCGGATTCTTAACCACTGTGCCACCAGGGAAGTCCCCTTATATTTTTGATCTCTTTTTAACTTTCCTATAATACTTATCAAATTCTAATGCACGGTATAATTTATTTAATATGTTTATTGTTCCCCCCCACTAGTATGTAAGTACCTCCTGGGCAAGTATCTTGTTTGGTTCACTGGTATATCTATTGTACCTAGAAGAATGCCTGGCATATTGTAGGAACTCTACACAATATTTTAAATAAATGACATCAGTACTTTGGAAGCTCAGTAGAAAGACAATTAATACAAAGTGTGCAATACTGGCTGAAAACTTGTTTTTCTTGTTCCTTCTCTATTATAGAATCCTCTCTGAAAATGGCAGAATCAGTTTAAGCATCCTTTTCTTGGCCCTTTTCTAGAAAAAAATACAATGTTCATAAGCTTTATTATAAGCTCATCACCAATTTAGAACCCATGCTCTGGAGACTGGAAGAAAGCAAAGAACCATTATTAGTTGATAGTCCACCAGCATTTTGCTACTAAAAGACACAATGATGACCCGAAAAAGGGGGAGAAAAATCTAAAATCCACTTCTGGTTGCTGATAAAATCATTTAATATAATGAAAAATTTGTAAAACATACATAGAGAACAAAACCAAGCTACTACAGAAAATGAAGAGCAGTAAGGCCTTTCTCAAAAAGGGGAATGATTTCTTACAATGAAAAGCGAAGATCTATATGCCTCACTAACAGATACTGTAAGTACATATATATACTGGAGCTGTCCCCAAGGGATTTCTTTCCCCAAACGAAATCTGTTCACACGTTTTTAAACAAAAGAATAACCTTACAGACCAGTAATTCTCAATTTTTTAGGTGTGCTTTCAGTTTTCCATTGTAAAAGAGCAGACAGAGGAGACTCTTAGGGTGAGGGTATTGTTCTGAAAAAGCTTCTATAGTGATTCTGATGCTGACATACACATGAATAACATCATTTTTACTAACTTCTACTAGGGTTAAACAACTCTTGATAGATACAGCTTTTCAGAAATGGAGTGGAAGTCTGTGGCATACAAAATCACAATTTGATACTCTTCAGGAAAAGAGAAACCCACTACCAAAATTCTTAAAATGACTGTTTGAACTTGAGATACCTCCCTGTCCTGGACTTTCCTACTAGCTTAGCTTTAAGAGCAAACTGTCTGTTTTCTTTGGCCTACTTGCAACTCACACAGCTGAAATTATTTACTTTGAAATATTTTGTTTTGGTTTGGTTTTAAAAAATAAAAGAAAAATGAATGTTCCGGATTACAGCCATTTTAGACAGACTATGGTGAAAACACAAGAAAATCCATTTATAACTCTCAAATGCATGGTCTAACAAAATGAACATTAACAGACTCTTCACAACTATGTTCAGTTTATAAGCCATAACAGATTAAACCAAATATATTCTGCTACTTGGCAAAATCGTGACAGTTCTCCCTATTTCAAATAGTATCATGAATTGACTGAAGACTCAAGAAAAGACAATTAACTGTCCTTTTTCAGGGGGTTTTAAAATGTGTTCTGCTGATTCTCCACCTACTGAAGGGTTGTAACCAATACTGAGTGAGAGAACTAGGGCTTATTTTCACAGTAGGCAACTATGAAAGAGTATTTCTTTGTTTTGGTGCCAAGGACATGCAGGCTCTTCTGCTTGAAAGTACAATGAACCTGGTACCTGAAAGTCATTCAGTCTGATGCCTGTGTCAATGCTGAACAGAGGAAAACACTGCTTGATGTCGCTATTACAAAGCCAAAGCACAGCAACAGCTAACAGGGAAATAGATGTAAGGAACAGAACTACATATAATCACCAATTCTGAGAATGGAAGGTAAAATGGATTGCAGTTCAGATGTTGCCAGATGAACCATGAACAAGAATAGTTAGCAAAAGGAAGAAGTGACAAAAGGAATCTTAGAAGTTGGAAGAGAGGTTGTAAGACCATGAAACTCATTGCAGGTATATTCACACACTGTGGATACGCAAATATGCCCTAAGAATATTAAATCTTAGAAACAGCTGCTTCCATCCCATGTTATGTATCATAAAAACTGAAAAGTAATGATCTGTTACTAAGTTCTCAAGCTTCGGGGCTACTGATAAACGAATAGTAGCCTATGGTAAAACTGTACTGCTACAACATTCATATAACTAAATATCAAGCCAGCAAAGATTCTACTCCCACCAACCTCTCTTCACTTTCTCCTTACAATAAAGGAGAGTTTTCTTTCTTCTTTTAGGGGGATTTTCGAGTATCAGTAGAAAAAGTTTATACTGAACTTTATGTAACCCTTAAGTAAAGGAAGTATGGAACTATGGCAGAAGTAAAATTTTTCTATTTCCTTTCCAGTACAAAATCTAATGACTACTTAAAACTTTATACCTGAGAATCCTTTTCTGAGTGGATCACAGGTTTTTGTGTGACTTGAATCTTAGATTACCACATGAAAATATGTCTACTCAATTTTTATTTCATCTGCTCTGTACCATTTTTAAGATTTTTAGTGTCATCATATTTTCCTCACTTTCCTTTAAACATCCAAGAGCAAAGTCAACAAATATAAGTTAGAAAGACAATTTTTTAAACGTTCAATTTCTGAAGTTTATTGCCACCTTTACCTCTTTTGTCTCTTCTGGGTCTGAATGATCCACAGTTATATAAAGATCATTTTGTAGATATTTCAGAGCACTAAGGGGATCCATTTGGGCCTTCTCTTCAAACCTAGAAAATGTAAACAAGAATAATTGTCTAGAGTTATGAAAAAACATCAGAAATGTCTTTTAAACCCAGAGTGGAATACTCTGTATCTGAGAAGATATTGTGGATATCTAAAAATCCTGTGCTTAAGAATCCAGAAGTAAGAATACTGACACATATATAAATAGCGTACATGTGGAGTCCCTGGAGATGTAATGGTAATGTCAGGCTGTGGTGCTAGAGACTGGATAAGAGCATTTCCAACCCTCCTCTTAAAACTATAAGCTAAGATTAAATCAACTACAAAACATAGCAAATATGTTAAATATTTTATATAACAGAAGTGCAAAATAGCCAAATATGTTTCATAAAAAAACAAGTAGAGATAAAATAAAAATAATTTCCTAGATTTGTGTCATATACTCTCCACTGGAGGTGTTTAACAGATACTTCAGAAAGTGAAATTAGTTTCTTCTTTTTTTTTTTTGCGGTACACGGGCCTCTCACTGTTGTGGCCTCTCCTGCTGCGGAGCACAGGCTCCGGATGCGCAGGCCCAGCGGCCATGGATCACGGGCCCAGCCGCTCCATGTCATGTGGGATCTTCCCGGACCGGGGCACGAACCCGTGTTCCCTGCAACGGCAGGAGGACTCTCAACCACTGCGCCACCAGGGAAGCCTGAGTATAGTTTCTTTTAATGAGTATCATTAACACTGATTAGATATTTTTAATGAGACTATTTCCATGTCTCAGTAATAACAAAAACTGTAGCAATCATTTATCAATCGTTTGTTTTGTGCTAGACACTGTATCAAGTATCTTACATATATCATTTCATGTATCCTCCCATAACTCTATGATGAGAAGTTTATCATCATTTAAAAAAAAAAAAACAGATGAGGAACTGAGCCTAGTAAATGAACTTGGCCAAGCTAAGACCTAGTAAGTGGCAGAAGTAGAATTAAACTCAAGTGTCTCTGATTCCAAAGCTGAAAGGAAACAAAGGATTTTCTTAAATTAAAAAAGTCTGCTTGGGACTATATATCTATTTAAATAATGATAATTCCTTTTTAATAGCATAATTAGATATGTACTTATTTCTAATAAACTGGTATGCTTTTCAAAATATTATACAGAAAGAAGACATTTAATTTCATTTGGGAAAGGAAAATAGTGAAGAGCCTTTCATAACTGTGTTCAGCTGATGGCATCAATAATTTCCTGTCTTTAGAGCTAATCTCAGTGATAGGGTACCTGGAGGGGCAACGACTGGCAAAATATTAGTTTTCTTGTACCAGATAGTACCCTGATTGTCAGCCAGTCTTACAACCCTCAGATGAGAGTCTTAGGTCCATGTTACTCTACCATCTTGTCCACAATGAATTAGACCAGAGTTTTGGCACCTGAGCCAAAAGCAATCGTCTTGAGCTTGGTGAGCAATTTTTAAAGTGGCCTGGCAGAATTCTTTCCAATAGGGATACGCTCTCTAGGGAACTTTCTGTAAGAAGATACTCTCTTAGAGAATCTGAATGTGAGATACACAAGGACACAAAAAATATACAAAACACAGAAGGCAATAAGCAGAAGATATGAGATGACATATTCCTTCTCTTCCTATCCTTCTCTCCCTTCCTTCCTACTACCTAGCTACCTAGCCACCTACCGAAGCCATAAGAGAAAGCAGAGTCAGGAAGTAGAACAGGAAAAGTAGACAGAAAGAAGCAGAAAGAGAGAGGCTCAGTTACAAGGAAAGCTACTTCAGTAGCTTCTAGCTATTAGAATTGTCTCAGTATCCTAAACAATTCTCCACCAGGCCTCACTGTTCAAGTGCTGAGGAAGCACCTTAATTCTCTGGATATTCTCATAATAAATTCTTTTTCAGTGAGATATCCTAAGTATGTCTTTATCCTTGTAACCTGATAACTTAACCAACACACACCTACTGTACTATTAAATAAATCCAGCAAAGGGATCCATTTTCCTGGAAGGTGTGTTCTCTCTTTCCTTTTTTAAGCTTTTTTGTTAGCCCACAAAAACTTACTACTGGACTTGTGTCTGCAGTCTAAAATTATATTTCAGCCAACAATTCTGCCCTCTACCTAAAGGAACAAGGAACTAATCATATTTAAATTTTTTTCTTTTGCCCCTTTCCACCCCCAAATCATCAATATATTTGGAAACTTGAATGCTATACGAAAAAACAGTGGCATTTTATTTTCTGTATTATGTGGCACCATTAAGAACAAAGACACTTTCTTGGCATTCAATATACTTCTCTCCCTTCAAATTTATATTTTAACTAAAATTTATACTTTAAAATTTATATTTTAACTAAATAGTAGCAAATTTCAAAGGTTGATTATTTGCCCAATCACACAAACTTGCTACCTTTCAACTTCAGTCACTTTATTTCATGAATCATTCTCACACTCACAAGACCTGCTAGTCTTTCATAATGTAATTAAAAATTTAAATAATTTGTTACTGATTATTTTCCTTATCCACTTTCATTTTTCACTTTGTGCCTTTACTAGCACAAGTCACTAATGATGTTTTGTACTTAAAACATGAAACTTAAAACATGCCATAATATATATTTCAGATTCCCATAAACTGTCATTTCACCTGTCCACTGACAGATTTTTAAAGGAGAAAAATGACTGCCAAAGATCAAAAATAATACTTCTTAGGATAGGTTGGTTGTGGGAAAATGAATAATTCTACTTACTTCCAGAAGGAATGAAAATTAACTTTCTGGAGGGCAACGTATAATTCATCAAGTCTATCGTTATCCTACAGAAATTTTGATAGGGGTGCATATGGAAGTATATAATAATATTAACTACAGTGTTATTTATAATTGCAAATAAGTTGGAAATAAGCTAAATATTCAACAAAAGGAGACTAGTTAAGTAAATTACACAGAATAGAACACTATGTAGCCATTATAATTATGATTTGTATTTTTATTTTTTAACATGGTAATAAGATGTTTATAATACATCACTCATTAAAAGACATCAGATTCAAAGCAAGATGATCCTTATTTTTTAAACAAAAATTCTATTTGTGCACATAAAATTCAAGGGATACACACCAAAATATTATTTTTGAATGGTGGGATGAGGGATGATTCAATTCTTTGTGGTGGGGAGAGAGGACTTTTTTTTTATTAACCATGGATTACTTTTCTAATTAAAAGCCAGAGGAAAGGGCTTTCCTGGTGGCGCAGTGGTTGGGAGTCCGCCTGCTGATGCAGGGGACATGGGTTCGTGCCCCGGTCTGGGAGGATTCCACATGCCGCAGAGCGGCTGGGCCCGTGAGCCATGGCGCTGAGCCTGCGCGTCCGGAGCCTGTGCTCCGCAACGGGAGAGGCCGCAGCGGTGAGAGGCCCGCGTACCGCAAAAAAAAAAAAAAAAAAAAAGCCAGAGGGAAGTGTTTATAAAGTAAGTTCGAATTCTTTACATACAGCACTAGACAACCTTCTTTAATCTCTAGTGGACTTTTGGTCAGGAAATTTTTTTTGAAAGCTCAACTCAACATTCTAACTATAGTTGTTGTATCTGAAGTAGGAAAAAAAAAAAACATTATGATTTCCCCGAATTTGTCTTATTGTCTTATTTGTCTTAACCTTTTAAAACAAAGTTTAAAGTTTTTTTAAACTTTTAAAAACAAACTTTAACATTAAGTACCAAGGAATAATATTTTAGCAACGTAAACATTAGCTGAAGGTACCTCAAGCTTAAATCTTGTTAATAAGACAGAATTTATCTCTTGCCATCCAGCCAACGTGACGATTCAGACCTTTTCTCCTATAGATTCTATAGAAAATACTCTTTAATTATTCATAGTAATAACAAAGTAACAGAAGCAACTAGCTTTTGTTATCAATTTATCTCTCAAGCACAACTTGTGAAAGCAGAGAGAGAAATAACAAGCAAACATGATATGATAAAGGAACACAAACCTAACATACACCTACAGAGATTTTTATTTATTTATATTCTATATAAAATATAATACGTAATTATATACTAAACATATAAACACACATGTGTGCATGTCTGTGTATATACCGATGTGTACGGGGTGGTGGTGGTGGTGAAGTGGTAACTCTGGAGTCAGAATACACAGCATCAAAGCCCGGCTCTGTCACTTACAGCTGAACAACCTTAGGTCAGTTATACAACCCACTTAAAAACGCTTCCATTTCTTCTTTTATAAGAGAGTAGTAATAACAGTACCTACTCCACTGTCTTATTGTGAGAATATGCAGGATCTAGCACACAAAATTGCTCATAAATGGTACCTATTATCATCATTAAAAGCTAAACTCCTCTCCCTCCAAATTGTAAATTTTTATTACGATCTAACACTACCAGTAACCAAAGGGATAGATGTATTTTTCTACATTTTTCAGCTTATCACCTGCTAAGGCTAAAAAGCAAACATGACTGAGGAGACATATGAAAATGTTTGATTACTTGATTTTGCAATTAAATGGCAAAAGTAATGATGTAAAGCTATAATCATATTTGAAGTTGTATTCTGAAATATCAAATTATAAAGAGATTATTTACTCAACTATATCATCACATTCACTGTTAAGAGAGTTATCAACAGGTCAGTCACATGCCAATAATCTTCATATGCCAATCATCTAGAACTGATATAATCTGTAGTGGTTAGGCCTTGAGTTACTTGAAGGTAGGTTCATCACGTTCATAGAAACTTTTTCCATTAACAGCTGCAAAATATCCTTGCTCTATCTTTAATAATTTTTAGCATCAAGATCTATCTTCACTTTGTACCATCCTTTGAAAGAAGAAAGCAAAAATAAGGAGAACAGGGCATTTACAAAAGTCATGATCTTCATAGTACTTACAGTGTCATGTTACTAAATTGCCAAAGACAGAGTCACATCTCCAAAGCTTAGCTGATAATGCTAAATAAAATAAAACCAACAATAGCTGATAATGCTAAATAAAAGTTTTCAGTGATTTATTTTTATACCTGTGTTTTCTTATGAGGTACTTGCAATGCCTCAGTAAGTAATCTTTTGAAGGCCTACACAATTTCAGTGACCAGAAGTCATCTAATCTCATCTTTGGGGAGCAAGATTTTCCTGGATTCCCACCAAATAAATAATGAACCTGTAATAAATAAAACAAACCAGATTTTAAAAACATGCATGCATACTCAAGAAACTACGAAAGTCAAAGTAAAATTTCTTCATTTTGGTAGTAGTGTGTAACAAGTAACTTCTTTAGCTTTACTAAAGACTAAAACATTATTACATGTCTACTAAAGGCTGCTTCTGCTTTTTCTCAAGTTTCCATTTTACTTTAAAGTACTGTGACTACTTCCCTAAATAACATTTTCTATTAAAATAAGTTGTATCACCACAGTTACACTGACAATGGAAGACATAAAACAAAAGCAATGATAGTAAGAAGCTATTCCAAGATACTGAGTTTGCTTAGGGCAACAAATAATGGGGATTATCAAGTTAATCAAGTGTTGATCGTAATAAAAAATGGTATCTTTTAAAAAACTGACACACAAGTTGAATCACTGAAGGTCAACAGTAACTAGAAACTTTAAAAATTTTAGCATCTTACTTTTGCTTTAGCCTTAATGCTGAATATTTTTAAATGGCATATATGATTTGTGAAATAACTTTTAAAATATTTTTCTATTATTCAATTAATATCAAATAAGAAATGTAAAAGGAATACTACAATGATTTCACTATTATAATTACAGCTTTAGTAATATTCTGTACTCAAAGTGTTAAAGCAGTTCTTGAAAATTTTGAAAACATTTATAACCAGTAGTGTTATACAACAGAGATATTATTTATTTCTGTCCTATAGATGGAAATTCACTTATCCTTTAATTTGGGAGACTCTCAGAGAAAGGGCTTTTATTTACTCCCATGGTATCTTTTACCTAAAGTTCTCAAATGATAGAGGATTTAAATAATCATCTATGGCCTAAACAGAAAGAATACAGGTTCTGTCAGTAATTTACTATGTAATCTGAGCCCAATCATTAAACATGTAAAATTTAAGGGAGAAATAGCTAAAGAAACCACTCTGAACACTTAGGGACACTAAAACTTCAGAATTCAGGACTGTTTTCATAGGCTGATGGAACAGATTATGTCAATCATAGATTGGAAAAATAAAGATAAAAAGACTTCTTACACAATGGGAAAATCTAAAATCAGGAAGTTATATATACCTTTTCATATCATGGAAAAAGGTATACAAGTGCTGAAAACTGTACATCTTCTACTTGAATATTCATATTGTATTGACAGAAACAACAGGCCATGCTATGTATCAGATCTATGCAGCTAAGAAGCAGCAACCACTGACCATTTTCATAAGAAAAGTGTCAGGAACTGTGGACTATGCAAAAATGTTTATTCTCTTAAGGAATTTTAGGGACAAGGTGATATCAAATGTCTGCTACGTATTCTAGTAAATGTCAGTCATTTTTATTCAAATCTACTTAAAAATAATCAGAAACATATATTTTGAGATTCTTTCCAATTGTACATCACAGAAAGTTTACAGGTCAATGTAGTTAGTATACCTTGTGTAACTCATCATATACAAGCTGATGGGCAAATCTTGGACATGGTTCTTCCTCCTGAAGACTTTTACTTGGATTATCCTTTGCAGCTTGATCATTCTTATAGACGCAAGACCTGAAAGACATTGCTTTTAAGGCATTCTATCTTAGAAAACTAGCAGCACACATAATGTTAATACAATTGTAGCAAGCAAATTAACGCAATGTCTAATTACAAACAAAAAATTATAAATTTGTTCACATCAAATCTTAAAAGTTCTGGTCACCCTCATAAAATAATCTGAATTTGTTAGAACTGAGTTCTGAAGTTCTTTAATGTCCATCAAAAATCTCACTCAAGAACAAACTACTTCGTGTTATGAAACAGGATCAGCATATATGAAGGCTTAAACCAACGGCTGAAAGAGTGATATCACATTTATCTATTCACAATAAAAAAGCTCACAACAGACTTCTTTCATTCTTACTGTAAATAAATGTCTTATTTAGAAAATAATAAATTCCTTAGCTGCTGAGCACCACCCTCCATTACTGAATGGAGGAAGTTCTCTGAAGTTCCTCTGTTTTGGAGAATATTCAATTATGTAGTAATCACAGAACATTAGAGCTAGATCCTCTAGGTCAGTATTTTTTGTTTTTTTTTCCTGCGGTACGCGGGCCTCTCACTGCTGTGGCCTCTCCTGTTGCGGAGCACAGGCTCTGGACGTGCAGGCTCAGCGGCCATGGCCCACGGGCCCGGCTGCTCCGCGGCATGTGGGATCCCCCCGGACCGGGGCACGAACCCGTGTTCCCTGCATCGGCAGGCAGACTCTCAACCACTGCGCCACCAGGGAAGCCCTAGGTCAGTGTTTTTCAAAGCAAAATGTTCAGCAGTTCTGTGAGTTCCTAGTTTGAAAATGCTAAATAATAATGCTCCCCACCTTGCTCTAGTCAAACTGCTTCATTTTATAAAAACTAAGAAAAGACCTGGGAACATTAAAAATACATGGTTCTCAAGTTTACACAACTACTTGGTAGCAAAAGCTAGACTAAAATACAATTCTCTTGACTCTCAGACAAAGAAACATTTACTAATTGAAATAATTCAGCGGTAAAATCCATTTGCTGAACATCACTGTATACACAGGCACCAGTACTGATTTTTCCACTCCCCAATATTGATATTAAAATGTATGACATCACAAATTAACATAAGCCTTCCATCTCTCTCTTCTTTTGAATAAACCAACAACCTCAAATAAATGTTACACTGTGACTGCAGTACAGACAAGAACTACTTACCAACTATTCCTTACAATGTCATAAATCCAGAATGAATTTCTGACATTTTCTTCCCTCTTTTCCTTGTCTTTGCTGAGTCCAGATAAGACATGTATTTCATTCAGTTCTGGATCAATGGTTGCTCTCTGTGTGAATCCTGTCATTGGAACTATAAATTGAAAGAGAAAATAAGATGACAGTATTAACATTACTTAACAGGTTAGTACTACTCTATAAAAGATCACTTCATCCTTACCCTGCTCTACTTGTGTCCACAGCACTTACCTTCTAACAGACTACATAACTTTTATATTAAACAATAATCAGTTGTTTCTTGCCTTCTCCCCACTCAAACGTAAACTCTATAAGGGCAAAGGTTGTTTGGTTCACTGTTTTGTTCCCAGTGCCTAAAACAATTGCCTGGCATATAATAGTTACCCAACTATCTGCTGAAATAAATGAATGCTAACTACCAGAATGGAGTTAGAAGGAGGAAAGAGATAGAAAGAGGTATGCAATGTAATCATTTTTATTGAGGAAAAGGGCAATGCTTTATTTAACTGATTTATTATCTGGGTCAGCTCTAATTTAATAGCAGAGACAAAATATTCAAATCTCGACCAAGAAAAACAAAAATTTGACACGCCGGTTTGTTCAATAAGGTCAAAGTCATCTAAAATACCTGTTCAAGACCTACAATGAAATGACATAATTTCCAAGAAAAATAAAATAAAATATTTGGGGCTAAAATATGCCATTTTGTTTTCCTGAGTGGCTCGAATTCCCCAGAGTTAATTTTCTAAGAAAATATTTTATTTCCTGAGAAATCCATTAAATGAGCGATGGTCATTCGGCATTATCCAGTAATTTGTAAAACACTGATATAGCAAATGCAAATTTTCTCACTATTATTACTTGGAAATATTAGTTGAAATATAATTTTATGATTCACAACATACTTGCCACAGATCTAAAAACAATGCCACTGTTTCAACACTACATTTCTTTTATACACGAACAATTATCATATACTGAAAAAGCTACACAAACATCAGATTGAAGTAAAACATTTCAATCAATCCAGAATACTATGGGAGGAGATGCTAACCACATTGATATTTATTCATCTTTACCTACTTTAGCAGGGCCAAATGATGCAATATGTATTTTTTCCTAGTTTAATTCATGGGTCCTTTCACATTCATATTCAATAAATTTGTCTGGAACATTTTAGAGACTATCCAAATGCATCCCACAGTAAATATATTAAAAAATTATACACACATATATAACACAATACATAATTTGTATGCATCCATACACAAATACATTTATCTTTATATTTATTTATTTATTTATTTGCGGTACACGGGCCTCTCATTGCGGAGCACAGGCTCTGGACGCGCAGGCTCAGCGGCCATGGCTCACGAGCCCAGCCGCTCCGCGGCATGTGGGATCTTCCTGGACTGAGGCACGAACCCGCGTCCCCTGCATCGACAGGCAGACTCTCAACCACTGCGCCACCAGGGAAGCCCACAAATACATTTATCTTTATACACACACATCAACCTAATCTTAACAATAACCTCAACCCTCATAATACATAGTCTTTAGTGGTTATGTAAAGCCTGGTATTTTCTAATTAAGCCTTGGTAAACTTTCAAAAGTACCCAGGTTCTGACCTCTGTTCCTGAGATAACCTTGGAAGAAAGATAAAACAGTAAAGAAATGAAATCATTTTCATTAGTTGTAGAAGTGGAGGACATAACTGCCTAAATTTATTGCACTTAAATTTCTTCATCCCATGTAGAATTCTATAACATGGGTTGACAAACTATGGATTGATCTGACCTGCCTAGGGTCAAATCAGGCCTCAGTCATTCATTTACATTTTGTCTGTGGCTGATTTCACCCCACAATAGCAAGGCTGAGTAGTTGCAACGACAATAATTACATCTGGCTCTTCATAGAAAAAAATTGCTAACCCCTATTCTATAATCTTTTAAAATGCAAATATGAGAGATGTATGACTTATTATAAATGAATGCAACAAACTGCTTACCTAAAATAAGGACCCATTTAAATACCTTAAATAAGGAACCGGAAATTTCTGAGTGGAATGGAAATCCGTGCAGAGGGAAAGAGATTTTTGAATTCTATAAAACGGGGCTGGGTCACCGAGAGGAGAATAAAGGAGTACTGGGCTAGGGGAGGCATGTGAGAATGTTACATGCTTTCTCTTCCATACTGTCACATTTTACCTAGAAGCAGCTTTGTAGCAGAAGAGAAAAATGACAAGTGTTGCTTCTCAAAAATGAAAGCAGTGGGCAGGTTTACAATACTCAGGGAGGTAAGACTACCATGTTTATAACATCTGTACTATAAGAATTATAAAAAATTACTTTGATTATAAAGCAGATTAGAAAGTATACACGTCCCATTTCTTTGATCTTTCATATACAATATGCCTTTTACTCTGCGTAATGTTGACTTTTGCCTCAAAGTTACACATTTAAGTCTTTTATTGGCTTTTCAAACAGCTTTACAGAATATCATTCACATACCATATAATTCACCTATTTAAAGCATACGGCTTGGGTTTTTTTTAGTATATCCACTATAAAACCATCATCACAATCTAATTTTAGAATATTTTCATTACTCCAAAAAGAAACCCTGTACCCATTAGCAGTCATTCCCCATCCCCTTTCACATCTCCCCACAAGGTCACTGCATCATTTGACATGTCTATCAACAATGCAGCATAGACAGGCAAAGTGAGAGGCTTGTGAGATACATAGATCAATTAGGAAGCTGTTAACAGTGCAATGGTGTGGACTGGACGAAGGCAGTAAGGAAATATTAATAAAGAAGCACGATTTCCATCAGCAAAAAAAAGGGAGGAGATGTTATGTCAAAAGTACAAAAATCTCTGGACTGGCTTAACAGAGACCAAGCTTGGAGCAGAAACTTGTGAAAAATAAGAGTAAAAATGTTTCACTGGGGGGCTTCCCTGGTGGCACAGTGGTTGAGAGTACGCCTGCCAATGCAAGGGACATGGGTTTGTGCCCCGGTCCGGGAAGATCCCACATGCCATGGAGCGGCTGGGCCCGTGAGCCATGGCTGCTGAGCCTGCGTGTCTGGAGCCTGTGCTCCACAATGGGAGAGGCCACAACAGTGAGAGGCCCATGTACCGCAAAAAAAAAAAAAAAAAAAAAAAAAAGTTTCACTGAAACTTTTTCGAGG
The DNA here is from genome assembly GCF_963455315.2 of Globicephala melas. Lineage (NCBI taxonomy): Eukaryota > Metazoa > Chordata > Mammalia > Artiodactyla > Delphinidae > Globicephala > Globicephala melas. The sequence goes on from NC_083322.1 coordinate 20,970,384, forward strand.
TATCCAAATATTTTACTCTAAGAATATTCAAATGTACAATCTCTCAGGACAGAATTTTTATTACTCCTTAAGTTTACATACCCTTACAAATATAATTTTTATTGCATACTAATGACAAGGAAAAACGTTTATATATATGTGTGTACGTGAATTGAAGAAACATAAAAGAACATACACCAAAAGATAAATAATAGTTATTGGAGAGGGGGAAGTTAGGACATTTTCACTTTCTATTATAGAATATGAAAAGTTTCAATATATATTGATTTTATAGTTACAAGAAAAGAAGAAAAATCTAAACCAAAATACAGAAAAAAAATACATCTGGGTCTAAATACTGGGGACTATTAGTAATAAGTGAAAAATTCTCACACATCCTCCCAAATTTCTCATGAACAAAATTTTACATTAATATTTGGAATGCTGTTATTTAGATGGAAAGGGAATTCATAAAATTGTCAAAAGACAGTTTTACTGGCACTAAAAACAACGTTTTTAAATCATTTAGTTGCAAAACTAAAACTAGGTATTAAAAAGTATTTTTGATTTTTTTCTCTAAAATATAAAAATGAAAACTTACATCTGAAGAGTTCCTAAAGATCAGGGGGTTAATTCAAACTTACACTGTATGTATCCATGTTAATGGCCTTCTGTGTAAATTTTACAAATTGGACTTAAGTTTAATTCCTATTTCTACTCCATTCCACATACAGTAACAATTTAAAAAACATTTCAATACATAAACCAATAAAAATAATTTTTCCCTCTGATTTGAAAAGATACATGCACCCCAATGTTCACAGCAGCACTATTTACAATAGTGAAGACATGGAAGCAACCTAAATGTCCATCAACAGACGGAAGGATAAAGAAGACATGGTGTGTGTGTGTGTGTGTGTGTGTGTGTGTGTGTGTGTGTGTGTGTGTGTGTGTGTGTGTGTGTGTGTGTGTGTGTGTGTGTGTGTGTGTAAAATGGAATACTACTCAGCCATAAAAAAGAATGAAATAATGTCATTTGCAGCAACATGGATGGACCTAGAGATTACCACTAAGTGAAGTCAGAAAGAGGAAGACAAATATCATACATCATCACTTATACGTGGAATCTAAAATAAGATACAAATGAACTTATTTACAGAACAGAAACGGACTCACAGACATAGAAAACAAACTTATGGTTACCAAAGGAGAAGGCAGGTGTGGATAAATTAGGTGCTTGGGATTTGCAGATACAAACTACTATATACAAAATAAACAACAAGGTCCTACTGTATGGCACAGGAAACTATATTCAGTATCTTATAATAATCTATAATGGAATCACTTTGCTGTACCAGAAACTAACACAACATTGTAAATCAACAGTACTTCAATAAAAAAATAATAAAGTTTTTCATATCTACCTTCAAAAGCAGTCTGGATTTCTCCAAGAAACTATTAAAAATGTCCATTTTCTGTAATACTCTAAATCTAATGTGTTATCTCCTTTGTAAACAGAAGGAAAAAAACCCCCATTTTTCACTTTAAATGAAGATTTTATGCATTCTTATTAAAGAAAATTAAAATGTAAAAAATTACATGTACACATGCATCAAAGAATTATGGTCTAGCCCTAGTAGGCATTTTAGACTTGAATTTTTACTACTGACAGAAGCTGCTTATGAAATCTAAAGGTTGGGGCTTTTGGTTTTAGACAGAAAACTAAACATTAACTACATTACCCCTCTTTCCCATCATCCCGCTTGAATTGGCAGAAACAATATTCTAGCAAAAAGAAAAACAAAAAAAAAGGTCTAGAGAAGAAGAAAGTATGTCAAGAAAGTATCAATAGATAAGAAATTTTGAGGAATCTTGAGAAATAGCAGTTGGGGTTATACTGACAGGAAATCACAGCCAAGGAAAAGACAGCCCAACTCACCAGAGATAAAAGATGGAAAATTTCAGAATAAGTCATCAAATACAAAAAGCAGGAGTAGACCTTGAGAAGCACTCCTGTGGGAGAGCTTCTAATAAGGACACAGGGTTCTATTCTCAGTTTACGCATCCTATAAAAAAGCCTGCATGTACCATGCATTTATACAAAACCCTCAGTCAGTGTCTGATTTAAGGGAGAAGGCCACTGGGAAAAAGAGACATACAATGCACAGGAAACCACTGTCAACTACCTTTCTTAACTGATACATAAACTTATTCATAAATTTTAATATTTAGACAGGAATCATGTGACAATATGAGAAAAAAATCAGCAATGTAAGGAGGGACCTAGATGAACAAACAGAACAACAGGAAAAGATAAATCATAGAAAAGAACAGAACTTAGAAGAAAGAACGCAAACTCATTATCCTTGTAGAGAGTGAAGAGAACATTACATGTGTAAAACAAAAATAAGCTTCCTTAAAAAGAAGCAGAGTATGGAAAGATATTAAAAAACTATGACAAAAAAATGAAATAACAAAATGAAAATAAAATGTGCACAGTTAAAAACAAAGTCAGTCATCTCAAGATAAAATTGATAAATTACCAAATATATAGCATAAAGATATAGAAATTATGATAGAAATGTTAAGAGATACAGAGGATAAAGCCATTGAAGTAAAAACTTTGTCTGAAAAGAGCACCAGAAGGAGAAATGAAATAATGTAGAAGAAGGAAATAAAGAAAATTTCCCTGAATGGAAGAAAAACAGTGGGTGTCCTGTTTGAAAGAGCCTGGGGCACTAAGCACGTTTTATTAAAAAAAAAAAAAGGTGGGGGGGCTTCCCTGGTGGCACAGTGGTTGAGAATCTGCCTGCCAATGCAGGGGACACGGGTTCGAGCCCTGGTCTGGGAAGACCCCACATGCCACGGAGCAACTAGGCCAGTGAGCCACCAACTACTGAGCCTGCGCATCTGGAGCCTGTGCCCCGCAACAAGGGAGGTTGCAACGGTGAAAGGTCCACACACCGCGATGAAGAGTGGCTCCCGCTTGCCACAACTAGAGAAAGCCCTTGCACAGAAACGAAGACCCAACACAGCCAAAAATAAATAAATAATAAATTAATTAAAAAACAAAAAACAACTAGCTTGGCTATTAAAAAAAAAAAAGACTTTATATACATATCTCCTAGTGAAACTTCAAAAATTCAGGAATTAAAAGAAAATTCTAAAAGCTTCTATGGAGGGGAAAAGTAGGTTATTATATACAGAGGAATAAGTATCTAACTAACATTAGACCTTTTATCAGTAACAAAGAATGCTAGAATACAAAATGGAGTAATAACTTTAAAATTCCTTGGAATATAAAAAGATATGGAACTAAAATTCTATTTCCTGTTAAACTAGCAACCCCAACAATGAGGTCAACATAAAAGAACTTTTGGATCAGCAGAAATATTAAAGTTCATATCAATGACTGCATCTGAAAAGATTCTTTCAGCAGCTATTCCAACAAACAAAAATGAATCCAAGGTAAAGAATGACCTGGGATGTAAGAAATACTGGCAGTGATATATGACACAGGAAAAGAAAAGGAAGTTTGAAAGAAAATAAAGACCCATTAGGTCTTAAGCCTTGTATAAGACATTTTGGAATGAAAAAGTTTTAATAATGCAGAACATGTTCTTCTCTGTAAGTCCAATCACAACACCTGAATTTATACGGTGCCCCATTCCCCTCCCCCATCATATTTTCACTGCTTAGAATTTTGTTTGTCTTCAGTCAACAATAAACTTCCTCAAGGTAATTTGATCACCACCTCTCACTTCTAGATTTCTCATGAATCTTGCTTTCAAATGCGTTTCCAATATGGGTTTTCATATTGAAAGCTTCGAGGCAAAAATACCTGATAATATTTTATTTTATCCTTGTATGAAAGTTAGGAGGATATAAATTGCTTGGTTCAAAGACATTTTCCTTGAGTATTTTTAAAGTTTACTATTTTCTTCCATTCACTATTGCTGTTGAGCTGATACCTAGCTCTCTATCTTCTTGTTCCCTGCAGGTCATCTGCTCTTTGTCTCTGAAATCTTTCAGAATTTCCTTTATGTCTTTAATATTCTTAATTTTACTTTAATAAATATGCCTAGGTATGTGTTTCTCCTTATTTTTCCCATTTAGCATACTACACGCCCTCTCACCAGTCTGAAGCCTTTCACCTTTTCTGAATTCTAGGAAATTTACCTCTTATTTCATCAATTATTTCAACTTCTTAAATTTTCATTTTTGTCTTCTCCTGGAATTGCTGTTATGACGCGCAGGCTCAGCGGCCATGGCTCACGGGCCTAGGCGCTCCACGGCATGTGGGATCTTCCAGGACCGGGACACGAACCAGTGTCCCCTGCATCGGCAGGCGGACTCTCAACCACTGCGCCACCAGGGAAACCCAATGATTCTTTGTTTTCTGATATTGAGTTGTATGAGCTGTTTGTATGCTTTGGATATGTATGCTTCTCCATATCCTTTTCTTTTTTTTTTTTACATATACAAGTATCTATTCTCTTTCAAATTCTCTTCCCATTTAGGTTATTACAGAATATTGAGCAGAGTTCCCTGTGCTAAACAGTAGGTCCTTGTTGGTTATCTATTTTAAATATAGCAGTGTGTACATGTCAATCTTAAACTCCCAATCTATCCCTCCCCACCACCCTTCCCCTCTGGTAACCGTAAGTTCATTCTCTAAGTCTGTGAGTCTGTTTCTGTTTTGTATATAGATTCACTTGTATTATTTTTTAGATTCCACATATAAGTGATATCATATAGTATTTGTCTTTGTCTGACATTTCACTAATCATTATATTCTCTAAGTCCATCCACGTTGCTGCAAATGGCAATAATTCATTTTTACGGCTGAGTAATACATACACATACATACACACACACACACACACACACACACACACACACACACACACACCCCACATCTTCTTAGGCCAATCATATGTTGACAGGCACTTGGGTTGCTTCTATGTCTTGACTATTATAAATAGTGTTGCTATGAACATTGGGGTACATGCATCTTTTCAAATTAAAGTTTTTGCTTTTTCCTGATATATACCCAGGAGTGGGATTGCTGGATCCTATGACAGTCCTATTTTTAGTTTTTTAAGGAACCTCCATACTGTTTTACATAGTGGCTGCACTAGTTTACATTTCGCCAACAGTGCATGAGGGTTCCCTTTTCTCCACATCCCCTCCGTTTGTTATTTGTAGACTTTTTGATGATAGCCATTCTGACAGGTGTGAGGGGATACCTCATTGTGGTTTTGATTTGCATTTCTCTAATAATTAGCAATGCTGAGCATCTTCTCATGTGCCTGTTAGTCATCAGTATGTCTTCTTTGGAAAAATGTCCATTCAGGTCTTCTGCCCATTTTTTGACTGTTTTTTTTTTTTTTTTTGCGGTACGCGGGCCTCTCACTGTTGTAGCCTCTTCCGTTGTGGAGCACAGGCTCCAGACGCGCAGGCTCAGCGGCCATGGCTCACGGGCCCAGCCGCTCCGCGGCATGTGGGATCCTCCCGGACCAGGGCACGAACCCGTGTCCCCTGCATCAGCAGGCGGACTCTCAACCACTGCGCCACCAGGGAAACCCAATGATTGTTTGTTTTTTGATATTGAGTTGTATGAGCCGTTTGTATGCTTTGGATATTAACCTCTTGTTGGTTGCATCATTTGCAAATGTTTTCTCCCATTCCGTAGGTCGTCTTTTCGTTTTGTTGATGGTTTCCTTTGCTGTGCAAAAGCTTTTAAGCTTGATTAGGTCCCATTTGTTTATTTTTGCTTTTATTTCTTTTGCCTTGGGAGATTGATCTAAGAAAATATTGCTACGATTTATGTCAAAGAGTGTTCCACTTATGTTTTCTTCTTGGAGTTTTACGGTGTCATCTTACATTTAGGTCTTTAAACCATTTTAGTTTATTTTTGTATATAGATGAGTTTGAGTTTATTTTTGTATGAGGCAATGTTCTAATGTCATTATTTTACATGTAGCTGTCCAACTTTCCCAACACCACTTGTTGAAGAGACTGTTTTTTCTCCATTGTATATTCTTGCCTCTTTCCTTGTAGATTAATTGACCATTAAGTACGTGGGTTTATTTCTGGGCTCCCTATTCTGTTCCATTGATCTATATGTCTGTTTTGTGCTAATACCATGCTCTTTTGATTACTGCAGCTTTGTAGTATAGTCTGAGGTCTGGAAGGGTTATACCCTCTAGCTTTGTCCTTCTTTCTCAGGATTGCTTTTGCAATTCTGGGTCTTCTGTGGTTCCATATAAATTTTAGGATTATTTTAGAACTTCTATTATTTTACCTGAACCTGGGTTTCTACCACTCATTATTTGCTTTTTGTAAAATTCCAACTAGCTTTTGACACTCAGTGATGTAGTACTTACTGATCTATCTCAGTTACATTAAGCCACAAAGAATTCATCTCACTGAATAGATCAACCACAATTTATTTAACTGGTTACCTATTGGTGGATAATTAAAGTTGTTTCCAGATTTTTTAATTTTGCAAACAATACCACAATAAGTATCTCTGTACAACTTATTTTTTATGCATCTGTACAAGTATGTAAGTAGGATAAATTCCTTGAAAAAAATGCTTGGTCAAAGAGTATATGTATTTTATATTTTACTAGATATCAACATTCAATGAGTGACCTTTTAATTTACATTTAAAAAATTTTTAAAACGAATGAAGCTGAGCATCTATATAGAAGTAAGTTTGCCAGCTATTTGAATTATTTTTTTCTTTGAACTACCTAGTTATGTCGTTTGCCATTGTTCTACTAGAAAATTACTCCTTTTTTTTATTGATTTGTAAGAGTTTTTTGTTTATATAGTAGGATATTAACCTTTGTCTCAGTTGCTATTTTGTCATTTATTATTTGACATTTAAGTATTTTTCCATATAAAATCTTTTAATTTGCAAAAAATCAAACTAAATCTCTTTCTTTATAACTTCTGGGTTTTGTGTCATATTTGGAAAGGTCTCCCAATCCTCAATTATTCAAAACAATTAGACTTATTATTATTTTTGTGGTACGCGGGCCTCTCACTGTTGCGGCCCCTCCCATTGCGGAGCACAGGCACCAGATGCACAGGCCCAGCGGCCATGGCTCACGGGCCCAGCCACTCCGCGGCATGTGGGATCCTCCCGGACCGGGGCACGAACCCGCGTCCCCTGTATTGGCAGGCAGACTCTCAACCACTGCGCCACCAGGGAAGCCCTAGACTTATATTTTTATTTCTTAAGTATAAAACTTGAGTCTACCTAGAATTTTTTGTGATAAATAGACATCAATTAGAGTCAGGGTTTTACTTTTTGCTTATTGCCAGGTCTTAAGTGACATTTCAGTGTCATTTATTGCATAATCTATTTTCCTTCTCTGACTGGAAATGCCACTTTACCATATACTAAATTCTCATATGTACTTAGGGATATTTTATATTATCTGTTGTATTCCATTCCATTAATCTGTACAAAATTGTAGCTTTATAAATATTTAGTAATATTACATTACCTTTCATTTTCAAAATTGTCTTTAGTATTCTCAAATGTTTGTTTTTACAGGTGAATTTTAATTCACATTTACTATCGAATAACCCAAATTTTATATTAAAAATGTGAGATACTTTTATAGGCTTATAACTAGCAAAAACACCCCTGTGAGAGTGAAAGGTGGAAGTTATGGAAAGTTATTATTACCAGTAACGTTGAGAAGAAAAAAAGTACATAATCCAATTTATCAGAATAATGGCACACCTAATATAAAAGATTCTAAATAGAAAGCAATGAAGCCTAGTTACATTAAAAATAAGCACTACCATTTCCTAGCTCAGTAACTAATCTTTATTAATGATAGCAAATCATTAGCTTCAGAGTCTTCTATGTATTGCTGAATTGGCCTTATTTACAGTTAACTCATAGAAGTCTAAAAGGGTCAAAAACATAACTTATCTCTCTCTCTCTCACACACACACACACACACAGATTAAGAAAAAGAAAAACAAAAAAACCTCAATGTCAATAAGCACAATAAGGACATTCCCAGGGCTGAAATGAAAATCAGTAAGATTCTGCTTTTAAGGTTTTCACGAAAATATGTTTATAGATAAATCATATCTTGCAGACATAACTAACATAGCCCTCATTTGTTATTTTCACAGCCTGATAACAGCAAAAAGGAATGAAATTTAACTGTCAAAATTCTGGAGCCAGATGAGGCCTTAAGATCAACTGGTCCAATCCCCTCATTTTCAGATGAATAATCAAGTCCAGAGAAGTTATACAACTTTGCCAAAGCTACTGAAGGATGAGTGGCAGACCCAGATGAAGAGAGACCAAATCTTCTGACTCTGAATTCACTATTCTTTCAATTATATCAATCTGCCACTATGCTCAGGACAGAATGGAATAAACAGTGGCAGATGTGGGAAAATACAGTCGACAGGATTTAAGGAACACAACAAGTAAACACATTAACTACTATAGAACAGGGATTAGACTGTAAGAGCTCTGTATCATCACTGCCCAACTTAGTATCTGGCAAATGTTGAAGACACAATATATGTTTGTTATCTTGAATAATACAGATATGAGAAAGTAATCCCAGTATAATAGACTGAGTTTCTTTAGCAAACCATAAAGTTCTGGTGGTGTGACAGACCTTCTAAACATAATTTTCAACTAGTGTTAAACAGAGCTTACATATGGAGAGTCTGCTAAACCCCTTGTGTTCACATACTTATTGCCAAAAGTTATTCAGAAATAAACCCAAATTTTAGATGTGCTGAATTTTGATGTAATTATGTATGTGTTAGACACAATACTAATAAATCCCTTCTTTCCAAGCAGCTGTCAATCCACTGATTTAAATTAGTTTCTTTCTAAGGGGAACATAAAACTGTTACACTCTAGTTAAAAAAATGAGAGTTGAATAAGAGTTGATGTTTTTTCAGATCTTAAAATGTTAAATCTGAGATAATTCATTTAAGTAATTATAAAGAGCAATCATTTAAGATTTTACAGTATCTGACTCAATAAAAAATTATAACAAGCAGCAGCAATTTTATAATTAGATATACCGTCTCTAATTGGTCTCAACAGTTCACACAAATTTCTTCTAAGATTGCAAACAATCCAATTTGAAACTCACATAAAAGCAGTTTTAATCAAGTAACCCACATTACTGAACTGCAGATAAACATAGTAATTATGTGTTAAGTCCATTTCAAATTATAGTAATTAACTGTAATAAAACAGGTTTAGAACAGTTAATAGAATGTTTAAATAAGCTAGAGCATCCATATAATAAAATTGGTATTTTCTCAGAATACTTAATAATGTAGAGGTTTAAATAGTACCCTGTCTTGTCCTTAAAAGGATTTTGAATGGCTTACATAGTAAGTAATAATCTAGTAAGATAAAATTAAAATTTAAACAGACTTTTAAAAATCAGGTAAAAGTAACTCTATGGGAAGACAATACATATACCATAGTTCTGACATGAGGTTTTCTGATTTGTCTAACTTAATCCAGTGAAAAAACTTTTAGATCTAGAGTACTGAAAAGACTGAATGTTCTTTAGAAATCCTGAATAAAGTGTGTATTTCAGTTGAGCTTTTTTACAGGTTTTGAAAAGCAGAGTCAAAATTATACTGCCAGATGAATATTCAGAATCGTGCTAACAATTAAGGTTAGAACCATATGCTCTAATTCCTAACTTGGTTTGAGGAGTTAAACAATTTCAGGAGACAATGATCTATAAGCTAAGATCTGAAAGATGAGCGCAAGTTAGCTACATTTTGGAGGTAGGAGGAAAGAGTGATTCAGGTAGGGAAAAGAGTATGGGCAAAAACCCAAAGGCATGAAAAAATATGCTATCGATAGAGAATTAATATTCAGTGGTCATAAAACAAAGAACTGGTGGCAAGCTGAGGGTGGACACCAAGAATGGGGAACTACCTAAGCTGAGGCATATCATAAAGGAATCTGAGTCAGGCTGAGTTTAGACTTAATCATGAGGGCAAAGAGGAACGATAAAAAGAGTTTAAGCAAGGGAGAAGAAAAATCATCAGGTTTATATTTTTTAAAAGATATTTTCTGGGAATTCCCTGGCGGTCCAGTGGTTAGGACTTGGTGCTTTCACTGCCGGAGGTCTGGGTTTGATCCCTGGTTGGGGAACTAAGATCACATAAGACTCGCAGCAGGGTCAAAAAATTTTATTTCTTATCTTAGTACTAAATCAAAAGGTAAGGTGTCAATCTACTTTTTTTTCCTCCCTATACACAACTGTAAGATCCATGAAGTTAGAGCTTTTATTCACAGTTGTAACCCTAGTGCTTAGATTATTATCTGGCACCTAGTAGGTGACCAAGAAGTATCTGTTGAATAAATGTTGAAGTGTATGGTTCTGTACTTAATTGGTAACGCAGAACAGCTGTATTCTGCTCAAAGTGTGGAGAATGGGTTGGGTGAGGGATGGGGTACACAGGAAGAAGACGACTAGAAACAGAGGCCAAACAGGTGTTGGCAGTCCAAACTAGTGAAATAGCAATGGGAATAGAGAGAAGATGGGAGGTAAAATTAACATGACTTGATTACTGGATAGATCAACCTGTAGGCAGTATTGACATATACTTGTGAAAACTGATATACCCAACAATGACACCAGCCAAACTAGAGAGTCAAACCATCTCTACTCCTAGAGTAGCCATAAGTGAGATACAATTTTACTTAAAATATAATTTGGGTCACTTACAGACATGCAAAATAAGGTGAGACATTAAGTAACTTGCCGTGGGTTATTTGATCAAGGACTGAGATAGGCTCTGGAGAGCTAGAACAGTGATCCTCTATCCTGGCCACTGTTCAGAAACCCGTGGGGTAGGAGTGGAGGGTGCACAGGAAAGACAGAGAACAGGAGGCTTAAAGAAGAGAGCAGAGAAGGGAAAAATGGGAAGGAAGAGAGGGAGGAAGAGAGAAGAGTAAAGGAAGGAGGGATGGAAGTGACTTATGGGAAGGAGAGAGGGAGACAGAAAAAAATAAGAAAGAAAAATGAAAAGAAAGTAATTTCAGTTTCACTCTAATATGCCAACAGAGCCACTGAGGTTCCACAATTCTAAGTAATAATGGCAACATTTTTAGGCAGGAAAATTTTCCGAGTAGTTCTAACCAGATACTCAATTCTGCCATAAAAATCCTCAGTGGTTGTACATATAGGCTTTGGACAATGCAACTTACAGGCATACTGTCAAAATTAACCACTTGGAAAATGTACATTTAGACAAAAGTGATACTTTCAAAACTTTAATCAGATCAAAACCCTAGCATTCATTTGCAGCAACATGGATGGACATTCTAAGTGAAGTAAGTCAGCCAGAGAAAGACAAATATCATACGATACTACTTACATGTGGAACCTCATGTAACAGACTCACAGACACAGAAAACAAACTTATGGTTACCAAAGGGGAAGGGGGGTCAGAGGGATAAATTAAAAATTTGGGATTATCAGATATAAACTACTATATATAAAATAGATAAACAACAAGGTCCTACTGTATAGCACAGCGTACTTTATTCAATATCTTGTAATAAAGTATAATGGAAAAGAATCTGAAAAACAGTATATATACACACATATATGTATTGGGTTGGCCAAACGGTTTGTTCGTTTTTTCCCATATGATGGCTCTAGCAGCAGTTAGTTGTCTTTAACTTCATTTGAAACAATTTTGTTAGATTGTGACAGCTGTCATATCAGCGTGCATTTAAAAAAAGACATCAAAACTGGTGAATTTCTGTGTAGCCATTTTAATATTTAAGATGGAAGAAAAAAGCACCATTTTCGGCATATTATTTCAAGAAAGGTAAAAACACAACTGGAACGCAAAAAAAGACTTGTGCAGCATATGGAGAAGGTGCTGTGACTGATCGAACATGTCAAAAGTGGTTTGCGAAGTTTCATGCTGCAGATTCTTACTGGACGATGCTCCACGGTCGGGTAGACCAGTTGAAGTTGACAGCAATCAAATTGAGACATTAATTGAGAACAATCAACGTTATACCACACAGGAGATAGCCGACATACTCAAAATATCCAAATCAAGCACTGAAACTCATTTGCACAAGCTTGGTTATGTTCATCGCTTTGATGTTTGGGTTCCACGTAAGTTAAGTGGAAAAAGCCTTCTTGACTGTATTTCCGCATGCGATTCTCTACTTAAATGTAATAAAAACGTTCCGTTTTTAAAACAATTTGTGATGGGAGATGAAAAGTAATAATATGGAAGGGAAGAGATGGTGGGGCAAGCGAAATGAACCACTACCAACCACACCGAAGGCCGGTCTTCAGCCAAAGAAGGTGATGTTGTGTATATGGTGGGATTGGAAGGGAGTCCCCTATTACGAGCTCCTTCCGGAAAACCAAATGATTAATTCCAATAAGTACTGCTCCCAATTAGACCAACTTGAAAGCAGCACTCGATGAAAAGCGCCCAGAATTAGTCAACAGAAAAGGCATAATCTTCCATTAGGATAACGTTAAGACCTCATGTTTCTTTGATGACCAGGCAAAAGCTGTTACAGCTTGGCTGGGAAGTTCTGATTCATCCGCCGTATTCACCAGACATTGCACATCTGATTTCCATCTATTTCCGTCTTTACAAAATTCTCTTAACGGAAAATATTTCAATTCCCTGGAAGACTGTAAAAGGCACCTGGAAGAGTTCTTTGCTCAAAAAGATAAAAAGTTCTGGCAAGATGGAATTACGAAGTTGCCTGAAAGATGGCAGAAGGTAGTGGAACAAAAGGGTGACTACATTGTTCAATAAAGTTCTTGGTGAAAATGAAAAATGTGTCTTTTATTTTTACTTAAAAACCTAAGGCACTTTTTGGCCAACCCAATATATATACATACTACAGAAAACTGAAACACTGCTGTACACCAGAAACCTACATAACATTGTAAATCAATTATACTTCAATTAAAAGAAAAGAAAAGAAAAGAAAAAACCACCTAGCATTAAACCTTTCAATAACCTTCTATGTTATTCGCGGGGGGGAAATCCAAATTTCTTGTATTTGTATTGTACAAAGCACTGAATAACTATTTCTCTAACCTCATTGTTCACATCAACTTGCCTCACCCTTGATCTGCACTAGCACCCCCTCTGTTTCTGGAACACATTAAATTCTTTCCTGCTTTGATATCTTTGTACATGCATTTCTCTCAGTTTTTAACATGGTTCTTCCTAATTCTCTACTTCTTTTCTTAAATCTTAAAGATTACGTCCTCAGAGATGGTTTCCCAACCTACTCTACCTAAATGGGACCTTCCATGATACTCATTATTATAGCATCCAATTTTTTTCTTCACAGTACTTAGAAGGCAAGTGCAGGCAAGTGAGTCCTTTGAGAGAAGGGATCTTGTCCCCTAGGTCCATAGCTATGGATCTAAACATACTTGGCATATACAAAGCGCTGAAATATATTGGGAGAAAAGAAGGGAGAAGGTCAAACTTAGATGCTAGTAGGTGACCAAAAAATACTATTAAATTAACCAACGAACTTGTCTGCATTGTGGGATAAATTACCATATCAATTAAAAATTAAAAAACACATAGCAAAATTGGTGATTCTGATTTTATAAAAGTTGATTATAGCAGTAATTAAGGAATGAATCCACTTGTCTTAGTAATAAAACCACAGTGATGAAAAAATTATCACAATTTAAGTTTAAAAATAGCAGAATATAAAATTGTGCTAAATTTTATAGAATAAGTACATTTAAAAGACAAGAAGGAAATACATTAAAATGTTAACAGATTATGTCTGGATGGTTTGATATATTTTCTTTTTTGCATCTTTCTGTATTTTTCAAATTCTCTACAATGAGCATATTATTACTCTTAAAATCAAAACAAAATTGAACAAAAAGAGCAATTATCATACTATGCTGGCTCTAAAGCTATCCATAGCCATGAATGAAACATACTGACCAATTCTGCAAATTACTAAATAATATCTCATTTTTTAAAATCTTCAAATGACAGTCATTAAAGTCTACTTATTATTATAGTGCATTTTTTGCTAAATCTTTACCACTATCACTCTGCCACTTTTTCCTTTTAATCTTGGAAGTAGTTTAGTATGGTCAAAAACAAAGCAAAACAAACAAACAAAAACCTTCTTTGCACTCCAACTTCTAAATCCCAGCTCTATCATTATCTAGTTATGTATTACTGAGATACTACTTCACTGAGTTCAATTTTTCTCATCTGGTAAATGAGAATAATACCACCAATTAGAATTATTTATAAAGCTCCATGCTTAGTGACTGGCTTTTAGTGCGGTCTAAATAAAGAATAGCTACTATAATCCATCAGAATATTACCTAGTAGATAGATTATAAGCACTCTGAGAGACCATGACCATCTAGCTCCACTGTATCCCTCCCTAGTCTAGCACTGAGCCAGTATGTAGGAGTTTTCAACACATACTTGTCAAACCAATTACTATCTTCACTACCTTTTTCAGGTAGAGCTGCATTAGGATTGTAGGGGATTATTACCTCCATCTGCCTAGTTATTTTAATGGAAAATTAAACTAAATCTTAAAAACCAGAGGAAATCAAAGATTAAATCATATACCTCCACATTATCCTATGGTAGTAGAAAATAAATGAGTAAACAAATAAGACAGAATTTTAGATAGGATAAGTAATATTATTAGCCATTTCTTATAATATTTCTTTCCATAGTTTTACATAACATCACTACCTACTGACCTCCTGTTATAGTAGATGAAGAACTTTATCAATACCACATTGACGCTATCCTCCCACTAAATTTTATCCCAATTTTTGGTTAAATTGATTGTAGTTTTTGCATTATTATGATTAGGAAAATACTGCTCACTGTAGAGCCAAAAAATGTACTATGATGATGCCTGATTTTTAAAAATTTTTCTTTTCCTACTATGTTCGTATCCTTACTCTTTTACATCAGGTATTATTTACTGATTAACACCTTTTCATTCCAATTGCTCAAACATATCTATTTAGTCTACTTTTATCTGGAAACCTCACTTTTGGTGAGGAAGAGAGGTCTACTTTCCTGTGTCCTCCTGCTCCAATCTGAACTGGATGCTCATAGCTTTGCTGTGCAGGTATCATCTTGGGATGGCCCTTCACTGCTTTCCTGTGTTAGATTCTCTTTTCCTCAGCTCTCAGCATGTTTTCTTTTTAACTACTTTTACTCCCTTTTGTTAGTGTATATGGTGTACTAACCTCCTAAAAAAGAGTGCATAAAAGATCTATCATTTTTTTAACCTGTGTGGCAGACACTCTTAATTACACGATCCAACAGCCATTTCCAAACCCCTTCCCCTATGTACTATATAAAGGCTGGAAAAGCTAATCGCTTGCTTTCCCAGACTCTCTTGAAGCCAGGTTTCACAGTTCTAGTCAACAAAATATAAGTAGGGAGCTTTCTGTGTACGTTTTGCTCTCCTTCCTTTTTTCCTATCTGGAATGAAGACATGTTTGAGGTACTTCAGCCAACTTGCCACCATGAGGCTACAGCGAGTTAAAAATAGAAAAACAAAGACTAAAAAGAACCTGAGGGCCTTCATGACATTTCTTGAGTCACTACATCAGTCCCAGATTATCTACATCTGGATTTCTTGTCCAGTGAGAGAAAAGAGTCCCTATTTTTTAAGCCATTCTTCTCTTGGTTTTCTATTACTTGCAAACAAACACATACCCCACCAATAAACCTGTTATATCTGAAAATACTATTTCTTCCTTCTTGGCTAAGAACAGAATTCCAGGTTGATGATAATTTTCCTTCAGAATTTTTAAGACCTTGTTTCCCCTTATCAGCTTCCAATGTTGCTGAAAATTCCTATCATTCTAAGATCTGTTCCTTTGAATCTAACCTTATTTTACAGTGGCAGCTTCTTAGATATTCTATGGCTGGTATGTAAAATTCCACAACGAACAATGATGTGCCTTCCGATTGAGAAGGTTTTTTTTTTTTCCTAAATTCAATGTACTGACTTCCAAAGGGGGGCATTTATAATTTGCAGACCAATACTTTCCAGTTTAGGAAAATTTTCTGTTAATTCTTTGTTTTATAATCTAGTCTCCTCCATTTCCTTGTTCTCCATAGTTGGAGAAACTGTTATGAGTTCAACACTGGACCTCCTATATTGATTTTCTAATATCCTTATTTTCTCCAATTTCTATCTCTGTCTCTTTGTCTATTTTTAGGGAGACAGATATCTTACAACTCTCCTACTTTTTATTTTAACAAAATTTATTTCCAAAAGTCTCTGATCTTTCATTACATCCTATTATTGTTTTATGGATGCAGTATCCTTTTCTCTACCAAAAGTGATCTTGATCATTATTATTTTCATGTACTTGTGTTCAGTGCACCACTCCAGATTTCTGTTTTCAGGTTTGTTTTGTTTTTGTCTCTCTCTTTCATAGGGAAGGTCCTAATACAGAAGATACTTAACCGACAGTTCATTAAGAGTGAAGAAATAGGGGCTTCCCTAGTGGCGCAGTGGTTGAGAGTCCTCCTGCTGATGCAGGGGACACGGGTTCATGCCCCGGTCCGGGAAGATATCACATGCTGTGGAGTGGCTGGGCCCGTAAGCCATGGCCGCTGAGCCTGTGCGTCCGGAGCCTATGCTCCGCAACGGGAGAGGCCACAACAGTGAGAGGCCTGCGTACCGCAAAAAAAAAAAAAAGAAGGAAATGCTTCCTGAGCTCATGATGTATGGCAGACACTTGACTCAGCTGATCTTAGTTAGACCTCATAACACCCTAACAGGTGGCTACCAATACTCCAAAAAAAAAAAGAGTGAAGAAATAAAATTTAATTGAAAACAGTATGTGTACAACTGTAGGCAACACAGTAGGGGGACTGGGCCACGAAAGTAGCCACTGTACTGGCGGCCAACAGGCAAGATTAGACATTTTATGGGCGGCGGGGGGGGGGGGAGCTTATCCCCAAACAACAGTATCTGGAAATCTTTTTTATGAGGCCATATTTTTCTCCAGAGAAAGTGATACTAACCTTTTGTAGGAGACACATGCCTAGCGTCATGAGAGCAGGGAAATGGTTAGAAGTTCCACTGTTCAGTACCTGGACTTAATTCTATTTTCTACCCTGTTCCCTCTGCCTCCACAGAGCCTCTATTTCCCTCAGAAAATAAAGCTCTAGCCTCTGCCCAGTAGGAAGTATGGGAGAAAGATCCTGAGGGTCAAACTACTTCACATGCATTTTTTTACGATGGTGCTATCTTGTTTTTTAAAAAAATTCCTCCTAAATATAAACAACTATTTAAAAATATATATATATATTTATAAATAATAGATAAAAGGAAAAGCAAGCTGATCTAATTTCTCACCCTTTGCTCTAATTAGGCATTTTAAACCATTGGGTCTTAAACAAATACCATTCTTCTGTGTATACCAATCACAAGCAAAGTGACTACTAAGCAGGGTAACTATGTAAATTATCCAAAATAAGACACTTTTGAGAGTGAATGGGGCACTATTAATAATTATACATGAACTGGCATTATCTCAGGCAAACTAGTTACCCTATCACCAGGAGAATAACTTCCTGGATGCAGAGCTTGTAAAGCTATATGGCATTACCAATGAATTATGTGAAGTCTTCCCTCAGAACAAAGACATACTCTACTATATGTGCCTAATATACAAGTCACTTTAGTGAGGTGGAAAGAATTAGCAAATACAGGATAATACAGTTTTTAAGTTATTAATTCTTACAATCACCCATTACAAGCACACACATAATTCCTTTAGAAATTCACACATTGTCTTTCTGCTCAAAGGAAATCACAATAATAATTCATCTAGTATTTTTAAACAGGTTGAATTAAATAGTTTAGCTGGTAGAGGGTTTTCTTCCTTTTAGAATCACTTCAGTTAAACAAATGGGAAAAGGATAAAGAATGGTTAGAAAGAAAAGAAAATGGGATATAGTCTTCTACCTAAAGTAATTAAGACATGAGAGAAGAATCACTAAATGCCTTTACCCATTCCAGAGTCTTTCTTGGTACCATCTGATATTATGTCTACATGATCAGAATCCACATCATAACTAAAGAAATCATTCAAATAGGTCTTTGATCGCTGGCCACCAAATACATATAAGCAACGATTTTTCTGAAAAATAAGAAAAAAAGGGCAAAGAAGAAAAAAAAGTCATTTCCACGAAGAATTCAGAATGATCCTTTTAAAATTTAAAACTCTAAAAAAGTAATTTCATGAGAGATTCCATGCAATGGAGTACTATACTGGTACAAAGCAGAATGAGGAAGCTCTCTATATACTGCTAACAGGTAATCTCTAAGATATCCTATTAAAGTAAAAAAAGAGCAAGGTGCAGAATAATGGCTATAGGGTGCTGCCTTTGTGTAAGAAAGGAGAAATAGTAATGTGTGTTGTGTTTGTTTCTTTCTTCAAAAAGAAACAAAGGAAACTAATAAAGGACAGCTATAGGGGAAGTGACAGAACAGGAAGACAGGGATAAAAACCATATATCTCCAAAAGGATACTGACTTACGGTTTTGCCTTTAGAACTATGTATATGTTTTTACTTAATTAGAAAACAAAATTAACTTAAAAGAAAAAATAATCTTTGAAAAAAAGTGAAGCAAATAAGCCTATATATCATATCTATGTATACAAAGATATGATCACACAGAGACATGTGATCACACAGAGAAGTAGTATTTCTAGTGATTTTAATTCTTGTTTTTGACTCCCATCCCCAGTAGGCAATATCTTAAACAGAAAAATAATCAGAAAGCAATCTTAAACAGCACTCAGTGATTTTGTTGTTAGTTTTGCTATTCTGTAAACTATTATAGAAAGACAGAGCAAGTAACATATTGTCATTAGGAAGTAGGATTTTAACCTTAAAAGATACACAAAAACAAAATCAAAGATATTAAATTTTAAAACTCTATGATCTTAAATTTGACTTGGACATATCAGTATGAACCCATGATTTTTCTCTTACTAAAAAAGACATACATACATATATGCGCGTGTCCATATATGCAAAGGTATACTGGGAGGTGGGCACTCCCACTGGCTGAAGATAGAGAAAAATTAAGGGATCAAAAAGAATAATGGGGCTTCCCTGGTGGCGCAGTGGTTGAGAGTCTGCCTGCCGATGCAGGGGACACGGGTTCGTACCCCGGTCTGGGAAGATCCCACATGCCGCGGAGTGGCTGGGCCCGTGAGCCATGGCCACTGAGCCTGCGCGTCCAGAGCCTGTTCTCCACAGGGAGAGGCCACAACAGCGAGAGGCCCGCATACCGCAAAAAAAAAAAAAAAAAAGAATAATGACAGCATTGGATTAAACACATAAAATAAATAAAATTCCCAAGTTCATAATAATAATTAAAAAAAACCAAAAACATTGGTAAACTCTAGAGCCTCAGCTCATTAACATGAAAAGGTGACAGAGGAAAAGAATCAAACATTTATATTACCTATCCTGTGCGGTTTACATATTAGGGTAGCCAGTTAGTTAACGAGGATAAGCTTTTATAGTACAATCACAGTTAATAAATGAAGAAACTATGTGATTAGAAAAATGACCATTTTTCAAACCCTACTAAAATCTATGACTATAGATTAGTCTATGACTATAGTCACTATAGTCTGTGACTATCAGTGGCTGCTAAACCCATCAGATAACAAGTTGACAGGAAACTTTATAATTGATCAATCAGGCTGTTAACACCTAAACCCACCAGAACAATTTTAACATCACCAAAAGTATGACAACTACACATTAAATGTCTCTTTATATCTTGCAATTAGACCAGCTGTGAAGTATTCTTGCAACTCCCCTTTTGGCCTGCCCTAAAAAGCAGAGTGAATCTAAACTAAATTCAAGCCTCTGGATCTACACGCCAGCTCACAGGAAATACCGAAGATAGAGGATCATGTTAAATGACACCATGAGTATAAAATCGGTCAAACTGAGAAAATGGGAAATTCTAGATTTACTTGCTTTAACAAATAAGTGGTATACAGAGGGAAAAAAATAGGACAGGGGAGTACTGTTATGGATTAGAAGAAATTTAAGAGCTTTAACAACCAAATGCAATATACATAGACCTTTTCTGGATCCTGACTTGGATAAAACAACTATGAAAAGGTATTTTTCAGTATTTTAGGGAAAAAATGAATGCAATATTAAATGATATAAAGAAATCATTTTTGTCAATACTTTGGTTGGGTTTTATAATGATACTATAATTATGTTTTTAAAACATCCTTACCTGTTAGTGATACAATACGGTATTTATAGGTGTAATGATACAACGTCTGGAATTTGCTTCAAAATACCCCAACACAATAAAATTTAAGAATAAACTTAAAAATCAAAGAAACATTAAAAAAAAGATATAAGTGGGTTAGATATATGAAAAATGAACAGTCGAATAATGCTAACTGTTGAAACTGATAAATAAGTACATGGGAATTTATTATATTCTTCTCTCTACTTTGGTATATGTTAAAAATATTCCACAGTGTATTTTTAAAGTTATGTTCACAGCAAGAAGCCCAAGTTTTCACTATAGCACATAAAAAGGTTAAAGAGGGCTTCCCTGGTGGCGCAGTGGTTGAGAGTCCACCTGCTGATGCAGGGGACACGGGTTCGTGCCCCGGTCTGGGAGGATCCCACATGCCGCTGAGTGGCTGGGCCCATGAGACATGGCTGCTGAGCCTGCGTGTCTGGAGCCTGTGCTCCGCAGTGGCAGAGGCCACAACGGTGAGAGGCCCGCGTACCGCAAAAAAAAAGAAAAAAAAAAAAAGGTTAAAGAAATGTCTGTATGCTGGGTTTTGCTGATAAATTTTAATTCTATTAAGTCAATTCTTAACCCTTTGCACTTAATGGAGAGTAGCAGAGGGGAAAATAAGAACAGATAAGAAAATTGATCTTCTAGACACTAAGAGAAAACAGTAAGTAGAAAGGTATATAAGAAAGAGAAATAGCTACTACATATAAGCAGTGAAGTTAGTCATTAAAGTGCCTAGATTAGTACTCAGCTGATAACTACTTAGGAATTATTAGGTTGACAGAAGAATCTTATAATTAGCAAACAGTTCCGTGTTAAAGGTAGCTTTGTTTTTGTCTATCATTGCCCACACATTTATTTCTAATGAAAAATTTACTCTTACTGAAGAATTAGATTTCACCACTTCTTTTCCTATTGAGAGATACATGACACAATAACATAAGACAATGTACAGAATATTCTTACTGAGTGGAATAGCATGCAGTGTCCTATACGAGACTGGATGTCCTCAGGCCCAGCATTACAGGAGTCCTCTCGAAGAAGTTTCCAGGTTTGACACTGACAGTTGAAAGCAAACAATCCACTGAATTGTGGTTCACTGGCTCTGCTGTCGTCTACACTGCCATTACACGTCAAAATTCTACCACCAAAGGTGTAGATCATATGTTTTTCTGAGTCCATACACATCTATAGAACAAGGCAAAGATTGAATAGTTTTAGATTGTTCCTATCATATGTGCTAAAATGAAACCAATGTGTGCGGTTTTAGAATCTCAAAGAAAGTGAACATTGTCTTAATAACACCAAATACCATCCCTGATTATCATATGCACTTATTAAAATACTGCTCAACACCTGGCAGAGATTCAGGATGGATTTCTAAATACCTTTTCAGGTTTCCATTTTTTTTCCAGTGAGAATAAAATATGATGGGTTAAGGAGCTTTATGCTTTCTTGAAGCTGCATAATTTTTACCAAATCAACCAATAATACATTAGGTACTGACTTATAACTAAGAGTAAACACTGATCATACTCTGTGGGCAAACAGTGATCACATCCTCCTTATAAAAACTCCCTTCTCTCCATTCTAGGCAAGCATTCCTCTTGCTACCATTTAATAAGAGAGAAAATATGTGAATAAGAGTGATGCAGCTTAATTCATCTCTCTGCATTTATTTTACAAAATTCTTCAAATTATGTTGTTACCAGATAGCAAAACAAACACAAGAAAAGACATTTGCAGCAATCAATCTCCAGGTGAAACAAATTCTATTTCGAAGAATACTAAGTTCAAGTTGGTAATTAGATGCTGAATACAAGTGGCATTTATGTTTAAAGAATAAAGTGTATGTAAAACACCTATTTTTTTATTGTTGTTGCTAAAGCACAAATACTAGCCATTATATGTTCAATTCTCTCCTCCCATCAATTTACTCCTGCTACTTATCTATTTTTTGTATTGTTTTTAATAAGAAACTATTAAAATAATTGTAAAGCTTATTTTAAAATTAATATTAAATATTAAAAAGAAAGGATTCTAGCGCCTCCTAATCTTTCTTTACCTACCACTAAAAAGATTCACTCACTTGCCATTTCCCAGGTTTCTGGCAGACTTCCATAAATTAAGATGAAAATCTACAGTTCCTTAAGGGTGAAATCTTCGGGAACATGGTTGAAAAACTGAGATGTCAAAGCTTTCATGTCCCTGGCACTACAAAGAAAAGTGATCCTACCCTTTAATCTTAAATGATTATATCATGAAAAGCAATCCATACATTGTTGAGGGACACACATAATGTGAGTGTATTTACATTTTCGTAAGTTCACAGATTCATACTAATTTGGTTCAATCTCTGTTATCTAGCCCCTACGGTTCTACTTTATATGGCTACAAAGGGAGCTTCTCTTTCCTTTTGGGGATATTTAAATTTCATTTTGATATAGCTATTCTCATTTATCAGGGGAGAGGCATAAACATCTTTATCTTAGTAGCTCTTTCTTGCATAGCAGACCAAACCAACCCAAAAAGGGAGGGACAAAGATACTGTTTAGCTTGATTCTTCCCCATATCTTAGAACAATGACACAAGACAGAAACAATTTTATTCCTTCAGCTTGGTTCTTCCCTGAATAAGATAGGTAGTTTCAATGAGGGTCAATTATCAAATAACAAGTTTTTGTTTGTTTGTTTGTTTTTGGTTTTTTTTTGCGGGTACGCGGGCCTCTCACTGTTGTGGCCTTTCCCGTTGCAGAGCACAGGCTCCGTTGCAGAGCACAGGCTCCGGACGTGCAGGCCCAGCAGCCATGGCTCACGGGCCCAGCCGCTCCGCTGCATGTGGGATCTTCCCGGACCGGGGCACGAACCCGTGTCCCCTGCATCGGCAGGCGGATTCTCAACCTGGTGGCGCAGCAGTTAAGAATCTGCCTGCCAATGCAGGGGACACAGGTTCCAGCCCTGGTCCCGGAAGATCCCACATGCTGTGGAACAACTAAGCCCGTGGGCCACAACTACAAAGCCTGCGCTCTAGAGCCCGCAAGCCACAACTACTGAAGCCTGCACGCCTAGAGCCCGTGCTCTGCAACAAGAGAAGCCACCACAATGAGACGCCCACGCATCGCAACAAAAGAGTAGCCCCGCTCACCGCAACTAGAAAAAGCCCGCACAGCAACAAAGACGCAACACAGCCATAAATAAATAAGTAAATAATAAATAAATTAAAATAAAATAAAAGCAAATAAATAATGGATAGCCACTTATTCCCCACCCCATCCCCAACTGCTTTTTAATTTAAAACCATCTATTTATTTTACTTTATCACATGAAGACAAAATTGGCTAGGGTGAGGTTGGGTTCAAGATAATTTCCTCCTCACAAAATTTGAAGCTATTGCTATAAAGCCTTCTAAGTAGTATTGTCCTACCCACTACCCTACCTCCCGCCAACCTCCAAAAATGCCTCATGTTAATCTGATCCTTGCTTACCTACAAAGGTAACCAGTTTTCTCTGTAGCTTTTAGAATTTTCCCTTCCTCCTTGGTTCTGAAATTTCATTAAGGAAGTATCTAGGTAGGGATATTCTTTTTTCATTCATTCTGATCTGCACTTGGAATTTCTTTCATTCTGAAAACGATCTTTCTTCAGCTCTGAGAATTTTCTTCATTTTTACCTTGAGCGGTTTGTTCTTGTTGTTGTTTTGGCCTCCATTCTCTTTCTAGAACTCCTATAAGGTGGATGTTGGAACTTCAGACCCTTTTCTCTGTTTAACTTTTCTCTCATAATCTTACCTCACTAATTTAGTAACCATTTAGAGGTATGTCCACACTGCTTTTTAATCTATTTACTGAGATTTTAATTTCACTATCGAATCTTTAATTTATAATTTTTCTATATATTTCCTTTTCATGAATGCAATAGCCTCCTGAATTGCTCTAAGAAATCACTTAAATTTATCTTAAAGACTTCTTCAATTTACACTACAAACCGTTCTTCTTTGTTGATTCTTAATCTGTTGAGTTCAGTACCTCATATCTCATAGTATTAATTATCTTCAAATATTTGGATTTGGGGGTTATTGTTTTAGTCTTCTTTGTATCTGAGAATCCCTATTCATCTGCCTGTTGCATATACAGTAGTCTATCTCAAGGGACTGGGTAAGGCAAGATGAGACATGATGCTGTGAAAGGTTCTGCAGCAGCTCTCCAGTGCCTCTTAGGAGTATTGCTCTATCTGTCCTGCTCCAATGACCACACTGAACACTTGACCTATTAATAATGATCACAGTTCAATGCTACTCAGTCAAACTGGAAAATGTCCTGCTGTTTCATCTCCAACTGATCATCTAATGTTTGCCCCAACTACATGCTTTGGACTCAAGTTGCTGCTATCTTATAGGTTGTGGTTTCTCCTGGTTGGATCTGATCCTACCTGCTTTCTATTTGAGAAATTCCCTCAAATATTTTAAATTCCCTAAGGGCATTCTTTCTTCTTTTTCTACACTATTACTAATATATTCTCGTCATTTCACAGGATGTTGGGCAGGAGGAGGGTAAAAATATATGTTCAGCCTGTCAATGATCCACAATGACCCAGGGAGAATGCCAATGAGCTGAGATCTCCAATACTGTGATTAAAGTTTCTCCTGTCATTTCCTGATTAGCTCACATTCCATTTTCTAGCAATTTCCTCAAAATGTGCTTATATTTGAAGGACAGTTTGGCTAGATATAAAACCCTTGGCTCACACTGTCTTTTCTTTGAATACCTTCTAGATATTGCTCTATTGTCTCTTGGCACTGAATACAGCTGTAGAGAAATCTGATATCAGTCTCATTTTACTTCTGGATCATTTCATCTAGTTGCCCACCAAATGGCCTCTTTATCTTTGAAATTCAGTGTTAGTAATATATATATCTTACAGTTGAATGCCTAGGTCAATTTTCCCTGAATTTATCAATATCAGGTCCTCTTATACTACGTGGAATAGGCTTCCTTCTTGAGGAAAGTCTTCTTGAATTTTATGTATAAATATTTCTTCTGTTCCATTGTTTTGGTTTTCTTCTTTAATGTCTCCAATTATGTGTACGTTGGCTCTCTTTTGCCTGCCTTCTCTATCTGTAATTTTCTGGCTAGCCCTTACATCTATATTTGTTTTCTTTACCTGCCTTTCTTATTTCTTATGACCCTAACCTATTCTTCTTTATGTTCCTTGTAAACTAGTCTTCATTTTTTGAAGTGTTACTATATTTTTCTTCAATTTCTTTCTTGAGATTTACCAGGTCCAGTTATTTACCAGGTCCTATTATTTGGCCATCTCATCTGCATTCTTGAATGTATGCCTTGTAGTTTTCTTCAGAGTTTCAAGCTTCATTAAGTCAATTAATTCATGTTAGAATATTGGAATATAATTTTCATCTGCTGTTGCATGAAAGAAAGTTTTTGCTATTCTTTTTCCTTTTATTGTTTTTCTTTAGAGTACTTCTCTAAAGATTTGGTGTTTACTGCTTTTTAGTTTTTCATATTTAAAATGAGCTGAATTCCCCTGGACCAGATAATACAAGGTCCCTATGGAAGTGTGACATTCTTGCTCAAGGACTTCCTCCTCTATTGCTACTGAACTGAATGGCTTCTTCAAAATATGGCACTTCTGTGAAGCCATCTTCTCTAACCTTGAACCTCATCTGGTTTAGGGGGCTTCTATCTTGAGCCTTGAGCTCCCCCAGTTCCTTCAATGGACATGCATAAAGAGCCACTGTCCCCACTTGTCATAGTGTTTCCTTTGCTTTTGGAAGATGGTGCTTTCTGATATCTACCACTTATGGGCCTTGCTAGGCACTTTCCACATGGTATTTAACTGACTCCCCCAGTGGCTGCACTGGGTTCAATTTCTGCTCTGCTCATGACACTTCCATTACGATGTACTTCTGCTAAGCTTCCTCTACATTCCCAGTTCTCCCCATTACATTGCTGTGAGTTTCAATACAGGTTCTGGGTATTCCAGTTGTTTTTGGCTAAACTTACAAGGAATTGGGAGTTGTGGGTTTTCTTTGGCTTCTGGTTTTGCTGAATATGTGACTTGTGTTTTTTTAAAATCTTTTTGTTTGGTTCTCATTGTTCCTGAAAGATCACACAAAGCAACAACATGGAAAGCTTCAGAACTAAGCTGCCACTGTGTCCTTAGGAAATACAAATGTCTTTGAATTTTAATTGTTTTAATATGTTAAAATTCAAAATGGCAAAGTAACTTTTAACCATATCTTCAGGCCTCTAACTTTCTCACGTTCCTCTCAAATTTGAATGTTAAGTGTCAAATCTTAAAGTGTCACAAACAACTCCAAGTAATTTTTGGAGTAGGTTCCAACTTATAACTTTATTTTCATGAAACAGAACAGAAAATGGAGGCTTATACATTGTGTTAATTGTTCAAGGTCACAGAAGCAGCTGGTGGCTGAATTAGCACTGAAATCCTGGCTTCTTCACCCCTAGTGTTCTGTTAATAACACCTAATGAGTTGAAAACCAAGCATTATTGAACCTAGGCTTCAGGGAACATTCTGTTTTACCAAAGTCAAGAGAAACAAAGGCCCCCACACAAGGACAGCATATGTGCTATACTCAGACTACCCCTAAGTTATTCTTTTTTTCAACCTGTAAAAACATAAGCCTCTTTTGGAAAAGAAATTTGTAACCAGTTGGAGGCAAGAAAATAAACTGTTTCCCTAACAACGTTATCTGCTGATGTTCTGTTTTTAAAAGATCAGAAGAAGTCTAACTTTTTTGGGAGTTCTTATTTTCCACATGAACAACACTGAGGATGTCAGCAGAGAAGTGCAAAGCTTTACAGAGCTCGGTTACATACAGCCAGCACAAGTTCCAAATTCAATCTAGGGAGTACTCTGAAGACTAATGTTTTTGATTTTCCACCCACCACATACTCAATAGACATATAAGCCACTCCTCTTTTCCTTACCATTCTCCTATTAAAACTACTTGTTAGTATAAATATGGCAGGAGGAAAGTTTTAAAGCAAAGAATTAACAAAAACTGGTAAAGAAACAATAAATAAAGACTTGGGTTTTAATGCCTAGATATTAGGCATAAGCTAGATTCTGTCATAAATTCTAGCACCACTCCCCATTTCTCAAGTAATACATAATGCTTTGTTCATCAATAGTGTTACAGAGTTTTTAAAAGTCTTTTTCTTCCCCATACTCCAAAAACCTTTGGATATGGGTTAAGCAAAGCAAAACTGCCTACAGAATTCAAAGTGGCTACTCTTTTGTTTGAGGTAGTACTGACCTGTACTGAACTGATATAAGTTTTCAAAGACAGATAACAATGACAATGGGGATGATGATATGACAGCTACATACATATTAATATTTAAATGGTTTAAGAGATTGCTGTATGTAGTCTTCTTGTCTACAACATCATTCTATGACTTCTATTGGTGCTGAATTTAAACTTCATCTAGTACACGCCAAATTCTTACCTGTTTTATACTGAGTTTGTGATTATATACAAAAGTAAATATATTTCACTCGCATTGGAAGAAAAACTCTACATTTCCAATTCTTGAACTCATTATAAAATAATTTAAAATCTTCCAGGAATGTAGAATAAAAAGTTTTAAAAGGGCAAGTTGTTATTGGTATGATTTATGAATATCATAAAACTAAATCTGTTTTTCCTAATATGTATTGCTCCATCTACTCTCTATAAATTTTTTATAAATTAACAACTGTGTTTTGAGATCTTAGTATTTTATTCTGCACCAAACAAGAGAAAATAACTTTTAAAGAATAACTTTATATCTACTGAAACAGTAATTCTTTTTATTATCTGTCATAGGTATTTGTAGTAGAAACCACCAATAGAAAACTCAGCATAACATGTGAAATAAACTCTAAGAGCAACAGTCACTGAGCACTAATTAATTCCACCATACAGTTATCTGTGCACCAAACCTGATGATCAAACACCAGTTTCGGTCCTCCATCAGCAGCAGTATCCTCACTGAGTAACATCCATGTGTTTGTGTCAATGTCATAACGATAGAAATCACTTTTCAGAGATTTGCTGTTCCTCACAGAGGAATCCAAATAACGCCCCAGTGTGTAGATTTGCCTTCGTTGAATGTCAATGCACATTTTATGACATGATCTAGCACTAGGACCATTCTGTGGAGAGCAAAAAAAAGAATGAAAAGAAAAAAATTCAAAGAATAAATAACAGAAGACAAAATTAAATGCCGTATTTTGTTTACTTTCACGAAAAGGTTTGCTCAGAATCTTGTATCAAGTCCAACTAATATATATGTCCAATACTAGGCTTAAATCTCTAGGGGAAAATAAAAGAAGCAGTAGGAGACACAAATCTTACTTAGAAAAGCTTAAACTCTACCAGGAAAGATGAGATGAACTATTCTCTATTCTATGGCACTCTGTTTATAACACTTATATGGCTTTTACTATATACTCCATTACATTTTAGTCATTTGTGTATAGACCTTTATTCTTTTGTACATGTCAATCTACTTAAAGACACATTTGGTTTTTCAAAATATTTTTGTACGCTTCATCAGAATCTAGCATAAAACAGGCACTCCTAGAATATTTAGAATTTCATAATTGGTAGGAACCTTAATAAAAGTGTAGTTTAATGATCTCCTTTTAAAGATGAGGAGATAAGCTCAAAGAGGAATGATATCACCCTGAAAGCTAGTAAGCTAGTGACAGAAGCAGAATGAGAATCCAAGTCTTGACTTCTTCATCCAGCCTTTACATTATATAAAATTGACTCTCCTGACAATAAATGACTCAGCTGCATTAAACAACTAGGGAACAAAATGAAGAACAATATATTATCAATAAAAATTAATTAGTTGAGATCACTTGTATCACAGGACAGAATAAAAGGTAAAAAAAGAAAACAAGCAACAAAAAACTGTAGTATAAGGCCCAAAAAAGGAGTTCATGAAAAAATAAAAAAAAGGAACTTCAATTGGGTAGGACTGGATTATCTGAAAGAGGGAAAAGAAAAGAGAACTAATATTTGTTAAATATCTACTAAATTCTGTCTATATTATTACTATGTATGTGTGTATATATTTCATTTATCCTTGTAACAACTCCATAAAGAAATAATACCACCATTTCACAAAGTCTAAGTAATCTGTCTATAGTCACAAAACTAAGATAGAGAATCTAAGCCCCAGTGTAACCAAGCCAAACACTGTGTTCTTTCCACTCTTCCAGATTGTTTTCTCCCGAAGATAAGAGAAACAAAAGCAAAAATACACTAAATACAACGTGTGGGGTTATGACTGAGATAAAGAATTCCTGCCACAGAAATAACAGAGTTGAAGTATAAGGCAGAAATAGAAAGCCTGTGAATGACTGACAGAGGAGAACTGAATGTAATCTTGCAAGCATTAAAAAATTATTATAGGTTTCTAGAGAAGGATATAAAATAAAAAAGCAGTATTATAGGAAGAGTAATCCAGCATTATTTAGATTAAATGAAGGAATAAAAATATTAGACAGGAAGAACAGTTTGACATTAGTGTTATTAATCCAGATATTAAGTTGATTTAAATCTGCAATTTAGCGTTCACACTAATTACTATTTTAAAAATTATTTTTAGAGATTTTTGTGAAGGGAAATCTTCAGCAGATAAGGTAGAAATGTTACTTAAGAAAGAATTTCCGCTCCAGCGGCCATCTTGCGTCCCTGTGTGTGTGCTCCTAACCTCAGCTGGTCTGCCCGAGAACCCCTAAGTGCCAACCCTAGTCCCCTACACGGCCCCATTTCCATTGCAACAAGATGAAAGAAACTATCATGAACCAGGAGAAACCTCGCCAAACTGCAGGCACAAATGCACAGTGGTGGGAAAGGAACTGCTTGCAGAAAGAAGGTGGTTCACAGAACAGCCACAGCAAACGACAAAAAACTTCAGTTCTCCTTAAAGAAGTTACGGGTAAACAATATCTCTGGTATTGAAGAAGTGAATATGTTCACAAACCAAGGGACAGTGATCCACTTTAACAACCCTAAAGTTCAGGCATCTCTGGCAGCAAACATTTTCACCATTACAGGCCATGCTGAGACAAAGCAGCTGACAGAAATGCTACCCAGCACCTTAAACCACCTTGGTGCAGACAGGCCGACCAGTTTAAGGAGACTGGCTGAAGCTCTGCCCAAATAACCTGCGGATGGAAAAGCACCACTTGCCACTGGAGAGGATGACGATGATGAAGTTCCAGATCTTGTGGAGAATTTTGATGAGGCTTCCAAGAATGAAGCAAACTGAACTGAGTTAACTTCTGAAGAAGAAAAATCTTGAAGAAGTTACTGGGAGCTGCTATTTTATATGACTGCTTTTTAAAATTTTGTTTATGGATCTGATAAAATCTAGATCTCTAATATTTTTAAGCCCAAGCCTCTGGACACTGTGGCTCTTTTCGGTTTTTGCTTATATACAATTCATTCTTTGCAGCTAATTAAGCTGAAGAAGCCTGGGAATAAAGTTTAAAAAAGGTTAATAAAGTTCTTTACTTAGTAAAAAAAAGAAAAAAAGAAAGAAAGAAAGAAAGAATTTCCTCTGTAATTAAATAATCTGAAAAACAAGTATCAGGTAAGATATAATGTATCGATGCCATATTTCCTAGAGTGTAAAATCTGAAGTTTTAATAGGAGAATAACAGAATTCCTTGCTTCAGCTTAATTAGCACAAGTGCTATTAAAATGATGAGCAAATTACTCATCAAATTACAAATTAACTAAGGAGAAAAAAGGGAATAAAGGTAAGACTAGAAACCAAGAGACTACAGAACAGACAAAAAAAATAGAGAAAATTAATAAAGTTTTTTTGAAACATTCATAGAATTATAAACCACTAGCAAGACTAATTTTTTTTTAAAGGGAGAAAATACAAATTGCCAGTATCAGAAATGAAAGCAATACTATCAATAGAAATTAAAAACAAAATAAGGAACTATCATTGAAAAACATAGTAAAATTTGACCATGTAGATAAAATGCACATATTCCTTGGAAAAAATATAACATTAAAATTGACACAAGATGAAAGAGAAAATCTGAAAACTTGGATTCATAATTTTAAATCTTTCCACAAAGAGAAGGCCAGCCACAGATGCCTACACTCGTAAAATTTATCAAATACTTGAGGAAAAAAATAGTATCAATTTTACACAAAATTTTTCAGAAAACAGAGGAAGAAAAAGACCTCCTTTTTTTAAACTTGTATTCTATTCATTCCTAACTTACATATTTTACGAGGACAACATAACACTGAAACCAAATAACAATATTACAAAGGAGGAAGAGCAGAAGTGACATACGGGTAGCTAGTATACCTCATGAATACAGAAATAAAACTAATCTTTAACAAGATATCAAATAGAATACAGCAATATATAAGAATAATATTTCATAACTACAAGGGTTTTATTTCACAAATGCAAAGTCAATTTTACATTTGAAAAATCAATCAAGGTAATTTTCCACATTGAAAGAGTAAAGGGGGAATTCCCTGGTGGTCCAGTAGTTAGGACTCTGTGCTTTCACTGCCGGGGCCTGGGTTCAATCCCTGGTCAGGGAACTAAGATCCTGCAAGCCGTGTGGCATGGCCAAAAAAAAAAGTAAAAGAATAAAGGGGAAAAATACACAATTTTACCAATATATATATTGTAGAACAAGCACTTGATAAACCCAACAAATATGCATCAGGAAGAACTCACAGCAAACGAGGAATAGAAATGAACTTCCTCAATCTGATAAAGAATGTATGAAAATCCTAAATCTAATTTTCCCTTTAATGGTGAAATACAGAATGCTTTCCTGCTAAGACATGAAACAAAATAAGGATGTCTATTCTCATCTCTTCTATTTAATACTGTACTGGAAGTCCAAATCAGTGCAATAAGGCATTAAAAAATAAAATTAAAAGTTATGACAGAAAAAGAGAGTGGAAAGAAAGAAGTTAAAATTGTCTCTATTCAGAGATGACAGGACTATTTGTTTAAAACATCCTAAGAAATCAACATATAACAGAAGAGAAATCTTTAGAAATAATAAATGGACTTAGAAAAGTGACATGATACAAACAAATTGAAAATTAAAAATGTTTAAGTTTCATTTACAGTAGCATGGAAAAACAAAATACACTGGGATCCATTTAATAAAAATAAAAAGGACCTCTAATCTGCAAACTCCGAGTGCTGGGAGGTAATGAATAAGACTGAAATAAATGGAAATTTAACCCTGTTCATGGATTAGAAGGCTCAGTATCATTAAGACATCAATTATCTCTAAATTGATTTATAGACTGAATACATTTCCAATCATAAGTCCAACAGTTTTAGAAACTGACAATATGATTCTAAAATTTATATGAAGATGTAAAGGACCTAGAAGAGTCAAAATAATTTTTAAAAAGAAGAATGAAAGTGTCTTACATTACTTGACCTGAAGGAGTGTCATACTGGAATATGAATAGACCAAAAGATCATGGAGCAGATTAGAGTGTCCAAAGAGAGACATATACTTATATGCTCAATTGATTTTTGTTTTGTTTTATTTTTGCGGTACGTGGGCCTCTCACTGTTGTGGCCTCTCCCGTTGCAGAGCACAGGCTCCGGACGCGCAGGCTCAGTGGCCATGGCTCACGGGCCCAGCCGCTCTGCGGCATGTGGGATCTTCCCGAACCGGGGCACGAACTCGCGTCCCCTGCGTCGGCAGGCGTACTCTTAACCACGGTGCCACCAGGGAAGCCCTCAATTGATTTTTGAGAAAGGTGCCAAAGCAGTTCAACAGGGAAAGAAGACAGGGAGCGACCAGAACTCTCATAAATTTCTGGAAGGAATATAAAATAGTA
The DNA here is from genome assembly GCF_963455315.2 of Globicephala melas. Taxonomy (NCBI): domain Eukaryota; kingdom Metazoa; phylum Chordata; class Mammalia; order Artiodactyla; family Delphinidae; genus Globicephala; species Globicephala melas. Next base: position 21,003,624 of record NC_083322.1, read on the forward strand.
CAACCACTTTGGGAAAAGCTTTAACAGTTTCATCAATGGATGCTAGAAGGGCAAAAGTTTGATGAGTAACAGAATATTTTCATAGTCTCAAAATGTCTCCTCACAAATTACTTATTAATATGGAGTGGGAAATCTGGTGAGCACCCTTCTTAACCAAGTGATCAAAGCTAACATCAGACAAACTGACATGATGTGCCTGTCTCCTGACAGGACATACTTAGGAGGACCCGATGTCCTCCACATGGCATTCCTGCTAAAAATGCTTAACCTATATCCAATCCTGGGGAAACATCAGACAGATCAAATTGAAGGATAGTCTACAAAACAATTGCCCTGTATTCTTCAAAAATGCCAAGGTCAAGAAAGACAAAGAGAAGTCAAGGAACTGTTCCAGACTAAAGGACACTAAAGAAACATGACACTGAAATGTACTGCATGATCATGAATTGAGTCCTGGGTCAGGGATAGAGGTTGGGGGTAACAGTAAGATACCTATAAAGGACATTACTAAGGCATTATTTGGGTAACTGTTTATATGTGAAAAGGGAATGTGGATTAAAGCAGCAGTTCTCAGTGCAGTCTGGGGTCTTCAGGGATTCTACAAAGTCAAAGTTATTTTCATAACAATACTAAGATTAAAAAATGTGTCTTTTCACTCTTACTCTTATAAGTGTATGTGATATTTTCCAGAGGCTACATGACTTTTGATATAACAACAGACTGAATGCAGAAGCAGATATGAGTCTGGCTGCCTTCTATTAAGTCACAATTAAAGAGATTTAGAAAACTATAAAACAGTGCTACTTGATATATGATGGTTGTCTCAAGGAAAAGCATTTTATGCAATTGTTTGAGCTGCAAGCTGACGTAGCTGCTTTTTCCAGGAAACATGATATTTACTCAAAAGAAAACTAACAATCCAAGTACGGTTATTCAGACATTTTCTGAAAAATAAATGAAGTAAGTATGTTATCCTTGAAGAAAAACAACTGATAAAATTTGTTGCCAATAATAAAATGCACATTTTTAAGCAAATTTAGAATTTTAGAAAACTTCTACCTGACACTGCGATCTTGACACCTTCCCAACACTTAAAAGAATTTTCTAATGAGAGTGATCATATGTGGTTTGGGGGATACTGTATAATAATATGTCAACATTTGAAGACCTGCATAACTCAGGGAACCAATATTTTTCAGGTGACCAACACATTGAGCAAAAAAACAAGCATGGGTAAAAGATCCATTCAAAGAGCAACACAGATCAGTGGATTTTAATGTGACAGAATTACAAAACATTAGCTGATATGGTTTCAGAGACTACAGTGCAATTATTTTTAAGAAGCAAACAACTTGTCAATTTGGGGTATAAGATCAAAAAAGTACATGTGTTATTATATAAAAAGGCTACTATTAAAATAATAGTTTCCTTTCCAAGAATGTATCAATGTGAGGTCCAATCTTCTTCATATATCTCACATAAAACAACATGTTGCAAAAGATTAAATGCAAAAGCACATAAGAGAATCTAGCTGTCTTCCACTAAGCTAGATATTAAAGAGATTTATAAAAATGCAAAATTAAAAATACAATTTGTCTTGAACTGATAAAAACTTACATGCATATCTACATGAACATTTAAAATAATTATTCTAAAAACTGAGCCATTCTATTATCTTTCAATCTACTACATGAGCTATTAGATACATTATTTAGTCTAAGTAAATTGAAGTGAATTAAATTAATTTTGGTTTTTCTGTGTGATTCGATATTTTTATAGATTATACTCCATTTAAAGTGAGTATCAAATAATGGTTGTATTTCCCTGTGCTGTACAATATATCCTTGTTGCTTAATTATTTTATACATAGTAATTTTGCTTTTTAATTGCATATCATACTTTTAAAACATATGCACTGGGGTATCATCAAACAATAAAACTTGTACTTACTGGTGTAAAAAACAAAATGAAACTGTTCAATTTTGGAAGGAATGAGCATTTTGCTGGAGCCATATATCCTCATTCACTTCACTGCTGGATCAACAAAAGATTTTTAGGTGTTTAAATGAAGAAAGTAGTAATAAATTATAATAAATCTGAATTCCAGTACTGGATCACCACTTTACTTATCTCTATGGACTTCAAAATAACAGAAAAAAAGTATTCTCATCAAAATAATTTCTGTATGTTCCCAGTACTAGTTTTAAATAATTATTAATTGCATTCTAAATATAACTTAGAATATTACATTAACATTACTTTTGAGGACCCCTGTAATCCATCGCCCTTTCCTGCCAAAACAGCCACTCTCCTGAATTTTGTATTTGTCATTCCTTTGCTTTTCTCCAGCATTAATTTTTTATTTAACTTATCTGAACTATTTACTCACTAAAGAGTAAGCATATGATCCACGCCTTAAGGAATTCAGAGTCTCCATAGGGAAACAGAAATATAAACCAATCATTATAGTAACCCATTCAAGGAATGTAAGGGGTTAAGTGTTCACACCTAAGGAAGCTTCTAATTCTGGTTAGGGAAGTCAAGAAAGGCTTCACAGAGGAACTGAAGTCTGAACTGTGTTTTAAAGAGTAAGTAGGCATATACTACATAAAAGCTGGGTGCACGGGAGGAGCAGCCTCTGTTAATTCCAAACTGGGAAAACACTATTACAAAGAACACAGGTGAGAACGTTGAATAATTCTAGCAACTATAAGTATGGCTAGCACATAAAGTCAAAAAATGAGGCTAGAAAAGTAGATGGGGACCAAATTATGATGAGAAATTTGAAGTTTTTACTCTAAGCAAAAGGAACTAAGGTAGATAAACTTCATTATTGTTGTTGCTGTTATTACTCACACTTCCCTGTATCTATGCCCTTGGATAGTGCTGCCCATCACCCAATAACTGTGGATTTGGTCACATGACTTCTTTGGGGAAAATGGGACAATAATATATCTAATTGAGAGCTCATGTCTACTTCATCCTCCTTGCAGCCCTGCCCCTACACGAGAACAAGACTCATGCTAGCCAACAGGAAGATGAGTGGCTATGTAGAACAGAGCCAAGTAGTCTCGGAAGCTAATCTAGACTAGCTGACAGTCAGCTGACTCCCAGCACATGAGTGAGCCCAACCAATCTACAGACTTGTGAACAAAATAAATGCTTATTACTATATGCCACTAAAGTTTTGTGGGTGCTTGTAATGTAATATATGGAATGCAGTAGATAACAGAAACAGGGACTGAAGCTAACCATAGGGTTTAAGCAGAGGTGTCACATGGCCAAATGTTTTTTTTTTTAAAGACTGTGCTAATGAATGGACAATAGACCTGGAGATCAACAATGGAAGCAAAAACGTTTAAGAAAGAAACCACAAAGCTGGAATTAGTGCCAAAAGGAATAGAGAGGAAGAAACATCTGAAACGCAATACTGAGTGCTAGAATCGGTGGAACTTTAGGCCCTAATTAGATACCCTCAATGAAGAAGAGGGAGGATTTCAGGATGAACTGTAGGTTTCTTGCAAGAATAATTACAAATACAACTAACTAAGATTTAAAATAGTTTAAGAGAAATCAGATATGTATTCTTTTAAGATCTGTCTTTATTTTTGTTGAGGATAAAAATAATCATTTCAGAAAATGGTACTTTAATATTGAAAAGGCAAAGACCATTTTCATAGGGATAATAAATAGAAATCAGAATTTTAAGATCTCTTTAAAAAGATAAAAACTACCCAAATGATTAACAAAGGAACACACCAAGTAAACAAGAATCTAATTTCCTAAGATTAAAGACATAGCACCAGATTTTAAAAAAATGGCCATTCTAGATTAAAATCAGTGGTTTTGAATTAGGTCTTTTCCTCCCCTTTTCATTTGCTGCTACTACTGTTTTGTTTTAGTTTATTTTTCACCTTGTAATCTGAAATTGCTTAGAGGGAAAAGTACAATAAAAAATTCTATAATGATTTAAAAAATAATATATGAATATGTGCTTTATATCAGGGTATAATTAATTATGCACTTACATAATTCAAAAAATTAAATAAAAGAATGCCGTAAATCCAAGACATCCTATTCACTATGGAAAAGCTTTATGTATATATGTATCAATAGACAGACTCACACATGAATACATACATACAAGTTTAGTTAAAAATAAAATATACATCATTTGTGAAAACTGATAAGATAGTCAAATAGTGAGGGGCCAAAATAGTAAGATAGTGAGGAACCAAAAGCACATTTTTCCAGAGGAAATAAAAATAAGATAAATGTTCAAAATAAGAGTAGAGGTGACAAGAACATAAGAAAAATAATAGTTACACAGTTACATTTTAACTAAAGTGGTTAAAAACTAAATTACATTAGATACCCATTTCTATTTATCTCTATAAAATAGATTTGTTCATGTACCAATAGTTGAAGAACCAGGTATAGAAGCTGGAATGCAAGAATACTTAAACCAAACTTGTCACCACAAATTCTTCTGCTATCACTGCTGATAGACATTTACAAAGAATACAAATCATTCAGAAAAAGAAGTGTACGACCACACCCCTATCGTAATACAGATGGATGAAAAGTCTGAGAACTTGCCTCTTTCTCAGTGTCTCGAGAGATACATGTCCACTGGTTCTCTTTCACACTGTACGCCCAGAAGTCAGCAAGATCTTGTGTTCCATCCCAGCCACCAAACAAATAAACAGTCTCTGTGAAAATTAGAAAAATATGTGCAAAAAAAATAAACTTAAGAACAAAATTTAAGTATAGGCACCCAGATAAAGCCATTGCTTCTAAGATCATTTAAGAAGGTACATCTAAGTAAACTTAAAAATGAGATTTTTAAACTGGTTAACATTCCAAAATAAATACTAGTACTTCCTAAATATAGGCATATGGAAGGGCTGCTGCAGAACCACTATCTTGAGAGATTTATAAATACAAAGATAACTAGGAGGCATCCCCTAAGATTCAGATTCCATAGGTCCTCAGTGGGTAAAAAGAGTCAGTACTCTTAAAGTGTCCAGGGGGAATCCTGATGTGCAGCCAGTTTAGGAGTTTCTATGTCAGGCCACAAAAAATTTACATTTACCAGCTTCTTAACAAAGCAGCTTCAGATAGTTAAAAAAAAAGGGGGGGGGGCTTCCCTGGTGGCACAGTGGTTGAGAGTCTGCCTGCCGATGCAGGGGACACGGGTTCGTGCCCCGGTCTGGGAAGATCCCACATGCTGCGGAGCGGCTAGGCCCATGAGCCTGCGTGTCCAGAGCCTGTGCTCCACAGCGGGAGAGGCCACAACAATGAGAGGCCCGCATACCGCAAAAAAAAAAAAAAAAAAAGGGAAAAGAAAAAAAAGAAATCCCGAAGAAATATACAGTGCAAAAAATATATATAATATAAAGCTATCTAGCTACTTCTGAAAAAACTTCACATTAAAACTGTTTTCTATTACAATACAAAAAACAATGGTTAAAACTAGCTGTGAGTTAAAGTTAGATATCTTAAGAATAAAGTGATGCATAGCCTTGATATTCCCACGGAAACTGGGGGAAATTTTTCCAAATATATTATGGTGGATTTAACTCCTCAGAAATCAACTTTTAAGTCATTCCAGGTACCTTGAGAATTTGGTTTCTTCTAATTCTGAAATGTCTATTATACCTATGGACTTTATCATGTGATAAAACATTTGCTCCGTGACCAGTGAAAATTTTTACCTTTCTTTATAAAATAATAGTGCCTTTCCTTTCTTCAAATATTTCTTCCCTTTGTAAATATCTTATGTCTACTTGTTATAATGCCTACCATTTTTTTAAGTTAAATATAATACATTACAGGAAAACTATAAAGCCATCTACTCTCTGACATGCCCTAGGCCAATATATGCGGAGACTGTCATCTAAATTACATCCCATCATGAAGGGTTGAAATGCACCTGGAAATATTGTAACACTACTTAAGAAAATTCTTGCCATTCATAGAGATGTCTTATAAGAGATTTTTGTCATATTTTCATATAATTTCAAACTCTAAGTGAATTTTCTAAGTGAAAGAACCTAGGGGAAATTAAAACAATGCTTCTGGATAAGAACAGACCACTGGAACAGTTCTAGTGCTAACTGGGTAATCAGGTATAGGTCACTTAACTTGCCTGGGTCCTGATTTTTTCATTTACAAACTCTCAGTGTGGTGGTAAAGTTCTTCATATATAAGTTACATGAAAACATTCTGAAGGGTGTCAGGCATGAACAGCATTTCTACCTTTAAAACATGCACATATACACAAAATACTTTGTAGTTACTAAGTACCACTGATGCAATTAAAACAGTATTATTGTATGTTTCCGTGTCTAACCCAGTACCTAGAACACTTTTGGCTCTATATAAATGTGAAATAATGGAAACTATTAGAAAACTGCCATCTCTCAGAAGTATAAAACAATCCATTATCATTAGTTAAGTAACATTCTGTTTCCCAAATGGCACACAGTAATGCCCAGATACTGAGAATTCTACAGGAAAAAAATTAAAGAATTCTCATCTGACTTAAAAATTATTTGCCAAGGCCTCACTATAAATGCAATTAACCCCATTAAATTCTGAAGCCTGGAGAGGGAGGGGGTATATAACTAAAATAGCAATAGCAATTGACCTTTTGTTTTACAGTGTTTCTGGGCACCCTTTGGATAAGGTTACCCTGGTTCACTAACTTTAATAACCCTTCCTCTTGGGATCTGGGTTCTCAATGTTCTTTCTGAAAAGCAGGTCTCTTTGTACGCATAAATTCTCACAGCAAAGAAAACCCACATTTCCACAACAGCCTCATTGATAGCTGAGCAAAATAAAATCTGGCACAGAGCAAGCATCCCAATGGAATTAATCCAAGATGTCATTCTTGTTCGTGAATGCTCTGTGGTCCCAGTTAAAGTTTAATAGTAAAACTGAATGAATCAGATGGTAACAGGACCTTTTGACATACCTGAATGAAATGTGTAAGAAAATTTTAATCATTTAATCATTTAAGTTAAATCATTCAGGAATGAAATATTATCCAAACACCAGCGAAAATATTATTTAATGCATAAAGGATATCAAAAACTTTTAAAGATTATAGAAATAATCAGACAAAACTGTAGTGAGAAGAAAGTAGAAAAAAGAAAATGCTATTATTTGCAACGTGGCAGTAGCTTGGTTTACGATGTCCACTCTCATGCTTATAGGTTATATAACAATTCAGGCACATCCCTAGGGCAGTATAATCCTCCTCATGCAGCAGCCCTTTCTCTGTATTTTTTCTTAAAGGAGCACAGGCTACAGAGGCTATTTCTCTCAGACTCACTGAAATGTTCACTCAACATTTTTTGAGTACTAATCTGAATTGGCAAGGCACTTTAGAGAATAAAAATAAAGAAGACATCATCCCTACCCTCAAGGAGCTTACAATTTAGTGAAGAATATAAAACAAGTACATTAATCACCACAATGCAATGTAGACTAAGTGTCGTAAGAAAGGTAAAAAAGCACCACGGGGGTTCAAAAAAGGGAAGAGAATATACCAGATTGAGGGGACTCAGGAAGATTTCATGGTGACAATGGTATCTGACCTATGCATCAGAAAGTGGCTTTGCTGGTAGAAGGAAGGAAAGAGAAGAGGACTTTTCAAGCAGGGTAAAAAGTAAAACAAGGGTACAGAGACAGAAAAACACACAAAAAAGTGTTTTAAAAGACACAGAATCTAAAGTCAGGCAGATCTTGGATGGAACTGCAGCTCTATCACCACAGCTGTGTGACCAACACCAAATTCCTTAACCACTGGTTTCCTCAGCTCTAAAATGGCACAGAGTACCTATCTCCTAAAGCTACCATGAGAATTAAATAATGCATGCACAGTGGTGAAAACTGTGTGGTGAATAAATGCACTGTTCATTTTAAAAGAACAAAAAAAAGTAGTGGAGTGGAGGTAAGTTAAAAAGACAGGTAGTGGCCACATAATGAAATGGGTTAAATGACAATATAAAGGTTTTGAACTCGACTCCACAGACAGTATAGTATTAAATAGCAACAGAAGATTTTAAGCAGAGATGTGACATGGTCAGATCTGAACTTGCAGCATATAGGACTTACTGAAAAGGAGGAGCCAGGGAAACAGAAAGATCGGAAATAAAGTGACCAATAATAGCCTGTGTTCAAGATATCAAACCAATTTCATTCTCAGAGACTAAATGAATCAATTACCAATCAATCAATCAGTTATTGCTCAGGCCACAAAAGCTAAAATGCAACCAGTCTTTTTTACAGGTTTTTTCGTATCAGTACTAAATAACCCCTACAACTACTTACTACCAATAGTACTAATCTATAAATCTTATATACGCTAAGAAAAAGGTAGAAATGTTAACACAGCAGTATCTTCACACCATTTTGCACAAAGAAGCAGGCTTTTTATTTTATAAGCCCAACTGCAATATCTATCCTCCTCCTCTGATCCTTAGGGGTAAGTCAGACTATGCTGATTGCATAATCCTCCACAAGATGGCACACTATTTTCGTAATTAAATCCATCTTTCCACTTTGAAGTAGTATAGAATGCATATACTATGCACTGACATAACATGGGCCCAACCTTAGATAAAATTCAAGTGTCAAAAAGAAGAGGTAGGTGGAGGGTTACTAGGCTTGTAAAAGAGGTTAGCTTAATTCCTAGTTTAATGTAGACACTAAGAGAAAAACAAATGAAATTAAAAAAAAAACTTTTAAGAAACACAAATTTATATTCAAAATAAAAATGAACCCTGTCAGGACATTTAGTTTAAGAGTTTAATCCTTCTGAAAGTGTAGTTAATAGGACATTAGATTGACATTAGAATTTTTGAAGGGAAGAATAAGTTAGAAGGGGAAAGATATTTTATATGCTCTTTAACCTTACCTTCTTTAGCCATTCCCTTGAACTCTCAAAACCCAGCAGATTATCAACTGGATTCATCTGTCTCTCTTTTTAAAAAGAGCTATATTTCTTTCTTTTTTTTTTTAATTGGTGAATTTTTGTGTAGCCTTTTTTTTAGTTAATTTATTTATTTTTGGCTGCGTTGGGTCTTTGTTGCTGCGCGCGAGCTTTCTCTGGTTGTCCTGAGCGGGGACTACTCTTCCTTGCAGCGCACGTGCTTCTCATCGCCGTGGCTTCTCTTGTTGCGGAGCACGGGCTCTAGGCGTGAGGCACGCAGGCTCAGTAGTTGTGGCTCATGGGCTCTAGAGCGCAGGCTCAGTAGTTGTAGCACACGAGCTTAGTTGCTCTGTGGCATGTGCGATCTTCCTGGACCAGGGCTCGAACCTGCGTCCCCTGTGTTGGCAGGCGTATTCTTAACTACTGTGCCACCAGGGAAGTCCCGAGAGCTATATTTCTTACATAAGGCTATGATTACAAAACTAGAGACTGATCTTTTGGGTGAATTCAACATATGGTTGTAATTTCCCTGCTAAAAGGTTGTATTTTCTGCCTATGACAATATACTTTGTATTAGGGCTATATTTTAGAATTCCTTTCTGATAACAGTATGAAAGAAAAAAATTCGTGTCATACGTAGCTACAGAAATACAGCCATATGAATATATTTGTATTTAAAAACTAAAACCCATGTTTACCTACTTTCTTCAATAGCTTCTTTAAAGAATATCAAGGAAAACCATTATGTGGCATTAAAAAAAAAATGAAAGCACGTTACATATAATTGGTACAGTCCGAGAGGTTCAGATTTCCACAGAACGGTTCTTTCAAGTGACAAGCAACTTCTTTTATAGATACCAAACACTGGGATTTTGCCTAAATCTTACTACCTATTCTGCTTGAGAGAGAGAAAAAGGCTGGTACCGTAGGTTCTTAAAATTCAATGAGAGTTGAACAAAGAATTGCCTGGTACCATGGATATTTTAAGTTTTCATCTGGACAGACTTCCACACTGAAGCAAAACAGACATGCCTTTTTCTCTATTTGCCTTATTTTACCCAGAGTTGAAACCCAATTCAGAGTTGAATAACCTAAGTAGAGAAATGCCAGGTATAGGAATAAATCAATAAATCAATAAAATTGACATACACTCCCAAGTAGGACAAAATACTACATTCCTTCTCTACTACATTCAATACAATACTACATTCTTCTCTGGTAAGAATAATAGAATTCACTTAGGATAGAAGAAAGCTTTGAAAAATCAGAGTAAAATTTATGCCACCATGTACTTTTTAAAATGGTGAGTCTATCCTTAAAACTGTAGCAAAATGAAAAAAATATCTACAGACTGAAAAAGGAGAAGAAAATTCAGGGACTATTAATTTTTAATATTTAAGAAAACAAGATAAACGAAACACTGGGAAGCAATAATTGCTTCGAAATATAAGTCACTTTAAAAGAAGCTGAAATGAGCTCTATGAAGTTTCAGTCTAGTGAAATACCTGGCACACTGGAAGCACTCAATAAATGTTAGCAATTATTAGGTCAGCTACTGTTCCTCACTCTTTATATCTGCAATAGCTTTTAATAAGGATGGAAAGGAATCAACTATGTTTTTCAATTTCACTTTATGGTATTTTATAAGTGAAGTGATATGCTTTATTAGTATTTATGTATTTAAAATTTGCTGAGGTCTCAGGACTTAGCCCTCACAATCTACTGTATTTTCTGTTTTCACCTATCATACCTGAGATTTTCACTGTATCTTCCACATTAGAAAACTAAGAACCACTATAGTAACAGCAGCAAAAACATGGGCTTTGGAGCCAGACAGTCCTACAGATCTGTGTTCAAATCACAGCTCCACAGCCCTGGACACAGCACGACCTATTCTGTAAAATGAAGGTATCTACCTTTTCAGTTGTAAATGAAACGTATGAACATATAAAAGTGCTAATCGCAACCTCTACATGTAGTAAGTATTTAATAAATACTATTACTCCTCAGGTTAAAAATAAAAAGTTTTAGTCTAGTGAAGATGTTCTTAACTCGATGATCTGAATTCATGGATTCTCTTCCAGAAAAATGTACATACAAAGAAAATTTTGTATATAACTTCAACAGATTAAGAACCCTTGCTTAGGAAACCTTCAAATTGCATATTTAAAATAAGGACTGGGCTTCTCTAAACTGTATTTCACTACTTAGGCACCAACCTTATAAAGACAGAACTTCTAGTTTCTTCAAATTCTACTTGGGGAAAGTCACTCTACTACTAAATTAACCTAATCCTTAACGAAAAAGTTCTTAAAATGAATTTTAATATTTTTTCCTAAAAATCTAAAAGTATATTTATCCTTTCCTTTGTAAAACATCAATAAGGGCAATATATACAAAAGATGAAACAATTATACCAAAATACTATTGGTTAGTTAGAACGTGGAATTATGAGTGAGATATTTTTTCCCTCAACACAGCACTGCTTTTCATGTTGTTTTAAATTGCTTTTCAAAAATTTTTAAATTGTTTAAAAATATTTCCACTGTGAGATTCTGTCAAAAAAACAAACACAAAAGAAAGATCTCTAAATTTACATCAAATTCTCTCAGCAGAACTAATCAGTATATATTTGTAGATTAATATGTTGCATATAAAAATACATATTATATAAATAATATATATTGATACTTACATAAAAGACATTATTTCATTTAACTCTCACAGCAACTTAATTTATTATTCCTGTTTTTATTGTCATTATAACTCATTCAAGATCAAACAAAAAGTCGGTGGTAAAGTCAGGATTGAAATCCAGATATGTCTCTCTCTCTCTCTCTCTCTCACACACACACTTCTTTCCCACACACTCAACCTCCAACCACTATATTTAATTGTTATATCAGTAAGTCTGGACTAGAAAAGGTTCTTTCAGAGACTTAACAAGAAATACAACTTTGAAGATAATTAAAATCAACCTGATGATAGCAGTTATAAGACTCTGGTACATAAATGATAAAATAAAAGTATATGAAACCACCTTGGTAAATTATGCTATTAATAATTTTACAATAGAAGTACAATTTCTAGAGGAAAAAATTCCAAAGATATCCCAGATTCTGCTCCTACACCCAAATTAAATTCAGAAAGCACCAACTGTTACCCTAAAAAAATGCAAAGTCTACATAACCTTTAATTTTTCTACCTAGATTCCAAGGTAATAAGAACTACAGCTTTAAGGAAATACAGTCTATATACTAGAAAAGAACAAACAGAATCACCAGAAAATTTAAATATATTAGAGTATAACCAATAACATAAATTCACCTCAGAAAAATATTAGCATTTACAACAAATGACATCATGACACAATCCAGTCATCAAGGTTTAAAGCAATATCAGAGTGTAGTTTCCAAGTAAATATTTTTCTTTCAACTCGAAGGAAAATGGATTTTAAAATTTTGATTCAGTTCAACAAATATTCAGTACACACTTACTCCATACCAGGCTTTGCGGCCATAAAAATAAATAATGCAAGATTCTTGTTTTTCCCCTGTCAATAAGATATTGGGGATGGGAGGTAGAAAGGAGAAAGCTGAATAGAGAGGAATGGGATACATAACACCTACACAAGCAACTCTAAAACAATTTGGAAATCATTATAGTAAAAATAATAGTATGAACGAAGTGCTACGTAAATACAGAAAGGGAAATGATTATTCTGCCTGGACCTGTCTTCCTGAACCCCAAACAATATATCTAACCGCTTACTTGACGTATCTATATACTTGAATGTCTAACTGGCATCTCAACCTGTCTAAAAACAAGTTGCTGAACAACCCAACATATTTAATCCACTTGTTTTACCCATCTTAGGGAAAGGCTATACTATTTTCCCAACTACTCAGGTCAAAACCTTGAGTCATTCATTACTCGTTTCACTCACACTTCATATCCAATCCATCAGTAAATCCTGTCAGCTGTATGTGACATCTTCAAAATACATCCCAAATCTGACCAATTCTCAACACTGTGATCACCACTCTAGTAAAAGCCAATGCTATCATCACTTCTCTGGTAAGGAACTGCCTCGTTAAAGGTCGCTCTGCTTCTGCCCTTCACCTAATTTGTTTTTTGTTAAAATGCAAAGTCAGTAACATTTCTCAAAACCCAACAATATTTTCCTTTAATCATCTCACTATGAGTAAAGGTTAAAGTTCTTACAAAAGAGCTCAACACAACTGCCCCTCACTACCTCTCTGACTTTATCACCTTTACTCTCTTCCTCACCCACCTTATATCTAGCAACAAATAATCTGGGGAAAAAACAACAGTAGAGGAAAGGTGGGCAAGAGTTTACTTTGGAAACACTATTATTTCAACAATGAATACCACTTACACAGAGCAAGGAATTTCATTTGAAATTTTATATGAATACCAGCAGTATTTACTTACCATGTAATGTCAAAACTTAATAGAAATATTTAACCCTTTAAAAAATATATAGGTAATGAATCTTCCCAATAAACTCCACAAAGGCAGACAAAAATATTACATACCATTTCAAGAGTATCATGGGCCTCCTTAAAGCCCATTCATGAAGCCTCATCTAAGAAAACAAGGAAATACTAAAAAGGATAGAGCATGGTGATAGCAAGGAATATAGACAGCAACGGTTAACTGAAACAAGAGTCGGAATGCCAGGGTATGGCAGTGACTAGACTTTTGAATGGCATTTTTAAAATTCCTTTTGTTTTCTCTTGATATATCAGATTCCTGGATTACCCACCCTCACAACCAGACACGTGTTTAAACTTAACCTAAACCACTGTTCTAGAGTCTTATGAAAGTTCAAAGCTTTTTCTGACTTGGTTGACTCCTAGGGCATCTTTCCTTACATTTCTCTCCGCTTCCAGACACCTGAATCCTCAGAAGCTGCATTTCTCCTCTATCTCAATCTGGATCCCAACCCTAATTGCATCACCAGTTCATTTATATATATTTATAAAGAATTCCATACCAATATATTTTACACACCATCCCTATAACCCATACTCCCTATTACTCATATAAAGGATCATCTGAATGTGGTTAAACCCCTTCAACTTCACCGTTCACACAGTACTGTTTCCACACTATAAGTGGTAATGGTAACATATTGACCATCAAGCTCACTTGAGTTATGGACAACTTTATATTAACTATCATGATTATTTAGTTTTACCAGACTTTAAATTTTTGGTTCCTGTTAAAGGCTCAAAATTTCATTTAATCATCACACATGGACCTAAATAAAGCTTGATCCAGCATTCAGAAAGTTTGGGGGGGGGTGGGAAAAAAGCACTGAAACAGACACAAAATGGCTCTAAATAAAAATTCCTCTATTGATGGCTAAGTCCCTAAATTTCCTATAGTAGAAATATTTGCTTAAAAATATATTCACAAAGTACTTTTATTACATTTTTATCAACTAGTGCTCATACAGAAGTATGGATACTGATCAATTTTTCATTGTAGACCTTTGTCAACCTATAATAAAGCCTCAGAAACTATGAGAGATTATGCCTTTAATGATTCCATCTGGAATATATCCCATGCCCATAATAAGTCATTCTTACTTATTTACAATGACTTACTTTAAGTCATTGCTTTCTTATAATTATTGTTTCTAAAGCAAACCAAGTAAATACTGAAACAACCCTTTTCCTCTCCTTGAAATATTTTTTTAAAGGGAATGGGGATAAGGACCTTGAGTCCGCTGAAACCCTGCCCTTAATGCATAAAACCAAGATATTACAGAAAAATATGTGGACCTTTATCACTATATACTGTTTTTTACTTAAAGGATCTCTGACCTGAAAAGTCAGCATTTAATCGTCAATGACTCTGCTCACACAAAGTTCTGTCAGGATATTTGCCTATCATTTGAATCTTCTCATTTTCCATTCTCAAATATCATGGATTACAAAAAAAGAGAAAAACTTCCTCTTTTCTTACACATTTATTTTACCTATTTTATATAGTCCATATTCCATAATAAGCAACACAGTAAGCACTATGAAAATTCCTTCTGCTCCCTGATAAGGTGAACTTTAAATGTTAAAGTAAACCACATTACTTTTGCATTTAAGGAAAACAGCATTTTGTCTAGAAAATTAAAGTAGCTTTTCAACACTCTTTTTTAGTATTTTATTAGCAATTAAAAAAAAGAATTTAATAATATTTTCATCATGACTGAGAAAAAGAAGAACAGCATTATAAATTCCACTGTATGTTCAAAAGAGGAGAAATGCTACTGTAGACGATCTAAACACAAATTTTCAACTCTTTTTTTATACTGTATTTAATTTTGGATTAAAAAAACCAATTTCTGTATAGATCTGGTTCTTTGAGAAATAAGCATGTGCGTATTTACTGAACTCTCAGGTAGTAAAAAAGATGCTTAGGACTCTACAGCTGAGTCAAGCCTATTTTTGTGGGAAGGAAGGGGTCTGGGAAGAGGGGCCAAGATAAGGAAAGCAAATTCCTATGCCTCAAAATGAACCTTTTCCAAAGAGACCCTAATAATACTCCCAAACAAACTCATAGGTTACTACACAAATTTAGCAGTTAATTGTAAATATTATAATTCCTCCTTTTACTTATAAAACATTTGTGAAAATACATTAATGCCTAGATGATTATTATCTGCATTGCAATAATCTTAGTAATTATAATGAGTCAAAAAAACCTTATTCCTGAAGCACTATTGTCAGCATAATACAATAATAGAAGAGTTTTTATTACACTTGGAAAAAGTAAAATATTATTTGGGTGGATACTGGCATTGTATGTGGTAAAGTTTTCTAAAACCAAATAATAAAATAAAATTATACAAAATTCTTGGTATTATTTGCTTTTCAAGACGGTAGTTTGAAACCTATTATAATTTTAGCATTTATCTCTAAATATAATGGTATTTAAGCTGTTCTAGGCTGTAGAAACCTAAGCAAAATTTTCAGTATCAAGTTGCAGAATAAAATTAAAAAGAAGACTAAAACAAATTATTTATAGGCTTGTGGACAGTGTTTAGCAATTTATGCATCTACCAACACTTAGGCTACTAAATTTTATATTCTCTCCCTCTAAAATATATCTTAATTCTCTTTTACTGCAACAATTCCCATATTACGGCATTAAAATATAAATGCACTAAAAATCCAGAAATACTCCACAGTATACTATGGAAATCAAACACATATAAAACTACACACACACACACACACACACACACACACACACACACACACACGGCTCTAAGGGGCTGCACGTTACATTTCTTTTAGGTTATCTAATTTCATTTGTGCAGCAGCCTCCCCTCCCTGACGTGCCATTGCCTAGTTTAGGTTATTACCTGTAGATAATGGCTATTTTCTTTGCTACTTGGTTATGGCCAATGACATTTAACTTGGTAAGGAATGGAAAGAAGTACATTTATGAGTACCTGATATTTAAATGTATAATTTTTTTTAAAGAATTTGCTTTCCATTCCAAGTAGTCCTCACCTGTTTGAACATCAATAACCATCTGATGGCCTCCTCTCATTCCTGGTCGGTTATCTTCTCCATCACCTGAAGTAGAAACAATATTTTCTTTAAAGAAATACCACAGAACAACTGCATATCCAGAGTAACTTCATTCATAAGTCTGTAATGAGTAGCGAGAATAACACACACTTATTCTTTCAATATTAAGAATAAGAGGACTTGTAAGAGACATAATATGACATAACTAAGTTTATAATAATTATCTTGCTCTTTTTTTCTAATTGCTTTCAGGCTCTTAATGCAACTGGAAGCTACTTTCAACTTATTTAGGACCAATGCCATAAATCAGCAAAGACACAGGATATTCCACAAAAACGTAAAATCTCTAAACTAGTGAAGTGACAAAGTGAAGATGGAAAACAATCACAGAACTAGATCACAGGTCTATAACTCCAGGCATGGTTTATTAGTATAATGAGCAGTTTTAAAGTTCATAAAACCAGCTACTGAAAACTAAGATGCTATCAAGTTTTACATTAATGATAATTTCATCACTGTATTAATTTTGTGCCAATATTTCAAAAATCATCTCCCACATAATCTCCCAGCTATTTTATTTGAGTAGTACTGTCTGACAAAATGTAAGATTTGCTTCCCTTTGATTCTTATTTACATCACAAAGCTTAATAGGCAGGTTTAAATATAATCAGTGAAAACTTTAAACCTCTGAAGAAAAAAACTATTGTTTAACTTATATTTATCTTATTTTATATCAGATCTTTTATATATAACTTAATTTCAATGGTTCAAAAGGTTACAGGATTCTAATGCCTTACTTGATGTAAACCAGAAAACCTGAGGTTTTCTTTGTAACTCTCCCATTAACTGAAATACATTACTTTAGGTAATAACTTTCCCTGTATCAGCTTTCTCCTATGTAAAATAGGGAACATCCAATTTTTTTTTAAATTGTGTTTTTTAGGTAAAAGGCATTTTTATTTTTTATTTATGTATTTTTTGGCCACGCCATGTGGCATGCGGGATCTTAGTTCCCCAGCCAGGGATCAAACCCATGCCCCCTGCACTGGGAACCCAGAGTCTTAACCACTGGACTGCCAGGGAAGTGCCGGGAACATCCAAGTTTTTACTAATCCCACAGGGGTATTATGAAAAAGACTGAAATATCAGTTCTTGTATATTATAAATAAGATGCAAAACTGAAGCCATATTCAAGCACTAATCATTCAGAAGTTTCCTGCAAATTCTGTCTCCTTTTTAATAGCTAGGTTTAGAATTTATAGCTCATTATTGTTGAAGTTTCACCCTTTTTTTCCTTCTTCCCTCAATTAGTAAAGTCAGTATTCCCACTTTCAAGAACAGATTAAGAGGGAATTCCCTGGTGGCACAGTGGTTAAGAATCCGCCTGCCAATACAGGGGGACACAGGTTCAATCCCTGGTCTGGGAAGATCCCACATGCCGTGGAGCAACTAAGCCCGTGCGCCACAACTACTGAAGCCCGTGTGCCACAACTACTGAAGCCTGTGTGCTCTAGGGCCTGCATGCTGCAACTACTGAAGCCTGAGCGCCTAGAGCCCATGCTCTGCAACGAGAAGCTACCGCAATGAGAAGCCCGTGCACTGCAACGAAGAGTAGCCCCTGCTCACTGCAACTAGAGAAAGCCCGTGTGCTGCAATGAAGACCCAATGCAGACAAAAAAAATAAATTTAAAAAATAGGGACTTCCCTTGTGGTGCAGTGGTTAAGAATCCAGCTGCCAATGCGGGCGACACGGGTTCGAGCCCTGGTCTGGGAAGATCCCACATGCCGCAGAGCAACTAAGCCCATGTGCCACAACTGCTGAGCCAGCTGCGCTCTAGAGCCCGCAAGCCACAACTACTGAGCCCATGCGCCGCAACTACTGAAGCCCGCGCACCTAGAGCCCATGCTGCACAACGAGAGAAGCCACCGCAATGAGAAGCCCGCGCACTGCAACAAAGAGGAGCCCCCACTTGCCGTAACTACAGAAAGCCCGCGCGCAGCAAGACCCAATGCAGCCAAAAATAAATAAGTAAAATAAAAATTTTAAATAAATAAATAAAGAAGACAGATATTTGATCATTAAAAAAAAGAACAGATTGTCAGTATGTTTGCCTTTTATATATTTAATCCATTAGTTTTCAAATATAATAGTCTGCTACAACATGCACTTCTGAAGAAAATTACCTCATATATGACTGATAAAGCAGGAAAATGATGCTTACATAACTCAGAAATCATGGAGGTTCATAAGCAATTTTCTCCAGTATATTAATGTTTAACACTATTTGAGGAAAGCTTTCTCACACTTAAAATGAAGGCTTTAGCAATGTATGAAGACCACAGGAGGTGGTCTTCAGCTTGAGGGTCTACAGCTCAAAGAAAGAAGCATGAGTCCCAGGGTTTAAAGCTCCAAAATCACTGTGATGCTCAATATAAATGCCTATATTTAACTGTACTAGTATTTATTTTTATTAGAATTGTTATTTTTTATTATTAGTATCTGGCTATATTATTAGTTTTTATCATTAGTTTTTATTATTAGTATCTGATTATAAAGTTCCACAGATTTAGAATGGTATGTCCCATTTCTACTTCTCTCATAAGCCCTATTAGCTTTTGTGAGCAATTCTGCAGAACTTAAGGTTTTTCAGGGACACGTTTGGGATTACAACACAATAGCCTATAATTTTATAGTGGCTCTATAAAAGCAGTTTATGATGGTATTCTGTGTAAACAATGCCCAACCTTCTGTTATAGCAATAAAACAAAAAGGTTTAAAAGAAAAATTTAATATAGTAAACTTCCTCTGCCATCTAGTTGAGGAACCTATGTCTTGTTTTAAACACCTGCTTTTCGTTAATAGGGTACAGTGAAACTTGAGCTACCTTCGGATACATGAAACTGGGACATTAAAGGAAAAGCACCCACAACCTAGAAGGTAGGACTTACCTTTGGTACTTTTGGGAATGATTTGACTCCATCGTGGCTTATATTCCTGTTGACTGATATACTGATTGAACAAGCCATCTGCAAATATCAAAGAAAGAGAGAATTACACCCTAACAGCTTACACTTTTTATTACAGCAAAAAAGACCAAAATGTAGAAGCCTACATTAAAGAAAATTACTAATATGTCACTAATACAATAGCACATTTTCATAAAATATGTGTCAGTTCAGTTTTTATGCTACCTCAAATATAAATAGCAAAGTATTAGTTGACACAATCATGTAAACGAATTGTTTTAGTGGCAGCTCATACTAAGCTTACTAAGTTTCCCCCATTTTTGTACTACTATACAAAAAAGCTAGAGAAGGAAATGGGAGCTCCAACAACTTTGGTCTAGGCCCTTGTATTTTCAGGAAAAAAAACAACTAATCCTTTAAAGTGAAAATACCATTTTTAGAGTTTTCTTTGAGTACAAAATTACATAGACATAAAAGCACCAGTAATAGTAATAGTATATTTATTGAATACTAAATGTTAGAATCTGTGCTATCTTACTTATCTGATTTAATTCTAAAAAACAGCCTTATGAATTGGGCATTATCATCTTCATTTTACAGATGTGGAAATGCATATTTAGAGAAATTAATGAATTTAACCCAAATCACACAGCTCTTGAGTGGTGGGGCTGGGACTCATGTTTCACTATGCTTTACTTACTTCATTAATAAATTCTAAATCTCCTTCTCAAGAGGAGTTGTTACAGTACAGTAACTAGTTGTTACACTAGGTACTACTATGGTCATGGGGACTGAACTCCCCACATATATCCATTCTACCCCAAATTATTATCAAGTCCTAATCCTGTGCCCCTCAACAAAGATTAGTTTAAGAATGGTATGAAACCCAATTCTGGCTAATGAAACATGAGGATCTCTGGTGGGGGGTGTGGGGGGGGCCTTCAAGGAAATGTTTCCTTACTTTTAAATGACTCTACAGAGAAGACGAATGTACTTTTGTTCCTCTGGAAATGTTCAGAATCTGTATGCAAATGTACATTCCTGCTATAGCCCATTTGTAGAGGTCTGATAATGACATCAACTCTATAATGATGACAGGGCAGAGAGAGATTAAGAAACTGGGTCACTGAATTGACTAACCATGAAATTTACCTTATCTCTGGACTTCTTGTTATATGATAAAATAACATTTCCTTACTTTTTAAACTAGGGTTTTCTTTGACATGAACCCAAACAGATTATAATTTATAGAGTTACCCTTACTATAAATTCTGTCATTTGACTCTGATTTCAATCTGAATAAAGGATTCCCTTTTGCTTCATTTAGTCACTGAAAGCAAATACTTTTCCAAAGAATTTATAAGTAAAACTGTCTGTTCTCTGTGACTTGTATACTTGCCAGAGACTGCGTAATTTACAAAAACCTCCCTAATCTCTTTCTTTTCTGGGTAATTATGAAACTCAGTGGTAACCACACCCTTCAGCTTTCAAGTCTTTCCAGATGGCTTTAACTGAAAACCTCTATCCCATAAACTCATCTCGTTTTTTTCTTTGCCCGTGGGACTTAAAAAAATTCTTGCAAAAAGAAAGTTCTCTCCTCTTAAATTAGCACTCACAAATTAGCATTTATGTTTTAATTGTTAAAGTAAGGGGAACAAATGGATTCACAACTTATTTTAGTGAGAGTGTTTCTATCTTATCACCTACTCCCCCATGGGCTTTTCTGACAATTCTTGCCCCATCCAGCCTACTCTGGCCAATACTGGTTTCCCATTACAAGAGCTGGAAATCTTTTCTTTTTTTCACATAAAATGTTGTGGGGCTCCTATTAATAGTAATGATAAGATGATAATAAAATATTAATCATAAATTTAGTATTATATAGAAGTAAAACACAGCAATTAAATTTTATTCCATTTTGTGAAAGGCACATAAAAGTTAAATGATCCTTTTTAAAAACCTTAAACAGAGAAGATAAAATTAATCAATATAAACAATGATTTTAAAATATTAATTCCACATAATGGCTAACTGAAGAGGAGAGAGAGAAAAAAGTAAAGATGGGAGTATATGGAGACAGGTAGAAAACTGAGGGAGATAAGAAAACTCAAGACATGAAAAATACAAAGCAAAAATAGACACAATTAGAAAAGTAATAAATTTCATACTTTTTAATAGTGCCCAACTGCCATATTACTAAAGTGTCCCATACTAGTTAGTTACACGACTTTTGATAAGTCAAGCAAGTTCCTCATCTGCAAAACTGGTGTTTAAGAGTTGGATAGGGCCTGAGGTTCCTTCCACACTGTGGCATACTAGGGTCCCACCACTGTTAGAACCAATATATTTACTCGAACTGTGTGTGTCTGGCTGATCCCACCTATGTTCATCTTAGAAAAGTCTCCATCTCCTCTTTCTCCTTAAGTCTTCTGTGACTATTCTGAAAAAGAAATCACAATCCACTGGGGGAAATTCTTCTAAGAGCTCTTAAGGCAGTAATCACAGGAAATAATCTGATGGATGACCCCATTCCTGATCTTTAAAGTCATTCTGAACACTGCAGGTAAAATTAAATTCTCTAATTGTTTCTTCAACTAATCCTTCTATCCCCACTCTTAACTAACCTGAAAAACTTACAAATACTCTACCCATCACGAGCTTCACAGTTTCTCTTCTATCAAACACAACTGTCCTATGAAAATATTGTCAGGAATTTTCAAGTAAAAAAAGCAAACTCTCAAACATTATACCATTTTTGTAAAATCATTTTCTAAACACACACACACAGACGAAAAGAAAAAACACTGACATACATCAGAAAGTTAAAAGTGATTTTCTTTGGTTGGCAGGATTAGGATGATCGTGATTTTTGGTTTTGGTTTTTGCCTTTGTACTTTTTTGTTTTCCCAATTTTTTTTGCATTGAACTCTATTATTATCGGAAGAAAGGTCACAAAACAACTAGATATGTGGAATTCTTTTCTAAACTTTGGAAAAACTTCGTAACATATTGTTATTACCAATATAAACCATCTTCACATACTTTGTTACCCCTGAAAGGTCTCTTCTTCACAGGTCACTAGACACATTCACGTTTCTACAAGCAGTGCTTTGTACACTGACGTTAGCTTGTTTTAACAAGGACAAAGAGAGCTAAATATGCACAAAGGATTTATGATCAAGCATGCAGAGGAAATTACTCCCAAAATTTAAACATTAAGTAATCCAAACTTAAAATATTAGAAATTATGATGATTTTACACTAGATACAATTAATCCTCTCTTGAATAATGACAGTTAATAGCATAACATCAGAGATGCTCAGTATATAATAAATGCTTAGAATGGAAAAAAGAGCAGAGGGTAGAGGGACTTTCCCAGCCACATGGTTGACATTTCCTTTGAGTCATCTTAATCTTACTAAGTTCCTTACATTACAACAAACTGTACATAAAACTTCTACCTCCAATAAAGCACCAATCTTGTACAGTAGTCAAGCAAACATTAAAAAAAAACTGCTTGGCGAACTTTTTGCCTCCTTCTGTCTCAAGTAAATTCCTTTTATCTTCACTAGTCTAAAGTTCACACAATTCTCTTTGATATCTCTTACTTTTCCTTGGAGACTATTAGAAAACCTGAAGAAAATTATTTCAATATAGCATTATCAAATCTGGAAGTAACTCTCTAAAAAGATCTTACCAAAGAAGAAAGAGTTGACTTTTATTGCACACTTACTGTGTGCAAGACATCACAAAGGTTAATTCATTTACTCCTTAAAATAAATCTACACAATGGTCATTATTAATTATTGCAAAGATTAGAAAATCAAGGTTCAGAGAAATTAATATCATGCCCAAAGACCCTAAACAAAAGGTATAAAACCCAATTCCAAAGTCTAAAATCTTTTCAACTCTTCATAGAATGCATGTAAATAAATATAAACACACAAATAATAGTTTTTAAATTACAATCTAAGATTACACACTATAATAACAGACAGTAAAATTTACCTATTCAACAGCACTTCAACAGACAGCAAAATTTACCTATTCAAAAGGAAGACTGGGAAACATAACTCACCATACCAGATCATTCTACTGCAATATTAAACTGATTATAATAAAAGAGGGATAAAACTAAAACAGTTGAAATATATTGTAGTTAATTATAATTTAAAGGAAAAAATGTAATCTCCCTCTTAAATAAAGATCTACTGGTAACTGTGGCTAAAGTTTACTTTTTATGTTTCGTTTCTTCTCTGGAACACTGGTTTGTCACTACTCCAGATCACGTTCTTACCTTAAGTATTCATTCATCTGGAAGTTGTTCCAGACAACAAATGGCTAGTTTGAGAAGCTAGCTGTTCTACCAAAAACCAAAATAAAAACAAAAACAAAACAAAACACCTCTTTTGGAGAAATCCTGGCTTACCATAAGACACAAAAGCTAGAAACATAAATTCCAGCCCTCTCACACCTCTCTACACTACTATTCAACTCTATTTAATTAACTTCTTGATACTTTCATTTTATAATATTAAACCATCTAATCACTCAAAATAAAAAATGACTTAAAAAACTATGTTGCACTTTGCAGAGAAACATGATAAATTAAAGATTACCCTCATTTATTCTATTACAATACATATTTTATTGCCTCTTGCCAGGGAAACTGGGTTGTCAATAAATAGTCCAGATCAGATCTGGAGCAAGTTATATTTAGTAGCTATTTTCAATGAAATAACATGCTTAAGAATCTTCTTTCACGCTCTCAAACAGAAAAGTAGTAATATAATGTTTATTAATATAATGTTTTCTTGGTGAACAGTCATTTCAAGTGCTAAAGAAACTTTATTTTTTAATAGAACAAATTAAATTTTTCAAAATCAAACAGTCATAAGCTTGAAATCCTTGAGGTGATCAATAAAAATGCTACAAACATTAAAGCAGGGTAAAGATTTTTTTTAAATACATTGCTTTCAGTTCCTTGTTTTAATGTTAAAGAACTCCCTTTCAAGACCTAAAAACAAATGAAAAGCTGACACCTCTGCAGCCAAAATAATCTCGCCATGTTCCTTATATTTCTAATTCTTGAAAGGTCGCCTTTTGTTTGGTATGCTTACTTGCATATATTCTATATGATTCAGCAAAAAATCTGAGCTTTCTATTGAAACAATGACATTCTCATCTACAAAAATATGAAAACACCTCTTAACACTTTTAAAAGTCTCAAAAGTAAGGCATTTAAATGTTTATGAACTATTTTAAAAAATTACTTCTGTATTTTAAGAATTCAGGCAGTTGCTAATATTTCTGTATGTCTACTTTTGACAAAAATCTAAAGCAGAAAATCAGAAGTATCTGCCAAAAGTAAAACTATCCAAAAGAACTGAAAATATGACTTAGGAGAAATCACACTAAGACCCAGTTGCTAAGAATTTTCAAACTACTGAAAGGCTCCTGGTCCAATACCATCTCATTTTTCCCCTATGATTATGACTATAATAACTAAACACGTTTCATACAGTCCTAATTAGGCACAAGCTGTTCTTGTCTCTAATGGTGAAAGTACATCATTTTTTTTAAAGAAAAAAAATATATTCAAGCCTCATCCAAGATTAAAAAAGAAAACAGCACAGAATACAGTACTGCTGCCTACATTGAAACTTTTATCAAACTGATTTTTCACCAACACAGACATTTTTTTTTAAAGAAAAAACTAAAAATTCACTTACAGGTACAGCATAAAAAAGTTTTTATAGTTCAAGAATAATAATGGCTGGGTAAAAGAGATTTTTTTAAAAAATTATGCATTTCAGCAGTTTGATTAAATTCTGAAAAGAGAAATACATGAAATATAACAATTTATATTACAACAATAAATATTGGGGAAACTGAACCAGTAAATATTTACTTGGATGGTAAAGCATGGTGGTAAGATGAATAGATTCAAATTTTAGCTCTGCCACTTACCAGCTATGCTGTCTTAGGCAAATTACTTAATCACTGACATTTATTAAATTGAAATAACAATAATACTTACCTAGAAAGCAGGTACAAGAATTGAATTAACTCATATATAGTGTTTATTAGAGTAGATGGCATATTGGCCTTTGAATACATGAATAGTTATAATAATGAAGTAATATTTGGAACTATACTTGGCAAAAAACTAATAATTTTTTATGCACAAAATGAGAAATATGGTACAAAGGCAAATAGGAATTAAGAGAAGGAGGAGCAACTGAGGTGCAAGAATAATTTTTAAAAACTAGCTTGAAAGAGCTAGCCTTGAAGAATGAGTTTCAAGTGAATGGTGATAAAAAGGAAAAGTAATCAGGGAAGGGAATACAACATAAACAAAAGCACAAAGGCATGACCTAAATGGGAAGGAAATCCAAAAAAGAGGATATATGTATATGTATAGCCGATGTACTTTGCTGTACAGCAGAAACAAAAACAACATTTTAAAGCAACTATACTCCAATTAAAAAAACAAAAAAAAGCACAAAGGCATGAATGAACAGGAATTAGGGAAAGAAGCCATCTTTCAGGAAGCAGTCTGATGAAAAACAAAAAAGAGAGATTTTGCATTAGGAGCACTGCTGAGAAGAAAGTGTCCCAAGAGAAAAGCAATATCGTAAGGAAAAATCTTGCTGTTTTAGAACACAGTCTTAAGAACCTATTTAAAACAGGAAAAACTCATTTCATTCAAAGATTAATAAAACTCAAAAACAACCAACTCAGAATTCATATAAAGATACAAAAAGGAAAAGAAAAAAAATTTTAAGTGGCAAAAGAATCTGATTCAACAGAAAAATGTAGTCATGTAATTGATGAAAATGGCCAAATATTTTTCCATGAATATAAAAGTTAAGTAAGAAACTCTCTTTATAAAAGATGAGCACAAATTAGAGATACAGTTAGAAAACAGAGATATAAATAGTTGGAAGAGATATGGTATGACAACAAAGATAAATAAAACATGAATGTCAGAGTTGAAGGAAAAGAGGAAGAAAAACAAAATGAATACATAACAGAAATGAAGACCAAAATAAGAAGGAAAGAAAACACTACTAACAATATAGTAATGGAAAAGAGAGAAAGAATTTAGAGAAGGTTGAAAAATTCAACATAAATGTGCAATTAAAATGAGAAAATAAAAGATATACATCTAACTGAAAGAAAACAAAAATACATAATAGTTAATTGACAGTGTCACCACACTGGAGTTGTCCTGTTTATAGAACTACAAAATAATCTAAAACAAAGATATGCTTAATATATTTAAATATTTAAACAGCCATAGGCAAAAAGAGAGATTGCATTCAAAAGAGCAATAGTTGAAACTGGCAACAATGGAAACTGGTTAACAGTGAAATGACATTGAAAATGTATTTGGAGAAGATAATTGTCAATCTAGAATTCTATACCCAGTGAAAATATCCTTCAAGAAAAGAGACAAATTTTCAAGCAAACAAAAACTGAGAGAATTAATCTGCATTAGAAGAAATTCTAAAGGATGTGCTTAAGGCAGAAGGAATATGATCTTAGGTATAAAATCAAAGATTCAAATAGTAGTGAAGAGCAAAAAAATTAGTAAGTATTTGGGTAAAATTAATGGACACTGTATAAAACAAGAACAGTAATATCTTCTAGGGTCTCTGAATATGGTATCAAAATAAAGAACAACCATAGCATATGAGTTGGAAGGTAAGTAGATGGGAGTTCAAAGTCCACTAAGTCCTTGTACTGATAAATTTTGTTAAGTATGTATATTTGTGGTTATTTATGGACTCACCATAAATAAAATACAGAGTGTGTTACTTCCAAATAAAAAAATGAAAAGATTAAAAAGTTTAAAAAGGTAAGAGACAACAACCAAAAACAAGAAATAAAGGACATGACAAAATATATTAAGTAAAATGGTAGGTTTGAACCCATATATTTACCAGTAATTCAATCATGTAAATGAAATAAATGTTCAAATCAAAAGAAGGCACAGTTTTTAAAAAACAACTAAATGTACAAGAGATACTTCTTTGAAAAAAGGATACAGAAAGCTTGAAATTAAAAGATGGAAAAGATATGTAAATATTTACCAAATGAAAGCAGACATATTAATGTAAGACAATTTATAACTTAAGGCAACAACATTAGTAGAGATAAAAACACACTTAAAGATAAAAGATTTCATTCAAAATGGAAGAATTTAAAATTTGTATGCATCTAGAAACATAGCTTCAAAATATACGAAGCAAAAACTGACAGAATTATAAGAAGAGACAATTCCATAATCATAGTAGGAAGTGTTAACACATTTTTCTTAGTAATTGAGAGAATCAGACAGAAAACATTATTGGTAAAGCAGATTTATGCAACATGATTAGCAAACTGGACCAACTGGACATATATAGAACATTGCAGTAACAACTAAAGAACTGGATTTCTGTCCAAGCGTACCTAATATGTTTATAAAAATTGAACAAAGTGGGCCATATGGTAAGTCTTATCAAATTTCAAAGAATTGGAATAGTACAAAATATGTACTCTGACCGCTATGCATTTATGCCAGAAATCAGTAATGAGGAAAAGAGCCAGAAAATCTTTATGTATTTGGAAATTAAAAACTGTATTTCTATATAACTATGACTCAAAAAAGAGCAATATCATTTCCTAATGAAATTACTGAACTGGACAAAAATGAAAACACTTCATAGCACAACTGAAAAAGAAGAAGAAGGAAATTTATATCCTTAAATGCATATATGGGGAAATAACAAAGTCTGAAAATTAATAAGCTAAGCATCAATCTCAATAAATTATAAAACGCATATTCATCTCAAAGAGGGAAAGAAGACAACGTTAAATAAAGAGCATAAGCCAAGGACATAAAAGTTAACATAAAGAATCAACAAACCAGAAGTTGGTTCCCTCAAAAGATCACTGAACTTGCTAAGCTTATGGTGAAGGCAATAGATTGGGGGGACTTCCCTGGTGGAGCAGTGGTTAAGAATCCGCCTGCCAATGCAGGGGGCATGGGTTCGATCCCTGGTCCTGGAAGATCCCACATGCCACGGAGCAACTAAGCGCATGTGCCACAACTACTGAGCCTGCGCTCTAGAGCCTGCGAGCCACAACTACTGAAGCCCGCATGCCTAGAGCCCGTGCTCTGCAACAAGAGAAGCCACCGCAATGAGAAGCCCGCGCACCGCAACGAAGAGTAGCCCCGCTCACCGCAACGAACACCCAACACAGCCAAGAATAAATAAATAAAATAAATTTATTTTAAAAAAAGAGAAAGTAATGGATTAGGGAGGGAGAAAGAATTCATAAATAACCAATATAAGGAATGAAAAAAAGAGACATCTCAAGAAATTCTACAAACATTCAACAGATAATAAGGGGATATTAGGTACGGTTTCACATCCATAAGCTTGAAATTTTAGATGAAACTAAAACAAACTACTAGAAAAGTGTAATTTGTTAAAGCTCAATCAACCAATCAAACAACTCTGAATAGTCCTACGAAGTTTCAAGAAACTGAATTGGTAAGCTAAAAATATTCCTGCAAGCAAATCTCAAGCACAGATAGCTCAATGGTAAATTCAACCAAGCATTTAAGAAAGAAATAATTCACATCTTACATTTATTCAGAAAATAGGAAGAAAAGGTTAACTCCTCAACACATTATGTGAAATTAGCCTAATAATGATACTAAACCTGAACAGGAAGATATGAGAAAGAAAAGCTACAAGGTCAACCTTACTAACAAAAATAGTTGGAAGAATTCTAACAAAACATTAGTCAATCTAAACCCAAAATAAATTTAAAAAATACAAAACAAAGTTAAGTATATATGAGGTTTAACATTAGAAAATCAATTACTATGATTTCATATATTAATAGGGTAGGAAAATCATATCACAAAAGGTAGAGAAAAAGTGGCAAAATCCAATATCCATTTATGACACAAACTCTTAGGAATCTTGGAATCTGATACAGAATCTCCAAAAACCCCAGATCAAAAATATATTTAACAATGAAATGTAAAAAGCATTTCTTCTGGGATCATGAACTACACAGGGTTATCCACTATAATTATGCCATGGCAATCTTTTTCTAAAGATCCTGGCAGAGATTAAACACAAGGGGGAAAAAGTTATCAGGGTTGGAAAGAAAAATGTGTCATTATGCCTAAGTACAGCTGACCCTTGAACAAGACAGGTTGGAACCGCACATGTCCACCTATATGTGGATGTTTTTTCCAATAAATATATTAGAAATTTTTTTGGAGATTTTCAACAGTTTGAAAAAACTCGCAGATGAACCACACAGCCTAGAAATGTCAAGAAAATTAAGAAAAGGTGAGGTAAGTCATGAATGCATAAAATATGTAGGTACTACTCTATCCATATTTATACAGGCATAAGGTGAGTGCTATTTAATATAAAATTAATAATGTGTTGGTTTTCCTACTGTTTTATAACTTTGCTTTCAAAGAATTACATTACTGTACAGTATGCCCCCTCCCACGCTCTCTCAACTGGAGAAACTATCAGCCTATCATCAGAGGTAAATAGTTTTTAGAAAATATAACAATGTTTCCAATACTGTATTATAAATACGACTAAAACTGTATGCCATAAAAATTTTATAACAATTCATTCATTAGCATAAAGACTAAGCTATTGTGAAGCGATTGTATCAATTACACTAGACTACTGTAAAGCAATCATATTGCTGCTGCTTGATTACCAATGCATGAATTGTTAGACCTGTAAACAAATATGAATTTCTTTTTCCACATTAACTTTCATCTTTGATGTCTAGTGTTAGTAATACATATAATACGTACAGTGTTTTGTATCACTAAGACAATATTGACACAGGTACTGACAATTTATCTTGTAAACAGATAATGTAAACTTACGATATTAATAAACATAGTACACACTGTAAATGTTTTCTCTTCCTTATGATTTTCTTAATAACATTTTCTTTACTCTAGTTTATTTTATTGTCGGAATACAGTACATATATGTAACATATAAAATATGTGTTAATTGACTATTCATGTTATCGGTAAGGCTTCCAGTCAACAGTAGGCTACTAGTAGTTAAGTTCTGGGGGAATCAGTTACACGTGGATTTTCAACTGTGCAAGCAGTAGGACAGGGGAGGGAGAGCTGGCGCCCCTAACCCCCACGCTGTTTAAGGGTCAACTGTATTTTAAACTGAATGAAAATGAAAACAACATAGCAAAATTTGTGAGATACAACTAAAGCAGTGCTTAAGGGAAATTCTTAACACCAAATGCTTACATTAGAAAAGAAGAATCTCTAATGGCTTCAGCTTTCACATTAAGAAACTAGGAAAAGAAGAGCAAATTAAAACCAAAGTATGTGGAAAAAAGGAAATAATAAAGATACAGAAATCAATGAAATAGAGAGAAAAGATAAAACAAAGAAACCAAGAGCTGTTTTCTTAAAATAAAACTGATAGATCTCTAGCCAGACTACCAAGAAATGAAAGACAAAAATTACCAATATCAAGAACATGATATGACATAAAGGACAATAATGGAATATAAACAACTTTATGCCAGTAAATTCATCAATTTAGATGAAATGGGCATATTCCTCAAAAGACACAAACTACCAATATTCCCTCAATAAATAGCCCGATATCTATTAACAATACTAAATTTGTAGTTAAAAACCTTGCCACAAAAGTAACTCCAACAAGATTTGAGATCTCAAAAAAATTCTAAGGAGAGGGAAACAGGCCTACCATATAATTAACAACTATGGCATAAACCAAGGTATGGGAAGGGAGAGATACAGGGTGGGGTATGGGTGGGCAGGAGTGTGGGGTGGAGTAGAGAAAAAAGAAAGGAGGAGGGTAAGAGGGAAGAAGGGAGGGAGAGAGATAAAGACCTCAAGTTTAAACTTTAGGACTACTTTATTAAACTTTAAACTTTATCTCCCCCTTGTCTCACAAAAGTAAACTTTTATTTCATTAACAAATAAGATAAACACTGCAAAGGGAGGTTTTCTTTAAGTATTTTCTGTTCCTGGGTGATTACTTTTGCCTATCATCATTGGATTCTACCTTTTTTCCCTGGCATTGTCAAAGAGGAAGTAGCAATGATTGGTTCAGGCATCACCTCTAATGAAATTAAACGTAAATGTAGGGATGTTTCTAGGCAAATAGGAAGTCTATTAGAGAAATAAATACAGCCCAACACTTTCTTAAAATATAGACCATACTTGAAGAAGAGCATACTAATATACCAAATACACTAAAAGTAGCTTTTGTTTCCTCCACTGTAAGAAATTTGAAAGATGCTTCTGATTCCCTAGACTTTCTTATTTACCAGGCAGGAACTTCTTACCCTTCTCTTCTATGTTTTTAACAGAGCAGAAGCCAAAAAACTTTGCAGTGTTTACTTCCTTATTTGTCCAACAAATCATCATCAGTGCAGTCAGCAGCAAACTGAACAACCCTGGAAGGAATGTTTATTAACTAAACACTGTTCCAAGCCAGTGAGGAGTATAAAAAGTATGACTTGGCTGTTAAGTCTCAAGAATAGTTACTATCAATTTTCCTAAACTTGGTTTCTTCCTAGAGTCAGAAGGATAAGTTAAGTCTCTGCAGTAGCAGAGTTGCACATGATGTTAACAGCTTCTCGTAAATGAGTATATTGCTAAAGAGACAATTTTAAAACCTGTTTTTAGCTAACTAATTACACAAAATTGCTGGTGGTTCTGTTGTTTACTTTACCTTAACAAAATATTAAATGCCTTAAAGATTTAAAACAAAACAAAAAAACCATAAAATTACTTGTGCCTTCTTCATCCTATAGTTAAAAAATACAGAATTCATTCTCAGAAATGGCATACACACACACACACACACACACACACACACACACACACACACATACTTTCATTAGTGGCATTTTGATGGTTTGGTAAGAGATTATTATATATGTTCCATTTCGGTATACTCCAAAGTATATTCTATTTCAAACGTAGTAATCATTTATTTGCAAGTATCATCATCAATTAAATAAACAGTAACAATATACAAGGCTGAGAGGCAGGTTTGTTATAACACAATGGAGCTGCAAGCAATTCATTTTGAGTTAACTTTAAATTTATAAACTCAAAGAAGGCAGTACTGGTTCTGTTTAGCTGTAAAATATTCAACCAATATCTGATAAATGAGTAACTAATAATAATAAATGATAGTGATAAGACTAAAATATACGAAAACAGAGCACTGAATAAGTCTATTATTCTTTATTTCTTTCCGTAAAAAGAATAGAATTTCTATACAACTTTGTATCATTCCACAAGTTTCATAATCCAGCATTAAGCTGTTTTCACTCACAATGCTTCTTACTCCAAATGTGTGGGTATTCTCCTTACACCAACCATTTCTCCAATTCTCTGACTCCAACTTGGTATCCAACCGAGAATCAATTCAATTCTGACACTATCTACCTGGAGTCAGTGTCAGATCTCACAAGTTAAAGGGCTCAGTTCCACAAGACTATTCCCACTTCAGATGCCAATCGCAAATCCCAAGCCACTGGTACTTCTGACTTACCAGCTATAAATTGGGGGTTCCTACAACCCCCACTCAGGTTCGATAATGCTAGAGTAACCACAGATTTCAGGAAAGCACTTTACTTACTATCACTGGTCTATTATAAAGAATACAAGTCTGAAACAGCCAAATGGAAGAAAGATGTAGGGCAAGGTACAGGTGTGTGTGTGTGTGTGTGTGTGTGTGTGTGTGTGTGTGTGTGTGTGTGTGTGTGTGTGTGTGTGTGTGTGTGTGTGTGTGTGTGTGTGTGTGTGTGTGTGTGTGTGTGTGTGTGTGTGTGTGTGTGTAAGGTACAGGGGTGTGTGTGTCTGTGTGTGTGTGTGTGTCAAGCTCTAGGGCTTTTTTAGAGGTTCCATTATGTAGGCATGATTGATTAAAACATGGTTTTAGGTGACTGAACACCATCTCTGACCCTGCTCCTCTCCCCAGAGGTCAGGGGTGGGGTTGAAAGTTTCAGCCCTCTAATCACATGGTTTGATCTTTCTGGAGATCTGAAGCTATCTAGGGACTCTAGCCACCAGTCATCTCAGCATACAAAAGACACTCATCACCCCGCAGATCCCAAGGGTTTTAGGAGCTGTGTGCCAGGAAAGAGAAAAGACCAAATATTTACTTTTTATTATACCACAGCACCTACTCTGTTCTTTGTTACTATGAAAGTGTAGGGTTTTTTTAAAGGATGCTACTCTATACAGCAACAACAGAGTTCCTTATTTTAAATAACAAAACATACCAGACCTTAAATATTCAATTGGTGTCATCCTCCAAAACAATTACTTTGGGAGATTATATTATGTTCCAATATTCACATTTCTTTCAGAGCCAGAATACAGGCTACTCAAGAAAATCAGCAATTATGTAGCATCCACATCACACAGACGATGTGTCCAATACAAATCTCCTCATTCATTATTAACTGTATAATAATAAAATTTTTTGACTTATCCAAGCACTCCTCATCCTCAAATTACACTATTAAAAAAAATGACAATCTGCTACCAACAAAAATATGTAAAGGAATAGGTCACTGATACTGAAGGTAACATTAAAAGACTTTTTCTAAGTGGTTCAGTATTAATCAATGTTAGCATTTATAAGTGCATGGTTTTCCAAGATGACAACTTAAATTTAGGTATGTGAGTTCAAGTATGTTACTTTCTTATTTTTCAAGTCTCATTATTACATTATGGACCTGTCTTACATAAAATAAGTCCTTAATTCAAAGAGCTAACAACTTTACAGGGTAAAGAGATGGGGGGGAAAAAAAGAAAGAAAGAAACTAAGAACTGGCATAAACCTATATTCTTTTAAAACACCTGCTTCTTGTATATACTTAAAATCACCCTAATAACCAATCTAAGTTTACATGGTTTATGACATACCATTTACAGCTTTTTCAATCAATTCTTCACAAGCATCAAAATCACCCTTCAGTACCAATTTATCGTGCAGATCTGTTAACATGGGATGTTCCAGGGCAATCTTGGTTTTCTTTTGCAGTGATTCAAAGGCCTCTGTATAGTTATGTTGTCTGAAGTGTTTTAGGCAAAGGCGAATAGCTTCCTGTTCACGGTACTACTGGAACACAAGAGAAGGTATGAAAAGAAGAGATTTGGTTAGTTATTACTGTAGGAAACAATAAGTGATAATTACTAACGTAAAGTGAGCATTTACTAAGCATTAACTAAGTATACTAAGCATAACTAAGCACTGTACTAACCCTATTCATTAGTATCATTATTATATCCACTATTAAATGGCAAAACTGAAGCTTAGTCAATTGTAATAACTCACCAAAGGTCACAAAGTATATAGCAGAAAGATATTAAAGAGATGAACGTATACGATATATCAGGCATATACTTCATGAAGATAAAAGATATTAAAAGATGAAACCAGGCCTAGTTCTAGAGCCTGAACTTTCAAGAAAAGAACCAGAAAAACTATTTATCAAAGCTTACTTAAGATGGTAAAAATGATAACTTCCAAGGCTTTTACTAATCAGATAACAATGTTGGTACCAAATGCACAGAAACCATTAAATAATATACATAAATGTTTATGCTCTTTGTTCTTGGTTCTTAGTAATAAGTTATTACTTGAATGACAAATATTATCAAATGTTCATGAATTTCAAATTCACAAACAGGTTTTATGATTCAAAATCATCAGAAAGAGACTATTTAAAGTTTTATAATTTTTTTTCTAAACCTGGGCTACCTCATCGATTAAAGAGCTATAAAGTAAAAATCTCAATTAATTACAATCCCAAAAGAAATATTCAATTTACTAAATCTCCCCCAGAAAAGGATGCCAAAGAATGCCAAAAAACAAGCTCATATAAAGAATTTAAAAGAAAATTTAATTCAAGAATATGTTATTTCTATAATTTCCTAAATAAGAATTAATAAACTAAACTGATGACACAGAAGCAGTGCATAATAACCAAGCAAAAATACAATTTACTTGTAAGCCTTACTCTTTAATAGGCAGGAAAATTTACAAGACTTGAAACACTAATCACTTTATAGTCTCTGATTTTTTATTAATAAAAGGTGATCAAAACATTTTTCCTTAAACACTCTAGTTAACTAATATTTTCCTTCATCAAATAACAAAAGAATGATTCTATATCCAAACTAACTTCACATTAATAGTTTCTTATGCTTAGCCTCTGAATAAAGATTTATCCTAACTATCTGGAACCATATTAAACAATAATACCTTTTTATCATGCTGACTTTAGGAGTATGAATCACATCCACATTTTAAATTTTCTATCAGGCTGCATACAGATACACAGTAGGAGAGGATTTATGAAACAAAATTATAATGCTTTGAAAAAGGATTGAAATTCAAAGAGGGTGAAGACTTTAATTTCTAGAGGTTCACAATAAGTAGAGAGAACTTGACAAGTCAATGACTGAACAATTTTAAGTTCTCAAATATAATCTGTCCACAGTGTTGGGGAAAAAAGGTGAAATTTGCAGCTTCCTACAATATCAAGAGATTTGTGAGTATATTAAAGAAGACACATGTACACATCATAGACTAAAGAGAAAAAAAAATTTTTAAGTATCAGAAAAGCTTACTCATTATTTTTTTAAGAAGAACCAACAGAATTTAGAAGATTATAAGTATATACTAAGCACTATTATGTGTATAACACTGTAAAGGTGATTTTTAATGTTTAAAAATATCATCTCTACCTTGAAAGAATTTACAATATTACAGGTAATCCAAGAATATATAAAAAACATACAGAAAATACAAAAAGCCAGCATCTATTTTAAATTGAATATAACCGAATGCCAAAAATAAATCAAACAGAAAGTTCCTCAATTAAGCTGACCAGAAAAGGGCTGAAATTCTATATAAAAAAAACCTTAGGAAGAACCTATATTGCTTCCCAATCGCCTATGAGTTGACAATTCAGCCCTATCTGCAAAAAAAGATATCAGGAAATAGTGATTAGACTAAAGCTTTATCATTCCCCTAACAAGAAATAGTCCTCCCCCCACAAAAACATAGCCAAAAGAGTCAAATAGATATACATCAGAAACAAAGGTGAAGCATTAAAGGTGTTCAAAAAAATCAAAGACCTATTACTTAATCATTTAAATTCACATTTTTCAGGCTGCATTTATTGTATAAAATGACCTATGAATAAAATTATTAAATATCACCTTTATACTCCTTATAAGAATAAGATCATAATATTTATAGAAACTATTTG
Source organism: Globicephala melas (assembly GCF_963455315.2). Lineage (NCBI taxonomy): Eukaryota > Metazoa > Chordata > Mammalia > Artiodactyla > Delphinidae > Globicephala > Globicephala melas. The sequence continues at coordinate 21,040,447 of NC_083322.1, forward strand.
AAATTTTAGTTAAAAGGAAAAGTAAATATTCCTATTTTACTCAACACAAACACAATGGAGGAATATATAATATAAGCAATCTGGAACCAAAACTACCCCACTAAAAACTATGTTTAAATGTTTCTATCAATATAGGTTAAAAACAAAATTCAGAGACAGATGGGTATAATAATGTAATAGCAGACTCTGGTGCCAGACTGAGTTGATATACTGCCCTGAGCACTTTACAACTGTGTGGCCTTAGGCAAAATACTTCACCTGTGTTTCACTTCATCACCCGTAAAATATGGATAATAACTGTACCTATTTCATAGAGTGGCAATGAGTAAATAAGTGATAAAGAAGCTTAGAACCTGGCAAAACGTAAATGCTTAATAAATATTGATTAATCTTTATAACTATTATTACTATTCTCAATATTTTAAATTATTCTCAATTAAGAGAAGAGAGTGACACAATTCTCTCTTTATTATAGGCACTTGAAGCATGAAATCAGGATTTTAAAATACAGTCCTACCTTACTATACCAGTTGAGACAGGGTTGTACTACATCGGGATCATCAATGCCACTAAGTTCAACATACCAGATGCTAAAGTTAAAGCTGGGTCCCCACGATAAGAGTGGAACTTTGAGGAGAAAAATAAGAAAGAAAAAGAAAAAAAATTAACATAGTTCAAATAAAACTTCAGCAAAGTAAAATCACTATTCAAACTTATTAGGATTCATTCAACAAATTTACTGAATACTTTCTATATCCCCAGCACTGCACTATTGGGTGCTGGGGCCACAGTAGCAAAAAGAAACCTATGATCCATGCCATCATGAGGTTGCTTTAATTATAAAGACACTGAAGATAAACTCAAAGTGGTCATTTATCTATCCCCCAAAAAACAGGACCAGGGTTAGATGATTTAGCAGGTGAATTTTACCAAACCACAGGAAACAAATAATTACTATATAATTTAAACTGTATCACAGCACAGAAAGAGACTGAAAGTTCAATTACTTATCAAAGTGGCATAACCTGGAAAACAAAACCGGAAGAGAAAGGTTTTAAGGACAATCTCAGCTATGAGTATATATTCAAAATTTTAAAAAATAATAAATTTTTTAAAAGGCTGAAAAAAAATTCTACCAGATTTTCACTGTAACTAAATAGAGTTCATTCCAGGAATGGAAGGAAGGTTGGTTCAACAGGAGCAACATTAATGTAATTCACTATGTTAACAAAGTAAAAGAGAAACACATCTGATTACTTCAACAGATGCTAAGAGCAAACTAATAAAATTTACTTAAAAAAAAAACACCTCAATATATAAGGAATAGAAGGCAAAAGAAAACTTTGTTACCTAGATTTTTTTTTAAGTATCAAAAACCTCAAAAAAACCCAAAAAACCAAAACCAAAACTAATGGAGAAACATTAAGTACTCACACTCAAGTCAGGAACAAGACAAAGAGGCCCAATATCTGTACTACTCAACGCTATGTGGGAGATCTTAGCTAATGCAATCAGGAAAAAAATTTGCAAATTAAGAAAAAATATTATCACTTGAAGATGGTATAGCTTATCTATCTAAAAGATTCAAGAGATTTAACTGAAAAACTTTTAAAGTTTGTATGCAAGGTAAACATGAAAATCAACTTTCCCTGTATCTAGAAAACCCAACTAGAAAATGTAATGAAAAGTCTCCTTTGTAATAGCAAAAAAAGCTTAAAATATCTTAGAATAAAGTTTAAAATATGCAAGAAAATAAAATTTTAGAACATAAAAATTTTACTTAATATGTTCCTAGATGGGAAAACTCAATTGTAAACATATTAATTCCCCTCAAATTAATTATAAATTTAATGTAGTCTCATAATCCTAATGGTATATATCCGACTTTTTTCTTGACATGTAACCAGACAAGCTGATCTGAAAAAAATCAGTAACACAAAATATCTAAAATAATACAAATAATAAGAAAATAAACATACTAAAAGATACAGTAATTGTAAGTTTGATATTAGCAAAGGAAAACGAAGTAAAATCACTGGAGCAGAAGAGTGTATCCAAAAATCTCTCAAGGATCCAGAGGAATTTAACATAGGATGAAGATAACATTTCATACCAGCAATGACAGGACAGAGTAGAGGTTTTTAACCTGTGATCCATGGGCTCCTGGGGATCCCCACAACCCTTTTAGGAGGTCCCATGTGGTCAAAACTATTTTTCATAATAAGACTAGGGCTTTATAGCCTTTTTTTTTAAACTGTACTGACATTTGCACTCATGGTGCAAAGGCAATGCTGAATAAAACTGTTGGCATCTTGGTAGTGCCACAAAAAGTAGCATGAAAGTGTCCCAGTATTTCTTAATACAGTATGAATTGAACTGTATTCCTTACCATCACACACCTGCAGTTAAAAAACAAAAAGACAATTCATTTAAGAATGTCTCTGATGATGTGTAAGAATAAATTTTAATAAATTCCTATCATTAAGTACACATCACTTTAATATTCTGTGTGATACAATGGAAAGTACACATAAAGTACTTTTGCTGCATACCAAAGCATGAAGGCTGTCTCAAGAAAAAGAACCTGTGTAAGCTGAGTTGTGAGCTGAAATAACCACTGAAATAGCCCTTAAAAGAAAAACTGACAATCTATGATTATTTAGATTTGGGTATTTGACAGATGTTTACCTGTCATTTCAAGGATAACAAATGACAGTTTTCTTGCCAAGGATAAAATTCAAACTTTTGAGGAAAAATTAGAATTTCGGAAAATTAGTATTCACCATTGTGAACTTAGCTACTAGCCAGTACTTTTCTGATGAGATTGGTGGTGATAATAACGTTGTGATTTTAAAAAAAATATTATATAATGAAATGTTCCAACATTTGAAAGATGTGCATAACTTAGGGAATCACATTTTCTAAATGACCAATGAATGATTTTACAAAACCATGCATGGATGAGAGACTGATTCAAAGTACAAGACAGGCCAATGGATTTTAATATAACATTGACATGGTTCAGGCTGAGTAATGCAACTACCTTTAAGAAACTAACACTTGCCAATTTTTGATTAAGTATCAAAACAGAATATCCACAATATCTGATATCAGGTCTTCTTATTTCCAAGTCCACTGCTCTTTTCTAGCATATCAGACTCAGTGAAGAGCTAAGATGTACTAAGTCAGATGCTTTTCTATTCTGTCCTCTAAAGGAAGCTGTGTGAGTCAAGACAGAAGCAACAGGAACCAGTCATTAGGATATATGTAGGACTCCCGGGATGTTTAACATGGCCTTCAGTTTATATGTGCAAACAACACAAATTTCAAAAAGGTTTATACCAACGAATACTGAATTATCATCACTGTTTTGGTGTTCATTTCTTCATGTAGCAGTACCATTTAAAAAGTGTACTACTATATCACTGCAATAACCATTAAGTAATATAAAAGTCAGAATAAAACAGGATTCGAAACTCCAGGCCCCAAGAACACAGTCTATAACTGTGACCAGAGACATATAACATTAGTTAGTGATCTGAAATCCATTCTCAAGTTCCAGGTCCAAGTTCAATAAAATTAGGAGGAAAAAAAATCTTCCTACTATATCTATTCAAGAAAGTAAAACGTTCTTTTATTAATTCCTTTGAAGCAATTGTGGGAGGGAGGTTAAGTAGGCAGTCATCTCACAAGATCATATATTAGATGAATGAAGACTATAGTTAATTTTTAACAGACTGAAGGCATATATACAGAATGAGCAGAATGATATATACCCATTTCAAATTTTACCAATGATTTTTGATGGCATTAACAACACTAATACTGCATATTAGACATACTCCATATTATATATCAGAAACCTAAATGTGAATTGGAGCTCCAAGCACACCTTCTTCGCTCCGTAATGAAAGATGCCTTTGCTCTCACCTCAAAAAAAAAGATTAGCAACTCCTAATACACATCCCAAGGCTAAGAGTTTGTATCCTAAGAATTCAACCACCAGTTTTTCCAATGGGATAATCAGACAAGGACATGATCAGGATCAGTGCCTCTCATACGTTTTCCATAAAATGGCATGCATAGAAAATGATAAGGTATTTAGTACACAAGCATACTAGGCTGCAGGATTTGGTGACTGTATGATTGGTGGGGGTCAACATCTCAACACAATTAAACATATATGTGGTACATTCAATATGCTTTGGTATTATCACTTGGGAAGCTACTGTCTAGACAGCTAAACAGCTCTTAGAAGATGCTAGTACTTTTAAGATCAGCTTCTGGAAGATCTTAAAAATTTAAGATTAACCACTCTGAAAGACTGCATCTATTCTACTTACAGATTAATAAGTACACAAAGCACTTAGCACAGTAGCTGGCACATGGTAAGTGCTCAATAAATGTTAGCTATTATTATTAGCTCTTATTACTATATTAATTTTCTTCCTTTTTAATTTATTTTTTTATTGGAGTATAACTGCTTTACAATGTTGTGTTAGTTTCTGCTGTACAATGAATACACTGTATGTATACCTATATCCACTCCCTCTTGCACCTCCCTCCCTGTCCCCCATCCCACCCATCTAGGTCATCACAGAGCACTGAGCTGAGCTTCCTGTGCTTTATATTTATAGCATGTTCCCACTAGCTATAATTTTAAAATGTTACCTTTCCACATGCTCTCACGAAGGCCACCATGAGGGCACCTTCCCGCCGCCCCACCCCTACCCCCGCCCCCAGAAGACAGGGTACTCATCCAGCCAAAGCTTCTCTGAAGCTCCCACACCCATCCAGGCTGCAAAAATCCAAAAAATTCATAGAAATCCAAGTCATCCCTCTACCAAAACCCAGGACTCCTCCAGAATCCTTCCAAGAATCAGTACCTCCTTCTGCCTTCAAATCACCTTCTTATTTCCTGATATAACTGTTATCTTGGCTATGAATCAAGATATAAACCTTTCTAGTCATCTATAACCAATACTCTCATCCCATTCAACTTTATGTTTTCAGTCATCTGATCTAATCTCCAACTGAGGTTTTCCCTTCCAAACCTTTAACTTGCTCTCTTGAATCTGGCCTCCCAATCAACAACTCTCCTTCTTTACTAAATTTTCTTTTTACTTACAAACCTTACTCAAAACCAAGCTTCTTCCTAAGGCCAACTCTCAACTTCCACACTAAGCCCTATCAAAGATTTCACTCCAGCATGGGCTCTTTGGCTTTTTTGTGTGGTGAACTCCCTTTGGCTAGTCAGTGAACCCTGTGACCCAATCCCTCTCAGATTTAAATGTAAAATGAAAAATACATAAGATTATAGAGTAAGCAAACTGTATTGAAATATAGTCATAAAAATAATGAAGATAGAAAATTATGATATAGAAATATATATGCTTTTTTATTAACACATTAGATAAGAAGATCTAGTGGCAGGTCTAATAATTATCATAATTTCAAAGTTATGATGATATTTGCCATAGTGTAATGTGATGGGAAATATTTATAACTTCTATCTGTGACAAGTCACAGGTATTGCTAATACTATGAGTTATTGCCTATATTCATAATTGAAGGAAATGCTCAGTACATTTGTTAGAGGTTAGACACCATAAAGATGTAACTTTTCCTCCATTAAGTTCACACAGCCATTAATTAATCCCTATAAATTTCTGTACAATAAACTCAAAAAGTATATATACGATGTCTCTAGTGAGGCAAGCAGTTTGCTTGTTGCTTCTGAAATCTGAGGAGTCTGAAGACAGCTGCTATCCCCTAGGATTTTACAATCTACCTGAGGAAACAAAACTTACATATATCACACAGTAAAAGAACTCAACATTCGTAAAAAGACAGACTTAAGTTTGTATACCATCTCTACGTTCTACTACCTGTAAGGTCTTGGCCTAATCATTTAATTTACCTCTAAACTTCAGTTTCCTCATCTGTAAAGTGAGTGTAATAATACCTATTTCACAGAGTGTTAGGCAGATGCTTCATAAACAATATCTATTATACTACTTTAAAGCAATACACATATCCAAAAGCATATACCAAATGCTATGTCTTTGATCCATCACTTACTAGCTATGTACCCTGGGACACATCATTTGATTTCTGCTCTCATTTTCCTTAACCAAAAAAGGAAAGATTTTTATCTTCCAGTATAGTGCTCAAATGAGATACCACATGTGAAAGCACTTACAAACGCAAAACAATAAAAACATGTAAGAAGTTCTAAATAATGATTGCTGAAGTGACATGATGGTTCAAATTATATTTGTGTATGTACTTTTTCTATAGTACTTAAAATACTACATGTAAAAAGACATGTAATCAAGAGCTCTATGAATATAAATATATAAAAAAGAGACATTCAAAATGAAAATATTTCCTTCATAAATATGATCTTAAATTAAAATTTATAAGACTACCACTCATCCACAAACTACAAAAGAACTCAAGAAAATGTCCAATATAGCAACCTATCCTATCATTAGACAGAGAAAGTATTATCATACTCATTTTATACAAAAGGTAACTTAAGAAAGGAAAGTAAAATTTACTTAAAGGTCAGTTCAGCTATGCTGGCACTGTGGATTATCCACAACAGATCTTAAAAACCTAACCCCTGCCATGCAGTAAAAATGAAGGCTTACTTTCCTTGTTAATTTGTAAACAAACTTACTTAAATTGGGTCTAAGCCAAATTTAATGAATAAGCTATACTCTTTATACATGCAAATTATCATATTTAGATGTCAGTGCATGATTTGGAGATTATCCGCCATTGAGTTAAGCCTTGCTTCTGTTCCCCTCCATTACTATGAATAACTGAAGGCTGACTATATTTAGAAATTGTGTTGTTTAAGAATAAACTTTTTTTTTAAATAAAGCAAGATCTTTCAAACATATCATTATACAACATAAATGTGAAGTATTCAAAAACATTTTTTCTTTTAAGAAGAATTCCAACAATTTATCCCAGCCAGGTAAACAAGTATCTGTGTGAATCACCACCAAAAGAAAGCTACACATCACTTAAGTGTTTTATCGAAATTATTTTTAAAGAAAACATCAAACTAAAAAAACTAGTTTAAAAACATCAAACTATAAAAAGCCTAACACAGGCTTTAAGTTTCACATTTTCCTTATATTATTTTAAAAAAACAAAACTTATCAAGAGAATGTGGGGAAAAGGTTGAAAAGCAAAAACAATGCAGACCACTATTAATATTTTTTAACAGAAAGGTGAGAAACATGAAGTTATATAAATATTAATACCCTAAATATCAAATGAGTTAATAAGTGTCTTCAATTATTTGGAAAGCTCTAGTTAACATTTTGCCTGAATACCATAAAACTAACCCACCAGGGTCAAGTAAAAAACATCATCATGCCCTACAACTAGAAGGCTGATAGAAAGGGCTGGAAAGAGGTCCAACTTCTTGTTTTCAGGCATCTGAATGTCTAACTGATCCATAAGAGACCTCTGTTGTCCTATAAATTTTTTAAGGGAAGAAACTATTCAAAATCTTTAAACAGACTTTTATTCACAGTTCTAATGAAAAAAAAAGCCAAAAAGAGAACATTTCATTTTGCATGACTAAGCAATTAGAGGTTGAATAAGTACTTCAAAATTATAAAATCTAAATTTACTACATGAAAATGTAAGATATTTTCACTGCTTCTACATTTGGAATGTAAGATCATAGAATTGTTCAAGCTATGCAAGAATCTATAAGAAATGGGTGGTCTGCATACTGAGGAAAGAATTACTCATTAGCATGAAAGAAGAAACAATCAAGAATTTATCTTAAAAATCTGCTTGTTCCTAAATTCTCATAGGTAAACAGGATACAGGTTTTTTATTTACAATTAATTATAACAACAAAAACTATATTTATAAAAGAAAGTAACACACCAAACAGCCCAATGATTCTAAAAATAGTTTCCCCTCTATAAGTAGTCTTTATAGATCTCAGATATTCTTTTCGTCTAATGGAACTATTTGACTCAATGAAATGAACAGGCCAACTCTTGATAGAATGGGAAACAATGACTATGGAGCTGGTCCTTCCAAAAGAGGAATTTTCTCCCAAATCAAAACATGGGATTCTGGCCTTTATTATCATTCTTAAAGGGATATGACTCACCTTAATCTCAATTTTAACATAATATTTTCAAAGGTATGAAATATAGATGAAAACTAAAAGAGTCAAGTCCTCAACCTTCCTACCTTCTAACTAATCCATCTTATAGATAAACAAAATAATCCTAAAAACACTAGTTTTGAGGAGGCATTACACATACTTTCTTAACCAAAAACACTTGCTAAATAAACACAATAAATGCTTAGGTAGCATTTTTCAAACATTACTTTGAAACTTATTAATGGGTTATGAAATTAGTTTTATGAGTTTGACCAACATTATCACACACACAAAAAATGAAATATAAAAGAATAGAAAATAACCATAATATACGGCCTTAAGGAATACGGCAATATTTGGTTTTAGAACGATATAACTTCAGAACTGATAAACCTTCCATAAAACAATCAAGGCAATCAAATCCATATATCTCATAAAATGAGAAAGTATTTAGAAAAGGTTCTAAGAAACTTTCAAATGAGAAAGTAGAAAAGTTTCCATTTGAAATAACTGTCACTTAATTACAGATTTATAAAGTAGGGGGTCAGCCAAATAGTAAACATTTTGGGCTTTGTGGGCTAGGTGGTCTCTTGCAACTACTCAACTTTGCCATGTAGTGCAAAAGCAGACAAAGACACTATGTGAACAAGTGGCATGGCAGTGTTGCCATAAAATTTTATTTTAAAATAAAAACAGGGAACCTGCAGGATTTGGCCCACAGGCTGTAGTTTAGTTTGATGACTGATGGTATAAAGAATTTATTTCTACTCCAGAATGCTGAAAACCTTACCTATTTTAATGAATCGACAAGGAAACATCTGTTCATCAATTTTATGCTTCAAGGTAAATGTTTCTTTGTTATAATCATTCTTTAAGCCACTGTGAAAAAAAATAACGTTATCAAATCTGATTTCATAATTTAGTAAATGCACTAAAACAGAGATTAATATCATACTCTGATTTTAAGGTCAACGAATGCTCAGAATATATGACAGGGACAATGTAACGAAGTAGTTGAACATGAGAATATAGGACAAAACTTGTACATTCACATCAACTGCACTATACTGTATTCTCTTAATTAAATGAGGGCTAATGAAAAAATGTTGTGTTAATTAAAGAATGTGACTACAATACATGAAAATGTGTGACAATACCTAGTGTCCCTAATGTATAACTAAATACAATATAAAATATTCAAGCAGTAAGAAGAAAATTTAAAAACAATTCATACTCATATCTTACAACTTAAACAGAGCCAAATATTAGAATGTCAAAGAATTAAGTTATTAAATTCTGACTAAGATGCCAATGTTCCTTTTATAGCTGAATAAATTTTCAAAGACAATCTTACTCTGTTGGTTTAATAGCATCCACTTTATCCTACATAAAAATAAACCCGTATCACTTCTCTACTTAAACAACTTGGGCTGACTCAAGTATTTATGGGAAAGTCACTAAGTCAGGTTGCCTTATATTCTGATATACTTTCATGACTTAAATCAAATGTAGTCTAGGCGTAATACATACTTATATATTGTGCTAAAGGGACACACCATGTCACAAATATATTCTAAAACTGCATGGCTTTATTTGTCCACTCCACCTTCTATCCCATCTTTCATCATCTAAAGGGCAAATTAACATTCATTCCTGGTGATCTATGTTGTCAAAACTCAAATTTACTGAGCTCCTTCCAAGAGGTAGGCACTGCAGTAGGTGCAGTCACATACTTTTACTCTGTTTAGTTTCCAATTTATACTAAACTCCCAGAATATTACTTCCAGATTAGGGCACTCAATCTTAATGTTCTGGACAGATTCTATATTTTTACATCAAGGATTACAGCAAAGATTTTTATTATAGCTGAGAAGTATATGTGAAGTCATTAACAATTCAAAAATAAGATTGAAAAATAAGAAGTAGAAAAATACCCCCAAATTTTATTCTTTCTGCTTTGGTAACAATATTAATTAGTATCTGGTGGGAAAAAGCTAACTAAAGCACAATATTAAAATAAGGCACTAGAAATAAAATAGTAGAAATACTCTTTTCTCCTTTGCAAGAAAAAACAAACCATGCAGATTTAGCTACAAAGAGACTAAACTAAGACTGCAGATTGTTTAGAAACTCTTTCCTCCCCATAATCATAACCCACCTGGACAATAGCTCTGTCATGTTTTCTTCATTCATTCCACCAAAGACTTTAAATTTCTTCAAATTGCAGACATGAGTTTTCTCATATTTTCCAAACGTGATATTCTGGACTATAGCAGGCCTTTCAAGCTTCAGAATCAAGTACTACAAAAAGGAACAACCAAATTATATCCTCCTCCATTTAAAACAAATGGTAGACAACATGAATAGTTAAAATTTTGGCCAGTTAACTCAAGAACGTATAATGTTCATCCTACACTGGCAGATTTTTTTATTTTTATTTTTTATGCTAAAGGATAGTATGCAACAGTCAAGCTACCATAACATCACCACTTTCTCCCAGGAAACTACATCATTCTCAACAATATAGATGAAGGAGGGAAAAAAGGACTAGTGAGATAACTTCTAATCAAGGAATGACATTCAGTAAGATATAACAGACTATGAATAATGAAATAAAACAAAATTAGAATGCAAAAGTAACAATTACATATTCTCACTGACTACACTTCAATAATAAATTCAATGTTCAAAATCAGTGGTAAAATTTTAAACCTAGAAAAAAACAGATTTACTATTCACCCCTGCCAATTTTATAAATTAAAAAACTCAGACCTACCATAGATATATCTAATATAGCTCAAGTTTTGCTATTATACACAGGATAAAATGGCGTCAGTTCATTAGGGAACACATTTTACATTATGCAGGCTGTCTTCAATAATAAAAATTAAGAAGGAAACTACTTGTCAAATACATCAGGAAAAAGCTATTTAGGAAACAACTCATGTTACATGTTGGAGTGGCTTCATGCTTCATAATAATGGGTAATACTCATGATAAAGGAGAACAGAATGAAGTTGGTGGTCCCACTTTGTACCATACACAAAAATTAACTCAAAATGTATCAAAAGTGATCCAAAATCGAACCAATACAATCAAACCTAAGACATAAAAGTAAGAGGTAAAACTATAAAACTCTTAAGATGAAAATAGGGGTATATCTTCATGACTCTGGATTTGGCAATGGATTCTTAGATATGACTCCAAAGTACAAGCAACAAAATATAAAATAAACTGGACTTCATCAAAATTAAAGTTTTGTGCATCAAAGGACACTATCAAGAAAGTGAAAAGACAACCTATAGAGTGGGAGAAAATACTTGCAGAAATGTATCTGATGAGGGTTTAGTACCTAGAATATATAAGGAATTTGTACAACAAGAAAAAGACAGACAACCTAATTTAAAAATGGGCAAAGGACCTCAATAGCCCTTTCTCCAAAGAAGATAAACAAATGGCCATCAGGCACATGAAAAGGTGTTCAACATCATTAGTCATCAGGAAAATGCAAATCAAAACCACAATGAAATATAACTTCACACATACTAGGATGGCTATAACCAAAAAAAACCAAAATAACAAGTGTTGGCAAGGATGTGAGGAAACCAGAACTCTTATACATGGTGCAGACAATGTGGAACACAGTTTGGTGGTTCCTCAAAAAGTTAAAACATAGAATTACTACATGACCCAAAAGTTCTACTCCTAGTTAGTTACATAATAAAAATAAATGAAAAAGGTATTCAAACAAACACCTGTACATGAATATTTCGAGCAGAACTATTCACAATGGCCAAAAGATATATACAACCCAAATGTCCATCAACTGATGAAAGGACAAACAAAAAGAGAGTATGTCTGCACAATGAAATATTATTTAGCCATGAAAAGGAATGCAGTACTGATACATGCTACAACACAGATAAACCCCAAAAACATGTTAAGTGAAAGAGGTCAAATGCAAAAGTCCATATATTGTTATGACTCTATTTACATAAAATATTCAAGTAAATTCATAGACGCAGAAAGCAGGTAAATTCATAGAGGCAGAAAGCAGATTACTGGTTGCCAGGAGCTGGGTTAAGGGTGAAAGGAGAAACTGCTTAATTGGTACCAGGTTTTCTTATGGGGTAATGAAATAACTAGATAGAAGTGATGGCTGTACAACATTGTGAATGTACTAAATGACACTTAATTGTACACTTTAAAATGGTTAGTTTTATGCTATGTGAATTTTACCTCAATAAAATAAAAGAATGAAGCTGGTGGTAACATAAAAGATGATATAATTGATATCTTGTGAGTACTAACTCCCTTGTCTGACAAATTACTCAGATTTTTATGTGTATTATCTCGTTTTAATAGGACTAGGAGGAACAGGAGTAGTATTTTAATAACAATAATCATCCTCTTCTTCCTCATTTTAAAAATTCTGGCTTAGAAAGGCTAAATAACTTACTACAGTTATACAGCTAAAAAATGGCAGAGCTTAGATTAAAAATCAGTCAATCTGCAAAGGAGGCAAGAATATACAATGGAGAAAAAAGGCAGTCTCTTCAATAAGTGGTGCTGGGAAAACTGGACGGCTATATGTAAAAGAACCTAAATTTAAGACCGGATACTGTAAAACTCCTGAAAGAAAACATAGGCAGCACACTCTTTGACATCAATCACAGCAGTATCTTTTTTGGATCAATCTCCTACAGTAATGGAAATATAAACAAAAATAAACAAATGGGACCTAATGAAACGTAAAAGCTTTGCACAGCAAAGGAAACCATAAACAAAACAAAAAGACAATCTACAGAAAGGGAAAAAGTATTTACAAACAATGAGACCAACAAGGGGTTAATTTCCAAACAGCTCATACAGCTCAACATAAAAAACCAAACAACCCAAGCAAAAACTGCACAGAAGATCTAAATAGACATTTCTCCAAAGAAGACATACAGATGGCCAACAGGCACATGAAAAAATGCTCAACATCTCTAATTACTAGAGAAATGCAAATCAAAACTGCAATGAGGTATCACCTCACACTAGTCAGAATGGCCAACATCAAAAAGTCTACAAATAATAAATGCTAGAGAGGGTATGGAGAAAAAGGAATGTTGGTGGGAATGTAAATTGGTACAGCCACTACAGAGAACAGTATGTGGTTCATTACAAAAAATAAAAATAGAGTTACCATATGATCTAGAAATCCCACTCCTGGGCATACATTCGGAGAAAACTATAATTTGAAAAGATACATGCACCTCAGTGTTCACAGCAGCACTATTTACAATAGACAAGACATGGAAGCAACCTCAATGTCCACCGACAGATGAATGGATAAAGAAGATGGGGTGTGTGTGTGTGTGTGCGCGCGCGCGCGCATGCGTGTGTGTGTGTGTATATATATATGTAATGAAATATTACACATCCATAATAAAGAACGAAATAATGCCATTTGCAGCAACATGGACAGACCTAGAGATTATCATAAAGTGAAGTAAGCCAGACAAAGACAAATAACATGTTATCCCTTATATGTGGAATCTTAAAAAAAAAAGATACAAATGAACTTATTTACAAAACAGAAATAGACCCACAGACATAGAAAACAAACTTATGGTTACCAAAGGGGAAAGGATGGGGAGGGATAAATTAGGAGTTTGGGATTAACATATACACACTACTATATATAAAATACATAAACAACAAGGACCTACTGTATAGCACAGGGAACTACACTCAATATTTTGTAATAATCTATTAAGGGAAAAGAATTTGAAAAAGAATATATATATATATAACTGAATCACTGTGCTCCACATCTGAAACTAACACAACACTGTAAATCAACTATAGTTCAATTAAAAAAAATTTTTTTAATCAATCTGATTTTGTCTGATACTGTTGGTTGGCTGACCCAACCTCCATTCTCAATCCAGTTCTTCCTAGCCACCTTCTGGCCAAAAATAGATACATGGTAAAATTCTGGTCAATGATATAAGCAGAAGTTCGTTGTGGGATAAGTTTTGCTTTTTGAAACAAATGCTGCCTCTTTACTATCTGAACAGTTACAGCTGTAACATCCACTGTGCAACAATGAAGAAAAAGATTAAGAGAATCTCACAGATAGCCATCCCTGAGCCACTCAACTTTCAACAGTAACTGCCTAACTCTAGTTTCCATGTGTGTGGCAGGGAAAGAGATGGGGTGATGGCGGGAAAGAAACTCTATTTGTTTAACCCACTGTTATAGGACCTTCTATTATTTGGTGCTAAAAGCATTCCTACTGATTCACTAACCCCACAGTCAAAACTTTATTTAATGACTACACAATAACAACTGTTTAGGTTTATATGAGGTTTACATTCTAAGCAGCTATTAAGATTTCTTTACTATAGAAACTGCCATAGGAAAATTGAGATTGCTATTCTTAAGTTATTAATCCTTTTTATCCATATCAAATTAATAGGTGTGGTAATATGATTTTTGGTAACTGAGTTTCTTAAGAATACAGCTGTATATTAGAGAACAGACTACACAGCTAGGCAAGGGACTATTTACATCTCATTGTCTTTCTCATGAACTCCCACTTCCTCCCATCCCTTCCTCCTCCTTTCTCTCTTTGGTCATTCTTTAAAGTCTCAGTTTACAAGTCAGTTTTCTCTGATAACTGGTTAGTTAGATACAATGTTGTAACTAGTAAAAATGGATCTTTATACAATCTGTTGTACACCATCCATCATCCCACATCACCTCTGAATACACCGAAAGCATTTGTCTATATAAAATTTTATTTATAACCAAATAGGATTTTGTCATTAAAAATTACATAAGTAAAATGTAAATTCTCTAACTGAAGTAAAGCACAATGATCTGACAAATACATTTTAGGTAAAATTTTTAATGTTTAATCACATTATTGATAAATTTTACAACTATTTTTCAAACTCTTGGGCATCAATGCTGAGTACTGTTACTATTAAACAGTGTTATCCCATAGGTAAAGAGGTTTCCATGACTTTTAATTTGGAGAAATAACTGCTGTAGATTTAGTAATAGAAACTGTAAAAAAGAAAAAAAGTCATTAAGAATGAACATTTTAGAAAAATTATTTTAGATCCTTTATTATCAACCTTTAAATTCTGTATATGTGAATATTAATAAATTAATTTTAAAATAAAACAATGACTCACAATCTCTTTATCAAAGCAGAGGGTAGGCTCATAGAGGATCAAAGAACTATCTATCACATGGTCCTTAATTTAGCCATAGAATTAAGGAAACAATGAAAAAAATTTAATGTTCAAAACTGTTCACAATTTCAGCCCAAAGAGATTTTTTTCACCATGAAAAACAATTTAAAAATCATTTTTAATCATATGGATGTTAACAATTTATAAGAAATAAAGATGATATAAAGGAGAAATGATGATCTATCAGCATCCATTAGATTAGATGGATCTATCAGCAAAAGTATATCCCAGGAGGTGAGTCTTAAAGGATGAGACACAGTGCATTAGTTTCCTGAGGCTGCCATAACATATTACCACAAACTTGGTGGTTTAAAACAATGGAAATTTATTCTCTCACAGTTCTGGAGGCCAGAAGTCTGAAATCAAGATGTTAGGAGGACCATGTTCCCTCCAAAGGCTCTAAGAGAGGATCCTTCTTTGTCACTACCCGTTATCCAGTGGCTCCTGGTGTTCCTTGCTTGTGGCAGCATAACTCCAATCTCTGCCTCCATCTTCACATGACCTTCTTCCTTGTGTCCCTCTGTATTTTCTCCTTTTCTGTGTCTAATAAAAACACTTGTAATTGGATTTAGGGCTCACCCTAATCCAGGATGATCTCACTCTAAGATCTTTATCTTAATCACATCTGCTAAAACCTTTATTTCAAATAAGGTTACATTCTGAGGTTGCACATATCTTTTTTGGGAGGGAGGGGCACTAATAACCTACTACACGGAGCTAGCAAGGCAAAAAGGCTTATGAAAAATGAGTTATAGAAGCTGTTAAAAGGCCAGCATGGTTGGAGCCCAATAAGCAAGGTGGAGAATGGTAATGTTGAGATTGAAGAGGTAAGCAGTTACCATATCATTATAAATTATAAATGCAATGGAATCCATTAAGCACAATGGAAAGCCAAGATCTGATTAACATCACACACACACACACACACACACGCACACACACACAGAGTCTGCCTTGTACAGAATGGATTGGAGGGGACTGGCAGATGAGTTAGGATAGTTACAATAATTCTGACAAGAGATGACATGAAGGAGACTTGAACTAAGGTGGTGCAGAGATAGAGAGGATTAGACAGTTTTGACATATATTTTGGAGATAGAATGAATGGGGTTAAGTGATAGCTAGATATAGGGAGGGGAGAATGAGGTATCAAGATGATGATTTAGTTTCTGACTAGAATAACAGGGTTAGTTGAAATATCATTTACTCTGATGTGAAGGACTGACAAAGAAACAGGCAGCATTAGAACAGGAAATAACACTAGAAAAGTCCAGACTGTATATCTATGTAAATCTCAGACTGTGTAATAAATCACCCAGTGTCTTAAAACAATAGTGATTTATGATTTCTCATGATTCTGTGGGTTCAATGGATAGTTCTTCCATGATATCTCCTGGACTTATTCATGTAGCTATATCAGCTGGTGGGACTGGTCTTAGTTGGAGTAGAGAGTGGGGAAGCTGGACTTAGCTGGGATGACTGGGTCCCTCCATATAGGCTTTTATCCTCAAGGAGGCTAGATGGGCTTTCTTCAGAGCAAGTGGTCTCAGAGTTCAAGATACAGAGAACAGAAGCTACAAGGCCTTTTGAGGCCTTGCTTAGAAGTTGCAATAACAATTCCATAGAATTTTCTGTTGGTTAAAGCAAGTGACAAGGCCAGCCAAGATTTGTAAGGTAGGGGAACAGACTGCACCTCTTACTGGAAGGAGCTGTAATATGTGACCATATTAAGAAATTTGGACTCTATTCTAGGAGAAGTAGAGAAACATAAAAGTGTTTTAAGATATGGGAAACAATAAAATTCAATACCCATTCAGGATTAGAAATTCTCAGAACTACAAATAGAAGAAAATTTTCTCAAACTGACATAGGACTCTATAAAATATCCACAGCCAGCATCATACTTAATGAAAATTACCCCTAGTACTGGGACATAAGAAAAGTTGAGGCTGGGGAGCCATAGAAGGGGAGGAAATATTTGCAAACCATGTATCTGATAAAGGACTTATACACAAAACATACAAAGGCTCTCAAAATTCAATAATAAGAAAGTAAACAAACAAATGCTAAAATGGAAAACCTTTTGAATAGACATGTCACCAAAGAACATTTAGAGAGGCAAACAAGCATATGAAAAGATGGTCAACATCAATAATCATTTTTAAAATGCAAATTAAAAACCACAAAGACTTGTTCATTAATTTTCAATGCATCTTTATTTGTAATTGCCAAAAGCTGGAAAACAATCCAGTGTCCATCAACAGATAAGTACATAAACAAACTGTGATATGTCCATATGAGAGAATTCAGTTGGGCAACAAAAATGAATGAATTATTGATGCAAACTACAACATGGATGAATCTCAAAATAATCACTTTGAGTGAAATAAGTCAGACAAAAAATGCATACCATATTTCTCCACTTATATAAAACCCTAGAAAATGCAAATGAATCTACAGTGAAAGAAGCGTGGTACCTGGAGATGGGGGATGGAGGTGAGTGGAAGGGATTAAAAGAAGACATGGAAAACTTTGGTGGTAATACTCATGTTTAGTATTTCAGGAGTGGTGGTATTTTCAAGAGCGTACACATATGTTCAAACGTATCACACTGTACAGTAAAAATATAAAGTTTATTGTATGTCCATTATACTTTAATAGCTGTTTAAAAATAATAAAAGTTAGTGTTAAAGAAATGAATAAGCAAGTCACAGACTGGGAGAAAATATTCACAATACATAACTTACAAGGAACTTATACCCAGAATATATATAAACAACTTCTACAACTCAGTAATAAAAAAAGAAAACAACCCCACTTTTTTAAAGGAGTAAAAGAATTCACAAGAAAGATAAATGAACAGCCATAAGCAAATGGAAAGAAGTGCTTAATATAAAGAGTCATCAGGGAATTATAAATTAAAACCATTTTACACCACCAATAAACACTAAAATTAAAATGTGTGTCAATGCCAAATGTTGGTGAGGCTATGAAGCAACTAGCAGTCTGATAATTTCATACAAAGTAATGTACAGCTGACGCTGAACAACATGGGTTTGAACTGCACAGGTACACTTACATGCAACATTTTTGCAGTAAATACCTTGGAAAATTTTTTGGATATTTGCAACAATCTGAAAAGACCTAGAAATTTGAAAAAAACTGAAAAACAGACAATTTGGAAAAAGCCTAGAAATAACAAAAAAAATTAAGAAAAAGGTATGCAATGAATGCATAAAATATATGTAGATACTAGTCTATTTTATCATTTACTACCATAAAATATATACAAATCTATTATAAAAAGTTAAAATTTATTAAAACTTACACACACAAACCCTTACAAACTGTATATGGTGCCATCTGCAGTGAGGTGAAATGTAAACAAAGTTGCAATATTAAATCATAACTGCATAAAATTAACTGCAATATATACTATACTACTGTAATAATTTCATAGCCACCTTCTGTTGCTATTGTGGTGAGCTCAAGTGTTGAGAGCATCTGCCTAAAATGCCACGTGATGCTTATCATCTCCATGTGAGCAGCTGTCTCTCCAGTAAATTGCGTATCACAATAAGAAGTGATCTCTCGCAGTTCTCACGTATTTTTCACTGTTTAGTGCGATACTGTGAACCACGAATAAAACCATGAAACCCATACAAAGCACCACTCGTAATGCTGGAAGTGCTCCCAAGAAGCAAAGAAAAGTCATGACATTATAAGAAAAAGTTGAATTACTTAATATCTACCACAGATTGGTGTCCGCAGCTGCAGATACCCACCATTTCAAGATAAATGAATCTCAAGTAAGGCCCATTGTAATAAAAGAAAAAGAAATCCATGAAGCCATTGCTACAGCTATGCCAGAAGGCACAAAAACCTTGCAGTTTTCGTGAAATACCTTTTAATCTTATTTTGAAAATGTAGCTTTTATGTGGGTGCAGGATTGCTATAAGAAAGGCATTACCTACAGACTCTAATGATTCGAGAAAAAGCAAAGTCATTACATGACAACTTAAAGCAAAAGGAATGTGAAAGATCTAAAGCTGGAGAATTTAATGCTAGCAAAGGATGGTTTGATAATTTTACAATAGAAAAAGGTTTGGCTTAAAAAATGTCAAGGTAGGGCCTCCCTGGTGGCACAGTGGTTAAGAATCTGCCTGCCAATGCAAGGGACAAGGGTTCGAGCCCTGGCCCAGGAAGATCCCACATGCCGCGGAGCAACTAAGCCCATGAGCCACAACTACTGAGCCTGAGCTCTAGCCCGCAAGCCACAACTACTGAGCCCACGTGCCACAACTACTGAAGCCTGTGCGCCTAGAGCCAGTGCTCCGCAACGAGAAACCACGACAATGAGAAGCCCGTGCACCACAACACAGCTCGCCACAACTAGAGAAAGCCCATGCACAGCAATGAAGACCCAACACAGCCAAAAATTAATTAATTAATTTAAAAAAATGTCAAGGTATCAGGGAAATCTGTGCACCAGCCAACCTAGAGGCAGCATATGAGTTTCCAAATGCCATTAACAAAATCATTGAGGAGAAAAAATAGCTGCCTGAACAAGTTTTTAATGTGCCATATCCTAGGGAAAAAATTCCACAAAGGATATTTAAGAAAGGAAGTGAGCACCAGGATTTAAGGCAGAAAGGGATAGGCTGACTCTACTATTTTGTGTAAATGCAGTCGGGTTTATGATCGGGACTGCCCTTTTCTATAAGGTTGTAAAACAAGAAGGCCTGGGCGAAAACCCTTTTTCTGGATTGGTTCCACTGATGCTTTGTCCTTGAAGACAGGAAGCGCTTTGCCAGTAAGGGACTACCTTTTAAAGTTCTTTTGATATTGGACAATACCTCTGGCTACTCAGAACCCCATGAGTGCAATGTCAAAGGCATCAAAGTGGTCTACTTGCCCCCAAATACAATGTCTCTAACTCAACCTCTAGATTAGGGAGTCATAAGGACCTTTAAGGTTCATTACACACGGTACTCCATGGGAAGGACTGCCAACGCTATGGAAGAAAACTCTGGTAGAACATCATGGAAGTCTGGAAGGATTTCACCACTGAATATGCCATGGTTATTGTAGAAAAAGCTGTGAAAGTCATTAAGCCCAAAACAACAAATTCCTGCTGAGGAAAACTGTGTCTAGATTTGTGTATGATTTCACAGGATTTATGACAGTCAATCAAGGAAATCCTGAAAGAGATAGTTGATATGGCAAAAAAGGTAGGGGGTGAAGGGTTTCAAAACATGGATCTTGGAGAAATTCAAGAGCTAACAGACACCACACCAGAGGAATTAACAGAAGATAACTTGATGGAGATGAGTGCTTCCAAACCAGTGCCAGACGATGAGGAAGAAGACACAGAAGAAGCAGTGCCGGAAAACAAACTAACATTAGACAATCTGGCAGAAAGAAGGATTCCAATTATTCAATACTGCTTTTGACTTCTTTTACAACATGGACCTTCTATGACATGGGCACTAAAACTAAAGCAAACAGTGGAAGAAGGATTGGTACTGTATAGAAACATTTTTAGAGAAATGGAAAAGCAAAAAAGTCAGAAATTACAGTGTATTTATGTAAGGTTACACCAAGTGTGCCTGCCTCTCCTGCCTCCTCTTGGAACTCCTCTACCTCTTCCGAGGCCACTCCTGAGACAGCAAGACCAGGCCCTCATCTTCCTCCTCCTCCTCAACCTACTCAACATGAAGATAACAAGGATGAAGACCTTTATGATGACCCACTTCCACTTAATGAATAGTAAATAATCATCATGCTGTACAATTAATAAACCTCCCTGCTGTATATATGTGTGCATCTTCATGTGAAAATTTAGTAAGTGTACAGCAAGAACTATATGAAACGTTTCTGTGTCATCATCATTGCCTAAGTATTCATTGTGTAGAACACCATGTACAAGACTTGTATTGAAGTGGATAGCCTATCCTTACATAGGCATAAGGTGACTGACATTTTATACAAAATTAACAATGTTAGTTTTCTTACTGTTTGATAACTTTGTTTTCAAATGATTACATTATCATACAGTATGCTCCCCTCTCTCTAGTAATTGGAAAAACTAAGTGTCAGCCTATCATCACAGGTAAGTAGTTTTTGAGAAAATGTTAACAATGTTTCCAAAACTGTATTATGAATATGACTATAATACTGTATACCATAAAAATTTTATAACAACTCATTCATTAGTGTATAGGGTAGGGTACTGTGAAGCAACTGTATCAATTACACTAGGCTACCAGAAATCAACCATACTGCTGCTTCTTCATTATCAATGCATGAATAGCTATACCTGTAAATAAATATGAATTTCTTTTCCACATTTTACCTTTTCATTTTTAGTGTCTAGTGTTAGTAATACATGTAACATCTACAGTGTTTTGTATCATGTGAGACGATATTGATGTAGGTACCGACACACAATTCATCTTGTACACAGACAACATACACTTACGATATTGATAAACATAGTACAGTACAGTAAATGTACTTTCTCTTCCTTATGATTTTCTTAATAACATTTTCTTTTCTCTAGCTTACTTTATTGTAAGATATAGTATATAATACATATAACGTACAAAATACGTGTTAACCGACAATATATCTTATCAATAAGCTTCAGATCAACAGTAGGCTATCGGTAATATTTGGGGGAGTCAAAAGTTACATGCAGATTTTCAACTGCATGGGGGTTGCCACCTCTTCACATTGTTAAAGGGTCAACTCCATCTCTACCTTATGATGCAGCAATTCTATCTCTAGATATTTACCCCCAAATAAGCGAAAATATGTATTATTTTTTAAATCTTATAAAAGAATGTTTATATAAGCTTTATTCATAATCACCCCAAACTGAAATATTGCAAATGTCCATAAACAGGAAAATGGATAAACAAATCTTGGCATGTCCATAGAACAGAATGGTATTCTGTAATGAAAAGATATGAAATATTGATGCACATAAGACATGGACAAGCATCCCCCCACCCCAAAATTCTGAGTATAAAAAGCCATATATAAAAGAGTATATACTCATTTCTATTAATTTTAGAACTGGTAAAACTAATCTACAGCAAAAGAAATCCAAACAGTGGTTGCCTCTGGGTAGAGGGTGAGAGAGTTAAGGATTCACTGGTAAGGGACAGAAAGGATCTTCCTGACCCGATGAAAACATTTTTTATCTTGATAGGGGTGTAAATTATATTAGTGTGTGCATTTTTCAAAACGGATACTATACACTTAAGGTTCATGCATTTCACTATATGGAAATCATATTAAATAAAAATGTATTATTCAAAACATACAATATTCTCTTCACACACTTGGGCAAAATACCATAAAGAAGCTTCATAAATTTACTGGTATCCTGTTTCCACAGATAGAAATTACATTGAAATGCATATATTTTCTCCTTACTTTGCAAGTAACTCTTATTCCTATAATATTCTTGTTATGGTTCATCAAACAGAGAAAGAATAACGTCAGTGTACTGCAAAAGCTGTAACACACACACACATATACCCAACTGTATTAAGTAATTACTAAAGTTTTTTTTGACCTGCAAAAGCAGAATGCCTGCAGTTTGTTAAACAACTTTAACTACTCTCTCTCTAGCCCCAGAAAGCAAAGAATATTACCTAATACCATACTTTTATTTAAACTACCTTAGAAGGAACTTATAATTGTAGTAGAAGAATTATGATCTAATCTTTCTTAAAGCAATTATCAAGACATATGTAACTGCCTGTACATTTCAACCAACCCTAGGGTATTCCCCAGTCAACTTGAAAGACATATTTTCCATGGCAGTATCAGTAACTTCCATAAAACATATCTGATGTGGGAGAAGGGTGAAATTACTATCTTAAAGTATTTATAGGGTTTTCATTCATGCTACATTTACTCCCTCCCAGTACAGAGAGAGAATCCAGAATCAACAGCAATGTTTTCTCATTAGGTCTAAAAATATTTGCTCCCTACCACAATGAAAATGGCTTTCATTTTTTTCTGTTTATATAAATTATAAATATAAATTGAAAATGAGAATCAAAAGAGATAAAAGTATAAAACTGGAAAGAAATTTAAAATTACCTAAATGCCATTATCCTGACACAACCACCACCATTTTGATGACGATTCATTTGAACTCTATGCACACACTCACACAGACACATACTTTACATAAGTCGAATATCAAATATTTTGACGGGAATAACTTTTAAAAATAATTGTTTTCTCTCTTTTTCCTATCTCATCTCCTCCTCTCTTAAATAACCAATGCCAACAACCAGATGTATATCCTATCATATCTTTATCTGGGCTCACTGTATCAAATAAAAATATACACATGTACATACACATATAGTGGTGAGGGAGGGAGAGTTGTTATTCAGGTAACAACAGTAGGATCTTATTATAGATGTTTCTCTGCATCATGCTTTTCTCATTTTATAGTGGAAATTCCTCCAAGTCAACTGGTATGAAGCCAGTTCATTTCATTTAAACGGCTGACAATATTCCATGAAAAATGTATTCAAGCATTCCCCAGTAGATGGGTTCTCTTTTTTTCTCCTGCGTCAAAATCTGACCCTCACTAACAGGGTGAAATAATAAATGTTTGTTTTTAACTGCTAAATTCTGCGGCCATTTGTTACACAGCAATTGATGACTAATACAGCACCCAAGGTCAAAAGAAATATCAACAGTTCTATTTCTTAAGTAGTTAGGTCCAAACAATAAGTATAATACTTATGCCCTGACAATTAAGTAGCCATCCAAAAAAAAATAATCAACATATATTACAAGAAAAATATTTGTATTTTTACCTACCCCACTCATAACCCAACATAAGCGCTCGAGAGGAGTGTTTAGGGTTCATTCACTCTCAAAACATGCCATACGTCCTAGCATTCATGTACACACTTATAGTTTTTTCTCATTATGGGAAAAAAAGGAGTAGCTGAGAGGCTTTGATTTTGTTTTCCACCCCTCTCTAGATAACTGCACCATTAACTTCCTTATCTGCTTAAGCTGCATATACTAAACATAATTAAAATTTCTTACTGACGGAATCAAGCACTGTGAGCATCAAACAGTATATCCGAATAACAGCGATGCCTTAGATCTGTGCAGTCTAATACACAGCTACTAGCCACCTGGGGCTATTTAATCTAAAATAATTAAAATTAAATAAAATTTAAAATTGCATTCCTTAGATGCACTAGCCTCATTTCAAGTACTCAATAGCCACCTGTGGTTAGCAGCTGCCGTATTATACAGTGCAGATTATAGAGTATTTTCATCACTGCAGAAAGTTTACTAGAAACACTATCCTAGAGGTTAATGAAATACAGAGTATTCTTGCACTAAAGACCCCCTATATGTTATACTTTTGGTTTTCTATTTGTTACTTAGATTTTTCTGTCTTCCCCCTTATGACACTTGGTCAGTTGTCAACTTGCTGTTAATATGCCTATCTTTCACAGCTACGCCCCCCATGCACAAAGCTGCTTCCAGTTGCTGAAACCGAAAGAAACAATCAACCAAACAGAATAACATTATATCCAAAGTGGATTCTTAAGAAAAGGCCCTTAGAACCTAAAATCTCATCACAATGCTTTTGATTTTTCAGAGTCCTCTTTTCCTTTCTTTCTAATTCTCAGACCTGTTCAAGATATGGTAAATGAATTGTTAGTTACAGTATAGTTGTTCCTCACTATTCATGGGTTTTGCACTTGCAAATTCATTTACTCACTAAAATTTATTTTTAACATCAAATCAATACTCTCAGTCATTCCTGGACATGCACAGAGCAGCAAAAAATTTAAGTTGCCAGAAGCACACTCTCCCAGCTAAGGTCAAACAATGGACCCTATGCCTTCTTGTTTTAGCTCTCATACTACAAACAAGTTTCCTTTTCATGGTCTATTTAGGCACATTTAAAAATATTTCTGTGTTTTCTGTTGGTGTTTCACTGTTTAAAATGATCCCCAAGTATAGTGCTGAAGTGCTGTCTAGTGTTTCTAAATGCAAGAAGGCTGCAATGTGCCTTACAGAGAAAATATGTGTTATTGGATAAGCTTCATTCAGGCAAGAGTTATAGTGCTAATGGCTGTGAGTCCAATGCTAATGAATAAACAGTATACACAAAGTAAGGTGTCTTTAAACAGAAATGCATATAAAGCAACATTATGTATTGACTGGTTGATGAAAATCTGTAACAAGAGGCTAGCAGGAACTTAACTCTGAGTTACAGTGAAAGATCCACCAGACTGGTAAAATCTAAAAATCATCCATAGAAGTGATGGGAAGAACACAATGCACAACTACTTTCATACACTGCCAGTCAGAGTATAAATTATACATCTATTTTGTAAAAACAGTTTTGCATTACCAGATAAATGTTGAACACACATATCCTCTATGATCCAGCAATTGTAAACCAAGGTATATACCCTAAAGAAACTCTTGTATGTGTGCACCAGGAAAAAACATAGAAGAATATTCATAGCATCTTGTTCCTAAGAGCAAAAACTATAAAAAACTCAAAAGTCTATCAACTGAAAAATGGATAGATATATTTTGGCATACTTATATACTGGAACACTAAACAGTAGTGAAAACTAACAAACTATAATTATACTCGGCAACATTAATATCATAATGTTAAGCAAACAAACAAAAAGCTAGCCAAAGAAGATGTATAATGAGTGAGTCAATATATATTATATTTATATAAAGCCAAAGCCAGACAAAACTTAAATCACAGGAATTTATAAACATATACATATATAATACTATGAGAATATGCTTAACAAAATATGAAATAATAATTACTGGGGTGGGATTAGAGGATAGATATAAGATGGGGCTCACAGGAAGCTTCAAAGGTTGTAGCAGTTTTCCATTTCTAAAGATGGTTGACAAGTAAACAGGTATTTGCTTTATTATTCTTTATATTTTATATATAAATGTGTGTGTATTCTTTGGATATATATTTTGCAATTAAACACTTAAAACACCAGGTGATCCAAAAAGGTTTGTAAACTAAAAAAACAACTAAAAAGGAAAAATAAGTAGAGACTAGGTTTCCAAGAATTACACTAGAATAAAAAATAAATAAAGTAAGTTTTATTTACCCATCTTCTTTACCTATCAGAGCATTAATTTCCTCAAGGATGTGGACATAAGTGCTAATGCTGAAAGTGTAATATAACTGAAAAATGATTATTTTTTAATTCAGATGACATCGGACACCACTTGTCAAGGAAACAATTTAGCTCATGGTCCTGATGTCATCTAAATATACTAGTTTAGTAAAATAACAAACTATATTAAGCTTATTTTCCCTAAAAGGCAGTTACTGAATCACTGAGTCAAAGTTGAATTTACTAACATCTCCTTAAATATTTACAGAATGACTTGAGTTTAAGTGCAGAAGTCACAACCTCTGCTCAGATCAGTACTCTGATCAATTACTACTCAGAACACTAACAGCACCTTAACCAGTTCTTTTTAGTTAACATTTTCCTCAAAACGTAACAAGAAACTTAGTTTTGCATCATTAGTAATCCAGAAAAATCATAAATTAGATTTTAAATGTTCCAGTAGAGAGAAGTATAAAGTCTATGCTTCATCAAATTCCACACTGTATTTGCCTATGAAATAAAAATTCTTCCAAAATGTAAACAAACAAAAAAAGAGGAAATAAAAATTTACCTCTGGGACTTCCCTGGTGGTCCAGTGGTTAAGACTCTGCGCTCCCAATGCAGGGGGCCTGGGTTTGATCCCGGGTCAGGGAACTATATTCTGCATGGTGCAACTAAAAGAGCCCAAGAGCCCGCATGCCGCAACTAAGGCCTCACACAGCCAGATAAATAAATTAAAAACAAAAAAAAATTTACCTCACAATTTCAAAGACTGAATAAACTATTAATGGAATCTAGATAACTGATCAGTTAAGTGCATGCCTATTTAAAATCTGACTTCTGAATGGTATCAAGAGCTACACATAATCTTACCTGGGGAGGGTAGTTGCTCTCTGAAGACCACCGTGAAGACTGGTCATTTGGCTTATCCACTAAAATGTTCCTGAAATAAAGAAATTAAAATTATAGCAATTAATTAAAAGAATAAGTGAACAGGCATATGCAAAAAGAGAAATAATCTACCAGATGCTAAAATTATCACAAAGTTATATAATACCTGGAACTTGAATAAGAAGAGAAAATTAAACAGAATAAGAAACACAGAAAATGTCTAGTAATTTAAAAATTTTAAAATATGATAAAGGTAGCATTTTAAACAATTGAAAAAAGTACTATATACATATGCATATATGTGTGTGTGTGTGTGTGTGTATAGCTCTACTTCACATCAAGTGACAAAATGAACTATAGTTGTTTTTAGGAATTTAAGGTAAATAAAGTAATAAAATATCTAATAATTAATAAAATACTCTCTCCCTCTCTCTCTCTCCCCCCTCCCTCCCTCCCTCTCCCTCTCTCTCTCTATTTTTATATATATATATATATATATATATGTATATAAAATTAATCTTTGGATCAAAAAGGTCTTTTAAGCCCAGCACCAAAAACAGAACTGTGAAAAAAGGAACTGATATAAGTAACTTTGGAAGACAGTGCTCTCACTGGAAACTGTAAAGTTAAAGACAAATAGAACCATACACAAAAACTGTATTTTACAGACTTCCCGGTGGCGCAGTGGTTAAGAATCCGCCTGCCAATGCACGGGACATGGGTTCGAGCCCTGGTCCAGGAAGATCCCACATGCCATGGAGCAGCTAAGCCTGTGCGCCACAACCACGGAGCCCACGCTCTAGAGCCTGCATGCCACAACTACTGAGCCCACGTGCTGCAACTACTGAAGCCCGCACGCCTAGAGCCCGTGCTTCGCAACAAGGGAAGCCACCACAATGAGAAGCCCACACACTGCAACAAAGAGTAGCCCTCACTTACCGCTACTACAGAAAAGCCCGCACACAGCAACAAAGACCCAACGCAGCCAAAATTTAATTAATTAATTAAAAAAACTGTACTTTATTTGATAAAGTTATTTCTCGGAGGGATATGGGTTAATTCTGAAACACTTTACATGTATACTGGGGTCAAACAAATAAGTAAATGAACGGTAGATGATGGGAGTCAAGCTTCTCACTTCGAGTGGGAAGCTACAGAAAAGCAAGGGCATGGAGGTTGGAATGATCCTGATGGTACTGAAATAGAGTCAGAGACATCAGTGTGAACTCATATTTAGGTTTATATAGATACAGATTCAGAAGTAATTATATGTGAATGTGCGTACATATACCCATGCACACTGACACAAACAGTATTCCTAGCTCTGTTCACTAATAGAGACTAGAAGCAGTGACACCCCCAGTAGCAGTGAGTACACCAATGCCGAATCTTGGTTTCTACATACCACAGTCCAATAGAAGGAAACAGGGATTCTTGGGGAGGTAGCTGATTCTAGGATTAGAGCAGGGAATCCAGAAGATTAGCCTAGAGCATGTTGTAGTGCTCAAAACAACAACAGCAAAAGGAAGGTGGGGGCATGTCAAAGGGACACAGAGGAGCCAACATGAAAGAATGAATGGCCAAAGCTAAAATAAACAACAAAATAAATAACGTAGTATTGGATTAGAACCCAAAGTATAAATATCCCTGAGTCCATACTGATATAAATAACCCCAGTCTAACAATCAGAAAAACACCAGACAGATTCAAATTGAGGAACATTCAACAAAATACATGACCAGTACTCCTCAAAACTCTCAATATATTGAAAAACAAGGAAAGACTGAAAAACTGTCACAGAGCAGAGGAGAGTAAAGAGACAAGACAACTAAAAGTAATGGTATCTTGGATGGGATCCTGGATCAGAAAGAAAACGGTGGAAAAACTAATGAAATCCAAATAAAATGTGGTATTTAGGTAATAGTAATGTATCAGTGTTGGTATCTTGGTCATGACAACTGTACCATGGTAATATAAGATGTTAGCAATAGGAGAAACTAGGTGAGGGGCATATGGGAACTTCGTACTATCTCTGCAACTTTTCTGTAAATCTAAAATCATTCTAAAATAATGTGCCTTCTCAAAGGCCCATTTATTTATCTATCTTAAAATATAGATCTATACCTGTCACAGAGAAAGTTATTCTTTTTGACTTAATAAATGTCAAAAAAATAACTTTTTTTAAAAGGCAATACTATAAGGAAAAGAATTTTCTTTACATATACATCTCACAAAGGTAAAACATTAATACATAAAATAACCTCAAACAATACTAAAAGGTAAAAACCAACTAGAAAAATATAGGCAACATAAAACACAAAAGGCTAATTAAAATATGAATGAAGAGCACTTAAACATAAATACCCCATATGAAAATAGGTAAAACCCAAACATTCGAAATCAATAACCAAAAATTAGAGATTAAGACAAATATATATATTAACCCTATAAAATTGGGCCTACACTCTCAAAACAACATGTGTTTTAATCATAATTGCAGCTGTTGGCCAGAGCTGGTAAAATGCCACTCTCATATTTTGCTGGTAGAAATGCAAATTGATACAACTTTTCAAGAGAGAATTTTAATATTATATTAAAAAATCATTTCAAATATGCATATGCTTTTAAATAAAAATGGTAATGACGTCAGCCACGATGACAGTGATGATGTTTGCATCTAACATTTCTGAGCTTTTATGACATCTCAGACACTGGTCTAAGTGCTTTCCATACATAAACTATTACCGTCAAAGCACAGATTAAGAAACTGAGAGAGATAAATTAATTTGCCTAAGCATACACACCTAAGAAATAATAATTTGAACCCAAGGCAGTCTGACTCTAAAGCCAACGCTCCTAATCACCAAACTATACAGCCTCAGAATTATTCCACTTCTTGGAACTTAACCTAAAAAATAATCCAGGGGATTTAAATCATCCACATTCATCACAATACAATTTATAATAACAAACTGTGAACAACCTAATTGTCTAACAACAGAGGATGCGTTAAAACAAATTATGAAATATCTGTTACAAAATACCATGTAATCATAATGTATTCTACAGCCTGACTTTAATATTGTTGGAAAATGTCCACTACATAGTGAGTGAAGGGAAAAGGTAGTTTATATACTGTAAATCAAGTGTTGTAAGTAATAATAATATTCATGCATGAAGAGAAAAGACAAAGAAGATATACTAAATTGTTAATGTAGTTCTCAATGGTGAGATTTCAGTGACTTTCTTCCTTCTTTGTGCTTTTTTGTACTTTTCAAATATTCTAAAATTAACACATCTGACACATTATCAGAAAAAAAGGTGTGTTTTATTAAGAATGAATTACAAAGCAAAGATGAGAACTCTATGAAAACACTGCAGTACAGTTAAAAGCTAAAGCTAAAAAACTAGGAAAAAAATCACTCTGACATGAATGTTATAAAGCATGAAAGAAAACCTAATATATTATAACTATGATAAATTGGGACCGCAAAAATC
This sequence comes from Globicephala melas, assembly GCF_963455315.2. Taxonomy (NCBI): domain Eukaryota; kingdom Metazoa; phylum Chordata; class Mammalia; order Artiodactyla; family Delphinidae; genus Globicephala; species Globicephala melas. The sequence continues at coordinate 21,071,409 of NC_083322.1, forward strand.
ACAAAGTATAATAAATTGGAGGAGGGGAGATCAAATGCAATGTGAGTTAATTTCATCATTTTTCATAGCTCCTAAGAATAATGTTTCTGAAATTAAGAAAAAGAGACTCAAGCATACTTAAGTTTAGAATAAAAACATACTACATATCTTACAAATTATTTGAGACAGAATATCAACAACAAAAAATAGTAAAAAGAAGGAAATAAAAGATTAAATGAAAGCAGGACACATTAAAAACAGAAAATTTTAAATAAAATGACAATATTAATACCAAGCATCTAGTACAGTCATACATATAAATGGTCTAAAATAACATAGTAAGATACCCTTTGGACTGGGTGAATAGTACTAACATTACTATTACACGAAGGCACACACACAATAACAGTGACTCATGACAGAAAGATATATAAGGCAGACACAATCTTTGTAAAACTAGGAGGAAGTTAAAGAAAAAGTATTAACTGGGATTAAAGGGGTCAAAGGTAGAGATTTAAAAATACAATTTAAAAAAGTATGAACTGGATGAAAACAATAACTATAAAATAATAGTTCAAGCCAAGATTGTGAGTCTTAATGAATTAAACGAAAACAAATATAAAGCAAAACACAGTAAATATCAGAAGAAACTGATAAAAAAACAGTAGCAGGAAATTAAAGTCTCTCAGCATCTAGAAAATTAATAAACAAACAACTATATAATGTCAAAGTAGTGGTAAGGATTAATAGTACTATGAAGAAAAATAAAGCAAAGTAGAAGAGAAACAGACCTGAACAATATGAGGGAGCTAGCCATGTCATAATCTGAAAATTGAGCAGATGGATCACTAAACGCAAAGTTAAGGGGGCAAACAGTTACAATATGTTATGGTCTTGTAAATTTTTTTTTTTTTCCTGTGGTACGTGGGCCTCTAACTGTTGTGGCCTCTCCCGTTGCGGAGCACAGGCTCCGGACACGCAGGCTCAGCGGCCATGTTTCACGGGCCCAGCCACTCCGCGGCATGTAGGATCTTCCCGGACCGGGGCACGAACCCATGTCCCCTGCATTGGCAGGCGGACTCTCAACCACTGCGCCACCAGGGAAGCCCGGTCTTGTGAATTTTGAAATGCCTATTAAACAGCCCATTAGAGATCCAGCAGTTGGATTATCTGAAGCTGAAATTCAAGGAAAATGCCAGAGCTGAAAAAAATATAGAGAAACATCAGTATATCAAATGCTAAAATATTTAGAGCTATGACACTGAGTGAAATGACTCAGGGGATAAGAGAGAGCTAGAAAAGAAGCTGAAGGACTGATTAAGCTCTGGGGGCCCATTATTTAGGGGGGCCAGAAGAGAAAGATCAAGCAAAGGAGACTGAGAAGGGCCAAAGGTGAAGAAGATGAAAACCTAGAAACTGTAGATGCCAACTGAAGAAAGTATTTTGAGAACAAATATGTGAAAACTATGTAAAATGCTGCTAAGAAGACAGGGTCTGGGAGGTATTCACCCTCATATGCCTAACTCGAAACTTAAATGCTGCCAAACAGAAAGTGCCTAATAAATATTTGATAGATATGAACAAATAAATAAACAGTACTAAAAGGAAAAAAATTAAAGTGGTTCCATCAAAGCATAGAGTATATGAATCCTTATTATCTGTAATTTAAAGTTTATACTAAGATAAAAGAGAAATATGTATACTTGAAACTAATATAATATTGTGTATCAACTATACAATTAAGAAAAAAGAGAAATATGATACAGACCAGAAACAAGGTGCAGCCTAAGGGGGCTTGGAAAGATGGAAGCTTGAAGATATTCCTCATGATCTCCAGCCCAACACTAAGTCAACTACTAAGTACCTCTCTTAAGTCCAGAAGGTGACAGAGGCCAGAACCAGAACTTTAAGAATTACCACAAAAGCTTGGCCCTAAGAGGACCATGAGATCCATGGATGCCTCTTTCCCCAAGAAAAAGGCATCAACTAAACGAGCATTCCTGGGACAACTGGCTGTCTCCCTGGCCCACAAAGATCTTCAGGAGAGCTTTAGCCCTCTAGATGAGAATGTACTTGCCCTCTTAGCCGAGGACATCTAGTTGCTGAGAGGTCTCTCCTGGTGACCTACAGAGAACTAACAATATAGGATATGGTATATCAAAAGCCACAAGACAAAGACTGCCAGACTGCCCACTCTCTCTGAGGTATCAGAAGCCTCACCCAAAAAGTACACAGTACAAAAACGTTTGTATAGAAAATTGTACAAAAAGAGCCAAGAAAATTTATGAAAAAGAATAGTGAGAGCTTCCCTGGTGGCGCAGTGGTTGAGAGTCCGCCTGCCGATGCAGGGGACACGGGTTCACGCCCCGGTCCGGGAAGATCCCACATGCCGCGGAGCAGCTGGGCCCGTGAGCCATGGCCGCTGAGCCTGCGCGTCCGGAGCCTGTGCTCCGCAACGGGAGAGGCCACAACAGTGAGAGGCCTGCATACCGCAAAAAACAAAAACAAACAAACAAAAAAAACAGTAGTGATTGGTATAGGAATAGATCAATAGCTAAGAAACAAAAATCCAGAAATTGAGCCCTGTGTGGATGAGAATTTAGTATTTGATGAAGGTGATATTTTATTTCAATGGGAAATGACAGTTCATATTTAAGAGACGCTTATACAACTGAATATCCACTGGAAGAAAATAAGTTAACCCCTATCTAATATCATATACAAAATTCCAATTAAAAATTTAAACATACATATATACATAAACATATTAGAAAAAAATTTGAGGGCCAATATGTACAACCAAAAGCGTTAGTGAGATCTCAGAAGCTTTAAAACGAAAAAGTTATTTGATTACAAAAAACTTTTGAATTTTGTATTGTAAAAAACACCATAAAGAAAGATAGGAAACAAGCAATAGTTTAGGGAAAAGTGTTTGCAACCCGTAAGACTAATAAAGTATTCCTACCGAAGATATGCAAAACACTTTCACATTGTGAATAAGATGAACAACAAAATGAAAAATGAGCAGAATGCATGTCACTGAAGAGTCATTAAAATGGCTAGTAAACAGCAACAAAATTTTTTTTTTCTAAATCCCTGTGTATTGTTTGTGTCAGGGAAAACAAATTAACATAGTAAGGTATCTTTTTTCACCCATCAAATTGATGAAATTAAATCCCTACTTAACAGGAGATCAGGGAGAAACTGTGGACATGTCCATTACTCCAACCTTGATGGAAAGTCAATTTGCAACATCTATCAAAATTCTAAATGTACATATTCTTTCACCTGGCACTCTCAGAATCTATCCCATAAAAATAAGACCATCAGTACATAAAGATCTACGTATAGAGACTCAAAAATGAGTCTGTCTAATGCAGCGTTTTTTGTAGTAGCAGGGAAATGATTAAGTCATAAAACACATGTATCATGGAACACTATACTGCCATTATAAAGAATACTTCAGATCTATGACAGGTAACTTGGAGGGACTTTTGCAATGTAAGATACAAAGAAGCATGTATGATTTCATTGTTAAAAAAACACTATTATTTATATATATTTGTATACAATTATATTAACAACCATGTGTGATATGATCTAATTTGTATTAAATTATATAAAGCAAGCACACATATAAGCCAAAAATGAAGCATAAATATCATTAAGGGGTTTAGCTTATCTTCTTATAATTGTTGTATTCAGATTTTTATAATAAACATTATTTATATAACATTAAATTATTTTGAAAATGTTACGGTTGAGATGACAACAAGCTTTCCATATTTATGGAAAACTGACTACATTGTCATCAGATGATCAAATCAGGCTCAACTTTTCTTTCTTTTTAAAGACATAGGAGATGGAGAAGCAATTAATAAAGGCTTACTGCCTCTTAAAATTTTTAAGTGACAGATGATCTCTCAAAGCTTAGTCAGCTGTAGACTGTTTTTAATTCTCCCTCCCAGATGTTCCTTCCTGAAATCCATTTCCATTCTCCTGGAAAGCAAATGAGAAACTAGTTGAGGGCAGTGACTATTAACGTTAGCCCTTCATCAACAGAAACACAGCCAGTATGGTAGCATTCTATAAAACATGTTCTTCTTTACTATCCTTCCTCATACTTCCCAAAGACCTATAAGGACCACCATCATTACTGGTATAGCTTTTCCTTCTTCTAACTCTCAGTAGAGACATTAACCTCTTTTACTACATATTGTTAATCATGATACTAGTTCACTATCCCTGACCTCTAGTTCACTATCCCTGATCTCTAACAGGGGAAATATCCCATCCACAGCCTCTGCTGAAGGAGCAATCATAGACACTGATGTTTTGTACTTGTGACTCTCCCTTACAACTATCTCAATGACAGCTAACCTAGGTTAGCTAATGACCTATGACGGGAGATGGAATGGGCCAGTACGAAATAAAATTATAAGACAGAAACATGTATAAGTAAACAGAACCAATGAAACAGAGAAAAGATATACAAAATAAGTATAAGAGATACAAGAGAAAGAATAAGCCGGTCAGTAGTAAGATAAGACTGTAGGAGACATAAAACAGCAGAGACTCCAAGGAATAACAGAGAATAGAAATTAATGGCTTTTTAGTTCTAGCTGCCAGGAGGCTCTGTTTCTGGCAACCAAAAGAATGTGATCAAAATACCCTTCTAGGTACTCCATGACTAATTTTAACATTTTAACCATTGTCTGGGAAAATAAATGATAAGCAAAAAAAAAATGTTACAGAAGACACAATTCATATAGTTTCATATAGAAACTATATGATCCAAATAACAAAGATTAATCTACTAAGATTAAGCTCAATATATGCCATTGTAAAATATATTTAAAATGCAAATAATAACTAATGGAGAACTGGTCAATGAGAACTAATAAAAGAGATGGGCTGAGGACTAAAACGGTTTCCTTTTTTCATCAGTGTTAATTTAATTTTAAAAAGGTACATTTTTATTCCTACCAATGCAGTATGAAAACCGAAGGTAATAAAAATGAGCCACATTAAGTCTCTTGAACATAGATAGACTACAAAGGCAAGGCTGTAATTAATTTTTTCAATTAGGACTATAAAAATTTATAGTGAAACACATGGACAATTGAAATATGGAATACAATGTTAACTTTTTCCAAGTTACATGTCTCTATTTTGCAAAATTTTTAATGTAGTATATCTATATAAACTACCAAATGTCAGGAACAAACTATTAAAATTCATCATGAGAAGAAAATTTATTGAACATTTTGGGTTCAAGTCAGCAAATTAAAAATCGTTTTTTTTTATTAAACATGCTCAAATCCTAAGTCTGCTTGGCAATATCTTTTAAACTGCTGCTCTTAAGAATACTTAAAATAAACATAAAAAGCAGCACTTGAGCAAAAAAATGGAGCACTTAACTTTTTTTCTGCTAATGGATGCTCAAGATACTTAACAGTAAATCCAGTTAATTTTAAATCGAGAGTTTTGGATACTCAAAAGCTACCTCTAATTTTGATGTGAAGAAGTCAGTCAAGCAGAGTATGTAAAAGAGTGTGGAAGGATTCAATCTGTGAATATCTTCCTTTTGGTAGTTTTAAAACACCCTACTAAAACCTGTGCCCTTCTGTTGAATGACGTGATAAAATGCATCTAGAAGAAATCAGCTTTGACTAAGAATCATAAGACCCTGGAGCTTGGTCACTAATTGGTTGGATAACCTTAAGCACATCATGTAATCTCGTAGGACTTTAATTCCTTTATCTGTAGTGTAAAAGGAAACGTTGAATTCCTTGATCTCAAGTTTCTTCCAGCTCTAATCAGGGCAGTGCATTGCACAACTCTAGGAAACACCATTCATGAGGCCATGTTAACATTCTACAATTCCATGAAAAGATTTCACATCCTTTATTCAACGTATCATGTAAAATCCTCCTCCTACACAGCAGTCAATAACAACACACAATGCATTGATTATAATACAGCTTCCATTATCTGTAAACACTCTTCCGGGGTAACACCACAAAAGTACAAGAATGGGTACCTGTGGCCAAGGGGATTATGATCTATTTTTAGTAAATAATAAATGTACTTAGCATAAAATTTATGACACAAAAACATATACAATAAAAAGCCAATTCAAAATGCAAAATAGAAATCAACTCAAATCAATTCTGAATAGTCACAGCTGTACTGTGTTAAAGAGTATACTATAAAAAGTATAGCTTCTCCAAAAATCACTTGTACACTCACTTTCAAATACTTCCCAATCTTCACACCAAATACTTCCAAATTTTCACACAGGAGCATGGTAAAGAGGGGGCCCTACCATAAGCTGGAGTTATTCAACGAATATTTACTGATCCCTATATGCCAGACATTGTGCTAGGCTCTGGGAATACACTGGTATTTAAGATAGAAAAGATCCCCACTTGCGATGCTAACGTTCAAATGAGAAGCAGCAGAAAGTTAACAGGTACAGCTGCAAACAAGGTAATTACAGATTGTGATAAATGCTATAAAAGAAATAAAAAGGGAGCTGCACTAGGACAGAGGAGTTCTTTTACTCGAAGTGGTCCCCAAAATGCTAATTATGCTAATTAGAAGGATCCACTCATGGAAAAATAAAGGAAAAGTCAATTCTTCACAAAGAAACCAACACGCTCAAAATCACAGCAACAGGAAATAATCTGACCATGGAAATCTGAGAACTGGATAAAGTCAGATAATGTCCTCACAGGTCCCAAGATAAGGTAAAGCAAAGAAAGCATGAAATCTCTAAGGGGGCCTGAGAACATTCATAAAATGCTGAGTCTAGACCCTAAGAGGATTTCAGAACTATCCTGCAAATATTTTCTTACTTTTAGAAGGACAGAAACCCACTCTGAAGAGAAACTGCAGGGAATAGAAAATAAATTAAGCAAAGCATAAAGAATGACAACCCCCAGGAAAAGTAAGATTCATATTCTAGGTGGGCAAAGGTCCAAGCGATACAGAACTCAAAACATATCACACAGCAAAATACATTTAAAGGTTCCTCTCCAGAAAGCAAAATACTTGCAAAGCATAGATATAAAGGTGAAAAGCTTTACTACATCTCAGAAGTCCAAATTTAAAAAACATTTCACAAAGTAGCGAGATCTTGAGCCCCAAAAGCTCAGAACTACACTTGTCCGTCCCTTCTGCCTACAGTTCTTCCTTCTAAAACTACTGGAAGGGAATTCCCTGACAGTCCAGTGGTTAGGACTCCTCGCTTTCACTGCTGAGGCTGCAGGTTCAATCCCTGGTTGGGGAACTAAATCCCACAAACCGCACTGCGCGGCCAAATAAATAAATAAATAAAATAAAACTACTGGAAACCCGTACTTGCTTAAACACTAGAAACTTAAAATGAAAGCACACACTAAGAAATTATAGGAAAAATAATATATGTGAAATAAATAATATTCTAACAGATAATAAAAACACATGAGAAAAATGTGGCCACAAAAAAAAGATGAACATTATTAACTATTATTTCAATATGAACTAAAAGAAATTAAGAAAATAGCTGAAGGGCTTCCCTGGTGGCGCAGTGGTTGAGAGTCCGCCTGCCGATATAGGGGACGCGGCTTCGTGCCCTGGTCCGGGAGGATCCCACATGCCGCGGAGCGGCTGGGCCCGTGAGCCATGGCCACTGAGCCTGCGCTTCCGGAGCCTGTGCTCCTTAACGGGAGAGGCCACAACGGTGAGAGGCCCGCGTACCGCAAAAAAAAAAAAAAAAGAAAGAAAATAGCTGAAGCTTTATTAAGCAGTAATAAATCAAAATTACAACGGTTCAGGGCTACCCTGGTGGCGCAGTGGTTGAGAGTCCGCCTGCCGATGCAGGAGATGCGGGTTCGTGCCCCGGTCTGGGAAGATCCCACATGCCGCAAAGCGGCTGGGCCTGTGAGCCATGGCCGCTGGGCCTGAGCGTCCGGAGCCTGTGCTCTGCAGCGGGGGAGGCCACAGCAGTGAGAGGCCCTGGTACCGCAAAAAAAAAAAAAAAAATTACAACAGTTCAGAAATAATATGACTAGACAGTAGGAAGAGCTAGTAAGACTCAAATGAGGGAAAATAGGTTTTTTCAGAAAACAGACTAAATTAGAAAGAACTAATTAGACTAGACTGTTAACTAGACTTATTGTGGTAACCATTACATAATATATACAAATATCAAACATGCTGCACACCTGCAATTAATATAATGTTGTATGTCAACTGTACCTCAACTAAAACACACACACACACAAAGAATATACTCCCTCCTCCCCCAACCCTGCCCAAAAAAGCCCAATGAAGAAAAAACAGATTAGAAAGTGAGTAAAAATAATGAAACACACAAAAGAAAGCAACAGTAAGTAGGTGATCCAATAAATATGTAATTGGAACCAGACAGTATTTCAAACTGTGCTGCAAGCAAATCTTCCTAAAATAAGACCTGAATCTACATACTGAAAGGATACATGGTATATTAGGGAAATTCAACTGAGAATATTCCTACTATAAACTATTAGATTTTAAAGACTTTAAGCATCCAGGTAGAAAGACCAAGTCTCTTATAAGAAAAAGAAAATTATAGTTTCAAGAAACTTCACAACAGCTGTTTTGTACACAAAACAATGAAACAAAAAGTAGTAAGATCCTCAAGCACAAAAAGATGTGAGCCTGGGACTTTACATACAGTCAAACTGTCCTTCAAGTTTACAGGCATAGATAGTTAACAACATATAAACGTTCCTTGAGCCCTTCCTGAGACCTACTAAAGAACAAACTATACATATTCAAGAAATGACTTGAAAAGTTTCAAAGTAAAATCAACTATAGAACTAAAACTAACCATGAAGATATGGATGACCTAACAATATGTAAGTATGTTCTACAGCAATGTAGAAAGGATAGATCTATGAAAAATGGGAGAAGAATGTAGAGAATAAGTAGAAGTCAGAATATGCTTCACAAATACTAACCTTTAGAAGGAAAGATCATCATTTACAACTAGATGCTGGGATAGAGGGAAGAAAGAAGAGGAGGTTCCCAGCTAAGTTCCTCAGGGAGACTTAAGTGTTACATAAAAAGACACTGGATTGAAGGAAACCAAAAAACAAAAATGCAAGGCACCCTAAATGCCAAAAGAAACTTGTTTTAATAAGAAAAAGATCAAAGAAAAAAGACAACATAGTGAAAGATTTTGCATGTGCGCACATTTGTGTAAAATATGCCACAAAACATTAGAATAGAATTGACATCAAACGTATCAATAAACATAAATGGCCTTAACACATTTTTTCTTAATTTTTAAGAAAAAAGTTAACAAGGCAAAAATCCAATTCTGTAACATATATAAGAGACATAAGTAAAACAAAGTGATTCCAGAAGTTATATATTTTTAAAGGATTAGCAAAGACACATCAAGCAAATGCAAGTAATAATAAAGCAGGGTTCAAATTTAATTTCACATAAGATGAAATTCAGAGCCTTAAGCAAAAATAGAAGAGTACTTTATAATAAAATACTATATTTTATAATACACATTAATGGTAGATATTACTAACAAAAATTTTTTTAAAACACTGAAATGAAAAAACACCCCTTCAACTGAAAATAAAATTTCTATTAAAAATTATTGGGTCAATGGGACTTCTCTGGCAGTCCAGCAGTTAAGACTCCAAGTATGCTTTCACTGCAGGGGGCATGGGTTTGATCCCTGGTCAGGGAACTAAGATCCCACATGCTGTGAGAAGCTGCCAAAAAAAATATTATTGGGTCAAAGGAGAAATACAAAGCAAACTGCAAAATTTCTACAAAATAATGCTAACAGCAATGTGACATATACTGTCGTATAGCAGCAGTTTCCAAGAGAACTTTCTGTGATGATGGAAATATTCTGTATCTACACTGTCCAATCCAATAGCCACTAGACACGGGGCTACTGAGTACTTAAAATGTGGCTAATGTGACTAAGGAACTGAACTTTTAAATTTAATTTAAAATCCATTTTAAGTTGCTACACGTATCTAGTAATTATCATATGGAACAGTGTAGCTCTCTACAGTACACCAAAAATTCATAAAATTTATTAACTGTCAATATGAACTAAAAATTAAATATTTGAAAAAATTAAAGTGAAAAAAACAGGGAGTAAAATCCAAGTATCAAAAAAAAATAAAAATAAAAAAACCCTGCTAGGCAGAGACTATTTTAAGAATCACACAGCTATTCTGCAAAAGTCTATGGAGATAAATTTGAAAACTTAGATGAAATGTATAACTTTCTGTGGAAAAAAAATGTACCAACTGACCCTAGTAGACACAGAACTGTGAAACAGAGAAATTTCCCTAGAAGAAAAAAAGTTATCAGAACCCAACCATCAAAAAACACGAGGTAGGTACAAATAGTCCCAGCAAGGAAATCTTACGAAAACATTTAATGATGAATGTACTTGCCAGTACGATTTGAAAAAGGAAAGCAAAGGGACTTCCAGATTCAGCTCCAAAATGTTAAGAGCTTAGAAGCTGTCTCTCACTCTCATCTAGACAACAAGATGAAAGCTGAACAAAGTGAAAATCAACAAGTTTCCTTATATCCCTCAAAGAGCTGAGGTTACTGGAGAAACAATCACCCTGTAATCTGGTGAGATGGGCAACAGACAGAGAATCAAAGCTGAGGTCACCTTACCTGAGGCAGAAACCACTAGAGCCAATAATCGGTAGGAAAAATTACAAGGTCATTTTGACAAATTTCTGGAGACTGAAAGTGGACTAGCTTGAGAGTTAGATACTCCTGGGGGCATAGTTTTAGGGATCCCCCATATTTCTGTGGGTTTTACTTCCAGTAAAAGAAGATGAAAGGAAAAAACCCTGCCTGAAACAGGGTAGGGGAAAAGCAACCATTTTTCAATATCCACAGAGCATTCTTCATAATGAAAGCCAGCCTTCTAAAGGCAACTTCTTTACCAGAGCCTTATCCTACGTAGGAAGTAATAAGCCAACCCCAGCCCCCTCTAGCCTTCCTTTCTCACATTAGAGGAGAAAAAGAAGGGCTAAAAAACACTCTGCAAAGTAAGAGTACAGGGACTCAGACCCAGTAAAAACTGAGATTTCATCATAAGATTAAAGAATGCTTCCCCTCCTTCACATCTAGCCACCACAACTGGGGTAATGTATTATTACAGTAGACTACAACTGAGAGCTTCAAGACACAAACTATTTAAGAACTTCTTAAGGACCAGCCCCCCAGCCCAAAAAAAGGAGAGAGAGAAAAAACATGGACACTAAAGGAAATGAAGCCTCTGGCACCTTGGGCTACATCAAACACTAAACAGCCCAACTTCTAACCTGATGAACATAAAACTTCAAACTAAAAAGCCTAATTGATTACCTCTCTTCCTATGATCTAATACATCCTAGCTGGCTTCCAACAAAAAACTTCAGCATGCTGAAAAACAAGAAAAAACACAGTCTGAAGAGATAAAGCAAGCATCAAAAGCAGACTCAAATACAAAACAGATTTTGGAATTATGAGATAGGGAACTTAAAATAACTATGATTAATATCTTAAGGACACTAATGAAAGATAGATGGGTGATGTACCAGGGCAAGAATCAGGGAGCTTGAAGTTAAGTTAGCAGACAGTTCCCAAACTGAAAGAGAAAAAAAATTTTAAGGAAAAGAATATCAAACAACTGTGAGAAAATTATAAAAGCTATTACATATGCATAATTGTAATAACAGAAGGAGAAGAGAGTAAGGAGCAGAAGAAATATTTGAAGTAATAATGACTGGAAATTTTCAAAAATTAATGACAAACACCAAACCACAAATCCAGGAAGCTCAGACAAAACCAAACAGGATTTATGCCAAAAAATCTACACAGAGGTATTATCATATTCAAACTCCAGAAAACCAAATAAAAAAATACTTGAGCAAAGCCAGTGGGAAAAACTCCTTACCTACAGAAGAACAAGGATAAGAATTATGTCAGGGTTCTCACCAGAAACCATACAGTCAAGAAAGAGTAGAACAAAATACTTAGAAGTGTTGAAAGAAAAACTACCAACCTAAAATTCTGTATCCAATGAAACTATTTTTCAAATGTGAAGGAAAAATAAAATACCTCCTAACACAAAAACTGAGAAAATCTGCCACCAGTAGATCTGCCTTGCATTAATGTTAAAATAATTTCTTTGAAGGAAAATGACACAGGTCAGAAACTTGCATCAACACAAAAAGGAACAGAAAAGGACTATATGAAGCCAACGTAAAACCCTGTATTTTCTTATTCCTAACTGAGCTAAGAGATACCTGTTCAAAGAAATAAAAGCAGTAATGTATTGGGTGATTATAGCATATGGAAAAGCGAAATGAATGAGAGCAATGTTATAAGGGAGGGAGGAATTAGAAATACTTTGGTATAAGGTACTTGAACCACCCATCAAGCAGTATACTGTCATTTAAAGCTGGATTAGATTAGTTGTAAATGTAGTATTGCAAACTCTGGGACAACCACTAAAAACATGTTGAAAAGAAGTAAAGCTGCCATTCTAAAAGGAGAGAAAATAAAAGCATACTAAATGTTCATTTCAAATCAGAGAAGGCAGAGAAAAAGGAGAAAATAAGAAAACTAAAGAAAAAGTGCAAAGAATGGAAAACACAAACAAGGTAGATGTCAATAATCAATTTAAATGTGAATGATCTTAATAACCCAATTGAAAGACTGAGACTGTCAGAGTGGATTAAAAAAACAAGGCCTGAATGTGTTGTCTACAAGAAACCCACCATAAATATAAAGACATAGATAGATGAAAAGTAAAGAAATAGAGAAAGATATACCATGCTTTCAAAAGAAAACTGAAGAAGCTATATTAACACCAAGCAAAAGATTTAAGAACAATGAAAATCATCAGGGATAAGGAAGGGCATTACGTAATGAAAAAAGTGTCAATTCTCCTAGACATAACAATCTTTAATGTGTCTGTATCCCAAAAAAAGAGTGTCAAAATACTTGAGGAAAAAACTGACAGAAATGCAGGAAGAAAAAAACAAATCCACTATTATAATTGAAGACATCAACAACTCTCTATTAGTAATTGACAGATCCAGGAGGCAGAAACTCAGCAAGAATATATTTCAATTGAACAGCTCCATCAATCAACTGGATCTAATTAACATTTATAGACTATTTTACCCAACACAGCAGAATACACATTCTCCTCAAGCTCACATTGGAACATTCACCAAGAAAGACCATAAAATACATGTTAATAAATGTAAAAGAAGAGAAAATTATACAAAGTACAACCTCAGGCCACAATGGAATTAAACCTAATTGAACTTCATGAGTAAAATTAAACTTAGTAACAGAAAGATAGATGGACAATCCCAAAATATTTGGAGTAAACAACACTATTCTAAATAATACATTGGTCAAGTCATAATATAAATTTTAAATTATAGTGAACTAAATGATAATGAAAACAAAAAACCAAAATTTGTATGATGCAGCCAAACCAAAGCATTGAATGTAGCACTGAATGCAACATATTAGAAGAGAAGATAGATCTAAAATCAATCACCTAAACTTCCACTTTAGGAAACTAGAGAAAGAAGAACAATTAAGTATAAAGCAAACAGAGAAGATAAATGATAAAAAAGCAAAAATTAATCAAACTGAAAACAGGAAATGAAAAGAGAAAAATCAATAAAACCAAAAGCTGGCTATTTGAAAAAACAGTACAAGTGACAAACTTCTAGCTATGCAATCCAGAAAAAAACCAGAGACACAAATTACTAACATCAGATATGAAAGAGGGGTCATCACTACTGATCACCTGGATACTAAAAGCTTAATAAAATAAATATCATACACCATTCTATTTCTACAACTTTGTAAGAGATGAAATGCACCAATTCCTTGCAAGACACAAACTACCAACACTCAAAGAGAAATAGATCTTCTGAATAGGCTGACAGCTACTAATGAAATTAAATCAATAATTAATAATCCTCTAAAAAAGAAAGCACCAGGTCCAGATGGTTTCCCTGCTGAATTCCAGCAAACATTTAAAGAAAACCACTTTCAATACCACTTCTCTGCGACTTCTTCCAGAAAGTAAAAGCAAAGTGAAAACTTCCTAACTCTGTATGAGGCCAGCATTACTCAAATATCAAAACCAGATGATGACATTACAAGAAAGAAAAACTCCAGCCCATCTTATGAATATACATGCAAAAATTCCCAACCAGTAGGGAGGGAACACAGCCCCACCCATCAGCAGACAAGGGGATTAAAGTTTTACTGAGCTCTGCCCACCAGAGCAACACTCAGCTCTACCCACAACCAGTCCCTCCCATCAGGAAGCTTGCACAAGCCTCTCATATACCCTCATCCACCAGAAGACAGACAGCAGAAGCAAAAACTACGATCCTGCAGCCTGTGGAACGAAAACCACATTCACAGAAAGACAGACAAAATGAAAAGACAGAGGACTATGTACCAGATGAAGGAACAAGATAAAACCCCAGAAAAACAACTAAATGTAGATAGGAAACCTTCCAGAAAAAGAATTCAGAATGATGATAGTGAAAATAATCCAGGACCTCAGAAAAAGAATGGAGGCAAAGACGGAGAAGATGCAAGAAATATTTAACAAAGACCTAGAAGAAAGAAAAAACAAACAAAGATGAACAATACAATTGAAATGAAAAATACATTAGAAGGAATCAATAGCAGAATAACTGAGGCAGAAGAACAGATAAGTGACCTGGAACAGAATGGTGGAATTCACTGCTGTGGAACAGAATAAAGAAAAAAGAATGAAAAGAAATGAAGACAGCCTAAGAGAACGCTGTGACAACATTAAACGCACCAACATTAGCATTTATAGGGGTCCCAGAAGGAGAAAAGAGAGAGGAAGGACCCGAGATAATATCTTAAGAGATTATAGTCGAAAACTTCCCTAACATGGGAAAGGAAATAGCCACCCAAGTCCAGGAAGCACAGAGAGTCCCAGGCAGGATGAACCCAAGGAGAAACACACTGAGACAGACAGTAATCAAACTGACAAAAATTAAACACAAAGAAAAATTATTAAAAGCAACAAGGGAAAAACAACAAATAACATACAAGGGAACTCCCATAAGGTTAACTAACAGCTGATTTCTCAGGAGAAACTCTACAAGCCAGAAGGGACTGGCATGATATATTTAAAGTGATCAAAGGGAAGAAGCTACAACAAAGATTACTACATCCGGCAAGGATTCATTCAGATTCGATGCAGAAATCAAAAGCTTTACAGACAAGCAAAAGCTACTAGAATTCAGCAACACCAAACCAACTCTACAACAAATGCTTAAGGACCTTCTCTAAGTGGGAAACGCAAGAGAAGAAAAGGACCTACAAAAACAAACCCAAAACAATTAAGAAAATGGTAATAGGAACATACATATTGATAATTACCTTAAATGTGAAAGGATTAAATGCTCCAACCAAAAGACACAGGCTCACTGAGTGGACACAAAAACAAGACCCATATATATGCTGTCTAGAAGAGACCCACTTTGGACAAAGGGACACATACAGACTGAAAGTGAGGGGATGGAAAAGATATTCCATGCAAATGGAAATCAAAAGAAAGCTGGAGTAGCAAAACTTGTATCAGATAAAATAGACTTTAAAATAAAGAATGTTACAAGAGACAAGAAAGGACACTACATAACAATCAAGGGAACAATCTAAGAAGAAGATATAGCAATTATAAATATATATGCAACCAACAGAACACCTCAATACATACAGCAAATGCTAACAGCTATAAAAGAGGAAATCAATAGTAACACAATAATAGTGGGGGACTTTAACACCTCACTTACACCAATGGAAAGATCATCCAGACAGAAAATTAATAAGGAAACACAAAACTTAAATGACAGCATAGACCAAATGGATTTAATTGAAATTTATAGGATAGTCCATCCAAAAACAGCAGATTACACTTTCTTCTCAAGTGCACCTGGAACATTCTCCAGGACAGATCACACCTTGGGTCACAAATCAAGCCTCAGTAAATTTAAGAAAATTGAAATCATATCAAGGATCTTTTCTGACCACAACACTCTCAGATTAGAAATAAATTACACGGGAAAAAAACGTAAAGAACCCAAACACATGGAGCCTAAACAATACATTACTAAATAATCAGGAGATCACAGAGAAATCAAAGAAGAAATCAAAAAATACCTAGAGACAAATAACAATGAAAACACGATCCAAAACCTATGGGATGCAGCAAAAGCAGTTCTAAGAGGGAAGTTTATAGCAATACAATCCTACCTCAAGAAATAAGAAAAATCTCAAACAATTTAACCTTACACCTAAAGGAACTAGAGAAAAAAGAACAAACAAAACTCAAAGTTAGTAGAAGGAAAGAAATCATAAAGATCAAAGCAGAAATAAATGAAATAGAAACAAAGAAAACAATAGCAAAGATCAATAAAACTAAAAGCTGGTTCTTTGAGAAGATAAACAAAACTGATAAACCATTGACCAGACTCATCAAGATAAAGAGGGAGAGGACTCATATCAATAAAATTAGAAATGAAAAAGTAACAATGGACACTGTAGAGATACAAAGAATCATAAGAGACTACTACAAGCAACTCTT
This sequence comes from Globicephala melas, assembly GCF_963455315.2. Taxonomy (NCBI): domain Eukaryota; kingdom Metazoa; phylum Chordata; class Mammalia; order Artiodactyla; family Delphinidae; genus Globicephala; species Globicephala melas. The sequence goes on from NC_083322.1 coordinate 21,088,066, forward strand.
TGCCAATAAAATGGACAACCTGGAAGAAATGGACAAATTCTTAGAAAGGTATAACCTTCCAAGACTGAACCAAGAAGAAACAGACAATATGAACAAACCAATCACAAGTAATGAAATTGAAACTGTGATTAAAAATGTTCTAACAGGGCTCCCTGGTGGCGCAGTGGTTGAGAGTCCGCCTGCCGATGCAGGGGACATGGGTTCGTGGCCCGGTCCGGGAAGATCCCACATGCCCCAGAGCGGCTGGGCCTGTGAGCCATGGCTGCTGAGCCTGCGCGTCCAGAGCCTGTGCTCCGCAACAGAAGAGGCCACAACAGTGAGAGGCCCGCGTACTGCAAAAAAAAAAAAAAAAATGTTCCAACAAACCAAAGTCCAGGACCACATGGCTTCACAGCTGAATTCTATCAAACGTTTAGAGAAAAGCTAACACCCATCCTTCTCAAACTCTTCCAAAAAATTGCAGAGGAAGGAACACTCCCAAACTTATTCTACGAGGCCACCATCACCCTGATACCAAAACCAAAGATACTACAAAAAAAGAAAATTACAGACCAATATCACTGATGAATATAGTTGCAAAAATTCTCAATAAAATACTAGCAATCAGAATCCAACAACACATTAAAAGGATCATACACCATGATCAAGTGGGATTTATCCCAGGGATGCAAGCATTCTTCAATATATGCAAATCAGTCAATGTGATACACCGTATTAACAAAATGAAGAATAAAAACCATCTCAATAGATGCAGAAAAAGCTTTTGACAAAATTCAACACCCATTTATGATAAAAACTCTCCAGAAAGTGGGCATAGAGGGAACCTACCTCAACATAATAAAGGCCATATATGACAAACCCATATACAGCAAACATCATTCTCAATGGTGAAAAACTGAAAGCATTTCCTCTAAGATCAGGAAAAAGACAACGATGTCCACTCTCACCACTATTATTCAAATAGTTCTGAAGTCCTACCCACAGCAATCAGAGAAGAAAAAGAAAAGGACTACAAATTGGAAAAGATGAAGTAAAACTGTCACTGTTTGCAGATGACAAGATACTATACATATATAATCCTAAAAATGTCACCAGAAAACTACTAGAGCTAATCAATGAATTTGGTAAAGTTGCAGGATACAAAATTAACGCACAGAAATCTCTTGCATTCCTATACACTAACAATGAAAGATAAGAAAGAGAAATTAAGGAAACAATCCCATTCACCATTGCAACAAAAAGAATAAAATACCTGGAAATAAACCTACCTAAGGAGGTCAAAGACCTGTACTCAGAAAACTATTAAACCTGATGAAAGAAATCAAAGATGACACAAACAGGTGGAGAGATACACCATGTTCTTGGATTGAAGAATCAATATTGTGAAAATGACTATTCTACCCAAAGCAATCTACAGATTCAATGCAATCCCTGTCAAATTACCAATGGCATTTTTTTACAGAACTAGAACAAAAAGTCTTAAAATGTGTATGGAGACACAAAGGTCCCGAATAGCTAAAGTGGTCTGGGGGGAAAAAAAGGGAGCTGGAGGAATCAGGCTCCCTAACTTCAGACTATACTACAAAGCTGCAGTAATCAAGACAATATGGTACTGGCACAAAAACAGAAATATAGATCAATGGAACAGGATAGAAAGCCCAGAGATAAACCCACGCAACTATGGTCAACTAATCTATGACAAAGGAAACGAGGATATACAATGGAGAAAAGACAGTCTCTTCAATAAATGGTGCTGGGAAAACTGGACAGCTATATGTAAAAGAATAAAATTAGAACACTCCCTAACACCATCCACAAAAATAAACTCAAAATGGATTCGAGACCTAAATGTAAGACTGGACACTATAAAACTCTCAGAGGAAAACATAGGAAGAACACTCTTTGACATAAATCACAGCAAGGTCTTTTTTGACCCACCTCCTAGAGTAATGGAAATAAGAACAAAAATAAACAAATGGGACCTAATGAAACTTAAAAGCTTTTGCACAACAAAGAAAACTATAAACAATATGAAAAAACAATCCTCAGAATGGGAGAAAATATTTGCAAACAAATCAACCAACAAAGGATTAATCTCCAAAATATATAAACAGCTCATGCAGTTCAACATTAAAAAAACAAACAACCCAATCCAAAAATGGGCAGAAGACCTAAATAGACATTTCTCCAAAGAACACATACAGATGGCCAAGAGGCATATGAAAAGCTGCTCAACATCACTAATTATTAGAGAAATGCAAATCAAAACTACAATGAGGTATCACCTCACACTGGTTAGAATGGGCATCATCAGAAAATCTACAAACAACAAATGGTGGAGAGAGTGTGGAGAAAAGGGAACCCTCTTGCACTGTTGGTGGGAATGTAAATTGATACAGCCACTATGGAGAACAGTATGGAGGTTCCTTAAAAACCTAAAAATAGAATTACCATATGACCCAGCAACCCCACTACTGGGCATATACCCAGAGAAAACCATAATTCAAAAAGACACATGCACTCCAATGTTCACACTGCAGCACTATTTACAATAGCCAGGTCATGGAAGCAACCTAAATGCCCATCGACAGACGAATGGATAAAGAAGATGTGGTACATATATACAATAGAATATTACTCAGCCATTAAAATAGAACGAAATTGGGTCATTTGTAGAGACGTGGATGGACCTAGAGACTATCATACAGAGTGAAGTAAGTCAGAAAGAGAAAAACAAATATCATATATTAACGCATATATATGGAATCTACAAAAATGGTACAGATGAACCAGTTTGCAGGGCAGAAATAGACACACAGATGTAGAGAACAAACATGTGGATGCCAAGGGAGGAAAGTAGCGGGGGGCGGGGCGCGATTGGTGTTGGGAGATTGAGATTGACATATATACACTAATATGTAAAAAACAGATAACTAGTAAGAAGCTGCTGTATAAGAAATAAATAAAATTTTAAAATATCAAGGAAATCCATCACATCAACAAGCAAAGGAAGAAAAGTCATGTATCAACAGATGGAGAAAAAGCATTTCACAAAATCCAACACTGATTCAAAATTAAAAATCTCTGCAAACTAGAAGTAGAAAGGACCTTCCTCAAATTGATAAAGAACACCTAAAAACACCTATGGCTAACATAACGGTGAGAAATTATATGCTTTCTCCTTAACATCAGGAACAAAGCACTCCTATTCAACATCATACTGGAAGTTCTAGCTAATGTAATTAAACTAAAAAAGGAAATAAAAGGTATACAGATTGAAAAGAAAGAAAACTGGCATTGTTCACAGATGACATGATTGTCTATATAGAAAATCCCAAAGAATCAACAAAAAACCTCCTGAAACTAATATGCAATTATAGCAAGGTTGAAGGACAGAAGGTTAATATACAAAAGTCAACTGATTCCCTATATCCCAGCAATAAGCAATTGGAATTTAAAAGTAAAAACACAGGACTTCCCTGGTGGCGCAGTGGTTGAGAATCCACCTGCCAATGCACCAGACACCGGTTCGAGCCCTGGCTCGGGAAGATCCCACATGCTGCGGAGCAACTAAGCCCGTGTTCCACAACTACTGAGCCTGCGTGCTGCAACTACTGAAACTGGCGAGCCTAGAGCCCATGCTCCACAACAAGAGAAGCCACCACAGTGAGAAGCCCGCGCACTGCAACGAAGACCCAACGCAGCCAAAAATAAATTAATTAAAAAAAAAGTAAAAACACAATACCATTTACATTAGCACTAAAAATAATAAAATATTTAAGAATAAGCCTAACAAAATATGTATAAGATTTACATAAGGAAAACTATAACTACTAATGAAAGAAATCAAAGAAAATCTAAATAAATAATGGAGAGATAGTCCACGTTCATGGATATAGGGCTCAATATTGTTAAGACACTAGTTTTTCCAAGTTGATCTATACATACAATTCAATCTCAAACAAATCCCAGCAAGCTATTTTGTGGATATCAACAAACTGATTCTAAAGTTTATATGGAAAGACAAAAGACCCAGAATAGCCAACACAATACTAAAGAAGCACAAAGTTGAGGAATGACATTACCTGCCTTCAGGACTTACTTAGAGCTAAAGTAACCAAGACAGTGTGGTAATGGTGAAAGAACATAGATCAATGGCAAAGAATACAGAGTTCAGAAATAAACCCAAACAAATAATCAACTATCTTTGACAAAAGAGCAAAGGCAATTCAATGGAGAAAAGAGAATCCTTTCAACAAAAAGTGCTGTAACAAATGGGCATCCACATAGTAAAAAAAAAAAAAAAAAAAAAAAATGAAGACCATACACCATTCACAAAAATTAACTCAAAATGAATCTTAGAGCTAAATGTAAAACACAAAACTATAAAACTCCTAAAAGATAATACAGGAGACAATTAGGTGACTTGGGTTTGACAATGACCTTAAACACCAAAAGCACAATCCATGAAAGAAAAAAATTGGTAAGTTGGACTTTATTAAAATTAAAAACTTCTGCTCTGCAAAAGACACTGTTAAGAGAAATAAACAACAGACCACAGATGGGGAGAAAATATTTGCAAAACCCGCATATGGTAAAGGTCTGTATCCAAAGCCTACAAAGAATTCTTAAAACTCAGCAATAAGAAAACGAACAACCGAATTTAAAAACAAACAAAAGATGTGAGCAGACATCTGTATATAGATGGAAAATAAACATATGAAAATATGCTCAATATCACATGCCATTAGAGAATTACAAATTAAAACAGTAATGAGGGACCCTGGCAGTCCAGTGATTAAGACTGCAATTCCAATGCAGGGGGCACAGGTGTGATCCCTGGTCAGGGAACTACAACCTGCATGCTGCAACTAAAAGAGCCCTCAAGATCTGCATGCCGCATGGCACGCCCCCCCCAAAAAACAGTAATGAGATTATCACTACACACCTATTGGAATGCTAAAATCAAAAAAAACCTGACAGTACTCGCTCATATGTGGAATGTAGAAAAATGATACAGATGAACTTACTTGCAAAGCCGAAACAGACACAAAGACGTAGAGAACGGACGTACGTATGGATACCAGGGAGGGAAGGGGGGTGTGGGATGAATTGGGAGATTGGGATTGACACATATACACTATGTATAAAACAGATAACTAATGAGAACCTTTTGTATAGCACAGGGAACTCTACTCAATGCTCTATGGTGACCTAACAGGAAGGAAATCCAAGAAAGAAGGGATAGGGCTTCCCTGGTGGCGCAGTGGTTGGGAGTCCGCCTGCCGATGCAGGGGACACGGGTTCGTGCCCCGGTTCGGGAGGATCCCACATGCCGCGGAGCGGCTGGGCCCGTGAGCCGTGGCCTTTGAGCCTGCGCATCCGGAGCCTGTGCTCTGCAGCAGGAGAGGCCGCAGCGGTGAGAGGCCCGCATACCGAAAATAAAAAAAGAAAGAAGGGATATATGTATACATATAGCTGATTCACTTTGCTGTACAGCAGAAACTAACACAACATTGTAAAACAACTATACTCCAATAAAAATTTTTTTTTAAATCTGACAGTATCAAATAGAACTGAGGATTCAATTCCCACAGCTGGTGGGAATGCCAAATGGTAGAGTGATCGTATCTCACCATACGATCCAGCAATCAGACTCCTAGGTATTTACTCAAACGAGTTGAAAACTTACATCCAAACCAAAACCTTCACATGAATGTTTATAGCAGCTTTTACTCATAACTGCCCAAAACTGAAAGCAATCAGTATGTCCTTCAATAGGTGAAAGGATAAACTGTGGTATGTCCATAAAATGGAATATTATTCCTAAATAAAAAGAAATGAGCCATCAAGCCATGAAAAGACATGAAGGAATCATAAATGAATGTTGCTAAACTAAAAAATGATACGAACATCTGGACATGAAGGAATCATAAATGAATGCTGCTAAATTAAAAAATTATATGAACATCTGGAAAAGACAAAAGTATAGGCAGTAAAAAGATCAGTTTGCAAAGGGTTAAGGGGGAGAAGGGAAGGAACGAACAGGTGAAACACAGGATTTTTTAGGGTGGTGAAACTATTCTGTATGGTTCTGTAAATGGCGGATATATAACATTATACATTTGTCAAAACCTATGGAACTCTACAACATTAAGAATAAACCTTAACGCATGCAAGTTAAAAAAAAAAATTAGGAAGTTAGAGGCTTCCATGAAAGAATGCAAACTGCGACAAGAAAATCTAACTATATTTCAAATGTATGAAACAACGCCACTTAAGGCAATGGGGAAAAGGTACTGACCTAAGTAACTCTGTAAATGAATGGAGTATGTAAGACTAAAGGCAGAAGAAACTGTACATGAGTTCAGTTAATAAACTTGAGTCCTACAAGGTACAGATAAACAATTCTGATACTGCTATACATGTATACTAGAACTGAAAAATTAAGATGCTTTGCAAATGGTTAGAGCCAGGTTTATAACTACTGGAGTGGAAATTTACAGATCAGCAAAGGGAGTAGTCTATAATTATCCATGTAGTAATGGAATAGAGTAGGAGACATCAGTAGAAACTCATGTTTAATTTAATATAGATACAAATAGTTACATACAGAAATATTTTTAGATATGTGCATATAAATAAATTTGTATTACTATACATGAATTTATTGCCTCACTTTGTCAGCTGAGAGTTACTAAAATAAACAACACCCCAGAAGCAAGGAGCTTACCTAATACCCAAATCTTAGTTTCTGATATGATTTTCCAATAAAAGGAACCAGAGCTCCGTGAAGAAATGGGGGTACGAAATATACAAGATGAGTCTGGAGCATCTTGTAGTACCAGAAAGTAAACAAGTGCTTAAAAAGAAATCAACTGATGGGGGTTATGTCAAAAGAGCACAAGAGGGCTTTCCTGGTGGCGCAGTGGTTGAGAGTCCGCCTGCCGATGCAGGGGACACGGGTTCGTGCCCTGGTCCGGGAAGATCCCACATGCCGCGGAGCGGCTAGGCCCATGAGCCATGGCCGCCGAGCCTGTGCGTCCGGAGCCTGTGCTCCGCAACGGGAGAGGCCACAACAGTGAGAGGCCCGTGTACCGCAAAAAAAAAAAAAAGGGGGGGGGGGCACAAGAGCCAAATCTGGAACAATTTCAGCAACAAAATAAACTAGTATTAGATTATAACCCAAAGGACAAAATAAGTATACATGAAGTCCAAACTGATATAATTTACTGAATAAATTAATAAATGGCAGAGACTAAGCTCCCATGCAGAATTCTGAATAAATTACATAGGTATTCTACCCTAAAGGAGGAGAGTGTAATTCCCCACTCTATGTGTGGGCTCTACAGTGGGTTACACATAGTAATTTCCTTCCGAAGAGTACAGTATGGAAAGAAGAAAAAGAAATAACTTTACAGTAGAGAAACTTGACAAACACTATCTCGACTAGGTAATCAAAGTCAAAATCAATAGTAAAAAATCATGATAATAGTTATGTATATAAAGTGATGAAAATGGCACTTTATCTCTTTGATTTTTCTCCCAAAACACCATAACCCATCTTAATCAGGAGGGGAAAAAAGAAAAATCACACAAACTCCGAGAGGGGCACCCTGCAATACACCTGACCAGTCCTCCTCAAACTATAAAAGTCATCAAAAACAAAGTCTGAGAAATTGTCACAGCCAAGAGGAGCCTGGGAGACATGACAATTAAATACAAACCTGGATGAGATCCTGGAACAGAAAAAGCACATTAGATAAAAACTAACAACATCTGAATAAACTATGGACTACAGTAATAATAATGTATCAATGTTGGTTTATCAATTGTAATAATATAGTATGTAATCATAATATTAGTTACATAATTAATAATAGTAAAGACTGCTGGTGAGTATATGGGAACTCTCTGTACTATCTGCTTCATATTTATGTAAATCTAAAACTGCTCTAAAAACTAAAAGTCTATAACTTAGTAAAAAACAGGCAAAGTGATTACAGCATACATATTAGAAAGGAAAATGAAAAATTACTTGTTTACAGATAAAATTACATTATCTAGATAACACCAAAGAATCAATGGGAAAAAAATACTATAAATTTAGTTTGAAAGAAATATATCAAGTTAAAATACAGAGCCTTCAAACTTAAAAGCAAAAAGCAGTTAGAAGACATAATGGAAGAAAAGACCCCACTTACAACAGGAACAAAATAAAATACTAGGCATAAACGTAAAAATGAAGTGTGTAAAACCTATGAAGAAAAATTTTAAACAATCCTAAAAGGCACATAAGTAAGCCTAAAATAAACTCAAAGGCATAGTATGTCCCTATACAGGAAGACTCATCATCATAAGGATGTCAATTCTCTCCACATTAATTTATAATTTAATTATACCCAAAAATAAGAACAAGTATTTCCCTGAAACTAGACAATAAAGGTGATTCATGCAGCTCGATATAAAAAAAAAAACCCAAAAACCCAATCAAAAAATGGGCAGAAGATCTAAATAGACATTTCTCCAAAGAAGACAAACACATGGCCAAAAAGCACATGAAAAGATGCTCATCATCACAAATCAGTAGAGAAATACAAATCAAAACTACAACGAGGTATCACCTCATACCGGTCAAAATGGCCATCATCAAAAAATCTACAAACAATAAATGCTGGAGAGGTTGTGGAGAAAAGGGAACTCTTCTACACTGTTGGTGGGAATGTAAATTGGTACAGCCACTATGGAGAACAGTATGCAGGTTCCTTAAAAAACTAAAAATAGAACTACCATATGACCCAGCAATCCCACTCTTGGGCATATACCCAGAGAAAACCATAATTCGAAAAGACACATGCACCCCAAAGTTCACTGCAACATTATTTACAGTAGCCACGACATGAAAGCAACCTAAATGTCCATCAACAGCCGAATGGATAAAGAAGATGTGGTACACATATACAACGGAATATTACTCAGCCATAAAAAAGAACAAAATAATGCCATTTGCATCAACATGGATGGACCCAGAGACTGCCATACTGAGTGAAGTAAGTCAGACACAGAAAAAAAATATCATATGATAAAACTTATATGTGGAATCTAAAAAAAAGGGTACAAATGAACTTATTTACAAAACAAAAGTAGAGTCACAGATGTAGAAAACAAACTTATGGTTACTAGGGGATAAGTGGGGGGAGGGATAAATTGGGAGACTGGGATTGACATACACACACTACTATATATAAAATAGATAACTAACAAGTAATGGCCAAAAGAATCTTAAAAAAAAAAAAAGAGTTGATACATGTATAACTGATTCACGTTGCTGTATACCTGAAACTAACACAACATTGTAAATCAACTATACTCTAATAAAAATTTTTTAAAAGGGTGATATAATTCACATAGTTAATAAAGTTTATATAAAAAATTAAGCCAGCCCCAAAACCCTGAAAAAGAACAAAAGAGCAACAAGGGAGGACTAGACCCTACAAGATGTTAAAGCAGATTATGAAGTCTTTATGATTAAAACAGTGGAGGATTTTTTTTTTTTCCTCTCCTTTTGCGGTACGCAGGCCTCTCACTGTTGTGGCCTCTCCCGTTGCGGAGCACAGGCTCCGGACGCGCAGGCTCAGCGGCCATGGCTCATGGGCCCAGACGCTCCGTGGCATGTGGGATCCTCTCGGACCAGGGCACGAACCCACGTCCCCTGCATCAGCAGGCAGACTAAACCACTGCACCACCAGGGAAGCCCAACAGTGGAGGATTTTATACATAAATAGACATTTGGGAACAAAAGAGAAATTATCAAAATAAAAGTTCATAAAAGTCAATAAATGAGCAAGGTAGCATCACAAGTCAGTGGGGAAAATATGAAATTCATAATAAGTGATGTTGAAATAACTGGACAGCCATTTGGAAACATGATTAAATTTATACCTCACTCTTGTATATCAGATTAAATTTCAAATGGATCAGAAAATTAAATATAAAGTACAAAACATAAGTACTAGAAGAAAACACATGTAAATCCATTACAACTTGACACTGAGAACACATCCCCTATATATCAATTCAAAATCCAGAAAAAAAAGAAAAAAAAAGTAAAACCTAACAATTGAACTAAACAGAAATACAAATTCAGAAAAGAAAAAATGAAACTGTCCGTATTTGCAGATGGCATGATTTGTCACATGGAAAACTCCAAGGAATTTACCAAAAACAAACAAACAACAAACAGAAAAAACTTCCTAGAACTTGAGTTCAGCAATGTCACAGGATACAAGATCAATAACAGTCAACTGCATTTCTACATTCTAACAATAAATAAGTGGAACCCAAAATTAAAACCACAAAACCATTTACAATGGTTTCAAAGGAAATAAATATAAATATAGCAAAACATGTAGGAGGCTCTCTGCCCTAAAAGTTACAAAATGCTAATGAAAGAAATTAAAGACAACCTAAATAAATGGAAAGATATATCATATTCATGGACTGAAAGACTCAACATAGTAAAGATGACATAGGAAAAAATAATAGAATTGTAAAATTATGGAAGTTACAATCCATCCCATAAATCAAATTTGAACTGGAAATAGCAGTATGAACTCAAGATATTTTTCTCTTAAAAAAATATTATTCCTAGCTATGTCCCCTAAAAGGGTCTAAAAGAAATGACAATCCAGTAACAACACACATTCCTAGTTTCCAGTTGTGAACTCTAAACATCAATCCCTCATCAGGGCATGATAAACAAAGGATACCTTGCCATACCAAAAAGCAAGAGAACAAAGATTAATGAGGTCATGTCAAAAGAACACAGGAGCAGCAAGCCTGAAGGGGCTCCCATTTGCCAAAGACGGAACAATCTGGCACCAAAAGAATGACTACTGAAATTTTTAAAAATACAATGAATACATAAAAAGTCTAAGGTTCATAAATGCTTTTCTTTTTAAAAAAGAAAAAGTCAGACACCTGGAGGTATATATCAACACATTACTTTGAAAATTGGTCATTACAAGGAATAAAGCATTTATCTTGCTTTTCCAATAAAACTATTTCAGAGCAACCAAAAAGCTCTAATGAATGAAGGAGAATTCTATACAAAAAAAATTCCAGCTAATAAATGTGAAAGGAATGGCAGACTCAAGAAAAATCCAATATTGGTAACTTTAATGAACTAGCTTATTCTAACAATGGTTATTTTGGAGATTAAAACTATTAATGAAAGGTGGATGGGAAACTCTACCATAAAGGGATCAAGCTGTCACCCCCAGACTTTGCGTCTCTTGAAGTGATACAAAATCAAAGTACGTGGCACCACCTAGGGAAGAGTCTTTAAAAAAAGAAAAAAATGACCCAAAATCTAAAGAAGTCTTTCCGTATTAACTCCCAATCAATACAAAGTATGACAGAGGAATTAGTCAAATGCTACTACAAAGAAGCAACTGGACATATCCAAAATGTGGGAGCCTCTTCAGAACAAACGACCTGGTTTCTTCAACAAATCAATGGATGAAAGAAAAATTGTTGGAGAATAGTAAGAATAGTTAAGACTATTCTTGATGAAAATAATTTTAAAGGGCTACAACAAAAAATACAATGAGTGGATCCTGATTCAGATAAACTATAAGAAGTCATTTTTTTAACAGAGAAAACTGAAAATGGACTAGGTATTAGGTATTACTAAAGAACTATTGCTAAATGTGTTAGGTAAAATAAAGGCATTGTGGTTCTAAGAAAAATTGTCTCTAGCAGGGAAATTCAAAGATGGCCCCAAATGACCCCTACCTCCTGGTATTCCATGCCCTTGTGTAATCCCTAGTAACTTGCTTCTAACCAACAGAATATGCAGCAAAAGTAATGGGATATCATTTCTGGGACTAGGCTACAGAAAACTGTGACTTTCATCTGTTAGCATACTCTTCCTACTCTCTCCCTTGCTGGCTTTGATGAAGCAAAACACCACTTTGTGGAGGCCCACATGGCAATGAAAAGAGGCAGCCTCTGGCCAACTGTTTTCAAGAAAATGAATTCTGCCAATAATCACATAAACTTGGAAACAGATTCTTCCCCACTCAAGATAACAGATGAAACCCCAACCCTGGTCAACACTTTGACTTAGGAGCCATATAAGAAACCTGAAGCAGAGGGTTCATCTAAGCTATTACTGAAATCTTGACCCTATAAACTATGAAATAATAAATGTATTGTTCGAAGCTGCTAAGTTTGCAGTACTTTGTTAGGGAGCAATCAATAACTAACATAATGTCCTCTTTTTAATGCATACCAAAATATTTAAGAATTAAATGACATAACATATTTATCATAAAATACACCAGAAGAAAGAAAAAGAGGTGGTGGAAAGAGACTGAAGAAAAAAAAAAAGGCAAGCAAAATGTTGGTAATTGTTGAAGGTGGGAACATTAGAATTCACTTTTCTCTACTGCTGGGTATGCTGGGGAAATGTTCATTGAAAGGTTTTTTGAGGGCTTCCCTGGTGGCGCAGTGGTTGAGAGTCTGCCTGCTGATGCAGGGGACACGGGTTCGTGCCCCAGTCCGGGAAGATCCCACATGCCGCGGAGCGGCTAGGCCCGTGAGCCATGGCCGCTGAGCCTGCGTGTCTGGAGCCTGTGCTCCGCAAAGGGAGAGGCCACAACAGTGAGAGGCCCGTGTACCACAAAAAAAAAAAAAAAAAAAAGGTTTTTTGAAAGAATGAATGAGGTAGCCGTGACAGCAAATATATCCAACTCTTTGGAGTTTAGCTGTGTAGAGAAGCAGATAAATGGGAGACGTGGGGTTAACACAAAGTTTTTAAAAGATTGGTGAAAGTTGGTCTGATGGACACTTAATTATGGGCAGGGGTAGGAACTGAGTGGTTGATAATATAGGAAAGAAGAGTTAACTGAATGAACAAAATGAGAACAGGATCTAAAGTATAAGAGAAAAAACTAATCTAAAATGATCTCTCCCATTTTAACAGATAAAAAGATGGAGAAAATGACAACAGATCAATTTTATAGCACTAAGTATAACCTGGACATATAATAATTTCACTTTCATTGACAACAAATTTATATTAAGTCTAAATGAGATCTAAAATTGTCTCACATTGTTAATATGCTCCAGTCATGTAGAGAATATGACTGAATTTATAAAGATGTGGATTTTAAACTCAGTTCTAATGCTTACTTCATAAATGACCTTGATTAAGCTATTACACTCTTATTGGCCTTAGTGTGCATTTATAAATTAATACCTACACTACACTTTGAAGAGTCATTGTTGAGAATTATAGGATGTCAATGATCTAGTAAATGGTAGGCCATCTGCTTACCATCACTCAGAGAAAAACTCTACTCTGCTTATTATTACCAAGCACTTGAAAATGTCTGAGACTATAGTAGTTACCTCTAAGGACTCAAAGCACATAGGGAACATATACCTACATACACGCTCTACACAAAGAACTGCGGCAACCATGGGGGAAAAGAGAACAGGAATGAAATAAACAAACATTCCTATATGGAAGAATGGTAAACTAGGAAACTCTCACTGGCCAAAAATCAACTTGGAAAGCTAGCAAATGTGGTTTGGTGTCTGCACCCACCCCCCCAAAACAAAAAAATTTGCTGAGACATTCATATAAAAATAGTTCTCATTTGCTGAATATCTGAGAAGGCTGACTCATCAATCGTTTCTGAAATTAAACATTAGCACCTTCAGAATACATTTCAAGACTAAGAACGGCCCCTTTCTACCTAACGCAAAGACTATTAAAGTTGGACATGATCTGGGAAAGGTTTACTGCTGCTTAATATGCACGCTCTTCAAATCTCAGACAAAATAACAATATACCCACAAAGGAATCAGAAAGATGTAAGATATCAAACTGTTTGCAAGCACCTTCAAAGGTTTCATTTATATGTAAATAATTTTATGGAAATAATCACTATCATCTTCTGATAAATGAAGTCCTCAAAGTATCTTTGCTGGGCAACAATTTAGTTTAATTTGAGTCACTTCATGTGTCATTCATTTTTAAAAACTATGCTGTAATACTCCATGCTATCCTGTGCAAAAAAAGACCTTAAGCATCTGATCCTCTTGGTTTGTATGAAAATAAATAAAAGGCTAGAGAAACTAATGACTGATCCAAAAATAGCAATTAATTGATGACAGAACTGGGATTAGAGCCCCAATCTCCTGTCCTTGTTCACTGTTCTCTCTATACTACACTATTTCAATTTTCTTCATGTTTTCCTTTGTACCAGATCTAACTTTCCCCCCCAGCTTAATGTAGTGATTTAAACTGTACTAATGGTGAGAGGTCAAACCAATATTAACTAATCCAAAACTTCATTTTGTGAGAACTCTCCCCTTATCCTCATAACAGGTTAACTTTGACCAAGGCCTAAGTCCTATGGCAAAGCATTTTTCAAACTCTGTTCCTCAGAGAGACTCTACAGGATCTGAGCTTTATAAAAATATTTTTTAAATATTTTACACTAATCTTAAAACTATTAAAAAATTCAAAAATATTATAGGCCAAATATTACTACAATGGATACCACCCTCCACAAAAACTTGCCTACCTTGTTTTTGTGCCAACTTTAGAGTAAAATTTCTCCTGACATCTCTGTATCTCTAGAACTTTTCAAAGTATGTCACTGATTAATACTGCTGTAATTGTATGCCAGTCTTTTAAAAATTCAGTTCTACGTATGTCTGTTCATGTAAAATTCACAAATAAATTAACAACTATAACATAATTAACAACTGAACAAGGTTCAGAACTGACTGGTTTTTATGCCTTCCTCAAGGATTAGTAAGACGTCATATGGCAAGTCTCATTACAGACCACTGTAGCACAGAATGAATTAGAATGCTGTTCTGACTTTATAAAATTATTATATGGAATGTGAGCAGTTTGGTGGTATTAACTTTGAAAACAAGTTTATTACAAGTGATAATCAACTTTCCTTATTTAATTTTCAGATGACCCACACTTTTGTATCTTATATGCTCAGAGCTGTGTCTTTATCAAATTCAGAATGCTCATCAGTTGATCCAACCAATAGTTCAAGCTATTGTGCCAGCCGATATAACGCATGCCGACATGCCCCGTATGCCAGCCAGCATTTGTTTCCAAAGCACTGCCATCTTTATAGTTCAGTGTCCATTTTTACAATCTTTCAAATATTTTACTGTGTTTCTCCTATCATTTTATAAGAATGGAAAATGAAAATACAAAAGTCTACTAGTAACATTAATTCAACCGAAACAATAATGGGCATCATAAGGTAATCTAAATGAAGAAAACTTAAGACACTAAGTAGACGCAGCTAGCTTAAAAATAAAGGAAATGCTGAGAACAACAGTTAAAAGATCGTATCAAAAGCTGAAGTATAGGTGTGCCAATTATGGATTTACTCACTCTCACTTCTAAACTCATCCTTTTTGCCTTTTCTTGGAAATGGATATGGGCTCTTTAAGTATTTTTCCTTGGTCAGCTGGCACAACGTTAAGTTTTGTCAGTAGAGTGGGGGCAGGAGAGTCATCTCAGGACACAGTGGGTGTCTTTGCTTCCTCCCTCATGAACTGAGGGGTGTTTTTGTTTCCTAGTTCAGGTATCCTTGCCCAAAAGACTCCCTCAGCACATGTAGCTTTCTCCAGCTCTCAGTTTCTACAGTACAGATGCTTCTCTAGCATCCTACTCCTAGAGTATACACGGCTCCCCCAAAGCCCAGCTGATGTATGCATGCAAGCAGCTTCTCTAGCACCAAGTTCCTACATCAGAATGTATATTACTTGTGGGTACTTTTTTTAGTCTCTTCACATTTAGTAGGCCTTTTCAAACTAATGAATGACTTGAACCCTTCTTGAGCGCAGAAATTTTTTCTTTTCTTTTTTTAAATTTCTTCTCTATTTCTTCTCGTATCTTTCTAGACTTATTAGGTAGAGGTGCTGGGCTACTGTATCACGTTGTACTTTGCACAAGATCCCACTGAGGAGGAAAAGCTGAAATCCAGCCTGAGTCCCACTTACCAAGTCCTGCATCCTGATTAAAAACCATCACTTTCTCACTAAGCCATGTGTTGTGAAAATGAGCAAGTGGACCTTCTGGATCAAGGCTAACCTCCACGTCTCAAATTTTAACTATTTTCCTTATCTTTTTCCTTTTGTTCTAGATTTCAGATCACTTGCTATGTGTATGTATGTAATTACTGAAAAAAAACAGATGTGTATGTACATAACTATAGAAAAATTACCATTTTTGTGGGAGCTTCATCGTAAGTCTAGTATCTTGGGCCTAGGCCCAAAAGAATAGATTGTTTTATGACCTGGGGGCCTCAGGATTTTTTAAAGCTCCCCAACTAATTTGAATGTGCAGACAAGATTGGGATCTACTGCTGTCAGTTAATGGTACTCAAGCTTTTTTGCTCAACTATTCCCTAAAATAATTTTGAAAATCTATGCATATTCTTACCATTTTTAAGTTGGCAAGCAAAATTTTTCATAGCTTATAATGATTATAAAACTTGTATTTTCCGGTGTACTCTAAATATTGTCATTTTAAATAAAGCTATTATGTTTGTTCTTTCAACAGTACCAACAGAATAAAAACATCATCTATTTTTTAAAAGTACAGCTTCTTCCCATACAGTCAAAAATTTATATTATTCTTGCTTTTCCTTAAACTTTCCCGACAGAATTTTAACTAATGTAGTAATTCTTTTATGCTGCAGGGTCTTTTATATTTCACTCTATATGACCTCTCTGGAAAAAAGTATAAATTAAACTTTTTTGGCTTTGATCAAGAAAGTTAAAAAATTTCTTTTGGATGCTATTAGAAGTACACTATTGACCAAAACAATATAAACATATTATGCACTTTGACAGATAATGATTAAATATGGAGCAAAATGGTATTAATAGTGATTCTCAAAGATATGGGCAGGATTTTTTCTGTTTTTTACAATTATTTCATGTATATACAGATGAATATCACTGTTAGAATAAAAATGAGATTCAGCATCAAGTCTATATCTGTTTTTATAAATGTATGCATTGAAAACCTTGCTTATACAAATACATGGGAACAGAAGGAATTTCTGCTAGTACTATTTATTTTTTGACTACCTTCTGAATTATACGTCAAAAAATCACATAGGGCTTCCGTGGTGGCGCAGTGATTGACAGTCCGCCTGCCGATGCAGGGGACACGGGTTTGTGCCCCGGTCTGGGACGATCCCACATGCCGGGAGCGGCTGGGCCGGTGAGCCATGGCCGCTGAGCCTGCGCATTGGAGCCTGTGCTCCGCAACGGGAGAGACCACAACAGTGAGAGGCCCGCGTACCGCAAAAAAAAAAAAAAAAAAAAAATCACATAATGAGCTATCATTAAAAATTACTTTTTATGATCTACCAACAGACAAGTTGATTACGTCTTCCTTCTGTTTCCTTTAAAAAGAAAGAATTGAGGACACCCCTGGTGGTCCAGTGGTTAATACTCCGTGCTTCCAATGCAAGAGGCACAGGCTCAATCCCTGGTTGGGGAACTGGGATCCCACATGCCGTGTGGTGTGGCCAAAAAAATAAATAAAAAAGAACTTGAGAGCCACCTATTTTACAAGAGGATTTTTGTTTTTCCAGTCATTCACTTTCTCGATTTCAATACCAACTTTTGTAACAGTCCTTTGGCACTCTGAAGATTTTTACACTCCATGGAATAGATGAGAGGCATGCCTCTTTTGCAATCATGAAATAGGATATGGGACAGCTAGAAGTCTT
The DNA here is from genome assembly GCF_963455315.2 of Globicephala melas. Classification (NCBI taxonomy): domain Eukaryota; kingdom Metazoa; phylum Chordata; class Mammalia; order Artiodactyla; family Delphinidae; genus Globicephala; species Globicephala melas. The sequence goes on from NC_083322.1 coordinate 21,105,864, forward strand.
CAAAGTGCAGGCAAATCACCTGGAGTTCTTGTTAAAAATGCAGATTATGACTCAGTAGGTCTGGGGTGGGTCTGAGATTCTGCATTTCTAACAAGCAACTAGTAAAGGCATTCCTGCTGGTAAGTGGGCCACACTTTTGAGTAGCAAGGGCCTAAACCACAGGCAAGTTCTCAGGCTGATCAATTTTTAAGAGAGAATATACAATAACAATAGATCAGGAAATCGAATCCTTTAAAACTATTTTTACCTATGTATCCCTTGGAAAGTGTACATGAACTCCCTGGGGTAAGCATGCCCCAATGTGAAGACTGCTGCTCAAAATTAAATACTAAAAATGGAAATTATTGGCTCTTAAGAATGTTTAAAAAGGGCTCCCCTGGTGGCGCAGTGGTTGAGAGTCTGCCTGCCGATGCAGGGGACACGGGTTCGTGTCCCGGTCCGGGAAGATCCCACATGCCGCGGAGCGGCTGGGCCCGTGAGCCATGGCCGCTGAGCCGGCGCGTCCGGAGCCTGTGCTCCGCAACGGGAGAGGCCACAACAGTGAGAGGCCCGCGTACCGCAAAAAAAAAAAAAAAAAGAAAAAGAATGTTAAAAAAAATTTTTTTTAGTTTAATTGAAGTATAGTTGATTTACAATGTTGTGTTTAATTTCTGCTGTAAAGTAACTCAGTTATACATATATATATTCTTTTTCATATTCTCTTCCATTATGGTTTATCACAGGATACTGAATATAGTTCCCTGTGCTATACAGTAGGACCTTGTTGTTTATCAAGTGTTTAAATTTTTAAATTTTAAACCACTGACTTTAGTCACATCACTTTTCCACTTAAAATTATTTGATGGCTCCTCACTTTCCAAAAAATAAAATTCAAACTCACTAACATGGGGTTAAGATCCTTTAATTTGTGTTTATAAACGAACAAGCAAATCACATGCACTCACACACAACCTCTACTTTTTTTGTTGTTGTTTAAATGTATTAATTTGTTAAAATAAAATAAAATTTAAAACTTTGGGCAATGTCCAGAGAAAAGCCATTAAAAAATAGAAATCAACACAATTACTACATCCCAAAGATAATCACTGTTAAGACTTTAGTAAATTTCTTTGCAGTTTTTTCTATATGCATAAGCATACAAAAGGGGGTGGGTGTGTGTGTTTAAAGGTAAATCAGAGCAACCCATTTAATAAGGCATTGTGTTTTTTTTGATCTGTGGGTCTTTTACATGCTATTATATCTGGAAGATTTTCTCTACATAATTAAAAAATATTCTAAAACTTACTTCTTTTTTTTTTCTTGCGGTACGCGGGCCTCTCACTGTTGTGGCCTCTCTCGTTGCAGAGCACAGGCTCCGGACGCCCAGGCTCAGCGGCCATGGCTCACAGGCCTACCCGCTCCACAGCATGTGGGATCTTCCCGGACCAGGGCACGAACCCGTGTCCCCTGCATCGGCAGGCGGACTCTCAACCACTGTGCCACCAATGAAGCCCTAAAACTTACTTTTTAATAGCAGCCTAATAGCCCATCATAATTCAAGGACATCTCAAAAACATCGTTCTACTAAATCTAGTAAATCTAATGGCAATAGTAACATTTCTATCAATAGTATTAGATACTTGCTAGAGGATTAATTTGCAATTCATGCATCACATTTTGGATAAATATAAACATAATCACTGCCCTGGAAAAGCAGGTTAGAATACCGTAAAAAATTCATAATATCTTACTAAATTTCCTCAAAAGAATAAAATAAAATTCAAAGAGTTCTGTTTTCATTACACTTAAATTTCTGCAATAGGGAGCGGCAAATCTCCTAAATGTACATTGATAAGTTAATGCTTATTTCTCCTAATATGCAAAATCATAAAGTATAAATAAATAGAGGGGAAGAGTTCACTGTCAAATAATGGGTAGGATAACTGTTAGCTGTTCAGAGGGGAACAGAATATAGCAAGTGACTTTGGAACACCATCAGCCAAGCCACCTTCAGTAAACAGTATCTTTTGTAACTGTATGTATGAAACAAACCTGAATAAAAAGAAAAAGATTTACTTAAAGTACTACAAACTGGTGATTCTGGAGAGAAATATGGGCAGGGACACCAGTCCACATATATAATATATAAGGAAGAAGTACCTGACCAATGATCCAGCCTGTATCAACTGCCCTGTATACTGTCTGGGAAAAGTCTACCTCCAAGCATCTTCCTGGTTCTGATATGCTCACTAACTCAACAAATGCCAAATGTTAACCCAATTTCCCAAATAGTTGTTGAATATGCACAAGGGTAAAGATAAATTCCTGCGTTCAAGAAACACGAAGAATGGTGAAATAAATTAGATCTGTACACAAAGGAAATCATAGCTCATTTACCTCTTCCAAGAAGTCTCTCCTCAAGCCCATGCCAACAGCAGAAGTTCCATTCTCTGAATCTCACCTCTAATTTCTGTAGCATTTACTGCTTTTATCACTCACCTGAACTTAGCTTTTCCTACCTTCTATTGTCCTATTATAGGTACAGATAGTTCATCACCAGAAATTCTCTCTCATAACTTCAAATAGGCTTGGCTATTATTCAGGAGTTAGACGCACCCAATAATTTGTTTATGGCACAGATAGCCAAAAATGTGAAAAGCCATAATTGTGACTCAAATACCACAATGTAGCAATAAAAATAAAAAACAAAGTTTTCTTTAACCTGTCACCCATAGTAGCATTTTAGGTTGTAGAAAATGGAGATGATAGATGTCAAGACTTAAACTTTCAGACCTAGATATGTGAATTTTCTAATCATCTAAAATTCTAAATTCTAGAAGAAACTATTCTGTCATACTTGAAGTTATTTTCAGCTCTTTTAAAATCTATGCCTCAGTTTGTTTAAGGAAAGAATTCATAAACAAGTTTCATAAATATCTTCCAGTCAATACTTCACATGTTAACTATATAAATTTTAGAAAAAAATATACCAACTTTCAACTAACATCCCCACCATGAACTACTTACCAAAGTATGTGTGAATGTATGTATGTCTCCATGTAAGTATGTACACTGATAGGCAGGTAAATAACTTAAAAGATGAAGACATGGAGCCAGTCCATATACATGCATTCTGAACAAAAATAAAAGAAGATAAAAGACTAGCTCAACTGTCACAGAAAGTTCTCAAAGTAAAAGACTTGAAGTCAAGTGATTTGCTATCTAATTCCAGGTGGTCACTTTCCTTACAGGGCTTCAATTCATATGCACTAATCAGTTTGATACTACCTCAATAACAGAGGGGGGGGGGGAAATCAACCAAGAACAGCCTGACAGTTCCTTAAACAGTTAAACATAGAATTACTATATGACCCAGAAATTCCACTCCTAGGCATTTACCCAAAAGATATGAAAACATACAACCACACAAAAAACTTGTACACAAATGTTTACAGCAGCCAAAAAAGGGGATACAACCTAGATGCCCATCTACTAATGAATGGGTAAAAATGTGGTATACCCATATAATAGAATATTACCTGCCATAAAAAGGATGTAGTATTGCTAAATGCTACAACATAAATAACCTTAAAAACACTATGCTAAATGAAAGGAGCCAATCACAAAGATTACATATTCTATGACTTCATTTATACGAAATGTCCAGAATCTATAGAGACAGAAAGTAAATCAGTGGTTGCTCAGGGATAAGAAAGTAAGCAGATCATAACAAAGGGTATAGTTTCTTTTTGAGATTATGAAAACGTTCTAAAATTGACTGCAGTGATGGTTGCACATATCCATGAACATACTAAAAACCACTGAACTACACTTTTTAAGTAGCTGAATGCATGGGATGCAAATTACCAAACCAAAAACATTACTATGTTAAAAAGTCAACTAACTTTTTATATTACTTTTCCTATTTTCTATTAAATACTTATATTTAAGGAATTGGAGGAAATGATCCTTATCCTAAAATTAATCAAAATATTGGCAATATACTCTAAAACTATTAAAAGCTATTAGCCAAATCAGATTCTGTAATAAACTAAGCTTTAAAGTTCTCGTGGTCTCATTAGAAAAACTGCCCATAATAATATAAATAACCTTAATAATAAAAACTTTTTAAAATAGCAAGATAGATAAGAAGCTTTCTCTTCCAAGTTCTTCCAAATGCAATATCCTCACCCCAAGATAACCAATTTCACTTAAAATATTCTCTGAAATTGCTAAAAACTATGAAAACCATGAAAGTTTATAGCACGGATTTAAAACTTATTATTAAAACTAAATATTTTAATATTTTTAACATGGCCAGTATATGACTCCATCTAACCCAAAAACAAAACTCTATTAAAAGAAGAAAAGTAGTCTAAATGCTTAATTAACTCATGTATGCATTTAATAAACACTATGCTGGACTACAATGATGAGGGGGGAAATTTTCATAGTCCTTATGGAGCTTGTGGTCTAGCTGGGGGGGACAGCTATTAAGCAAACAATTATACAAATAAATTCATAATTATAAACTATATAAAGTGATATATGAGAAGGGTATATATTTGTATGAAAGCATTTAACTGTAGGGGTGGGGAAGGGGTGCCAGACTTCTTTGGTGGGACAGGGGTAAGTCAGACTTTGCTGTGAGTGACATTCTAGCTGATAGCTGAAGAATAAGTAGGAATTAGGTTTTAGGGCTCTTCTGATCAAACTACTTAGATCAAAAGGGAAGAAAGGGGACAATGAGAGGAAGGGGAAAGGGGACATACTCAAGGATGCTTAAAATAACTTAACATTTCTATTTATACAAAACAACATGCCTTAACAAGTACATAGGTGATAACTATTATAAATACCAGTCATATTGAAGAAATATAAGGATATTTAAAAAGTATTAAATACTAACAGTATTTACAAACCAAAAAATTTACATTACACCCAAGTATCTTCCTTCTGAACAATGCCTTCACATAAATATTCCCATGCAAGTTCTAAAAAAAAAAAAAGGTAAATAATATAAAAATCACATTATAGGAAGGGAAAATAACTATATACTATGACAAAGATAAAACTCTCAATTTCTGGACCTCATAAACAAGTCTCAAAAGAGAATTATGAATCATCAATAAAACCAAGAATAAATCAAATTTTAGTCAGTTAGTATTTAAAACAATTGCTAACAAATAATGTTATTCATAGTCCCTAATTTTTCCCATCAGATATTAGGAATAAGCAGTTAAGGTGTCAAAAGGCAAAATGAAGGAAAATACTGCGCAAAAAAATCTGGGGCCCAAGTGTTAGGATAGTACATTAACATAACCATGAGGAATTCATAAGCCTAGAAAATATAAGTCTATTTCATAAGAACTAAACACAGAAAGATTTCTGCGTTTTCTGCAATTTGACAGAATAGCCTGCAGCAGACCAACACATTACCTCTTACAACTAGAAAAGCTGTTTAAAATAGAAAAAAAAAGTTCTTAAGGTATCAGAGACTTTCTGAGGCAGTAAGGATTTGAGATGCCAAAGAACTTGTTAAAGGGAGCCCCACATTCTGGGCAGCTTTCCCTCTCAGGACGTTCCACCTATTTCTTTAATGGCACAGGAAAGGAGCTGAGAAGCCAGGAAAAAAAAGCTACTAAAGGTCAGAAAAGTCAGCAGAGCTTTTAGCAATTTCAAGGGGGTAGCGGGACAAAACTTGGTAACTGGGTCTTGCCATGACATCCAAGACCTGAGGGGTTAAGATCCTATAGAAAAGGTAGGTACAGAAGAACAAACCTGACACTGCATACTGATTTTCCTCTTAAAGCATCTGTCGATTCTTAAACTGCAAAAAGCAAGAGGCTAAAAAGCCAGCAGTAAGCAACTGAAAGCAAGGAGCTCCTCCTTTTAGGAGTCTCATGCTGCTGGAAAGGCAAAAATAGGAGAGGCCCTAGAAACACCTAGTCTCTCAGTTGGGTTCCCTGGAGGGCTACCAAAGTTGTGCAAACTAGACGTTCACAAAACCCAAAACTCGGCCTCAAGTCAGCTCAGTTCCTGACTATTGAGGTGATCTGCCTCTATTTTATCTGCCTGCCAGAAGATGGGTGAATCCTCTCTAGAGAAATGCTACAACATTAGGCAACTAACTGTAATTTGTAATTGTATCTAAAATTCTAAATATAATGTGTGGTATTCAGAAAAAGTTACTCCCCAAAATAATGGTAATAGTGATAATAATAATAATTATTATTACCAGACACACCAAGATAAAATGTGTGATAAAAGACAAGAGAAATAGACCTACAAGAGATCCAGATATTGCAGTTTTCAGACACAGACTTTTTATTAGCAGCTTGATTGATGTCACAATGTGGAGATTTTCACTAGAGAATTAGAATCTATTTTTAAAAAGAGAGAGAGAAAATCAAATGAAAAGTCTAGCACTAAAAAAATAGTTGAACCCAAGAATAAAAAAGATGGGATTAAAAGCTGACTGGACATACCAGAATAGGCAATCAGTGAACTGGAACACAGGCAAGTAAAGCCTATCCAGAATGAAATAAGGAGAGGAAAAAAAGGACAAAAAAAGACAGAAAAAAGCATAAAGGACATATGGGACAGGACAAAAGGTAGAGAATGGATTTAATTGAAGTCAGAGAGGAAAGAAGAAAAAGAAGGGTGTAGAAAGAATATTTGAAGACTATCAAAATTTTTTCAGAACTGATGGGAGTCATGCTATAAATTCGAGAGGTGCCAGAAATCCCAAACAGAGTAAATACAAAGAAAACCATTCTTAGGTGCTAATAGCTACATCTCTAAAATCAAAATCTAGAAAATCTCTCATAATTCCAAAGATGACTTCTGAATGACTGATATATAGCAAAGTCAGATCACCACAAACAGCTGAAATGCATCTTATCAATGGCAGAACATCACACAGTCCCTGTATCAGTCTCAAAGAAAGTTAATGCAAATAGAGCTATCTGCCTATCTTCCAAAAAAAAAAAAAGAAGAAAAAGAAAAATTAAACATAATACTAAACCTCCCAACATATGATCAAGATAAAAAGTATTTCTACACAGAAGGAAAGTGATAATACTCAGAGAAGAATCATAACTTGGTAAAGTTCACAAAGATCCAATCCTAGGAGCCAGCTCCACAGATTCAATCTCTAGTCCTAGACCCACCTCAAGCTCTTCCTCTATCCCGGGTATCTTTATTTTCCTAAAGTTCTAATATCATCAGACTGAAAATATCAGTCTTAGAACTTTCACTGGCCAGTAAGGTTCCCAAGCCAGGCCAGTACTAACCTTAGTTTAGGGAAAGGGAAAAAAGGGAAGGAAAGAAACAGAATGACAGTCTCCAGTCTCCAGGGCGTTGAATACCTCCAACTAGTGAAACTAGTGACTCACAACTTCTGGGTTTCAGATGTCTTTGGGATTGTAAAAATCCTCAAATTCATATGCATAGTAATCACTGCCTATACACCAAATAAATAATAAATCTCACAAATGTGTTCTATTTTTCAAATGTATGTGATTAATAAAATAAAAATCCATTTAAAATCTAAAATGGGGGGGAGGAAAAGAAATGATAAGGAACAATGTCACTTTTGAATTATGTAAGCACTCTCCAGACATCTCTAAGGACCTATCTGACCAAAACCACATTCTTAATCCCGAATTACTAAGGATAATACCAAAGTAAACCCAGGGTACATAGAAACAGAGTTCCCTACACAGACAGTAGGAAAATAAATTGATACCTTTAATCCAACAATTCAGCATCTTAGAACTCATCATAAATGAGTTCAAGATTTGTTTGTGTAAGGCAGAATGTCTCATTACTAATGAGACATTAGTATACTTGTCAAATTATATCACTTTTACTCCATGTTGTTCTAATGGCCGAAGAACAGCAAAAACAAAACAAACCCAGAAAGACTAAATGTCCCAAAATAGGGGGCCGATTAAATAAAATGCCATAAAATCATTATATGGATTATAATGTATCCAGAACAAATGATAATATAGAAAAATATTTAATAACATGAGGAAATATTTATCATATATTAAGAAGGAAAAAGAATACAGAACAGCAAACAGGACAATATCAAATTGGAAAATAGATATAGACACAACAGAATATCTGGAATGATATATATCACAGGCTGATTAGTTATCTTTTGGTGGTGGGATTAAGGGTAATTTAAATTTTGCTTCTGTGGGTCTATATTTTGCAAATATTCCTCAAGTAACTTAGGGTGGGGTTTTTTTGGCAATTAGAAAAAATATATATTCACTTTTAAATGTGGAATTTTACAATAGTTGAAATAGGTTCACCTCCTAACCTACTTGTCAAATTATATCACTTTTACTCTGAACCATGAATCACATATTCACAAAGGTACAGTTTTAATTAATGTCTGATTTTAAGTAATAAAGTAGACTAACAGGAAAAAGGTAAACACTTAAAAATGCATCCAATTTTACTATCTAAACTAATGAAGTCTTTCACTAACATGTAAACAAAAGAAGGATCATTCTACAACAATAAAATTACCTAATGTGTAAATATACTTTCAAAGGTCCTCCCAATTTTTATATTAATACATTAAAACCTTAAAGGTCGAGATAAAATATATCTAAATATCTTTCCCTCTCTCCATTCTCACCTTATAGCACTTTTTATCTGTATTCCCAATTAGGAACATATTACAGCCATGTAAAATACTGAAGCAGCAATATTCTTCTTTGATAACAGAAGTCAGGAGGTCCAAGATCAGAGTCCTATCTCCTACCCTTTCAACTCTTAGACCTGGACAATTTAACTTACCTCTCTGAACCTCAGTTTCCCTAGCTGTAAAAGTGAATGATAATATTTATCACAGAGTTTTTATAAATATGAAATCAAAAGAACACAATCTAAGTCCTAAGCATAGTGCCTGACAAATAGAAGGTACTCAAGCGGTGGTTGTTACTAGAGGCACACGCAAGAGTTTTTAAGTCCGAGAACTTGCCAAGCCTCCTGAAAACTAAATGACCTTGGGTAAGTTACTTAACCTATATGGACCTCAGTTTCCTCGTATACAAAATAGATACAATACCTATCTTGTAGGTTTGTTGTAAGGATTAGGTAAAACTATATACAAAAATCATCTTGCACACAGTAGGTGCTCCATAAATTGTAGTTAGTATCACTATTAGCTAGAGCAATAAACATTTGAGTATAGAGATTAGCAGTTTAAAAAATATTTTTACATATAAGACTGCATGTAATTCTAAGAATTAATCATCATTTACATAGACACATCTCTCTTAATTCCCAAATTAATTGTAAACTTCAGAAAAAAGTAAAATACAAGCAAACTTTTTTAACCACACTGAAAAATAAAAGGCCACTTCATTAGTTTCAAAATAGAAATGTGTTATCTATAACTTGATCTGCTTTAACATTTTTAAAGTCCAAATAAATCTAAAAGGGTTAGAAGGGAAAATGTTCTTTTCTGACTTTGAGAGAAGGAAAATGTTTTTTAAGTCTGCAGGAGAAAAAAATAGAGATCCGAATTTTTCTTTTTTTCATGACTTCATGTCTTTCACAACTAAAATGTAAGTGCCTTTAACACAAGAACTCTTTCAAATCTCTGAATTCTTGTCTCCACCTTTGTGCAGAAGCAGATCAGCTCTACAGTTAAGACCACAGAATCTGGAGTCAGACTACCTGGGTTCAAATCCTGATTCCATCCAGCAGTGTGACCTGAGGCAAGTTTTAACATCTCCCTGTCTCTTCAGCTGGAAAATGAAGATTACTCATATAATTGTTTTGAGAATTAAATGAGATAATACACTTAAGTGTTCATAAGAGAGCCTAGCAAATGGAAGGCACATTATAAATGTTTCCCATTGTTGTTACTGCTTTATTATTATCCCCTCAAAATGCCTTGATCAGTGACTTGTAATCAATAAATATTTGCTATTCTGTAGACAATTTCAACAAAAGGCTTTACTTAAAATTACACCTGTTTATGAAGTACTTTAAGGACTTCCCTGGTGGCGCAGTGGTTAAGAATCCGCCTGCCAATGCTGGGGACACTGGTTTGATCCCTGGTCCTGGAAGATCCCACATGCTGTGGAGCAACTAGGCCCTTGTGCCACAACTACTGAAGCCCGCATGCCTTGAGCCTGTGCTCCACAGCAAGAGAAGCCACCGCAATGAGAAGCCCGCGCACCGCAAAGAAGCATAGCCCCCGCTCGGCTCAACTAGAGAAAGCCCGCGCGCAGCAACAAAGAGCCAAATGCAGCCAAAAATAAATTTAAAAAAAAAAAAAAAAGTACTTTAACATGACTGTCACTGCCAGTAAAGATAGAGCAATTGCTGTTAGGATTTTAGGGCAAAAGTAAGTAAAGTCAATCCCTTTCTCACACTTCCTATTATACAAAGTTATAACATCCTCACTTGCTAATAGAAGTTCAGTGCCATCCTTACTTGCAATTAGAAGTCCAGGCATGGCACACACCAATCCAGCAGACACAAAACTCTCAAACTCAAGCTCCATAATACTCAACTATACTCCTTCAAAGAAAAAGTTCAGATTACTCCTCTATTATAATAGTTTAGTGCTTTAAAATAAAAACTATACTGGATAAGTCAACAGAATATTATAAAGACTAAAAACACTGTATATGAAAGTGTTTGAGAGTTAAATATGCACTAAATGCTAGTTTACAAATATATTTGAGAAAACCGTAACAACAGATTTCTCCTATTTCAAACGGCTGCCTTCTAACTCCAAAACTAGAATGCTGCCCACTTCAAATCTAGCGCCAGGATAATGAGACATAAGTCAAAGTAAAGCTGCCTCTTTATTCCTGTCCTGCCCCTATGTTCATCAGAACCTTTTTTTTTTTTTTTTAGATTCCATATATATGTGTTAGCATATGGTATTTGTTTTTCTCTTTCTGACTTACTCCACTCTGTATGACAGACTCTAGGTCCATCCACCTCACTACAAATAACTCAATTTCGTTTCTTTTTATGGCCAAGTAATATTCCACTGTATATATGTGCCACATCTTCTTTATCCATTCATCTGTCAATGGAGGACACTGGGAGGCGGAAGGGTAAGCTGGGACGAAGTGAGAGAGTAGCACTGACACATATACACTACCAAATGTAAAATAGATAGCTAGTGGGAAGCAGCCACATAGCACAGGGAGATCAGTTCGGTGCTTTGTGACCACCTAGAGGGGTGGGATAGGGAGGGTGGGAGGGAGACGCAAGAGGGAGGAGATATGGGGATACATGTATACATATAGCTGATTCAGTTTGTTATACAGCAGAAACTAACACAACATTGTAAAGCAATTATATTCCGATAAAGATGTTAAAAAAAAAAAGTAAAGTCGCCATCCCACTAAATCATTTCCTGCCTGAAATGTACTTTTTCTTTTTTATTCATAACTCGGATGGGACTTGTGATATCCAAGTCTCACCCCTACGACAGAAATTTAAGAAGTGAAACCCTGGAAGTAGTCTAACTTAAGACCAGGAAAATATCTCCAGAGTTATTAGATCAAACAATGCCCTTCCAGTTCCCAACTATCTGTGATCCTAACCTGGGTATAGAAAAATTCTGATTACCTTCAGACTCAATTTGTTAAGCCCTGAAAATCAGAAGTCAAGTACCTAGGGCCACATTTCAACTCCAGCTGAGGGCTAGAATGTTTACCTGGTTCACTCTCACATTAAAAGCTGGATGCCAGCATCAATCAGGGACACAGCCATACAGCAGCCATCAACAGGCCACACAGGCCAGATTAGGTCACAGGTCACCTGGCACCCCTCACTGAACCACATCCTACTGAAGGCCTGATTGCCAACCCTTGACCTGGAGAATAGGACAATGGGCCGGCAGTCAAGAGAGTTAGATTCTCCTAGTCACAGCTCCAATTTTAGATTTGACTGATTTGACCAGAGAAATCAAATTGGAGAAAATGTGAAGACTTTTTGAAATATAAGTGGAAGACTTTTGAGTATGCGTCACATATCTAGTCACTTTGTTCAGTAACAAAAATATATTATTTGTAACTTGTTTTGTTCATAAAATCATTCCTGGACTTGTAAAATGACGGTCCGGGGGACAGCTAGCACTTTTTTTCAGGGTCTGCACAGATCTTAAAACTTTACTAAGCCATCTCTATCAGTATGCAAAAGCGGAGTTCGATCTGCTCCTTCTCTCAGACATAAGCAAATACTGAATGAAAGTACTGTCAGCATTTCAGAAGCAATCTGCTACAGAAAAACGCACGGTTTTTCTGTAACGCACTGGAACTCTTTTCAACACCTAAATTGGGGATCCAGACCAAACGAGTGTTGGAAGTCAAATTCATTAAAGTCATACTTTTCTGTCTATATCTGAGTTTCTGGGCTGGGAAACTGGTCTGGGTCTACGTAAATCCATGCTCTGAGCCATCATACAGAGGAACTCCTCTGTAATGTCCCTCCTGCCCACTCTCTTTTTCAGAACTACCAGCCGGAAAAGATACCCTCCGCAAATCCTACAACGTCTCCCCACTTGCACAGATAGGTTCCACAACTCTTCAGCCGTCGGTGACTTTTACCACTCCCCTGGACCTAATCGCTTTTAATGACCACCACCCCCTCCCCCAGGAACAGTCACTCTTCTCAGCTTTACACTTTGTCCCGGCAGCAATCGACTTAACCGTCCCCCGTCTCCCACTACCTAGGACGCCCTTAGACATCCTCACCATTTTGCCCGCCGTCCGGTCCCGAAAGCCCCAACTCCTGCTCCACCTTCATGAGCCGCCCGCCCCCAAGCCCTTCTCAACCCCCAAACCCGGCCGCCGCATCACCTGGCTCCCCGTTGTCCTACGCGCCTCGGCCCCGCCACACACCTTACCCTTCCACCCTTCCATCTCGCACTCTGGATCCTAACCCCTCCCGGAGGCGGGGGCGGGCAACGCTCTCGGCTGCTGGACTGAGACTCCGGAGGCCGCGCGTCCCCCTCACCAGGCCCCGCCTGGGCCTCTCGACGCGGTTGCCCTCCACAGCCCCCCTGGCCCAGCCGTGCTTACGCCGAGGAGTAGGGCAGCCCGAGCCCAGGTCCAAGCACTTACTCAGGAAGGTAGGTGGAGGAGAAAGAGCTCCACTTGTGTAGCGCGTAGGGCAGAAGCCGGCACTCGGGCGTCGCAGAGACAGCCCCGCCAGCCGCCATCTTGTCAGCACCGTAGCGCCCGCCGCCGACCGCCAGCCGCGCCGGGAGAGGGAGGGGCGGGGCCTGCTTTTAAAGGAGCCGCGGCCCGCCTGGGCCGTCAGCTCTCCCGGTCTCGCGTCGTTACCCCTGCGTGAAGCGATAAGTCGCGCGCGGGTCGGCGATTCACTCTGGGGGTCTCCGCCGCTGAGCCCTCCTGAAAGACTGACTGGCGGAAACTGGGACTGGAGTGTGAGCATCTGAGGGGCTCTCCAGTGGGGCTTGGAGAGGAATGTCTCAAATGACTTTTCTTGAAAGCTGAGGTAAGGGGAAAGCCAAAAACATTATGAAAAAAATAAATTGTAGTTATGGGACAGGAAGGGAAAATGAGAAGAAGTTGGAGAAGGGACGCCTTTGAGACTTTGGAAACCACTGCTCTCTCCAGTTTCTAAATTCTGTAAGGAAACAGCATTGAAGGGAATTGCAGTGGAATAGCTAATGGCCTTTCCTTCTGGAGTTGTCCTGGTTTTAAACGTCTTGTGTCCCCCCCCCCCCACCGTTCCAGAGTCACATGGAGACAGGAAAAGGAAATGCTTGTGTGTCCTCTCATCCTGTTCAGTTTTCAGTCTGGGATGCCCTTCGTTGTAAGCATTTGTTGAGAGCTCTCTCATACCCATCTCGCGCGATTGGTTTGCTCAGGAATGACATTCACCCACAGACCAGAAAAATCCTAAAGGAGTTGGGAAGCTGGGTGTCGTCATTCTTACAGCTGGTAAATCTACCTATTTTTAACCAACAGATATTTAGCCCCCAAATTCTGAAAGAGCAAGAGACAGAGAGTTTCAGGTTTCCCTGGTGGCGCAGTGGTTGAGAGTCTGCCTGCTAGTGCAGGGGACACGGGTTCGAGCCCTGGTCTGGGAGGATCCCACATGCCGCGGAGCATCTAGGCCCGTGAGCCGCAACTACTGAGCCTGCGCGTCTGGAGCCTGTGCTCCGCAACAAGAGAGGCCGCGATAGTGAGGGGCCTGCGCACCGCGATGAAGAGTGGCCCCCGCTTGCCACAACTAGAGAAAGCCCTCGCACAGAAACGAAGACCCAACACAGCCAAAAATAAATAAATAAACAAATGTGGGGTTTAAAAAAAGAAAAAAGAATATTATTTAAAAAAAAAAAGAGATAGTTTCAAGAAAATGACCACAGAGGGAATAACAGCCCATGTGCTCTGAATGCTATATGGGCATCATACCAGCTCCTTATCTAAAAATGAACACTTGCTCTAAATATCTAGCAGCTTTAGATAATGTTCCCATCAAATACCTGTAGGTCAGCGTTGTGCATGTTTATTCCTTGGCTTAGCCACTGCATTACCAAAGTACCCTTCTCTCACTGTCTAAGTGGTTCTACCCCTGGAAGCCTGCACAGCATCTTCATCTCCACCTGACCAACGGAAAAACTCAAGCAAAGGGTTTTTTAGTGAATGACCAAGTGAGTTGAAACACTTCAGTACTATAATTGTATTCTTTTCCCATTATAATCATTAACCTGCCCAAACTTCCTCAAATCCTTTCCTGACTTCCTGTTTCCACAGAGAAAAACTTAGTAGTAGCCTCCACTAGCATATCAGATGGAGAATGCCAAATAGAAAGGCCACAATATGTTAGCCTTTAAAATCACATGTGCTTTGTGTGTTGCAGCATACTGGGAAAGTATTTGTTCCTTGAGGGAATGCTATAATCCCAGCAATGAAGTTAGGAGTCCAGAGACAGTGAAGAGGCCAGAGAAGGTTGATTAGTTCCAAAGATGATTAGTGGTTAGTTGGGGGGGAAAGAGATACTTTTAAGGGGAAAAGATTAAGATGGTGACTCAGTTCAATTAGTTTGGGGCTCCAAATTTGCTAATTATACCTCTTACCCGAATGTAAGTGAGTCCTTGTTCTTTTCCAGACACAGAGTTATGGTCCCTGAGTGATCTTTTTTAAAAAAACACATAAGTCAGTTCTTCCTAAGATGACTCTCTCAGACTTTCAGTGACTTTCTATTCCCTTTGGGTAACACTGAAAGTCCTTAGCATAGGCCTTTCATATCCTGCCTTGATTAACTCTCTAGCTTTTCTCTTCTCTTTCTCCTCTGCACTCCCTACTCCAGGCACACTAAACTAACACACTGAATTGGCTCCTGTAAATTCTGTGCTCTCTCTGGTCTCCAGGGCTTAGTATAAACCAAGCCAGGAATACTCTCCCCCATTCTTCACCTGGCTAACTTCTGCTTGTTTTTCAGATTATTTCATTCTGGAAAATCAGTCCTCATCACCTATTTCGGGGTTAGGTGCCTTTTTTTTTACATTTTGTCACCCTGAGTTTCCTTCCTTATCTTAGCAAACATCACAATATATGTTTTTTAATTTTTTTTTTTTTTTTTAGATTTTATTTATTTTTGGCTGCATTGGGTCTGTTGCTGCGTGCAGGCTTTCTCCAGTTGCGGCCATTGGGGGCTATTCTTTGTTGCGGTGCGTGGGCTTCTCCTCGCGGTGGCTTCTCCTGTTGCGGAACACGGGCTCTAGGTGCATGGGCTTCAGTAGCTGCAACACGCGTGCTCAGTATTTGTGGCTCGCAGGCTCTAGAGCACAGGCTCAGTAGTTGTGGCTCGCGGGCTCTGGAGCACAGGCTCAGTGGTTGTGGCTCACGGGCTCTAGAGCACAGGCTCAGTAGTTGTGGCTCGCGGGCTCTGGAGCACAGGCTCAGTGGTTGTGGCTCACGGGCTCTAAAGCACAGGCTCAGTAGTTGTGGCTCGTGGGCTCTAGAGCGCAGGCTCAGTAGTTGTGGTGCATGGGCTTAGTTGCTCCGCAGCATTTGGGATCTTCCCAGACCAGGGCTTAAACCCGTGTCCCCTGCATTGGCAGGCAGATTCTTAACCACTGTGCCACCAGGGAAGTCCCACAATATATTTTTATTTCCTCTTTTTTTCTCATTCTCTCTCCCTAAACTGTAACTCCCATGAAGGTAGGAGTCATGCATATCTTGTTCACAGTTGTATCCTTAGTCCTTTTAGAGTGTCTTGCATATGGTGGATGTTCAATAAGTATTTACTGAAGAATGAATTAATTGTGCTAAAAGAGTACTTGGGTTGCAAAGGAAAAAAAATGCCAGAACTTCTCAGACTACAAAAATGTATCCCTGAGGTATGATTGCCACAGAGAATGTAAAGACCCCGGAAAGCGTGGCTTTCCTGCAGCACAGATTTTACAAATGGTAAAATAATTTAAAGCATTCGTATGTTAACATAAATACAGATAGATATGTTAACATACAAATGCTTTAAATTCGTAGATATATTATGATACTGAACCCCAAATTTGTATAAATGTTAAGATAAAATAGAAGACTAAAGAAATTTTAAAATCTTCAGGAGTCTGCCGTACCTCAGATCTCCTACAGGTACACATTTACCTCCACTGCCTCTGGGGCATTGCGTTCGTCTATGGGGTTTATTGTAAGGATACATGGGGAAGGTCTGGAGACTGTCAGCAGCCATTTAATCTCTCTAGTTCCCCTACATTACTATATTGATGGCCTCATGGAGAACTGGACAATGGATCATCATTTTTCAGGGATCAACAGCTCTAGTAATCCAGTTATCTTGTCATCTAAAAGAAACCGTCTTTTACTCTCTGATGATGTCTCAACATGCTTCTCATAGTAAACACTTCCCAGAGAGAGTAACTGATTATATTCGGTTTGTCCCCATTCACTATCTTTTCCTGCAATAAAAGATTTATTGAGAGGCTGTGATATGCCAGGCCCTGTTCTGGATGCTAGGGAGGCAGGGACAAACAGAAAAGCCAGACAAGGGCCCTGCTTTCAGGGAGCTTACATTCTGGCAGGGCAACATATAATAAATATAATAAGTCAACTAGATAATTTTAGTCTGTGCATTTTAGGTGCTAGGAAGAGACTACACTGGAGTAATATTGGATGGTAAAGGAAAGTGTCTCTAAGAAGGTAATATTTGCGCCTGTGCAGTGAAAAAGTGCCAACCATGCAAAGGCTGGACAAAAAACATTCTGGGAAGAGAGAATAAGCAAGTGCAATGGGCCTGAGGCAGGGAAGGGGTTGTTAAAGAAAAGAAAGAAGAGAGTGCGGTGGGAGCGTAGTGATGAAGAGAGAGACTGGAGTCAGAACAAGTAGGGCCCTAACAGTCATGGTAAGGAGTCGTGACATGGAAATGTGAAGGGGAGACTTGTGCGAGGATTCAAGCTAAGGAGTAGCGTGATCCATTTTACATTTTGTAAAGATCACTCTGCAAAACAGAAAATGGGTTGCAGAGAGGTAAGAGTGGAAGGGATGAGACTCTACAGGAGGTTAAGCAAGGCAAGAAATGATGGTGGCTTGTACTAACAGGAGATGGAGAGGAATGGTTGAATTGGGCTGTATTTGGAAGTAAAGTCAGCTAGACTTGCTGATGAGGGAGGGAAGGCAGGAGGAAACGGAAAGAATTAAGGATAACTCTTGGGTTTTGTGTTTGCACCACTGAGTAGCTAGTGATGCTTTTATTAAAAGGAGAAGATTTGGGGTTAGAACAGTTTTGAGGTAGAAGAAATCAAGAATTCCGACTTCAATGTGGTATATAGGGGATACCTAATAGACATCCAGGTGGATTGTCAAGCATCTGATATGGGGATCTATATTGGTCAGAGACTTAAATCAAACCACCTCATAGGCATTTGACCTTCTTCATATATAACCAATCAGTGCTTTTCTTTTTTTTTTTGGCTTAAGCACTGATTCCTGGGCCAATCAGTTTTCCTCTAAACAGCAGAGTCAGCGTAGCTCTGGGTATGGCAGCTCTAGAAAGAAGAAACCATCTGTGGCAGCCTTCTGCAGAAGGGGATCAAGGGGTACAGAACAGTCTAGGGAAAGAAACCCAGAGTATACTCAAAAATCTTGTTTGCAGTCCCAGTTCTGATACTTTTCTAGCTATGAGACCTTGGGAAAGTCACTTAACTTCTCAGCGTCTCATTTTCTACAGCTGTAAAGTGGTTTTAATAAAATCTGTCTACTTCACAGTGGGGTTTTGAAGATCAAGTGAAGGAAGAGGGCCTAGCTCGTCTGCTCTAAGTTCTCATTTAGCTCTCACAAAAACTCTGAGAGAGAAATATTATTATTCCCTTTTTCACAAATGAGAAAAATAAGACTCAGAATGGTTAAATAATTGTTTGTTATCTTTGTTTTATCCCTCCAGATACATGGGAGGGAAGAGCATGAGGTTGGGGTATCCCTTCCTCAGACTCCCTGCCTGTATACACAGTGGGCTGACTGGCTCTTTCAACCAAAGGTCACAAGTCCTCCCAAGTGGCCTCTCCACACTACTCTCTCTGGTTCTGGGTTCCAGTAACCACTCCCTTCCCTGCTCCCTGTGGTTTCCCAGTATGTTCTCATATCTTTAGAAATAGTCCCTTTATTAAACCTCTCAAATTGCCCAATTTGAGAATGCCATCTGTTTCCAGCTGGGACCCTAACTGTTACAGTAACTTATCCAAGGCAGTATAGCTAGTCAGTAACAGAGCCAGAATCTCTCCGTTTCAAAAGCCCATCCTGTTGGATTGCATCCCATTCCTCTCAGGTGGGAAGAGACTTAGTAAACTGCAAAGTGCTATTCAAATATAAGATATGGTCAAACAATAGTTAAAAAGCAAAGCAAATCCAGCCGATTTTATTTATTTCCAGGCAAAGGAACATACCAATTGACTGCGGGAGAAATGAAGGTGTTTTTAATTTTTAGGAAGGGGTATCATGGCGTGTTACACTAATTAAAGATTAAACAAATACTCTAAATAGGCTGGAATATATCCACAGCTTTGTATATGATTGCTTAAAACAAGCCCCATACTTCATTGGTCAGGAAAAAAAGTCCTCAGGTAGGTCCTGTAAGGGTCTTGCCTTAGCTCATTCAAAGGATCATACAAAGTTCATGGTTTCTTTAACAACTTACAGCTGGTTAGGAGAGTTGAAGCACAACGCAGTACTCAATGTGCTATGTCCTAGGCAAGTTCTGCTGTAAAAAGAATTTCCCTTCACAATATTATTATGCAACAGATGAAGAAACTAATATCCAAATATGTCCGATGTCACATCTAAGGTCATTTGTACAACTGGGCTGTTTGCAGATCTGAATCTAGAACCTAAGTACCTAATTCTCAGTCACTTTTTCCCGTAACGTAATTAATGGAAACTTTTTAGGTCTATACCTACATCATTCTTCTTTAAATCCTCTATAACTAGCACATAGTAAATACTCCAGAAATATTTCCTGAATTGAATCTCTTAGTTCCTCCTGAATTTCTTCTCACTCACTGTCTTAGTCAGTTTAGGCTGTTTTAACAAAAATACCATAGACTGGGTGGCTTAAACCACACACATTTCTTTCTCACAGTTCTGGAGGCTGGGAAGTCCAAGATCAAGACATCAGTAGATTTGGTATCTGGTGAGGGCCCTCTTCCTTGTTTGTAGACAGCCAGCTTGTACTTTCACCCCTGGACCCCAAAATGCATGTCCTCACAGAAAAAATACATACAAAATACATACATACTAACCCTAACCCATTCCATCCCAGCAGCCCCAAATGTCTTAACTTATTCCAGCATCAACTCTGAAGTCTAGTCTCATCTAAATCAGATATGAGTGAGACTCATTCTGAGGCAAAATTCCTCTCTAGCTATGAACCTGTGAAACCAAACAGACTAGGATAGACATTCCCATTTCGAAAGGGAGAAAGAGGAAAGAAGGAAGGAATAATGAGTCCCAAGCAAGTCTAAAACCTAGCAAAGGAAACTCCATGAGATCTTAAGGCTAGAGAATAATCCCTTTGGCATTATGCTCTGCCTTCTGGACGCCCCTGGAGTAGTCCTGCCCCAGGAGCTCTGCCAGGCCAGAGACACACCCACCCAGGGCTCTGCCAGGCGGTGGTCACACCTTGTAGGCTCCAGGTAGCCTCACTCCCAAGACTTTGGTTGGAAGCTGTCTGGCCTGTTGAAACTGAGGTGATTCCTCCCCACACACCTCACCTTTTGAAACCCTGATTTCTGAGTTGCCTTCAGGGTCATTCTTTCCTTGTCTTGAAGAATAGCTTATGTGCCAACTGAATAGCTCTATGTAAAATCCAAGAAGTCCGTCAGTCATGCTTTCTCATTTTTAGTAGTATGGACAGGCTGAGAATTTTCCAAATCTTTAAGTTCTGGTTTCTTTTTGCTCAACAGTTCCATCATCAATTCATTTCTCTCTTCTTACATTTTGCTATGCAAGCAGTCAGGAGGAACCAAACAGCTCCTTCAACACTTTGCTTAGGAATCTCCTCAGCTAGATATACAGTTTCATCACTTGCAAGTTCTTACCTTCCACAAAATGCTAGAACATGAACATAATTCAGCCAAGTTTTCAACACTTTATAACAAGAATCATCTTGCCTCCAGTTTCCAATAACATGTTCCTCTTTTCTGTCTGAGACCAAAATGGCCTTTACTGTCCATATTTCTACCAACATTCTGTTCATGGTTATTTTTATTTTCTGAGAAGATGGAAGCAGTCTCTCCAGCTCTCCTCTTTCTGAGATCTCACCAGAATTGCCTCTAGGAGTCCCTTCATAGCAATACGGACTTTGTCTAGCAGGCACCTCAGAAAGCTTCCGCCTCTGCCCGTTACCCAGTTCCAAGGCTGCTTCCATAGTTTTAGGTGTTTGTTACAGCAGCACCGCCACTCCTACATACCAATTTGTGTCTTAGTCAACTTGGGCCGCTCTAACAAAAATATCATAAACTGGGCAGTTTAAACAACAGACATTTATTCCTCACACTATTCCTCAGGTGAACACTGAGACTAGCTTCAGGTATGAAGCTCTGGCCTGTCTTCCCCCAGAAGGTGGCAGCAGCAGCCTCAGCTTGCTAGAGAAATCAGAATTCATCCTTTTGCCTGTTGGCATCCAAACCTAGAAATTCCTGGTTCCAGAGACCACTTTATCCTTCCCTTGGTTTGCTGAGCTTGGTTGAAGCCAGGGCACAGGGAGTGCAGGAACTGGCAATGAATCCTCTCATAAGTGCCTAGTTTTTTTGTAAACACTTTGGTCTGGGCTGTGACCTTGAAGCGTGTGTGAAGGAGGACCCGGAAGTCTCTGGTCAGGGAAAAGAGCTTCAGAAAGAAACAAATAGTAACTTAAACACTTACATCCACACAGGCATAAATCCAGAGGACTCCAGCTCACAGTTTGGTGCCACACAAAGAATACAGATTCTAGACCCGGCCTCCCAGCTAACAGCAACTGACCTTGTCATTGAATCTGTCAGAGCTGCAATTTCCTCTTCCACCAAATGTGGACTAGATGATCTTTAAGCACCTGCTAGTTTTTAAATTATGAGTTAGTATACTTTCATTTTTTGGATTAAGTATGGTTGGGCCTTCACCCTTTCAGAGTTTTAAAAATCCCAGACACAACAAAGCACTACTGGTTCCAAGTTAATCCCAGGTGAGCACAGATCCTGGCAAACACTGCCAGCTGCCTAGGCGGTGGGCAGGAATCCCAGGAAATGTCTGAACACCACACAGCTATGGATGAACTGCCAACTGCTGGGGGTTGCTTTGCAAATTACCACATCTAAACGAAGCTGACAAAATAATATTCCAAAAAGCAATTAACACTGATTCCTAGTGTATTTGGAACCAAACGGCCTTTTGGGAAAAGTGAAAGTGGCTCAAAAAAGAAGTATCCCAGCCCTCTGGGTAGAAACATTTGAAGTTAAGGGGGTTCATCAAGTCAGAATCTTTCAGTGCATTTGTCCCATCACCACTGTCGGGGCTCAACCTGGTCTTTGTAAAGGAGGAGACAGAACTTGCTCCTCTCATTTTCCCCCTGCTTCATCCTGCCTGCTCTCACTTTCATTGCCTGTACTGCTTAAACTTTCATCCATCCATTCAGTAAACACTTGGGCACCTCCTATGTGCCAGGTGCTGGCATACACCTAGCTATTAAGGAGCTCATAACCAAGTAATCAGATATTAAACAGGTTAATCCACAAAGCATTCAGAAAGAATTAGCCTACAAAATATAAGGTCATAATGATGGTCATAGTCGTGGTTAGCAATAGCATTATCTCTGTAAGGCCAAGGCCAAATACCATATTTCCTTATTAAAGCTATCTCCAGAACATAGTAGAATCATCTAGAGGTAATCCCATAGGTCTAAAGGCGTTGGCTCCTGTGGGTTTTCTTTCTATTTCACATGAAAGTCATCCTATTAGAATCCCTTCCTAGGTTAGAAAACTTTGGCTCCAGAAGGACACTGTAAATGGAAATATATCTATGTTACCTGGCATGAAAGGATGGGGCTGATTGGGGATGTCCAGCTTCCTCTACCTTTTCTTTTTTTAAATACATATATTTATTTATTTTATTTTTGGCTGTGTTGGGTCTGTTGTTGCGTGCCGGCTTTCTCTAGTTGAGGTGAGCAGGGGCTACTCTTCGTTGCGGTGCACGGGCTTCTCATAGTGGTGGCTTGTCTTTGCTGTGGAGCACAGGCTCTAGGCACACAGGCTTCAATAGTTGCGGCATGCGGGGGCTCAGTAGTTGTGGTTCGCGAGCTCTAGAGCGCAGGCTCAGTAGTTGTGGCTCACAGGCTTAGTTGCTCCACGGCATGTGGGATCTTCCCGGACCAGGGCTCGAACCCGTGTCCCCTGCATTGGCAGGTGGATTCTTTGCCACTGTGCCACCAGGGAAGTCCCTACCTTTTCTCCTTAAGAATATTAGCATAGGTGATGGGCAGGTTAAATAAGTTCCAGTGTTACTGAAACAAAGAGAACTGGACAGAGGGAACTGGGGAATAACAGAAATAGGAGAACATGGTGATAGCAAATTCTAGGCTCCACACTAGAAAAGAGAACCCAAACAAGCCAAAAAGTAAGAGAGCACAGGGATGTCCAGCGGGGCAAGGGACTGAACTGAGCTATGTCATAGAACAAATGAGCATAAAAGAAGCAAACTATTTCTCCTGGTTCCCAATCTGAGATCCATCTGAGGATATCAACTGAAGTTTGTCTTCAAAGAGACACCAGATGTTGGAATCAGGTCAAAGTATTTCTCAAATGTAAATTTTTACAGAGACTTTCTTACCATGCTGATCATTTTGATTTATTTTCTTCCAGTATATTTCCAAATAAGTTCAAAATGATCTCCTTCTCCCCCAACTTCCACAACCAATTTTTAGCAATGCCACTTACTAAATATATAGTACAAAGTTTGAGAACCTCTGGCCTTTGGCCTAATTTTATCTGATTTATTGTTGGAGACACTGCTCTCGTAGCCCAAAAAATAACCAGCCTTACAATGGGATTCTCTGATGAGCACATTTCTATGGTTGAGAACTTTTTCCCCTTAAATCTTAGGAGAGTGGCAGGCAAGAAGCTATCTATAACTGACAGCTGAGCTCTCTCCTCCCTTTGGAATTTCTCCTGAGAAGTCAGTCTCCAAAAACCAGATACTGCAATGGCAGCTAGCTTGGACATCCACTTTGTAACGTTTCCATTTCAATTTTCCCACCTTATCCACCAGGTCTACAATTAAAATGATTTTAGTGCTTAGAGTTGTGAACAATAGTGAATCAGCATTTCAAAGAGAATTGGTAACAGGTGATGGTGGTATAAATGCCACATTCTAGAGGTCCCACATTCATTTTAAAAACAAATCTAAATGCTTTTTTCAAAACCCCTACACTCTCAGTCTGTCGTCCCCTTTGTTTATTCATGTTTCTCCTCCCCTTCCTCTCTCTTCCTGCCTAGCTATCTCCTTCACCTGTTCTCCCACCTTATTACTGTCTTTCTGTCTTATTCCTCTTACCCCTTGTTTATCTGTCTTGGCCCTCTGCATCTTCCTGTTCCTTCTCCATCTGATTCCATTTTTTTTACTCTGTACTGTCTCCCGCTTACCCACAACACATACTTCTCTCCTCTATTTCACCATCTTTCCCACTTCTGGCTCCTTAGTTGACTACGCTATAGAACAAAACCATTGTCAGATATTTATAATTATTAAATAAGATATTTTGTTAATTTTAAAAGCAGATAAGTTCTGAAAATGCTATATTTTTTTCCTCCAAGGAGAAAAAATTTTCTTGCTCATGGTTAGCAATCCTTACATGCTAACTATAATAATTATTTTTCTTATAACTTCCTGTGTTGGCCCCAGATTACTTTTTTCTTGTAGTTCGGTGACCCTCAATAGAAAAATGGTTCTCTGTTCTTCAGTAATCCTGACAACAGCAGCTGACATCAATGTAGAAAGAAAAGCAAGCTAAAAACAGTAGTTGAGTGTATGCATCCTGAATTGCATATTCAGTTGCAAAATCATCATCATCATTATTATTATAATTGCAGAGGGGAGGCATTTAAATAATTGTTCAAAGTGTCTTCTTGAGGAAGTAACTATATCAGGGCCAGCTGTCACAAACCAACCTACAATAATAATCCTGTATGTGCATCTTCAGTATTCATGGCAACTGTTCAATAACAAATTTAAGCATTCATCTAATGTCCTTAAACAACCTAGAAAATAACAAACAAACCTTGATCAGACCCAGTGTCTCACTTGGTAGAGACCTGTGTTGTTTTTTTTTTTTTGCGGTACTTGGGCCTCTCACTGTTGTGGCCCCTCCCGTTGCGGAGCACAGGCTTCGTACGCGCAGGCTCAGCGGCCATGGCTCACGGGCCCAGCCGCTCCGCGGCATGTGGGATCTTCCCGGACCGGGGCACGAACCTGTGTCCCCTGCATCGGCAGGTGGACTCTCAACCACTGCGCCACCAGGGAAGCCCCGGTAGTGACCTGTGTTTTTAAGCAGTGTCCCAGAACAACCTTAGAGTCATAAACCACACACACAAAAAATTGCACCATCAATTCAATGGCAAACTGGGGGGATGGGCCCAGCATCCACCTGCTATGTTACGGCAATAAATCTAGGCACACAAGTAGAGTGGAAATCAGATAGGTACATCAGCAGAGAAATATCCACAAAGGTAGACATGTTTTATTGACTTTAAATTTGTAAATAAATGGGAACTGTGAGAAAAGAGGGACGGTTTTATTTTTAGTTTACTTGTGAAATCACCCAGAAGTATTTGAGATTTTTCTCTTCCCAAGATACAGCTATGAAATGACTAATAGGAATTAAGTGAGCCTGCACCAGGAACTGAATGTGCCACTTCACTGGGAACAGAAAATGTTCCCCTGATAGAGGCTGTCCTCTCAGATTAGTACCTGGGGTGTTTTAAAAAGAGACTCAGCCAGACGTGAATGTGGAGCATTTATAAAGAGCAAGAATCATCCAAATGCCTTTGCAAATTTTCCCCATATCTAGTACTTTAGAGTCATGTTTATATCTTAACTTCTACGTTCCTGAAAAAACTCAGGCGAGAGGGAGAAAAAATTTCCTGTCACATTGTTTTTTTCTTGCTGGCTACGGTGGCTTTCCAACAGGAGTCTTGCTAATGGCTTGGCCTGAGCAATTTTAGAAAAGTGAATGACCCAAGACTGCCTAAGAAAGTTGCTAACTGCTCTGATCCAGCCTAACTAGGTTCTAAAATTCATATACCTAGTTGCAGTGGCTCAATACTATTTGCATATTTGCATCCCCAGCTAAAATCAACTTGCCTATACACGGCCTCATCCTGTTTCAGTAATTTAAATATTTTCTACAGAAGTATCAGAAGGCGCACTGATTGACATTTTAAAGGTTGTTTCAAGGCACAATCTGTGTATAGTTTTTTAATTGTAAAAGTAAAACACCACCATAATGAAAATAAATTCGAACTTCAAAAAGGCTTAAAATGGAAAGAAAAATCTTTCCACTTTTATCCCAACGTAAAAACTGTTAACTATTTCTTGTGTATTTTTTCCACATAGGCATATATAATATATATATACACCATTTTTCCACAAAGCAGATCATATAATAAACAGTGTCCTATTGTGAGATAATATAAAATAAATACATTGAACTGTGCCACAGTTCCAGCACAGAGCTCCTAAAACCCTTGTAAAGCCTAAGTGATAAGAACACTGGGAGCATCTTTTGTTCTAATATTTGGTCTTTGACCCTGCTTCCTGACACAGAGTGCCTAAATCTCTTTGAATTTTCTGGGGGTTTGTAGCCTCTTTTGTTCTAGTGAGGTGAGCTATTGGATGGCTCCTGGATGAGGGCTGGCCCCAGAAAGACCAAGCCAGGATTAGAAGCTTAGAATTTTCAGCCCCACCACCCATTCTCCAGAGAGGGAAAAAGGAATAGCAGCAGTATTAATAATTGATCATGTCTATGTGATGAAGCCTCTATAAAAATCCCAGGGGCTTCCCTGATTGCACAGTGGTTAAGAATCCGCCTGCCAATGTAGGGGACATGGGTTCGAGCCCTGGTCTGGGAAGATCCCACATGCCGCGGAGCAACTAAGCCCATGGGCCACAACTACTGAAGCCTGCACTCTAGAGCCCACGTACCACAACTACTGAGCCCACGTGCCACAGTTACTGAAGCCTGTGTGCCTAGAGCCTGTGCTCTGCAACAAGAGAAGCCACCACAATCAGAAGCCCGCTCACTGCAACAAAGAGTAGCCCCTGCTTGCCACAACTAGAGAAACCCCACGCACAGCAGCAAAGCCCCAACGCAGCAAAAAATAAAAATAAATAAATAAATAACTTAAAAAAAAAAAAATCCCAAATAGCAGAATAACTGAGGCAGAAGAACGGATAAGTGACCTGGAAGATAAAATAGTGGAAATTACTGCAGAGCAGAATAAAGAAAAAAGAATGAAAAGAACTGAGGACAGTCTCAGAGACCTCTGGGACAACATTAAACGCACCAACATTCGAATTATAGGGGTTCCAGAAGAAGAAGATAAAAAGAAAGGGACTGAGAAAATATTTGAAGAGATTATAGTTGAAAACTTCCCTAATATGGGAAAGGAAATAGTTAATCAAGTCCAGGAAGCACAGAGAGTCCCATACAGGATAAATACAAGGAGAAGTACGCCAAGACACATATTAATCAAACTGTCAAAAATTAAATACAAAGAAAGCATATTAAAAGCAGCAAGGGAAAAACAACAAATAACACGTAAGGGAATCCCCATAAGGAAAATAGCTGATCTCTCAGCAGAAACCCTACAAGCCAGAAGGGAGTGGCAGGACATACTGAAAGTGATGAAGGAGAAAAACCTGCAGCCAAGACTACTCTACGCAGCAAGGATCTCATTCAGATTTGATGGAGAAATTAAAACCTTTACAGACAAGCAAAAGCTGAGAGAGTTCAGCACCACCAAACCAGCTTTACAACAAATGCTAAAGGAACTTCTCAAGGCAAGAAACACAAGAGAAGGAAAAGACTTACAATAACGAACCCAAAACAACTTAGAAAATGGGAATAGGAACATACATATTGATAATTACCTTAAATGTAAATGGACTAAATGCTCCCACCAAAAGACACAGATTGGCTGAATGGATACAAAAACAAGACCCTTATATATGCTGTCTACAAGAGACCCACTTCAGACCTAGAGACACATACAGACTGAAAGTAAGGGGATGGAAAAAGATATTCCATGCAAATGGAAACCAAAAGAAAGCCGGAGTAGCAATTCTCATATCAGACAAAATAGACTTTAAAATAAGGACTATTAAAAGAGACAAAAAAGGACACTACATAATGATCAAGGGATCAATCCAAGAAGAAGATATAACAGTTGTAAATATTTATGCACCCAACGTAGGAGCACCTCAATACATAAGGCAAATACTAACAGCCATAAAAGGGGAAATCGACAGTAACACATTCATAGTAGGGGACTTAAACACCCCACTTTCACCCATGGACAGATCATCCAAAATGAAAATAAATAAGGAAACGCAAGCTTTAAATGATACATTAAACAAGATGGACATAATTGATATTTATAGGACACTCCATCCAAAAACAACAGAATACACATTTTTCTCAAGTGCTCATGGAACATTCTCCAGGATAGATCATATCTTGGGTCACAAATCAAGCCTTGGTAAATTTAAGAAAATTGAAATTGTATCAAGTATCTTTTCTGACCACAACGCCATGAGACTAGATATCAATTACAGGAAAAGATCTGTAAAAAATACAAACACATGGAGGCTAAACAATACACTACTTAATAATGAAGTGATCACTGAAGAAATCAAAGAGGAAATAAAAAAATACCTAGAAACAAATGACAATGGAGACACAATGACCCAAAACCTATGGGATGCAGCAAAAGCAGTTCTAAGGGGAAAGTTTATAGCAATACAAGCCCACCTTAAGAAGCAGGAAACATCTCAAATAAACAACCTAACCTTGCACCTCAAGCAATTAGAGAAAGAAGAACAAAAAACCCCAAAGTTAGCAGAAGGAAAGAAATCATAAAAATCAGATCAGAAATAAATGAAAAAGAAATGAAGGAAACAATAGCAAAGATCAATAAAACTAAAAGCTGGTTCTTTGAGAAGATAAACAAAATAGATAAACCACTAGCCAGACTCATCAAGAAAAAAAGGGAGAAGACTCAAATCAATAGAATTAGAAATGAAAAAGGAGAGGTAACAACTGACACTGCAGAAATAAAAAAGATCATGAGAGATTACTACAAGCAACTCTATGCCAATAAAATGGACAATCTGGATGAAATCAAGAAAACACTCCCATTTACCATTGCAACAAAAAGAATAAAATATCTAGGAATAAACCTACCTAAGGAGACAAAAGACCTGTATGCAGAAAATTATAAGACACTGATGAAAGAAATTAAAGATGATACAAATAGATGGAGAGATATACCATGTTCTTGGATTGGAAGAATTGACATTGTGAAAATGACTCTACTACCCAAAGCAATCTATAGATTCAATGCAATCCCTATCAAACTACCACTGGCATTTTTCACAGAACTAGAACAAAAAATTTCACAATTTCTATGGAAACACAAAAGACTCCGAATAGCCAAAGCAATCCTGAGAACGAAAAAAGGAGCGGGAAGAATCAGGCTCCCTGACTTCAGACTATACTACAAAGCTACAGTAATCAAGACAGTATGGTACTGGCACAAAAACAGAAAGATAGATCAATGGAACAGGATAGAAAGCCCAGAGATAAACCCACGCACATATGGACACCTTATCTTTGATAAAGGTGGCAGGAATGTACAGTGGAGAAAGGACAGCCTCTTCAATAAGTGGTGCTGGGAAAACTGGACAGGTACATGTAAAAGTATGAGATTAGATCACTCCCTAACACCATACACAAAAATAAGCTCAAAATGGATTAAAGACCTAAATGTAAGGCCAGAAACTATCAAACTCTTAGAGGAAAACATAGGCAGAACACTCTATGACATAAATCACAGCAAGATCCTTTCTGACCCACCTCCTAGAGTAATGGAAATAAAAACAAAAATAAACAAATGGGACCTAATGAAACTTCAAAGCTTTTGCACAGCAAAGGAAACCATAAACAAGACCAAAAGACAACCCTCAGAATGGGAGAAAATATTTGCAAATGAAGCAACCGACAAAGGATTAATCTCCAAAATTTACAAGCAGCTCATCCAGCTCAATAACAAAAAAACAAACAACCCAATCCAAAAATGGGCAGAAGACCTAAATAGACATTTCTCCAAAGAAGATATACAGACTGCCAACAAACACATGAAAGAATGCTCAACATCATTAATCATTAGAGAAATGCAAATCAAAATTACAATGAGATATCATCTCACACCAGTCAGAATGGCTATCATCAAAAAATCTAGAAACAATAAATGTTGGAGAGGGTGTGGAGAAAAGGGAACACTCTTGCACTGCTGGTGGGAATGTGAATTGGTTCAGCCACTATGGAGAACAGTATGGAGGTTCCTTAAAAAACTACAAATAGAACTACCATATGACCCAGCAATCCCACTACTGGGCATATACCCTGAGAAAAACAAAATTCAAAAGGGGTCATGTACCAAAATGTTCATTGCAGCTCTATTTACAATAGCCCGGAGATGGAAACAACCTAAGTGCCCATCATCGGATGAATGGATAAAGAAGGTGTGGCACATATATACAATGGAATATTACTCAGCCATAAAAAGAAACGAAATTGAGCTATTTGTAATGAGGTGGATAGACCTAGAGTCTGTCATACAGAGTGAAGTAAGTCAGAAAGAAAAAGACAAATACCGTATGCTAACACATATATATGGAATTTAAGAAAAAAAAATGTCATGAAGAACCTAGGGGTAAGGCAGGAATACAGACGCAGACCTACTAGAGAACGGACTTGAGGATATGGGGAGGGGGAAGGGTGAGCTGTGACAGGGCGAGAGAGAGTCATGGACATATACACACTAACAAACGTAGTAAGGTAGATAGCTAGTGGGAAGCAGCTGCATGGCACAGGGATATTGGCTCAGTGCTTTGTGACAGCCTGGAGGGGTGGGATAGGGAGGGTGGGAGGGAGGGAGACGCAAGAGGGAAGACATGGGAACATATGTATATGTATAACTGATTCACTTTGTTATAAAGCAGAAACTAACACACCATTGTAAAGCAATTATACCCCAATAAAGATGTTAAAAAAAAAAAATCCCAATAGTATGGGGTTCGGAGAGCTTCCAGATAGGTGAACACAACCACGTAATTGGAGGGTGAAGCACTCCTGCCCTCGGACCCTCCCAGACTTTGCCCTGTGTATCTCTTCTTCTGGCTGTTCATCCGTATCCTTTACATTGCAATTTATCAGGTAATAAACTGATAAACTAAGTGTTTCTCTGAGTTCTGTGAGCTGTTTTAGCAAACAATTCAATCCAAGGGGTAGGAAGTCATGGGACCTTCCAGTTTGTAGCCAAGTCAGACAGAAGTTGTGGGTGAGCTGGGAACCTACTGCTTGAGACTGGCATCTGAAGTGGGGGGGGGCAATCTTGTGGGACTGAGCCCTTAACCTGTGGGATAGTGTCCAGGTAGATAGTGTCAAGATTGAATTAAATTGTAGGACACCCAGCTGATGTCACAGAGAATTGCTTGGTTTGGGGAAAAGTCCCATATCTGGTGTCAGAAATGGTGTAAGTGTGGTAGTGTGAGAGTGAAGGAGAGACACACAGGAGGAAGAGTGAGTTTTTCCTAAACACCTATACCTTGCTTTATTCATTTAATAATATATCAGAAATATTTCCATGTCAGCATATATAGATCTTCCAAGATCTTTTAATCATTGGATGTGCCATAATTTATTTAACCATTGCCCCATTGATGAACATTTAAATCATTTCCACTTTTTATTATAAACTGTTTCCATGAACATCTTTATATGTGTCATTGGGAATTTGTATGGCTCTATCTTAGGATAAATTCCTATAAATGAAATTGCTGGGTCAACATATATATATATACATTTAAAAATCAGGTTAGATGTTGCCAAATTGTAATCTCCAAATAGTTGTTCCATGTCTGTCAACAGTATAAGTTCACTTATACCCTTGTCAAAACTGAGTTTTATCAAACTTTCAACCTTTTGTCAATCTGATAGATAAAAATGGTATCACATTGTTAGGATTTGCATTTTTCTAAGCACTAATGAAGTTGTATTTTTTTCCAAGTAGTTCTTGCCATTCTTATTTTCTTTATGAAATATCTGTTCATATTCTTTGCCCTTTTTCTGTTTATATTTTTCCTTGTAAAACTGTAAGATCTCTTTATATAATAAACACTTTTTCTGTTGGGTTACAACTAATTTTTTTCTTCTGTGCCATTTGTCTTTTGGCTCAATTTATGGTATTTTCTTGTTGTTGTTGTCATATTTGTTTTTACCATTAAAAAATTTTAAGTGTTTTACACTAAAGCATTTATCAGCATTTTCCTTTTTGGTTTCTGAGTTTTGTCTATGTTTTAAATTTTAGCTTTCTTACAAGATTGGTCTCTTTACAGTTGCCTAAACTTTAATGCAGCAGGGCATGATTTGAATTTCACTACATCATAGGTACAGGTTCAAAAATTTAGATTTTACTTTGGAAAAACTTACAAAGTCAAGGTCTTTAAGAGAAGGGAGGGCTGAGAGACCCCTTCCTCTTAGTGTCCCTGGCTGACCTGTTGGCCTTACAGAATGGTTTTCTAGAGAAGGGAATTCTGCCCCTCTTTTGGTCTCCTTCTAGTATACAGCAAGTTTGAGAGTAGCCTTAACAGTGAAAGGAATAACCAGACTGTCTTGGCACCAGGCAGCCTGGATTTTGGTGCCAGCTCTTTACCAAAGTTGTCTGGGAAACACACACAAGCTGCCTACCACCTAGACTTTTGGTCCCATGGGATGTTACACAAGAGAAAGGAAGCCAGTGGTCCCATGAGAAGCTGAGCTTGTGTACAGTTCCTCAGGCTAGGAGAAGCCCCTTCCTCAGCTTCAACCCCTCATACCCTGGTTTGAGCTAACTTATTGTCCAGGCAACACAGAATGAGCATCCAGATTCATTTAGAACAAGCCTGCTCTTTGTATCATATTAAGTCAGTAAAGAGTCAGGCAGTGGAGGTGAGACTAACACTTTTCACCCTCAACGTTTTATTTAGAAAAATTTCAAACCTACAAAGCTTAAAAGAATGATACAATAAATGCCCCTATACTCTTCAACTAGATTCACAAATTGTTAACATTTTGTCACCTTTGCTTTATCTCTTTCTATAAAAATACATTTTTATCCATTGAAGAATTTGAAAGTAAGTTCAATACTTTATGAAGTTTCACTCAGATTAAGCGTACATCTCCTAAGGATAAAGGCATCCTCCTACATAACTGCAATACTATTTTTAGATCTGGGAAAATTAATGATTCAATATATTTAATTCCACATTCAAATTCTTATAATCATCCAAAATGTCTTTTATAAACATCTTGTTTTGTTTGATCCAAGATCTTAACAAGGTCCATACATTGCATTTGATTCTGTCTCTCAAGTCCAGTGCCCCAAGGTGGACATTTAGCAATGCCTGGAGATACTTTTGATTGTCAACTATGAGTGCTACCGGCATCAAGTGGACAGAGGCCAGGGATGCTACTAAACATCCTAAAATACACAGGACAACCCCCCACAACAAAGAAGTATTTATTCCAAAATGTCAGTTAGTGCTGAGATTGAAAACCCTTGTTCTAATCTATCTAGAAGTCTCCTCACTTTTTTGTTGTTGTTTTTCATGATACTGACTTGTAGTATTCAGACCAGCTGTAACGTAGAATGTTCCACACTCTAGGTTTTTCTGATTCTTTCCTCATGATTAGTTTTCCATTTAAACATATTTAGCAAGGATATAACATAGATCATTTTAACAGTTAGTTATTACTGCATAGCAACCCACCCCCAAACTCAGTGGCATAGGTATTTCAGCTGATCTGGGCTAGGCTGGTTTCAGCTGATTTTGGTTACACTCATTCATGGATCTGCAGGCATTTGACAGATTGACTGGGGGCTGCTGGTCTAAGATGACCTTAGCTGGGGTGACTGGGCCTAGCCCCATTCATCTGTCACACTTAGCAGGCTAGCACTGGCCTGTTCTCACGGAAGAGGCAAGGGTCTGAAAGACAGTGGAAGTGTGCAAGTTCTTTTGAGGCTTAGAACTGGCACTCTATCACTTCAATGGCATTATGTTGGCCAAAGAAGGTAACAAAGCCAGCCTAGACTCAAGTGGTAGAGAAAGAAACTCGACCTCTTCATGGGAGTTGCTGCAAAGTCACATTGCAAGGGATGTGCCTGTTGCACTATCAAATTGATATTGTGTACCTCTAATTGCATGATATCAGGGGGTGTATACGTCAGGTTGTCCCACTGGTAGTGATGTTAAGTTTGATACTCGATTAAGTGGTAACTGACAGAGTTCTCCTTTGGACAGCTCTATTTTTCATATATGCAAGGTGATACTTTGGTGCACTGTGTCTATCCTGCTTGCCATTGTATTAGTTTCCTAGGGCTGCTGTAACACAGTACCCACAAATTGGCTAGCTTAAACCAACAGGAATTTATTCTCACAGTCTGGAGACTAGAAGTATGAAAACAATGTGTTGGTAGGCTCCCTCTGAAACCGTAGGGGAGAATTCTTCCTTGCCTCTTCCAGTTTCTGTCAGCCCAGACATTCCTTGGCTTGTAGCTGCAGCACTTCAATTCAGCCTCCATCGTCACATAGCATTCTCCATATGTATCTGTATCTTCACATGACTGTCTTCTTACAAGGACACCAGTCATATTGGATTAGGATCCCACCCTTCTGCAGTATGACCTCATCTTAACTAATTACATCTGCAATGAACCTATTTCCAAATAAGATCACATTCTGGGAGCCTGGGGGGGAGGCTCCATTTTTTGAGAAACATAATTCAACCAATGACACCCATCAACCCTTCACCAAAAGGTTTTATCATCCACTGATAGTCCTTGATTGAATCAGTTATTACACTGAGGATTGTACAACAGTGTTTCTCTTAAGCCTCATCATTTATTCAATGTTTATTAGCTGACATTTTTCTGTAATGAAGGTTTTGTTTTCCTTTTTCTCCCCTATCTCTTCTTTCCTCCCTCCCACTTTTTAAATCACTTTCAATGTGTGACTTTTTTTACAACCATCATTTTTATACAACCATACAAACAATATTTTGGTGATCGAATTGTCTCAAATTTGGCTAATTAGAGCCCATAAAGTCAACTCTTAACAAATAAAAGTACAGTAAGTATTTAAACTTGTATTAAAATTTAAATTCTTCTTTTTTAAAATGTGGCTACTCCCACTAATCTATCCCATAGGACCTACTTCTGATGTCCAAATAAATTGGGGCCCATATTTTTCTCCGTGGAGAGGCTATGTGATTGTTCTCCATGGGAAAATTCTCATCATCATCCCCAAAGTATAGCCATTTTTAAAAGCTGTCATTTATTGAGTGCCTTGCTTTACATATGTTATTTTCATTGTCATAATAACTGTGCCTTAGTAATGTTACTACATATTACAAATGAGAAATCTGAGGTTCAAAGTGAGATACTAGAAAGAGCATGGATTTTGCAAGCTCATAGTTTGAATGCTGGCTCTATCACCTATTAGGTATGTGATCTGGGGCCTCTGTAGGCCTTGGTTTGTTTATCTATACTATGGGGTTGATGATACTTTACTCACAGATTTGACCCAGCAGCTCATCTAACCTAGAGCAGGTGTTTATTAGTTCTCTTCTTTCCATATCCTGATGATGGGCCATGACTTCTAGGTCATGTTGGATAAATGACTGTGCCACAGAGTCCACCAGCAATTAATGAGGAGTTGATCAATTTTATTAATTCAGAATATGCTCATTACTTATTAGATAGCTTTACCTAAGTTCCAGCTAAAGTTTACCTTTAAATATCTTTGGGGAAAAAAAAAAACAATTTCTTAAATAATATTGTGGGAAGCAGATCATATCTATTCAACTTAAGAGAACAACTTTGGGGGAGATCTTTTGCATTTGCATAGGAATCTTATTTACAAATCAGTATCATTTACAAATCAATTTTCAAACTATGTAGGCTCAACTTTCTTTTTGAAAACAGTGCATTCATTCATTCCACAAATAGTATTGAGCATCTGCTATGGCCCATGCAATGGTCTAGGCATTTGGGATACATCAAAGAATAAAATAAATATTTCTGCCCTTGTTTACCTTCAATTTGGGGGAGATAGGTGAAAAACAAATAAATTTGAAAATTGTACAGAGTATTAAAAGTAGGTAAGTGCTAATGAGAAAAATAAAGCAGGGGTGTACAGGAGGGGATTGCTATGTTAAGTAGGGTTGTCATCATTTAAAAGGTGAGAGCTGAGCGAAGACTTGAAGGAGGTGAGGAAATTGGGCATGTGGCCATCTGGGAGAACAACAAACGCAAAGGTCCTGAGCAGGAGTGCGCTTGGCCTGCTGGAGGCACGGTAAGGAGGCCCGTGCGGCCAGAGTGCAGTGAATGAAAGGAAGTATTTTATGCAGCTAACACTTAGATAGCCCTTACTCGTAGCACTATGTTAAGCACTTAAAAATATTAACTGGGGCTTCCCTGGTGGCGCAGTGGTTGAGAGTCCGCCTGCCAATGCAGGGGACACGGGTTCGTGCCCCGGTCCGGGAAGATCCCACATGCCGCGGAGCGGCTGGGCCCATGAGCCATGGCCGCTGAGCCTGCGCGTCCGGAGCCTGTGCCCCGCAACGGGAGAGGCCACAACAGTGAGAGGCCCGCGTACCGCAAAAAAAAAAAAAAATTAACTAATCCTCAACAACTATGTGGGTACTGTTTTTTCTCTTTTCCAGATGAGGAAACTGAGGCACAGGAGGGTTAAATAACTGCCTCCAAATCACATAACTAGCAAATGATAGAGGTTGAACTGGAGCTCAGGTAGTCGGTCTCTAGAGACTTTTGGTACTCTTGAGTACCCAAGTATGCTATCCTGCCTCCTAGTTCCTAAGAGGTGAGGTCCAATAACTGGAGACTAGATCCTCAAGGTCATTAAAGGCCATTGAGGATTTGAATTTTTATTCTGAGTGATACAGATTTTGAACAAAAGAGTGACATGTCTGTTTTTGTCATTGTTCCAGGAATTTCCAAAGTAGTTACATACTTTAGGTATGTGTTACTCTGGGCATTTAATATGCCTATGTAAAGTCAAAAGGATTTCAATTTATGGGAAGAAAGAAATTTTGATATGTATAATTTAGAGATGATATCCCATCAAATATCATTTGTGTAAGAGTGATCTCTCCTGTTTTTAAAGTCTTACAGGAACCTCTTTATTGTATGGATCTAGCAATACTTATGTATTTGGCTGTGCTTTCTTGGGACACCAAGGCAAAATTTTGACCAAAAAGCTTTGTTTTTCTATTTTGAAGGGGAAAAAATTTATAGGAGCAAATGGTTATTTAAGATATGTCCTATCTACATACCAAAGGTGATGGGTTAGTGGTGCTGACTTCTTGGGACTTAATGGGTCAGCACCCTGTAGGGGGCCACCCACCTTCTCTGGGGTTTCATGACCTCAAGTGTGGAGTACTCTAGAGGCAACTGCCCCTGAGAGTAACTAAAGGACGCAGGCTTGAGCCACCCAACCTGCTCAAGATAGATTTAGGAGCAGCACATGGCAGAGTCAGCCTGGAGAAGAGAAAGCATTGGGAAGATTACACAGTCATCCAAGAATGATATTAATGATGGTAATTGCCATAATGTATTTAGCGTTTACTGTATGCCTAGCATCATGCCAAATGCTTTACAAACACGAGCTATATAGTATCATCATCCCCATGTTGTGAGTAAAGAAGCTAAGGCTTAAAGAGATTAAGTAAATTGCCTAAAATCATATACAGCTGTGACTTAAGCTCAGCTCTGCCTGTCTCCAAAGCCCATGTTCATACTCATTTATTCTATGCTGTGTAAGAGTGTAATTCTCTATGGTTATTCCTTCTGTAACCCTCAGAACACTGTCTTCCTGGAGGTGGTTCTGTCTCAGCCACTACTGCAGCTGACTTGCTTTGTTTGGGCACATGTAGTCCTGCTACCTGGGGCTGGAGGTTATCTACCACTTTCCCAGCCTGGCCTTCCCCCTGATTGCCACTGAGCAGCTAGGCTCATCAGCCACACTCCATGAATTTCTGGCTTCTCTCTCTACTCCCCAACTAGGACTAAAGGCCATACCATAGAGCCTTGGCTGTGGCTTGCTAAGAAACTAACAATGGGAACATATGATGACATAATGTAGAAGTATGAGGAAAGAAACTACTGGTGTGATAGATTTTGATCAGTGGGAAATAGGAGATGGGAGAGAACCATGAAGGTAGATTACTTTTCCTTTCTCCTTCCCAAGAACTTACCTGAGCATGTTTTCACCATGCAGCATGTCTGGAGATATTCTGCGTGCACATGCAGGTGTACCTACTGTCTCTGTAGGCTGTTCAAACATCACCTTACGTTGCTTCACCTCTTTCTCGGTCTCTCTTCCCTATTTCTCTCACTCTTACTGCCCTGGGATTACATCTCCTAAATAAAATATTAGCCTTAATTCTCGGTTTGAGTTCTATTTTTCTAGAAAACATAGGCTAAGACAGGGGTCCCTAACCCCACCCCTCCCACCCCGGGCCACACAGCAGGAGGTGAGCGGCAGGCAGGTGAGTGAGGGAAGCTTCATCTGCCGCCCCCCATCACTCTCATTATCGCCTGAACCACCATCACCACCACCCCCTTCCGTGGAAAAGCTGTCTTCCATGAAACCGGTCCCTGGTGCCAAAAAGGTTGGGGACCACTCGGCTAAGATATTCAGACCCAATTTCTCTCAATGGAACCACCACTGCCTACATTCCCTTGGCTCAGAGCCAAGCTTCCAAAAATGTATTCCAAAAGATAATAGCTGGTAATAATATTGTCAGTCTTATTAGTATGCCTGATAGAATTCATGTATTCCTCCAAAAAGGTGTCATTTATTTGGAAGAAAATAAAAAATAATTAAAAGGATCCTTGGTGGTAAAAAGATTCTAAACCAGTAGCTCAAAACTAGCCTCAATCCTAAATCCACTTATGCTCTGAGGTTCTCACAACTAGCTTTCCCTTCCTTTCTAGTCTTGCCCTGGATTGGGTCCCCATTATCCTCTCTTAGACTATTATAACACCTTCCTAATTTGTCTTTCTGTTTCCACATTTTCCTACTTCTGATCCAATCTGAATACCACTGCCATCAGTTAAATAGCCCTAAAAGCTGATTTTATCTTGCTTTTCCATGTTCAGAAACCTTCAGTAACTTCTCACTGCCCATAAAATAATGTCAAAGTTCCTTCTAAAACAAATCTTCACTCAAGGCCCTCCACAAACTGTCGTGACCTACATTTCCAGCTTTAATACCAATGTTAGTGTTTCTCTATTTGAATTATACCACCAGCTATTCTGGGCTGCTTGCTTTTCCCAAACATGTGTTTTGCTTTTCTGAGACCGCCATGCCTCTGCAATTGAACTGGACAACAGAAGTACTTGTGGGTTTTGATAAACCCTCTGGGAAGTATCAGAATGCTTGCCACACCCATAAGCACTTCCCAGGAATTTCTAATTGACAGGACACCAAATTATGTATCAACTTATTCTGCCATTCCAAACAAAACCATTTAGTCCAGGAGCAGGCACCTACCCTAGGGCAATAAACTTATGCTCATATGATGACTTGTCAAAGGAAGCTCTGCCTAACTGCCTGTACTTGATGGTGAGCAGCCAAACCAGTCAGGCCCTTTGGAGGGGTTGAATATGAAATACAAAAAGATAGTCAGGAGTTAGCAATGGGGAGAAAACTAAAAGATCCACAGAGGGAAGAAAGCTGACATCACATAGCAGAAACCATGAAGCAATAGAAGCTGTGAGATAGAGAAAAGAACAGAAAATACTTAGTAGGAAGGGCAACAGAAGCAGAGTCACAATAACAGCAGATAATTAGAGTACAAAGCAACAGATACTTACTGCCAAGAGCCCGCAAGATAACCCAGCTGCTATGGCTATATTGTGTGCTGAATCACCTTCCAGTCCCCACTGGTCATTACTTAAACTTAGAGGCAACCTGAGTCTATCTCTGTTCTGGAAATTAAATTTTTGCCTCTCAGTGTCTGTATCAGTAAAGATTGTGGCTGGAAACTGAAGGCACACTCAGCTGGGATTTTGAACATAATTTGATGAAGACACTATTTACAAGGATGTAGGCAGGGTTTCTGCAACTTAAAAGTATCGAGGCACCCAAGGACTAGCAAGAATGGAAGCCAGGGCTGAAGAGACAAAGCACGGAAATGGTGTTATGGGAGTCCCGAAGGAGCTCGAGCTGTGAAAGGGCATAGCTACTGCCAGAACCCGGCGCTAAAGCAGAAAACTAAGAAGAAATACCCCCAAACTTTTTTTTCTCCTGCCCTCTGATACTTGCTGATACCTCCCATTGGCCAAACCCAACAGTAAGCCAGAGGGCAGTGGGCCCAGGTGAGTCATCTGTGGATAACAGCCTCACGGGGCACAGAGCAGGGCAGAGGAGGATAGGAGGCTGTCGCGGACTACCTAGTGGCACCTCAAAAAAAAAAAAAAAAACAATGTCCACAGGCTACTGCCTGGAACCTGAGAAAATTATATTATACGGCAAAAGATGTGATTAAGTTCAGCATCTTGAGTGGAGGAGCGTATCCTAGTTTATGTGGGTGGGCCCTAAATTCAATCACATATATCCTAATAAAAGAGAAGCAGGGGAGTTCTGAGAGAGAAGAGGAGAAAGCAGTGTGTCCATAGAATCAGGATTGGAGTGAAGTGGCCACAAGCCAGGGAAGCCTGGAGCCATCAGAAGCTGGAAGAGACAAGGAACAGATTTCACCCCTAGCGCCTTCGGAGGGATCCTGGCCCTGCCAAAACCTTGATTTCAGACTTCTGGCCTCCAGAACTTTGAGAAAATAAAATTTTGTTGTTTTAAGCCACCCAGTTTCGTAATTTGTTACAGCAGTCACAGGAAACAAATACAGGAGCCAAATGGAGAATAACCAGCACAAAATCTATTCATCTCAAGTGCCATGTTGACCACAATGATATCCCTGATCACCTTGGCTGAAAATTCTTTTGCCTACCTTCTGTATTCCCTATGGTACTTCTTTTTGGACCACTCATATAGTTCAAATAAAATGATCCCAAGTTATAGTTACTTTCGCATACAAATATCTTTTCCTCCTAACCAGATTATAACATTCTCCTTTAGAACACGAAACTTGTCTTACACATCTTTGTATCCCATGAAAATCCTAGCACAGTACTTTGAACAGAGTGCACATTCTGTAATTGGTAAATGAGCAAGAAAGCCTCCATTTGTCCATCTGTAAATGGAAAATAACAATGTCCACTGACTTGCCTTTCAGAGATAATAATGGCAGTGTTCCCTGGAAACAATTTCTGTACCTGTAACAGAATGATATATCTGAAACACCCATTCCTGCTGGAGCAAATCCTTTAAAAAAAAAAAAGTTTGGTTTTAGTGTGTCCTCTGTTCCATGTGGAGCTAAAAAGGCTTGGAGTTTCACCCCAAGGAGGAAAAGGCAGGGGATAATTAAGAAGATATAAAAGCTCAGTATTGGTGTTTTCTCAGGAACTTTGATTCCTCCAGTAAATATTTATCGAAGGACTATTATGTTTGGGGCTTCCCTGGTGACGCAGTGTTAAGGGACACGGGTTCGAGGCCCAGTCCGGGAAGATCCCACATGCCGCGGAGCAACAAAGCCTGTGCGCCACAATTACTGAGCCTGCGCTCTAGAGCCCGCGTGCCACAACTACTGAAGCCTGCGCACCTAGAGCCCGTGCTCCGCAACAAGAGAAAGCCCGTGTGCAACAGCGAAGACACAACGCGGCCAAAAAAAAAAAGGACTATTATGTTAAAGTACAGTCCATAAATGCTGGGGAGACACACACACACACACAAGCACATAGAATAAGATGTAATTCCAAGTTAGTAGTTGTCACACAACATGATTAATGCTTTTTATAAAAACTTGATGCTATGGGACCAGAAGGAAGGGAATGATTAACTCTATTGATAGAAGGTTTCACCAAAAAACATCACATTCAAGCTGGTCTTTTAGGACTTTATCAGGCAGAGCAAAGTCAAGAGCATTTGGGGACCAGGAGAGGTAACTTTGCTTGAGCTGTTGCCAAGCAAACCACACCCTCAGTTCAGCCCTATTGTATCCACAAAGACCTATTTTTATTCATTATCCTCATAGCTACTTTTTTTTTTTTTTTTTGCGGTACGCGGGCCTCTCACCGTTGTGGCCTCTCCCGTTGCGGAGCACAGGCCACGGACGCGCAGGCTCAGCGGCCACAGCTCACGGGCCCAGCCGCTCCGCGGCATGTGGGATCCTCCCGGACCAGGGCACGAACCCGCGTCCCCCGCATCGGCAGGCAGACGCTCAACCACTGCGCCACCAGGGAAGCCCAGGGAAGCCCCTCATAGCTACTTTTTAAGAGAGGAAGAGAATGCCGAGTACTTCCCTATTTTGCACCTAGATATTTTTTGTAATAATTTAATTTTTGGCTTCGTCGGGTCTTCGTTGTTGTGCGCCAGCTTTTCTCTCTAGTTGCCATGAGCGGGGGCTACTGTTGGTTGTGGTGCGCGGTGCGCAGGCTTCTCATTGCAGCGGCTTCTCTTGTTGCAGAGCACGGGCTCTAGGTGCGTGGGCTTCAGTAGTTGCAGCACATGGGCTCAGTAGTTGTGGCTCATAGGCTCTAGAGTACAGGCTCAGTAGTTGTGGTGCACGGGCTTAGTTGTTCCACGGCATGTGGGATCTTCCCAGACCAGGTGGGTTCTTAACCACTGCCACCACCAGGGAAGTCCCACAGCTAGATATTTTATATGTCACTGACAGGAGATTATCAGGAGGGAAAGCAGAGGTTGACTTCTGACAGGCCCAATAATGATGAGTCCAAGTAGCCATCCAATAATGAGTTAATGAAAACTCTTACCTTTACCTGAGCTTCTCCCTCATTTCTGAAAATTGAGGCAGGCCATGCTGTGAGAGTGTGTGATACCAGGGCATGAATAGCTCTGAGGAAAGCAGGTGAGGAATGAGAGCACTCCCTGGTCTTACTGCCCCAAACCAGGAGGCACTTCTTTATGGCAAAGCCCCCTTGAATGGGGATTATGGCTGAAGCCCTCTGTCCTCCCCTAGGCTGACATTCAGATGGCTCCTTGAGGAACAGCTCTGTCTGGGGCATGGCCCAACTTCTCTCCCAGCCCAGCCCTGCTGGGCCTCTGAGACCTCATCCTCACCCTGCAGCTTCCACTGGAAAATTAGGAAGCTGGGCAACCAGAAGTACACATCACTTGTCCTTGTTTCCTCAAGAAGCCCTTCACCTTCCAGACCTTGCCAGGAAGCTGGCGGCATTTTCATGAAGCAGTAATAACAAGAACAGAGCGTTCTAACCTGCTGGAGCCTGCTGGCTGGTCACTCTTTCCACTGCCTTTTGTTTTCATGCAGCATTCCCTCACTTGCTTCTCAGATTCCTCAGGGCTTTGAAAAAGCCACAAGTGCTCCATACAGTGACACCACCCAGCGGGCTGGCAGACGTCGCTGACACGCACCCTGCCCTAAGCAATGGCACGCAGGCAAGTCCCAACTACTGGCACCCAGCCATGCACCTAGGAAGAGGCATGACAGCTCCCAGAAAGCCAGCATTGTCCCCCATCAGCCCAGCTGGCAAAGGTGGGACTTTAGATTAAGTACCAGCCAGTGGACTGGTCAATCACATACCCCTGTTTGATTCAAAACACATCTGCAAGGTATGTTAGGCGGTTGGTACTTCTCTACCTATCTTCAAGGATCTAAATGCAGCCAACATAGATGTTACCAACAAAGTGCTAGGGCACTTTCACCATACCAACTCACATACCAGTGTATTAGATTGTGTATACATACATACGAGCTGATGATCTCAATGATATGAATTCATTCATAACCCCCATTCATTTGTGTTTCAGTATCACCTGTGGCCTGTTTCAAACCACACTCCAGAGCTACCCTAACAGGATCTATGAAAATAGGACCCAGATATGTATATTTTTTTAAAAACTTGACAGTGTTGGTTAGAATATAGGATGAGAGAAATTCTCACATATCATTGATGGGAGTAAAAAGTAGTTCAGCTACTGCGGAGAGTAGAGAGCAATCTAGTAAAGTTGAGAATGTGCACATTCTATTCCCTAACAATTTCTGTTCTAGATATATTCTCCAGCAGAACTCTCAAACATGCGCCCAAGGAAGCATACACCAGAATATTAATTACATCATGATTTGAAATAGCAAAGAACTAGACATATCAAATATCCATCCATAGAATAGATTCTAGAATATTTATGCTATTGGTCTATTGCAGTACTATATAGTATACTATTACTATATTATAGAATGGACTAGCTCTACAAGTGTCACATGGATAAATCTTAAAAACATGATGTTGAAAAAAAAAGTTTCAGAAAAATACGTACACTATTTATATACATGTTCAAACATCCAAAACATATTGTCTAGTAAAAATATAAAAGCATATGTGGGAAGGATTTCCACCATCTTCAAGAGATTGGTTATCTCTGAGGAAAGATGGGATGGAAGGGCTTTTTTTTGTAACTAAAATGTTTTACCAACAGTCCCCTACATATGAACGAGTTCCGTTTCAAGAGCGTGTTTGTAAGTCCAATTTGTTTGTAAACCCAACAAAG
This sequence comes from Globicephala melas, assembly GCF_963455315.2. Classification (NCBI taxonomy): domain Eukaryota; kingdom Metazoa; phylum Chordata; class Mammalia; order Artiodactyla; family Delphinidae; genus Globicephala; species Globicephala melas. Next base: position 21,150,341 of record NC_083322.1, read on the forward strand.
TTAGCCTAGGTACTCAACTAATACAATCGGCTATATAGTACTGTACTGTCATAGGTTTACCTTGAAAAGTACAGTAGTATAGTACAACAGCTGGCACACGGGCTGGCATCGAGTGAACAGGCAAGGAGACTTACTGACTGGAGGAGGGAGAGGAGGGGGGAGATGGCAGAGCTGAAGGATCGTCAGCAATAGGAGACGGAGGGCAAGCTGCAATTTCACTCACTCCTGATGTTGATGGCACAGGTTCTGGTTCCTTGCTGGATTCAATTCTTTCTACTCTCTTGAAAAGACAATCCAGTGATGTCTGGGTCGTAGCTCTTTTTTTCTCATCATAGATGACATGGTAGCACTGGATTGCATTCTGAACGGCTGCTTCAACCTTCTTGTCCCGTTCTACATTCCAGTCCTGTGCCTCAAAAATTAACATTGTCTCCTCAAATAAAGACCCTTGCCATTTCCTGCGCCATGAATCTCTTCAGTTCTTCAGTTACTTCTTCTTCCTCTTGTCTCTCTTCATCCTTTCTCTGGGCCTCCAATTTCTGACGCTTCTTAGCAGTACGAGCTACATCACTGCTGCTTTTACGCTTGCTCCCGGACATCCTGGGCTTGAAATAAAGATATTGTACTACTGTACACTATACAATACTGTACAGTAAAGTACACAGAAGCACAACCACTTGTAGAGGATGGACACACACGACAATGTACGCCAGACATGTGAACTAACTTACGTGATCGGACATGTGAATGCGTGATCGCGTCTTTGAAAGTTCGCAACTTGAAGGTTCGTATGTAGGGAACTTACTGTATTTATAGTTTAATTTAAGCAAATATGGCAAGTTGTTATAATTTATTAAATCTGGATAGTGCATATATGTTCCACTGGTAACTCAGAGGGTCATCCATAGCAGAAGGATCTCTTGAGATTTTTAGGGTTACTGAAATTAAAAGTTTGTTTATGGGAATGGCTCATTATCAGTGAGCCTTCAGATCCTTTCTACTCTGTTTTTTCCGGACCTCTCCAACTTTTAATTGTCTCTCTACTCCCTGCACTTTGCTAGAGCTCTAATTATTTGTAGTGTTCACTTGGTAATTCTGTACTTTCCTGTACGTTGCTGAAACAGGCTATTATTCACTCAGTAGTTTTATGTCTTATTTCTTGAATTAGGCTATAAGCTTCTTCAGAACAGGAACCATATCTTGTTCATTTTTGTATTTTCTATACTATCTAACACATAGAGTAAGCAGTAAAGCATCGTGATTAAGAAAATAAGATAAAACGAGTTCAGAAATGTGGCAGGATATAAGAGCAATATACAAAAATCAGTTGTATTTCTATACACTAGCAATGAAAATTCAGAAAATGAAATTCAAGGCAATGCTATCCAGATCCTATCGCTCTTTCTATCTTTCTTTTTTGCATAAATTGACAAGCTGATGCTACATTTTATATGGAAATGTAACCCAGAATAACCAAAACACTTTTGAAGAGGAAGAACAAATTTGGAAGATGCTCATTTCCTGATTTCATAATCTACAATGAAACTACAATAATCAAGGTCTAAGGCATAAGGATACATGTTTAGACCACTGGAATAGAATTGAGTGTCCAGAAGTAAACCCTCATGTATATGGTCAGTTGATTTTTTGACAAGGGACCCAAGACAATTCAATAGGGAAAGAGTAGTTTTTTCAATAAGTGGTGCTGAGACAACTGGCTATCCACATGCAAAAGAATGAAGTTGGGCTACACTTTACACCATACAAATAAATTAACTCAAAATGGATCATAGGCCTAAATTAAGAGCTAAACTACAAAACTCCTAGGAGAAAACATAGTAAATGTTTATGACCTTGGATATGGCAATGGTTTCTTAGATATGTTGCCAAAAGCAGATGTGACAAAAGAAAAACATAGATAAATTGAACTTTAAAAACTTTTGGGGCTTCCCTGGTGGCGCACTGGTTGAGAGTCCACCTGCCGATGCAGGGGACACGGGTTCGTGCCCCAGTCGGGGAATATCCCACATGTCGCGGAGCGGCTGGGCCCTTGGGCCGTGGCCGCTGAGCCTGCGCGTCCGGAGCCTGTGCTCTGCAACGGGAGAGGCCACAGCGGTGAGAGGCCCGCGTACCGCAAAAAAAAAAAAAAAAAAAATTTAAAAACTTTTGTGCTTCACAGGACGCCATCAAGAAAGTAAGAAGACTACCCACAGAATTGGAGAAAATCTTTGCAAATTGTATATTGACAAGGAACTTATATCCAGAATATATAAAAAGATATTACGACTCAATAATAAAAAGACAGCACAGTTAAATCATGGGCAAGGAATTTGAATAAACATTCCTCAAAAAAAATTGTACAAATTGCCAATATGCACAAGAAGAGATACTCAACATCACTAGTCATTAGGGAAATGCAAGTCAAAGCCACGATGAGATACCTCTTCATACCCACAAGGATGGCTATAATAAAAACAGACAATAACAGGTGTTGGTAAGGATATAGAGAAATTGGAACGCTCATATATTGTTGGTGGGCATGTAAAATGACGCATGTAAAACTTTGGAAAATAGTTTGTTAGTTTCTCAAAATTCTAAACATGGAATTACCATAATACTCATCAATTCCACTCCTAGGCATCTACTCAAGAGAAATGAAAACATACCTCCACACAAAAGCTTATAGATGAACATTCATAGCAGTATTATTTACAGTGGTTAAAAGTGAGACAACCCATGTCCATAAGTTGATGAATGGATAAACAAAATGTGGTATATCCATACAATGGAATATTTTCAGCCATGAAAAAGAATGAAGTACTGATGTACGCTACAACATGGATGAACCTTGAAAACATTATGCTAAGTGAAAGAAGCTGTTCATGAAAGACTATATATTGTAGATAAGGTCTTTAAAGAGGTTAAGTTAAAATGAGGTCTTTAAGGTGGGCCCTAATTCAACATACCCAGCGAGACACCAGGATCAGCCATGCCCAGAGAAAAGAACATCTGAGGACACAGCAAGAAGGCAGCCACATGCATGCTAAGGAGAGAGGCCTCAGAGAAACCAGACCTGCTGACACCTTGATCTTGGACTTTTAGCCTCCAGCACTGTGAGAAAATAAATTTCTGTTGTTTAAACCACCCAGTCTGTGGTATTTTGTTATGGCAGCCATAGCAAAATAATACAGTGGTTCTTTTGAGTGTGTAACAATGATGTGTTGTATAAGAAAGGCCTATGCTTTGAATTATTATATTTTGCAGGGTGGCATCTTCTGATCAATCATGTCATCAATTGCTAGAAATATGAGAACTCTCCAGAAGATCAAGTACCGTGTAGTAGTTACCATGCACAGGCCCCATAGAGCCCTGGCCTTGGAGAATGCCCTATTCACCAACCCAAAAGAAGGTAAACATTTAGAAGGTTCCTCCAGACCCACGGGATTTTCATAAATTGGTAGAGATTGATCCAGATGTGCTTAAAACCAGGGTAAATGTCATTTTAAATGATGTTAATTACTGAGAACTTTTAATAACATGGGGAAGTGATTATATTATAATATTAAGTTAAAAATTCTGCATGCAAATTTAACAAGTATAGATAAAATCACCTTATCTGTATAACGATATGCATAGAAGAAAGACTGAATAGAAATATAGCTAAAGTTAATATTAGTTTTTCTTTGTGATGAGATTTGGGGTTATTTTTGGTTTTTTCTTTATATCTCTCTGTATTTCTGAATTTTCCAAAGTGAGCATGTATTAGTTTTATAATCACAAGATATGCTTATATTTTAAAGATTAAAAATTGAGGTAGGGCTTCCCTGGTGGCGCAGTGGTTGAGAGTCCGCCTGCCGATGCAGGGGTCACGGGTTTGTGCCCTGGTCCGGGAAGATCCCAAATGCCGCAGAGCGGCTGGGCCCGTGAGCCATGGCTGCTGAGCCTGTGCGTCCGGAGCCTGTGCTCCGCAACGGGAGAGGCCACAACAGTGAGAGGCCCATGTACCACAAAAAAAAAAAGAAAAAAAAAAATTGAGGTAGAGGGTATATAACCCAATGCTAGGATTGAGAGTCATCTCCAGGAGATGTGGTTCTAGGACTCAGAGGTCAGATATGTTGGAACCCTGATGCCTACTTGTCCTCTTGGGATCTGGCCATAGTGTGTTGCCCTACCCCTAGAAATTCTGATTATGCTCCTGCAGTGCCTTCCTGTCTAGTTCAGGTCTCTGAACACTGATCCTCCCTCCCTTCAGACCTCTAACTCCTGACTCTGAACTTAGACTTTTCTTTCTGGATTTATGTGGCCACCCCTCTTTCTCTACTAATGACTCAACACAACCTCTCCCTCCCTCTCCCACACCTTTCTCCCAACCTTTTGTATTCTGAGGCTACCCACAGTACTGACAGCTGTGCCCTTCATGAGCAGGGTGGCTAAAAAGTAGCGGCACAAAATGAGAGGAGGGGGACAAGAGAAGGGAAATGCTGAGGGAGATGCTTCTGAGGTTTCCTTCTTTGTGGGCATTTGGCACTTCTGGCTTCTGTCTACTTCTCTTATTCCTCTGCCTTAGCGGAGGGGCTTAATCTGCTTTGAGAATTGAGAAGTACACAGGGCAGGCTCAGCTTAGCTCCTTCTTTCTTCCACTTAGGTATCACCTGCCCACAGTGAGGGTGTCACCTTGGTCTGCTCCTCTGGGAGCAGGGTCCCCTTCCTACTCCCACTCCTCCCAGCGTGAGAAGTCCTGTCCTGGTCAAATGTTACTTGTGACTGGGTGAACAAGTCAACCTAATTCTGAAACTCATTTAGTATTTAGTATCTCTCACAATAAACAGACTTTATCAGCAATCAACGTGGTATTTCGGTCTGCATCTGCTCACTCTTTTGTTTCATTTCACATCTTGACCAGAAACCAGGATAGGGATTGAGGAAAAGAATAGGAACTTCTCAGAGACCTGAAAAGGAAATAACACTTGTTAAGAGCCAACTGTGTGCCCAGCACCAAGACAGAAGCTTTATGTATGTTCATTCATTTAATCCCTACAACCACCTTCATAGTTTGCATTATTTTCCCATTTCACATAAAAGGAAACTGAGGCTCAGAGATGTTAAGAACTTGCCCAAAGTCTCACAGTTAGACAGTGGCTGATGTCTCTTTGACTTCAAAGCCCAAGCACTTTCCACTGCATTAGACGTTGTCTTTGGGAGCCACCAAGGCACTCCTCAGGGACTGAGGCAGCAGTCTCATCTTTGTTAATACTTCATCCCAACCATCTGCGCTATCAACTGAGCAGCATGCAAGGGAGAAAACCAGGATACATCCAAAGGATGAGGAGTGAGGAGATTATAAAATGCTAGACAAAAAAACATCAAGAAATGTATTTTTCCCCAGATTTCTTGGGGACTTTTGGATAAATGACCTCCCCTGCCCCCCAACCTGTGCTCTGGCTTCCTCAGTTGTAAAATAATTCAATATTACCCAGTCCTCCTTAAGTCAGGCCACATGTCATGCTTTCCTGAGACTGGCCTCAGCACAGTTGTCCTTTTGCCCCCACTTGCTATTAAAAAGCAAATGTATGTCATATGGCTCTGGGTGGCACAAGGAGTAAAAATAATGATAATGAATAATGAATCAGCTTAACAATATATGAAAACCAGAGGTAATGAACTGATGAACAGAAAATGATATTAAAGTGCCAGCCGTAGGGGCTGACCTTTTAAAGAGACAAGCTGACGAAGATGTTTTGATGTGACCCCTGAAGGACAGTCAGCTGGCTGGCTAAACCAGAGTCACTGAGAGGGCCAACAACTCCCCAGATGCCTAGGGACCAGGAACATTTCCAGGAGCTCAAACCACTGCTACCTTCTTCTCCTCCTCCCCGCAAAAAGCTCAGAAAGTGCAAGGGCACCCTACAGGCCACTAAGCACATTCCCAATTGTCCTCTAGGGAAATCTGATGCTGAAAAATGGACCTTGTCCAAAATAGTGGTTCAAGCCAGATAAGGAATTACAGAGAAGACAACCTTCCATGGTAAATACCCTGCCTCCAAATCCCCAATGTCTTCATTAGGGAACTGAAAACACAGGCACACCAGCTGGTCTCAACTGCTTTGAAGCACTGTGGCACAGTGGAAAGAGCAATGCTGTAGGGCTGGCAATAAGAGACTAGCCTTCTAGTCCCCAGCTCTGCCCAATTTTAGCTGGGTGACCTTGGCAAAGGTACTTAACTTCTCTGGACCTCACTTTCCTCATTTGTTAAATGAGGTTTGACTAAACCATGATGTCTTCTGGTTCTGAAATCCTATCTTTCATCTTTGGATTCGCATCTTACATTTAAAGAAAATTAAAGCAGCTTCTTGGGTGTTGTGTTTCTCAGAGATCTTGCCTCTCACCTTTTAAATGTTCTTCATTGGCTTTCCTATCACAAGATTAAACCTGAATTCTTCAGCGTGACATTCAAGGTTCTTTGAGATCAACCCATGCCTATCTATTGTGCCACCCTCCTCTCACTCCCACCAATCATGTATTTTATACTCTGGCTATAATGGACTATTTGTACTCCCCCATAACACTTTTCCTGCAATTTCAAATACTTACTGAGTATGTACTCTGTGCTAGACCTTACATCAGTAAGCCTTTGCACATAATGTTCACTTTGCTTGAACTGCCTTATATTAATTAAGGTAGAGCTCACTCTTGTAACAAGCGAGTTATATAATATCAGTACATTAAAGCGCTAGAATGTTATTTCTTAGTCATATAACAGATCAGTCTGGCAAGCTGCCTTCCACCCAGGGTCCTTCTATTTTGCAGCTCTGCCATTCTCTAAGCTTTAGAGTCCTTTATTTCCAGAGCTAACAGCTGGGAAAGAGAAGGAAGAAAAGGCACACCTACTTCTTTTTTTTGGCTGCATTGGGTCTTCGTTGCTATGTGCAGGCTTTCTCTAGTTGCGGTGAGCGGGGTCTACTCTTCATTGCAGTGCACAGGCTTTTCATTGTGGTGGCTTCTCTTTTTGTGGAGCACGGGCTCTCAGTGCGTGAGCTTCAGTAGTTGTGGCTCGCGGGCTCTAGAGCGCAGGCTCAGTAGTTGTGGCGCACAGGCTTAGTTGTTTTGCAGCATGTGGGATCTTCCAGGACCAGGGCTCAAACCCATGCCCCCTGCATTGGCAGGCGGATTCTTAACCAGTGCACCACCAGGGAAGTCAAAGGCATACCTACTTCTTAACCTGGTCTAGAAATGATGTACATCACTTCTGCTCACATCCCATTAATGAGAACGGATCACCTAGTTCCACCTAGATGTATAGGGGATTGGAAATTGGTTGGGCCAATTCCCAGAAAAAGTTGATGCTATGGAAGGAGAGCATGAGTCTCTGATGGTCAACTAGCCATCTCATGCCCTTCCTTGATTTGTCTTCTTAGCAAAGTCTTATTCCCCTTAAACCTCAGTCCAAGTGCTACCTCCTTTGTGAAGTCTTCTCTGACCTATGTAGGAAGATCTAGGTCCTCCTCTTCCTATGCCTCACTGCACTTTTCCCATTTCCCCATTATGACAATTAACATAATGTACTCTGTGGTTTGCATGTCAGTCTGGACGATGAGCCTTGAGGGCAAGGATATTGTCTTTTCATTTTTTTTTTTTTTTTTTTTTTTTGCGGTACGCGGGCCTCTCACTGCTGTGGCCTCTCCCGTTGCGGAGCACAGGCTCCGGACGCGCAGGCTCAGCGGCCCTGGCTCACGGGCCCAGCCGCTCCGCGGCATGTGGGATCTTCCCGGACCGGGGCACGAACCCGCGTCCCCTGCAACGGCAGGAGGACTCTCAACCACTGCGCCACCAGGGAAGCCCGTCTTTTCATTTTTGTATTTGGAAATCTTAGCATAGTACCTGGTAAATAGTAGTTTTACAATAATATTTAATGAATTGATGAATATTATCAGTGAATGAATGACTGTTACCCTAAGGAAAATAAGCGGGTTTTTACAGAGGAACAAAGACTTCAGTTTTAAAAAAAAACAAACAAAAATTATTGGTGATTCAAGATTATCCATAATGCTAAAAGGAAAATAAGCTTTCCACACAAATGTTACAATTATAATTAATATTTTGCATTATTATTTACTTAGAGTCTGTCTCTTGCATAAGCTCCGTGAGAGTAGGGACCTTATACATATTGTTCTTTGCTCTGACTCCAGCATCTAGCACACTATCTGGCACACAGTAGGTACTCAGTAATTATTTCAGAAAGAATGAATGGATAAATAAATGAATGAAGACTGCACCCTTAATCCCATGAGCCATATAATAAGTGCATGTCTTACATTGCAAGAGGAAAGTGTCGATGGGGTGGTGAAAACTTACACTACAACTAGAAAAGCAGAACAGAATCAGGACTTTACCATCATTACCTTGTACAATCTATGTCATCATCCTCTTTATATAAAAAGATAGGGCTTCCCTGGTGGCGCAGTGGTTGAGAGTCCACCTGCCGATGCAGGGGACACGGGTTCGTGTCACGGTCTGGGAAGATCCCACATGCCGCAGAGCGGCTGGGCCCGTGAGCCATGGCCGCTGAGCCTGCGCGTCCGGAGCCTGTGCTCTGCAACGGGAGAGGCCACAACAGTGAGAGGTCCACATACCGCGCAAAAAAAAAATAACTAAAGATGAACAGGTCTTCCCTGGTGGCGCAGTGGTTAAGAATCCGCCTGCCAATGCAGGGGACACGGGTTCGAGCCCTGGTCCGGGAAGATCCCACATGCTGCGGAGCAACTAAGCCCGTGTGCCACAACTACTGAGCCTGTGCTCTAGAGCCTGCAAGCCACAACTACAGAAGCCCGTACACCTAGAGCCTGTGCTCCGCAACAAGAGAAGCCACTGCAATGGGAAGCCTGCGCACCACAACGAAGAGTAGCCCCCGCTCACTGCAACTAGAGAAAGCCCGCATGCAGCAACGAAGACCCAACACAGCCAAAACTAAAAATAAAATAAAATAAAATAAATAAATTTATTTTTTTTAAAAAAAGATGAACAAACATTATTGGAGGAAACTAAAATCTCAACGGCAATAGTTGCCTGTGAGTAAATGAGGAGAAATGGATGTCTCCAAAATGGTTGCACTATGAAATAGCCTTTGTAAATTGGTTAATGAGAGAAGCAGGAAGCAAGAGTGCAGACAATTACAGAGTCGTGACAACTGAAAAATACACTGATTGAGAAGAGACAAAAACATGTTTTTTATAGTTTTTGAAGAGGTATGGAGACACTTTTTCAAATGTTTATAACACATTTATTCTCCTCATAGGTCCCATGTGACAAAGTTTGGATTAGACATTACAAATGGCTTCCAATGGACTACTTGCCAGACTTTGTCATGGGAACCATCTGACGAGCAGAACAAAGTGCAAGTGCATAAGCAACTTCCAATGAGAACCTCTGTATGGGCTTGGCCCAGGTATCTTGAAACCCTGGGAAGACCTAAATATAAACAAGTAAGTTTGCAGTGTGGACTGATTTGTGGTGGTACCAAGGTTGATGCTGATCTTGACAGGTGGACTTTTTCTAGGAACTGACCAAGATGTTAATGGTAGGTATAGGCATTAAGTGACCTAAAAATAGGACGGTACACTTATTTTGCAGACCTTTGATGATATACAAGCATGGAACCATTGGCCTGCCCTGAGGAGCTGTCTGTCTCCCCTTGTGGCAGAAACTGCTATGAGCTCAGCACACAGCTAGACTAAACTTCCTAGCCTCTCTTGAAGTTGGGCAGATCCATGTGCCAGAGTTCTGGCTAATAGGATATGGATGGAAGTGATGGGTGCCAGTTCCAGGTCTGGTGCATGAAAAGCCTTCTGTGCAATACACGGCAGGCTCTTTCCCCACCCACTGGCTGAATGGAGAGGATTCTGAAAACCTAGAGGAAGCTAGAGCATATCTTGGAAGAAGACCGTGAAATACTGCATAGGATTGACCTCTACATTCCATACCTCCCCACCCCTCCCAATCTATATCGTACTATGACAAGAGCGATATATTTTTATTGGGCCAAACCATTATATTGAAGTCATTTGTTATAACAATTAGCCTATCTTGACTAACACAACCCTATTTCCCAACTTTTTTCCTGGTCACAAGTAGGAAGAGAGACTAGGGTGAATTTCGGGAGTCTCAGTCCACAGCTACAGAGGATCAAGACAAAAGAAGGTATCAGAGACAAAGCTCAGCATCAGGGAATATCACATTTAGTGGGATTCTGGAGTTAATTTTAAAACTTAGACATTCCCACAGAGCTGAAGCCATGCATGTGAGCCTCTGCTTATCTAACCAGTCCCTTCTGGACGTTTTCAAACTCTTGGGAGAACAGTGAATAACCATTTCCCGACCATAGTTAACATATGAACCCCCAATATAGTCTGTTTGATTTTATATGCTTAGGGTCTAGTCAGATAATACCACATTTAAAACCTGTTTTACTTTTGCTTTTTGCTAAACATAGTAATTAAGAAGAAGAAGAAAAAATCAATTAGTAACTGTGTTTGAAGGTGTATATATATATATATATATTTTTTTTTTTTTTTTTTTTTTTGCGGTACGTGGGTCTCTCACTGTTGTGGCCTCTCCCATTGCGGAGCACAGGCTCCGGACGCGCAGGCTCAGCGGCCATGGCTCACGGGCCCAGCCGCTCTGTGGCACGTGGGATCTTCCCAGACCGGGGCACGAACCCGTGTCCCCTGCATTGGCAGGCGGACTCTCAACCACTGCGCCACCAGGGAAGCCCGAAGGTATATTTCTTATGTGATTATGCAAGGTTTGGTTGAGCCCAATACTAATGGACAATTATGGGGGAGCCAACCAAGCACTGGGGCAAAAAATGAGGTCTTTTCGTGCTTGCCTGAAGATGTTATTGGGAAACTTTTGTTTACTTATCAGACTTTGGAAATTAAATCCTTCTTCAAGTAGCCTCGGGTCTTAAGGACAATAAGTAAAGATGTGCTGACTGAAAACATTTTAAAAAACAACTTGTTATAGCTTTTAAAATAACAAGGGATAAATTCAGCTTAAACCAGGGTATTCCAAAGTCATTTGGCCTGCTCAACAGAAACACCAAGCTTAAAAGCTGGATTCTATAGTTCATCTTTGTGCAGATGCTGTACCAAGTGAAACTTAGCAGGGGCCTGGGACAAGAGTCCTAGAAAATGCTAGATAGCTTCTACCTGTAAACCGAATCCCATTATAGGAAAGAGGCAATTGATCTCCCTATCCTGGGAGTGCAGAGAGAGAGGGATGAACTGGGAGAGAGTTAGGGCCCAGGGGGATGAAGAAGTAAGAGATTTAGGAGAAAGTCTCATTTTTTGTAAGAGTCCCTTAGGGCTGAGATGAAAGAATCGGTCTTGGGATAGTACTTTTCTTTTCAAGAAATATATTCTACTGCCCTATATTCAAGGGGTGCAAACTAAGCTATGATGATCCTCATCTCTTCCTGAAACTTCATCTTTTATCCATCTTCCCAAGGCGCTCCATTCCTTTGTCTTCCCACCTAAAACCCCTGGCTACAGTGAGATAGCCATGAGCAGACCTGGTACTTCTTGAAGCTCATCACCAGAGCTATGTCAAAATCACGTAGGAATCCAGCAGACAAACAGGTGGGCTTAAGGAAATGTTGCTAAGGTATGGTTAGGCAACTGAGTATCCCCCTCAAGACAGGATCTGTTGATTAACACAAAGGATGTGCGACCTCCTTGTATATTCCCTAATCAGAGCCCTCAGGACTTGGCAGGAGTTCTTAAGGGATCTGTGTGGCCATGTAGAACTATGTTATATGAGTGCTTCCCAGCCTCTTCTGTCAGTGATCTCATTTTTTCCCCCAAAGCTATATGCTTTGAAAGATTTTTAACTACTAAATAAATCACATTTATAAAGAAAATATATTAACTTTTTATTAGGTACCAGGAATTGCATTAATGAGTGCTTTACATAGATCATCTAAAATCCTCAAAGAGTCTGAAAAATAGAAATGAATAGCCCCATTTTACAGATGAGTAAACTGAGGTTCAGAGATGTTAAATAAATAGCTCAAGTCTTATTGCTAGAAACTCAAATTTTTTTTGGCCATACTGCACGGCTTGTGGGATCTCAGTTCCCTGACGAGGGACTGAACCTGGGCCATGACAATGAAAGCCTGGAATCCTAACCACTAGGCCACCAGGGAACTCCCTAGAGACTAAACTCTGATTGGTCTTACCTCCATACCCACATTCTTTCCAACAGACTTTCTCTACCCTATAGACAACACACACAACCAACCAGAACTTCTTACTGTGAAGATACAGTCTTTACAATGAGTTAGTGTGGCATAATCTCCCCCATCTTCCAACCCCCTGCTCCCCACAAGAATAAAGAAGCTTTGCATTACTTAGTCAATCTGTTCAGGCTTTATTGTGAATAAATACACAATGTCCTTAGACTTCCCTGGTGGTCCAGTGGTTAAGAATCCACCTTCCAATGCAGGGGATGTGGGTTTGATCCCTGGTAGGGGAACTAAGATCCCACATGCTGCGGGGCAACTAAGCCCACAGGCCACAATTACTGAGCCCTCACACTCTGGAGCCCGTGGGCCACAACTAAAGAGCCCACACGCCACAATGAAGACCCAGCGTAGCCAAATATAAATAAATTTTTTTAAAAAGTATATATATATATACATATATATATGTGTATATATATATATATATATATATGTCTTCTAGGCTTTTTTGAAGTATTGGACATGGTTCAAGTAATTTCATTACTATCCTTATAGAGCTCTGAGATCCCAGAAAACCAGAATGGAAACTGGAGCTGGCAGTTCAAAACAAATGGAAATTGGACAGAGGGAGTGCAGAACACAGATCCAGGCACAGACCTCCTCTTCTGGGATTCTCCCACCCCTTTGATTCTATTGAGTATTCAGTGACATACCACTGGCTGGTGTGAAGCAGGGAATCCTTCGGGAACACAAAATTTGGTGGGAACGGGGGAGTCATTAAAGTATGCCAATCTAGAATGAGTGGCAAAAGAAGGGAAGAAAAAAGAAGAATGAGTGAAGAGGGAGAGGGACATGGAGAGAGGCAGAAGGAGGAGGAGGAAGGAAGAGAAAAGAAGTAAAGAAGGGAGGATATGTATAAAGAGGAGGGGAAAAAAGAAGAGAAAGGGAAAAGAATGGATGACCGTTTACATTGTCTTTTCTTGTAGCTAGTGGTGACGTCTTCACCACCAAATATAGTAACCCCCAATGGAGGTAATAGGCAAGGGTTGCTAGGTCCACCAGCAGTGCTATTGTGGAAGAACTATTTCCTCAAAGGGACCTTTACCACCTCCCCTACCCAACTGGTAACTTGGAAGCCAGAATCTTTGAAAATTACAGTATAAATGGAGAAAAAGGATATTACTAATTCCAGTAGTAAAATGAAAACTGTTAGTCCAGTATCCTAAGGTTAAGTTCTGTCCTGCTATGCAGAAAATTCACAACAACTCCCTTGTCTTTGTGATAGCTTAAAAACAAAATAACAAAAAAAACATGAAAAACAAACAAGCAATAATAACAAAAAAAACCCCCTCTGGGTATCCAGAAATACAAGGCAACCTTGAGCAAAGTTTAACTGACTTGGGTACTTAATTGCTGTAAAATGAGAGTGTCTATTTGGAGATTTAAAAAATAACTCATTTTCCTTAGAAACCCAAATTCTTATTTTTAATAATGAAATCCTGTAACCTAGTTGCTTATATTTTCAATGGATTATTTAGTTTACTGTAGCTAAAAGATAAGAGTTAAACATCAACCAAAGAGAATAGATGCATACTTTTTCCTCACTCTAGAATTTAAACAGTACTCAAGAAACATCTAAAGATCCATCTATTCTGCATCCAAAGAAAATGCTCTTCCTTAATTTTTTACTCTAGAGTTTAAAGTGGGTTTTTTTTTTTGGCGGGGGACGGGGGAGAATAGAAGGTGAAGGGAGAGTTATTTTAAAATGCCATAAAAAAAAAAATGCCATAAAAGCGTCTTCCGTATTTGAACTCCCAAAATGTTCTGACTGTCTTTAAGAAGTGTTAGCAAAAAGATCTGTCTATTCATAGGTAAATTCTGGCTAATGACTAGTTGCAGAGTACCTTCTTCTGGGCCCAGTCTCTGCTAGACTTCATATTCCAGAACGTTCTGCCCTGATTGACCTCCCTCAGAGATAAACATGAACTCCTGCATCTACTCCCTAAAGAGGACAAAGCCTCAGTCTTAATCCTCTTATCCTTTACACAGGATAAATGCTGTCTCCTAGGTGCCAGGCAACAACTCAGAGCCCCTTTATCTGAACATTCAAAGTAGGGATAATCATTTTAAAACAGTGCAAGTAGTCAAGTTCCCATTTAAAAAAACCCATTTTTAAATAGGCTGTCATCACCTTCACCCAGTGATCAGTATTACTCACTTCATTAGTAGTGAGACAACCAGACATTACGTAGGACCTAATACGAGGCAGTAGGAAGTATACGGCATTACCCTATGAAGAATTCTTACCAAAATGTTTAACCTGATTCCTATCAAGCCTTGATCTAACTTTGAGCTTACAAGAAATACAGAGGACAGAAGAACAAGTTTAACAACACCATGAGAAAACAGACAAATCCCGCAGGTGGGACATTCTGCAGAACAATTAGCCCAGAATCGTCAAAAAGTCAATGTCAATGGGGGGTGGGGGGGTTGGGAGGTGGTGGGATGAACTGGGAGATTGGGATTGACATATATACACTAATATGTACAAAATAGATAACTAATAAGAACCTGCTGTATAAAAAATAAATAAAATTCAAAAATCCAAAAAAAAAAGATTACTTAGAGATAATGGAGATAAATCCAAAATACAGTCAGCTAAAAGAGTTGAAAATGGATGCCTCTGCAAAAGTGGAAATGGGGGAACAGGTAGTGCACTGCCTTCTGGTTTCATAGAAAACCTTATAATACTTGTTATTTCTTTAAACCATGCATATGTATAACTTTTGTTTTTAAAAGAATATAAGTTTCCTGATGGCAGGGACCATGAGAGTCTTGTTCTATTAAAATCCCCTGTGCTCCACCTGAAGTAGGTGTTCAAAAAGTATTTGTTATTCAAGTAACTGAAGTCACTGTTCTTGAAGCTCTAAATGGCTCCTTGTAAGGCACAGCATTGAGATCACAATGCTCGTGATGCCTCCAGGGACTGCAGGCAGGGTCTGGCCCCTGCAAACTCCTCTCCCTGACTCTTCCTCTAGTGCCTCTTTCAGGTGCTCACATGCACATTGTTCCTTCCTGCCTCAGGAAATTTGCACATGCTGTTCCTTCTACCTAAAAAAGCTCTTCACCACCATCACCTCGTTCTCTCCATAAATCGGTTAGACTTCAGCTCAGATGTCACTTCCTCCAGGGGATCCTCCCTGTCTCTTGTCTCCCTCTCTTCACCAGCCTGATGGGGCCATGGTAGGCCTATCCCAGGATCCCCAAGGACCTTGTAGGTTATGTTAAGGCATTTACTCTTCTATCTAGAAGAGAATAGGGAGCCACCAAAGTGTTGCCAGCCAGGGAAGATAAGATCAAATATGCTGGTAGGTCTGGGGCTCAGAGAATTGTGAACAGCAGCAGGCAGCTTACCTGGGACACAGATGACTTTTGCTCAACAAACAGTGGCCTCATCCTACCTCCCCAGGGTACCTCCAGTAATTCCCTATGGTAGTATTTTCCAGAATGGGGCACGACTATCACCGGGGGCTCTAGGGATAATTTTAGTGGCATATAACCAAATATTTTTCAAAGATTAACATATTTATTTCAATGGGGATTCAAAAATAAAACTTGCATTCTAACCGCCGCCCCCCAAAAAAGAAGTCAATGTCATGAAAATAAAATGCATGTGGGTATGGTGTGAGGAGACAGGTCTAGATTAGGAGCCTTAAGAAACATAACAACCAAATAAAATATGTTTGAATTAACCATCTTTAAAAGTCATTTGGGAGGAGGGGGAAATGGAGAGTTATTCTTAAAGGGTATAGAGTTTGTTCGGCATAACGAAAAGGTTCTGGAAATCGTGGTGGTGATTACACAATATTGTGAATAGACAATGCCACTGAACTGGACACTTAAAATGGAAAATTTTACAATATGCATATTTTACCACATGTTTTTTAAAAAGAGATTATGGGAACAAGTAGGGAATATTTGAATGTGGGTGGATATTACATGCTATTGAGAAATTGTAGGAATCATGTGAAGTGTGAGAATGGAATTGTATTTACCTGATAAAGATGTGTTTATTATTTAGAGATAAATGTTGAAATATTTAGGGGGGAAACATATATGTTTCTGTAACTTGCTTTAAATTACTTCAGCAAAAAAAAGAAGAAGAAAAAGGAAAAATGGAGAATATATGGAAAAATTTTAGCAATTGTTTGATCTAGATGGTAGATATTGGATGTTCATTATACTGATTATTCTGATTCTTTCTATGTATTAGAATTTTGCAAAGAAGAAGGGAATCATGAACAAATCACCTTTCTATAAGACACCATAAACGATGACTGGAGATCTGAATTGGAAATGTAAGTTACTCTAAGGTGATGCTCTCTGGTAGGCCAGACTTTCCAGGGTAAGGAGGTGGGTGGCACAGGAAGAGTGTTGGTGGTCAGAGTCACATAACCCTAATAGAGGTGTTACATATGAAAAGCAGCTGAAGAGAAAGTTCAAAAGGATGAAGAAAAAGTTTCAACCCAAAATGGGAGGGCAGGAAGTCTGCACAGAGAATCATTGCTCTCAGCTGTAACTGGCTTTCCTGTTACCCCTGTGTCCTTCCTTGGGGTTTGGGCTGCTTAATTGCACTGAAAGGTCAAACTGTTGCAGTTATGGGAGCTAAACAGAGAGGAAAAGGATTGTTTTCACCAAAGACACTGCAGGTCATTTTCCTTCTACAAAACTACGCACCATAAAGCAAGTCACTAGGTTGTATCTCTTCTATACAGTTTTGAAGTTCATCTCCATCCTCATTTTTCTTCATGAACAGAACTTTAGTGTACCCTGACTAGAAATGCATTCAGAAGAGAAGGGAAGAAGACTTTGAAAAAAGAACCACGCAAGGCACTAATACAGTAAATGCATGGCTTCCCCTGCCTAAAATACCTGATAACATCTGCAAAGCACTTCATTTATACCAACAATTGTAACCTTGCCATAAAACACAAATTGCTTTAATAACTCTGCAATTTCCTTATGGGTTAAAATCTTACTCAGCTTCTTCCAATGGGTCTTTGATTTTCATGGAACTGTGAAACATTCTTACTCACTAAGGCATTCTGCTCAGGTTTGGTTTGACCCTGTCTTCTCCACTACCTACATATCTATAGGTATCTCTGTCAGGAATCTTCCTCTGACTACAAGCTTCAAGGACAGGAACATCAACCTTCTCTCTATCCTCTCCTTCCTATTCTGCAAGAGGAGACAGTACTCTAATTGCAGGCAGAGATCCACATTTACGGTGAGTAGGGTCACTGGGCCTTTCGCATCCCCCTTCTTCTCCCCCATCCCTTTCCTTCCCTCTCTTTCCTCCTTCGTGGTGGCCTCAGTGTTAGGAGCGCAATTCTCCCTCACACCATGAAGTTCAGCTATTTGGTTAGCCTACATTCTCTCAAATGCTCTCGACTGCTCTCTTATTACACACCCAGTGGAGGGTGATAAAATTGCAAGACGCAGGTTTGGGCTTAGGGCAAGGAAAAATGCCCCCTAAATCTTCTATCTTGGCTATGAGATCTAGGCCAGTTTAACAGAGAGCACTGCATTAGCATTTTAGGTGCAACCCGATTAACAAAATGTTACATTATTATTGACTCAACTGTCAGGGCTAACAGTGGTACCTGGGCTAAGCCTGGGTTTAGGCATTCTTTTATCCCTTGTCCTAATAATGCCTTTATCTATCTATCTATCGATCCATCCATTTATCCATCTATCTATCATCCATCTTTCTATATATGTCTAACAGCTTTATTGAGATATACATCACATACTATACAATTCACCCATTTAAAGTATACAGCTCAAAATTTTTTAGTATTTTTAGAGTTGTGCAAACATAACCACAATCAATTTTAGAATATTTTGTCACCCCCAAAAAGAAACCTTGTACCCATTAGCAGTCACTCCCCATTTCCTCCTAACCTCCTCTATCAAACCTCAGCAATTAGGCAATTGCTACTCTATTTTCTGTCTCTATAGATTTGCTTTTCTGGACATTTCATATAAATGGAATCAGGCCTTTTTCACATAGCATAATGTTTTCAAGGTTTATATCCATGTTGCAGTACTTCATTCCTTTTCATCGCCAAATAACATCTATTTTATGGATATACCATATTTTATTTAACCAGTCATTAGCTGATAGACATTTGGGTTGTTTTCTCTCTTTCTCTCTCTCTCTCTCTTTTTTTTTTTTTTTTTTTTTGAGACTGGAACAGCACAATCTTTATTCAATGGCCAAAGAATGGAGAAGCAGAAACGTAGTTTGCAAATCAACTTCTCCAGACTGTTTCTAATTTTAGACTATTATGACTACTGCTGCTATGACCATTCATGTGCAGTTTTTGTGTGGACATATATTTTCATTTCTTTTGGTTGTATATGTAGGAGAGGGGTTGCTGGGTTATATAGTAACTCTATGTTATAGTCTTTTGAGGAGCTGCCAGACAGATTTCCAAAGTGGTGTATCATTTTACATTCCTATGAGGAATGTATGAAGATTCCAATTTCTCCACATCTTCACCAACCCTTAATACTAAACAAAGCCCCTATTTTGACATTTTTAAATGTACAATTCGGTGGCATTAAGTATTTACATAATTTTGTGTAACCGTTACCACTATCTCTTTCTAAAACTTTACCATCATCCAAAACAAAAACTCTATAACCATTAAGCAATGATTCCCTATTGGGCCCCAAATGTTTTTAACAACTTTATTGTGCTGTGAAAACTCTGCCTACCAGTCAGGACAATAGTTTGGCTGCTGCAAGTAAGAAAACTAGCTCTATCTTGATTTGGTCAGTCGCTTTCAATTTAGATCTGGGGTTTTTTGGCCAAAGAGTTCTCGCCCTGTGGGTGAGCTTGTTAAACCTAATATCTGGAGGGAGACCAATTTTAACCACCTTAATGACTGATGGGACTTACTAATCTTGATCTCCAAGGTATTCAAATGGCTTGTGGCAGGCTTATTAAGAAGTCAGTAAAAAGTAAGTCAGGGCCACAGGCCCTTGTAAAGATCTTATTGGAGGCAAACTTTGTTCCAAAGATAGCTGGAAGATGAATTGTCTAGGAACAACTTCATTTTAAGTGACCAAAAATAATAGTGCCTGGGGAGGATGAGACATGATTCTGGCTTGGAACAGTAGACTAGGACCAAAAGATCAGAGCCGGAAATTCCAAGTTTCCTACTGCCTTTTCTTTCACAAATTAAAACATTTAGTGAGGGTAGGGATAAACTTTGTGATTTCCTTTCTTCATCCAACAAGTTCAAGATGTTTAGAACATGATGCTTATTAGACGAGACTCAATCTGCAGTTCACAAATCCAAAGTAGCAATAACTCTCAAAGCCCAGGCAGATACTTCCCAGATGCATGATGTCAGTCACAGGAAACAGCAGGATGGAAAAAGAATAGGGAAGATTTAGTGAAAATCACTCCACCATAAATACAATCTAAACTACATGCCCTATTTGGGGACCAGCGGTGAGACAAATACTTGAACACAATATGCTATTCCAGGGAACTGGGGCCCAGAAGAGGCTGACTGGCTTACGCTGAAATCCAAGAAGAGAGCTAAGATTTAGTACCCTTGTTTCCTGATACCTGGTTTAGTGGTTTATTTTTATCAGTATCTGCTGGTATTCTGTGCTTGGAGTGCATAAGGGAGATGGTTCTCAGAGATTCTCTATGAAGTTTTCATCTGGTCAGGGGTGATCTATCAGTACCTTTACCTCAAATTCACTTCCAATTTAGTCTTCATATCATACTTGTTCAGAACCCAAATTCTGAACAGTTCAGAAGAATGAGGGGATCAGTATCCAGACCTGCTACAATATATTATCTAAAATGTCCAGTTTTCAACAAAAAAATTATGAGACATTCAAAGAAACAGGAAAGTATGATGTGACCCATACACAGGAGGAAAAAAGCCATCAACAGAAGCTCCCTGTGAGAGGGCCCAGATATCCAACTTAGCAGACAAAGACTTCAAAGCAGCTATCATAAATATATTGAAAGAACTGAAGAAAACCATGCTTAAAGAATCAAAAGAAGGAAGGGTAACAATCTCTCATAAGATAATCAATAAAGAGATGGAAATTATTATTGTTTTTAAAAGAACCTAATGGATATCCTGAACTTGAAAACTGTGATAATAGAAAAAAAATTCACTAGAGGGGCTCAGCAGTATATTTGAACTGGTAGAAGAAAGAAGCAGCAAACTTGAAGATAGAAAGATAGATGATAGATAGATATTATTTGATCTCAAAAACAGAGAGAAAAGAGGATGAAGAAATATGAACAGAACTTCAGAGGAATGTGAGAATCATTAAGCACATCAATACATGCACAATGGGAGTACCAGAAGGAGAAAGAGAAAGAGAGGAGCAGAAAAATATTTAAAGAAATAATGGCTGAGGGCTTCCCTGGTGGCGCAGTGGTTGAGAGTCCGCCTGCCGATGCAGGGGACGCGGGTTCGTGCCCCGGTCTGGGAAGATCCCACGTGCCGCGGAGCGGCTGGGCCCGTGAGCCATGGCCGCTGAGCTTGCGCGTCTGGAGCCTGTGCTCCGCAACAGGAGAGGCCACAACAGTGAGAGTTCCGCGTACTGCAAAAAAAAAAAAAAAAAAAAAAAAGAAGAAGAAGGAGAAATAATGGCTGAAAACTTCTGAAATTTGATGAAAAACATTAATCTACACATCCAAGAAGCTCAACTAATCCCAAGTAAAATAAACACAAAGAGATCCACATTCAGACACATAGTAAAAATGTTGAAAGTGAATATCTAGAAAACAGCAAGAAAAAAACCCAACACATCACAAACAAGGGAACCCAAATAAGACTAATAACTGACTTCTCACCAGAAACAATGGAGGCTAGAAAGCAGTGAGATGCCATATTCAAAATGCTGAGGGGAAAATCCCTGTCAAATAGGAATCTTTTATCCAGTAAACTATTTCTCAAAAATGAAAGTGAAACAGAGACAATCCCAGATAAACAAAATCTGAGAGAATTCACTGCTAGCTAGAGTTACAAGAAACAAGGAAGTTCTTCAAGCTGACTCAAATCCACACAAAAAACCAAAGAGCACTAGTAAATATAATTATGTAATTATAAAACACAGTATATCAATATATATTTTTCTCCCTTTTTTCTCTTAAATGATCTAGAAAGCAGTTGTATAAAAGAACATATTTGATAATGACAGCACAATGGAGGTGGGTGGGAACAAAGCTGTAGTGGAATAAGAAATGAGTTACAAGATGGTAACTCAAATCTGCAGGAACAAACGAAGAGAACCATAATTGGTAAATAAGAAGGTGATATAAAAAACTCTAAATGTAACTTGCTTTCCTTTCTTTTCTCAACCTTAAAAAATGACATAAGATTATATTAATGAATAATTATGACAGTGTATTATTCAGTTTGTAACAAAACTATAAACCAGTTAGACCTAACAGACATCTATAAAATGCTCCAACCACCAACAGCAAAATACACATTCTTCTCAGATGAATATAGACTATTCTCCAGGATAGGTTATATTCTAGATTATAAGACAAGCCCTAATAAATTTAAAAGATTTGAAGTTATACAAAACATGACTTCTGACCACAATGGAAATAAATCAGAATCAGTAGGACAAGGAAATTTGGTAAATTCACAAATATGTGGATATTAAACAATTCACTCCTGATAACTGATAGGTCAAAAAAGAGATTACAAAGGAAATTAGAACATACTTTGTGATGAATGAAAATGGAAGCAAAACATACCAAAATTTATGGAATGTACCAAAGTAGTACCTAGAAAGAAATTTATAGCTGTAGATGCCTATATTGAAGAAAAAAAAGAAAGAAAAAGATCTCAAATCAATAACCTATTCTTCCATTTTCAGAAACTAGAAAAAGAAGAGCAAACTAAACCCAAATCAAGCAGATGGAAGGAAATAGATTACAGTGGAAATTAATGGAACAAAGGATAGGAAAAACAATAGAGAAAATGAACAAAACCAAAAGCCACTTCTTTGAAAAGATCTACAAAATGACAAACCTTTAGCTAGACTGACCAAGAAACAAAAGAGAGAAGATCCAAATTACTAAAATCAGAAATAAAAGAGGACACTACTACCAACTCCACAAAAATAAAAAGGATAAAAGAGCGAATACTATCAACAACTGTATGCCAATAAATTAGATAACTTGGATAAAATGGACCAATTCTTTGAAAGACAGAAACTACAGACTTCCCTGGTGGCCAGTGGTTAAGAATCCACCTGCCAATGTAGGGGACACGGGTTCGAGCCCTGGTCCAGGAAGATTCCACATGCCGCGGAGCAACTAAGCCCATGCACCACAACTACTGAGCCTGTGCTCTGGAGCCCATGAGCCACAACTACTGAAGCCCGCGTGCCTAGAGCCTGTGCTCCGCAACAAGAGAAGCCACCGCAATGAGAAGCCGTGCACCGCAACGAAGAGTAGCCCCCGCTCCACTCAACTAGAGAAAAGCCTGTGCCAGCAGCGAAGACCCAATGCAGCCAAAAATAAATAAATTATAAAAAAAAAAGACTACACAAACTATGCAAGAAGAACAGAAAATCATAATAAACCTGTAACAAATAAATTGATTGAGTTAGGAATTTAAGACTTCCCACAAAGAATAAGTTAGGCCCAGATGAGGTCACTGTTGAATTTTACCAAAATTTAAAGAAATAATACAAAATTTTCACAAACTCTTCCAAAAAATAGAAGAGGAAGTAACACTTCCAACTCATTCTTTGAGGCTGATGTTACCCTGATTCCAAAGCCAGACATCACAGGAAAAGTACAGAACAATATCTCTTATGAATAAAAATTGTCAACATTATACTAGCAAACTGAATCCAGCAACATATAAAAGTGACTATACACTTAGAAGAAAACAGGACAGAGCTTTACAACATTGGATTTGGCAGTGATCTCTTGGATATAATACCAAAGGCATAGGTAACAAAAGAAAACATAGATTATGTCTAGAAATATAGAAAGAACACTTACAACTCAATAATAAGACAAATAACCCAATTTTAAAATGGACAGGGAACCCTCCTACCCTGTTGGTGGGAATGTAAATTGGTATAACCATTATGGAGAACAGTATGGAAGTTCCTTAAAAAACTAAATACAGGACTACCATATGATCCAGCAATCCCACTCCTGGGCATATATCTAGAGAAAACTATAATTCAAAAAGACACATGCACCCCAGTGTTCACTGCAGCGCTGTTTACAATAGCCAAGACATGGAAGCAACCTAAATGTCCATCAACAGATGAATGGATAAAGAAGATGTGGCATATATATACAATGGAATTACTCAGCCATAAAAAAGAACGAAATAATGCCGTTTGCAGCAACATGGATGGACCTAGAGATTACTATACTAAGTGAAGTAAGTCAAACAGAAAGACAAATATCATATGATATCACTTATATGTGGAATCTAATAAAAAAATGATATAAATGAACTTTTTTACAAAACAGAAACAGACTCACAGATCTTGAAATCAAACTTACGGTTACCAAAAGGGGAACGTAGGGAAAATGATAAATTAGGCGATTGGGATTAACATATACACAGTACTATATATAAAATAGATAACTAAAAAGGACCTACTGTATAGCACAGAGAACTCTACTCAATATTCTGTAATAACCTATATGGGAAACGAATCAGAAAAAGAATGGAGATACACACACACACACACACACACACCCCTGAAACTAACACAACATTGAAAATCAACTATACTCCAGTGAAAATTTTTAAAAACAAATAAGTAAATAAAGCCATGTGAACAAATCTTAGGACCACATCAGGCATGCCCTACAAAACAACCTGGTTTCCTCCCAAAATGGATATACCCTGAAGACCCTAAATTGCTTATAAAAACAATTAAAGCCAATCACATTTGATACCCTAAAAAATAAAATGGACAAAGAATTTGAATAAACATTCCTTCAAGGAAGATATACAAAAGGCCAGTCAATAAGCACATGAACAGGTGCTTAACATCATTAGCTGTCAGGGAAATACAAATCAAAACTAAAATGAGGGCTTCCCTGGTGGCACAGTGGTTGAGAGTCCGCCTGCCGATGCAAGGGACACGGGTTCGTGCCCTGGTCCGGGAAGATCCCACATGCCGCGGAGCGGCTGGGCCCGTGAGCCATGGCCGCTGAGCCTATGCGTCCGCAGCCTGTGCTCCGCAATGGGAGAGGCCACAACAGTGAGAGGCCCGCGTACTGCAAAAACAAAACAAAACTAAACTAAACTAAAACTAAAATGAGATACCTCTTAATACCCCCTAGGATAGCTATAGTCAAAAAGGCTTTGCGTACCGCAAAAAAAAAAAAAAGGTCCAAATAGTCAATTTCATGTTATGTATATTCTACCACACATACACACACACACACACACACACACACACACACACACACACACACACACACACACACCCCTTGGGGCCCCACCGCTGCTGGCTCTCTGTCCAGAATGTTCCTCAAATTGTTTAATAATAACATCTAATCTGAGGCTTTGCCAGCACCTGAGGTTCCTGAAGAGCTCCAAAGATTTCCTGAGTATTACTGCCAACAGCATGGCAAATGGAAAAAAAATTAACTTCCCATATCTCTGCCTGTTTCCCCAGAAACTTGGAAATAATCTGTAGCTACTTAGAGTCCAGGGGTGCAGAAAGGCTTAAGAAGGGTGTATGGACATTTGGAGTTAGTCTGAGTTGGCATCCACTTCTGTGTACCCTCATTAAGTGGTACCTGAAATAACTAGCAGGATCATTAAGTGGCTTACCCTAATCCTTCTAAATTGTTAGACTTGATCTAGAATTATGATGCTATAACCCCAACTAACTGCCAATAGTTTTGAACATCCTTTTCTGATTGACTATGTCTTTTTCCTGTTTATCTGTCAGGCCACTGCAGCCTTGTGACCCAAGGCTCTGGAATGGATCAGCCCTCCTACTCACTCCCTCCTGCACACACCGTGTCTCCATGGAAACAGCTTGTCAGGCCCTGTTTGGCTGCAGGTTCTGAAGACCTCTCATCTGCAGCCCCAGTCCTGCACAGATTCAGTCTTAATAAGCCAGGCTTCTAAGGAGGAACTTGTACTAGGAGGCCCATCCTCTCTAGCTGGTGGGGTCTGGAATTGTCCTTAAGTCTCCTTTGGGGTATACGTGGGGAGTCCTGAATGCCACTGAGTTGCCCTGACCTTCCAACACTGATATTCAGGTCAATGGCAGGGTTTCCATCCTGGGTTTCTGCTTCAGCCTGAACTCATCATCTCCTTCTAGCAAGCCTTCTGCTCCCATCATCTCTCCCCACCCACCAAAGGTGAAAGTCATTTTGAGCTCTACAGGCCTCACCTGTGGCTAATCACCAAGGTCAGTTGGTAACTACTTTTGTATCACTCAGCCTCATCTTTCTTGCATCCCTATTGCCTCTGCTATAGTTCAGGCCCACATTATTTTCTTCTTCAATTACTGCAAGATCCTCCAACCTGGTCCTCCTACTTCTATGCTTGCTTTCCTTACATCCAATCTCCATATTACAACCGGTGAGAAAACTTCCTAAAAAAACAGATCTGACACGTCCTTCTCCCACAGAAAATCAGTGGTTCCCATTGCCCTCAGGATAGAACTCAGACCCTCTTACATACATACAAGATTACACCTTTAATCTGACCCCTGCTCACCTCTCCAGGATCATCTCTTGCCCCTTCCCCTGCATATTCTGATCTTGGTCACACCAAACCACTTACCTTCTCCAATGAACCACCTGTTCTCTCTTGCCTCTGTGACTTTGTGCTGTTTCCTCCTTCACCTGGAGTGTCCATTCTCCATGCCCCACCCCACCCCCCATAAACCTTTCACATTCTTGTGGAAGCTTTTCCAACTGTCAAATCTTAAGTGCCTCTTGTTCTCTTAGAGCTCCTATGTTTACTCCCTTTCTGCTGAACTGTCAACTCCCTGAGGGCAAGGAATATGCCAACCTCTAGTTCAGTGCCTAATATATTCACTCAAATGTCTGTTGTATATGTGAAAGAATAAAGACTAAGCCTCTGGAATAAAAATGCCACCCCATGCTAATTACAAGTATCCTTTTCCAGAGTCTTCTGTTGTCGGGCATCATTCATCCATCAGATTGGATCAGGCATTTGCTACACTGCCAGGACACTGCGACTTGGACTGCTGGCCACTGTCCTTGGGGGTACATCTACAAATGGGTCAGTTGCCCCAGTTCACTCTGGCTAGTTCTGGTTGCCTCTTTTTTGTTAGTCACTGGGGAGGTCCCTGCCGGCCTCATGGCTGAACCCTTGTGGCCTCAGTCAGCAGCTGGAGAGCCATTCCTAAGAGCTGAGATAGTGACTCAGCCCTTCTCTCATTACCGAGGGAAGATTCCTTTCTCACTGGTTATGCAATGTCACCCAGGCTATGTTTTCATTAGTGGAGTCCAAAATTTGGAATCGTGGTAAGAGGAGAAAATGGCAGTTAATCTCAGGAATAGATAAGATCTGTCATGTTTCTGCAGGAGAGATTTTCTTTTTTTCTCTTTTTGTTTTTGGTGGGTCATGGGTGGGTGAAGGAAGTGGTAAGGAACCTGTGTTCATATATAAAGAAATAAATCAAAGGAGGAGTTGGATGTATACGATGCTTTTGCTCGGAGAGTTCAATGGATTATCTGGGAAAGAAGCCAGAAAAAGAGAGACTTCTCATCAGAGGTAGGTGCCCACCCATGTATGTAAAAGAGCATTTAGACCTCAGCCCTGTTCCATTCATTTTTTCCTAAATCAACACATCTCTCATCTCCCAGAAATGAGAAACCAGTCAACTTTTTGCTGTGGACCTGGATGAAATGAAAAAAAAGAATGGATTTTGCTTCAAACTGGGTTCCCTTGCTTGCAATGTAAGGCTTACACAGAAGAGTAAGGACACTAGGAAGAGGAAGTAGCAAAGCAAAGGCACAATCTCACCTTCTCCCCTGCAGTAAGAAAGTAAAAGATCCATTAGATGAGAAAATGTATGTGAAAGCACTTAGCACAGTGCTTGGCGAATGGATGGGATTCAATAATATTGACTCTTTGTTTTATCTATGCTCAGTGTAGAGACTCATAAGGCAGATTATGTGTAGGGAGAATATAGGGGGAACCAGTGGGAGTGAGGGAGTATGCTCTACCTCGATGATAGTTAAAATTTTGCTGTTAGAGTTTCTTTCCTTTGACTGTATCAAAAAACAAACACCAACTAGAGGCAAAAGACATTGTCTTCAGACATTTCTATTTCTATTTTACTATTAATGGTTCGTTATATTCTTTCTCTCTTGTCTGTCTGTCTCTTTTTTTTTTTCAGGCAGTAATGGAGAGAACTTAAAGGCATTAAACATCATAGATGAGGGTGGAAGTACACGTTTTCTGTTTCTTTAAGCTAGACAAAAACCTAACAGTCTGAATTGGAATACTATCACTCATAACTTCTACTATATAAATAAATAATTTTAACAAGTATAACGTCCTAGTAGACATGAGACAGTTAATGTAGAGACCAAGGAACAACTGGGTCATTTGCCTCAGTACTGAGGTAGTTTCTTAATTGGACGTGTTAAGAGTGGTAGAAGATCTCATCTGTTGACAACTTAGAAAGTTGCAGTTGAGGAGGCAAAAGGAAAACAGAAATCATAAGCACTTTTACACATATGAAGTTGTTAATAGGCAGCTTCTAACTCTATGTATGTTCGTATTACTAAAACCTAGAACAGCACTCAGAGTACTTGTAAGTGCTCAACAACTGTTTAACCAAAACGAAACTAAAAGAAAAACAAAATGAAACAAACAAAACTGGTACTTGTTAACATCAGTCAGCTATGTCCCACTCTAGGTTCTTAATACTATCAGATTAATAAAAACTCTGAAACCAAAGTAACCATGTCCTGTGATTGTATAGCATCATCCCACATGTATTTCCTTTTCATACTCAACAGTTCTATACTCAACATATACTCAATATGTAGTCTTTATTGTCTCCATTTACAGGTAAAGGAACCATGTCATAACAGGTAAAGGGGCTTGCTCAGATAAGCAAGAAAATTAATGTTAACCTAGAGTCTAAGATTCTTAACTCCAAAATGAATAGACAAAATTAAAAAACAAAAAAATCCTTTATTAGGGGCAAAGAGATCCTCCTTAATATTTTAATAAAGAGCTATCACAACTCAATAATTAAAAGACAAAGACCCTAATAGAAAAATTGACAAAGTATACAAACTAACAAATCATAAAAGGAGATCTCTGTAGTAATCAAAGAAATACTTTATTGTAATCAGGCTCTGCTTAAAATGTGAGTTCAGAGATCACTGGTAAAATGGCCTAGACTAGATTTCAGAACAAAGGTTAAAGATAAATGGGGCTTGGGGCTTCCCTGCTGGCGCAGTGGTTAAGAACCTGCCTGCCAACGCAGGGGACATGGGTTCGAGCCCTGGTCTGGGAAGATCCCACATGCTGCAGAGCAACTAAGCCAGTGCACTACAACTACTGAGCCTGTGCTCTAGAGCCCGCGAGCCACAACTACTGAAGCCCGCGTGCCCAGAGCCCATGCTCCGCAACAAGAGAAGCCACCGCAACGAGAAGCCTGTGCACTGCAACAAAGAGTAGCCCCCGCTCACCACAACTAGAGAAAGCCCGCGTGCACAGCAACAGAGACTCAATGCAGCCAAAAATAAATAAATAAATAAATTTATAATAAATAAATAAATGGGCCTTGGACTTCCTGGTGGTGCAGGGGTTAAGAATCCGCCTGCCAATGCAGGGGACACGAGTTCGAGCCCTGGTCTGGGAAGATCCCACATGCTGCAGAACCACTAAGCCCATGCACCACAACTACTGAGCCTGAGCTCTAGAGCCCACAAGCCACAACTGCTGAGCCCGCGTGCTACAACTACTGAAGCCCGAGCTCCTAGAGCCCATGCTCCACAACAAGAGAAGCCACCACGATGAAAAGCCCATGCACCACAACGAAGAGTAGCCCCCGCTTGCTGCAAGTAGAGAAAGCCCACACGTAGCAACAAAGACCCAACACAGCCAAAAATAAATAAATAAATAAATTTATAATAAATAAATGAGCCTTTTCCTTGCCCAAATCCCAATTTGAGTTTTGCAATTTTAATACCTTCCACAGGGAGTGAAGACATGAGAAAGCCAAAAGCATTGCGAAGAACAGATCAGCATTGTCTGGACCTCACAGATAATTATCAGCAGCTGAGGAGAAGGAATTCATAGGGCAGCATCCCAGAGCCTGTGGGCCCCCAATGTTCCTCAGGGACAGAGTCAAGCCTTGTCTGGCTCTATGAAGAGCCCTGTAGTCTTGCTCCTCAAACTGTGGTTCGTGGGCAGCAGCGGGGATATCTCCAGGGAGCTTACGGAAATGCCGAACCTCGAGCCCTGACTCCAGGCATCTTGAATCAGAATCTGCATTTTAGCAAGTTTCCCAGGTAACACACACACACAGTGAAGCTTGAAAAGCATTGCCGTGGGGGGCGTGGCTCAGGGTCTGCTCATTGCAGGTGCTCAGTAAATGCATGCCCACTGAATGAAAGACTGGACAGGGTGATCTCTGCAGTCCCTTTCAAAAGTAAATCATCTGGGCTTCCCTGGTGGTGCAGTGGTTGAGAGTCCGCCTGCCGATGCAGGGGACACGGGTTCGTGCCCCGGTCCGGGAAGATCCCACGTGCCGCGGAGCGGCTGGGCCCGTGAGCCATGGCCGCTGAGCCTGCACGTCCGGAGCCTGTGCTCCGCAACGGGAGAGGCCACAACAGTGAGAGGCACGCGTACCGCAAAAAAAAAAAAAAAAAAAAAAAAGTAAATCATCTGATTTACTGAAAACTAGTCACTATCCAGTTGAGTGAAGTATCAACCATTTTACAAAGGGCTTTAAGTAAGATTAATGAATTAATACTGGTGTTTTGGTGTTGAAGTTTTCTACAGTGAATTCAGAGTTTATTATCAGTATCATTTCACTAGGCTTCTTTATATGCCCAGGAGGCACCAGCAAGGCATAAATCCTTCTCTTTTGTCTTCTCTGGTCTACGTCTCACAAAAAGGAAAGAAGTGGGAATGTAAAACAGAATGAGTAGAAATGAGAGCAAGTCTGAAAATGCTGGAGAAAAGAATGCCCACCAATGTAAGGACATTGCTCTTTTATCTGCCTTGCCAGTGAGTGGAGTCTCTAAGCTTTCACCTTGTACCATATGGGCATGCGTGTGGAGGAAGTGGTGGTGAGGAGGGAAAGAAGAGACAAGGAAGAGAAAGAAGAGACCAAGAATTAAGGACCCCTGTGCTGTCCAATGAGCTGACCCAGGCAAAGGTACCAAATCTGGCCGTTAAAGTGCATCTGAAGCAACTGTGTGCACCATCATTATTATTGTCATTATCATCATTTTTAGTTCTACTTGCTGTCTGCCAACCTCTTCACAGAGCAGACCATTTTAATAGTGACCCAGCCCATACCTTCAAGGTTGTCCACAGACCTGATGCTGCCAGAAAACCAGTTACAAGAAGGGAGACGAAAGGGATCCAGAGAATGGAGAGGCATTCTGAGTTCCATTAATGAGTGAGGTGACTCACGGCTGACTCAGACAAACGAAGACAAGCCTGGAGAGGGGAGACGGTGGGGGGCAGACCTCAAAGGAGCCCTGCCAAAATGTTCAAATGGGAGCTAGGAGGCCAGGGACACGGTGTTATTTAGAGAGCAGCCTGCAGCTCTGGTGTTGAAGGGAGGAGCGGATCTGAAAACAGAGGGAGAAAATTGCATTTGAGGCCAAAAACTGAGTTGTGAATCTGTAGCTTTCTGTGCTTTGACAAATGTGTAACATTCTCTGGTGACATTGACCTGCTCCTTGGTAAATCTTAGAATATTAACTCAATAGGAATTAATTGTCATCAGTTTCCTGGGGAGTAGACGTAAATCAGGTTCTACTCTCATTTTTCTAATGATCTCAGTGAGAAAAATAAGCCTCTTTCTTTAGTATTTTACATTTGGAGAACATTGTGATCCGACCTGTACTTATAGATGATAGATTTTTTAAAAACTTGAACATATGACTAAGCATCTTCTCTCTGATTAATGGCTAATTGAGGTTTCAGTTTGAAGATTCCAAAGTTAGATAATGTTATGAAGGTTCACAACTGCATTTTCCTATATGCACTGTACTGAAATGATATGTCCCATCACACACTATATCTAGGTCCCCTAAAGCAGGCATCCCCAACCCTGCCAGTACTGGTCTGCAGCCTGCTAGGAACTGGGCCACACAGCGGGAGGTAAGCGGCGGGCAAAGCGTCATCTGCTGCTCCCCATTGCTCTCCATCACTCGCATTACCACCTGAAACATCTGCCCCCCCCCGCCCCCGTCTGTCAAAAAATTGTCTTCCACGAAACCAGCCTGGTGCCAAAAAAGTTTGGAACCTTTGTCCTCAAGATCATGCATTTGCGAGATGGCTAGATGGAGGTATAGACTACTTGGGTGACATGGTTTTTCTCTGTGTACTAAAAAACCCACACAGAGATCAAACCCATGACCTCAGCCTCATTAAGACAATGCAAACCAACTGAGCTATCTAAAAATAATTTTGTTCGATTACATATTTATATATGATTTGATGACTATTGTCTCAAATGTACTTCACCAGAATGGCACGATGGTGGAAGAGACAGGGGTTCTTTGTCAGCTTGGCCACCCATGAACTTTCACTAAGGTGAAAAATAAGTTGCTCCAAACGCAAAACTTTTCAACTTTGCCTGCCCCCAACAGGCGGCAATGGCAGTTGGACGCGGTTGTTTTAGTCTTGGCCAACTAGTTTTCTACTATCAGCAGGTTTACTGTATTTAATTTGGGGTGTTTTGCAACATTATTAAGCCTAGTATGTCTGACAATTGCAAAAGCAATGAGAATGTTGAATGTGCTATTAAGAGGCTTATGATTATGATGAAAATCAAAATGAAAATGAAAGAGATTAACAAAATGAATATTAGGAATGGTAAGAAAAATCACCAGTGTTGCATGTGGGTAAGAGATAGATCATTAGTCAATAGGGGTGATTATGAAAGACAAAGAGAGCTTCAAAACATGTGAAAAACGCTGGCTGGGTCAATGCAATGAACATCACAATCAGCAAGAAATGAGGAAAAGTAATCCAAGCAATGGAAACAATTTGGAGTTTGTCATTAGAGACCTGGCGTCAGCTTTGAATGCCTATAATCCAAATATTAATTCAGGTAAGGGCTAAAAAATATGTTCAAGCATTTAAAACCCAGGTGTGGTAAAAGTTCTCATTCTGGGGCTTCCCTGGTGGCGCAGTGGTTGAGAGTCCGCCTGCCGATGCAGGGGACACAGGTTCGTGCCCCGGTCCGGGAAGATCCCACATGCCACGGAGCAGCTGGACCCGTGAGCCATGGCCGCTGAGCCTGCGTGTCCAGAGCCTGTGCTCCGCAACGGGAGAGGCCATAACAGTGAGAGGCCCGCGTACCACAAAAAAAAAAAAAAAGTTCTCATTCTGGATCCTTTGCTGAAAACCAGTGATAGTTCCATAGATTCAAGATCTGTTAGTTCTACACAACATTAAATTCCCTATGGAAGCTGAGAAGGAGTTTTATGACACTTGGCAAAGCCCACCAAAGCCTGCCTTGACCGCCTTTCAATTTATATGGACTGGTCTATTTTGGATAAAGAAGCCCAGTAGGATGGCTATCAGCAAGGAGATTAGAATGCTCTCTAGTCTTAAAGCTTTGAAGGACCATCAAGCCCCTTTTTGGCAGAGACATGTCTTCCTAAGCTTAAATCACTAACAGCCAGTTTTGTCTTACTACAGTTTTTCAGAATTCACCTGTTTATAAGATATATAAATGTGTGTATACATTCCTCTGTACACTTTTTGGATCTTGCTTCTCTATTTAACATTGGACAGTGGGATTTTCCTTTAGCTTTTAGCTAATTGTTTAACATGGTCTTTCAATGGAAGCTTGGTATTCCACTTCCTTACTGTCATTTGATCCACCTTTTGCTGAGTTCATAAGAATGCTATGATATTAATATCATTTGGCATAAATTGTTACGTTTCTCTGATTATTTCATGAGGATAAATTAGTAGAATAAAGTTACTAGGTCATAGTGTTATGAATATGTTTAAAGTTTTAATATATTTCTAAATTTTCCTTCAAAAAGATTTTGCCAACTGATATCCCTTCAAGAAAAATATCAATGTTCCTGTTTCCATGTACCTTTGTCAGTATTAGATACTATTTTTCTTTTGCCTCTACTCATTTTGAGGAGAAAACATTTTTTAATGTTTATTTATTTGTTATTGAGACCTCTTTCTATGATTTTTAATGCATGTCCTTTGCCAATTTTTCTACGGGAGCACTTTCCTTTTAATTATTGATTTGTAATTGTTCTTTATATATTAACCAATTTTTTATTTGCCTTTTAACTTTATAATAGTCACCACCATTGGTTTTCATCTCTAAAGGTAATACCAGTTGCAGTTAATTCACATGGCTGATGGGAAAACTGAATAAGAAAATATTTGTGAAAATGCTATAAAACATAAAGGATTTTAATCACATACTTCTAGTGTTGATGCTATCCAGAAATCGAGAACTGGACTACAAATCTAACATGAATTTGTAGACAAACTACAAGTCTAACATGAATTTGTAGACTGTCTAACATGAATTTGTAGACAGTCTAACATGAATTTGTAGACAAACTCCTATTCTTGACTCTGACAGTATCTTACAAAATAAGAATTATATGTTTTGTAGCATAGTTATTAGGAATGCCATAAAAATAAACAAAGATATCAGCTATCAAAACACTCTGAGGGACTTCCCTGGTGGCGCAGTGGTTAAGAATCCTCCTGCCAACGCAGGGGACGTGGGTTCGAGCCCTGGTCTGGGAAGATCCCACATGCCGCGGAGCAACTAAGCCCATGCCCACAACTACTGAGCCTGCGCTCTAGAGCCTGCAAGCCACAACTACTGAGCCCACGTGCCACAACTACTGAAGCCTGTGTGCCTAGAGCCCATGCTCCACAACAAGAGAAGCCACTGCAATGAGAAGCCCACCCACCACAATGAGAAGCCTGCACACTGCAACAAAGAGTAGCCCCCACTTGCAGCAACTAGAGAAACCCACTTGCAGCAACAAAGACCCAATGCAGCCAAAAATAAATAAATAAAGTAATTTTTTAAAAAAAGAACAACAACACTCTGAGACTTTTAGATGAATCCATAAAACCAAGCTGTTGCATTATTTTACTTTCTTTTGAAAAAGTTAATCCAGTATAGGCCCACTGTAACAGGAAAGACACCATAGTCATCACTATTGTTACCTCAGGTTCATAAGTTATGCCTGCTCACCTTTCCAAACGGTCCTTTTCTCAAGTTGTTGT
This sequence comes from Globicephala melas, assembly GCF_963455315.2. Classification (NCBI taxonomy): domain Eukaryota; kingdom Metazoa; phylum Chordata; class Mammalia; order Artiodactyla; family Delphinidae; genus Globicephala; species Globicephala melas. Next base: position 21,185,102 of record NC_083322.1, read on the forward strand.
TTTTTTTTAAATATTTATTTATTTGGTTGCACCGGGTGTTAGTTGCAGAAGGTGGGCTCCTTAGTTGTGGCACATGGGCTCCTTAGTTGCGGTAGGTGGGCTTTTTAGCATGTAGCTTGAGGGCTCATTAGTTGTGGCATGCGAACTCTTAGTTGCGGCATGCACGTGGGATCTAGTTCCCTGACCAAGGATCAAACTTGGGTCCCCTGGCATTGGGAATGCAGAGGCTTAACCACTGCACCACCAGGGAAATTCCTCAAGTTTTTTTTTTTAACGTGAAAACAAAAAGAGATTAATCAGAGAAAAACTCTTCTCCAACAGAAAGATTTTTAAAAGCTATATAGTTTTATAATTAATGAAGTAAACAATATTTAAAGGCATACATGGAGAAGCTCTCTCCCAGTGATGTCACCATCCTCCCTCTGCCCACACCCTCGTCCTTATGGCTTCTTGTGTATCCTGCCAGTGTTTCTGTATACATATGCAAGCAAATACAAATAAATATTGTCATTATAATTCCTCTTTTCATTCACAAAAGTAGCATACCATATACATTGCTGTCTACCTTGCTTTTTAACTTAATATATTTTGAATAGGAGCCCTCAATAGGAAGACATTTAATGTAAACATGAGACATGATATTGGCATTAAACAAGAAAATTTTTAAATTCCTGTCTTGGTTCTGTCACCATAATTACATAAGCTCAGAGTTGGACAGTGTGCTGGAAGATTTGCTAGTCAGTCATCAAACCATTTTCCTCATTTTCCTGGGCACAGGACTGCCTCCCCTGCAGTTAGGTGTGGCCATGTGACTGAATTCTACTGGATAGAAAGAATGCGAGCAGAGCTGACATGTACCACTTCTAGGTCCATCGCCTAAAAACCTCCCCACACAATCCTCCACAATCTTTCCCTGTCTGTCAGCAGGATGTCAACGCCTAAAGCAACCTTATAACAGCATGTTGAAGATGGCAGAATTATGAGATGGAAGGGCCTGGTTCTTTGAACTACCACTTGGAAGAGAGCCACCCACCATCAGGATCACCCATTTTGGATGTTATATGAGTGAGAAATAAGTTTCCTGTCATGTCTGAGCCATGAGACAGTTTTAGGTTTGATACACAGATTTAATACAGCAGCTAGTATTGCCTTAATTAACCCAGATGACAACCTCAAAGTCCTTCTAGTCCAATGACTGGCATATAGCAGGCACTCAATAAATGTATTTGGATGCATGAATGAACATTTGAACACCTCTGGAGATAGAGAGTTAATTCACTATCCCATTGGTCAGTTTAATACATTTGGATCAGCTTGAATGATTGGAAAATTACTTATATGAAGCTAAAACCTATCAGCTTCTAACTTGTACCAATTTGTAACTGCCCTTCACAATCACACAAAATAAGTCTGAGCCCTCTTCAAAACAGCCTTTCAGCTATTTGACAATACCTCCTTCTATGCTCTCTGTGACACATCCTCTGGTCTCCAAGCTGAGGAACCTAATGTTTTAAGTTTTTCTTCTTAGGTTATACAGTAGTTACTAAAGCTCTTAATACCATCTTTACCCTCCTCTGGGCACATTTGGGTTTGTCATTCTTCCCTGTTCAATGGGTACTCAGGACAGAATGTCATATTCTTGGCAACACTGACCAGCCTGTGTGGGTACCAATTGCCCCTTTTAGTCAGGACTCCGTACCTCAATTAACGCAGCTTAATATCATAACAGTCTCTTGGGTGGCCATATCACCTATTGACTCATTTTGAGCTTGCGGTCAAGCTTCCCACCTCTCTTCTCTCCTCTTCCTGGCCCCCAGCATACACACTAATTCACTAGATGACCTTAAACAAATCACCTCTCTGGGACTCATTTCTCATGTGAAAAATGAGGGGGTTGGACCAGGTGATTTCTGAGTTGTTTTTCTTTCCTGTTCTAATATTCTTTGAGTCTAAAACAGGAAGTTCCAGGAGAGCTCACGTTGTACTTTTACGTAGACTCTTTCACCCACAGCAGCATGAGAGTATAAATCTGCCTGGAAACATTAAGCTTGTCAAACAACTTGAAGCTCCACAGGTACTTTTTCTCAGCTGCATTAAGCTTATATTCATATGCTTATATAAGATATGTGGACAGTGTGTGGTAGATTGTATTTATACACTAAGGCAATGGACTCTGCTGAACTGTAGTAGTGAGGGAGGGAGAAAATAAGGCTCAGGCAGAAAAAAAACTGAGAGCATGAGGGCAAACAAGGTGTGGTTTCCTCTGATGGAACTCTCCATAACTATTTTAAGGGAGAGAGACCATGAAAAAGAGGATATTTCACTCAGCTGAAAGCCTGGTGTGATGTCTTGTCAGTTTCCTCATCTCACTTCACACACTGTCCTAACGTACAAAAAAAAAAAAATTACTCTCAGCCAACTGGCAAATAAATGTGTTTGCTGTTTGGGGTAATCAAACTATATCTCCATACCCCTTGCCCTTGGCTAATTTCTTATAAAGCAGACATTTTTCATGATTTTAGCTGACTAATTCCTCCTGGTATTTCTGCCTGACAGTCCTCGATCCATGCCTAAGAGGTTGGATCCACTTCCTACCCTAGACTAAGATTCTACCCATTATTATTTGACCTCTTTTGAAAAACTCATTGCCAGCTTTATAACCTGATCTGGGCATACTCCCCATTGGGGCCTGCATTTCCTGTGGATGATGCATTGGTTTCCTAGGTGACGGCAGGAAGGAACAGACCTGTTAGCTTGTGGCTTCTGACTCACTTGCTGCAATGGACGTCACAGAATCGTGGCTGAACAAGTGGATGCTGATAAAAGCATGTGCTTAAGCGGGGCACTGGTGGTTAAAAACCATCCCATTGTACCAGCTCTCCCTCCCACTAAGCAAGCCGACAGACTGACATAAATACCAGATGTGAAAAAACAGTCAACAGATTTGGAACCTCTCTGAACTCCCAGTCCTATAGAAGTGCACAGTGGAGACCTATTTACAACCCCAATGTTTTGTTCCTTTCCCTGTTTAGAATTTCCTCTTCTTTTCTGGAATGTGTAAGTACCAGGATTCTCTAATGAAATGTCTGATGGAGGCTGAAGAGGGGGAGGTGGAGACAAGCCAAAAACTCACCAGAAGCCTGTTTACTAAGGTGACATCTCCTTTTGATCTTTCACATTTGTTCCCTGAGAGGGGAAGTAAACTCACAATGAACTAACAAATTATCAGAGTCCAGAATAAAAAACACATTCTGTTGGGCAAATTTCATGAAGCCTAGAGACAAGGAGAGACACGCATGCGCGTGCACACAGACACACACGCACACACGCACACACATACAGAGATTAACTTTCTAGTTACCTCTTTTGCTATCAACTGATCCCAGCAACGTACAAGTCAAAGAAGACTGCCTGGGGTAAAAAACACAAAGAGCTCCTTTGTCCTTCACAACCGAACTACTGAAGACTGAATGGATTCTTTCGATTCTTGAATTCCTTAAATGACCAACAAACCTAAAGTTTCCCTACCGGGAATAATGCCTCTTGTTTTCCACGGAGCCTTAAGGGATACTTTAAATAGCATCAGCAAGCATCCGAATGAATTAAGACAGCAAATGTAGGTTAGCTTTATTTAGATAGATAAAGACAAGCAGAGAAAGTTGTCTGGTTCAAGGGCAGTGCAGCCTGACAGGACAGCATTTCTCAGAGGAGGGGAAATTGCTTTCGGAGAGAGATATTTCGGGCAAAGAGCAAAGATCCTTGGATCACCATGGGAAGTGATGCTAAATTCTTCCATACAGAGGAAAAGGAATTAAGAATGACTTGCCACTTGTTGAAGGAAAGATCTATGGATTTAAAATGTAAAACAGAACTTGGCATCCTCTTCTCTCTTTCCCATTCCTTAGGCAGACCATCAGAAAGGAATGTTTCCCAGAACATAAAATGGGATAGGGATTTTATGAGACTACTTCAGACGGGGATTTGAGAGCCTTAGCAAGTTCTGAGTCAGAAAATGCATCCAGTTGGAGGGGTCCCTGGAGATGTGGAAGCCCAGAAAGCAGGGAAACTGTCAGATATGGGGGCATTCACTTACTAAACAAAAATGTAGATGCTTGGGAAAAAGTTGCAGTCAATGGCCATTATCTTGTAATAACTTTTAAAGGAGTATAATCTGTACACTGAATCATAATGCAGTATACCTGAAACTAATATAATATTGTAAATCAACTATACTTCACTTAAAAAAAAGTTGCAGTCAGTGAGTTTTGTTTATTTTATTCTTCCTTTGCCCACAACCCTTAGATTATTTCCTGAAAATAAACTCCTTATGGAAAGAAGTGGGTCTAGAAAAAAATATAAGTTTCTGTGATGTTTATGGTTTCTTCACTTTCTAAATATTTGCTGGTTTCTTCTCAACTGAAAAAGCCAAATGAGGGACTTCCCTGGTAGTCCAGTGGTTGGGAATTTGCCTTCCAATGCGGGGTGTGGGGGTGTGTGGGTTCCATCCCTGGTCGGGGAGCTCAGATCCCACATGCCTTGAAGCCAAAAAAAAAAAAAATCCTAAAAGCGTAAAACAGAAGCAATATTGCTTTGTGAATAAACCAATTTATACATAATACATTATTATGTTCCTAAAGTAACACTGAATTTAGACTTGTAAAAAAAATTCAGAAAATCTAAAAGTTTAGATGTGCATTGATTTCTATTTCCCCCACATCTAATTTTTAGATGTTTTCTTTCTCAAGGGTCTCAGAACTTCTAAAAATTATACATCTTTATATATCACCAAGGCAGGTATCATAGTGGAAATATGTTATAACCCTGTCACAAAGCAAAATTTAAATTTCATTTTGAATTAGGTGTTTATGCCACTTTCTTTATACTTACTATTCATTCACTCATTTCATTCTTTCCTTCCTTCAACAATTATTTACTGACTAGCTACTATGTGCAAACAGAGTGAGCATCAGTCTTACTTGCTTTGCTTCTTCTTCACCAGGTACTTTTCTTTCCCTAGTCAATTCTTCTCAACTCTGTCCATCCTAAATCCATTCACTAGTTACCTGGTAAAATAGCATATGGACTAATAGTTCATCCAGTTGGGAAGTACTGTTTCACACTATAACCAAAACACACACAATTTCCCTAGTTCACTGCCCAAAACTGCACATGCCTTTTTTTTTTTGAGGTTGAGGTATGGTTAATGTTTGATATTATCCAAATTTCAGGTGTACAACATAGTGTTCACAATTTTTAAAGATTATATTCCATTTATAGTTATTATAAAATGTTGGCTATATTCTCTGTGTTATACAATATATCCTTGTAGCTTATTTATTTTATACATAGTAGTTTGTTTCTCTCCATATGCTTTTAACTCTTTGTGAGACTGGAAAATCAGTTAATCATTTGAAGCCATTATAATTCTAAGAAGGTGATGGAAAGCCAGTTCCTTTATTTATAAAGTAACAAATTCAAAAGATTCATATGAGATCTGATGCCAAGCTTATTTCAGTATTATATTAACTTCTTATAAAACCTCCTCACCTAAAGCCAATTCTATAAATTTTTCATTTGTATGGTTACAAGAATCTAATCAAAAGGAAAACTACTCTTTCACTTCTTTTTGGTAAAGAGACTAACATGAATGGAAATGAAAAACTTAACATCTCTGGGATCTACATTTCTTGCTCTGACACCTTTAGTCACTTAACTATTATTAGAGTATCTTTATCAAAATAGTGTGATTTGTGCTAATAATGAGACTTTTAAAATGTTCTTCAGTAAGTCAATCTCAGAACTTGTTTTTAATATTTTTTAAGTGCTAAAGGAAAAAAACCAACTCATATATGGAAGTAGAAGGCAAAGTTATAAGCAATCACTGATCCAAATAAATAAGATACTATGAATATAACTTTAAAAAATTACAGCAATTTGTGTTCTCCATGTTTGCTGCACTAAATATTACTATTTCCGTAATTTTAACAATGCTCTATAAAGAAGAAAACATTGTAATAGTATTTGACTAAGTAAAATAAGAGTCCCACATTTTATTTTTATTTTGTGACATTTGTGGCTCTTCAGCATGAAGCTGGCATTTTTCCTCTTCTGATGTAACTTCCTTCTCTGTTTCATTTTGTTTTGGTCGGGGTTATTTCAACCTCTCCCTTCTCTGAGCGGTCTTTCAGCTGTCTGTGAGATCCCAAGCTGTCACTTTGCTTCCTGAATATCCACTTCTGTTTTCTGTGGCAACACCTGCAGATAAACATCTAGCCGGCCATCCAGGTGGACACACACCTCCACACTCTCAAATTCATACATACACAGACACAGGTATACGCATGCGTGCTCAACTCCTCCACCCTCCCCCAGGGAGCTCAAACTACTCTAGCTGGTTTTTGGCCTTGGCAACAAAAGCAGCAGCAAAGCTTCTAATGTCAGTTCTCTGATCAGAACCAGTACTAATAATGTTGTTGCTGCCAAGGAAGAACTTAAATCCCCTAGACCAAGGAGAAGACAACTGTATAGGGTTAAGATGGTAGAGCCAGATGCGTCAGGCTGCATACAGTGATCAGAGGGAGAGGAACAAGAGTTGGGGTTCCTCTACCTGAAGTGCTCTGCCTTCATTGTTGACAGCCATGTACTGATTTTTTAAGACTCGGCTCAAGTATCATCTCTTTCTGAAGCTTTTCCTGACTGGTTGACTGTCCTTTCCTCTGTTCCCATAAAATCCTTGTTTGGTTAGATGCTTATCTTCTCCCCTATTCCCCCAAAACCCATTAGATTGAAACTTTTAAAGGCATGGACCTTGGCTGATTCATCTCAGTACCTGACACATAGCAGGCATTCAATAAATGTTGTATGGGTGAACAGAGTCCACTGCTCCCCTCCCATGGGTGAAAGTAGCAACTGACTTTTGGTGGAGGCGGAAAGAAAAGGTTGTCCTAATGGTGTGTTTTCTCCTCTTTAAAGTTAACATTGGAAGTAAAGAGAGCAGCGTGATGCTGTGAGGATGACCCTCCACGTGTGAAAATAACTGAGCAACGAGCAGAGCAGCTGTCTCATCACTGTCCCTATCACTGGGATTTCTTCAGGTGACCAATAGATAAGTCCAATCCTACTTACAAGGTAAGCCTTTGAAAACCTTGCAAGTGTGAATGAGAAGAAAGTGTTGTATCAAGGAAGGTTGTATTAGGAATGGGAAAATATGGCCCGTATATGTTAAATTGATGAATATGTTTCATGTTCCAGAGTAAAATGTTGGAACATTTTAAATGTTTTAACATCAAGGAAGGGTAAGGATAAGACAGAACTGTGTTGGGTTCTTTACTTGCCTGATCTCATTTTAATCCTCACAAAGAGATCTTATTGTCTTTGTTTTATAAGTGAAGAAAGTGAGGCTTGGAATGGATTAAAATTGGGAAGCCACCTCAGTACTAATACTTAGCAGAGCTTAGATTAGAACCCAAATTTGTCTGATTCCAAAATCCTTCTTACTGTTGGTTCCTCTCAAGAGCTATTTTTTTAAATTATTTTTTCTTTTTTTTTAAATTAAAAAAATTTCTTTTCTTTCTAACTAAATTTTTAAAAATTATTTATTTATTTATTTTTGGCTGCGTTGGGTCTTCGTTGCTGTGTGTGGGCTTTTTCTCTAGTTGCGGAGAGCGGGGGCTACTCGTCATTGCAGTGCACAGCCTTCTCATTGCGGTGGCTTCTCTTGCTGCAGACTACGGGCTCTAGGTATGCAGGCTTCAGTAGTTGTGACACTTGGGCTCTAGAGTTGACTTTAAGTTTTCAGAGAGGTTGAAAAATATATGTATTGAGCACTGACGATAGGCCACACACAAGGCAGGGCAGCATGAGGGTATAATAAACCATCCTCTGCTCAAGGAGCTGAGTAGCTAGTGCAGGAAGCTGACACATAAACATGGGCTGAACAATAGATGATGAAATCAGGGCTACTGTGAAGGGAGGTGTCACGACCTGCTTGAGAACTGGGGGAAGGAGTGGTTGGTCCTGGTCACGCGTGGAGGGCGAGGAATGTTCTACAAACCACAGGAAGATGGCATTTTGAGGAGGCCAGGGAGGACTCAGCAAGCATTGGGGTGCTGCAGAGTAAGGAAGGGAACATATAACAGGAGTGGAGTGACAAGTTCAGCGAGGTCGGCGTACAGGGGTGTATGGTTGGAATAATGGAGGGTGAAGGTTGGTTGGACCCAGACCGTGGAAGGCTTTGAATAGGAGTCTGAACTTGAAATGAAGAGTTACTGAAGGTTTTGAAATAGGGGAAGCCAAGGATCCAACCAAATCCTTGACTAAAACATCCGAAAGTATTGCTGAATCCATCCTGACACCAAATCACAAGTACAAAAAGTACACAAAACAGAAAAATATAGAAAATCAATATTCTTAATCAAGACTCAACAAAGTGGCCTGCTTACTTCTGCGGAAACAGCAAATGAAGGGATATGTGACCGAATCACCAGCTCAAACCCCACCTGCCCTCTTCCTTCTGCTTTGGCTAAAGGTGGTCCCATTCTCTTGAGACTACCTCATCAACAAGAAGACCTGGGGCAACAAATACAATCCCTTCCTCCCCTCAAAAGGAAAAATTCCCACAGAGAAATGAAAATTCCCCTCACTTCCTTCCTTTCTTCAGAAGTCAGCCCGTGAAGATTGCTTAACTGTTCTGTCACCTCAATACACCAGACAAACATCCTAGAATGGGAACTGGATCCTGATGGCTTAATTGAGTTAAAAGGAAAAGGGTAGATCTTCTAAAAGCCTCTCAATGGTTTCAGAGTGCCTCTCACGTCTCTGAAAGCCCAGTGGTGGTTCTCAGTTCCTCAGCAAGAGTGAATGAATTTCCTAGCACAGAATTCAAAAGCACTGGAAGTCAGCAGTTCTGAAAGACTGCAGAAAGGTCTTGTTTACATTTTTCTCTTGGGCTGAAACCCATCTATTTAAACTTTAACTAGAGGCAATTATAAAACCGTGGTGAGGGACTACTTCCCTGGTGGTGCAGTGGTTAAGAATCCGCCTGCCAATGCAGGGGACATGGGTTCGAGCCCTGGTCCGGGAAGATCCCATATGCCACAGAGCAACGAAGCCCGTGCGCCAAAACTACTGAGCCTGCGCTCTAGAGCCTGAGAGCCACAACTACTGAGCCCGTGTGCCACAACTACTGAAGCCTGTGCGCCTAGAGCCCGTGTTCCGCGACAAGAGAAGCCATCGCAATGAGATGCCCACGCACCGCAACGAAGAGTAGCCCCCGCTCGCCGCAACTAGAGAAAGCCCACGCGCAGCAACGAAGACCCAACGCAGCCAAAAAATTAATTAATTAATTAAAAAATAAAAATAAAACCTTGATGAGCCGGAGATGGGCAGCCTGCACAAGATGGGGAGACAGATGCCAACAGACTGGCATTGAAGGAGGAAAGAGAGGGAATATTTTGAGAAAGGAGTCAAGGAAGAACTACAAAGAAGGTTTTGGAAACAAAAGGTATCACCTAGGAAGCTGCTTTTCAGGAGAATAGGGAGAGAAGTAGTGGGCGAGGGGAGGGAAGAAGGCAGGAGAGTGGGCAGGGAAGACAGGTAGGTGGGTAGGGCTAAGGTTGTCACGATCCCACCAGTTCACAAGTGCCACGCTGTAAGAGCTGACTGCTGTAGCTCCTACTCTTTATACCTTTTTTTTCCCTCTTGGGTCAAAAGTTCATTAACCCAGGGCATCAGTGGGTCTGAGAGGCCTGCCTGGAGCAGACATGCCCGGCTGCCAGGACACAGGCTCTCTTCCCCGAAGGCCAAGCCTCCTCTTCGATTCAGGTTTTCCTGGCAAAGACCCACCTTGGAGTTGATGAGCAGACCAGTGACGTCAGAGGAAATACCCCACTTGACAAAGGACCCTGCTCCAGCTGCCAATAAACTGAACTCGTTAGCATGCCCTGATCTGGGCCCTAAGATTTGGTGAGCCCGAAGAACAAACTCAGAGAGAAATAGCTGTTGCTCCAAAGTGAATGTTTTTATTCTGGATTTGAGGATGTCTGTGGACCTGACATTGACACTAGGGCCAGTTTTAGATGCATACACAAATATGGGGAGATCTACAAGACACAAGCACCCCACCACCACCCCATCAAGCTCTCTGTGTAGAGGAGCCTGACATTCTACCCCTAGATATTCACTCCTTTGAGTTTCCTAACTTTTTGGTTTTGAATGTCCTTATTAACATGCAAACGCAGTACACAGAAGAGAGCCCTTGTCTGAGATGTAATCAGCTAATTTTTTAGCAGGAATTCACTTTCTATCAATTCCATCCAGATTAGAACTAGGGCTCTGTGGGAGGAAGATCCAGACAAGCATCGTGGAGATGGAGAATGGGCAGAGGCCTCGGAAATTATAAGCAGGGAAGCTGGCAGGCATCACAGAAGATGCCAGAGACAACTGAGACCGGCACCTCAACATAAGTCAGCAGCTGAAAGCCAAGCTCATCTTAATGTTTTGTGAAACTTTCTTCTCTGCTAACCCAGCTCTTAGCAGGGAAAGCCATTTGGGGCACAGCCAGAGGATGACAGGGAAGGTCAGAGGATTTGCAGATATTCGGGGCCAGGGCAGGGTCTCCCAGGGCACAGAGGCCAAGGTCGTGGGCTTCTCTCCAGACTAGCTTGCTACTCTCACAAGAAGATCTGTCCTACAGCTCTGAGCTGTACCCCCAAGTCCAGCCAACCATCTAAAAATATCATGATGCTGTTTGTAAGGGCCTGGGTGGAGAATGTGGGGATGGCTCCCTGCAAGCTCACTCTGATTCGGGACAGACAGATCCCAGGGTAAGATTCTTGCTTATGTGTGTGTGGGTATGAGGGGAGACTTCATAAGAGGACTATTGATATTTTATTGTATTAAACATACACTGAAATTTTATTTCTTAAAATTTGTATGAGTAGAAGTTGCTTTTTTGCATCCTTATCCCTAGAGAGAGAAAATCTGCTTCTGATGTCGTGTTCAGGAGGTAGCCTGTGAACGACTGCTAGCAGATATCCCAGAGCTGCACAGAAATTTCCAAGGGATATACACATTGCCCAGCACCTACCAGAGGGTGTTATACCTTGGAGAAGATATTTTGTAAAATCACACATGAGATTTTCAAGGGAAATCCTGGGGGACCGTACATAAAACCAGACAGGAAAGAGTATAGTGGTAAAAAACACAGATTCAGGAACCAGGCTGGCTGGGTTCAGATCCTGCCAGTACCACTTAGCTCTGTGACCTTGGACAAGTCACTTAACCTCTGTGGGCCTTAGTTTTCTTATCCATAAAATTCAGATAATAGTAATTCTTAGTTCACAGTTCTCAGGGTTGTTATAAGGATTAAATAAGTTAATATTTAAAGGGTTAAATGAGTTAATATTTAAAAGCACTTAGAACAGTGTTTGTCATAGCAAGAACTATTTAAGTGTTACATGTGAAAAGTAACAAATCAAATCTCCAGGTCTGGAAACCTCACTTGGTTCTATGATTGACCCTGTCTCCAAGAAGGCCTTTGGTTGGCTCTGGCCTGCACTTAACCTCCCACCATACCAGCATGAGGAGACAGAAGAAAGATACCCTGGAACCTTTCACCTCCAGGCTTCCCCTCAAGCACTAGACAAGGCACTTGTGTCCTACTCTGAAGCCTAGCAATGTGCATGCCCAGGGCTGAGGCCAAGCCAGAACCACCAACGGGGAGCTCTGTCTGGTGCCTGGGCCAGAAATGGGAGTTCCTTATTGCAAACCCCTCAAGCCCTTGGCAGGCTCCTTGCTTGTGCTGTCACTAAATGCTGCCCCAAGCCAGGGTTACAGAACACAAGGAAAAGCCCTAATTGAGAAAGGTAGAAAAGCAGAGAAACGAGCAGGTGGCAGGAAGAAGGATCAGGGCAAGAGGAGACCTAACACACACGGAAAAAAGTAGAAAAGCTCTAGTAAGTGCAAGGAAACTTTTTTTGTCTATTTTTGATCAAGTGAAAAACACAAACACAAGAGAATAAACTGAGCAACTAGAATCAGACTGAGCCAGTGAAGGAAGGGAAGAGGCAGCAGAACTGCAAATACATGCTAATTACCTCACCCTTCCTCAGGGACCTGCAAGCATGGCCCCAGAGCCATTTGTACCACAGCCTAATAATGATTTCATTTCACGGACTTGCTTCCACTTTTTTTCTTAACAAAGTCCATCACAACTCTGTTTTGGGAAGTAGAAACAGTATCTATCTTTAGGAAACTTAACTGCCAAAAAAGCTCGGATAAGCATAATTAAGAAGTAAAGAATAGTTGGATAGTTGGTGTGACTAGGACAAATACCAAATCACAAATATTTTAAATTCTTCCCCTTCTGGGCCCTAAGCAGAGAGGTGCCTTTGTTTGCTGAATTGGCTCACAGATGACTTGGCTTTTGTGTGTTGTATAGGATGTCGAATGGGGAGGAGAAACCAGAGGAAGGTCAAATATTTGTCAAGTGCCTACTATGTATCAGGCATTCTGCTAGATGCTAGAAATTCAAGAGTGAACAAAACAGGCAGGTCCCTGTCCTCATAAAGCTAACACTTTTTTTTTTAATTGTAGTAAATTACACATAACATGAAATTTACCATCTTAACTCTTTTTAAGTGTATAGTTCAATAGTGTTAAGTATGTTTACACTGTGGTGTAAATACTCTCTAGAATTTTTCCATCTTGCAAAACTAAGACTCTATGCCCATTAAACAATCCCATTTCCCCTTCCCCCTAGGCTGGGGCGACCAACATTCTACTTTCTGTTTCTATGAATTTGATTAACCTAGATTCCTCATAGAAGTGGAATCATACAACATTTGCCTTTTTGTGACTGGCTTATTTCATAATATCCTCAGGGTTCATCCATGTTTAGCATGTGTTGAAATTTCATTCCTTTCTAAGGCTGAATAATATTCCATTGTATGTATAGACCTCATTTTGTGTATTCATTCATCTGTTGATGGACACTTGGATTGCTTCCACCTTTTGGCTATTGTGAATAATGCTGCTATGAACATGGGTGTAAAATATGTCTCACTCTTTTAAGGAGCTTATCCCATCATATTTGGATTATTTATTTGCCCATTAGTTGGGCCAACTAGGTGGGTAGCTGCACAAGGACCTAGGTTATTTATCTTTGCATTCCAACTTCCTGTATAGTGCTGGCACATAGTAGGAACTCAATAAATATTTCTTGAACAAAATAATTTATTTTTACACTTCTTAGTCACTACTGCAGCAGCTGGCTGTTTTACATATCTTAATAAATCAGTTTTGCAATTTTTTTTTTTTTTTTTTGGTACACGGGCCTCTCCCTGCTGTGGTCTCTTCCGTTGCGGAGCACAGGCTCCAGACATGCAGGCTCAGCGGCCAGGCTTACGGGCCTAGCCGCTCCCTGGCATGTGGGGTCTTCCCGGACCGGGGCACAAACCCGTGTCCCCTGCATCGGCAGGTGGACTCTCAACCACTGTGCCACCAGGGAAGCCCTAAGTTTTGCAATTTTAATGAATGCTATTTTGATTATATTTACATACTAAGCTAGTTTATGTAAGGGGATTAGTATTAAAAAATCTAAATCTTAATCAAAATTCACTTTTTAGATGAAATGCTACTGACAATTCCTTCCCACTCACTTTGGTTAAAATCAACTCTTGCTGCTCTTATTTTTCTCCCTCCTTTTCTTTCTTTTCCTCAAGTCATAGCATTGCATAGATCTTGAGGACATCATTATGGGTCTCCTTAATTCAGGGGACATCCTGATGAATAGAGCTAGGCATGGGCCTAGAGTTTGGTTTTCTCAGCTCAAAACCTTGCATTGAGGGTCATTTTCTACAAGGCACAGCATGAACAAAGCACAGCCCTACCTCTGGAGGAATCTATCTTATTCTTGGCCACAATTAAGAAAGAGGCCTCAGTTTTCTCGGGTGTAGAAAATAGTATTTACCTCCATTCCCCATTACCCACGTGACAAACACAGACACAACTCTAACATTTACAAAACACAAGGAGCTGAAAGACATTGTGAAAATTCTGAGTAGCACTGTCTTTGATGATAATTACTATAAATAGTATCATCAGTTTTAGAAGCTAGCTCTGTAAATCCTTTACAAAATAGACATTTAGAACTATGATTTCTAGTCAAGGTAGCATTGTTGTACAAATCTTTGGGGTACTTATTCAGCTCCAAACATAAAGCAATGGTTTTTAAAATGTAAAAGAGAAAAACGAAAGACACAGTTGGCCCCAAGTATAAACTTTTCTATGGGCCAGAAATGCAAAGCAACGAATAAGAGGGAAGACATGGGCCTGTTGGCCTCCAGGTATGAAAGGAGGTAGAAAATGCTCTAAAGGGGCTTCTGCAGGGGAAGGGAGACTAAAAGTGATCTTCATGGGGTGAGGGAAGTGGATGGGAACCAGACCAGATTCACTGCTTGAAACTATGGACTACACTGTGAACCTTCATTCCCATACTCACAAACTAGCTTGTTAAAGAGCTGACCACTGCCTAATGATGGGCCTTTCATGAGGGAATGATGAGGCAGGAAGACAGGACACATGATAGGAAACTGGATCAAGCAACCACAGACCTCCATGACTGACTTATGACATCTCCATCAACACAGTAAGGGAAAAAATAGATAAACTCTCTTTATAGATAATATGATTGTCTATAAAGAAAATCAAACAGACTATACTGAAAAAAATATTATAACTAAAAAGACAATTCAGCAAGGTTGCTGGGTATAAGATCAACATAAAAAATTCAACTGCAATCCTATACCTCAGTATTTATCCAAGACAATATTTAATAGCAAAAAAGGACACTATTCTTAATACTAATAAACAATAAAGTGCTTAGGAATAACAAAAACATAAAGTGTGGATTTATATATAAAAAACTTTTATGGAAAAAGTTAACTAAGATTTAAATAAGTAGATATGTATCATATTCATGAATTCAAATATTCATTATAATGAAGATGTCAGTTCTCCTAAAGTTAACATTTCATTTCAATGCAAACCCAATTTTAAAAATCGCAGGGACTTCCCTGGTGGCACAGTGGTTAAGAATCCACCTGCCAAGGCAGGGGACACAGGTTCAAGCCCTGGTCCGGGAAGATACCACATGCTGCGGAGCAACTAAGCCTGTGCGCCACAACTACTGAGTCTGCGCTCTAGAGTCTGTGAGCCACAACTACTGAAGCCCGCGTGCCTACAGCCCATGCTCCGCAACAAGAGAAGCCACCACAATGAGAAGCCTGTGCACCGCAATGAAGAGTAGCCCCCGTTCGCCACAGCTAGAGAAAGCCTGCACACAGCAACGAAGACCCAGCGCAGCCAAAAATAAATAAATAAAATAAAATAAATAAATTTATAAAAAAAAATCCCAACCTGTTTTAGTAACATGGAACAATGATCACAAAATTCATGTAGAAGAGTATAGGGTCAAACTTATTATAGTAGTTGGGGATTCCTTTGGCTGCAAGTAAAAGAATGTAAAACTTAAAGTGGCTTAAATAATAAGGTTTATTATTTTACATCTCAGGATGTCCACTGATAAGTGATTTCAGTATTGGATAATTCAGCAGCACAATGACATCATGGTAATCTGTGACCTTTTCTGTCTGCTTAGCCATTCTTGGTGTGCTGGACTACACTCCTCCCTTCAGAGTGGCAAGATGGCTGCCACAGTTGCAGACATTACATTTTCCTCCAAATCTATAAAAAGAGAGGCAGGGCAAGTCTGTTCCTTATGTACATTTTAAAAATACTTATTTATTTATTTACTTACTTACTTTTGGCTGCGTTGGGTCTTCGTTGCCATATGCGGGCTCTCTCTAGTTGCGGTGAGCGGGGGCTCCTCTTCGTTGTGGTGCGCGGGCTTCTCATTGCGGTGGTTTCTCTTGTTGTGGAGCACGGGCTCTAGGTGCGTGGGCTTCAGTAGTTGTGGCTCGTGGGCTCAGTAGTTGTGGCTCACAGGCCCTAGAGCACAGGCTCAGTAGTTGTGATGCATGAGCTTAGTTGCCCCACAGCATGTGGGATCTTCCCAGACCAGGGATCGAACCATGTACCCTGCATTGGCAGATGGATTCTTTTTTTTTTTTTTTTTTTTTTTGCGGTACGTGGGCCTCTCACTGTTGTGGCCTCTGCCGTTGTGGAGCACAGGCTCTGGACGCGCAGGCTCAGCGGCCATGGCTCACGGGCCCAGCCGCTCTGTGGCATGTGGGATCTTCCCGCACTGGGGCACGAACCCGTGTCCCCTGCATCCGCAGGCAGACTCTCAACCACTGCACCACCAGGGGAACCCGGGCAGACGGATTCTTAACCACTGTGCCACCAGAGAAGTCCTCTTATGTACATTTTTAAGTGAGAAGAAAACTTACCTATCCCATCCCATCTCCACTCTAGTGCAAGTCCACTTAGGTCTCATTGGCAAGAGATGCAACATATGCTTATGGCCAAACCAATCCCAATGGAATGAAATTACTTTAATGGGCTTAGACTGAGTACTATAAGATAAGGTTCATGGACACCTGTAAACAATTTAGGTTCAAGTTAGAAAGGAGATAGAGACAATATTCTTTGGTCAGATAACCAACCACAATACCCAAGGCAATTTTGAAAAGGAATAAGTCAGGGGGGTTGCCTTACCAAATATCAAATTTTTAAGAAAAATTTTTTATTGGAATATAGTTACTTTAAACGTTGTGTTAGTTTCTGCTATACAGAAAAGTGAATCAGTTATATGTATACATATATCCCCTCCCTTCTTTTTTAGATTTCCTTCCCATTTAGGTCACCACAGAGCATTGAGTAGAGCTCCCTGTGCTATACAGTAGGTTCTCATTAGTTATCTATTTTATACATAGTACTCTCTATATGTCAATCCCAATCTCCCAGTTCAAGTCCCCTTCCCCCTCAAATATCAAAATTTAAAACCAGAGGTGGTATAACAAACCAGGAGTGAAAAGATGAACTATTTAGGAAATATGTGTTGGAATAATTATACATGTATTTTCTCTTTCATATCACAAGAAGTTTAAGTTGGTTTAAAGACCTAAATGTGAATTGTCAATTTTTATACTTCTAGAAAAAATATAAGAGATTATCTTTACACCCTTGGGATAGAAAAATTTATTAAATAAAGCATAAAATATAAAGGAAAAGATTGATACATTTTACTCATTTAAAATAAGAAGAATTCATCAGCAAAGTGAAAAGACAGTCTTAGACTGGGAAAACATATTTTCCCAGACATAAAACAATCAAGGTATTAGTATTCAAAAATTATAAAGAACTCCTACAAAGCAAAAAGAAAAAGAAACACCTAGAAAGAAAAATTGGCAAAGGATATGAATAGGCCAATTAACAGAAGAAAAACCCTAATGGTCAACAGACATACAAGAAGATGTGAAATCTCGGTAGAAATTAAGGGAAAATGAAATAAAATAATAAAAAGTTACTATTTCATATCCATAAGTAGGCAAAAATTTTAATTCTGAAAAAACCAAAAGTTAGCGTCATGTGGGAAAACAATACTCTTAGAAAGCAAAATGATGATATATGTTAGTAGAAATCGTAAGACCCAGCTGTTCCTCTCAGGTATATTGCCTATATTAGTGCTTCTCAGCCAGCAGCGATTTTGCAGTGTTTGAGGACGTTTCTGGTTTTCACACCTGTGTGTGTGTGTGTGTGGGGGGGGTGCTACTAGTAACTAGTGGGTAAAGGTGAGGGAAGCTGCTTAATACCCTACTCCACAACATAGAATTATTCAGCCTAAGAGTTCAATAATGCCAAGGTTGAAAAATCCTGGCCTAGAAAAACTTTCATATGGTGTTTGTACACCAGCAGGCTGCTATTTAAGCGTTAACTCCAGCATTGTTTGTTACAGCAAACAACAATAACAAACTAAAAACAACCTACATGTCAATAATGCAGGAGGATGGATAAGGAACTTGTGCATATTCTAACAAGGGAATAATGTACAACAGTTATAATTAATGAGTTAGTTCTTCAGGTTGCAACATGAGTAAGTCTAAAAAATAATGATAACTAAAAAAGCATTGCAGAATGTTATGTACAGCATGATATAGTATTCCTTTACATTTTACAAATACAAAGCAATACCATGTTTGTTTATGAATATATACATATAACAGAAAAGTATAAAAACATGCATAGGAATGATTTATAGTAACTTCATGATAGTGATTACTTTGGGGAAAAGAGGAAAGGAGAAAAAACGGAGAAAAACAGAGAAATGAATGGGATCAGGCTTCAAGTTGTACTTAAACCTTTTACAAAAATACAAACAAAAAACCCTAAAGCAAATAAGTCAAATATTGATTTGTTGAGTGTTGTATACTCAGATGTTTGTTAAACTATGTTCACTATTTTTCTGTTTGTTTGAAATATTTTATAATGACAACATTTTAAAGTATTTTATGAGCTGCATTTGCAAGAATGAGTATTCTTTGTGTGTCTCAGGAGCATGGAGATGGTAGAGGGAGCCAGTGTTTCCAGAAGAAACTGTGTCGCTCCAAAGGAAAATTAGAGAAGGGGAAAGTGACCCTTGAATAAAAAAGAGTCTATTCATCTAAAGACCCCTCCCAGGGATTCTTGGCAGGATGAGAGCTGGCTTTCCTGCTGCGCCAGTGATTGGTAGGCTATACCTCTGTCCATGGTCCTATTCCTCTCCCTCAAACAACCTTAGAAGAATTTAGAGGGAGGTTCAAATTTGCCTTGTAGGAAGACATTAAAGTGTTCTAGATAAAGCTAAGAAGCTGAGAGAAGAGGAAATATTGTGGGTACAGCAGATCTTGAGTATTTGGAAAAAAGTTCTGACAGTCTGCCATAGATGCTACCAGCAGAGGGAATCCTGCTAGACAGCCATTCTTTGTAACAATGATGAAAAGCATTTATCAGAGGAGTGAGCTCCGCTCACGCTGAGGTCTGCTCAATAAGGATGATACTGTCATCTCCCTAGCATTTCATATTTTTAAAGAAAGTTTCTTATTCCTAACGTTTTTCGTAATTTCTTTCCAATACTACTGTAAGACCAGTCGATATCCACCTCTTGCTTTTACAGAGATGGGGAGAGACTAGAAAAGCTTCTCCAAAGACTTAGGTTCTTTCTAGTAACCAATATTTTTACCTAAGCCACTAGGGATGAATAAACAATGAGACTAACTCAACTGAGAAAGATATTTTATGGGCATCCCAGAGTAATCACCTATCTTTTAAAAAGAAACAACATTTCTTGAGATCCCAGGAGGTGTCTGGCACTACACAAAGTGATATGAGCGTGAGAGTGCAGAACATAATGTTTGGGAACATAATGTTCCTCCGGGGACTTAAAAATTAATGCAGATCCAAAACCGTTAAAAAATACAAAGGTTTGTTGTAATAAATTATGGAAAAACGTAATGAAAGGTGTAGGGGCAAAAATCCCAAGCACAGTGATAAACTAGGGAACATGAAAGCAGAATATGATGGGCCAACTAACCTCAGGAAAACATAGACTCCCAGTATGGGCAGAATAGAAGATACCCTGTGAAGTCCATTTTGCAGACTTGGTTACTTGTCCATACACACAAAATCAATAGCTGTTTTTGATGGGTCACTGGCAAAAAAAATGTACTCTTCTCTTCTATAGATGGGAGTCCAAACCATCCAGCATACAGTAAAATGTTTAGGAAAAAAAATATGTGGGTTGGTAAACTTTTAATCTACAAAACTATATGTCTAGTGGTGGATGATAGCACTAATGGAAATACATGCAATTGGGTTTGTAGATGCTGATTTTTAGCAGCAACCAGAAACTGTGCTAAAAGCTCAATTTGGCCTACTTTACATTCCCTGGGTAAGTGAGTGGGGAAATTTTCATGAGGCTATGTGTTATATTCAGTAGAGGGAATAAAGAAATACATGAACACTGTGATATAGAGGTAAGAAGGTATCTTAATAGAAATATGTACTCTAGTCTAGGACGTTTCTCCACCAAAGTGATGGAAAGTACTTGGAAATGCAGGGACCTAACTGGTCCTGAAACTGAACTTTCTCCATCACCCCAGCTTTCCTGTTTAAACAACTTCTACCTTGTTAACCTATTAATGCTACGAGTCAGTTTTATATATTGATAGTCAGCTTTTGATTTGAGCCCCCACATGGTCACTGCAACTTTGTTCACTTTTATACTTATCCTTTCACATTTTCTAGTATTACAGTAATATGAAAAGATAAAAATGTCTAGAAATTTTTATCCCTTGTATTAGGCAAGAAATTACACAGTCACATCCACATGGATATCTAATAGACATCTCAAACTGAAAATAGCCAAAAGAGAACTCTTGATTTTTTTCCCTTAATCTTCTTATATCAAATAACAAGAGGCTTAAACAGAATTTTACTTTTCTCATAAACAAGATGTCTGGCACTAGATGATTGCTGGTGTTGGTTCAGCTGCTCAACGCTACCATCAAGGACCCAGGCAATTTTTATTTTTTTCCTGCTTCACCATCTTTAACATCATCAGGTCTTTTGTCTTGTACTCATAAGAAGCCTGCTGTGTCTCCAGGCATTGTGATGGTGTTCAAGATAGCCATATCTATTCCCAGAAGGCTTTCAGTTAGGTCTCATTAGCCAGAAGTGAATCACCCCTAGCTGCAAAGAAGATGGGGGAATTGAATATCTAGCAAAAGAAAATGTGATTATTATGACTGAGTTACACCACTCATGATTCATCACTTGGGGCTGGACATCTTGTCTCCTCAACCAAGTCAGGGCTCTGTTAGCAAAGAGGAAGAGAGGAATGGCTATTGGGGAGGGAATTAACAGTCTGCCACACTTCTCATTCCCAGCCTACCTGTCTCACTAAGTAGCATCACCATCTACCCAGTGCCCAAGCCAATAATGGAGGAGAGAACTTTGATTCCTTTCTTTCTTTGATGTGTCACGTACAAACCACCAGAAAGCTCTGTTGACTCCACCTCCCATATATACCCCCAATCCACTGTATTCTCCCATTCACTGCTACCATCCTAGTCCAAGTCACCACTGTTCACCTGAATTAGTGCAGTTTCCTCCTAAAGATCTCTGTGCTTTCATTCTTGCCCTGTAGAATTCATTGCCCATACAGAAAAACACTGCCTTTCTTGAAACCTCCTATTGCCTTCCCATCTCACCTAAAATCCAAATTCCTTCCTTTGATCTTCCATGCCTAAAAGGTCTAAGCTCTACCTGTCCAACTGCATCTTTTTGTTTTTAAATTTATTTATCTTATTTTATTTTTAGCTGCATTGGGTCTTCATTGCTGCATGCGGGGCTTTCTCTAGTTGCAGTGAGAGGGGGCTACTCTTCCTTGCCATGCCCGGGCGGCTTCTCTTGCTGTGGAGCACAGACTCTAGGTGCACAGTCTTTGGTAGTTGTGGCTTGCAGGTTCTAGAGCGCAGACTCAGTAGTTGTGGCACGCGGGCTCAGTAGTTGTGGCTCACGGGTTCTAGAGCACAGGCTCAGTAGTCGTGGCACATGGGCTTAATTGCTCTGCAGCATGTGGGATCTTCCCGGACCAGGGCTCAAACCCGTGTCCCCTGTGTTGGCAGGCGGATTCTCAACCACTGCACCACCAGGGAAGCCCCCGACTGCATCTTGTAACCACTTATCTGTCTGCCACTAAGTTCCAGCCACTTAAGCTTTCTTTCTCTTCCTCAAACTCAAATTCATTACCATCTTGGGGACTTCTGAACCAACTATTCTCTCCATCTAGGATGCTCTTCATTCTGATCTTTTCACCACCAGTTCCTCCTTGTCATTTATTATTTTTATTTTTTTATTGTTTTTTTGGCCATGCAGTATGTGGAACTTCCTCAACCAGGGATGGAACCTGTGCCCCCTGCATTGGAAGCACGAAATCTTAACCACTGGACCACCAGGGAAGTCCTCCTCCTTGTCATTTAATCACTGTTCAAATGTCATCTTTTCAGAGAAGTCTTCCCTGGACATGAAAACTAAAATAGTCTTCTAGGCATCCATCACTTCATCCTATTTTGTTTCTCTGTAATGCACCTATCACTGTCTAACATTATCTTGTTTATCTCTTTATGTATCATGTCATGAAATACAACTATTTCTTTATTTTCCAACTCCTCCACACTAGAATATAAGCTTTATGAGAGCAGACACCTTGTCTATTGTGTTCACTGCTATAGTCCTAGCATCTAGATCAAGGTACATGGTAGACTCTCACTGACTATTTCTGAATGAATGAATAAATGAAGGGAAAGATTTATAAGTGGAAACTTTAGCAATAAAAACAACATCTGTAACATATTATCAACATCCTGAGAGTTATTCTTTATAGAGCAAAATCACTTTGTTAGTTAAAGAATATAAAATGTGTTATGCTTCAAAGAGATCGCAATTAATAAGCAACACTAATTTCTCCCACCCAGCCTCTTTCCTCCTGTGTCTTCCTTTCGAAAGCTAAACACACCACATGTACTCTTAACTTAGCACTCTATCAATGCAATTACTGAATACCTTCTCCCCTGACTTCTTTCCTTTTGCCTAATAATATGATTACATTTTCTCACTATTTTCTGAAGGTCTGGGACAATTTAAAAGAAACATTTGGGGAACATCCTTCTCTCCTTTAATTTTGGCCAAGATTTCAAGAAGGGAAAAACCCAAATGTTCTTGGAAAAAGAGAGAAATACTTAGCATCTGAAATTTCTGCCTTCTTCTGATGTTTTTACATTTCTGTATGTGTTCTTTCTAAAGGCTAAAATCATTTCCACTCCCTTCACCAGAAGACCAGATTTTTCATCAGGCTGTCCTCCAGGTAAAATGCTAAAGTCAGAGAAATTAATACGCAATCCTCCTTCATCTCCCTTTCTATGATCCACTCAGCCCTTTCCACACCATCTCAATCCCGAGATGACCCTTTGCAGGTGTAGGCTTCTGGATCAGCAGCTGGCTGGGCCCAAGGCTCAGCCTGCATTCTAGGCCTCCTGTGCATCTGGCAGGCCGTGGCACATTGAAATTGTGCAACAAAAACTTCGGGACATTCACATTCACACTAGGGACACAGCATCTTAGTGAGGCTGATCCCGTATATTCCAAAATGCCCCTGTGTTTAGAAATATCTTCAAATACTGCTCATAAATTACACACAAAGAATCCCTGGGTTTTTGAACTTCCAGACTTGTCAACAGAAAGTAACAAAAGGATTCTCATCTTCAAAGTTCTTCAGTGAATATACTAAAAACAGGAATAGGGACTTCCCTGGTGGTCCAGTGGTTAAGAATCGGTCCTGCAACTCATGGGACACCAGTTGGATCCCGGGTGGGGGAACTAAGATCCCACATGCTGTGGGGAAACTAAGCCCACGCACTGCAACTACAGAGCCCACGTGCTCTGGAGCCCACATGCCACAACCAGAGAGCCCGTGGGCCGCAACTAATGACCCTGTGCGCCACAATTAGAGGGAAGCCCGCACACTGCAACAAAAGATCCCGAGTGCCGCAACTAAGGCCTGATGCAGCCAAAAAATAAATAAATATATATATATTTTAAAAAAACAGGAATAAACTGGTCCTCTATACTCACTGCAGCCTCAGCCCCTCCCGCTTCCTCACCTACCATCACCATCCCCTACCCCACACCCATGTCCAGCTCCACGTCTACACATTACAATCTCTTGAACATTGACAGGCTCCTGAAACACATGTCCCCAAACAGCCTTGCAACATTTTTGATCATGCATCAGTAAAAAATGTGGGGATGTGTAGCACCAAAATATGTAATTAAAAAATAAACCATATTCATATATATATATATATATTTTTTTAAGGAAGGAATAAAATAAAAAATAAATTCTTTGATTCAATACTGTTGGGAACCTATATCCGGATCATATCTCAGGTTAACTGGGAAACTCTATTTCCTCATGGTTATCTGAATTCTAAAGATATCTTCCCAAGATTACCAGGCCTGGTTATTCAGTCAAACACTAATCTAAATACTGCTGTGAAGAGATTTTGCAGATGTAAAGTCCCAAGTCAGTTTACTTTAAAATATGATAATCCAAGTGGGCCTGGCCCAATGAGGGGAGCCCTTTAAGAGAACTGTTTTCCTCAGTAGGTAGCAGAAGAGGAAGTCAAAGAGATCTGAAACATGAGAACGATTCCAAGGTGATTGCTGGCTTTGAAGACAGAGCAAACCAGTGAGAAGGAATGTGTGGGGCCTCTAGGGGCCAGAGGAAACAGGGACCTCAGTGCTCCAGGCATAAGGAACTGGGTTCTGCCAGCGGTCTGAGTGAGCTTGAAATCAGACTCTTGCCCAGTGCCTCCAGATAAGAGTCCAGCCTGACTAACACCTTGATTTCCGCCCAGTGGGACCCCAGGCAGAGAACCCAGCCAAACCTACCGGGTCTTCTGACCTACAGCTGTTGCTCCAACCCCGAAGTTTCTGGTAATTTTCTATAGAGCAGTAGAAAACTAACACATCCCTTTGGTTTTCACATCTCTAAATAAAAGTAATAATGTCTGGCTAGTCCAAGAAGCACTCAGAAAACAAATATTAATAAGATTAATTAATATGTTTTAAGTTGGAAAGAAATATATTGAATTATTTCCAAGAGGCTATGATTTTTTAACTAATTATAACACCCATTGAGGTTCAATCCAGGGCAGTTGGACTCTTTCATAGTAGTTAGGTTTGTTTTCTCATATTCATTGCAGTTGCAGGACAGGGCTAACTTTAGAAGCCATGTCATATGGGTTTAGAGCGTGGAATTGTAGCTTCAGGGGGACAAGATTGAACCTGCAGTGTTTTCATTTCACAGAACAAAGTGCTGCATTTTATAGATGCTCTACTGGATACCACATCTACATGTCAAATATAGGGTTTTTTTTTTTTTTTTTTTAGCTGTAGTTCCCTTTCTAAAAATCTTGACCTCCACCTTGACAAATACGATGAAATTCAGCAAGCTATATTCTGATCCTGAGAAAATTGTAAGAGAAGAGGCAAATGATGATCATACTTGTTCTAATAAAATTGATCCCTGAGATGAAAGAAAACCAAAAAGTGGGGCAAGAACATTCTGACCACATAATCATGCCGTAAGTAAACAGAGATACGAATGGTGCTAAGCCTGCTAACCCAGATTTCTCCTCTTGAGAATCATAGGTAACCGTGGAGTTCTCTGCTGAGCACAACCCCATGACCACATCTAATGTAAACAAAGTGATCTGGAGAAGAGGAAGAGGAAGGGAGTCATAGTTAAGTAAGTGAGAGGCTGTGTACAGGGTAAGGACATTCCAGTCTGCGGGGGAGACTTTATATACAAAATGAGAAGTATAGCTTGGTAACTAAAAGCCAGAATAGCTTGATAATTAAAAGCTGCACAACCCTAGGCAAGTTACTTAAATTCCCTGAGCCTCAGGTTCCTCATGTCTAGGTCAGGATAGTTTTTCAATGTTCTTAGCACCTGGCCTAGGACATGGAGTCCTCAATAAATGATGGCTGCATTAAGATCATGCAATCTCATCTTTCCGCCCTTGTCCAAAAATCCTGGATAATCATCTCTATGCTAATGGACGCTAATAGCCCTGCTGGCTAGTCCGAAGCATCAGGTTCAAAGGGAAAGACTATAGGCCAGTGTCCAGGCCAGAAGTCTAATGCAAACACTCCCTTAGGGCAGGGAGGGACAGAGACAGTGGGTCTGGCTAGGGGAAGCTGATTCCCAAGGCAAGGGCAGGGTATCTATTAGAGCCACAGAAGGAAGGACTGGTAGGCAAATATCCACAAATAAAAATCTTTTTCTAAAACAATTTTCTGGCCAATCAGTTGACAATGACTTGGCCATTGAAGATCATATTTTTCCAACATGGTCCATTCTCTTGGCTTTCCTAGGTCATTAATTATGACCATGTTTTCCCCAACGTGGAAATTCCCCTTGTACAGATGCCGCTGCTGGCCAATCCTTCTTTCCTGAGAAGTCTCCACAGCACAAAAATATTTTTGTTTTCCCCATTTGCCCACAGGGAAAATTTCCTCACTCTTTTTTTCTCTCCTCCCTTAAAGCCCTCTGGCAATTTCCAGGAATCTAAGTAAACCGGAATCACTTAGATCACAAGAGAGCCTTTGAGATGTTCTACTTCCAACACAGAAAAAAAAAAATTCCTGAACTTTAAATTTAACATTATTAAACCAATCTTAAATTAAGAGTTTTGTCTTTTTTTTTTTTTTTTGGTTTTAATAACCAAAGCGATGCCACTGAAATCAAAGTACCTCCCACTCCTGCCTGAGAATATGTTCTGGGACTTGGAAGCTTGAATTATAAACAGAGGTGATTATTTTTGTATCTGGATCAAATGCCATTATGTAAAATGTGCTTCACACACATTAAAGCCCTATACAAATGTAGGCATTTGGCACCAAAGTGGGGATATGATGTGAATAGGGAGTGATTATTCAAATAATAAAAATTCGTTAGATGATTTGCGCTGGTTACCTATTCATCTTCTGGGTTTACCAAAGTGGTTTGTGCAGGGCTGACAACAGTATAGGTACTCCGGAGATATTTTGTTCTTTACAGAACATTCATCAGGAAGCATTTCTATGCCAGAAACTAAAGTTAGTTGGTGGGGAGAGGGCGGTAGAGTGATGAATCAGACTGGGTCTCTGCCCTCAAGGTCTTTATAATCTAGTAAAGAAGGTATAAAGTACATACTAGCTAGGTGGTTCTCAACCAGGGACAATGTTGCCTCCCCCCTCCACCCCCAAACCCACCCCTGGGATATGTGGCAATGTCTGGAGACGTTTTTGATGACCAGAACTAGAAATGGGGGTGCTACTGGCATCTAATGAAAAGAGGCGAAGGGTGCTGCTAAACATCCTACAATGTACAGGACAACCTCACACCACAAGAATTATCTGATCCAAAATGCTAACAGTGCCAAGCTTGAGAAACCCTCAACTAGCTAAATTACCTAGAACAAAGGGCTGGTTGATTGACTGATTGATTGATTGATTGATGATTGTTGGTGTTGGTCCACATGGTAAATGACTTTCACCCTAACAACCCCAGTCATTTTGAATTTGTGCCTGTGCCTAACCCATTATAACTGTTCAATGTCTTTTGAATGAATGAGTAAATTTAGACAGGTGGTGAATAAAGCATGAGATACAGTGTCACTAGGCAAAATGAATGATAATTTAGAGTGAACTGTTAACTCAAGAGGACAAAATTTTTCTGGCATGACGCCAAGCATATAGTAACTGCTCAGTGAATGTGAACTGAAGGTATTCAGATAACCTAGCAACACTCATTTGCTTAAAGCTTAAAGTGCACAATATTGAGGAATCTTATCTTTAAAGCAGTCCTAGCAGTAGCTTTTCTTCTTGGAAATACTTCACTACAGATGGCTTGAGTGGCATATTGTACCATAAAAGGATAAAACTATGTATTTTTATAATGCAGCATTCAAATTTTTCACTAATTCAAATTGGTCCTTTCTCTAATGTGCCTAATCAGCTAATGTTAATGAAGTATGAAATTTCAAACATCCAAACATTGAGGAGACCACTTAATGAATTTAGGGAAGGAGGAAGAGTTTTGAAATATGGCCTTAACTCCTACATAGAATGTGGCTCCTGCTCTTTCTATACAGTAAAAGTAAAAACAAATGGCATAGGCATGGACTTTGAGCCTACTGCTTGATTTACACAAGTATCAATAGTAAAAGAATGGTGAAGTGCCACTCTCAATTAAAATGAAATTATATCTTTAAATTAGAATATGTCAGTGAAAAAAATATTTAATGTACTAAAACTGTTGACACTTTTTTTTCTGGAAAATGGATCAGGTAGTCTTATATTCTAGTGTTTATGAGATAAACAGAGCTATTACTAGATGAAAAAATCTGTACTTTTGATTAAGCAATTACCTTCAATTGTGATATGCGGGTTACCAAGGAAATATATTGGCTTTCCTCTTCCACCTATTTGACCTGCATTTTCTCAATGTAAGTTGGTAAGTCAGGAAATGGCATCTAATTTTGTATTAGCATTAGTCAAATGTAAGTAGGAGGGCAGTGCTAGCATAAAAATTTTAAATAAAAATAACTGGGATAATCTGCCATTTGGATAATCAGCATCAATGTTCCCTGAATTTAACACACATAATGGAGACCACAATGTCCCTGCTTTTTGCAACATAAAGGAACAAAATTTCCTTCAAATTTGAAAGTTTCCAGCTAAGTCTTTGCCCAAATGTGAGTTTAATGAGGTAGTTTAGGAGTAGGGGAGGAGGAATTTTACTCCTCCCTTTCCATAAAGAAACAAATAAAAATTACTTCAGCTCTGCAAGAGAAGGAATCTTATGGGATACGTTCACTAATAGATGAAGTTAACAGTGACACATGTAAAAAAAAAAAAATCAAAGATGAGACAATTAAAAGAATAAACCTTGGGGCTTCCCTGGTGGTGCAGTGGTTGAGAGTCCGCCTGCCGATGCAGGGGACACGGGTTTGTGCCCCGGTCCGGGAAGATCCCACATGCCGCGGAGCAGCTGGGCCCGTGAGCCGTGGCCGCTGAGCCTGCGCGTCTGGAGCCTATGCTCCGCAACGGGAGAGGCCACAACAGTGAGAGGCCCGCGTACCGCAAAATAAATAAATAAATAAATAAATAAACCTTGGCTCAGGGAAATATTTAGTATGCTTAGAGAAAGAGGCATAACCAGTAAAAATGGGCCTTGATGTGCCATATAAAGGTCTCCCCATTATTGAATAGTTTTACTTATAATGAAAAGCAACCCATTCTTTATTCTTCCTGTAGGGGAAGGAGGGTTGGCTAAGCAAGAATAATATTCTTAGAAGGGTTCTAGATCAGAACCCTTCTAAGGAGTTCTAAGCAGAGTAGGAGGATATTGACCTCACCTTCTCCCTTGGACACACCAAAACTACAACTACACAAAGACCAACTATCTCTGAAAATGACCTGAAAACCAGAAGAACAGATTTTCTACAGCTAAGGATATAAAGAAAAGGCCACACTAAGATGGGTAGGAGGGGCAGAGATGCACTCTAGTCAGAACCCACTCCCCTCATATGGCGACCCACCATCAGGAGGGAAATCACAAGTCACAGAGCTCCCTCCCTAAGGAGGGAGGAAGCCAAGCCGCCAGGGGACCTCCACCAGGAAGATGGGCCCCCATAATGTCTGGCTTTGAAAACCAGCGGGGCTTAATCTGGGAGAGGCAGAGGGCTGTGGCTCTCTAATACATGACTATTATTATCCAACTATAAAAAAAAGAATGAAATCTTGCCATCTGCAACAACTTGAATGGACCTAGAGAGTATTTTACTCAGTGAAACAAGTCAGACAGAGAAAGGCAAATACCATTTGATTTCACTTATATGTGGAATCTAAAAAACAAAACAAATGAACAAACAAAACAAAAGAGAAACAGACTTATAGATACAGACAACAAACTGGTAGTTGTCAGAGGGCAGGCAGGTAGGGGGTTGGGTGAAAAAGGTGAAGGAGATTAAAAGGTACAGACTTCCAGTTAAAAAACAAATGAGGGGTGGAGTGATTGGGAATCCCTGGTGGCACAGTGATTGGGAATCCGCCTGCCAATGAAGGGGACAAGGGTTCGAGCCCTGGTCTGGGAAGATCCCACATGCTGCAGAGCAACCAAGCCCGTGCGCCACAACTACTGAGCCTGTGCTCTAGAGCCCGCGTGCCGCAACTACTGAAGCCCGCACGTCTAGAGCCCGTGCTCCGCAACAAGAGAAGCC
Organism: Globicephala melas; assembly: GCF_963455315.2. Classification (NCBI taxonomy): domain Eukaryota; kingdom Metazoa; phylum Chordata; class Mammalia; order Artiodactyla; family Delphinidae; genus Globicephala; species Globicephala melas. The sequence continues at coordinate 21,214,930 of NC_083322.1, forward strand.
ACCGCAATGAGAAGAGAAGCCTGTGCACCACAACGAAGAGTAGCCCTTGCTCGCTACAACTAGAGAAAGTCCGTGAGCAGCAATGAAGACGTAACACAGCCCAAAAAAAGAGTCATGGGGATGTAATGTACAACATAGGGAATATAGTCAATAATACTGTAGGAACTTTGCATGGTGACAGATGGTTAACTAGGCTTATCGTGGTGATCAATTCTCAATGTTTATAAATGTTGAACCCCTGTGTTGTATACCTGAAACTAATATAATATTGTTTGTCAACTGTATTTCAGTTAAAAAACATATTCTCAGGTGAATATTGAAGTGGTGGGTGTGGATTGAAGAGTGTGTATGTGTATTTGCCTTTACTGATGAGCAGGAACTTAACTATAAGAGCAGGCAGAATCTCCTGTGCCAGGAATAATGTGATTTCCATAAATCCTGGCACCTGCTGGATTGAGCTCCTGCTACAGCCTTTCTGGCCTGAAGCAAAGACAAAATGACTGGTTCCTCACCCGGGAAGACCAAGGTGCTGTGCATCTGCCTTTTCTTTTCCCCACCCCTGCCCCATGGAAAGCTGTTTTCATGGGAATGAAATATATTGCCAAGATATGGAAATATATTTGTGTATTCAAAGAACCACAAGTAGATGGTTTTGCTGGAGTATTTGCTACAAGGGAAAGAATGGTGAGAGTGTAGGTATCAGATGATAAATAAGTAGAAGTGTTTTTCAAACTATAAAGTGCTAGACAAGATTTTAGGTTTGCCTATCATTTCCTATTCCAAAGGTGATGTTCAAAATTTTTAATAACTGGTAGACCGTCAGCACTGGACAATCAAAATAGATGTCCAATTAAGCAGAATGGACACTTTGCCATAAACAACTGGAATGGCCAAACTAATACGTACCAGCTTAGTATCAACTCTGATTATTTTATATGGTCATGAGAGTCAGCGTAATGTTGATTTGTAAACTGAAAGCATTATGGAAACATATCTTGTTGTAATATGTTTTAGATGCAGCCAGATTGAGGGTCAGATCACAGAAATATAGATGAAATAAAAGTATCTGCTTATTTCTATTGAACTCACATTCTTATAATTGCTTATGGACTGATCATTCTTCCTCACTTCACTTCTCATCACTTTTCAGATGAACTAGACATTTTTAAAAATCAGGTTTGGGGTCTTTTTAGACCATCATCAATAAGACCATGTTTAGCTGCCTGAGTGCAAGTTGCTTTTTAAAATTCTAAGATATCTCTTATTCCCATATCTGGAATAATATTCCTGTAACATTTGTGACAGTTATTTTTAGGTGGTGGGATGTGGGGTGGTTTTTGTTTTCTTTCTTGTATTTTTTTGTGTGGTTTGAAATTTTTCATAGTTTTTCTTTACAATTCATTAAAATAATAATCATTAAAAAAAAACCTCTCCATTCTATTTACTTAGCCAAAATTATAGTTCACAGTCTTCTATCCTATTAGCTAATTGATTTTCTAAATTTGCTTCCCTAAAACTCAACAGCATTTTCACCATTGCAATTCAGCTTAAAAGACTCTTGCATATGGCCAATGTAAAAAGGCAGGATATCTGTTTCTGGAGGGCACACTATCTTTGAAGGATTTTCTTTTGTTATTTTTGTTCTTTGTGTTGTCACACCTAGTTGTTTCAGAATACTGCTGAACTCTCCAATTTCCTTTGAAAAGAATACCATTATATGGTACAATTTAGACAACTTGGGAACACATTTCTCAACTTAGATAGTATTTGTAAATTTTGGAAAGATCCCTCAGTAAGGTAATCTGAGGAACTTTCTTTTGTTGTATGGGTGTCAGAGTGACAAAAGGGGATGAATTAGGAAGAGACTCGGGAAACACTGTGCTACTGAGGCTTATACATTTTTTTTTTTAATTGGGGTATAGTTGTGAGGCTTATAAATTCTTTACACAATTTTCCTTTTCAAGGTCTAACTCTTACGGTGTGATTGATACCGTGGACAGATAAAATCTCCAAAATGTCTTTAAGCCAAATGGTTCAGCCTCTCTTTACATTCCTCGTGGACCCTAAAGGGTTATATTTACTTGAGACTGGGGGGTCCTGGATCAGTAACAGAAATTTTAAAATAGTTGATATTTTAAAGGGTGGCAGGATTAGGAATAATTCTTTTTCTTTTTTTCCTTTTTGGCCTTGTGGTTGAATGCTTTTTGTGCCCTAACTACTCATCTATTGGTATAAAAATGAAAAAAGACATTTTCGATATTGGAAAATTTCAAGGGCAGGCTGGATGACTATCAGTTATGCTCTGCAAGAGACACATACATTTAAAGAAAACTTGATTAATGTGTCCTCTTAAGTTCCTTTCATCTTTAAATTCTGTGCTCTGAAGTTCACCCTTTAAACTTAGGGTGTTGATGCGCCATATGGAAAGGACAGGAGTCTCCTCCGGCCACCTTCCTCACTTTGTCTTGAACCAGCAGCTTCTCAGAAGGTGGCAGCTCTGAGAATTAAACAGGAGATGAAGTGGGTGGGAAAATATTCCTAAGAGACTCGGAGCTGTCCAGCAGTCAAAGGACTAACTAATGAGGTTTAACGGCAATTTGGAGCAGAGATTCAGCTATGTGTACATGTATTCAGTATGCTTACATGTATGTAGAAGTATATGCCTACCCAGCCCCATCCTGAGGAGATTTTTCCTGCTTTCTATATTGCTTTTCATTTTAGATGAGGTCGGTTGTCTTTTAAATTGTGTAGGAAAAAGGAAAGTAATAATGTACAGGGCAAGATAGAAGAAGTGTTGAAGAGGAAGGCAGGCAAAAATAGGACTATTACGCTGTACAAGCAGTCTTTCAGCTGTTAATTTAAGCTCTTTAGACACACACACACACAATATGTAAACATGCCTTATAGTATTGAACCCAATAGATGGGTTCAATTCTATAGCAGCTTCATTATTTATATTTTGCAATCAGTAATACAGTCATTGTATCACACCATTTGAAAACAAAAATATGTCGAGTTTTAGCTTACAAAGACTTTCCAGAGTGTATAACTTAAAAAAAATCTTAAATAACGTAAATTTGGCTTAAAAAGGTTGCCTTCTTTTTCTCTTTGCAAGTGGCAGATGCATTCACTTTGATGAATTCCCACTTGATGGAGGTTTTGAAGACTTATTAAAAAAAAATCTTTAAGCATGTTTATAATTTTCTTATAAGTGGCTGGATACTATTCCTCTTTTATATTTTCTTCTGAAAGGAGGAATCAGTGTCTCCACAGACATCCCAGATTTGAGAAGAAAGGGTGTTGGGAAAACATCTCATCCGATTCCCATATGTTAGGCAATTAAAAAGTAACCCAGTTTGGGGACTTCCCTGGTGGCACAGTGGTTGGGAGTCCGCCTGCCGATGCTAGGGGACACGGGTTCGTGCCCCGGTCCGGGAAGATCCCACGTGCCGCGGAGCGGCTGGGCCCGTGAGCCATGGCCGCTGGGCCTGCGCGTCCGGAGCCTGCGCGTCCGGAGCCTGTGCTCCGCGGCGGGAGAGGCCACAACAGTGAGAGGCCCGCGTACCGCAAAAAAAAAAAACAAAAAAAACCAATTTTATAGATAAAATAACTGAATGTGGAGAGGCTAACTGTTCCATAATAATTTGTAATAATTTTTAAATTTACAGAGTAATACATATTCATTGTAGAAGATTTGAGAAATACAAAACAAAAAAAGAAAATCAAAATCATCCTGGCGTAACTATTCAGATTCTGATGTACAGCCTCCTAAATACACATGTATGGTCATATACATATTTCATGCTCAGTATTTCTTTAAGAGAAAAAAGAAAAGACAAAGTGAAAGAGCTGTTTGTCCATCTGATCCTAACCTGAAATTATCATCCACATATTCTAACCATCTTCTTGATCATGTCTCCTCTACCCTTGGGCTCAATCTGACATTAGATTTCAATCAAGCGCCAGATTTCCTATTTAGAAAATAGCAGTAGGCTTGTAGGCAACTCCTTACCTTTCTTTTCCTGAATAGAGACCCAAGAAATTGTAAAGGAAATATGATACTGCAAAAATGATTTTATTTTTGTGAGGTAACATTGGAGGTCCCCAGGTTGACAGCTGCAAAGGCAGTCACATGTTTAACAGAGAGAAGAGCCCTGCAAGGGAAAAGTTAACTTTAGCTTTAAAAATCCGTTTATCCTCCATGATTTCGATGGCTTTAAATTTGTCACCTGAATGCGATATTAACATAATCGTCTGCATTTCAGCTAATGAATGCACCTGCTTCTAAGACTTTATTTTAGCAGTTTTAATGAGCTCTTCAAAAGAATTTGCCTGGACTTACTGCACTGCTAGAGAAATAGCAGCTGTAAGCAACTAACAACACATTCAGTATCTGAATCAAGCTCTGTGAAGTTGTTAAACTTGAGAAGGAGTATCTATCCATCTGTCTGTGATAAGGGAAATGAAGCTGAGATGTAGCTGTGGCATTTGGAAAAAGCACTAGAGTAACTGGGTTTGGCCAGAGACCCTGTTTGGCCATAACGTATGGATCCCAAGCAATTCATTTAAGCTCTCTAAATCCCAGTTTCTCATCTATATAACAATGGTACCCATCTTATAAGCTTGTTGTAAGGATCAAATGCCTCACTTGTTGTAAGTACTCCATAATATTAAATTTTATTATAATTATTGTGTTTGTTAAGTAGATGTGACTTTAGGTGGATCAAGCAAGTTCTATTTGATTGGCTATAGGTTGTAAGATGACTCTTAGGTGAATAATTGCTCATTGAGACCAATAGTAAGAAAAAATCAAAACTGATCTCTTTTGCTTAATTAGGAAATCTATTTCAATGCTGAATCATCATACCTTAACCCCACAGAGAAGATTTTTTAAAATCTCCTAGAAATTCTAAAAGTCCAAATCCCTAAATAATCCTATAAGCCATTTAGAATATATAAATATTATGTAATGATAGGATACTAGCATAGGTATTTACTTTTAATATATATTTTAATACTTTTTAATATCAAATTCATTTCATGCCTGTTACACTCTGATTTCAACACTACATTTTCATGATGGTAATCTCCCTCCTCTTTTTTCCCCATATGCTCCTGTGTACTTCATTTGAAAAGTAAGTAGTAATAACCCATCCAAAACTCAATTGAATGGAAAATGAAAAATAGGACAAATGTTGCTTTAAAGATACACACAGCAGATACATTACAGCTCAACTGGAGGTAACGCCCTGGAATAAAGATTCCAGATCTCTCTCTCTCTCAGTCTCTCTCTCGGTCTCTCTTTCTCTGGCTCTTTCTGGAAAATAGGTAGCACAAAGGTGAAAATTCTCCTATTCCCACTTTATTTTATTTCAATTAAAAGTGAGACAATTACTCTGGCTGGGATGGATGTAATTTATTTTACAGATTCCTTTCCCCCATTATACCCTTCTGGCCAACAGTATTCCCTCAGTAATTGCAGCTAGTTCATCTATGTTTCACCCCATATGCCACAATACTGGAGAATCACTCAGGAAACAGGACCAGCTTAGGGATCTTAATCACCTTCTTATAGGGATTTCTCTGGAAAGGCACTGAGTTCCAGGAACCACCAACTTGAACCTGCTGGAGTAAGTAGGTTTCTGGTAACTGCTTGCATCCCCACACTTTCAAAAGATCCACTTTATCCAGACTTGCATGAAGCATCTTTCCAGAAGACATTCAGTTCTTCTCTTAGACCGTAGCTTTGTAATCTGAGAAAACAACCCCAAGGGAGCTCGCTTCCAGCTGTCCTTTGACTGTGTTTTGCTACGGAAGGCAAGTTGGCCTCACACTGATGAGGACCTGTTGTCTATGGTCTGGCTACTCACAGAGTGGTCCTTAGAAGGGCACCACTGAAGGGCAGCAACAGCATCACCTGGGAACCAGTTAGAACCATAGAGTCTCAGGTCCCATCCCAGATCTACTGAATCAGAATCTACAGCTTAACGAGATTTCCAGGTGAGTCATATGCACTTTTAGGTTTAAGAAGCAGTGGTCGAAGAGATCTGCCTGAGATTGTTTTTTTCAGCAACAGGACTCACCATCTCCTGTTCAAAGCTCTCTCCATTCACTTTCCACTTCAAGTCTCTAAACAGATTTCTCTGCAGTGCTACTGGGCAAACTATCCCTATTTTGGATGAGTTCCCAACCAGTGGGTCTTGTAGCAATCTGCATTTCTGTGGTTCAGGTGGTCAAACGCCTATATAGCACAGCCTCCCACTAACCAAACCATATCCATTCCCCTCCAAGTCATCTTGCCCTCCCTATTCCCACAGCTGTAGTGTTACCATGTTCATAAATTATTGTTAAAGAAGGAAATTACCAAAAGAAAAAAACTGTCTCTATAAACCTGCATAGTTTAGAGCTAAAGAATATGTTAAAATTTTCCATTGTGGAAATTTCCCAGCTACTGGGCTCTTTAGATTTTTTTTTTTTTTTTTTTTTCAGAGCTGCAAGCAAAGAATGGAAATTTCCAATTGCAGCATCAAGGGCTGCTGTTCTGCTGACTGTCTTGCTCAGTCGGGGTCATCTGTTTCTCTAAGACATCAAGGAATGCCAAGGTAGGTCTGAGAGAACACACACACTTCCTCTGCAGGAAGGAAGGAATGTCTTTGTGCTGCCTCCAGGCTGTGATGAGGAGAGGGGTAGGAAAGGTGACATGCCCTGCTCGTCTACCTGAGTGTGAATTTTGTTGATTGTTAACCGCCTATCAGCAGCTTATCCTATCCTTCCAATGGCAGCTGGCTGGCAGGTCGTTTTTTAAGAAATCTCTCAGGTGGAGGGGAGATACAGAGAGAGCAAAGGAACCAACATTTGTTGAGATCTACTTTTCTAAGTACCCTGCCAGGTATTTAATATGTTATATCACTTAACCTTTTTGTGGCCCGCCCAAGGTTAACTTCTGACTTTCTGCACACCAAATTTTGAAAGCTTCATCTGTCCTTCCTGAGACAGCCTTACCTCTCCCAGACCCGCCCAGAGGCTGGTTATCTTCAAGCATGCTGAAAGTTTCGTCCCCATCTCTTCAATAATGTCAACAGCTCGGTTCTTTTTCACTGTATCTAAGTTGAAATAGATTTCCCTTCACAGCTGGTCCTGATGTCTGGGTCAACAGGCATCTAATAGCTCCCTAAATTCTGTCATGTACCTCCCCATGCACTACTGTTGCTACAACAGAAGTCTGATGGTGGCAGCTCCATGGAAGGCCACGTGTAAAGGTGTCAGCTTCTTGTGAACAAGGCTTAAGCACGCTGACTGGCTCTAGGCCAGAGAGAATATTCCCAAACCTAGGTTGTGTGGCTTTGTCTGAAAGGGTTTGGGAGTTTGAGTTTTGTTCTTAAGACTTTGCTTTTTATTTTTTTTTTGGAGCTTTGGGATATTATGAGTAGAGTCCAAATAGACTCTAAGGATTTAGGGTTACCTCTGTTCTCTTCTTACTGACAGCCCATGGTACCAGGAAAAGAAACATTAAGGCAGATTCCTGACATCACTGTTGCTATTTATATTTAACATTATTTATTAAGGCAACTTTGGTAATAATGAAGATATTCCAGCAATAAATTTAAAAAAATCAACACATGGCTAGTGAGATATTTTTATTTTTTCCTTTTTTTAAAATTAAAAAAAAATTTTTATATCTTTATTGGAGTGTAATTGCTTTACAATGTTGTGTTAGTTTCTGCTGTACAACAAAGTGAATCAGCTATATGTATACATATATCCCCATATCCCCTCCCACCCTTCCTATCCCACCCCTCTAGGTCGTCACAAAGCATGAAGCTGATCTCCCTGTGCTATGCAGCAGCTTCCAGGCTAGTGAGTTTTTAAAAGACTGTTTATTCCATCTTTTCAATCATACCCATATCCATAGATAGCAATGTTGTCTTTGACCAATTTTAAAACCACCTGATAATGGAAGTGGAGGGGCATAGGAATGGTCAGCAAGAATACTGTAGGTCTGTAGTCGCAAAGGCTGTTTGGTTTAGCCATTGGTTACTTCTGTGATAACGATTTTCCTTACCCCCTTAACTTATTAAAACTGAGTCTGATTCCCTGGTGAAATTCATCAAGACGGTATTTTAATATGGGCCTGGGTCTCATATGGTATGTGCCACATTTCTGACAGGCTTCTTTCCACTCCTCTGCATCTGTCATTAGCAAGAAGATATTGGTCCGCTTAGTTAAAGACAATGATGATTCATATCTGTGGGTGGGGCTGAATAGACATATGATGAATACTCCTTTCCACTTTAGACCACAGAGACAACTTTGTCTTTTTATAATTTATGGTTGGAATACATGCGGGCTAAGATGCCGATCGATTTTAATCATGGCCTCAGTTCTCGCCCTTCTGTTCCCCTCCCCCTTGCAACGTGACTTTGCAGCCCCTCCCTTCAAGAGTTAGAGTCAATTTCCCCACCCGTTGAATCTGGGCCATTTGACTTGCTTTGGCCACTGGAATGCAAAACCAGTTAAAATGTGCCAGTTCCTGGCTAAGCCTCAAGTGTGCAGTACTATTTTCTTTCTTTCTTGGAAACTGCCACTGCTGTGTGAACAAGCCCCAGCTAGGCTGCTGGAGGATGAGAGATCATAGTCATCCTACCTGAGACCATCCCAGACCAGCCAGTCCAGAGCTAACACCAGCTGATCACAAATGCATAAGCAAGCCCACCAGGATCAGCCAGGCCCCTGCTAGATTAACAGAACCATTCAGCCAACCCACAGTCTCATGAGAAATAGTAAATGGTGGCTATTTTAAGCCACTAAGTCTTAAGCAATAAGTTACGAAGCAGTAAGTAACTAATACAGATAACCAATTCCATTCTTTTTTTTTTTCCTGACTGCCAGGAAGCTCAGAGTCAAATTTGAAGACCAGTCACAGAATCTATGTTCATTGATTTATTCATGTTTATCGTACCCTTTATGGCTAAATGCAATCTTCTCTCTCCTTGGTAGTGAATTTAAAAAATTTAATAACCTGTTGTTTGCCATGTTGGTTCTAAATCCAAATCAATCCCCTGTTTTAAATATTTAGGTGGTTTTCATTTATCAGATTAGAAGAGATGACTCTAGAGCAGGGCTGGCAAACATTTTCTGTAAAGAGCCAACCAGTAAATATTTTAGGCTTTGCAGGCCACGTAGTCTCTTTCACAACAACTCAACTCTGCCGTGTAGTGCTAAAGCAGCTCTAGGCTACATGTAAGCAAATGGGCATGGCTGTGTTCCAAAAAAGCTTAATTATAAAAACAGGCAGTGGATAGGATTTGACCCTTAGGCCACAGCTTGTTAACCCCTGATCTAGAGCAATCTATGTTACTATGCAAAAACATCTTCACCTACACCATGATCCCATCAACTTTATTGTAATTCATCTCAACTACTTTGAAAACAACAGGTAAATTAAGTGACTTTACTTCCTCTATCAGAAGACAAGAAGGGGCTGACAATAAAGCAATGCTGTATAGACTAACAGCATTTGTACCAGGGGAAGGACTATACTGAACAACTTAAAATTCCCTAGCCACTTAGTCCATAACTGGTTATTTAGCTAATGCTAAAGGCCAGGGTGACACAAGTGATGTCTCACTTGTTTTGTTTCATTTCCCAGCCTCTAATCTCAAATACTCATTTAACAAATGCACACTGTATGGGGCTCCAGTCGTACTTGCCTACTCGGAGCTCCCTGAATGTATTGTGCTATTTCACGCCTCTCTAGCTCTGCACACAATGTTCCTTCTGCCGGGAACACACTTAGCCCTCTTCTCTTACTGGCTAACGCCCACTCACTGATCAAAACTCAGCTCAGTGATACTGCCTCTTGGAAGACTTCCCTGAGCGCACCTCCACCTCCTCACCCTCAGCCTCCAGTCCGCACACTCAGTCTCAGCATTTATTCTACTAAATTAATAATTTAAATAGTTTATAATGCATATATGTTACCAGGCACTTTCTATGTGCCAGACACTGTTAAAGTCATTTAACTGAAACTAGTGGTATACTTGCCTGTTTCTCCAATCTAATCACACATTCAAAAACATATATTGAGTACCTCACAGTTCTTGTGCTAGGCACAAAAAGATGAATAAAACACAAGCCTATACTATAGAGTAGAAGCCCACTGAAAGCACACTGTGTCTTCTTTGTTTTTACTTCTCAACACCTAACAGTGTCCAGAGCAGAGATTTTAAATTAATATTAGATGAACGAATGAAAATAGCTAACACTTATGCAGTAGCTAATATGTGCCAGGCAATGTTCTAGGCTCTTTACATGTCTATACTCATTTAATTTTTATAACGACTTATGGGGTGGCTAGTATAATTACCACCCTTTCACACATGGGGAATTGGAGTCATAGAGAATTTTTAAGTAACTTGCCCAAGGTCACACAGCTAGCACGTGACAGAGCTGGTTCCAGAGTCCACGCTCACAACCACTGGACGAAGTGAAAGCTTGAGTGACTCAGCATAAATCCATTGCCATTCCTGGAAAAGGAATTCAAAGGGTACACGTTTGATGACATGGATGGTCCTGTGGTAGCAGTTATGTGCTTGGACCTAGCAGTCAGATAGAATTGTGTTCACATTTGCCCCCAGGTGCTCAGTGTAAGTGACCAGTGCTGTTGGAGGTGCTGGTGGTGTCTCCAAAGCACACCCTCACATTCACACACAAAACGTTACAGCTACATCCTGAACTCCAAGCTGATTTCTCCCACCGCCTCTCCTCCTCTGAGTGGGCAAGCGTTGATGCTTGAGGGATGACTCCAGTACAGCTCTGCCAGCACGTGACTGCTGTTTTGACTTTCCCTATGGCAAGCAGGATTATAAAGTATAGGGTTGGCCAAAAAGTCCCTTCAGATTTTAAGTAAAAGCAAGACACATTTTTCATTTTCACCAAGAACTTTATTGACCAATATATTCACCCCTTTGTTCCACTACCTTCTGCCATTTTCCAGGCAACTCCATAATTCCATCTTCCCAAAACTTTTTATCTTTTTGAGCAAAGAACTGTTCCAGGTGCCTTTTACAGTCTTCTAGGGAATTGAAATTTTTTCCATTAAGAGAATTTTGTAAAGACAGAAAAAAACGGAAATCCGAAGGTGCAATGTCTGCTGAATCGGTGGATGAATCAGAACTTCCCAGCCAAGCTGTAACAGTTTTTGCCCGGTCATCAAAGAAACATGCGGTCTTGCATTACCTGATGGAAGATTATGCATTTTCTGTTGACTAATTCCGGATGCTTTTTGTCGAGTGCTACTTTCAGTTGGTCTAATTGGGAGCAGTACTTGTTGGAATTAGTCGTTTCGTTTTCCAGAAGGGGCTTATGATAGAGGACTTCTTTCCAGTCCCACAATATACACATCACCTTCTTTGGATGAAGACTGGCCTATGGTGTGGTTGGTGGTGGTTCATTTTGCTTACCCCACAATCTCTTCCATTCCACATTATTGTACAGTATCCACTTCTCATCGCCCATCAAACAATTTTAAAACAAATTGTTTGTTTTAAAAATGGAACGTTTTCGTTACATTTCAGTAGTGAATCACATACGGAAATACAGTCAAGAAGGTTTTTTTCGCTTAACTTATGTGGAACCCAAACATCAAAGCGATTAACATAACCAAGGTGGTACAAATGATTTTTCAATGCTTGATTTGGATATTTTGAATATGTTGGCTATCTCCCACGTGGTGTAATGTTGATTGTTCTCAGTTAATGTCTCGATTTGATTGCTATCAACTTCAACTGGTCTACCTGACTGTGGAGCATCGTCCAGTGAGAAATCGCCAGCAGGAAGCTTCACAAACCACTTTTGACACATTCAATCGGTCACAGCACCTTCTCCATACACTGCACGAATCTTTTTCTGCGTTTCAGTTGCATTTTTACCTTTTTGAAATAATAAAGCATAATATGCCGAAAATGTTGCTTTTCTTTTTCCATCTTCAATATTAAAGTGGCTACACAGGTCTTCCCTGGTGGCGCAGTGGTTGAGAGTCCGCCTGCCGAAGCAGGGGACACGGGTTCGTGCCCCAGTCCGGGAAGATCCCACATGCCGCGGAGTGGCTGGGCCCATGAACCGTGGCCGCTGAGCCTGCGCGTCCAGAGCCTGTGCTCCGCAATGGGAGAGGCCACAACAGTGAGAGGCCTGTGTACCGCAAAAAAAAAAAAAAAAAAAGAATCTGCCTGCCATTGCAGAGGACATGGCTTCAAGTCCTGGTCTGGCAATATCCCATATGCCACAGAACAACTAAGCCCGTGCGCCACAGCTACTGAGCCTGCGCTCTAGAGCCCACGAGCCACAACTACTGAGCCCGTGCGCCACAACTATTGAAGCCCGCACGCCTAGAGCCCGTGCTCCAGAACAAGAGAAGCCACTGCAATGAGAAGCCTGCACACTGCAACGAAGAGTAGCCCCCACTCACTGCAACTAGAGAAAGCCCATGCGCAGCAACCAAGACCCAACGCAGCCATAAATAATAAATAAATAAATATTTAAAAAAATAGAATCCAAATGTTACTGTATTTATAGCCCATTTCATACAATTTAACACTTAGTTCTCTGTTTCATTATGTAAAACTTGCATGTTTCCAATCTAGATCATAAACTCACTGAGGGCAGGGATCTTTACTTCTTTTGAATCCCCCACAGAACCACACACAGGATGGAGGAGCGCAATACTGGTGGTCAGTGGAAAATGACTACAGGACCATGTTTGGAGGCCTGGGTAGCTTCTCTGCCCCTGTACATTTCAGCTGGGAATAAGGGCTGCAGGAAGCACATAAGCCTCTGAGATGTAATTTCCTCATCTTAAGATTGCCCTGCTTACCTTACCGGTTTGTTGGGAGGATCAAATAAGATAACGTATGTGAAAGTATTTTGTAAACCAAGATTTGCTAGCTACAGAAATGTAAGAAATCTTCAGAAGAGGCACTTAGTAAATATCTGATTCATTTTTAATGATAAGGCATTGTCTTCCCTTCTCCCCTACATTCTGTTCCTTTAGGGGATTATTTCTCAGGATTTATTTTTATTTGAGTGGCAAAGCCACTCCATATCTTCCTGAAGCTGTGTGAAATGTCCCTTACTGCATCTCACCCCATAGTTACCTTAAAATTTGATTGAAGTCTAAGCAAACCAACCAAAAAAGTCACAAAGCATGCCATGGTCACATCTATCACACAGGGCTCCAGGAGATCAATGCATTTGTAACCCACTAGGGTTTCAGAGACTTCCTTGTGCTATATCGGCTCACTCAAATTGTACCCAAGGCAAGGATTATGTATATTTCTATATTCTCGCACATACTTGATACAGGTGACTGGCAGATCATTGCTCTAAGCCCAGGGCAGCTGAGAAGAAAATGAAAAACATGACACCTTGTATGAGAAATTTTACAAAGAAATGACACTATGAAACAGACTTTTAGAATTATTCATTCATTTATAGTCTTTATTTTCTATTTATTCTTAGCAGAGGAAACAATCTCCTTGTAGTAATAGAATTCTATATGATACATTAGAAAAATCTTTTTTTTAAAACATCGTTATTCCTCAAATGCTTCTGGAAGATATAAAGTTTAGTTGTGGGGTTTCTTCTCTAAATGAGAACCGAGGGAAAAACGGAGATGCTAAGACAGAAAATAAGTTGTATATTCTAGGGATTAGCTTATATAGATTTCTGATTCCCTATCTAATACTCTGGATCCACATAATGTGAAAGTAAAAATAACTAGAGAACTGATGACTTGTTTCTGGTAAGCGTTGTCATCTCTTACTGACATTTTAAAATTTTATTATCTTCAATTAATTCATGAAAGCTATGCAAGCCTGTTTTTTTCCAGATTCAGTCATGGAGTATCAACTGTAGGACTTACATACAGGGTTGAAGCATTTTATTGGCATATTGAATCCAGACCAGTTCTGAACTCCAATGATGAAGATATTTATGATGCTCTTTTTATGCAGCATAAAAAGAGGAATCTCTTTTTCAGAACTAACCAATCTAGAACAGTTTTCTGAAACCTTATTTTCTTTCCAAGTGTTTTTATTATGGAAAGTTTCAAACATAAACAAGGTAGAAAGAAGAGTAAAAATGCACCCAACTTCCATTCTTCTGAACCTATCATCCAGCTTCAACATATGATCAATCTTGTGAAGCCTGATGTTCACTCAACATTAGTAGCCAGTAAAATTAAACTCACTTTATATGCCAATAAATTTTAATGCTCAGATACAATAACATGTTTATTTACATATATTTTCCTAAAATAATTTTATTTTCATCACACATTTTTCTTTCTCACTCTTAAGTTCCTCTCACTTCCCCAGGGCTGAAGTGAGGCCAGCCCCTTCCATAGTCAATACTGGAGGAAAAATACTTAAGAAGAGAAAGAAGTGGTAGATTTTAAGTGTATTAATCTGTTACTTATTCTCTTCCTGTGACACCACGCCTTGCTCCCCTTGCCTAAAATGTTACAGGAAAATAGTGATGATGGAAAGGAAACACTTCCAACAACAGAACTGATACTTTGTCACTTTGCTCCATCACTATATAACAAGTGGCAGAATGAGGGGGTCATTCCATTCTTGATACTGAAGGGAGTGAGAGCCTCAGGGGCAAATATTACAACCCAAGTGTTTCAAGGTGGAGAGTTTGTTGTACCTAACAGGTTACTTATTTATTTGATTATATGTATAAATAAATTTTTGCAGAATACAAATAGTTTGCTGTATAGAATTATTATTCTAAGATTTATCAAAATGTATACAATTTGTAGCCAAATCATATCCATAGGGAAACTAAAATAATAATTTTTTTAAAAAGACATAAATTAGAGAGGGTAGACAGCAGAAGCAAGAAGAATTACAATTCTGCAGCCTGTGGAAGGAAAACCACATGCACAGGAAGATAGACAAAATGAAAAGGCAGAGGACTTTGTACCAGATGAAGGAACAAAATAAAACCCCAGAAAAACAACTAAATGAAGTGGAGATAGGCAACCTTCCAGAAAAAGAATTCAGAATAATGATAGTGAAGATGATCCAGGACCTCGGAAAAAGAATGGAGGCAAAGATTGAGAAGTTGCAAGAAATGTTTAACAAAGACCTAGAAGAATTAAAGAACAAACACCTAGAAGAATTAAAGAACAAACAAAGAGAGATGAACAGTACAATAACTGAAATGAAAAATACACTAGAAGGAATCAATAGCAGAATAACTGAGGCAGAAGAACCTCCGTTCTTCTGAGGTTGACCTGGAACAGAATGGTGGAATTCACTGCCATGGAACAGAATAAAGAAAAAAGAATGAAAAGAAAGGAAGAAAGCCTAAGAGACCTCTGGGACAACATTAAACGCAACAACATTCACATTATAGGGGTCCCAGAAGGAGAAGAGAGAGAGAAAGGACCCAAGAAAATATTTGAAGAGATTATAGTTGAAAACTTCCCTAACATGGGAAAGGAAATAGCCACCCAAGTCCAGGAAGCACAGAGAGTCCCAGGCAGGATAAACCCAAGGAGAAACACACTGAGACACATAGTAATCAAACTGATAAAAATTAAAGACAAGGAAAAATTATTGAAAGCAACAAGGGAAAAACAACAAATAACATACAAGGGAACTCCCATAAGGTTAACAGCTGATTTCTCAGCAGAAACTCTACAAGCCAGAAGGGAGTGGCAGGATATATTTAAAGTGATGAAAGGAAAGAACTACAACCAAGATTACTCTACCCAGCAAGGATCTCATTCAGATTTGACAGAGAAATCAAAAGCTTTACAGACAAGCAAAAGCTAAGAGAATTCAGCACCACCAAACCAGCTCTACAATAAATGCTAAAGGAACTTCTCTAAGTGGGAAACACAAGAGAAGAAAAGAACCTACAAAAACAAACCCATAACAATTGAGAAAATGGTAATAGGAACATACATATCGATAATTACCTTAAACATGAATGGATTAAATGCTCCAACCAAAAGACACAGTCTCACTGAATGGATACAAAAACAAGACCCATATATATATGCTGCCTACAAGAGACCCACTTCAGACCTAGGGACACATACAGACTGAAAGTAAGGGGATGGAAAAAGATATTCCATGAAAATGGAAATCAAAAGAAAGCTGGAGTAGCAATTCTCATATCAGACAAAATAGACTTTAAAATAAAGAACGTTACAAGAGACAAGGAAGGATACTACATAATGATCAAGGAATCAATCCAAAAAGAAGATATAACAGAGTTATAAATATATATACACCAATATAGGAGCACCCCAACACATAAGGCAACCACTAACAGCTATAAAAGAGGAAATCGACAGTAACACAATAATAGTGGGGGGCTTTAACACCTCACTTACACCAATTGACAGGTCATCCAGGCAGAAAATTAATAAGGAAACACAAGCTTTAAATGACACAATAGAACAGATAGATTTAATTGATATTTATAGGACATTCCATCCAAAAACAGCAGATTACACTTCCTTCTCAAGTGCACACAGAACATTCTCCAGGATAGATCACATCTTGGGTCACAAATCAAGCCTCAGTAAATATAAGAAAACTGAAATCATATCAAGCATCTTTTCCGACCAAAATGCTATGAGATTAGAAATCAACTACAGGGAAAAAAAATGTAAAAAACACAAACACATGGAGGCTAAACAATAAGTTACTAAAGAACAAGGAGATCACTGAAGAAATCAAAGAGGAAATCAAAAAATACCTAGAGACAAATGACAATGAAAACACGACAATCAAAAACCTATGGGATGCAGCAAAAGCAGTTCTAAGAGGGAAGTTTATAGCAATACAAGCCTACCTCAAGAAACAAGAAAAATCTCAAATAAACAATCTAACCTTACACTTAAAGGAACTAGAGAAAGAAGAACAAACAAAACCCAAAGTTAGTAGAAGGAAAGAAATCATAAGATCAGAGCAGAAATAAATGAAATAAAAACAAAGAAAACAATAGCAAAGATCAATAAAACTAAAAGCTGGTTCTTTGAGAAGACAAACAAAACTGATAAACCTTTAGCCAGACTCATCAAGAAAAAGAGGGAGAGGACTCAAATCAATGAAATTAGAAATGAAAAATGAGACGTTACAACAGACACCGCAGAAATACAAAGCAACATAAGAGACTACTACAAGCAACTCTATGTCAATAAAATGGACAACGTGGGGCTTCCCTGATGGCACAGTGGTTGAGAGTCCACCTGCCGATGCAGGGGACACGGGTTCATGTCCCGGTCTGGGAGGATCCCACATGCTACGGAGCGGCTGGGCCCATAAGCCATGGCTGCTGAGCCTGCACGTCTGGGGCCTGTGCTCCACAACAGGAGAGGCCACAATGGTGAGGGGCCCACATACCGCAAAAAAGAAAAGAAAAAAAAGGACAACCTGGAAGAAATGGACAAATTCTTAGAAAGGTATAACCTTCCCAGACTGAATCAGGAAGAAATAGAAAATATGAACACACCAATCACAAGTAGTGAAATTGAAACTGTGATTTAAAATCTTCCAAAAAACAGAAGTCCAGGACCAGATGGCTTCACAGGTGAATTCTATCAAACATTTTGAGAAGAGCTACCACCAATCTTTCTCAAACTCTTCCAAAAAACTGCAGAGGAAGGAACACTCCCAAACTTATTCTATGAGGCCACCATCACACTGATACCAAAACCAGACAAAGATGCTACAAAAAAAGAAAATTACAGACCAATATCACTGATGAATATAGACGTAAACATCCTCAACAAAATACTAGCAAACAGAATCCAACAACACATTAAAAGGATCATACACCATGATCAAGTGGGATTTACCCCAGGGATGCAAGGATTCTTCAATATATGCAAATCAATCAATGTGATCCACCATATTAACAAATTGAAGAATAAAAACCATATGATCTTCTCAATAGATGCAGAAAAAGCTTTTGACAAAATTCAACACCCATTTATGATAAAAACTCTCCAGAACATGGGCACAGAGGGAACCTACTTCAACATAATAAAGGCCATATATGACAAACCCACAGCAAACATCATTCTCTATGGTGAAAAACTGAAAGCATTTCCTCTAAGATCAGGAACAAGACAAGCATATCCACTCTCACCACTATTATTCAACATAGTTTTGGAAGTCCTAGCCATGGCAATCAGAGAAGAAAAAGATATAAAAGGAATATAAATTGGAAAAGAAGGAGTAAAACTGTCACTGTTTACAGATGACATGATACTATACATAGAGAATCCTAAAGATGCCACCAGAAAACTACTAGAGCTAATCAATGAATTTGGTAAAGTTGCAGGATAGAAAATTAATGCACAGAAATCTCTTACATTCCTATACACTAATGATGAAAAATCTGAAAGAGAAATTAAGGGAACACTCCCATTTACCACTGCAACAAAAAGAATAAAATACCTAGGAATAAACCTACCTAAGGAGACAAAAGACCTGTATGCAGAAAACTATAAGACACTGATGAAAGAAACTAAAGATGATACAAACAGATGGAGAGATATACCATGTTCTTGGATTGGAAGAATCAATATTGTGAAAATGACTATACTACCCAAAGCAATCTACAGATTCAATACAATCCCTATCAAATTACCAATAGCATTTTTTACAGAACTAGAAAAAAAATCTTAAAATTTGTATGGAGACACAAAAGACCTCAAATAGCCAAAGCAGTCTTGAGGGAAAAAAAACAGAGGTGGAGGAATCAGACTCCCTAACTTCAGACTATACTACAAAGCTACAGTAATCAGGACAATATGGTACTGGCACAAAAACAGAAATATAGATCAATGGAACAGGATAGAAAGCCCAGAGATAAACCCACACATCTATGGTCAACTAATCTATGACAAAGGAGGCAAGGATATACAGTGGAGAAAAGACAGTCTCTTCAATAAGTGGTGCTGGGAAAACTGGACAGCTACATGTAAAAGAATGAAATTAGAACACTCCCTAACACCATACACAAAAATAAACTCAAAATGGATTAGAGACCTAAATGTAAGACTGGACACTATAAAACTCTTAGAGGAAAACATAGGAAGAACACTCTTTGACATAAATTACAGCAAGATTTTTTTTGACCCACCTCCTAGGGTAATGGAAATAGAAACAAAAATAAGCAAATGGGACTTAATGAAACTTCTTTTGCACAACAAAGGAAACTATAAACAAGATGAAAAGACAACCCTCAGAATGGGAGAAAATATTTGCAAATGAATCAACAGACAAAGGATTAATCTCCAAAATATATAAACAGCTCGTGCAGGTCAATATTAAAAAAACAAACAACCCAATCAAAAAATGGGCAGAAGACCTAAATGTCTTCCAAAGAAGTCATACAGATGGCCAAGAAGCACATGAAAAGCTGCTCAACATCACTAATTATTAGAAAAATGCAAATCAAAACTACCACAAGGTATCACCTCACACCAGTTAGAATGGGCATCATCAGAAAATCTACAAACAACAAATGGTGGAGAGGGTGTGGAGAAAAGGGAACCCTCTTGCGCTGTTGGTGGGAATGTAAGTTGATACAGCCACTATGGAGAACAGTATGGAGGCTCCTTAAAAAACTAAAACTAGAGTTACCATACGACCCAGCAACCCCACAACTGGGCATATACCCAGAAAAAACCATAATTCAAAAAGACACATGCACCCCAACGTTCATTGCAGCACTATTTACAATAGCCAGGTCATGGAAGCAACCTAAATGCCCATCGACAGACGAATGGATAAAGAAGAGTGGTACATATATACAATGGAATATTACTCAACCATAAAAAGGAATGAAATTGCGTCATTTGTAGAGACGTGGTTGGATCTAGAGACTGACATACAAAGTGAAGTAAGTCAGAAAGAGAAAAACAAATATCGTATAGTAACACATATATGTGGAACCTAGAAAAATGGTACAGATGAACCGGTTTGCAGGGCAGAAATAGACACAGATGTAGAGAACAAACGTATGGACACCAAGGGGGGAAACTGGCGGGGGTGGTGGTGGTGGTGGTGGGATGAATTGGGAGAGTGGGATTGACGTGTATACACTAATATGTATAAAATAGATAACTAATAAGAGCCTGCTGTATAAAAAAATAAATTTCAAAGAAAAAAGACATAAATTATAAAGATGAAGTTAGGTAGAAGTTATATGGTTTTAACAAAACTTTGATTTCTTCTTTTATACTGTTCCCATGGTAAAAACAGCAAAATTCCTACCTAGATGGTAACACATACCATTCGTTCAATTTTAAGATCCTCGATTGCTCTTGGGAACAAGTATACTGCTGTGGCATGAAGTGGAAGGTATAATTTGGAGCCAGAGGAGAGAAAGAAGACTCCTTTCAGAGGTAATATATTCATGTAAACGTAAAAGTTATCAAAAAAGACTTAATAATCTTACCAAGTAATCTAAAGCTAAATTTCATAGACAAGTTCCTTATAGAACTACCACAAACTTTGTAGAACTCAAGCCTTCTATGGTAAAAGGTTTTAAAACTTCTTTTAAAACAAATGCAATGGGTTTAATCTGTTTGGGTTTTATTTTATTTATTTATTTTTAATGCTTTTTTTTTAAACATCTTTATTGGAGTATAATTGCTTTACAATGTTGTGTTGGTTTCTGCTTTATAACAAAGTAAATCAGCTATACATATACATACATCCGCATATCTCTTACCTCTTGTGTCTCCCTCCCTCCCACTCTCCCTATCCCACCCCTCTAAATGGTCACAAAGCACCGAGCTGATCTCCCTGTGCTATGCAGCTGCTTCCCACTAGCTATCAGTTTTACATCTGGTAGTGTATATATGTACATGCCACTCTCTCACTTTGTCCCAGCTTACCCTTCCCCGTCCCCATGTCCTCAAAAAAACAAACAAACAAATGCAATGGGGATAGCAAGCCACAAAGTGTACTGCAATGTTACTTATTATTGTTTGCTTTATCACCCACGGTAACTTGTTTTGCATCTAGCAAAGACCCAGAAAAATGTAAGGATGAATACTTATCATAATTCATTCCCATGTGGACTTTTAGAATCCAGGAAGACAGCTTGCCTTTCTGTTTCAATAGTTAGACTGAAAGGAATCTGGAAAGTGCTGCACACAGGAGTGGCTCTCAGTCGAAACTGGGCTCATCTCCAGCTCTGCTTAAGAGAGTTCATTGCTGTCTACATGTGATATTGAAGGGAATGAGGAAAACAAACTTCCTTAATTAGTGTATGGTACCAATGACCTTACTTCACTATGGAAGAAATAAATTGCATTTCTTCCTCAGCATATTCTCAGTGAATATCTGAGATACAGGGAGATATGGTTACTTAGTCAGAAACGAGCATTTATTTATTTAAGAGAAATAAGCAATTCAAAGGAGAACTTTCAACTTAACAGAGGGAGAAAAAAACTTTATAAAAAGGGTCATGCCGGTAAACTTAAAGAAAGCAAAGGGAGTGAGGAAGAAACAACGAGGTATAATAAGTAATAAAAATAAAAATAAATGGATGAAAATAAATATATCAATTACCACTAAAAATTTGAATGAGTTGCATTTCCCTTTCAAAAGACAAACTTTCAGATTGGGCTCAAAAACATCCAAAATTAAACTATGTATAAGAAATTCACTTCAAATAAAGGGACAAAGGAGGTTTGAAAATAAATGGTTGGGCAAATCCAAAAGCATGAATGGCAATATTAATAACAAATTCAAGGCCAAAAGCATTAAGTAGGAACAAGAGGATGGAATGATCAAAGGCACTATGGCAGAGATTGCTAGATGCCTATGTCCATTCCTTGTCACCCTTGCTAACAAAACCTCATTTTAATTTGTTACAGCAATCTGTCTTGATACAAATTATTTTTCCCATCCTCTTTTACAATTGAGCGTGGGCAATAAGTTGTAAGCAGAGGTTAATGGGTGGGGCCTGTTGAAGTCTAACTCAGCTGGAAGCTATTCCTTTCTGCCTTCTTCTTTTTCCTCCTTCTTGACTGGAATATGTACGTGATGGCTGGAGCTTCAGGAACCATCTTGCAACAATGACTTGGAGACGAGCACCACTTACTAAAGGTGGCAGAGCAGAAAGACACACAGAGCTTGCATTCCAGATGACCACAAAGCCCTGCTACCAGCCCTGGACTTCTTTTTACCATCAGGTATCTTCCATGTTTGAGAAAAACACATTTCTATTTATTTAAGTCACTATTATTTGGGTATCATTTTATATGCAGCCAGCTCAATTTCCTGCAGTACAGATATAAACATGAAAAAAATATAATAGTTTCGGCTATGAAGAACTAAAAAAAGTACAAAATTTAAAAAAAATCAAAACTGCTAGAAAGACAAGCATTATTTGATGAGATGACAACCATAGCAGTAGATACCTCTTTCAAAATTTGATATAATATGAAGTCAAAAACAAGTGAGAATGTAGAAGACTATAACCTATAAGTTTATCATACATGCATGTATATATGAGTATATGTGTGTGGTTGGTATACAGTAAAAAACTATAAATTTTTACCTTACAAAAAGAGAATATGCAATCTTTTCATATGTGTATGGAACGCTTACAAAATCAATCATGTATTTGGCCATAAAAGGTGAAACCATATTGTGGTTTGGGTGCAGAAGATGTTGGAACCAGACAGTCTGTCCTACAGCTTGCCGGCAGAGTGACCTTGGGCAAGATACTTAACCTTGCTGGGCTTTCTGTCTTTATCTATAGAGTAAGACTCTTAATAGCTAGAAATGTTTTCTTCTATAATTATTATCCCTCCTGGCCTAGCATTTTCCAGGTTGATGTCCATTTACCTACATAAAGCTGCTAGTGTTGTTTATAACCAACTCTTGGTAGGGGTGCCAGGCCATCAGATGGCTGTCATTGGTCACAGTTTCCACTGGGAGGGTCAGGGCAGGATAGAAGGTTAACATTTCTCCATTTGGCCTCAACTGAACAGTGAACACAATGCTGTCTAGCACAGAATTCAAGAGCACCAAAAGAATGTTAAATGGATGAATTGTTACTTGCAGGAAAAGAAACAGGCACCATGTTTCCAATTATTCTTCATTTCAGACAACAACTAGCTGTTTCCATTGGCTGGCACAGTAGCTGAATGGGGAACACTATTGAGTAAACTCTACTGAAAAAGGATGAATGTGGTCCAGTGAATTTTTTTGACACAGTCCCAGCTTTATTTTTGCCTATTACTGGCAAGCTAATATGGAGGACATTAGGAAACAATCGACAAAAACTTCGTAAATAAAGCTTAAAAGACAAGACTTATCTATGGCCCCCAATACATAAACTTTTTATACCAACAAGGATCATTTGTGACATAAGGCAGAATCTCTAAATTTAGCTACTAGATACAAAAAGAAAAAGCACATATCAATCTTTTTTTAAACCCACCAAATAAAACATTTTTTAATCACAAAAGCAAAATATTGAAGTATTTATAATATTTTAAAATTGATCAAGAAATATAGTATTTTCATGAGCAAGTATAGTAATATATAAAAATAAGAACACTATTATAAATACAACAGAGAAAATACTATTAATTGTATATTATAATAATTATTTCATAGAAGTAAATATAAACATATAGGCTATGTTATAAATGATAAGTGTTGAATATGTTTATATATTTTTAATAAAATTAAATTTAATGAAAAATATTATATAAATAAGAAACTTCAAAGTTTTATCCCTGAACTTAGAGGGAAAGCAAAAATGAACTGAAGATAGTAAGTTTATTTTAGGTCTCAAACCACTGATAAACTGATGTCAACTGGGAATGAATGGGGCATTTGTTCCTTTGCTTTTGGGGACCTGTAATACCATCATCAGAGTGGTGTTTATGTTTTTGCATATTTTCCATGTTTCCTCTCAAATATGTTGATGTATAAATAGATAAACTGAGGGTGGTTAATTTTTTGGTCCAAAGTATTTCCTAACTCTCTGGCTGGTGCTAATTTCTCTCAGCATTATCTAGTGTATCAGTTCTTCACCAATCCCCACTCCTTCTTCTCTTTAACAAAGGTTTTGTGTGATTACAAAATCAGCTCCCATTTTTCTGCTTAGAATGACCTTCTCGCCAACTCTCGCACTCATAAATATCCTTTCTCCGCCTCTGCTTAAGCTGTTGTCATTCACAGAAGCTCCATCTTCTTTCCATGGGTAAGAGAACATCAAACTCAGGAAGCAATTTCTTCCACCTATGGGGTTTCAGACTTACTCAGATACAATTCAAACAGTGCATTGCTTCCCAGATGAAGATACATATAGGGTGCCCATCTATCAGGGCGGAAGACAGATTGGGGAGGAGAGACAGAGAGAAATCGAAACAGAGAGGAGAGAGGCAGAGAACAGACTTCCTCTGTCTGAATTGTACTAGAGGCTGAGATTCTGTACTCCTTCTGTAACCCTGTTGATTAGCACAATTCTATCAGGACTACATGAATTTTTAAAAATTCAACTTGGCAGATAGTAGTACATATTTACCGGATTAAATTGATAAAATCAATGTTAAGAACTACATCAAAATGATGGGAAGATTTTTTTTCTAGTCTAGAAGATATTTTGTAAGGATTTTTTTTTTAATTCCAAAAATTGTTTTCCTAAAATTTATATGAGTCTATCTAATCATGAAAGGCATGGGATCATCTTGCATTTCTGCCTGCTCCCAACACACAGAGGTCAGATACCTTGTGCTGCCCTCATCCTCATGATGGGAAGAGATGCCACAAAATAATTTTAAAGGATAAAGAAGGATTAAGAAAAAACAGAGAAGAGGTTCTGATGAAAATGCAACCAACATATGAAATCAGGAATCTTTCTTTCCACGGAATTTATAAAGCTTCTTTGGACCATTCTTGTCCCCTGGTACTTGTGTTCCCTTCACCAGACAGGGAAACTCAAATTTGCCTATTAAGAATGCCATCTGCGGGCTTCCCTGGTGGCGCAGTGGTTAAGAATCTGCCTGCCAATGCAAGGGACACGGGTTCGAGCCCTGGCCCAGGAAGATCCCACATGCCACGGAGCAACTAAGCCCATGCGCCACAACTACTGAGCCTGAGCTCTAGAGCCTGCAAGCCACAACTACTGAGCCTATGTGCCACAACTACTGAAGCCTGCACGCCTAGAGCCTGTGCTCCGCAACAAGAGAAGGCAGGACAGTGAGAAGCCCACGCACCGCAACGAAGAGTAGCCCCCACTAACCGCAACTAGAGAAAGTCCGCGCACAGCAACGAAGACCCAACACAGCCAAAAATTAATAAATAAATAAAGTTATTAAAAAAAAAAAGAATGCCATCTGCCTCTCTAAAAAAGGACAGACTGAGTGGGGTGGAGATGGTGAGGGGAAAGATGAGGGATTAAAAGTCTATAAAGTTTGAAGAAGGAGGAAAGTGAAAATTGAAAAAACTAAATTTAATTGTCAGTTTCTTCTTCAAACATCACTTCTAGTTACAAGATAATTTGCAGTAGATTAAGACCATGTTTTTACAAACCTAACTCACATCATCATTCTAGTCTCTGATATATCTCTCTTCCATTTATTGGTCAATAAAGAAATTCATCTCACCCAGAATCCAATCATTTAAAATAAGTCACAATGCATGACTCAAGATTCAACTAGCAGCAGTATTTTTCCTCATATTAGATTTAATGTTTCCTTAAAGATTGGCTTGTAGGTTAGTTTATTCTCCACTCCCAGGTAGCTATAGATTTTTGTTACACTGTGTCTGTTGTATAAATACGTTCGTGTGTGTGTGAGTGTGTGTATGAATAAAATATAATGTGTACATATATAGTGTTTGAATAGTATTATAATTATAAACACATGTTTACAGAAAATATTGATTTCTCCAATTCACCCAAGGAAAGGACAAACTAAATAAAACAAATGCCATATTATAGAATACATCTGACTTTCTTTTTTTTTTTTTTTTTTTTTTTTTGCGGTATGCGGGCCTCTCACTGTTGTGGCCTCTCCCGCTGCGGAGCACAGGCTCCGGACGCGCAGGCTCAGCGGCCATGGCTCACGGGCCTAGCCGCTCCGCGGCATGTGGGATCTTCCCGGATCGGGGCACGAACCCGTGTCCCCTGCATCGGCAGGCATACTCTCAACCACTGCGCCACCAGGGAAGCCCCTGACTTTCATTTTTAAAATCAAGTAATTTTTACTCAAATTTTACAAATCTGACTCAGTCATTTCTCATATGCTAGGGATCGAAATCTCCCTCATACATTTGAATTATTCATCATAGATGTCAAACATTACACAAAGATTTATGGTGAAATTAATACTGTGGATCAAGTATAAGTGGCTGCTCCCCAGTTGCATTTGACAGCATTTCTATCTTTCAATGGTTCCTGAAAAGTCTAACAACAGGTTTGCGGAAGTCAGAGCCTTTCTCGCTACAGTTACTGTAGGAGACATTTTCATGGCCATTCATGGTGTGCAAGATAGGCAGACTTGAATACATACTATCTAACTTTCTGTCATCAATTATGCTTATTGTTAAATTAATCCTTGTACAGCTATATTAATCAACCCCAAACCAAATCCTTCAAAGGTTCTTCATTGCTTCTGGTCAAAGGTGAAAGGCTCATACTCCTAGGTCTTGCATTCATAGCCTTTCTCCACTTGCCTACTCACCGTTCGCCAAATGTACCCTGTACCTTTCCACCTTCAGGCATTAACTCAAGCTGTTCTTCTCATCTGGAATATCTTCTTCCTTTTGCTCTACAAACCCAAGACTACTCATTTGCTTTGTAAATTTTGTGCATTTTAATTAAACAAAATAATGCATGGCAACATTCTTTTTAGGAAAATATTCAAACAATATAGAAGTATACGTACAGCAAAAACTGAAAGTCCCTATGAATTCTAGCCCTCCCTTCGCCTCCCCCATCACCTGCTGACTGCACTCCCACCTCCCAATTTGCTGGTATCTTTCCAACAATTTCTCTCTGCATTTAATACACATATAGTTTTTGTTTATTTCATTTTTGGGTAAGTGCAGTTAAACTACATACTCTGGTGGCTAGCTTCCTCCTCTTCAAGAGCTATATTAAGTTTCCTCTCTCCCCTGGAGCCCCCCTCACTGCTTTAGCATCCTCCCCCATCCCTCATTACCCTGTTTTGAACTTTTAACTCTTGGTATCCATGGCACTCTTCTGATACGTCTCTTTATGACACTGGGTTTTTAAACTATATTTATTAAATATAAGTCTTATCACTGGAATGTAAAGTCTTTGAGGGAAGGAACTTACCTTCATCTTTTGTGGTGTTTAGAACTGTATTATGTAGGTATTCAAAACTATTTTCTTGAGGTAAGTGAACTTTAGGTTCCCCATTTCCTGACCTAAGGTGGGAAAGCTCTGCTTAAGTGGAGAGAAAAATAAAAATGTACTATAATGAAGTACTTTAGAGTTTTCATGGTCTCTCCTAAGAATTCTCCCAATCTGTTCTACATGATGAGTTGGCAGGTTTCTACAAATCAACTGAGAAGCCCAGGAACTTTGTGAGAAGTCAGAAACCCCGGGCAAAATATTTCTTCTCTGATCTTTCAGACCAAGGACAGCTCCACCAGTAAAAAAACCTCAGAGATGAAAACATTCTTATAGTGAAGGGGCATTTTCAGCACAGGCTGATGGGGGAAAGAGTTGTAAGGGAAGCACAGACTATCCAAGGAAAACACACTCTCTCAGACTTTTAGATCTAAAATTTCAACTCTCGCTGAACCACTTCTCCAATGGAATTAATCACTGGCATAACAGCCACAGCAATTCAAAACAAGTCTTTCACTCTTCCTTTTAACGTAAAAGCTGTAACGTCACACTTGACATTCCTTTTAAAAATGTTATTCTCTCAGATCACAGAGAAGGCAAAATAACCAGTAAAACAGATTTTCTCTTTTATTTTCAAATACTGTTTCTTCAACAAGTTACTTAATACTTCTATGCCTCAGTTTCTTTATCTATAAAATGGATATAGTGCCTACTTTATTGGATACTGAACATTAAAATGAGATAATCAAGTGCAGTATGCAGCAAAGTCTGGCTCATAGTAAGTCCTCAAAAATATTAGCAATGATGAGGATGATGATGTTATGGCTTCTCACATCTATGTCAGGAGCTGAAAGGGTTTTCTACAAGGGACTTCAGCCAAAGAAGGCAGACAAGGGAGAACACTGCTGAGATATTATTATAATGGTGAACATTATGAGTGACATTTCTTGGAAAATTCTATTCAGTTCCTTCAATCTCATTACAACAAATTTGCTTAGAATCTTTATTAAACTGACTGTTGCTTGAAATAAATGGGTTATTAAATGGAAAATCTCTTTTTGTTAAAGTTTCCTCTGAAATAGTATTAGTCATAACTGGATTTTATATTCCTTTTGACATCTTACATGTCTTCTATTAATAGTCTCAATTCTTTAGTCCAAATAACCAACTGAAAACATCTAACTTAATATTTAATAACCAAAGATTTTATTTTATCAAAAAAAGTTGCTATTGGTCCCAAAAGAGAGCTTCTAAATCCTCCAATGGAGGCCATTAATCAAATCACATAAAATTATTTTGGTTAATATGTAAATGCTTAGAATACTGCAGATATCCAAAATACTTCAAATTGATAATTTTAGGGTCTCTAATAGTTATTGAGACACTGTGGACATACACAGAGAAAATCTAAAGCAATGAGCTGGTTAATTTAGACATAAAGATTCTCAACGTCAATTAATTGAGAGTTTCAGTTTGAATTACTCAATTATTCAATTGCTTACTTCACCTGGGCAATGTGTATATAATAAATTAACTTAGGCTATCTTAATAATTAATGTGTGTTCATCGATGTACAGGCTAAGGGCATAAGATTTGAGGTCAGAAAGATGAGGGTTTAAATTTCAACTTGGTAACCTCCTAGATCAGTGAACTTGGGCAAATTGTTTAACCTAAGCCTCATTTTTTTCATCCCTAAAATATGAGAAACATTTATTTTGCTGATTTATAAGGATAAAATGAGGAAATACATATGAGGAATAAAATGAGGACAGAGCTTAACTGACACTTACTAGGTTGACATGGTATTATTTCTTTTTTCTTTTTTTAACCACTTCAGTTTCTAAACTGTGATAATAAACAAGTAAATACATAATATATCAGATGGTGATAAAC
This sequence comes from Globicephala melas, assembly GCF_963455315.2. Lineage (NCBI taxonomy): Eukaryota > Metazoa > Chordata > Mammalia > Artiodactyla > Delphinidae > Globicephala > Globicephala melas. Next base: position 21,244,204 of record NC_083322.1, read on the forward strand.
TCTGTATAGAAGAGCAAAATAGGAACCCTAAAGGTCTACCGATGGGGGAAGTGGTAGTTAAAGAAAGAAAAAATCGAAGGAGACATAGATCAGGTGACTTAGCCTCACTCCATGCATATAAACATCAAGAAGCAAAGGGCAAGTTATGTTCTTTCCGCCTTTGTTGTTTCATGACTGTGATCGTCATAACCAGGAGGATACAGGCTAAAATTATGCAGGCAAGTGGAGAAGAGGAAGAAGTCGGGAGTGAGGAAGTGGGGGAGCTGAGAAGCTCAGACTTCCCGTTGATACCCGACAATGCAGTCGAGAGGATGAGTTGACTTGTACCAGCTCAGTTTCTTTTGATCATTAAAAAAATGATTATTTAAAAAATAACATAACCACATTACAGAAAGGATATAGCCTAAATACAGAAAATCTGAGATTTAGAAAAAAAAATAAGCCTATAATCCCATTAGCCTAATGTATTTGATATCAGCACTTGCGTTCATTTCCTCCTAGTCTTTTTTCATAAGCATATTTTTAATACATCTTTTTTGGAATATAATTGCTTCACATTGCTGTGTTAGTTTCTGTTGTACAACAAAGTGAATCAGCCATATACATACATATATCCCCATATCCCCTTCCTCTTGAGCCTCCCTCCCACCCTCCCTATCCCACCCCTCTAGGTGGTCGCAAAGCACCGAGCTGATCTCCCTGTGCTATGCTGTTGCTTCCCACTAGCTATCTATTTTACATTGGGTAGTATATGGTACTGATGAACCGAGTGGTAGGGCAGGAATAAAAACAAAGACATAGAGAATGGATTTGAGGGCATGGGGTGAGGTGGGGGAGGGGAAGCTGGGGCCAAGTGAGAGTAGCATTGACATACATACACTACCAAATGTAAAACTGTATGCATATTTAAAGAGAACTGATCATACTGTATACAATTGTGGATCCTGTTCCTTTAAATATAACATTGTTTCATAAGCATTTTCCTTGTTGCTAACCAGCTTTTTATAACTATCTTTTTAACAGTGAATAATATATCATTTAGTAAATGAACAGTAATTTACTTAATTTAACTATCTCCTTATATTGTTAGATGTTTAGAATCTTTCCAGTTTCTTGATACTATAAATATTGTATCCATATACATTTTCCTGCCTATTTTCTTTTCCATATATTATCTCCTTAGAATTGATTTTCAGAATTTCCAAAACGTAAAATGTTCCAGGACATCACCATTTTTTGACTCTTTATATTTACTGCCAAATTGCTTTTCAAAGGGATTATATCAATATGCAGTCCTAAAAATAGTGGGTGAGAGTACCAAACCTCACTGCACCCTTGAAAACATTGGATTGTTTCATTATTAGTTTGTTTTTACTGCTTCAGTTTCCAGGCTATGATAATAAACTAGTAAATACATAGAATGTCAGGTAGTGATAAGAGGGTTGAAGAACAGCAAAGTGGTGAGAGGGAAAGTGCCAAGGAGGGGAGAAGAGTTGGTGGGAACCAACCCTATTTTTTAGGGTTTTCTATAGGATGATCAGGAAAGGCCTTTATATAGGATGATCAGGATTCTATATAGGATGATCAGGAAAGGCCTTGAGGGTTCCTACTTTACTCTTCTACACAGGTATTTGAGTAAAAGCTGAAGAAGGTGAGGGAGTAAGGTATGAGAATGGTCTGAGGAAAGAGGGTTTCAGGCAGAGAAAACACCAAGAAAGGCCCTAAGGAGAATTCACGCTGGGTAGTCTTGGAGGGACAGCAAGAGGGCTAGTGTGGCTCCTGTGTATTGAGAAGAGTGGGGTGGGGAAGGAGATGAGATCAAAGGGAAAGTGGGCAGCCAGGACGTGTACAGCTTTATCAGACACTGTGAGGATTTTTCTTTTATTTTGAGTAGGATGGGAAGGCATTGAAGGGTTTTGGAAAGAGGTGAGTCAGGAATTGATTTGTGTTTTGTATGATTAGCTGATTTGTTCGGAATGGGTTAAATATGCTCAAAACCAAACAACATCTTTCCTAGCAAACCTCCTACATTCTCAGCATCTCCATCAATGCTCTCACCCATCAGTGCTCAAAACCGCAGTCATCTTTCGCATCTCAAAACCAATCATGACCAACCCCTGTCAATTCTGCCTCCAAAATGTCTCTTGCACCTGCCTTCTCTATCCATTCCCATTACCTGAACCCCACCATGACAGTTTCTAACTCATCCCCTAGCCTTCTATTCTTCTGCTCACCACTCGTACTACCCATGCTATCAGAGCAATCATCCTAGCAAAGCTGATCATTCATTGGTCTACTCTTTATCTTTCTGCCCCCACCCCCTGCCCAAATAAAGTCCAGATCCTTCAGAATGGAATTCGAGCCCTACCACAATCTGATTCTAATCTAGTGGTCAAAGATTATCTCCCGTTATTATTCAGAATTAACTGTGCCTTCCCGTCTGACAAGTTTCCTGAACCAGCTCTGCACTTTCTTACCTACACCTTTGCTTACATTGTCTCCCCTTCCCTGCACCTTCTGTTTAAAGCACCCTTCCCTTCCAGTCCCATCCAGAAATCCTAGCCATACTTCCAGGACCACCCCAGTCATCACCTTCTTCATCCCCAAACTTCTTGGCTAGAATTATGCTTATTTCCTCTGTGCTCCCATAAATTCTACTCCATTATCCACACATTCAGTATCATATAATACCATAGTTTTGTGAATATGCTTTCTTTCCTACTAGATGGTAAGTTCCATGTCTTGTTTATCCTTGTAACTCCTACAGCGCTTATTACAATGCCTTGACCTTAGTAGGTGTCCATTAAATGTTGTGGAACTTAAATACCTAAAAGCCTTGTTGTTGAAACAGAACTAGAATTCAGGTCATCTGATTCCCAGCTCCATATTCCTTTCCCAATACCATTCTATCTTTCAGACTTCTCTATGGTTCATTGTCATCCCATCTGAAGTACATTTGAAACCGCTAAGGAATTTTAAGGAAGGATGACTAAACAGAAAACAAATGCTGAAATTTATTTTCCATGTAGCTATTTAAGCCAAAGTGAATCTAATTTAGAGGCACTAAAATTTTGACTCTGAATTAAAAACAAAACAAACCATGGTGCATACAGATCTAGAGACTTTTTTTAGCTTCTTAGGGTTTGATTTTTGAGCTGTGCTTAATATTTTAGGAGTCAAGTTGCCATGTTTCTTGGTATGCTATAAATTTGTAGTCTTGGAACAAAAGAAAAAAGTGTGTGTGATTTTGCTTAATGGATGACAGCAACATTTCTAGCCCCTAAAAATATGAGAGGGTTTAAATATTTGGGACGAGACCCTGAGACGAAGCATAATTCCTAACTATCCCAATCCTTCCCTTGCCTTCCCATCTTGAAAAAATATTTAAGGAACTAGTGTTCTAAACTGGGCTTCCCCTTTGGTATTTGAAATGAAATAAGTGAATTATACTCATGATACATGTTGTACACAAGTATATGTAAAATGAGAGTAAAATTAAGTTATAGTATTCACAATATAGCAATAGCTAGTATTAATATGCACACATGGAAATTATTTTTGAGTAATGAACACTGATGTCTTAAGAAAAGGAAGATTTGACTGAGTTAAAACACATATGTTAGAGAATGGTTTAAGGTGGGGGTGAGGGGAAGGAAATGGAGTGACTCTTTCTCTCCTAAACTAAGAAGGTGTTTTGCCACCTTCTCGTCATTGTAACTTAGAAGGCGGTAGCATTGCTATGAAGAATGTCCCATTGAGGTTTTCACAAATTCAAATGAAATGGGATAAAATTAAAGCCTTACACTTTACAGGAAAAAAAGGATGAAACTGAAGCACTAATTCATCTCCCTCTACTCCATCTCACTCGGAGCCTTACAGCAGTGACTGACCTGTGAATCTGACATGAATTGTAATATAGGATCATAGAAATGAAAGTAACCTCTGAAGTAGTTTCATCTACCTTCTATCCTTGGCAAGTAAGCCCCAAACTGTTACAAACAAAGAACTAGTATTTCAGAAACTTTCCCATAGGCAATTTTCCCCAGCTACAACCTGAATTCTACCTTACAGAATGGCACGGACAATTTTTCTTGTGCTCCACAATGGAGACGTGAAAACAGCTTTTTGCCATAGCTAATGATCATGACCATTTCTGTATCACATGGGTTATATTTCTGGACTCCGGGGAGACAGCACAGAATAATGGGTAAGAATTCAGGCTTAGAGACAGATTAGTGCTTAAGCTACAGCTGTATCACAGGCAATTTACTTAAGTTCTCTAAGCCTCCATTTCCTCACCCATAATGTGGGGATGATAATACAGTCCAGCTGATCAAATCACTATGAAGAACAGTCTAGAACAAGTGGTATCCAATAGAAATAAAGCGCAAGCTGCAAATGTGAGTCGTATATGTAATTTTAAATTTCCTAGGAGCCCCGTTAAGAAAGGTAAAAGGAAACAGGTGAAATTGATTTTAGTAATGCACTTTACTCAACGCATCCAAAATATCATCTCAACATGGAAAAAATATCAGTGAGGGGCTTCCCTGGTGGCGCAGTGGTTGACAGTCCGCCTGCCGATGCAGGGGACGCAGGTTCGTGCCCCCGTCCGGGAAGATCCCACATGCCGCGGAGCGGCTGGGCCCGTGAGCCATGGCCGCTGACCATGCGCGTCCGGAGCTTGTGCTCCACAACGGGAAAGGCCACAGCAGTGAGAAGCCCGCGTACCACAAAAAAAAAAAAAAAAAATTAGTGAGATATTTTATATTCCCTTTTTTGTACTAAGTCATCAAAATCCAATGTGTGTGTGTGTTTTTTTAATTTATTTATTTTTGGCTGTGATGGGTCTTCATTGCGGTGCCTGGACTTCTCATTGTGGTGGCTTCTCCTGTTGCATAGCACGGGCTCTAGGCATGCGGGCTCAGTAGCTGTGGCACGCGGGCTCGGTAGTTGTGGTGCATGGGCTTAGTTGCTCCGTGGCATGTGGGATCTTCCCGGACCTGGGCTCGAACCCGTGTTCCCTGCATTGGCAGGCATATTCTTAACCACTGCGCCACCAGAGAAGCCCACCGATGTGTATTTCACATGTACGGTTTGACTCAACTCAAACTAATCATATTTTAAGCCCTTAATAGCCACCTGTGGCCAGTGGCTACCACGGTGGAAAGTTCGGGTCTAGAAAAAAGCTGTAAAGCACTTAGCATTATGCTAGGAATGTAGTGAATGCTAAAGTGTTGGGGCTTCCTTTATTATCCTTAATGTTCTTAGAGAACTTTGTAATCTTCCCAAAGCCTTCATTTCTCCAGGAGAGACTGGACCTGGCTATGATGCTCTTAGGAGTACCTGGATGGACTAGGTTACTCAAGCTGAGACTTTCAGTTACTTCAAAGACCACTTCCTCATGGCCACCCCCAACTATTGTCAGGAGAGGGCCACAAAAAGTGGGATCTATATGGAGAATATATCCACTGAGTGCCAATGACCTTTAGATACTGACACATTAAACCCCAAGAAATAGGCACCATCACTAATCTGCCACCTTCTCATATAAATGGGACAGGATAGGACATTTGCTAAAGCAACCACTTGCTCCTATAATTTTCCCCTTATAAGGAGGTGCTATGCAATACACTGTGCTCAAAAGTTGGTTTGATAAATTAAACCTACAGTTGGAATATGACCCATCAATTCCACTGGTATACCCAAGAGAATTGCAAACACGTTGACACAAAACTTGTAAACAAATGTACACAGCAGCATTATTCATAACAGCCAAGAAGTGGAAACAACCCAAATGTCCATCAACTGATGAATGGATAAACAAAATGTGATAAATCCATACAATGGAATATTATTTGGTAATAAAAAGGAATGAGGTACTAATTCAAGCTACAGCATGGTTGAACCATGAAAACATGATGCTCAGTGAAAGCCAGACACAAAAAGCCACATACTGCATGATTCTATTTACATGAAACACCCACAATGGGCAAATCCATAGAGACAGAAAATAGATGAGTGGTTTCCAGGGGCTGTGGGGAGGGGTGAATTGAGAGTGACTGCTAACAGGTATGGAGTTTCTTTTGGGATGCTGGAAATATCCTGGAATTGGATAATGGCAATGGTTGTACAGCACTGTGAACATACTAAAAACCACTGAATTGTTAAAAAAAGAAAGTTGATTTGTTGTCCTAGGGAAGCATGGTCAGATACACAAGTACTGTCAAATCCCCAGAATACAGAAGTATTTGTAAGACTTTAGAAATAGAAGAGATCACCTGTGCCCAAAGTATTATTTGATAGGATATCATCTTTAACTACAGCACACGTAATATCGTCTTTTCTCTCCTTCCTCTTAAATTAAAATTGTTTTACATTTTAACATTAAGCATATTAACTACTAAGAGAGCACAAACCTCAAGGACACACACACAGGTACATATAAATGCATGTACATATGTCAGAATTTTCTGAAAGAATGTACCTGTCACTCTTCTGTTCAAGGCTCTCCCATCACCCCCATCTCACCCTCAGGATGACCCCACACGTCTCCAGTGCCACCTGCCTACCGTGTGGCAGGAGAGTGCAGCAGTTAAGACATGAGCCAGCCTGTGTAAAAGTCCAGGTCTCACTACTCACTAGCTTTATGACCTGGGCAACTTTCCTAACTCTTCTGTGGCTCAGTTCCCCTTTACAGTGAGGATGATAAGAGTGCCTGGGCTTGTGGCGAGGATTAACAGAATTAACATATATAAAGTGCTCAGGAGAATGCCTGACCTGTGGTAGATACTTTATAAGTGTTTTATAAATAAAAGTAAATAAATATTTAAAACCCGGTCCCGACAGCATGCCAACCTTGCTATAGAGCGTGCTTTCCCTCTGTCTGGAATATTCCTCATGATAGCTCCTTCTCTCTTTCCTTGTGCAAATATCACTCTATCCCTCTCCCTTGCTTGTTTCTGTTTGCAGCATTTATCACTTTCTAATATTCTATATGATAATTTGCTTTTGTATCTTCTTTGTGGCCCATCAACTAATACTAGAAGGCAGGGATCTTACCTGTCTGTTTGCTACTCGGCCCTAAGCATCCAGGACAGTGTCTGCTGCAGAGAAGGCACTCCACCATGTTTTCTGAATGAATGAATGGACAGTGGTTACTTCTGGGCCGTGGCACTGGGGACGGGGACGGGAATGAGATATACTTTTCACTGAACATAAGCAAAAGGGTGCTTATGTTGTTGTCATAACAATGAAAAGTGTGAAATAAAATACTGAAAAATAAAGAGTACGTGGACCTGAGGAGAAGCTGGTAGCATAAAACAGGAAGACTTCAGGTATCTGTGATCTGTGTAAGGATGCTCCTGCAAGCCACCTTTAGACCTTACCCCTGAGTAAAAAGTGGAATGACACCTCAGAACTGGCGTTCAGCCCTAGGCTTGAAGCACAGCACGCACACAGGTTAGGAAGAAGTCTTAATAAGATGTTCCGTATTGCGTAATATGTACCCTGTACCTATGGGTACAGTGAGAAAACTTTCCATGGCAAAAGGCCTGTTTCCAGGCACAGTAAACAGAGAATTCGTTAAAGGTTGTTTGCCCTCTTCCCCCGCTGCAGCCTGGACAGGCAGGTGGCCATGGTGCGTGGGACTCCTCGGGCAGCGACGGCCTGTCTCCACGGCCTGGGAATAGTGGTCTTCTCCACTTCCTAACAGACCCTCTGGAAACCTGATAAGGATTACAGGATCCCATAGAAGAGCACTGGACTTCAAATGAACTGTTCTGTAAACTTATCCCAACTAGCTGGAGGTAAAACTCTGTCTTCAGGGTCTCCCACCTCTCTTTTCCATATCTCCTTTTCCTTCCCTGAGCTTTACTACCTCTGCTCTCTCCTGTCAGGAGAAAAACAACCAATGAGTCACTAGCCCCTTGAATAATGTATTACCCCTCCTGTAGGATTTTACATTTAAAAAGTGGTCGATAGGAAAGAAATTATGATGATAATGTTAATAATGATATTAATAATATTGATGATGGCAATGATAGCTGATGATAGCAGATATTGCTTATTGAATATTTACTGTGAGCCAGGTATTCTACTAAAAAGTGGATACAATTTATCTTATTTAATCCTCCAATAATCCAGTGAGGTAGATATTGTCATACCGACATTATAGATGAGGAATGAAAAGTCACATAGTTATCAAGTGGCAGACAAGGGGTTTAGGAGAACTGTCTCTAAAAATTTTTGCCCTAAGGAATTCCATCATGTTATTCAAACACATGGATTTCTAAGGTGGAAACTTTGACCCTATAAGGAGAGAGCTGGGGAGAGTCAGACAATCACAGCACCCCTTAGTAGCAATGAAATGGACCACTGAGGCTTGAAACTGCAAACAATCCGCTGTGTCTATGACGGCTCGGGTTCAAATCCTGACCCTGACACTCACGAGATTACCTGGGGCAAGTCGTATAACCTCTGCACTTGAGATAATAGAATTCAATGAGATAATGCCATTGAAGTGCTTGCAATAGTGTGTGTGTGTGTGTGTGTAGCATTCATATACTGTGTATGTTGATTGTTATAAATCCCTACAATTAGAATAATTTATTTCTAGCTTCCAAATAACAGAAGTTCTCTTTCACCTGATTTTATAATGTAGTTGTTGGTCTATTTTCTATAGATTTTTTTAATTGAAAAGGTAGTGTAACAGTAGAATTTCAAAGGACAATACCTCAAATGCCATTTCCCTAACACAACAATTATTTTAATTTTGCATATTGCCTTCAAGTTTTGCTAATTCTGAGAAGCTACATGGAGAGGGCACTATATTGAATCAGATTTGGATTTTTATCTTACTCTTTCACAAATTAGCTGTATAACCTCAGGGAAGTTACATAGCTGCCCTTTGCCTTAGTTTCCCAAAATATAAAGTGAAGCAGTTAGACCAGATCACCTTTAAGATCCTTCTAGCTCTAACAGTCTGTTTTTTTAATCTGTAATCTACTTTTTTTTTTTGCTTTCATGATTTACATGAAACTGTATACATAAGATACATGTAAGTAATGTTTGCAAGTTACTTAACTTTCTAAACTATATCAGGGAAATAAAACTTTATGTATAATGAGTTCTGCAAAGGTAAGGTTATAACTAAAGACCCCAGAAATTTTAAAAGTAGCTACCAAATTACCAAAAAGCTATAAAAATTAATATTCAGTCATTATATGTATGTTTGCAACTAAAGTATTACCAATTCCACACGTTAATTTATAAGTAATACATTTAGTTTGATAAAGCCATTCTAATATTTGTTGATATATAGTTATTAATTCATAATATAAATATGAAAATGTTACATTAGTGTAGTTTTTCCATGAGGTATTCTTTTTTATTTTAATAAATTTATTTAGTTTATTTATTTATTTTTGGCTGTGTTGGGTCTTCGTTGCCGCGCGCAGGCTTTCTCAAGTTGCGGCGAGCGGGGGGGCTACTCTTCGTTGCAGTGCGCGGGCTTCTCACTGCAGTGGCTTCTCTCGTTGTGGAGCACGCGCTCTAGGCGCGCAGGCTTCAGTAGTTGTGGCACGCGGGCTCAGTAGCTGTGGCTCACGGGCTCTAGAGCACAGGCTAAGTAGTTGTGGCGCACGGGCTTAGTTGCTCCGTGACATGTGGGATCTTCCCGGACAAGGGATCGAACTCGTGTCCCCTGCATTGGCAGGCGGATTCTCAACCACTGCGCCACCAGGGAAGCCCCAACCATGAGGTATTCTTAATTTTTAAAGTTTCTCTACCAAAGAGGGAAAAACAAAGAAAAAACAGGAGTGACTCTACCTGACTTAGATCATACTGGCAGAAACATGTCAATGTGAATGTCTATAACTAGTCACGGGATGAAGCAGCCACTCTCCTGCACTGCTGCTTGGTGTGTAACCTGGTGTAACCTTTCTAGAGACGACTGGACAACACTAATCGAGAGCTTAAATATGTTCCTACCCTCTGGCCAGGTAATTCCACTTATAGGAATTTGTACCAAAGAAATAATAATATGAGCACAAATGCTTTGTTGCAGTATTGTACATAACTATAAAGACCTAGCCTAGACCATCTTATTATACCAACTAGTAGAGGCACTATCAAAGACTCCTAGGGTCATGTCAAAATTAGTCAGGAGCTAATTTGAAGATGCTGTCACAGGCCAAACAAAGGTTAATTTCAGCATTAATAATAATAAATAAGATGTGTTGAAACAAATTAAATATGTTTCAATTAATGAGTTTGAATGATAATTTAAAGACAAACAAACATAAAAAGCAAACCATTGGCACATACCAGAAAATCAACTCAAGGAATAATAGGATTAAAAATATAGCCATTTTGCAATCCTTAATAAACTAATGACTCCAGGTAACGACATAAAAGAAGAGATTATTACACATTATGCACCTCTTAATGGCAAAACACATTACCTATGAAGCAGTCTTGCCAAAAAAAATAAAGAAACCACAACTGAATCTGTTAAACCCTGTAGATAGTTGCAGGTAATATAGAGGACAGAGGAACATGTTAAACTATACCATGAAGATGCAATGAGAGAAATCTAGGCTGTGGGACAAACAACTTGGTTTCTTCAACAACTAAAGTGGAAGGAAAAAAATATTTCAGTGGAAACCCATTTATATTTCAAGAGATTTAACAGACATATCAACCTTTAACAGACATATCAACCAATCTCATCATGTGAACCTTATTTGGATCCTGCTTCAAACAACCTGTAAAAATAACACTATGGTGTTTCCCTGGTGGTGCAGTGGTTTAGAGTCCCCCTGCCAATGCAGGGGACACGAGTTCGATCCCTTGTCCGGGAAGATCCCACATGCTGCGGAGCACCTAAGCCCAGTGCGCCACAACTACTGAGCCTGTGCTCTAGAGCCCGCAAGCCACAACTACTGAGCCCACATGCTGCAACTACTGAAGCCCGCGTGCCTAGAGCCCGTGCTCCGAGCAAGAGAAGCCACCGCAATGAGAAGCCTGCGCACTGCAACGAAGAGTAACCCCCACTCGCCGCAACTAGAGAAAGCCCGTGCACAGAAACGAACACCCAGCACAGCCAAAAATAAATAAATTTATTTAAAAAAAATTATGACATTCATGAGACAATTGAAATTCTGAACAATGACTTATTTCATATTAGTAACATATCATTGTTAATTAGTTTAGATGTGATAATGGTTGTTTTAAAAGGCCTTAGCTTTTAAAGATCCATATTGAAATATTTGTGGATGAGATGATACAATTTCTGGAATTTGCTTTAAAACAGAATAAGTGGGAAAGAAGAAGAGGGAATTGATGGGTTGGTTTGGTCATCATAGGTTGATAGGTACATAAGGTTCATTATGCTCTCTGTCTACTTTTGTTTATGTTTTAAATTTTCTATAATAACATTAATATACATTTACATATAATGGGTTTGCGTGTGTGTGTGTGTTTGTGTGTGTGAACACCCATTATAAGGGATACAGCAAAATATTGATGGTGATTATCTCTGGATGATAGAATTGTGGGTGGTTTGGTGATTTTTATCTTTTTGTTTTTACTCTACTGTATATTCTATAGTTTTACACTGCACTTATATTCTATATAATCAGGAAAAAATTATTTTAAAAGAAAATGTTTTAAATTGTTTAACAATACCGTTTTTACCATTCAACTAGAATTCACTCCTGATGTAATGAATAAAATAACTTTGTACTTTTAAAATATAATTGGCCAGGCAAATTACTTAATATTTAATTATAGTTAGTTTTGAGAGGGTACAGAAAATAGTTCATGAAAATATAAGGCTGAAGTAAAGTTTGAGGTCTGGAAATTCTCTCATTTGGTGTAATAGGGTAATCTTAAATTTATAGCTTAGGAGGAAACAGTTAATTTTTTTTCTCCTTCTTACATAACACAAAAACAACTGATCCAGTTTGGCACAAACTTTCACCTCCAAAGTCACCTTTGTGCTGAAATTCAGCACCTCAGGTTTCAGTCAAACAACTTGCAGATGAGAAGAGGTTTCTTAACAAAATTTTCTTGTAATTTTACTATCGTGTTGGTTCCTGGGAACTTGGGAGAGTCCTTTTTTCATAGTTAAGTGGGTCGGGGGAATGCTTCTTTCTCCTACTTTCTAATATGCAGAAGAGCAAGCAGTTTAAATCATTCCTTTTGTATCGCTTAAATAAATGTAAGTCCAAGACAGTAGTTGCAATTAAGAAAAAGATAGTTAATGGGTATTTTTAGCATATTAATAGTTAATACGAGGTATTGCAGAGTTTGTCATTCAATTATGAGAAAAATCAGTCCTTTAAGATCAGAAAAAAAATTTAAAAACTAACATAAATACAATTATATTTTGTAATTACATGTAGACTTACAATAATTATACCATGATCTGAATGTTCTATAATCAGATAATTGTCCCTTCTTCATTTATTTTGAAATAAAGACTTTTCATTTATCTAATTTTCCTTCTTCCTTTTGTCCACATGTAATTTTCTGCTACAGAAACCACAGTCAGCTCCTGTTATGAAATATATTAACAGATTATCACTTAAATAACATTTTGTTCTGAATGTAGGCTTTAAAGCAAAGTCATTGGTAGATGTAGTTTATTCATTTGGAAGTGAAATTTTCTGACTTAAAACTGGCTAGAGACAGATAATGTCAATTTGGGTTCATTTGTCCATTTGAGGTTCCACGGGTAGTTAATTATATGCTTCACATAAATTCAGCTTTCACTTGCAACTATGTGCCAGGCTTTGCACTAAGTATTTTCATATTTACAATCTCAATTATTTACTATAATAACACTGTGAAATAGTTACTTTGGAGAGAGTTTAAGTTGTTTGCTCCAGGTCAGACAGTAATCTAATTGATTGCAAATTTTTTTTTTTTTTTTTTAATTTGCGGTACGCGGGCCTCTCACTGTTGTGGCCTCTCCCGTCGTGGAGCACAGGCTCCGGACGCGCAGGCTCAGCGGCCATGGCTCACGGGCCCAGCCGCTCCGCGGCATGTGGAATCTTCCCGGACCGGGTCACGAACCCATGTCCCCTGCATCGGCAGGCGGGCTCTCAACCACTGCGCCACCAGGGAAGCCCTTGATTGCAAATCTTATGTTACTACTTTTAAGTTATGAACATGGTGATTGAGACCATTTGTAGCAGTCTTTGGTGCCTAGTATGGAGCCTTGAACTAAATAGTATGTCAAGTCAGTTCGAAAGCTGATATTCACCCGTCTCATTGTAAAAACAGAGTTCTCTACCTCCCCCCACACCCAGACCCACTCCGGAGGATGTGCAGGAGATGCAATGTGCTTCATACTGCTTCATGCATGGAACCAGCTAAGATGGACCATCTCTCATGAAGAAGAGGCATCAAGAAGAAGGGAGAGGGCAACCTGTTCACAGCAGCAAAGCAGTGCTAGCTTTCTGCCTTGATCTTTTAACGAATTTAACAAGGTACAGACATCTTTAAGCCTGGGAATACACAATGTTTTGATTTGTTGACCAACAAACTAAAGGTCAACCTGAGAAAGTTGATTCTTGACATATTTCCACCAAGGGTCACTTGTTTCCATCCCAATGGACTCAAAGTTAAGAATTAAAAACCTCAACGTTAGTAAATTATATGTTTGGAATACTGAGACTTCTAATTAGACGTACATCCCCAGTGCCAGTAGAGCCCACTCTGTTCGTTTACTCGTTACTCATAACCTCATGTAAAACTGTTTGTTTGGGATGTGGGTTTTTTTAAAAAGCCTTCAGGCTTAGTTAAAGAATGGAATATGTGAGAAAAGAATTTTCCAACTTTTGTTGACTCAGTGATGAAAAGGAAAAATATGTTTATAAGAATTTGGCTGCTTGGTAACTCAAAAATAATTGATGTAAGAAACTTGAAATTTCACATGTTAAGTGCTAAATCCAATTATACATTTCAAACACAATTTTTCAAAGCATATCCTTGTTCTAGCTTATTAATATTACAGAATCATTCTGATGGACATCAAATTATTAACTGTTTTTATAAGAGTGTACTAGAAATTACTACTAGGAATATTTTATTTGTGGAAACATAAATACAGGTTATGTAACACCTTGTAAGTGGACTTGAACTAAAGGATCTTAAAAATAAATAGGAACAACAAAAATAAAACATGACTAACTCTCCAGCCACCATCAAAACAAATGTTTCCAAGGACCTGAAGCCAAGAAAATAGAAATCTATAAACACAAAGGCTAAGATAAATCAGTTGCATCTCCTAGGTCTCCATACATGACAAAACAAAACACTGAAAACCCACGGAAACCAAAAAACCCCACTTGCTGTGAAGGAAAGAATGTTGAAGAACATTGACCTTTTCTGCCCTCTGCCTACCACAGAAATCCCCACCCACTGCTGATTTTTATTTTTTATTTATTTTTGGCTGTGTTGGGTCTTTGTTGCTGCGCACGGGCTTTCTCTAGTTGCAGCGAGCAGTGGCTACTCTTCGTTGTGGTCCTTGGGCTTCTCATTGCGGTGGCTTCTCTTCGTTGCAGAGCACAGGCTCTAGGCACGCGGGCTTCAGCAGTTGTGGCATGCGGTCTCAGTAGTTGTAGCTCACGGGCTTAGAGCGCAGGCTCAGCAGTGTGGCGCACGGGCTTAGTTGGTCCGCGGCATGTGGGATCTTCCTGGACCAGGGTTCGAACCCATGTCCCCTGAATTGGTGGGCAGATTCTTAACCACTGCGCCACCAGGGAAGCCCCACTGCTGATTTTTAAATTTTTGAATCTCCAAAAATTATGGGAGATGGATGTCTTAAAAATGCAGTAGATTCAATCACATAGGTCATATCATTAGCTGAAGTAGTAATTACTGAGGGAAGGCTAATCTACTTCATTCATTTTAATAACCAATTCTTTCTCAGATTTACCACAGAGCCAAATCAACCTAATTATTAAGGTACAGTAATATTGTATTGAACTGTTTTTCAATCCAAGAATTTTTATTATGGAGAGAAAACTTGGATAATTTTAGCAATTATGTGCTTCATTTCTCCTTTTCTATACCTCCATTCTTGCTTATATATAAGGTACTGAATTTAACTTGCTTCATTCTTGATGTTTCACATCTTGTCATTTTCTTTTAGAAAAATTTAAACTAAAGTTTAAAAGGCTACAGGGTAAGTGTTGGTGTCTAGTTCCTATGTTTAACAAATCATAGTCCCTAGAGCCCAGACTGCTGCCCTGCAGAACAAGAGGCCAAATTCTGGCTGCCCTGAAAAACCCCGCATATACAACTAATGCATATTCTAAATCTTACCATACCTCTCCCAAAACACTTTCAGGGATGCCTGAGCTACACAACCTCTCCTTGCAGCCAGGCACACACCATTTCTCTTATTTGGATGTAATACTGCTAAAGAGCAAGGTCACTTGAAAGAAAGCTGAACTTGCAATCAGAATCTAAGTGTAAGTTCCAGCTCTTTAGGGGACCAGTTACAGGTAATTTAGTGCACTGGGTAAGTGCGTGCCTGCTAAAGCCAGAATGGGTTGGTGCAAATCCTGGGTTTTCCACTTTCTAGCTCTGTGACTCTAGGCAAATTATTTAAATCTTGTGCCTCAGTTTTCTCATTTGTAAAGTGGTAATAATATTAATAATTACCTCGTAGAGTTGTGAAAATGAAACATCTTAATATGGCTTAGAACAGAACATCAGGTAGCCTAAGCACTCAATAAATGTCAGCAATTATTATTGCTAGCTGCATGACCTTGGGGAGCTCACCTAACCTCTGCGATACTCTATTTGATCTTATGTCCAAAAAGGGATCATGACTTCATATGGTCTTTATGAAGACCAAATAAACTCATGCAACGTATGTGACAGTCATTTTGAAAACATAATCAAGTGTTGGACAACTCCTTCAAACAAGCAGAATCAGTTCCTTTCCACTCTGTCCCTGTAATACTTAAAACATATGCATACACCTGCTAAGCACTTGTCACACTGTATCATAAGAATTTGCTTACCTGTCCATCTCCCCCACTAACAGTGCATCCTCTGATTCACCTCTGCACCCTCAGCACATTGGACATACCTGGCACAGGACAGGTACTCAATAAATATTTGTTTAAATGAATATTGTCCAAACAACTGAGCAGGAATTCACAAGGCCTCTGCCAGGAATGATGGATTATCACTTTTTGCCAAGTATCCTCAGTAGACCACCCAGAAATGTGCTTGTTTTTCCTCAGACACAATGCAGCTTGTGTGGTTGCATTCACTCATTCTTTTCCCTTAATAAATACACTGGGCTCCATACAGTGTACCACAAGTGGCAACTGCCCAGGTTAATTTAGTACCACATACTATGCAGAAAGAACCTATTTAGTATAGAATCATTTACAAGTGGAGATGATAAGCTCCTCGGTTTGATATCTTCATTAGAGTGGTAGAATCTCAGGGTGGGAAAGAATGGTTTTTTAGAAGTGGGAGTCCTTACAGAACAATAAGTTAAAGTTGGGGATCTGACTGCCTAAGTTAAAATCCTTGCTCTGCTATGTACAAGGTGTAAGACCTTGGGCAAATTACTTAACCCCTCTAAGCCTCAGTTTTCTCATCTGTAAGATGGAGCTAGTAAGATTGATACATTAAAAATAATAACCCAGGGACTTCCCTGGTGGCTCAGTGGTTGGGAATCCGCCTGCCAATGCAGGGGACATGGGTTCGAGCCCTGGTCCGGGAGGATCCCACATGCTGCAAGCAGCTAAGCCTGTGCGCCACAACTACTGAGCCTGTGCTGTAGAGCCCACAAGCCACAACTACTGAAGCCCGCGCGCCTAGAGCCTGTGCTCGGCAACAACAGAAGCCACCACAATGAGACGCCCACGCACCACAACAAAAGTGTTGCCCCCGCTCGCCGCAACTAGAGAAAGCCTGTGCGCAGCAACGAACACCCAACACAGCCAAAAAATAACCCACATTAATCACTTTTTATGGTACCTACCATAGAGTAAGCACTTAGTATGTGTTTGCTATTGTGATTAACCCAATCCCTCACTGCAGTGTTTGAACTTCCATCACAAGTGTATTCAGGACATGAGGCATGAGTGCCCAGCTTTTGCCTGAATACCACCAGGGTCAGGGAACTTACAACCTCCACCAGTTGTCCACTTGATTACTGGGCAAAACAGAATTGTTGATAAATTCTAACAGGTTGTAATATACATACTTACATCTTCTACTCAAGGGTCTTCCATCTGTCATTTGGGATTACCCAGACGAAATCTAGTCTCTTCTTGCAGGACAGCCCTTTTAACTTTGGAAGGCAGCTACATGTGCTAGCTATCACCATCCTCCTCACACACCCACACCGACTCTCAGATCCTTTAATCATTTCTGATATGACACTGATTACAAGATCTCATTTTACCCTTTTTACTCTTCTTGAATAACCTTTTATTTATCAATGTCTTTCTTAAAGGCTGAAGATCAGAATTCATAAAACAGAGCAAATGTGACCTGATCACTAGTGAGAACTAGAGAACTACTCCCCGACTTGAACACTGTATTTCTCTTAATACAACAAAAGATTGATTTTTGTTTTGTGGAAGTTACATCACACTGTGTTGACTCATCATCTACTCACAGTCAACAGAAGGCTCTAAATCTTCCGACGTGAGCTATTGTAAGTCACCTTGTCCCCAACCTGTACTTGTACAATTGAATTTGGAGATCTTTGAGTACTTTATATTTGTCCCTGGTAAACTTTATATTGTTAGATGTGATTCATTATTATATTTTTTCAGGATTTGATAAGGGGGAGGAGAATCATGATTGCATCATCCAACTTATTTGTTATCTTTTCTAGCTGTGCATCATCTGTAAATTCGTTCAGCACGCGGTCAATGTTATCATCTTAGCCATCAATCAAAGTGTTAAGGGCAACAAAACTGAAACCAGATTTGCATTAGATCCCTGGAGGCCTGGGTGTGCATCAGCCTCTTAAAATTTTTTTTTAAAAGACACCATTCATTCATCAACAATATCTATTGAGTGCCTACCATGTAGCAGTTATTGTTCCAAGTGCTGAGCATATATAGTGGTGAACCAAAAAAATATCCCTGTCCTCATAAAGCTTACATTCTAGTTAGGGGATAAGCAATAAATAAATATGAAGATAAATAAATAATAATAAGTCTTTTTTAAATGAAAAACTAAAGCAGGGAGGGGGTTCACGAATGTTGACAGTGGAGGTGGAGTGAGCAGTTACCCATATGCAGTGTGGCTAAAGCAGAGTTGTTTTTGAAGTTTGACTGCACTGCTCATGCCCTGCATTCTTACTGTGCATCTGGCCCAAAAGGTGTCCCGGAGTGGGAAGCAAGTCTTTCTGGTTTCTCAAAACTCACTTTTTTCTGTGTGGAATCATATTAGGAAAAATCAATAGAACGATGATAAAGAATTTAGATAGCCATGAAATAAAAAAGAAAATATGAAAGGACATAATACCTCAAGAGACTTTGCAACATTTCTTCATATGCATAGGATATTCAAACATTGTGAGGCCAGCTAGACTAGCAGGGGAGCTGATCATACCTCCTGATCAAGACTCCAGAGAGAGACTAAAAATTGTTGCTCTACAAGTATAGCATATGGTTGAAAATGAAATAATAGAGGAAAAAACAGAAAAGCTAACACTTACCTTATTCCTATCCCCATGTTCTCAAGTATGGAGTGGGTTATGAATCCGAAAGTTTATGGGAAGTCAGGAGGATGGAATGCTTGGGTGACCCCAAAACATGGCTCAGACAGTCTGGATATTGAACTCTAGAAAAGAAGCCCATAAGGGACAGATTTGAAATCTACCTCTATTAACTACTCTCTGCTCATGATTCTAATGCTGATAAATTCTTCTGAATAGTTTTAGATAATCTTCAAATCCCTTTGATGTTAGAGGGACTTGATAAATCTTTGTTTTCTAAAATCCTAATTGC
The DNA here is from genome assembly GCF_963455315.2 of Globicephala melas. NCBI lineage: Eukaryota > Metazoa > Chordata > Mammalia > Artiodactyla > Delphinidae > Globicephala > Globicephala melas. The sequence continues at coordinate 21,263,208 of NC_083322.1, forward strand.
AACCTCTGATTGGAAATTTATTTTCTACTCTCACAGTGATACTTCTAATATTTATTTTCATTCACTGAGCATCTATTTTGTACCAGATACTTTGTTGGTGCTACGAGTACAAAGGTGAATAGGATAAACATGTTTCCTGCTTACAGAAACCTTCCAGTAGAGCTTGCAGTAGAGGGCAAGGTAGAAACTGGAAAGGCAGCTCCAATAAAGCAGTGTGTTATGAAGAGAAGAGTACCAAGAGCTCTAGGAGGGACATCTAACCCAGAATTTGCAAGAATTGTAAGTTAGTAACTTCTACGTGGAGACTTCCAAGGTACGAGGAGTTAGTCAAATAAAGAGGTGGGGCAGATCTGTTTCAGTGGAGGAAGATCTGTTTCAGTGAAGGATGCACGTTTTGAAGGTGACAGAAATCACTGATTATCTGAATACTGAAAACAGTTCAGGATAGCTGAGACGGCGTGGTCAGAGATGAGACTGGAAAGGTAAACAGAACCAATTTATACAGAGCCTTACAAGCCATGTCATAGAGGAGGTACAATCTACTGAAATCTCTGATTGCTTAAATGCTGGAGTTTTGAAGGGAAGAAGTCAAAACTGCCACTCAGGTTTTTGACTTGAACAGCTGGGTGGACAGTGACATCACTCACTAAGACACTTACTAAAGGGATGAGACCAGTCGTGGTCATGTTTGATTTGTAATGCCTGGGGAATACTCTCCGGGCACGAGTAGGCAGGTTGATCTTGAAGTCTGAGAATACAGGCTTAGGAAGCATCAGTACACGGTAGGCAACAATAGAATCCAAGGGGATGAAAGCGATACACAGGGAGAGTGTCACCGAAGAGAAAAGGGCTCAGAAGAGAACCCAGAGGAGCACCAAAACTTAAAACATGGGCAGAGAGGGACTTCCCTGGTGGTGCAGTGGTTAAGAATTGCCTGCCAAGGCAGGGGACATGGGTTCGATCCCTGGTCTGGGAAGATCCCACATGCCGCAGAGCGACAAAGCCCGTGAACCACAACTACTGAGCCCGTGAGCCACAACTACTGAAGCCTGCATGCCTAGAGCCCATGATCCGCAACAAGAGAAGCCACCGCAATGAGAAGCCTGCGTACCGCAACGAAGAGTAGCCCCCGCTCACCACAGCTAGAGAAAGCCCGCGTAGGCAGAGAAAGGATCCCTGAAAAAAGTACAGCCAGAGGGTACAAAAAGAGTGAGATATCATAGAGAACAAGGGAAAAGCACATTTCAACAAGTAGGTTATGGTCAACAAAGGTAAATGCTGTCAAGAGATCAAGTAGGAAAAGTCTGAGGAGCACCTATGGAGGGAGCACTAAGCACTAAGGAGGTGTTTGACCAGCTGGGTGAGAGCGGGGTCAGTGGAGGCAGAAGGCAGGTCACAGCAAGCTGAGGAATAAATGGAACCTGAATGTAGACAACTGTTTTAAACAATTTGCTTTCAAAGTAGAAGATATAATCCCTAGATTTTCTTCCCAAAGGTAGGGAAATGGTGCCACTACGAAGGCTCCCTCACCACTTTTTTTGTTTGTTTGTTTGTTTTTGCGGTACGCGCGCCTCTCACTGTTGTGGCCTCTCCCGTTGCGGAGCATCAGGCTCCGGATGCGCAGGCTCAGCGGCCATGGCTCATGGGCCCAGCCGCCCCGCGGCATGTGGGATCTTCCCGGACCAGGGCACGAACCCGCATCCCCTAGCATCGGCAGGCGGACTCTCAACCACTGCACCACCAGGGAAGCCCTCCCTCACCACTTTTACGTTAGCTCAGTTACCACATGGCGATGCTCTTGGTAGGCATGGCCTTTGTGTTGGGCTGGGGTCTTGCAACTGGTGCTGGAAGTGGCTAAAACTGTCCAGTAGACCAAATCTGCCTTTCGTACTCTTCTTCTGCACCTGCCCCTTCTCTAGGCCTCTAAACTTCACACAGGCTTCCTGGGCTCTGACCTCTCTGAGCAGCCCACCAATGAAATGACGTTCATGGGTATTGATAAAAACCTGATCAGACACAACTGTCACACCTATTGCCATAGCTCATGTATTGGGACCAGTCAGAGGGAGGGGAGAGGAGTCTGGTCACCTTAGAGCAGATAGCTGGCCCACAGCTGGCTAGGCAGGGGTCATCTCTGAGAGCAAAATCCAGAAGCCAAAATCTCTGGATTTGGGTTGGGGGAAAACAGATAATCACAACTACCAGCAGTGCTGAGGTTGGTCCTAGGGAGTGAACGTGAGCCTAGATACAATGGGTGAACACCATAAGGGGTTTGGATGAGAGAGGAGGAGCAGGGAGCAGTCAGAGAACAGGGACCAGGAACTAGAAGTAGGCTGGAGCTATTATGCACAGAGAGGCCAGGCATAGCTGTGCTGGACAGGTGGCCCTATCACCACCAGCTCTGTTATCCTGAATCCTCCACTGCGTTGTTTCAGTTCTCGCCCCTTCATGACAACGAAGTGACATTTCTGACATTCACGACGACTCCCAAAATCTTATACCCTCAACCCCTCTTAGTAACCTGTATTCCAAGGAGAAGATAAGGAAGCTCTGGCCTGGATGGTGCAAACAGGGAGTGCACAGAGGCAATGGCAGTAACTAACCCGAAAAGGTTGCAGTGATAGCTACCCCGAACCTAAGAACTAGTAGCTGAATTAGCCCTAAATCAATAGCAAAACTGGCCGCACGGCTTGATTAAATGAAACATTATTTCTCAATTGTAATCATTCCAGGATATCTGTGTTCTCTAAAATGCTCACTATGACTGAACTGAAAGGCTTAACTGTCTTCAGTTTGTGATTACGGCACAGAGAGGAGATAAAAAGCAGTGGTAAACATCAGATAAAGACAATATTTTTGTCTTGTGCACAGACCAGCTAAGCCGCACAAACTGACTTTTCAGCTGAAGATTTTTTTTTTCATTTTACTCGACTCAATAATCATTTACCCACTGGATATTGCTTAAGGGGCAGAGTTTTCATCCAATTCTCATTTAACGAGATTGAAAAGGAAAAACTAAATAATAATATGCCATTTGTGTATAGTGCTTGTCTTTCAAAGAAGACATCATAACCCATTTTATACTATCTAATTTACATTAACAGCCCTTTTATAGTGTAAATACTAGTAAGGGCTATTATTATTTATTATTATCATGCATACAAAGTACGCATAGAAGAAACTGAGGCATGCGGGAATGAAATGACTAGTTCAATGTAACTTCCATTTTAAAGGTGAAATAGCTGGTTTTTCCTTTTCTTTTTTTTTGTTTTGTTTTACAATGAAGCCATGCTTTAGATAAACAAGCTTATTAAGGTGTACCTTGCCCTTAAATTTTAAGATGAAAAATACCTTGCTTTAAAGAAATCACAAGGGGTTTCCCTGGTGGCGCAATGGTTAAGAATCTGCCTGCCAATGCAAGGGACACGGGTTCGAGCTCTGGTCGGGGAAGATCCCACATGCCGTGGAGCAACTAAGCCCGTGCACCACAACTACTGAGCCTGTGCTCTAGAGCCGCGAGCCACGACTACTGAGCCCATGTGCTGCAACTACTGAAGCCCACGCGCCTAGAGCCCATGCTCCTCAACAAGAGAAGCCACCACAATGAGAAGCCTGCGCACCGCTAGCCCCTGCTCACCGCAACTAGAGAAAGCCTGCACGCAGCAACAAAGACCTAATGCAGCCAAAAATAAAATAAATAAAATAAAATAAAATAAGAAAGAAAAAAAGAAATCACATGGGCCAAAATGTTCATTCTGTTCCACAGATCAAATCTCTCTCCCAAATCTAGATGAAAACCAATCAATTCCTATCACCCAACTCATTTTATTTATTTATTATTATTATTATTTTTTGCAGTACACGGGCCTCTCACTGTTGTGGCCTCTCCCATTGCGGAGCACAGGCTCCAGACGCGCAGGCTCAGTGGCCATGGCTCACGGGCCCAGCCGCTCCTTGGCATGTGGGATCTTCCCGGACCGGGGAACGAACCTGTGTCCCCTGCATCGGCAGGCGGACTCTCAACCACTGCACCACAAGGGAAGCCCACCCAGCTCATTTTAATCAGCACAGTGCTCAGCACCTTGCGCCACACACATTACGAGTCGTTTGTGTGTATCACTCTCCTCTTTACATGCATTATGCTACAGTAATCTTGTCATCTCAATTGTACTTGGAAAGTACCATTCCATGCACTAATTCTGTGTATATGTAAAGTCATTGACACTTTCATGTTTGTATGAGCTTCCATCTGTGGGGTAACATTTTTCTAATCTTTTCATGTATTCATCCACTCACTCATTCATTTATTCATACTCTCAAGCACTCATGCATCCATTCAACAAATATGGATTGTGTGTCCAAAATGTGCAAACACTACTCTAGATGTAAAAGATAGAAGAGGAAGACAAAATCACTGACTTCAGGAAACTCAGCCCAGTGAGGGAGCCGGAAGAGTAAACAGCTGTAGTTAAGTGTGGTTGGTGTAGAGATGGAGTGACACATGAAAGTAGTGTGGGGACAACAGAGAGGGGATTGATCTCTGTCTGAGAGGGTGAGAAAGGCCTCTTAGATCTGAGCATGCCAGGAAGAAGGGGATTTGGGTATCCCAGGTAGAGGGCACAGCACAAGCAAAGGCACATATAAGACCATCCTGTGCGTTTGGGGAACCACAGGAAACATGGTATAACAGGAGGTTCTTCAATATTCTATAACTGGTTCTATTCCATAATCCAGGCCCGAGATGTCAACATAAATAATTGTATAAAGGGAAATATATGGTCCATGGGTTGTCTTCAGTCATGTAAGTAAAAACACATTCTACATGGGATCTGTATCAAACTACTTTTTGAAACTCTAACAGTTTGAAAAATGTCACATAGGTAACAGCGCAAAATCAAAGCTTGGGTCTGGTCTACCCAAAGTTTGTATTCTCCATATTTCACCTCTAGGAGGCGGCAGGTAAGAACAGCCTACCTATTCATCAAATATAGGTAGGTGAATACTTAGTCCACCTCCATTATGGTTTCAGTATAAAATTTTTATATAGAAATACTTCCAAATACAGCATTTCCAAATGCACTACATTGTGTGAGTCAGATATTTCCTGTTTACCTCTTCCCAACCATTCAGCCTTGGTGCTGCCCAGCCTCCAAAAGCATGAGAGCCAGCCTTATAGACCTATCAGCACCTCTATACACCAGCAGGAGGTGTTGGAAATAGTCTCTGAAAATTCTACACCCAAGTGCCTGCAGGGACAGCTCTTCCCTGAAGCTTCTGAGAAGTCCTGCATGAAGGCCTTTGTGAACCAGGTCTGTAATAGATAAAATGCAACCATTACAGAGAACTCACATAGAACCTTCCCTAGACTAACCCTACTGCCTTGGTAATCCTACTCTGAATTCCCTTGTCACTTAAGAAAAACTTTGCACCACCAAATTGCATCCTTGTTTCTATTTGGAAACTTTTCAGAGACTCTAAGAGTTCAAAATAACTAATCTATTTTGGTTCCTGACCAATTATAGAATCCTGTCTAAGATATGGTTTTTTTTGTTTTAACTTGGCCACGCCACGCGGCTTGTAGGATCTTAGTTCCCCGAACAGGGATCGAGCCTGCGCTCCCTGCATTGGAAGCATGGAGTCTTAACCACTGGACCGCCAGGGAAGTCCCTCTAAGACATTATTTCTTCATTCATCTACTACTTCACCCATTCAAAGAACATCAACTTCCTCTTTTCAGACTCTCCTGAAGCCAATCCAGTCAGCCTTTGTCCCCCATTCTACTACTGCAAACACACCTGTGAAGGTTGCAGTGACCTCTCTGTTGTCAAATCCAGTGGTCAGTTGTCCATCCTCACCTTACTGCCCTCTCAGCAGCTACTTGGCACTAACGATTAGTCCCTTTCTGTTGAAACATTTTCTTCACTTTGCTTCCATCACACCACACTGGCTTTCCTTCTACTTCATTGTTTATTCCTTCTCAGTTTCTTTTGGTGGGTCCTTCCTGATTTCTGAATGCTGGGAGTCCCCTTGGGCTTAGTCCTCTGCAATTTCCCATCCAGTCCATTGCTTTATTTTATTTTATTTCTTAAATTTTTATTGGAGTATAGTTGCTTTACAATGTTGTGTTAGTTTCAGGTGTACGGCAAATTGAATCAGTTGTACATATATCCACTCTTTTTTAGATTCTTTTCCCATATAGGCCATTACAGAGTATTGAGTAGAGTTCCCTGGGCTATACAGTAGGTCCTTATTAGTTATCTATTTTATATATAGTAGTGTGTATATGTCAATCCCAATCTCCCAATTTATCCCCCCGCCACTTACCCCCTGAAAACCTTAAGTTTGATTTCTACATCTGTAACTCTATTTCTGTTTTGTAGATAAGTTCATTTGTACCCTTTTTTTCAGATTCCACATATAAGCGATATCATATGATCCACTGATTTAAATACCATATCTTTTGTCCTAATGTCTGACTTGGAAGCTGCAGAGGGGGTTTCTTTTCCTAGAGGCAGTGAAGTTTGGGTTGGGCACTGAAGGAGGAAATGAGTTGGCTGAGGAGAGAAGATACTTAGGGGAATAGGATGGGGAAAGGCACAAAAGTGTGAAAAGGCAAACTGTGTTCAGAGAAGAGAGGGAAGTCTGGTGTGGGCTGAAAATAACTGGTAAGGTAGGATATAGCCATATTGAGAAGAACCTTGATTTACAGCTAAGGAACTTGGACTTTCCCCTGAAGACAGTAAGTATGAAAGGTATCAGAGGTTCCTAAATAGGGAAGGGATGTGATTATTCATATTAAAAATAAATACATAAAAATTTAGTAGCAAGATGACGGCTGAACTAGAGTAAGGGGAGACTGGAGCCAAGAAAGCCAATTAGAAGGTCACTGTAATAGTCTAAGGAAAGGATTATGGTCTGAATCACCATAGCAGCAACAGGATGAAAAGTAGTGACAAATCCAAGGGAGATTTAGAAGTAGCATTGAGGACATAGTTATTGATTAGATAGGCATCTGGGAGTAGGGGAGAAAGGCCAAGGTTGAAGTGTAATGATATTAACTAAGCTAAATAAGAGAAGGAGAGCAAGAAGGTGGGGGGAGGAGGATGAGTAGCATATTAAATTTGCAGTGATTATAGGACATCCAATGGCAAATGAAAGACACATCTGCAGATCGGGAGAGAAGTTTGGACTGAATATATAGGTTCAGAAGTCAGTGTCCACTGGTAGTTAAGTCCTCAGAATGGATGGGATACCCTGAGGAGGGCATACAGTGAGAAGAGTGCCAAGACCTTGAAAAAAAAAAGCATGCAGGCAGCTGTCAGAGGAAGAGGAGCCAGGGGAGGAGACTGGGAAGGAGCAGAGAGATAGCGTAAGAACGGGACAGAGGTCTGCAAGTAAAGGGAGAAGAGACCTTCAAAGAGGAAATGATCAACAGTTCTCTCTGGGGTAGGATGAGTGATAAGGTTTGGTAATTAGATCTGATGAACACAGTTTCTACAGCATTAGAAGGCAGACTGGAACGGATCAAGTGAAGACTTCTCTTGGAAGTTTGGCTGTAAGGGAAGCAGGTAATGGCTGGGAAGAAAATGGAGTTGGGCAAAGTACAGAAATTTTTTTTATGAAATGGAAGTCTTTAGTATAATAGACAGCCAGCTAGTTTCTGCTTAAACAACTCTTGTGAGCTCACTACCCCACAAGACAACCTTGTTGCATTTTTAACTAGCAATTGATCATCCTGAACAGTTCACCATATATTTGTTGAGTGCCTGCTCTGTCTAGAGCATTGGGCTTGGCATTTCAGTGCCTAAAAAGATATTCACGACATGGTCACTTACTGAAGTGGATTTAAAATATTCAAAACTCATGAAGAAGAAAATCAATTGTAAGTCCACTACTGAGATATTACCACTAACAATATTTTTCTGTGTATCCATCCAGTCTTCTTTTCTGAGCAGATATATTTAAAAATAAATTACCAACATTTTCTGATATCATGACATCTTCCATAATCTTCTTTTTACTGGATGCATAGATTTCATCAAAGGAATATATTACAATTTATAGAATACTTCTTTTTGGACCCTTAGGTTATCTCCAAGTGTTCAATATTATAAAGAAGGCATGCTCTACTAAATATTCTTCTACATTAAATTTTGTGAGTGTTTCTGGTTATTTTCTTAGGATGAAGTCTTAAAAATGAAATTACTGTGTTAAATAGTTTGCACACATTAAAATTTTTTTATACACAATGCCAAATTGCTCTCTAGAATGCTTGAACCAATTTACATGCCCCATATTGTATAAGCATGTATATTGTATAAGTGTGTTTATTTCCCTGAATCTTTATTCATGGAAGTTATCATTTTAAAGTTCTTGACAGTTTGTTAGGTACAAAGACATCTGGTTTTACTTTATATTTCTACTTATGGAGTCTTCACTTGATCCATTCCAGTCTGCCTTTAATTACTACTAAGACTGGACCAATCGAATTCCTTTTTTTCTTTTTGCCTTTTCATGTTCTTTACCCACATGGCTTTCGTGTTCTTTACCCACACTTCTTTTGAAATGTTGTATTATTCTTATAAATTAGTAAGAGCTCTTTATATATTAAGGACACTACCCTTTGTCACATATATATCTAGTTGCAAAAGTTCTAGCTCTCATTTATATTTTAATTTTGTTTGTGGTACTGTTTCATCTACATAAACTAAAAAGTTTTAAGTAGTCAAATCTATAAATGTTTTTCTTTTACAAATCATAAACCTTTATTTTTTCACTCAGATTTTTACCACTCTAAGGTCAAGAAATGCTTACACTACTTTCGTCTTTTCAAGACATATCACTTCCCTTGTATGGGTCATTTTTCATATTTAACTCTTTAATCCATTGGAAATTTATTCCATTCCTTCTTTTTTATTCCTTATAAATTTCATTTATTTATTTATTTATTTTTGGCTGCAGTGGGTCTTCGTTGCTGCGCACAGGCTTTCTCTAGTTGTGGAGAGCGGGGGCTACTCTTTGTTGCTGTGCGTGGGCTTTCTCTAGTTGCAGAGAGCAGGGGCTACTCTTTGTTGCTGTGCACAGGCTTCTCATTGCGGTGGCTTCTCTTTGTTGTGGAGCACCGGCTGTAGGCGTGCAGGCTTCAGTAGTTGTGGCACTCGGGCTCCGTAGTTGTGACTTGTGGGCTCTAGAGCACAGGCTCAGTAGTTGTGGCACACGGGCTTAGTTGCTCCGTGGTATGTGGGATTCTCCCGGACCAGGGCTTGAACTCGTGTCCCCTGCATTGGCAGGCGGATTCTTTTTTTTTTTGCGGTACGCGGGCCTCTCACTCTTGCGGCCTCTCCCGTTGCAGAGCATAGGCTCTGGATGCACAGGCTCAGCAGCCATGGCTCACGGGCCCAGCCGCTCCATGGCATGCGGGGTCCTCCCGGACTGGGGCATGAACCTGTGTCCCCTGCATCGGCAGGCGGACTCTCAACCACTGCGCCACCAGGGAAGCCCTGGCAGGCGGATTCTTAACCACTGCACCACGAGGGAAGTCCCCCATTCCTTCTTAATCATGTTTGTTCTATCCTTTTGAATCAGAGATGATGCTTTGGTTTCAAGAAAGAGAAATCTAAGTCAAATTGGCTTAAACAAAATATTTAATTTATTGCCTCCTGTTAGTAGAAAAGTTCAAAGGCTTCAGGGCCATGTATGGTTAGGTGGCTCACACAATGTGGAGAGGACCTGATGGTTCCCTCTTCATTTCTTTGCTTTAGTCCCTGGTGACAGCTCCATTCTCAGTAGACTCTCCCAAGAGACTCTCCCCTCCTGGTCCCTAGATGGTGTCCAAGAACTCCCAGGTTACATGCTTCTGCATTCACTTCTAGAGGAAAGTGTCTTTGCCTTAGCACAAAAATCCTGACATTCTCTTTCGTTGATTGGACTGACTTAGGTTACATGCCCATACATGAAGTGGTCACTGGGGCCAAGGGGATGAAATTCACTCATTGACTTAGTCTGGACCACATGCGCTATCTTCTGGTGATAAAGGTGGAGTCAGCTTTCTCAAAACTACATGGATGTCCTACAGAAAGGGCAGCTGAGAAAGAGGGATTCATGCGAGAAGACAACTAAGGTAAGGACTACATCTTTAAGTATCAAGATCATTGCTTTTGATAGAAAACGACAAATCCTCTGCCATTTGAAAACATTTGTTCTACCACCATTAATGCAATAGAAACTAGAGTTAAAATCATGAAAGGACATGGTCCCTTCCTTAGGTACTAAACCCCTTACATTCCAGTTGCATAGGGACCACCTGGGCACATCACAGTTTCTAAAAGTCTAATCATATGTGACTGGGACAATTTCCTCCATGGCCAACTAATCTATGGGTTCTCTGAATTCCTTCTTTTAAACAGGTTACATAGACTTAGTAGAAGAAATAAGACCATAGCTCCAATTCTCCCCTGAATTCATTCTGGCAAAGTCTCTGTCTCCTGGCTACTTTGTTTTCTGGTTACTTATTTGGACCATTCCTGTCTTTTTTTTTTTTTTTTTTTTTTTTTTGTAATCTAGAAGTCTTATACCACTTTGCAATGTCTTTTCCTGGTTTGTGACCTGAGACCTATATCTTGACCTAAATATCTTCTTAGAGGAGCCCTCCAAGGGCTAACTATAGCTAACTAAGTTGGACTTTGGAGCACTGGGGCTTTATGTCGACTACAGCAGGGATTCAGAAGAGGCAGGACACAATAGTACTCATGTGCTGTGTGCCAGGCACAGTTCAAAATGTCCTGCCCAGGGCAAGCCATTATCTGACCCCATGAATGGGATTAGCGCCCTTATAAGGAGAGATGATCTCTCTCTCTGTGTGGATACAAGAAGGTGCTCATCTGCATCAGATACCAAATCTGCTGGCACCTTGAGCTTGGACTTACTAGCCTTCAGAACAGAGAAATAAATGCTTTTTGTACAAGTCACCCAGTCTATGGTATTGGTTATAGCAGCTCCAACTGACAAAGACATCGTTCTCCCTGCCCCTGTGACATACCTGTACAGTGACGTGGCTTCTGTGGGCCCAGAGAAGTCTCTTTTTACCCTTTCTTAGAGGTTTTGACCACAGTTTTCCTCTCTTGTCTCAGTCCTGTCTCTAGTACTTGCTGCTCTTCTATTCTTCAACTCCTTGTATGATACACCATCACTTACTGTTTTTAGAGCCTTCCCCACAAAACACTACCACGTTAAATACATCTATTGAAGACACTTTCTGATTTTAGAATTATTAAAAATGTGTGGGAAAAGCCTTGTACCTTAGCATCTAGTAAATGCTATAATTGAATGATTTTGGTTTTTAGCTACCTATTAACATCAGACAGTCTGCCCCATTCAGTAGTTGGGTTGTGCTACCCCTTCTTTATTATTATTCTTACTATATCCATAAGCAAAAAACAAACAGAAATTGTCTTCAGTACTTTTCCCAGAGTCTAGTTTTCTCTGGACTTTAAGTCCTCTGGCATTATTTTCACAGGTCTGAGTCCTTCTTTAGAGTGAGGCCTCCCCCTCCTGCTATCTATTTGTGTACATGTCCTTTAAAAATACAAGCTAATCAGAACACTTCTTGAGCAGCCACATTGATCTTTTTTAGATGCTCCCTTTTCTTTATTGAAATCACTGGCTTCATAAGAATTTAAATTTCAAGTCACTTTACTCCTCTTGAGCTTTCTTTCCTAGTTCCTGGCCAGATAGAGCCTTATGTCCATATATTCTCTTAACTTGCTCAAGTTTTCTTTGTATCCGGTTAGCAAGTGAAGAATTGCCTTCTCTGGCTACTACAAATTCAAGGATACTGTGGTCACTTTAAGTTGTCTGTCACTTCCACTTCACCAACACATTCTTCTTAGCTGGTTAGAATTAAGCATAGAATAGTACCTTTTCAATAAGCAATTAGTTTAAATTTAAGTCATGCCAACTTTGACGTTCACTTTTCAGCAGAATGAGCTTGTCAGTAGATGTTGAAGTTCTCCATTACCCCTACATTGTGGCCCTGTGCTATTAATTCTGTCATTTGTATTGGGAAAGCATTATTGATGTGGCCATAACAGGATCACAAAGCATGCTAGAACTAGCTGACAATACATGGCCAGGGGAGAGACAGCACGAGCCCCGAAGGGAGTGGAGAGCTCTCCTCAGGGCATGGGCTGTGAATACAGAAGCCGGCTTGGATTAGGGCAGCTGGGCTGTTCAAGACCTGATGTCTCCTACCAAGGTGAAGTTCAAGAAGCTATTAATACTAAGAAGTCCAGCACGAAGGCTGAGGCACGGGTGTATCATAGTTTAAGGAGATCACGGCAGGGGTGTGAACAGCAGAATACAGCCCTCTGTATTAAACAAGACATCAGAATCATGGTCAAAAAGACCAGGGTTCAAGAGAGTGTCCCAAATCTACAGGAAGCCTGGATGCAAGGCAGAATGAGCGGAGACTGAAGGTGTGGAGGTTAAGGTGGAAGCCCAGAATTGGACAAACATGGAGTGGGAGGCATAATAGGAGGGACCTGCAGATATCCAAAGCTCACAGCTGACCTGGCGAGAAGGAAGCACGACGCTGGGGCTGATACTGATGACACACTTTCTCCCTAGTCAAAACTGGCATTTAAGTCTTGGGGAACTTGGAGAATTAGACCTATAGGCAGAGCTCCTTAGACAATCCAACAGCTGGCAAAGGCAAGACAACTAGCCAGCTGCCTTATTGTAAGTTCCTGTGACAATGTCACTTCTGCTTTTATTTTCACCCAAATCTTCTCTACCAGGCATCAACCTTCAGGTTTGTGGGTTTTCACTTGTATTCGTAAGTTCTTGACTCACAGGGCTACTCTGCTTTGCCTTTGTGTGCTTCTTTGGAAGAAATTACGTACCTTCGTATTGGTGTAATACAACAGCTATTGTTTACTGATTACCTATCATGTACAGGTACCATGCTAGCTGATTTACATACACTATGTCTTATTTAATTCCCACAGCTCCTCCTTGGGAGGTGGGTATTATTATGCCCATTTTAAAAAGAGGAAACTGAAGCTTATATGGTTTATGCAATCAGCTCAAGGTCACACATCAGGGAAACAAAAGAGCTCGGATTTAAATTTAGTTTTGTCTAACTACCTATCTGTGGCTTAAATGACTACATTTATACTGTAATACAATTACTGTCAAACAATTCTCACTGACACCTATCAGCCACTAGATTTTTCATCTATCTATCTATCTATCTATCTATCTATCTTCTAACCTCTTTTATCTCTAACACTCAGTACTGCACTATGTAAAAATGATTATTAATAAGTACTTACTGAGAGGTGGAGTCAAGATGGTGTACTAAGAGGACCCGGAATTCGCATCTCCTCACAACTAGGGCACCTACCAGGCACCAGTGGGGGACCATGGACACCTAAGGGGACAGGAGGAGCCCCCAGAGACCAGGTAGGATGTGGGGTGTGGGGGGAGTGAAGGGGGAGAAGTGGAGGCGGGACGGGACTGGCACGCCTGAGGGGCGGCTAGTGGAGGGGAAGGGATCCCACGCCTGAGGGGAGAAACTGGGGAACCATTGGGAGGGCAGAGGATCAAAAGGGAGCGTGGCCAGGTTTCCCCTACCCACTTGGACCCCCAGGAACCTGTTGAGATCCCCGGCCTGATCCTCTGCCCACCCCCTCCAGCCATGTGGGTCCTGAGGGGAGTGGGAGGGAGAGAAGGGGGAGCAAAAGTAAAGGCTGGACCTCCGGGACCGGCACCCCTAAGGGGTGGCTAGGGGACGGAAGGAGTTCCTGCACCCAGCGGGACCCACCCATGGTTAGGGGTCCAGTGGCTAGGGGTCCAGCAGGGATGGGGGAGACCCTGGGGGAGATGGTGGGGGGGCACAAAGGAACAGAAGGAAATGGGGCCAGTGCTTTCACTGTCCACTTAGGCACTGGGGAGCCTGTCCGGCTCCAAGACCTAATCCTCTGCCCTCGGAGCCTCCCTCCTGCAGCACAGAGCTCAAGCCCTGCCCCTGCAAACCCACCCAGGGCACCACCTCTACACTTGGAGACCCCCTCCAATGCACTGGGCCTAAACCCTACCCACACACCCACACGCAGGGCCCTATCTCCAAACTCCGGAACTCCACGCTCCACAGGCCCTCCTTTCCACATGCTGCCTCTCCCCTTTGGGCCAGTCCTAAGCAGAGGCCCCGCCCCATGCTCAAACGTCACCCCCCCAGGTCCTGCCCCATCCTAAACCTCGCCCCTGCCTAAGTTCCACCCGCCACCTAAACTCCACCCCCATAGCCAAGGCTTTTTGTTTTTTCCTTTTCGTTTTTCCTCTTTTAGATTAGGTTCTGTTTTACCTTGTTGATTCATTGTTGTTGATTCTTTTATATTTTTATTTTTCCTGATAAAGCTTTTATTTTTCTAATTTTATTTTATTCTTTATACTTTGTTAGTGATCTCTCCTTTTGGTCTGTTCCCCCCCCACCACCTTTTTTTTCTTTTTTCTGTTGTGATTTTATTTTACCTTGTTGCAGTTGTTTCAAATATAGTTTTATTTTTCATAAAATATTTTTTATTCTTTGATATTATACTGCTCCTTTTTTTCTTTCTTTTTTTTTTTTAACCACACCACAAAGCTTGTGGGATCTTGGTTCCCAGGCCAGAGGTTGGGCCCGAGCTCCTGTGGTGGGAGCTCTGAGTCCAAACTGCTGGATTAACACAGAACCTCAGACCCCAGGGAATATCAATCAGAGTGAGGTTTCCTGGAGGTCCTCATCTCAGCACCAAGACCCAGGTCTACCCAACTGCCTGCAAACTCCAGTGCTGGACGTCTCAGGCCAAACAACCAGTAAGACAGGAATACAGCACCACCCATCCGAAAAAAAAAAAAAAAAGAAGAAGAGACAAAAAATATATTACAGACGAAGGAGCAAGGTAAAAAACTACAAGACCAAATAAATGAAGATGAAATAGGCAACCAACTTGAAAAAGAATTCAGACTAATGAGAGTAAAGATGATCCAAAATCTCAGAAACAGAATGGAGAAAATACAAGAAACATTTAACACGGATCTAGAAGCACTAAAGAGCAAACAGTGATGAAGAACATAATTACTGAAATTAAAAATACTCTAGAGGGAATCAGTAACAGAATAACTGAGGAAGAAGAACGGATAAGTGAGCTGGAAGATAAAATGGTGGAAATAACTGCCAGGGAGCAGAATAAAAAAAAAAAGGAATGAAAAGAATTGAGGACAGTCTCAGAGACCTCTGGGATAACATTAAATGCACCAACATTTGAATTATAGGGGTTCCAGAAGAAGAGAAAAAGAAAGGGTCTGAGAAAATATTTGAAAAGATTATAGTCGAAAACTTCCCTAACGTGGGAAAGGAAATAGTCAATCAAGTCCAGAAAACACAGAGAGTTCCATACAGGAAAAACCCAAAGAGAAACACACCAAGACACATATTAATCAAACTATCAAAAATTAAATACAAAGAAAAAATATTAAAAGCAGCAAGGGAAAAGCAACAAATAACATACAAGGGAATCCCCATAAGGTTAACAGCTGATTTTTCAGCAGGAACTCTGCAAGCCAGAAGGGAGTGGCAGGACATATTTAAAGTGATGAAATGGAAAAACCTACAACCAAGATTACTCTACCTAGCAAGGATCTCATTCAGATTTGAAGGAGAAATTAAAACCTTTACAGATAAGGAAAAGTTAAGAGAATTCAGCATCACCAAACCAGCTTTACAACAAATGCTAAAGGAACTTCTCTAGGCAGGAAACACAAGACAAGGAAAAGACCTACAAAAAACAAACTCAAAACAATTAAGAAAATGGTAATAGGAACATACACATCAATAATTACCTTCAGTGTAAATGGATTAAATGCTCCAACCAAAAGACATAGACTGGCTGAATGGATACAACAACAAGACCCGAATATATGCTGTCTACAAGAGACCCACTTTAGACATAGGGACACATACAGACTGAAAGATGGAAAAAGATATTCCATGCAAATGGAAATCAAAAGAAAGCTGGAGGAGCAATTCTCATATCAGACAAAATAGACTTTAAAATAAAGACTATTACAAGAGACAAAGAAGGACACTACATAATGATCAAGGGATCAATCCAAGAAGAAGATATAACAGCTGTAAATATTTATGCACCCAACATAGGAGTACCTCAATATATAAGGCAAATGCTAACATCCATAAAAGGGGAAATAGACAGTAACACAATAATAGTAGAGAACTTCAACACCCCACTTTCACCAATGGACAGATCATCTGAAATGAAAATAAATAAGGAAACACAAGCTTTAAATGACACATTAAACAAGATGGACTTAGTTGATATTTATAGGACATTCCATCCCAAAACAACAGAATACACTTTCTTCTCAAGTGCTCATGGAACATTCTCCAGGATAGATCATATCTTGGGTCCCAAATCAAGCCTTGGTAAGTTTAAGAAAATGGAAATCGTATCAAGTATCTTTTCTGACCACAACGCTACCAGACTAGATATTAATTACAGGAAAAAAACTGTAAAAAATACAAACAAGTGGAGGCTAAACAGTACACTACTAAATAACCAAGAAATCACTGAAGAAATCAAAGAGGAAATCAAAAAATATCTAGAGACAAATGACAATGAAAACATGATAACCCAAAATTAGAGAAAGAAGAACAAAGAAACCCCAAAGTTAGCAGAAGGAAAGAAATCATAAAGATCAGATAAGAAATAAATGAAAAAGAAAGGAAGGAAACAATAGCAAAGATCTATAAAAGTAAAAGCTGGTTCTTTGAGAAGATAAACAAAATTGATAAACCAGTAGCCAGACTCATCAAGAAAAAAGGGAGAAAACTCAAATCAACAGAATGAAATGAAAAAGGAGGACTAACAACTGACACAGCAGAAGCACAAAGGATCATGAGAGATTACTACAAGGAACTATATGCCAATAAAATGGACAACTGGAAGAAATGGACAAATTCTTAGAAAAGCACAACGTTCTGAGACGGAACCAGGAAGCTATAGAAAATATAAAGACCAATCACAAGCACTGAAATTGAAACTGATTAAAAATCTTCCAACAAACAAAAGCCCAGGACCAGATAGCTTCACAGGCGAATTCTATCAAACATTTAGAGAAGCGCTAATGCCTATCCTTCTCAAACTCTTCCAAAATATAGCAGAGGGAGGAACACTCCCAAACTCATTCTACAAGGCCACCATCACCCTGATACCAAAACCAGACAAAGATGTTGCAAAAACTATAGGCCAATATCTCTGATGAACATAGATGCAAAAGTCCTCAACAAAATACTAGCAAACAGAATCCAGCAGCACATTAAAAGGATCATACACCATGATCAAGTGGGGTTTATCCCAGGAATGCAAGGATTCTTCAGTATACGCAAATCAATCAATGTGATACACCATATTAACAAATTGGAGGAGAAAAACCATATGATAATCTCAATAGATGCAGAAAAATCTTTTGAAAAAATTCAACACCCATTTATGATAAAAACTCTCCAGAAAGTGGGCATAGAGGGAACTTACCTCAACATAATAAAGGCCATATATGACAAACCCACAGCCAACATTGTTCTCAATGGTGAAAAACTGAAACCATTTCCACTAAGATCAGGAACAAGACAAGGCTGCCCACTCTCACCACTGTTATTCAACATAGTTTTGGAAGTTTTAGCCACAGCAATCAGAGAAGAAAAAGATATAAAAGGAATCCAAATCGGAAAAGAAGTAAAACTGTCACTGTTTGCAGATGACATGATACTATACATAGAGAATCCTAAAGATGCTACCAGAAAACTACTAGAGCTAATCAATGAATTTGGTAAAGTAGCAGGATACAAAGTTAATGCACAGAAATCTCTTGTATTCCTATACACTAATGATGAAAAATCTGAAAGAGAAATTAAGGAAACACTCCCATTTACCATTGGAACAAAAAGAATAAAATACCTAGGAATAAACCTACCTAAGGAGACAAAAAACCTGTATGCAGAAAACTATAAGACACTGATGAAAGAAATTAAAGATGATACAAACAGATGGAGAGATATACTGTATCCTTGGATTGGAAAAATCAACATTGTGAAAATGACTATACTACCCAAAGCAATCTACAGATTCAATGCAATCCCTATCAAACTACCAATGGCATTTTTCACAGAACTAGAACAAAAAAATTTCACAATTTGTATGGAAACACAAAAGACCCCAAATAGCCAAAACAATCTTGAGAAAGAAAAATGGAGCTGGAGAAATCAGGCTCCTGGACTTCAGACTATACTATAAAGCTACAGTAATCAAGACAGTATCGTACTGGCACAAAACCAGAAATATAGATCAATGGAACAGGATGGAAAGCCCAGAGACAAATCCATGCACATACGGTCACCTTATCTTTGACAAAGGAGGCAAGAATATACAATGGAGAAAAGACAGCCTCTTCAATAAGTGGTGCTGGGAAAACTGGACAGCTACATGTAAAAGAATGAAATTAGAACACTCCCTAACACTGTACACAAAAATATGGATTAAAGACCTAAATGTAAGGCCAGACACTATAAAACTCTTAGAGGAAAACATAGGCGGAACACTGTTTGACACAAATCACAGCAAGCTCCTTTTTGACCCACCTCCTAGAGAAATGGAAATAAAAGCAAAAATAAACAAATGGGACCTAATGAAACTTAAAAGCTTTTGCACAGCAAAGGAAACCATAAACAAGACAAAATGACAACCCTCAGAATGGGAGAAAATATTTGCAAACGAAGCAACTGACAAAGGATTAATCTCCAAAATATACAAGCAGCTCATGCAGCTCAATATCAAAAAAACAAACAACCCAATCCAAAAATGGGCAGAAGACCTAAACAGACATTTCTCCAAAGAAGATATACAGATTGCCAACAAACACATGAAAAGATGCTCAACGTCACTAATCGTTAGAGAAATGCAAATCAAAACTACAATGAGATATCACCTCACACTAGTCAGAATGGCCATCGTCAAAAATTCTACAAACAATAAATGCTGGAAAGGGTGTGGAGAAGAGGGAACCCCCTTGCACTGTTGGTGGGAATGTAATTTGGTACAGTGACTATGGAGAACAGTATGGAGGTTCCTTAAATAACTAAAAATAGAACCAGCATATGAACGAGCAATCCCAGTACTGGGCATATACCCTGAGAAAAACATAATTCAAAAAGAGTCATATACCACAATATGCATTGCAGCACTATTTACGATAGCCAGGACATGGAAACAACCTAAGTGTCCATCGACAGATGAATGGATAAAGAAGATGTGGCACATATATACAATGGAATATTACTCAGTCATAAAAAGAAACGAAACTGAGTTATTTGTAGTGAGGTGGATGGACCTAGCGTCTGTCATACAGAGTGAAGTAAGTCAGAAAGAGAAAAACAAATAACGTATGCTAACTTATATATATGGAATCTAAATAAAAAAAGGTTCTGATGAACCTAGGGGCAGGACAGGAATAAAGACACAGGCGTAGAGAATGGACTTGAGGACATGGGGAGGGGGAAGGGTAAGCTGGGAAGAAGTGAGAGAGTTGCATGGACATATATACACTACCAAATGTAAAACAGATAGCTAGTGGGAAGCAGCCGCATAGCACAGGGAGATCAGCTCCGTGCTTTGCGACCACCTAGAGTGGTGGGAGAAGGAGGGTGGGAGGAAGATATAAGAGGGAGGGCATATGGGGATATACATACGCATATAGGTGATTCACTTTGTTATATAGCAGAAACTAACACAACACTGTAAAGCAATTATACTCCAATAAAGATGTTAAAAAAAAGTAAGTACTTACTGAATGAATTAATACAGTTAAAAAATGTGATTAGAATGACTATATCCTCTCTTGGTTTGGGTATTTACATAGTCAAGAGGTAAGAATTCTTCAGTTTGCTCTATAGAAACACTACATTCATGCACGTTGAATCATTACATGGATGAGAAGGGGCCAAGTGTTAAATGAATACTGAACTGAGGAGACATACTTTATTCCCAACTAAGTCAGATGTAGGCAAATGTGTTTATACGTTCAAATAAATTTGAGAAGTTAAAGTAAAGCGTATATATGAAACAGATTATTTTCTCCAGAACTCTGAATCTGAAAATCTTTCTCACGACATGATCTTCTTGTTTGTCTGAATCAGAGGTTGCCAAACTAGTGTCCGTGGGCCAAATACAGCCCACCCCTGTTTTCACCTGGCCTGTGAGCTAAAAATGGTTTTCATATTGTTAAGTAGCTGAAAATGATCAAAAGAAGAATGATCCTTCATGACATGTGAAAATTATATGAAATGCACATCTCATTTTCCATAAATAAAGTTTAATTGGAAACATAGCCAAGGTCATTCGTTTACTTATTGTCTATGGCTGCTTTAGCACTACCATGGCAGAGCTGAGTAGTTGGGACAGAGACTGTGTGGCCCACAAAGCCTAAAATATTTCCTTTTACAGAAAAATTTGCTAGCCTCTGGTCTAACTAAATAATACAGGATGTCATAATATTTTAAATATTGTTTAAACGACATCTATTATTTTGGTTTCTAACTAAAGGACACTGGACTCAAAAGTCATGACATCTCTTTTGCTGTGTAGAAGGTTTCCATGTTCTCAGGACAAAGTCAAACCCTCTCCTCCTTTGGTATCCTCTATATTCTCTCCTGATAGCGGTAGCACCTTTCTGCAAAAACAATAACAGACTGAGAAGCTGGTGGTTTCTCTAAGAGGTGATATGTCTCTTCCTGCCCAAAGTCATCTTTCTCTTTGATAGGAAACTGGGGCTGGGCATCCTTATCAGTGGTTACAGTGTATTACAGAACTGTAGTGGCCCCGAAATGGATTCTCCAGACTCCATCAACTGCTTCAAGGTGGTATGATGGAGTCACATAGGTGAGGAAAAGCAAATTGCTCTTTTTGTCATCATCCAGGACCTAAATAAAGACAAAAATGACTCAGAATGACGAGACACTGGTGAATATTACTTATCAAAATGTTTTCAGGAGGCTCTTAACATCCCAGCTCAAAATCCCAGGGATTTTGAGCACTCAATCAATGTGTTAGCTCAGGAGTAAAAGCAAGGGAGTAGAACTTCTTACTTTTCCTAAGATCAGGTTTGGTTTGCAGTACAGTTCAAGGGAGTATGCCTTACTTATTTTTCGAGACACAAAGACACATTCTGTTGTCTTTTTGTATCTCTTTCTGTCTCTCTCTCTCTCTCTGTATCTTTGTCTCTCTATCCAATTTAACACAAATGTACTGATCATTGATTATATGTGTGAGGCACAGTACAAGCCCTGAGGATACAAAAATAAATCAAATAATCCCAACTTTCAAGGAGCTTAGGGTTTATGAAAGAAACAAGTTAAAACGATCTTCCGGGACTTTTTGGAAGCATTTAACATGAGTTGATCCTCCTTAATATATTCCCCTCTTGGTCCTTTGGCTCCGTAGTCTCCTGGTTTTATTTTTCTAGTTTCTGATTCTCGGTCTCCATTGCCAGCTCTTTTTTTTTTCTTTCTATCCAATTTCTAAATGATCAGAGTTTAGTCGTGGGCCTGCTTTTCTTTTGATTATGTCTACCCGCCTTAGGCAATCTTCTCCGAAATTTATAAATCCAGTTCTAGCAACTCTTCTGAGCTTCTAATCCATATCACAGATCTGCAGTAGGCATCTCCCCTGAGACAGAACTTCTGATCTTCCCCTGCGTTTCTGAAACTATCCCAGGATTCTCCATCTCAGTAATTGACATCTCTGCTCATGCATCGGATCTTGGAAGAAATCTCAAGTCAATCATGATATTACCTCCTTCTCCATAACTCACCGTTTCCATTGAAATGTTAAGTTCTTTAAAATAACTCTTGACTCTGATCATTTCTCTTCCTGAGCATGCTACCACCCTAGACCAGGAAACCATCATCTCTCACATGAATCACCGAAATACCTTCCCAGTTGGTCTCTCCACATCTATTCTTGCCCTGCTTTATTTTATCTTCTCACAGTTAATGTTTTTCAGGCAAAAAACCAAAAATGTGGGCTTCCCTGGTGGCACAGTGGTTGAGAGTTCTCCTGCCGATGCAGCGGACATGGGTTCGTGCCCCGGTCTGGGAAGATCCCACATGCCGCACAGCGGCTAGGCCCGTGAGCCATGGCCGCTGAACCTGCGCGCCCGGAGCCTGTGCTCTGCAATGGGAGAGGCCACAACAGTGAGCGGCCCGCGTACCGCAAAAAAAAAAAAAAAAACACCAAAAATGTAAATAGTCTTAGAAAGAAACACAATGCTAGCAAAATCCACATGTTATTCTTCATCCTAATCTTTTTTTTTACTTAGTAATTTATCATGAAGATCTTTTCACATCAGAACACCTAGAACTGCCTCACAAATTTAGCAGCTGACTACCATTCACTTGTATAACTGTACCATAATTTATTTAACCATTTCTCTATTGATGGACACATAGGTTGTTTTCAGTCTTTATCTACCATAAATAATGCTTCAGTGATGATACTAGAAGAGTCATTCTTCAATATGGGTGAGTACATCTATTGGATAAATATAGAAAAATGGAGTTTCTAGGTCAAAGGCTTTGTACATTTAGAAATTTGATAAATACTGCCAGGTTGCCCTCCTCAGAAGCTGTACCAATTTTCAGGCTATTGACAATGTAAAAAAGTGCCTGCTCCCCAGCCTGGCAAACCAAGTATGCTAATTAAACTTTCTGATTTGTGTCAACCCAATATGTAAAAAGTATATCTCATTGCAGTTGTAATTTGCGTATCTCTTGTTATGAGAAAGGGTGGGTATTTTTGCATATTTTTAAGACCCATTTGTATTTCCTTAACTGCTATTTATTTGTCATACCCTTTGCCCAATCTCCCAGAGTTTTTGATGTTTTTCTTATTGATTTGTAGGAGTGCTGTGATTTCTTATTAAATAATCTAGTTACCAGATTCTTTCAGAATCCTAGTATTTTAAAAAGTCACAATTTTGTCAAATTTTCCCTAATAATAAGTAATCCTCAAATGTTAACTCCATTATAGGGGAGCCCACATGAAAAGCTCAATGTAGAGGTTATGAATCGATTTGCAGAAGTCCAGACTCCCTGAAAATAGACTGACAAGACTGCCTTATACCTATAACTGTATTATTTCATTTAATTTTCCTAACAGCCCTGTGAGGCATGTATTATTATTAACTACAAAGTAAAGCTCAGAGAATGTGAATGTCCAGGGTCCCACAGCTAATAACTCTTCCACTTCTGGAACCTTGAAAGCCTTGTAATCCATCATCACTGGCCATTCTTCAGCCATACCAGGCTCTGATCCTTGATAGCTCTGATTTCTAAAAATCAACTGCTCTTCTCTTTTGCTTTCTACAAACATCCAATGAACATTTTTAAGTGCCTACCATGTGCCAGGAATTCTCATGGGGTTTACATTTTAGAGGGGTTACATTTATAAGCAATAAAAAAAAACAGTCATAAAGTTTTACTACTATGAAAAATATATATAAGATTTGTAGGAAGGGGCAAGGAAGGATACTTTCAGCAGACGGGGCAGGAAGGGCCTCTTTGAGGAGGTGACATTTCAAAAGAGATCAGAATAATCAAAAGAGTATTCCAGGAAAAGGAAATATCTAGGGTAAGTCCTTTAAAAACAAGAGCAAATCCAATGTGTTTCAGGAATAGAAAAGAGACGACTGCAACTGGAGCCAGGGGAGAGTGGTGGGAGACAAGTTTAAAGAGGTGGTCTGGGATGCCACATAAGGCTTTCTGGCCAGCAAAGGAGTCTGGACTTTATTCAAAGTGCAATCAGAAGGCATGGAAGGATTCTAAGATGGGAGCAATATGATCTGATTTATTTTTTATGATTTATGTCACTCTAGCTGTGCTGTGGAGAAAGGAGGCAAAAGTGGAAACAGGAAAACCAATTAGAATCTATTACAGGGGCCCAGAAGATGATGTTTGTATTAGGGTGATGGCACTGGAGATAGAAAGAGAGAGATTGTGGAAATGTTTTGAAGGTTAAAGTTGACCTAAATTCTTCATGGAGTAGACATGAGAACTGAGGAAAAGAGAAGAATCATGAACATCTACATGCTTTTTGGCTTGAGCAAATGGTAGATGGTGATGCCATTCAATTTGAAGAAGGCTAAAAGAATCCAGAACTTTGTATTACTATATTATTTCTTTCTTCCCCTATGCCTCCTTAACCTCACAGATCATGATTTTCTCTTCCCAATACTTTCATTTTCCTTCCCTACTTGGACTTTAGTCCTTCTTATCCAGAAGAACTTCCTCTATATACCTCCTCTACTCCTATCCATTCCTCAATCCACTGCAATCTAGTTACTATCCCCATTATCCCAATAATCTCCTTGCTAAACACAACATTGACCTTGCTGCTAAAACCAAGGAATTTCAGTCTATTTTTCTTGGCCTTTCTCTAGCATTTAATAGTATTGACAATTCCTCCTTGGCTTCTCTGAAACTACTTGTTCCTGGTCCTCCTACATCTCTGGATGTTCTTTCCTGTATCTTTGTTTCCTCACCTTTTAAATGTTTGCATTTTCATAAGGTTCCAGAGTAGGTCCTTTTCTCTTCTTACTCTATACCTTTTCTCTTGGGGATTCCATCTACCTCCATGGACTGTCACTCACTCTGATGATTCCAGCATAAATCTCTCTCCTGAGCTCTAGACTCCCCTGTGCATTTATATAGTAGAAAGCTTCATTTTGATATCCCATGGACACTTCAAACTCAACATGTTTCAAATTAAACTAATTACCTTCCCTCCTCAACCTACATCTCCTCCTGAAGTCCCCAACCTAGTGAATGGTAACACCATCTTCCCATTTACCTGAGCCATAAATCTCCTCCTATTCCTTAATTCTGCAGATATAACCAATAATAAAATTCAGTTGGTTCTGTGTCCCTAATATTTCTTGAATCCTTCTCCTCTCTCCATTTCCATTCTTGTTGCCTTCGTTTAGACGTCCATCATTTCTTTCCCCATAATGCTGAAACAGCCTCCTAACTAGAGTGTTGCGCACACTAATAAATTCTCCAAACTGGAGTGATCTTTATAAAATGGACATTTGATTGCTTCACTATGCTCCTTAAAATTCATCAGTAGTTCTCCCCTGGCCTTAGGATAAGTTGAAACTTCTTAGGAAGACATAAAAGACTTTTCATAATACAAGACCTTGCTGAGCCTTCTGGGTTCCACCATGCATTCACACAAGACAGAAGCTACTACTTGCTGGGCACTGTCCTTCACCTTCAACTCTATGGGCCCACTTTTTTACCCCCAGGACTTTACATATAGGACTTTCTTCGCCTGGACTACATTTCTCTTTAACTTTCTCACTTGTCTGGATTATTCTACTTATGCTTCAGAACTCCTCTCTGAATTCATCTTCTATGGTTAGGGACCCTGACTATGCCCAGTCAAGGTTAAGTACCTTTCCAATGAGCTCCCCTGTTGCTAGCATCTCACTGTTGTGTGATCAACTATGTACTCCTCTGTCTCCTCATTAAACTACAAGATCCTTCAGAGCAGACTGTCTTATTCATCTTTGTATTCCCAGTGCCTTGCTCAGTACCTGACACACAGCAAGCACTCAATAATGAATAAATAAAGTGGAAGAGTTGGGTTTCAAAGTCAGATCTTCTCTCTCTGGCACAAATCTCACATTTCTTTATCCTACTTCTTAACGTCTTGAATCTGAAAATTTCAAGAATCCATGCTACAGTTTTGCCTATCACTAATTAAAATACAGGCAAATAGATTACTAACTCCATGAGGGTTCAGTTAACCAGGTATTTCTTGAATAGCCCTTATTCATCACTCCACCGTTTTGCTCATCAAAGTACTTTGGGTTAACTATATCTAAAATGACTGAAAGATCTTTCAATACACTTTTATATCCTTTCTATCTTTTATCCTGTTACTTCCACAGCACCGAAAAGCAAGCAGAGAGTAAATACATTGGGAGTCGGGTCGATTTTATTTGTCTGGCAACTGACACTAAAAAGTGATGTGTCAACAGCAAACCATTTCCCATTATCATTTCCTCCAAGGTCTCTATGGGTATTAAAGTTTCAGTGTGAAAATTTAACATTGCAAAATTCAGCTAAAATTGAAATTTTTATGTAGTGAGTTCAATATAATCACAGAGTTTTGTAAATGGAAGGAATCTTAGAGATCCTTTAGCCCAGCACTTTTGTTAAGCTTCCATGAGGTAACAGACACGAGAAGACCTGTAATAGCTCACCCAAGGTCATCCAGTCTATAGAATTTCCTAACTTTCAGTTGGCCGATCTTTCCTCAATGCCATAGATACCCTATTATTTTCCATCTAAACAAATTATCTACATCGGAACCTATCTAACTATTTACATAGTGCTTATCTTTATGATATTGCCTTTGTCATATCCTTGTTATAAAGAGGAAGGAACTGAAAAATAAGCAAGGCTGTCTTATCCAGGAACATAAGAGAATTGGTAAAAGAGACAATTAGTACAAAGAAATGGGCTCCTATTTGTAGTGTAGCCTTGCAATCACACTCTGTTCTCTGAGTGCCCCAATGCTAAACCAAGCTTATTTGTGCTTCTGGGGCCTGGATTCTATTCAGTTCTATGCCTTATTTAGTCTAAATGACTTCCTCAGCTTCAATGTGTATTTTTTTAGCTTTATTTTATAAATATCATACTTAAATCTCCTCTCAAATTGGGTTTGTTTTAGTTCTAATGCTGAGGAATCAAGATTCTCGGTAAGAGAAATAAAGATGATGGGTTTTTCTAGGCTTTACATTTCAAGAATGGTTTTCTCAAATGGCAACTGGCAGTCTACTTTATTCCTCAAATGATGACGTTTTCCATGGGAATTAGAATTTAATTGGGATAATTTGTTTCCACGGAAAGCACAGATTTCTTTCCAAGAGGATCAGTTTGATAATGTTTTACCAGCTAAAGCTACGAGACCAAATATAAACCAGTTCTGAGAAACAGGAAGTGAACCTAACTGGTCTAGTCTGCGTGTCCCTGGCAGTGACGCACATACAGAAATCAAATTAGGAAAACAAGATATGTGGGTGTGAGGCAATCGATAATAATCCAGGATGCTACAACACAAGCGAGAACGCCTTTAACCAAATGCCATTCATTTTAATAACACCCTGAGAAGTTTGATTTCCACATAACATGCTAGTGATTAGAGAGCAGGATGAGCTTGAGTTCCCTAGCAACAGCATGTGCTTTTGAGACAGTCATTAGCCTTTCAGTTAATCCCGCCAACCCCTTACTGCTAATGTATGACTGACATTAAAGAGAAGAAGAAAAAAAAAAAAAGCTGTTGCAGAAAGTGCTTTGAAATTTCCAGGAGCAAAATGGAAAAGAATAATAATTTTTTAAAAAGTTGTCCTGAGAATTGCACTCAGGTAAAAGAAGTAATGTTCCTATATGCCCAGCCTGTCCCCTTGTTCACTGCTTTCAGTTCTAGATCTCTGAATCCCCTCCCGGTAAAGAGCAGCAGAGGTGAAATTGTGCAGAGGTGAAATTGTTCAGAGTTTAAGGCAGTCCCCTTAACCAACATAAATCACAGTCTGAAAGTGGAGTGCATAGTGGGGTGGGCAGTTTGGGTAGGACCGAGGCTGACGGGGGTGGGGCTGGGTGGGCGGAGGGAACGTAAGGCAGTTTTCTTTCTCCTTTAAGCAGAGTAAATTACCCTGGTTGAAGCTGCTTGGGGAAGGAGGGTGGTGAAGGGAATGAAGCTATTTTTCCTATTGATTGTTTAATTGCACCAGAGGCTGTTTGTCCAAGGCCACTGGCCAAGAGCATTATGTTCGTGGCTAAAGTGAGGTTGGGCAGGTTTCCATAGCCTTTCCTAGTGTTGAACAAGACAACCCGTAAAGCTCAGCCAGGCTATAGGAATATGGTGTATGTTGACTTTTGCTAGCCAGCTGTACCCTAAAGCGCCACGGCTGATGGGATGATGGTTTTCTAACTCTGAATCATTGCCTCTAGCTCGGTCCTCAGTTCAGGATGCACAACTCCTCTGTGTAGCCTGGGTCAACTGCGGGGCGTTATTCGAACGGTAACTATTGCCGCGGGTCATCCTTATCGTGGCCTGGGTCCCTTTCAGCTGGACACTGGACTCCTTCAGTTTGGCTGGGGTGATTCCTAGTTCTCCCCGCCTCCCCACCTAAACCCCCTGCGCACTCCCTTCCCAAGGCGACCACCTGCGCCGCCCCACTTACCATCTGCCCCGCGGGGAGCGCTCCCCGGGGTAGCGGAACCCTCCCTGCTCCCGGGCGGCTCTGGGGGAACTCGGTGTTTGCCTCCAGCCCTTCGCTGCTGGAGAGATCAGGTTCCTCCCCTCCTCCCCCTCCAGCTCCGGCCGCCGCCGCCGCCGCCTCCTTCTTGCATGACACAGCAGAACCGCAGCTGCCGCAGCAAGTCCCAACCATCCGCCCAGGAAGCGCCGCAACCCGGACTCGGGAGGGGCGGAGAGGGAACCAGCCTGGGGCCACCGCCGAGGGGGATTCTTGCCCCCACTTTGCGCCACACACTCTTTTCCCAGCTCAGGGGCAAGGGAACAAAATCAGGCTGAAACCGACCAGGCCAAGCCCTTGAGGGAAGCTGGGGTTCGGCGTTCTCAGGGATGGGACCAGAGAGAAGGGTGTGAAGGAGACCCCAGTTGAGGCAGGACATTGCAGGTAAAGAAGGGGAAGAAGAGGCCGAGCAGTCGAGGGCCAGACTGTGAAGGAGAATAAAGGAGGTCAAAGAGAGGTAAGGAGGTAGAGTTGCTGAGACGGGAGAGCGAGCAGGGAAGGGGAGGAGGGGACCTGCTGGGGAAGGAGGATTGGGAGGGAATATATGGGGAGGCTTGAGCTAAGTATCCAGGCAGCACAGGGCTGAATTGGGAGGCAAAGGCAGAAAAGCGGAAAGGGATAGAAGAATTAGGCTTTAGATAGGAAGGTAAATATTGGGGGACATATTAAGGAATCAGAAAGGATGTAGTGGAGATCATGCATCATGGCTGATGAGGGAAACTGATGAGCTGGAAAGAGATACAGTCAAGGCAAAGCCGAAAAGAAAGCATGATCTTCCGTTCCATTCTTCAGTTTCCTATAAAGTTTTTCATAATTCTGCCAAACCAACAGGGAGTTTTCCTTACAAATGGAAAAGCATGAACTAAAACATAGAAAAAGCCGTTTAGCTTAGATTTACAGGATAAAATCTCATGGTCCACCCAATCTTTAAGGCAGAGATTTAGGATTGGGGGTTGTGATTCAATAACACTGAAGGCACTCAAAGCTGATATTACAGTTTCCACATCACTGGACTTAAGTCTTGCAAAGTTTTTGTTAAATGCTTCAGTTAAATGCTAGAAATGATGACAAAATCATTGGTTCAAAATGTCATAAAAAGGCATACACTTTCCTTTTTCTCTACACACACATATGCATGTATATGTAAATCTATATGTAATTTCTAGTGTCTAGCATGTCCGCAATGATTAAGGGGAAAATGTGTTTTTCTGATTATTTGATTTCCCACCAAACACACACTATGCATTTTACAGCAGATCAGCTGCTTCTCACCATTTTAAAGAATGTGGTCAGAAAAGTAATGCAAAAACTGCCACTGTGGTTTTGTCTGTACCTTCCAGGTCATATCGTCGTACCTCACTTCCTGACACAAACAAGTTTTTACTGTTGTCAGCAACAAAGCCCTAATATAGCTGCGGAAGAGAAAAACTGCATTGCATTTGCCTCCTGCAAGCATCATCAACACAGTTACCGGAGGAATGTAATTCCAGAAAAGCTTTAAAGCTGGTGTGATGGTAATTATGTATCAAATGCCTGATTCTATTTCTGTTATTATTTTGTCATTTCTGATCTACTCAACAGCAGGCTGAACTCGCAGAGGGACAAATCCAGTTTTTCTTTTTCCCTTGGTAAAATTTAATCGGACCTGATACAAAACTCATTGCTCTTGGGGAAAATAAAGTAGGAGCCACGAAATGTAATTTTAACAGAGCGTGGGTTTTGTGACTGTAGGAAAGGATTTAAGGACGCTCCTTCTGTTCGGTTTCCTATGTAATGAGAAAAGGCTACACGCACGCACAGACGCCACAGCTCCCGGATGCTGTGGCTCACTCATCTGGGCTTCTGCAGCGCCAGAAGCCCCTCCGGGATGCTGCGAGGGGCTCTCGGTGGGTGGTGGTACAAACGCTGCGGCCGCTGCCGCCAGTCCTGCCGCTGCTGTTGTTGCTGCTGCAGTCACGTGGGAGGCCCTTTAAGTTTCCATAGAGAGGCCTCTCCGGTGTCACATGATGGACATGATATAATGAAACAACATTGTGGAGAGGAAAGCATTAGGGGAGCCCACGGCTACAAAAACAAGTGAGTGAGAAGAGGTGGGAGGAAGAGAAACTACGCCACCTCCCCTGCAGCCGAGCTGCACGCAGCAGCAGCCCGCGGGAAGTGGGCGACGCCGGGGGGGAAGGGAGACCCGGTCCCCAGCCCCGGCCCGGGGACCCTGCTGCCCACCGCAAAGAGAACAACTTTTAGCCGGCAGCCTCGGCCAGCACTGCACCTGTCTCCGGAGCCTCCATCGCTCCTCGTGATGATCAAAGGGGCATTCTAGAAGAATATGTTCTACAAATATACATGCGCATCATTTCCCCCCTTGCGTCTCGCTCCGGAGGAAGGAAAGAGAAAGGGATTTAAGCAGCAGCGTGTGTTCAGCCCCAAGGTAAGTTCTGGAGGGTGGGGAAAGCCGGCCCAGCAGGACTTTGGTATGGGAATTTTGTTCTCCGTTTGGACCTCTCGAGGTGAACGAGGCATCCTCTCGCTGCTGGCGAGGCGGAGGGTTCGATGGTCCAGCAGAAACATTTCCACTGTGGACTCTGTTATTTCCTCTTTCGCACGCCCGGCGGTCCCACCCTGGGACTCCCCGGGGTCCCTCGCCTCTCCCCGGAAGGGGCCGCAGGTCCCGGCCGGGATGTTGGCGAGCCGCGCGAGGGAAGGTAGGGGTTGTGGCGTTATCCGGGAATGCCGAGGCGATTTCGCCATGTTTGTGTTGCTAAGAGCACTTTTTTCCCCTTTGAGGTGGCTTGATGCCACATGGCTCCTCCGGAGCTGCTGCCGGTTTGAGAGAGTGTGTGTGTGGTTTTTTTTTTTTTTCAATGTCCGCATTCCAGCTAATGTTGCGCAGATAAAATTCAAACTTGAGGTAAACAGAAGAGGAGGAGGAGGGGAGGGAGGGGGGAGACTGTTTCCATTTCGAGATCCCACCTCTTCACTCCGCGGAGACTAACATCCCGAACCTCGAGAGCACTCGCTCCTTTCTCCCACCTACCCTACCTTTGCTGTCGACCAGAAATAAGGCGGCGGCGGCGGGGGGCGGGGTGGGGGGGAGTGCTCGTAGAGGACGCGGTGTCTGGGTTCTAAAGGCAAAAACAGCCCCTGGCACCCAGGCCTTTGGCCACCTCCCTCGTTCCGCCGAGAGGGACGGAGGATGCAGTGCTGTGCTCTGGAGCTGGGGGACCGGAGGACCACTCTCCCGGGCGGGGCCGGGGTGCCTGATTCCCCTCTCACTCCTTCTTACTTTAGGGAACTGGACGGCGTCGCTTCCAACACACCCCCGCCCCCCCGGCGCAGGTTCCAGAAGGCGGGCTGGGTGGGTCTCCAGGTTTCCAGAGAGCGAGTGGCGTAGCAGGTGTGTGGTGGGCATTTGTATTCTACAAGTCTTGCATTTGGTGGGAAGACGTGGGGAGTCTTAAAGCGAGTGGATGGTCAGAGCTGCGTCTTTTTTTTTTTTCCGACTAGGGAGAAAAATCAAGACCACCCTCCACCCCGTTTTAAAT
Organism: Globicephala melas; assembly: GCF_963455315.2. Classification (NCBI taxonomy): domain Eukaryota; kingdom Metazoa; phylum Chordata; class Mammalia; order Artiodactyla; family Delphinidae; genus Globicephala; species Globicephala melas. Next base: position 21,295,178 of record NC_083322.1, read on the forward strand.
ATCTGATTCAGCTCGAAGCTAGGCTGAAGGGTGAGTGGAGATGTATAAGGGTGAGGGGTGAGCTTCGTCATGTGTAAAACTAGGCTTCTGACAGCTTGTGGCTACCCCCGCCCCCGGGGCGGAAGATGTGGGTTGGGGGGGTCCGAGAGGGGTGATGTCCCTCGGGGTGGGAGCAGCTCGGGGTCCCGAAGTGCGCCAGGGTCCGCAGCCCAGTCGTGGGGGAGTGCCGGGGCTGGAGGAGGCGGCCACGTGAGGAGGGTCTGCGGAAGCGGCGGAGCTGAGAGATGGGGGTGAAGTGCGTAGCAGAGTCGTGACCGGGGATGACACGAAGCAGCCGTGGGTGGCAGGCCGAGGAGGAGCGGAGACTCGCGCGGGCCCGACCCCAGCGCCGTGGCAACAGTTTTATTCCGAGCCGCGGCCGGAGCCTCCCACGCAGGGCCGGCGCCCTGTCCGCGGGTGGGTGCGCACGCCAGGGCCTTTTCCCGGGAGACCGTTTCCGGGCGGGGTCCCGGGCCCGGAGCGACGGCTGTAAACACGGTGGCGCCCTCTGCCCTCCCGCCCCCGGCCGGCCGGGGCGCGCGGCCGGCGGCGCCGGGGGCGGCGGAGGCGCGGTCGCGGCGCCGGGCAGTGGCGGCGGGGGCGCGCCCGCTCCCCGCGCGCCCCCGCTGCCCGGCCGGCCAGCCCTCTCTGTTTTTGTTTTGATGGAGCCCGCGTGCAGCTGGCGCGTGTCGAGTCACGTGCCGTGGGCGGGAGGGGGCTGGGGCGCGGGAGGCGAGGGCGTGGTGACGCACGCGTCTGGAGGGCCGGCAGCCCGCGGGGGGCCGTCGCCAAAGGGGCGAGGGGGCGTGTGCCCCAGACAGATCCGGACCGCGCCGAGTGTCAAGGCCGCATCTGGTGGAGTTTGTGGGAGTTGATCCTCGGTGAGCAGTATGCGGACGTGGGTGTAAGTCCCACCGCCCTTTAAGTTCGTCGTCACAGCATCTAGGCGATCCTGGTCCGTTCGGGCTGGGGGGCGGGCCTGCGCTGATTCAGTTAGATATCGAACAGTGTGGCGGTGTGTGTATCGGTGGGCATACAGAGACCTCTATGTGGTTCTCAATCCAGGCTGCACGTTATAAGCAACCGGAGCGCTTTAGAAAGAACTCCGATTCCCGGCCCAATCGAAACCAAATCCATATAGGTCCTAAACATAGTGTATTGAAAAAAAAAAATCTCCCTAAGTATTTTTGATGCACGATGAGGGATGAGAACTTACAGAGGTAACTAGCTTGCTGGATGGAATAGATAGCTGCCAAACCATCCGTCTTTAGGGATGAAATAGCTAACGTATTGATCTGTCACTAGATAGGCTAACTCTGTGCCGATGTGTGGGGACATACTTGATGAAACATTGTAACCTGTTTTACAGTTGGCGAAATGGAAGCTCAGGAGGTTAAGTAAGAGTTGGTCAGTGATAACCCATAACTAGTACCCAGGGAGGCTGACTCCAGAACCCATTCTTTCAATCATTATATATGCTGCACTGGAAATCTCCCTTTACCTAAGGGCCACGTGTTCGTGCGAATAGGAATATTTTGTGTTTGCCTAAGGACCAGCCAGTTTATCTACATATACTTGTATATGTATTTTTATCTGCAAAGTCTTGTTTGTACCAAAGGGAGGAGAATCGCTTGGTAAATTCGTTAAGGCCTCTAGGCTGCTAACATTTTCTAGAAGTTTATTGTGAAGAGAGGAGAGAGGATCCCAGTAATTTGAAGAGAACTGATTCTGTGGAAGTTTTTGGTTTTGTTTTGAGACTTGAACATACGTGTAAAGTGAAGGGGAGTGTCCAGAAGATGCAGATAATTTCCAAGGATTTACACGAGCAGCCACAGAAGTCCTTTAGGTTGCTGGACATGATATAATTGTGTTGGTCATAGGCTGGTTGTAGCAGAAAGTGCAAGGCAGTATACAGAGTAGCAGAAGTTTTGCTATGAAAATTTGGGAGGAAAAAGCAACTACTCTGGTCTGGAGTACAGAAGTGTTGCTTCTCCATCCTCCTTCTTTTATTTATTTCATTTGCTTCTCTGTCAGATAAACTCTTATTGGGAATATTTAGATGCGGGGATAATCCATCTGTTTTGAAAATGTGTTCATTGATATATACTCTAAGGATATTCCAAATAAAACAGGCAACAGAGGTTTTTCCCTGAAAACAAAGAGTTCCAATTACAATGTTTTTGTGACCGATACGTATTATTAAATGGTACTGTGTAACAAAGAGACATGTCTTTATTCCTACTAATGATCGCTGTCTAATATTGTTAGCTGTATGGCAGACATAGGCAAATTACCTATCAAGTTTTTGAGATTGGTTTTCATGTTACTTGCAGTTTTGGTGAGGAAAGCTTATAGACCCACCAGGGTAAGCTTGACATAACTGCGAGTGGTCACGTTCTGGCATGGAAATAGCTCTCTAACCCCATCTCCCTCCCTCAGTTGTCGTCTCCATCCCTGTTGACCACCAAAGATACTTTAATCCAGCATTGCCAAACCACTTGTGGTTCCTTTGCACAGCTTTGTCTTCTGCTCCTAGGGTGCTTCCTTTAGAAATTTTCCCCTGATTTCTCCTCGAAAGACATTTAAAAATATCCTCCTGTGTCACCTTTATGCCTTGCACGTACTTGTCTCAGTGCACTTTTCACAGCATATATTGTTTTTATTTATACGTTGGACACCTCTACTAAATTGACTTCATAAAAGGTTGAAATGGTGATTGTTTATTTGTGTATCACTGGCACACAGTAGGCACTCAAGTTTGTTGCGTCAGTCTAAATTGAATTTGAGTTGCGTTATTTGGGTTGATCACCCATCTTCAGTCTTAACTGTCCTCACGTCTGCTAACTACTAGGCTAAAAGCACACGTCCTTGCACAGAGAATTCAGAGTACCACCAACACATTCTAGTAAAAGGAATAGGAAGGGAAGGGGCTAAATGTAATCAGGTTTTCACTTGTTTCCTAATTTTATTCTCAATCCGCCAATTGTTTACTCATGTACACTGGGAGAGATGTTCAACATTATCATTTTTCAACTTATTTAGGAAGAAAGACGTGGCACTATATTACCGATGAACATGCTTTTTATGTGTAGTAGCAGAATACGGATGCATCATCACATTTTATGACACCGTAATTTTCAGATTTAGTATTGCAGAGGTATTTGTAGAACAGCACTGTCCCACAGAACTTCTGAGATGATAGAAAGGACTTACAATGATATATTTATAATGACTTATAAGTGGTAGCCACTAAGCATTTGAGGCTAGTGAGCCACTTTAAATGTGGCTAGTGTGCCATAGGAACTGAACTTCTCATTGATTTAAATGCAGATAGCCACAAGTGGCGGGTGGCTACTGCATTGGACAGCACAGTTATAGAGGATTTGCTTAGCTTTAAGTCTAGTGTTTGATAGGTAAACATTAGCTTACAGTGTTCTGCCTTTAAAAGAAAAATTTTAATTCATTTTGTAGGGCATAGCAACATGCTTCCCGTTCATAGATTATAAGGTGTTTCCAGGGTGATATTTTTGACCTTTGTAAGGCCTTCATATTGTAGAAGGTTTCTGTGTTCTGTGGGCTTTTCATGTGGTTCATGTGGTCTCCCATTTTTAGGAGCAGAGTGGAGTGATTATGAGTCATTATGATTTTGAGTAATTATTTGAAAAATCAAATGGAATTGAGCCCTTGGTGTATAAACGGATTGGAAGTCCCGTGAGCTTAATCAACACTTCCCTAAAAAAAAAACCTAACACTTCCCTAAGATGTTTTTTGAAGAGCAGGCGCTACGTTTGTCTTGCTGGCCATATATTTCCAATGTCCTTGTATAGTACCTGACACATAGCAAGTGCTCAGAAATATTTGTTAAATGAAGGAACGTTCAAATAATTTAACCCCTCTAATTCAGCCTCAGAGGGTGTGTTGTGGAGCTGAAGAGGAGGCCTAGAGTCAATAACTACACTGTAATTTACAATTCTTCCGAGGAATGAATGCAGTCTCTCCAGGGGCACTCTCCTTAACTCAGTGACTTTGATTCCTCTTCTGTAAGTATATATATAGCAGGAATTGTTACCCCTAAGTAATGACAGAGAAAAATAAAGTCACAAGAAGTTTTGGTGCTCAGGTCACACAGAGGGGGTTGGAAGTGTAAATCAAATCAAAGTAGTTGTTTCTGTTGCTTTGTGCGCTTGTCTGTGATTCTTCCTCAAAGAAATAGTCATGCGCTGAGCCATGTTAGTTGGTTTGTGAAATCGAAGGTAATTACATATGTTAATAGAGTCTGAAAAGAGGACTGAAAATAGCTCTTGTATGGCATGACATTGAGAAAACAGCTTCTATATGAGAAACAGGAATGGAAACCTTTAAACCTCTAAATCTCCGTCTGTGGTAATCCTAACACCCAAGTGATAAACGTCTCGAAGAGGATATTTTAAAATGTAAATAGAAACAGATGTTTAGTTGTTCAGATAACCACTACCAGACTTCGAAATATTTATATAAAAAGGTATGAGATACATCAAACATCTGTTTAGAGCGAGAGCCCTAAGCGGAAAATTGTAGATTTCATTTCATGTGGTAGATGCTATATTGGTGGGTTGATGACGCAGCCCCATATGTGGCCTGGTACTTGTAGAAGATGATACAGACTCTCCTCTCAGTGCTGTGCGTCATACTTACCTAGCTTATGGGGTTATGTGTGGCTGGATTATAGGCCTGTCATCATTCCTGGGACACAGGCTAGGTTCCTATCATTCTGCCACTATGTGTTGCACATATGAAAACTAATTTTAAATTAGGGTAAGTAAAGCATAATTGAAAATATAAATCTGTTGTCTAAAAAAAATCATATGATACATTCCAAAATAAAATGTAAAGTTTTTTGAGGGGGATCTTTTAGCAGTTTCTGGCCTCTTAATCCGTTATGACTGCTTTCAAACGCCTTTGGTGTGTGAACCTCTTTGGTGGTGGTAGTGGGGAGCCCCCAAACCAAAAACAGACTATCAACCATGTGTCCCATAAATTCCTACTGTTGCCCTCAAAACGGAACCAAACACAACCATAACAAAACAAAACCCACCACTGCTGTCAGCAACAAAAGTTAGCCCACCCAACCAAACGAACAAATAAGAAAGCCTGTGAGATTTGAGTTGTTGCTTTTGTGGAGAGGTCAATAATGTGAAGCCTCTTTTTAGGTATTAAATGTGAATTACTTGTGACAAAAAAAATCTATATCTGCCTGTCTAAGTATTTAGCAGTGCTATAAGAATTCCTGCTTGTGGTAGATCAAGATGTAGTCAGCCTAGAAGATCCTGTGTGGCTACTTGGATTTAGGTGTATAGTTTAAGAATCGTTTTGAAGGTTTATTGAGAACTGTCTTTAAGTGACCTCGGCCACTAACTTTGGTATGAGAATTGAAGGAAGTTGCTGGCTTCATTTCTTTCTCATCAGTGGGGTGGTGGGATTGGGTCAGTGGTTCTCAAACTTCAGTGTGTGTAGAATCATGGAGGGCTTGTTAAAACCGAGATTGCTGGAACCCACCCCAGAGTTTCTGACTCAGTAGGTCTAGGGTGGGCCTAATAATCTGCGTTTCTTACAAGTTCCCAGGTGAGGCTGATGTTGCTGGTCAGAGGGTAGGATTTGATCATCTCTTCTAAAGTTCTATGATTCTATGCCTGTTTTTTCTACCTTTTCAAGTTGTAGCACCTACCCTTGGACTTCTGCAAAATTATTTCATTTAAAGATTGCCATATGGCAAACTGAGGTTTAAAAGTTTAAAATGGATTAAATTAATTTTATTTTGAGAGTTTCTTCAGAATCCCATATATTTTGCAAAAACTCTGCGTCTGTTAAAACTCACATTGGGATTCTTAACCAATAGTGGAAGCCTCCAGTTAAAACGTATTGAAATATTACTGATGTTATTAAATGACAAAACTGTTTGCTGCTTCCTAAACCTAAATGTTTAGGTATCACATCTAACCAAGTGCCTCTTAATATACAGCTATGGAGTATGATCTATCACATTAGATAATTGTGAACTTACTAAATAAATGGTTTTTATGAGATGCAGTTCTTTTCCTAGTTAAAGCTAGTCTGTGGGTCCATAGTGGGTTCTGATAGCATTAACCTGGGCATTGTCCTCTGAAGATAACTGCCTCGTAGAAGACTCCTGGTTGCAGGAATGAGATACGCATCAGGAGATAAAGAGTAAGCCAGGGCACGGCCCTTCCCTATTTTGAGGACTTTGGGGAAGAGTGGAGGCTTTGCAGTTTCTCAGTGAAGGGGCTCTGGGGCTGGAATCTGGTAGGAAGGCAGTGGAGATGACAAGAGATGTCTTAAAGCAGCCCTTGCAGAGCAAGCACACTGTTCTCACCCAGAGTATATGTTTATTTTGCTAGGCTGGGGTCAGGGTGGAGGGGGAAGAAGGGGAGGATTGACGGGGAGGACTTCAGGGAGGGCTTCATGGAGATGCCAAGGCATTCTAACAGGTGGTGCTCTGGAAGCATTCCAGATTAAACTAGACTCCCAGAGTCAGAATGATTCAAGGCTGAAGTGACTGGAAGTGAGGTTTGACAGTACATTTTAATATGAGTGAATTTATTGGAGAAGAAAGAGTAAGATTTGGAGGAAAATATAATCTTATCTGAGAGCAAGGAAATAAAAAAGAAGAAATGGGTAAGGAGTAAGGAATGGGAGGATGACAATGAAAGGTTTTAAGTATTAAATGTTCTAAACCTTTTTGTGGGTATGTCAAGGCTAGGTAATAGCACAGGTTTCTTTTGTTAGAAAATAAATTAATGAGTTTTCCTTTTCATTTCCGGTGAATCCTTCAAATTATCACCAGATGCTATTACTTGACTTAAATCAAATGCCTTTGCAAAGTTATGCCCAGAATTCACGCAGTGCTTACATTTTTAGATTGCTTTATGGTCGTTAACTAGTTTAAATCAAATTCCTGGAAGGCACACGTGGTGCTTATTATGGATGTGTTTTTATGGATTAGGAAACATCATTTGTGTAGCACAGGCCACAAAGCTGGGCTGAGGCCACGAAATCTCCCTGCTTTGCACATCTAGCAGTTTAATTTTTTCTTGAAATTCTTTATTTTCTGACTTCTTTTATAAAATGGTTGCATATTAAATCTTAGAGTTGATTTAGCATCCATATAATTGATTTTAAACTATATTTCATGGATGCAGCCTTAGGTTTTGATCTACTGCTGATTTCTTTGAAAAGAACTGCATGTGATTTGTTATTTAGATCTGCAGTCATTTCTTGACTGGAATATCTGTGGTATAATCTTCGTAACTAAATCTGTGAAGCAGTTTTGGATTCTTTAGACTTGGCAGTTTGAGGCTGGGATTGGCGGTCTACATGACAAGAGTGCTGGGGAAGGCCCATGGGCCCGTTTTCACTGAGCAGCCAGAGGGAGGGAGGTGCAGCTGTGTAATCCCCACCCTCCATCTCTCTTCGTTGGTTCTCCACCCGCATCCCCACCCCCAGTACCTTTGAAAAACTTCCTGTGCTTTAGGGTGTTAAGACACAACACACTAGCACTTGGCAACATCTGTCTGTGTCTTCCCACATCTCTTGAGGTTCCTGTCTTCCAGCTTCTGACATTACTGTTTCTCTGACAGCCAGGTGCCTGGCCTCTAGTTGACCAGAGTCACCCATGGATGTCCTTTATGACCCTACCTCTACGTGCTTCTTCCTTTTCCTTCTAGGTCTGTGCTGTGGCTGATCTTATTTAGTTTGGTGGAAAGAGTATTGAGGTTAGAATAATGTTACTATCTCTAATAATAATTAGTGTGTACCTGCCTCTTTGGATGCTGTGCTAGGGGCTCTATATTCTTTCCACTAGGGTCTAGTTCCCACTCGCTACAAAACTTGGGAGAGTGTCTAAGTCTGTGCCACAGGCTGCTTGTCTGTAAAATGAGGGCTTGGTGGAATGTGGAGTAAGGTGTTCTGGCCCTAAAGTGCTGTGATTGAGTTTTTTCCCATTGTAGTGGGATGGTAAACCCTCACAGGAGTACTTTAGCTTTTTGAAAGATCCATGTTAATCAAGACTGGCCTCAGTGTAGGGGCGTTGCTTCTGAGTCCCAGGATCAGGAGATCAGGGACTCCTTGAAGTTAGGGATGGGTCTCAAGGGCACCCTTCTCCATACTTGTACTATCTACATCAGAACACCTGGAAATTAATTGAACCTGAACACTCCAGTTTGGAAGGGTTGTTGACCCCCAATTTGGAATATTCTTCTGCTTCTTTTCATCTCCATGATAGAGGCACTGGGCGATATCTAGACCACTAGGGGAGTTTCTGGGAACCTGCTTAATACTTCTGTTAATTCTTGTACAACTCATTAAAAAAATGCTACCCCAGGTCTTTCTCTTGCAAAATTGTACATGGTCTGTGACCTTGAGTGCTTGTTTCCTATTTGCAGGGGAATTTTTGTTAGTACTGAATCTTTTCATAATGTTCACAACCACACTTATCTGCTCATTGTCAAGGCCATTGACAACTGTTTTGCTTTCTGCTTTTATACTGATGTATCATGCATTCATTGCACATATTGTCCATTTTCTAAAAACCTACGATTATCTGTTTTTGTTTCTCTGTGTTTCCAGAGAGATTAATCATTGTTAGCTATGCTAGGAACACTTACTTTGTTAGCTTTGTCCTTAGTGTCACTAATATTTCTTCAGCTTTTTCTAATTTTTAGCTTTTCAAAACTGTGTAATACCTCCTTTTTATAGGCTCTGCCCCAAAAGAATTTGTGAGGGCTCTTCAATCTTTAGCGATTATTGCCTGAAAACGCAGGTGCTTGATAGCAACAGGTGAAAAGTATTTTTAAATAAAATGCCATTCATAGCCTTTCTTTGGATTTCATCTTTGAAATCTGTTGTCTGCTTTATGCCTTGTAGTTGTTGAAGTTACTATGCAGGCTTCACCTATTTTTATGGAAAAAGATACTAAAATCCTCCTTTGCTCCAACTTTTAAAGCGTTCAAAATTAAGATTCCTTCTGCTATTAATTTAATTCTTCTGAAAAGGAACAGAGGAGTTTGTTCTCTGCCGTGTGTATATCTTTGTTGCCACCTAACTAGCAGTTTGGAACAAAGACTTCGTTACCTTTGTGAATCAATAATCTGTTCAGTCATTTCATGTCAACTGCAGAGTATTTTGAAGATACATATTTTTCGTAATAGAAGATCATTTGAGATCCTAAAAAACAAATATTTCCGACAACAGATTTGCTTTAAAAAGATTTTTAAAGTGATCATCTGTAGAAGAAACCATGCCTTATAATAGCTGCGTTTTCTTGTGTGTGGGGGGCATGATGGTGGCCTGATATCCTAGGCTCCTTCTGTGTCCGAGGTCCCAGCCCTTTGATTGAGGAAGGGGCCCGTGCGGTTGAGGGACGGCTGCAGTGGCATCCAGAGGATATGACTGGAAATGCCCTCCTTCGGACTGTATTTCGTTGTTGTCTCTGGACAGCACTAGTTGAAAGCACTGAATTGCATTTGTATAAATACACATAGTACTTGGTAAAACATCTTTTTGGATCTTTGTGGTCTTTCAGAGTTGAGATACAAGCTCTGGAAAAATGACTCATCAGAACATGTCAGGTCCTGGACATTCCTGGTAAACAGTGTAGTGTATTGTGGATCATGGCTTCTTCTGTGTTACTGTTCACGCATTGGAATCCTAATCCTCGACGTGGAGACTAGGAGCAGGCGCAAGTAAACGTCTTCTCTGGGCAGACCTTCTGTCCAGAACTGAACGAAAGGCAACGAACGAACAAGAACACTTAAAGGTGTCTGCAGTCTGTCTGAAGGCTTGTGGATACTGGCACCCAGTGTCCTTGGGGTACTGACAAGCCATTTGGGCCATTCCTCTCCTTGTTTATCTCCTTTCTTTCTGTCTTCCCATGTTCTTTACTCTCTTGATTTCCTTCCTTTTTTTTTTTCCTTCTTGGGTTCTTTTCTGTTTCTTTTGTTCTTCTTCCTTTCCCTTTTGTCTTTCCCATTGACCGTATGAATAGCCAATAACAGCTGACAGTTCCCACAGGCACTTTTTTAGCCTGACTAAATGGCAGCTCAGAGCCAAAGACAGGTTTTACTATGACAAGATGCTGGTGCAGACTTTCTAAAGATTTGAGTATGTTTATACAGCGGATGCCATGCTGAATGGAAAATACATGTGAAATGTATGACTTCTCAAACTCTTTAGGATATTTAAATAGGCATTCAAATAGGTTTTAGCTTGAAGTTTAAATTTTGTGCTAAAGGACATGCTGCCAAAATTCAGGTAATAGTAATCACATAGATAATGAATTTCAGGATTCTTTGTATTTTTGAAATTTTTGGTAAACAAAGATGTGGTTTGGGTTACAATAATGTTTTTAAATTGCTTAAGCTGTAACTAAGTTTGGTATAAAAAATGTGACTGCATCAGATTTGTGTTAAATACACAACTATTACTTATGCCACTGTCAAGGATCAGAGTATATTCTAGCTCTGTGGGGGCTTCAGAGCTAATTTAATTTAGTCTTCTTATTCTGTAGATGAGACAGTTTACTTAATTTTACACACCTGGTTAGTGGCATCGCTGACCACAGTTAGGCCTTCCACTTCCCTATCCACTCTGTTTTTTTTGGACAGAAAGTTAAATTTATGAAATTTAGACGTAAAATGGACAGAGAAGCCTGGGAAGAGTATATGAGTTCTAAACCTAGCTTGACTTTCATTTGCTAGTGATGGGGTGTTGGACTGGGTGTTTAACCTCTCTGGATCTCGTTTTTTTGGAGGGTTGAACTTAAAGATCTCTTGCAGGTCTGTGACTTGTAGTCAGGTGAGAAAAACGAAATAGACTTAGAATGTTCCTATTTTACATTTGTAAAATTTCCATTTGTGCAATTTCAATTTGAGTCTTATTTCAAGAAGCAGCACTCCTATTTTTTAGTAGGTATCATTTGTATGTTTTCCTATTATCAACTTTTCCAAAGTGTATTGTTGTTAGACACAGGTTGTTGTCTTAGTCAACATGATAGCTGCCTCTGGCATCACCTTGATTAACTGAGGTAAATACACATTCAGAGGCTGGTCTCCCTTAGTTTCAAACTGGTGGGAGATTACCATGCAGGAATATTCCATAGACAGATGACTGAGAGGTGCTTTTTTTTTTTTCTCCAAATTGTTGACAGTTTATTACAGCGTTAGAGAGTAATGTCAAATAAATAAAATGTAAGAGAATTGGCTACTCTAACTTCTAGAGTTGCTTTATTTGGGATTGCGGAACAGGTTTTTCCGTTCTCAGTAGGATAATCTGTCGTTGTGTCGGCGTAGACAGTTGTGGCAATCTGAAAGGACAGGAAAGATGAGATGGGTTTTCATGACATATTGGAGAAAAAGCTGAGGAGACTGGAGAAGCTTTTCTAAGAAGACTGAGCTTTGAGACCTTTCCCTCATTGCTTAGCCGTGGTTCCCTTGCCCTTCTTTGTTTGGAGAAACCTGTTCTTTCAATAAACACTTTTTGAGCTGGGTGCTGTGGGAATTACAAAAGGATTATTCATCCAGAGCTTCATCCTCTAGGTATTTACTCTCTCGCTGGGTTCCCAATGCTTAGGCCCAGAAAACATGCAGTAAATGTCTGAGTGCCCCAAAGAGTGGCTAGACAAGGAGAGAGAAGGGAGAAGGACTCAAGCAGTAGGGGAAGACCCCAAGGAGCCATGACATTTGAGCAGTTTGAGTTAAGAATAGCTAAAGAACTTGTTTTAATTTTCTTTTGGAAGAGAGTACGAGGGATGAGATTGGGTTAGGTTAGGACATAGGCCTGGGAGTTGGGAAATGACAATTTTATGTTTTAAGGTAGCAAATGAGGGGACCCTATGGGAGTACCAGAGCCTTTTTACTCCCTTTTTATTTTGAAGATGTCAAACCTTTAGGAAAACAGTACTATGACCACCTGTTTACTCTTCTTCTAGATTAATCAGTTGTTAACATTTTGCCACACTTGCCTCATGTTCTGTGTATGCATGTTTTTGAATCAAATGTGGTGTATACATTTGTATTATTTTGCTTAACCACTTGAATATAAGTTACAGATACTATGACATTTCACCTCTAAATACCTGCTAAAGAGAACATTCTTCTGTATAACTACAATACAATTATCGAACCCAACAAGTTTTGCATTGATATAACAACATGGTCTAGTATATAGAAAATATTTACATTTGGGGGTGGAATGTGTATTTATTTATTTATTTAAAATCAGGTGGACTTGTCAGGCACAATGCATATTTAATGAATTTGTGGGCTGAGAGAATAGGGCCATAGAAACTGGTTTCTACATATTTTAAAATTCCTGTATAGCCATTGAGATAGAAGGAGGAAGCTCATTGTACTCTGTTATGATAGATCCTTGAAGATACAATCTTAGATAAGAACAAGGCATAGAAGAGCGTAAAGAAGAATTTATAAACAGCTGTGAATGGATGGATGGATAGATAGAAAGAAAGAACATCTCTGGAAGGATAAAAAATGAACTATAACATTTCATGCCTTTAGGAGAAGGAAGTAGGTAGCTGGAGGACAGGGAGACTTTTCCCTGAATACTCTTTTTTACCTTTTGAACTTTGAACATATTATTTATTCAAAAATAAATAGTAAGTAAGCATAGACTTACATTGGTACTGTTATTAACCTTGTAGGGTGTAGGGACAATACTTCTCTTTATGTCTTAAAGAAATTTGGAGAATGAGACCTGATGGAGGAAATTTTTTATCTTTTAAATTTTGAAGTTTGATGTTTGTGTCACTTAATGGAAAAAGATGTTCCTGGTGTAAGAATATATTTTTTTCAGGAACTGCTGGTGTGGAGAGAAGGGGACTTGGTGGGGGTCTGGTATCTAGAAAGTCTGGGAATTCCGTACAGGAAACACCAAGGAAGATGTAGAAGGAGTTTGTTTATTACTCTTGAATAATTTTTTCCTCCTCTAAGAATGAGAAACAAGAAGAGAATTTTGTAGTTTGTTTCAGTAGAAAAGTACAGAAGATGGCAAAGGGGACACAGAATTTACATTGCATATATATTCATGCCGCCTTTGATGATGAAAGAAGATAAGTACATTAAAAAAGCTGCTAAGAGAAAATGAACATTTAGGAATAAGGGCTGGCTATTTTCTTTATTTTTAAAAGAGATTCTTGGGTTTTATTGAAGATTATATGAAGATTAAAAGAAAGCCGTACTGAATAAGTCCTAGAAATCTATGTTATTAGTAAATTATTCCATTTGATAGTAATTTGATTATTTCGTGTGATCGTTTTGATGTAATTATATGGTGAATTTGTGTGATATTTATGCTTAAAAATTACTTTCGAAGCATTTTGAAATATGTTGCATGAAAGTTTAAATTTAATTTGAGTTAACTCAGCGACAATTTTTTTTTCTGTTTTTGAATGATTAACACAAAGGTATCGATTGGTACTCAGTGCTGTTTCTCTTGAAGGCCAATATTTATTAATCAGTGAGTGTTGAATTGCTCCCAGTGTCCATTAGGCATCCTGTGGTTAATGGAGACAGATGGTCCACCCTTGATAGATGCTTCTGGAAAGTTAACATGTTAACAGTGGTAGTTACATTCCTGTCAGGGAGGGAAGCCGCTGACTGCTCAGGCAGGCCTTCAGGAGGAGGGAAACTCTGCGTGGTTTATTTGGGTGTCTAGGGTGTGACCTTGCAGGTGAAGAATTTTGATTTTTATCAATTCATTCAGAGTTGATGAGGACTGTGAGACTGAACGATGTGATGAGTAAGCTGAGCAAGCTTACAGGCTTACGGGAGATTGGATATCCCAGTGAGGTAACTTGCCAAGGGAGGTGTACTGTGGTCAGTTGTAGACTGGTCGAAAGGGTAAAATTTGGATCATAACTTTACTTGGGAAACACAGAAATAAGATGGGGAAGAATGGGATCTTTTCAACTGATACTTTCATCAAGTCATGAGAATTTGATAGAGGACTTTTTTTCGCTCCAGGGGCTGTTCTACCTTAAAAACTGGGCCTTAAAGTCAGAGCATCTTTACTGTGTGGTGCTGGATAAAAACGAATTCTTCTCTGGTGTTCTTTGTAATTAGTTACCAAAAGCCCCATTACCCTGTGGCAGATATGTTACAATACAAAGGAGAGATAATAGTAATGATAATAATGAGGGCTTACCATGTGTTGGGCACTTTGCTAAAATGTGTTGTTGTTGTTTTTTCCTATTATTCCATTAATTGCACAACAGCCCTAGGAAATAGATAGTATCATCATTCCCACTTTATAGAAAATCAAAGCTTAGGAAAGCCAGGGCTTGGAGCCCAAGTTCAGAGCCAGGTAGCCTGACTCTAGAGAAGCTTATGATCTTAGCCACGTGTGATAGAATTTCTTTTGCACGTTTCAGCTTCTTTCTAGTTTTGTTTTCCTTAGGATATAACATGGCCATTTGGAGACTCCTTATCTCTCAAGTGAACACTTAGGAAATACAGTTATTGTTAAAATATTTAAGCAGTAACTGTTAGCGTAGTTTCTTTTTGAAGATTGCTGGTCTTTATTTTATGGTAATTCTGAGTAGTAGTTTCATTTAGAGGATGAACCATTAAAAATGAAGAAGGTTGGAAAAAAAACAAGGATAATGCAAAGAAAAACTATTTTTACTTAGACTCATTTACTGTTAACATTTCCCGCATTTACTTTATCATTTGTGTATATTTTCTTGCTGTGTATTTTTGTATGTATATGTGTGTATGTGTATATTTTTTTCTGAATCATTTGAGAATGTTACATATATTGTGGCCCTTTACCCATATTTTAGTGTGTATTTCCTAAGAACAGGAATTTTCACTTACACAACAGTAACTATTTTATAAATTTGTGTTAAAATATTTTCTTCTGATCTGCTATCCATATCACAGTTGACCTAATACTGTCCTTTATAACATTTTTTCCCCTGTGGTATAAGATCGAGTCTAGGGTTATATATTACATTTACTTGTCATATCTGTTTACTCTCCTTTCTTCTAGAATATTTCTACAGTTTGTCTTTTATCAGATCGACATTTTTTGAAGAATATAGTGCCTTTTTTTTGGGAAATAGTAGAAAATTCCTCCTTTTGTGTTCGTCTGAAGTTTCCTCATCGTTAGATGCAGGTTATGCGTTCTCAGCCAAATTTTCCTTTTCTTTCTCCTTATTTATTAAGTTTATTCTTTTTCAAAATCAGGAAATTACCACTGATACAATAATATTATCTAAATATAGGTCTTAGTCAGATTCCATCAGTTATTCCCCAAATGTCTTTATAGGAAGAAAATCCTGGGCCATACATTGCATCTGGTCGCCTTTCATCCGGAACAGTTTCTCAGTCTTTCTTTGTGTTTCATGGCATTGACAGTTTTGAAGAGTGCTAGTCAATTATTATTAGCATATCCTTCAATTTTGGTTTGTTTGAAGTTTCGTCATGTTTAGATTCAGGTTTTGCATTTCTGGCAGAAATGCTGCACAGGGGACGTTGTGTTCTTCTCAGTTCATCATATTCAGAGGCACACAATGTCTGTTTGTCCTACTTCTGGGCATGTTGACTTTGATCCTTTGGTTAAGGCCCAGCCTGCCAGGTTTGACCAGTGTTACTCTTTCCCCCTTTTCAGACGATAACTATCTCATGGAGTGATGTTTTTCATTAATAACCTGTTACTCCTCAGATTTTTACTTGTAGGCTTAAGAATCCATGGATGGTTCTTGCCCGACTCAGTTAGCCTTGTAATGGTTGCCCAATCGGATTTAAAATGTCATCATTCCCTCTTCATTTATTCATTGGCTTACTTCCACAAAGAGTGCTCCCTTATCTCTCATTTATTTATTTTTTAAAAATATCAGTTTAGACTCATGAATTCTTCCTTTACCTTATGATCCTTACTTATTTTGAAGCTCAAATTGTCCCAGCTTTGGCCAGTGGGAGCCTCTTCAAGCTGGCTCCTGTGTCCTTTCGGCATACCCCCACCGTGCTTTGACACATCCTTACTTTACTGACACGGAATGATCCTCCTTGTCTATTTTCTCTGCCTCAGCCCTGGAAGTGGCCATTTCTCCAAGGAGCTCTGCGTGAGAGTGCCTAGTTCTCCATATCCTGGCCAAGGGTGACTTTTCACACTGTTTAATTTTTGCCAATCTGATAGGTCAGAAATAACATGTCAGTGTAGTTTTGATTCGTATTTCTTTTATAAGTGAAATTTAATATCTTTTCATGTGTTCGTATACATGTGTGTATCTGTAATGTGTATACATGTGTACGTGACTGTATATGTATGTGTATATTCATGTCCTTTGCCTATTTTTCTGTCAAGTTACTAGTCTTTTATTTCCTCAATTTTAAGAGTTTTTTATTTATTGTGGATATCTGTGATATGATGCAAATATTTTCTCCTATTTTATCTATTGTCTTTGTTTAATGATTTTTTTGCCATGCAGAAAAAAATTGTTAAACATTTTTATGTAATCAAATTATCAGTCTTTTATTCTTCCTGATTTTGAGTCATAGTTAACACGCCCTTCCTTATATCAAGGTTGGAGAAGAATTCACCATTTCCCCACCTCTGGTACTTGTATGACTTCATTGTTTTACATTTAGATCCCTCATTCATTTGGAGCATATTCTTGTGTATGGTATGAAGAATGGATCTAATTTTATCTTTTTCCAAATGGCTAATCAACTGCTTTAACCATTTATTAAAAAGTCAGTTTTTGCCCCAGTGATTTTTAGACGCCCCCTTTATCATACACAGTACTAAAGTTCTATCTGTACTTCAGTCTGTTTTTGAACTTTCCATGCTACTCCACTGATTTGTCTGTCTGCTTGTGGGCTAGTAGCACACTTTTCATTGAGAGGCTTTATAGTATAATTTAATGTCTAGTAGGACTAGTCCTCCCCTCTCCCGTTTGGTGTATTCCTGGCTGTTCTTGCACATGTAGTTTTAATACGCGGTTCTGTATCAATTTTCCAGCTTCAGTAAAAAGAATTATTGGTATATTTATGGGGATCGCATTACATTGATAAATTAATTTACAACGAACTGACATTTTTATGATGTTGGCTTGTTCTCTTTCAAAATAAGAAATGTCTTCCTATTTGTTAAAGTCTTCATTTGTGTCTTTTTTAGGAATGTTTTAAAGTTTTCCTCAGATGGATTTTATACATTTGTTGTCAAATTTATTCTTAAATATTTTATTTTCTTTGTGAAATTTGAAACTTGCTTTTTTTTCACTTATTGTATCATGGCAATTTGAACAGGTCAGTACATGTAGACATATTTGATTTTTTGAAATGGATCTATGGTAGTCTGTTGTACCCTAATTTAATTTTTTCTCTGTTGATGTTTTTTATGTTGCTCCTGAGTTTTCCCTTTTATAAACAATGCTGTGGAAAATATCTTTGTACTTTTGTTTTTGCTTACTTGTATAATTATATCTATAAAATAGATTCTTGGAAATGGAATTGCTTATCCATAAGCCATGTAGATTTTTTTGGTAATATATTCTACCAAATTATCGTCTCAAACTATTTGACACTTTTTAAAGTTTAAACTTTATTGTGTATGTCCTGTCTTTTTTTTTTTTTTTGCGGTACGCGGGCCTCTCACTGTCGTGGCCTCTCCCGTTGCGGAGCACAGGCTCGGGACGCGCAGGCTCAGCGGCCATGGCTCACGGACCTAGCCGCTCCATGACATGTGGGATCCTCCCGGACCGGGGCACGAACCCGTGTGCCCTGCATTGGCAGGCGGACTCTCAACCACTGCGCCACCAGGGAAGCCCCCATATGTCCTGTCTTAAAAGACATTCAAAACTTTTTTTTTGAAGGAAAGGTCATAAAAGTTAATTCTAAACAAAAAGTATATCTATGTATCCATTAATATGGGGAATATAAAGATAGCAAAGTCATGATTTCTCCCTTAAATAACTTACAGTTTTGGAAATCAGATATGTTTATTTATATGCATTAGAAAACAGAAAAATTTCTTTGGTAGGTGGACTTTGAACTGAGCCTAAAAGGAAAGTGTTGAATTTAGATTAGTAGGCAGGGACTTCCCTGGTGGCACAGTGGTTAAGAATCCGCCTGCCAGTGCAGGGGACACAGGTTCAATCCCTGGTCCGGGAAGATCCCACATGCCGCGGAGCAGCTAAGCCTGTGCGCCACAACTACTGAGCCTGCACTCTAGAGCCCGTGAGCCACAACTGCTGAAGCCCACACACCTAGAGCCCATGGTCCATAACGAGACGCCACTGCGATAAGAAGCCCGCGCACCACACGAAGAGTAGCCGCCTCTCGCCACAACTAGAGAAAGCCCGTGTGCAACAACGAAGACCCAAAGCAGCCAAAAATAAATAAATTTATAAATTAGTAGGCAGAATCAAAGAAGGACGTTTCATGTGAGACTAGCATAGGCTACAGAAGCAGAATTTTACCATGTCATGTGAAGTCAGTGAAATAACCGGCCTTAGACTGAAGCAGGTGTTTGTATTTAAAGATAAAGTCAGTTACTGCAAGACCTTGGGTGCCCAGAGAGTTTGGATTTGATCCACTTGGCAGCAGAAAGGCTTTCTGAATTAATAGTCTATTGCCATGTAACAAATTACCCCTAAATTTAGTGGCTAAGAACACCAACAAGCATTTACAATCTCTTAACAATTTCTGTGGGTCAGGGATTTGGGAGCAGTGAGCTCTCTTGCGACATTCTATTCCCTAGAAGCAAGCCAGTAAGTTCAGCACGCATTCAAGGGGAGGGGCATTAGCTTCCACCTTTTAAGGAGAGGTGTGTCAAAGAGTCTGGGAGCATTTTAAAACCACCACACCATCTGTCTTCTGAAGAAGAAGAATGGCGGTATGATTTTGGAAAAGAAGAATACCATGGCAGAAGATTAATCTGGTAGCAGTGACAAAGATGAGTTGAAGGAAGGGAGAAATAGGAGGTAGACCCGAGTGCAGTAATCCAGCGGTAGAGTCCTGATGGAGTTAGTCGGGGGGGGTGAGAGGGGAGAAAGTAGGATGCACATGAGGGGTGCAGCACAACGAGAGAGAGGAAGACGTGAGTAAAAACAAATGCCTGCAGGATGATCAGGCATGTAATAACTGGTAAGAGAAACCGATTTTGAGGAGATAAAGTGCTCGTCTGGTTTTAGACGTTCAAGGGGAAATTCCTAAGCAGTTGCAACATGAACCAGGGCTCATGTTGAAATGTCTAGCCAAAGAGGGAAACTTCACATTTGTCATCCCAGAAGTGAGGGTTAAATTCTTCAAGGGATGCGTATGCAGGGAGGCAGGCCAGAGCACTGAGGACCAAGCCTCAGGGGGAAAGCGTGGTTTGGAGTACAGTTAGGAAGAGGGGCTAGAGCTATAGCGTTAGAGAAAGAGCCCTCTGTATTCCTGGCAGGAACAAAAAAGGTAAAGTGATCGAGAGCTTCAGATATCGCAGAATCTGAAGAGAATGATGTTTGAAATGAATGCATTTGCCTGTAAGATTATTAGAGGTGACAGCAGTTTAAGTGGAGTAGAACAATTTTGGAAATTGGATTATAACATTTAATTCGATGATTAACTTTTTTTTAAAAAGCTCCTGAAGTGGGAGGATGAATGGCTGGCGTGCCTTTCATCACTTAGATTTTGAGATCTCACATCCTTCTTGCCTCCTTTTAGCACCACCAAGCCTCCCTGGAAGGGAACTTCTGCTCAGTTCTTGGACTGAGGGATGGAATAGGATTTTACTTCACTTGTTTTCAGGGACTCTTAACTGTGAGTGAAATCAACTTACTTTATAATTTTTTTACTTCACACGCTGTTTTTAACGATTCTCATCTGTGCTCTTCGCCCTCCTGCCTTCCTTTCCCTTCCCCCTGTTTGTATGACTTCAAGATCAGAACCAAGACAAGGGATCATCTGTTTTCCCTCCTCCTTACCTCCCAACTTTAAGTGCAGTTCTATTATTCATAGGTTTGTTTTTGTTTTTGTTTGCGGTACGCGGGCCTCTCACTATTGTGGCCTCTCCCGCTCCGGACGCGCAGGCTCAGTGGCCGTGGCTCACGGGCCCAGCTGCTCCACAGCACGTGGGATCCTCCCGGACTGGGGCACGAACCCGTGTCCCCTGCATCGGCAGGAGGACTCTTAACCACTGCGCCACCAGGGAAGCCCTATTCATAGGTTTTGTTAACTGAACTTGCAGGGATGATTAGTAAATATGATTAAGATAGCTGCTGACAAATGTAAATAGTAACTTGAAAGATGATTTTGTGTTCTTTTATGTTACGTTTCTGTACATGTATTTAATCAGTTTTCAAATTAGTAAAAATAATTGTCAATAAGATGGAACAAAAACGTGAAAATATTTTAAAAATTACTTTATGTGAGATAGTATATATCAAGATTTCTATAAGGATTTGAGATCAGATGGACCAAGGAATTATGTAGTAAAACACCGACATAGCCAGAAATGAAATCTGAGTTTTCTCTGCTCATATAGCAGAGAAAGGTGTGATGATTATTATTTCATTTTTTTTCTGATAGGGCTCTTTTTCCTTTAAGAATAACTTTGGGTCTTCTAAAGAACTAAAGAAACGAAACCAGTATATCAGTAGTAACTGTGCTTCTAAATTAAAGTGTAGACTTTATGCTATGAAAAAAAGTATTGATAAATTCTTCTTAGCACAAAAAGATCTGACTGACATGGTAACGTCATATTTGAATAAATAGGGCAACATTAAATGATGTATCCTAGTTCTGCATTGTGCGTGGAAGGTGAGCCCAGGAAGAGCTGAAAGGGTCAGGGAGTTGGGGAGAAGGCCAGCAGGAGTGAGGGAAGTCTGAGAAACTTTGGCATGGAGAGCACAGATAAGAAGTGACTATTGAAGCGGCCATGAAAACATGGGCTGTAAACATGTCAATACTGCCATGACCGGTCTTACATATATTTTTCATTACATGTATTAAGTATTTCTTGTGTCAGTGGGTATGAGAGAGAGGGACAGACAAAAAGGGAGTGAGAAAGAGTGTCTTGGGAGGTTGACAACTTTGTTGTTTTCACAATTAAATGTCTGGATATATTTGCGAGGACTGTCTTGTGACTTTTACTACTTGTACTTGGGCAGTGGACAAAAAGTTAGTGTATTTTCCTTCTCCTGTCTCCCACCTGTCCTATCCCTTCCTCTTTCCCTAATGTTCTCTGAGACGCACTTCGGGCACCATCAGTCCCAGAAGCTTCATCCAGTGGCCTCTCTCATACCCAGTTCCCCCCACTTGCTGGGTTCATTGTCCTCCTCTGGGCCCCTCAACTCCAGAATGTCCTGGGAATCGCTCTGTCACTGGGCTCCTCCAACATGTTATATAAATGTCTGTTTACGTGTTTGTTTTCCCTACTACAGCATGAACTCCTTAGTGGAAGGTGTCAAGTCTTACTCATCTGTGTATCCCCATGTCTAAAAAGTGTTAGTGGAATGAACAAATGAATGATTTCCACGCCTTGTAGTAGACACACTCACCATGGTACATCAGCATGGCAGTGGAGTCGCTGCGCTTTGATGGTCAGGAGATCCGTTGACTAGGGAGACAGATCACATGAGCCATAGAGAATCTGGGGTGGACGGAAAAACGAGTGGGGTGTGGAGTTCCTGATCTTGAGGTGCTCCACCAAGTAGGTTTCAGTGATGGCTTGGGAGCAAGAGCAGAGTAAATGAGATGCTGTGTGTTAAGTGCTGCAGCAGAGGCCTCACAGACAGACCGGAAGCCTGGGATCACTTCGGCCTGGGGAGGTTGGGAAGTGGATATGTAGCTGCTCACCATGTGTAGAAGAAGGAGGAGCATGTACCAGCCACAGAGGTCCGAGGATCATTTCTTGAGACGTTGAAAAGGAGCTTGAGGCTCATGGGAGTTGGGGAGTGGGCACGTGGTGGCAAATGAGATTGGAAGGAGCTGTGTCTATAGTCCTAGTATCTGGTGTTGGCCCTGTTGACTGTGGGGAACCATGGGAGGTTTTAAAATCAGAGGAATGGCACAGATTCACATTTTAGAAGAATGTCCTGGCAGCAGTGTGAAAATTGGACTGGAAGGGAGAAAACTGAAGAGAATAGACTGGTTAGGAGATTGGTGCAGTGAGCAGCGGTCCAGATGAGCGAGATGAAGGGCCTGGATTAGGGCCCTGACAGTGGCGATGAGCGGGGGGAGGCAGTGTGGAGTGTGCTTTGGGAAGTAGAGTTTGTGAGGCTTATTGACTGGAGCTCCATATAGCAGTTGTGAGAGAGATGGAAGAATAGCAAATGGCTATAGACTTTTTTAATCCTCTGGCCATTGGATGAGAGAGTAGAAAGGAAGCTGGGATTCGGTTTTGGACATCCGAGAAGGGGGCATCTAAATGGCAACAACTAGCAGACCGTTGGAAACGTGACTCCAAAGTTTAGGAGAGAAAGATGTGGAGGATGGAGTCATATGTGTGTGAATGGGTGAGATTACAAAAGGGGAGCTACCTGAGCGGGCCAAGCAGAGGACCTCTGGACATTGCAGCATTAAGAGGGCAGGAAAAGCCCATCGAAGAACAGATTCAAAAAGGGAAGTACTCAGTATCAGATGCCACTATAAGAGGTCAAGTTGGGATGAGAAGTAGAATGACGCCATTGGATTTGGTCAAGTCAGAGGCTCTCAGTGATAAAAATTGTAATACTGGCATTAGAAACTTCATTCCAGTGGCTAAGTGCAGTGGGCATTAATGAGTACAGGCAGTGAGTATGTATAGGCCATCTTAAAAAACAATTTGAAATAGGAGGTAGATTACAGAAAAAGGGTAGAGGGAGGGTCTTTATTTTGGCATAAGGTAGTATAGGTATACTTTGACGGTCTGAATGTCTGCACATGCTTGGAACAGTAATTGTAGGAATCAAGAGATAGCTGACTAGGGACAGGTTGTGGAGTATCGCCCAGCAGCAAGGGCCTGGCTGAAGTGGAAAGCAAGTTTTTCCACCCAGTGGGAGAGGTGCTTGAGTTTTCTCCCATAGTGCTCTCCTTAGCCTGGGAGCTGGAACAAGTAAACTACAACATGACTATTTATTTAACTATAAATAATTCTTTTGTCAAAAGAACTTATTATAAGGTTCTTTTAAATAACAAGTACTTTTCAGTAGTCTCTGTGTGGTAAAATATATATAGAATTGATCATTTTAACCATTTTTAAGTGTACAGTTTTGTGACATGAAGAACATTTAGATTGTTTTGCAACTGTCACCACCATCCATCACCAGAACCTTTTTGTCTTCCCCACTGAAACCCATTAAACACCAACTCACTTCCCCCTGCCCCCAGCCCCGGGCAGCCACTGTTGTACTTACTATCTCTATGAATTTAACTGCTCTAGGGACCTGATATCAGAGGAATCATACAGTATTTGTCCTTTTGTGACTGGCTTATTCCACTTAGCATAATGTCTTCAAGCTTCATCCACGTGGTGTCAACATCCCCATCAGTATCCTTAAAATATGATTTAAACACTTTTTTTTTTTTTAAAGAATGCAACTATTCCACGGCCATTCTCAGTTCTCAAGACCCACCGCATTGGTTTTACAGGGGAGAGGCAGGCAGAAGAACGGAATGCGTCGCATTTACCGTGTGTCAGGTGCTGTACTGGTTGCAAATGCTTTGTCTGACTCAGTCTTCCCAACAGCTCTGGGAGGTGGATAGTCCTGTTACTCTGCAGCTGAAGAAACTGAGTTTCAGAGAGCTGAAGAAGCTTGGCCGAGGACACACAGCTGGCGCGTAACTGAGCCAGGATTCAAATCCTGGTCCTCCTGATGCCAGGCTCCATGCTCTATTTAAAACCCTGCAGTCTCTCTGTAGTCCTGTCTCCACTTCTGTTATTCTGAAGGAGTCAAATCTCTTTGCTTTGAACTGAATGAAGATGTGCTTTTTAAAGTTTTCCTGGTGTTCAGCAAATGTCCTTGGCTCCTCGTAACATTAAACTCCCGCTGTTTTGTATTTAAGCTTTTAAGAACAGAATCAAACATTTGCCCAAAGTGGAGAATCACTGGTATAATTAATATAAGTAACAGTTATTTATTGATGTTATCTGGTGTATTTGTCCAACTTGGAATTTATCTGAGGTAGTTTACAGAACTAAGTTGATAGATTTATAGCGTAGATTTTTGAAGGAAAATACTTTTTTGGACTGAATTTATATTTCAACCCTAATCACAAGTAGGAAATGAGAAAATTTATATTTAAAAATGAAAAATGTATAACCATTCATTTTTAAGGATCTCACAAAACATTATTCAAGAAATCTGACTACAGTATTTGATGCTGAAAGCCACAATCTGATACATGCCTTAAAGATATTTTCTTTTAACCTATGAATGTTTCTCTGAATTCTTGAATCTTCTATCCTGTGCCAGTGAAAGACGTTTTTTTTAAAGATCTAAGCACTGATGGTGACATACCAAGGTTGTTTGAGTGGATGATCCTGACAAAGTAAAAAAAGTCATTTACAGAACGGTAATTTCTAGAACTCGGGAGCTTCATGGACGTAAGCCAGTGGGCGTCAGTGTCATTTGAAGGCTGTGCTTATTTCTGCATCTTTTTTTTTTTTTTTTTACATCTTTATTGGAGTATAATTGCTTTACAATGGTGTGTTAGTTTCTGCTTTATAACAGTGAATCAGTTATACATATACATATGTTCCCATATCTCTTCCCTCTTGCTTCTCCCTCCCTCCTACCCGCCCTATCCCACCCCTCTAGGCGGTCACAAAGCACTGAGCTGATCTCCCTGTGTTATGCGGCTGCTTCCCACTAGCTATCTACCATACGTTTGGTAGTGTATATATGTCCATGCCACTCTCTCACTTTGTCACAGCTTACCCTTCCTCCTCCCCATATCCTCAAGTTCATTGTCTAGTAGGTCTGTGTCTTTATTCCCTTCTTACCCCTAGGTTCTTCATGACATTTTTTTTTTCTTAAATTCCATATATACGTGTGGGCATACGGTATTTGTCTTTCTCTTTCTGACTTAACTTCACTCTATTTCTGCATCTTTGTTCATTGTTTTGCTTTGAAAACTTTGAGAGCACCACTGAGTTTTTGAGTTTCATCCGCATTCTGTGACCAGTTGTTATAGAGACCCGAAGTCTGAAGTTTGTGTTGACTTTAGAAAAGTCATTCTCTGAAGCCCATTTTTGGAGTGAGTTTAAAGAAAGAGGAGTACCGAAGCCAGGTTCAGTCTTATAGTGGATGCTTGGAAAAGGATAAGTGGTTCCCTGGGACTATTAGAGTGGATCAAATTACCTTCTAAAGTAATGATGAAAACAAAGAATAAGTCAGGGGGACTATCCAACACTCTAAGTTCTTCCTTCAG
The DNA here is from genome assembly GCF_963455315.2 of Globicephala melas. Classification (NCBI taxonomy): domain Eukaryota; kingdom Metazoa; phylum Chordata; class Mammalia; order Artiodactyla; family Delphinidae; genus Globicephala; species Globicephala melas. Next base: position 21,320,623 of record NC_083322.1, read on the forward strand.
GCAAATGATACCAAATCATCAAAGACAGATAATTGTTTTCTCTCCATTTTATTTTTTATTTTTTTCTTGAAGATTGACAGAATTAGAAATTTTACAACCCCCATCAGTGGTACATTTAAGTGTTTTAGTATCCAGGTGATTAAGAAGTACCTGATCTCTTCTGCTTTATTTCAAGGCTCTTCTCTTGTTCTGACTGCATACATTTAAAAGCAACTAATTAATATCTGTAGCAAAAAATTTCTCATCGTAAAAGTCACGGATAAAGCGAGCACTTCCCTACCTAGAGTCAGGGACTTAAACTGTAGTCAAATGTTCATGCCTTACTGTTTTGTTCAGATGTAAAAGAAAACAATGCTCAAGATATAGAAAAATCTTTAAAGTATGCAATTTGTGTGACCCTTGCTGAGTCAGGTGAGTGGGTGATGCTGGGAGGAGAGAGTTGTAGAAAAAACCGACTTCTAGCAAGGAACCAGGCTAAAGAGAACAGGAGTGGGGCTGAGAATATGCTCAGGGAGAAGGAATTCTCTGGAAGGGGGACACCCGAGTGGTTAGGTGGTGGGGTCCAGTGGCTGAGGAGAAAGCTTTTGAACTGAGAGGACTAGATCTGGGGCCCAGAGGGAAAAGGACTCACTCTCTTTACCTCGGGGCTTGAGAGGAGAGCTCAGGCTGCATCTGGGAGTGGAGGTAGATGGCCTAACAGAGAGTACTGACTCCAGGGAATTGCCGCCCAGAGGAAAGGGAATATCGTGGAAGGCCTAGGAGAGTCTTTTTTTTTTTTTTTTTAGGAGAGTCTTTTTAATGTTCTAAACCTACCATGAAATTACATACTGTGAGACTGTTGTGCTTAAAACTTAATCCAAATGGATAGCATTTGTATTCCCGAGATACACACGTAGTAAATATTTTTGGTGTATTTGAACAAACTCTCAAGTCTGTTATTCACTACGGAGTACCAAGTAGGGGATTCCTGTTAGCAGACAAGAGAGAGAGCAGGATATGATGTCTTCACAGGACAAAACTCCGATACATTTAATTCAGGTAAGGTGACAAAACCCAAGTGTGAAATCTCAGGGGGGGCAGAAAAGTACCCTTTTTTTTGTATAGCATTTGATCCTTAAAAATTATTCTCTAATTATCATCTCTCAGAACATGGCTGGATTTGGCCCACTTAAACTGCCATAGGTCCAGGAAGGGTAGAGAGCTGGAGTTTATTCATTCATTTGGGAAGGAACCCCAATAGGAAACATGGAATGTAGAACCTGGAGATATGATAATATAACATGATTGTCCTTAGTGTAGGTGAAATCCTAAACACTGGGATAAGTTTGAGGTATAGAGTTTACATGACTTTAGTTTATTATCGTCTGGTTTTTGTCTTCATTGTCTGCACTGTTGTTATGTTTTATGAAACTTAGTAGAGCATTCTCTAATTTGGAGCAGGAATTATTCTTTGATATCAGGCAACACCTTAGCTAACTTCCTCAATCAGGATATGTTTAGTCAACAGATAACTCTTTTTTTTAAAAAATAAATTTTATTTATTTATTTGGGCTGCGTTGGGTCTTCCTTGCTGCGCGTGGCCTTTCTCTAGTTGTGGCTAGCGGGAGCTACTCTTCGTTGCGGTGCACGGGCTTCTCGTTGCGGTGGCTTCTCTTGTTGAGGAGCACGGGCTCTAGGCACATGGGCTTCAGTAGCTGTGGCATGTGGGCTCAGGAGTTGTGGCACACAGGCCCTAGAGCACAGGCTCAGTAATTGTGGCGCACGGGCTTAGTTGCTCTGCGGCATGTGGGATCTTCCCGGACCAGGGCTCAAACCTGTGTCCCTTGCATTGGCAGGCAGATTCTTAACCATTGCGCCACCAGGGAAGCCCCAACAGATAACTCTTGACACAAACTAAATACAAGTGCGTTGCCTGCTTTGGGTGGATACTACGATGAAATCAGAGGCAGACATTATTCTCAAGTTGATCTAATGGAAGGGGAGAATGGACTGAGGGTTGGGAACTTGGGTTCTGCAGTCAGACCCAACCTGGGTTCAGATCCTGGTTTTGACATGTTCTAGATACATAACCTTGGAAAAAGCTGCTCGATTTCTTTAAGCCTTCCAAGGTTACACACCTAGTACATGTCAACACCAGGATCTGTGTAGTAGTACCTATTTCATAGGAGTGCTGGAGATAATAGTTTGTAAACTCAGGAACTTAGGAAGTCCTCTGTAAACACTGGCAACACACACAGTTGAACAGAATGCTGCCCTATGGGTGTAGGGCATTATGACTTTGCTGGAAGTTCAGTGTTAGAGATAGGACTTGGGGAGTTATCTATATGGAAGCAATCATCCAGACTGTATGACTTTGAATGACATTGCCAGAGATAAGCACAAGAAATAACAGGACAGAACACAGAATCTTATTATTTTTTTTAATCCACAAAAGTGGACTAGCAATTATATTTATCTTCTTTGATGTTTTGTTTTATTACCTTGTGATAACTCAGATGCTACGAGAGTTGAATCAGACTGATACCAATATGAAAATGACTTAACTCATCAACTCTTTTTAACACACAGTTATTGAGCCTGTTGTATACACCTGTCATGGGTTCTAGCACTAGATCTACTTTTTCAGTTCTGAAAACAAAACAGACTAAGAAGCCATCTGGGTGGTTAGCTGTCAAACTCAGGAGTTTGGCTGACTATTAAAGATAGGTGGCTTTAGATGTTGGAGAGTTTTCATGCACAATGAATGAAACTGCTAAATAATAATTTGGTAAATAAAGAAGTGGTGGAGATGGATTTCTTAGCTCACTATTGTGTTCAGACATTGTGGTCTCAACTTATTTAAATATCTGTAAATGTTTAATATCACTGATTGCCCTGTCTCGTGCTTTATTCTTTAAAAAAAGTTATATAATATTTGATACATGCAAAAGGTTATATAAATCTATAAATTAGTAGAACATTATCAATACATTGAAGCTACTGTGTGAGGAGGAGCTTAACTCGTTTACTGCATTATTACAGCTTACTAAACATTATTGGTCAATAATTAAATATTTCCAGAATGCCACCTCTCTGTCTCCTGCCAAGCATCTGCTGTGGGCCTGGGGTCTTTGTTGGTCAGTCAGTTTAGTGTTTGGGAAAAACAGATGGACACGGACCAGAGGGGTGTGAGGACGAGCTGGCATCGGTGTCTGTCACCACATCTAACCAAGAAGAGAGAATCAGCGGCTGCCGCAGTTCCTCTTCCTCCTCCGTCTGAAGTGAATTCCTCTTTTGGCCAACTCTGCCTGGAGCCATTTGTGGCCAGGGATTCTGGGAAAATGTAGTTCCACCTAAGTCGAGTTGATACAGTACAAACCAGCACAGGTTCCTGTACTTGTTTGTTGTATTGTAAACAAGAGAGACATTCAGAATTATTTCTGCTTAGAAGATATCAGAAGAGTTATTTAAGATACCAGAATAGTTTAAAAATAGAGTTTAACTTGATTTATATCATTGTTTCCTTTTCCATTAAACTATATCTTTATTTTCAAAGCTATGAGATAACTTAAAACAGGAGTAATATAATCTTACCTTCTTCTCTTGAAAGAATTCTTTTAATTTGATAAGTAATTTGAACCTCGAGCTAAAAGAAACAAGACAAAATAATAAAAAATATTATCCAGCACAGTGCCATCTAGTGATAAATAATTTCCTTTCTGGTTGAAGATCACTACTACATTTTACTTCTTGATAAATCAAGAACTTCTTTTTTTTTTGGCTGCGTTGGGTCTTTATTGTGGTGCGTGGGCTTCTCATTGCTGTGGCTTCTCTTGTTGCAGAGCACAGGCTCTAGGCATGTGGGCTTCAGTAGTTGTAGCACGTGGGCTCAGTAGTTGTGGCTCTCAGGCTTCAGTAGTTGCAGTGCGTGGGCTCAGTAGTTGTGGCTTGCGGGCTCTAGAGCGCAAGCTCAGTAGTTGTGGCGCATGGGCTTAGTTGCTCCGTGGCATGTGGGATCTTCCTGGACCAGGGATGGAACCTGTGTCGCCTGCATTGACAGGTAGATTCTCAACCACTGTACCACCAAGGAAGTCCCAAGAACTTCATTTTTAATCATGCCAAATAATTTACTTGCTGATTGCAGATCGCTACTACATTTTACTTCTTGATAAATCAAGAACTTCATTTTTAATCATGCCTAACTCCTAAGACATATTAGGGGACTATTCCTAAATAAACCAAATATTTGCAAATAATTAAAAATAACCAGGAAAAAAAAGAGCTAGGGGGCTTCCCTGGTGGCGCAGTGGTTGAGAGTCCGTCTGCCGATGCAGGGGACGTGGGTTCATGCCCCGGTCCGGGAAGATCCCACATGCCGCGGAGCAGCTGGGCCCGTGAGCCGTGGCCGCTGAGCCTGCGCGTCCAGATCCTGTGCTCCACAATGGGAGAGCCCACAACAGTGAGAGGCCTGCGTACTGCAAAAAAAAAAAAAAAAAAAGAGCTAGGAAAGTTCTTTTATCCTCAGATTTTATTCTACACCTACATCTGCATATGTAATGAGTCACAATTTGTCCATTTACTGGATACCATTTGGAGGAGGAAAAATTTTTTGTTTTTGAAAAGAATAGGATTATTTTAGAAGCGTGACGTAGTGGAATGAACGTGGGCTTTAAAATCAGGCAGGCAAAGGTTTGTCTTTTGACCTTATTTTTCTTATGATCTGCCAGGCAGTGTTCCAAGAACTTTATATGTACTGAATCATTAAATATTCACGAAAACCTGATGAGGCGTTTTGCAAATGAGGAAACCAAGGCTCACAGAACAGTTAAGTGTTAGGGTGCTTATCTCATTGCTTTTGGGTTATTTGTGTGTTTGTTTCTCTAAAACAGAGTGACTCTTTGCAGGGAAGGTCTTAATAGTATTTGTTTTCCCAGCACCTAGTACAGGTTCATATGTCTCCAATTCAGCTGGTGAATATTTGATTTATTGATTTTTTTTCCCATAAAATGTGAAGACACAATAGTCACAACAAGACAATATAAAATTAAATTGTTTAGTTAAAATATCAGTGTTTTCTCTGTTTTCTTTGAGTGAAAAAAATACGTAATTTAAAAAAAATTACACAGTGAGAAATCCTAGGTTCTAGTCTCTAGATTTAATTTTAATCTCAGTTATGCATGCACAGAATTCAAAGAGTCCAGGGGTTGTACAAGGCTTGTTACAAAACTCAGCAGTCTCCCAACTCTTACCCCCACCCCAGTCCCTGCTCTCTGAAGTTCAACTCTGAGACCTAATTGTTTTGTTATTTACCTCCAGATCTCCAAATAGCATGTTGCTTTCTTTCCAGTTTTAATTTTTCAGTCTTAGGCATTACCTTTGACTTCTCATGATAGGGGAAGAGGTTTTATCTTTCTTATGCACCCTCACTCTATATGCAGAACCCTCCTACCTTCTCGTTGTAATTAAATTTTGAATGATAATCAGTGTTTACATTATTATGACCATGAAAACATTATTCACAGCTGAGGCATATAATCCGTGGTTACTTTTTCTTTCCAACACAGCTTTTTGTTTTCCCTGGTGTTAATAATTGTCTTTTTTTGGAGAGAAGACGTTTGCTTACTTAGAGATTATGTATTTGTCACTTATTCCTCCCTAAACTCTTCCCCAGATGTCTAAATATAGTTAGGGTATGTGACCTTGACCCTGTTGTTTAACTCTTCAGCTAAAATATTTTGTCATTTATGGTGTGAAAGGTCCAGACGACATGAAGACTTACGCTACTCGTATCTTTAAAACTTCATGGTTGCATGAAACAGACATCTGGATATTTTGTGCTGATCACATCCTTAGTGGACAGCACTGCCAGCCAGCACACAGTCCTCCTATCTGACCTTGGTGGTCTTTTCTTGGGTAGCTGGAGCGTCTCTACCCCAGGGCGGCATGGGACTCAAGGTCTGGCTGGAAGTGGAGCCCCACTTGTATGTGACCAAGACTGCTAGTCAGCAAAAGCTGTGTCAAGCATGCATCACAAGCTAGCAATACCCTCAGTCCATCCAGAAGATCAGAGATTCTTTGATTAGGGAAATTTACTTGAGTCTTTTGACAGGTGGAAGCACTGGTTATCTTTTATAGTGAATAGTCATAGAAGGAGAGTGGATACATAAAGTTGCCAGGGTGAAATACAGAATAAATGGCATAGAAGATATGAGCAGACATTAATTAAAATTTTGTTTGAAACAAAAATAAAACAGAAAAAACCCTTGGCAGTAGCTTCTCGGAGATTGTTGGAAGAAATGTTGGAGACCTAAGCATGAATGATCCAGAGACTCTAAGCTTTGTGGATGTTTTATTTACCTCCATCATAGACCTGGTATGCTTGTGAATAGTGTCTGAGATGTTATTTGGGGGATGTCATAATTACTTTATCTATGTGTAGAAGAAAAACTAGAGGACAGAATGAGTCTGTCCTGTTTTCATAGAGAATTTGCTACAGAAGCTGTCATTATCGACGGCCAGCACTAGGAGGCCACAGAGACCGTGATTCTGAAGGACTCAGGTTCATGCATCTTTCCTGTTGGAGTTGAAAAAGAAACCTAGGGTAAAAAGCCCAGTTGATGTGCTGTAAAAACTTAAAATTTAGGAACAGATAAACTAGATCATCATCCTAGTTTTCATAATGCAGTGATAAATGAGTTGAAAATATGCAACGCTGCTTCTTTATATGCTTGTGACGTTGTTTGTAAATAAAGTAAGCAAAGTGTATTCTTACTAATGCACTTTTTAAAATTGTACTTCTGGTTTTTAGTTCTTGAACCTCTGGATCCAGGCCCTGACTACCTTAGGCTTGGATGATTTCAGTAGCTTCTTAATTGATGACACTTTTGGTCTCATTTTCCTCCAGTCCATTCTATTTATTGAAAACTAGAGTTTTCATCAGAAATAGTTTTGGTCACGTGTGTCCTCTGACTAGAAACCTTTTTTTTCAAACCCAAAAGACCCAGACACATGTTCATGGTTTGGAAGACTCAATATTGTTAAGATGCCCATTTCTTCCCAACTTGATCTATATACATTGAAGGCCATCCTGATCAAAATCCTAACATGCCTTTTCTAGGAATTGACAAGATCATGCTTAAATGCTTATATTTATGTCAAAATGTATTGATCCTAGAAGAGCTAAAACAGTGTTGAAAAAGAAAAATATAGTTAGATGAGTTACACCCACCTAATGTCAAGACAAGATAAAGCCACAGTAAACAACATGGTGTTTATGTAAGGAGAAGCATAGAGCAACATAACAGAAGAAAGAGTACAGAAACAGAGCTATACATATGTAAGCTATTGATTTTTAACAAACTTCAAGGTAATTCAATGGCAAAGAGCTTTATATTTTTAATAAATGCTCCTGGAACAAGTAGACATCCTATACCAAAAACTAATAAACAAACAAAAATCCTCCTCCCCCATGCCAGACATAAAATTTAATTAAAATATACCATAGACCTAAACATAAGGGCAAAATCATAAAAATTCTAGAAGGAAACAGGAGAACATCCTTGTGGGCTTTGAATAGGCACACTTTTTGCAGAATACCAAAAACACTGAATATTAAGCCTAATTTCTATTTTGGTCAGAATTAAAATCATCTGTTCTTCAAAAAGCTGTTAAGAGAATTAAAAGATAAGCCATGAACTAGGAGAAAATATTTGCAATATATTTATCTGATAAAAGAACTGTATCCAAAAATAACCTATATAATGCCTTAACTCTAACCTAAGGAGAAATAATTTTAAATAAATAATTAATTTTAAATGACGTGTTACAATGCATAACTGATGTTGTAAGATGCTTACAATTAGAGAGAGAATTATTCTGAAGGGGACAGCTGGGAATTCAGAATGATACCAGGGAGAGGGTTGCTGTCTATAACGTGAAGGATTGTTGTAAGTCTCTGAACAAAACTATTTTGTTTTCATGGTTTTTGAATATATATTAAAACTATGCAAAATGTAAAAAAAAAAAAAAGAATAAGGTGGTCTTTTATTTCTCTGCCTTTCCTGTTAGTGCTAAATATAATATTCTAAAAAGGGAAATACTACCTTAATGACTGTAGCACATCCTACTGGCTGCTCTCCCTGCAACCTTTCACCACTCTCTTCTTTTCTAACAGAATCTCTGTTTGGGGATTTTCTTTGATTTGCAGACAGAGGTATTTGGCTAACTCTTCCCGCTTCAGTCTCAGTTTAGATTCTCCAGTCTCTCACAGCTCCATGTACATCTCCTGTCATGGACTTGCTATACTGTGCCGTGATTGATCACTGTTGGTACCACAATTGACCACAAGCTCTGAGAGAGCAGGAACTTTCTCTTACTCACAGTTGTGCTCTTAGGAACTAGCCTGGTGCCTGGTGACTGCTAAGTTTTTAATATCTATATTTGTTCATATTACCCTGAAAGTAGACACAGGGTTTCTGAGGCAGGGATAGATTATTACTTACGTCAGTAACCTAAGACAAGAGGCTCTGAGTTTGTAACTCTGGAATGTCTCCATGACCCTGGTTTCATCATCCTTCTGAAATGTGAACACATACCTCAGGGAAGATCAATCTTTTACTATCTATTTAGTCATTTTTTAAGTTTTAAGGCTTGTCCTTTAACCCAGGTCCCAGTAAATTTTCGCAGAAATCTCTAACTGTGCAGAAGTACAAAAATACTCGTTTCATGACAGTTATAGAGTAGGTGCTCAATAAACTATTTGTTAAGTGTTGAACAATTTAAAAGAATAAATTCAACCCAGTGATCTCAACTGGGGCAGGGATTGGGGGCTTTAGTGGTGGGATGTGGGGAAAGTGTAGCAGAATCATGTGGGGGAATTTTTTCTCAACAATATACTTCCTACCCCCAGATTCTGACCTGCTCCTGTTAACTGTCATATGCCTTAGGCATTTGGTTTTTTTGTGGCCAAAAAGGAGTTTAGAACCCGGACATAGCCTGCCCTGTGTTTGAATCCCTTCTGTGTAGCCTTTCCTATTAAAGTTAGTAATGGAACCATTTGTCTTCACACCTGATCCCAAGGCTGCTGTGTCAGTGTTTACATTTATTCCAAATGATTCTTCTATTTCGTGTTTTTTACGTGGATTTGGTGGGATTTCTTAAAGGGTGTTTCTTTTATTGATAGCTTGCCTTTCTTCAGAGAGAGTCTGAGGCGACTCTACAGCAAAAATACATAAAATGAAAAAGCATGTAACAGAAAATCAGAACTAAGAAAAAGGTGAGAAACATGCTGATTGATTTAAATTCAGATTTGGTTCTGGTTTTTTTTTTTGAGGTATAATTTCAGGTGTACAACATAATGATTTGATATTTGCATGTATTGGGAAGTGATCACAACAGTAAGTCGCATTAGCATCTGTCACCATACAGATTTTTTTTTCTTGTGATGAGAACTTTTAAGATTTACTTTCATAGCAACTTTCAAATATGCGCTACGATATTATTAACTGTGGTTGTCATGCTGTACGTTATCGATACATCTTCAGTGCTTATTTATTTTATAACTGGAAGTTTGTACCTTTTGGCCCCCTTTACCCGTTTTGCCCACCCGCTGCCCCTCACCTCTGGCAGCCACCAATCTGTTCTCCGTATCTGTGAGGTTGGTGTTTGTTTTTTTAGATTGCACATGTATGTGAGGTCATGCAGTATTTGTCTTTCTCTGTCTGACTTATTTCACTTAGCATAATGCCCTCGAGGTCCATCCATGTTGTCATAAAATTTCACTCTTTTTCATGGCTGAATAATATTACATTGTGTGTATATACTATATATTTATTTTCTTTATCCATTTATTCATCCGTGGACACTTAGGTTGTTTCCATATCTTGGCTGCTGTAAATAATGCTGCAGTGAACCCAGGAGTACATCTATCTTTCTGAGTTGGTATTTTCATTTTCTTCAGATGGTACCCAATGGTTCTGTTTTTTTATTGTCTCCTGCTGGAAAATGGCAGATATCATCAATTATATTCGTGGTTCTTAACATTTTAAGTCACAGACCCCTTTGATGAAATCTGTGGTTTCTCTTCTGAGAAGAGTGAACACACACACAAACTCAATTTTGCTATAATTTCAGGCCCATCCTTCCCTATGGAACCTTTTGTTATCAAAGAAGACAAACTATACCCATTCCTTAAAAAGGAAGAAAGTATTCTTCGTATTTATTAGGTTCTAAAAAATTTGTTTCTGTAATAACATATTTCAAACATACAGAAAAATAAATAGAAAATAAAAAATCAAATAGCAGTTATAATATTTGCTTTAGTTTTTTTAAGTAATAAAATATCACAGACAAAATAGAAACTTCCTGTTTAGCATTTTTGACCCTATTCTCCTCTCTTCCTCCTTAGTAGAAACCACTATCTTGAATTTAGTGTTTAACATTTCCACACGTATTTTATACTCTTACTGCCTTTGTATACAACTGTATACATACATACATATAATATTTTATATGATTTCAAACATTTTTTCTTTATTGTGGTAAAAAACATGTAACATGAGATCTTCTTTCTTAACAGATTTTTAAGTGTATGGTGCATTATTGTTAACTCAGCGCAATGTTGTCCAGCAGAGCTCTAGAACTTCTTCATCTTGCATGACTGAAACTCTATACCCACTGAACAGCAACTCCCATCTCCCCCTCCCCTCCAGTCCCTGGCAACCACTGTTCTACTTTCTACTTCTATGAGTTTGACTGCTTTAGCTACCTTATTATATAAGTGGAATCATGCACTATTTGTCCTTCTGTATCTAGCTTATTTCACTTAGCATAATGTCCTCACGGTTCATCCATGTCACATGTGACAAGACTTCCTTCTTTTTATGGCTGAATAATATTCCGTTGTATGTTTACACCCCATTTTCTTTATCCATTCACCTGTTGATGGACATTTAGGTTGTTTCCACCTCTTGGCTGTTGTGAATAATGTGGCAGTGAACATGGGAGTGCAGATATCTCTATGAGATCCCAATTTCAATTCTTTTGAATAAAGATCCACAGGTGGGGGCTTCCCTGGTGGCGCAGTGGTTGGGAGTCCGCCTGCCGATGCAGGGCACATGGGTTCGTGCCCCGGTCCAGGAGGATCCCGCGTGCCGCGGAGCGGCTGGGCCCGTGAGCCATGGCCGCTGTGCCTGCGCGTCTGGTGCCTGTGCTCTGCGGCGGGAGAGGCCACAGCACTGAGAGGACCGCGTACCGCAAAAAAAAAAAAAAAAAAAAAAAAAAGATCCACAGGTGGGATTGCTGGATCATATGGTAGTTCTATTTTTAATTTTTTTAAGGAGCAACGATTACTGTTTTCCACAGCAACTGTCCTATTTTACATTCCCACCATGCACACAAGGATTCCAGTTTATACGCATACTTGTCAGCACTTGTTAATTTCTGTTTTTTTAAAAATAATGCCCATCCTAATGGGTGCGAGCTGATATTTCATTGTGATTTTGATTTACATTTCCTTCATGATTAGTAGTGTTGAACATCTTTTCATATACCCGTTGTCCATTTGTATGTCTTCTTTAAGGAAAAGTCTTTAAATAGGGGGTTACATGATTTTTCTTTTTGCTATTGAGTTGTAGAAGATACTTATATAGTTGGGATTTTAACGCCTTATCAGATATATGTATGCAAATATTTTCTCTTACTCTGTGGGTTGCCTTTTCAATCTGTTGACTATTTCTTCGGCTGTGCAGAAACTAACATTGCCTTTTTCGGTAGCATTTGTTTATCTTTGGTATTTGTAGCTGTCCTTGATTCTTTTAAATATATGTAGTATTTCGTTATAAGCCTATATCACCATATGTTTATCTGTTCTCCTGTTAATTCATGTTTGAGTTGTTTCCAGTTTTTTGCTGTTACAAACAGTGATAACAAATGCTCTTACATATGCCTCCTCATGGACACGTGCCAGTTTTTTCTCCAGTGCACATATTCAGGAGTGGAATTGCTTGGTCATAGATATGAGCTTCTTTACCTTTATTTATTTATTTAAAGACGATGTTGGGGGTAGGAGTTTATTAATTTATTATTTTTGCTGTGTTGGGTCTTCGTTTCTGTGCGAGGGCTTTCTCTAGTTGTGGCAAGCGGGGGCCACTTTGCATCGCGGTGTGCGGGCCTCTCACTATCGCGGGCTCTCTTTTTGTGGAGCACAGGCTCCCAGACGTTCAGGCTCAGTAGTTGTGGATCACGGGCCTAGTTGCTCCGCGGCATGTGGGATCCTCCCAGACCAGGGCTTGAACCCATGTCCCCTGCATTAGCAGGTAGATTCTCAACCACTGCGCCACCAGGGAAGCCCTACCTTTATTAAATATTGCCAAATTGCTCTCCAAAGTGGCTGAATGTATTAAAATTTTTTTATTACTATATGATATTTTGCTAGTCTGGTATGATATTATATCTCACTGTAGTGTTAAATTGCATTGTACTGAGTGTGGACATCTTGTGTTTATTTTCCACTTAGATTTCCTTTCCATTAGTTGGCTGCCCACAGTTTTTCTCTATTTTATTAATTCAGTTGTTTATGTTTACTTCTTGATTTTTAGGAGTTTTTCTGGTATTCTGTAAATTAACTTTGTTGATTATTAAACTATCTTTTCTCAGTCGATGGCTTGATTTTTCATTTTGTTAAAGAATCTTTTATTGTTTAGAATTTTTAAAAATTTTAACATAGTAATATTAGTCTTTTACTTTATAATTTCTACTTTTGTATCTTATTTTTTATTTTTAAAAATTTAATTTATTTATTTTTAATTAATTAATTAATTAATTTTTGGCTGTGTTGGGTCTTCGTTTCTGTGCGAGGGCTTTCTCTAGTTGCGGCAAGCGGGGGCCACTCTTCATCGCGGAGCGCGGGCCTCTCGCTATCGCGGCCTCTCTTGTTGCCGAGCACAGGCTCCAGACACGCAGGCTCAGTAATTGTAGCTCACGGGCCTAGTTGCTCCGCGGCGTGTGGGATCTTCCCAGACCAGGGCTTGAACCCGTGTCCCTTGCATTGGCAGGCAGATTCTCAACCACTGTGCCACCAGGGAAGCCCTGTATCTTATTTTTTAAAGCCCTCATTATAGCAAGGATTTTTTTTCTAAAAGTTTTCAAAATTTTTTTCACATTTATGTCTTTAATTAGCCTGATAATGTTTCTCAATGGTGTGAAACGGGGATTTAATTGTACTTCCTTACAGATAACCTATGTCTTAGCACCACTGTTCAATAGTTCATTCATTCCCCTGATTTACAGTACTATCTCTATTACATGTCAAATTTCCAAACATATATGTCTTTTTCTGGGTGTTCTGTTGCTTTCATTTGTCTGTACTGTGTTACCGTGGTTTAACATGTCTTAACATTTTGGAGGGCATGTTGCCTGTGTTCTTCTTCAAGTTTGTCAAGGCTATTCTTGGCTCTCTTTTTCTTAAGAAGGACCCTGTAGAGAGTTTTATTAGAATCAGATTGAAATCCCACTCCATTTAAGAATATTTATCAGGTCTTCCATCCACAAACATGGTTTGTTTTTTCATTTACTCAACTTTGTAATTTTCTCTGTAAAGTGCTTGAAACTTTCTTGTTAGATTTATTACTAGAAATTTATTATTAGCTTATAGCTTTTAATTGCCTTCTTTCTCTCTCCTTTTCTTTTTTCTCTTTCTTTTTTCTTTCTCTCTTTTTTATTGAAGCATAGTTGACATAACATATTTGTTTCAGGTGTACAATGTAATGATTTTCATTTTTTATGTATTGGAAAATGACCACCACAATAAGTTCAGTTGACATCTATCGCCATACATAATTACACAGTTCTTTTTTGTGATGACAACTTTCAAGATCCATTCTCTTACTTTCAAATATGCAACACAGTATTATTAACTGTAGTCACCATGCTATACATTACATCCCCATGACATTCATTTTATACCTGGAAATTTGTACTTTTTGATTACCTTCACCCGTTTTGCACCCTGCTTCCCCCCCGCCCCTGTACCACATGCAGCCACCAGGTCTGTTTGCTCTATCCATGAACTTAGGGGTTTTTTTAAGTTTCTATTTATTTATTTTATACATATGTTTTATTTATTTATGGCTGAGTTGGGTCTTCGTTGCTGCATGCGGGCTTTCTCTAGTTGCTCTGAGCAGGGCCTCTCTTGGTTGCTGTGCATGGGCTTCTCATTGCGGTGGCTTCTCTTGTTGCGGAACATGGGTTCTAGGCGCGCAGGCTTCAGTAGTTGTGGCGCGTGGGATCAGTAGTTGTGGCTCACGGGCTTTAGAGCGCAGGGTCAGTAGCTGTGGTGCATGGGCTTAGTTGCTCTGCGGCATGTGGGATCTTCCCAGACCAAGGCTTGAACCCGTGTCCCCTGTATTGGCAGGCAGATTCTTAACCACTGTGCCACCAGGGAAGTCCTGCCATTTTAAATGGTAGCTTTTCCTAATTAAATTACAAAGTGGTGTTTTTTGACTTCTAGGAATTACATTCATTTCTGTGTATTGACCTTATATCCAGCAACGTTGATGAACTTGTTTTTATATTACTGTTAATAGCTTGCCTTCATAATTCTCTTTATAAATAATTATCACTTGGAGAAATTTTGTCACTTAATTTAAAATTTTATATCTCATTTTTATTTCTTTTACTACATTGACGACCTCTATGCTGTTGAATAGAAGCGATAGTTGTCTTCTTGGTCTAATTTCCTGGCTTTTAAAGGAAATACTTTATTTAATCATTAAGTGTGGTATTGTTATAGGTTTTTGGTGAAATTAAGAAAGTTCTTTCTATTCTTGATATGCTAGGATTATTATTTTTTTAATCAGGAAGGTGGGTAAAGAATTAACCAAACCATTCTCATTCTGTAAGGACAAACCTGACCTTGGATGAACTTTCTACTTAATTTCTCTGAATCCCGATAAGGGGGAAAGTCAACCATGTTACTAGGCAACACTGCTTATGGTAAAAATGATCTTTATTTGGTAAATATATTTGGACTGGGAGGAACTATGCATGAACTCTAAATTCTTGGTTAGAAGCAGTAGCTTTGAGCTTCCCTGGGGCACTTTTCAGAGATGGGTATGAACTTCATGGGGACCCTGGAAGCTGTGGCTGGGTAGTTATTTGAGGTATTGGTTTCTGTTTGGGACATAAGGCTTCTAAGCCAGTGCGACTCTGCACTTACCCTGTGATTCTCATTTCCTTGCACCTGAGCTGTCATCTGAATGCCCAAGAGAATAGCTCCTGGTTGGCCATGTGGACTCTTAGGTGGACTCTGCCCGTGAGGAGGAATACCTGGAACTGCCTTGCTGGCATGCTGTGTTTTCCTTTTATGCTTTCTGAGTAGATGGCTGCTACTTGTGGCCTTTGGTAAGTGGGTAGCTCAGAATGTGTAGAGAGAAGTCCCACATGGGCAGTGCACAGTGCATCCAAGCAAAATACAGAAGGAAGTGTTTACTGGGGCTGATCTGAGTTTATTACTCTCACCTATAACCTTCAATTTCTAGTTTTCACGCATTGGAAAACTCATATTCACATTGACTACAAATTAATATTATAAATTAGAACTTATACTAATAAATATATAGAATATACCATTTTAATTTTTTATGTATTAGGTTTGGTTTATGTTTGCCAACTCAGAAATGGTTCTGCTACTAAAAAAAGTTTGATAACTAATGTTTTAGACCTGTATGGTCCAGTGGGTAGGTATTTGCCCTTCTAATATAGCTTTTAAAATGAAATAAAATTTTTTAAAATTAAAAGTAAATATAGTTAAGAATTCAGTTCCTTGGTTGTACTGGCCTCGTTTGAAACGCTCAATAGCCACATGTGGCTAGTGACTCACATACTGGACAGTATAGGTTTAGAATATTTTCATCATCACAGAAAGTTCTGTTACGACAGACTTTCTAGCTATCATTTTTTACTCATTCAGATTACCTGAGAGCTTTATATTTTTATTGTATATGTTATTTGCCTTCAGAAACTGCCGGATGAACCAGTCAAGGTATCTATCAGGGACAGTATTGAAGACCCCAGTATATTACTGTATAATGATCTGCTAGAGACATCTTTCTCAGATTGCATAACAGGACAAATTCTGTTTCTCCTGAGACTTACCATTGCATCATGGCTAGTGTGAATTTTGTAATTGATTGGCTTTCACTTTCTGCTTTATCAACCAGATGGTGTAAGCCCACATTTATGGCCTACGTAACTGCATGCTCTTTTCTCTTATTTGAATTTTTATATTTGTAAAATACAATTTTAATGTAATGGCTGCATCTTTATAGATTGTAACAAATGCTTTGAGAAAAGAGGTAGAGTATAAAAATAGTAATAAATAAGTACCTTCAAGATTTCGGTGGACACTTTTGTCACTTATTCCTTTATTGACTTATTAGGGGCCACTTGTTACTGAACCTCAGGACTGAAAAGACGTGAAGGAGCTAAAAACAGTTCTGGGCTGATTGTGATTACAGTGTGTGCACACGTAATCTGGACTGCTTTACGGATGAGGTGACTTAGAACATACACCTGTCATAAACCCAGTTTAATTCACTTTTCTAAAACGTTTTTATTTTTCAAAATAATGTTTGAAGAACTGTCTTACTAAAATACTTCGTAAAAATTTCAGACTTTTTAATACTGCTAGGGAGGTTCAACCAAGAGCCTATTTGAGTATTCAAACTGGTTAACCGGGCTGAAACAGAGACTAGAGGACTGTTTTATTTCTTTGTGGAGTCTTCTATATCTTTTAGATAACAGAGAATTTAATTCTGGGCCTTTGTGGCTTCTCAGTGTACTTTCTTCTTTTTTAAAAAATGTCTTCTGGAACTTATAAGCAGGTCAACATTAGATATGTCTTTACTGTTTTAAACATTTTGCAACTTTCCTTGCTTCTGCAAACACTTAAAGCAACTTACAAATTTCAGGCCAAAAGTAAAGTAACTTGATATAAAAATAAAACCAATCTCACCTTAAAGAAGTTGAAGGATTAAGTATTCCCATCCGTCAACGTTGAGAGATTTGGACAATATATTTGATTTCACATTTTCTAGTTGCTCAAGTAAGAAAAAGAAACACAGAATTCTATCGTTTTCATGTACTGACAACCGGAAGCATACAAACATCTGCAGAAACCAAACATTTCCTGGAACTGACTCGGGCAGAAATTTATCACGTGAATCATTGTTTAAAGAACCTTGCGAAAAATATCTTCAACCACAGTTATGTGAAAGACCCAGGGGTGCAGCTCACGTGGACTGGGCTCTCCAGAGTCTGAGGAGGCTGCGGGAACCAGGGCTGGGAGGTGCGTGCGCCACAGGGCTGGGGGCGGTGGCTTTGGGAGCGCGGAATCCAGCACCTCTGCCGTGGGGAAACGCCAGTAAGGAAGGGGCTTAAGAAATCTCGATCGTCAGTAGCACCCTTCTGTTGTTTGTTTCTCTAAATATTTGGTGTCGTCAGCGTGGATTTTGTATCAGTGCTGAGTTTATTCTCTTGGTCCTCAAGTTCTCAGACAAATGCTTTCAGTAGAGATGTTTTATTCTGTAGATTCATGTGACGTTTTTAAGCTTTGAAGGACTCAAGCAACATTTCTTACGGAATTTCAAGAGCTGGGCTTGTATTTTTGACCATTCAGAAGTCTAGTTCACTTCAGAGTGAAGGTCAACAAGGGAATCCTTTTTTTTTCTTTTTTCCTCAAGGAGCATCTGCTCATTAATATAACTTTTCAACAGTAATTTGTGACTTCGCAACTTATGTGACATGGAAGAAACAGCTTTTGCCTGAAATATTTAAGGGCCAGATATAACAAACTATTCATCTTTTCCATGAAAAACTTCAGTGTCGTCATCATAGTGCAATTTCTTTAAAGAATGCTTGTATCCCTTGGATCTGCTAGGGTGAATTAACTGAAAAATTTTAAAGCACTTAAGCCTGTCCTGTAGGTTATAAGGGGACCTTTACATGTTTACCAGATACAATAGTTTTAATATAGATGTTGGTTATTAGCTGCTCATTTTGGTAAAAACTGACCAATGCTTAAGATTGAGTCACAAACGTCTGGCACATAAGAAGGTGTGGTACTGGGCTTTAGGAAGGCGTCTTGGGGGGCGGGGTTTGAAGTCTGGTGATACATACCTATCATACAAGGCTATTACAAGGATTACATATGATAATGTGGATAAAATGGCTGGTACATAGTAAGTACTTAATAAATGTTAGTTCATCATTCTCTCATGTTATTGATGATGGCCATACGTTAAAGTTCTTCCAGAATTTTTATGCTGGATCATAATAAATATATATTTTTAGGCATGTTGGGATCTATCCTGATTTTAGCAGTGTTGTTTTATATTGATACTTAAGAAAGCACTAATAACATGTGTTGAAAATGTATAGTCTCTCATTAAATTATAGAATGATGATAATTTAAAAAATAATGCAAATGGTTTTGAATTTCTTGGTGGAATGAGACAAGGTTTAACAGTGTTCGAGAGTAGAATAATTGTATCAGAATTCAACTTGCTCCAGGTTTATCTGTGAAATATAATTTATCACATAAAGATACTGCATTGATAAAATATTCTTACGTAGAGTCCAGTAAGAACCAAGAGGAGGTTGGAGTCTGGGGATTGGAAATGGAAGTGTGTGCAGGCTGATACAGCCTGTAGGAGTCATAGAACTCTTGGAAGACAGGCTTACTCATGAAAAGGACCTTGGAAACATTTGGCTATCGGCTGAGAAATGCCTTTGAGAGAGTTAAAGCATTAATAGATACACCCCAGAAGGTGAAAGAAGAACTTTGTAAAAAGAAAGCAGCCAGAGCTGGGCTCTCAGTCACTGTTCTTCCTGCCATCCAATCTAAGCCCCCGCATGGCTGTGAGGTCCCCCTACAGACGGTGCAGCAAATAACCTAACAGTGAGAGCTCCAGAGCAACAATGCTCACACAATGCAGAGCATTAATAAGTAAGCACACACCTCCCCGGATGAGGGAGCGGCTGGGTAGTTGCAGTGTAAGTTGAGGGAGCTGGTGTTCATAGTTGAGACCCAGATGTCATATTTTAAGATGTTCTGCTTAAGTTTTAAAGTTAGTAACATTCATATAATATAGGAAACTAAAATTTCAGTGGGAAATACAACATATCAGTGATGAAATTATATTAAGACTTTGTGTGCAAGTTACTGTGCAAAATTTAATTGTAACTGCGTGGTCCTTGCTCTCCAAGAGCTTGCTGTTAAGAGCAGTAGAGTCCGGAGATTTAGTTAAATTGCCTATCCATGATATTGTTTTCACCCATTTTTTATTCAGTAAATATATATTGGAGCCCTGTTAGGTGCCAGGCATTTTCATGCCACTGGAGGGATACAGTATTGAACAAAACAAAAAATTTTCCCCTTAAGAAGCTTAAATTCTACAGGCGGAAGAGAAAAAAAGAAAAATGATTTTTATTCTGATGAGAAGGGAAACGGTGGGTTTTGGGGAGTGGCATGATCTGGTTTTTTTTTTTTTTTTAATCTATATGACTCTGGCCTTTTGTTTTGAGAATAGTATGCAGTGAGGCAAGGAAAGAATCCACTGGGGGACTCTTGCAATAATCTAGATAGGGATGGTGGAGGCTCAGATGGCAGTAGTGGTGGTGGAAGTAGGGAGAAGTAGGCAGAATTTAGATATATTTTTAAGGTAGAGCCAATGGGATTCGCTGATGGCTTGGTTACAGGGTGTTAGGGAAAGAGAAAAGTCAGGGATGACTTGGAGGGTTGAGTTGTCATTTACTAACGTGGGGGATCCTGTGGGAGCATCAGCCTTAGGGGGGAACATCAGGAATTTGTCATGAGGTGACGTTAAGTGTGAGATGTCTATTAGACATCTGGGAGTGATGTCAAGCAGGCAGCTGAAAATATGAGGCTTGAGTTCAGGGAAGGGGTTTGGGCTCTTGTAGGTGGTATTTAAAGTGATGAGACCCATTGGGACGACCAAGGGGAGGGAGTATAGATAGAAAAGAAGACGGAGAACTGAGAGCCTTGGGTCACTCTAACATCAAGAGGCTGAGATAATGAGAAGTCTAGGAAGGAGTGGCCAGTGAAGGAGGAGAGGCAGCAGTGTGGTGTCCTGTCCTGGAAACCAAACAAGAAAGTGTTTAAAAAAAGAGAGGATCCTCTCCCTGGGGATAGCAAATGGTACCTGCCTCAGAGGTGGCTGTGATGAACTGTTTAAATGGATGAGAGAATTCATTAAAGTGCCTGCCTCAGTACCTGGCTACTGGGTGGTTCAAGGTGGAAGTCATTGGTGACTTAACAAGAGCAGTTTCAGGGAAGCGGTGGGGATAAAAGCCTGGTTGGAATGGGTTCAAGTAAGAATGGGAGGAAAGAATTGGAGGCAGCAGATATAGTCAGCTCTTCTGAGTACGCCTATGAAATTGCATTAGAGAAATGGGGAATTGATTCATGGGAATGTGGGGTCAGGAGAAAGGTGTGTGTGTGTGTGTATGTGTGTGTCTGTCTCTTTCTTTTAGGTTGGGAGAAAGTACAGACTGTTAAGTGCTGATGAGAATAATCCTGTATAGGGGGAAAGCTTGATGATGTAGTTGGATTTAAGATAATGAGTTGTTTTGACCATAGGTAACAGGTTGGTGGAAATAACTAGATTGTCCTTTGTCTCTTTACCTTCTCTTCTCAGTCTTTCATTCATTCATTTATCAAATATTTACTGAAGGTTCACAAGGTGCCAAAGATCAAGCCAGGGGCTGGGTAAAAAACAGTTGATTAAGGGGTGAATCAAACAATCTATACACTCTCTGGTGGAGTTTTTACTGTCTGGTGGAGATAGGCTTCCTAAAAACACACAAATAAATAAATACAGATTTCAATGAATGCTTCGTAGGAAAAGTATGGAGTACTCTTGAGAGAGAGAGAATGCCTTGGTGTACTTTAGATTGGGTGGCATTCGAAGGCCTCTCAGATAGGAAAGATGATCCTAGGAGAAAAGATGGACTGAAAAGAAAAGCATTCCAAGCAGAGGGAACAGAGCATGCAAAGCCCTGGAGCAGGGGAGAACTTGGTGCTTCGGAGGATTTGAGAGGTCATCAGTATGGCCTGAGAGGTAGGAAGGGACCAGGTTGTGCAGGACTTTGGAGGCCTTCTAAGATTTGGGATTATATCCTAATAGCAACGGGAAACTGTTGAAAAGTTTTTAGGTGGGAAGTGACATGATAAGTTTGCATTGGTGGAAAAAACTACCTGTGCTGCACTGTCATGGTGAATGGATTGGAGGCAGCAAGAGTGGGAAAAAAGAACTCCAATTTAGGCAAAAAGAGAGTATCTGTAAAACAGTGAGACTGAGATATTTACAGTTTTCTTATTAAAAAAATAGAATTGAGAATATCCTCTACTTAGCAGAATTTGCTTTGAGCTTACCAGGTTTCTCAGCACATGCAAAGAGAGCATTTTCTTGTTAAAAATAATATCAACACAGAAGAGGCAGATGAAGATGTCAGTGATTTGAGATTGCTTAACACAAAATGAAACTTTAAAAAAGGTTGCAGTAACTTGGTGAAAAATTTCAAATAATAAACTTTTTTTTCCGGAAAAAATACCAGTGACACAATATTAGAGACAGACTCTTTAAGAAAATGGATTAAAGTACTGAATATACATCAAGAATACTTAATCTACTTATGATATTTTAAGTGTTCATATAACATAAAGAGACCTTAAATTTTTTGCTTTAATGTAGCAGATGTACATTATTTTTACTTTTTTTTTTAGAAAAAAAACCTGTATAATAAAAACAGTTTATTGATTAATAAATATTTCAAAAGTTCCCCTTGGGCTTCCCTGGTGGCGCAGTGGTTGAGAGTCCTCCTGCTGATGCAGGGGACATGGCTCCAGGAGGATCCCACATGCCTTGGAGCGGCTGGGCCCGTGAGCCATGGCCGCTGAGCCTGCACGTCCGGAGCCTGTGCTCCGGAACGGGAGAGGCCACAACAGTGAGAGGCCTGCGTACCGCAAAAAAAAAAAAAAAAAAGTTCCCCTTTTCACTTTCAAAAGTATCTTAGCGTTTTGATAAATTATGTGATTAGAGATAGAGGATCTCTCCAGTTGAAGGGTCAGACTGGTAAAAAAGCCATCAAGTTATAGTACAGGATGCATATTTTATTGCGCTAATTTAGACTTCCTCCCAAAGAGATTTCTTAAAACAGAAGGGCAGTTGTAATACCAAGTATCGCTATATCAGGTCACCCACAACTCCAGGGTCACGAATTAACTTGTTGTGAGCTCTCACTTAAAAAAAAAAAAAAAAAAAGAAAAGAAAAGAAGAAACAGAAGTTACTCCCTATCTAGACAAGCCACTCCTGAGAGTTCTATCTTGGTTGTAACTCGAGTTTTCTTTCTCACACTGACATTTTATTTATGCTTTTCAGGGTGAAAAGAGTTGGGATATTTTATCATCTGGAGTTTCTCTGCCTCGCTGATGATCTAAGCTCAAACCTGCCAGTTTATGGGAGATGATAGAAAGTACCCTCTAACATCTGAGTAAGTAGATGCTGCGGTGTGTTTTGATTTACTGCTTAAAAAAAAAAAAGGATAATTTTATGACTTTAAAGTTTTAAATTATCAGGTACTTTAATTGGGTTCTTTAAATTTTGTTGTTGAATAGTGATGTCAATTATTATAATTCCAATAAGTGAATATTTTTAAATAATGGGATTCTGGAAGAAATTAATCCCCTGATGATAAAAAAAAAAAAAAGTTAATGAAAACATTTTCCATTAGCTTTTAAGGAACATATTGAGGACCTAAATGTATATATTAAAAATTTAGGAGCACTCTCCTTAGTGCTTTATTTCACTTTTATATTATGAATGCAAAAATATTGGTAAGACAAGTATTATGAATTTTTTAAATGCAACTCTATATAAAAATTGTATTTTAATACGGAGTGTATTTTGGCTAACTTGAAATAAATACTGGTTTGTTTCTTGGAAGTAGAATTATAAAAGTTCTTTCTATTTGAAAATAAAGATTTTTTTTCCTTCTAATATAGATAAGATTACAAAATTTCTCTGGATTTTGACTTTGTTTCTTAATTAAAGAGACTGAGAAAGAAAGGCATTCATTCTTTCTAATTAAAACTTCTGAGTGAAGTTTAAAGAGTTGAGCCAGTCATTTTGATATAAACTGTTTTTCAGAATGAAAGCTGCTAGTTCTCTTATATCCATTGAATCTCTTTTGACAAAACTAGGAAACTATGAGGCTGTACCAGGGCCTTTTTTGGAATGCTGAGGTGAATACAATTAATAAATACACAAGATTGCTTCCCACTACAATGGGGTTATTTAATTTTGGTCTGTATCTGAGCTGTTCAGTATAGTAGCCAATAGTAGCTATTGACATTTGAAATGTGGCTGGTCCCAGTTGAGATGTGCTGTGCATAAAATACCACATTTCAAGACTTAGTATGAAAAAAAGACTAAATATTTTATTAATAATTTTTGTATGAATCATGTTGAAATGATAATATTTTGGATATATTGAGTGAAACAAAATATTATTAAAATTAATTTCACTTGTTTTCTTTTACTTTTTTTTTTAATGTGGCTGCTAGATAATTGTAAATTACTTGTGGCTTACATTATATTTCCAGTGAACAGAACTGGCCTGTTGTATATGATCAACATGCTTAGTCATCCATTACTCCACATTCTGTAAGCCTTGACCCTTCTGGGCTGTGTATGGATCAATTAATATAAATCTATATTGTTTTAAGAATATGATTCTTTGATTCATCAAATATTTACTGAGTACCTGCTATATGCCAGACAGTCCTCTAGGTACTGGTGTTACAGTAGTGAACAAAATAAACAAAACTTCCTGCCTTCATGGAGTTAACATTCCATTAGTGAAACTAGACTAAAAACATAAATAAGTAAAATATATAATCTATTTGAAGGCTTTGGAGAAAATGCAAGGAGAGGGGTTCAATTCTAAATAGATTGTTCAGGGAAGGCCTCACTGAATAGGTGTTATTTGAGCAAAGACTTGAAGAAGGTGAGAGAAAGAGCCCTATAGATATTTGGGGGAAGAGTGTTCTAGGCAGAGGGAATAGCAGGATTGTGCCTGGCTTGTTTGAATTGTAGGAGGCGAGGTGATTGATTGGAGGGAAGTGAGTGATGGGGAGAGAAGATGAAAGGTAACGGATGGTAACATCATGTGAGCACTGGTTATTGTCTATGCAGACACAGAGGTAACCTCTAGGGAACCAGGCCAGAAAACAGAAATAGGAATTTTAAAAACAAAGCAAAGGTATCAGAGGCTACGCTTCATGGGGGGTAGACAGATTCTACAGTTTAAGTTCAAGCTACTTACTAAAAGAACCATCAACCCTTAGAAAACTGAGATCTGTCAACTGATGACTGGATGAATAAAATGCAGTATATCCATGTAATGGAATACTACTGGGCAGTAAAAATGAATGAAGTACTGATGCATACTGCAACGTGCATGAGCCTTGAAGACATACTAAGTGAAAGAAGACAGTCACAAAAGGTCACATATTGTATGATTCCATTTATATGAAATGCCAAGAATATACAAGTCCATTCATATAGCATCCAAAAAACCAAAATACTTCGGAATAAATTTAACAAGAGAACTGTAAGTCCTACATACTGAAAACTACAAAATTTTGTTGAGAGAAATTAAAGTATCCCTAAATAAGTGGGAATAAATGGAAGATTCTGTATTGGTGATGTGGCAGTTTTCTCCAAATTGATCTGGAGGTTCAACAAAGTCATTGCCAAAGTCTCAGACAGGATTTTTGTAGAAATATATTTATAGAAATTGGCAAACAGATTCTAAAATTTATATGGAAATGCAGAAGATCTAGAATAGTCAAAGTAACTTCAAAAAAGCAGGAAGTTGGGAAAAAAAGAAGAAAGTTGGAGGACTTACATTACCTGTTTTCAAAACTTATCATAAAGCTATAATAATAAGAACAGTGTAGTATTTGCATACGGATACACATGTAGATCAGTGGAACAAAATATCTAGAAATAGATACATATGTGGTCAGTTGCTTTTCAGCAAAGGTACTAAGGTAATCCTATAGGGACAGCATAGTCCTTTCAATAAACAGCGCTGCAGCAATTGGATTTCCATGTGAAATAAAATGTACCTTGACATTTACCTTCCAATATACACAAAAATAACTTAAAATGGATCATAGACCAACATGTAAAGAAGCAAACATAGCAGAAAGTCTTGTGTCCTGGGTTAGACAAAGATTTAGTCAATAGGATATAAAAAGCATGAAGTATTAAAAAAATGATAAATTGGACTTCATCAGAATTAAAGTTTTACTTTTCAGAAGATACCATTCTTAAGAAAATGAAAAGTCAAGCCACATAACTAGGAGAAAATATTTACAAAACGTATGTCTGATAAAGGATTTGTATGTGGAAAAAAAATAAAGAACTCTTAAAATTCAGTCATAAGACAGCAATCCGATTTAAATATGTACAAAAGATTTGAAGAGTCATTTCACCAAAAAAGATATATGAATGGCAAATAAACACAAGGAAAGAGTTTCAACATCATTAGTCATTAGGGAAATGCAAATTAAAGCCATAATGATATATTGCTGCACACCCACTATAATGGCTAAAATTAAAAAGACTAACAATCCGTGTGTTGACAAGGATGTGGAGAAACCAGAATCCTCACCCACTGCTGACTGGAATATAAAGTGGTACAGGTATGTTGCAAAGCAGTTCGGCAGTTGCTTAAAAAGTTCAACATACACTTAACAAATTATCTAGCAATTCCATTCCTATAAATACATTGTCAGGAGAGATAACAGCATATGTCCATACAAAGACTTGTATACAGTGTTCATAGAAGCTTTATTTGTGATTGCCAAAAACTGGAAATAATGTAAGCATCCATCAGCAGATGAATATATAAATCCATACACTGGAATGCTGTTCAATAATGAAAAGGATTGGACTATTCATATATACAATGGCATGGATGAATCTCAAAATAATTATGCAGTATGAAAAAAAGCCAGATTCCCCCCGCCCCCAAGTGCCATACTGTCTGATTCCATTTAATTGAAATTCTAGAAAATGCAAACTAATCTATAGTGACAGAGAGCAGATCCATGGTTGCCTGAGGATGGCTCAGGAGAGGAGGGAGAGAAGGATTCCAAAGGAAGGGGCACAAGGAAGCCCTGGGGTGATGTATATATTCATTATCTTGATTATGCATAGTAGCTTCATGGGTGTATACATACATCAGAATTCCTCAAATTGTATACTTAAATATGTGCAGTTTATTGTATATCAATTACACCTCAATAAGGTTGTAAAAAAATTATGTCCATTCAAAAACCAAGCATATGTTCATAGCAGCTTATTCACAGTAGACAAAAACTGAAAACAATCCAAATCCATCAGCTGGTGAATGGATAAACAAAATGTGTGATATCCACACAATGGAATATTATTCAGTCCTGAAAAAGAATGAACTCCTAATTCATGCTACATAGTACAACATGGATGAACCTCAAGAACATTATGCCAGTTGAAAGAAACCAGAAACAAAGGACTGTATGTTGTATAATGCTATTTATATGAAATTGTAAGAAAAGGCAAAATCATAGATTAGATCAGTGATTGCCTGGGGCCAGAGGTGGAAGCAGAGTTTGGCTGTAAACAGGTAGGAGGGAGCTGTTGGGATGATGGAAGTATTCTTATTGGCAGTCGTGCGGCTGTTTATGTATAAACTTACTGAAACTCTTCTGATTGTACCATTAAAATGGATGACTTTCATGGCATATAAATTATACCTCAATAAAGCCATTAAAAATAGGTGGCCACTCAAAATTTTAAATGCTCTTTAAGTGGACCGTTCAAGAAATGGGACAGTATTGCTAATTTCATTGACCTCTAGTGCTTTGGAATACTTTGAGACCTGTTGAATTAATTTCTATGTCAGATGTTCTTTGAATTCTAATTGTGAAACAGAAATCATTATTAGTTGTCTTTCCCAGAATTTAGTGACCAGTAACAGCTGCATTTCCCTTGCATGTGAACATTGATTTAGAATGATTGGCTTTATGTTTAACAACGATTAACACCACCACCACCACCACCACCCCCTGGCCAGAAGAAATGGTAGTTTCTTAGATTGATACTCTATTTGTGCACAGTAGTTCAAAAGTATAGGTTATCCTCCACCTCTCAGTTCTTCACAAAGGAAACTGATGACAGCTTAACACCTTTGCATTTTTTAGATGCAGAGAGGCACACCCTTCTAGGTGCCCACCCACCTGTCCCCAACACCATATATGTGGAGACAGCAAGTAATCTGGACATAAGGTCCTTGGGAATGGGAGGTAGAGTGCAACCGAGAGAGCTCCCCTGGAGCACTTTGCAGCTGGGTCTGGCCATGTTCTGCACCAGAGTACGAATCAAGATCTCTGGGGAGACTGAATTTTACTTCCTTAGATAAAATCAGAAAATGACCTAATTTTAATGAAAAAATTAACAACTCTAGAACATCTTGCCTGTGATTCTGCCTAAGTCTATTAAAATAGAAAAAATTTATTCTGGAAACAACCCAGTTCTTTACCCGAAATTCATTCAGCCATTTTCCCAAATAAAGTACCAGTTATTTAACCAAATTTTTCTTTTTCTTTTTCTTTTTCTTCCTCCCCCCTCCAAAGCAAATCCTTTATTCGACAAAGATTTATGGAACACTCATCTTTGTCAAGCACACCAAAGATAAGACATACCTACAAGGATAAAAGAAGCATGGAATTGAGGGTGGGGGCCTGATGATATGTAACCTGCCTCCTTGGAAGGAGGGGCGTTCAGAGAGAGGTTGGGGAAGCTTTGGAGCAGGGAACTTGGAAAGCTGAGATTTGGAGGATGAACAGGACTTGGCTGTTAGCCAGGTTGGCGGGTGTGGGGCGGGGGAGTTGCGAGGACCTTAAAGCTGTGGCATTGGGTTTAAAGAAGAGAGAATAGGGTCAAGAGATGCAGTGAGTCCGAGTGACTTGACTTTGTGACTGGCAGAATTTGAAGAATGTAGGAGAAAAAGACATCAAGGATTAGTTCAACTTTGCCCTTGGCCATCTCAACAAGTGGTGATACCATTCACACCGGGTGAGAATACAAGACACCCAGGAGGTTTATTTGTTTTGATCGTTGCTTTGGGAAACCAATAATTCACTCCAGAGGTTTCATCAGAGGAGTGCAGCTATTTGCATACACCTGACTGAACTTTAAAGATGCCCCTCTGTGACCCATCATCCCCTGGGTGAACACACATGGAGCATTAGGGAGGAAAGTGAAAACTGACGTGGTCTTGGGGGGTGTCTGTGTTTGTTCGTTATCTCGGGCTTTAGTGGATCTCATGTTTACAGGTAAAATCACTGTTGAAAACTTCAGGGCAATTACAGAGAGGAATAATGCTTGGACATGAAAACCTATCATGTTTAAGAATTTAGTAATTCCTTTTTATTACTTTTATCTACTTGACCTCTTGTCTCCACATTTTTATCATGTATAAAGTACATTCTTTATACTTCTTTGGTCCAAAGAAGATTAAAAGGGTAAATTTTAGAAAAGACTGCTCCATCCTTTATATGTATTAGCTCATTTAACTTTTAAAATAACCCTGTAAAGGAGGTACTTTTAATCCTATTAATTCTTGATAAAGATTAATAATAAAAGTATTTGGAAATCAATGGGTTTAAAATTTTTTGATATGCCTAAACACAAAGCATAAATTCTTATTCCTATCCATTGATATTAGCATGTAAATGAGGATGACAAATTATTATTTTGGAAATTCTAATCATTTCTACCTTGTCCTTTTGAAAGAAGTACACTGGTAACAAATAGATCCACGATACACAAAATAATACTCTATACTTTTTGAGAATATTGAAAACTAATTTGGAAAATAACTCCTCTTCTTTCTGAAAATTTTTGCCCACTCTGCACTTTCCTGTCTTTTTAAATCATGAATATATTACATTAAGCCAAAGATACTATGTAAACGGTTGCTTTGAAACTACATAAAACAGAAGTTAAAATTAGGTTTTACTTACTGCTTCCAACTTATCTTTTAATAATATGTGGTCAGATCCTGCTTTAAATGTACTCTTGGTTGAGGTACCTTGAGGAAGTAAGTTGCTTGACCTCAGTTAGGCTGTTTCCTTGTCTATAAAAACACAGGCAATGAAGTACATGCTCCAGTGCTGTGAAACTCAGAAATAACTTCTTGGGCATGAGTGCCAGTGTAAGCAGGCAGTTTTCTTTTGTGCCACAAGAGGGCGTGCCTGTGTTGTTGCTAACCGGAGCTGAGGCCTGAATTCCTTTGCAAGATGTGGCTGAAAAGTTAGGGACAAGTAGATTGCTGGGAAAATGTGAAAGAAAAAGATTATTTTGACAGTGTCAAGGGAAAGAGGTACTCGAAACATAAAGTGATGTGAAGGGAAGGATTGTGAAAAAGATCCCTTCAAGATGTGAAAACTTTCGCGACATAGATCATTACAGATTTCCATTGCCAGTCAACAACCTTTTTTTTTTTTTTGCCTATATCTGAGAAGTTTTATGAATTTTGTTTTCCTCCTTCTTTGCAAATGTGTTTATAAATCGGTTATATCAAACAAATATAGAACCCAAAGTTTAGTTTCTTAGTAGTGGTCTTGAGTGATTAATGTTGGTTAAAGTTAAGTTGGATTGTTCTCAGTGCCTTGGATATGTACAAAATCTGTTTGCCCCAAATTAGGAAAATTTGAATGTTTTCTTCCTGCCTCCCTCCATGCACTTTTTCCCCTTTGTTTGAGTTTCTGAGTTCTTTGATGTTTTGCTGTCATACATAGCTCAGAAAGTTGGGTGGGGGACAAGGAAGAACATTGTTCTGTGAACCAACCCTAGGGACGTGGAACTAATTTTAATATACAGTGAAATCTTTACAATTGACAAGATCAGAGCTGTACAAATACAGTGACACTGGCAGTTGTGGAATTATTCTGATAAATTTAGGGAAATCATTTCATCTCAGCTATGTGACTGTTTCATGTGAATGTGTTCTTTAATTTAAATTATCCAGGCAACGCCTTTATTTTGCTAGTATTTTTTATTATAAATACAAAAATCATGAGCATGTTGTGTTTTACATAACTGTAATTGTACTTTTAACACTTTTTGTATTGGAAAATGTTCTGAATTTAGAAAGAATGATCCATAGGCATCTCCTTTTACTCTGAATCCTACTTTTAGAAGTTTTCTCTGGGGTTTGTTCCTGGTAATAAACGCTATCCAAGTTCAGAGGCAGACTGCCCAGGTTCAGATTATCGCGCTGCTGTGTTTGAAATGTGACAAAAGCAAAGTTAGCCTAATAATTTCTCTCTCGTTTGAATCTGATAGTTTCTTGAGCAGGAGAAAGAGAAGTGGAAACACTGTAGAAAATTATGCACTTTATCTGTGTGGCAGCCAATTTCAAACCATCTTCCTGGTACACTCTAAGGAGTTAAAAACATGTTGAATACTTTGAGATTGCAACATTTTAAAAGAAAGAATATAAAAGAAAAAAAGAACTCTGTAGCTCCGTTTTCTTTGCTTTCACCATGAAATGTGATCTTGTTTCAAAATATGGGAACACCCTGTGATAAACTCTTGTCCACATGAATGTCATCTGTCTTCTTTATTTTGGTAAAAAGAAGGTAGAGAATAGCTGATAGAGGGGCAAGCTGTTCCTTTAAAGTTACTTTTAAAAATTATGGAATATTTCAAGCATATAAAGAAAGCATAAGGAATAGTATATAATTAAAGTGTTATGTAATTAGTAAAACACTATGTGTGTCCTTCCTAAGCCTGTCTCCTTTTCTACCTTACAGAGGTAACTACCCTGAATTTGGTTTTTATCATTCTCTTGAATGTTTTTACGCTTCTGTTACATATGGATGTATTCCTAAACGTAGATAGAATTGTGGTACCTGTATTTTTTTTTTACGCTCTTAACAAATTTCTTAAGTGTTCAGTACATTATTAACTGTAACTACTGTGTTGTCCAGCAGAGCTCTAGAACTTTTTCGTCTTGCACAACTGAAACTATACACACTAAAACAGCAACTCCCATTTCCCCTGACAGCCATCATGCTACTTTGAACTTCTGTGAGTTTGCGTACCTTAGGTGCCGCATACAAATGGAAACCATGCAGTATTTGTCTTTCTATGACTGGCTTATTTCACTTAGCATAATGTCCTCAAGGTCCATCCATGTTGTCCCATATGACAGGATTTCCTTCTTTTTTAGGGTTGATTAATATTTTATTACACATATTCTTTATCCCTTCATCCATCAATGGACATTTAGGTTGTTTCTACCTGTTAGCTGTAGCAAATAAGGGAGTGCAAATATCTCTTTGAGATCCTGATTTCAGTTGTTTTGGATAAATATCCAGATGTGGAATTGCTGGATCATATGGTAGTTCTATTTTTAATATTTTAAGAAATCTCCATACTGTTTTCCATACCAGCTGCACCATTTTACGTTCCCAGCAACAGTGCACGAGGGTTCCAATTTCTTCACATCCTTACCAACATTTGCTTTTTTTGGGGTGTGTGTGTGCGTGTGTGTGTGTGTGTGTGTGTTTAATAATAGCTATTCTGACAGGTGTAAGGTGACATCTCATTGTGCATTTGCATTTCCCTGAAGATTAGTGATGTTGAGCATCTTTTCATATACCTGTTGGCCATGTGTATGTCTTCTTTGGGGAAAAGCCTATTCAAGTCCTTTGCACATTTTTAATCATTTAACTTATTTATTTATCTATTTGTGTATCTATTTATTTATGCTGTTGAGTTGTAACAGCCCTTAAATATCATGGATATTAACCCTTTATCAGATATGTGATCTGTAAATATTTTCCCTCATACTGTAGGTACTCCTTTTCACTCTGTTAGATTGTTTGCTATGCAAAAGCTTTTTAGTTTAATGTACAGATGTTTGTCTATTTTTGGTTTTGTTGCAAGACCAGTGTCATGAAGCTTTTCCCCTATGTTTTCTCCTAGGAGTTTTACAGTTTTGGGTCTTGATGTTTAAGTCTAATCCATTTTGAGTTGACTTTTGTATATAGCATAAGATAAGCGTCCAATTTCATTCTTTTGCATGTGGATATCCAGTTTTCCCAACATCATTTATTGAAGAGATTGTCTTTTCCCTTTAGTGTATTCTTGGCATCCTTATTGAAGATCTACTGACCTATATGCGTGGATTTATATCTGGAGTCTTTCTTCTATTCCGTTGGTCAACGTGTCTGTCTTTATGCCAGTACCAGTTTGAGAAGAATTAGCTTTAATACTTCTTTAACTACTTGATAGAATTCACCAGTGACCATTGGTCCTGTGCTTTTCTTTGTTGGGAAGTTTTTTTTTTTTTTTTTTTTTTTTTTTCCCGGTACGCGGGCCTCTCACTGTCGTGGCCTCTCCCGTTGCAGAGCACAGGCTCCGGACGTGCAGGCTCAGCGGCCATGGCTCACGGGCCCAGCCGCTCTGCGGCACGTGGGATCTTCCCGGACCGGGGCACGAACCCGTGTCCCCTGCATCGGCAGGTGGACTCTCAACCACTGCGCCACCAGGGAAGCCCTGTTGGGAAGTTTTTGACTACTGATTCAGTCTCCTTAACACTCTTCAGATTTGGTCTTCTTCATGATTTGGTCTTGGTGGGTTGTAGGTTTCTTGGAATTTTTCTGTTTCTTCTGTGTTATCCAGTTTGTTGATATATAATTATTCATTGCAGTCTCTTACAATCCTTTTTGTTTCTGCAGTATCAGTTGTGAACGTTTCCTCTTTCATTTCTGATTTTATTTATTTGAGTTTTCTTTTTTTCTTAGTCTAGCTAAATGTTTTGTCAGTTTTGCTGATTTTTTTCAAAAAGCCAACTCTTTTGTTAATTTTTCCCTATTGTTTTTCTACTCTCTATTTTGTTTATTTCTGCTCTAATCTTTATTATTTCCTTCCTTCTGCCAACTTTGGGCTTAGTTTGTTCTTGTTTTTCTAGTTCCCTGAGGTATATGGGATCTTTCTTCTTTTCTAATGTAGGTGTTTACCACTATAAACTTCCCTCTTAGTATTGATTTTATTATATTCCATAAATTTCAGTACGTTGTGTTTTCCTTTTCGTTTGTCTCAAGATAGTTCTAATTTCCCCTTTGATCTCTTCTGTGACCCGTTGGCTGTTCAAGACTGTGTTGTTAATTTCCACATGCTTGTGGATTTTCCAGTTTTTCTTCTGCTATTGATTTCTAGTTTTGTTCCATTGTGGTCAGAACCAATACTTGGTATGATTTCAGTCTTCTTAAATTTGTGTGGTACATGTTTTCAAACAAGATATAAATTGTACCTGTTGAAAGGAGAGCTCCAAGGAAAGCAGACTCTGAGAAGGAGATTAACACGCAAGAGGTTTATTAGGGATATTTTAGGATTAACACCTGTGAGAGAGAAGGACGTGGGATTGGGCAGAGGGAGAGAAATTAGGCTGCAGTGCAGTCACAAGAAAGGCCTTAGCCAATGCCAGAGGGAGCCCTGGAGGTGGGACAGCCCCTCAGAATTGTCCTAAGTTGGGGCAAGGAGCCAAGCATTCACAGCCTCTCTGTGACCAGTTACCAGGCATCGGCTGCCCCCGGAGAGGGGACCTGACTTTGACAAGGTGACTCTTTTCAGCTGAGGGCTGTCAGCCTGCAGCACTCCAGTAGCTGGGGGAATAAGCCCTTCATCCGTAAAGGGAGACCTGAGCAGCACATCTCAGCATCCATCACTTAGTACATATCATGTGCATCATCACAGCTTGCCTTTTTGGTCCAATATTGTGTTTCTGAGATTTACTCATGCTAATATCTATAGCTGTAGTCACTCATTTTATTTGTTTTTACAGTATTCTGTTTCATAAATACGTCACCTTTTTAAAATACATTTTCCTGTCGAGAGACATTTTAAGTTTTGCAATTTTTTCACTATTGAAAAGTGTGGCTGTAAGCATTTTTTTGTATCTCCTTAGTGCATGTACTTAGTTCATCTGGGGTATATAACCAGAAAATTCCTGGGTCTTAGAATGTACACCACTTCAAACTGAGTAACTGTAATGAAACTGCTCCCTACAGTGCTTGTACCTTGCTCCGTATCCTCACAAACACTTGGCATTGTCAGATTTTAATTTTGCCATTTGATGGGTATAAAATGGTATCTCACTGTGGTTTTAATAAAAATTTTGTTGATTACTGGTGAGATTGAGAATGTAGCTACTTGAGTGTCTTCAGTGAAGTGTGTATGCCAGTCATGTGCCCCCTTTTCCTATTGGTTTCCTTTTCTTATTAATTTAAACAATCTTTATTACCCCCTTCTTTACTGTCTGTGTGTGTACAGTTATCTTCTCCTGGTTTTGGGCTTGATTATTCACTTTTTAAATAATGCTTTTTGTTGAATAGGAGTTTCCTTTTTTTTTTTTTTTTTTGCGGTACGTGGGCCTCTCACTGTTGTGGCCTCTCCCGTTGTGGAGCACAGGCTCTGGACGCGCAGGCTCAGCGGCCATGGCTCACGGGCCCAGCCGCTCCATGGCATGTAGGATCTTCCCGGACCGCACGAACCCGTGTCCCGTGCATCGGCAGGCGGACTCTCAACCACTGCACCACCAGGGAAGCCCAGGAGTTTCCTTTCATGCAGTCAAATTTAATCAGTCCTTTTTGCATTGTTTCTTTGTGTCTTATTTGAAAAATTCTTCCTCAGGCTGAGGTCATATAAAAGTATTCTCCTCTGTTTCCTACTAAAAGTTTTAAAGTTTTGCTTTTCACAGGTTCACCTGCAATCCATCTAAAATGGAGTTGTGTGTATATTGTGAGTTGTAGTTACCTCATTTTATTTTCCCGTGGACAGCCAGTTTTCCTAGCAGCATTTATCAGTGGTGCATCTTTTCTCTACTGACGTGCAGTGCCATCTTGCCACATCAAGTTTCCATCTATGTAGGTCTTTTTTGTTTTATTGGGGTTTTTTTCTTGCTTCAGTTCTACACTTTCTTTATGATATCTTTATTTCTTTATTGTATCTTATTGTCTGGTAGGGTAAATCCTCCCTTCTCCTCGTTCTTCTTTAAAATTGTCCCAACTTTTTGCCTTTTGTCTGACATGCATTTTGGACTTAGATTACAAGAAGAATCTTCCTTGGATTGAGTTCATGCGTTGACTTTATAGATTAATTTGAGGAGTCTTGACATCTTTGCAGAGTAGATGTTTCCTGTCAATGTCATCTTTAATATCTATATCTAGGTATTTGTACTGCACACATAATTTTTATACCTTACCTTTTTACTAAATACTGACATTTTGCATGTTAATAAATACATTTCTTAATCAACAGTTTAAGGTCTACGTAACCATCCATTTATTTAATCATGCCCCTATTGACAGATTAACACAGTTCACAATGATTTTTCTTGAACTTATATCTTTCCCATCACTAAATTATGTATAAATATTCACTTGTGTTTTATTCTTGTAATGCTAGGCTGTTATATAATTAAACATTTATCTGGAATAGATTCAGAGGTAAGATGTGAGAAAAACATCTAACTTACCCCATGGGGTTGGCTGTATTCACATACTTTGTCCTTTTGGTCTGACTTTGCCTTTTTTGTTTCACTGTCAAGGAACCATCAGCAGTGCGCATACCGCGATAGATGTTTGAGTAAATGAACCAATTTTTAATATTTGTTGTATTTTCGGGCATGTTACTCTTCCATGGGTCCGTCTGTTGATTCCAGATACATTCCACACTGTCTTAAGTACGGGAGCTGTTAGAACACCCTGCTTCAGCAGCAGCAGCATATTACTAATCTTTAGATTTGTCTGGGATATTTCTACATCATTTCTCTTTCAGATAAACTTTAAATAGTTGGTCACTTTCCCTCTAGAACTGTTATGATTTTGACTGACAGTGTGTTAGTTTTCTGAAAAAAATTTAGTCATTTGTATTTTAATTTCCTGGCCTAACGAGTACTGCATATTCATCCAGCTTATGAATTCTGGAACTTTTTGGTTAGAGAAGATAAATCCCCAGATTTCTTTTTCGATTAAAATTCAAGGCAATGAAGGAAATCCATCGCAGCAAACGGAGTCATGCCACATGTTTATTCTGTAGACAAGTGTCTTTCTACATTGAGCAGCACTTCAGGGGCTTCACCTCCCCCCTGCAGAACATGGCTCACACGGTACCATGTGCCCTGGCTGGACAGATTTTTGAAACTAGAGTTGTGTACTCCTTGGCCAGAGAAGTCTTTTAATGGTCTTCCTCCTACAAATCTTCAAGGGAATTCTGTGCCTCCCCTTGTCTGATTTACCTTTTTTGTGGTAAGGAAATAGGACACAGAGCCTGTAGGGTATGGGAGGGAAGGCTGCATAACTCTTTTTCACACCTGCTTGGATTCTGGCAGTGCTACTTGCTAAGTGAAGGCTAGAGGCTGGGTTGTCGTGTGTTTTCACAGAGCACTGGTGGCTCCAGGCCAACGCATTTAGGCTTTGTCTTTTTTTTCTTGCATAAAATTGCCTATTTTTCACTTCACATGGGGGTGTTAGGCACTCAGAGATGTCTGTTCCTGTTTCACATGCACACCATCTGTGGTCCCTGGCATCTTAGGTTCCCAAATTGGCCGAAGTCGGTCAGCATACAGAGGGGCCGGGGTCCTCGCCTGTGTTTGTCCCTGTTGGTGCAGGCCAGTGTTGCAGCACCCACCTGAAGCACCAGGCATTGGTGCCGTGGACGGAGTTTTTAAAAGTTTGAATAAACTATTTATTTAGAATACTTTCAGAAAAGTTGCAAAGATAGTACAGAGAGTTCCCATACGTCCCCCACCCAGTTACCCCAGTTGATAACTCTTACCTTATCATATTTGTCACAATTAAGGAACAAACATTGGTACA
This sequence comes from Globicephala melas, assembly GCF_963455315.2. NCBI lineage: Eukaryota > Metazoa > Chordata > Mammalia > Artiodactyla > Delphinidae > Globicephala > Globicephala melas. Next base: position 21,357,624 of record NC_083322.1, read on the forward strand.
TTAGTATTAACTAATTAAAATCCACATTTTATTCAGACTTCACTAGTTTTTCCGTAATACCCTTTTTCTGTTCCAGGATCCACCCGGGATATCACATTACATCTTGTCATCATGTCTTCTTAAGTTCCTCTGGTCTGTGACACCTTCTTAGATTTTCCTTGTTTTTGATGATGTCAGTTTTGAGGAATACTGGTAAGATGTTCTGTAGAACGTTCCTCAGTTCAGATATCTCTCATGTTTTTCTGATTATCAGCCTGGGGTTGTGGGGTTTTAAGAGGAAGACCACAGAGGTGAAGTGACATTCTTATCACGTTGTGTGCAGGGAACATGCCATCATCACGACTTCTCCCTGATGTTGCTGACCTTGGTCACCTGGCCAGGGTAGTGTTTGCAAGGTTCCTCCACTGTAAACGTATTCTCTCCACCCCACCCCACCCCTTAGCATACTCTACTCTTTGGAAGCAAGTCAGTAAGCAGAGTGTAGTCCTAATTTAAGAGACTTGTTAATTGTCCTCTCTGTCTGGACCCTGTTATATTTAAACCATGCCTATTATTTTTTGTACTTTGTGTTTAAAGCCTTAAGAATAAATAAAAACTGCCTAGGCCTAAAAAGGACTTGAAGTAGTTAGTAACTATGTTTCTCCCAGTCTTTGTATATTTGCTTTATTGGTTTTATTTAAAAATCTTCATATCCTGTGTGCTACATCCTCGTACCACGTGGGCTCCTCCGTTCAGACCTTAGGAGTTCACATTACAGATTGCTTGTTGTGTTGTTTGTGGGGTGAAATTCTCAATTAATTTGATTTTTTTGGTCTGATTAGTTTTTTGAACTCAAATGACTTTACATTTTCACTTCAAGTCCATTTCTAAAGAAGAATGAAAGAAGAAGAATATTTTATTGTTTTGGCATATAATAGGAACGTTCTTGAAATGATATATATAAAGATTGTTTTTGTTCATCAAATCATCATTGTATGTGCTCTTAAGGAACCTACTATTTCAAAAAAACGCTGTAATAAGTTTGTGATGCCGAAAATGACCGACTTTGCAAATCCACATTTGCAGACACTTCATTTCATCCATAGGTGCGCACGTTTCATTAAGGTGGACTGGTTAAAGTGTGTTTTCAGAACATTAGAACTTCATGTTCCTTCTTCTTACGATTGTGAACTTACTTAAGAAATTGTTTTTAGTGTGTCAGAGGATTTTGTCTGTAAGTCCATCTTAGAATCCAGTACTAGAAGAGAAAGTTCAAAAAGTACATTTTAAGGGGGCTTTTGTTCACTTCATGGTCAACTCGGTATGACAACTCAAAAACAGAATAATGTTTTTAATCAACGGCAGGGGAAGTCCCTTCCCTGGCCCCTCAATTCTACTTTCAGTCAGTCAAAAGAGTCTTAGATTCATGTGGGGAATTCCCACGTGTTCTATAATAAGTCTCTTTAGAAGCTTTCATATATGTGTGGAATGGAGGACAGTACAGCATACGTTTTCTATCTGTTGTGTGAGTGCTGTTCAGCATACTGGTACTGTGTTTTAATATTACTCATTCTTTTTTCTAAGTATAGATGTGCAAGAATGAGAAAGGCTGAGCTTTATAAAATGAAATAGAAAAAATTAATTTGTTCTCAGGTCGGTTAAAGGCCCGTTAAATGTAAGATCTTTGGATGTATGCTGGCTCTTTTTTCTGCAGTAAGTAAAGAAAACTCTAGAGAGCTTTGGAGACAGGAGGCCCCGTCAGCTGCCTTTCGCTGCACGAACCGGCCCCTCTCTGGTTAGCTGCAGGCTCTCCTGTCCTTCATGCTCAGAGTCAGGCAGAGTTTTACTGCTCAGATCTGGCAGATGTGTGTCCTGCACTCACCGTCAGGTCAGATTCCTAAGGACTAGAAGTGCTCTTCAAAAAGATATTAAATGTTGAGCCATTTTGGGGAAACTATACCAGGTTGAAGGTCCATGACATACCATAGGTAATTGATATACTCGGAAGAAGGCAGTCAGAGAACGTGTGTGTGGACCAGCTGCGCTGTGCTGCACTTTCCCGAGCTGCGTGGGCGAAGCCATGGCTTCTGGGGGGACAGGGTTATGTTTACACTCCCGTTGACTCCGTTACCTTGTCCCGCCAGGGACATCTGAGAACCCCAGCAGCAAACAGGAAGCGGCCGTGCACTCTACCACTCTGCACGCACATTTGCAAAAACAACTTAGTACCGAATGGAAGTTGTCTTCCATGAGAGGAAATCTCATAATTGGTACACAGGAGGCAGGATGCCTGGGCATCCTCTGCCTCGTCCTCCATGCCATGCCCGGGCCTCGGTGGGGTTTGTTGTTGGGGAAAGAGATACGGAGTATTGGGAGAGGTGGGCATGGAACAGAGGCTGTCTTTCCCTTAAGGCATTTACAAGTCCTCCCAGCCCCATCCAAAAGCCAACCAGGAGTAAAAAACAACAACAACAAAAGATTCTCTTGAGTTTTCCTGGTGCTTCCGCAGGTCTTTATATCTCAAAACCCTACTTAACATATTTTCACGAAAAACTAAATTTTGGTGTTCCTATGCCAGGAAGATTCCATCTGTGAGGGTAACTTGAAACTGTTACCCATCTTCTATTGCCCCCCTTTTTATGTTGCTTCTCCTCTAAGATCCCCTCTGGTTTTCATCTGGTTGCAAAGCTTCAGGGAATTGTGCATTTGAACCACCTCCTGCTGAGCTGTCTGTGCTCTCCAGTGGACTTGGGACAGTCCTTACGGGGTCCTTATGTGCCTGCTCTGAGCCGGTCTGCTGGAGAGTGCTGCATGGGCTGCCTTGTGGAGTCCAGTCCCCCTCAGTCCAGAACCACACTGCATCTCAGGGGCGGTTTTGAAGCTGCACAGTGAATACCTCATGCAGTAAAAAAATTTTTTCAGCTTCATCTCTCTCCTACATTCATTCATTCAACAAACATTTATTACGCGCTCATTTTGAACCAGGCTCTGTGATAAGGTGAGAGATAACAGAAATAAAAAGGCCCAGCACTGTCTTCAGTAAGCTTCCAGTCTAGGGAGATAAATAGAGTGCAGTGTGGTAACAGCTCTGATACAGAAGCGCCTGGGAAGGCCTGCAGTCCAGACACTCATGGCAGATGGTTCCGGAGAAACTGATAGATGACCTAGGTTTGGGAGGCTGGAAGATGGGGGAGAAGAGGGGGGTTACGGTAAAGGAAGGAGAGTGAGAGGGGGATAGGTAGGCTTTGGAGGTGCTCCTGGGGGAGGCAGCTCCTGCTGCCTATTCAAAGGCCTATACGGTCTAGAGACTGAGGAACATGCTGGAAACCGCAGGATTCAGGACCTGGTTGAGGTTAGTGTTTGTGAAAGAAAACTTCTCAGACAGTTGAGTTATGAGCACGTGCCAGCGTTTCATTACAGTTTTGCAACGCAAGGGAAGAGGCCCGTGGTAGGTGTATTCGGAGTCACTCTTGGTAGGAAGAATGATTAAATCATCATTGAAAAGAATGTCTGGTTATAAATCCTTAGACTCTGATAGTTGACAAGTCAACTGGGTGGGTGGTAGTGAGTTCACAGAACAAACAATCTTCTTCAAGTTCATTAGAAAGTTGCCTAGAAAAAAAGCATTTTATCTGGAATGCTGTTGATGTCTTTTCACTAGGATGTTGTGAATTTTAACAGTAGGCAATTTGTTTCTGTACCAGACCAGGTTTGGGGCAGTTTTTCTTTTATAGGTTCAAGGTCACAGTGGAGTGCATGTGAGTTTTCAGGGATCTGCTGGTGAAGAGCTTTGTAACCTAAGCTGAGGAGAGTTTGGGTTTTTATCCTGAGGGCAATAGGGAGTCACTGAGGAATCTTCAACCCCACCCATCAGTGTGGGGAGGGGATTAGTTGCAGTGTGAGGCTGCAGCAGCAGGGGTGGAAGTTAGTAGAATATTTTAACTCTCCAGGGGAAAAATGAGAGCTTTGAGTTCAGTCTGTCTCCTCCTTTGCCCCCCTCCTCCCCAGCCCCTCCACCTGGAGCAGCTCTGAGACAGAAGCATAGCTGCGGGGTGGCGGTGGGAATTAGCAGTTGCTTTTCCTCCAGAAGAGTCGGTTTTAACTTTTTACATTTAAATGAAAATTTTTCTTGCCACAATAAAAGAAAAGATGGTTATGTTAGGATGAAGGTGAAAAGATTTTAGAGGAAGAGCTCAGGGAGGAGAGCCGGGACCCTTCCAGTGGGCGCTGGGCCCCCTCTGCCTCCAGCCCTGGGCCTGGTCCCCCACCCTCTCCTTCCAGGCGTGGTCCGTCTCTGTCCTGAGACACCAGAAGCAGTGTCAGAACCCAGGGTATCACCTGGATGTGGCCTCGGCCTTGAGGCTGTCCTCAGCATCTCTGCCCTAATATGCTGTAATTACGTAAGGTTCTGTCCTCCCTCAGAAATCTGCAGGCTGAACCTACTACTCCAGGCTGCTTCAGTGCATCTGCTGCGGTTAAAATAGAACCTTCAGAAGTGCCCTTGCCCCAGATTGCATACCTGTTGGCATGTGACGATCTGCGCTGTGTTTTCTAGTCACTATTTAACGATGTCATGGTGTCATTCTGTGCACAGGTGTAGCTAGGTTACAAGAATTCTCAGGGAACCTGGACTCGGGCTAGGTCTCAGTGGTTTGTGGGGTCGTACCCCTGTAACCGGATTCTTCTTTGGCAGGTGTCTCTGTGGTCTTACTGTTCCAGTGTTTTCTCTGTTCTCTCATTATAATGTTTAATCACTGTCTTGTTAACATACTGCCATAAAAATAACCCTCCATAACTACCTGCTATAAATTGTACGGGCATATTTGAGAATACGCACTTCTCTTCTAAACTTGATGTGAATAGGGACTTGCCCTTAACTTCTACTACTCTTAGAAACATATATTCAAAATAAATAATCATTCTCCTTTTTTAAAATTGTCATCCAGGTTGCAGAAACATGTGCCTCTAAGAACTCAGGAGGACCTACTTTGTGGGAGCAAAGGTAGTGAGTCATACCTGCAAGCTTGGAAACGAGAGTTCACTTGTGCCTCTTCATCCAGTCGGGACATTTCCTCGGCAACCATTTATGCAGCAATTAAAAGATGAGGAGTTGAGAGGTATGTACTTGGACATTTTAATGCTCAGATGCAATCCCTGTCAGATTGAAAACCTCAGTTTTCATTTTTTCATTTAAAATAAGTAAATAAAAATGCTTAATACTTAATTATAGAAAAACACACTCTTAAGGTATGTGTATGTTTTGTGCTGTCTTTTTTTTTTTAACATCTTTATTGAAGTATAATTGCTTTACAATGGTGTGTTAGTTTGTGCTGTATAACAAAGTGAGTCAGCTATACATAAACATATATCCCCATATCTCCTCCCTCTTGTGTCTCCCTCCCTCCCACCCTCCCTATCCCACCCCTCTAGGTGGTCACAAAGCACCAAGCTGATCTCCCTGTGCTATGCGGCTGCTTCCCACTATATCTATTTGACATTTAATAGTGTAAATATGTCAATTGTGCTGTATCTTCTTGATGCTCTTTCTCTGATGGGAGTGTTTGTATATATTAATTCTGGCTTATTTGGGAAAGCAGAATAGAAGATTACTGCTTGAAGTGATTTCATTTAGCTGTGAAGTTATTTGGAAATGCAGATAATCTTCTCACACGCCTGTATCTGAGTTTTGTTATTATCAGAATATCAGCATGGGGACCAGGGAAATCTATTAATCATTTGTTTCTTCTTTCAGTGTTCACACTTAAATTTATATCTCTCCTTATGTGTTAGTTGTTTCAGTCTCCCTTAGATGGTTGCTGAAGTGTAATGCTCTGTGGCTTGAGGGAAAATGTGGAAGGGAGTGAGGGACTCTTCCACCAAGTAGACACAACCTCGGTTTGCTAAAGGTTTTCCTCCAACTCTTCACTCTCATCCTTCTTAAATAGGTTTCTACTTGGATGTCCATGAGGATATGATAAATATTGCTCTTCCTCTGTGAAACACTAATGCTCCCAGACTTTCTTTAACATGGACTTGCACTAATCAAAACTACAATGAGATATTGTCTCACACCGATCAGAATGGCCGTCATCAAAAAATCTACAAACAATAAATGCTGGAGAGGGTGTGGAGAAAAGGGAACCCTCTTGCACTGTTGGTGGGAATGTAAATTGATACAGCCACTATGGAGAACAGTATGGAGGTTCCTTAAAAAACTAAAAATAGAACTACCATATGACTGAGCAATCCCACTACTGGGCATATACCCTTGAGAAAACCATAATTCAAAAAGAGTCATGTACCAAAAAAATGTTCATTGCAGCTCTATTTACAATAGCCAGGACATGGAAGCAACCTAAGTGTCCATCAACAGATGAATGGATAAAGAAGATGTGGCACATATATACAATGGAATATTACTCAGTCATAAAAAGCAATGAAACTGAGTTATTTGTAGTGAGGTGGATGGACCTAGCATCTGTCATACAGAGTGAAGTAAGTCAGAAAGAGAAAAACAAATACCATTTGTATGCTAACACATATGTATGGAATCTAAAAAAAAAAAAAAAAAGGTTCTGAAGAACCTAGGGGCAGGACAGGAATAAAGATGCAGACGTAGAGAATGGACGAGGACACGGGGAGGGGGAAGGGTAAGCTGGGACAAAGTGAGATAGTCACGTGGACATGAATACATTACCAAATGTAAAACAGGTAGCTAGTGGGAAGCAGCCGCATAGTACAGGGAGATCAGCTCAGTGCTTTGTGACCACCTAGAGGGGTGGGATAGGGAGGGTGGGAGGGAGGGAGATGCAAGAGGGAGGAGATATGGGGGTATATGTATATGTATAGCTGATTCACTTTGTTATAAAGCAGAAACTGACACACCATTGTAAAGCAGTTATACTCTAATAAAGATGTTAAAATAAAAATTAAAAACAAAAACGAAAACAAAACATGGACTTGCACTAAATTCCATCTTAATGAATAAGGTGTCTTCTTTTCATGCGCCAGTGAAAGAGAAAAGTCCTACTAGTTACATGGCAGGCTCGTTTTCAATAGTGTCAGAGATAATCTGAAGAGAACCATAATATTAAATCATTAGTGGTGCTAATTTTAAATAGGGCTATGCTGTGATCCTAGATCAGGTGTTCTGTAGAAATGTTAAACCCAAGATGAAATCTAGCGATTGGCTGTTTTCTAACTGGAGACTGAGAGAAGCCGCCTCCCCACTCCGAGGGCCTGAGGGCTTCATGAACGTTTTCAACTTTTAGCCACAATAATTTGAATTTTCTTTTGGATACCTCAGTCGATTCCCTTCTGTCGCCAGCAACTTTGAGACTTTTACTGCAGAAATGTGACAGATTAAGTAGGTGAACTTTGTTGTTATGGTTTTTTATCTCCTCCCTGGGTACCTAGATCTGTGGAAGAAATTATAACAAATCCCTGGTCTAGAGTCAAGCCTCTGGACTCTTTTTTTTTCCTATAGTGAAAGTGAAAATTTACTAATTCTTAGAGTCAAAATGTATCTAAGCTACTTAATTCTTAAGTCCATTTTGACAATGACCTTTTAGTGGTACTGATGATGCAATTCTACCCTTAATTTTAACTTCTTTCATTTAATTACATATTTGAAATGTCAGGCTGTAGTTCACGAACTTCCTTAAGTTATTTTTACACTGAGGTTATAAATAAGATAATAATTTGGCTTATTATTTTTAATATCTGTGACTTTTTTTGTGAAATAAAAATTGATTTATCAATTGATTCATGCATTCATTCACTGAATGTCTCCTATTTGCCAGTCACTGTATTAGGTGCTGGAGATACAAAGATTAAGACCTAGTCTCTTACTTTAAAGGTGCTAACAAGTACACAAGGAGAGGCGCATAAATAAATATTGTTATAAGAATAGCAAACACTTCTGTAGTACTTACTATATGCCAGGCACTGTTCTAAGTGCTTCCTAGGCATTAACTTTAACTCATGAATTGATAAAAAAGCCCTATGATGTTCTTACTATTATTTTCTCTATTTTACATAAAAACAAATTAGGGCCCGGAGAGGTTAAGCACTTGTCCAAGGTCATAAAGCTTGTTTTGGTTGACAGTCGAATGTAGTTAAGTGCAGAAACAGAGCTGCCTATGGAATGCTCTGGCAGAACAGGGGAGCATCCAGCTGGGGAAATGGGGAATGGAGATGTCGTATCAGTGACATCTTCCCGAAGGAGACAATCGCTGAACAAGTGGGGTGGAAGAGGCAGGTTTCTCTTTGAAATATTTATTAACATAAATGCCACATCATAAATGAGTTCATAGGTCAAATCAGTGACAAATACCAGAAGATGAGGAGATAGTAAAAATATACCAGATCCCTGCATCTTCAATTTAAACGACAAGGAAAAAGATTTCCAATTTTGAGGCAAACACTTATTTTCAATTGGTATAAAGTACGGTAAAAACTTGGCATTTGAAAAAATCTAATAGAAATGTTAATTTACTTATACTCTGTAAGCATGTGGGATAAATGTGTGATCCTTTGGAAGATTCTAAAATGAATGCCCAGTCACTGAAGATTTTATCTTGGGAAACCTGTAGTAATCTAATAGTCTACTACTAGTATTTATTTGTGTAAACGCAGGGGAAAGATTGGTTAACATCTTTCAGATTAAAAATTGGCAGAACTACCTGATTAGGTAAGTTAGTTTCATCATTACAGAGATGAAAAAGTATTCAGAAGGTGGGCTGGTGGCACCCATGCCTGGCCTGGCTGCACTGGGTCTTTGCTTTTCCACCTTCCTGTCCATCCCCTACTTTTTTGAGCATCAGCCGTGTGTTTAACCATCCTTTTGCCCCCCACCCCCCTATAAGTCTTCTCTGCTGACTTCCTCATTACTCCCACTCATCACTGATGACTGCCTCATTGCTCTCCACCCTGCCCCAGCTTCACGGGATGACCCACCTCCTTCCCTGACGGCATGGGTTTTGGGGCTTGTCTTCACCAGTGATCTCCCCAACTCCCCTCAGTTCCCCACTTCCTAGACCTTGTCTACTCATGGCTCAGATCAGTAAGTCAGAAATTCCCTCCTTGACCACATCCTCTTGTCCATCCACCTTGTCCCACAGAGTTACACCCGCTGCCTCTCCTTTGATCTCACCGAGACCTCCCTAATTGGTGGACTCCTTTGCTCTGTACTTAGCCATTAGTTCCTTCCTGTCTTTATTTCCCTCCTTGTCTGTGTAGAATCCGTGGTCCAGGTTTTAAGTCACTCTCTTGCCAAAAGCTTACACCTCCTGACCTTTTTGTCCTTTTGCTTGCATCCAGGCTGCTGAGCAGTGTTGGAGCGAATCCTACGAGGAGGTAGATTGGTACCTGTTTGCATAAGTTGAGGTGTTGCCCAACACTGCACAGCACTTGCATGATTCTGGTTAACTGTCCTACTTGCTCTTCATGGTGCCTGTTACTAAGCTAGTCCAATCCTCAAACTCATGATCCTTCTCCTCCCCACTTACTCTCATCAGCCGAGTTCCTGCAGTGGAACTCTCTGTCCCACCTGCCACGGAGCCTTCTCTGGTCCTGATGACCTCCTGGTTTTTCATCCACCTTTTATACTGTCTTAATTGTCTTTGTAGGTTTCATTTCCATCAAACTGACTTCTGTTATAAGACGAGTACAGACATCTGTTTTCTCTCCTAAGTACAGTAAAACATTTTTGTGCTTCTGTCCTTTGCCTTCTGCTGGAATTTATTGGAGGGTGGCAGGCCCCTGGCTTTCTTGTGCTGTGTGTGTGTGAGCACTCACGTGGGCCGTAGACCTTCATTCTGTGACCTTAGCCAGAGGCAGTGCCAAGCCTTACACAGGAACCACCTCCCTCGGCTGCTGGATGGTTCTGTGCTCTGCAGAGATAGTCCCCTAGGGTTTATTCTGCATACGTGCAGTAGAAAATTTGATTGGCATCTTTCAGATTAGAAATGGGCAGGAATTTCGTAGATAGATCAGTTTTATTATTACAGTGTTCTAAAAACGTTGTCTTCAGCATGGCTCACCTTTGCAGATTATCGAGGTGCACTGAGGTGAGAGATTTGGCCCCCACTTCTGCCAAGTCAGCCTCAGCTCTGTTCTCGTCTACACCTCTGTGTGCCGATTCTCTCATCCGCTGTTGGAGGATTGCTGCCCGCTCCTGCTGCTCCCCCGTGCTCCTGCTCCCCCTTGCTGCTGCTCCTTATAAATGCTGCTGCTCCCCCATGCTGCTGCTCCCCTGTGCTGCTGCTCCTTGTAAATGCTGCTGCTCCCCCGTGCTGCTGCTCCTTGTAAATGCTGCTGCTCCCCCGTGCTGCTGCTCCTTGTAAATGCTGCTGCTCCTTGTAAATGCTGCTGCTCCCCCGTGCTGCTGTTCCCCTGTGCTGCTGCTCCGCACTTCTCTCATTTTCTCCCCCTTCTCTTCTTTTGCCTTATCTCTTTGGTTGGCTTTCACATAAAAACGGGAACGTTTAGTAGACATTATTCACTGATTTATTAATTATTTCATTCCAGAGCTGGGCATTCAGGGATGCAAAGATTATGAGCATGACATAGTACTGCCCTTGTGGTGATCGTAGGGAGAAACATCTGACTGTGACATTCTAGTATATTATAATAAAGACTGTTAAAGTCTGTGCTGAGCATTATATTTATGTAATTTCATACAGTCTTTTAAAAAATCCTGTTGTTTTCATACCACCTTTATTCGGTTTATGGTGCATTTGTTATCACTGTGATTCTCATGCGTAACGTATTCTCACCAAAATATTTTATTTGCCCCTCTGTTACCGTCTAAGGCCAACTTCAGACTTATGCCTTGGCATACTTCACCACAAGCCTGATATCTTCAGTGCCTTATGTCTTAAAGAGAAAAAAGATAGGTTGTCGCAGAGGGTATATCACAACCCCTTTGAGATGACTGAAGATGATAGTTCAGTCCAGTTTTATGCGTCACGGGCAGCTGGAAACTAGCCCTCTGCACCCTGCTGAGGAGCCCGAGCTGCTTCTGTCCTGTGCATGGTTGTGCCCTGACCTTCACTTCTTTGCGGAGGGCTCCTGTGTCCTGACGTCATAGTTCCTACCCTCTCTCCCAACTCAACTCCTTTTGTTTTTATTATTTTACTCTAGAGAAGCAACTCACTGATTATTCTGAGGCACTGTTCTGTAAGAACTAGTTATTAATTTGATCAGTAGACGTTTATTGAGCATTACTACCAGCCAGGTACCACTCTTGAGTGCTGGGGACAGATAAGGGCACAAAGTAACACCTCTGCCCACTTGGAGCTTTTGTTCTGGTGTGGGAGCCTCCCAGGAAACCAATAAACATGCGTTGCGAAGCCAGATGGTGGTGGATCCTGGGAAGAAAGTAAAGCCGGGTAAAGGGGTGGGAGACACGGGCGGGGTGTGTGTGCTGCTGTATTCTCTACATCCCAGGCCTCTCTGAGGAGCTGACAGTTAACCACGGACCTGAGTGTCTTGGTCAGTTTGGGCTGCTGTAACAAATAAAACATATATGGGCGGCTTAACGACAGACATTTGTTTTTCACACTTCTGGAGGCTGGAAGTCTGAGATCAGGAGGCCAACACGGGCAGGTACTTGGTGAGGACTCTTCCTGGTGTCAGACAGCTGCCTTCTTGCTGTATCCTCACAGGGCAGAGGGAAAGATCATTTCTCTTGTGTCTCTTCCTATAAGGGCCCTAATCCCAATCATGGGGGCTCCGCCCTCATGACCTAATCACCTCCCAGGGGCACCACCTCCAAATACCATCACAGTGGGGATTAGGGCTTCAACATACGAATTCTGGGAGACGCAAGCATTCAGTCCACAGCACTGAGTGAAGTGAGGAAGAGCATTCCAGGCACAGGGAATTGCAAATTCGTAGGCCCTGGCATGAGACTGGGCTTGGCTTGTCAGAGGGATAGCCCTGTCAGAGCAGAGCAGGCAGGAAAGGAAACAGCATTTGGAAATGAAGTTGGACAGAGATCGAGGTCCAGTCCACGTAAGGCTAATAGCTGTGGTGGGCAGTTTAGATTTGATTCCCAGGCATGAGGAGTCTTTCTGAAAAGGGGAAAGATGTGTTAGGACTTAGAATTTTAAAAGGTCACTTTGGATACTGTGGGGTTGAGGGTCAAAAGTAGAAACTGGGGTGGTTTCGGGGAGAGCTGGTGTGCCTGAGATGGGCTGGTAGCTCAGTCTGGATTGGGGAAGAGGTTCTTGGACTGGGGACATTGAAGGTAGAGCTGGTACATTTTGCTGATAGATCATTTGTGGGGTATGAATGAAAGAAGAGCCAAGGAGAACCCTGAGATTTTTATACTGAGCAACTAGGTGGAGGAAGGTGCCATTTACTGAGATGGGGAAAGTAAGGGTTGATAGTGAAAGATGTTGGTGTGAAAAAGGATCTCATAGTCAAATACGTTTTGGAAAAATGGTTCTAGAGCATGATCAGGAGAGCTGGAGCAGGTACGACAGAATACAGGGGAGAGACTAAAGAAAACCATTTTTCTTTATTTCCCTATTTTTTCCTCCTAACTCTCCATATTCCCACCAACAGTTACTGAATGTTGGTGTGGTACCTAGAAAAAAACCCAGTTAATTCAGTCCAACCATTTGTCAGTTTATTCAAACAACTGATTTGACATTTTAATTAACCACAACCATAATGATTGTACTGATTGTTCAGATAGAGTCAACCACTGTGTTTGGTTGAATCTAGAGCAATCAAGAGTGCAGTCAAAGTTTCCTGAGGAATTTTCTTGCCACTACAGAACAGGAAAATGGCATTTGCCCTCCATGTTAGATTCTCGTAGAATGCTGAGTGGGAGGCCCTTAGGGAATACGGGTAGGAAACAGCAGAACAAGATGAAAAAATACCAACAGGGAATAACCTGAGAGCAGCAGATAGATCAGTGGCTGAGTTAGAATGCAGAGTGTTGGAGAGGATGCACTTAGACTCTCCAGCGAGGTGCGTTTCCTCATGGGCCTTCCCCGGGTTTAGGGCACATTCTGCAGTGTCAGTGAGCATGGGTAAAGGACAAAGCTTTGTTGGGGGAAGGGAGAGCTCACAAGGCTTGGTTGAAAACGGAAGGGAAGGGAGGTCCACCACTGCCCATCGTCCCACAGAGAGGTGTGCGGGGCCGGTGCGCCCTCAGTGTAGTGTAGGTCTGTGTTTGAGTGATGGATGGTGCCCCCTTCCTATGTTTTTAAAAATAGATTTTGGTTATTTTTTTGTTTGTTTTTCTAGGTGAAGTTCATAACATAAGGTGAGCCATTTCCAAGTGAAAAGTGGCATTTAATACATTAGCGTTGTGCAACCGCCACCTCTGTCTAGTTCCAAAACATCTTCATCACCTCAAAAGAAACCTCTCTGTGTCCGTTGAGCAGTCACTCCTTATTTCCCCCTCTTTCTAGCCCTGGCAAACATCTTCACATCTTCACCTTTTTTATGGGGCACAAGAAAGCACCTTTAATGGTGGGTGAATACACAGGCTGCTTCGGACCAGGGAGCCCAGATTTGGGACACCTGCTATTTACAGGCATTGTTTGGGAACACCAGCTGCCCCCCCCACCCCGACCCCATACCTGGAGAGCTTGGGACCTGTGGGAAGCTGCAGAAGTTCCCCAAAACTCAGAGAGGAAAAGGCACTGGGGCCTGTGCGAAGCTGAGTTTGACTCTGTCCTCTCCCCTGCAAAAAAGTACCTTCCCAGCAAATGATCTGGGAAAAACAAGTGTGTTGAGGTGACCCAGAGGGTTTAAGGCAGTTGTGCTCATTCTGGCACAGCTATGAACAAGCACGGTTAAAGGTAACATGTGAAGTGTCCTTTCCAACTTTGCCTGTCATACATCTGGCACCGCCATTCAGCTGTTGAGGGCATCAAGAAATTACATAAAGAGATGAGAACATTGAATCATTAATGTGTTCTTTCAAATGGGAATTTGTAAGATCTTAAGGTCTTGAGACAGACTGGCCACACTCTTCTCAGTTGAAAATGCCGTTGTCCCAGCTGTTCAAGAACCAGATGTCGGAAACCTAATAGTACAGATTCTAGGGCACCTGCTGAGCTAAATGAATGGAGTAGAGAGATGCAAAAAGTAGAAGGAATTTTTCATTCTTCCCTGTGTCCTTCTGTTATGGACTGTATGTTTGTGTTCCCCAGATTCATATATTGAAGGTCTAATAACCCCCAGTGTTTGGTATTCAGAGGTAGGGCCTTGGGGAGATAACAGGTTTAGAGAGTGGTGTCCGCATGAGGGATTAGTTTGCTTGTAAGAAGAGGACGACCAGAGCTTGCTCCCCCCGACCCTCGCTCCCCCGTAAGGACACATTGAAAAGGGGGCTGTCCCCGAGCCAGGAAGAGAGCGCTCACCAGAGCCCGACCATCTGGCACCCTCACATTGGACCTAACAGCCTCCAGAACTGTAAGAGAAAATTTTCTGTTGTTTAAGCCACCCAGCCTGTGGAATTTGTTACGGAGGCCCGAGCTAATGAGACACCTTCCCTTCGTGTTTATTCATTTGATGAGCTATACGTGCCAGTTGTACAAAACTAGATAATTAAATCCAAACACTACAGTGGTGTATAAAGTTTAAGTAAAACTCTATCTTCTTCCCTCCGATCATAAGACCTTTTGAAGTAGGCTTTGAACAGTTTGGGGTTTATTCTTCTAGACCCACGCCATCTAACAAAGTTGCCGTTTGCCACCTGTGGCAATTTAAATTTCTCTGTTTTAAGACTTTTTTGATGTGGGCCATTTTTAAAGTCTTCATTGAATTTGTTAACATATTGCTTCTGTTTTATGTTTTGGTTTTTTGGCCGCGAGGCATGTGGGATCATGTAGGATCTTAGCTCCCCGACCAGGCATTGAACCCACAGCCCCTGTGTTGGAAGGCGAAGTCTTAACCACGAGACCACCAGGGAAGTCACTGTGGCTATTTAAATTTAAATTAATTAAAATTAAATATAAGTAGACGTCCAGTTCCTCAGTCATACTGGCCATCTTTCACATGCTCAGTAGCTGTGTATGACGAGTTGCTACCATGTTGGACAGGGTAGGTGGAGAGCATTTCCATCATCACAGGATGTGCTGTTGAACAGCACCGTTTTAGATAAGTTATATTCCTACACAAACATGTATATCTATATATAAATATATATATGCATATATATATATATGTGCAGTTGGCATAATATGGTACATATGCTTCTGCAATTTGTTTTTTCCACCTAACAGAGAAACTGTTAATTTAGTGTGATGCACACGTAACATCATGCCAGGAAAATTATAAAACAGAGTACATCATCAAACATAGAGTTTCAGTAAATTAAAACTCTTTCAATTTCAGATCTTAAAGGTAGTTGCAGCATAGCTTTAAGGCCTTTTCCAACTTTAACTAAAGAAATTATTTTTTGAAATAGTCCACTCAGCCTTGGGTACGTAAAGAAAGACGATTCAGGAGATGTAGCTTGAGCTTAATCTACCATGCTTGCCATACATATTCATACACACACGTTTCTTTCTGTCCCTGTTTCATAACAGGGATTGTAATCTTTTTCTGTTTATCCACTATTTGGTAGACCAGGACTGTCCAAAATGGTAGCCACTAGGCACCTGTGGTTATTTAAACTAAATTAAACTAAAAATTCAGTTCCTCAGTTGTACTAGGCACGTTTCAAGTATCCATTTAGCCACATGTGGCTGGTGGATACGGGTGTTAGGCATCGTGGATATAGAGTATTGCTAGTTTGCAGAACGTTCATGTGGACAGTGTTGCACTAGAAGATATTCTTCAGATATCTTTCTCCTTAAATTCAGTGAGTTTTCCACAGGTGATGGATGGGGGACTCTGCCCAGGGGGACATGCAGAATTTCTGGGGGTGGGTGGAGAGCTTGCACTTCCATGCCCTTCCCGTTCAAGATTTTTTAAATTCCTCCCTCTGAAGACGCATGTTCTTCCAGCTATTTGTTGAGAATTAGTGTTCCATGGAAGTTAATTGTGGGAAAGAAAATTGGTACTAAGAGCTTTTCAAGGTTAGACTATTTGTGATAATTGGTGGTGCACACACACTGTTAAATAGCACCTGTATATACAGTAAATGTCACGTTCAGTTTAGAATAGAAAGTAAATTACAGTGAGTGCTGACAAAAAAATATGTTTAAGCTTTTTAAAATGAGAAAAGAATAGAATATTGGAAATGCAAAACAGAATGTGTTTATGTTGACATTTATGTTAGAAAATACATAATTTGGACAAATTCACAGGAAACAGGAAGAATAGTTCCCTTTGGGAAGGGAAATGGTGTAAGGGAAACAGAGATAGAACAGAGTGGCTTTTTCACTGTATATTCTTTTCTTAATGTACCTTGTAACTATGTGCTTGTTAGTTAAAAAAAAAAAAAAATCAATAAAGTAATTAAGGAAAAAATAAAACACATCCTTAAAATGTGCAGGATGGAGAACAGATTGTTTAGGAGGTAATAAGGGTCACTTAAGATAGAAAAAATTAAATAGTTGAATGAGAGCAGAGGGCTGGCCAGAGCTTTCACAGCACACCAGGACCTAGGGTTGGTGCACCATTTCTTACAGGCTGGTTATTTTACAGCAATTAAAGCTATTTTAAACTGTTTCTTAAATACATTTTAGAAGGAAAAATATTCTTAATACTGATTTTTTTTTTTTTCCATGCAAGTTTTCTTGACACCTGCAGAACACAGCTTAGGATTTAAACTCTTGGAAATTATTATCCCAGAAAGATCTGGTCTGGGGCACTCTGCTTCAGCTCCAGTTTTTCAAGAAGATGAATACTGGTGTTAACTGGGTGTAAGTGGAATGGTGAATGGGGTACAGTTTCTTCAGCACATGCTGCCTGCATATGTCACATGTGCACTGAGTAGGGATTTAATAGCCTGCACTGCTCCTTTTCCTTCTCATCCTTTGCTTACAACTACTGTCAGTGACCAGGAGGTGACAGGCCCGGCGGCGGGGGCGGGGGCGGGGCATGGGCAGTGGGGATGGCGCTGCTTTCTTCCACCATCAAGTCCCTGTATTTCAGTCCTTAGCGGACTACGACATCAAAAATGGAGTGCCCACCATACACAACAATGAACTCAAAATGGATTAAAGACCTAAATGTAAGGCCAGACACCATCAAACTCTTAGAGGAAAACATAGGGAGGACACTCTATGACATAAAGCACAGCGAGATCCTTTTTGACCCACCTCCTAGAGAAATGGAAATAAAAACAAAATAAACAATGAAACTTGAAACTTGAAAGCCTTTGCATAGCAAAGGAAACCATACACAATACGAAAAGACAGCCCTCAGAATGGGAGAAAATATTTGCAAATGAAGCAACTGACAAAGGATTAATCTCCAAAATTTACAAGCAGCTCATGCAGCTCAATATCAAAAAAACAAACAACGCAATCCAAAAATGGGCAGAATACATAAATAGACATTTCTCCAAAGAAGATATACAGATTGCCAACAAACACATGAAAGAATGCTCAACATCATTAATCATTAGAGAAATGCAAATCAAAACTACAG
This sequence comes from Globicephala melas, assembly GCF_963455315.2. Lineage (NCBI taxonomy): Eukaryota > Metazoa > Chordata > Mammalia > Artiodactyla > Delphinidae > Globicephala > Globicephala melas. Next base: position 21,375,171 of record NC_083322.1, read on the forward strand.
TGAGGTATCACCTCACACCAGTCAGAATGGCCATCATCAAAAAATCTACAAACAATAAATGCTGGAGAGGGTGTGGAGAAAAGGGAACCCTCTTGCACTGTTGAGGGGAATGTAAATTGATACAGCCACTGTGGAGAACAGTATGGAGGTTCCTTAAAAAACTAAAAATAGAGCTACCATATGACTGAGCAATCCCACTACTGGGCACATACCCTGAAAAAAACATAATTCAAAAAGAGTCATGTACCACAGTGTTCATTGCAGCACTATTTACAATAGCCATGGAAGGACATGGAAGCAACCTAAGTGTCCACTGACAGATGAATGGATAAAGAAGGTGTGGCACATATATACAATGGAATATTACTCAGCCATAAAAAGAAATGAAATTGAGTTATTTGTAGTGAGGTGGATGGGCCTAGCGTCTGTCATACAGAGTGAAGTAAGTCAGAAACAGAAAAACAAATACCGTATGCTAACACATATATATGGAATCAAAAAAAAAATGGTCATGAAGAACCTAGGGGCAGGACTGGAATAAAGACACAGACCTACTAGAGAATGGACTTGAGGACACGGGGAGGGGGAAGGGTAAGCTGTGACAAAGTGAGAGAGTGGCATGGACATATATACACTACCAAACGTAAGGTAGCTAGTGGAAAGCAGCCGCATAGCACAGGGAGATCAGCTCGGTGCTTTGTGATCGCCTGGAGGGGTGGGATAGGGAGGATGGGAGGGAGGGAGACGCAAGAGATATGGGAATATATGTATATGTATAGCTGATTCACTTTGTTATAAAGCAGAAACTAACACACCATTGTAAAGCAATTATACTCCAATAAAGATGTTAAGAACCCTGTCATTCAGCAAAATTGATCTTTTTCTATTAAAGCAAGTTGCTAGGATCTGTGCTTTTTCGGGAAAGAAAACTAAGGGTAAAATAACTAGTTAGGGGAAAATTATGTCCTAAACTGCATATGTTACAAAGGAAATCCTTGTTGTGGAGTTTTAAGGCACAGCTTCCCAAAGGCAAGGGTAATTTTCAAAGTAGTTAACAATCAGTACGGCATGGGAATCCAGACATTCAGAATGGATGCCAGTCTTAACTGGTGTGGCTGTACCCATGTGTACAGGCTGGATGTAACTCCTGCCGAAAGGTGAAGCCATTTGAGATGGGAGATGAGCTGTTCCTGGGTTTTGGGGCAGAGCCTGCTGGCTGTCCCCCAGTATCCATGACCCCCCTCTTTATAGAATCACTGGAGCCTACTTCACAACTGGAGCATTTGGCAGCTTTATGGCCATGAGACTAAATTCTGGTTAATTGGAAGTGTGTTACTATGTGATCCTTTCCAGAACCTTCTTTAAGGGACAATATGTGCCCCTCTTGCCCTCTCTTTATTTATATCTTTCCCAGTCTGCTGTCTGGAATTTAGATGCCACCATCTTGGACCATAAAGTTGGGTCACACGTGATAGAACAGCAAAACATATGGAGTGCCCCACTTGCCTTCCTGGATGTTTTCCTGAGAGAGAAAGAAACCTCTCTTGTTTAAGCCGCTGATACTTTGAGCTTCCTGTCATTCTCAGCCAAACCTAATTCTAAGTAATGTAGCAGGTCCGTAACGTGCTAGGAAGATTCAGTTTTATCTTACTTAAAACTCCTAATTAAAAACAAAAACTCCTAATTATCCTGTGAGCTTGGTATTCTTGTTCTCATTTAATGGGTTAGGAGTCTAAGGTGAAATAAAAATTAAGTAACTTGCCCAAATACACCCACGTAGAGCCAGCATTTGAATCCATGTCCTGACATCAAACCACCAAAAGCTTAATCCTTGTTTTAGTAATTCATACGAAACATAGAGAAGGGCACGTGGTGTATGGTTTTGTAACATTCACGTTTTGGCACAGACCCAGTTTTGTGGATTTTTTAAATAGACGTTCGGTTTTTCAGAGAAATTCATTTGCGGCTTTTTGAATGTGACAAACATGTCAACAGTTTTTCAGTCAATAATACTTATCAGAAAAGCTTTTTTTTTTTTTTTTAATTCAAAGAAACCTGTGTTGTTCCTCTAATTACCAGTATTTGCTTAATTGTAATTTGCTAATTGGGACATTTCTGTGAAAAGAGAATAGTTCGAAAAGAGATTTGTAGATCGTTTTCTTTAGTTATGTCTATGTGGAAGAAAATTGGGGATTTTTTAGAATTCTTCTTACTCTGCAGCAACTCTAGACCATTCCCCCATATTTTTTATGTGAGAATGTAGAAATTAGGATGACGGTGGAATGAAGGTTACAGGTTCTCTGGGTGATGACATGGAGGCAGCCTCTGCAGCCGGCATTTTCTGCAGTGTAGGTACAGAACAGAGACCTGGGATGGCTGCATGCCGAGCTGCTCCGGACTGGGCTGGAGTGGGCAGGTCGGCAGCTGATGCCTGGAGGGCAGGTGGGGCCCAGCGGGTCTGGGGAGGCTGGTGAACTGGGTCCAGTGCAAACAACCGCTTGGCAGCAGAACCTGCTGTAGAGACAGGAATTTTGACCTGCTGCCCAGGCTCCTGTTGGTGCCCTGGGTGCCGCTCCAAGTTCATTCACTCATCGCAGGGCAGACATTTAATTGGTTCAGAACAGCAATCTCTGAGTGTATTCCTGGAAACACTGGATCTGCAGGATTTGCTGTATAGAAGAGGATTCTGTGGCAAATAAGTTTGAGAAAATGCTGTGTTCTGATAGCTCTCCTGGAAACTCAACAGTGCATGTGCGGCATATCAAAGTCTAAGACGTTGAGAAATCTGTTGACCTTTACGGAGTTTCTGAAACTTACTTGAAAATAGAAATTGTATCTTAAAATTTAATGTCCTGTGTAACCTACTTCATGATTCTTTTAATAAGCAGTTAATAGTGGTTTTGGAAGTTGCTGTTTGAGTGGGCTGAGTCCCTGAGAAAATACAAGATTTGAGTCAAACAACATGGGGCTTTTCTTGGTGTCCTGTCTGCTCTTATCTGCCAGGCCATATTCCTTAAAGTTCAGTGCATCTCTGCTTGTGTATATTTCACAGAAGCAAAACTTTAATGCTTGAAAGGCCCTTTGAGGTCGTCTAATTTGGCCTCTTCATTTGCTAGTTGAAGAAAGTAGGATTTAGAAAGATTAAGTCACTTGCCAAAGGCTAAACGGCTAATAAATCAGTGAGGATGCCGGGGCCAAGATCTCTTAATGCACCATTAGTCAGTTCCTGGTGGAAATTACTTGAGGTATGTAGTTCCTTACTTTCAAGACTTTTTTAGTGATATCTTTGGATTAGGATGGGAGAAGACCAAAAGAGTGGATGTTTGCTTTCCTGTCAAGGCTTGGGAGAGGTCAAGTGAGCAAAAGAGGGGGCAAGCCCATGGAGGCAGAGATGGAGCTCAGTAAAAGAAGTCCTGCAGAGGAAAGCAAGAGCCCGGCTCAGGAGTGTTCTGAAAAATTATCCTATTTGTGTGGCTGAGAATGACTTAAAATAAGCTCTCTTTTCAAGTTACTTCCACGTGGCTCCTAAGCAATAAACAGATGAACGACTCAACAGACAGTATTGCCGCTATTGTCCTATTTTATAGGGTGGCAGCCGCCTTGAGCCCATCAGGAAATGCTCATCGGCTGCCAGAGGTAACACTCGTCTGTTTTTCATGGAGTTAAGGATTTGGAAAGAATGACTTCTGGAAATTTTTTTTCTAACAAGGCCTAGGGTATTGACATCATTAGGGTCCAAATTATTTTGCTTTGATTTAGATTTTCTTTCTTTCGTGGTGAAGTTAGTAGACCCTGAAATTGAATCCTTTATTGCTGTGTGAGGTTCTTTTTCTGTTCTATTTATTAAGTATCAGAATGTCACCTGTCATTAATTTTTGTGGAGTTCATCTTGAGTATTTTTCTTACGTTTTATGAAATGCTATCTCTAGTCCTACAGTGAAACAACACTATCTTATCTGTTATAACCAAAGCTTTCTGCTTACATGTCCCCTTTGGAAGGTGCTACATTCAGAATAAAAGCTGCACATCTGACCTCAAACTGTAAGGATATTAAATTTTCTTCCTGACAGCCCGGGCAAAGAAAAAGAATCCTAAGACTGTAGCATTGCTGTGTTTCTGTTAAACAAGTCAGGAAAATTCCCTATAATGCCAAACTCTGGGACACAATTTCTAAAGTCTCTCGTCCCTGTTGCAGCCTCTCCTCTCCTGTAAAGAACTGAAAGAGATTTGCCTCAGTAAAAAGAGGCAGTAGCTATCAATATTTATTGAAACTCTGAGAATAAGTTTAAATTGAACCAGACATGCAGAAGATAACAGAATAAGTCTTATTTCTAAAAGTATTAGTTTTCTTCCCGTGGCTATAGATCTGATGGATTTTAACAAGTAATAATGAACATTTATGATTATATATGTATATATGAATTTATCTTAGAGCAGTTTTGGGAACCAAGATTTCCCATATACCCCATACATCCCCTCTCCCCAGGCACAGGTCCCCCCCATTATCATCCCCCACCAGAGCAGTACGTTTGTTACGGTTGATGACCTACAAGGGCAGATCTTAATCACCTGAAGTGTTGACGGTGTACGTTCTTTGGGTTTGGACCAATGCATAATGACGGGTATCCCTCATTACAGTATCACATAGAGTACTTTAACCACCCTGAAAATTCTCTGTGCTCCACCTGTTCATCCCCCTGCCCCTGCAACTCTCGCAACCACTGATCTTTTAACTGTGTCCATAGTTTTATGTCATATGGTTGGGATCATACGGTGTGTAGCCAGTAACTGTATTTCGAGTCAGACAATTTTTCTCTTATTTATGCTTCAAGGATAATACATGAGGGCCAAGCATTTTAGAGGCTTTTTTGAAGCAGAAAACTTGTCTGATTTTTTTTTTTTTTTTGTCAAGTGATTCTTGTGAGGATTTTACAATTTGGAGGAAAAAGTTATTCTTTTACACACGAGTATTGATTTTACGTCTGTTGAACGGGAGCCCGGGCCTGATGGACACACAGAGCTGCTTTTGCCTCTCCTTTTTCACAGGCTGGCCCCTCTACCTGGTGTGCTCTCTCTCTCTCACTCCTGGAATGCCTAGTCAACTCTCCTAGACATCTATTGAAAACCTTGTTCCAACAATACCTGCTTGGGAAACCTTATTTGACCCTATTCCGTCCGGACGGACTTCCGCTAGTGTCTTTGTTCACAGTTTAATTAACCACACTTTTTGACTCTAATGTAATTATTGACTTACATGTCTGTCTCCCTTTTCTAGACACTGAGTTTTCTGGAGACAGGGCCTGGGTCGTCTTCATGTCTGGAACCTAGTAGGTCTTCAATAATTATTTCTGGAACTGAACTTCACGTAATAAAATTGTGTTTTAGAATTTCTTTTCATTATATCAAAGTGATTTTATCTTTTTGAATTAGGATGAACTCACTATCCAAATTGAAAAAATTCATGATAGTATTCTACTGAATTACTTTTATGAGTCCAGTGGACTCTTTGGTCATCACAAAACCACTGATATTTTATCTTAATATTAGATAAATATCTCTAGATTGTGTGTTGCTAATTCTGTGATAAACCCGAGACTCTGAAGTTTATTTATCTGTTGCAAGGAGATTTAAGAAGAAACTAAGAGAAGACCCTTCTGTGCTTTGTAAATATGTCTCTTCAGGTCCTCGTGGTATGAGGTATTTTCTTAGATTGAGTTCCCCTGAGAGAGACATGGATGCCTGTGCCTGTAGTTTATTTGCAAGGTGAGGAAAATACCAGAAGCACCAATAGTGTGTTACCAAGCCAGTTCCCACAGTGGGCAGCTGGAGCCCAGCTTTGCTGGGCCTCTGGGAGGCAGACTGAGGACCCTGCCTCACTGGATCCCACCTGAGGGTGAGGTCACCTGAGGATGTAGAAGCTGGATCATTCACACCTCCGCTCTGGTCAGCCCCTGTTTGAGGGCAGGAGGAGGGTGTTGCCATTCATTCCCAGTACTCTCCCTGCCCTGCGGGCCCCCTGTGCACGCATGTGGCACAGCCCTCGGGCGGAGAGGTGCAGTGATGGGCCAGCAGTGGCAGGTGTAGCAGGGAGCCCAGAGGAGAAGCCCCTCTGGGCAGTGTGGATGGGGGCAAGTGGTGCCTGGTGCAGACAGAGCCGTGTGGCTGCTTATTTGACAGTTCAGTCCTTTGCATCGTGACATATCCAGATGGAGAGAGAAAAATAATTAAGCACAGTATTTTCTCCTGTTTGAACTAGGATAGTTCTGTGGAAGGGAGATTTATGAAAAATCCTTTAGATTGAGTAGGCCTTACAACCCCCTGCTTGAACTTTGGTACCTAACTGCTTCTTCTGTCTTTGGATTGCTCTAATTATTATATATAAAGTTCTTCTTTATACTCAGTTGGCGTCTGTCTGATGGTGACTTTGGCCCCTGTTCCCGGTTTTGGAGCAAGGCGCAAAGCCCCACTACATCTGCTTGTTCCGTACATTCTCATTGAATCTTCAGAAAAAGCCTGGCAGGTGGGTATCATTTACCTCCCTTTTACAGATACGGCGACTGAGATTTAGCAACTGGAGATCCTCAGTGTTTTTAGAAACGAAATGATTTGCCAGGGTCATGTTGTAACAAGTAATGCTGACTGTCTACAGTGGCCCTTCGGCAGGGGGAAGGGGAGCAGGATGACACTTGACAGAACAAGTTCCAGAATCCTCAGCGCTGCACAGAAAACCTACTCTTCATCTCCCTGAATCCAACATATACCTTGAAATAGGGCGGGAGGTAGGGACAGGAAGGTTGCCTGCTTATCATACGCATACCTGCTCCCTTCCTCCTCTTCTCCGAAAATGTCACCGACTTCAGACTGGAGTTTCTTAAGGCTGGTTAATCGTAATCTGTTCATTGAGGCCTCTTGGTATAGAGCACTCATTGAGTCTTTGTAGGGAAAGCAAATGATACTCAGACTCTGCACATACACATGTATGTTGGGTCTCTGTGCATTGCACAGAGTAGAGACTTAATAAATGTTTGCTGACTTCTGAAGTAGCAAGCAGTGGTCTTTGAAACTGGGAAATAGGGGTAACTGTAGGAGTGCCTTTCACACACCATGCACTGGCTGTGTGGCGAAAGGGTCCTGAGGCTGGATTGGATGGAGGCAGCATAGCTGGAGCAGTACCTAGTGATCGATGATCAAAAAGGGGAGGTAAAGTCATACAGTAAAAGCCAGGCCGAGTGTTAAGTACGAAGGACAAAACTATAAATGGGATAGGGGAGGTAAAGTCAGAGACCAACGGGGATTGGAATTAAGAGTAGATTCCAATGCAAGAAGCCATTCTGGACCAGAGACATAGACCAAGGCGTGACAGTAAGGTTAAATCTGGGCAAACCCCATATCTAGCCTTTCCACTTACAGGAATGTACCCTAGAGAAACTTTGGAACATGTGTATAAAGAGACAAGTGCAGGAAGACACCACTATTTAACTTTTGTGGATGCAGAAATAAGTGGTAAAAATACGAAGCCACCCGTGGGTCGGTACACACTAAATTTAGAATGGTAGTTTGAGCTGACCCCATTTTTTCTTGCTAATATATGATTTAATGGTCCTCAATCATCTTTAGAGGTGACACTGTCTAGGATCCTATTCTCAGTAATAGATATAGTTTTGGGTTTTGAGTGTGTGCTTGTTTTATTGGCTAATAGGGCTGATAGAAACTGGCAGGTGGGGCTGGAAGGACTAATCTCCCTTTGTCAGCCGAGGTGACTGAGAGGCAGGGGTGGAAATCCAGGTGGCTGGTGATGGAACTGAGAATAAGAATCAGGATTTTCTGACTGCTTGCTCAGTACTCCCTGCACCACACCGTGTGTCCTCCCCTAATGAAGGATCTTTTCTGTAGATTTATGTCACCGCTACCATGTCCTTAACCCTTTTTGGTATCCTCCATTAGAGCACTTCAGAGGACTCTGGTGCTTTAAGGTATCATTATTAAACCATGGCAATTGCATAGATCATCAAACCTTAGTGCATTTTTCTTTTGTTAAAATATATTAGGGTCAACCCACATTTACTTTTTTTCCCTCCGAGGTGTTTTATAAGTCGGCCTCAACATTATGTGGGTCATTTGTTCTGAAAAATCGTCGTAGGATAAATTCTTAAAAGTTGTCCAGGGCTTCCCTGGTGGTGCAGTGGTTGAGAGTTCGCCTGCTGATGCAGGGGACGCGGGTTCATGCCCCGGTCCGGGAGGATCCCACGTGCCGCGGAGCGGCTAGGCGTGTGAGCCGTGGCGGCTGGGTCTACGCGTCCGGAGCCTGTGCTCCGCAACGGGAGAGGCCACAGCAGTGAGAGGCCCGCGTACCGCAAAAAAAAAAAAAAAAAAAGTTGTTCGGTGGTTAAGACTCACCTTCCAGTGCAGGGGGTGCAGGTTCAGTCCCTGGTTGGGGAGCTAAGATCCCACATGCCTCGAGGCCAAAAAACCAAAACATAAAACAGAAACAATATTGTAACAAATTCAATAAAGACTTTAAAATATGGTCCCCATCAAAAAAATCTCTAAAAAAAAATTGTCAATAATTAAATAATTTCAATAGGAAAAGTGTTAGTGATCCTAAGCCCTCAAGCTGACATCCATTTATACTAACACAGCACTACGTTCAGTTAGAGACTGACATAACTGCTTCAAGGAGTAGCATAGTTACCATAACATGAGGTAAAAAGACATTATGTTCCCTGTAATATGACTCTTTGTCCACTGTTTTTGAGCTTTTGTAGCCTCTGTACACAGAGTTTAAGACCACAATCAAAAACAAAAAATACCATGATCCGGTAACAAAATATCTTTTTTAAAAATAACTTTATTTATTTATATTTGGCTGCATTGGGTCTGCACTGCTGTGCACTAGTTGAGGTGAGCGGGGGCTACTATTCATTGCGGCGCGAGGGCTTCTCTTGTTGCGGAGCACAGACTCTAGGCGCACCGGCTTCAGTATAGTTGTGGCACACGGGCTCAGTAGTTGTGGCTCACGGCTCTAGAGCGTAGGTTCAGTAGTTGTGGCGCACGGGCTTAGTTGCTCCGTGACATGTGACATCTTCCCGGACCAGGGCTCAAACCCATGTCCCCTGCATTGGCAGGCGGTCTCCTAAGCACTGCGCCACCAGGGAAGTCCCCAAAATATCTCTTAAATTCTGTTTAATGCAAAACAATCAAATAGTATATAGACAAATCAATGGAAACCATGTATTTTTGAAGGTTAAATGCCTAAAGTTATCAGTGTAGTGAACCAGCAAACCCCAAGTATTGTGAAATGAGAACTTACGGACAGCATGCTCCAGCTCTAAAACCACAGTGATGTCCACTGGGTACTTTCGTCCTTTGGTGTGTAGCTGGCCTTCAGATGCTCCATATACAAATACATAGTAGTACTTCTTAAATGCTAAGAAATGCCGCATACCAACAATTGGGGTATTGAAAGAAACTGCCTGTCAAGCTGAGATGTTTTATTTCAGCTGGGAGTATGGGTGTATTTGAAATGGAAACAGGTAGAGGGTGTGTGTGTGTGTGTGTGTGTGTGTGTGTATTTGAAATGGAAACAGGTAGAGGGTGTGTGTGTGTGTGTGTGTGTGTGTGTGTGTGTGTATGTGTGTGTGGTGGCCAGGTTAATTGAAAAAAGAAAAGAAAACCAGTTTGTTACAATTTATTAAAGGTGTACATGCGGGTAAACCCCTCTTTCCCTTTCTCCTTTCTCCTCAGCTCTGAGACTTACCGTTTAGTTTTAATTTTATTCACAGCCACTGAGCTTTTACTTCTTATAATTTGTTATACCTTTTTGTAGCATAGAATGAGTAATTGATATATTGCTTAGCTAGCTTGTAATCAGTGGTGAATAATGTTCAACATCCTATTTGTAGAGAATGATCATCCTTTAGTAATCTGTAGTCTTCTGCTGTTACAGGTGTGCTTAAAATTTAGATGACTGCTTCTAACCAAAGAAATCATCCCTTAGCTGACTCTGCCTGGAAAAGCTGAAATATATCATTGGGGTATTTCTAGTTCATTCAGTGTTAATACTCCTCTGATGCCTAAAATAGTTTCGGGTGTAGTTCTGTCTGCACTCAAGGAATGGTGGTCTTTATAATTTGTTTTAGTAGTAACAGTGAGTTTTTAGGACATGAACTTTACAAAAGTAAAAAAAAATATTCCACATATTTTCATAGTAACATTTTCTGTTTCATTGTTTCGTGAGGATGACTGGAAAACTCATTTGACATTTTTTCAAACTAATCAGTGGTGCTCTCAAATTTCTCTCCCTTTTTTCTCCCTTTTGCCAGCAGATGGCGTCTTACTGTTTCCTATCTCTTTTCCACTTTCTTTTCCTTCTTATTCCTTTCCTTCCTCCCTGCCCCCCTTGGCAAACATTTGTCGCAAGAATGGATGCTGTTATTTTAAAAAGTCTGACTGTGACATGTTGTCTTTTCAAAAAGACAAGAAGGAAATGAAACAGGTTTTCATTGCTTAAGGCAATAATACAACTGGTTAATTTTCTCTGCCAACATATCCTTTAGAAGCAGATGCTACCTTTAAGTTTGGCTTTGTAATTCTATTATGTTGCTTTGCATGTAGATGGCTCCTCTTTTCTCTTTTAGGTAGATGGGCACCTTTTGTAAATTTTTACCTTTTTTTAAATACTAGGCTATTTTCCAAAGAAAAATTCTTTGATGTACAGATAAATAGATTAAAATACATTTGTGCTTAGTTTTGGGAGTAAAACTGATAACAGTGATTTGGGCTAGTCATTGTGAATATGAAGTACCCATAAAGACTTATGATCGGGTAGAAAACATATACAACTTAGTGAAAGATTGTTAATGACTGGAATAGGATTTAATTAATATGTATTATAAAACCAGACTGCATGTGGGACAGTGTGTCTGAGTTAATTAAATATTCTAAGGAATAGTACAAACCCCACACCCCTTATCCCTTTTCCTGTCCTTTCTCCATCACTAAATAGTTATTAAATGTTTCCAGAATGAATATTACAGAAAAAACAAGTATATGACGTTGTCTTTGCCGTCCAGGATACAATCTTATTGAATGTAATTTGTTAGTCCACTTTCCTGCTATAGGAAGAATATTAGGGTGAGCTCATTTACTCTTTGACATACTATTACCTCTCATCTCTGCTTGTCTAAATCCAGGTTTCAGGTCTGCCATATTCTTCATGATTATCTTAATTCTCCCCCCAGGCCTCTCCACTTACCTGCTCCACCTCCAAAAACAGTGGTCTCACACTCCTCTGAACATTCTTAATGTTTATGTAAACCCTTTTCTTGGCCTTGTTACTTACTACTTTGTGGTATAGTTACTTACAGTTGCTGAACTTAAAGCATCTTGATTCTCAGTAGTTCTCAGCACAATACCCTGCATAGAAATGCTTTTCATTAAGTGATTTACTGAATGCTTGTTGGATATTAACTTTATAAGTGCATGGGCTTTTAGAATCAATCAGACCTGGGTTTGAAACTCAGCTCTGTGATTTTGGCCAAGCCTTAACCTCTCTGAATTTCAGTTTTTTCATCTGCAAGCTGGGGCTGATAAGGACTACTTGATAGAGATGTTGTTCAGATAAAAACCAATGGTGTAGGTAAAACACAGTGCCTGGGACATAGTAGCTGCTCAGTAAATCTTGGTGTGTGTCCACGTGTCCTCCCAAGACATACACACATATATACATACACGCATGGTGTATGTGCAAGATGCTGGGCACTAGAAGAAAGTCAGAACCATACAGGTCCTATGCCCATTGTGCTTAAAGAGGAAATAAAGCCATGCAGGTAGAAAACGATGGTGCTATTGGGACATTAGAGACAGAGCACCGTGGGAGCTCACTCCTTTCTCCCTGAGAAGAATGGATATGGTTTATGGAAAGTTTCGATACAAAAGGTGGCAATTGTGCAGAAAGTAAAAGAATGGGTAGGGCTTGAATGGGTGGAGCTGGAGTCTAGAGCGGTAGATAAATATTTTAAAAGGTGTGTCTTTTCAAAAACTATTGTTGTGCAGTAGAACTTTCTGGTCGAAGACTGAGATTGGAGATGGATATCCCTACTGATCTGCAAATAGTTTTCTTAGAAACTTGCCAAGTGCCTATGTGTGTTCTCAGATGGCCTATTCTTTTTGGTTCAGGTGTGGTAGTTACTACCAGGAATGTTGGAAATGATAAAATAGCTTGGCAGCAACTTCGCTAGTACTGTAGCTTTGGTATTTTATGGTGCTACATTGGGCATATTACCCATGGATGTGGAGAAGAAGAAATTAACTTGGTGACTGTCCCTAAAGAGCTGCGTGGTTCACCCCTCTCCTTTTCCTCAACCCCTGCTTAGCTCTACTGCTCCAAGGAGAACGTGCAGGAGCTGGAGGGGGTGCTGCACTGCCACTGGGGGTGCAAGAGAGGATGTTAAACCCATCTGCTCTAGAGCTATACAATAGATGAGAAATTTCTGTATAGAAATGTGTTTAGCAGAAACTGCATTTGAGGACAGGCACTTCTTTGGAATTGGCAGGTGGCTGATGTATCTTATATAAAGTAATGAGGTTCCACTGACCTGTGGCCAGGAAGGGGCTGGTCTCTCCTGGCCAGTCACCTTTCTTTCCCCCACCTTCAAATGCTCTCCATTTCTTCTACTGTTTAAATAGGAAATCAAGGTGCTAGAATCCCCCAGGGTTATGGGTATGAAGGTTGTGGGCGTGTGAATGGGTCAGGGCTCTGCCCTTCATGGGACCCTAACCCTTTCCTCTCCCAGTTTTGGAGAAATCATCCCCAACGGTTAACTCCCTTTTTCAAGACCACAAGCCCACAACCTTCATACCCATAGCACTGGGGAATATTCTAGCACCTAATTCCTTTTGTCCCCACTTTAAGAATGCAAAAGTTTTCCAGAGAAGTCTACCCCATATCTGGAGAATTCTCTTTTGTTCTAAAACTCTAGCCAAAAAAAATGTGTTTACAACTGCTAACATTTATTGTGTACTTACTTGGAGTCAGATGCTTTTCCAGAAGACCATTAAGTATCTTCATTTTAATATACCTAACAACCCTGGAAGATATAATTCCCATTTTAATATCTAAGTAAATTGTGGCTTATGGGGTTTGACCAAGACGCCTGCAGCTAGTGAGTAGAAGAATCTGAATGTGAACTTAGATCTTTGATTACTAAACTGTGGAAGGTGGATGCTGAGTTCTCACTTTGCCAATGACTGTTTCATCTTGGGTATGTTTCTTAAATGTATTTCCTTATCTTAAGAAAAATCAGTGTAGTAGAGTAGTTACATTCCAAAGTATCCTTCTGTGTAAAAACAAGTCTGTGATCTTACTGACTGCTGCTTTACTTCCAATCTTTTCCAGCAAGAAAAATGATTTTGAAATTGTAAAGTGTACAGAACTGCAGCAGTGTCTTGGGAAGTGTAGCTCAGTGTGGAGGAGATAGCCAGTGATGACTGTTATAAATTAGTGGTTCTCAAACTCTCTAGTTTGCTGAAGGAGCTTGCAAATATCTCAGAAGACCTCAGTGTTTACTAACTGTTGACAAATCATACAGAATTTAAAAGGGATTGAAGACAGGAGAAGAACAACCTTTTTCCAAATTTTAAATAAAGCAAGAGGTTCTGGAGGCCAAATGCATGCTCTGGCTATTGATCACCAACGAAACATAGAGTTCAATAGATGATGTGTGAACGTTTTGAAAAGTATATGGTATTAGTAGGTCCAGTATGAGTTCACTAAAGGACAAATAATATAAAACTAACTTTGTTTCCTTTTGTGAAAAAGTTCACATATTAAGGGTACGTTGTTGACTTGTTTTATCTTGATTTTACTGAAGCATTTGACCAAAAATTCTATGAAGACAGTTATGTGTTGATTAGATCAGTGGTTTCCTTTTTATCCCCCCTCCCCGCTCCCGCCCTGCTTCCCCACCCCTTGCCATATTCTCAGCTGACTTCATGCCGATCCGAAGGGAACTACTGAGAAAAGAGCCCAGGAAAAACCATATGGTAAAAAAGCTCATCCAGGTCTACTGCAGCCGCTCCCTAGACTGGGATTTGAGAAAAACTAACAGACGTTTTCAAACTTTTGCGGGGGCAGGGAATCCTTTCATCAAATGAAATGAAACTCTACCATATAAAACAGATAAAGTGGGCTTCCCTGGTGGCGCAGTGGTTGAGAGTCCACCTGCCGATGCAGGGGACACGGGTTCGTGCCCCGGTCCGGGAGGATCCCACATGCCGTGGAGCGGCTGGGCCCGTGAGCCATGGCCGCTGAGCCTGCGCATCCGGAGCCTGTGCTCTGCAACGGGAGAGGCCACAACAGTGAGAGGCCCGCGCACCGCAAAAAAAAAAAAAAATTAAAAAAAAGAAAACAGATAAAGTGACATTTCCTAGTACTATAAATTTTTTTGGAGTTTACATTTATAATGTTTACTGAAGAGTCAGCAAGAGCAATGAAGCTCTTAAGATATAACGAAACACTAAAAAATCTGGTGTTGATAATTGTATAATAATAGCTGTATTCACATGGTCAGCTGTGTTTAATAAACTTATATACTTTGCTTTAAATGCATCATATTTAAAAAAAAATCTGTTCTCACAGATAATTACTTGCAAATTGTAACAAGAGTTTTTTGTTTTTGTTTTGTTTTTAAATAACTTGCCTTGGGATCCCAGGATGTTTTTCAATTCAACCAATCTAAGGTAGGGAATATTTGTTTCAAAATCGTAACCCTGTAACTAAACGTATGGAAACAACAGGTCACATTCCTTATCATAAATCTAAAGTCATACAGGAAACATCTAATTCTTAGAATAAATATTTACCCTCTCTCAAGTAGGGTATTATCACAAAGGACTTTCTACTGCGATGAAAGCAAGGCCGACCAGATGCCCCCTGTGCCTCACCCGCATTTAATGGCAGCCGACACTGGGGTGCGGTCTGTATTCATGTGCTTACTTGAACAACCTCTTGAGAGCGAGCAGACTGTGCACACAGTATTTTTCACACGACCGGGTGGAGCTACAGCGTCCCTTCCCAGTGTCACACTTACAAGAAGTCCACATGTGCACGTGGAGGTGGCAGGGGAGCCTACCACAGGGATCGCCTGCATCTCCCAGACAGGATCTTTGACACATGATGCTGTGTGTCCGCAGTCGGTGAGAAGCTTGCGTATAAACCATTTCAGTGTCATTAAAAAAAAATTACAGTTTTTAAAATATCTAAAATGTATTTGAACACTAGAAACAGATGGTGGTGTATCCTTGGAGGGTTTCCATAGTAGAGTCTTTTTAAAAACATTAGTCTGATGTCAACTGGATGCTGATTATGTTAGGAAAAATGTTTGGTTCCCTGTGGAATATGGAGATAGAGTTGGGGACAGCCAGGTAGTGCAGGTGAGAAAAATACAACAATTCAGGAAGTGCATTTATGTACACAAAACAAAGAACAAAGTAACTTTGAGTAGAAAGCGGGGGATGACCTCTTCTGGCCAGGAGCACAGGGAAGGGTTCCTGGAATAAAAGACATTTGTGGAGGCCCTTGAGAACACATACAGGACTTGGGTATGAGAATATTAAGGAGAAGAGATGTTGTTCTAGGGCACCACATCTTTTGGGAAACTGTAATTGTAGAGAAAGATGATGTAGATATCACTACCCTCTTAGATTACCTTCTTCATTAATAAAGTAGCTCTACATACATTTTAAAATATAATCCATTCTCAGTAAATTCAAAGAGAGATCCTTTTCATATATTTAAATATGCCTGGGGGTTCTTTCAAAGTCATTACTGTGAGACAGTAATTTACTTGTTCTTTAGACCTTTCCAGTGATACTTTGCCCAACCTGGCTTCCACTTTAAGACCTACCTGCATCATAAATGTGCCCTAAAACTGACTTCTGCAAGAATTATCGCCATTCATTTGTTCAGTTGTTCACCCACGCTGGTATATTGAACAACTGTTAACGTGCCAGGTCCTGGAGAGTTCTAGGCACCCAGCAGTGAACAGGTCCAGACTGGACAGGTGGATTGGATGCCTGGAAACCACCTGAAGTTCTTATCATTAAACTTACCATTAAAAAGATAACAGTGCAACTTTCACTACAAACTGATAACAGCATAAAGAGTACACCTCCCAGAGCTTTTACATTTTAACAGGGATCAAAGCTTTGCTTCGAACTGCTTCTAATCAGGCAGCGTGTAAGGGGAATTATGGTTTGAGCTCTGGGACTTTTCCAGCTTATATGGCTTTTTTGAGCAGCAGGGTTAAAGGTGGGGACTGGCTCTGATAATATTCCTCCCAGAAAAGTAGCTTAAAGAAAGCCCTACTGCGCAGGGAAAATCAGTTAGATATCCCATAATGTAACAGAGCTCTTGTTATAATTTTGCCTTTTGGGGGTGCCAGAGAGCCGAACACAGAGAAGGGAGGAGTATAGCATAGGGCAGGTGCACAGGGTGCCCTGCTGTTGGTAGCCGGGCAAGTCACTTACCCTCTGGATGCAGCTATAAATAGGGCTAATAACGACAATAGTACCCACCTCAAAGAATTGTTGAGGGTCAAATAAGTTAATATATACAGAGCATTTAGAATTGTGCTTGCCATAGAGTGTAAGCATTATATTAAAGTTAGCTATTATTTCTTTTAGCTATGTGTTTTGGCAGTTTGTTGATTTTCTGAGAACATATGAGAGATACACAGTAAGAGTGGATAAGAAGATAGTTCAAGTGAGGATGGTTAATTCCTTCTTTCCCCCCCTCCTACTCCACAGACCCTAGAGTTACTTGTTTTGTGAGGTAGTAACATCATATTTGAATGTATGACCTTGAAAAATTATGATTAAGTAGTTCTGGGCAAAGCTCTAGTGGTTGGAAAATAAATCAGGCCTCCCACACATACCTGCACAGCCAAGAATTCGTTTGCCCCAGGAGCCGTGGGCGGGCGGGAATGGAGGCAAGCGCACACCCGGGCTTACGTGAACTCTCTGTTCTGGCTTGAGACCGTGGTGTCACCTTCCTCCGCTCACCAGTGCTTTCTGGTCATTTCTCTTCATTCTCAATTCTAGAGAAACAAATATTTTAATTCTTTTAAAAATGCTTTTCTCTCTCTCCTTTCCCCGACTCCAGGGAACTTCCACCCCGCCCCCTTCCTGCTTGTTTGTTCGCTAAAGTTTGGGTCTTTATTTGTCCCTTGTTATTGCACTTGTGCAACTTTCTCCCAAGCCCAGGAAGGCAACATGCAGCGTAAGATGATGAACTGTAGGGCTCCCTGCATGGATCCCGAGTTTCAGGGTCTGGGGCAAGGCCCTCTAGAAATGTCCTGGAATTTTCTGTTAGTTCTTGTAACCAGGGATAGGGGCCCCCTGCCTTTGCACTGGGGCATATCCCAGGTACTCCTGCAGGCTGTCTCCTGTCTGTATCCTGGGGAGACTGGTGAGGGGTTTTTCAGCACAGCACTGCAGAGAGGGGCTTGTTTTCCCGTTCCTGTGAAGTGTGCCACATCGGGACATGTGGTCTGCGAGACCTTCAGTTATTCCTGGCTTGGTTCGTGTTTTTATTGTTAGCCTGTTTAGCCTTCAGTTCTATTGTCCTAGTTAAGTCCTGTCATTAGAGCAGGTGTGTTCTTTTTCTGAGTGTGAGAGGGGGCCTGTTTCGGGGCCTACCCTGGAGGAGGCATCCTGGGAGAGGGTGGCAAGAGGCCTCTCAGGCCTTGGGAAATCTCCTTGGTGGGAGCTAAGCTTAGAAAGTTACTTAACCTTTCTGAGCCTACATACTCACACCTCCCGTCCATTTAAATCTACCCATGGGTTGTTCTAAAGGTGAACATGGGGACTTCTCTGGTGGTCCAGTGGAAAAGAATCTGCCTTCCAATGCAGGGGACTCGGGTTCGATCCCTGGTCAGAGAACTAAGATCCCACATGCTGCAGGGCAACTAAGCCTGCGTGCCACAACTACTGAGCCTGCGCGCCTCAACTAGAGAGCCCACGTGCCACAAACTACAGAGCCCACACACCCTCAAGCCTGCACGCCACAACTAGAGAGAAGCCTGGGCGCCGCAACCAAAGATCCCTCATACTGCAGCTAAGACCTGACACAGCCATACATAAATACACACATACATACGTACATAAACAAACAAACAAACAAACTTTTAATAAATAAATAAAAGGTGAATGTGAAACTGTGTGGGATGTAGCCAGCTCTCAGTAACGGCTCCTTTCCCTCCATTTCCTTGTTGGACTATGGAACCCAGGTTTATTGTGGGGATAGTAGGTATTGGGCAGATTCTTCCTAATGACCTGACCAGGTGTCAGGATGGGAGACTGATATTTGGGGGGCCTTTGCCCTTCAGTCAGGGTCCAGGTGGGTCTTCCTGAAAGAAGCATCCTTCTCCCTCGTGGCCGGCTGAGGAATTGGAGCAGGGGGCGGGCCGCAAAAATCCACTTTGAATTTTGCCACTTTATTTCCCCACTAGTTTGCTCAGATATAAGGAGGAACTGGCAAAATTAAAAATAAAAAAGGTTTTGTTTTGAAAATTCTACTCTATTGACAAACAGCCTCAGATCAAGAGTAACCACCAGACATCCTGTTCCTCAGCATGTTTGCTGGTTGCTCCTGGGGCAGCCGCCCTGCTCGGGTGTTGCTGTGCTCAGGGCTCTGCACGGGCATTTTTCACCTTGAAGCATATCCGTGTCCTCTGTCACTCAGCCCAGGCCACCTCTTACTGCCACTGTAAAACCTGTAGGCTGAAAAGAAATCAATATGATCAAAGCTGCATCTGGCCAGTCTGTTGCACCATCCTGCCCTTTTCCATTTTACAAATCTAGCATTTTTTTTGGTAAAAAGATATGCTGATATAAGTTTATCGGTAGTATGACTTGATGTTAGGCCAGAAGACTTCTGCTGTCCTCTGAAATACATATGTATCTCAAAGCTATTTTTTTAAGTCTCATGAAGTACAATAAAGACTTCATTCACTCCTAGAGACTTCCCTGGTGGTGCAGTGGTTGAGAATCCACCTGCCAATGCAGGGGACACGGATTCGATCCCTGGTCCGGGAAGATCCCACATGCCACGGAGCAGCTAAGCCCATGCACCACAACTACTGAGCCTGTGCTCTAGAGCCCGTGAGCCACAACTACTGAGCCCATGGCACCGCAGCTACTGAAGCCCGTGTGCCTAGAGCCTGTGCTCCGCAACAAAAGCCACCGCAATGAGATGCCCGCGCACCGCAACGAAAAGTAGCCCACGTTCGCCGCAACTAGAGAAAGCCTGCGCACTGCAATGAAGACCTGACGCAGCCATTAATAAATAAATAAATAAAAAGACTTCGTTCACTCCTAGACTAACGTTCTCATGGAGACAGTTTACCGTGCCTCCCTCTGTAAAAAGGAAACAGGGCAGCAGTTCATATGCAGATACCCCGCCACCCACTGCGAGGAGGTCAGCATCCTCCTCAGCCTTGCCCCATAGCCGCGGGAATTGGCCAGCTGGGTGCCCACAGAGCCCAGACCCATTTTGTTGCCACCCAGGGCAGCAGCACGGGAAAGAAGGTGGGACTTAAGGAAGCGGGCTGTGCGGAAGGCAAGGGTGGCAATGTGTTCATAGTCATCTGTCGGGGGAAGACGTTGGGGCTGATGCAGAGCCAGGCTCTGGCAGACAGTTTTCTGGTCTCAGGTGTGGGTTCACCTGTCGTCATCTGTTCTTTGGGAAGGGTGCTGGTGCGGTTTATAGAAATCCTCCCAAAGAGTAATTATGGTCACTAGCAATGGTTCTGTAGTTCCCAGATGTATTCTCCTGCCGTCAGAATGGCCCTTCACATGCTCGTCATGTTTTGAGAATTCACTGGTGGTGTGCAGAGCAGATTAATTGGGTGTAGATGCTTAGGAAACAAGAACTGATGGTAAAGCCTTGCATGAATCAGGAAAAGTTTGAAGACAGAGTTCTGTTTCTGGTATGCAGAGTTTCAGCATAAAGGCTTACAAAGTATTGCTGGGGTCTTTTGGCAGTAGTGGCCCTGTACTTGCTTTAGTGATATTCCAAACTTGAGGAAAATGCCATGGGCGCATTTTCTGCAGGCTTCCCGGTAACTATGGAAGATTTTTTAAAAATATTTTTTGAACTTTTGGGAAAATTATTTGTATTATTAAATAGCATAGTAAACGTGTATTTAGATACATAAATAAAAGCAAAATATTGGGACTGTTTCCAAACAGCTATTAATAATTAGATCAAACCATACCTAGAATGATAAACCTCAAAGCCACAGTAATTCATGTCTTTCTGTGTAGAAAATGTTCATTCAAATTAACTTCTCTTCCAATGTCAGAATTCCTTCTGCAATGTGCATAAGATGTGATAATTTTTTTTTTTTTTGCGGTACGCCGGCCTCTTACTGTTGTGGCCTCTCCCGTTGCGGAGCACAGGCTCCGGACGCGCAGGCTCCGGGGCCATGGCTCACAGGCCCAGCCGCTCCGCGGCACGTGGGATCTTCCCTGACCGGGGCACGAACCCGTGTCCCCCACATCGGCAGGCGGACTCTCAACCACTGCGCCACCAGGGAAGCCCAAAGATGTGAAAATTTAGGCATCATCTTCTTTCTCTTCACTTCCCTCCTCTCCTCTTCCTTCCTTCACCTTCCAGCTGATGCGTGCTATGTCCAGGTCACTATGGCAGGCACTGCAGATACACAGGTAAGTACTCATGACCCCTCCCTCAGAGGCCTCCCAGTCTAAAAGTATGTACAGCTGGATGAGGATGTGCAGAGAGGAGGCGTTTGAGGTTACCTGGGTGAGGGGCCCGCTCTCAGCCTGTTTGGAGGAAGAGAGACAGCATACGATTCACAGAGGTTACGTGGAAGCTGAGATTTCAAGGCTGAAGGGGTGGCCTAGAAATGAAAAGGCATCCCAGGCATGGTACTTGTGTGAGAGTCATGAAACCACGTTTGGGGAATGGCACGCAGCCTGGCATAGCTGTGGTGCTTGATGCTGGGGAGGAGCAGGGTAGCAGGATGAGGCTGTCTCAGCAGTGATGGCAGCTCACCGCTTTGCAAAAAAAAAAGAAAGAAAAATTGTTCTCTGGCTGAGAACTGTATTTTGTTAGAAAGTGTTTCCTTGTATTGTGCCAAGTCTGTCTCCTTTTCTGTTTTACCTTTGAGTTCAAGCCGCAGGAGCAGCCCAGAAAGAGCCTGCCTCCTCTTTGCCACCTGCCTTTATGTGTAAGTGGTGTTTTGCTTCTTTAAGTCTTGCCGCAGGCTGTGTATACCTTTGTCCTTCTTAATAGGTTTTGGTTAGTAGTTTGTTTCCTTAATATAACCCAATGATAACTCCAGTTGGTCCTTTTAGAATCTACAGACAATTGTGATTGCCTAGATTGATCTCACAGATCTCCAAAGCAGCTGTTGCTGCTGTACTCTCTTGTCTGTCGGCCTGTTTCTGCCAGGTTCCTCCCTCTGTGGTTTCACAGGATCCCAGAGGGCAGGAAGCAATCAGAGGTGTTAGTCCAGCGTCTCCTCCGCTTCTTCCCCACCACAGCATTTCCTTTTGGTCATCTTATGGCTTTAGAGAAACAAAAAGTAGGCCTTTCTCACACATATGCCGGGGATCCTTGTCCTGGAGGAACAGTATTTTTCTTTACAATCTTATAACTATTATCTTTTACTTTAGAAGCAAACTAAGAAAGAAATACGTACCTGTGAAATGTTAATAAAAATTAATTAGGATTGAACTAAAATAGCTTAGAAGTTAAGGGTTGAGAGAGGCATGTTAAAGCTCAGGTTACATTTTCACATGAATTAACTGTAATTTGAAAATATCAGTTATGTTCTGAATGAGAGATTTGGCCATGTGTGTAACGTGAGACCCCTGTGTCTGAAAGTGCAGTGTTTGGGTGGATCCTAGAGAGAGATTCTCAAAGCCTATTTGTTGATGGCAGCCGGTAATGTCGGTACCTGTAAGCAATCATTCGTCGACCACTCTTAACCCCTTGATAAAAATTCTGTACTTTCCAAGCCAGTGCCATGGTCGTCTGTGGATTATCCTCTTTACAAAAAAAGGACGAGATGGAAAAGGTTCAGTAATTTTGGTTCTTTCACACCTTCACCTAGTGCTGAAGCCAGGAGCTTACCCTATAGCTGTGATCCTCTGTGCGAACCATTCTTCCATGTGGGGAAAGGATGAGTGAAGAAAAGGGAGAATAAAAAGAAAACCATATGTGGTTGCTCAAGTAGACGTTTCAGATCTAATCAGTTAGCTAAGGATGCTCCAGGAGAGACTGTTTGCTTATTGCTGGGATTTAAGTATCCTACGCCGTGGAGGGCAAATTCTTATTTTTAATGTAAGAGTAAGAAAACAGTTAGCCTTCAGTGCAGTAGTTCCAGTCTCCGTCAGTGGTACTTATCGAGGGAATAGTAGGGAGAGGGGAAGGAGGGAGGATAATAAATATTCTACCACTGTGTACTCAAATGGTGGTCCATAGACCGGTGGCAGCAGCATCACCAGAGAGCCTACTAGAAATGCAGAGTCTCAAGCCCGAACCCAGTGCTTCTGAATCAGAATCTGCATTTTAACAGACCCCCTGGCAATTCCTGTGCACACTGAAGTTTGAGAAGGACTGCTCTAGTGGGTGATGACAGTACCTGATTCACCATGAGCGATTTACCTGTCTTAGCACACTTTGAGAAAAGCTGAACAAATAAGGCATATCCGCCCAAAGTATTAAATGTTGAGAATCAGAGTTTAATTTTGTTTGTCACGGTTGACTAAACAGCAAATCCTGTTTAGGGGAGGACGGGGTTCTGTGTACTGCACAGATGACGTGCCCCATGGCTTGGATAGCAAGTGAAGAGCTGCTTCCCTGCCCTAGAGTGGAATTGTTTCCATGATGACAGTTATGAGCTGTGATCTCCCCCTACCTCCCCCCCACCCCATTAACCAACAGAGCAGAGAATAAAAAGAATACTTAAAAGTTTTTTTTTAGAATTCGTCATGTCCATTTTTTACATCATGTTATCATCATGGGTTTCTCAGGGGAAGAGTCTGTGCAGAAAAGCGTAGCTTCCTCAGTGATGTGCAAATACTCCTTCTGGGCTAAGCTCAAACTGGCACAGCTGACAAATGTCAGCGTTGGACCATGTTGGCCTAAGCCTGATTTTAAGAAGAATACTTGTGCTTGGTGTTTATCCTGCTGTACATCAACAGATCTTCAAGTGGAAAATCTTCATGTTAAATAGTCATTAACTCCCATGGCCACATGTATTCAATGATCTTTCTCTTCACTTCGAGGAGCCTTTTATTTTCAGAGTAAACGAAAAATGCTAATACATAGTGGTGACCAGTGTCACAAGTACTTGAATATTCAATTCTTTTGTAATGTGATGTGACGATGTTTTTGCCTGTTCGGTCTTTTCCACTGTCTGTGATGATCATATATTACTTCTTCATAGCTAAAAATCCACTAAATTTTCTTTTATAAAAGTAATAATTGAAACAAAAAAAAACCCCTTTAGTGATAAAAAGATTGACTGCTAAAATCAGCCATTACATGAGTTAGAGCTAATCCTAGGGTATTGTCTTAAAGTTTCATGAAGAATCTGTCAGCTTTTTAGCAGCACTGCTGTGCGTCACTGCTGCACTCCAGTCCAAGCCCCTGTAATTTCTTGCCTGGGCTGTTTCAGAAGCTTAATAACTGGTCTTGCTGCTCCCTCCCTTGCTCCCGCTTCAGTCTGTTCTCAACACAGTAGCCAGATCATGTTTGCCTCTGCCTCAAACACCTCTGTTGCATTGCAGGGCCCTCAAAATAAAAGCCAAAGGCCTTTGGATACCCTAACAAGGTCACTGTTTACCTCTCTGACCCCATATCCTACCACTGTCTCCCATGCATGCCGCAGGTCAGACAGGCCACACTTCTGTCTCAGGGCCTTTGCACTTGCTGATCCTCTGTCTGGAACTGTCTTTCCCAAGATGTCTACATGACTGTTTTCCAAAAGAGTCATGGTCTTTGTTCATATGTCAGTTTCTCAGTGAGGCGTTCCTTGACCATCCTATTTAAAATTTAACACCCCCCCCAACATATTTTACATTTAACGAGCATACCTCATTTGTTTGTACTTTGCTTTATTGCATTTTGCTTTATTGTGCTTTGCAAAGGTTGTCTTTTTACAAATGGAATGTTTCTGGCAACTCTGTGTGAGATGATGGTTAGCATTTTATTGCAATAAAGAATTTTTAAATTAAAGTATGTATTTTTTTTTTTTTTTAGACATAATGCTGTTGCACACTTAATAGACTACAGTATAGTGTAAGCATAACTTCTGTATTCACTGGGAAACCAAAAAATGTGTGTGACTTGCTTTATTGAGGTCTGGAACCAGACCTGCAATGTCTCCAAGGTATACCTGTACTTAACATATGTTCACTGTGTGTCTCCTCCTAGAACGTTACCTCCTTGAGAAGCAGGGGTTTTGTCTTGTTCATTATGTGTCCACAGCACCTAGAACCATGCCTGGCTTATTCAGGTGCATGCTGTTTGTTGAATGAGTGAGTGAAGTTGGCCCTTTCTAGCCCCCGATGACTAGATGTGAATGTAGAGTCAAGGGCACTGTGGAACTTCTTCCTATCGGTTTTGTTCTCATTCTCATTACATAAGAGGACTGCAATGTTAGAACATCTTTAAAGTGTAAACCACAGCTGTGAGCCATTTAAAACATTCTGTGCAGCGAGTTAGGAAATGTCGATTAGTTGTTGATTTGTAAGGCAAATAGGAGAATGACACAGTCAGTACACACCAGGTCTCCTGTGTGCCAAGTGTGCAGAGTCAGGCCCCAGGGACA
The DNA here is from genome assembly GCF_963455315.2 of Globicephala melas. Classification (NCBI taxonomy): domain Eukaryota; kingdom Metazoa; phylum Chordata; class Mammalia; order Artiodactyla; family Delphinidae; genus Globicephala; species Globicephala melas. Next base: position 21,400,034 of record NC_083322.1, read on the forward strand.
GGAGGAGGTGCCGTGTGTGGAGCCTCCTTCAGAGAGCTGCACACTTTGTTGCTGTCGGCCCCGTAGTCGTGGAGGCATCCCACAGCAAACTCAAAGCCTTTCACGTCCCCCTCCGAGGACCACTGCTTTGGGTGCTTGTGCACATGCGTGCATGTATATTTATTTGTTTTCCAGTGTTGTCTCAGCAAGGGTTTCCTTTGGCCGCAATTTATGTTTTCCTTTTTGTTTATAGTGTTTCTTAGTAGCCCACTGCTACAAGTCCTGTCTGCAGAGGTGCTACTCAAATGTATCTTGAACTTTGTACCGTTTCTCTTTTAGTATCTTAAGATTTATTTTGGCTATGGGAGCCTAGGAAACAGTAAAGTTACGGAAGTGAGTTAGACAGTGCCCATCTAATTATTGACCCCCCCAGGGGCAGGACACATCAGGGAGGATGGAGCCCATTCAGGAAAGCCATATGGTCTGCCTGGCAAAATGATCCTTGTTTTGGAGATGGATGCAGCAGGTTCTAACGGTCCAAAGCCGTCATTCATTCATGAAAATATCTCTTGAGTGTCCGCTGTTGTGGAACATGCTAATAAAATGAGCACAGTATTCACCTTTATGGAGCATCTTACAGTCTAGTGAGAGACATAAACGTAAATTAAATAATCACATAAACGTGTAATTATAAACGGTAGTAAGTGCTACAACGGAGAAGATCAAGATGCTATGGGAGCTTAAGATAAGGGAATGTCCTAGTCTGGGGTCCTGTGACATATGAGCTAGGAGCTGCAGATGACTAGGCACGTATGTGCTTTGTGGGGAAGGTGCAGAGTATGTGCATTAGTTTCTAGCCAGAGGAAACAAGGTGTGCAAAATCTCTGAAGTGTTGAGGGATCTGTGCATTTAAGAGAGTAAAAGGAGACCAGTGTGGCTGAAATGTGAGGGAGATAGGAAGAGTGTGCACGGAGGAGGCTGGAGGGGTGAGCTGGGCCAGACCAAGGCTTGAGAGTCAACTCTCGGGTATTTATCATCAGACCCATGCAGAGCATTAAAGGAGTCGAAGTAGGGCTGAGCCATGACCTGTTTTCTATTTTTAAATGTTTACTCTGGACACTTTGTGGATAATAGATTGGAAGGGAGGAAGCGGAAGCTGGGAAAATAGCAAGAAGTGTTTCGTGTTTGTCCAGGAAAAGAATGATAACAGCTTGGACTAAGATGGTGGTAGTGGAGGAGATAGGAGAACACTTGTCTGGAGAGAGAATATTGGAGGCCACTGGCATCTGGACTGTGATTGCTCTGACATGCTCACCCAACCATCTGCTGTTAATTTGGCTTGATCTGCCTGTATGGTACCCACACCTGGGATTTCAGGAAGTATTTATTGACCAAAGAAATGTGAGTATGTTGGTCAAGCTGGATGGAGCAAGTGTCCAGGCTGTCTGATGACATATTTTTCATGGGAAATGAATCCATAGGCTTTGTGGCTTATCCGTCAATCTTTTATGAGCTTTGTTAACGTGAATCAGTATTGATAAACATGATCATTTTTGGCACCTTAGTGAGATAGACTTTTGGAGCCAGCAGAGGGAGAGACAGAACCTGGACAGTTGTGAGTTCCCCGAGGTAAATGTCCCCTGGTGGAGACTCTCTGAACTGCTCCCTTTCCTAAGCAACACCCTCTTTTTTGATGGATGCTTTTCCATTATCATTTTTAAGTAAATCTGTAATATCAGTAGCTATATTCACCAATTGTTTCTATCTTTAGAACAAATTATTTCACCCAGTGGGGAAGGGTGCTACCACCTAAAAAAGAATTTCAGAGGGAACGTAATTTGGAAAGGCATATTAAATGTAGAATGATTCAGAGTCAAGGAGACTCTTACCCTACATTGTTTCCCTATGCATCTATCTTTCTATTATTATGCCATGTTGATTTCTTTTGAAATCATAAAATATTTGTTTTTCAAATCTCCTTTTATCGATACATGTAATGATATTGTCTTAATGGTTTTATTTAGGAACTCAGTAAAGTTAGGCAGTTGAAATAATTCACTAAAGTTTAACGAAACCCTGTTGGTACTCTCAAGTCTGGAAGATATCAAACAATGATATAAAACATTATGTGTGCATTTGTGACCACTCACTAACAATATTTTCCTCATCTTTTGCAGGAGAAAATGGAAAAAACGGAGGTACTTTTAATGGAACAGAATAAACCACTGAACAGGTAACTACATTATCAGGGGTTGTGTACACATCAATTAGAGTTAATATTTGTGAAGTCCTTAGAAGGTTACCTGGCACGCAGTAAATAACTACATAAGTGTTTGCTACTATTAAGTTCCTTTAGCTGTACCTGAGCCTAAACTAAACCAGTCATACATCCAAAAACTACCCAACAAAAACAAACCATTTGCCCCTAAAGCAAGTGTGAACATCACATGGTCTCTGTGTGACCTGTTACAGTGGCCTGAGAAACTTAATTTCTTAATCTTTGAGCACTCTAAGTAGTTGAATACCCATTCACTTTTGGTTTTGAGCACTCAATTCGTGATGATCTTGTGTCAGATCAGTTTGTTTTTTGAAACAACACAAGCTTCTTTACAGTTCTTGAGGAGCTTATCATTTGTGGAGATGGCTTACGTTTACAGGTAGCCACTGAAATGGCTTGTGGATAGTTAGTAAAGATGGAGAGCATGGCATTAAGAACAGAACTCACATTTTCTGATGATGCCGAGATTACTTGGAGTAAGAAGTTTCAAACTATTGACCCTGCCCAGGCACTGCCTTCACATCACAAAACTGTCGGTGTTATTAAGACCTACTGACACATTCAGCAAACATTGATAAGGGGCCTGTTACGTGCCTAGTGCTGTGCTTGGCCTTGAGATTGCAAAGTTGAACATGTCACCTTTCTCCTCACCCACCCTGTGCCGGTTCCTGCCTTCTTTACCTCGCTGTGGGGGAGACTGGGGTCTCCTGGCCAGAGTGATGCTCTAGATCCCACCTTCCCTCCCACCTTCAGCTCTTCTGTCTCCCCCGGCTCCACTCCCTCCACTCTTTATTCAGGGTGGGGAGAAAAACTCTGGGAGTGGAGGCCCCGCAGTCTGGTTTGGTAGTGTTAGACGTTTCTCTAGAAGGCTTGCTTTCCCTGGACTTCTGTGTCATAGTTCACATAGTTCATTTTAAATATTCTGTGGTTTTGTGTTTTGCCATGCTTCCCCTCTGGCATTTGGGGATATTATTATCTTTGGAAGTTACTTTTCTATTCAGAAGTGTGACATTATTAACTTGAGGGAGGCGGGCACTAGTGGTGTGCTCAATGTGTCAGTGGTTCTCATACCTTTTTTTTTTTTTTTTAATTTTAATTTTCGGTACGCGGGCCTCTCACTGTTGCAGCCTCTCCTGTTGCGGAGCGCAGGCCCAGCGGCCATGGCTCATGGGCCCAGCCGCTCCGCGGCATGTGGGATCTTCCCGGACCAGGGCACAAACCCGTGTCCCCTGCATCGGCAGGCGGACTCTCAGCCACTGCGCCACCAGGGAAGCCCTCTCATACCTTTTTATTGGAACCCACAGGAAGAAGTACGTGTCACGTTAGGACCCAGTGCACGCACTTGCACACGTGGGTGTATGGTTTCCCGATACATCTTCACTATATGTGAGTGTGATAGAATTTTCTAGTCTATTGTATTCTCTATCACTTTTTCTTTTTCTCTTTTTTCTCTCTTCATTTAAACGTTCCTCATAACCTGCCAAATGGGTTTCATAACCTACTAGTCAGTAGTGCTTTGACAGACTTGCTGTATTTTTGTGCTATGGTAGGGGCACCCGCTTTCTTGCCTTTCTGTCCACATTCTTTGGTAAGGTGTGTGTATCTTTTATCCCTAAACACCCCGCCCCCCAATTTGCCTTAACTTAGTTCTTTATGTGTGAAACTCTCTCCTCGTTTGTAATTTAGCTTATGTTTCTGTTTTGTCACATACCATTCACTCCTCAACTTTCTTTGTTTGAACTTTGACATTCCTCTCCTGACCAATAGACAAGAATTACTATTTCAAATGAAATAGATACCTCTGTGCTATTCGATCTTGCATATTAAATATAATTTTTAAAAAGTAACACCTGTATTTTTCATTAATTTCAGTGTTTACTAAACTTTCATAGTGTTCAGGAAAGCGTGTATATTGGAATGCATTGAAGTTACCCACTTTAATCACTTAATCTCCTTAAGCATTTTTAGGATTTCTGGCTCAGCATCTCATAAACTGAAATGCGTTCATGCTATATCACTCAGTCAGGGAGCTGATATGCAACGAGGGAAAAGAATTTCATGGTAAAACTTGATTCCTTACCTTCATGTGTTCTTTCTTAATGGGACTATATAAAATGATAGTTTAGTAAAGCACCCAACAAGCCAGGATCTATTCAAAACTTTTGGAAATGATAATTCACTCTTCCAAGATAGTTAAGAACTTCATTTTAAATGTTGTAGGTTTGCGGCTTGATTTGTTAGATGAGAGATACATTTGGTTCTAGTTTTAAGGCTAGTGCTGGAAAATCAAGAAGCTAAAATCTATTGCTTAATCTGTTTTGAACCCTTATCACAATATCGTGGTGACTTCTGTGCAGTGCTAGCAAAATTCTCACTGATTTCAGAGACAAGTTTATTTATAAAGGAATCATAATTATATACATCTAAGATTACTCAGTATGTAGAATAAATTTTAATGGTTATAATGTGCAGAATGGTTCTTTTAACCTAAGATAAACCAGTATTCACCTGTCTTTGAAGATTATTTCTAGGGTTTATAGGCAATAAATGAAACAGAATATCCCAGTTTGCTGAGTTAAAAGATCTCATTTGAGTAGTCATAGAAGTTTCTAAATATTTTGTTATTGAAGCCAAACCAAAGTTCATTTGGTTCTCTGAGTATGTTCTCATTTCAGTCATGATTAATGAGGCCTTTCCATATAATCATAAATACAGCATATTTGCCAAAATTTAGCCAAATTATTATATTGTATTCTTTTATATTATTATAATATTACTTAGCCAAGTAGTATAGGTGAACACATTCCTATACTTTACAATGATTTTAAATGCCATATAGCACAATTTGGATTGCTTTGTTTTGCCCTATCTAGGGTTTGAAAGTATTGTGAGAAGAGAATAAAGCAGACTTTGACAGCTAGTAGATGTTAAGGTATATGTACCAAAATCCTTTGAAAAAAATCATTTTCTAGGATTTCATTTTGATTTCCCTTTCTTCTTTTTTTTTTTTTAACTTTCTAAGGCAATTTTTTTTTTTTTTTTTATGCGGTACGCGGGCCTCTCACTGTTGTGGCCTCTCCTGTTGCGGAGCACAGGCTCCGGACGCGCAGGCTCAGTGGCCATGGCTCACGGGCCCAGCCGCTCTGCGGCATGTGGGATCTTCCCAGACCGGGGCACGAACCCGTGTCCCCTGCATCGGCAGGTGGACTCTCAACCACTGCGCCACCAGGGAAGCCCTCTATGGGGCTAACAGAGCTAATATGGGGCTAAATAGAGCATGCAAACAATAAAATTTTCTGATGTTTTCTTCTTAGTCTTAATTAATTAAGGTACACTAACTTCTTCCTGGATGACTGTTCCTCAGATATATTCTTCCTTCTTTTACTCACTAATTTCTTTGAAGATTGATTGAAGATTGATTGAATCGGTGCAGTATTCTACAGCCATGTGCATTTATATCATTTGGGCTAGGACACAATTAATGCATCATCTCTGCATGGAAGAGGACCTAGGAAGGTGCAGGTGATGCAGTGGTACCTTTCTGGCAGTCATATCGTCTCCAGGCAGTTGAAGGCCAGTCCTAAGAAGATGCCAGAGGGGCTGGACTGGTAGGTGATCCAGAGCCCTCTCTAAATTGAGGAAAAATAGAAGGGAATATGCATAGAGCTAATGGAAGATCCTATCTCAGAAGAACTGAGTAAGCAGCTCATATATAAATAAACCATGAGGACAAATCCTTCCAGCCTCTCCCAAGATGGCAGTCAGTGCTCTGTAGTTCCCTCATCACATCCCCATCTCCACCGAGACTGCATCAACCTCGGTCTTGTGTTTACCATTAGAGGGGGTTATTTTCATTCCTTTCCATTCTCTGTCCTCTTGCCTTTTGAGACACCTACTACATGTTCTCTTACCTCCCCGATGATTTCTTCCAAGTAACCTTATAAGCGATCCTAAAACTTTGGTGTGAGCCCTGGGTCTTCCCTTTGTCCTGTTCCGTTCCTGACCAGTGAGCTCACGGCATTAGCACAGCATAGGCAGGGGCAGGTGCTAGAAGGTAGTGAAAGAGAGAGTTCAAATAAATACTTCAAAACTACTTCACTTGAATCCCTACTTTTTGAAAAAAATTAAGAAACCATAAAAGGCCTTTAACTAGGAAAAAACTTTTTGTTAAGAATGAATTCTAGTCTGTTTCCTAGCCTACTCTTGTTTAGTCCTAGTGCACAGTACATGCCTGGAAATCAGTAGAAAAACACCAGAATGTGTATTTGTTAGTCCCTTTAACCAGCAGCTTTGAGAGTATACAGAAGCAGGAGTTGATCCTTGCCCCCTGCCTGGCTCCGTTCGTAGGCGTTTGTGCTGCCCCCCGCCCTGCCCTGCGCCCCCATTTCAGAAGGTAAATCACGTTACCATCGGACAAGGTTTTACTGGCTTCAGAGAATGGCACAGCTGAAAAGGATATTATTGATGGTTCAAGGGGACAAATTATGGCAGAAATCTGAACAGTATTTGGGAACATAAACTACCGTGAGTTTGATAACCCCCAAACAAGAACAACATGTATTTTTTTAGAAGTATTTATTTCATACTTGTCCAGTTTTTTGGGCCGTTTTCCTTTATTCATTTTCTGTGAGGGGAAACTGAAGTGAAAATGGAAATTATTTTTATCCCCTTTATTAAGGCACCTAGATTGATTGTGAAAAGCATGAGAAGTCGCGTCAGGTAGCCAAGCACTTGTTTTAAAAGCATGAATAAAAGAAAAAGACAGTAAACAGCAAGATATGACATAGTGTGTTATGGGTTGCTAGTTTTGAACTTCAGTCCTTCATAGCACTAGAGCCTAAGTATTTATGTTGTCAAGAAATAAAGTAAGTGTGGACTTCCCTGGCGGTCCAGTGGTTAAGACGCTGTGCTCCCAGTGTAGGGGGCACCGGTTCAGTCCCTGGACGGGGAACTAAGATCCCACATGCCATATGGTGTGGCCAAATAAAAAAAAAAACCAACAAAAATAAAGTAAGTGAAATGCTAGGTTCATTCTAAGTGCTAAAGGCGTGCAGCTGATATTGTTGACACATACAGAGATACTCGGTGCTCTCAGGACGTTCTTTTAGTCGTGTTTCCTATAGTTCAGGATGGGTTTGTTTTGATCTATCCTATTTTTTTGTGATAATTTGTATGGCAAAGAAAACAGGTTAATTGCCTTTATTATTTCCTACGTGCTAAGCATTGGGTGATGAGTGTGAGGGGAGATACTGCCACCATCCCAGTTTTACAGAATGTGTTTGATGACAGAAGGTTCTAGTCAGTTCCCAGCAGAGACCATAGTCTCATCAGAACCAAATGGTAGCTGGCTTTAAGTAATGTTGCAGCAATATTTAAAGGCTTAAAAAGCTTCTTTACATTGTTGATTAGCTGTGATAGCCACACAAGGAAAATACTCATTAAAAGAGGGGGTTTTCACAGAGTAAAAAAGAAACTCAGATTTTCCTAAGTTTGTAGCATTACTTTCATATTCTTGAGGTTAAAGATTTTTAAGTTAATATTTGCAGTTTACAATCTATTGTTTAGTCCTCAGGGATAGAATATTTAAGTTAATATTTGCAGTTTACAATCTATTGTTTAGTCCTCAGGGATAGTCCAACCCAGAAAACACCACCCCCTAATTCCTGCATTCTAGGGAGGTCTCTGGCAGATCCCCTCCTGTTGAGAATATTGTTACCTGTGTGATTGTTTACCGGTAGAAAGGCAGGTTTAGTGTTGTCAGTTAACTTGCTGTGTTAGTGCGCTGAGCTTGCTGAGACTACAGATTTAGGTTGGACTTCTTTCCCCCCACCCCGTAAATAATTTTGCTTCCCAATTTAGAAAAGTCGAATTCTTAGAACCAGCTACTACTATCATTTGCATGGGACCAAATGAATGCTCTTGGTTCCAAGTACAGTTAATGAGACAGGGTAAATGGGGCAGGAAAATGAGCATCATCACCAAAAAAAAAAAAAAAAAAAAAAAAATCCCCATGTGTAACACCACTAGTCAAAAGTGTCATGTTTGTAGAGTGCAGACCTTACCACTCTTCTATCCAAAAGTGTATCTTTCTTAGAAGCTGACTGACTAGATTGGTATATACTTGACTCATCCTTTTTATTTAAACTACAGCAAATGTACCCTCTGACCCATGTGAAAAGTATTGGTTTTAGACACAATACCTGGTAGAAGTAAACAGTTTAATCCGACCTGGAAAAGAAGTAACCTAAATAAACCTAAAATTAACCTAAAAATTGTGATAGTGGTAAATAGTAAAATCATATTTCCAGCTTCTAGTATTACATTGACACTGGCATATACACAGTCATTATTCAGTTAGAAATTTTATTTTGACAGCACTCTACCTCATATGTGTTTTTCAAAAGGGTGTTAAGCCACTGCCTTACTTTTGACAGACTCCTTAGAGAACGTCTATGTAGCAAAGTGTGGTGAATCGTCACAGTACACTGAAGCCTCAGAGTTTGTCTTAGTTATCTGAGTATTTCACTGCATTTTGAAAGAATCCTGAATTATTCTAATAATTTAATCCTCCACATCACAATGTACAGTGCTTCATTATGCATTAATTTTTTTATAACTTCTTTACGTTTGAAAGATAATGATGTTTGTTTTGTCACAACATGCTTTCATGAGAGGTTTCAAATTGTGTGGCCAGGTGTAGTTGTCAGACAGAGACCTAAACGTTGTTTCGCTTTTGTTCCAGAATTCATTTGCACTGGCTGTTTTAATTCAGATTAAATGCGAGGAGGAATAGTACTGCCTTCTCCTGTCAATATGTGGAAGCATATAGTGTTTACTCAGCATTTAAACGGTGCTGTTTTGGGTTCTGAGGTAGCTGAGGAAGGGTAACCATGCTACCAGGAATTATGTTGATTTTTACTTATTTTATTATCTGTTTAGGCCCTACCTATAGGGCTTAGTATGTAACCGGAAGATAAGGGTGGGTAGACGGGAGGAAAAGAAGTCTTTAGTACATCATCCTTTCATATTTTTCTGAAACACGATGGTTCACTTGCCACAGTGTGTATTACACCTGCAGTTTCTTTGGATCTTATTTGAAAACCAGTGAGGGGAGTAACACAAGTGGGTGCAAAGAAAGAGGTACCCCCACGAGCTCTGTATCACCCAGACTGGCGGTGCTCACGGCAGCTACAGGATTCACTGGTTCGTGGAGATAAGACACGGAAGATGTGTCAGAAATGTTTGGCTAATAGAAAAGTTTAAGTGCCAGCACCTGAGAATGAATTCTTTTTCGCTTTTAAATAAATGAGAGTTAGATTCATTACAGAAACGTAGGGACCTACTCATTCGCATTCTTACATGTTTTCTAGGGAAGGAAGAAAGGATGGAGTTTGAACTGATTTGCCGGGAATCATGTTCAGAATGGATCCAGGATATTGAGGTGTAAAAGAGGTGAGCTGCCTGCCTCTGGCCTAGACTGTGGCTTGTACTTTAATAGCAGGAGGAATGAGGACAGACAGCAAAGCCTGGGCCGTAGTGTTAACGGCATAAGTTTGCCCCTGGGCTCCTGTTTCCCCAGTGCCACAGTTGGACTCTCAATTAGGGATGATTGTGCTCTTAACTGTTAGGGATTCTGTTCATTAAGAGTGAGGAGTCTGGATCCAGACTTCTTGGGCTCAGATACTGGCTTCGCCTCTTAGGCAACTGACTTAATTTCTCAGATTCTTCATTTGTAAAAAAAAAAACAGGGATACTATTAGTATTTACCTTTCTGGGGTTATTAAGAGGATCAGATGAGTTAATGATAGAACACTATCAGGCACACAATAAGCGCCGGGTATGTGTTAGCTGTTGTTACAATATGTGACCCTATTTAATTTTTACAATTTCATCCTCTCTCCATAACCCTTATGTAGGGAGAGTAGACACTTAACTGGGTGAATGAGTGAGTAATGACTTGCCTGGTATCTTTAGAATTATTGATTGGTAACGTAAATGCATTTTGTAAACTAACTTGGTTAGTTTTCAACATAAGGCCGTGTAGGCACCGCACTGATTAAATTACATCCAAGCATGATCCTCCCACCTCATCTCAACCATGGTGCTTTATCTTCTTTCTAATAAACCATTTTCTTTCCTGGAACTCACGAAAAGGATTGTGTTTTACATCATGAGGAAGTACACACAACACACGTACATGAAGCAGTTAACTTTATGAAACAATAGTTACACTAAGTTGAGTGAGCTCTTGTTTTCTGTTTTATTCTCTTGTTTCATTTTTGTAAAAGTGTTGCTTGCAATGCATTGAAATTATTTCACAACCCACTAATGAATTACCCTACAGTTTGAAGAACACTGCATTAAACCTGTTTGACTCTTGTCTAGAACCAAAGTGGGGATACCTTTGATTATAACCAATACTCCCTTCCTTTTCATTCTCTTTCCTAACTTCCCCTGAGAGTGGAGCTGGGCTTCACCAGCTTTAAACAACCCCCCGCCCCCCCCCATATGTTTAAATGCCACCAACCTATTTAGCAAGGGCAAAGTTTGTATTGTCATTTAAAAGGACTTTAAGTATTACTGTATTTCAGATTCACTTTCAGCACATTTGTAATATTAAAAATACATAGAGCTCATATCACTATAAGATAGGATCCAATAATCATTTTCAGGAAGGTGTTTAAGGTTAGGTATGACAAGAGTAACAGACTTTTCAGATTGTGATACCTAACTTCTCTGCCCCACTCCTCCCCAGTTAAATAAGGCATTAAGAACATCACGCAGAAAGGTAACTTTATTGGTAGAACAGAGAGCTCTTGAGAGCTGTTGGCGTCCTGAGCTGTCCGTAGTCTCCAGTGTGTTCCGTCTTCAGCCAGCACCGATGGTTGGTTACTTACTGTTTAGAGCTGCTCATGCCCTGTGACCATGAAGCTGAACATACGCCACTGCCCCTGCTGAGCCCTGATTCTCTGTTCTCACCAACTGAGCCACCAGCCAGACCAAACAACTGTTGGTACTTCTTTGAAAGATTGACAGCCAGATTCGGACCAAGGCTACCACACAAGGCCTTACACGTGACCAACTGCACGTTGCCTTTGGTCAGCCTCCCACACCCCTGCTCCACAGAGCAGCCAAGTTGTCCTGGCTCAGGTGCTGTGTCTAATCCAGCACCTTTTCCATCGAACTTGGTGAAAGTCTGAATATTACATTCTCTTCTTTTCCTGCCCACCCCCCTTTAGGTCGTCGTCTTTGTTATTAAATCCATACATCTTTATCATATTTCAAGTAAATCTCTAAGATTTTTTTCTTTCTTCCCTCTGTTTGATTTTGGAGAGCCCCCAGTGGTGCTAGTCATAGCTGATACGTCAGGAGTAGGGATATAATCATTATCAAGAGGAAAGAGCGTAGTATATTTGGAGGTAGAGTAAAGCATAATAGTCAGTGTCATTAACTTTCAGATCTCTTAAGTGTCTTAGTCTGGTTCATCCTCTTCTGATTATACCTTCTTACACACTTGCATAGAGAAATAAACATCATTCTTAGTTTATTTTATTCCTCATATAATTGTTAGTATTGCAGCACAGTTGCAGTATACATCTTATTTCAGATGTGTGTGTATATATATATGTATACATATATTTATATAGTATCGTATTACAGATACATTGTGAGTGAAATAAGTTTCTGTGGAATGACCTCAGGGTACTAACTTTCATTAGCAGCATCAATCCTAAGGGAAAAGTGGCACCAGTTCTAACCCACCAACGTTAAGTACATTTTGGGTATGTAACCAGGTCTTACTTAATGTCTTTATTTCTCTTAGCCATGCTTCTGTTCATGGAAAAAGGTTGCCTGTCTTCAAATCACCTAAGTACTACTAGAGTAGTATGAGTAGAGTAACTTCCATAATTATTTTCAATAACAACTTAAAATGGAAATCATAGGAAAATTTAGAGTATTCTGAAAATAGGAATATGTTTAAGCATGGATTTTGAAATGACAAATCACTTTTATCACTTCTGTGTATGTAAGTGTTTATGACACTCTCTTGTACATAAAAGTTTACTACTTTCAAACACTGCGTTTATTCTGAGGGACAGTTGAATGAAGAACATTGGGGCCTTTCCCCAGTTCAAGTTGGTGGTCCCAGGTGACTCAGGACAGCCCCTTCACTTTGGCCTCTTTCTCACATGTACACTTGAAATGTGATGGCTTTGGCTGATGAAACACATTATCTTTTTGAAGACTTGGAAACAGCAGTCAGAAAATGTTTAAAAAGAAAAGGCTAGTACACTTTCCTATTAGTAGAATTTTTAAAGTTTTGGGTCTTCATGAAGGCATTTCAATCTTTGTTCTCTCTGCCGACCTGGTATTATACCTTTCAAAATAACGGTTACCAAACAACTCTTCAAATTCATTATTCATTACTAATCTCAGGGTAATATTTTTCTTTTGCTTGAGTTTTAGTATATAGTCTGAAACTTACTGTACTGTAGGTAGCAAGCTAAAAGCCACTGGTGAGAGTGAAATCATGGCAAGGGGTCTTGTACATCATGAATATGTTCTCATTCATTGAAGATGCATTATCTTGACACAATTTTGTGTTTATAAAATGACCTTGAACTTGCAGATATGCTAAGAGTATTGTTGACAAAGAGATACCGGTAGAGATTGTAATCTCTCTGTTTGGGTCCACACAAGCCAAATACGCAACAGAATTCCTAAGCTTAATGTAGTGAATAAGCAGCATTTGGACTTAGGGCTTTTAACAATTTTGATATATGCCCAACTTTGAGACATAAAGGCATCCATAGAACAAAATAATAAAGTATACCTTTTTAAAAATCATCGAGGTCTGAGAAAAGATAAAACAGAGCCCTTGGGGTTTGGCATTGTTGCCACGGTAGCCACGCTGAGGGGTGAGATGAGTCAGCAGGCCCAGATCAGCAGGGCTTTGCATCCTCTAGCCCACCACATCAACCGAGGATGCTCTGCTTTCATCTGGTGCCTCTGTTGGGCTTTCACCTAAGATTTCATTTGGGGGAGGGCTTCCAGTGCTAATGTACAGTTTGAGAACCGGTGCTCTGACAGATGCAGGTTTTACCTATTAGGCAAAATAGTTGGAACGCCAAATACACTAGACCAACTCACGGTAAAATTAAAGATAGCAGGTCGGCTTCCTTATAGCCCTGTCTGTTGTTAGGATGGCAGAGTGTGTAGTCATCCTGAGACGCAGCGGGGGGCACTTGGAAAAGCTTGTTCGTAAGCACACTGTTTAAGTTGGGCTCCCCTCATCCAGAAAGTTTCCTTAGAAACGTTATGCACGTTGGAGGAACAGGTAAACCCTTTTTATTTAGTGAAACATAATTGTTATACTCGCTGGTGATGTTCAAATCACATTTCTCTATGCACGTTGTAATGATGGTGCTTCCCCACCGCCACCGCCACCCTGCCGCCCGGCACTTTGGACTGAAGTGAACTGACTGCTTAAAGTGGAGCACAGCTTGATGGAAAAGGACTATGAGTTTTCTGCAAGTTCACACAGTCTTGTGGTGGATAAAGAAGGAACCGAGAACAAGACATATGGACAGACGATATCATTTTAAGTGCATTTCTGACAATGTTGCTCAGTTTCCTTTTTAAAAATCCTTTATGTTCAGAGGGTAATGGGGGTGGAGGTGGGCATACAGGGCCAACGTGAAGTCTGACGTAGAGAATGCGTTGCCGGTAGGTCCCCTTGCGAAGCAGGCTTTTTTGTTTTTGTTTCGGTGAGACTTCTGTGGCAAGGAAAACGGTCTGTAACGTTCTTGATGTGGTGCCTGGAAAATCGTGAGCAGTCAGTAAACGTTAGTGTCCTCTCTTCTCATTTTCCTCCTCTTGTTTTCAGCAGCGTGTTTTATTCTGATAACATCTTTTCATGTAACGTTCACCTTCAACATCAAGTACTGTGTTCTTCAGCTGCCACAGCTTGAGCTTTTGTCTCTCAGGTAGAGAGGTGGTGGGGAGGAGAGGCCAGGTGAACCCAGGCAGGCTCTCCTCTCCCCTGGAGTGAAAGCCTCAGGACTGAGGTGGCTTTAGCGCCCTTATCACTCCTGATTTCAGCAGGAGTCAAAGACAAAATAACTGAATGAAAGGGAAGATGGCAGCAGCTGTAATCAACTGTTCAGTTCCACTGACAGGAAAAAATCATCTTCCAACTTTAAAGGATTTAAAAGTAACCTGGAATGCTTCTTAACATGCAGATCCCTGGGCTCTACCCCAGAGTTCTGAGTCAACTTTAGGTCATTCTGATGCACGTGGTCCAAGAGCTGCGTGTTGAAAACCCCTAATTCTAAGATCAGTTACACCACTGCTCCATTCTTCGTTGATCATCAGTGTAGCATAAAGACTAAATTTCTTTTGAGAATTTTTACCACTTCTTGGTAATTCTGAGCCCCAAAACCATGGCTTAGAATTCTTGGCTTAAAAATATGTGGACCGTGCCTATACTTACGTGTAACTCTTAGGCAGCTGCATAACACAGAAAACTTTGGCAGTGGCATGAGATTTATTCTTAAATTGCAGCGTCGACATAATTCTTTCTTCATCGACTTTGCCTGATGAGGGAGTCCTATCTCACTGTGGTTTGTTCTCCCGGTGGTTTCTGTAGGGTTAGGGAGAATGCTACAGAAAAAAACGAACCCTGTCTAGTTTTGACTCACTCAAACGTGGTGTGTCTTTCGTCTTTCTGAGTTGGGATATGAGAGGCATGCCCCAAAGGTGGCAAATCAGACTTCCACACTCGTTGCCTTCACTTAGCCAATAGCTTGCTCAGAACGTGTATATTACGATGTGCAGATTCACTAATCGGCGATTTCGGACTCCAGCAGGAAACAGCCTTGAGTCTTGGGAGACTTCTGGGCTTTGCGCTTGGCACTGACTCCTCCACAGAAGCAAGGGGTGCATCTGGCTGTTAGAAGAATTAATGGGCATCCAGGTAAGGGTAGATTGGAGAAATCGTTCCTTGTTTTCCTTTGGGTGGATTTGAGATTTTAGAAAAATTAGTCCTCTGAGAAGAGCTCAGAACTGTTTGTCTTAAGTTTTTCCCTCTGAGTTGCTTTTTGGGATTACCTTGTATGTCATCATTCCCTTTGATGTGAAATCCACCCTCTTCAAAATGTAGTTTCATTTTCAAATCTTTTAAGCATAGGATTCCATTTCTCTTTCTGTGCATGAAATTTTTAAATAATATTTAATTAATATTAAAATAAAATAACTCTAGTTGCTAAGACGCTAACGTAGGTTACTAGTTCGTAACTTAAGTCTCATGTTTTTTTAGGGAGTATGCTTTAAAAGTTGGGCGGGGAAAATCGGTGTTTGCATATGATTTATGAAACAATGATGCTACAAATGTGTCAGACTCTTCCCTATGTTAAAGGCCAAATTATGAGGCATACTGCTTAATCTGTTCTGAGGAAGGAGCCGTGAGACCTCTCCCCCTGCCACTCCCCCACGTTTACTCCTGGTGGGACCAGCTCCAGTTCTCTCCTCACGCAGGGGGTTCCAACTGTGGATGTTCAGTGCAGTGGCATTTTTCTTGAAGAAGTGACTAAGCCTTCTTAGATGAATTTTCTCTTTGAGAGGTGGTAGAATTGCATCAGAAAGGCATTTACAGTAAATGGCTCCCTCCCCCCTTCCTGTAATGACCACATATGAAAGAATGCATTAATTCTTGTTTTGAGGAAATGAAAGTGGTAGAGTTCTATGGAAAACTCCCTGTTCATCATTAATTAACTAGATTTGAAAGTTAAAAATTGTAAAGCCAGAATCACTTCGTGCTATCTAAATAAATGTCACAGAGGTAACAGCTTTTCATTCCATATTCTATATGAAGTAACTAGTTATCCTGAATTCAAAAAGAGGAAATAGTGTTGAATATGGCTATAGTTAATGGCATAAACCTAAACGAATTTCTTCATAGTCATTTTCCTTATTAAATTAATATTTTTCTTAGGTATGTTACTGATTTTGTTCTTTAGGATTCGATTCTCTGTGCTGGAAGGAAAACTCCCATAGGTTATCAGCCAGGGGTTCTCATGGCAACAGTGCTGCCCCCTAGAGGACATAGTATAAATTTGGTACGTTGTTTGGTTCCGCAGTGAAGGACCTTGAATCAGAGATTTTAAATGTCCCACAGTGGAAAAGACAGAAAGAACTGCCCTGTATCCCACATGAGTTTCAACTATCCTGTCGGATATTCATGCAGTGAAAATTAGTTTATAATTATCCGATCTTAGACCTAAATTCATTTTACATAAAAGCACAAGATAACCTTGGCATACTTTAAATACACACAGGATATACTCATTTTCATTCACCTGTACCTCTCCTCTTTTGTTTTCCTGTACTTTTAATATGGAAAGCTTCTGATCTGACTTCTATTAATCCAGGTATTCTTTATAAGTAAGTGATAAGCATCTACTTCATTACATAGTTAATGGGACCTGAAAGTTATGTACATATTGAAATATGTCATGTTTTTATTATAAATTGTTTTGCTTTTGGGCTCTCCTTTACGTTACATTTAAGGTATTATATTGATGTTTTAAAAATATGTGTATACCAGGTAATGTTTACCAATGAATTTCATTTTAGAATAGCAAATATAAATAGGGCATTACAGAATTTTTTGGTTATAAAAAGAAAGCTTTGGGACTAGTGGGGTTTTGAACCAGTGATTCAGTTCCTCTCTGTAGTTCCAGGAAGGACAGTATGCAGATCACCCAGATGGGAGGGATGTTTATCTTCTATGTGAAGATCTCCAGGGAAGATTTCACATGTACTACATTAATATGTTTTAGTATCTTGAGGTCTTCACGTTAAGCTAGTTCTTATTAATACTTTCCAGGAGTCTTTATTAGGTCCCTCTAAAAACACCACCTTTGGTTTCTCCCTTCCTGTAGGAAAGGACAGACAAGTATGGAGAGAAGCTTACAGGTCATCTTGCAAACGAGCAGAGGAGTTTAAAACAGACTCAGATTTTTTTGAACAAGGGGGCTTTGTGTCACTGTCTTCTTCCCAGGAACATGTTCTGCATGTGCCATTTTAGACTTCTGACTGTGTGCTGTAAATATAGTGCATCTTAGGTAAGGTATGGTCTGTGACACACGATTATATCGTCAGAGTCACAGCTGTGAGGTCAGGGTACCCAGGCACATGCATGCAGCGCTCACTGATACTTCTTGTTTGGGGCCACATTTTTAATTCTGTAGACCTTTTTCTTGGATTGCTATTTCTTGTGCATTTTTTGGTTGTTGTTATTCTTATGTGGATGTAATTATCGCTTCTCAAATTTTTTTTAGGGACACTAATAAAAGTTGTTTTGAGGGTTCTTTTGAATTTTCTGTTTCTTCCAGGGCCTTTTTGTTGTGTATCTTGGTATTCCACTTTCACATGGCAGGCTTTCTTTAATTGTATGCTTATGCTTAACTCTTCACTCGTATAGAGATGAGGTGGCCTTAAGGCTGCCAGGGCTCCTTATGTTGGGTGCATCTTGCGTCCCTCTGGTGGCACAGAGCCAGCCCTCGTGTGGAGAGTGACTCAGTATCAGAGTGAAGAGGGCTTGACTTTGGGGTTTTCAGAACCACACTAGCTGTTTAGTTCTCACTAGACATTGTGTTTAATTTCTTTTGAGACTCATTTCCCTTTTTTAATTTTTAGTTTTTGCCTGGGTGGGGGGCTATAAGGTTTGTTGTTTCTCATAAAGATAGGAATTAGGCACGGAAGTAACAGTTGTTGATCCTTAGACTTTTCAGTTAATCTTCTCCTTTCTACCCTTTTTGTCATCTCTGGCCCATACGGTCCTTGCTTTTCCTGAGTCTAGAGCCGCTTTGAGGTTTCACTGGGTTATTGCCTTAGCAGCAGCAGGCGTCTCAGAGAACCTCTGGGGCTGTGAGCTGCCTCTGCTCAGCTTCATCCGTCAGGACTTCATCATTTTATGGCTTCCAGATGGTGGTTGAAATCTCTCAGGCCCATGATAGTCTTTTAACTGTGGTGGGTATGTATACTTTTTTTTTATAACTGTAATGGGATCTTTCATGTGCCCTGACCACCATTTTGAAACGGTAACTTAGTTCGGGCTTCTGGAACGAAGTACCATAGACTGGGTGGCTTATAAACAACGGAAATTTATTCCTCACAGTTCGGGAGGCTGGTTTATAGAAAGCTGTCTTCTCGTTGTGTCCTCACATGGTAGAAGGGGCAGGAGAGCTCTCTGGGGTCTCTTTTATAAGAGCGCCGATCCCATTCATGAAGGCTTCACCTTCGTGACTTAATCACCTCACCAGAGCCCCACCTCCTAAAGGCATCATATTAAGATTTCAACATGTGAATTTGGGGGGAAAACAAACATTCAGTCCATAACAAATGAGAAGTCCTTTCATTTGTTGATTTGTCAGAAGCACATCTGAAGAATTAAGTCAGAAATGCATTTAGCCAGGAAAACGTTTAAATGAGGGCGTGATGACTGCAGTGGGTATTGGGGTTTGGAAAAACTAACCCTCAAAATAACTTGGCTGGGAGGGATAAATTGGGAGATTGGAATTGACATACATACACTACTATATGTAAAATAGATAACTAATAAGGACCTACTGTGTAGCACAGGGAACTCTATTCAATACTCTGTAATGACCTACATGGGAGAAGAATCTAAAAAAGAGTGGATATATTATATGTGTAACTGATTCACTTTGCTGTACAGCAGAAACTAACGCAGCATTGCAAATCAACTGTACTCCAATAAAAATTTTTAAAAAGTAACTTGGCTGGGAAGAAACAGTGAGCTGACATTATTACACAAAGACATGCTTTCCAGCTCTGGAGGCTACAGTCATTCCTCACAGAACACCCCAAGACACTCTTCTAGCTTTATTGCTAGAAGAAACGATGCATCTTGTGAAACATGCAACTTAGTCATTAAAAAATATATATATATATATATAGAAGTAGTGGTAGTTGTTCCTGATCTTTAATACAAGTATAAATGTGCATATGCTTACTTTTTAATTTCTTGTCTGCCCTTAGACATAGGAATTTTGGAAAGAGTCTCCTGTTCCTTCATTCCTATAACTTTTATTCCTTAGCAGATAGACCCTCATACTTCTCCCTCTTCTTGTAAGAAGCATCTCATATTCTCCCTTTCCATTTCCTTTGTGAAAAAAAGCTCCAAATTCTTATTGATCGCCCCTTTCTCGTATTTGTCCCATAGTTCCTGAAAATGCCTAGTAGATACCATGAAGATGGGAAAAATCAGATATTAACTAATTAGTGCTTTAACTTCTCTCACACAAGGGGTATCCATTTGTATCTCAGAAGAAACTCTGAACTGATGTTTCCAGTCTTACCGTTCCCTCATTTTACTCGGAAAAAGCAGCTGTTTCCCTGTGACGAATCCCTAGAGATCTTCCCCAGAGGTCCCCAGAGTTAGGGCCAGTTGCTCCCATGTGATTGAACCTAACACAGAATCTTCTCGCTCTATCCTGATCTCTAGTACAATACTGGAAGCCCCAAATCTTTCTTGAGAATTTGCAAAGTAGTACTGTTGCATATTAATTATCCTTTGTGTAACGGCTTAGACGTAATTGAGGATAGTAAAGATCCTCTGGTATCTGACCTCTGTATTCTGTAAGTTGTTTACCAGTTTAGAGCCTCTGGACTGTTCTAGATCAAAGAGCAGGCCCTGTGAGGCCATGCCCTAGAAACAGATGTGGAGAGTGCTGAAATGTCCTGAGCTCCGAGGATGCAAGCTCCCAGAACGCGCTTGTAATTTATTTCTGGTATTGGCCAGAACAAACATCATCAGCTTGTTCCACGTGCCCTTCTGTCCATATCCACTTGGAATGTGTTGAGTGCGGCTTGTCAGTAGTCTACTGAAAAATGATGGGCCTAAAAGGACACTATGACTGAGAATTTAGAGCACCGTCACACTGGTTCTGGGACCTGTCATATCAGTTGACTGCTACGTTGGATGAGAGAAAAATCAGCAAGTTTTATCTTTTCCTCTGGAGGAAATACCTTGTATGGATGGTCCCAAAGAAATGAGATGACCACGGTGCAATGCTGGTGGCGTTAAGTACACTCACGTAACCCAATGCTGGTTAACACATAGAACATTTCTTCACCTAGGTTTTCTCATGCCCCATCCAATCAGCCTCCACCCCCACTGGCAAACACTTTCTGATTTATATCACTGTTTTTTCCTGTTCTTGAACTTCATCTAAATGGGATCACAGAGCATGCACTTTTTCGTGTCTGGCTTCCTTCACACAAAAGTTTCATGTTGTTGTGTGTACCCTAGTTCATTCTTCCTTTATTGCTGGGTAGTGTTCTGTTGTATGAATGGACCCAATTCTTTGATCCATTCTCCTGGTGATGGACATTTGGATTGTTTTCACCTTTTTGGCTGTTATGAACATTAAGCCACTATGAACAAGTCCTCTCTCTCTCAGTCTCATTCCTTTTTGGATTTAGGCTTAGTTGATGGACCAGACAGTAGATCTGTGTTTACGTTTATAAGAAACTTCCAAACAATTTTCCAAATAATTATACCATTTTATACTCCAACCAGCAGTGGATGAGTGTTCCAGATGCTCCAATTCGTTCTTAACAATTGTTTATTGTCGGTTTTTCTAATTTTAGCCATTCTCCTGGATGGCAAGTGGTATCTCTTTGTGACTTTTCATGTGCATTTCCTTGATGACTAACATGTTCTTATTGGCCACTTGTATACCTTCATTCAATCTTTTACCCATTTTTATTTTTCTTGTGGCCATTTTAAAATTGGATGATGGGGACTTCCCTGGTGGCGCAGTGGTTAAGAATCCGCCTGCCAATGCAGGGGACACGGGTTCGAGCCCTGGTCCTGGAAGATCCCACATGCCACAGAGCAGCTAAGCCCGTGCACCACAACTACTGAGCCTGTGCTCTGGAGCCCACGTGCCACAACTACTGAAGCCCGCACGCCTAGAGCCCTTGCTCCACAGCAAGAGAAGCCACCGCAGTGAGAAGCCCGTGCACTGCAATGAAGAGTAGCCCACGCGCAGCAACGAAGACCCAACACAGCCAATAAATAAATAAATAAATTTCTAAAAATTGGATGATGATGATGATGATGATTGCATGGCATGCAGGATCCTAGTTCCCCAACCAGGGAATCGAACTCGTGCCCCCTGCAGTGGGAGCTCAGAATCTTAACCACTGGACCCCCAGGGAAGTCCTTATTATTATTGATAGGAAGGAGGTTTTTTTTCCTATGTATACTCTGAATAAAATTATTTTGTCAGAAACTTGTAATGCAGATATAGTCTCCCAGTCTGTATCATTTTCTTAAAAATGTCTTTTGATGAGCAGAAGGTTTTAATTTTGAAGTAACTTAATTAATCAAATTTCCTCATATATTATCAGTACTTTTTGTTTCCTAAGTAATCTGCCTCTTCAAGATTGTAAAGATATCCTTCTGTGTTTTCCTTTAGAAGCCTTATAGTTTTAGCTTTTGTACTCTGGTCTATGATCCATCTCAGGTTAATTTTTGTGTATTGGGTAAGGTAGAGGTTAAGTAAGGCTCATTCTTTTGCATATGTTTCTTCAGTTGTTCCAGCATGATTTGTTGACAAGACTTCCTCATTGAATTGCTTTGGCACCTGTATTGATAATTGGTTATCCATATATGTGTGAGTCTATTTCAAAGGAACCCTAAAGAATGTTTGTGCAGACCACATGTGGCATGCACTTAAGTGTATGAAGTAACAGTTCACACTGGTCAACCTTAATATAAGCCTCAAGTGACTGGCAGTCTTGAACTTACATCTCATGGAACATTTGCGTCAAAGGTCACTAACAGAAACTTTGCAGGGGCCATTTCGGGGGCCATTTTTTGTTTGCTTTATAAAGCTAACCCAGCTGAGGCCTCTAGAAGTTCCAGCATTCCCACACTGAAGGTCAGGTTCTTATCTGCGCAGAAGTATACCATCAAATCTGTGCGATCCAACCTGAGCCTGCAGGCAGCTTCAAAGAGAACAAAATATTTGAACTTCAGTTTTCTTATTTGAAAACTTGGATATGCGTGGATTCACAATGACTGATTTTGGAACTCATTATAATTAAGTGTGGGTCAGACAAAAAAATAACGACTCTTAAGAAAATTCTTCATTAACGTAAAGAAACTTGTGACGAAAAAATTGTTTTGCTGGTTTGTGCATATCGTACACAAAAAGTAGATCTGCTGACTTTAAATAAGTCTTGTCTACGAGTAGAATCTCTGCTTGGAAAGGTTTTCATGAACAGTTTTATCTAGCGTTTTTACTTGAATATGGTTAAAAACCATCTTCTTTTCAGAGAGTCCTTGATTTGAAAACCGAAGGATGAATAGAGTAGGAAACACACCGCACTATTCCATTAGAGGGGTAGAATCAATGTTGCTTATCTCTTTTTGACACCCTGAATTTTCGAGTGTTAGAATTCGTGTTTTCATGGTATGGCAGCGCAGGAAAGTGGTTGAGCGCAGGACTCTGACGCTGGACGGCCTGGGTTGGAACACCAGCTCTGCGGGTCCCCATCGGCGAAGGAGTCAGCCCCTCTGTGCTTCTCCCTAAAACCGGCAGAATCAGAGCGCCTTCCTCAAGTTCAAGGAAGGCAGGAGGCTCAGAGCTGTGCCTGAGTCATAGTGAGCACCATGGGGACTGTTGGCCGGTAGTAACATTATATTACTTTTATAATAAAGGTGCACAAGAAAAGGAAATCTTTTTAAAAAGAAGAAACTAAAAAGCAAAAGTACATTACTTTCCTAGGGTCCAGATATCTCACTGTTTGTAGCACACTCCCCAGTCGATTGAACTGGTCGGGTTTTACTGTTCATTTCAGTTCTCCCCCGCAAAGGATGCTGAATGAAAGGTTTTTCTTTTGAGCTTCTTGGGAGGTGTACGCCCTGGAAATACAAGAGGTGCTTCATACTAATTACTAGAATTCCTTTTGTTGCTACAAAGAGACTTTACAGGGAGAGATATTCTTTGAGTCCGCATCTTCCTCTCCTCCTACTTGGCTCTGAGCTCAAGTAAAACACAACAGTTGCTCACTTGAAATACCACCTCCCCTAGCCTGTGTTTGGACTTGTACCGCTGTGCTCAGTTCCTGGCCCCTGTTTTTGCTTTCTCTAGCAATTTCCTGGCCAGAGCAAGAACTAGAGCCGAGTCTGGGAGAAGCGACTGTGACAGGACTGTTTTCCCACCCGTGCTTCCCCGCACGACTCTGGAAGGAGGGGTGTGTCCGACCCTCCCTGTAATCCGTGTGCCCATTTAGCAGGGTTGGAGATGCCCGAAAGCAAAATCCAGCTCAGACCAAACACGAAGGTTGCTAATGCGCTGTTAATGGTGTTGAAATATGACGTTTTGGTTACACATCCAGACCGAGTTTGACTGTAGACTGAAGCGTGAGCTTTCCACACATTGTCACAGGAAGGCCGTCATACGCCTTGGAAGCATCTGTCTTCGTTTTACTGTACGTGGTTAAGGCCTGAGGAAGACTGATGTTACTACAGTTGACTTACCCGACCCTACTGTACTGCAAGGTGGGCTTCTCACGAGGTCTACTCGGTGTTGTCGGGGTTTTGTTTATGTTCCCAGTGTTGTTTGGTAAATGCCGCAGAGGCGCAGAGCGGTGGCATGTGGCTGTCATGATGTGATGTCCGGAGGTCACTTTCTGCTGAGCGTGGCTGCTCCCTGCCGCCCCAGGCCCCTGTCATCTCTCGGCAGCCCTCTCCCTGGAGCTCGTTCTCACTCCTCGGTCTCTGTAGCTCTCCCAGCCTCCCGGGCATAGAGAAAACAGACACCAGAAGGTGAGCTCACTCAGGTTCTGGCCCCAGTCGACACTTCCTCTGCACCCGCCTTGCTTTCCCTGCCTCCTGCTCCACTGGAAGGGGAGCCCTTCCCCGTGTCCACGCTCTGGACCTTATCCCCTCTCACCTCCTCAGAGACTTTCTCTCTCTGACCTTTACCTGCCAGCCACCACTGACTTTCTCTCAGGAGGGAGTAGACCTACTCAAGGCTTACCAATTGAAAACAAAACCACCGGCCTTCACATTGCCTTCCCTTGCTTCTCCGTTCACTTCCCCTGCCGGGGCCGAATTTCTTGGAGGAATTGTGTGAATTTGCTTCCTTCATTTCCTCACCCTTGCCGCCTCCTCGGGCTCCTCCAGTCTGGCTTCTGCACCTGTGACCAAGTTGATATTGCTCTGGCCAAAGCTGATGGTTGTCTACCTATCCTTCTGTTGCCACATTCGCCAGATATATTTAGCATTGTATCTTCCGTGACCTGTTTGATGTCCTCTCCTCTCTGGCTTGCCCTGCCCCTCTGCCTTTTTCTCCTCCTTGCCCTCTGCAGGTTCTTTCTATCCACCTCTGAGCGCCAGGCTTTGTATTCAGATGCCAACTGGACATTCCCACTTGATATCTTGCTAGCGCCTCATAGCCAACGGATTCCAAACTGATCCCAGTTACCCAAGCTTGAAACCTGTGATTTACTGCGCCTTTTCTTTCCTCATCTTCCAAATCCACAAAGAAACAAACTCTGGTCAAAATTCCACATCTCAGCCATTCTCAAATCCATCTACTCTGTCTCCAGTGTGTCCGTCTTGGTTACCATCACCTTTGACCTAAATTATTGCATTTTAGCATCCCTCTCCCTGCTCATTGATGTTCTTCCCCAATCCATTCTCCCGACTGCATTCAGAGTGATGCTTCTGAAAAGCAGCCTCATCGTGTCACTTCTCTTCTTAACTGTCACCCGATTCTGTGATATCCTGAACCCAACTCGATCGGGGCCCTATAGAGTATGTGTCCTCGTAAACAAATCATCAAACACTAGGATTCACAGGGGGACGCAGAGGAGATTTACTTCCCCCTCCACATAGCAGAACCTAATGAAAATCCCGACTGGACATCACTCACCGCTGCCCTCCAAGGTTCCTGATCGTGGGCTTCATGTTCCTCCCACCCTCCCCCACTCACCTGGTCATGCCTCCCAGCCCCATCCGCTCCTACCTGTCGTATTCCTACTCCATTTACCACCCCCATATTCAGAGAGCTCAGCTCTTTGCTGAATGTTCTGATCCTCGAGTTTCATCCCTGTCTTATCTTAGTTTGGGTTCCCCTCAGGGCAGATTCTGAAAAGGATACAGTCTGGTCTGACCCCACTATGTAAGAACTGGGTGACTTCTCTGTGCCTCAATTTTCTCATCTTTAAAATTCCACTTTATAAGATTTAATTTCCACTTTATAGTGAAAATTAATTTGTGCATGGAGAGTGCTTTTAAAAGTCTATCTGAAGTGAGAGAGTGGCATGGACGTATATACACTACCAAACGTAAAATAGATAGCTAGTGGGAAGCAGCCGCATAGCACAGGGAGATCAGCTCGGTGCTTTGTGACCACCTAGAGGGGTGGGATAGGGAGGGTGGGAGGGAGGGAGACACAAGAGGGAAGAGATATGGGAACATATGTATATGTATAACTGATTCACTTTGTTATACAGCAGAAACTAACACACCATTGTAAAGCAATTATACTCCAATAAAGATGTTAAAAAAAAAACCCAAAAACTCTATCTGACCCATAATAGTAGTCAATCAAGGTTGCAACAATGATAATAATGATTACTACTGTTATTAACAATGTCACTTCATACAGGTTTCCATTCTCAACCTATCTAGACCAGATGGGAGCCCCCTCTTAGGTGTACCAATAGCATCCTATGCCTCTTTTAAATCATAATTGCTAGCTTGGTGAAGGAAGGATGATGGCATCCTGTTCACCATTCAGCACTTAGCCCAGTGCCTGGTATTATAGTGTACGGTATGTACTGTGTGCTCAATAAATACTTGCTGAATGGAATTAAACAAATGACTTGTAAAAAGAGTATTCCAAATATTCTATACCTCTTACCTTTAATAAGCTGCCTTTAAAATACAAAGCATGCCTGTTAAAAAATACAACATGACAAAGAAAACATAACTCTGCTCCAGGGGTTTGTCTTTAAATCCAGCATCACCGAGTGAGCCCGGGCAAGCTCTCCGGGTGTCGGTGTCTCTGGAGCAGCTCTGCCTGAGAGCCTTTGTCCAGTTCCAGACTTCTTCAATCCTCTGATAACAGGGCGCAGTAAGGATAGAGTACGTTTTTAGGACACTCAGGGTTTCCCTCATAGTTATGTTTTTTCCTGTTAGCTGGTGGGAAAAATGTCATCTTGTTTCTTGGGCTTGCAGGTTCTTTCCTAGTCCTGGGGAATTTTTCAAGCTGGCTATAATGAGAGGGTCTCAGAGAACCACAGAGAGGTCTGATATGTTCTTTTCAAGTTAAACATAATGTCCCTTCTGATTTTCACTTCTGATCGTCTCTGTTTCTGAGCTGACTTCTGTAATTGTATTTAAAGATGTATCAGAAATAAGGTCTATTTTATTTTGACGCCTGCACCCTTGACATCCTTTAAACTGTGTTTCCTGCCAAGTCAGAAGCCTTCTTCAGAACTACTAACTCTAATGACTTCTTTCTTTCTTTATTCTTTTCTCTCTTTCTTTTTTCCTTTAATGGTATGTGTACACACACACACACACACACACACACACATATTATTAAATTGTGGTAGAATACATACAATGTAAAATTTACGATCTTAACCATTTTTAAGTGTAATGGCATTAAGTACATTCACATTATTGAACAGCCATCACCATCCTCTATCTCCAGAACCCTCTCGTCTTGCAAAACTGAAACTACATTCCCATGAAACACCAACTCACCATTCTCCCTTCTCCTCAGCCCCTGGCAAGCATAGTTCTTTCTGTCTCTGTGAATTAGACTACTCCAGGAACCTCATATAAGTCGACTCAGACAGTATTTGTCTTTTTGGGACTGGCTTATTTCACTTAGCATGATATCCTCAAGGTTCAACCATGTTGTACCATGTATCAGAATTTCCTTCCTTTTTAAGGCTGAGTAACATTCTGTTGCTCGTATAGACCGCATTTTTGTTTATCCATTCATTGGATGTTTGGGTTGCTTCCACCTTCTGGCTATTGTGAATAATGCTGCTATGAACATAGGTGTACAAATAATTCTTTGAGACCCTTCTTTTAATTATTTTGGATCTAATGATGTCTTGAATCTTCTTTCTTGATGCTTCTGTTGTTTTCACGAACTCTTGCCTTCCTCTTTTGGCCATTTACCACCCCTCGCCCATCAATCTGCTCTGCCATTTTGCTAATAACGAACGTCCTACTGTCAAGATTCTCATGCTTCAGTGTGGCCCTCACAGAGCTGCTGCTATGTGGAGAAAACAGTTTGGCAACTAAGAAATATTATTCGTTCCCACCTCCTGGACTCCCACCAATTCCTGCTATTTTCTGAAGACATACCAGTGGTTCCTAAATTTTTTTAAAAAGACACCTTAGTGACAGGGCAGATTTTTGTGGCTATTGACCTTCTATATTTTGAAATTTAACTGTTAATAATAGCATCTTCTTGATGTATCAGTCCTATAGTTGTGATATTGATATCTATCTATTTTTCCTCATGAAAACAATATACGACAATCATAGAAAACCTGTATAGAAAAACTGTTACACACAATAGCACTGTCAAAAAGCAGCCACTGTTAGCATCTTGATGCATATTCTTCTGGTCTTTTTAATGTGAATTTTTATCTATTTAAGATCATATTGTCTTGTACTTCTTTTTTGCACTTAAAGTGTAAGCATTCTCATGTTAGGTCTTTGTAAATAGTTTAATTATTTTATATGACTGAGAGATATTTACAGGGTGTTCATTAGGTTAAATAACATTTTTCTAATTATAAAAATAATGTTTCTCATACGAAATGTCAGATATCTCAGTTTTGCAAAGAAGTAATGAAAATCTAAGTTCTCTGCCCACCCCCTCTCAAGCTTTTTAAATGTATCCTTTTCCAGTCTCTCTTTGAGATTAGCTTCTCTACACCCCCGCGCCCCCCACCGTTTGTCTGTCCCTCTCTCCACTGATATCATATTTATGTACAATTTTATATCCAGCATGTTTACCTAACATTATATTTTGTGATTTCCAGTGTCGTTAAGTATTCTCCAAAAACCATGATTTAAACATATGAATTTGCTGATTTATTTAGTCACATGCTTTCCTCCAATTTTGATGTTTATGTTGTTTCCCGTTTTATGTTATTGTAAGTTATTGTATGTGTGTCCTTGTATAGTTATCTTCCTGTGTATCTGTGATTGTTTCTTCAGGAGATATTTATAGACATGTTAATCAGTCACAACAGTTTGAGGGTTTGTAAAAAGATACTGCTGATTTCCTGAAATGATTGTCTCACCTCACCTCACCTGCTTTGCTCTTTTTGTTGTGCATTTTTGTGAATCTGATTGATGAAAAAAATCTTGGTGTTTGCTAGTGAAATTCCATACTTTTTTGTGTTGACATTTTATATTTTGGGGTGAATTGTTTGTTAATATCTTTTACCTTTTACCTTTATAATAATATAAAATATATTATCCTCTTGCAAGTATTTTATTTTTTGTTTACCTTGCAGTTTTGTCTGCTGGTTTTGAAGCTACAGATTTTCATATTTTAATGTTGTCAGATTGAGTTGATTACCTTGCCTTTTGTTGCTTTTTCTCCATTGCTTTTGTAAAGCTAAGACTTTTTTTCCTATCTCAAATTCAGAAATATATTCTTCTAATTGTTTCTTTTTCTCCGCTTTTACATTTAACTCTTTAATCTCCACAAAATTAATTCTGATGAAGGTTATAAAGTGGGAGCTAATTTTATTTTTTCAAGAATATTATCTTGTTCTCATGTTTGTCCAAAATCCCAGTAAAATTGTGATGTGAACCAAAACAAGTGCTTTTTCTTATTTTAGTGCCTTGATTTTCCCACTGAGAAAAATGAGGAGGCTGCGATATACCTGTGGACAGGATCAGTAGCTTCACTTCTCAGCTCAGAACTTGCCATGTCTCTTTCCGGCTCGGGAAGTATGATGCTCCGCACAGGTTGGTGGGGGACAGAGACGGCAGCGGTAATAAGGGATGGGGGCCCATGAGCTAGGGACTAAGTAGCCCAGAGTGAGCCTCTCGAAGTCTTGACCCCATTTCAGTTTCCCTGGACTAAGATAAGCTACCAGGGCTCGGCTCACTGGAGGCTGACTTGAACCTCAGGTTATAGCTATAAGGCGGCACGTGGTGAAAAAAGAGTCCTAGCCTAGGAAAGTCAGAGAGCTTGGGTCCAGTTTCAGCTGTCAATCAACTATCTGTATAACATAGGAAAGTCTCTTAATTTCTCTAATTTCCTGATTTATAGAATAAGTCTGAGTTTTAGTCTCAATAAGTTATGGTCTAGGCAAGTGGCAGAGCTAGGTTGTGCTATAACTTTTTTGGGGAACATTTCTTGGTAACTAGTTCATCTTTCCTTATTAATCCAGTCAGCCAGTATGATACCAAGTTTAGGAAGAATATCACAGTATCACGTAATACTCCACCTTGGGGCGTTTCTGCTTCTTACCATTCCGGACCGTTCCTAGTCTATTTCAAGCTTCCCTTCTGAGAGTCTTCTGTCTTCCCTAATAATTTCTTCTCCAGCTACCTCTTGTGTTTAAGAATTTAAAAAGATGAGCCTAGTCATCAGGAAACACTCAGAACTGATGTTTGTCACCGACCTTGCCCTGCCACTTGCCTGGGGTATGAATTTTTTTAAAAAGCTGAAATAAAGATATGAAAAGCATTTTGAAAAATGTGAAGCATTAGGTGATAAAAGTAATAGTTATGAGGTACAAATACATGCTGTCAACCATGTTAATTGTTTTTATTGGTATTAATAAATTATTATTTATTAACAAATTAATAACAGAAATTGCGTTGAAAAACAAAACAGTCACAGGCCAAACCTTTTGAATTTCAAATATGTTTATGTTAACATACTCTGTTTTAGACAACCAGCACAGAGACTATGGTCAAGTAGTTTTTATATGATGAAGTCATGTATCAGTCAATCCATTACACTTTTTAAGGTGTTTTAATGTTTATCTCCCACTTTTTGGTTTCCAGAGTGAAATAACCTCAGATGAAAATTTCTATGGTGTTGATGTTTTCCTCTTGAGAATGTGTTTGCTGTAATAAAATACAGTAACCACTTGAAATCTATAAAACTTGTGTGAAGTCTGGATAAACCTAAACAGTTTTTTCTTTGTGCTCCAGGAGCACACAGCACTATATATTAAATAAAGCACAAATATCTATACATAGCTGCAACTATGTTTCATTTCATTACAATTATGTCTTGCCTGATCTTCAAATAACATGAAAAATCATCTTTAAAATAAACCTTGAATGGTTATGATCCTCATAGAAACAGTTTCTTTATTAATTAAACTTTTTTTTTCATAGTGCATTGCTTTGATCTCGTAATATTTTTTAAAACATCCTGAGGGTTTATTTTCAAGGCTTCCAAATGAATTTTTATTTCTTAAAAGCCGTAATATATTCATGGCTCAGTGAATCCCAAAGACAGTATTTTTAAACTCCTGTTAAGTTTATTTTTCTTAGCATGCTAGTCTACTGCATAATTTTCTTTGCTCTATGGGTCACGTGATTCCTCCCGTCCATAACACACGCACTTAAAAATTTCACTTCCTGATTGAGCCATCAAGATTATGTAAAATGTAAATCAGTCTAAATACCTAAGAGCAGGAATTTTAAGGGAAAAATGCTGTTTTCTTTTTCTGTTTCATTATTGATGCCTAGAAAATCAGAGTGTGTGTTTACCTATTTGTATTTGGAAACTAGAGACTGTTAGGGTGGTTTTTTGTTTTTGTTTTTGTTTTTTCTTTTGTCCCTTCCCTTTCAGATTGCATCAGAGTTTGCTTTCATTATAAAAATGAAGTACCAAGTAGATAGAACGTAGGAGTGGTGTAGTTGCAGGACTGAAATCAAAATGGTTCCGATTACTGAGAGAGCTGTTCATTTATTCTTTTCATGATCTGAATGGAGAGTGCAGCATCTCTCAAAAGGTAACGATTTGATATTTCAGAGTTGTAAATGGCCATTTAACCTTTCTGCTGCCTGATATAAATGAAAGTAATTTCTAGCAGGCTGGATGACACTTGGTTTATCATGAATCTAAAAATCCCTCACATTTTCTCAAAGCAATTTTGAAGTTGTCATAGTAACAGCATGATATTTGGAGGGTCTTTTTAGTAGTTCTTTAGCTAGAGTTAATTAATTTTATTAACCCTGGACGTTTTTCTTTTTATTCTTCTCTGACAAACAGGGGCCATAATTGCTCAAGTATGTATTTGGTGTTTTTTATTTCTTGGTGACTATAGTTTGAGGGCTTGATGTTTTGCAAATTGTTTCAGGAAAGGAACGGGAATGTTAGCAGTTGATTTCAGATAGTTTAAACTTGGGTTTTTAAATACTTCTCTGTAAAATTGCACTATCATCGTAGGACCAGAATTTAGTTTTATTTAAAGAGATGGATTATGGGAGATGTTCACTCAAATTTTACTGTGACTTACACAATTAAATTGTGTTGCAACTATCCTCTTTTTTTTTTTTTTAGTTCTGCTAGATCCAGAGTAAGAATTGAAGAACACAGAAGGGAAATGTCAGACTTACAGGAGAAAATAATTTCTTTAAAAATGTAACAGTCAGATACAATACCAAAATCGTGTTCCACAAAAGAAAAAGAAATGGATAAATCTGACTTTATCAGAATTGAAAATGCAACAACAGTGCTGTTTGAAACTCTAAAATACGCTAAAATAAATTATCCTCTAGGAAAGTTTGTGGGAATTTTTTTATTGGGAGAAAGTAGGTCAGGATCTTCTGTTAGTAAAGCTCTGTGGCAGAAATTCTTGCCAATATGGCGATCGGTGAGGAAAGAAGCCCCTCTCCTGGGCAAGGAGAGGGTCAGAAGAAAGAATGGTCTGTACCAGGTCTGGATGCTGGGACTTGAAAAAGTATCAGATGTTGGATGCTTTTGTTTTCTTATAAAAGTGATCAGAGAGATGTGACACTTACAAAAGGTATCATGTGAGTTCTGTGGGCTTAATGCTAATGCCAGTATCCCTAGTGTTGTGTGGAGTATTTGTTCAACCAGAGGTGGTTCAAGACAGTCAGGGTAGCAGCATGTGCAGCCAACAGCAGTAAAGGTGCTAATACATGTCCAGTGATGTCAGGAGTTACGAGACAGCAGTTTCAAAACACTGCAGTAAACAAGGTCATAGTGTCCCGTTTTGCTGGAAGAAGGTTTGTTTTTATGAGCTGGACAGTACATGGATGAAGTAATTTTTCAAAACAAACATCAAATTTATATGTTGGGTTTTTCTTCCTACTTTTTGGATTAAAAAAAAAATTAACCAGATGAGATTTAGTAAGGGTTACATTTTTAAGCAGAATTATACTTTTTTCCTGTTTTGTTTTGTTTTTTAAATTGATTCTCTGTAGTTTCCACAGAGGAAATGAAAATACTTCTGATCTAGGATTCTTAAATGCAGTTTTAGAGAGCAAGGTATGACCCAGCACACGGCAAATGCCAATCACCATCACCAGTAAAACACTCCTTCTAATTTTGTACCTTTCGCACTTATTTAGACAGGCATCTACGTGCGAGAAAGTTAATGGCGCAGAATGCTGCTGACTGCATGGTTCTCGTCTTAATACATTTTCCAACCTTGAACCTGAGAATGCCAGAGGCTCAAGTCTCTGAACGCTCGTCTGAGCCGTTATCTGCTGGTGGCCTGGTTCCTGACCTAACAAGTGGGTGTCCCAGGCGTGCGTGTGGTAATAGCAGCAGTGGTGCCACGTGGCGCCCAGAGGTCGCCTTGGTCTGCCCTGGAGATTCCTGGTCCTTGGTGAAGCTTCTGAGTTGAACTGTGAACTTGGGGCATCCTGAGAAGCACAGGCATTTTGGAGTTCCACAGCAAACCTGGATGTTAAGTGTAAAAACAGCTTATAAAGTGAAAGCAGGGGCCTTGAGGAAGGGAACCCTCATCTCGATCCGGACCTGCTTACTGTGCTGGAAAACAAAGTAAGTTTTGTTTGTTTTTAGTCAGTCTCTCCTACATGTTTTTCTTGCTAACATTATTAAACACTCAGTATCTGGCAAATGCCAAGGTTTTTTTTTTTTTTTCCTTTTCATCGGAAAGTAGGAGATGAAGTTTGTTAAATAGCTGATTGCTTCTTTTATCTTTTCTGTCTCTCTTCCTGTATCTAGCTGCTGGCTGGCTTGTTAAGAGGTAAAAAGAGACTGAAATTTATCATCAGTGAGAAAACAAAAAGTTCTCTTTTTTTCTCTTTTTAAATGGTTCAAGAACTTTGCCATTAATTAAATGACGGTGGGTGACACAGACAAGGCTTTTTATGAGCTGCAGCCAGGAGCATATCTAGCAAAACAGCCCCAGTTCACTGCCCTTATTTCCATTGGGAAGCAGGAAGGGTGCGTGTACAAGACAGGTATGAGGACGGGGGTGTCTGCACGTGGGAACTGCAGACACTAGGTGGGAATGGCTGTTGGATAAAAGGCTGTAATTTTAAAGCCTGTCAGGAAATGGAAAGGACCTGAAGAATACAAGTTATTTAATGATGTTGGGAAAATAAATTAATATAAAAATGGGATAAAATGTCTAAAGTCCTAACCGAATTTTTCCTTCATGTTAGAAAGTTTCGTGCCTTGTAGATTTATAGAAAATATGTTTAATAACTTTAAAAAATAATAATTAAGAGGCTTCATCTCCTACACAGAAGATTCTGTGACATCAGCCTGATTCTGACACTTGGCCCATCTTACATTTTTGTTTGTTTGTTTTTTATGCTGATCCTGTCTCCAAAGATGTTACATGGCTTGATAAATTTTTAATACAAAGTTCTGTGGTTTTGAAAATGCAAAACGAATAGAAATGCAGAGTGGTTTGTGATTTGTAATTAAAATTATCCTTATAAAATGGACTGCTTTTACCGGAGAATTTTCTTGACTTCTCTGAACTTAAACAGTGACACTTTGAAGGTAGAAGGGGGCAGCATGTCTGTACTGTAGCGTTGGAAAGCAGAAGTCAGGGGTCTTAGCTTCTGACTCTAGTGTGGAATACAGTGTGAATTTAAGTTCGGGCTTCTGTGCCGTGGGAGTTCCCATTTTATCTCAAAGTGGTGATGGTAGGACTTGAGGTGTCTGTATTTCATTTGAAACACTCCAGGCTCCCTATATGAATGTCTGTGAATTATTAATTCAGCAAACATCTTTAAGTACCTTCTTTCTGAAGGTACTCTAAGTGTTGTGCTCAGAGCTATAGTTTTTCATAATTAAATTTACAGAGATTTGGTTTATAAATCAAAGATTGAGAACAGTTTGAAACAAGGGTGAATGAGCAGAGCATTACCATCGAAACGGTTTGTTAAAGATGGTGCCAAGTGAGCAGGGCTGTCCCCTCTGAGCTGCCCCTCCTAATTAAAGGGGAAGGTGGCTGCCATCTGTCTTCTTTCATTCAAGGCAGTAGGGGGTCTGGGGTGGAAGGAAGCAACCCCCCCTCTTATTTTTCTCCCACTCTTTTTTATAGTCGGCTTTCTCCCTAGTCAGTGACCCAGAAGGTCATTGATGATCTGTCTATCTCAGAATGAATAGTAACATAAGCATGCAAGGCACTTGCAAAAAAAAAAAAAAAAAAGTTTATAACATGAATTTATCCATTTAGAATTCTGCTTGAATTCTGTCTGAGAGTATCGTAATCCCTTTGTTGGTGTCATTGCCCCTTTTGTTGCTGAGGGCACTACTGGCAGAAAAAGTGGGGGGTTCTACTTTTATTGATTTTGTTTTTTCATGAAAAATTGTTTACACTCCACCGGGCATAATGTAGAAGATGGCAGCACGTAGCTGTCCAGTGAGGATGTACAGGAATATTATTCTTATCAAAACCAAGGACACCTGTTAATTATTATTATTATATATATATATATACCTGTATATATATAATCTCAAGGGAGATTGTGGACAAAGAGGTTAACAGGTCTCCGAGATACTCAGTGGTCTACTGGTCTACTGCAGCTTTTTTGGTCCAGTCATTGAAATAACTTGCATTGATTATCCTTCAGTTAAGCAATAAGCCTTTTAAACCTTTTCTCATGAGAATAGGCTATTGGAGAGTTTAGTTGTAGTTTGGGGTCATGACTTTAACTGCTTTTGAAGCATAGAGTATTCTAACAAAATGATTGAGCCTTCTTGCCTCGGTTTCCACACCTTTAAATGGAAGAAGTATGTGCTGCTTTTAAAAATATTGAAGAGAATATGAAATAATACTTTCTGTCTTTGATAGAAAATTTATTATAACTGAAAAGTTCTAAACTCTTTGGTTATTTTTGTTTTCAGTTTTCATATACAAAACCTAGCAACGTGCCAGCAGTTATCTAAAAAGATTTGGTCCTTAACACACTCTGTTAAGCCTCCCCAAGCAGTAGATAATGGACTCCGCAGAATATGCTGATTTTTGGAACTCTCTGTGACGTGGAAATGTGTTTCTTAAACCCATAGCAGTATGTTTGGAAAGCCCAAATGTCAGAGGCATGGTCTGTAATTTTATTTAGAGTATTTTTTCACATTTGTCATCAACCTGTAATGAGGTTTCTTGGAAACTAAGATGTGCTTATGTTGTTGAACGTTGGGAAGAGCAGTCTGTAGATTCTGGAGACACTGACGACAGTTTGGATTGGATGATACCTGAAAAGTAGCTCATTTCCTAATCACTGAAGGGTACACGGTGCTGAGCGGGCGGGTCTTTTTGGCTTTTTCATGTAATTTGGACGTTGAACTAGATGCTTCCCTCACTATCTTTTTAAAGTTGTGATTTACACTAATTTGTTTTTACCCATCAGTATATATTTCAGGGCAACTAAATAAACTAATTAAATGAAGCACATGTATAAGGTGTGACTCTAAAGTAATGCAATTAATATTTTAACTCACAGAGCAAAAGACACATAGACGTGCAAATGGATGTTGCCTCCTTAAAGTACTGTGTTAGCTGGGAAGAATTTAAACTTCTCCTACAGCGATGCCATCTTTGCCAAGGACACATTCAAAACTTTTTTTCGCCATTGCCTTAAAAGCCTCCCATCCTTTTTTATTATCCACAGTGATGGGAATTCTCTGGCCTTGGAGGGTAGGAAGGAGCCAGTAGTTAGGTCTGATGAAAAGGTTTATGATCCGTTAACTGATTTGAGTCATTGATTCATGTAAACATTTACTGAGCCACCGACTACATTCCAGCAGTCAGCACTGCAGATTCAGAAACTGGCATGTCAGGGGCCTGCCTCCAGGAGGACAGTTGAGTGGGATAAATGACATATAAAGAGGTAACATCACAGATTGACCAGTACTATAACAGAGATACACGTGGTGCATGGTGTTGTTGCCAGAGCCCGGTGGGGTTGGAGGGGGGCAGTTAAAACTTGATGGAGGGCTTCCCTGGTGGTGCAGTGGTTGAGAGTCCGCCTGCCGATGCAGGGGACGCGGATTCGTGCCCCGGAGTGGCTGGGCCCGTGAGCCATGGCCGCTGAGCCTGCGCATCCGGAGCCTTTGCTCAGCAACGGGGGAGGCCACAACAGTGAGGGGCCCGCATACCGCAAAAAAAAAAAAAAAAAACAACAAACAAACTTGATGGAAAAATGAGGATTGTTGTGTATGTGATTTATAAAGTGGCTTACATAATAGAATTTTGGAAGTGAAAGCCCTGAAAAAGACCTTCTACTTTAAGGATAAGGAGATGGGAATTTTATTTCTGAAATTCTTTAATTCTCAGCTAGTTGAAAGCCTTATGAGAAAAGGTGTTCATTCTGTAATAGACATCTTTTTTAAAAAAAAAACAAACAAAGAAGTTATGGCTGTATAAAAGGTGAGGTCTGAAAAAGATTTTGGACATTGTTAGAATAACTCTGTGTTCTCCAAAGGAGACTATTTTTGAGGAATGATTCTTACTTACATGTTAAAATTGAGTACTTTTGACACATTAAATATACCAAAGCGTTACATGCCATACTGATTGCTGAGAGTAGCTGTCTAGCTTTCGGGAGACAGTGAACTTGAAGCTGGCCTGCATCCTAAGTATATGTGGGAGAGAAAAGGCTTCCTCAGGTCTTCTTTTGTGTTTTATTCCGCAGGGACAGAATTTCTGTCCCACAGCCAATAGGCGATCTCCCTGTGGATAAGTTCATTTAACAGTTATTTGTGGAGTGCCGCTCTATGCCAGGCACTGTTCTAGGAGCTGAGCAGAAGCTTGACAATTGCAGCCCCCCAGGTGCTGGTACATCCTCAGCAGGACCCTGTGGGTGTGCACATTCAGCTGCTGTTTCCTGGGTGCCTTTCCTGAGCATGACAGTGTGGGCCCGGACGTCATGCTGCCTGTGGAGAGCTTGGAGCTAAGGTTCAGTGCACAGATAAACATAGAGAAGAGAGATAAAATGTATAAAAGAAAAGAGATAAATCAAACACAGTACACATTTGTAGAAGAGATTTTTCTCGGGCTGGGCCATCAAGAAATGCATCATGGATCGAAGAGGCTTTGGCCGGACCAAGAAAGTTGATGTTGGACTTGAGGACTGCGAGGGTCTGAGTCCAAGGACACATGAGCAGAGACATATAGAAAGGGATGGGAAGAACTGGTGCGCAGAGTGGGCAGTGACTAATGTGTTGTTGCTGGGCAACAGTGTGTGTATAAGTGACTAACGGGAACAGAAGGCAGCAAAGGTCAGTTGAGGCCGGCCCAGGAGGGCTGTGAAGGCTTATGACTGAACGATTTAGACTGGATACTAAGTCACGGGAACAGTTGAAGAATTTTGGTCAGGTGAATGACAATAGGATCTTCTGGAACCAGTGTGTGGGGTGGCCTGGACAGTGAGAAAACCATAGCCAGGGAAGCCCAACAGAGCTGCTGTGATAGTCCAGGAGGGAGGTGCAGGGGGCCTAAGTGAGGGGGCACGACTGGAATGGGCCTGGATGAGAGGGGTTGCCTGGCGGGGAGGAGGATAGAAGCGGAATTACTCCAGATTTTTTTAAAAAATATTCATTGTTTATTTATTTTGGCTGCACTAGGTCTTCGTTGTAGCATGCAGGTTCTTTAGTTGTGGCATGCATGTGGGATCTAGTTCCCTGACCAGGGAGGAAACCCAGGCCCCGTGCGCTGGGAGTGCGGAGCCTTAACCACTGGACCGCCAGGGAAGCCCCTACTCCAGATTTTTGAACTCAGGTGCCATTTGTTATTTCTGTGTCATTTGCCAGGCACTTCACATACATCATCTCATTCAGTCTTAGACTAATCCTATGAGGTTGGTATTTTTGCCCTTATTTCAGAGATGAGAAAACTAAGGCTCGGAGAAAGATTTGTCTAAAGCTGCCCAGCTAATAGGATATAGAGCAGCATATTCCAGGCATCCCTGATTTCCATACCTGTTCTCTTTCTACTGTACTAGGTTTTGAAGAGAGCAGATGTGAGAGAGAAGATGATCCCCATGCACTCTGTCCATGTTCAGATTAGATACTGGTAAGACATCCATCAGGCAACTGGAGTTGTGGAGCTGAATCTCAAGGACAAAGTTAAGAGGATCGGAGACAGGGATTTAAGAATCAGCTGCGTGCTCCTTTATTCAACACATACTTGTTGAGTGTCCTTATGGACGAGCACTGCGTGGCAGCGGGAATACAGGGCTGAACGAGAGAGCCATAGTCTTACCCTACAGAACAGGCTGGCGAGGGAGACTCCATACTGTGGGGTGACTGTAATGTGGAAGGGGGGGCAGTGCAGATTTGCTACAGGAACACCGACCCAGGGCACCTAACCAAGTCTGGGGACCAGGAAGTCTCTGAAGGAAGTTATAGTACTTAACATGACACTCGCATGATGAGTGCCAAGGTAAAAAGGAAGAAAAAGGCATATTCCGGGTAGGGGAACTAGAATCTACCAAGACCCCAGAGGCAAGAGAGAAGCATGATACATCTGAAGAACTGGAAATTATGTGGTGCTGAAACGGAGAAAACAGGAGATAAGGCCAGGGGGGTGGGCAGCAGCTAGATCGAGAAATGCCCCAGAAGCTGTATTAGGGGATCTGATCATCTCGTTAAGGACATGGGAAGTGTTCATGGGTTTTAAGCACTGGGGTGATGTGATTAGACTCATGTTTTAGAAGGACCATTCTGTCTGCTGGAGAACAGACTTTAGGGAGGCAAGTACCAGAAGCAGGAAAACTGGTCACGAGTTCATTGGAGAGAGGATTCGAGGTGAGAGGTGAGGGTGATCCGGATAGAGAGACTCTGGTTGATGTTTAAGAATGGTAGACATATGGAATTTGCGGGGTGGTTGGATATGGGGGATGAGGGAGAGAGAAGGATAAAAGTTAACATGTAAGTTTCTTAACTGGGCAGCTGGGTTGTTGCTGGTACTTTCCTAGGGGACACGGTGGAAGGATCAGATCTGGGGTTTAGGATTATTAGGTTTGGTTATCCTACGTAACCAACTGGTATCCTAAATAATTAGTAAAGGGAGCTGAAGGAGAGGGGATCGTGGTCAGAGAGAGGGACATCAGCATGTACTAGTTCAGAAGTGAAGCAGTTCAAGTGATAGTAATAGAGCAAGGTCGTTGGAGTGGACAGGTCCAGAGGAGGGGAGAGCTGGCCGTGGGATATGAGGAGGTTAAGGAGCTAACAGACTCGTGCTGGACGGGTGTTCGTGTGGAGGTTAAAGTCGCACAGGTTGCTGGCAGGACTTGGAGGGGAGAGGGTCAGCGTGTAGGTCGGTCACTACCTTCTGCGTAGGTATGGAGGTTGGGCACTGAGGTGTGTGAGTTGAAAACGTGATTTCCACGGACTGTGTGCACAGCGTCAGAGCGAGGAGAGGAGCTTGAGGAGAGAGTGAACGGGCCCTAGGACTCACCTCTGGGGTGGGGGGGTGCGGGTAAGGGGTGGGAGGAGACCGCGGAGGAGCTTCCAAAGGGGAAAACGGGGAACTTCAGAGCCTTAGAAGGCCAGTGGACATTGGTGCTGCGGAGAGGAACTGTTGGGGTAAGGACGGGGGTACTGTGAGAGGCCTTCGGATTGCTGAGCCCAGAGTCATGAGTGCCTTTAAGGGAGAGGCTCATGGAGTGGTGGGGGCGGGGCATGCAAGCTGTGGAGGAGTGAGTGGGAGTCAGTGGGTACCGGCAGCAAGCATCACCTACACTTGCGACAAATTTTAGGTTGAAAGAAAAGACAGAGAATCTTCTGGTAGCTGGAGGGATAGAATCTATTGTAGCATCTAATAGTCCTGTTGTTTTATATCTTTTGACAATCTTCTAGTATTCTCTGCTGTGTGTCTTTGGTCAGATTATTTACCCTTTCCCTGCTTCATTTGTAGAATGAGTACCTGCCTCGTGGGGTTGTTGTGAGGATTAAATGAGTTGCAAAGTAGTGCCTTGCACATAGTAAGTGCCCTATAAACGGTGGTTAATAAAAGCAAAGTCGGAAGCACGTATATCAACCGTCACATTTGGGGCACTTTTCCCTGAGTGTTCACAATAATTCTGTAGTGTAAGTGGCAGTGACCTCATTCTACAAACAAAACAGAGGCCTGGAGAGTTTTAAGGAACTTATTCTAGGTCATGCTGCTAATGAGTGGTGGAAGAGAGAGACGGGGCTCCTTTGACCTGACGGAAAGTCGATTGTCCTTCCACAGGCTCATGCTTGTGTGTGTCCTCGGGCTGTTGCAGAAAGAAAGTTGGACTTGGAGCCTTCCTCGGCCAGAAGCTGGGGAGCAGTTTTACATGGGGTGTGCACTGTGTATTCTGCATGTCCCCCACCCTGTTCGTTTCACTCATTTGTCTTATCTTTCTGGCCCGTATAGGTACTGAGTTTGCAGCCCTTGTTCTAAAAGCTTGTCCTTTCTGTGGACTGGAGTACATTCTCCTGACTCTTCCTACTTACTATTCAGATACCATCTTCTATGTCTGCTTTCAAGGTTTTTCTCCAGCCTTAGAATTCATCTCTAAAGAAATGGGTGCCTCATCTGAATTTCTTGCCTCTAATCTGGTCTCAGAGAGTGAAGTTGCTGTGCATTCTTAGAGGTTTTTCCTGCAGCAAAGAATCATCTGAACACCATCTCTTCTGAAAGGATAGTGTGATGGTTAATTTTATGTGTCAACTTGGCGAGGTCACAGTACCCGGGTATTTGGTGAAACACCAGTCAAGAAGGTGAATAAAAATACCTGTTGAAGGTATTTTTAGCTGAGATCATTTAAATCAGGGGTGTTGAGTAAAGCTGAGATCAACATTTAAATCAGGGGTGTTGAGTAAAGCAAACATTTAAATCAGGGGTGTTGAGAAAAGCAAATTATCCTCCATAAGGTATGTGGGCCTCATTCAATCCATTGATGGCCTTAAGAGGGAAAGACTGTTGTCCCCCAGGGATGAAGGAATTCTGCCTCCAGACTGCCTGCCGGCTTGAGACCACAGCATCATCTCTTCCCTGGGTCACCAGCCTGCCCTGCAGATTTCGGATTTGTCAAACCCCAGTGGAATTGGCCTAAGCATTTCCTTAAAATTCCATCTCTTGATCTCTGTCTCTTTCTCCCCCGCCCCCTCCACACCACATCCTATTGACTCTCTTTCTCTGGAAAACTCTGACTAATATAGACAGGAAGATACAGAAATTTAAACTGTTCAGCTGCTGTTGATATTAGCAAAAAATGGCATCAGGCCTCTCTAGGCATTCCTGGTGGAGATGTATATTGCTTGTCGTGTAGGTGAGGAGAGTGAATTACAGAAGGGATGTGGTGCACCCAGTGTGATGCAGAAAGAAGATGTGAGAGCCAAGGAGAGGACTCCCGACTCCTCGGGTGTGGTTCAGTTGCTCTCTTGCTATTTGGCTCTCACATGCTTATTAGCAGCATAATAAAGTTACTGGGTTTGCCAGGCATAATTATTGCTAACATTTATAGACTATTTTTCTAGGGCTCAGGTCTATCATAATTGCTTCACAGATGTTAGTGATTTCAATTCTTACAACTACCCAGTGAGATAGGGACTGATATTAACCCCCTGTGACCGATTTTAAACACCGAGCCCCAGTGAGCAGCATGGTCATTGCTGCACA
Source organism: Globicephala melas (assembly GCF_963455315.2). Lineage (NCBI taxonomy): Eukaryota > Metazoa > Chordata > Mammalia > Artiodactyla > Delphinidae > Globicephala > Globicephala melas. Next base: position 21,442,461 of record NC_083322.1, read on the forward strand.
GCAGGTGAGTGAGAGAGCCAGGCGTGGGGCCCAGGCAGCCTGGCTCCAGAGCCTGTGCTCCTAACCCTTCTGCTCTACTGCCTCTCGGTCTAAGATGTCCTGAAAGTAGCCTCTCATCTGTCCCTTTGGAGCCATCATCTAGAACCTTCATCGTGGTTAGTGGTGCTTTCGTAGGGCTTTTGTTTTGTTTTGTTTTGTTTTTTTGTGTGTGATATGCGGGCCTCTCACTGTTGTGGCCTCTCCCGTTGCGGAGCACAGGCTCCAGACGCGCAGGCTCAGCGGCCATGGCTCACGGGCCCAGCCGCTTCGTGGCACGTGGGATCTTCCCGGACCGGGGCACGAACCCGTGTCCCCTGCATCGGCAGGCCGACTTTCAACCACTGCACCACCAGGGAAGCCCAGGGCTTGTTTTAAAAGAGAAATGCTCTAAGTGATTTTTCAAGAAGCCTTCCAGTGATACTCTCTTGCTACCTCCTTGAGAAACAGAAAACATTCCCATTATAGCAACAGTATGGGGTATATTCTTGCTGGGGTATATTTTTAGCGACTAGACTTTCCTGTCTAGCTCAGTGACACTGTTGGCTACCTGATTTGCCAAAAGTCATACAGAAATGTGATCAAGTGGTGATGTGGCTTAGTTCCTTGTCCAACAATTTGGGGTGTGTTCTGGGGAAGAAGATGGCAAACTTCTTTGTGGGTGTCCTTCAGTTCTCTTGAGGAAGTAACCCTCATAACTGTCATTTATGGGGCCTTTAGTGTGCCAGGGACTGTTTTAAGTGCTTTACAAACATGATCTCCTGGAATCTTCTCAACATTATCATCCCATTTTACATATAAAGAAAGCAATAATTAGGGAGTTAAACAGTGTTTTCCAGGGCAGGATTTAAACCTCATCTAATGACCCCAGCCGTGTTCTCAGTCACTCTGCTGTACCTCTGCCGCCAGCTCCCTGGTGTCCACGAGGGCAGGAACTTTGTTTTTCACTGAGTTCATCATCATATTTCTGCATCTACCAAGTGCAGTACCTGACACGTAGTAGGTTCTTATACATATATGTTGAGTGACTGACGGACTCACTCTGTTCTCTGAGATCACTCCCAAATAGCCAGGGGGATGGGGAGAGAGGGTATTACAGACGCATGCGGATTTAGCCCTCAGGCACCTATTTGAGGACGTTTTCTCCTCAAGATGAGCCTATCAGCCTGGGCTTCAGTCAGTGCTACATGGCTCTGTCAGTAGCTCTCCTTCCCAAAAGAAATCTGCATGGTACTGTATACATCCCTGTCATCAGCATTCAGGACCGACTTTTCATAGCTGGTATGCCACACTGGTCTAGGGCAACATCTAAGGAATTCTGGTGCTTTTAAGGAATCATCAATTATGTATTTTTAAAACATTCCTTAAACTCTCTGTTTCTTTAATTATTCCAGGTTCCTCTTTGTCTCTCCTTCTGTGTGTGTCTCTCTCATGCTTTCTTGGTCTTGCACACATGCACACACATGCCCCTTAGTTTGTCACGTACCTGTCTCACAAACATATATATCTCCTTTCTTCTTCAGTGAAATACGCAGTATACTTGGAAAACCACTTTGTAAAATGAAACTGTATGATTTATATTTAGTCTCATTTTTTCCTCAAAATTCCTTTCCTTTGCTTCTCATAAATGAAAACCAGATACTGTATTCAGTACCATTTATATAAGCTTATTTTTCCTCTTGGAAATAGTAAGTTATGATGATGTTGACCGAAAACTTACTGTTAATGTAAGAAGCCTTAGAATTTACATCCAGCTCAAGGCCATGCAGAAATGCAGATTCACTCAGTAAGCGCTCACTGACAGCCTGCTTTGTGCCAGACTTCACCTCCTCCTAGCTTTGGAAAGCTTCAAAGTGGGGCAGTTTATGTTTGGGAATGACCAGTTAAAATAGCAAGACAGGTAGGCAAGAATCTAACTTTCAGAAATTTCAATGGGGTGGGGGGGCAGAAGCATGTTTCAAAACAGATCACAATCTTATCTTATTGGAGCTCCAGAATCAATAAGTACATTTGAAAGATGCACTCTGTCAACCTTCTTAACAGAATTTTTGCTGGCACTCCTCTTTTTGAATCTCTGTTCTGAATCGTTTATTCTTTCTTTTTAGTAAGGAGGAAGAAAAAGTTCTCCTTAAGAATTCATTAGAAATTAACATTAATCTCAGCATTTAGTGTTCTTCAGAATATGATGATAAAGACTGATCTGAAAGGGCAGTGCTTAGTTTGATCAGCCATGGAAAAGGAGGACAGGCCATGGTCCTGGCCAGCGCATCTTCGCCATGGTGGAAAAATGGTGTTGCTTTAATTGTAATTCTTTCATTGCCTTCCTTGCCAAGCCCACTGGCTTCTGTTATAACATGTGGCGACTTCTCCCTTGGAGACTGACTCAGTCCAAGTTGCCATAATATTTAGGACCAGTTACAAAGACATTTCTTCCCCTAAACCCATGCCAAATCTAAATCAAACTGTCTTCTCCTCCCTGGCCATTCAGATAGATCCAGTTCTATTTGAAAAGCACAAGAAATACACAGGCCTCTTTTTGTTTCATTGCCTCTTCGAACAGATAAATAAACAAGGCACATCATGCCTAGTGCTGCTTTGAGCTTGGTCACTTCCTTGGAAAATAGACTCTGATGCTGTGTTCATTTTAAGAATTGCAACTTAGATGCTCTAGAAAAAAGAAAGCGTATATTTTAAGTCTGTCTACAATAAACTGCCGCTATCAGTGCTGATGGGGGAGAGAAGGGTAACTCCACAATCACGGACCTTCACCAGGTGAGGTGCTGGGCTTCTCCTGGACGAGCCTTGAGAGACCCAAGCCCGGGCAGGACAGGGAGATGTTCTCATCCTTAGCGGCCTTGGATCGTCCACCTGCTAAACAGGGAACACTAAACAAGTAATATCAATCCATTTTGTTTTTAAGAAAGAAAGCCTAGCGAAAAAAGATCCCCGGTAAGTAAATATGTTCTGACCTCTAAACCTAGTCATTTTTTTCCCTTGGCATTTGATCCATGTATTACATATGTGTTTTATTCATCCTTGTAAAAATAATTATATTCTATAACCCAACTGTATTAGTATACATTAATTTCTTCATATTTTTAGCAAGATTTACTCTCCTTCACTGCTTAGTTTGTTTTAAAGTATGACGTTGAGCACAGTTCATTTTTACGGGTTGTATTTCTGTCTTTTTAATTTGTTGATTATTTGATATATACAAAAGATTATGCATAACATACACGTAAGCTCTAAAGCACAGTTTTAAAAAATGTACTCCAGTGACCCACCACCTACTTTAAGAACTAGAACATTACAGATGCTTCTGGATCCCTCTGTGAACTTCCTTCCCACTATTCTCCACCTTCCTTGCAATTCTGAAATTTGTGTTTTTAATCCTCTCGATTTATTTTAAACAAACATATAAATCTTACCACACAAATGTGCGTTGCTAAAGGTATTTTGAGATACGTAAAAAATGGTGTCACACCATGTGTGGTTTTTTGTAGCTTATGTTTTTCCCCCATATTATGTTTATAGAAGTCACCCATGTTGTTGGGAGTATAGCTGCAGTTCCTCTGTATACATTGCTGCAGTGTTCCAGAGGTGTGAGTGTATCACAGTTTACCCATTATCTTGTTTATGGGGAGAGGGGAGAAAAAGAAGGAGCTCTGTTTTAGTCATGTTGACTTTGAGATGCCTGTTGCAATTCCAGTGGAGATGTTGACTTGGCAAGTGGATAATCAAGTTTGTATTTCAGGGGAGAGGTCTCAGATGGAGATACCAGCATGCAGATGGCCTTTAAAGCATTATTTCTCCAGCCGTTTCTGGAATGCTATTGAACCTATGGATTGAGATTTTTATTTAAAAAAAAGTTTTTATCTTTCTTTTTGCTTCTGGGCTTTCCAGTCTGCCTGGTTACTTTGCTGAAGTGTGACTTGTAAAAGAATAAATGAGGAGAATATGAACCTCAAAGAAAACAGGGGAAAGTGTCTTGCAAACTCTAAAGGGGTGTAGAAGGTTAGGTATTTTATTATTACCTCTCTCATGGAGTTTCATTCATTCCAACTGGAACTCTCTATAAATCTGCTTTGGAAGCTGAAAAAATATATACTTAATAAATTATTACATTTGATTTTAATACCTTGTTAACTTTTAGCTAATAGCTAATGTTCACCTAGTGTTTACTTTACAAGAATTAACGCATCTAATCCTCACAACAGCCTGTGACAGGTAGATGGTATTTATTCATACCTTACAGACGAGAAAACTAAAGCTCGAAAATGGTAGACTCAGGATTCGAATCCACAGAGTTGGCTCCTAAAAGCTGTGCTCTTACCTAATATGTGGGACTGCCCCTCATTTCAAGGACAGGTTTCAACCAGTTCCTTCAGCTTCAAGCGTTCAAAAATTTTATGGTCACATTTCAGCATGGCCACCTTGAGCCAGCTACAAAACAGCACTCAAGGCCCTGGGCCCTGGCAAAGGGCCTCGCCTGCACTGACTTAGTTGCGCCACTGGACCAGCCTCAGACCTCACAGGGCACTGCCCACCTGCCAAGTGTCCACTCTATGCCCGTTTCAAATGATGCACTTGATTTAAGTTCCCTGCCTGAAGCCACCCAGTGAATCCGTAGTGGGCCAGGGACTGTGATCCGGGTCTCCTGCCTTTCAGGCACTGCATTTGTTTTGTGTTAATAAACCGTATTTCTCCAGGGGATCTGGCAGAAATTTGAAAGTGCTTAATTTTACTGCAGTAAATACTGAGAATCCTTTTTAAAGCATAGAAACCAAGCCCCAGGCAGGGAAAACATAATTTGCTCTCAGGGCCTTTGACAAACTCACCTTGGCACTGGGATTAGATCATAGATCGCTGGCCTTGATTCCATCTCCCAGTGGAGCTGGCTGAAGGGGTCAGGACCTCTGCTGTGGCCACAAGGCGGCAGCTGGACCTGGAAATACTCTTGCAAATGAAGCTGGAACGCATGACGTCCTACCCACAGAATCAGCATGTCACGGCTGCTTGCCATCGGGGGTGTGATGGGGAAGGTTACATTCCTGGGACATTGGTGATACAGGTCAGGACCCAAGTGAATTAGCCCAGCAGTCAGAGCTAACACCTTTCTTGCCTTTCTTGCTCTGTGATGGGTGCCGTGCAGTTAACTCCCTACGGTTGTGAACGTGCCATGTTTTCTAAACCCTAGTCAGTCAAGAAGAAATTATAGGCATCCAGAAAGGAGAACAAAATCTGAATCATAAAGTACTTGAGTGCAGAGGGTACAGGGAGTGATTTTTTTATTTTGTCATCAGAAGAATGCTAGATGTATTGTAGACCCTCAACCGATAACACTTGTGATAAATTGATAGAGAAAAACTGAGAGAAAGGATTGAGCAAGATGAAAGCTGACTTGCCAAGGCTGGTCTGGTTGTGTTCACATGGGAGCTGGATTTGAATGTAGTTTTCGCAGGAGACCCACAGCGTTAAGGTGCACAAGGGCATGCGTTATTTCTTTTAATTCTCGTAATTCCCACAGCGGCCACAGATGATGGGAGTCGAGGTTCGTCTCTGCCCTGAAAGAAGGGCTTTAGGCATTCGTGGCAAAAATGGACCTGATTAGGTCTGCGCTTGGCTCAGCAGGTTAACTTTCCTGTCAGTAACTGTTCCTAGACAAGATGCTTCAAAACTATGATGATCGGTTTGGGCTTGTCTGTGTTCACACTTTCTCTGTCGTGCAGATGATTTTGTTGCCACTTCCTGCGGCCCTGCCGGTTCAGAGCCTGCGCAGTGAGCAGCCTGGCGGCCAGATGAGGCAGCAGACGCGGCCTTTAAGACCTGGGGCTGCATCCTGACTCCGTCAGTCACGGGCTGTGTAAACTCAGGCGAGCCCTCCACGGTCCTGTGTTGATGACCGTGCCCGTCACACCCTCACAGGACGTGCTGTGTGGGGAAAGGACTCCTTGGATTGCTCCCCCTGGAGCCAGGTGACGGGAGGGGTCTCGAGCATCCTCTTAGTGACACTACCTGCCTTCCTAGCTGTCAGGTCTGATGTTGTCCTCTGCCCCCAGTGACCCTGCTTATTATTGGTAAATGATTTCTTCATTGAGAGGCATCCTTTACGAGAAGCTACATTTCTATGTAGGTGGTAAAAATGAGAAGAGTTGCTTGAGAGCTAGTTCTGCCTTCACATGGATATATCCAAAGTTAAAATCGGGCTTTGTGTTTCCAAGAGATGTTGAATGAATAAAAAGGGCAGAAATACTGGACCTTGGTCACAGTTCTTAAACTGTTCACTTAAGAAACATAGCTCTGTATTTACACACAGATAAGCTGAGAAGTCAGTGAGCAGAGCTACCTGCTGTAGTGGCTGTTGTACAGATAAAACATGAAAGATCTAGGAGCTAATTATTCCTTATTTTTGTGCCTCCGTGTCACATACATAATAATTTTAATTTCATGCCAAAAGAAGTACTCCTTGTCTTTGCTAAAACCAGTGTAGCTGCTGTTGCAACTCTTGTCTTCCTTTCCTTCCCTCCCTCCCTTCTTCCTCTTACTACTTCTTTCTTCTTCCCTCCCCACCCCTTCCCCACCCTCCTTCCATCCATCCCACGGTGTTTATATAAGGAAAACACAGACACTAATCCTGCCTTCATGGAATTTACAGACTAGTGGAAGAAACAGGCAGTGTACAAATGCACAAAGGCAACTGCAGATTATGATGTGCTATGAAGAAAAGAAGCATGTACAGTAAGAGTCTCAATAAAACCTTGTGTTTGCCTCTCCGTGTACATATTAGAAATTAAGAAGAGTGACGGAGCTGTTCTATTGTCACCTATTGGAGGGTAGATTTATAAGCATAAAGACTGGTTTTAGAGACTTCCCTGGCGGTCCAGTGGTTAAGACTCTGTGCTTCCACTGCAGGGGCACAGGTTCCATCCCCAGTTGGGGAAGATCCCACATGCCACGAGGCATGGCCAAAAAAAAAGCGGGGGGGGGGCCTGGTTTTATAAAGCTACCTACTACGGAATCACTGTTGGAGATTAGTATTATGAGTTTGTTTCCATGTAGGTAAAGAATAGATAGATAGATAGATAGATAGATAGATAGATAGAAAGTTAGTTTTTCCTAACAAGCACAAAAGACAATTTGTGAAAACCGATGTCTCATGTGTGCATTATAGGGTTGGCTGATGACTGTTGGTTGAGTTGTAATAACCTGGAGGAGAAGCTTTTATTTTATTTTATTTTATTTGTTACAAATAAGTTTAGAGCAAGGCTGTACATATTCTCTGCCGCTTTCAGAGGAATTTGGAAAGGGAGAGCTCATTTCTGTGGTATTTATGATAGCTGTCTGTTCCTAAAGATGATTTCATGGAAAATTCCCATCAGTGTCCTTAGACTGAAATCAGGGATCGGGTCTGCTGTTCATGTAAGACTCAGTGGGCAAGAAAGCGTGGAAGGAAAGCCACCGCCCCGCTGAGGGTGGCCACCCTGGCCGGCAGGTCGGCCAGCTCAGGCTTACCTTCTGAACGTGGATACCTCTGCACATGTGCTGGGAGCTGAACGTGGATATCTCTGCACATGTGCTGGGAGCTGCTGGGGTCAGTGCACTTCGTACTTCCTGTCACCTGAAGAGAGGGCTCTGGAGCTGGGGTCCTTCCCAAGTCTCACCACTAAAGCGAGCAAAGACAGTGCTTTCAGTTCAGGTAACATGTCCAGGGTTTAAATTCTCACAATCCATCTTTGAGTCCCCTCGGGACAGACCTTGTCTCTTCTTCTTTGGCCCTTCTGACTAAAAGCAGCCAGGATTTTTAAACCGACTAACCTTTAAAGATTTCCGAACAGAGGAGAAAATTAGAGCAGAAACCTATTAAAGCTGAAGGTTATCTTTAAAATTACCTTTTCTCATTAGGAGTAGAACACTAGATCATTGAAAGTTTGTTCATGTTTGTGACTGATTGTATATTTAAATAATTTAAAAATCAGTACCTCATTTTAATGTTGAGTTCACTTCACGTCCATATCACCACCATCATTTCCATGAGGTTCTAGGTCTTTTGTAAACAAATTAAACACAGTACTTTCTTTATGACATGAATTAAATCTAGATCCCAATGATATTTGGCACCTTCTAAATACCCAGATGGGCACAGCGTTTGCCTTGAAGTGAAGACGTGCATGGGGTTTTAATCACATCATGTTTTATTTTTTCTCCTTTAAATATCGCCTTTTCAATAGTTGCTTCTTAATGAATGACTGGTTGTTTACTGTGGTTTAGAACCAAGAATTTGAACATTAAAAAATTCTAATCAAAATACAGATGGAAAAAATTTTCCCTTTCAGTCTCTCATCTTTTATATTAGAATAAAAATAATTTGTCTTCCTTTTGGAAACTTAATAGTTTAAGAAATCCCATCATTCTCTTCTTGAAAACTTAAGTTTAATAAATCAGTTCTGAGGAAATTTAATTACAGTTCTTAAACTATAAAAAGCTCTTATAAAATAAAAACAAGGGTAAGGCTAGAATAAGTTTCACCTCTTGAGCATAACCGTCATTTGAAAGAAAATGCAGTTAACAAATAATTTTTGCTGTATCTTCTCCATTGTTTAATCACTGAAGATACTTGGATTGTTTTTTAAATAGCAGAAACAAGGCATGGAATTTGTTCTCTACCCAGGTAAAGATCATTTGAATCCAAAGACCAGATTGCAAAACAGGCCTCAGGTACCTACAGAGGTTGAGAGATGTTCAAGACAACCTGAAGGCAAGAAGGGGTGTGTTCTGTTGTAGGAGGTCTTAAAGGAGAATTTTATATCAGAATTATACCCTCTTTTATCTTTGAAAGTGCGTATATCTTCATGGCAGATTATTCTCTTGAAACAAGACGATCCGATGACCCACAGGGAAGTTATGCTTTGGGAGTGCTCATCAAATTAAGAAAAGAGGGACTTCCCTGGTGGTCCATGCTCCCAGTGCAGAGGGCCTGGGTTCGATCCCTGGTCAGGGAACTAGATCCCACATGCTGCAACTAAGAGCATGCATGCTGCCAGCTAAGACCTGGTGCAGCCAAATAAATAAGTATTAAAAAAAAAAAAATCAAGAAAAGAAAGAGCTTATAAAAGGGGCCAAGTAGCTCAGAGGCGTTGTTCCTTCTGCTGAACTTCTAAATACGAGCACAGACGTCATAAGAGCAGGTGTTTCCATTGCCCTCTGTGTGTTGTGCTGCTACAACACACACACCTCAAAGACGTCCCATCAGCTCCTGGTTTTCGAGCTTCGGCTGTCCCAAAGGACCCCGAGCACTGTGGGTTTTAGGCTAGGGTTGGGGTTTGGTGAAAGTTGTTATTGCTTCAAAGGCAGAGGGCTGAACTTGGGTAAACATGTGGCCACCGAAAGCTGTTCTCTGTTCCATGAAAGCAGTGGCATGATGCTTTCAGATCCTGCCTGCAGACTGCCCGGTATGTCTACAGTTAGCATTGCATTTATAATGGAAATAAGTGATCCGACACTCATGTAGCTAAATATAATTTATAATTTTGAGGTAAGGTTGAAACATGAAAGATCATGCTTTCCAAACGGCTGTGATGACGTAGACAGACACCTCATTTTAGATAATGGTGAACTAAGCCTGCCAGCCATCTGAACATTTCTCACCCATTTGTTCAAACACCTGCAGTTGGGTGCTAAATGTGCATGTTTAATTGCTTGAACTGAAATTATAAAATCCCTAAAGGATGTTTTTATATAGAAGAAAATAAATCTCTTGCAAAAACTGTCTGCCTGCTCTCCTGAGCTCCTTGCCTCTCTCAGGACGTTTGTGGCAGTCCCTCTTAGAAGAGGTCCGCTTTGAAATACAGGAAGTTCAGCTCTTCGGGGAAAATGCAGAGGTCTGAACCGTGAACAACATCACTCCAGGCATTCCCTGGGGAGTCCACTTGGTCAGAAACAAGCTTCATGCAAGAGCTGAAGTTCATCCAGGTTTCTTGAAGGTGATGATTAACATGGTCAAAGGTCTGTTTTATCAGCCCAGAGCCCGCCTCTGTTTTTAAGCTCCAGCCATTCACCTCTGCTCTTGCTGACTCTCTGCAGCCACAGAAGATACCAGAACGGGATGAAAATGGCCCTGCAACAGAGCAGGGCACTCTTGGCTTGAGCCTTTTTATTTGTCCCTCCAGCGGTTCCTAGCTGTTGTGACGTCAAGGCTGCCATTTAAAGCAGAGAAAAAGGAAACCGTGGCCTCTCTTCGCATCAGTAGCCTGGACAAGCCGTTGTTTCTCAGGCATCCACAACACTCTCTGTCTGGCAGAGCTGTGCATTCCATGCCTGGGTGACCTGGTTAAATGGAGGAAACCAAATGCTCTCCGTTGAATGCTCTCCAAAGCAAGCATTCCACCCTGAGCTTCTGAAGCCCAGGCTTCACTGCGCCCGAGGACTGTAAATGGAGCTGCAGCAGTGCTCTGCATTATCTGCTTGCATGTGCAGCTTCTGTGTAGTCTTAAAAGAGAGCATGTCGTTCACAATGGCCTTCATTAACGTACACTGCAACAGCGACATTATGTGCTGCCTTTGGCCTTTGGGGTCAGTGCTACAAAACCCTTTTTGGAAAAGCAGTGCTGTGTTAAAAATCTTCCGGAATCACAGTCAGAAGTTCAAAACCGCTGAACTGCCACTGGTTCTTCCCATCCCACTTCTACTCACCCTGTTCCTCAATTTCAGATTTCTGAATTCTAGAAAGCTCTTGTATTTACTTACATATTAACTTCTCACGGTGCATTTTTGTGCTTGTATAGCCTCTGCATGTATATGAAAAAGAATCTCTACTATAAGGTGTAGATCGCAGGCTCTGGATTTTTCCTTATGAAGAGTAACACCTCTTGCTTTTCAGAGAGAAGGAGCTATTTCAAAGTATCACAAAACCACTCTCTGTTTAGTAACAAGCCAAGATCCCTACAGCAGACAACAATCTTGCAAGGCCAAAAGCTCACTAATAACGTTCTGATCGCTTACTTACATGCCTCAGAATTCACCGACTTAAGACTCAGTCTCCCTAGGGCGTGCCTTCTTGGGTTTCTCTGGCATCAGAGACAACATTATTTTATTAGATTCTTGGAGGCGGACATGACAGTTACGAGAAAAAGCACGGCAATCACATTTTGTATTCCAGCGTTGTCTTGGTTAAGTCAATAATACGCTTTTGAGGTTTTATGTTACAAATCCCATTAAATCTTTCTCAAAACAACCCTTCTCTGAACGCTTGATTGAAGGATATTTGCAGAAACCAAAACCATTTAATTTTATACAGAGGTGTATATACACGTGTCAGGCGGGATCTGGATACACGTTGAGGCCTTTATAAATTGAATTATCATAAGACAAAATTCTTCCAGTTTATAAACTCTTGTCTTCTGGGGAAAAAAGTAGAGATCTTCAGGTAACTAGATAAAGATAGAATAGGTGGAGTGGATCTTGTAAAGTTAGAATTTACACAGTTTACTAGACTGCGGTCTAGTTTTGCCTAGACAATCAGACTTGCCCAGAGGCTAGCCTGATGCCATATGAATGCCGTATCTATGCCACCATAGATACAGTGGTGGGACCAGGGCGTGGAGCTGATGAGCAGGTCTTCTTTATGGGTGCTTTGGGCTGGGTAAGCCTGCGAATCTTGAAATGAGAGGAAGCCTAGGGCATTACTTCCCATTTGTGGGCTGGAGAATTAGTTCTCTTATTGTTCACTACTATCTGCATATCAGTAATTCTTTTATTCTTCCTTTTTCTGTTATTCCCATTTCAAGAGGTCCTTGTTATCTGAAGATAACCGCTCTGAGAAAACTGGTACTTTTAGACAATTGACTTAAAACTGAATCAGATATTTTAAACAAACAGTAAAATTAAAAAAAGATTTTATTGGGATTAAGTCTTGAAAAGTTTAAAAAAAGTTGAATCTCAGTTTGTTTTACATTATAGGACAGAAATTTGGACTATGATGAAACAATAGGCTATTTTTTAGACCAAAGATTGTTCACTTCTGTGACAGAATCATAAAGAGGGTGATTTTTGTTAGAAGCATTTAATTTCCCCAAGGACCTCGCTTAATCTTTTGATACACAAGCCATTCTCTTGAAGAGCCTACCTCTCGTGTAATCATATCTGTTGACTTTTGCTTCCTCAGTTGTTAACTGTTCAAACTCCCTTTGATCCTTATTTGTCAGTGACTGTGTGTGACTCACGCAGTTCCCCAGCATCACTTTTATCAGCTATGTGTAAAACTGCAGTTTCTGTTACAAGTGAACTACATTGTATTTGCATTTTTATTCTGTAGTACTGAACAGCCAAGAAAGTGAGCAGGAATAGATACTGATGTTACCACTAAGTGATCACTTTGTCATTGTTGTTTATATTCTGATGATCGGTGCTTCCTTTTGCATCCTGGTAACTACAGGGACTCAGAGAATGATCATTCAAGTAGTTACATGGTACATTTAAAGCACTCAGTATGGCTTAGTGGGCTTTATCATCAACCACATGTAGATTTGTATGCCATTCCTGGCACTTAATAGATTTTATAACCTTGGGTGAGTTCTTCGCAGAACCTCAGATCCTTGGTGTGTAATGTAGAGTCATAAAACCAACCTTGTGGAGTGGTCATGGGGATTAGAGCCCACATATACAAAATTCCTGGGTCATGCATAGTGCATGTAGCTCAAGAAATGATCCCTGTTAGGGTCACTGTTGCAGTTGTGTGGTGCCGTACGTGTTATGAGACTTTCACGTTCAGTTCAGGCTGAAGAGCTTAAACTTTAGCCAAGTCGCTGAACATTTTTAAGGTGTGCATTCACCTGAGGAAGCTAAGTTTCAGAAGGTCACATTTGGTGACTGTGTATGTCCCAGATTAGATCATATCATTTGATAACCATTTTCTTCATGCTATAGATGAGCACACCAAGTCCCAAGGAAACCACATAACTTTCTCAGGACCACATGGTTTGCATCTGGCAGAGGCAAACCCAGAACCCAATCTTCCTACTCTTTACTGTGTTCTTTTGCCACGCAGTTGCTCGTTGGCAAGTGAACAATTAAAAAGGCTGTCATAGTTGTCCAGGAACAAAGTGATAAAGGTCCGACAGATTTTTTTGAATCGGGAATGGGCGGGAGAGGACAAAGGCAGCAGTCACTGGAAACAAGCGCTGATTAGACTTGGCGACCGATTGGCTCAGCTCTGCTCCCTGAAGAAGGGTTAGGGTCCAAGTTCTCAAGCCTGGTCCTATGGCCGTACAATTAATTAAGCTAAGACAAATAGACGTTGTTGGTTTTGTTGTTTCCTGGTGAGTTTGAAAGGACCACCCTGTCCAGATGGAAGTATGTAGGATTGAAGGTAGGAGAAGACGCCTGTGTGAAGAAATAACTTTGAGATTCTAACGCCAAAGAAGGACCGTTGAAACCATCGTGCCGTAGAGAAGTATACACACCTCTGCGTGCGTGCGCGCGCATGCGTGCGCTAAACTGGATTTTCTGACATACTCCCCATTCAGGACTAAGCCACATTCTAACTTACGGCTCAGTTATAATTACAGACTGTTATACCTTCATCAGAAAGAAGAGCTATTCTCATAGATTCTTCTGTGTCTGTGTGTTTGTTTTGTTGGATGCATCCTGCTGTGGCATGGAGAGACAGACTTTGCTGGGCCCTGTTTTGTAAACAAATCTGCTCACACACACTCTCTTCTATCATCGTGTGTGTACACGGGCTCTGCTTTTCCCACCAGACACACGGAAGCCTAGGAATTCAGAAACTTGTTTTCTTTTCGAAATATGCAGCCATCAAAGAAAAATGTGGGCATGCATTTAAAATGTGCGCATCTACCCAGTGTGAGTTTTTGACTCTTCACGATTCTAACTCTGGGCCATGAACTCCTCAAGAACATGGCAGCCCGATGCACATACAGTACCCCTGGGAGGCATCCTGAAGCCACCTTAAAACTATTGATTGAGCTCAGCAAATAGAGAAAGCTTTCTACCCTCCAAGATCATTCTGTGGGATTAGTCAGCCAAGATGATAAAGTATAATACTAGTTTTTCCAAGAAGAGGTGATTCGTCCCTTTCTTAGATTGGACTATGAACTTAGCATAATGTATATTTATACAGTCACTTCCTACCTGTAGTTTTTTGCATGTTTTATTTAATATTCCAGCCAAGTTCAAGTTTTTATGACAGGAAGTATGTGAATGGTTATGACAGGAGTAAATAACGTTTGATTTTATGATTACAGGAAGTAACTTTTCATGCCAAATAAATCTTTGGGGGGAAAAGTGCCGGCTTATAAATGTAACGTACATAAATTTCCCAGAATCTTTGCTCTCTGAAGGGGAAATAAAAGCAGAATGTGGTCTTATTTCTTTCTCTTCTTAACTTTTCTTGTCAACAGATGTCTTTGTTTTAGGATGAGGTATTTTCGGGTATTTCGTTGTGACCCAATATGACACGGAACCATTAAAAAAACTCTGCGTGAATATAATAAGGCCAAACGTTATAGAATAAATAGCATGAAAAGTTTGAATACCCTAAGTAGGAAATTACTTTTTCCTTCAAGAGTAAATGACCAAATTATCAATCACCATCGAAGCCAAGGAGGCCCCAGCTTCCAATTCCTCTGGTTTCCACGTTCCGTAAGCACATGGGAAAGAGAGTTTGTTTAACATCAGGTCTGCATATGAGCAAGTTTACAAAGAAAAGAAAGAATTGGATAGAACTTCAGTTATGTTCATCATAGGAGAACTTTGATAGAGGCTTTGTGTTTCTCTGACTTAAAAAAAGAAGAAGAAAAAACAGGACGTAAAGATTGATTTCCCTCATCTTTCTCTTTTCTTCTTAAAGCCTGAGGGGCGTGTAGTGAGAAGAAAATGTCTGACACATTTCTGAGGACTGATGTTACACATGCATGCGTCACATGAGTGAATGAATGCCTGACAGATCAAAATAATACTCAAGAAGTGCTTCCCGGTTCCGGGCGGCTGTGAGGCAATGGTGCAGCACCTTGTGATGGAGGGGCAAACCTTGCCTCTGTGCCGGGGATCCTCACTCCACCATTCTGATCGAAGGGATCTCTAGATCCCTTCTGCCTCAAAAACTCAGTGTCACAAATTTTGCAAAGAGGTAGTTTGCAAATTATATGAAGCTGTTCTCAGAGAACAAACTGATGTGTTAGAGTTAGCAGTACTTAGTTGTCATTAGTTTTCTTTCAGTTCTGCGGAGAATATATTTGCATGTGACATGAGTAAAAATCTGCCTCGAGTAGTAGTTTTCAGGGCGGCTTTACTTAACACGCATCACAGCCTGGCGTGGCGGGCGGACGTGCTGATGGAAGGCTCCGAGCAGAGTGATCAAGGTGAGGCTCCCTGGCTTTGAACCCTGGCTCCACCACCTGCCGACTGTGTGACTGTGGTCAAACCCGTAAAGCCCCTGAGGCTGTGTCCTTATCTGTAGGATGGGAATAATCCGAAGAACTGAGCTTGTAGGGTTGCTGTGAGGATCGAATGAGTAGATCCGTGTAGGTGCCTAAACCGGCCCTTGTAGTCAGGTTGCTGTCACCATGGACACACTGGCTGAAAGAGGCTGGGTGATCTGGACCAGAGCAGAGCATCACCGGGGGAAGAGGCGGAACCCCATGCGAGGCCTCCTGACTTCCCGCGTTGGGTCTGGTGCCCTTCCTGTGTGAGGCCACACCCCAACGTTTCTATAAAAGGGCCGCTAAAGAGTGCACTCCTTTCCGTTGTTTAAAAGGAAACTTTGAGTAAACGTTAGCTGTGAAGAACCTTTGTGACAGGGTTTTGTTTTGTTTGCGGGGGATGGGGGGACAATGGGCCCAGAGGTCTGGAGAGCAGACACTGATTCTGTGAACTTGGGCTTGCAGGATATCCACAGCGTAGCAAATTAGAGCAGGACCTGGATAGCCCCTGTAGCTTAATCACATTCTGAATACCCACCCTTAGAAATAGTCCCCTCAGCCTCCCCCACTTACAGGAGTTCCTAGAGGGCGACAGCTTCTCAGCAGCGGCCACGTGGGTTGGGTTCATATTCTCCATACTGTCCCCGCATGTATTTTTATGATCTTTATTCTGTTTTGTTCTACTTTTCCTTTCTCTTTTTGAAACCTCTGCATTGGCCACCCAGGACTTAAGAGGAACTTTCATAAGGCACAGTCTGAAACAGGAACAAACTGCACAGAAGCTTTGAGAACTTGGAGCATGTGTATGAACGTGACACAGTGGGAGGGGAAATTAGATATTCTAACATTTGAGTAAGTGCCTGGCCTCTAATCATTCACCAAGCTCAGTATCAATAGGAGTTGTTGTTTTTTTTTTTTTTTTTTTTTTTTTTTGCGTTACGCGGGCCTCTCACTGTTGTGGCCTCTCCCGTTGCGGAGCACAGGCTCCGGACGCGCAGGCTCAGCAGCCATGGCTCATGGGCGCAGCCGCTCCGCGGCATGTGGGATCTTCCCGGACCGGGGCACGAACCCGTGTCCCCTGCATCGGCAGGCGGACTCTCAACCACTGCGCCACCAGGGAAGCCCTCAATAGGAGTTTTTTAAGCTGTAGATATTTAAAATTGCACTCCCTCTAGGGTTCCTGTTCTTTAGACATCATACAGAGAGGTCCTCTTTACATTGAGCAAGTTCATGATGAGGTCTTGGGAGTGAGGCCAGAGGGATGACTGTTGTGTAGTGTTGTTGGTTTGAATCAAATCCTTAAGGACATTTATTGGTGCTGTTTTTTACTCATCCTCAATTTGAAGGTTGTATTCACACCATGCATATGGTTTCCATACTCTTCTTTTTAAAGTATCAGTTTTGGTAAAATTGTGAAAACATTTCACATTCGTGAAAATTTCCTTCCAGAGTATAAAACACAGACGGTTTTATTAAAATTTTTCACATGTATTCTTTATGTTTATCTTGAGTGTTCAAAAATGAGAAATACAGGAGCTGGGGTAGAAGGTATCACCACGTTAGAAATTGAGGGCTGGGCGGTGCCGTGTAACAAATAACGTGAACACGTTGGATCTGTTTGTTTTTATTCTTCAGTCCCATTAAGTGGAAGCTCCTGTTTTTCTCTTTCTGCCTGCACGAACTCCTCTGCTCCCGTACCCCACCATTCCCACCCAAGACAGAAGCACATAAACAGCCTGAAAATAAAGGACAGGTTTTTTTTTTTAAGCTCCTCATTTAGCAAAGTGTCTACAAGTCTCTTCAGAAAATGAGCTGTGTCACACTGATGCTCCTTAAGATGGGATAAAAGCAATTTTTCTTAGTTTGCCCAGTTATCAAGAAATTCTACTCTTCTCTAAGTGATCAGGTTTGGTTAAAGCCAAGAGAAATACAAAAGGCCACATCTTAGCCCTTCGTGGTCGGTTTTCAAGGGGCGCTTTGGTGCGAAAATCACGTGGTCACTGTTAATGTGAGGGGCTGTTAGAAATAGGTGTTTTTCTGCCCCCATCACAGACAAAATGTTCCCTCTTCTCCCAAACCCCGGGGATGGCACTCAGAGGCTGTGTCTTCAGTGTCTCAGCACCCAGTGGGGAAGATGATTTCCATATTTGAAATGTAGGGACAAAGGAAAATAGCTCTTTTTCCTTGAAGGGTTAATGTTCTAAACAGCTTCAGATTGGTTCACTTGAATCTTAAAATTACTTTTCTGGTCACGCGCACTGAAGGTCTAAGCATTTGTGAAATGTCTTTTTTTTTTCTTTCTCCTGATGCTGTTCTCTCTTGGCTGTCTTAATTACACAGGGGTTGAAAAACCAAATTAAAATTAGGCGTGGCTGGTAAACAGTGATCACGTTGCATGCTTTCAGCTTTGAATGCTTGTTGGAGTTACTTCTCCTCCCTGTATTGCTTTCCTCTCCACTTTTTTTTTTCCAAAGGAAATATCATAAGCTCTTTTAGAAGTACTCACAGGAAGTGAGTATCCGTATGCTGGTTACTCGCCAGCAACTGAGCGCTGACAGGTTGACAGTGCTGCTGCCCTCCTCCCAGATTTATTTGAACCTTTCTGCCAGAGTCCGGGAATATTCAGCGTGTACAGACCAAAGGGTTTTTGTGTACTGAGGGAGTTAGAAGAGGAAACTGGTCATGGCGCGTCATCTCGGTGGATGGTGATTCAGGGAGCTGTGACGGGGGGTCAGCGAGGCACGTGGCTGCCGCCGTTTCTGAGGTTTCTGCTCACTTCTCAGAGGGCGGGCTGTCTTCTAAAAATTAGTGCTCCCTCCGCCGCCAACGACGATTTTTTTGCAATGAATCACTTCCAGAAATGAATAGCCACAGTTTTTTGGAATGAAGGTTGTGAAATCCCTCGTTCATAATGGCAGGTTTTCAGTTGGTGGTTTTATCAGAGAGAATTTCTCAAGATCAAAACGAAACTTCCTCTTTAAAAGGAAAGAAAGTACTCTCAATACAGAAAGCAAAAGTATTTCCAGTCTCCTCCTGACGCACTGTCACAGAAGATCTCTGTACTTGTATTTAGAGATACACATCCATATACTTGCCTGAACGTGTGAGTCCTTGGAATTACGGATTCGTTGCCGGTAGCTGGTGATCTCCTACGCAGAAGGTCGCTAACTACAAGAAATGTTACGTGCGGTGAGTAGGTGGTAGATTCTGAAGATTATTGCTAACCCCATGCTCGTCCTCTTGAGTCATGGATTCAGAGGACTGCTAGCAAGCTCTTAAATACTTCTGCTTTGTATGATTTAATGGATGGAGCTGCTGGACTCATGGAAGCCTGTGAAAGGTTTTTCAGAGCATGGGTTAATTGCATAATCATTGAATCTTTTGAATATATTAGTCCTTTGGAGGGAGAAAAGATGTTTTACAGAAGGAAGCAGTTTGTGGGGGGCTTTTAGAGATGCAGTTACTTCTCTTCTGTGTTTTAAGTATCACTCCATCTTCTTGTGTGAAAGAAACAAATGACTACACGGTTTCAACAGAGAAAAAGTTACGCCAACTCTTTTTAAGTGAAGAAATTTCATCCACGTGTTACTCCTAACTGGATTTTTGTCCTCCTGACTATTCACAAGGGGAAACTACCCCATGAAAAAGACTGACCTTCTGGCAGTATCTGCGATGTGTCTCACCCAGAACCCGGTGGGCTTTCCATGGATTATTGGCAGCACTTTTATCGAGGGGGCAAAGAGAGGGAATCCAGTTACTGGAAACTGAGTGCAGCTTCAGAAATTGTTCTCTCTCCTGAGCGGAGAAGTTGTTTGACCTACTGACTCATTTCATAGGAATTGGGGAAAACAACCTAGTGTGGTTTTCATTGTTAGTCCTGGAGGATTCCAAAGTCTGTGTGTCTGCAAATAAGATGAGCTGGAGAAAGGTAGTGTTGCCCCTTGCTGTTTCTACTTGCTTGTTCTCCTGATGGAATTCAATCCCTTGCTTCCAGGACAAGTCTAGCCTGTGCTTGGAGATCCTTTGTGTGGCTGTTCAGTGGTGAGTACGGATGACAGCAGTTTCTGACTTTTACTCGTGTTTGCTTCTCAGTTTCTGAAGGGCATTTAATCCAAGTAAACGCTGTAAAGAGCATTTTTTCCTGGCACGTTTATGCTACGTTTTATGTTGACCTGTAGAAAATACACTAGGTGCGGTGATAGTTAGAAAAGAGAGCATAACCCGTAGACAGCAATGAAAGTTAAGATTTAAGGTATATTTTGACAGAATAGATTTTTGCAACTTAATGACATGAAGGCAGTTTCGATTTTGACATAATTAAGTGATTTTTTTGGTAATGTTATTTAAAACACAAGTATGGAAGGTAGCAGTATATTCTAGCAAAAATAATATAATTACTAATAGTTCATGAAAGGCATATATTTTTGGCTACTAACATAATATTTATGTGCAGAGAAACTTTTGATTCTTGATGTTTTGGTTTTAAAGTAAGTTCTATTGAATCAGCTAAAGGTATCAAAAGAGGACAAAGTAAGTATACTGTACTTGGATAAAGGCAGAAGCTGAGGGTGTTTGAAGTGATTGGTATTTAAAGTGTTAGATTACGGCCTCTGTATAATTTCATATATGATGGGTCCACCAAATCACACCCTCAAGTTCTGTTCTTCACTAATGCAACAGATGCTTAGTGCATAATTATTACAGAGTTGCGCATTCTCTTTGGAGATGGCTGAGGAGAGAGTTGATTCGGTCATGCTGGCGCTGTTTATCCAATTTACTGCTTTATGTCTGAGTGCCTTAGGGTGGGGCTCTCACCCTTTCCAGGGTGGTGGACCCCTTTGAGATTGTGATGGACGCCACGAATCCTCTTCCCACACTCATACGCAGACACTTGCCCGCATTTTCGGCGCTTCTGCAGCCACCGTGGGGCTCATCCGCGGGCCCCGCTTAAGGGCCCCGCCAAGAGCAAGACCTCACCATGACTCTGCCATTCCCTAGCTTCCCAGCAAACACTAGAATTTAAAAGAGGAGCCATCCAAGTCGGAAAGAAGTCATTCTCTGTGGTTGCTGGGGGGGGGATGAATATAAGGTAGTTTAGCTGAGTACACAAAAAAACGCCACTAAAAAGAAAATGTAGCCCTTATAGGCCGTCAACTAAATTTAAGTCAGTCCTGTAATGCTGTTGTGGAAAAAAATAGACATGATTCTTGAGTGTATTAAAAGGAGTATGACATAAAAGGGTAAGAAAATAAGACTTGCATTAGTCAGACTCATTATTATGTCCAATCTGACTCACGTTTGAAAAAAGATTTTGGATAATTGTGAAGAGCTCCGATATACAAGCAACAGAAAGTTATATACCCTCTAGCAAAAGAGAAAGTAACCAGAGGTTTTAGTCCCCAAAAGGCTAAAGGATTTCTTGCTAAAGGTTTTTAAGTAGTAACAGTCTGACTTATCTTTGTAACACACTGCCTGCTTTCAGCAAATTGCAGTCCTTTAAATGGCTGTCCTGTGTAGGGACACTTGTAACACTTCTGTGATAGCTTTGGCAAGAGCAAATAAATTCAAATAAAACCAAAGAGATGTCGTCAAGACATAAAGTATATAATAAATACACTTCTTTGTTGATTAATAGATAAGAAAATCTCGATTGCCAAGATGATAAAGTAAACGGATGGCTGAGGGAAGTTAGGAAATCTCTGGGATCTCTTTCAAGGTGAGAATAGGGAATTCTGTTTTAGACGGTGGAAACATTTATTAATTCCTTCTACAAGCTCTGAGGGCCTCCTTTGCTAGATGCTCACGATCTGATAGAGGAGGCAAAGGTACGAAAACAGATTCGCAGTGTATGATTAGTGCTCTGGCGGCGAGAAAACAGCACATGCCGCAGGGCCTCGTAACACTCAGCCACCATCCGTGAGTCTTCCCAGCGGAGGCGGTGTCTGAATTCACCCTTAGAGGACAGCCTTCAAGGAGTTAGCTGGACCAGGAAGGCAGACGTGGTGGTGAGGGCTGCAGGCAGGAGGAACAGTGTAGGCACAGGCTCAGAGCAATAGGTGGTACGGTGGAGGGTGTGGGGAAAGGAATGATGAGGGAAGGTGAAGCGGAAGGAGTCGCTGATAGAGGGGTCTAACGCGCTGTGCCGTGTTTGCCTGAAGGTGTCCACCTAGGAGGGTAATGAGGCCAGATGTACTCTTCAGAAAGATCACAGGGCTGCCCTGGACGGACACCGCTGGCTGGGGATTCCAGAGAGATTAGCGAGGTGAAGATGGGGAAAATGTGAAGTGGCTTTAGGTTATTAGTTGGTATCGATCACCACAGAATGAAATCCGAGAGGAAAAAAGGTTTGGAGGGGAAGACAAGGCGACATGGATGGAGCAGGCCGAGGTGTAAGAGCCCAAGCGGGCCGGAAGGCGGTTTTTATGGGTGTGGACCTTGAAATGTAGGTTAGCCGCAACAATTCGAAGTCGGTGGTGGCCTTGACTTGTGTGAAGACCTGTTGCTAAAGCAGTGGGTCACTCTTCCAAACTGTTTGTATGGTATTTAAAATTTTTTCTGACTAACTTGTAATGAAACTTTTTAAAAAATGTAGAATAAGATGAAGATGAAATAAAAATTACCTCTGATTCCATCACCCAAAGCTCTGTTAATATTTATGTATATTGATTTCCTTCCAGTATTTTCCTGAATATGCACACATGTGCGCACACACACACACACACAGTTGCAAGATCAGCATCATTCTGTATAGGCATTTTTATATCTTAACATTAAATGCACATCTTCTCCACATGCTTTAAACTGCTTTAAAAACATTTTTAAATGTTTTTAAATAATGGTGCATTATTCTCTAATTTGGGGGTGTTCAGTTTGCTTCCATTTTTTTAAAAGCTATTTTTACATTACAATAATTATCCTTTTTTTTTTAGTATAAAACTTTTAATTATATTTTGGCTAGAATTTTCCTGAGAAGTTTTTTTTTTCTAATTGATTTACAATATTATATTAGTTTCAGGTGTAGAGCATAGTCATTCAACATTTTTATAGATTATACTTCATTTAAAGTTATTACAAAATAATTTTATAAAAGGTAGTTTGTATCTCTTAATCCCATACCCCTGTTTTACCCCTCCCCCCCATTCCCTCTCCCCACTGGTACCCAGTAGTTTGTTTTTGAAATCTGTGGGTCTGTTTCTTTTTTGTTATATACATTCATTTATTTTTTTAAAACTTATTATTACTTTTTAAATTTATTTATTTATTTTGGCTGCTCCGGGTCTTAGTTGCGGCATGCGGGATCTTTTAAGTGTGGCATGCATGCAGGATCTAGTTCCCCAAGCAGGGATCAAACCCATGCCCCCTGCATTGGGAGCTCAGATTCCTACCCACTGGACCACCAGGGAAGTCCCTACATTTGTTTGTTTTATTATTTTAGATTCCACTAACATACAGTATTTGTCTTTCTCTGTCTGACTTATCTCACTCAGCATGATACTCTCTAGATCCATCCACGTTGTCACAAATGGCGGAATTCCACTCTTTTTCATGGCTGAGTAATATTCAATTTTGTGTGTGTGTGTGTGTGTGCGCGCGTGCGCACGTGTGCGTGTGTATGTATACATATATATATGTATGTATACACACACACACACACACACACCACATCTTCTTTATCCACTCACCTGTTGATAGACACGGGTTGCTTCCATATCTTGGCTTTTGTAAATAGTGCTGCTATGAACATTGGGGTGCATGTATCTTCTTCAGTTAGTTTTTATTTTTTATTTTTTTGGATATATCCCCAGGAGTGGAATTGCTGGATCATGTGGTAGTATTTTTAGTTTTTTGGGGACACCTTCATACTGTTTTCCATAGCGGTTGCACCGATTTACATTTCCAGCAGTGTACAAGGGTTCCCTTTTCTCCACATCCTTGCCAAAATTTGCTATTTGTAGATTTTTTGATAATACCTGTTCTGACAGGTGTGAGGTTATACCTCATTGTGGTTTTGATTTGCATTTCTCTAATAATTAGTGTGTTGAATATCTTTTCATGTGCCTATTGGCCATCTGTATGTCTTCTTTGGGAAAATGTCTATTTAGGTCTTCTACCCATTTTTTAAACTGGATTGTTTGTCTTTTTGATGTTGAGTTATATGAGCTGTTTATATATTTTGGATATTAATCCATTATCAGTCATACCATTTTCAAATATTTTCTCCCACTCAGTAGATTGTCTTTTCGTTTTGTCCCATTCAGTAGGTTGTCTTTTTGTTTTGTTGAAGGTTTCCTTTGCTGTGACAGTAATTAACCTTTTAAATACATGCATCTTGGACTTTTTTTTGTGTGTGTGTGGTACACAGGCCTCTCACTGTTGTGGCCTCTCCCGTTGCAGAGCACAGGCTCCGGACGCACAGGCTCAGCGGCCATGGCTCACGGGCCCAGCCGCTCCGCGGCATGTGGGATCTTCCCAGACCAGGGCACGAACCCGTGTCCCCTGCATCAGCAGGCGGACTCTCAACCACTGCGCCACCAGGGAAGCCCTATTTTTGGTTGATTTATTCAACAGCTATTTGATGAGTACCCACTCTGTGACAGGCATGTGGCATTTTTTAATGGCTGTCAGTAAAGTTTAACTTCTTTATGTGTTTATTAGTCCATTGTTTCCTTTTATAAATGTTCTGTTCATGTCCATTACTGACTTTTCTGTTGGGGTGTAATTATTCTATAATGTATTTGAACTGTTCTGTAATTTATGTAGTCTTTGTGTGTGTGTGTGTGTGTGCGCGCGCACGTGTGCGTGTGATATTTGCAACAAATATTTTCCCCAGCTTCTTTGATTTTTAATTTTGCTTATGATTTTTTGAGATATAGAACCTTTATATTTTATTTAGCTGAAAATGAAATGATTTTTGTCTGTTTTTTTTTTCTTTGTGACTTCTGTTACTTTGGGCTTAGGAATTCCTTCCCACCCAGAAGTTGGAAAATATTCATCTAATTAAAAATTTAGAGAAACATTTTTTATGTAAAATCCACCAAATTAGAAGTGAAGTGTGAGAAAAAGATCCAAATTTTTTTTTTTTTCCACAAAGTAGATCCCTCAACATTGTGTGCTGAGTCATCTGCATTTACCCAGTTAATCTTTGGTGCTTCTTTTATATTTCAAGACCTTGTACTGTTATATCTAGCTGTAGGAGTCCATGAGTTTTGGTGGATATTAGCACCCGAGCGGAGATATGAAAATACTTTTTTTCCAACATCTTATTATAAAAAATCTCAAGCACACAGCAAAGTTGAAAGAATTTTACAGTGAACCCCCATATATACACCTATTAGATTCTGCAATTAATGTTTTAGCACTTTTTCCTTTATCATTTATCTATTTATGTGATGCCTTTTAAACCTCCTGAATCATTTGAATTCAAAACTGGGCTCAAAGACATTTTCCTTCATTCTGTTTTTTCTCTAACTTGTAGGCTTGATTTCCAGGAAGCTTTTAGCAATTTATATTAATACAGTAAAATAGTGAACATCCTAATAGATACCAAAAGAAACTGCTTGGTTTCTCTTAATTTCATGGATATGGTTTGATTGGTCAGCGTTATGATGATGATTCACATCACGATGGGTTTGTTTTTCAAACATCATTCTCTATTAAGGGCTCCGTCCTCCACTACAGTACAGTTGCTTTTTGTTCTTTTCGGATGCAACTGAAGAGGACATTGAAGAAAGGGATAGAAAGGCTACTCAGTAGACACCAAGATGCTTGTGTAAGTCTGTGGTGGGTGGGCCTTGCCAGAGCTGGCAAGGGGGCTGGCTGGGCCGCAGTGGGCTTTGAGAGAAGGCTTTTGCCGGAGTCAGCCACGTTTCCGAGTGGCTGCCATAAGGCTCTGCCGCCGGAGCCCTCAGCATGAAGGCTGATTTGCCCAGGGCAGCCTGTCCCAGACCTGCCCTGCTAAACGTTTGGCTTTGAATGGCCCTGTTTCACAGCGAGTGATCAGGACGAATAAACCTTAGGTCAAGGATCTTAGTCACCTCTTTCCAGCCTAAATGATGAGCACCCTAAATTCCCATGAGTTTTTGGTGCTTGAAAGCATCTCAGCTTAGAGATGGGTTTGCAGCCATGTCTTAACAGCAGACCGACCTACCGCGTCTGCCTCTTGGCGCAGCATACAAGTAGATGATGGAAGAAGGCACAGCCTGCGTTAAAAGACTCACCCGTGGTCACCGCTAGAAATTAACCGTGGTTTAATTTTTGTACTTTTTTTCCCCCATCCAAGCCTCAATTTCCTATATGCAGAATAAGTTGATTTCATTAGATGATACAGAAGATTTTTTTTCTTTATCCTAAACTTTTGATTTTAATCTAGAGCATTAAATGTAGGTCAGTATTCACCCCTTTCTCAGAAATCTGGGAAGACAGTTTTTTTGTTTGGTTGGTTGGTTTTTTTCCCCAGTTTCTTTGAATAATACTTTCCAGGCTGTTAAGACCATCGATGAAGCTCACCAGACTCTGGATCTAGGGCTAGAATTGTAAAGCCGTTACTTCCTTGTGAAAGGAATGAGAGGGCATTCCTGAGACGGCGCAGAGGGGGAAGCCTTACTCACAGGAAGCATATTAGCTGACTAGCTGCCTACAGAGCATGTTCCCTCCTCGACCTCCGGGAGACTCATCCTGTGGTCCAGTGTCACCTTTGTTCTAAATATTCTGCTCGTAGCGGATGATGATGCGATAGTATTTTAGAAGTCTAGCCAACCAGTGCTTTGAAATGGAAGGATAGCTATACCGGAAAAATTTAACATAATCTAAATTGATACTCTAGTAATATCAGTATTCAGAAGAGGCATCCTGTTTGAGGGATTTTCAGGAAAAAGAAAAGTTCAAGAAGCTGAGTTTTTCCCATGCCGCTGTCCCCTCTCGCCTTTACACTCCAGCAAGACTCGGCTTGTTGCTTCCCAAACCCGCCGGGCCATTTCCTGTTACCCTCCCTCTGAACATGCAGCGCCTCCAGCCTTACCCCTCTGCCCACCTCCCGAGCACCATCACGCCCCACGCAGCCCAGTGCTGCCTTTCACTCTGCAGATACACAAATACTAAAGTGTGGAGTTTATTTGGCTTTCATTAATTTGCCAGAAGCAAGGAGAGGGTAGTTACAAAGCACTACTCTATAACCTGTTATTTTCCACGCTATTAGAATGTAAAGCAGACTGATGTAAGAACCGGCTGTCCCCACCGGTCACCACCATGCTGTGCATAGTGTTTATGAATCGTCTTCCAAATCCACAGCTAGTTTTAAAATCTGGCTTCCGGGCTAGGTCTGCAGGAAATACGACTGTGAGATCATAAATGCTATGGAGTGAGTATGAAGTTATTTACCAGGTCCTGTTATGTTAGCACTTGGGAATCGTACGAAAGCTGCTTTGTAAGCTGGGTTGTACCTGTTTGGAACCTAGTATCTCCAAAGGGGTTAACATGTTAGAAATATAAATGGCTTTAAAATGAGCTTAAATTAAATCATAAAGTTTTTAAACATAAAATAAGGTTTGGGGTACATTCACAGGCAGTGGGATTATTTAACAGGTTTGTAAGGAAAATAAGATATGTGAGGTACATCGTTAACTTTTAAGATGATGTCTTGAAGAGAAAACTCTAACGAAATACCCTATGGTGTTACTCTCAGGGATTTAAAACAAACAACAGAGGGCACAGAAACAATGTTTTAGGTAGATGGGGGGTATTTTCCAGTAAGGAATCTTTCATGTACTGATTTAATTGAGAGCCCTCTCATTTGAAACTCAAGTATGAATATCATCACCACTGTGGTGATAACCGTGTCAGTTAGCTGTGACCTAATCTGTACCAACCATGACTAACCAAGGGTTCCAGGTCACTTCGGTTGTATTTCCTGTGGCCTCACTGTTCCGGGGGCAGGATTAACAAGGAATAACTCATTTCTGTGTTCAGGCCTCTAATTTTTCATTCATGTAAACAATAGATGAGAATAGACCTGACCCAACACAGGTGCAAGAGATTAGTAATGCTAACAACAGTAGGTAACACTTTGAGCTGGGCCCCCCTATGTCAGGCACTGGGCCGAGTACTTTACTTGGTTGTCCGTTTTAATAAACAATCCTGTGTGGCAGGTGCTATTATTATACCCATTTTACAGCTAGGAAACTGAGGCACAGAGAAGTTAAGTTTTTTCTCCCAAGATTACACAGCTAGTAAGTGGAGGAGCCAGGATCAAATCACAGAAGTCTGGCTCCTAAACCCAAGCTCTTAATTTGTATCCTATTCAGTTTCCATAAATGACTCATTTATTGGAGGTATTTTTATCCTTTGGGGCCGCTCAGTTTCATTTAGTCAGTTATCTCTTGGAGTGGTTTTAATGTATTAGGGAGGATGGATGCAGGCCCCAAAGCTGCGCATCATCGTGCCTTACCTTGCTCTGGATCTTCACCTGGTTACAGCTTGTCATTAACGACGCACGTTACCACAACCTGCCCCCACGGCTCCGGCCAGCGCGCTTTTGGTAATAAGAGAGTAGTATGTCCAAAAAAGGTAATTAACAAAGCAACTATCCCACCTACCAAAAAAGTGATGAGGTGTGGCCCATGATGGAATCCCCTTTTCATTTATTACTGGAAATGAATAGAAACTCATTAATATTGTGCCTTCCAGTAAGTTCAGGCCCTATAATTTAAGCACACTGTCAGGACCCAGAAATCTCATCTTGTGAGACTATAATTGCTTGGTAGACTGACTACACAATGCCTCGGTCAGGAAGAGCGGGTTTTCCAGTGGTATGGAAGAAAGGCCCTTCGTGCGTTGGTCTCATCTTTTGGCATTACCCCATCCTTACCCCTATTCCATGGTCTCTGGTCCAGCCAGATGAAGCTGGTCATGTTTGCCCTCCACGTGGAATCTCTTTCCTTCCCTCTCTTCCTAGCCAACCACTACTGTTCCCTTCAGATGAAACCTCCTCCAGGCAGCCTTCCCTGACTGCTCAGGACCAGGTCAAGTGCCCCACATGCTTCCACAGCACCCTCTGCTTACCCCTGTGTACACACATCATACCAAGTTCTAACTTCCTGTTTCTTGTCTGTCTTCCCTGACTTGCGCTGGCCCTTTAAGAGCCAGGATAGGTATTGTTTACCTTTGGATAAACACCCTGACACACAAGACAGTGCCTGACACGTGGCAGGTACTCAACAAATGTTCAAATGAGAGAGAGGTAGAAATGACATACTTGGTGACAAGGGAAACTAATACATGAAATATCCAGTGTTGACAGATCCTAAGGTACATTCATGATATTACCTGACTGAATCCTCACCGCAACTCTGGGAAGTCAATTTCTTTCACCCCATTGCACTGACATGGAAACATCAGCTTACCCCGGTGCATATACACAGTTTGTAGGTGGGAAAGCCAGGACTGGAGCTTAGGTCTCTGACCCCAGGTCTTACGTTCTGACATACCATGTGAATATTCCAAGGCCGGTCTTAGTTCAGGTATTAGACTCTGTAACAAAGCAGTGTGTCATTCTTGTCCTCACCAAGTAGGTCCAGAGGGAGAATCAACAGGTTTTAATTTCTCTCCCTTTTAATGTCTTCCTTGGCATCCTCCTACCCCCCATCCCCACCCACGTTTCCAGTGAAAGCCTTACAGTGACCTGTGATGGACCCTGTGCAAGTTCCTAGGTGTTGACGGTGAATCTTCTGTAGGCAGACCAAGCTGGCTGCTGCTCTTATTTGGGGGAGGGGAGTAGTAGAGCTTTGGGAAACGTGGAGAACTGCGGGGGTTCTGGTAAAGGTCTTGAGCAAATTGAGTAAGATCCTGCTGTATTAGGGAGTACGGAATGAGCAGGATGGGAGGTGTGTGTGTCTGGGCGCCGAGAAAGGGAGCAAGAGGATATGAGTCGGGGGGCTGGTTCGGTTGACAAGTGAGAGGCTGTTGAGAGGTTGCTGGCTGTGTAATTGACCAGTTGAATAGATCTTAATAGCAGACTGGGGTGTTCTCCACGGGCCTGCTGGCGGGGGCGGGCTGGGGCGGGCGGCAGGGCAAGCTAGTGAGCCGGCAGCGTCTTGGACACACAGAGCTAGGTATCACGGACTCACCTGGAATGCAGGGCCTGTCGTCATTTCCGTAAGCAGGTAACCCGCGGAATACAGAGTCAGGCAGAGAGAGATTGGGGCAACGTTTCCTAAACTTTAAAAGTTCAGGATTTAATACTCAGCCCTGCTCTGTTCTAGGTACTCCTGGGAATGTTGTCAAAGGGAGGAATTTTTAATTTCACACAGGAATTAATTTTGCCACCACGATAGAACGTTAGACAAAGTTCATAAATTCCTCCAGCGGTGGTTTGGAGTGTCAGTTATGGACGTCTCCTTTTGTACCTGGTTATCCACAGTAAGAAGCCATCCCAGCATTTTATTATGGTTTTAACTGGGGCGTGGGCAAGGTCAGGATGAAATGGCGATGCAGTTAGAAGTACCTTCTACAGGACATTCACAGATCAGAGTGACTCAGGGAGGTCAAGGCAGGCTGGCGTCATTGTTCATTTAGTCAACAAAGATTTCTTGAGCAGCTGCTGTGTGCCAGGCACTGGTCAGCGCTGAGACGATGATGACAGTGATCTCTGTCACCATGCCACTTGAGTAAATGCACAGAAGAGCAGTCTATTAAAACTCAGGCTCCGTGAGACGCGGGGAAAGGTGCTCTCTGATGAAAGAGGGCCTTCCTTTCAAGTGGTTCTGTGAGGAGGTGACTTCCAAGGTTAGAGCTGCAGGATGGGAAGGAGTATATGGGGAGGAGTTGGGGGGAAGGTTCCAAGCACCAAGAACCGCACGTTTAAAGAGGCTCTGGAGGGCTTCCCTGGTGGCGCAGTGGTTGAGAGTCTGCCTGCCGATGCAGGGGACACGGGTTCGTGCCCCGGTCCGAGAGGATCCCACATGCCGCAGAGCGGCTGGGCCCGTGAGCCATGGCCGCTGAGCCTGCATGTCCGGAGCCTGTGCTCCGCAACGGGAGAGGCCACAGCGGTGAGAGGCCCGCGTACCGCAAAAAAAAAAAAAAAAAAAAGAGGCTCTGGAGTGGGAAATGAGTCTGGCCTTTGAGGATCAGGAAGAAGGCAGGTGTGGCCCAGGTGAGGGAGGGGCAAGCAGGTGCGGCCCCTCAGAGGCCTTCAGCTTGGTCCCTCCCTGCTCTGGAAGGTGTCCATCCCAGAGGTCTCAGGGACATGCTCGATGATCCACGGAAGTGTCCGCGGCCCAGGCACCCAGGCTCTTAGGAGAGCTCTTGTCCCCAGGAGGCTGCCTGCCACTTTTCTTTCCTGATACTGTCACTTGTTGAGGGGAATAAATAAGGATATACAGCAGAAGCAGATTTTAGTGAAACCAGTAGTCATACCAGGTGCCCCAAAGTGTGAGAATATGCCCACAGGGACTACACAGTGACTTTAAATGGAACTGGTTTTAAACCGATGATCTGCCCGCTGTACCGTGGGTCACACGTGCCAGTCTTGTGAGCGGGAACACAGCCAGGCCGGCAGGATTTAAACAAAAACCCCAGTCAGGGCTGCCAAGTGGAACCTGCGTTCTTGGCCCCCGAGGTTCTGGTGGTCCACCGAGCGGGCAGGGCGGGAGAGGCCCTCTTCTGACGTTAAACCTCCTCCAGTCTGGGCCGCCCCAGCGGGCAGCCTGGCGGCCTCCTGCTTGGCGAGTCCCTCCCGAGTCCTGAGTCCCGTGTGTCCCCTGCGCTGCCCGTGAGGTCGGGGCAGGCCTCTGGCCACGCGTCCCTCCTCTTTGGCCGCGCACCCTCGATCTTCGAATCACCTCGCCCCCATTTTAGAAGAAATGAACTTCGAAGCCGGGGGGTGGGGTGAGGCCAGGAGGAAGAGAGTGCCGGGACATGTTGTGTAAACACTGCTCCTGATCCTTTCTTGTCTTTTACTACCTGTAGGGGCAGGTGGACACGGAGAAGCTGCTGGCAGGAAGGGCTGATTGTTCTCAAGGTTATGGGTTATGCAACAGAGCAGAAGAGCTTTGAGGATGCAGGAGGTCAGAGCAGCTTGTCCACAGGCATTTAACGCAGAAGTTTCCCTTCATATAAGATCTTATTTGCTTGACACTGTCATTAAGAATTCCCGTGCCAGCATTTAGCTGGATCTCTGGGGTGAGTCATCGTTGCCAGTCTGCAGTTAAAGTAAGTGATTTCCTTTAAAGGACTCCGCTTCCAACGTTTTCCTGAGATGCCAGGCTGAAGCAGGTACCCTTGGCGCCTGTTTTTGAATAGAATGTCATTATATCCTAGTCTGTACGTTTGTACTCGAGTCCATGAGAAAGAAAAAAAAGGAGACTATTCCACCTTCTTTATCCAGTTACGAAGTGCAGGTAGACGGTGATGTAATAGATTCTGTGGACCAGGCTGTGCTGAGCTTGCGTCTGGGACAGTGACCAGACGGATGAGAGGAGAAGCAGAAGATATTTTTAGTCTGTCAGGGCTGCTCTGAGACATGGGTTCTTCCCCTACCGCAATACTTCCCAGCGGGAGGCTCAGTGCCAGGCGCACTTGCTCTGGTTCACCTCACTTCTCTATTATGCTTTCAAATATTGATGAGGCCTGGTGGGCTGCCGATTTGCTGAAGCAGCTTTGAAGCCCACACAATTCAGCTCGAGTCTGTGACATTGCTTCGAGGGCCTCTCAGAGGGCTCTGTGTCCCACCCAGGGACCAGTGCCGTCCCTCTGAGGTGTGGTTTTCTCTGGAAATCGGGGCCTGGGGACATAGTTCACTCTTTTTCTCTTTTCCTACATGGAGGTGATTCAGGCATGCGTGGGAGTTCTGATGCTGACATGACCCCTCTACACGTAGGTTCTTAAAATTTGGGGTGAGCCGATTTAAACCACCAGCAATGGTAAATCAATTGAAAACTTCAGTGAGGTTATAAGCCAAGTACAACTTGCGAAAAGTGATAAAAGGAAGGGATCCTGTCTGGAATACACCAGCTGTCTCTAGAATCACTTTTGCAAGCTGGAGGGCTTCTGTCTGTGGTAAGAAAAGTGTAGGTCAATTTCCATACAAGGGTTTTTCCCTCTTTGGTAAACTTCTGATTGGCTGGTCGTTGTTTTGATTGAGGGCCGGTCCGTCTCTCTGGCCCTCTGAGCAAGTGGTGTCAGTAAGAGCGTAGAAGGCACCACGTACTGTGTAGAGGAAGCACTGGGTGGGATTAGGAGGCCGGATCCCTGTCTCTTCCATCCAGTTCCCGCCCCCTCCCCCATATCCATGCCAGCCCGTGAGCACCAGTGACCCTGGGAGGTTCCCGGGCCTCTCCCTCCCCCTGTTGATGAGACAGGATATAACCTACAGGCCCTGAAGTCAGGCCACCTGTGTCTGCAACCCACTTCTGCCACTCGCTGGCTGTGTGACTCTGGGCACGTTAACGTTGCTTAATGTCTTGGTGCCTCAGTTTCCTAGTCTGTCAAATGGGAGTAGTACCCACCTCACAGGCTGCTGTGAGGCCTGAATGGGTTAAAGCGTGTGCAGTGCCTGCAAGGTGGTTTGCCTTTCTTGGGAAGGATCACAAACGCTGGTTCCAGTGATGGAGTCTCTTGTTACTTTCTCCTCCCTCTTCAGGTAAATGGACCTGCGTGGTCACGAGAGCCAGTCAGAGCAAGTGACAACCCAGGAAGCCCGAGGGGCCCTGGGCTGGGGTCTTGGCGCCCTCTCTGTGCCTGCCTTGCTCCCCAGCTGCTTACACAGCAGCCCTTGTCTCCCCAGGAAAGGCTCAGCCCCACGCAGAGCACAGGCTCCAGCAGCCCCCGCAGATAACTGTGCAGGGGGACATGGGGCCTCAGGTGGGCAGTGTTGCTGACCTGGGGACGGTGCCCCTGGGCCTGTCGAGGTCCTGGCAGCATGTTTCAAGGATCATTGTCAGACTGGGTCATGGGGCCAAACTCTTTACTAGCTGGTTCTCCTTGGTGAAAACTTACAGAAAACTTTTCCTTCTCAGTCTGCATTTTCAAACGCGTGACACACTTCTCTGAGGGCTTGGCTGGCTACCCTTCAGATAGCCCAGTGAGAGACAAGACCACCAGTTTTCATGCAGGTCACACCTCTCCACCTGATACCCCATGCTTTCTACAGAGGTTCTCAGTGGGAGAAAAGTTATGTTTATGGGGCAAGTTCAGAGAGCTTGTGTCTCCTTTCCAGAATTTACTTGGTGGCTTCGCCCTATGTGGTGGAGAACCCCGTTCTCTTAAGTTTGGGTGGTTCCATCCAGCCTCTACCAGGAATTACGTCTTTAAAGACTGCCTGGGTAGGAGAGTCCAGGACTCCCTTGGGGATTGGCGAGGGGCATCTATGAATCCAAGAGGGGGAGCTGAAGAGGTGAGCAATCCGGGAAGAGAAAGCCAGGTCGAGGGCAGATGAAGTTGTGCTGATTGCCTGTAAGTCACAAACCTGAAGTTTTGTCAGATCTCTGGGTAAGGAGAGAACCACCCTGAATAGATAAGTATCTTAAATCGACTTTACAAGGAACTAAGCTGAGAATGGTAGATATTCTTCATCACTCAAAATTGTTAGTCCAAAAGGCCTAGAAAAGGCTAGCCACTTCTGGTGGTTAAAACCAAGCGCTCCCAGTTTTCTGCACAAAAAACCTGGAAATTCTCTCCCTACATCCTGGAGGGTCTGGCCATGGAATGGCTGTGTTAGGCTGCCCACTTGTGGCCAGCATCAGCAGTGCGTGTGTAACCTGTTGCTGGAGGCTCTGAAATGCAGTCATTTTAAAGGTCTTTTTTAAAAGACTTTTCTCAGTCACTCTCTCTCTACACGTGTCACTCCATATCCAGGGCTTAACCATTCTGCTTTGTTATCTTTCGAATCCGTACTTTGCTCTCTTTGGACTCCAAGGTCACTACTTTCCAGTAAGTTCTTCCACTGGCCTCCCAGCTGATCTTTTTAAAATGTAAATCTGCTTGTCTTTCTCTTACTCAAAGCCCTTTAATAGCTCCTCCTTTTCCAGGTTCCAGTGCCTCTCTCAGAAGATCCCTGAGGCCCGCTTCTCTGCCCTGGACCACGTCTTTACTCGTGTTCCTCTCTTTTCCTCATCCATTCATCTGCTGACACCTGTGCATTCTTAGGAGTCGTCTCAGGTATCACCTCCTCCAGGGAGCCCTCTGGATTACATTAGATAATGTGATGTAATGTAATAAGGGGGGGAGGGAGAAAACGTGAGCACACCGCGTTATAACCAAGTGCTTTTCTTCCCCTCCTGCAAGACATAAGCTACCTGAAAGGGGAGACTTGTTTTCTCTGTGTCACAGTGTCTGGCATATCACTGTTGCTCACCACTATAGAGGGAATAAAGGGAGACAGGATAAAAGCAGGCGAAGACCCAGATCACCGACTGATTCCTCTTGGGCGTGATGGAGCTCAGGAAAGAACTAAGCTAAGCTCCAGGCCCAAGAGTAAAGGCACAGCCAGTCAGTGCGGGCGAAGAGAAGTCCATCACGGCACGGAGCTGGCCAGCTAAGCCCTCCTTCCAGCCCGCCCTCCTGCTCCTCTCAGAATGCTTCTGTGGACCCACCCGCCTGTATTGCACACCTTTTTGATATGTGCCCTAAGTACCGTCCAGAGTCTAGGTCTCAAGAAGTATTTGCTGATGGACTTAATTACTTATTTGACAGGCGGCAAGAGCACATCCTGAAGTGTCAATTAAGACCTGTGTTAAATCAACTGTACTTCGATTTTTAAAAACAGAACAGGGAAGGAAAAGAAAAATGGCGTGTGTTTCTGACCGTCTGTGGGTATGAGGCACTGCGCTGGCCACTGTGGGCCAGCAGAGAGAAGGCATTGTCTGTGCCTGCAAGGAGCTGACCGTCTAGCTGGGGAGAAGACAGAGCATGCAGGCCACGTTAGGGAACGAGATAGCAGATGTGAACGTGTCACAAGGCAGTGTGTGATTAATTGGCAGACAAGGAGCTCAAGAATGTGGTGGGGATTGAGCCAGATAATGTATGTCCAAGTGCCTCAGCCCTTCAGCACTCCTGACCCCAGCCAGCCCTGCCGTCCGCCTCTCTCACACCCTGTTGATCCACCTCATACAATGAAGGTACTCGGCCAGTGCAAAGCCCCACATGCCCGGGCCCCAGCCCACCTCCCAGCCCCGTGTGCCCCCCAGCCCTTCAACCCAAAGCTGCAGAGATACCGAAGTGAACTCCCATATTACTTCTGTAGCGCCCACCTTCCTTCCTTGTCCAACCTTGTCCCTCCGTTAAAACCTTCCTTTTCCTTTAAAATTCAGCCTAGAGTTCCTCCGTAAAGCCTGCTGAGTCTGCAGGCAGAGCTCCTTCCACGTGCTAGGCGGTGATGCTCGTGTGCTTCTGTCCTGCGAGGCGAGGGATGTAAACTTCTGCCGCAGGGACAGTGTCTTTTCCCTTCATACTCGGAGCACCTGACATGCTGTCTGACATGGAGCACATGTCCCTTAAGTGTTTGTCATTGACTGAAAGGACTTAACACATTGGAAGGACTGAGTAAACATCGGTTGGCTTTGCACGGTTAAGACATAAGTGCTATGAGTGCAGGAGAGGGTGACATGCCCGAGTGGTCCAGGGAGGCTCCGTAGAGCGAGAAGGGAATATTGAACTGAACCTTAGCGGTTTTGTACACTTAAAACAGGCAAGGAATGAGAAGGATCCCGGGTGGAGTAGCTCAGTGTCTGTGGCTGCTGGCAACCCAACTGGCCTCTCAAAACAGAAAAACAGACCAGAGGGAGGGAGCCCCGCAGAGTGGGGTGGTGGAGGCAGCCGATTTTAGTTGGAGCAGAGGGTTTACCTAAAGGAAGTCGAGAGAATGCCCTGGAGGAAGTTTGGACTTAGGTGGAGGAAAGACCTCAAAAGCAATGGGCTGTTTTGCTGGCAGCGGATGCCCTTTGTTACTTTTGAAAACCATGGTGACTTGATCAAAGTGGTGTTGAAAGTGGGAGCTGCCCTGTGGCCCTGCCTTCATTTTATACCGCAGCCAGAGGCCCAGGTGGTGACCAAGATGCTTAGCCTCCAGGTGTGAAGCCCCTCTGCTACGCAGAGCCTCACCTGGAAAGGCTGGACTTTCTATAAACAAAGGTTTTCCTTCTGACGCTGCCCTTGACCTGGCTCTGAGCTGTTGATTCTTTGGGTCCATTCAGCTCTGTCCTGTCCTTCTACCCTCGTGACTGGCAATGACCCGGAGAGTGGCAGCACCCCTGCAGCAGGTGGCCTCCAGAGCTGAGTCACCGCCCTGGGAACCGTGCCCTGGCAAACCGGGAGCTCTCCACTTCACCCGGCTCTGCAAGGCTCTCAGGGCACCGCCAGAGCTGCGGAGAAAGCTTTATGCATCTAGAGTGTCACCAAGCTGATAGGAAAGTGAAATAAAGGCAATTGAAGACCAAAAAGGAAACTGTCCTAATGGTAGTTTCTAGCTGGTATCTTTGGCAAAATACAAAGAGTTTTTTTCACAATTATACTTACGGGCCGTGGTGGTTTTATTTGAACATACCCAAATTATCCATTTACGGGTATCTTTAAGAATGGAATGAAGAGGATTTTAAAACGATGGTTTAAGATTCTGTTAGACCTTGTAAATTAAGAGAGCTTAAGGAATAAAATGATATGAAGAGATACCTTAAGCTGTCAGTGTTCTCGGAAATGAGCAAATGAGGTTTAGGGTTTTTTTAAGTTTTTCTTTATCATTCATAGATACTCTGATGGCTGTTGTTTTTAAAAAATTATGGTGCTTTTAGTTCATCCCTGAGAAGATAAAAATGTAGTGTTGTTCTTGAAAGGAGGGTTTTTTTGTTGTTGTTGTTGTTTTTGATGTTTTTTTGTTTTGTTTAAGTCTGGCTTGTTTACTACACCAGTGAATAGAGACGACCTCAGTCTAAAAAAACAAGTTAAGTCTCTCCTCGCCTGGCAAAATAAGCCTTTTTCAAGTAGCAAAAGAATCGCAAGTTTGATCACCAAGTCGTCATTTTAGCTGATTAGATTTTACAGAAGACAAAACAGGAGGCTCTCTACATTTTCACAACTGAATAGCTCTTAGGAAGTACTCCCAGCTCATTCAGTTCCTATAAGGCCGTAACAAGTCTGGTGACAATCAGACAGTTGCCTGAATGCGAATGCTCTGTGTGGTTAACTGTGCTGTGGCCACTGTGAGCTTTCAGAATCGGAGAAAACGGCATCACATCTCTTGCTTTTTGAGTATGCAATTCTTTAACTTAAAAAAAAAAAAAAAGCTTCATTTTTTTTTTTAAACTTCACACATCGTGTGCCCAGCTATTCTCTGCAGCTGAAGTGTCCCTGAAGGCAAAAACCCCAGTCATTTTCTGGGGCAAATGGTCTTGAGCGCTGGGTTTTTTCACATGCTCTGACCACCCTGGGGCAGTTTTCAGCAGGGCCGGGGAACTCACTACTTAGTTTCCAAAGATGCTGTGAGCTGTGACCAGGAAGTTGGGTTTTCTCTGTTATCATCTTGTTTACTTTCTGTGAGCCACACAAAACTATGGACGGTCCAAAGTGTTCCCAGTTTCTCGAAGGCAGGAAGAATTAATGCAGCTTCTACCAGCAACCAGAGCCATATCCTGATTCCTACAACCTTTATGATCTCAGATCAATAAAGGCCAAATTGAAATGCATTTGGAAGTTAGAGGTCAGTTGATTCTAGAATCCATTCCAGTCGAAAGAATCTCTAGACTCACTGGTTTGGGCGTGCAGTTTCGAGAGAGGATTTTAAAAGGAGGGGAGCTCTATTCTTTGTTTTTTGACCTGTGCTGGGAGGGAGAACTAATCTGCTTCGGGAGTACAAGTTGCAAAAAAGCCAATCCCAGTGACCATACAGAAAGATTCATGAGCACTCGCCCTGGACTCGGCATGCCCGCCTGGACGGAAGCCGGCAAAGGGTACCAGCCTGACAGCGTTGAAGCATCAGAGCGTCAGAAGGCTCTTGAGAAGCACTCGGGCCCTGAGGGGTTAAAAAGGCAGAGACAGCCAGTCAGCAGGTGCCCGCCGGGCATGGATTTGTTCATCCTGCCCTTCTGAAGTCAGAGCCAAGCAACGTTCTTCACGGTTTTGAGTGATTCACGATGTCTCTCTCTCGGCAGGGCCACTTTCCACTCATGGGCTTACGACTGAAGCCCCTTAGGAGCAGGCCAGAGTGGAGCCCAGCCTCACACCTCATGTCACATCTGAGAATCATTTTAGAGCACAGGGGAAACTGTCACAGACAGCTGCTTGTTTCAGAGATGAGACTGAAGCAGGGGCCGTGGTCGGCCGGAGGTCACGGTGCGGGGAGCAGAGGCCGGTGGGAGCCGGGCCGCCCTCCTCTGACCACACAGCTCCTGCCCCAGCCTGGTGGGAGAAGCTGCTGCCCTTGGACGATGCTTAGAAAATGGCTTAGGTCAGAAAGGAGAACCTCATCTGCACAGAATGAAACAAATCAGTTACTTGTGTAGACAGCTTCCACCCAGCCCCCTTTGTCAGCCTGGTGAATTTATTAGCTCCTGGGCTTCCAGAAATAAGAATAATAGTATTTCTATCTGTGTGCCGAAATGGGAGACTCGATAGACCCCTCTCTCTCTTTTTCTTTTTTTTGGAGAGAATTAGCTTATTTCACGCTAGTTCTTAATAAAACAAACGTCGACTCCTTCCCACAGGAGACAGAATTGAGCAATGTTCTGAGAGCACACTGTGCTCCTCGGGGCACTGAGTGAATGTCATGTTTAGAAGATGCTCTAGAAGCTTGCATGTGTCTCCTGGGAACAGAGTGAAGGGCGGTGGAGACGGGGCAGAGAAGCCGCCGCTGGAGGAGCAGTGACTCACCTTTTCTGCTTGGCCAAGGACTGCAGGCCGGGCCTCGAGAAGCCCACGGGAAAGGACTCGGTTCCCCGTGAGCCCCGGCATGAACCAGTGACCCCTGCTGGGCCCACGCGCCACCATGTCCTCCGACACCCCCCCCACCCACTTCCGTGTCCACAAGAGCTGCAGAGAAGGACATGCCAGGTCCCTAGCTCTCTGCCAGCGGCTTCCCTGA
Source organism: Globicephala melas (assembly GCF_963455315.2). Lineage (NCBI taxonomy): Eukaryota > Metazoa > Chordata > Mammalia > Artiodactyla > Delphinidae > Globicephala > Globicephala melas. Next base: position 21,481,992 of record NC_083322.1, read on the forward strand.
TCCCCTAGGAGGACGATGTCACGTGTCTTTGTATAAGGACAACACCCTGAACCAAGAGATGGATAGAGTTACTCATCTGAGGAGGAAAACCCAGTCAAAGGAAGTTTCCCACCCAAGGCCTCGGTGGTGGTGGGGGAGGGGGGGCGGGGCGGGCAAGGGGAAAGTGCTGCAGGGTCCTTTCAGGTGGCACGGAGGCAGCTGTTACGGATCGCTTTGTTGTGTTAACTGCGCGATGCTTTCGTTAACTAAACATGTCAGAAGTATCAATGAAGCATGCGCGACAAGATATTTTCGTGGGAGGAGCTGTCCCGTAGTGCCAATAACAGTAAGTACCACCTTCCGTCCTCCCAGCCCTGGGAGACAGGGCGGAGGGCAGTCAGCTTGTGTTTAGCTTCTGAGCATGATTTTATGGGACGAATAACAACGTTTTCCTCCCCATCACCTATATTGTCTTCATCCTTAAGGTAGACAATTTATTTTAAAAAGAGGCGGGAAGAAGCGTTGGGCCGTGTCCCTGCCAGCTTTCCCGGGCATCGCGCTCCAGGGCGCTGGGCCATCCCTCCATGTGCTGCACACAGAGCTGGCCCCAGGGAAGGCCTGGACGGTTGTTTAACTTAACGTCTGCCTCGGATTTTTTAAATACTGGCTTTATTTGTATGGGCTTAAAAAATTATAATCTAGCAAATGTTTCAAATTTAAGCCGTGGGTAAAGTTTTCCTAGCAGAAAATTACACGGTAAACTGGAGAAACGGAATAGAAAGCCGCATGGGGTTCTCCTTAAGGTTTTTGTATTCTCATGGGACTCGAAGGCGCCTCGGGCCTCCAGAGACGAAGGGACTGGGGCGGAGGGTGTGGAGCTGCCCCTCCCCGAGCGTCCTGCGCACCTGCAGAGGGCAGCATCTGAGCTGCGCAAGCGCTGCATCTCCAGCTGATGTAACCCAGCGCCCCAGATGCCTGCATTCCCCACAGACAGGGGTACCCGTATACCCTATTCATCAAGGCATCCTGAGAAAGGGGCTCCCAGTCTCTCTGGGGAACCCAGGAGGAACCGACCACCCCAGTATATTCTTGCCCACCCCTCTGCGGACGTGGAGGAAGCTAGGAGGCCCTGGGAAAGCTTATTATCCTGACCCCAAAATCTGGTGCCTCACCTGTGGGCCCCATAGCCCCTAGAGTCTCCCCTGTCCTAGAACCTACCCCACTGCCTGCTTGTCTGGACGCCTGCTAGCCTGCTGAGGCCGTGAGGACTGGCGCCCTGTCTTGTTCACTTTGTGTCTCCAGCATAGTGCTTCCCATCTAGCAAACATCTGTTTCTTCTGTTCTTCATAAATTTCATGTGTTTTCTCATCTCCTGCCACCTCAGATCTCAGTTAACTTTCAATACTGTGTGAGGGTGCGTGCGCGAGGAATACATACGTGAGCTCACGCTCACACACACACACACACACCCCGACTGCAGTCCTGCGTTGCCTCAAATCCCTGCCAGTCTAATTTCCCAAAGGCCCCAAATGCAGTGGCATTCCCCCGTTCTCACTGATTGCACCTCCCTGCTACGTTTAACAATGCTAGCATCCCCTCCCGGAAACCCCCTGTTCTTCCACTTGCCCATGTCACACCTGTGGAGCCCAGCTCAGGCCCCTTTCCTCTTTGAACAACCCCCGCCCCCGCCCCGGCCAGCCCCACACTCATCCAGCCCTAAATGACTGCTGTGCTCTCCTCTGCGTGCACCCTGCAGCAGCTTACCTGTTCTGTGTGTTAGACGTCGTTCCACAGTTAGACTGTAAGGTCGTGTGCAAGTGCATAAGCTTGCATCATCTCCTTACCTGGTTTTCTAGTGTCTAGCCCAGTGCCGGGCTCTTAGGAGGCAATCAGTGAGTGCCTGCTGATTGATTTTGAAGTACCTGTCTTTATCATTAGTACTGAGAAGTGACTCGTGGCTTTGTAGCACTGCTGTTGTTAATCAACCTCAGTGAAAGACATGACTGTCCCAGCCCCTCCCTCGGACGTGGCCCTAAATTCGCCCCCATACAAGCCGTTTTCCTGTGGAGCCCTTGTTCCATCCTATCGTTATCTGTTTATTTGTTTACTTACACTGGACTCACCTGCCTTGCTTGCTCTCGTGTCCTCTGAGCCTCATTCAGCTCCTGCTACGTTGGAATCTCGGTGAATCTGTGATGCGTGAATAGATGGTGGGACATGGTTAGAATAGCCTCGTTCCAGTGTCAGATTGTATCTGTCTTCTCTTCTCTTGGACTCCCGACTCCTTGCTGCAGCATCCCTTGGCTTACGTGCTACCCTTTCCCGCCAGAGAAGCCCCCAGCCCCACAGGTTCTGTGTACTGATGGCCAATATTATTTCAGTCTTTCACACCAACTTGCCTTAGGAACTGTTATCCAGAATGTTAGATGAGCCATCCCCTCCTGGGGAAACTTGGGGGTGATGGGGTTAGTTGACATTTATTGAAGGTCTGTGTACCTACCGTGTGTCTTATTTGAGTTAGTTATATTTTCAGAACTCTGAGAATTAACATTATTATTTTCACTTTATAAATAAAGAAACTAAAGCTCAAAAGGGTTAAACAGTGTGTCCAAGCTGTGTAACAGGTGACAGAGGGAGAATCTGAATCCTGGTCTTTCTGATCTCAAAGCTTATACTGCTCGTCTCTCTGTTCCCAGTTAAATGGGCCACTAAATGGGAGGTTGCTTAATAGTACTTTAGGGTAAAAAGGCAGTGCCTAAGTGCTAACCTCAGATAAGCTAATGCTCATGAGGAAAGTCAGAGATAAGGGAAAGATACTCATTGGCAGGTTGATTCTAAGCAGGGATTGACAGAGGTCAGCTTCTAACACCTTAAAAGTTCAAAAGGGTGACCGCTGAGCACCTAAGAAGACCACCTTTGGGGGCTCTGTGACAGGGGGCTGTCAGTGGAGAGTGTAGGTTGACCCCTGACAGCCCCCGCCAAGAAAGCAGCAGGAATCCCGTTAGTGAAGCGAGCTCACTGGCTCTCGCTCTCCCCTTCGGTGATGGGCTCAGTGCAAGCCTCAGCGCCATACTTAGATGAGAGCAGCTGTAGAAGGCACAGACTTCCAGTGCTCCTGGGAAGGGGGAAGGGCAGAGAAGTTACGGGAAGCTGAAAATGCCTCTGTCAAGCCTATATCCTCATAATTAAGAAACCTTAGCACCAACTCATACAGTTTTCTTGACCAAACCTTTTTGTGCTCTGGTCTCCCCAACTGCAGATGATGTCCATGCATCTAAGTCTTAAGAGGCTGCAGGCATAGGTCCCAAGTTCCTCAGAGAAGTGACAGCAAGGATGGAAGAAGCATAGTGCAGAATTAGGCTTTATCACATGCTTTTACAAGAAAAGGTTAATTGAAGGAGGACTTTCCAGCAGCTTAAATGAACTATTCCAAAGACTTTTCCAAAGACTGAAAAGCTCCCAGAAAACAGCAGACTGGCATTCCCCACAGTCTGATGCACGTCTCAGCCACTGTCAAAAAGGGAAAGAGCTCCTCTCTGACTTGGGTCCTATCCTCATTTTTATGATCAGACAATTTTGGAAACACGCTATCATTTTATAACGTTGTTTAAATATTTCAGAATTGTGTGTGACTCCACGTCGGCTTGAATTGTGTGTGTTTACCCTGATAGATCTCCCTTCCCATGTGTACTTCTCCACTTGCTTGATTTTTTTTAGATTGATTTTTCTGTTGTAAGACAGTACTGAATATACCTGTTGCTTTTCTCAACCGTTTCTCTTACTGGTCAAGATCCTCTTGAATTTCAATCCCAACTCTGAAGAATCTTCCTAACATAGTACGTCCCTGTTTTGACGGCATCTTGAAGCACCTGAGCACAGTCCCGCTCGGTAGCACTCGGCTGAAAGGTCACACCTGTAAACCAGGTCTGACGCGTCCGCTGATGAGCAAGCCTGCTCTCTGGCCTTGGCGGTGTTTAAGTTCCTCCTCCGAGGTGTTGTAATCATTAACTTAGACATTTCAATAGGCAGTCACTTGACAGGACAGACTTTCCTGCATGGCACTGCTGAGTCACTCAGCCTCTCGCTGGCAGAAACTTGAGCGTTTGAGAGCCAGGCCTCCCTAAGAAACCTTCCTTGGAGCTGCTCCGAAGCCCTCCCAGGAGCTGGGCAGGCCCCGTGTGCGGAAGACTCGAGCGTTCCCTCGAACAACCAGTTTTCAGGAACGAAGACCTCGACAACGTGGGCTCCCGCTCCTGTGATGTGGTGAAAGGTGCTTTCCACCTTTAAAGTTAGACCACATAGGAGAGAGTCACCCGGATCCTTTTCTAGATTGTCCTCCGCCTGATGCCCAAGCAGGAAAAGGGCAAATTTACAGACTCGTGCTGCCCTCTGCTGGCCCTCTGGAGTCTGTGCTGCTGCAGCAGGAGGTTGCAAAACCAATTTGGGAAATAGAAGCCTCGTGTGCAGGCTGCTTTCATGCCTTTCTCCGTGACTGGAGGTATATAGGGTCCATACAGTGCTTTATTTCATAAGGCGTCTAGCTGAACACACCTTAAGGGGCTGTGAAATGCACACAGCCACACCAGCTCCACACAGAGAGAACTCCAGCTTGAGGAGGTGTGTGCCGCTCGCTGGGCAGGAACTTTCCCAGCCTGTGTGTCTTAAGCAGGAAAGAGAAGGTGCTCCTTTTTCCTTCTAAAAAATTCATCTCTTTATCACACTGGTAGAGTAACGAGAGAGAAAAATGACTTTGTTTCCTCTGTCAACTCTAGGATGTTTCCTAAGGGCTCATATACTGTCTTTTAAATTCCAGGTGCTGACCTTCTGAACAAATGCCCCCTGAGGATTTCTGTGCCTGGAAAATATCTGCCTACAGATTTCTTTGACACCCTATGTAAGTAGAGGCTTGTGCTCCAAACTCAGTCTCACGGGAGCTTTGTTTTATTTTGTTCCTGGAGGATCCCCCAGTAAGTTTTTTTAGGTGGTCATCAGTGTTTGATCTCGGTTTTTTTTTCTCTAAAACACTCAACTTCCAATTTACTATCAGAAAAAGTCTATAACACGAACTTCTGCTTAAAATCAAGGGTATGGATCCCATAGTCAGGTCTCAGAATGGGAAGAGGAGAAGGCAGAAAATATTAAAACCACTCACTTTGGTCAATTCAGTTGGAGACGCCATTTGTAGATCTGAGGGCATCTTTTCAGGGTTTAGTATTCGTCAGACTTCTCTGTGGTTAGCGACTGTGGAATGTGCCCCGTACAGCTCAGGGTGTGGGCGCGGGATCCGGGAGCCCTTCCGTTTGGGAGCCGTGACAGATCTCTTAGCCACATCTCTGCTTATAACAGGCTGAAGGAAAACCGATATCTTATTTTTATCATTGTAACCGTCATTTATTGAATGTGTACATGTGCTATTTCTAGTTCCACTTGCTTCTCCTTCTCTGTCTTAATTCTCACAACAACCTTACGTGGTAGGTCTTGTTATTACCCTGATTTCACAGATGAGGAGACTGAGGCACAGAGAGTCAAGTAACTTCCCCCAGCTTGTGCGGGGAGTGAGTTCCAGAACTTGACGTTCCAGCCCCAGAAGTCTGCGTTGGACCATCCCACCAAACTGCCCCATAGAAACGGGCAGCTTTGGAGGACGAGCTGGCGGGCTGTATTTGGAGACGGTGTTTTAGCACTGCCACAGGCCCATGCAGGAGGGGGCTGCTGGACTTAAAAAGGCTTGAGCTTGCTTAAGACTAGTAGGAGAACAAGGCTGTAGAGACGATGTCACTCCGCAAGTCAGAGTGTGGCGGAGGGTCTGGGGCCAAATCCTACCGGTTTCCAAGTGTTCTCCTTCCTCTTGGTTGTTAGGTGCCGCTTCTGCTGTTCGGGACCAAAGCCGGTTTCAGTGGTTTGCTCATGTGCTTATTGACGAAACCCTGCACCTCAGAGCCCGTTTATGTTCAGAGGTCCACATGGCCATGTGAAGATTGGCCGTTACAGTATCTGTAAAGCACCAAGCAGCAAAGAATGGTGAGTAAGAGCCTGGGCCTGGAATCAAGCGGAGTGGAGTCTGAATCCTGGTCTTGCCATTCCTAAACTTTGTGACCAAGAGCAAGTGCTGTACCCTCGCTATGTCTCTGTTCCTTCACCTGAAAAATGGAAGTAACGCCACTAGCCTTGTAGGTGGTTGTGAATGATGAGAAAATGCATAGAAAGCACATAGCACAGTGTTTGGCACAGAGTAAGTCTTCCAAAAACGGAAGCTGTTATTGTTTATCAGAGTACCTTTCCGTCCGCTCCACAGTTCATGTCGGCCTTCACTCTGAAACGGCACTGCAGCGTCCTGATCCATCTAATAAAACAATGTTGGTGTGTAGTGCTTTTTTTAAAATGACAGTTGTTGCTGTACACGGAATTCCATATGCCTCTAAGAACCAGTGCAGGATAGGAGTTTGTGTCTCCGTCCTCTAGATCGGCATGCTGAGGCTCAGCAAAATCAAATGATTGCCCAAGATCCCGCAGCCAGTCAACAGCACAGCCAGCGCTTCAGCTTGGAGCCAGAACTCCAGATCCTGCGCTACTTATTTATCTGCTTCCCGTAAGAAAGTATTCATTAAAGGCACGTAAGTCAACAGAGAACTACTCCCCACCGTACGGTCCAGCACCTTCCAACCGATAACAGTTGCATCTTTAGTCTGGCCTGAATATTTGGGTTAGGACTCTTGTATCCTGAAGTCTGTAACGTTCTGAAGCTACCTTCTTTAAAGACGCGTCATAGTCAGATACTGTCTCCTTGTGAAATAGCCTCACGCCCCAGGGGACGTTATCTTAATCCAGTTTGCTCGTGCAAGAGCAGACTGGCATTTCACTTCAAGGAAAGACACCGTGTTTCCACTGTTCCGCTTTTGCCACACAGGAGTTAACCGGTGTGGCTTATTGATTCACATCTCAGGCTCTAACTTTCCTATCAGATCTGGAAGAAAAAAAAAAACAAAGAATGGCAGCTTGATCCAGAACAGCATGAAGTAAGGAATCGCAGGTGGGATTTTGAAATAGAAACACATTCTTGTAGCCCCTGTGCTGAGAGACACCAAGGAGGGATTTTGTTCTTGAAAGGTGAGCACTTTAATGTGGAGGTGGAGAGTTTAACAATGTTAAGTGTGTGTTCTGTGTGTAAGAAAGAGTTGTTAAAAAATAACATTCCTTTCAAACGATGCAGTACCTTAAAACTGTCAATGGTTAAAATAGAGACACCCTGAGTTACAGAAGTTCAGCCCTGCCATCTCCTGCCCTGAAAATACAGAACAATCAGGTTGATTGTTGGAGGTTGGAGGATGGGGAGGAGTGGAAACATGCTGATGTTTACTGAGTAAGATCTTTCCTTGCAGTTGACTGTCACTGAAAGACTCAACAAAGTAAGCAGAGGGCTTCCCTGGTGGCGCAGTGGTTGAGAGTACGCCTGCCGATGCAGGGGACGCGGGTTCGTGCCCCGGTCCGGGAGGATCCCACATGCCGCGGAGCGTCTGGGCCCGTGAGCCATGGCCGCTGAGCCTGCGCGTCCGGCGCCTGTGCTCCGCAATGGGAGAGGCCACAACAGTGAGAGGCCCGCGTACCGCAAAAAAAAAAAAAAAAAAAAAAAGTAAGCAGATACCACGTGCTGTCATCCTGTTTACCTATGTACGTCCTGGAAAGAGAATGAACGAGCCCCTGTTAATTTATCAACTGTTTTTTTCTTTTTCACTTCCCTACTAGTGAACAATGCGATTTTTTTTCTCTGTGTTAATTTGATAGCCAGTCTGCCCACGCAGACCGCTTTGCAGGAAACCGACCTCTTGCTGGACGATTAAACACAAACAGAGGCCCAACTCAAGATCTCTACTTCACTGTATTTTGTTTAAGTCATTTCACAGTCACCAACTAAATACCTCAGTTTCCCCCCAAGAGCTTACAGACTTCAGAGAAGTATACTACGTGACTGATCCCTGTGCTAGTAATTACTCTTTGTCTGCTGAAAATGCCTCCTCGTGTGAAGAGACATACATGGGAAAGAATATATCCACCTTCGTTCTTCTGAATTTTTTGAAAAACATACTTAAAGGATAATACAGAAAACTTACCATATCTCTTTGTTTCTGCTCAGGTAACAGAACGGTATGGTTGTATATATGTATGTGTGTGTGTGTGTGTGTGTGCACGCATATATGTGCATGCGTGGGTGTGACATATTTGATGTATAAGATATGTATGATCTTATCAGTCATAAGTAAAAGGAAGAAATTCACTCTTCAGAGAAACAAACAAACAAAACAACAAAACAAAAAAACTTCAAAGTGGCAGTAAGCAAAAGCTGTAACTAGTCATTTGTAAAAAGTAAGCAGACCTTTTAGTTCTGGATTTTGAATTTTTTAACTAATGAGAACAATCTGGCTGCATCTTGCATACTTCAGTCATTGTTATTATCAATTACGATAGCATATCCAGAAGGATACAGGGGACCCCTAAATTAATCACAAAATTCGTGAAATAGTTATTTGAGAGTGCCAGTGATTCTTGGCGCTTTTTTCAATTTTAAATGCTTGAATTTACTATTCAGTTGAAATATTTAACTGCCTGTCACTTGACAAAATATGTGCATTTCTTTGCAGTTAGTGAGCTGCTTTGATGAAGTTAGTGATTGCTACCCAGCAATGATTGCTGCTGCAGCCCATAGTGTTCTATTTCCTTATTTAAAGAGATGAAAAAACTAGCTTAGTAGTGGTAGGCACGTGCAGTGATGCTTTTCCATTGTGAAGGGTGAGTCTGCGTTGGGATCTCCTATTGAGGGGTAAGTGGCCAAGCCTGTCAGGGGTAAAAATGGGAATCAGACCTGAGCTGAAGCCTCTGTTCCTCCTGGCTTATATTAACATCCTGCTGAACCCACCTGAAATCCTCAACCACAGGCACATTGTAATTGGCTGTTCTTCCCACAGTCATTTGATGTATGAGGAAAGTTAAAAAGAAAAGCTAAGTTCCTGTTAATTTATTTAAGCAAAGAAAGCAGAATAAGTGAACGGTACAGCCAAGAGTAGAACCATTCTCACAAGGTGACGCTATCATGATAAAACCAGAAAAGGGTGGGGAAATGTTTTAGGTAAAAGAAACCAAAGAGTCTTAATGAGTGAACCTCAACGGGATTTGGGGTTGAAAACAAGCCAACAAAACCACAAAAGAAATTTTTTTGGAGAAAGTGGGAAAAATTGGATATAGGCTACATGTTAGATGATGCTAAGAAATTGTTAATTTTCTTAGGTATGAATAAGATATTGTAACGATATAGAAGAATGGCCTTATATTTTTAGACCTGCTCAAGAAGTTAGGAAAACAATGTCAGGATGGTTGTTGATTTACTTTCAAATGATTCAGCAAAAAGTAGACATATGTTGTACATGTAGATAACATCACTAAAGCAAAAGTGGCAAAAATGAACAGTTATTGAATTTAGGTGGAAGAAATTTAGGAATACATTTATTGTCATTCAAAGTTAATGTATGTGTGAAATTTTTCATAACCATTAAAAAAAAAAGAATGCACATCTCTTTAGTTAGGTGTCCCAGATACAGTAAGTATCTTCTTGAATCCCTAGAACCCTGAAGGGAACGGCAGTAGGCTTCCTAATAAAATGATATCAAGAACCATGATGGGAAGGAGAACAGAACTGCAGCAAAAAATAATTTAAGGAGAAGGGAGTGCAGTGAGTGGAGGGGAGCAGAATCTTAAGTAAAGCCAACAAAAATCCTTTGCTCATAGGTGCAGTCTAAGGAATTCCATTCTGGAAAAAACATTAGGATCTCATTAGCATCAATATATTACTTTGCCTCGAGGCTATTCCATTGTCCTCCTTAGACCCCCAAATCATAGTCATCCTTTGAATCAAACAAAATTACCTTCAAACGAAAGCACCAGGTTTAGGGAAGCGTTTTCTTGAACGCGTACCAGAGCGCCTGCTTACTTGGTACCATTTACATGTATGTTGTAGCACTTTGACTTATCCTGCACCTGGGCACTCTGATCTGCGCAGCTCAAGAATAAAGAGCCACAGGCACACGCACACACACACACACACGCACGCACACACACACACACACACACACACACACACCCCGCCCCGCGTCAGATTTGGTGAGAGCAGCACGTGCACAGAGATTTGCTAAAGCTTGATTTAGACCACAAAGTAAATACCTCACAGCGGAGCTCCAAACTTTTCCTTTCTAGGTTGTCTTATTTATTCACTCTGAAGGAAGAACAGATCCTAAAGCTTCTTCAGGAAGCTGGTTTCACATGGTGGTTTAGATTTAAATAGTGATTGTCTAGCACCATTTGAAATCAGTGTTCTTGGGGGAGACCAGCTGCGCTGCCAGGGGCAAAAGGAACGAATGGGACCAGCCCTGAAGACTTTGAAAGCACAGACCAGCCGGTGAGGGGAGCCCACCTGGCGCTGCCGCTGCAGCTGATCCATCCTCCCCGCCGTCACCCCCACCCCCACCCCGCCCAGCTCCCTGCCGCCAGCGGTGAGCAGTGGTGTTACAAACAACAGGTTAATTATGCGACGTCTCACTGCTAGAACTTCACACTCATTTGTACAATAAACTTTCTATAGTACTTTTCCTGTAATACAGACTCTGTCGTGCATGGGTTAAAAGGCTGAGTGTGTGGCGGATTTATTAATCTTTGGGCCCTTCCCAACCCTCGCATCCTGCTATGACCCCTTAGAGGATGACTGATTTCTTTTGGTGTTCAGAGTCAATATAATTTTCTAGCACCATCTGAAATCGGTTATAATGATTGGGGAAGAGCACCGTGCCGCTGATTAAGAGGAGAAAATGTATTGGTGACCTTTGGAGCCGTGAATAAGAAACAAGAAAACAAATACCAAGGTGGTTTTTCTTCTTTCAGTTTTTGAGTTTCATTGCCCTGAATTACATGTGTTTTTAATGCTAATAAATGGTTAATAGCATATTGCTAATGGTTGTATTTTAGAGGAATCCCACAGAATTTGTGGGGATATTTGTTTTGATGCTGGATACCTAGGAAAAAGTGGGTGAAGTGATGCCTCAGGTCACTTGAAAGGCGTAGAGGAGTATATCCCGCTGCGAGCTTGTAGACCTCACCTTCAAACGCTCCCCTGCCTCCGTGGAGTAGAGTGGATCCCGTGGTCCGCCAGGCCCTTTTCTTACAGGGCAGCACCAGGCTCAGGTGGGCTGGAAGCTAAATCTGACAAGGCGCGGGAGGGAACGTGGCACGGACGACTAGGTTTCTGTGTCCAGGACACGACAAAGTTAACGTTTCCATTCGGTTTGGAAAGCAAGGTGAAGGAGGCCCCAGGTCACCCTTGAACTGCTTTCCTGAATTTTACCTTCTTACCCTGGAAGGGAAGTTGTTAGACCGAAAACAATGCCGGGTTTTCTAGGTCCAGCAGTGGGGTGAAAAGGCGCGGGAGGAGGCTTCCCTGGTGGCGCAGTGGTTGAGAGTCCGCCTGCCGATGCAGGGGACATGGGTTCGTGCCCCGGTCCAGGAAGATCCCACATGCTGCAGAGCGGCTGGGCCTGTGAGCCATGGCCGCTGAGCCTGCGCGTCCGGAACAACGGGAGAGTCCACAACAGTGAGAGACCCGCGTACCGCAAAAAAAAAAAAAGGCGTGGGAGGGAGCTGTCAGCCGCCCACCTCCCAGGGCTCCTCTGCCGCTTCTTTCTGCCCCAGGTACTGATTTAGCCGAAGGTCAGCCAGCCACGCCACCAGCTGTCTCCACGTGCCATCCTGCTGCATGGAAGGGGTCCCTTGGCAAAGTCCAGGCCTTGTCCTTCCGCTTTCCCTCTGGCCTGGAGCAGCTCCGCAGCCTGACGTCAGGTGACAGCTCGCCCTGCTTCCCAAAGCTCAGGCCTCCACCTTCCTACCCTTCCCACACCCGCCCTGCCTCTCCCCACTCCTGCTTATAATTTGTCCGGGAAAGGCCTTTCGCCTCAGGGCTAGGGCTTGGAATTTCTGTCTGCCACGCAAATCAAATGAGACCATTTCGCTTCCTTTTCTGTCCTGTGGTTATCATTTCCCCAGAACTCTGTCTTTTCCTTTCTTACTCTGTTTTCCCTGAGTAACCTTACTTACTCCCCTGTTTCCAGATAGACCTGCTACGTGATGACTTTCCTCACCTAGAGCTCCAGCCACAGATGTTTTTCACAACTCCTTGTTTCCATATTTCTAGTTTTTTCATACAAAATCTTTAAGTTTTAAAAGAAAGGATCACGTGTTCATTCAGACAGCTTTACCAGACTTGGCCACCCAATAAGTCACACACGCACACGGGTATTTGGAAGATAATTTGCATGACTCTTCAACTGGTCAAGTCGGGACCAAGCAGCCACTTCCCCCGCAACCTTCTTCCACAAGGACGCCTTACTCAGAACAGGCTATGGGGCAGCTGTACTTGAACCTTGCCTCCAGAGGGAACAGATAGCTTAACCTGCTGTTCTAAACCTCTTTCAATCATTGTGCCAAAGCTGTGCTCATTTTCATTGCCCAAAACCAGCTCTCGCCGTGGTTAAAGCTGACCGCCTCCCCTGCCCCGGCCTCACCCACACTCTCCAAGCCTTGCCTCTCTTCTGTCTTAACTTCTTCAAAATCCACCCCTTTCTCTGCACCCTCAGCAGCCTCCTAGGTGGCTTTCTTGCCCCACCTCTTAACCTTTAGTCCAGCTTTTGTGTTTTGTCCAGTTACTCTTCTACTGACACGTGACTTTGCTCCCTCTCTGTCTTTCGTGGGTTTCACCCCTGCCTAGGTGGCCACCCTCTTCTCCAGACACCCATCCCCCCCGCCCCCCCCCCCCCCCAGTTAGGGCCTGGCTTCTGAGCTCACCCATCTGCTGCTGCTGACCTGCAGGCACCTGCACATTTCCAAGCGTGTGTGTAATATTCCCTCTGCCCACATCTTCCTCCTCCTTCTCAGCCTGAGAACTCCAGCAATTCTTCAGCGTCAGGCTCAAGTGACTCTAAATCAGATAAGAAACAACAATAATGATGACAATAGTAACAGCTACCACTGAGCTTTTATTTTGTGCTAGGCACTTGCTCAGCATTTTGCATGAATTATCTCACTTAATCTAACTTGCAAATAGTCCCATGAAGTAGGTATTAATTCAAATTTCTGCACGTGAGAGAACAAACAGAAGAATTAAATAATTTGTCCAAGATCATGTAACTGTAAGGTTTTTGCGTAGGAGTACAAACCCAGATCGCTCTGATTCCAGTGCCTCTCTCTTGATCAGGGCTGTTCTCTTCATTGTGGATGTAATCATGGGGCTGCTCGTTTAGTAGACACCTCTCAGATGGCCCCCACTGATCCCCACCTATGGGTATTCATGACCTGTGTAGTCCCCTCCCCTTGAGCGTGGGCCGGACCCAGTGACTTGCTTCTTGCCGATAAAATGCAGCAGAAGTGGATGTCCCTTTTGAGATTAGGTTACAAATGGACTGTGATTCTTTCATGTTTTTGCATGTGCTGTCTGTCTCTCTCTCTCTAAGGAAAGACACCTGCCACGTTGGGATCTGCCCAATGGAGAGGCACATCTGGCAAGGAATTGATGGCTTCAGACAGTAGCTCATGAGGACCTGAGGCCTTCCAAGAGCCACATGAGTCAACTTGAAAGTGAATCCCCCTGCAACCAGCCTGGGGATGACTGCAACTGCAGCCAAACCCTTGACTGTAGCCTATGAGAGACCCTGAGCCAGAGGACCCAGTTAAAATGTGCCCGGATTCCTGACCCACAGAAATTGTGACATAATACATGTTTGTTGTTTTAAGCCACTACATTTTGGGGTTATTTGTTATGCAGCAGTAGATAACTATACAACTCAAAGTACTCATGTCTAGACTCAAACTTTCTGCTTACAGTACCTAACTTTTTAGATAAACTTTTTGTTGGAATAACTTTAAAGAAAAGATGTACAAAGAAGTTTTCTATCTCTCACCCTCTGTTACATTGTATGTAATCATGGTACATTGTCAATACTAACAAACCAACATTGGTACCTTATTGTTAACTAAATTTCAGACTTGATTCACATCTCACTAGTTTTTCCACTAAGGTCCTTTTTCTATTCCAGGATTGGGGTCATATTTGTAATAGCCTAATAGATATCACACCTGATAACTCTTTGTGTAGAGAAAGAGAGATGAAATATATATGTGTTTGCTAAAATTTGGGAGACCTACCCATAGATAAGAAAAGAATATTACCAAAGTCTTTAATCAGGGATCTTCTTTATAATTATTTGGAAAAATAACCATTACATTACTTAACTTAAAACTATTATGTGAAGTTACTGAGGGGAGAGGTGGGAGTGGCTCCAAGTAATAAGTGATAAGGCCCTAACAAGTCAGAAATACTTTAAAAAAATAAAATATACCTTTCTAAAAAGCAATAATATTTTAATAAACTAAAACGTTTAGAGTTTTCATTTATTAATAAGCATGTCAAATACTACAAGATTCACCAATGTTTCATTTGCCTTATGATGTTGGTATAAATTAATTTTTATTTATATAATATGCAAATACCTAATTTGCTTGTAACTATTTAAATGGCAACTATTCAACTAAAAGTACTAATCTGCGTTTTTCTTCATTCCTGTGCAGTGTGATACTGGCAAGTCACTTGGTCTTTCTGGGTTTTTCTTTGGAATGAATTTATATTGCTAGAATTTTACCACAAATCAGTCATGCACTACAACCACTTAGTAGCTGTAAACATTTTGCAAACAAAACTGTGTACAAAGTTTAATAAAACTAACCACTCTCTAATTGCTTAAACATTTAGCTGCATTATTTTGCAGCATTGTTCCAAGTGATTCTTAAAGAACAATCCACATAAAAGTAAAACTTTTAGGAAAGAATGAGTGATGTTACTTAAAGGAGAAAAGACATCCCGTTTTTACATACACTCTCGTGGTTGAGTTTTTTTAGTAGGGTGTATAAATGAGGACATCGAGTGACTTAGGAGAAAATAACAAGCACAGCGAAGCTTTGGATAGATCCTAAAAAGCTATTAAGTGAGATAGGATTTTTCAGATCTTCTTGGCGACCTACCAAAAACCCAAATAAACAAACCACTAAAAAATAACAACAGAAACAAATTTGAACTCTGAAAATAATGCACTCGTGAGACCCCAAGTCTTAGTGGCCAAGGTTTGTTTCTTGGCTTGTCTCTTAAGGCTCAAGCTCTTCTTTGTGGCCAGAATGACTTACCTGATTTTCAGTAATTGACTATTGAATAAAACAGACAATAGAAGATGTTGCAGAAGGACGGGATGCCAAAGAATGAGAAATAAATATGATTGGGAAAAAAAGGAGCAGAATACAGTGTAACCTCATTCACAAGCCGTCACTTCCCAGAACTCTGAATTCATTAAGTTTTCCGCACTTCTCTACTCTGAAAGTGTCAGATGACAAGAAAGCAAGCTGTTAAGTTTACTGAAGAACTGCATGCATAAATATTTCTAATATTATATTTTGAGGTTAGTACATAATTCATTTCTGTCTAATGTGCCTACAGTATAATCTTGGCTATGCAGGGTGATGACTGATCCTCAGAAACCGTGGAAACCATAAATCATCGAAGGCTTCAATCATATTCATCGTCCTATGCTTACTAAAGCCAGAAGGATGTAGAAATATGTTGCAGAGACTTTGTAAACAACTCTCATTTAGCCAAAAATAAAATCTGTATACTCTATAGACAGAATCCAGTATTCTTTATATTTTATTACTGAGATACAAGTCACCTAACATAAAGTTCACCATTTTAACCACTTAAAGTGTACAATTCAGTGGCTTTTTGTACATTCACGACGTTGTGCAGCCTTTACCACTCTCTAATTCAAGAACATTTTCATCACCCCCGAAAGAATCTCCGTAGCCATTAAGTAGGCGCGCCTCAGTGCCCCTCTGCCACCGGCCTGCTTTCCGTGGATTTGCCTGTTCTGGGCATTGATCCAAATGGATTCGCACAGTATGTGCGCCTGGCTCCGCTCAGTTGGCATAATGTTTTCAAGGCTCTTCCATGTTGTAGCAGTGTCTGTACTTCATTGCTTTGTGGCTGAATCACATTCCACTGTATGGGTAGACCACATTTTGTTTATTTGCCATCAGTTTGATGGGCATTTGGCTTGTTCTTTACATTTTTATTTCTATCAATGGCATACGTGTCTATAGACTATCAAGTCAGATGGTGCTAGTCCCACGATAACAATGAGCCATCCTCTGCCCTCCCACAAGCAACCACTTTCAGCCCATTTGTTTCTTTTTTTTTTTTCTTTTTTTTCTTTTTTGCGGTACGCGGGCCTCTCACTGCTGCGGCCTCTCCCGTTACGGAGCACAGGCTCCGGACGCGCAGGCTCAGCGGCCACGGCTCACGGGCCCAGCCGCTCCGCGGCATGTGGGATCTTCCCGTACCGGGGCACGAACCCGCGTGCCCTGCATCGGCAGGCGGACTCTCAACCACTGCGCCACCAGGGAAGCCCTCTTGCTTTACTTTTAACTCTCATCCTCTCCCCCCCTTTTTTTTGTGCCCATCCTTCAGTAGTTTCCTAAGAAAGGATGACCAGGAGGTAATTTTTTGAGGCTTTTCATTTTACTCTTATATTTTATTGATAATTTGACTGGAATTCCTGATTGGAAACACGTTTGTTTTCTAGCCCCCCGTGTTGCTGAGTAGCCTGATACAATGCTGATTTCTGGCTCCTTTTCTCTGGAAGTTTTCAGGAGATTCTGTTTCTCCCTTGTGTTGTTTAAATTTCATCATGTGTACGATAGAGGTTTTGTTCATTTATTTGACCAGGTATTTAATATCCCTTTCATTCTGGAGGTTTATTCTTTCAACTCTCAAAAATATTTCTGTTATTTCTTAGGTAATTTCCTTTATTCATTTTCACTATTCTTTCTAGAACTGTTATTTTTCCTATACTGGACCTCCTGGACTAACCCTGTGATTTTTCTTATTTTTTCCTTTCCAGTTTCCTACCTTTCTGATCTTGTTCTACTTTCTGGGAAAATTCCCACCTGTATTTTCAAAACTTAATACAGAACTCTTATTTCTGCTAACGTGTTTAATGTCTGAGAGTTTTTGTCTGTATTTTTTTAGCATTTTGTTCCTATTTTGAGGATTCACAAATGCCTCTGAAGATGTTAAATAGTTATTCCCCTGCCCCCTTTTTAAAGGTTTCTGCTCCCTGCATTGTTGCTGTTTATTCAGGCTCTTTGTGTTTTAATTTTTGGTTTTGTCTTTCATGTTAGAGGCTTGCTCAGGTGTCTTGTGATCCTTGACTATCCGTTCATATTTAAGGATGGGGATCTTAAAACTGTTAGAAACTCTCTATACGTTGGCAGGACTTCCCAACTGGTGGGATCACCTTAGGGTGGGTGATAGGCAAAATAATGATCTTCCAAAGATATCCACATCCTAAACCCCAGAACCTGTGGAAATGTTACCTCACATGGCAAAAGGGACTTTGTAGATGAGATTCAGGTTGAGGCCCTTGAGATGGGGAGAGTAGCCTGCATTACCCAGGTGGGATCAATCTAATCACACGAGTTCTTAAAAGCAGAGAACCTTTCTCAGCTGTGGTCAGAGGGAGCTCGTGACTACGGAAGAAAGGTCAGAGAGATGCCTCGTTGCGAGTTTTGAAGGTGGAGGAAGGAAGCCATGAGCCAGGAATACGGTCAGCCTCTAGGAGCTGGAGAAGGCGAGGAAAGAGAATCTCCTCTAGAGCTTCCAGAAGGGAACGCAGCTCTACTGACACTGCTTTTACCCCAGTGAGACCTGTATCAGACTTCTGGCCTCCAGAATGGTATGGTCATAAATTCGCATTGTTTTAAGCCACTAAGTTTGTAATAATTTGTAACAGCAGCAATAGAAAACTAATATAAGGTGATTGGAAGGACAGTCAGTCAGCTGCTTCACTGAGGATTCCCAGGGTCGTTATTTATAAAGTTTGGGGTGGTTTTTTTTTTTTTCCTCTCTTGGTCTGGTCAATTTCCTCAGAAACGAACCCTTCATTCTCCTGCTGGGGGTCTATCAGTTAGACTGGGTCAAACAGAATCGCCGTAGGTTTCACTAGAATAAATTAAGGCATTAGGGCCTTCACAAATGTGGGAGGAGGCTGCTGAGGAAGGCAAGGGCTTGAAAGCTGCGGCTAGAGAATTAGTGAAACTGTCCCTGAAGACTTGAGCCTGCAGCACTGGGGTGGGAGAAGCTGGAGGTACCAGGAAATTCCAAGAAGCCACAGCATCTACCAAAAGAGGCCGCAAAATGGGAGCTTGTGGGGAGAGATCCGTGAACCCGCCACAGCTGGCCGTTGGAATGATGGCGTTCTCTCCTCTCAGCCGCCCGAGTCTTACGCACGTTCCTCTCACTGGCAGGTTGAGCCTGGAATCATGCCGGGAAAGGGGTTCTGGGAAGCGTGGTTCCCAGCCATAGACAGGCATGGTGATGGCCGTGAGTTGACTGACGGTAGACAGCCCAGCCGGAGGTATATTGTAAGCCAGGCTGCCAGGTTCTGGAAGCTGAACTAAAGAAAACGGCTGGAAGCTGAACAATGAGGAAAGCTCACTGTTCACAACGTGGACTTAAATCTAACCCTCTTTGTAGTAAGGCACCTAATCCTCCCTTGGCTGTGCCTGAGATTCCTAAGTCCAGAGCTTCTCCAGAGAATGGAATTTGTGTTGGGAGGACGGGAGAGAAGACTGGAGTTTAACTGAGCCCTTACCCAGACTCCCAGTGAGACTGGTTTTCGGTCCCCGTCTTCAGAGGTGGCTGGCTGCAACTCCAACTTACCCCCGATCTGCACAGGAATCGGATTGCTTCTTGTGGACTTTCTTCTCTGGGGTCTTAGGTTTCGGCCTAAGTTTCCTTACCACAAATCTGTCCCTTCTCTAAGATTTTGTTGACAGCCTCACGGGCTGCTGTCTACTCTCACATTCTCTTTGTCCTTGTTGCTTCATACTTATTTTACCCTTTATCATCATATTAGTGGGATTTCAGAAGGAAGTCAACAAGCCCATGAGTTCACTGTGTTTAACTTGAACGTCTATAAGTTTTTTAAGGAAAATTGTATAATATCGTGCAAAGAGCTCAAAGCCAAGTGGCCTAGGTCTACTTCCAGCTATTTTACCATTTTAAGGAACCACATTTTCTCATCTCTAAAACAAGGTGGTCCCAGGACTTCCCTGGTGGTGCAGTGGTTAAGAATCTCCCGGCCAATGCAGGGGACACGGGTTCGATCCCTGGTCCGGGAAGATCCCACATGCCACGGAGCAGCTAAGCCTGTGCGCCACAACTACTGAGCCTGCGCTCTAGAGCCTGCGAGCCACAACTAGTGAAGCCCATGTGCCTAGAGCCTGTGCTCCACAACAAGAGAAGTCACTGCAGTGAGAAGCCCGTGCACCGCAACAAAGAGTAGACCCCGCTCACCGCAACTAGAGAAAGCCTGCGCACAGCAACAAAGACCCTATGCAGCCAAAAATAAATTTATAAAAAATTTAGAAAACAAGGTGGTCCCATCGAGGTCCTTTTTTAAGGCTCTAATGACAGCTGTGGCCCCTCTCCCTTAGAAGAAAAATAGTACAAATGCACAAACACAAAAAATTGAGTATATTTTAGAAGGGTCACAGGTCTCTGAGGCCCTTCCAAGAAGCCTCCAAGGTCATTAACCCCCAAGTTTAGAACCCCTGGCTCAGATCACCTCTGAGGTCACCTGACATTCTGATTTTTCAAAGCTGTAAGGTTTAAATGTAGTATATTTCAAAGGTGACATTTCAAGGCCTTTTTAAGAGTTAATGAAATAGTTTTCAATGCACTATTTATCAGGAAACCAAAAAATCTGGCATCCAAGTATTAGTCTGAATTCAGTTCAGAGAGGTCAAGCGGCTTTATCTGCAGCAACATGGATGGACCTAGAGATGATCATACTAAGTGAAGTAAGAAAGAGAAAGACATATACCATATGATACCACTTATATGTGAAGTCTAAAATACAACACAAATGAACACATCTATGAAACAAAAACAAGTATAGAGAACAGACTGTGGTTGCCAAAGCGGGGAGTGGGGGAAGGATTGGGAGTGTGGGATTAGCAGATGCAAACTCTTGGGTTGGCCAAAAAGTTTGTTCAGGGTTTTCCGTAAGGTGTTATGAAAAACGCAAACAAACATTTTGGCCAACCCAATATATAGGATGGATACACAAAAACATCCTACTGTATAGCACTGGGAACTATATTCAATATCCTGTGATCAACCATAATGGAAAAATATGAAAAAGAATATATGTATAACTGAGTCACTTTGCTGTACAGCAGAAATTAAACAACATTGTAAATCAATTATACATCAATAAAAAAAATTTTTTTTAAATTAAAAAGGGGGCTTAGAGTTTAAGTGGCTTGTGGACTTCTAGATGGTTAGTCAGCATGGCTGGTGGAAGAGGGGGTCCAGAATCTCTCACTTGCTCATCATGAAAAACGCCATGGAATCATGGTGAGAAATCTCAGCAGAGGCTTTGCCCGCAGCCACTGGGGATGGTCCAGGTTCCACCAGCAATGGCCGCTCTGACCGTGCACTCGTATGGCACACAGTTTTTAATAATGATGTCAAGAAAACAGGCTCAACTGAACTACAGACTAGGTAAAACTCCAGATGGTAGGTAATAGCATCACTATGTACCCAAACGACTCTATATTAGTTTCGATCTTTTTTTTTTTTTTTTTTTTTTTTTTGCAACACGCGGGCCTCTCACTGTTGTGGCGTCTCCCGTTGCAGAGCACAGGCTGCGGACGCGCGCAGGCTCAGCGGCCATGGCTCACGGGCCCAGCCGCTCCACGGCATGTAGGATCCTCCGGGACCGGGGCACGCACCCGTGTCCCCTGCATCGGCAGGCAGACTCTCAACCACTGCGCCACCAGGGAAGCCCTAGTTTTGATCTTTATTTCCAGCTCTTTAGGACCTCAAGGGCAGCATAGCTCCTGGGATTCTGTGCATGTTATGCTATGTCTGGATAAGGAGCAAGATGATTTGTTTGGGGCTGCACGTAAGTGGCTGACAGAACTGTTTTTCTGCATTTCTGAGAAAGATGAAAGGAATGAGGGCAGTTTTTGCCTAGGTCAGGAGGAATTGTGAAGGGAAGGATATCTACTAACTGTCCTCCAAGAAATCAGAGCAACGTTGCAGTTACAGTTCTGCATCTCTGGACCCGACACGAGCTTAGACCAGCCCTGCAAGGCTTAATGTCTTCAATAGTTTCCTGATTGAGGCTACTTGGAAACCCAGGTGTATGGCCACAATAGGATTTTTATTGAGTGGATGGATGCCACACACCTGTAACCTTGGTGCCATGTTCCTTTGCCTTAGTTTTGTTCACCCTCTTTCTTTTGCGTGCTGTAAGTTTTAGGAAGTTGAGTCTGCAGAATACAAGTTAAGTTTGATCATTTCATACAGCATGTAGTTAAAGCAGTAGCTCTACCAGCCAATCATTCCTTTTTTTAAAAAGACTTTGAAATGAGTTTTAACAGTATTTACCCCATTCTACAGTTTGTAAAACAGAGGTATCCAAAGGGACAACCGTTGTCTCAGTACCCACACGGTGGGTCAATGGGGGATGGGAAGAGGCACTAGCATCCCCTTTGTTCTATGCTATCTAGGCACAATGGCCACCTATGGCTATGAGTTTTGATTCTCCTGAGACTGGAGCTTAGAACCCCATTGAAATTGTTTTAAGTTGATGAAAGGATTTTTTGGCATTGATTTTTAATTCCCATGACCTGATTCTAGAGAAGTTCTGACCTCCGTGCCCCTCATTCACTCTTTCTCAAGACCAAGGAACAAACTGTAGCAAACTGCTTTGGACCCACCCTGCTTTGAAAAGGTTCGTTCCACCCAGGTGGGCTTAGTACCCAATGGCCAACCCTGCCCGCTGGGTGGAAACAATAGATAATTGCCTTAGCTGGCACTGCCCTGGTATGTGGGTGCGGTTGCGAAGCCTTGTGGCCAAACTGTGCAGATTTGCTGTCTCACGATTAGCACTTTCTAAAGCTAGAGAAGAGATGAGTGCCGGTAGACACATAATTCTTCCTTCTGGGAGATAAGAGGATCTGTAGGTGGACAGGGAGCTTGTCCATCAAAAGTCCTAGAAGGAAGTCAAAGAGGAGGAGGACAGAAGGGCGATGGTACATCTACTGCTTTTACAAATCCTGTCTGCAGGATTTGTATCAACCTGTATCAACCCTGATACATGTTGGATACCACCCGCCATGGTTTAGGCAGAGATGGTACAGGCCTGGCAGAGGTTGGGTAGCCAGTCCTCTGCCAAAGGCTTGATGCGGCAGGAGGTGACAGAACAAAGGTACTGGAGTGTGCCAGTTGGGCGCCAGCCTTCTTAGCTGTCAGAACTGGTCTCGGAAAAAAGCACAGCCCTTGGGTATACTTTTGTAAGAGGCATTTTTACTCTATGAAAACAGCTGCCCCTCCCTTCAGGCTTCCTTCCTGTGACTGAACAGGCCAGAGGGGAAGGTCAAGGGGCAGGCAGGAGGCCAAGGGCAAAGGAATAAGGTGTGGATTGTACATGGAGCCATTTTCTCATCCCACCTCACTGACTGACTTCCTGCAAAAAATAGAGTTGGGTAGGGAAAAGGCTGGGAGAAATATAGATGAGCAGAAATTCAACAACAAAACAATGAACAGTTACGAGATTCTTGGGAGGACCCCACCCGTGAATGACTTTGAAATGACCTTGAAAAAGGTCCTGTTTCCGCACTGATGGACTGAAAGAAACCACTAGCCCCATTTTTTGTATCTAGAAGGTAAGGTCAATAGCAATACCTCACTGAGATATCCTGAAAATGAAAGTGGCAATGGCCATAAAGAGAAAAAGAGGGATTGTGGACATGCATATTGGCCTTTTTTATCTGAAGATGATGTGGCCGGCTGAGATGGGCCAGATTCCAGGTCCTTGGGTGAGCTTTTCCTGAGTTCATGCCTCTCGTCCCAGCAGCAAGAGTTCTCCTCGGTGCTGTAGAATGTGAGGATTATGGTCTGCTGGGTTGTGGGAGTGTCTCAAAGGTCCAGAACACATGACTTCTTCCTGTTTGTCTGCTGGAACACAACACTGGCCCTGGGAAGCAGCAGTCCCCCCATTCCTTTAGTATCTCAGCAGCAATTCAGTTGAATAAAGATTTGTTGAGCACCTACAATGTTCTAAGCACTGTCTAGGCCTTGAAAGGCGAGTTCCTCTGTAACATGCCCAGAACTCTACTTCTCAGGCCATTTCCACCTCAAGGTATTGGTAAACTGACTGTGAGTGCCATCTATAATGCAGTTAAAATCCCATGTGTTGCTCTCCCCATGCCGTCCCCCCAGCATGCCGCAACTTTCTCTCTGAAGTACTTTTCTTAAGTCCTGAGAAAGAGACCTAAAGAAGGGCAACAGGAAAACCTGCTGTTTAATCAGGTGAAAGACACAGTAATCCTGTTGCTGACCAGGGTCCTCCCAAGTCAGTGGAGGAGAGTCTGATCGTGTGGTTTATCCTTGCTGAACAAATTCCTGTGTGGCCCTTTGTCTACACCACCTCCGCACACTAATCTCTGCCTTGTCTGTTTGCAGAGGGCTGGTGGAGATGGAGCTGCAGTTTGTGTCCATGGAGCAGATTAAACACTATCTGTTCCAACCTGCCTGAGACTATCCGCTCCCTGGTTGGCAGTACTTGAAGGAAAAAAGGCAATCCACCCAAGCTCCCAGCGAGCGGAAGTCCCAAGAGTCATGACCAGGATCTCGTAGCAAAGTGGAATGCATCTCTAACAGGAAATTTATGGCTGACCGGACTTCGTCAATTCAGGTACGTCTGCCCCTGGCCTGGAATGGAGGGTAAGTGGAAGGTCAAGACCAGAGCTCAGGACTCTGGAGAACTCTCTGCTTAGGTTTTACATCAGGAAGGATCACTGTCCTGTCACAATTCTTCTAACACATGGTGTCTCTGTTAAATCACATAGTACATTCTGCCTTCCATTAGCATCACCCACATTCATGTTTTTCTCACCTAATAGACTGTAAGCTTCTTGATGTCAGGGTCCACATTTCCCAGCACACGTTGAGCACAGTGTAGGCACTCAGCATTGAACTGAATTGGCATGAAAAGTGCTATTTCCCGCAGATTCTATCTTTAGAGGATTAACCTATGATAAAGCTTTACATAAACAAAAATTTGCTGCATGTCAGCAAGGCAGCACCACACTGAAGTTGGGAATTCCCACTCTGAGAAGCAGAAGCCTCTCTGTGGTCATTGTCTTAGGAGCTATGGCATAGCTATTGTTATTCCATTAGAAATTGAGGGGAAATACTGTACTTGACCTGCATTCCATTTATTTTGGGACTGGTTGGTTTCCTATTTAAAAACTTTATTTCTACTCATGGGACTTCCCTGGTGGCTCAGTGGTTAAGAATCCGCCTGCCAGTGCAGGGGACACGGGTTCAATCCCTGGTCCGGGAAGATCCCACATGCCACGTAGCAGCTAAGCCCTGTGTGCCACAACTACTGAGCCTGTGCTCTAGAGCCCGCAAGCCACAACTACTGAGCCCACATGCCACAACTACTGAAGCCTGCACGCCTAGAGCCTGTGCTCTGCAATGAGAAGCCCGCGCACCGCAACGAAGAGTAGCCCCTGCTCACCACAACTAGAGAAAGCCTGCATGCAGCTACAAAGACCCAGTGCAGCCAAAAATAAACAAACAAACAAACAAAACCTTCTACTCATATTCAGATGGAGTTCAGGAACTGGGAGCATCCTAATCTGTACATCTTAACCAGAAATTCTCCCCAAACCTTATATTCCTTAAAAGGAGCTCAAGGGAGCAGGTGAACTCTACAGCTTAAATACATGGCTTTAGGAGGGGCACATGCTTCCTTATACCACGTTTAATGCATCCCACAGCTGTTGAGAGTGTGAATCTACTACCACTGTAGGAGTTGAATTTTCAAGATCAGAGGATTCAGCACCATGGTCAGAGCCAAAGAGATAACAAATTTGGGCGTGAAGTAAATACTCTCTGTAGGAAGAAAATAAAGGGAATCTTTACCTGAAGAATTCTCCTTCTAAACAACGATGGGATACCACTATATACACCTATTAGAATGGCCAAAATTCAGAACGCTGACAAAACCAAACGCCAACAAGGATGTGATGCAACAAGTATTTTCATTCATCGCTGGTGGGAATGCAAACTGGTACACACAGCCACTCTGGAAGATAGTTTGGCAGTGTCTTACAAAACTAAACATACTCTTACTATACGGTCCAGCAATTGTGCCCCTTGTATTTACTCAAAGGAGTCGAAAACTTATGTCCACATAAAAACCTGTGCATGGATGTTTACAACAACTTTATTCATAATTGCCCCAACTTGGAGACAACCAAGATGTCCTTCAGTAGGTGAATGGATAAATAAATGGTGGTACATCCAGACAATGGAATATTATTCAGTGCTAAAAAAAGAGCTATCAAACTTTGAAAAGGAGACTTAAGTGTGTATTAGTAAGTGAAAGAAGCCAATCCAAAAAGGCTACATACTGTATGATTCTAACTGTATGACTTTCTGGAAAAGACAAAACTATGGAGACAAGAAAAAGACCAGTGGTCACCAGAGATTAGGTGGGGAGGGAGGGGTAAATAGGCAGAGCACAGGGGATTTTCAGGACAGTGAAAATACTCTGTGTGATACTGTAGTGGTGGATACATGCCATTATAGATTTGTCCAAACTGGTAGAATGTACACCACCAACAGTGAACCCTAATGTAAACTAAGGACTTTAGGTGATAACAGTGTGTCACTGTAGATTCATCAGTTGTAACAGATGTACACTCTGGTGGGGGATATTGCAATGGGAGAGGCTGTGCGTGTGTGGGGATGGGTTACATGGGAAACCTCTGAATCTTCCTATCAATCTTGCTATAATCCTAAAACAAATCTAAAAAAATAAAGTCTTTTTTTTTTTTAAGAAAAGAATTCATTCACCTTCTTCCCGGACTCTAATGGCCAGTCAAGCCAATGCTCAGGTCAGCAAGAGAAAAGACACTTGACACCCCAGTGCTGTGCTCTGATGGGCACCACTCTGTCCTAAGATGTTGCCTGGACAGTGACCTATACCCACAGGTCTCAATCTGAATTTACCCCATTACGTGTCGTTCTGACTTTGGAGGTAGCTGCTTTCCCCCTGTTGATTTTTCGGTGTCTGCTAATCTGTGAAACGGAAAGAGCCATTGTTTCTCTTAGCTATGTTAATCAGATGTCTGAGGGGTCCTCCAAAACATAAGGTAGGAGCTGACCTCAAGGGCCCCCCCAAGGGCCTCCCCAGAGATTCTGGGGAGGAGGACCTGTCCCCAGAACCATTCCTTTGCCCCTCCTAATGGCTCTTCAAAGGGAAAAGCTAAACCTATGCAAGTACAGACAAACTTAGAATGCAGATGACCCTGGAGGACAGAGGGGACAGGAACTAAAACCTACTCATCATCCCCTGTGTGCCAGGTGTGAAATGGAAACTACCTCCATCCTCACAGCAGCCTGATGCAGATGTGAGTCTCAAACTTCCTTTCACAGGAACCTGCGCACAAGCATGGGTGCCACACACAGCCGTGGTGGAGAAAACCATTCTTGTTAATAACCTGTGTGCCTTGCGTTATGTGATGTATGCACTTCTGAAGAGGCATGTGAGTTCAGCTTCACATACGCATTGTGTTGTCTTAGATCAGAGAGCACATCATTCAAGTTTTTTTTTTTCTTATTTCAGAAAGTTTTAAATCCAGAACTAGAATTGAAATCCTTCCAGTGGGAATATAAAATGTTAAATGAAACACTTGGTAGTAGATGACTAATTGCTTCTCTGATCTATTCTAGAATGTATAAAATTGAACAATGTAGAATATAGAAAATTGAGACCTCAGTAAATGAATATTACAGAGCAACATGGACACACAGGTACACCCACCCTCTTTAGGTCCTAATGGTGATACACTGCAGGTACCATCTCAATAACAGGTGTCCTGGTTATCCATTTTAAATATAACCAACAAGAACCTACTGTCTAGCACAGGGAGCTCTGCTCAATGTTATGTAACAACCTAAATGGGAAAATGTATAACTGAATCACTTTGGTGTACACCTGAAACTATCACAACATTGTTAATCAACTAGACTCCAATATAAAATAGAAAGTTAAAAAAAGAAATAACAGGTGTCCTGGGAAGTGGAGCAATGACTACATTCCACAGCTCAGCCTTTCTTCACAGGACTTAGCAGTTAATTACTGTTAGTTGAGTGCCTAGATGCTTCCTTCAAGATCTCCTTCAAATTCTCACTTTTTATTCTTTTTGCAAGTTCTAAAACCAGATGCTTCTTTTATGCAAAAGTCTAATTGCTGTGGAATCTAATGTATTTCCTCCATTCATATCCAAATATCCTCCTTCCTGTTTAATTTACAACCCTCCCATGATTCACCTTTTGGTAATGGTCTATAAGGAACCACACCTTTTTTGGTCCTGCCTACACATATTGCTAAGAGTCTTCAACATTGGGAAAAAAGCATTCCTGAGTTATGTTAATAATATGAGACATTAAAAGGGACTTGTCTGCAAACACAAAACGATAATGACAAATCAGAATTTTTAGGCCCCATGTGCTTTTTTCTCATACCCCACAACCTATACCTATAAAATTTCTGCACTTTTATGGCATGAGGCTTGCCTAGAAAACTCATCATAAGATAGCATGTGCCTGGTTAAATATTAAATTCTTTTTGAATTAATGAAAAGAGACAAAGAGAAGTGAAACCTAGATACTTAATGGGCAGTGTAAAATGAACAAAACAGTGATGAATAAGGCAATGAAAACTGTGTGTTCTGTTTTTTTTTGGATAGTAGAAATTTCTGAACAAGTTCCCAGCATTTACCCAATTTGATGATACTAGGAAAAAATAATGCATGTAAAATCCACATTCAAATAACTTGTGGCATGCATCACCCTTCTTTTCCCATCCTAACAGAATACGAGTTTTGTTCAGAGGATGAGACATAATGTATCCCCCACTAAAAATACTTGCCTACCACATGAGATGGTACTGTGACAGTTCTGGTCAATGATACTAACAAAAGTCCTCTCGGTATTTATGTGAAAGCCCTTGTTTTCCTGAACTGGGCACTGCTCCTTCCTCCCGCCTTGAGTGGTGATGTGAAGCCAGGTACTGCAACAGCTATCTTGCAACCATGAAGTGATGAGTATGAGAATAAGAGGCCACGGGCTAAGGATGGCAGAGAAATATGGTGGGAATCTGAGTCCAGGATGGCCTATTGCCTCCTTTACCAGCCCTGAATTTCTTATTGCTTGAAATAAATATTTGCTACACTTGTTTAAGCCACTGTTAATGTGGTTCTTCGCTGCTTGCAGCCAAATGCAATACTAACCAATACAACCTTGCACACACATCTTAGCTTCTCTTTCTAAATCTCCAAATTGAAGTTTTACATTTCTTTTAAATTCATAGAGAAGCCAAGTAGCCACATTCCCTAGTTTTGAGCTTTGAAGCTCTACAATAACCTATTGTATTTACTATCATCACTAGAGATAAATGTCAGAGTTAAGTGTATAAAAAATAGGAAACGATAAATATATAAGTAATTACATATAAATAGGTGCTGGATCTCAGGATGAAGGACAACTGTGTATGAAATCATTGGAATTTTACTTTTAGGCCCTCATTGAAAAGTCTACAAATAATAAATGCTGGAGAGGGTGTGGAGAAAAGGGAACCCTCCTGCACTGTTGGTGGGAATGTAAGTTGGTGCAGCCACTATGGAGAACAGTGCGGAGGTTCCTCAGAAAACTAAAAATAGAACTACCATATGATCCAGCAGTCCCACTCCTGGGCATATATCCAAACAAAACTCTAATTCAAACAGATACATGAGGGCTTCCCTAGTGGCGCTAGTGGTTAAGAATCCGCCTGCCAATGCAGGGGACACGGGTTCGAGCCCTAGTCTGGGAAGATCCCACAAGCTGCAGAGCAACCGAGCCTGTGCTCTAGAGCCCGCAAGCCACAACTACAGAGCCTGCGTGCCACTAATACTGAAGCCCAGGCCCCTAGAGCCTGTGCTCTGCAACAAGAGAAGCCACCGCAGTGAGAAGCCCGTGCACCGCAACGAAGCGTAGCCCCCTCTCGCTGCAACTAGAGAAAGCCGTGCACAGCAACGAAGAACCAAAAACAGGGAAAAATAAATAAATTTTTATATATATATAAAAAAGATACGTGTGGGCTTCCCTGATGGTGCAGTGGTTGAGAGTCCGCCTGCCGATGCAGGGGACACAGGTTCGTGCCCCGGTCCGGGAAGATCCCACATGCCGCGGAGCGGCTGGGCCCGTGAGCCATGGCCGCTGAGCCTGCGCGTCCGGAGCCTGTGCTCTGCAACGGGAGAGGCCACAACAGTGAGAGGCCCGCGTACCGCAAAACAAAACAAAAACAAAAACAAACAAACAAAAAAAACATGCACCCCTATGTTCATAGCAGCACTATTCACAATAGCCAAGACATAGAAACAACCTAAATGTCCATCGACAGATGAATGGTTAAAGAAGATGTGGCACATATACACAATGGAAGCCATAAAAAAGAACGAAATAATGCCATTTGCAGCAACATGGATGCAGCTAGAGATTATCATACTAAGTTAAGTAAGTCAGAAAGAGACAAATACCATATGATATCACTTATATGTGGAATCTAAAATATGACACAAATGAACCCACCTACGAAGCAGAAACAGAATCATGGATGTAGAGAACAAGCTGGTGGCTGCCGAGGGGGTTGGGGGAGGGATGGAGTGGGAGGTTGGGGTGAGCAGATGTAAGCTATTACATACAGGATGGATAAACAACAAGGTCCTACTGTATAGCACGGGAACTATAGTCAATATCCTATGATAAACCATAATGGAAAAGAATATGAAAAAAGAATGTGTATGCGTATAACTGAATCACTTTGCTGTAGAGCAGAAATTAACACAACACTGTAAATCAACTATACTTCAAAAATATATTGAAATCAATGGAATTTTACCCTTTAGAATGGCAAAAATCACCATCTGACAGCACCAGTATCAGCAAGGTTGTGGGGAAGTGGGATCTCTCATATACCGCCCATGAGTGGGTGAACTGGTGCTGCTACTAAGGGGAGCAGTTTTCCACGTCTAGTAAAGCTGATGATGAACGTACCTGGTGACCCAGAAAATCTTGCACATGTGCACAAGAGAGATGTAGAAGGGTGCTTGCTGTGGTGCTGCTTTATAACAATGAAAACCTGGAGACAATCTAGGTGTCTGTCAGCACGTGAATGGATAGAAACATCATGACACAGTCTTACAATATTAAAATGAAGAACAAAACCAGAGCCCAGATCTACACATGGATATGGAAAATTTAGCGGAATGCTGCGGCCGGGTCTCAAGAGCTGATTGTAAAAATTTCAGGAATTTTGCGAGCTGGTTGATATTACATCAGTACTTTGAGATCAGCCATGTTAGGAGTATTTACAACATTGGAATTAGAAAAAGCTACAAATCACACCCCCTTTCCCCCCACAGAAGAGCTGGTAGTTATTTACCAGCACATCACTAGATAGACTTTCAAAAACAGCGTTTATTTTAAAAGACAAGTTGCAGAATATGTGGTGGCATATATTTAGAGCTCAAAAACATATAGAAATGTTATATATTTATAATATTTATCAATGGTAATAAAATGTAATCTAGAAGGATAAATGCCAAATTTGTGGTAACAATTGTCTCTGGAGAGGGGGGTCATGTAATAGGTGTGGTGAAGGGGAAAGGGGGGGCTTGAACTCTTTATCTGTTCTATTTATTTTTTTAAAATATCTAAAGTCAAAAAGTGAACAGAAAGTTAATTTTTGTCAATTATGGGTGCTAAGTATAAAAATGCTTATTCTATGTGCTTATCGCTGTTATGTAGATTTTAAGATAAAAAGGCAGAAAATGAGAGTCCAAAGAAAATTTGCATATCATATTTCATTGACTCCATGACACTGACTAAAAGATGCACTAGTACTTGTTGGTAAGGGCATGCAGAATCATACATTGCTGGTATGAATGTAAAATGGTGCAGCCACTGTAAAAAACAGCTCAACAGTTCTTCAGAAATTTACACAGAATTACATATGACCCAATAATGCCACTCCTAGGTATATACCCAAGAGAACTGAGAATGTATGTCCAAGCAATAACATGTACACGAATGTTCATAGCAGCATTATTCCTAATAGATAAAAGGTACAAACACTGCTGGTACATTGCTGGTGGGAATGTAAAATGGTACAACCACTTTTGTAAAATAGTTTGGCAGTCCCTCAAAAAGTTAAAAATAAAGTGACCATATGACCCAGATATTCCACTTGCCAGTATATAGTCAAGAAAACGAGAACACACGTCCTCAAAAAAGACTCTACACCAACATTCATAGCAGCATCATTCATATAGCCAGAAAGTGGGAACAACCCAAACATGCATGCATACCTGAGGAAAGGATAAACAAAATGTGGTACAGCCAAACGATGGAATATCAGCCATAAAAAGAAATGAAGAACTGATATGTACTACAACATGGATCAACCTTGACATTATGCTAAGCAAAATAGGCCAGACCCAAGAGGCCACATGCTGTATGATTCCATTTATATGAAATGTCCAGAACAGGCAAATCCACAGAGCCAGAAAGCAGGTTAGTGGTTGCTAGAGACTGGGAGGGAGGGGAGATGGGGAGTGATACTTAACAGGTACAGGGTTTCCTGTTCTGGAACTAGATGTGGTGGTGGCACAGCATTGTGAATGTACTAAAAACAGCTGAATTGTACACTTTATTTTTTAAATTTTTTTGGGGGGGTGGGTCGGGCACTATACCACACAGCTTGTGAGATCTTAGTTCCCCAACCAGGGATTGAACCCATGCCCCCTGCCCTGGAAGTGCAGAGTCCTAACCACTGGATGGCCAGGGCATTCCCTGAATTCCCTGAACTGTACACTTTAAAATGGTGACTTTTATGTTACGTGAATTTCACCTCAAAAAAAGTCATTTAAACTGTCTTTCATTTTAAGATGATAGTGATTTGAGACACTGCATTGTAGAAACAAAAGCAAACATGTCTTAGAGTTGATGAAATGTGCTATATTATGTAGAAATTTGCAGGCTCTAGCCAAATAGCGTTGTATCAGTTAGGATGTTTTGTGCCTAACAGCATAATAACAGTGCTTAAACAGGTTAGAAGTTTATTTTCATTTCACATAGATGAAGTCGTGATGTGGACAGCCCAGGGCCCATAAACTATCTCCATGGTTTGCTCAGACACCCAGATTTCCTATATGTCGTCTTGTATTCAATATTTGGCTTCCATTTTCAAAGTTACAGCAGTCCAAGATGGCTGCTGGAGTGCCAGCCATTATTTCACATTTCTAGGTGTACAGCTGGAAGAGGGAGAGGGCAAAATGCCTTCCTCCCAACTCAGCTCTCTTTGAGCAGAGGAAAGGTGTGCTTAAGTACATGTTCATATGTCCATAAAATGGGAAAGTCTCTATGAATGCAAGACTCCTGTCTATTTTTACCAGTGCATCCCCAGCACAAGGCAGAGCACGTTGAAGGCACTAAAAAACATGTGAAAAGAACGGATACATGCATGGAAATGGATAAATTCA
This sequence comes from Globicephala melas, assembly GCF_963455315.2. Classification (NCBI taxonomy): domain Eukaryota; kingdom Metazoa; phylum Chordata; class Mammalia; order Artiodactyla; family Delphinidae; genus Globicephala; species Globicephala melas. Next base: position 21,514,776 of record NC_083322.1, read on the forward strand.
TCATAACCATTTAAATATTTTCATAAGTAAGAAACAGGGAAATGTTGAGTACAATATAATATGTGAAAACAGACTATAGTGTAATCCTAATTCTACTGAAAATGTATAGTATGCCTAGAAAAAAGAAATATACTAACCTACTAACAGATTTTCTAAATATATGGTAAAATTTCTCTGATTTTTAATAATTTTTTTCATACTTTTATAAATTTTCTAAATGTATGCAATAAGCCAGAATATTTTTCTAATTAGAAAATAAATCAATAAGCTTAAAAATCAACCAATCAGTCAATCAAGAAGAAGACCACTTCAGTCTAAGTGTTAAAACCAGATAGTGAGTTTATAAACCAAAGAAAGTAACCAACAGCCACATATGCTGTGGAGAGTCCAACAATCCTGCTTCTCTCATCCAACAACTTTGTTTTACAATTGGGGGAAGGAGATGTTGACATCTGCAGATGATGCCCTTGTGGAACCATGCCTGTCCTACATTTGGGGTAGCAAATTGATTCCCTATCCCATATCTCAGTTTTTTCAATCTAATAGTTAGCATATAAACACTCATTTTTTAAACGGGAAGACCATTTTAAAACTTACCACAGGGAAGTTATCCGTCCATCAAAGTAAACTCATTATCTGCTTCCAGGTCCACCCCGATCACTTGGAAATGATTAAATCGAACTCAGCATTTCTCAGCACAATGGAAAGTCACCACCACCCCTGAATTTTCTTGTGTTTTCCCACTTTATGGGCTAAATTGCCCCTTCCCCCCGAGATTTCATGTGTTGAAGTCCTAAATCCCAATACCCCAGAATGTGACTATTTGGAGATAGTCTTTATTTTTAAAATTTTTTAAGGTTTTTTTTTTTTGATGTGGACCATTTTTTAAAAAATCTTTATTGAATTTGTTACAACATTGCTTCTGTTTTATGGTTTTTTGGCCATGAGGCTGTGGGATCCTAGCTCCCTGACCAGGGATCGAACCTGCACCCTCTGCATTGGAAGATGAAGTCTTAACCACTGGACCACCAGGGAAGTCCCTGGAGATAGTCTTCAAAGAAGTAATTACATCAAAGTGAGGTCACAGGGTGGACCCTAATCCAATATGACTGTTGTCCTTAGAAGAAGAGGAAATTAGGACACAGATCTGTACAAAGGGAAGACAGTGGTAAGACACAGAAAGAAGATAGTCATCTACAAGCTAAGGAGAGAGGCCCCAGAAGAAACCAAACCTGCTGACACCTTGACCTCAAACTTCTAGCCTCCAGAATTGTAAGAAAATACATTTCTGTTGTGTAAGCCACCCAGTCTGTAGTACTTGTTACAGCAGCTCTAGCAAATACACCCACTCATCATGTTAATTACATGTTTGATGACTGCGATGGTTAAGTTTATGTGGCAACTTGGCTAGGCTATGGTATCTAGTTGATCAGATATCAGTCTGGATGTTGCTGTGAAGGTAGTTTATAGATGTGATGGACATTTAAGTCAGTAGACTTAGACTCTCCATAATATGGGTGGGCTTCATGCTATCAGTTGAACGTCTTAAATAGGACGACTGAGATCCCCCAAAGAGGAAGGAGTTCTGACTCCAGGCTGTCTTTGGACTCAAGATTGCAGCATGAACTCTGGCCAGAAGTTCCAGTCTGCCTTCCCTGCATATACCAGACTTGCCAGCCCCACAATTACATGAGCCTATTTTAAAAATACACTCCCAGGCTTCCCTGGTGGCACAGTGGTTGAGAGTCCGCCTGCCGATGCAGGGGACACGGGTTCGTGCCCCGGTCCGGGAAGATCCCACATGCCGCGGAGCGGCTGCGCCCGTGAGCCATGGCCGCTGAGCCTGTGCTCCACAACGGGAGAGGCCACAACAGTGAGAGGCCCAAAAATACACTCCCACCACCCACACACATACATCTACACACATCCTGTTGGTTCCGATGCTCTGGAGAACCCTAATAACAGTGAATAAGGACTGATATTCCATGTACTTAACTCCATGCTCTTGCACTTGTTTTATGCAAGATATCTATTTACTTCCAAATTTGTGACTGGAAGAGCTAGTCAAATACTTGCAAATTAATTCATCAGTGTGCTGTTCTTTCTTTTTAAAGATGACATTGAGCTTTGCTAGCGGATGTCATCAGAGAGCCAGAAGGAATGAAGGACGATCACTCATCAAAATGCCTAACAATTTACACCCACAGTGTGCTGACAGCCAGTAAATTCCGATAGGATGAACAATTATGGTTATAACTTTTAAACTGCCTTTGTTATGAGCATCCTGCTCTTGCCTTTTGATCCTGCCTAATCTTGTTCTACCCTGTACATTTGCAACCTCACTTCTTTTTTCAGAAATGACAAGTTTTCTTTCTGCTCTGTTAAGTACATAAACTGAGCTGCTTATCCACAGAGAAATCGGATAAGATAAATTGGATAAATGCGGAGGGTTTGGCCAGGGAAGAAACAAAGATGTGAGACAAGGAAGTCTGAGGAACGTCGGGGAGCAAGAAGTGCCTGGAGGGCAGGGCACCTGGGGGAGAGGGGATGGTGAGGAATGACCCCATGCTCACCAGTAGCCAGGAATGCTTATTTGTGACACCAGCCAACAGAAGATAGCTGGGTGACCAGGCGGATCAAGAGCTAAATCTGACAGAACTACACAGGTGGCACTCACGAGACTGGCATTCTTGTCGCCTTGCTCTAAAAAGTCATTGCCCAAAAGTTTCCTTTCCTAATACACCTGTGAATTAAATTGGAAGAGGCTTTCTGTGGAGGTTAGGGAATGCAGAAACAAACAAGAGGCACCTTGGCCCTCACGAAGAGTGATATGTGTGGGGTAGAGCCAATTAGAGGCTGGGCTTTGAGAAATCTGAGACAGTCCATGAGGAAAACAGCAAAACCATTTGGGAAACCTTGCTCACCAGGGCACTAAGAAGCAGCCCTGTCCAGTAGGACTTTCTGCAGTGATGGAAGTATTCTACATCTGCACCATCCGATGGGGTGGCTACAGAGCACTCGAAATGTTGCTGATGAGACTAAGCAACTGAATTTTATGTTTTATGTAATTAACATGTGAATAGCCACATGTGGCTAGTGACTACCATATTGGATAACACAGCCATGTGGTCCTCATAACACAGTGATTGACGTGTCTCCCAACACATCAACACGTCAACAGTTTGGGAAAGGATTGTTCCAAACAAATGAACTCAGTGATCCTCTTGCTACTGAGTGCTCCATATTTAAATTACTAGCAATCTGAAGAGTTGGGGGGCGGGGAGCAAAGAGAATGATGGTGCCTCCTAAAGACCCTAAACCACTGGTTAGCCACCAGGCAGGATCTAATCTGGTAAACAGTGAATTAGAGCATCTTCTGCAGGAAACACTAGTATTTATGTTCGCCCAATGTGTACAGGATAAGCCCCTGCCTAGTAGTCATTTGTAACTAAAAGAAACAGAGCTAGAATTTCCCACCTTTGGTTTCCTTCCAAAGGTGGGATTTATCTTTAAATTTACTTCAATTTGTGGGAGATTTGGAAGAAAAATCCTTCCAGCTATTAGGGAGCTTTCTAAATAGGAGAAATAACATTTGTCAAGCTTGTCTTAGGAGAGTTTTTGTTCAAGTGATTACAAATGAAATGAACTTGGAATGTTGAAATTTCTCATGTTTGACATGATGGCAGAAGAATATTGAGCAAGAAAATAATTTGGCATTTCGTCCGCAGCATGAGTTCGTACACGCAACCCCATTAAATCATATTAGGAAGGAAATGTGCTTTACTGGGAAATGGGCTGGGCTAAACCAGAGACTCCAAAGTTCTGGGGCAACAGCGTGACTTCCCCTCCTTAATGGCTGGGGGACACTCAGCCTTGATGGACCTCTTCTCCTTCATCTACAAGGATGGGAAAAAATGCTTTCTCAGGATTTCTTCAAGGAAGAAGACTAGAACCATAAATCATTTTGACAAATGCAAAGTACCCCTCAATACAAATTATTTACAGAGATGTTATTTATTTGATTTCCTTTTGGGGGAAATGAAGCATTAGTTGAGTATAATATGGAAGTGGTTCAATAGCACCGTTACAAGTGAGTTTTTTAAAGAGTAGGGGACTTCACAAAATGATCTCAAGGTATGAAAAGTACTGTTTGGTTTCATATGCAAGTTTTTAAAAGAATTATTACAGACTGAGAGGGAAGTAAGTGGCTGCAGTATACACTGTGACCAACTTTCAAATAATGATTGTGACTTGAGTCATTTCTCAGAAATAAGTAAACAAATTCTTTTACTTTGATGCTGAATGATATTGATCAAGTCCATCTGCTTGTACCCATTAGAAGGCACCATCTCACATTATTTTGGAAATGGTCATCCTGAGTCAGACTAAGTAGTCATAGTTAATACATTTGATTTCCCTCTCATTTGTTTTTTGCTCCATCCTCTGTATCTACCCAAATTTAGTCTTCTTCCCTCAGAGCCACTTGACCACATGAGTATCATCCTTAATCCTAAAGAGCAAGAAGGGAATTTCCATGTTAGTAGAGGAACTCAACTAAGAGTAGAATGCTGCATAATTTATTGTCCAAACTGAGATGTTAAAGAACAAAGGGAGGCCTTTTAATAATTATGCTGGAACGAAAAATATAAACCAATCACCCTAATTAAAAAAATAAACAGAAAACATCTGTAAAGGTCAGCCTCATTTGTATCAAAGCAAAAATAAAACGAGACCATCGTAGACCCACCAGATTGACAAAAATGAAAAAGTTCAACAATCCTAAATGTTGGTAAAGACATGGAACAACTGGAACTCATAGTGTTGGGAGTACATTTTACAACACTTTTGAAAACAACTTGACATTATCTAGTAAAAATGAACATGTATGTATCCTATAATTTGGCAAATCCACTCCCACAAAATATGTACTAGAGGGGGACTGGCCAAGATGGTGGAGGAGGAAGACCCTGAGCTCACCTCCAAATTTAGACACACCAGACACACCAAAATTACAGCTATTTACAGAGCAACAAGCAATGAGAATGACCTGAAGACTAGCAGAAAAGATCTTCTACAACTAAAGATATAAAGAAGGACCCACAACAAGATGGATAGTAGAGCCAGAGATGCTGTATAGCCAACACCCATACCCCTGGGTAGGCAACCCACAAATTGGAGGATAATTACTATTGCAGAGGTTCTCCCCAAGGAGCAAGGGGTCCAAACCCCACATCGGGTTCCCCAGCGTGAGGGTCCTGCACCCAGAAGATGAGCCACCAGAACATTTGTCGTTGAAGGCCCCTGGGGCTTACTTTCAGGAGAGGCAGAGGGCTGTGGGAAATAAAGCCTCCATTTTTAAATGGCACACACAAAATCTCACACACCCAAGACCCAGAGCACAAGCAGTAATTTGAAAGAAGCCTGGGTCAGACCCACTTGCTAATCTTAGAGAGCCTCCCGGAGAAGCAGGAGGCAACTGGGAATCATCTTGGAGACAGATGCTGGCAGCTGCCAGTTTGGGGAGCTCATCCTACCATGAGGATGCTAGTGTTGCAAGTGCCATTTTGGGATCCTCCCTCTAGTTTATTAATGCTGGGACCCAGCCTGTCCACCAGCCAGTCAGCATCAGTCCTGGGACACCCCAAGTCAAGCAGCTGTCCAGGCAGGGACACAGCCCCACCTACAAGCAGGTTGGCTGCCACAGGACCCCTGAACCACAAGCTGCCCCAGGACATGGCCCCACCCACCAGTGAGCCAGCACTAGCCTCAGGACACCCAGGGCCCTGAGCCAGCCCTCAGGACCTGACCCTGCCCCCCAGCAGGCTGACACCAGCCACAGGATCCCCTGGGCCCAGACCCCACCCACCAGCTGCTGGCAGCATTCACACTAGGCAAGGCCTGACAACCAACCTGACCAGGGGCTATCCACACCTACAGGCACACCCACAGTAGTCAGCCCACTGCAACAGAAGGGCACATGCAGCACACATAGAGGGTACCCCCAGAGCATATAGCTCTGGTGGCCAGAGGGGAGTATCCTCCTGGGGCCTATAGGACATCTCTTACATAAAGCCACATCTCCAAGATCAGGAAATATAACCAACTTACCCAATGCAGAGAAATATAGAGAATTAGGCAAAATGAGGAGACAGAAAAATATGTTCTAAGCAAAACAAGATAAAACTCTAGAAGAAGAACTAAGTGGAGATAGGCAATCTACCCAATAAAGAATTCAAGGTATAATTGTAAAGATGGTCAGAAGAACTCAGAAGAAGAATGGATGGACACAATGAGAAGATAGAAGTTTCTAACAAAGAGAAAATAGAAAGAGGAACCAAACAGAGCTGAGGAATACAATAACTAAAGTGAAAAATACACTAGTAGATTAGAAGATAAGAGAAACAGATTAGCAATCTGGAATACAGAGCAGTGGAAACCACTGAAGCTGAACAGAAGAATGTAGAAGAATTAGAAAAAATGAGGACAGTTTAAGAGACCTCTGAAGCAACATCAGGAATATGATCATTTACATTATAGGGGTCCCAGAAGAAGAGAGAAAGGGGCAGATAACATATTTAAGACATAATAGCTGAAAATTTTCCTAACTTGGGAAAGGAAACAGACATCCAGGTCCAGGAAGCACAGAGAGTCCCAAAGAAGATGAACTCAAAGACAACCACACCAAGACACATTACATTTAAAATGACAAAAAAATTAAAGATAAAGAGAGAATATTAAAAGCAACAAGGGAGGGGACTTCCCTGGTGGCGCAGTGGTTGAGAGTCCACCTGCCGATGCAGGGGACACGGGTTCGTACCCCGGTCCAGGAGGATCCCACATGCCATGGAGTGGCTGGGCCTGTGGGCCATGGCCGCTGAGCCTGCACGTTCGGAGCCAGTGCTCCACAACGGGAGAGGCCACAACGGTGAGAGGCCCGCATGCTGCAAAAATAAATAAATAAAAGCAACAAGGGAAAAGCAACTAGTTACACAGAATCGAACACCCATAAGACTATCAGGCTAGAAGGGAGTGGCACAATATATTTAAAGTGATAAAAGGAAAAAATCTACAACCAAGAATACTCTACCTGGCAAGGCTATCATTCAGATTTGAAGGAGAAATAGTTTTACAGACAAGCAAAAGCTAAAAGACTTCAGCACCATGAAACCACCTTTACAAGCAATGTTAAAGGGACTTCTCTAAGTGTGAAGGAAAAGGCCACAACTAAAAATATGAAAATTACAAAAGGAAAAATCTCATTGGTAAAGACATATACAGCAAAGGTAGTATATCAACGACCCATACAGCTAGTAGGAAGGTTAAAAGACAAAAGTAGTAAAAATCATCTATATCCACACTAAGTAGTTAAGAGATACACAAAACGAAAAAATGTAAAATGTAACATGAGAAACATTAAATGTGTGTGAGAGGGAGTAAAAATGCAAGGTTCTTAGAATGTGTTCAAACTTAAGAGATCATCAACTAAAATAATCACATGTATAGTTAATATGAACCTCATGGTAACCACAAACCAAAAATCTACAATAGATACACAAAAAAGAGAAATGAATGCAAACATAACACTAAAGATAGTTATCAAATCACAAGCGAAGAGAACAAAAGAAGAAAGGAGAGCACAAGAGAACTACAAAAACAACCCCAAAACTATGAACAAAATGGCAATGTACATATCTACCAATAATTAGTTTAAATGTAAATGGACTAAATGGTCTAATCAAAAGATATGGAGTGGCTGAATGGATACAAAAACAATACCCATATATATGTTGCCGACAAGGGACTCACTTCAGATCCAGAGACAACACAGACTGAAAGTGAGAGGATAGATAAAGGTATTTCATGAAAATGGAAATGAAAAGAAAGCTGGGGTAGCAATACTTAGAGCAGACAAAATAGACTTTAAAACAAAGACTGTCACAAGAGACAAAAAAGAACATTACATAAAGATAAAGGGTTCAATCCAAGAAGAAGATATAACAATTGTAAACATACATGCACCCAACATAGGAGCACCTAAATACATAAAGCAAATATTAATAGACATAAAGGGAGAAATTGACAGTAACACAATAATAGTAGGGGGCTTTAACACCCAACTTACATCAATGGACAGATCATCCAGACAGAAAATCAATAAGGAAATCCTGCCTTAAATGACACATTAGACCAAATAGAATATATATATAAACATTGCATGCAAAGGCAGCAGAATACACATTCTTTTCAAGTGCACATAGAACATTCTCTAGGACAGATCACATGATCACATGCTAATAAGCCATCAAACAAGTATCAGTAAATTTAAGAAAATTGAAATCATCAAGCATCTTTTCTTACCACAGTGCTATGAGACTAGAAATACATTACAGAAAAGAAAACTGCAAAAAATGCAAGCACATGGAGGCTAAACAACATGCTACTAAACAATCAATGGATCACTGAAGAAATCAAAGAAGAAATAAATAGATACCTGGAGACAAATGAAAATGAAAACAATAATCCAAAATCTATGGACATCAGTAAAAGCAGTTCTAAGAGAGAAGTTTATAGCAATACAAGCCTGCCTCAGGAAATAAGAAATATCTCTAACAACCTAATTTCACATTTAAAGGAACTAGATAGAGAAGAACAAACAAAACCTGATATTAGTATATGGAAAGAAATCATAAAGATCAGAGCAGAAACAAATGAAATGGAGACTTTTAAAAAATAGAAAAGATCAGTAAAACTAAGAGCTGGTTTGTTAAGAAAAGATAAACAAAATTGATAAACCTTTAGCCAGACTCATCAAGAAAAAAAGAGATAGGGCCCAAATAAATAAAATCAGAAATGAAAGAGAAGTTACAACTGACACCACAGAAATACAAAGGCTCATAGGTATTACTATGAACAATTATATACCAATAAAATTGACAACCTAGAAGAAATGAACAAATTCCTAGACATGTACAATCTCCCAAGACTCAATCAGGAAGAAATAGAAAATATGAATAGACCAGTTACCAGTAATGAAATTGAATCAGTAATAGAAAACCTACCAACAAATAAAAGTCCAGGACTAGATGGCTTCACAGGTGAATTCTACCAAACATTTAGAGAAGAGTTAACATCTATCCTCTCAAACTATTCCAAAAATTGAAGAGGAAAGAATGCTTCCAAACTAATTCTACAAGGCCAGCATCACCCTGTTACCAAAAACAGACAAAGATAGCACACAAAAAAGAAAATTACAAGCCAATATCACTGATGAACATAGATGCAAAAATCCTCAATAAAATATTAGCAAACCAAATTCAACAATACATTAATAGGATCATACACCATGATCAAGTGGGATGTATCCCAGGAATGCAAGGGTGGTTCAATATCTGCAAATCAATCAATGTGATACACCACATTGACAAACTGAAGAATAAAAATCATATGATCATCTCAACAGATGCTGAAAAAGCTTTTGACAAAACATCCATCTACAATAAAAACTCTCAACAATGGGGTATGGAGGGAACATACCTCAACATAATAAAGGCCATATATGACAAGCCCACAGGTAACATCATACTCAACAGTGAAAAATGGAAAGCATTTCCTTTAAGATCAGGAACAAGGCAAGGATGGTCACTCTCACCACTTTTATTCAGCATAGTATTGGAAGTCCTCACCACAGCAATCAGACAAGAAAAAGAAATAAAAGGAATCCAGATTGGAAGAAAGTAAAACTGTCACTATTTACAGATGACATGATACTATACATAGAATATTCTAAAGATGCCACCAAAAAATTACTAGAACTCATCAATGAATTCACAATGAATTCAGTAGAATTATAGGATACAAAATTAATATATAGAAATCTGTTACATTGCTATACACTAACAATGAACTATTAGAAGAGAAATTAAGAAAACAATCCCATTTACAATCACATCTAAAGAATGAAGTACCTAGGAATAAATCTAACTAAGGAGGTAAAAGACCTATACTCAGAAAACTATAAGACACTGATAAAAGAAACTGAAGATGACACAAACAATTGGAAAGCTATCCCATATTCGTAGACTGGAAGAACTAATATTGTTAAAATGACTATATTCCCCAAGGCAATCTACAGAGTAAATACAATGCATATAAAAATACCAATGGTGGGCTTCCCTGGTGGCGCAGTGGTTGAGAGTCCACCTGCTGATGCAGGGGACACGGGTTCGTGCCCCAGTCCGGGAAGATCCCACATGCCGCAGAGCAGCTGGGCCCGTGAGCCATGGCTGCTGAACCTGCACGTCCAGAGCCTGTGTTCTGCAATGGGAGAGGCCACAACAGTGAGAGGCCCACGTACCGCAAAAAAAAAAAAAAAAAAAAAACCAATGGCATTTTTCACACAACTAGAATAAGTAATTCTAAAATGTACAGGAAACACAAAAGACCACAAATAGCCAAAACAATCTTCAGAAAGGAGAACAAATCTGGAGGTATCATGTGTCCTGATTTCACACTATACTACAAAGCTACAGTAATCAAAACAGTATGGTAATGGCACAAAGACAGACACAAATCAGTGGAACAGAATAGAGAACCCAGAAATAAACCCATGCACTTATGGTCGATTAATCTATGACAGAGAAGGCAAGAATATACAATGGGAAATACAACCTCTTCAATAAATGAAGGTGGGAAAACTGGACTATTTTCTCACACCATATAAACAATAAACTTAATATGGATTAAAGACTTAAATGTAAGAGCTGAAACCATAAAATTCTAAAAAACAGGCAGTATGCTCTTGACATCTGACTTAGAAATATTTTGTATATGTCTCCTCAGGCAAGGGCAACAAAATAAAAAATAAACAAATGGGACTACATCAAAGTAAAAAACTTTTGGACAGTGAAGGAAGCTGTCAATGAAAAGGCCTCCTACTAGGAGAAGATATTTGCAAACCATATATTTGATAAGGGGTTTATATCCAAAATATACAAAGAACTAATGAAATTCAACATAAAAAAATAGATTAAAAAAATGGGCAGAGTCAAAACTACAAGATATCACCTCACACCTGTCAGAATGGCTATCATCAGAAAGTCTGCAAATAAATACTGGATAGGATGGGAAGAAAGGGACCCCTTGTACACAGTTAGTGGTAATGTAAATTGATACAACCACTATGAAAAACAATATGGAGGTTCCTCAAAAAACAGAACTACCATATGATCCTGCAATCCCACTCCTGGGTATTTAGCTGAAGAAAATGAAAACACTAATTTGAAAAGATATATTCACCCCCTATGTTCACTGCAGCGTTATTTAAAATAGCCAAGATATGGAAGCAACCTACATTCCCATTAATAGATGAATGGATAAAGAAGATGTGATATATGTACACACACACACAATGGAATATTACTCAGCCATAAAAAGAATGAAACCTTGTCATTTGTGACAACTTGGATGGACCTAGAGGGTATTATGATAAGTGAAATAAATCAGACAGAGAAAAACAAATACTTCATTATCTCACTTATATGGGGAATCTAAAAAACAAAACAAATGAACAAACATAACAAAACAAACATAGTCATAGATACAGAGAAAAAACAGGTGGTTGCCAGAGGAAAGGGGGGTGGGTGGAGGAGAGAAATAGGTGAGGGGGATTAAGAGGTAGAAAATTCCAGTTACACAATAAATGAGTTATGGGTATGACATGTACAGTGTGGGGAATACAGTCAATAATTACGTAATATCTTTGTATGGTGACAGATGGTAACTGGACTTATTGTGGTGATCATTTTGAAATGTAGAGAGGGACTTTCCTGGTGATGCAGTGGTTAAGACTCCACGCTTCCACTGCAGGGGACACGGGTTCAATCCCTGATTGGGGAACCAAGATGGTAACTGGACTTACTGTGGTGAGAGATGGTAACTGGACTTATTGTGGTGATCATTTTGAAATGTATACAGGGACTTTCCTGGTGATCCAGTGGTTAAGACTCCACGCTTCCACTGCCGGGGGCAGGGGTTCAATCCCCTGGTCAGGGAACCAAGATCCTGCATACCACATGGTACAGCCAAAACAAATAAATAAAAAAAATTTTTTTAAGTTAATTTTTTTAAATGTATAGAAATATCGAATCACTATGTTGTGTACTGGGAACTAACACAGTGTTATAGGTCAACTATACTTCAAAACCAAATAAACAAACTCAGAAAAAGAGATCAGATTTGTGGTTACCAGAGGTAGGAGATGAATATTGAATAAAGGCAGTCAAAAGGTACAAACTTCCAGTTTTAAGATAAATAAGTGCTAGGGATGTAATGTACAACATTATATATATATATATAACATGTGTGTATGTACATATATATGTGTGTGTATATATATATAATTAATACTGCTGTATGTTGTATATGAAAGTTATTAAGAGAGTAAATCCTAAGAGTTCTCATCACAAGGGAAATTTTTTTCAATTTCTTTAATTGTTTTATGAAGTGTAGTTGATTTACAACATTGTGTTAATTTCAGGTGTACAGCTAAGTGATTCAGTTATATATATATATGTTTTCAGATTCTTTTGTATTATAGGTTATTGAATATAGTTCCCTATGCTACACAGTCAGTCCTTTTGTTTATCTATTTTATATATAGTAGTGTGTATTGCTAATCCCAAACTCCTCATTTATCCCTCCCCCCACTTTCCCCTTTACTTTTGTATCTATATGAGATGACAGATGTTCACTAAACTTATCATGGTAGTCATTTCATGATGTATGTAAGTCAAATTATTATGCTGTTTATCTTAAGCTTATACAGTGCTGTATGTCAATTATATCTCAATAAAACAGGAAAAAATAAAGATATGTACTAGAATATTCATAGAAACATTGTTTATAAAAGCCTAAAGGTAGAAAAAACAAATATGCCTAAACATAAAAATGGATACATTGGACTTCCCTGGTGGCACAGTGGTTAAGAATCTGCTTGCCAATGCAGGGGACACGGGTTCGAGCCCTGGTCCGAGAAGATCCCACATGCTGCGGAGCAACTAAGCCCGTGTGCCACAACTACTGAGCCTGCGCTCTAGAGCCCACAGGCCACAAATACTCAGCCCGTGTGCCACAACTACTGAAGCCGCATGCCTAGAGCCCATACTCCGCAACAAGAGAAGCCACTGCAATGAGAAGCCAGCGTATGGCAATGAAGAGTAGCCCCCGCTCACCTCAACTAGAGATAGCCCGTGCGCAGCAATGAAGACCCAACACAGCCAAAAATAAATAAATAAATATAATTTAAAAAATGGATACATTTAAATAATAACTACATTCATCAATAGAGATTAACTTTACAAATGTTACAGTTATTGAAATAAACAACTCCAACTATGTATGGCCATCTATATAAGTCCTAAATAGCCAAAACTAAACAAGGATACATGCTTATATAGTAAAACTACAAATAAAAGCATGGATATTATTAACCCAAAGGTTAGGATGGAAGGTGGCTCCTTGAAGAGCACATTAAGGAGGGGTGTCTAAGGTCTTGGAATTATTTATTTCTTAACCTGGGTGATAGATACACAGAGATTTATTTATTATCCCTCACACTTTACATTATGTAATGTTCATTCTTTTTTGTTGACATATAACTGACATATAACATTATGTAAGTTTAAGGTGTACAACATGTTGATTTGATCCATTTATATATTGCAGTAAGATTGCTACCATAGCATTAGCTAACACTCTGTTATATTATGTAATTGTCATTTCTTTTTTGTGGTGAGAACAATTAATATCTAGTCTTTTAACAACTTTGAAGTTTATAATACAGTATTGTTGACTATGATCACTATGCTGTACGTTAGCTCTCCAGGACTTATTCATCTACTAGTTCCCAGTTTATACCCTTGAACAACATATCCCCACTTCTCCACCCCCCACCTCTGGTAAACACCACTCTACTCCATTTTTTACAAGTTTGTCTTTTTTAGATTCCACATATAAGAGAGATCATACAGTGTTTGTCTTCCTCTGACTTGTTTCACTTAGCACAATGCCCTTGAGGTCCATCCATGTTGTTGCAAATGGAAAGATTCCATTCTTTTCGTAGCTGAGTAATATTCCAGTGTGTGTGTGTGTGTGTGTGTATAACATCTTATATATTGGGTTGGCCAAAATGTTCATTCGAAACCCAAATGAACATTTTGGCCAACTCTCCCCCCAAAAATATGTATATATCTCACAATTTCTTTATCCATTTATCCACTGATGGACACTTAGATTGTTTCCATACTTTGGCTATTGTAAATAATGCTGTAATGAACATGATTTTTTGAATTAATGTTTTCATTTCCTTCAGATATATCCCAGAAGTGGAAATGCTGGATCATATGGTAGTTCTGTTCTTAGTTTTTTGAGGCACCTCCATACTGTTTTTCATAGTGGCCGCACCAGTTTACGTTCCCACCAATGGTGCACAAGGGTTCCCTTTTCTCCACATCCTCGCCAACAGCTGTTGTTTCTAGTCTTTTTGATGATAGCCATTCTAACAGGTGTGAGGTGATATCTCACTGTGGTTTTGATTTGCATTTCTCTAATAATTAGTGATGTCGAGCACATTTTCATGTGCCTGTTAGCCGTCTGTATGTCTTCTTTGGGAAAATGTCTATTCAGATCTTCTGCCTGTTTTTAATTGAATTGTTTATATTTCTGCTATTGAGTTATGTGAGTTCTTTACATATTTTGTATATGAACCCATTATCAGATGTATGATTTGCAAATATTTTCTCCCATTCGGTAGGTTGCCTTTTTATTTTGTTGATGGTTTCCTTTACTGTGCAGCTTTTTTGTTTGATCTAGTCCCACTTGTTTATTTTTTCTTTTCTTGCTTTTACTTTTGGTGTCAGATTAAAAAATTTATCACCATGACCTATGTCAAGGAGTTACCACCTATGTTTTCTCCTAGGAATTTTATGGTTTTGGGTCTTACAGTCAAGTGTTTAATTCATTTTGAGTTAATTTTTGTGTACAGTGTAAGATAGTCCGATTTTATTTTTTCATGTGGCTGTCCAGTTTTCCCAACACCGTTTATTGAAGAGACTGTCTTTCTCCATTGTATATTCTTGGCTCCTTTGTTGTAAATTAATTGACCATATATGCGTAGGTTTACTTCTGGGCTCTATTCTGTTCCATTGGTCTATGTGTTTATTTTTATGCCAGTACCATACTGTTTCAGGAATTGTGATACCTCCGACTTTGTTCTTCTTTCTCAAGGTTGCTTTGACTATTCAGGGTCTTCTGTGGTTCCATACAAACTTTAGGATTTTTTCCTATTTCTGTGAAAAATGCCACTGGAATCTTGGTAGGGATTGCATTGAATCTATAGATGGCTTTGGGTAGTATAAACATTTTAACAATATTAATTGTTCCAATTCATGAACACGAGATATCTTTCCATTTGTGTCTTCTTCAGTTTCTTTTATTAATGTCTTATAGTTTTCATTGTATAGGTCTTTCATCTCCTTGGTTAATTTATTTCAAGTATTTTATTGTTTTTGATGCTACTGAATCAAAATGATTGTTTACTTTTTTTTCAGATGTTTTGTTGTTATAGAAATAATTGATTTTTGTATGCTGATTTTATATCCTACGACTTTACTGAATTTGTTGATTAGTTCCAACAAACAGTGTTTTGGTTGAGTTTTTAGGGTTTTCTATATATAGGATCATGCCATCTGCAAATAGTGACAGTTTTACTTTTTGCTTTCTGATTTGGATGACTTTCATATCTTTGTCTGGCCTAGTTGCTCCAAAGTAGGACTTCCAGTACCATATTGAATAAGAGTGGTGAGAGTGGGCACCCTTGTCTTATTCCTGATCTTAGAGGAAAAGCTTTCAACTTTTCACTGATGAGTACAGTGTAAGCTGTGGGTTGATCATATTTGCCTTTATGATGCTGAGGTATGGTCTTTCTATACCAAATTTGTTGAGGGTTCTAATGATGAAAGGATGTATTTTGTCAAAAGCCTTTCCTGCATCTATTGAGATTATCATATGATTTTTATCTTTCGTTCTTTTAATATGGTATATCACATTTGCATACGTTGAACCATCCTTGCATCCCAGAGATAAATCCCTCTTGGTCATGATGTATAACGCTTTTTTTTTTTTTTTTTTGCCATATGGAAATTTATTACTATCATGTTTTCATCATCAAAACTTATGATCTAGGTCTTTCCTTCCTGCCTTTGTATAAGGCCAAAAGAGAGACATTGGCTACTTCGACAACCTTAAAGCGGACTCCAGGAATGTCACCAACAGCATGACCTTTGCGACCAAATCCAGCAACCAGAACTTCATCATTTTGCTCAGTAAAATTCAAACAACCATCATAGGGTACAAAGGCTGTGATTTTTTTTTTTGCCATTCTTGATGAGCTGAATCCTGACACCCTTCCTGATGGCAGAATTTGGCTGTTTGGCTTCAACCCTACTTTTTCAAACACAGTTCCCTTGGCATGAGAAGCGCCTCCAAAAGGGCTGGCCTTCAGGGCTGTGCCCACATGGGCTTTCTTGTACTGTTTATCATGTCACTTCTGGTCTCGTCGGTGGCTACAGAGCTTCCTCTCAGTACGAAGACCGCGACACTTGCCCATCCTGCCGGTGCCACGGGCCTGAACGAAAGAGTATAACCCTTTTAATGTGTTTCTGCTCTAGGTTTTTGCTTTGTGGTTACCATGAGACTTACACAAGACATCTCAGAGGTAACACAGTGCATTTTAATTTGATAGCAGCTTGACTTCAGTCATCTATGAAAGTTTCACCCTTTTACTTCTCAGTTTTTATATTTTCGATGTTGCATTTTTATATTGCATATTCATTAACACGTTATGATAGCTATTATTACTTTTAATACTCTTTTCCTTTCACCTTTATGCTAAAATTAAGTGGTTAACAAACTATCCTATTACAGATTTAGTTTCTAGCTCTGATTGTATATTTATCTTTACCAGTGTGTTATATACTTTTGTATTTTTTTGTCACTGATTAGCTTCTTTTCATTTCAGCTCAAAGAACTCCTTTCAGCATTTCTTGCAAGGCAGGTCTAGTGGTGATGAACTCTCTCAGCTTTTGTCTAGAAAAGGCTTTATTTCTTCCTCATATCTGAAGGATAACTTTGCTAGATAGACCATTCATGGCTAGCAAGTTTTTTCTTTCAACCCTTTGAATATGCCATTCCACACTCTTGGCCTGTAGGGTTTCTGCTGAAAAACCCACTGATAGCCTAATGGGTGTTCCTTTGTAGGTTACAATCCTTTTTTCCCTAGCTGCTTTTAGAATTCTTTCTATATCCTGAGAAATATCAAAAATATAAAAAGGGAGAAGTAAAAGGGTAAAACTTTTGTAGATGACTGAAGTCAAGCTGCTATCAAATTAAAATGTACCGTGTTACCTGTTAGATGTCTTGTGTAAGCCTCATGGTAACTGCAAAACAAAAACCTAGAGCAGATACACATTAAAAGTGTTATACATCATGACCAATAGGATGATCTATTAGCATGTATTTGGGTGCCCAATTCTCTCCTCAGGTTTAGGAAATTCACAGCTATTATTTCTTTAAATAAATTTTCTGCTCCCATCTCCCTCTCTCTCTTTCTGGAACCCCAGTTATTATATTTGTCCTTTTGATAGAATACCATAGACCACGTAGGCTTTTTTCCACTCTTTTTGATACTTGTTTTGTTTTGTTTATTTGCCTCTAATTGGGTTATTTCCAAATTCCTAATCTCTAACGCACTTGTTCTGTCTTCCATTTGCTCTGCTCTACTGCAGATTCAACTGCATTTTTCATTTCATATATTGAGTTCTTCAGCTCCAGAATCTCTGTTTGGTTCATTTCTATCTCTTTTGGGAAATTTTCATTTTGATCTTTTTTTTTTTTTTTTTTTTTTTGAGATTTCATCAAACTGTCTTTGAGTTTTCTTGCAGCTTGTTGAGTTTCTTCAAGACAGCTATTCTGAATTCTTTTTTGGCTAGATCACAAAATTCTGTACCTTTGAGCTTTGTTACTGGAGAATCATTATTTTCTTTTTGTAATGGTATGTTTCCTTGATCTTAAATGTTCCTTGTAGTTTTGCATTACTGCTCTCACATTTGAAATTAAGGAAATGCCACCTCAAACCTTTGTTAGTTGGTTTCTGATGGAGTATCCTGTTCAATGGTGTCGTTATTACCTGGGGTTTTATCTGTCTTTGTATTGGTACTCTTACTCCACTTCTCTTGCTCCCTCGTGTGGCAGGATTCTTAAGCTTTTAGGTCTTCTCTGATGCTTACAAGTCACCAGGCAGGCTCCTGGAAACCTCTCTTTTGTTTTCCAGAAGGTGGTGCTATAGCTTCAGTTTGTGGTTTCTCCCTTGTCCACATTATGTGGCCTGTTTCTGAGTGTGCTTCCTAGCCACAGGAGCTTGCTTTCACTACTGCAGTAGGAAGCGTGCACATGGAGATGCCACAGACTAGGGCGAGATGTGGGTTTAGCACTGGCCCATGGATCTAGTAGGGAGATCCTCAGGTGTGGTACTCCCAGGGGTTTGTGGGTAGACTTCCTGCTGAGTGCAATCAGCAGGAAAGGCATCCCTTCTCTGCCTCTTACCCCATCTCCAGTCATGAAAGACCAACCTCAGTACTCTGGGTGCTATTGGAGAGAAACAGGTTTGTCCCACACAACTGAGGTAGCTGGGTACTCACCCCAAACTATCCTCCCCTACCCCTAACGAGGGAGAGGGTGCTGCCACTGGATACATCAGCCTGGTGCAGTGTTTCCTTGGGGGAGGGGGACACTGGGAAAGTTCCTCTTACCACCCCCTCTTCTGTGACCAAATTTGTTTTGCTGTTGTTGTTTCTAGAATGGTGTGCTGGAATCTCCAATCAGGAAGGCTGGACTTCTGCGAATTCCCTCTCATGCATAAGTATCTGACCAGGTCAGTACTCTCCAGTTTCGGTATACATTTTTTTCCAATCATAGCAAGAGGGGGTTCTGGGCAGGTTCACTGGCTCCCCTGATTCTGCAGCCTATATGGAAATCTGTCTATTACTGGATGCACAGGTAGGTGAGACTCCTGGATCCCACAGCTCCCACAAAGGTGCTTTGGTTTGTGGATGGATGTCTATTCTGTTGTTTTAAAAAGGGGACAAAAAAGAGGAATGTTTTATGCTGCCATGATGCTGACATCACTCCCCTGATGTAATGTTCATTCTTTATGACATATTTCATAACTGGAAAAATATTGTGTAAACAACATGATATGATAAGGAGTTGATAGCTATCAGAGCTGCCACCTTCTGGGTACACAATGGGATTATCCTCTGGCTCTTTGTGGTTGGGTAAGGGCTAAATCATATAAAAATTGTAGACTACGGTGCAGAGTTTGGACTTTAGTACAAGGCAGCCACTGGTGGGTTTAGGAGAATGATGTGATGCGGATCACATTTTAAAGGGATCATTCTTGCTGCTGCATGGAGGATGTATTGTTGGGGGCAAGTGTGGAAACACAGAGCCCAGTTAGAGAACTGGTAATGGTGAGATGATGGTGACTTAAACTTCACTGATTACAGGCAAAATAGAAGTGGAATTTTTTGAATGCATTTTGCAGGTGTATCTGAAAGGACTTACAGAAAAGTGGGGAATAGGGGTTGAAGGAAAGAGGGGGATTGTAGATGATCACTGTTTTGGGTTGAACAACTGAATATATGGTAGGGCCATTTACCATAATGGGAGCAAATGAAGGATTAACAGGTATGAAGAGAGGGAATGGAGCTTATTGTTCTCTGTATTAGCTTTAGACAGCTATGTGCACATGTTAAATAAACCACTAGAGAGACAACCCCATCCCTCAAGGGAATGCCCAGAGCCAAAGATGTATATATTTGGGAGTCAGTAGCATACAAATGATATTTAATTCAAAGGACTAGATTAGATCATTCAGAGAGAATATACATAGAATAAAAGAGTGAAGACAGGAGAAAAACCAGGTTAGTATGCAGTCATAGAAGCCGAAAGAAGAAAGCGTGTTTTGAATGCTGTTGAGAGGCTGAGTGAGATATTAAATGATAGTATTTGACAAATGGAGCTAACTGGCAGCTTTGACAAGGGAAGTTTCGACGGAGTTCTGTGTGGTGGTGGGGAACGGGGGAGGCAGATGGAGAGGGTCGAGGAGAAAGTGGAAGAAAATGGAGAAAGAGAATGAAGGGAATTTTGGTAAGTTTCCCTCTGAAGGGGAGCCAAACTGGGCTTGAAGGAGGTATGTGGTGAAGGCAGATTTTCTTTTTTTAGGATAGGGGATACTAGAGTGTGTTTGTTTGCTGATGGTGATTCAGGAGTGAGGAAGAAGCTAGTGATGCAGGAGACGAAGAGGTTAATACACCGGGGAAGAGAGGGTTCTGATCCAGGGCAAAATGGAGGGGCTGTCCTTTCACTAGAAGAGAGATCCTCCATCCAAGGATGGAAAGGCAGGTAGATGTTGGTTTTAATGATGAAACTACGAGGGAGGGAGTGCTCCTTGATTGTGGCTCTTTTCATTGAGTTATGAGCAAAATAAGTGGAATAATATTTGATGGAACTGAATAAGGACCCCACTGCACATCAAAAAGATTCCCATGAAACAATAAATTAATGAAAATCAATCAACCCCTATATATTTCTTGGTTAATCTTAAGATTTAAGGGTAAAGAATGAATTCTATAAGCATGTAAGTAGAAAATAAAATTACAAACAAAGCAAAAAGGCAGGTTGTACTTCTGGTCCAGCCATGATGGAATAGCTAATATCAGATGAATTCTCCTGCTGAAAACAACTATAAAAGATGTACAATGTACATTTAAAAACTGTTTAAAATATTTAGAGAATATGTAACTCAGGCAGGACTTGAGGGGCTACAATATGTGAAACAAAGGAAACATAGTGAGGTGGACTTCATATTTCCCCTGGCTTTTCCCTTGAGGGCATTTGCTATTTCACAGTAAAGCAGGGGAAAAGAATCCTAGTAGAAAACAGCAGATAGAATGTTTAATTCAGAGATGACACAATCATATATACAGAAAAGAATCAGTTATCATAATTAATAAATGCATTAACAAGGTCACTAGATACAAGATGGATATTAAAAAATCAATTGTCTTTCTATATACCAGCAACAAAAAATTAGACAATGGAATTTCAGAAGATGTGCTGGCTTTGACTCACAGATATAGAGAACAAACCAGGGGCTACCAGTGGTGAGAGGGGAAAGGGGGAGGGGCACTTTAGGAGTGAGGGGGGAAGGGGTTATTCTGGGATTATATGAAATCGTGTGTGAAACTTCTCAAAATTGTAAAGCACTGTAGAATTTAAAGAACCTTTCATTTAATTTAAAAATTGGGCTGACTTCATATTATGACCAATATGTGATGTCAGAAAATAAAACATTGTCTAACAAGTTTCGAGGGGAAATGTTATTTATTTATTTATTTTTGGCTGCGTTTTGGGTTTTCGTTGCTCTGCGCGGGCTTTCTCTAGTTGCGGTGAGCAGGGGCTACTCTTTGTTGTGGTGCACAGGCTTCTCATTGCCGTGGCTTCTCATGTTGTGGAGCACGGGCTCTAGGCCTGTGGGTTTCAGTAGTTGTGGCATGCGGGCTCTGTAGTTGTGGAGCACGGGCTCTAGGCACACGAGTTTCAGTAGTTGTGGCACGCGGGCTCAGTAGTTGTGGCTCACGGGCTTAGTTGCTCCGCGGCATGTGGGATCTTCCCAGACCAGGGCTCGAACCCGTGTCCCCCGCATTGGCAGGCGGATTCTTAACCACTGCGCCACCAGGGAAGCCCAAGGGGAAATGTTTATGATGTGCCAAATTTTCTTTTTCTTTGAAGCAACAGAAAGACAATCTTAAATATGCAAGACTGTGCTAGTTTTAATGGTGAAACTATGAAGGAGTGCTATTTTCCACTAAAAACTATTTGATTTTGTACTTCAGCTGCAAGATGAATCAAGACGGAGAATTCATGAATGCTAAAGACATAGTTTGAAAAAAACTGGCAGTGAGCATCAAATGATCTAAAAACAAGTAACTTTAAGATGTCATTAAGTGTATTCATAAAATATACCTTTTAGGCATATATGGACAAAACAACTGGACAAAAATAGTAGGTAGGTTATAACAAAAGTGGAAGATAGAAGATAATTTTCTCAAACATACTACCATTTCATTATTGACATTAGTCTTTAGAGAATTATAGACTTAAGTATGTTTTAGCTTTTTATTGAAGTGTAATATGCATATATAAATATGTACATATCATAAGTATACAGCTCACTGAATTTTCTCTAGGTGAACACACCTTGCAACTATCCTAGACACCAAGAAATAAAAACCTTGTTAGAAGCTCAGGAAGTTAAGCATAATTTTTAAAATAACTAGTAATAACTGGTAGAACAAAATGAAAGACACCAACCTACCCTCCAAAAAGTGTAATTATTAAAGGAACTACAATTTACTAAATAAACAGAAGAGGGCACATGTGAACTGTGAAATACAGTAAGCTGTCAAATCCTTATCCTTGCCTGTTATTGCTAGTCCAAGAAAAAACAGAACATTTCCAAATGAATGGCAAATGGAAGATAACATAGAAACAAAGCCAACATATAAAGGTAACATAGAATAAAAATCATAACATTTCAGCCAATAAAAAATCCCTCCCCAAAATGAAGCAGAAGGAAACATGCACAATAACCAAACTGAATTAAACATTTGCGGATACGAAAAACACCTAGTTGCAAATTCAAAAACTCAATCCCTCCCCCCCAAAAAACAAAACAAAACAAAACAAAACCCAAGATAACATAAAATGAGAGTCTTGCAATAATGGTGGAAGAGTTTGTTTGGGCCAATCCTCCTACAAATAAGAGCTATGAAATTCCTATCAAAATATAAAAACAACCACTTGAAGGCACTAGAGAACAACCAAAAGGAAGAAGAAACAAGAGGGGGGGTTGACACTTGGGAAAAGAGACCAGACTGGGTAAGTTTTCTCTTTTGATGGCTTTTAGACTAAGGGAAGCCCATAGTCCTCCTCCAAGGGAGCTACTAAAACTTAGATGGAGGTCCAGCAGTTAAGAGTCAGCGGTTGAGACTCCACGCTTCCACTGCAGGGGCCGTGGGCTCAGTCCCTGGTCAGGGAACTAAGATCCCACATGCCAGCCATGCCATGTGGCCAAAAAACAAACAAAACTTAGATGGAATCTCACAATCTTAATAGCTTGAAGAATCAAAGGACAGAGTTTGAGGCACCACAGCAGATATTAAGATGGGAGTTGTTAATATTGAGTTGTGTTTCCCCAAAATTCAAATGTTGAAGTCCTAATCCACAGTGTTTCGGAATGCGACCTTACTTGGAAATAGGGTCATTGCAGGTACATTTAGTTAAAATGAAGTCATACTGGAGA
The DNA here is from genome assembly GCF_963455315.2 of Globicephala melas. Classification (NCBI taxonomy): domain Eukaryota; kingdom Metazoa; phylum Chordata; class Mammalia; order Artiodactyla; family Delphinidae; genus Globicephala; species Globicephala melas. The sequence goes on from NC_083322.1 coordinate 21,538,255, forward strand.
ATGGTGGGCCCCAATTTGATAGGACTGGTATCCTTACAAAAGGGCGAAACTTGGACACAAACACACTCAGGCAGAGTGACACGTGAACATTGGAAGGTAACTGCAAGAACAAATTTTCAAATTTTTCTGAGCATCAAAAAAATTTTAAAGAGAAAAGGAAACATACTACACAGAGAAAGGAACATATTAAATAAAACAAAATGCACAGTAAATATAACATTAAAATAGATATTAAATCAAATCTGTCACTCATTTCAATGCATGTAAATGGAAACTTACCTATTAAAAAGATTTTCAGATTGATTCACAAAGCACAACCCTACTCTGTGCTCAGGAGATACAACTAAATCAAAGTGATTCAAAATGGCTAGAACGAGGGAGATGTGTAAAGGTATAGCAGGCAAATAAGACAATAAGAAAGCAGAGACTGTGATCATGATATCAGAAAATGTTGAATCTGGACAAAAAGCATTAAATGAGACAGCAGAATACTTGATAATGCCAAGAGCTTAATTCACAATGATAATACATCAGTTGTGAATATATGTAACACAAATAGCACAGAAACTATCTGTATAAATCAGAAAGTTAAGGATATACATACATAAAACCGCAGCAAAACTAGGAGATAGCACTTTTGGTCCAACACAGGACGCAGGTCAAATGGACAAAAAATAAGATTATAGAAAATCTAACCAGCATAATCAATATATAGAATACATATATCATGTTAACAGGGTCCCACCTCAAGGGCATGCCAGGCGTTTCTGCTTTTCTGCCTCAGAGCCTTCTGAAAGGCACTGAAATCTGCTGATATGGACTGAATGCTTGTATATTCCACCAAATCCATAGGCTGAAGCCCTAACCCTCAGTTTCATGGTATTTGGAGGTGGGGCCTCCGGAGGTAATTAGGTTTGGATGAGGTCATGAAGGTGGGGTCCGCATGATGGGATTAGCGACTTTATAAGAGAGAAACCGGAGAGCTTGTGCCCTCCCTCCCTTTCTATCTCTCTCTCTCTCTACTGTGAGATGACGCAGTGAGAAGTTGGCTCCCCGCAAGTCAGCAAGACAGTCTCCACCAGAACCTGACCATGCTGGCACTCTATTCTCAGACTTCCAGCCTCTAGAACTTGAGAAAATACTTTTCTATTGTTTAAGCCACCTAGTCTATGATATTTTGTTATTGAGTTGACTAATATACCTGCTCAGCACATGAGCTAGCCTAGAAGAATGGAGAAGAGAATTAATGCCCCAGTGCCTTTCATCAACCATGGTGGATGAGAGCTGGTGGATAAAAGTGAGAGTTACAGAGTTGCAGAGGCTAAGTTCCTGGGGAGTATGGCTGAGAGGTCAGGGCACCCTTCCTCCACCCAGCCCAGGCTCATAGTATAGAGGCTCTACCACAAGCACAGCCAGTAAAGAATATCGGAGTCCCAAGTGCCCTTGCTCCAGCTTGCTCACAGGGCAGACTCTCCATGCTGAGAGGCAAGCCACCTACCCAGCTCCCTGCACCTAAAGCAGGGTGTCTCTACAAAAGAAGCCAGTTCCAGAGATTTTGCCAAGAGGGAAAGACAGTCTACAGGATTAGAGAGCATCCAAGCTCTCCTCCAAAGAACTGACTTTATTTGAAATAGTGCGAGAACATTCAAGCCTAAGGACACTCTCAAAAACAATGGAGATTTTGTTGGTGAGCAACTAAGAGGAGGCTGGTAGCTTCATTAGAGCAACATACTAAATCGTGGGCCAGCTAGCCTAACCATAAAAAAATCAGGGAAAGAGACAGCTACAAAAAACACTTCTGAAGTCAGAACAAACCTCAAAGACCTGCCTCAAAAACAACCCCTGCAAACTGGCCTGATGTAATCAGGTCAGACTGAGGAGTAATGTATACCCCAGGGCATTGGAAGCAATAGACCAATCAGCTGACAGTGAGTGAGCCTAACAGCTGGTGAAATAGAGACAGTCCAAGGGAGTCCTGCAAAAGCCATGGTCAGACCAGGATGACCATGCACATGCCCAAGGCTGCACCCACTGAGAAACAACATCAGAGGCTTCACACTGTGGGAATAATAGACTTCACTAAAATATTGCAGCCAGTCATTAAACAAATGAGTGGACAAAAAGCCCCAGCATGGGAGGAAGTCAGTAGCCAGAGTTGCTACAAGATATTCCAAAATGTACAGCTTTCAACACATAATTATAAGACATGCAGAGAGACAGGAAAGACCATACACAGGAAAGAAGCAGGCAACAGACTGCCTATGAAAGGGCCCAACTGTTGAATTTAACAGGTAAAGATTTCACAGCAATCCTTAGAACTATGCTTAAAGAGGTAACGGAAACAGTTCTTAAAGAAGTAAAGGAAGAAAGCAATTATGCTCCAATAAAGGTGTTAAAAAAAAGAAGTAAAGGAAGGAATGATGACAGTGTATCATAAAATAGAAAATATCAATATAATAAAGAGATAGAAACTACAAAAAAGAACCAAATGGAAATTCTGGAGTCAAAAAGTATAACAGAAATGAAAAATTCACTAGAGGGTTCAATATTACATTTGAGCAGGCAAAAGATAGAGTCGACAATTTAAAAAATAAATTTATAGAGATTATGTAATCTGAAGACCAGAGGGAAAAATGAAAAGTGAACAGAATCTCAAAGAAACGTAGGACACCATTAAGCACATCAATATACACATAATGGGAAGGAGAGGAGAGAGAGAAGGGAGGAGAAATAATGGCTGAAAACTCAAGAAGCTCAACAAGCTCTTAGCAAAATAAACACAAATGCTGAAAGTCAAAGATAAAGAGAAAAATTTGAAAGCAGCAAGAAAAAGGTGACTCATCATTTACAAAAGGATCCCAATAAGATTAACACCTGACTTTCCATTAGAAACAGCAGAGGCATTGGGGTGGCATATTACAAAGTACAGAAAGAAAGAAAAATTGAAGGGAGAGATATACAATTCAACAATAATATCTGGAGACTTAAACACCTCGTTTTCAATAATGGATAGAATATATGTATATAACATTTTCTCCTATCATAGGACCCAGCAATCCCTTTCCTAAGTACATTCCCAAGAGAATTGACAATCTTCACAAAACAACTTATACACAAATATATGTAGCAGCTTTATTCATAATATCCCAAACCTGAAAATACCCACATGTTTAACAGGAGAATGGACACATTGTGATACAGCCTCACAATGGAAAACTACTCAGCAATAAAAAGGAAGAGATTACTTTCCTAGGCAACAGCATGTAGGCAACAGCATGTAGGCAACAGAAACATATGCTTAAGGAAGCCGTCAAACACAAAGGAATATATATGTACTTCATTATTTCATTTATATGAAGTTCAAAAATAGCAAACTCATCTATGGTGATAAAAATCAGAATACCAGTTGCCTCTAGTGGGGGAGTATTTACTGGAAAGTGACACAAGGGAATTTGGGAGGGTTATGAAAGTGTTTTATATCTTCATTTGGGTGTTATTTTCATGGGTGCCTACTGAGTTAGAGAAAGCTACAGGTCTCCTCCTGTGTAGGGAGAAACCCAGTCTTTCCCTTTTGAGTTTCTCCTGTGTGTCTCCTCTACTCTCACACTACTACCACGTTCACACAGAACACCACTTCTGATACTTCTGGTCACCAAATGTGTGGGAGTTTTTCCTACGCCAAGCAATTCTCCGTGACACTGGCTGTCCTACAATTTAACTCAGTTCTGACTCGATCTACCTGGAGATAGTGTCAGAACCCACAGGTTAAGACTGCTCCCACACCACTTCAAATGCCAATTGCAAGAAGTAGGTTCCCAGGTTCCCCACAACTTCTGTCCGACGTGGCTATACGTCGGAGGGTCCCATGACCGCCTCCTGTGATTAATTTGCTAGAGTAGCTCAGAACTTAGGGCCCTGTGGAGGTGGGGTGTGTCACCCTCCCAGTGCGGATGTGTTTGAACCTGGAAGTTCTCTGAACCCTGTGCTATTGAAATTTTTATGGAGACGTCCTTACATAGGTATGATCAATTATTGACTGGGGCTAAAATTCCAAGCTTCTAATCATGTCTTGGTCTTTCTGGTAACCAGCTCCTACCAGAAGCCATCCAGGAGCCCACCCATAGTCACTTCAATAGAACAAAAGATGTTCCTAGTGCTCATCACTTGGGAATACACAAGGGTTTTAGAGCTCTGTGTCAGGAACCGGGGGCAGAGACCAATATATATTTTTTCTATTATCTCATATATACAGTTGTCAAGTGTATGTATAATTAAGATATCTGTATATATAGTATATGTAAACTGTATCTCAATAAAACTGAGTAAAAAAGGAAATTCATAGAACTAAAACTGAAATTCAGAAATAAAATCTCTGATTATTAAATAAGCCAAAAATTTAAATTTATTTTTTTTCTGCCATCCTTCTGCTCTAGTTTCAGAGAGAACGCCTCTAACCAGGGGCCAATGTGGGTCTTGTGGGGCCTGAAATGTATGTAATTTTGGAGATCTGTTGTGAGCAAGAGAACACAAATGTACAAATATAAAATTAGGCAGGAATGAGAATGTTCATTTAAAGTGATAAAACAGTCATAGCAAATTTAAAAATTGTAAACATATGACAAATACCACAAACATCATAAATCGAATTCAATGTTTTTATTGACTTATTGCCTGACAAACCTCTATGATATGTTTTGTACATATTTTGGCTGCATACTCTTTGATCACCTGTGTATATGAGAGTGACTTTATAATATTTCCTATAGAAAGATATTTCTTTCCTCTAGTATGGTCTTATATATATATTTTATTATATATAGTGCATATACTTACTGCATATAAATGTATCTTTTATGATTGTTTGTAGGGATTCATAAAAGGTGCAACTTCATCCATAGAAGTTACTGTTTGTGGTTGTAGGCTCATGCCCTGGCAATATTCTTTTGTGTGATTTGCCTAAAAATGTTTGGTGTATTTATAATTGGATATTCTACATTATCAAATATATTCCTGATAAGAGTACTTCTATTTTGACCAGGCATCTATAAGAACCAAATCCTGTGCTTATAATTTTACATGTCTAATGATTGTAAAAATTCTCTGTGAACTAGCTTCTGTGTCCATACATTCCAAATCTTGTTCTTCCACCACGACTGACATAATTTGGGGGTTTTTTGTTTTGTTTTGCTTTTTTATTGTAGTATAATTGCTTTACAATGTTGTGTTAGTTTCTGCTGTACAATGAAGTGAATCAGCTATATGTACACCTATATCCCCTCCCTCTTGGACCTCCCTCCCACCCACCCCACCATCCCAGCCATCTAGGTCGTCTAGGTTCACACTAGCTATCTATTTTACACATGGCAATGTATATATGTCAATCCTGATCTCCCAATTCGTCCCACCCTCCCCTTCCACCCCTGTGTCCACATGTCCATTCTCTACGTCAACGTCTCTATTCCTGCCCTGCAAATAGGTTCATCTATACTATTTTTCTAGGTTCCACATATATGCGTTAATATACGATATTTGTTTTTCTCTTTCTGGCTTACTTCACTCTGTATGACCGACTCTAGGTCCATCCACATCTCTACAAATGACCCAATTTCGTTCCTTCTTATGGCTGAGTGATATTCCATCATACATATGTACCACATCTTCTTTATCCATTCATCTGTCGTTGAACATTTAGGTTGTTTCCATATCCTGGCTATTGTAAATAGTGCTGCAATGAACATTGGGTACATGTATCCTTTTGAATTATGGTTTTCTCAGGGTATATGCCCAGTAGTGGGATTGCTGGGTCATATGATAGTTCTATTTTTAGTTTTTTAAGGAACGTCCATACGGTTCTCCACAGTGGCTGTATCAATTTACATTCCCACCAACATGACTGACATAATTTTGGTGCTGGGCACACATTCCTATTCCTATAGGACCACTGGCCCACACTTTCATGTCATGATAATTGGGTAAGTTGGCTCTGTGGGTGATAGCAGTGCTCTTAGAAGCCATTCCAGCACCAGGGCACCTAGCAGTAACTTAACTCTACAGAAATAACTGCAAATCCCATAAAAAATATTCTATTAACCCCAAACTGAGTGCATTCCCAGCTCCACTTGGCCTTAGCCAGGTCCAAGTCATGCTGAGGCCACCCAGAAGGACTGGATCTAGGGAGGCATGTGACCAAGAGAAAGCTGAGGAAGGAATAGCAACCTTAACTGACTGTGGTTAAAATAAATACCACGTTTTCCAAATTTTACAGAAACATATGACTGAACACAAATGCTGGACCTCTTCCTGGGACCTTGGAGCGGGCTGTGCGGGTGGGTGGTCCTGAAGCTTAGTTTTCATTAACTGTGTTCATGTAAATCTGTTTCTGTCTCTAATTCTTTGTTAGATGGACACTTGTTGAGGGCACTCTCCTCTCATTCTAATTATGCAGAAACCTCAGCTGTTTCCTTTTCCTCCAAGAAAATCAGGTTTTTTGTGTTGATTTGTGTTTGAGTTGTCCAGTTCCTACAAAAGTTGATCCTAAATTTATACTGCAATCATCATTCAGAGGAGGCAAAAGGAAGAAAGCCAAGTGGGAACTCGTTAGGGAAGCGCTAACCAGAACCACAGTGCCCCCTTTGGGACTGGAGATCTTTCTCCAGACAAGGTGGTTGGTGAGGAAACCATTTTGGTGGAATTGGATCTCAAAGGTTTTGTTCATTATCTCCCATTATGGTGAGAGCTAAAAGGGGAAATAACTAGAGGGAAATTTCAAAAGGTATAGAAAGAAAGATGTAGGGATAGAATCTAGAAAAATTCAGTCAGACTTTCTGTGAAAGACTTGCATAGAAAACTGAGTCAGTTATTTTCTACATGAGAAAGATGAGTTAGTAATATACCCATGGAAAGAGAGTTTAGACCGACTGGCCACTTGAAATTATTTATGGACCAAAGATATAATGGGTATGTACATAAATTAATGAATAGTACATAAATAAAAATCTGAAACCCTCCCTTGATCTACTCATCTCTGCTTTACCCTGAGAGGCAGTGTGGTAAAATGGAAAGTGCACCCAGTGTCAAACGTACCCAGATTCTAGTCTCTGTTCTGTCACTCACTACCTTTGTAACTGAGCTTCAGTTTCTCATCTGTAAAATATTAATAATAGTACCTACCTCATCAGGTTGTTGTGATGATTAAATGAGATAATCCATGGAAAGCAGGTGGAATAATGCCTGTCATGGTAAATACTCAATATATGTTAACTATTGTGGTGGTTGTTATTACATGGTTTGGAATCCTTGCTCTGCCACTTACTAGCCATGAAATCTTGGGCGAATTATGTAACCTTTGCAAGCCTCTGTTTCCTCATCAATAATATGCAATTCTACTTCACAGGATTTCTTTTTTTTTTAAATAAATTTATTTATTTATGTATTTAATTTTGGTTGCGTTGGGTCTTTGTTGCTGCGCGCAGGCTTTCTCTAGTTGCAGTGAGCGGGGGGCTACTCTTTGTTGCGGTGCGTGGGCTTCTCATTGCAGTGGCTTCTCTTGTTGTGGAGCACAGGCTCTAGGTGCATGGGCTTCAGTAGTTGTGGCACATGGGCTTCAATAGTTGTGGCTCGTGGGCTCTAGAGTGCAGGCTCAGTAGTTGTGGCGCACGGGCTTAGTTGCTCCGTGGCGTGTGGGATCTTCCCGGACCAGGGCTCGAACCTGTGTCCCCTGCATTGGCAGGCAGATTCTTAACCACTGCCCCACCAGGGAAGTCCTCACAGGATTTCTATTAGGACTGGAGATAATGTATCTACAGTTAATACAGTGGCGATTCTTAAAAGTGGAAACTGTTATACTTGAGAGCAGACAGATCAGTAAGAAATAATGTTATGTTAGAAAATGATTTCCAAATCATATCACCTTTGTTCAAGTAGGACATCATTTAGGATAGAAAATGAGCTGTGAAGTATATCTGGGACTAGCCAATGAAAGGACATAGTACACAGATGTCAGTTTTGGTACATTAGCAGCTGAATCCAGTTGAAGGTATTTGACATAGGAGAAGATGTCAGGTGTAATAGGACACACATTTTTGAAGATGTATGTGGTAGCCAGCCTCTAATAGAGTCCCAAATGCTCCCTGCCTCCTGGTATTCACATGCTTGTGTCCCTTCTCACACTGTATCATGGTTGGTCTCTGTGACCAATATATTCTGTGAAGTATGTCACTTTTTATATTGAGATATAATTTACACATGTAAAAGCCATCCTTTTGAAGTATGATTTGGTGATTTTTAGTATATTCACCAAGTTGTGCAACCATCACCACTAATTCCAGAATATCCCCCAAAGAAGCCCTGTACCCATTAACAGTCTCTTCCCACTTGCTGGTCTCCCCCAGCCACTGGCACCCCAACCTACTTTCCATCCATTGTATAGATAACCACATTTTGTTTATACATTCATGAGTGGATAGACATATGGGCTATTTCTACCTTTTGGCTAAATAGTGCTGCTATGAACTTTATTTTTATTCTTTGTTCATCTATTTTAGTATTTATGACTGTGGATTTTCTAGATTGTGATACTCATTTCTAGCTTTATTGTACTATGACTGGAATCTGTGATATTGCTTTTTACATTGGGTTGATATTTTCTTTGTGGCTAGTACATGGTCAATTTTTTTTTTTTTTTTTTTTGCGGTATGTGGGCCTCTCACTGTTGTGGCCTCTCCTGTTGCGGAGCACAGGCTCCGGGCGCGCAGGTTCAGCAGCCATGGCTCACGGGCCCAGCCGCTCCGCGGCATGTGGGATCTTCCCGGACCGGGGCACGAACCCGTGTCCCTTGCATCGGCAGGCGGACTCTCAACCACTGCACCACCAGAGAAGCCCTACATGGTCAATTTTAGAAAATTTTCCTGGGCACTTGAAAACCAGATGTGTGGTTTTCAGGTGTGGAGTTTTTTGTATCCCAATTAGATATACTTAATTATCTTATTTATCTTATTAATTATCTGAGATGTACTTGACTGAAAGCCAGAGGTAGGGTGAGCCTCAAGTTGACTTACCCAGAGGCTACAGCACCAGATCATTTCCCATGATTCTCTTGAGCTAAACCCTCTTGTTTGTCAGTGCTTTGTAAAGATGGCTGAGTAGCGCCAGAACCCACATTCCTACACAACAGCATTCTGAAGACAGATGACCATGTTTCTTTTTTTTGTAAAATGCGGAAATTTTGCCTAGAAGCCCAGCGAATTTTCCAACTCTTTGGCCTAAATTGGGTTATTTGCCCATGTCCATTCCTAAGTAATCACAGGCAAGGGTCATACTGCACAGTGACGGCATAGGCCTGGTTTGCTGAAACCATCACTGGCAGGCCTGACAAGATGGTCCTGATTAGGTTAAAACAATGAGGTGCTAACCCTGAATTCTAGACGGGGTTAATTCCCTCTATCACCATTACCCCCACTCCAAGTGCACCTCATGCTTCTATTCAATGGGGGAGAGGTAAAAGAATTCCTGGGAGGCATCCACAGCTCCCACTACAGTTTTAAAATCTATTGATCTATCATGAGTAGCAAAAATAATTTGTGTGTTCCTCCAGATTTTCTTTGTTTTATTTGGTGTGCAAATGTGCATGACTGTTATGTCATGAATGTGGAATGGCATGTTTATCTCATTTGGTGAACTTTAATTTGTCTTTAATTTGCCATTGTCTGATATTAAGATCTCCACTTTCACAGATGAATGGCTAAAGAAGCTGTGGCACATATATACAGTGGAATATTTCTCAGCCATAAAAAGAAACGAAATTCAGCTATTTGTAGTGAGGTGGATGGACCTAGAGTCTGTCATACAGAGTAAAGTAAATCAGAAAGAGAAAAACAAATACCGTGTGCTAACACATATATATGGAATCTATTTTTTAAAAAAATGGTTCTGATGAATCTAGGGGCAGGACAGGAATAAAGACGCAGATGTAGAGAATGGACTTGAGGACACAGGGACGGGGAAGGGTAAGCTGGGACGAAGTGGGAGAGTAGCATTGACATATATACACTACCAAAGGTAAAACAGATAGCTAGTTGGAAGGAGCTGCATAGCACAGGGAGATCAGCTCGGTGCTTTGTGACCACCTAGAGGGGTGGGACAGGGAGTGTGGGAGGGTGGGAGGGAGACGCAAGAGGGAGGGGATATGGGTATATATGTATACATATAGCTGATTCACTTTGTTATATAGCAGAAACTAACACAACACTGTAAAGCAATTACACTCCAATAAAGATGTTTAAAAAAAAATCTCTGGGGCTTCCCTGGTGGCGCAGTGGTTGCGAGTCCGCCTGCCGATGCAGGGGACACGGGTTCGTGCCCCGGTCCGGGAAGATCCCACATGCCGTGGAGCTGCTAGGCCGTGAGCCATGGTCGCTGAGCCTGCGCGTCCGGAGCGTGTGCTCCGCAACGGGAGAGGCCACAACAGTGAGAAGCCTGCGTACCGCAAAAAAAAAAAAAAAAAAAAAATCTCTGCTTTCTCTTTATTTAATTTGCCTTCTATGACTCTTCCTATCCTCTTATTTTTCTAATTGAAGTATAGTTGATTTACAATGTTAATTTCTGCTGTACAGCAGTGATTCAGTTATACATATATACATTCTTTTTTTATATATTTTTTTCCATTATGGTTTATCATAGGATATTGAATATAGTTCTCTGTGCTATACAGTAGGGCCTAGTTGTTCCTATCCTCTTATTTTTGAACTTTCCGTGTCACTTTGTTTTAGTTGTATCCTTTATAAATGGTTTTGCTTTCTGACCCAATGTATTGTTTTCTTATAATAGCAAAATTAATCCCCCAGGTTTTAAATATTGATACAATATACTAAATCTTCTTTTACTTTACAATCAGATTTATATTGGATTCTCACTTGAAAAATGAGGAAATAGGTTTAATTCTACATTTCACTGCACCATCCTCCCCTTCACACTCAAATCTGACTACTCAATATTACTGTTATACTGTTAAATAATATACTAATAGTTCTCATATTAATTTATCAACTCTGAAAGGCATCTACTAACTCATCATAGACCATGAGCAAATTGACATATTTACACTGTCTTCCACAGTTTCTCCTCTTCCATCTCCTGGCTTTAGATAAATCATTTTTCTACCTTAAGAGTAAACACTTACCTGCAATTTTCTAACTATTCTCTCATTTGTTAAATCTTAGTTTTGCATCCAATGGATTCAATGCCATCAGTTGTTTTTTGCCCCGAAACTTTTCCATTCAACATTTGATTCACAGAAGTTCAACTTCTAATACTTTGTTCGAGAAATACACGAGGAAACTGTATTTGAAAATATCTGCCTTCAAACTTGGATAAAAATTTGGTCAAAATATTCACCACTTTTTTTCACTAAGAATACTGAATATTGCCAGGTAGAAGTATGAGGCCAAACTGATTCTCCTTTAAAAGTGTCTTATTTTTTTGCCTGATGCCCAGGAGGTTCATTACGCATGTTTAACTTTATATTATATAGAATATGCTAACCAGAATATGTCTTGTGTGTATTAGCATATGTAGTATTTTCTTAAGATATAGTGTGTACCCTCAATCTGTAGATTAACGTCTATTTTAAGACCTAGTCCTTAATTTCATCTTTGAATGTTTTTTTTCTTGTTCTTATGTTCTTTTCTTTTTTCTATGGCCACTAATTTTGAGTATGTTAACTCAGCTCTCTCTTTTCAAAGCTATCATCTTCTATCCAATCCATTTGCATTCTTTGTTCATTTCCACTTAATAGTATTCAATTTTTTAACGATTTTATCCCATGACCCCAGGTGTGTATATTCAGCAGTATATATTCTACTCATTGCTGATTTAACAGTGATTTTAATTTTCATGATTTTAATTTTTCTCCTCTTTCGCTTTCTAGATCTCTGCTAACTTATTTTTATTTTCCTGTACTGTCCTATCATTTCTTTCTTGAGCCTCTATATATCTTATTTGAACTTACTTTTCATGGAGATCATTTCCTCATTAAATTATTTGATTTCATAAACAATTCTTTGATCGCAAGTTTTACTGGATCATTAGGTAATTTTTCTAGTGGGTGTATTTTTTCCTGTCTTTTATTTATCATGGCTCTTTTCTTTTTTTCTCGTGCATTTTTACATAGGTTCCATTGTGGGGGTTTGTTTTGTTTTGTTTTATTGTTCTTGTTTGTTTGGTTGGTTTTTTGGTAGTTGTTACCCATCTTGAAGTGAAGGGAATTATTATCGGTCCAGCTATTTGGAGAAGGATAGTATAGGGGCGGGTCCAGGGGCAAGAATTGGAATACACAGGAGCTTGAGTGTTTGTTTGTTTTCGTAAGTATACAATTCAATTTTTTTTTTTAGTAAATTTATTGATATATCAATTTAACTATCACCTAATTTATAATATTTCCATCAGCCCCCAAATTCCCTTATGCCTATTTGAAGTAAATCCTCACTTTCAGTCTCTACAGATTTGCCCTTTCTGGACATTTTATATAGATGGAATAATAATTATGTGATATTTTATGTCTATTTTTTCACTTAGCATAATATTTTTGAGATTACCCATGTTGTAGCATTTATCAATAGTTCATTCCCTTTTATTGCTGAGTAATATACGAATATGTACACTTGTTTATCCATTCACCAGTTGATTAACATTTGGATTGTTTCCAGTTTTTGTCTATTGTAAATTATACTGCTATGAACATTCACTTAAAATCTTTGAGTAGACATATATTTACATTTATGGTAGACAGATATGTAGGAGTACAATTGCTTCATTGTATCGTAAGTTTACACCTAACTTTTTCTTTTTTTAATAAATTTTATTTATTTATTTATTTTTGGCTGCATTGGGTCTTCATTGCAGTGTGCAGACTTCTCATTGCAGTGACTTCTCTTGTTGCGGAGCACAGGCTCTAGGTGCGCAGGCTTCAGTAGTTGTGGCTCGCGGGATCTAGAGCGCAGGCTCAGTAGTTGCAGCACACAGGCTTAGTTGCTCTGCGGCCTGTGGGATCTTCCTGGACGAGGGCTCAAACCTGTGTCTCCTGCATTGGCAGGAGGATTCTTAACCACTGCGCCACCAGGGAAGTCCTACACCTAACTTTTTAAGAAACTGCCAAAACGTTTTCCCAAGTGGCTGGACCATTTTACATTCCCACTAGCAACGTATGAGGTTACTGTTTATCCACATCCTCACCAACACTTGGTATTGTTTTATTTTTAATTATAGCGTTCCAATAGGCATGTAATAGTGTCTCATTGTAGTCTTAAATTGCATTTCCCTAAGGTGTTGGGTATCTCTTCATTTGCTTATTAGCTATTCATATTTTTTTTTGGTGAAATGGGTATTCAAATCTATTGCCTATTATTTAATTGTATGTTTGTCTTATGGAGTTAAAGGAGCTCTTTATATATTCTGGATATAAGTCCTTTATCAGATATGTGATTTGCAAATATTTTTACCAGTTTGTGGTTTGACTTTTAATTTACTTAATGTTATCTTTTGAAGAGCAACAGTCTTAAATTTTGATGAAGTCTATTTGATCAATTTGTTCTGTAATGGATCATGGTTTGGGTATCATATCATATTAAGCAAAGAAATCTTTGCTGAATCCAAGGTCACAAAGATTTTCTTCAATGTGTTCTTCTAGAATTTTATACTTTCAGTTCTTATATTTAGCTCTGTCATCTCATTTTAAGTTGACTTCTGTGTGCTGTGGGTTAAGAGTGTTTTTCTCTTTTCCCTCGGGACCACTTGTTGTTGAAAAAACTATTCTTTCCCCTATTCTGTTGCCTGGGCACCTTTGTGGAAAATCAATTAACCATAATATAAGGATTTATTTCTTAATTCTGACTCTCAACCCTGCTTCATTGATATCTATATCCTTACACTAAAACCACCCAAGCTGTCCCTTTATAGTAAGTTTTAAAATCAAGTACATAAAATCGTGTTCTTACTTTACAAAATCGTTTTGGCTATTTCAGGCTCTTTGCATTCCATGATACATTTTGGGAACAGCTTGCCAATTTCTATTAGAATGCTTCCTAGGATTTGGATAGGGATTGCATTGAACCTATAGATCATTTGGGGGACAATTGCCACCTGTTAATTCTGAGTCTTCCAATTCATGAACATAAAATGTCTCTCCACTTGTGTAGTTCTTCTTTCTTATCTTAGCAGTGCTTTCTAATTTTCAGTGTACTTGTCTTTTATTAAATTTATTCCTATGCATTTTATTCATTTCAATACTACTGTGAAAAGAATTTTTAAATTTTGGTTTTGGATTATTTGTTGCTGACATATAGAAATACAATTGATTTTTATCTTGATCTTGTATTCTGCATACATGCTAAACTCACTTATTAGTTCTAGCAAGTTTTTTTGTTGACCCTTTAGGATTTTCTCCATATAGGATTATGTCATCTGGGAATAAAGACTCTAACATCTTCCTTTCAACCTGTATGCCTTTAAATTTATTTTTCTGGCGTTATTCCATTTCTCCAGTACAATGTTGAATAGGGGTGGCGAGAGCAGATGTTCTTGCCTTATCTCTTATATTAGAGAGAAAGCATTCATTCTTTCATCATTAAAAATAATGCTAGCTGTAGCTTTTTTGTAGATGCCTGTTTTATAAGGCTGAGGATGTTCCCCTCTATTCCTATTTTGTTGAGAGTTTTTATCATAAATAGTTTTTGGCTGTTGTCAAATGTTTGTTTTTTTGTTTCTATTTAAGTGATTATGTGGGTTTTGTCCTCTGTTCTATTAGTATAGTGTATTATTACATAAATTGATTTTTGGATGTTAGATCCACCTTCATTCCTGGAATAAATCACACCTGGTCATGGTGTATAATACTTTTCATAGGTTTTTGGATTTGGTTTGCTAATATTTTGTTAAGGAATTTTATGTCTGTTTTAATTAAGGATATTGTTCTGTGGTTTTCTTTTCTTATCATGTCTTTTTCTGGCTTTGTTATTGAGGTAATACTAGACTCAGAATGTGTTGGAAAGTGTTTCCTCCTCCTCTATTTGCTGAAAGAGTTTGTATGAGATTGACATTATTCCATCTTTAGATATTTGATAGAATCCACCAGCGAAGCCATCTGGGCCTAAGCTTTGTTTGTAGGAAGATTTTTAATTACAAATTTAGTATCTTTGTTATAGGTCTGTTCAGCCTTTCTGTTTATCTGTTAGTCAATTTTGATAGTTTGTGTCCTTCTAGAAATTTACCATTTCATGAAATTAAGTTATCTAATTGTTGGTACAAAGTTGTCCAGAACATTCTCTTATAATCCTTGTTATTTTTGTAGGGTTGACATTGATGATCCTTTTTTTAAACTCCTGATTTTGGTAATCTTGGTCTTTTTTTTTTTTTTTCTTAGTCTAGCTAAAGTTTATCAATTTTGTTGAGCTTTTCAAAGAAACAACTTTTGTATCTACTGATTTTTTTCTAATTTTTTTTTTCTGTTTCACTGATCTCCACTCAAATCTTTATTATATCCTTATGCTTGCTTTAGGTTGACTTTACTTGTCTTTTTCCAGTTTACTAAAATTGAAGCTTAGATTATTGATTTGAGACCTTCTTTTTTAATACAGGTGTTTAAAGTTACCAATTTCCTCCAGATATTAATATAGCTAGCTATTCCAGCTTTCTTATGATTCCTGTTTGCATAGTATATATTTTTCTATTATATTTCTTTCAAGCCATTTGTGTCTTTGAATCTGAAGTGTGATTTTATAGTCAGAACATAGTTACATCTTGCTATTTTATCCATTCTGACAATACCTGCCTTTTGACTGGAGTATTTAGTTCATTCACATTTAATGTAATTATTGATGTGGTTGGATTTACACCTGGTATTTTTCTATTTGTTATCTGCATGTCTAAACCTTTTTTGTTACTCTGTTCCTCCTTATTGTCTTCTTTTATGTTAAGTAAAAATCTTAGCGTACCCTTTTAATTGTTCTGTTGATTTAACTATACATTTTGAATTATCTTCTTAGTGGTTTCTGTAGGGATTACAGTATGCATTTCAATTGATCACAATCTACTTCAGATTAATATTTAGGTTATTCTGGTAAAACAGAAACTTTGCTACACTATAGCTCCATTTCCTTCTCCCTCCTTACATCTGTATATCTATAGATGCTGTTTATATATTTATATTTAATATGTTTACATTTTATGTATTTATATTTATAGTTTATAACATATATAGATATAGATATAGCATATAAATATGCTATTACATCTATATATGTTATAAACCCCAAAACACAATGTTAGTTATTGCTTTAAACAATCTTATGTCTCTTAAATAATGAGAAAAAAAGAAAAAGAAAAATTTATACAATTATTTACATTTACCCACAGACTTATCACTTTTTGTGTTCTTCATTCCTTCCTTTGGATTTGAATTTCTGTCTGGCATCATTTCTTTTCAGCTTGAAGGACTTCCTTAGTATTAGTATAAGGCAGTTCTAATATCAATTCTCTCAGGCTCTGTTTATCTGGGAATCACTTTATTTCATTTTCAGTTTTGAAGGACACTATGGTGATTAATTTTATGTGTCAACTTGACTGTGCCATGAAATGCCCAGATTAAACATTATTTCTGAGTCTGTGAGGATGTTTCCAGATGAAGTTAGCATTTGAATTGGTGGGCTCACTAAGGTAGATTGCCTTCCCCAATGTGGGTGGGTATCCTTTAATCCACTGAAAGCCCAAACAGAACAAAAGGTAGAGAAAGGAAGAACTCACCCCTCTTTCTTCCTGCCTGCCTGCTGAGCTGGGACATTGGTCTTCTCCTGCCCTTTGACTGGGATTTTCACCATTGGCTCTCCAGGTTCTCACTCAGACTGGAATTATACCATCAGCTTTCCTGGGCCTCCAGCTTGCTTTTGGTATATCATGGGACTTCTCAACCTCCGTTACTGAGTGAGCCAATTCCTCATAATAAATGTCTCTAGATATAGATATAGATATAGATATAGATATAGATATAGATATATAGAGCTCTGTGTCTCTCTAGCTCTCTCTCTGTGGCACTTATAATGTACCACTTCAATGAGTTCCTTTCATACCTGGTACTCAGATGAAGCAGGCATGCTTACCAGAATCTACCCACACTAATTAAAACAAGTCCATGACTTAAAAGAAAAAAAAGATCTTGTAGTTCCGATGGATATCATGGCAGGTAAGTTCTTCCATCAGACAGACCCATGCAGGCCCTTTCAAAAAGGCATCTCTTTATCTTGACATTGCCAGCTGAAATGTGTAATGAAGAGAACTTCTCCTTGACCACAGAACTGAAAAATTATTGAAGAGTTAGCCTGGCACTGATTGTAACAGAAACCACAGTGTCCTCGGATTTACAGATATATTATTTAGAATTTACATAAAAGAGCTGCAGAATGCTTTCTTTTAGTAAGAAGATTCCAAAGACCTGTTGCGTGCATATTATTATTATTTTTAGTATTGACACTGGCAGTGCAATACTAGCGTACTTTAAGGGTTAAAAACGTCACGTAAACACTTCTCGATATCAGAGCTAGGTGATATAGATTAGACAGCAACAAAGTGCCTGCATTCAGATCATGCCAGTTCAAACTCAGCCTTGGATTTGGCTCTATGTGTTTCATAAACTTGCCTTGCCTGAATATAAACAGAGTACCAGGCAGCAGTGAAATTTCCACACCATTTTCCCTCTTTTTGTTCCATTTACATCAAGAAGCATTTATTTTTCCCTGCAGGCACATATTTATGTGTTCTGCTCAGCAGGGGAAGCTCACACTACCAGAGTGAGTTTATTTTAAACATGCAAATGATGCTTGTATATGTATAGAAAGAGAACTACCTAATAATCACATCAAGGAGGAGAATTGGGGTAGATACTGACTGAGCATAGTGGCTGCATTGAAAGCATGAGGGCTCTTACTAGGTGAAGAGAAACTCTCGTAACCTCAAGTCAAGTTGTAGGGGAAGGAACTTGAGAGAGTATTGTTTCCAGTTAAAAATGCCTTAGTTACCTTCCCTGGAGTAATATTAGTGCTGAATTTGCTCCCCTACCTGGCTCACCTGCGTGCCACTATTGTGCTTATAATACGAGGCTTCAACTTTAGGACTGCCTTTCTATCCGCCAATGACCACCATGAGTCGTTCAGGATGGGATGACAATTTAAAGCTATATATATACGATTTATAATATTATATTAGTTTCAAGTGTACAACACAGTGATTCAAAATTTTTATAGATTATACTTCATTTCAAGTTATTATCAAATATTGGCTATATTTCCTGTGCTATACAATATATCCTCATAGCTTAATTATTTTATACATAGTAGTTTGTACCTCTTAATCCCATACCCCTACGTTTCCCCTCCCTCTTCCCTCTCCACATTGATAACCACTAGTTTGTTATCTATATCTGTGAGTCCTTTTATGTTATATTCATTCATTCTATTTTTTAGATAACATACAGTATTGCCTTTCTCTGTCTGACTTATTTCACTAAGCATAATATTCTCTAGGTCAATCCATGTTGTTGCAAATGGCAAATTTTCATTCTTTTTTATGGCTGAGTAGTATTCTACTGTATGTATATACCACTTCTTCTTTATCCATTCATCTGTTGATGGACACTTAGATTGCTTCCATATCTTGGTTACTGTATATAGTGCTGCTATGAACATTGGGGTGCAAGTTATCTTTTTGAATTAGAGTTTTTGTTTTCTTTGGATTTATACCCAAGGAGTGGGATTGCTGGATCATATGGTAGTTCTATTTTTGGTTTTCTTAGGAAACTCCATACCACAGTTGCTGCACCAATTTACCAAAAGTGTACGTGGGTTCCCTTTTCTCCACATCCCTGCCAACATTTTTATTTGTGGTCTTACTGATTATAGCCATTCTGACAGATGTGAGGTGATATCTCATTGTGGTTTTGATTTGCATTTCTCTGATGATTAGCAATGTTGAGCATCTTTTCATGTGCCTATTGGCCATCTGTATGTCTTCTTTGGGAAAATGTCTTTTCAGTCCTTTTTCCCATTTTTTAGCGGTTGTTTGTCTTTTTGATATTCAGTTGTATGAGCTGTTTATATATTTTGGATATTAACCCCTTATCGGTGATATCATTTGCAAATATTTTCTCCCATTCAGTAGGCTTTTTGTTTTGTCAATGGTTTCCTTTGCTGTGCAAAAGCCTTTAAGTTTAATTTGGTCCCATTTGTTTATTTTTGCTTTTGTTTCCTTTGCCTTAGGAGACAGATCTAAAAAAAATATTGCTATGACTATGTCAAAGAGTGTTGAAATCAATATTTTTAAAGTAACTCAAATAAATCTAGTCTTAATGTATGTTGGCTGGGCCATGGGCCCAGATATAGCAACTTAATCCATCTTCCCAGATGGGAGTCAGGTTGAGAACCTGACTACCTTTCTAGTATGCTCTGGCTGTGAGCTGACTTTGAATGTGAAAACTCCTAAAGGGTTTATGATTTAGTTAAAATTTATGAGCTTTTTCTTTGCCTTAGTTTTCTATCTTAAGTTTCCTAATATATTCAACAATAACTATAATGTGGGGTTAAACTCAGTTATTTTGGTATGGTATATTCTATTCTCAATAAAAAGAAGCCTCTAGATTTATGGGTATCTTGCTTTGACAGAAGTCCATCTAGTGTTACAACAACGTAGCTACTATTTTCTTTGAAATACTGTGTTTTTCCTTAGTTCCCCCTGCACTTTGAGGCTAGTAAGGAAGTACAAAAGTTGTTAGGCACTAAAATGTATTTATTTGATTTATTCCCTGACCCATTCTCCCTGACAATGGAAACAGACCATCTCCAATAAGGAATTAAATCATTCAAATATGTCTTCGTAACTGCAGATGAATTAGCTCTTTTATAATAAGCTGCATCTATATATCTGGAAAATATAGAGTCACTACTTTGGGAAACTGAAAGAAAACCCATTAGAAAGTTTGGGAAAGGACACAGCTGTCTACCCAGGATTCTTTACACTGTGAACATAAAATAAGGCATGAGAGGTAAAAGTCTTGAGAAAGGTGCTTAATACGTAGGGCAAAACAAATGTTTTCTAGCTGATTTATTATCTCCCCTTCTCTCACAAGCAGCAAAGAGCACCAATATAAACTGTAAAATGGAGAATAATCTGAAGGGCCACCAGACAACCATCTGTTATATGACCCAAATTATTTACTGCAGTGGTTCTCAAAGTGTGTCCCTGGACCAGCAACATCAGCATCACCTGGAAACATGCCAGATCCTCAGGCCTTACCTCAGACCTACTTCTGGTGTGTTTTCCAATACCACCAAACAATCCTCCAATTCTAGGGGACACAGACTGTGTGTCCTATAAATTTACCTCAATTCTGACACCATCTACCTAGAGACACTGTCAGACTCCACGGGTTAAGGGCTCAGTCCAGACTTCAGACACCGATTAGACACCAATTACAAGTCCAGGTTGTCACCTGTGCTTCTGACCAACTGGCTATAAATCTGAGTTCCTGCAACCCCCTCCTTGGGTTTGATAATTGCCTCGAATGGCTCACAAAGCCCAGGGAAACATTTTCTTACATTTACTGGTTTATTATAAAGGATATTATATAGGATGCAGATGAACATCCAGATGAAGGGGTACACAGGCGAGGTCTGAGAGGGTCCCTAATGCAGAGCTTCTGTCCCATGGAGTTGGGGTGCACCTCCCTCCTAGCATGTGGATGGGTCCACCAGTCTGGAAGCTCATCAAATCTTCTTGTTCAAGAGTTTGTATGCAGCTTAATCTGTAGCTCCTCCCCCCACCCGTACTTCCCAGAGGTCAGTGGATGGGGCTGAAAGTTCCAGCCCTCTAATTGCTTGGTCTTTCTGGTGACCAGCCCCATCCTGAGGCTACATAGGGGCCCCATCCTATCACCTCACTAGCATAAATGCTGGTGTACTCAACAGGGGCTCCTTACAAAAAACGCAAGACACTCCTACCGCTCAGGAAACTCCAGGGGTTTTAGGAGCTCTGTGCCAGGAACTAGGGACAACGACCACATATGTCTCTTATTATACCACATACTGAATCAGAAACTCTGGGGATGGGCCCAGCAGTCCTTGTCCTAACAAGTTCTCTAGATGACCCCATTGCTCACTAAAGTTTGGGTACCACTGCTCTACGATATTTTTTTTCTAATTCTGGGGCCTGGTTTTGTAAATTTGCCACATCTCAAAAAGACAGCAGTGGGAAAGTCAGTTTTAATAGAAAAACCATTTCAAACAGAGGAAATAACAGAATAAAGACTGAAGGCCATTGCCTTGGCTGCAGAGTAAGCTAATGCATTTACTTTTAGACCTCATCAGTTATTTTTTATTTATTTCCTTTCAATCCCAATATCTTGGAATTAGGTTTTATTGTACCAAAAAGGGCTAATATTCACCCAGAATGTACTAGAACATCATACAAGTCAGCATCTGGTATGACTGGCTGCTGCTCATACCGTACAAGGCTTTAAATAAATCTCTTCAAAAGGCACATGGTAGAAAACACAAACACATGGAATAACTATTCTTAGAATTACATTCGCGATTAATGGAAACACACGGAATAACTGTTCTTAGAACTACATTCGCAATTAATAGAAAATACAAATGAAAGAACATAATATGAATGTATCAGGGCAGGATCTCGGCAGAAAGAAGAATTCACTCCAGATGGTTCAAATGAAGAGACCGGAGTGAGGGGGAGATTTTAGAGGGGTGGGCAGGGTTACAGGAACAAATGAAGCAAAGCCAGGGCCCCAGAGACTAGCAGCAGCGTGGAGCCACTAGAATCCCTCGGAAGGAAGAGACAAAGGGAGAAAACAATGTCACTGGGGAAGAAGTTCACCCAGTGGGAAATGTTTTCATGGAAGGATCCACTTACTGCCCAAGATGTGACTCCAAAGCAAGGAAGGAAGGGGGAAGAAGTATCCAGACTTTTCCCTCCTGCCCCACAATCTCTTGCTTCCCATTTGCCAACGTCAACCAGAAGCTGTTGCAGAGGAGCTTGCTGATGCAATCACAGAATCCAGCTCTCAGGTCATGGTGCAAAGCAGAGAAGAAAGAGGATAAATGGGTGCAGTGAGGTAATAGAGAATAATGAGAAAAACAGACCAGTTAGGACTCTGAGACTTTGACTCTCATTTAATTCTATTTTTATGGGAATCAGTACATTATTTCTCTTTTAGGACAGATAACTTTAATGCTGAACTCCCATTTTTATAAGGTCTTTAAATAAGTATTTACTGTCTCAATGTTGCATTAACTCTAAAGGTATCAGCAGCTATCACCAAATTAATAACCAGAATTATCACGGATTTTTAGGACTTTTGATCCAGAAATGTCATTGGAACAATTTGTGTAGGTAAACAGCTTTAAAACACTGTTGATATTCCACAAGAACTACTCAAAAGACATTAACATACTTTAATCAACTTTTTTTTTTTTTTTTTTTGCGGTACGCGGGCCTCTCACTGCTGTGGCCTCTCCCATTGCGGAGCACAGGCTCCGGACGCGCAGGCCCAGCGGCCATGGCTCACGGGCCCAGCCGCTCCGTGGCATGTGGGATCTTCCCGGACCGGGGCACGAACCCGTGTCCACTGCATCGGCAGGCGGACTCTCAACCACTGCGCCTCCAGGGAAGCCCAATTAACATGTTTTGGTAGTAAAATTATATTTAAATTACATTTTGTTATCCTCCTAATAACTTTACAAGTAATTTTCAGACACATTTGAAACCCTGCCAGAGGGTTTTATTTAATATAAAACAACCAAAGAATTTCACAACATTTATGGAAAGTTTTGATTAACACCCAAATTTCCAAAGCACATCAAGCTCCAGTTTTGCATTCTGTGGTGAATGTGTAATCAGTGGAGGGGGAGGGACACAGAGTCACCTTATTATAGTTGTCTTTGCTTTATGGATGAGGACAAACCAGACTCCTGAGTTAGGGCAGACTCAGTGGTGGGCTGCAGCTGGATGATACTGGCCCAAGAGGGTCACTGCTCTGTATCTCTTATCCACTCTGTGCAGTGACTTCACATTGGTAGTTCGAAACCTGCCATGATGGGAGTATCTATGGAGTTACCACAGAAATCGACAACAAGTACAAATAAGGGCTTCCTCCCTCCCTCTCTCCCTCCCTCCCTCCCTCCCTTCCTCCCTTCCTTCCTTCCTTCCTTCCTTCCTTCCTTCCTTCCTTCCTCCTTCTCCTCCATTTATTCATTCATTCATTCATCCATCCATTTATTTATTTAAGCACAGAGGCCCACCAGGTTCAGCTTCTGGCTAGGACCTGGTTGAGGCCTCTAATTTATTTTTGCTGCCTGGGATTTGCGGGGGATAGCCCCTGCCTATATAATTCCCATTTGAAATAGTTTATTCACTATTAAAATCTTTGTTTGGGGTGATAATACTGGAAGTTTCCACCTCGTATACCAGTTAGTACCTGCATTGCGATGGGGGAGACACCGCCGTCTGGGGCCTTCAGTGTCACTCTACTCTAGGCCTTTAAACTCTCCAGCTCCGGGAGAGGAAGCCTCTTTGAGGACACTGGCCCCCCTCCGGTTTGCCTAGGAGGAGAGCTGAGCCAACTCCTAGCGACTTTCCCGTGAGCCAGCATCCCCCTCCTCCACTTGGGATCCGCCTCTGTCTCACCAACCATCTTCTACTTCCTGTTTCTTTCGGTGTCCCCTGCAGCATGCCTAGGCCCCTCCAGGGACCTGGTAATTGAGGTCCTGATTTTGCTCATTTTAATAATATGCACTTTTTCTTTGATTAGTACCATCCCTTTCCCTTCTCCTCACACACTCCTTTTACTAAAGGAAGGAGGTGGAGTGAAATTCAGCTCATCCCTCCCCCGCTCTCAGTTCAGAAGCTATATAAGCCGTGGCCACCAGCCAAGACCCCAGATTAACCTAAACCATAATTTTTCTCGTAATACTTGAAGGGTTGGCAAGTTCTGGGCATAATGCCAGATGCTTTCTATCCCAGGCTATGAAGACCATCACTACCTACATAAAATTGTACCTGAAATAGAAAAGTCAGCTAAGTCAGCTTTTTAACCCTTTAGTGACATTTTCTTCAAGCCATTGGGATTTACTATCCTTGGGAGCTATGGAGCACCCTCATAACGATGACGTTTCTATTCAACACTTTCTTATTTGTATTTAACTCAAATATTACATGGTTTTACCAGACTCACATAACAGGCAAATAGAAGTTTAAAGAATAAATTACTTTCTGTACTCTTGACCAAGAGAAGGTCTATGTCTGGGTGAATATGAGCAACG
This sequence comes from Globicephala melas, assembly GCF_963455315.2. NCBI lineage: Eukaryota > Metazoa > Chordata > Mammalia > Artiodactyla > Delphinidae > Globicephala > Globicephala melas. The sequence continues at coordinate 21,562,623 of NC_083322.1, forward strand.
GCCCACCTCTGCAAGTTAGTTTCCCCATTTGCAAAATGGGAACCACAGTGGTGCCCACCCAGTGAGGCTCAGGTAAGACCTAAAATAAAGCTTGCACAGAGCAAGCATCCAAGCATATTCATCATCTTCTTCATTATTACTTAATGTGAAAGTCCATGTATCTCCTTCCATCTAAATTTTAACTTACTTTGAGTACATAGGATCTTTCTGAGTTCAAAAATAGAACTCTGGGAATTCCCTGGCGGTCCAGTGATTAGGACTCCATGCTCTCACTGCTAACGGCCCGGGTTCGATTCCTGGTCGGGGAACTAGGATCCCAAAAGCTGTGTGGCCAAAACAAAACAAAACAAAAAACCTCACAATAGAACTCAAGGGCTTCCCTGGTGGCGCAGTGGTTGAGAGTCCGCCTGCCGATGCAGGGGACGCGGGTTCGTGCCCCGGTCCGGGAGGATCCCACGTGCCGCGGAGCGGCTGGGCCCGTGAGCCATGGCCGCTGAGCCTGCGCGTCCGGAGCCTGTGCTCCGCAACGGGAGAGGCCACAGCAGTGAAAGGCCCGCGTACCGCAAAAAAAAAAAAAAAAAAAAAAAAAAAAAAAGAATTACTCAAATTTTTCAAAAACTCAATGTTTTTAAATTTTTCTATCTAGAGTAGTTTGGGGGTTTTGTTGTTATTTAGTTTTCTTCTGTGAAGAGAAATAATATAAAGGGGCAACACGATTAATTAAAAGTAATTTTCTTATTACTGTTTGGTAAAGGCCTTTTGTGCATATAAAAGTTGTTTGGGGACATTATCCAGTCTGCTTTTCTAGGTAGAGTTCCAAACACACTGAAGAAATTGCCACCTGAGAACCAGGGAGAAGAGTCACGAGTTTAATGTGGGGCAGAGAGAAACATAGCCATGGAGAGGATTTTATAATGAGACAAAATTTATCACTCTTGATTCTGGTCTTGTCCTCCCTCTGTAGGATTCTCTTTTTCTCATAGCAAAATAACATAAATGGTTTGGTGTAATCAGAGAGAGCTCTCAAAGCAGAATATGCAGAGGCTGGGGGAGGGAGGGATGTTTCTCTAACTGAGGAATGCACTTTATTGGTAGTGCTTCATCTAGTATCCATTTTATTATCCTGCAAAATCTAGTGTATTATTTTGTAAACATTTAAAATTCCTCGAAGTATTTATGCACTTAACAAAAAATAAAAAACAAATAAATATGAAAATAAGAGCTCCACAGATACTTAAATGTTGATTACAACTTACATTTTTCAACATCTAATATATCAGATTCTTGTAAATGCTTTAACACCCTTTAAGAATAGGTATAGAGCAACACAATAATTACAGAACAGATGCATTCATGTATGCTGTCACTGGTTATACAAGTGTTAATATTGTCCTTATCTCTTTACTCCAATAGGGAGATTTGTATCGTAAAAGCCTGGAATGTTACTCACCGGAACTCTCATCTTCTCAAATCTAAAACCTCGGCATCCATCCAATTTTACTTGCTGGATTAGGGTTCTTAATCATTTAAGACCTTTTCGTGTTTTAAAGCTGAAATGAGGATTACTAGTTCATCTCTATTTTTATTATAAGTAATGCATTTAGTTACAGAATAATCGAAGGTTTGCGACTCCTAAGCCTTTCAGATAGAAGCAGATTTGCCTGAATTTAATAATCTAGTAAGGAGAATTATCATTTAGAATTATCCTGGATAAAGAAATACCAATTAGCCAAGTAAAAATTGCTGGTGTGACTGTGCCCGTGTCTCATACTCAGGGCTCTTATTCCCTCTTTTTTCTTAATCTTTCTTCCCCCCAAATCAAACTCTACTAAGAGTATAATTCTTGACTATAAGCGAGATTAGAATATGAAGGTATAGAATGTGCTTTGGAACAACTTCTTCCCTTCACCATAAAGACAGATGGCACCCTCAACATGCTACAATTCCTGTTCCCAGGAAGGACGGTCCCTCTTTGGAGATCTGGGCTTATACGTACCTAACCTCAGCCTATAAAGATCATCTTGCCAAACTCCTGATGAAATGGCCTGTTTGAAGCAGAGGGAGCTATTACTCAGGATGCAAATGAACCAGGTGTGCTTTTCAGGAACTACCAGAACAACCAGAAACTAAAGTGACCAGGATCACAGGGTCTGGACAGATGCTGGTGCAGGGCAACTCTCTCTGGCAGGTGGACCCAAACAGAGCTTTTAACTGCTGACCATGAGTGGGTGGGGAGCCACTCCTCACCCACTCTGCCAGCTGTTGCAGAATCCAGACTGTACTCGAACATGCAAATGAGTATATCATCTGGGGTTATTTACAAGAGCAAAAGAAGGCCCTCCTTTGGTGAGAGGATTCCAAAGAGTGATTAAACACATCACCGTTAGTAATGAAAGAACAGTGTACTTTAAGGGTGAAGAACCCATAAAAACATTTTTGGCTATCAATGCAGATGTGAAGACTTTTTGCTTTTAGATAAAAACTACTGAAATGGAAATTTTCAGGACAAAATGGAACAGCGGGCAAGGATCACCAACTTTGAGGAAAATATGCAACCTGGAAGGAAATGACCAGAATTAACAGGAAAAAAGTCCCCAGAAGAAACAAATAATAAAGTGAAAAATCTAGAACTGGAAAAGAACATCTGGCATTTCAGAGAGATTGAGGGGATATTTAATCCATGAAACAAAAAGAGGATCCCATAAAAAAGAGACATCAGAGAACATGAAAGAACATTCAGTAAATAAAAATGTGATTGTCAAAAAAAGAAAGTGGATATATGTATAGGTATAACTGATTCACTTTGCTGTACACCTGAAACCAACACAACATTGTAAATCAACTATGCTCCAATAAAAATTTTTTTTAAAATGTGATTGTCAAAATGGAAAAAAAAATCAGTGTAAAACATGAAAAGTACAGTCTAGGAATTCTAAGCAAAAGTAAAACATAAAGTCAAGAAACTGGAACATGTGAAAAGAAAACCAGTAAAAAGCATCAAGATGAGTTAGGGGGCTTCCCTGGTGGCACAGTGGTTGAGGGTCCACCTGGCGATGCGGGGGACGTGGGTTCGTGCCCCGGTCCGGGAGGATCCCACGTGCCGCGGAGCGGCTGGGCCCGTGGGCCATGGTCGCTGGGCCTGCGCGTCCGGAGCCTGTGCTCCGCGGCAGGAGCGGCCGCGGCAGTGAAAGGCCTAAGTACCGCAAAAAAAAAAGAAAAAAGAGTTAGGGAGGCCCACATTTGACAAATAATATTCTAATAAGAGAGAGCAGAGAAAGGGAAGGAAGGAGAACCTTAAAAACCACAAAACAAATAACAAAGGAAACAGTTTCCCCAGACAGAAGGATATTGGACTTCATGTTGGAAGGACTCACCAAGTGTACTTAACCAAAAAGCACCCAGGCTAAGACTGATCTCACGTCACTAGTCCAAACTGGCATTCCCTACTGTGTCCTCCCTCCCCAGATGCAAGGCCTCTCTAGGTTTTCAAAATAGAATCCCACCACACACAGAAAACTAACAATAAGAAACTATTTTAAAACTATATATATATAAAATATAATATATATATAGTTTATATATATAACATATATATACATACATAAAATTCTAAAGTGCCTTGAAAAGATGTACAGAGTACAGTGGGAAGAGAATTGAGGGCATGTGTGGCTGAAATTCAGATACAACTTTCCTGAATGAACCATGGCATGGGAAGCACCATGGAAAACCAATCACTTACCAACAGACCAATTACTGTAATACAGGCTCGAGAACTAGATATTTCTGAAATAAAGCCTATGGCTGCTTTTACAATTTTATACCAGAAAGCATACTCTTACAACAGCTCCACGATGTTCTCAAAAGTTTCAATTATTAAGACTCATCATCCCCGTTTCATACCATGTAGCTGTTATCACTCTGACATTTCCTTGTTTACTGCTTGTTTCTTTGTGTGTTGCAGGTTCCACAAAAGCTGGGGCTTTGCATGTCTTGTCCATTTCTCTATTCCCACTGCCTAAAACTGTGCCTGGCACACTGTAGGTGCAATCTTAATGTTGAATGAACAAAACTTCCTGGGATGCAGTTTTCTCTGTGCCTCAGGAGACTCTTACAGTCCAGCCTGTCATAGTTGGTGTTGATAATGAAGGTTCTCCTCAATGCTCATCCTGGGTCCCAATTCAAGGACTTCTAAAGAGAGCTTCTTTCAAAAAATGTCTTTCCTGGGACTTCCCTGGTGGCACAGTGGTTGAGAATCTGTCTGCCAATGCAGGGGACACGAGTTTGATGCCTGGTCCGGGAAGATCCCAAATGCTGCGGAGCAACTGGGCCCGTGTGCCACAACTACTGAAGCCCGTGCGCCTAGAGCCCGTGCTCCACAACAAGAGAAGCCACTGCAGTGAGAAGCCCGCGCACCGCAACGAGGAGTGGCCCCCACTTGCCGCAACTAGAGAAAGCCTGCGCGCAGCAATAAAGACTCAACACAGCCAAAAATAAACAAATAAAACAAATAAATTTTAAAAAAAAGTCTTTCCTGTTGTTGTCAACCCCATTAGCATAGGTACAAAAAGTAAATGTGGAAAAGGCAATATTTGTTGTGACAAAACATAAATGTCCATCAGTGGGGAATGGAGAAATGTTGGGATTTGAGGTGGGCAAAAAATGATACTGCTCTCTCCCTCTTGAGAGAGAAGTTTTTTCTTTTTCTTTTCTTTTAAGGAAAAGTCATAATTCAAAGTCCACATTGAGCTTCTCTGGGGAATGTGACTGAAATGTGAGGCCACAGGTGAGCCTTCTTGTCTCCACTCTCCAAGAGTGGCCCACCTAGGACTTCAGTCTCATGCCTGCTGGAGCAGAGGCCCCCTGGTAGGTTCAATGGGGGAGGAGGCCACATGTGAGCATCTCCCAGGCCAGCCCAGAAAGGGTGAGGCCGCTTATGCTCAGTGAGATAAACCACTCTGAGTCTCATCAGTGAGATTAACCACTCCTACCTAGGGGGTGGAATCATTCATACTGTTACCCTGGGAGTGGAAATTCCCTCATGAAACAGGAAGGGGAGGAATAAGATTTCCTACCAGGTAAATCATTGGTGGAACACCCAATGTTATAATATGCATCCATTTACAAAAATAAAGTGAGATCTGCTTATACTGACACAAGAAATGCTCCAAAGGATATTAAAAGTGAAGGAAAAAATCACAATGCTATGCATGACATTTTTGTAAAAATAAATGAATAATTCTAACAGATATTAGCATATTAGTAAATAAGGAAAAAAAGACTGTGTATCAAACTTACTGACGGTTATCTTAGGAGGGAGAATTATAAGGGATGTTATTATTGTATTATAATTCGATGATACCTGAGTTTTGTATAATGGAAAAGCATTTCTTCTACAATTAAAAAAAAGAGTAGAAAAAAGGGAATTAAATTAGTGAGTAGAAGACTTTTCTTTTTTTCCTCCCTAAAATTGTCTAGAGAGCAAGAGTAAGAGACAAATTAAATGGGTATCTCTAAAATAATTGGCTCAGCAGATGGCCTTGCCCATGGGTACCAGCACAAATGGTGAGGGTAGGGAGTTCCAGCCCTCCTGTGCCCTCAAGGTCTCTCCATGCTGTTGTCCCCAGGGTGGGCTTCCTGCTGCCTAGTCCCCACTCCTTCCTGATACACTGGGACAGGAAACCACAGTCTGGGGCCTGGACATTACTGTCTCTGAGGGCACAGAGGAACAAGCATGGCCTTTGGCAGTAGGTACTAGTGCTGCCATGTCCTCAGTGTTTGGGTTTGGGCAAATTACATAACCACCAAAACTCATCAAACTGCACAGTTAAAATGGGTGCCTTTTATTGTATGTAAATTCTGTCTCAATGAAGTTTTTTAAATTAAAAACAAACAAAAAAAGTCAGATCACATCACTCCTCTGCTCAAAACCTTGCCATGATCTCCCTTTCACTCAGAGTAAAGGCCTTTCCCTGGCCTCCAAGGCCCTTCACAGTCAGCACCTTCTCTTACCACAATCCAACCTCGTCTCCTCAGTGTTCTCCAAACAAGCCAGCACACTCACACTGCTACCTCAGAGCCTTTGCACTGGCTGTTCTCTCTGCCTGGAATGCTCTCCCCCAGATAGCCACATACGCCTTCTTTTCCTTAGACTCAAATTCCATCTTCTCAGTAAGATCCATCCTGACAATCCTATTTAAAATTGTACCGTCTGGGCTTCTCTGGTGGTGCAGTGGTTAGAATCTGCCTGCCAGTGCAGGGGACACGGGTTCGAGCCCTGGTCTGGGAAGATCCCACATGCTGCGGAGCAACTAAGCCCATGCGCCACAACTACTGAGCCTGTGCTCTAGAGTCTACAGGCCACAACTACTGAGCCCGCACACCACAACTACTGAAGCCCGCATGCCTAGAGTCTGTGCTCCGCAACAAGAGAAGCCACCGCAATGAGAAACCCACGCACCGCAACAAAGAGTAGCCCCCACTCGCCACAACTAGAGGAAGCCCGTGCGCAGCAATGAAGACCCAATGCAGCCAAAAATAAATAAATAAAATAAATAAATTTATTTAAAAAATATTGTACCTTCTTTCTCCATTTTATTCATTTTCATCAATGTGCTCATCCTTCCCTAACTGCTGGTGGTATTATAAATTGGTATAGCCACTTGGAGGGACAATTTGGCATTGTTTATTGAAATATAAGATGGGCTTATCCTGCAACTCAGTAATTACACTCCTCTGTTTCTATCCTAAACAACTGCATATGTGCATGAGGAGGCAAGTATTAGGATAGTCACTGCAGTGGAGTCTAAAATAGTGGATAAATGAAAATAATTTAAAAGTCCATCAGTAGGGGGGTGGTTAAATATACTAAGATGTATTTGTACTATGAAGTTATATTCAGCATTTAAACAGAATTAGGTATATGTATTAACGTGGGTGGATCTCCAAGACATATTGTTGAATGGAGGAAATTAAAATTTTTATCAAAAAAATCAAAGAATGGGTGTGACCATAAAGAGCAGCACCAGGAATCTTTGTGGTGATGGAACAGTTCTGTATCTTGACTGTGATATGATTATATAGAGCTATACACACACAACTGAGTGCATGTACAACTGGTAAAATCTGGGTAAGTTCTATGGATTGCACCAATGTCAATGTCCTGGTTTTGATAGTGTACTATATTTATGTAAGATGTTACTTTTGGGGGAGGCTGGGTGAAGGGTATACAGGGTCTCTTGTACTATATTTGCAACTTCCCATGAATCTATAATTATTTAACAAAAAAGTTAAAAAAGAATAAAAAATAAATATTGATGTATTAGAAGACTCAATTTGATGGTATCAGTTCTCCATAAATTGGCTAGAGTCAATGCAATCTCAAAACTTTTTTAAAGTAACTTGACAAACTAGTTCCAAAATTTATAAGGAAATGCAAAGAACCAAGAATCACAAAAACACTCTTGAAGAACAAAGGAAGAGAATTTGCTCTATCAGGCATGAAGATTTATGATAAAACTATGGTAATAAGGAAGTATGGTATTGCTAAAAAGATAAGCAATTTGATCAATGGAACAGAATAGAGCATCTGGTTATGGGGATAGGGAAACAGGAATGTAAGAATGCTTGATTAATGACTAAGCTGGCACTCTAAAATAAAGAGAAAGGATGTACTTTTCAATGAAAAAGTGCTGGGAAATCTGAGTATTTGTACATAAAAAATAAAATTAGATCCTTTCTTCACACCTAACACAAAAATCAACTGAGACATCATATAACTGCTTCAATGAGAAGTTAATGCAAATGAAAAAAGATTCAGAAAACATATATAAAGAAGAATTGAATGGCAGTTTTATGACAGAAAAATGCAGTAACCTAACTTTTAAAACTCAACAGATGGTCTTAATAGCAGAATGAAGAGGACAGAGGAAAGAATCAGTGAACTTGAAACAGAATTCTACCAGTTGTTTAAAGAGGAGTTAATACTATGCTCTTCCAGAAAATAAAAGAGGAGGAAATACTTCTCAACTCAAATTTTGAGGCCAGTATTGCCCTGATGTCAAAACCTGACAGAGACAGCACACACTCACGCATGCACACACACACACGTACACAGAGAGAGAAAACTACAAACTAATATCCTTCATGAGTATAGATGCAAATTTTAAAACAAAATATCAGCAAATGGAACTCAATAATATATAAAAAGACATACATCATGACCAAGTAGGGTTTATTCCAAGGATGCAGGGCCAGTTCAATAATTAAAAATCAATGTATTCCACCATATTAATAGGCTAAAAAATAAAATTCACATAATCATATCAATTGATTCAGAAAAAATATCTGACAAAACTCAACACCCACTCATGGTAAAAACTGTAAGAAAGCTTGAAATAGAGGAAAATTTCCTCGACTTGATGAAGATCATATTTAATAGTGAAAGACTGAACACCTTCTCACTAAGGTTGGGAATAAGGCAGGAAGCCCACTCTCATCACTATAACTCAACATAGTACTGGAAGTCCTAGCCAGTGCAATGAAGACAGAAAAGGAAATAAATGACAGATGAACTTTATATGTATGTATGTATGTGTGTATATATATATATATATATATATATACACACACACACATACACCCCAAAACAGCGGAATATACATTCTTTTTAGGTGCATGGGGAACATTCTCCAGGATAGATCACATGCCAGGCCACAAAAGAAGTCTGAATAAATTTAAGAAAACTGAAGTCATATCAAGGATCTTTCCTGACCACAATGGCTGGAGATTAGAAATTGACTACAATGAAAAAAAGAAAAACAACAGCAGAAAACACAAACACATGGAGGCTAAAAAATATGTTACTAAACAACCAATGGATCACTGAGCAAGTCAAAGAGGAAATTAAAAAATACCTGGAGACAAATTTAAATGAAAACACAACAATCCAAAAATCTATGAGATTTAGCAAAAGCAGTTCTAAGAGGGAAGTTTATAGCAAAACATTCCTACCTCAGGAAACAAGAAATATGTCAAACAACCTAACCTTCTATATAAAGGGGATAGAAAAAGAAGAACAAACATACCCAAAGTTAATAGAAGGAAAGAAATAATAAAGATCAGGGCAGAAATAAATAAAAACTAAAAAAAAAAAAAAAGAAAAGATCAGTGAAACTAAGAGCTGGTTCTTTGAAAAGATAAACAAAATTGATAAACCTTTAGCAAGATTGATCAAGGAAAAGGGAGGACCCAAATAAATAAAATAAAAAATGAAAGAGGAAAAGTTACAACTGACACCATGGAAATACAAAGGATCATAAGAGATTACTATGAACAATTATATGCTAATAAAATGGACAACCTAGAAGAAATGAACAAATTTCTAGAAATGTACAATCTCCTAAGACTGAATCAGGAAGAAATAGAAAATATGAACAGACAAATTACCAGTAATAAAATTGAATCAGTAATAAAAAAGCTTACAACAAATATAAGTCCCGGACCAGATGGTTTCACAGGTGAATTCTACTGAACATTTAGAGAAGAGTTAACGCCTATCCTTCTCAAACTATTCCAAATAACTGAAGAGGATGGAATGCTTCTGAACTAATTCTACAAGGCCAGCATCACCCTGATACCAAAATCAGACAAAGATATCACACAAAAAAGGAAATTACAGGTCAATATCACTGATGAACATAGATGCAAAAATCCTCAACAAAATATTAGCAAACTTAATTCAACAATATATTAAAAGGATCATACAGGGAATTCCCTGGCTGTTCAGTGGTTAGGGCTCTGCACTTCCACTGCAGGGGGAACGGGTTCAATACCTGGTTGGGGAACTAAGATTCTGCATGCCACGTGGCGTGACCAGGAAAAAAACCTCATACACCTTCATCAACTGAGATTTATCCCAGTGAGGCAAGGATGGTTCAATACTCGCAAATTAATCATATGATACACTACATTCACAAAATAAAGGATAAAAATCATGTGATCATCTCAATAGATGCAGAAAAAGCTTCTGACAAAATTCTGCATCTATTTGTGATAAAAAAATTCTCAACAGACGGTATAGAGGAAGCATAGCTTAACATAATAAAGGCCATATGTAACAAGCCCACAGCTAACATCACACTCAATGGTGAAAAGCTGAAAGCATTTCTTCTAAGATCAGTAACAAGACAAGGAAGACAACTCTCACCACTTTTATCAAGCACAGTACTGGAAGTCATAGCCACAGCAATCAGATAATAAAAGGAATCCAAATTGGAAAGGAAGAAGTAAAACTGTCACTGTTTCCAGATGACATGATACTATACATAGAAAATCCTAAAGACACTACTAGACTCAAAGTTTAGACACTACTAAACACTACAAACACTACTAGAACTCATCAATGAATTCAGTATAGTTGCAGGATACAAAAATGCAGATGTGGAAATCTGTTGCATTTCAATACACTAACAATGAACTATCAGAGAAATTAAGAAAACAATCCCATTTCTAATTGCATCAAAAAGAATAATACACCTAGACAGAAATCTAACTAAGGAGGTAAAAGACCTGTACCCGGAAAGCTATAAGATATTGATGAAAGAAACTGAAGACAACACAAACAGAAAGATATACTATGCTCATGAATTAGGAGAATTAATAGTTAAAATGACCATACTCCCCAAGGCAATCCACAGATTCAATGCATTCCCTATCAAAATGCCAACAGAATTATTCACAGAACTACAGCAAATAATTCTAAAATTTGTATGGAAACACAAAAGTCCCTGAACAGCCAAAACAATCTTGAGAATGAACACATATATGGTCAATTCATCTATGACAAAGGAGACAAGAATATACAATGGGGAAAGGACAGCCTCTTCAATAATTGGTGTTGGGGAAACAGCTATTTACAAAAGAATCAAACCTGACTACTTTCTTACATCATAAACAAAAATAAACTCAAAATGGATTACAGACTTAAATGTAACACCTGAAACCATAAAACTCCTAGAAGAAAACATAGGCAGTATGTTCTTTGATATTGGTCTTAGCAATATTTTTTTGATATATTTCCTCAGGCAAGGGCAACAAAAGCAAAAATAAACAAATGGGACTACATCAAACTAAAAATGTTTTGTACAGTGATGGAAACTACCAATAAAACAAAAATGTAGACTACTGAATGGGAGATATCTGCAAATGATATATCCAATAAGGAGTTACTATCCAAAATACACAAAGAAGTCATATAACTCAACATCAAAAAAACAAGCAACCTGATTAAAAAATGGGCAGAGGACCTGAATAGACATTTTTCCAAGGAAGATATACAGATGGCCAACAGACACATGAAAAGATGCTCAACATCACTAATCAATAGGGAAATGCAAATCAAAATCACAATGAGCTATCACTTCACACCTGTCAATGGCTAGTAGCAAAAAGAGAACAGGTAACAGGTGTAGGCAAGGATGTGGATAAAAGGGAACACTTGTTCACTGTTGGTAGGAATATAAATTGGAACAGCCACTGTGGAAAACAGTATGAAGGTTCCTCAAAAAATTAAAAATAGAACTACCATATGATCCAGCAATTCCACTTCTGGGTATTTATCTGAAGAAAATAAAAAAACTAATTTGAAAAGATATATTCACCCCCTATATTCACTGCAGCATTATTTACAATAACCAAGATATGGAAGCAACCTAAGTGTCCATTGATAGATGAATGGATAAAAAGTGGTATAAAAAAGAATGAAATCTTGCCATTTATGACAACATGGATGACCTAGAGGGTATTATGCTAAATGAAATAAGTCAGACAGAGAAAGACAAATACCATGTGATTTCACTTATATGTGGAATCTAAAAAACAAAACAAATGAACAAACATAACAAAACAGAAACAGATGCATAGATGCAGAGAACAAATAGGTGATTTCCAGAGGGGAGGGGAGGGGGAAGGGGGATGAGTGAAATAGATGAGGGAGATTAAGAGGTATAAACTTCCAATTACAAAATAAATGAGTCACAGGGATAAAATGTACAGCATGGGGAATATAGTCAACAATATTGTAGTAACTTTGTATGGTGACAGATGGTAACTAAACTTATGGTAGTTATTTTGTAATATCAAATTACTATGTTGTGCATCTAGAAATAACATAGTGTTGTAAGTCAATTATACTTCTATTTAAAAAATGAATAAAGTAAAAACCCAGACAAGGGTCCCCATGTGATTGAATATAGTTATGGATGTTCCTCTCAATGCAATAAGAAACATGAAAGAAGATTAGTTATTGGGAAGGTATTGGCAAAAATGGTCATTATTTCAGGTGTTGTGACTGTCCATATGGAAACTCAAAGCAATCAGCTAAAAAAAAAAAAAAAGATTAAAATTCAGACATCAGTAAGGTTGCAAATATTTAAAAATCAGCTGCATTCTATGCCTACACCCATAATAATTACTTAGAAAAATAATGAGTTGAGAAAGATCTAAATGCTAATGCAATTATTTAGAGGTTAATGCAACCTCTAAATAAAGGTTTAGAAATCTTTAAATTGAGATGCTAGACACTAATGATGAAAATTATAACATTTAATTGAGGGAACATAAAAGAAAATCCAAACAGATGGAGAGATCTACAATATTTCTGGATCTAATATTTCTAAACTCAATATGATAAAGCTATAAACTCTCCCCAAATAAATCTCTATATTTCCCACAATCTAAATACCGGTGGGATTTTAAAAACTGAACATAATTATCCTAAAGAACATCTGAAAAAATAAAAGTGGGAAAATAACAAATATTATTTTGAAAAAGAGTAATAATGTTGCATTAGTATATATAGTAAGAAAAATTTCAAAATATATTAACTTGTTTATGGCAGATTGAAAATGGCAATTACATTTACAATGTAGCAGATTACAAAATGTTATGAGTATAGTCTGTTAAAAAATAAATTATGCATAAAAAGGGGAGTGGAGTAGATATGGCAAAATATTGTAAGTGGTTGTCTTTGGGTGATGGAATAATGTGTAATTCTTTTTCTTACCTCATCTGCATTTCCTAAATTTTCTACAACAGACATATATAGATACTCTAAAGAGTAAAATGTAGCATTTATTTCATCAAGTCTCAGATCACATCTTTACTCCTTCAGGAAGTCTTCTCTTATTTAATCCCATCCCTCCTGATCTGGGCTAGGTAGTTTCACATTGTTATTTTTATTTGTAGATATAGTGTATAATAATTCTTTGGCTTTCTCTCTTCTAGCCTTGTGAGCTTTTGAAAAATGAAACTGTGTCTTTTATCTGTTTATCTATAATACAGAACCTAATATATAGCAGGTCCTTATTAAATATTTGTTGACTGAATGAATAAATAAGGAAAAAAAGAGAAATATACAATAAAGAAAATTTGCAACTCCTTCTAGCACCACTAGAGGGAACTACGTCCCCACCAAGATTATTCTTGGAGCTAATGGATTTTTTTTTTTCCTTTTTTTTCTTCTTCTTCTTTTTTTTCTTTTTAATAAACAAGGCTATTCAAATCTGAGAAAACTTCCAGACCATATGATCGAGCCCACCCAAGGGCACTGAATTTAAACCATTCCTAAGAGTGAAATATGTCTTCTGTGATTAGATAGTCCCAAGATATCCCATCTTATCCAAACTCACTCTACTTCATATCTGCTCCATTCAGTCTGACGCTGATCAAAAGCAGTTTTATTGGTTATCAAAGCATATCCTGTGTCTGTGTCTTGTCTCCACAACAAGCGAGTAAGCTCATGTTTAAGCTCATTTCTCTCTAATTAGCCAGCTCAGTTCTAATCACTAAAGGTGTGCAAAAATATTTTTTAATTGAATGAAAAGGTCAACATTCTCCCTTGAATCATGTGCTACTCTAAGAAAATCTAATATGCGAAATTCCAAATGTATACAACACAAAAATTATGTGCTTATAAGAACATTCTCAGATTTATAGAGGAGTTCAACACAAAGTTACAATAGAAAGCCTCTCCTGATATACTTAAAATACGATCTTGTTTTTAGAATTAAAGCGGCAGCCACGTTTACATGGGACAGTTATGATTTAAAGAGTGACAGGCTTTTGCTGATTAGACTTGAGGGGTAGACAAGCCCACTGAAGATGGGCAGAGGTGCTTCCTGAGGAAGGCGTGACTGGAATGCGTTTGATGTTTAAAAAAAAGAAAGAAAAAACAACAATGGTGAGGGATCTACTTAGTTGCAGAGCTGCTGTGTCATAGAGGCTATGATACATACAAGTCGAAAGAAAGGCAGCAGTGGGCAATACCTTCTCAGCCTCCAGCAGTGACCATGAGAGGCATGGTGGCTGCTAGAACTCAAATCCCAGCTCCACCACTTGCTAACTGTGTGACGCTGAATAAGTTACACAACCTCTCAATGCCTCTGTTGCTCCATATGCAAAATGGGGATGCTAATTAGAACCACCTGCTCAGATTCTTATGAAGATTAAATGATACAGTATATGAAATAGTACCTGGTACACGGAAAAGCACAAACTAGTCACTGTTACTCATAAGCTCATTCAACAAATTACACAGAAAATTGTCAACAAATTGCACCTAGCACAGAGTAGATACTAGGGTAAGTGCAGGCTGTTATCATATGAGAGCAGGACACCCAACAGCCCATAAGTGTTTTGATCCTCATGGAAGGTGTGTTCCCATCACATGTAGGTGGTCATGAGACCATACTATAGCTTGATAGCACCAGCTGTAACGATTACGCTGGTACCTCTATTCTGATTCATTTCAATACGTAACTTTTTGATAGTAAGTTAGCATTCTATGTAAACATTTTGCTAAGGAGAAAATGTACTGATGAGCTGGTGCTAATATAACTAATATGCCATATGTTATCAGTTTAGGATACAAAATAAGGGTATATTTCCTTTAATGTTCAATTTTGGACTCTAAGTCCCTTCATGACCAAATTAACAGGAATTAAGACTTTCCAGGGAGCTTTCCCTGTAAATATTCTTAAGGAAACAGGGTTCATTCAATTCAATCAACAAGTATTTATTAAGCACCTGCTATGTGGTAGACACTACTGAACACTGTAGTTAAAGCAGTAAATAAAACAGCCCTTCAGAATCCCTGCTTTCATTAGGCTCACATTCTAATGGAGGAGACAAGTGAGAATTAAGGAGGGAATTAAATAACGTCATAGCTGGACATTGATAAGTACCAAGGAGAAAAAGAAAGCAAGCAAGAGGGATTTACGGGGAAGGTAGAGGTGGAGGTGATGTAATTTTAGGTAGAGAAGCAGGGAAGTCAGGACCTGAAGGAGCTGAGGGTGGCATCCATTGGTCTAAGAGCCAGTTAGCCTTGTAACTCATCCACTGTGAATTTTAGGGACTCAAATGTTCCCCAATCTGGGTCTCCACAACTGCTTACCCCAGGCCATCTCTCCTGCTGAACTCACAGGCATCAGGGATATACCACAACTGCCAGGACCCCTTCTCCCACATGCAGATTCGCTCTCTTCATCCTAGAAGTCCTCGTGCCCTGTATCCCCTGCTACTGTTGCCTGTGACAAAGATGATGAAAGCAAGTGGACCCATGTGCCACATCCTCCCCCCCACACCTCTCTGGCCTCCTCATAACTCTCAGTTGGGTCCAGTGACCACAGAACATCCCTCCCTCTCTTGCTTTCAACCACAGAATTAGCCACCTCCTAAGATGACAGGCAGAAAGGTCTTCATGGCCCAAAGAGATAATCCCCAAATGAAATACTTCCACACTGATCTGATGCCTAGGGTCTGGGGTAGTCCATCTCAGCCACAGGCACCTTCTTATATGAGGATTCTGACCCTGATGTCAGCCAGCTTTTTCTGTAAAGGGCCAGGTAGTAAATTAAATATTTCAGGTTTGTGAGCCACATAGATTTCTGTCCCATATTCTTATTTTTGTTTTACAATCCATTAAAAAAAACTTTTTTAAGGTTTCTAGCTCATGGACTGTACACAAACAGACCACAGGTCATAGTTTGGCAATCCCTGTTCCGATCCCTTTGCTGGTTACCAACATTAAAATTAATAGATTTTTACCCTTGGTTTATCAGTCTTTTGTTGATTTATTTTTGTTGGTTCATTTAACAGGATACAGTTATCTGCTTCATCAGGTAACGTATCATTTGTAAGACCTGATACACAGTAGGCATTCACTTTGTTGCAGGGTGAAAAAAAAACTGTATTATTTGAATGGCAGGTATCGAAGTTCCTGGTGAGGAGGCAATGGTCTTCTTTGAGAGGAACTTGATAGATCCCCTTGGATGTGGAGGGTGACACTCCACAGCCATGGCTGGGAGGGAGACTGTGATACAGAGTTACACTGCTCTGTAGGAGGCATCAGTGAGCAAACGAATGTTGCGGGGGAAAGTATAATAGATGGGATGAAAGGGGGAGGGAGAAAACGGAGGTTGGACAACATGTGAAGTAACCGAAGCCCATGAGGAAATGTGGACAGAGACACAGTCCTGTGGCGGAGTGGCCAAAAGACTGTTTTTTTTTCAATCAGCAAGGCTGAATAATAGCTCATCTTAAGTTATTTGTATTGCTGTAATATAAACTCCTTCCAGATTCCAGACCTCCAGTTTACGTTTTTTCTTTTTTCTTCACAAGCAGGAATGTGGCTAACTTCAAAACAGGATTTATTTGACGATATAGAACAGATCAAAGATCTGGGCTTAGCAAGCAGTACTGGTGATCTGACCAGCCTGTCACTCTTGAGCCCGGCAGCAGCCACTCCACTCCAGATTCAAAGTTCAGGGAGCCAACTTCTGACTGGCCTGGCTTGGTAGGACACTACATAGCCCCTGCATCTGTTTCCACTAGGGGAGGGGTAACTCCCCAAAGCAGATCAGGGTACTATGACCAGGAAGATGGGGACTGTTGGACAGGCAAAACAACAGATGTCTGCTACACCCGCATCTCCTGTGAGTGGTATTTGAGGAATGAGGGAAGAGAGCAGAGACACACATTCTGGTCATGTGCAGTTTGAGGAAGGGAACAGCAGCAGATGAGAGCTCAGGGGAGACAGGAGCTCAGAACCAAAGGTGTCCCTGAGAACATAAATCCTAGGGAGGTCATTGGGATTTCCCCAGGATGTTGAAGGGGCCTGAGCCAATTTTATGAAAAATCTAGATTGCATATTATTTCCCTCACACCATAACTCAATTTGTGGCTCTACTGAGCCTGGGAGATTAAGGATCTGGCTTGATATATGGGACAGGGACAGGGACAGCACCTCCAAGATCATTCCCTGAGCAGCCAACCAGCTTCTCCCATTTAAATGTAAAAAAGGGTCCATTATTTAACAACCCTTGTATCAGGAAGTCCTTCAATACATGAATCCTAGGATTTTGGAATTAAGAAAGGGTCTTTTGAGATCTTCCATTCACTCATTTTATTTACCTGCTTATTGGGGTTCTAAGCCAGAGGTTCTCCAGTGTGGTTCCCAGACCAGCGGCATCAGTATCAACCTGGGAACTTGTTAAAAATGCTAATTCTAAGGCCCATCCCTGACCTACTGAGTCAAAAATTCTGGGGGAGGGGAAGCAATCAGTATTTTAACAAGCCCTCCAGGCGCTTCTGATGCAGGCTTAACTTTGAAAACCAGCAGTCTATGGGATTTGCCACTAACTGTTACAGACAATTAGTGAAAGAGTCAAGAGAAGATTTCCAGTCCATGTATCTTTTATGTCTCATTCAAATCTCTCTACTGAAATTTGGTCATTTCCTTGCTTTATGCACTAAGTAGTAATATTTCGTTCCAATTAACCCTGCATCTGTGCCCCAGAGTAGTAGACTTTGACACTCTGCCCCTAGAATTTTGTCACTGTTGGAAAGATTTCTTTTTCTTTATTTCCACAAAGTCACCCCTGACTTATTTCCTCTGAGGTTATGAGGGGGGACATCAGTCAGGATCCAGTTTCTTCCCCAACCACTCTCTTGCCTGTAACTTTGATTCCCCTGTCCCTACTGGCATGAGTTCCAGGACACCTCTTAAATTTCAGTGCTTCAAGGTCATTCAGAGAAGGACCTAGGGACATTTTCCGGCCTCGTGATGCTGCCCAGCATCATGGAAGAGGCAATGTATCACCTCAAGCTTAGCCCAAAGGAGTGCATGCTGACCTAGGTTTAGATCAATCAAGTCATTTCTTCCACTGCAATATCTTCTCAATTTTCTCCGAGTTTATTCCCTTCCCAGCACTGTGACAACCCAATCCCCATGAGAAGCAATGAAGATGTTATAGGAGAGACAGAATGAATAAGCCTTCCAACCGGACCTCCAGGACTAATGCAGATATTTGTCCTCAAAGGAATCCACAGTCATCTTGTTCTTCTTGTTGGATTTGGCCACCCTGTGACATACAGCACTTTCCTATGATCCAACTTAAACGCTTCTAGGTCAATCTGGTCCCTCCTAATATCTTGGCACCCCTCAGGGGATATCCTACAACATTCATAATGGAGCCAAATACCAAAATCACACAAATCATAGGGAAAATGTGATGGCTCACTGTGGTAGATACCAGTCTCAGGAAAAGTGATTACAAGCTATTACCAGGCACCCCTGTTAAGGGAACAAAGAAATCCAGGCTGCTAGAAAGCTGAGAAATAAAGGGAAGAGAGATGTCAGCCAAAGCTGGTTTAAAGATAGAGCTGTCCAACCCTCAGGCAGAATACCCAGTATTATGTCCTTGCGTGTGGTCAAGTGTCCTGTTTTAGGACTGCTTCACAGCCTGTTTGTCTTTCCTCCACACCACACCTGCAAGGGACAGCCCTGACACTGTGATCCTGCCAGTCCTTTTCCTCCTTTTTATAAAAGTTTACAACAATTTGAGCTCATACAGTATTTACAGAATATGTTCTTCCCTTCACAATTTATCTATAACACATTTCATGTCACTGTATGTTTATTATTGCCCACGTAGAGTTTCACTGTAAATAAATAGGTACCATAATATAACCAACCAATTCTCTATTTGGAGACATTTACATTCTTGACTGTATTGCCTTTGTAGCACATTCTATCATTTATCAGTATAAAATTAATTATATTTATTCCATTTACTGTTCTGGTCCTGAATCCTATTTTGTATGATTTTAAGCTTAGCACATATGACTGTGTTCCCTTTGGTTGCATTTGTCTCTGATATTTCTGCCCATCCCATTACTTCTCAACTTTCTCTGTCATTTTCACTTTGTGTTTATTCATTTATTTATATTTATTATATGATATCTATAAGATATATTCATTTTATAAACAGCTTATGGCCAAATTTCTTTTTTTTCCCCACTTAATCTGAGAGTCTTTTGTCTTTTGATAGAGATCTTAAAGCCATTCATGTCTATCATGACAACAGTTTTACCTGGTCTTTGTTCTGTCAATTTATTTTATGACTTTTATTTTTAATGCTTCCTGGTTCTTTTTTTTTTCTCACTATAATAGACAAGTTTACCTTCTTTTACCACTGATGATTTGGAAACTACATACCTTTGTGTTTTCTACTTGGGCTTATTGAATTTAAAATGTATAGATATATTTGAATTATACCTCTTTGTTTCATTAATTAAAAAAAAACTATACAAGTAAAACATAGATACATTTGTATTTCAAAAGTTCAAATAAGACCAGAGAATGTAAAGTGAAAAGCAAGTTCCCCCAATCTCATTGCTTTCCCCACAGAGAACCACTACCCTGACTCTGTTGTGTATTTCTCCAGACCTTTCTCTGTGCATGCGTATGTGTTTATGTGTACAGAATTGTAGATTTTTAAAAAATACAAATAGGAACACTATACATTCATTACTACTTGCTTTTTTCATTTAATAATGCATTTCTTTGTAAATAAATATACAGTGCTATATCAGTACTCACATATGTGTCATTTGTCATAACAGTCCATTATATCAATTAACCTCGTTATTTAACCACTCCTCTGCCCACAGACGTTCAAATTGGTTCCTATTTTTCACTATTACAAACAAGGCTCTAATAAAAAATTATTTCATATACATCTTTGTTCACCTGTGGAAGTACTGCTATAGTATTAATACCTAGAAGTGACATTACTGAGTCAAAAAATATGCATATTTAAGTTTTTGATAGCTATGCCCAAATTATCCTTCACAATGTACCGTTATATGCTCTTAAAAACTCCACAGGAGTATGTGCAGCCTCACATCCTTAGTAATGCTGGGTTTTAACAATCTTTAAAAGATCTGCTTATCTGACGGCTGAAATGTTATTATAGTATTGCTTTAATTGATAGCTCACTGAGTGACAGCGAGGTGTGAATCTTTTCATGTTTATTGACCATTTGGTTCTTTCTTTGAGCTCCCTGTTTTTTACCCTGTACTTATGTACTTTGCCCATTTGTCTTTTATAATATTTATCTTTCTTCATATTAATTTGTAGGTATTAATCCTTGGTCTGCTACGTATGCTGAAAATATATATTCTCTAAGTCTGTGGCCTGATTTTCAAATTTATGATGATGTTTGTCCTTTAAAAGTTTAATATTTTGTAGTAATCATATCTGTGAGTCTTTTCCTTCAAAGGTTCCTTCCCTATTGCACAACAGTTTTAATAAATTCATACAGCCAAGTAACCACCACCACAAAAAAGATATGGAACAGTTCTATAAACCGCCAAATTCCATTATTCCCTTCTTCTCACACTCAACCCATGGCAACTGTGGATCTGTTTTCAAGGATTTCTCATACAAATGGAATCATAAAGTCCATAGCCTCTTACCTGACTTCTTTCACTTAGCATAATGCATATGGAATTCATCCATGTTGTGTGTATTAGCTGTCTATTTCATTTATTGCTGAATAGTACTCTATTGTATGGAAGTACATTCATCCCTCAGTGACAGTGGGGGATTGGTTCCAGGACAGCCCAATACCAAAATCCAGGGATGCTCAAGAACCTTATATAAAATGGTGTAGTATGTGCATATAACCTACGCACACCCTCTCCTATGCTTTAAATAATTTCTAGATTACTCATAATACCTAATACAATGTAAGTGCTATGTAAATAGTTGCCAGTACATGTCAATTCAAGTTTTGGTTTTTGAAATTTTCTGGAATTTTTTTTCTTGAGTATTTTTGGTCCTCAGTTGGTTGAATCCGCAGATGCAGAGCCTATGGCTACACAGGGCCAACTGTACCACAGTTTGTTGATCCATTCACCAGCCAAAGGACATCTGGGTTGTTTCTGGGTTTTGGCTATCATGAATAAAAATATTATGAACATTCACATGAAGGTCTTTGGGTGAATATAAATTTTCATCTCTCTTGGCTAAATACCAGGAGAGGGATTACTGGATCATGTGTTAAGTGTATGCTTAACTTTATAAGCTATCAAATTGTCTTCCAAAGTGACTAAACTATTTTGCATTCCCACCTGCAATATATGAAGTTCCAGTTGCTCTGCACTTGGTATTGTCAGGTTTCTAAAAAGCATTCAAATAAGTGAATAGTTGTACCTCATTTCGGTTTTAATTTGCATTTCCCTAACAATGATGTTGCGTATCTTTTGGTATATTTGCCATCCGTATATCTTCTTTGGTGAAGTGTCTCCTTAAATCATTTGTCTATTTTAAAAACTGTATTTTTTTTTAGTATTGAATTTTAAAAGTTCTTTTATATTTTTTCAGATATGTAACATGCAAATATTTCTCCCAGTCTGGGTCTTGTTTTCTCATTCCTTTCATAGTGTCTTCTGCAGAGAAATTTTTAATTTTGTTGAAGTCCAATTTACAATTTTTTTTCTCATGGCTTATGCTTTTGGTATTGTATCTAAGAAATCTTTGCCTAACCAAAGTTCACAAAGATTTTGTTTTTCTAGAAATCTTATGGTTTGGGATTTTTACATTTAGGTCCATGATCCATTTTTAGTTAATTCTGTATGAGGTGAAAGGTCTGGATTGAGGTTGTTTTTGCATATGGACTTTGAATTGTTTGAGCACCAACTGTTGAAAATGCTATTCTTTCAATAGTAGAAATACTATTGATTTTTATATCCTACAATCTTATTAAAATTACTCATTAGCTCTGGTAACTTTTTGGTAGAGTCCTTGGAACTTTCTAAATAGACAATCATGTCTGAAAATAGACAGCTTTATTTCTTCCTTTCCAAGCTGTATGGCTTTCCTTGCCTTACTGTGCTAACTAAATCCTCCAGTATAATGCTAAATAGAAGTGAGAGAGTGAAAATCCTTGGCTTGTTTCCAATCTCAGGAAAATCATTTGGTCTTTCATCATTAAGTACAATGTAGCGTTTTTTGTAGACGCCCTTTATCAAATTAAGGATATTCTTTTCTATTGCTAGTTTTCTAAGAGTTTTTAATCACCAACAGATTTTGAATTTTGTCAAGAACTTATTCTACCTCTATTGAGATTATTATCCCAGTAATTTTAATTTTATTTTTATGCTTAGATCTCTAATCCACCTAGAATTTATTCTTTATATTGTATGTGGAAGTGACTGAACTTTATTTTGCCCTAAATGATTAACTAATTGTTGAAACCCTTTAATAAATTGTCTATCATTTCCCCACTCATTTGAAATGTCACATTTTCATACACAGAGCTCTCATAAATAGCTCTGTTTCTGGACCATCTCTTTTGTTCCATCAATTTATTGGTCTACTCCTATGCCAATCTACACTGAATCAATTACTAAACTTGAAGATGTGTTTTAATATCTGCTAGAAAAATGTTATTCCTGTCATTTTACTCTTCCAGATTCGAATCAGCTTGCCAAGTTCCATACACAAACCTGTTGATATATTGTCTGGGATAGCATTAAATTTATAAATTTGGGGGAATAATTACCTTATAGCACAGAGCTTTTCTGATAAGAAACAAATGTATTTCTCCATTTATTCAGGCCTTGATTTGTGAACTTCATTCTCTTGTATACTTTCCTTCATGAAGACCTTTATATATTCACCTTACCAATATCTTACTAGTTTTAAAGTTTCTGACACTTTTCTTTGATTTTTCCAGGTAGATGGAAATATTTGCCCAAAGTGACAGTTTTGTATCTTCCTTCCCAACATTTATATATCTTATTCTTCTCCCCCTCCCTTTTTTTCATTATTGCATTAAACCAGGACATCAAGTTCAATGCTAAATGGTGGTGGTAGGGGCTACACCTGGATTGTTCCTCATTTTAATGGGAATGCTTCTAGTATTTCATGAATTAAACATTACGTTTGTTGTAGATTTTTGGTAGAGACACCTTTTCAAATGTAGGACGCTTTCTTCAATCACCTGTTTGCAAAGATCTCCTTTTTAAAACTAGGAATATGTATTGCATTTTACCAACTACTCTTTTTTTTTTTTTTTTGGCACCTGTTGAGATAATCATCTTTTTTTCTCTTCAGTGAATACAATGAATTCTATTAATGTAGTTTTTATTTTCCAACTACTCTTTCTCCCCTGGGATAAGCTCAATTTGGACAAGATGCAGTATTCTTTTAATACCCTGCTAGATTTCAAATGCTAACAGTTTATTTAGAAATGTATTTATGTTCATAAATGAGATCAACTTCTTCTCTTAGTCCTATGTTCATCTGATTTCCGAACTAGAGTAATATCCACCTCTTAAATGAACTGGAAAGCTTCCAATCTGTTTTATGGGCTAGAACCACATAAATATAACATGAGAAATATCTGCTCCTTCATTTCTGTAGCTCTAGATTGCAAAACTACTTGGGTCTGATGCTTTTTTGGCGGGGGAGAGGGTAAATTTTGAATTATTTTTCCATTCATTTTAGGTGATGGTCCATAGTTTTTCTCCTTCTTATTGAACCAGCTTTGGTGATTTGTACTTCTATGGATCAAACATTTCATCTTAATTTTAAATTGCATTTATATAAAGTTGTACATAACAATCATTCCGGTTTTTCCACATTTCTTGTTCCTTACATTATTTATATGTTTTTTTTCCTTAATCCAATTGACCAAGAATTTATCTACTTGATTGGTCTTCTCAAAGAGTAGTAATGGGCTTTAGTAATGAAGCCCAATTATTTAAAATTTTCATTAATTTCTAGTTTTATTCTTATTCTTCTCTTTCATTTTATTTCTTTGGGTTTATTTTTCCTGTTCTTTTTCTAGCTCTTCAGTCAAATGCTTAGTTTGTTTATTTTCACAATTTCTTTTTTCTACAAGGACTTGAAGCTGTAAACCTTTCCATTTGGACCACTTTGGCAGCACTCACAGATCTTGAAATGTAATGTGCTCATGTGCTCATTTCCAAGTAGTTTTTAATTTCAATTTTAATTCCTCTTTAATCCAAGTTAATTAGAAGTGTGCTTTCTCATTTTCAAGAGGATAGTTTTTGTCTGTCATTTTTACTATTTTTGTTGTTGTTGTTTAATAGTTTTATGCATGTGGTCAGTGAATGTAGGTTTGAATGATTTCTACTTTTTTTGAATCTATTGAAATTTTCTTTGTAAATATTCATGTAAGTTTAAAAGATATGTATATCTCCCCATTATTTCTTGAGTATAAAGCTTCTTAACAATTGAATCTCCCGTATCCTTATTTTTTTTTTCCTACTTGAAATGTTAATTTGGTTATCTTTGTTCTGTCTGTTCTATTACTTAATTCTAAATTACTGGGTCATTTTGTTTCAGGTATTTTAGGTAGCCAGCATATAGCTCTTTAGGGCTTGGGGTCTTTTCTTTCTTTTCCAATCTGTGGGACTCTGTCTTTTCATACGGTTACTAAATCCATTCACATTGTGATTACTGACACTTCTGGACTAATTTTTGCATCTTGTTTTGTGTATTCTGTTTACAATACATTGTTATTGTTTCTCCTTTTTTCTCATTTCCCCTTTTGTTGAAAGGATGGTGTTTTCCTATTTAATTTTTTTTCTTTTATTGGCTAGGAAGTTAGATATCCTATTTCAATTTTTCCAGTGTTTATTTCTTAAGCATGTACTTAAACTTGTTTTATAAAATCAATATATTCAATTACTGAATATAACTAGTTTCTCTCCGAACAAGTCAAGAACCTCTTCTTGCTTTTATTTTTCTCCTTTGCCCCTGCTACCTCCCAAGTAAAGATCATTAGGGATTTTAATTCCACATTGCTTGCTCTTTCTCTCTCTCTCTCTCTTTCTGCACTCTCCTCAATCAATAATGATTTTAAATTTTGCCACAAGTTTTGCTGCATTTTGTCACCAGATTTTGTGTTCCTCACACCTTCCTCTTTGATTCATTTTTCATTTTCCTGAAATACATTGTTTAGTTATTCTTCCAGAGAGGGTGCTTGAGTGGTATATTTTCTGAACCCTTACATTTCTGAAAGTGCTTTTATTTTGCTTTCACACTTGAATGATGGGTTCACCTGGGTATAGAATTCTAAGTTCAAAATAATCTCCCCTCAGAACCTTGAAAGCTTTGCTCTACTGTCTCCCTAAATCCACTATTGCTGAAGAGAAGCTTTCCCTCCTAATGGCCACATACCCCACTGCTCTCCTCCTCAGGGACTAGAAAGCAGAATAAAAGGGGAGTCCAACTGGATGTTCCCTGAGCTGCTTCCCCAACCCATGCCACTTCTTAATCACTCATTCATTCAGCAATTATTTCTTGTGCATGTAATGTTCCAGGCTCTGTACTGGGATTTTTTAAATAAAATACTTCATGCACATAGAAAAGTATAGAGAATAAATAACACAGCAAACAGCAGCATACGCAACACCCATATTGACAAATCTTACCATTTTGCCTTATTTAATTCAGATTTAAAATAAATAAATAAAACACTAAAGAATCTGTTGAAATCTCATTCCCTTTCCTCCCTCAACAGAGATAACTACTGCCTAAAATTTGTTGTTTATCCCACCCATTAATGGATTTTATTTTTAATATGTGGATGTATATGATGGATAATATATGGGTAAACAAAAATTAATAACTAATATTGTGCTTACTACCTGCCTACAAATGGTCTGATCACCTTACACATATTAACTGGTTGTCATTACAACCCAATGAAGTAGGTATTATTATTATCTCCTTTTTATAAATGAGGAGTAACTTAATAAAGGTCACATAGCTGGTGACCAGCTAAGTGACGGCACCAGAACCTGGCAGCCTGGCTGCAGAATTTGTGCTATTAACAACTATAACATGTTAATTTAGAAGCAATTTCCATGTACTTAACCTTCATGTACAGGCTATCATGCCTTGCATTTTTATGAATATTTAGCTTGCTTCAAAAATTTGCAGCAAATGTTGCACTGAACATATTTGTAGCTGTCTCCTAGGGCTAAAGACAAGAGTTTCTCTAAGGTATATGCCAAGGCATGAAATTTCTAAGTCACAGGGTACTTACATCGTCATCTTCACAGATTATTGTCAAATTGCTGCACCAACTTATATTCCTCCTTGTTAAAAGGGAGGGTCCTATGTCTTGTGCTGGGATTTGAATCTGACTTGTTAGTCTCCACACATATTGCTGAACTATTGGGCCATTATACTATAGAACCTTCTATCACCTACTTTTTTCTGTGTTAATATAGACACCTCAGTCAAGCCTTTGCTCTCAGTCTCATTATGTAAAAATATTTACTGATTATTTACTATGTGCTAATTCTTCATGTCACTGGTTATTTTTTAAAGCTCACAACAGTACAGGCACTGAAAAGTATTTGAAATTAGTCAAATAAAGGCTCACCTGTTTTTCATAAGGTTATGTATACTTAGCTTAGGCTTGTAAATTAACATGAGCCTGAATGTAACATGAAAGAAGTTCAGCTGGATCTAAAATCTAAAAGAAACTGACAGCTAAGAACATAGGGGTTTTATTAAGAATTGAAATTGAATCTAAAACATTAGATTTAAATTATTAGATTATATCAAATAGAAAGCATTCAATGTTTATAATTTAATATAAACTGTTAGTTTAAAAATACTTTGATAATGACTTATTATCATTATACTAAAAATACTAAATAAAATAATTATATATGACATTTGAGAAACTACCAAGAGTTGGAATTCCTGTCCTCCAGGAATATACCTATAAAAATATATAACACTTTTTAAAAAATCCTTTTATCCTGTTGCTCAGCCAGGAATGCAGGCCAAACTGCAAAAGCATCAGACTCATACATCCAAATGCCTATTCAGCATCTCTACCATGTATGTCTACAAGGCACCTAAAAGTCTCCAAATACAAACCCCCACTTTCCACCTCCTATATCCTGCTTCTTCTCAAGTCTTCCTCATCTCAAAATACAAAGTATATTCTTCCAGTTGTTGGGCTGAAATCTTAGAGTCATTAGTGACTCCTCACCATCTCTCCTACCCTATGTCCAACACATCAGCAAGCAGACATCCCTGACTCTAATGCAAAAGACATTCAGACTTGGACCACATCTCACCACCTTCGCTGCCACCACTCTGGTCTAAAGTACCACCATCTTTTGCTTGGATTTCTGCAGTGGCTAACTAACCTGTCACCTGCTTCCAGTATCGCCCACACTCTAGTCTATTCTCCACACAGCAATCAGGGTGAACCTCTAAAAAGTAAGTCAGATCATATCACTGCTCAAAATCCTCCCTAAAACTTACCATATCATTTTTTATACGGTTTTCAAGGTCCTACATGACCTGCCTCCCACTCACCCAGATCTCAGAACTCATTTAACTCTTACCATGCTCTTATCATCTCTTCCTCTTCACTTACTCTGCATCAGCCTTGTGTTGGCAGAATAATGGCTCCCCAAAGATGTCCAAATACCCAGAACCCATGACTATGTTACACTATTATAGTAGTTAGACCAAAAGATGATGGAGGTTTGGATTAGGACACTGGAGGGAAAATAGACAATTGAATGGTCAAGGTACATTTTGAAGGTAGAATTAACCAAACATTAGGATGAGTTAGATGTGGGGGCTGATGGAGAGGGAGGTGTCAAGAATGACACCTGGTTTCCTGGCTTGAGGAACAGGATGTATGAAAGTGCTATTTGCCAAGACAGAGAAAAATACAGGAAGATTAGATTTGGGGGTAATAACCAATAAGTCAGCTTTTGAATATATTAAGTTTGAGACATCTATGAGACATCTCAGGAGGACTGGGTAGTTGTCAAGTAGTCATAGGGATACAAAACTACCTGACATCTCTGGAAAATATATCTGGTGTAAAGATTATAAGTTCATAAATTGTTGGTATATAGGTGTACCTAAGTCATGGAAAATGTTAAAAGTGGGTAGAGAGAATGGGTAGAATTGAGAGAAGAGGGCATTGTACAGAATTCTGCAGAACTTAAAATTTTAAAGGTTAGGTAAAGGAAGATAAATGAACAGTTAAGACTGAAAAGGAACAGTTAGAAAGACGGAAGAAAGCCCAAAAGAATGTAGTGCCACAGGAGCCAAAAGTGTCTCAAGGATGACTCAACTGCTCTGAAAGATCTATTAATTTGAAGATTCGATTTAGCAACATGGGCCAATGTTGATCTTTTTTTTTTTTTTCTTTTTGAGAAAAGAGATTTTTTACTGTGATAAAATATACGTAACAAAATTTACCATTTTTAGGTATACAGTTCAGTGGCATTAAGTACATTCACATTGTTGTGAATCAATATTGATCTTAACAAAAAGAATTTCTGTAGCAAAGTAAGAGCTAAATATTGGAGCGATTTTAATAATACATGAGGGTATGGAAATGGTGACAGAGGACAGATAAGATATACATCTCTTGAGAAATTTGGCTTTAAAGGGGAATATGGCTATGTGACAGTAGCTAGAGGAGATGGGGAGTCAAGGGGGGAGTTTTTTTAAATTGGAAATATTAGTCCATTATTGAATGTTGATTGAAATTATTCTGTAGAGAAGGAAAGACAGAAGATGATGGAGAGAGAAGAGATATGTTATCGTTTGTGGACCTTGAGAAACAAGAAGTAATGGGGCTACAACTCATGAGAATGGACTGGCCTTTGCCAAAAGTGGGGAAGGAGACTGGTACAGATGCAATGGGTTTGCAATATTTCTGGGAATGTTGAATGTCTATTTGAGATTGGTAATCATGAATGGTGATACTAATCTGTCAGTTTATATATTCCTATTCATTTATTCCATATATATTTATAGAATGCCTACTATGTGCCTCCTTTGAACCACTTGTGACCAAAGGGGTAGTAGACAGGTCATCCTTTCCAGGCTTTCAGGAACATCTCTTTGACGTTGCTCCTGGAAGCTTCTGAATAAGCTTGGGAGAGGTAACGTTTCTGTAACATTTACTTCAAGCTGCAGTAAACACTACACTGAGGAATTACCCTTATTCTACTTTCCATTTCAAATAATCCTCCATTACTTCCAGAGCAAATTCCTAAGAGGTTACATAATATGCACTGGTTACAGATCAGCTCAAGTGATAGAACACCACCTATAAAGAGACCCCAAAGTCTTCTCATCAACTTAAACAACTGATGCTCTGTCCATTATCCAGCGAATTCCTCAACCCCAAGAAACAAGAAAACTCCCCTCCCTATCCAGAGAAACTACCTATATATAAGGCATCTCTTCCCTGCCACTTCCTCCAACTATGCTTCTTTTCATACAGAGGAATCTCTTGGGAGGCCCTTCCCAGCGGTTGAAGACTGTGTGTCTTCCACTGGAACTGGAAGAGCTCCTTCAGCAACCTCCAAATCAGTATTAGCGCCCCAACCCCAAGCCCCTCATTTGCATTGCTTTTCCAAATTTCAAGAGGATCATCTAGACAATTTGCAGTGTAAGCGCCACATCCACAAATTAAGAAAAACATAAGCAAACACTTATATTAAACACAGAGGCACCTCCTTTTTTTCAGAAAGAGCTTCCCTTAGGTGATCACCTACACAAAAGTAAATGTTACTTTTTCTGTACCATTGGTAGGACAGATCCTGTCATCTATGGAAAGCACCCTTCTGAAAATTTAGTGTCTAAGAAGTCACAACGGAATTATGACGTAGGACTGAATGACAATGGAAGCACTATTTTGAAACCTGTGGAATAGAGATAAAGCTTGGGAAATTTCTCTTCAAGGGGAATTTATAGCCCTAAGTTATATTTTTAAAAAAATAAGAAAAGGACTTCGCTTGTGGCGCAGTGGTTAAGAATCTTCCTGCCAGTGGAGGGGACACGGGTTCGAGCCCTGGTCCAGGAAGATTCCCACATGCTGCGGAGCAACTAAGACCATGTGCCACAACTACTGAAACCCACGAGCCTAGAGCCTGTGAGCCACAACTACTGAGCCCACGTGCCACAACTACTGAAGCCTGTGCGCCTAGAGCCTGTTCTCTGTAACAAAGAGAAGCCATCGCAATGAGAAGCCTGCACACCACAAGGAAGAGTAGCCCCCACTTGCCGCAGCTAGAGAAAGCCGGTGCACAGCAACGAAGACCCAACGCAGCCATAAATAAATAAATAAATTTATTCAAAAAGAAAAAATAAGAAAGATTGGAAATTAATGTGTTAGGTGTTTAAGTTGAAAAACTTTTTTAAAAAAGGTGTAACATGCTAAACTAGACAAAAGTGTGAGAGATTAATAAAAATAAATATAGAAATTAAATATATTTTAAAAGAAACGGATATGATCAGCAAAAGCTGACTATTTGAAAAGATTATAGACACACTTCTATAGGTTTGTCTTAAAGTGTAGACAAACCTCTGTTGTCTACATTTTAAGACAAACCTGTTAAGACAAAAAGAAAAAAAGAGAATTCACAAGTATGTAATATCAGGAATGAAAAGGAGGATATAACTACAGATACTGTAGAGAATTTTTAAATAATGAGGGAATGCTGTGAACCACATACCAAAATTTTAGAGGCTTAAATGTAATACCTAATTTTTAAAGAAAAAAAAGTGAATTAACAAAGTTGACTCAAGAAGAAACAGAAAATCCAAATAAACTAATAATCATGAGAGAAACTGAACTGAATTTTCAAAATATAATTGTTTCACAGATGAGACTTACCAAACATTCAAGGAACAAATAATACCTATCTCATACAAATCGTTACAGAAAGTAGAAAAAGGGAAACCTCTAAATGCATTTTATGAGAGTGGTATAAACATGGACAAAGGTAGCACAAGAAACGAAGATCATAAGCCAATATCATTTAGGAACATAGATCCTAAAATAAAAAGCACTTGCAAATTGCATGAAGTAGTGTATTAAAAAATAATAGTACATTATGGCAAAACAAGGTTTATGTCAAAGAATGCAAGGATAAATCTACGTTAGAAAAATCTATCAAAGTGACCCGTTACTTTAACATATCAAAGACAAAACCGATAATCATCTCAAAAGTTTTAGAAAAAGCACTTAACAAAATTCAATGTTCATTTCATGGTTTTAAAATATTCCTACTTCAAACTCAACTGGGATAGAAGGGAACTCCCTAACCTTATAAAGCGTTTCTACCAAAAACTTATAGCAACTACCATAAATAATGATGACACATTAGAAACATTCTAAACGAGATAGAAATAGGAAAACAATGCTTGCTCTCATTCTTGCTATTTGATGTTATATTGGAGGTCCCAGCCCATCCAATAAGAAAAGGAGAAAGTATTAAGAGTATTATTTAAGGATAATATTATCTACATAAAAATACAAGAGAATTTACAAATAAACAGTAAGAAAGTTCAGCATATTTGCTAAAACAGGATTATTCCATGAGAATTCCCTGGCGGTCCAGTGGTTAGGACACTGCGCTCTTACTGCCAAGGGCCTGGGTTCAATTCCCAGTTGGGGAACTAAGATCCCACAAGCCGCGTGGCACAGCCAAAAAAACCAGGATTATTCCAAAATCAGTAACTTTTCCAAACAGCAGCACTAACCAATTTAAAAATTTTTTAAAGGATCCCACTTGAAAAAGCAACAAAAACTGTAAGGTACTGAGGAATAAATCTAACAAAGAGGTACAAGCATTTTATACGCAAAGTATAAAATGTTATGGAAGGATATGAGGAAATCAGAATAATATTAATGTATTGGATGACTCAGTTTTATAAAGATGTCATATCTCCCACAATTTAACCTACAAATTTAACTCAGCAAAATACTGAGAAGATTTTTCAGTGGAAGTTGACAAACTGATACTAAAGTTAACATGGAAGAGCAGAAGTCCAAAAAATAGCTGGTACAGTTTTTTTAATGAACAAATGGAGGAAATGCCCTTCTATAGGTGAAGACTTATAATAAAGCCATAATAATTAAAACTTTGTAGTACCGTCTCAGAATTGGTTTGATCAGTAGAAAAGGACAAAGTAGGAATATATCCATGAATGTACGGAAATTTAATTTATAATCACAGTGGCATTACACATTAATGGGAGGAATGAAAGACTGTTTAGTAAATCAGGTCATGACAACAGGTTTTCCATGTGGAGGGAGGGAGAATAAAATTAAATTCCTACTTCACACCATTCCAAAAAATAAGTCTTGGATGGATCAATTTTACAAGTGTGGAAAACAAAACTTTAAAAAATTAAGGGAAAAAACATAGGAGGCTATCTTTGTGGCATCACGTGTGGAGATATTGTCATATTGTCTTTAATATGACATAAATGACACAAACTATAAAGAAGATCAGTGAATGACTACATTTTAAATTTTCTATAGTTCAAAAGTTATTGGAAGTTAAAAGAGAAGTCACAGAATGAGACAATATAATGTTAATATATGTGAACTCCTACAAATCAAGAGGGAAAAAGATGAAAACATACACAGCCCACTGGATAAACGGATGAAGACTATGAGAAAACAAACCACAGACTCAGAAACCTTAATAACCAGTAAATATATGCTCAACCTCGTTGGCAGTGAGGGAAATCCAAATAAAGTGATGAGATACTGAGCTTTAAAAAAAAAAAATCAAATTGTCAGAAATAAGAAAAGTCTGAATCTAGAAAGTAAGGGAAGGTCATGTGAGGGAAACAAGAACTCTCATACACCGCTGATGGGTGTATAAATTGGAGAACCATTTGGCAGTCTCTAATAAACTGCAAATGTATGTGTAACCTAGCAATTCCCCATATAGGTAGACAGAGAAATTCTACCTACCTATAGAAGACACATGTACACGTATGTTCATATTAGCATTGCCCTTAATACCAAAATATTGACAGCAGCTTAAATATTCATCAATAGGGGAATGAATAAACCCAGCACGTTCACATGCATGGATCTACAATACAGCAATTAAAATGAATGCACTGGATTTATATTTATCAACATGGAAAGAATGAAAACATACCATGAAGGAAAAAAAAACAAGTCACAGAATATGCATAGTCCAACACCACACCTGTGCATTTAAAAAATCAAAACAGTACTCTGTATTTGTATGGGTTCATATGTAGTAAAAGTATAAAGCCTAGATTTAAAAGTTACATACCAAATTCGTGATAATGTTTGCCTTTGGAGAAAAGGGTGGAGAATGGTTTTGGGGAGGAGTGCAAAGGGACTTCAATTTTATCAGAAAGTTGAATAGTTCAATTAAAAAAAAAAACAGACCTGAAGCAGATATGGCAAAATGCTGACATTTACCAATTACATGAGATAGGTGCATGGGTGCCTGTAATACTCTCTCTGCATTTTAAAATAGCTTTAGATTTTTTTCTAAATAATAATATTTTTAAAAAGCAGCTAGTAAAGACTTCTATCTGATAGAATTTTAATATGTGTAGATAAAGAGTTAATTGTCTAAAATTTTGAAGCAAGCAGCTTTATAATAATTATCTGTTTTAGAATAGAATCTCCATAAAGATAACAAAGCTGACAAGATCATAAAACTACTGAAATGAATAAAGCAGATTCTATAAGTGTCAACATGGATAGTTCTCAAAATCATACTGAGGGGAAAAAGTAAGTTGCAAAATGATATGTACACTACTGTACCATTTATAAAGAAAATTTAAAATATATAAGCATGGACATATATATTTACATATAATATATATAGGTAATTAGGTAATAAAGAATAATAACAATGCTGGAAGAATACACACTTTATGATACTGATTACCTAGGCAGGTAAGGAGAGAGAAAGGTGAATGGAACTGAGGAGAAAAATAAGGTGACATTCAACTCTATCTGGAATTTTTAATAAAAATAAAAATCCTGAAGCAAATGTGACAAATATTTCACATTTGATTACCCTAAGAAGTAATACATGAATATTTGTTATTCTTGAGATATATGTATTTTTAATGTTCAAAAGAATAAGTACTGAAGAATTGCAAATAAACTGCACATAATTCAAAAATATGTAAGTGAAGCTTGTATACATCAAAAACGATACGCTATGACTATTTTTAGAAATTATCCTGTTTGCTTTTCTGTGTTTTTAATTTTTTTAAATTCAAAAGAAGAAAAAAATGAAAGCAGTGAAGAAATGTAAACATATACATACATATATCTGATTATATAAAGAGAAAAACCTCCACAATCACAAAACGCCAAATGAGCAATTCTATATAAATTGCTGCATTTTCTTATTTTTAATTTTTGTCAAGAGAAAAATAAAAGATGTTGCCTAATTGGAAACGTGACTTTCTATTATTAAAATTGTGGGAATCCATTTTAATGTGTTTATCTCGCTGCTAGTCTATAATTTATATTACAGCGTGGAAATTTGTTTGTATGCCTGTGACAGGTTAAAGCAGTTTAAACATGCATTTTTCTTTCGTTGGTTGAATAGTTAAATCGTTACTCAAAGGATTTTAAGTTTCAATTTCAACCATGAGGGGATTCTTTGCTTTTTTTCAAGGTTAAAAATGTTTCTGGTTCAAAATGCTATTAATTAATGGCTACGTAGTGGCTCTATTTAGGGAACTGGTACGGACCCTGGGTTAGCAGTGGAACTGTTAGATGAGAAAACTTTTTTGATGAAGACTCGGGGATATTTTAAATTCGATCTGACAGCGGTAACAGAAGTGAAATGTAATTCCAGCCCGCTTAACTAACAATCGTAATTATGAATCGAAAGACATGTCAGGTATAAGCATTTTTTTCCCTTAAAAAAAAAGTTTCTCGGACTCCGCCGGACACCCAGCTGGCGGAGGACCAGCGGGCGAAGGGGGAGCGAAGCCGGCAGGCTGCCCAAAAGTTACGATCGGGGAGTTTTCTCTTTATTAAAATTACCTGGCTCACCAGCAGAGGCAAGAACGCGAAGACAAGATAATTTCTTAGGCTGTTAAAAATGACTTAGCCCGGTGGGCCGCGCGTTCCGAGGGGGTGTCCTGCGGCCGGGGCGGGTCCCGCCGCCCCCGCGGGCTCCGGTGCGTCAGGGGCGCGTCAGGCGGGGCGGGCGCCGCGCGGGCGGCGGCGGCGGCGGCGGCGGCGGCTGCGGCGGCGGCGGGTGGCGGGCGGCGCGCACCGGGCCTCCTGCTTCTCGCTCCGAGGCTGCGGGACGGACGCTCCCGAGAACTCTCTCGCCCGCGGCCGGCCGCGCTCGGACGGCGCGCGCCGGCGGCGCCAGCATGTCGGCTGCCGTGGCGTGCCTGGACTACTTCGCCGCCGAGTGCTTGGTGTCCATGTCCGCGGGTGCCGTGGTTCACCGCCGCCTGCCGGACCCCGAGGGCGCGGGCGGAGCGGCAAGCTCGGAGGTGGGTGCGGCGCCGCCGGAGTCCGCTCTGCCGGGTCCGGGGCCACCGGGGCCCGTGTCGGTCCCCCCGTTCCCCCAGGTCCCCGCCCCCAGCCCCGGCGCGGGCGGCGCCGCGCCCCACCTGCTGGCTGCAAGCGTCTTGGCTGACTTGCGCGGCGGCTCTGGGGGGTGCTTTGGAGAGTACTCGGGGGAAGCTCTGCGCGCCTCGTCCGGTTCCTCCGACCCGACCCCGTGCTCCGGCCCGACCCTGTGCTCCAAGCTGATCCCGGCCACCAGCGCGGCCGAGGTTTCCGGACCCGAGCACTCCTCCCGCGCGCTCGCGGTCCCTGGCGCGCCAGCCATCCCGGGAGTGCCTGCCCACCCTGGCGCGGTCTCCGGCGTGGCCCCTGGGGCGGGCCCGGCCCCCGCCACGGGTCCAGGCCCCCGTCGGAGGCCAGTCACACCTGCTGCCAAGCGCCACCGCTGCCCCTTCCCGGGCTGCAACAAAGCTTATTACAAGTCATCACATCTGAAGTCCCACCAGCGCACCCACACGGGTGAGCGCCCTTTCTCCTGCGACTGGCTCGACTGCGACAAGAAGTTCACGCGCTCCGACGAGCTGGCCCGCCACTACAGGACGCACACGGGCGAGAAGCGCTTCTCCTGCCCCCTCTGCCCCAAGCAGTTCTCCCGGAGCGACCACCTGACCAAGCACGCCCGCCGCCACCCAGCCTATCATCCCGACATGATCGAGTACCGGGGGCGCCGTCGCACTCCCCGCGTCGACTCGCAACCCGCCAACCTGGTGGACAGCTCCGGCTCCGTCCCCGGGCAGGTGCTCAGCTTTACCACCTGCTTGTCTGACAGTCATTGCTGTTAGTTGTCCCCTCAAGGACGATCCCCCAGACCATTGTCCTTGCTTTCTTTCTGCCCATCCCTCTTTCCCAGAGTGATTAGACCAAGGCACAGACTGGCTTCTCCGCTCTGAGAGTGGGTCCAGGCAGGCACGTTGGACTCTGGGGAGGGACTGTGGGCCCGAAAATAGCAGGAATGCTTACAACACGTATATCATCCAAAAAAGGGGGGTTTGCCTCAAGACAGCCCCCAGGAACTGATAAAAAGGGATGAACCCCGGTACTCTCCAGAGTCCTGAAGAGTCTCCCTTCCATGGGAACCAGAGATGTGAAACTGGAATTCTCAGGTGCCTAAGGAGCTCTCAGTCTCAAAGGACTCTAGTGTCTTACCCACCCACCAGGGCGGACCTTGGAGAGGGTGTCAGGGGTGGCAGTCTTGGAAATGTCCAAGACTGGGATGGTGAGAGGCCTTTGGAAACAGAAATGATTTCTATTTCTGTAAACAGCAATGTTTACTAATGTATTTTTAGTGTATTTTAAACAGGGATCACAGGTTGATAGGAGATTGATATCCCCCACTCCCCAACTGCCCCAGCTACCTCTGCTAGGAGAGACCATGTAAGAGTCCATGTGGATGTATGGCTGGGAGATGCTTCTTGGTGTCTGGGGGGTGGTGCGAGCCTGTTTGCAGGTCCTGTTGCAACGGTTGGAACCCTGCACTTGTGTCGTAGCTTTTCTTCTAATTTGAAGTGCTACTTGGAGAAGTAACTTCCTGGCTCACTCGCAATGATATTGGTTTAAAAATTTGGAAACAATCATAAATGCACCAGAAATAAAAGGGTGATCCAGGCTAGTTCCCACTTCACCAAGAGGGCAAACCCAAGTGACGGTGGTTGAGATAGGTCCAAACCAAGACCTTTCAGAACCATTGTTAACGTTCAGGGAAATAGGAGTTTTGGGTCCCAGCTGGCCACACTCCCAAGTAACCTCAGGTGTGGTAGATTCTGTTCATTTCTTAGTGGCTAGCTAGGGGGTTATTTCCCTTGGGGTCTGTGCATTTTTGTTTCTGCAACAGGTGAGTTGGTGGTTTGGGGAGGGGAAGGTGGGAGCGGCTTCTTTCAAACAGCTAGCTGCTCTGGATTTGGGGAAGGGACAGCAAGGTGAAAGTTACTGTCAAATGGGAGGACCCTTCTCCCCTGACCTTGGAGCCCCTCCAAGTTACATCCTCAGGACCCCTCTCCCCCAGTGCAGGAACTGAGCATCACCAGTATTTATTTTTCTCTGTAAGTGTTTCTGCTGCTATGGATGAAATTGTTGGCCACTCTGCTTATGTATGTGTGAATGTGTATACATGTGACCCTTTCATTAGAGATGGGGCTGAAAGGCATTTCCTGCTCTGGTAAAGTCCTCTTTAGCCCCCTCCTGAATATCTTGTCATAGTCCACCAATCACATTTGTGGAGGATGCCAGACTCTCAAAGGACCATAATAGGCATCTAGTTAAACAAACCTCTTTCCCCTGTTTTGCAGATGAAGGTACTGAAGGCCAGGTAAGCTCGAAGTCACATGCTGAGTTGCTGGCAAAAGCCATGACTAGAACTTAGTTATCTGGCCTTCTGAGTGACTCTTTCCCTCATGCTTAGTTACCCCATCTGGGCCCTTAGTCAAAGGGCACCACTCTCCTTTACTACCACCAGGATCCCCTCCTTCCCTATTCCCTATCATTTCTACGTTCCTTCATCTGTCCAGTCCCCGCTGAACCCTTTGCCTGTTGTGTTTAACCCCAAAGCCCTTTTCTTAGCAGGTTGAGTCCATTCCCTCCTTCCACACCATGTGGACTTAAAGTGGGAATGCCTCTTTAGCATCTTGGGAGAGACTTTACCTTTTGATCTGGTAGATAAATTTTCAATGCTAGTTTCTAGTCCTGGGCACTCTATCTTCCTTGAGAGAGTAAGTGATGTTAACACTGGGACTCTAATAAGTGCCCCTACACTAAGTGAAGGAAGGGTATTTAGGAAGGACTCAAAGGGTATGAAGAGGTTCAGTGTTTCCTGATGAGGACTAAGCAGGGTAGGTGGAGCTTTCCTTGAGTTACTTGTGGGAATAGGAGGCCCACAATTGTGAAGGTGGGTTTTGGTGGTGGAAAGAGTCCTCCCTTTGTTCGGTTTGTCTCCTCAGCTGGGACTTGATAGGAAGGGAACCTTGGGGCCCCCTTGAGGACTGTGATTTCCCTTTTGTCCCCTTCAGTAGAAGATCTGCCATTGGGTAGGTGGACCAATGAAGCTAACAGGAGAGAGACTCCCACTGACCATTCTGGAATTGGGCTCGAGAAAGCGTGACTTTTCCAATCACCCTCTGATAAATAACTTTTGATTTTCAATCTCCCAAGTAGTGTCCTTATTTGAGTTCTTGTACCTTGGGGACTTTTGTCTGGGAAAGGCCTCTGACAAGCTAAATGTAGCATGTCTTTCAGTGACTTCTCCAAGGACTTGGGGTGGTGGGAAGGGAGACAGACAATGGGGGTAATATTAGTAGGCTGATCTTTCTTAGCTTTGGTTATTGTTGTTACCCTTTTCACTCCAGTGGCCAGACAGCTCTTGAGGACCTGTTATTAGTGAAATACCTTGAAAGGGTCTTCCTAGTTTTATTAGTGTTTCTTTTGCTTCTTTTTGTTAATCAGATGGAACTCAGCAAGTGAGTATGTCTGGGGTTTGGTTGTGGTCAATCTGAACCTCTGGGCTCTTGCCCGACTCCCACCATCCTGAGTTCTGATGTAGGAATGACCTAGTAACAGAATCTTTTAATAGAACTCTTCCCAAAATCTGGGTTGGGAGCTGGGATTGAATTCCAGGTCAGACCTTGGGCATGAGAGAATTGGATCCCCTGCCCCTGCTGGGAGGAGATGAAGAGTACAGGCCTTGCCCCACCCACAGGGACAAGAATCTTGTCATTTGTCCCTATTTCCCTATTCTCCTCCAAGTAGGAAACTGTATTGGAATATCACTCTTGGCCTCTGTCTCTACCTCTTACTTAATCTCCAAAGGAAGATTGTGTTCTCTGATGGAGACATACAGAAGAGGGTCATCATGTACACACACACACACACACACACACACACACACACACACACACACACACTCTCTCCTCTCTCTCTCTCTCTCTCTCTCTCTTTCTTTCTTTCTAAGCTCTCTTCTCTCTTTTGTACCTCTGCCTGCAATATGTACCCACTCCACTCGGATCCAGCTTTCATATGGTAAGCACACCTCCTGAGGCCCAGGCCTGCTTTCCAGAGGCAGGTCTGAAGAGCACTTCTCTGTGTCTCCACTTTTGGAACAGCCATTCCCCCTTGCAGCTCCCCAGGTAAGTGTTTTCTTTCTATATTCTTTGGGTGAGTAATACCAATAGGAGGAATTGGGAAGGGTGGGAAAGGCAGTGGAGGGTTGGTATTAGAAAGCCCAATTTTGGCTATAGGTACAGCCTCATCAACAAAATACTGATATTTTGATCCTCATTGGTCTGATTCTTGTATCTGTTACCTAGTTGATTGAGAACTTAGAAAGGAAATGGATATGATTAATTTTCCCCCTTAAGCCCCAACACATGCAAATATGCATTGGCTATTAAGTCTTGAGAAATAGGCACTCTGACTGGAATTAGGGGACCAAAATAAGATGTGTAGACATGGAACATCTGGTTTGCAAGGGCACAGGTTTAGTGCTGTAGTGATCTTGGGCCTTTTAGTTCTTTGGCCTTTTCAAGTTCTAGCAGCTTATGGTAGCTAACGTCCATAGGCAAGTCATTATTTTTTTAGAGGTACTGGACATAGAGCTTTGCAAAAGTACAGGTCACTGTGGCTGATCTTGATTCACATAGATACAGTTGAGACAGGCTTGCTGCAGAAGGGAAAGGTGCTATTGAATGGAAAAATTTGTGCTGCCATTTATTCTCAGCCAGAATTGCAGACAAGGACTTTAAGGAACTTAATGGCATAAGTTCCATGTGTACTTACAACAAACTTGGGAGAGTCTAGCCCTTAAATTGTGCTGGAGATTAGCAGGTGGCATTAGGTTAGTTTCACCCCATTTGGGCTAATCTTGATGGAAGGGGCCAACTTCTTTAATTCACATGGGTATTCAGAGTCACCTTGCATTTATGTCCCAAGTGCCTGATGTGTTGACTATATGAGCCCTGACGGGAATTTCAAGAACTCAAGTTGTGTGTTCAATCACAGAGGAATGGTGGATTTTAATCATAAACGTAAAAAGAGAAATGCAAATGTTTGTTATATGGGGGTTTGGGGTAGAGAGAAGCAATGCTATTGTAATTCCAAAGGCTAGGAAGAGTATTAAAAAGTGTTGTGCCTGGATTCTTCTCTTCCTAGGAAGTAGGTCTCTTCAGGAAATCAAGTAAGAATTGTATTTGTTTCAAATATATGTTCAGGCCTTGAAGTCAAAATAGAAGCAGTGGGAGGGTGAAAAGTGAAGGAAGACAGGCCAGTTGATCTGGAGGAAGAAAAGGATTTCTTTAGAAGAAAGGTTGTGTTCTTAAAGGGCACAAAAAATTGACAATACAAATGGGAAAATGAAAATGACGCAGAGCCAAATGATCTTACGATGGGACTAAAGAAGAGGGTGGTAATTTAGTCATTACTTAATTAGAGGAGGTAATTAGAGCCCAAAGAGATATAACAGAAGAATGGAAGCAAGCTCTCAGAGAGAAAACAGAAATGCCCACCTCCACCAGGGATCTCAGATCCAGGGAAATATTGAGAGGTACCTACCTGAATCTGTAGAGAAGGCAATGGGAAATCATCCCATCAACCCTAAGATGGGTATATTAGAAGGTTAAAGAAAATATAGATGTAATACTTCTAACATTTTTAGCTTAGTCTCAGTGATATTATCATTGTAAATGGGAACACAAATATGCCTTGGAGAATGTACAGAGTTAGTCCTCTAAGGGAAAGCATAGGGTAGATGAGACACATGAAATATATTAAAGTAATTAATCAAATTAATAGAAATTAGGAAGAAAAAAGCATGATCATCTCAATTGGTTCCAAAACAAGTATTTGTTAAAACTCAACACCAATTTGTGATTTAATTTAAAAACACCTTAGCATGCTGTACAGCAGTAATTAACACAACATTGTAAATCAACTATACTTCAATAAAAGAATAATTAAAAATAAAAAGTAAAAACACCTTAGCAAACTGGTAACAAAAATAATTCTTAAATTGATAAAAAGTGTCTACTAAAAGCCTACAGAAAACATCAAACTTTGAAAGATTGCAGGAATTTCAGTTGGCCATGTGGTAAGATAGAAAGTTTCAACAAATTCCAGGTAGGCAGTCACATAAAAATACAATAAAAATCTTACCCAAAAATCCATGTATGGGGAAATATAAAAGCAAGCCCCTACATAACTCAAATAAAAGCGGCCATTACAAAAATTTAGAACTGAATGAAAACCAAAAGTACAAAACAGCAGAACTTCTGTGATGCAAGCAAACAGCACTGGGGGAGAAAGTACAGTTTATAGCCTTCAATTTTTTACTTAAAAAAAAATTGGAAGTGAACGAACAAGCTTTCAACTCAGAAGAAAAGGAAAATAAATAACCCCAAAGAAAGTAGAAACAGACATTACCATGGGCAATGCATTCTCAGTAGAAAAGATATTGCCCCCAAGGGAGCGAAAATCGGTTCTTGAGGGCTGAAAAAAATGTTAGCTATTACAATGGTTGTGGCTCTTCAAAAGACCATACTACATAAACAGATATGTACTATATGTGTGGTTTAAGGTTGTGGGTTGCAGGGGGAAGAAAGTAGTGATTAAGGGAAAAGAGGTCTAAAAAGTTTCCTAGAGGGGTAATAATGAAAAAAGTTTGAAAAAACACTGCCATGGATAAAGGCAGAAGTTAGTGAAACAGAAAAAGAAAGTGAGTAGAGTGGTCTGAAACACTTTTTAAGAGCCTACTAAAAATAGATTTCTTTGGCAAATATTAAGAAAAAGGAGAGACGGCACAAAAATTTATCAGGTATAAAAAAGGACATAAAATCATAATGCATGAGCAGATTTTCCTAATTATAAGAGAATAATACAAACAACTTTATATCAATAGAGTTGAAAAATATATGGCTAATTTTACAGGAAAATATAAAATTTCAAAATAGTCTAAGAAGATATAGAAAAACTGAAACTGAAACAGTAGTAAAAGATCTATCCCCAAAAAAGGCACTAGGTCTAGGTGGTTATATAGGCAAGTTCTCTAAACCTTCAAGAAACAGGTAACTTCCATATTTTATAAATTGCTTTAAATCGTGGAAAGAGAAAGTTATCCAATTTACTTCATGTTATATAGTTAAGCTAACCTTAATACCAAAACAAAATATATAAAAGATAAGAAAATAATACACCACTTTTTATTTATAAAGATAGACGCAAAAATCCCAAGTACAATAAAATACTAGAAATTGTATTTCAGCAGCAAATGAAAATAATAATGCAACATGATAATGTTAAATTTATCTCAGAAATGCAAGATTAATTCAATAATGGAGCTCTGTTGATATAATTCACTACATTAATTGAAGAAAGGAGAAAATCAATGACTTTCCTATATGCCAGCAATCATATAGACTAAGTGATTCCATCCATATACAGTAGCAATGAATAACATAAAGAACCTTTATAGACAAGACTATAGAATTTTGCTGAATGATGTAAAAGAAAATATGACTAAATGGGGATAAATAATGTTCCTGTAGATGGTAAAACTCAATACTATAAAGATGTCCATCCTTGGGACTTCCCTGGTGGTGCAGTGGTTAAGAATCCGCCTGCCGATGCAGGGGACACGGGTTTGATCCCTGGTCCAGGAAGATGCCACATGCCATGGAGCAACTAAGCCCGTGTGCCACAACTACTGAGCCTGCGCTCTAGAGCCTGCAAGCCACAGCTACTGAGCCCACGTGCCACAATTACTGAAGCCTGTGCTCTGCAGCAAGACAAGCCACTGCAATGAGAAGCCCGCACACCGCAACATAGAGTAGCCCCCACTCACTGCAACTAGAGAAAGCCCACATGCAGCAATGAAGACCCAACACAGCCCCCCCCCGCAAAATTAATGAATTAATTAATTTTTAAAAAGATGTCCATCCTTTTATCAAATTTATGTATTTAATGAAATTCCAATCAAAACAGCAAAAAGATTTTTCATGAAACTTTTTCAAGGAAATATTACAGAAGATCATGGGAGGTGGGGGGGGAGAGAGAGGGAGGGAGGGAGAGTTGATCTGCCAGATATCAAAATACTACAAAGCTATGGTCATTAAAACAGTGTGGTAATGTGCAGGAATAGACAAATAAGTGGATTGAATAAAGAACCCAGAAATAGACTTGTGACTATAGAAGCTGACATATAAGCGATAAGGCACTTCACATCAGTGTGGAAAAGATAAACTAGTCAGTAAATTTTATTGAGACAATTGGCTCTTCAGTTAAATAGATCAACAAAATAAAACACAGGATTACATTCTATCCCAAATCTTTCAGAAAAATAAATCCCAGATGGTAAAGACCTAAACATTTTTAAGCTATAAAAGCTTATAAAAAAGCTGGAAGCTATAATCATTGAATAAAGACCTTCTTGTTTAGGACACAACAATTTTAAAAACAAAAATTTAAAGAAGGAAAAGACAGATTTGACTGCATCCAAATTCTAAAATGTTTTACATCTGAAAACCTAATCAAAGTTAAATATCAAGTTACACTCTGAAAAAAAAATTAACAGGCACAGGATTAATATCCAGAATATATAAAGAATCAACAATTTAAGATATAAGGACAAATAAAAAAGTGGTCAAAGGATAGTAACAGGCAGCTTAAAGAAAGAACCAGGGTTGCGAAACAGTCAGCGGATCTTTAGCCTTGTGTATATAATGCTTTTTCTCTTTTAAAGTGAGCATATCTCCATGTATTGCTTGCCTACATTTTAAAAATTGAAAGATATTTTAAAGGAGGGGGAAAATACTATTGATTAAAAAACAAAAGCAGATGGTAG
The DNA here is from genome assembly GCF_963455315.2 of Globicephala melas. Taxonomy (NCBI): domain Eukaryota; kingdom Metazoa; phylum Chordata; class Mammalia; order Artiodactyla; family Delphinidae; genus Globicephala; species Globicephala melas. The sequence continues at coordinate 21,607,209 of NC_083322.1, forward strand.
GGTAGGAAAGGATATACCAAGCAAATGTTAATTAAAGCAAGCAGGTATGACAAGATTAATATCAGAGTCAAAATAAAATTCAAAGTATAATACATTAGTGGGACAAATATAGATTATTTTATATTGAGAAAAGGTATAGTACCCTAAGAATCTAAAGTAATTAAAACCCTTTTTGCCCGTATATTAGAGATGTCAGCTCAGGAGCTCTAATGCCTATTCCAGGATTTGGACAGGGGTTTCTTCTCCTCTCCCTCTCTAGAAATTCAGAGACCCGTCCCCATTTTCTAAGCTCATTGCAGGAGTGGGAGGGTGGGAGTGTGGTGCCAACAAAGGTTAAATCACGTAGGAACTGAGCCCAATCTAAATTCCCTCAGGAAGGTCTCTCCACCTCCCCAGGTCTTCCTTCCTTTCTCCTCTTCCAGAATACTCTTTGTTCCTCTCATTTTTTTTTTACAAAAAGCTCTTGATGATTCAGAGCTTGACCCAGAATGCTAGTTCCCCTTTCAAAATATTTAGTTTAGTAAAGGGGAAGAAAAGAAAACCAGTCAAAAACGTGCAAACATTTACAGAATGGTAGCATCCTGTATTATCTATAGCTAATTGTATCTTACTAGCAAGCTCCCACTCCTGTTAATGACAGAGGAGAAATTTTAGTTTGTCAAACTCTCTCTCAGGGCTGTCTCCTTCCAAGGGTCTCTCCGATCCTTCCCACCATGGTTTCTGAATGCCAGGAACCCATGGCAGAAGGGAAAACAGTCTAAGTGCTGTGTGCAGTGCTGTTCTCTGGATCCTCACTCATTTTCCATGCTGTGCGGCTATTCTAGGGATCTCTGGGCATATAGTGCTTATGCCCAATGAGTTAACAACAGGTCCTGTCTGGTTCTTTGGCTGCCTTTCTCATTTCCCTGCTGGAGCCAATGGTCCTGCTATAACCTCTAGTTCTGAGGTCTCTGTTGAATGCAACTTTCTCATCCCAAATGCAGACTTCTTCTGGACCTTGGGTTCTCTCAGCGTTTTGGCACCCTCTTGCCAAGACATAAAATATATTCTGGTCCCTCTCCATATCTCACCAAGGCCATAAGACACTGGGTTACACACACAGGTCCATCTGCCTAGATATCTCTCAGCCATTTCAGAATTACTTCTTGATGGTACCATGTTGCCCTAGCACTATGCTGAGCTTGCAGTGGAAGTGGAGGGTGAGCCCAGAAGTTCCAAATTCTACTTCAACTTATTTGGGTTCCTGATGTCATGTCCATCTTCCCCTTTCTGGGCCAAGACCCAAGGAATGAGGGGACTGATGGGTTCCTTCTCAGGGATACAAGCACCAGCAAGTCTTGTCTCAACCCCACTGACCTTCCCCTTATCCTAGGCTCTTCCAGCTGGAAGAACACTTCACTTCCTCTCTCAGTAGGTGACAACTTCCCACTGTCGTACACTAAGTTTGCTTCGCCTATGATTGTAGTGAAACTTTTTGTCCAGGCTTCATGCTTTGCTCTTAGTATTTAAGAGTATTTGAAATTTGGAGCTTCTTTTACTTTCCCAACAAAGCTTTCAAGATTACTATTTAGTTATAGGCTTCAAAAGCTGAAATAGAGTCATTGTTTACCTTTGCATCCCTGCTATAACTATCATGATGTTTTTTGAGGCAAATGGATGCCTTTGGTTAAAAAGGTAATAGTCGCATGGAAGAAAATAAGAAAAAAAATCACATTAATATTTTTCAAAGCATATCTCCCTCTCACCAATTTTTAGTCTGGTTAAAGATTAAGTTATTAGTTCTTGGAAATTCCCTGGCAGTCCAGTGGTTAGGACTCCGTGCTTTCACTTCTGAGGGTCTGGGTTCAATCCCTGGTTGGGGAACTAAGATCCCAGAAGCTATGTGATACAGCCAAAAAAAGAAAAAACAAAAAGATTAAGTTATTAGTTCTGAAGGTGTAACTAAGAGCAACCACTCCCATCCCCGACTAATGGGGTCCTTACAGAAGAACAAACTTATTAAATATAAGTAAAACAAAAGGAAGCTGAAGTCTATCTTCTGCAGACCCCTGGAATCAGGAAAAGTCCAAGGAAAAGGAAGGATTATAGTTATTACTGCTCCAAGCAGGATGTGTTTATGGCACAAATAGATGGCAGAGAGGGTATCAGCAGCATCCTGTCACCCAAAGAGTTTTGAGTCCACTTGTGCAGTCAAGGGTGGGACAGCAACTTGGTCAGTGGGTTCCAGCAGGGGTCAGCAATGGATTGGACTGGAATGCATCTAGCAGCCCCAGAGGCAGTGCTAGAGGCTTTCCTTCTGGGGCTGTGTGTATTCATGGCTTTTACCTAAAAGAACGAGGCTTTCATGGACCAGGACATACATTTCAACAAATATTTATTGAGCACTTGGAATGTGTCAGGCACTGTTATAGGCACTTAGGATACAAAGTGAATAAAACAAAGATCCCTGCCCTTATGATCTCATATTTTAGCAGGGATATAGAAAATAAACAATAAGTATATAGTATGTTAAGTAATAAAAGATATGGCATTAACAAAAAGTAGAGCAGGCTAGGTAGGATCAGGAGTGCTGGGTGGGAGTAGGGGTTAGACTGAGGTAATAAACAGGGTGATCTGGATAGGCTTCATTGTACAAATAGGATATGAACAAAGACTTGAAGGAGGTGAGAAAGTTAGTCGGGAGCTATCTGAGGGGAAATTGTCCAGACAGAGGGAACAGCTAAAGAAACAACCCTAGAGGATGAGATCAAGAAACAGAAAGGAGAACAGGATGGCTGGAGCAGAATTATGATCAGAAGGAAGAGGGGATGCCAGATCATGTGGGTATTATAGCCTACAACTTTGGCTTTTTCTCTGGGTAAAATGGAGAGTCATTGAGGACTTTGAGCAGAAGCATGATATGATCTGCCTTATGCTTAAAAGGATCATTCTGACTGTTATGTTAAAGGGACTCAAACAAGGTGATATGTTAGGAAGCAGTTTCGTTAATCTAGATGATGGTGGCTTGGACCAGAGTGATGGTAGAGGAGGTGGTGAGAAGTGGTCAGATTCTAATACATTTTACAGGAAAAGCCAATAGACTTTCCTAAAAGGTTGGCTACAGGGAGTGAGAATATGAGAAGAGTCAGAGTGATTCAAATTGCTTTGGCCTGAGCAGCTAGGAGAACGGAGTTACCATAAACTGAGTTGAGGAAGTCTAGATATGTGGACAGGTTTGTAGGGGAAGAACAAGTGTTTCATTTTGGACATGTTGAGTTTGAGATGTATGTTAGACAACCCAGTGGAAATTTTGAAATAAGTCTGGAGTTTGGGAGAAAGGTCTTGGACTAGAGATTAAAAAGATGGGGGTTAACTGCATATTTAAAGCTCATAGTCTGAATCAGATCAACAAGATCAACAAGAGAATGAGCGTAGAGGGAGAAGAGAAGAAAGGCTAAGGCTGATCCCCGGGACAGTCTTAAAGTGAAGAACTGAGGGAGTTGAGGAGGAACCAGAAAAGGAGCTGAGAAGGCGTGACCAGTGAGGTAGGAAGAAAGCCAACAGCGTGATGCCTAATAAAGAAAGTATCCAAAAAGGGAGTGGTCCACTTTGTCAGACGATCATGCTAAGTCAAGTAGCATGAAGGCTGGGAAGCTGGCCATTGGCTCCCGCTACTTGGCAGTCATTGGTGACCTTGATAAGAGCAGTCGTGGTAGAGTGGTAGGGGTCAATGCCAGATTGCAGTGGATTTAGGAAAGAACAGGAGGAAAGAACCTGGAGACCATGAGTACAGGGAACTATTTGAGACATTTTTCTGTAAATGGGAGCAAAGAAGTGGAGTGGAAATTGGTAGGGGAAAATGGGGTCAAGAGAACTGATTGCTTTTTTTTTAGATGGAAAAACAAACAACCAACCCAGCCTGTTTATATGCTAATGAAAATGTTCCAAGAGGGAGTAAAAAGTTGCTAATACAAGACAGAGATGAGGGAGAACTTCAGGAGTGATATCCTTGAGGAGGTGAAGGCAATGGGATCTAGTGCACAAACGGAGGGATTGATTTTAGCTAGGAACATGAATATGTAATCTGTGAAGCAGTTGGATATTCAGATCTCTTCCCTAGTAAGGCCTGCTCCACATTATAGTGACCGTTTAATTACTTAATTACCAGCACAAAATCTATGATGGGACATTTGCTTCCCCGATGAATTTTCAGGTTGGACAGTAAAAAGGAAAGTGTCCACCTAGAGTTTTGAGGTGTTAAATTCTTAGTTTCAAATCATACATACCTTTTTCCTTAGATTGCTAATATCACGTAATTTCTCATCTCAGAAAACAGTTTTTAAGGCTGAGTGGGACATTTTGATCTCCTTTATAACTGGAATGACTGAGACAGATGGGGTCTTCTAGTCCTTTTTGGTGACATGTGGGCCATTAGCTATATTAACATCTTTGCAACAAGCAATCTTGCCTTACTACCCTGAACACGTATTCCGTCGTACTCAGAGGACGACTATGATTGTGCTCAGAGTCTGGACTATCCTGATGTAGTTCCTAGGAACTATGGTATAGAGGTTGTTCTTGTACAATATGTACATCCAGAGGTTCAGAGACTGTTGTTTTTTTTTTAAAAGACTCCACATTCTGCTAGAGTTCTTGGAGGCCCATCATCTAACAAGGAAGCCTCAAGGGAAAGTAACAGAGTCACTCCAGTCAGAGTAATGGAAACCTCAAGGCCAGAATGACAGTCCTCTCCTGTGTACTGACTTGGGTCCCTCCTGCTTCTTTGGCTTCCCACTCAAGGGAGCTCCGAGGTAGAAGACTGAGGGGTGACTGACTGTGTATATAAACTGGAATAAGATGCAGGTCACTAGACAAGTTGACAAGGCACTGAATCTTCTTCTTGGAAAAAGACACCTTCAGGGGAAAATCTATTTGACAACAGACATTTGTTTTGTTTTGTTTTGTTTTTGCCGTACGTGGGCCTCTCACTGTTGTGGCTTCTCCCGCTGTGGAGCACAGGCTCCGGACGCTCAGGCTCAGCGGCCATGGCTCACGAGCCTAGCTGCTCCACGGCATGTGGGATCTTCCCGGACTGGGGCACGAACCCGTGTCCCCTGCATCGGCAGGCGGACTCTCAACCACTGCACCACCAGGGAAACCCGACAACAGACATTTAATGCTCAGAAGTCAGGTACTGACATTCTGGAGCTTGAATATGTACAAATACCTCTGAATGGGCTCTAGATAAGGACATCATTGATACAGTCCTGCAAGAAAATTCTTCGGGAGACGGGAACACCAAGGAAAAGGTCTTGCCACACCACAGAGTAGTACAAGTCAGGGGAATTAATGCAACCATAGTTAAGTATGCTGAGAGTGTGTCACTGAGCATCACAAGTGAAAGGAGGGCTGCTGGTTGGAGTGGACAGAGATCTAGAGGAAAGCATGGGCCATATCAATGGCAGCAAACAATTGTGGTAGATGTTATATCTGAGCCAAGCTAAAGACCCACACAACAATCTCTATGAGTCATCTGTAGCCAATCTTTTAAAGAGGCCATATGAGAGAATCAAAGAGATGTGTGGTAGGAAAATAACCTCTACTGAAGGCTATCAGGCACAGTTGATGAATTTTCCTTTAAAGCCACAAGGCACCAGATATTGCCATGTCATTTGGGGTCCCAGCAACAAACATCTGGCACATTCAGTTGGGTCAATAGAGGGAAGTTTAATAAAGGCACTGTCTTCAAAGGTGTGAGTAGAAGGGAAGCAAGTATCCTGCAACTAGTAACTTGAGGTACGACTCCTAGACTTGAAGGAGCAAGGGCAGGGGCTTAGCAGCAGGTTACCACACCTGAAGAAAGAGAAAGAGAGAGCTGTGTAGAGAGGGTTACCTGGCAGGTGCAATGTTCTTCAGTTAAGGGGTGAAGCCAGCTTGTACAAGCCTGCCAGGAGGGAACCAAGAAAAAATTACCGAGCTCTCACTCTTCTCCTTCCCATGGATCTGTTCTTACTTGCTCACCGTTGGCCAAACCCAGCTGGAAGCCAGACAACAAGACAGTATTTTGACTGGCTCAGATTTCTGAGGATAAAGAAGAGCAGAGAGAGGTAGAGAGAGTGGATATGGAGGGATATCAAAAGATATTCAGCAAAATATCAATAACTTTAAAGGGCTAGAGGAATGCCAGTAGTCCTTTTTTCTTTTTAACTTGTTTAGATGACAGAACAAAATATCTATTCACTCAAAACAGGAGATCTAGACTACATATTATGGAACTCTATGTCTACGCTACATTCCTCAAGAAGAGCAGTAACTATCATGTGGTTAGCATAGCCAATAAGATCAACTTTGAAAAACATTACCTTTTACCAGTTTATGATTTTAATGCTCTTTTACCCTTATTACAGAGCAAGAGCAATACATTTCCATTGTAGAACATTTAGAAACACAGATAAACTGAAAAGAGAAAACAAAATTTACTGTAATCTCACATTTTAGCAGTACTAATATTATGGGATATGTTTCTTAAGTTTCTTAATCAGACCTTACATATGTATTTGTATACTTTTTAACTTTTTATTTTGACATAATTCTAGACAGAGAAGTTTTGTGTAGCAGTACGCAAAGTTGCCATATACCCTTCACAATGATCGTCCAAATGTTAACCTTTTACCACATTTGCTTTATTCATCTCTCTCTCGGTGTATGTGCACGTGTGCACATATATACATACACAACTATAATTTATACACACATAAACATATTTTTTCTGAATCATTTGATAGTAATCAAATTTAAAATCTAACAGAAGCAAGTTATGCCAATAACCTCTAAACCATCGATATCCCCAAGTGTACTGGGAAATCCTCAAAATTAAGAGAACAATAATGATAACAGAATGCTTATCAAGGAATTGATCAGATCAGATCAGAACAGAGTTATCCAGTAATTGAACACCCTCAGACATTTGTAGATACCCTGCCATCATATTGCAATCCTGAGACAGGCTGTGAAGGGTCCTGTGTGACAGATACCCAGCCATGTTCCTATTTATGGGGATGAGACTCTTTAAACTGGGTTAACCCAAGAGAAATATTAGAGGGCTCAGAGAGGGACCTCAGGAATTCACCTTTGAGCCAGATCATGGACAACCAGGTAACTGATACTCCATTCCAAAGATTTTGTTGCTGGCATCCCATCTCATTTAGAGTATATCATTGTGGAGAAGTCAGTTCCGGGTGTCCAACTGTAAATGCTTGCTATAGAAGATAGAGAAATTAGTCATTTCTGCCAGGACATAAGCTACTCCCCGACTGTGGAACCACTAGGGAAAGAAGAGGAATTACTTTCTGTTTCCTGTCAGGTCCTGATTTAAGGATAATATGTTGGAACTTTGTTAAATAATTTTTTTTTCCAGCATAGCACATCACCTTGAGAATTGGCATAAAACAGAGCCAGATGCTAAAATGCCTTCCTGGATAGTTTTCTAGAGTTGGGCCTGTTCCCCTGAGGTGTACAGTTGAAGATATTAGATGGTCCAGCCTTCTAAAAGCCAAACAGCAAGAGGCTTAGCCACAGGGTCAAAGCACAGAACAGCAGAACAGCATTGAGTTGGATGTCAGTTGACAGGAGCCAAGAGAGTCCAACTCAGGCTTATCAAGGAGCAGCACTTGCCTATCTGATCCCAGACTTGGCCCTATTTTAGAAGAAAAATTGCATTATTTTCCTTATAAACTGACACAGGTTTCAGTTAATTTAGGAGACTGTCTCTTGACCAAAAAGAAAAAGACTATTTTAACATAGTAATTCCTTGCGGAGTGATTTTCCTGAGGATGCCTACCAGTGTCCTATGAAGGAGGTTGGCAATTGGTAGTACAGGTGAATGTCTTCTTAGCCAAAGGACCGCCAAGGGACCTGCCCTGTTCTTTGAGATCAGGAGGGAAAAATGGAGGAAAGATGGTATAGGAGGGCTAACAAGGAAAAGAGAAATCCAGGGCCACTCTCTCACCAAGTTCTCAGTTCATGGAAGGAACTGCACGTGAATCCCTCAAATGCCTGTGGGCCCAAGAGTTAGCTGCAGAGGGTGGGTGAGATTGGGGGCTACAGTCTTCAGTGGGATTAAGATGCACACATATATAAAAAAAATGCACACATATAAAAAGAATGTGATGGGAGGACCCAAGTTGGAAGGTAGCCAAGGGGAGAGCTTGAGAACAAATCTTCTCTCAGTGGAGCCTGTTGAAACTACAACCTTGTCCACACTATGCCCATAGACAGTGAGCCAAAGAGAGACATAAACAATCTCTCTGTGGACAACCCAAAAGGTTCTACCCTTGCTATCCTTCCTCCCCACTCCATAGTCAGAGGGACATGCGCCAGGGAGAGAGGGGTGAGAGCCAGACTGCTCTGAATAAGGGGTTTAGGGGAGACCTTAAAATCACATAGAAGATTTAAGTTGTGAAATGAAGAGCAAGGAGTCATAAGAACTGGAAATGACTGTTCTAATAGATGAATCGCCAGGAATTGATAGGAAAGGAAGTTTCAGAAGAGTAATTATGGCAGCCGCTAGGGGGAAAATTAATTTTATACCCAACAGTTGAGATTCTTCTCCAAGACATCAAATTTAACATCCAGACACTTATACCCTCCCTCTCCTAAGACGCCTAGATTCCACCATACTCCTCCTCCATTACTGCCCTCTTATTATAGCAGCAACATTATCAAGGATCAAATGTACACTAACCAACATCATAACCTCTCTTTTAATCTGTTTTCCCAGTGGCATGAGGAGCCCCAAATGGTCAAGAGGTAGCCTCAGCTTCTAATTCAATGGGACCATTGTGGGACTTTTAGTATTAGGAAATTTAAACAAGCGAAGCCCAAAGCAGTGGAGAAGGGAAATAAGAACTTTGTAAGTGATGTGAGAATCCCACTCCTCCAACATTTAGCCTGATCCATGTATTCTGGCTTTGGGAGAAACAGCCCCATATATAGTCCTGGTTCAGAACATATGCCCTGACAAGCATCCCTATCTTATAAGTGCTCTCAATCATATAAGGTCTCCCTGCTGACACCGAAAATGAATCTTCAAAAACCTTTCTACCCAGTGACTTCTGATGATGGTAAAACCAGGAGATCCCATGGTCATAATCAACCTTTTGCTCTATTACTTTTATGAAGTGTGAATTTCTTGGTCCAAAATAAAATTATACGAAATATTGTGTTAGTGAATCAACGCGAAGTCCAAAAATGATGCTAATGGGAGAGAAAGGGCAGGCATGGAAAACAAATTCATATCCAGAATAAGTGTTTATTTCAGTATGGGGAAAGAGAAGTCCCTTCCATGACTGAAGAGATTCAGTGTAACTCATTTACCACCACTCACCTGAGTGTGAAGGTTCAGAGGTCATTACTGCTCACAGGTTGATAACCTGAAAAGAAAGAAAAAAATCATGTTATTGAGCCTATGTATAAACTTGAAATCTGCCACTACTTCACTTTGCTTATGAGCCCATTAAACAAGCTCTCAGTGCTGGGAAAGAAACCAACTGATATCTACAGGAGAGGTCATTTTATCTACCTGATAATTCAGCCATCTCTGCAGCAGGAGCATTTTGTTGAGCAGCCACAGGGGACATGGATATTCTTACACTCTGGGTTCATGCTGAGCTGTTCATTCATTCATTCTCTATCACTCAGGGTCCCAGCAGAAACAAATGGTACATGCAAATTAAGGTATTTCAAAGAGGTAACAAGGGTTATTTACAAAGGCATACGCAGCATGTAGCACAAAGGACAGTAGAGTACCCTAGCACTATTTCCACACCTAGACCCAAAAGCAGAGGGAAAAAAAAAAAACCCAGAAAGATAAAGTCATATAGAAAGGGCTACCTGGAGGAAAGCTGTGACATTCATTTGTGACAACCCAGTGGGGAGAGAGTCAAGGGACTATATCATTTGACTTAAATGTCCTTCTTCCCTCACCACTCTTCCTAGGATTCCTATTTACCAAACCCAACCAGCAGCCAGAGGACAAAGGATGCAGACCAAACAGGTCAGCCTCCCAGGGCAGAGAATAAGAAATGGGCAGAGAGGTGGAAAAAAGTCAAGAGTGGATCTAGAAAGTCACACAGGAGATATCCAGCACACATTAATTCAAAAATTATTATGTGCCAAACACTACTCCAGATGTTGGGAACAGAACAGCCAAAAAACAGACAAAAACTCTTAACCTCAGGGAGCTCATAAAATATATAGTATATAAAATATGCACAAGTATCAATAATAATGAGAAAATAAAGCAGGAATGGGATATAGGAATATTTATTTTTATTACATTATAGGGATATTGGCTGGGGAGGATTATCACAATCTTAAATAAGATGACAGATAGGGTTTCAGTTGAAACCTGAAGGAGGTCAGGAATTCATATCTGTAGATATCTTGAAAAGCAGACTATACATAGGGAATAGCAAGTGGAAAGGCTCTTGTGAGTACACGTGGCATATCTGAGAAACAAAGAGAAGGCTAGTAGGTGAGTTGGATTGAGCAAGAGGGATATAGTATTAAGAGATAATAGCAGAGAGGTGAAGGAGTAGTGGAGGCAGGGTGGAGACCATACCATGTATGTAAGGCTTTGTAGGACATTGACAGAATCTTGGCTTTACTCTGAGTGAGATGGGAAACCATTGGAGGGTTTTAAACAGAGGAGCAGCATGGTCTGACATGTGCTTACATCATTATTCTGGCTGCTATGTTGAGATAGACTGATGTGGAGAGGGGGATCCAGGTTAAATAAAGGAGGCCAGTTAGGATAGGAGGATATTACAACAATTCAGTCACGGGACAATGATGGTTTAGGCCATGATGGTAGCAGGGACAGTGGATGGTAAAGGTGACAGGATTTGCTGAAGTACTGGATATGGATGTGAGAGAGAGCGAGGAAGTTGACTCCAAGGTTTTTTGGTTACTGGAAAAAAAGTAATTGCTATTTACTGAGATAGAGATTGCAAGAAGTTTGAGTTTGGTGTATTTTTCCCTGGGTGGATTTTAGGAGCTCAGTTTTGGACGTGTTGTTTGACATCCCAGTGGAAATGTGAAGATGGATATATGAGTATGGATTTTAGGAGAGAAGGGGAGATTGAAACATGCATGGGTATTTGTGTGCCGTGTGTGTGGTGCCCTGGAAACCAAGGAGAGGTAATCAGCTATGACAAATGCAGCTGATAGTTTAAATAAGATTTGAACCTAAAATTACCATTGGAAGAAGCAATGCAGGTGACATTCATAAGAGCAGTTTTAGTAAAGTATGGGATGTAAGGTGGTTTGAAGTGGGATCAAGAAAAATGGGAAGACAGGGAGCTATACTCAATATCCTATGATAGGGCTTCCCTGGTGGCGCAGTGGTTAAGAATCCGCCTGCCAATGCAGAGGACATGGGTTCGAGCCCTGGTCTGGGAAGATCCCACATGCTGCGGAGCAACTAAACCCGTGTGCCACAACTACTGAGCCTGTGCTCTAGAGCCCACGTGCCACAACTACTGAAGCCCGCATGCCTAGAGCCCTTGCTCCACAGCAAGAGAAGCCACCTCAATGAGAAGCCCGTGTACCACAATGAAGAGTAGCCCCCACTCACCGCAACTAGAGAAAGCCCGCGCACAGCAAAGAAGACCCAACACAGCCAAAAATAAAAATAAAATAAATTTATATTTTAAAAATCCTGTGATAAACCATAATGGAAAAGAATATAAAAAAAGAATGTCTGCATGTGTATAACAGAGTCACTTTGCTGTACAGCAGAGATTGGCACAGCATTGTAAATCAACTATACTTCAACAAAAAAAGTAAAAAAAAAAAAAAAAGGAAAATGGGAGGAGAAATATTGGAGATAGTAAATATAGACAAACCTTTCAAGGAATTTTGCTGAAAGGGAAGGAGAGGAAAGTGGGGTCAATATAAAGTCTTCTGTCTCAGTAAAGACAGAAGAAATTAAAAGTCTCTTTTTCAAACCTCATTGTCACCAATTCTCCAATCTTGGTCAATTAAAATTTGTCTCAGGGACTTCCCTGGTGGTCCAGTGGTTAAGACTCCACACTCCCAGTGCAGGGGCATGAGTTTGATGCCTTATCAGGGAACTAAGATCCCGCATGCTGCACGGTGCGACCAAAAAAAAAAAAAAATCTCAGAAATTAAGGTATGAGTCTATATAAGAAAAGCTACCAACAAAATTTACAACATCAACCTTATACCACTAGTCACCAAAAACATTTGATTTTTGATAAACACCTATTTATGATGAAAAAACCCTTAAGAAAACTAGGAATAGAAATAGAAGGAAATACTTCACCTTGATAAAGTTTATACGTCAAAAACCAACAGCAAACATAATTAATGGAGAAACTTTAGATCTGGAGCAAGATTAAGATGCCCCCATCTCTGCTATTATTTATACTCAAGGTCCTGGCCAACTTTATAAGGAAAGAAAAAGATGTAACTAGCTGAAAAACTGTCATTATCTGCAGATGATAGAATCATTGATCTAGAAGAACCAACAGAATCAACAAACTGTTAGAACTAATTTCTCTAAATCAATAATAACCAACTAGAAAATGTAATAAAAATAAAACACTATTCACAGTAGCAACAAAAACTGTGAAGTAACTAGGACTAAATGTAATCCAGTATGCTTAAGACTTCTATGAGGTAAACTTTAAAACTCTAGTAAAGGATATAAAGAAAATCTAAGTAAACAGTTTTACCTTCTTAAACGGTACAACTCCGTAGAATAATAACTTATTTTGGAAAAAACTAATAGACAATATAAAGAAGATCTAAATAGATTAAATGTCATGCTTTTGGATGGTACAACTTTATATTATAACAATGTTTCTCTATATTCATCTATAATTTTAAGTAATCCAACTCAAAATTGCAGTTGGACATTCTGAAGAAGATGATAAGTTGACTCTTAAATATGAATAAAAATCAACTTAAAAAATACGAGTATTGGGAATTCCCTGGCGGTCCAGTGGCTAGGACTCCGTGCTTCCACTGCAGGGGGCAAGGGTTAGATCCCTGGTTGGGGAAGTAAGATCCTGCATGCCGTGAGGTGCTGCCAGAACAAAAAAAACAAACAAGCAAAAAATATGAGTATAGAGGTAGAATTTTCCATACCTGATATTAACAGAATTTTGGCGCTTAATACCTGATGAATAAATTTTTGGCTCAAGAACAAAGAGACCAGTGGACTAGAAAAAAGAATTTAGAAACAAAAATTTATCAGAATCAAATGTATACTAAAGAAGGCTCCAAAAATTCATTGAGAAATGAAGATTTCTTTCTTGCTTGATTGATCAATTGATTTGTAGATGATGTTGAGGAAACTGGCTCACTCTGTGGAGCAATATAAACTGAATTATTACCTAACATCATCACTATATTGAGAAATACAAACTGGATCCTTACCTAACATCAAATACAAAGGGGTATTCTAGATGGGTTAAAGACTTAAAGGTAGGGGTAGGGGGAAAGTCACAGAAGAAAAATTCAGAGAATATATTTATGTCCTAGGAGCAGGGACAGAGTTGTTTTTTTTTTTTTTGCGGTACGCAGGTCTCTCACTGTTGTGGCCTCTCCTGTTGCAGAGCACAGGCTCTGGATGCGCAGGCTCAGCAGCCATGGCTCACGGGCCCAGCTGCTCTGCGGCATGTGGGATCTTCCCGGACAGGGACACGAACCCGTGTCCCCTGCATCGGCAGGTGGACTCTCAACCACTGCGCCACCAGGGAAGCCCTGGGACAGACTTTTAAACAAAATTTAGAAAACACAAACCATGAGGCAAAATGCTGATGAATTTGATTACATCAAAATTAAAGCTTTCCAAAACTCCAATGAGGTACCACTTCACACTCACTAGAATGGCTACAATGTAAAAAAAAGTGGAAAATAATGAGCAAAGAGGTGGAGAAATTGAAACCATTGTACATTGCTAGTGGGATTGTAAAATGCTTCAGCCATTGTGGAAAATAGTTTAGCGGTTCTTCAAAAAGTTAAACATAGAATTACCATATGACCCTACAATTTCACTCTTAGCTATATATTCCAAAGAATTAAAAACAAGTGCTCAAACAAGTACATTGACATGCATATTCATAGCAGCCCTCTTCATAATAGCCAAAAGGTGGAAATAGCACTAATGTCCATCAATGGAAGAATGAATAAACAAAGTGTGGTCTACCCATAAAATGGAGTATTACTCAGCCGTTAAAAAAATGAAGTAGTAATATATGCTATAACATGGATGAACCTCCAAAACATACTAAACGAAAGAAGTCAGACACAAAACGACGTATTGCATTATATGACCTATCCAGAATAGAAACATTCATAGAGGTCAAACAGATTGGTGGTTGCCAGGGCTGTAGGGGACGCAGCATGGGGAGAAACTGCTTAATGCAGAAGGGTTTTACTTTGGGCTGATGTTTGGAACTAAATAGAAGTAGTAGTTGCATGACATTGTGAATGAACATGTCAGTGAATCGCTCACTTTAAAATGGTTAATAGGGACTTCCCTGTTGGTCCTGTGCGTAAGACTGCGTGCTCTCAATGCAGGGGATCTGGGTTTGATCCCTGGTCGGGGAACTAGATCCCGCGTGCATGCCACAACTGAGTCCACATGCCGCAACTAAAAGAGAAAAGATCCCACATGCCGCAACGAAGACCCCGCATAGCCAAAATAAATAAATAAATATTTTTTAAAGATAATTAAAAAACCAAAATGGTTAATAAAAGTCTTGGTGGAAGTATTAAAAAAAAAAAGCTTTCTATCCAGAGAAAAAATTAATAGACAAATAATAGAATTAAAGAAGATTACTTGTACTCATAAAAACTGACAATGGATTGATATCTAGAATATACCAAAAAATTTTGCAAATGAACAAGAAAAAGAGCAATCGCAATAAAACAATGGGCAGAAGAAACCAAAAGTTGATTAAGATATGAAGAAATGTTAACACTCATTAATAATCAGCGAAATGCAAATTAAAACAGCAATGAGATATTAATTTACACCTATTAGATAGGAAGAAAATTAGCAAGTTGAATGTGTACTAAGTATGTGTATGGGGGATACATCTTAGATCATGTTCCACAGAAGCAGACGTTGAGATATGGACTTATTTGCCAGTGATGTAAACACTAAGGAAGTCTTCCCAGGATGAACTGGTAAGGGAGTGGGGAATACAGGACAGAAAAAAGAAACCGATGCAGCCAAAAATGAATAAATAAATAAATATTTTAAAAAAGAAAGAAAGAAATGGGACCTAATTAAAAGCTTTTGCACAGCAAAGGAAACCACCAACAAAATGAAGAGACAACTTATTAAATGGGAGAAAATATTTTAAAATGATATGACCACTAAGGAGTTAATATCCAAAATATATAAATAGTTCATATAATTCAATATCAACAAACAAACAAACATCCCAATCAAAAAATGGGCAGAAGATCTGAATAGACATTTTTCCAAAGAAGACATACAGATGGCTAACAGGCACAAGAAAAGATACTCAAAATCTTTAGGTTGTTTCCATGTCCTGGCTATTGTAAATAGTGCTGCAATGAACATTGGGGTACATGTGTTCTTTTGAATTGTGGTTTTCTCAGGGTATATGCCCAGTAGTGGGATTGCTGGGTCATATGGTAGTTCTATTTTCAGTTTTTTAAGGAACCTCCATACTGTTCACTCCACAATTGATATTGGCTCTATCAGTTTACATTCCCACCAAGAGTGCAAGAGGGTTCCCTTTTCTCCACACCCTCTCCAGCATTTAGGGTCTGTCATACAGAATGAAGTAAGCCAGAAAGAGAGAAATATCGTATATTAACGCATATATGTGGAATCTAGAAAAATGGTACAGATAAATCTATTTGCAGGGCAGGAATAGAGACGTAGATGTAGAGAAGGGACATGTAGACACGGGGTGGGGGAAGGGGAGGGTGGGACGAATTGGGAGATTAGGATTGACATATATACACTACCGTGCATAAAATAGATAGCTAGTGAGAACATGCTATAAAGGACAGGAAGCTCAGCTCAGTGCTCTGTGATGACCTAGATGGGTGGGATGGGGGTGGGGTAGGAGGGAAGTCCAAGAGGGAGGATATAGGGGTATACATATAGCTGATTCACTTTGTTGTACAGCAGAAACTAACACAACATTGTAAAGCAATTATACTCCAATAAAAAAAAGAAAGGCTAGCATCAAAAATTCTACAAATAACAAATGTTGGAGAGGATGTGGAGAAAAGATAACCCTTGTACAACTGTTGGTGGGAATGTAAATTGGTGCAGCCACTATGGAGAACAGTATGGAGGTTCATCAAAAAACTAAAAATAGATTTGCCATATGATCCAGCAATTCCACTCCTGGGTATATATCCAGAAAAAAGGAAAACACTAATTCAAAAAGATACATGCACCCCAGTGTTCATAGCAGCACTATTTACAATAGCCAAGATATGGAAACAACCCAAGTGTCCATCAACAGATGAATGTATAAAGAAGTTGTGGCTTATATATACAATGAAATACTACTCAGCTATAAAAAAGAATGAAATTCTGCCATTTGCAGCAATGTAGATGGACCTAGAGGATATTATGCTTAGTGAAATAAGTTAGAGAGAGAAAGATAAATATTATATGATATCACTTATAAGTGGAATCTAAAAAATAATACAAATGAATGTATATGCAAAACAGAAACAGACTCATGGATATAGAAAACAAACTAGTGGTTACCAAATAGGAGAGGGGAGAGGGGAGGGGCAAATTAGGAGTATGGGATTAAGAAATACAAACTACTACATATAAAATTGATAAGCTACAATTATATATTGTATAGCACAGGGAATTATAGCCACTATCTTGTAACAACTTTTTTTTTTGGCCGCGCCATGTGCAGTTTGCAGGATCTTAGTTCCCCAACCAGGGATTGAACATGGGCCCTCGGCAGTGAAAGCACCAAGTCCTAACTGCTGGACCACCAGAGAATTCCCAACTTTTAATGGAATATAATCTGTAAAAATACTGAATCACTAAGTAGTATGCCTGCAACTAATATAATATTGTAAATGAACTATACTTCAATTAAACAAATAAAATAAGCCATTATTAATAAATTATAGCACCTTAAAAATAATAAAACACATTTTTTAAGTAGTATTGAATTTTGTGGAATGAATATAAATTTTTCTTAGATAAATAAGGATGGAAAATATTTTTATTGAATGATATAGTTCTATAAAATTGGTATTTAAAAGCAAGGAAACATTC
Organism: Globicephala melas; assembly: GCF_963455315.2. Taxonomy (NCBI): domain Eukaryota; kingdom Metazoa; phylum Chordata; class Mammalia; order Artiodactyla; family Delphinidae; genus Globicephala; species Globicephala melas. The sequence continues at coordinate 21,624,520 of NC_083322.1, forward strand.
ATAATATTAACAAGCAAGATATTCTGTGGGATATATCTGCATATTCTTCTAGTAATTACCCTTAAAATTTCAATGTGCAGTTTTTACAAATTTAAGAAATATACTCCTGAACAGATGGAGTTAAAAAGGAAGACTGTTTACTTCTGAACTCTTCCCTGCCACTTTCCCTGCTATCAAGCAGTATTTTGGTTACATCTTGTCTTTTTGGTAACTATTCATTTTGATAGAATTTAAAATTTAGAGAAAAGTTGTAAGAATGGTATCTACCCTTAACCCAGACTAAACAGTTGTGTACATTTTCCCCCCTTTGCTTTATCACAGGTTTTCAGAAATTTGAGTATAATGTTTCTCAGTCCCATTTTCTTTTTGTTTATTCTGCTTTGGGTTTGTTGAGCTTCCTGAATCGGTTGATTGATACTTTTCTTCAAATTTGGAAACTTTTCAGCCATTATCTCTTAAAATATCTTCCCTTCCCCACTTACCAGGGCCTCCAATTACACATAGGTTAGACCATTTGATATTGTCCTACAGGTCATGAGGCCTTGTTTATTTTTCTTATGTATTTCATGTGTTCTCTATATGCTTCAGTTTGGATAGTTTCTTTTGTTATGTTGTCAGATTTACTGAGATTTTCTTCCTTTGTATCTAGTATGCTATTAAGCCCTTTAGTGTAATTAGATGTTGTATTTTTTTCCTATGGAACCTGTTAGACTCACGACATTCAGTGATAAAAAGCCATACAAGCATTTTTACTATGCCAAATATTCAAAAATTAGTGTTATTGAATGTTTTAATTGTGTGAATTGAAGTATCTGACCAAACAGTTTTTGAACAGGGTAATGTGTTTCTCTTCCATGTGTGAATATTTTCCCCTATATTAATTGAGGTTTTGATTGGGTTAGGTTTTAATCTCATATAGTGTATGCCTATATGTTTTTTCTTTTTTTAAATTGAGTTATGAAACTTCCCAGGAGAACTTCCAGAAGTGCTCATGGACCAACATAGAATCTCCTACATCCCCTAAAGGTTATCTGTGGGCCAACTCTAGCACCCCGTCAACTGGTGCCTCTCCCCTAAAGTCAAAGTCTCAGGTAAAAGTTAAAGTCTGTACGTGTTGAGGAGCTGCCTAAGACTATGCAGTAAGAAAGAAGAAGGAAGACTGTTCTCTACTCTGATCTCCAGCATATTGGTAACCACTCAAAGATGTCTGGACATGTAAGGGGTAGAGGCCAGGCACTGGGGAAATTGATTGGATTCCTTGCAGATCCAATCACGTAAAGTGCAAATGTTGTTTTAGTCACTACTTAGAGGCTATTTTCACATCCCAAATTATGAATTTGAGCACCCGAAATGCATGTAATAATGTAATAACTATTAATTTGATCACCTTTCCAATAACTGTTTAGCTATATTGGCTTCCTCAAATCCAAATCAATATCTTTTCCCCTTAGCTTATATTTACACTGGCCCTAAAACTCAAAGTTTCTCTGTTATCTGCTTATGGATTCCTGAAGCATCCCTTCCCCAAAGTTTTTATTCCCAGGAATCATCAAAGTCCCCCAGCTGTTCTCATTAAGGACTTCCAATTTGTTACCATCGGAGGGCGACTTTCAATAATTTCCTGGGGGCTTCCCTGGTGGCGCAGTGGTTGGGAGTCCGCCTGCTGATGCAGGGGACGCGGGTTCGTGCCCCCGTCCGGGAGGATCCCACGTGCCGCGGAGCGGCTGGGCCCGTGAGCCATGGCCGCTGGGCCTGCGTGTCCGGAGCCTGTGCTCCACAGCGGGAGAGGCCACAACAGTGAGAAGCCCGTGTAACACACACACACACACACACACACACACACACACACACACACACACACACACACACAAATTCCTGGATCCAGGCTCCCTCTTGGGGTATAATTCTAAATTGTTCCCTAATATCATTCCTTTCCTCTTCCATTAAATCTCTGTAGGACACAGTCATTTTCCCAGACCTACTATCATCAAAAACATCTCCCCAACCTTTTCCTATCCTAGTCCCAAGTGTAAAAGCAGTTAGGTCCATATAAAATCAGAGAGATATTCTTCTTTTCTTTTTGTATAAGACTAGTTTTCACATTTCAAATCTCGTGTCTTCCCCTGAGTGTCAATCTCTCTTCATTCATCTACTGATACGCCACTAGTTTGCCTTCTATCATTTCTAAAACTAACATTTTCAAGCCATAGTTCTCTCTTCATTTGAAACACCCAGTTGGTTGGCCCTGCCTGCTGATCAGGGCATTCCCACTGTTTCTGGACCAGCCTAACTCCATAAGTAAAGGCATACCAGATGCAGGCTCCCTATAGTGAATTTTCAGCCTTTCCAATGGTATTGTTTCATTCTTCTTGTAAGAATAGACCTCTTCCTCTTCATCTAGTCATGGCTATACTGCTATGGTATTCACAAATGTGATTGGCTCAAAACTAATAGACATATCAGAGCCAAACTGAGAGCACAGAGCAGAGGTGGGTAGGGAGGGAAATGCCTCAAGGAGGCTGTTGATAAGCCACATAAAACCCTCGATTCTGGTTCCACGCTGATTTTTGCTCACACCTACTTCTTCTTTAAGAACAAGATAAAAAGGGAGAAGGTTTGGGATGGCTATTTAGTACCACCAACGATGCGTAGCAATAATAAATCAAGCCCCCAAACTCACATAGTCTACTTGGAATTTTTCAGCAGGGTTTTCAGTTACTCATTCAATCAACAAATATTTGCCGAGTGTCCACTGTGTATCAAATAGTACTCTTCCAAGCACTGGGGAGATAGTAGTGAAGACAGCATGCAAAATCCTTGCCACATTACAGTGTACATTCTTCTAAAGGAGATGGATAATAAATTTAAAAGTATATAAATTCAGGTAAATCGAAGGGCTTTGAAGAATAATAAAGCATAATACAGAGATACAATTTCATTGGGAGAGAGTACCTATTTGGAGTGGCTAAGGAAATCCTGTCTTATAAGGTGACACTTGCCCAGAAAAATGAATGGAGTGAGGGTGTAAGTCATTGGAAGTTCTTGGTGAAGAGTGTTCCAGAGACTAGAATTAACAAAAGCCCTGAAAGGGAATGACCTTAGCGTGTTCAAGGAATAGCAAGAAGTCCAAGATGGCAAGAGTTGCTGCCATGATGGAGAGCCTAGAAGGAGATGAAGTTAGGGAGAAGGGTGATCTTGTATAATATAGTAAAGAGTTTGGGTTTTATTTTAAATGTGATAGGAAGTATTGAGAGGGTTTGTGCAGGAAAATTCTGTAATTTTTTAATTTTTACATTTGAAAAAGATCTATCTACAGAAATACATTTGCTTCTTTCCTTCCCCTTCTCCTGTGTGTTTAACACTGTCTCTGGGTTTAACCAAGTGTTCATGAGGACATAAGGGAAGCAGGCCCACCATGCAAACTCAGGGAAATGGAATACTTGGACCATAATTCATAGACTCTTTCTAAAAGCCTGAGAAAGATCGCTTAGAATTCTTTCTTATCAAATGTCTTTGATTTCTTAAGGGAAATAGAGCTGATAAGACCTGCCAACAGGCATCTAATCTGTGCCTGACATATTGTTCACTTCCTAACATTACTTCCCCTTTTCCTCATCTCCTGCAAAGGAGATTCATCACAAAGAAAGCTGCAATTGTTTTTAGGCAGCCCATAGTGAAAGGAAGCTTTGGCTTGGACCAGGGTGGTTGAAAGGCAGTCAGATTTGGAACACATTTGGATAATGGAATCAATAGGTCTTGACGATGAATAGATTGGATGTGTAGTTGAGGGAATAAGAGGAATCAAGGATAACTCCAAAGCTTTCTGCCTGAACAATAGAATAAATGGCAGTGCCACCTCTTGAGATGGGAAAAACTGAGGGAGGAATGATGGGGAGGGAGAATCAAGAATTATTTTGAACTTGTCAAGTCTGAGATATCTGTTAGCATCCAAGAGCAGATGTAAACTGCAATTGCATCTCGTCCCCAACCAGAATGTAAGCTCCAAGAGGATAGGGATTTTTGTCTGTTTTGTTTACTACTGTATTCTTGGAGCCTAGATGAGGCACTGGCACATAGCAGGGTTTTTTGTTTTGTTTTTTTAAATAAATTTATTTATTTATTTATTTTTGGCCGCGTTGGGTCTTCGTTGCTGCATGCGGGCTTTCTCTAGTTGCAGTGAGTGGGGGCTTCTCATTGCGGTGGCTTCTCTTTGTGAAGCACGGGCTCTAGGCGTGCAGGCTTCAGTAGTTGTGGCACGCGGACTCAGTAGTTGTGGCTCACGGGCTCTAGAGCGTAGGCTCAGTAGTTGTGGTGCACAGGCTTAGTTGCTCCACGGCATGTGGGATCTTCCTGGACCAGGGCTCAAACCCTTGTCCCCTGCATTGGCAGGTGGATTCTTAACAACTGCGCCACCAGGGAAGTCCCACAGCAGGTGTTTGATAAATATTTGGTATTTGCTGCATGAATGAACAAATAAATGAGTAAATGTGAGTCTGAAGCTTTCATAGTTTGAAGTCCTGGCCTGTAGCCATTGCTGAGCAGAATGATAAAAAGCAAATGGTGGCAACAAATACCATATATTAATACCTAAAATAGTGAGAGAAAGCCGTGTCTGAGGGGCCTCTTCCCTCTATCAGAAATCAAATTCAAATTTCTGGATTGGCCTGCCACATGGAGAAAAGGGAGACATGGAGAATAGAGGGCCAGAGCCTGAACAGAGGAATGAGTGAAACCATTTATGTGAACTTTTAATGTATAAGATCTCTCCAAATACAAAGGAAGCCCCAACAGTGATATGAATTTGCTTCTTGAGGGAAAACAAAGTGGAAAAGTGAGAAAGAAGAGGCTTCCTAAAGAGATCCTTCCACATTCCCAACCCCCCTCACCCTAAGTCTACAATATAAAATATTGAAGTTTTTAAAGTTTTTGTCAGTACTGAAATTCAATATATGGTTTGGTGTGAAAATGTAATGTACAGGAAGACATATAGTTTGGTATGATTATGTATTATCCTACATCACTGTTGCTGGCTATCACGCTACGAAAAGTCTGATGTTATTTGAAAGAACTGGAAGGATCAAGAAAATAAAAAAGAGGGTGGGGAGAAAGCTTGTTTGTTTCAGCCTACTGAGATGCCAATAAATCAGTGCTAATTGCCCAGAGTCTACCTTTTGTGGGTGAACTCAATCTTGACAATGAATTGTGACACTGTGTCTCCCATATCAGGGTAGCATTCTGTAATACTGACAAATATTCTTCTCTCTTGGAGAGAGGCATCTTTATTGATCACATCTATTTCCTGAACCATTCTGTCTTACAGTCGAGTCTTTGATGCTTGGACTTACAAGTTAAGAATCTGCAACCTTGTTCTGTGGTGCCATTGAGCTAGATCAGGAGAAAGGCTCTAAAGATACAAGAGAATGAAATGTGTCAGTGGGACTGGGAAGGTGCCGTAAATGGGAAAACACATCTTCTGCTCCTCCAAATAGCATCCCAATCACAACACTTAGAAACTTGCCATGGTGAGCGGCTTCAGTCCCAAGGTTTTTCCTGAGACCACCTTCTATCCCTTACTGTCCATCCTGTATATTTTTAAAAACCCATTTTCTTCCCTTTTGTTTCTCCTTTGGCCCCCACATCCCTTACACTCCTGTGATAAATTGAATGAAAGTTCTGTGTAGAGAGATAGCTTCCACTCTCTCTTGTGAGTAGATATCCCCATATTTTAAATAGACAGGTCTACAAACAAATCTCATGGCCTTGAATTTCCCAGGTTCCCAATCTCCTGATCTTCTTCATATGTCTCTATTTCTGATAGTCTTTCTTAGCTCCATATTTATTCCACAGTGGCTATTGCTGTGGCTACATTCTCCTCCTCATAAAATTCATTAACTCTGAAAGTCATTTTCCATTTATTCATTGCTGAATAATGCTAATTCTGTTCAGATTTGGTATTGATCAACAGATGAGATGAATGAATGTTTAAACCCTGGTCCCACTCTGTCCACAGATGGAAGGCAGGTTGCTAGGCAAAGCTTTCTGCCCAGGCTCCAGTTTCTAGCAGGCTTTCATTTTTGCTTTGCCATGGAGATAATTTCCTGAAACCCCTATTTCCTTGTTCGCTGGTATCTGAACCAATGTAGAACATTCACACTACAGCCGCAGCATTCACTGCAGCCAGGATGTTGAGGTGTTTGACGTACCAAATATACCTCCTCCCCCTACAGGTTCCAAAGCAATTTTTTAAAAAATGCAAAAATCAGGGCTCCCCTGGTGGCGCAGTGGTTGAGAGTCCACCTGCCGATGAGGGGGACGCGGGTTCGTGCCCCGGTCCGGGAGGATCCCACATGCCGCGGAGTGGCTGGGCACGTGGGCCATGGCCGCTGAGCCTGTGCATCCGGAGCCTGTGCTCTGCAGCGGGAGAGGCCGCAGCGGTGAGAGGCCCGCGTACCACAAAAAAAAAAAAAAAAAAAAAAAAGCAAAAAGCAAATAATTTCGAAGTATCTGTTTTTGCTAGAGGCTAGTTTGGAGTCTATGGCTGGGACCCGAATATAAATTTGGCTTCTTAATACATCCCCCTAGCCCCCAGGTAACTTACCACGTGTTGCTGGCAGGTTGTTTGGGAAAGCAAGAGCCAAAATTGGGATTACCTACCCTTGCTCAGTACTATATGCCATAGTTTTTCTTTTCAGAGAAGAAGGGAGGATGCTACCATACCAATACTTTTAAATGGATAGAAGTTTCTGTTTTATAAGCAGTGAGAAATAGGAGGAGAGGAAGAAAATGGTTCCACAAAGAGTTCTTCCTGCCTCCTGCCCTCACCTAATACTCCCAAAATGCACTATGCCACCCCAAGCACCCCATCCTTACTACCCAGTGTTTACCTGGGTTGTGAGGTCTCCATCTAGACATAGAAAGTTGTGGAGATGAAGGGTTGAGGAGGAACAATTCTTAGGTCCCATCATAGATCAACACCTAAGGGGTAGTAGAAAGGGGTGACCAACCTGAGTTTTGGTGGATGCAGCTCCTGTGTTTGGAAAGAAGACAGTCAGGGGACAATGTATGATACATTCACATTATCTTCTCTCAGATGGTCTCTGTTCAAGCAAATCCTGGCTTTGCCATGAACTCAAGCCTAACAGGTTTTTTGGATCTGATTTATCTGCTTTATAACTGGTAGCATGGGCTTGCTTATTAAGCTTTGATACTTTTTGTGAGTTTTTAATCATTTTCTGTACCTTCAAAAGTTGCAGTTTAGATGCTTTAAGGTAGAGGCTCTCCTCTCTTTTCTCATCTCTTCCCGTGATTTCTGGGGCTCCTTTCTCCTGGTTCTCCAACCTCTGGCCACTCCTTTTTGGCATTCTTTACACCATCCACTTGTGATGTTCTTCTTTTAGCGTTTGCTTTATCTGAGCCTCTGTCCCGTGCCTTAGTGTCTTTTCAGCCCACCGTTTCTCCTGCTTAAGCTCATTGGCTCCAATACTTTCAGCTAGCATATATACTTGATGCTGATTCCCAAATGTGTAATTCTTTCCCAAAAGCATATTTTAAGCCATTTACTCAACACTGTCCCCACCTGCATCTCATACTCAGTGGACCAAAACCAAAATTCATCAACTGACTCCATCTTCTTTATGCTACATTTTAGTAAATTGCACCCACATTCACTCAGGTAACTGAGCTAGAAATGTGACTATAATATTCATGAGCCCATGGATCCAACCAGTTACCAAGTCTTATTAATCCCACCTTTCTAACATCTTTCAGATCTCCTTCTTTTATCCTTCTTCATTGCCACTACCTTATTTTAGACCTTATATCAGTTCAGGCTTTTTAGGTTGCAATCAACAGAAACAAACTGACTAATTTAAGCAAAAAAGGGGTATTTATTTGAAAAGACATTGGGAAAGCTCACAGAATTGGAGGGAAAACTGAATAACCATGCTTCAAGGAAGACTAGATCTGAGGCGTTTCTGGGGACCTTAGCAGGTGGAGCTCAAACTTGTCTGGGACACTGGGTAAGGTAACTCAGCTACAATCATCTTTCATCTCTCTGTCTTTATCAAACTTTCAAATTCCTAGTAGAAAGAATCTGGTTGGCCATCTTTGAATAAGTCATCCAGGGCTAGGAAACAGGGGTGAGTGGCAAAAATTGCCATACACCCTTCTCAAACCTTCCTCAATACTAACTAGCTTTCTCAAATGCCTCTGCATCTTTCCAATCTATAGTTCACATGGCCACCATTTTTGTATTTTAAAAATATATACTGTTCAAAGTATCCCTACTTAACATCCCTCCATAGTGCTTTATTATTCATAGAATAACCTACAAGCTTCTTCTAGGGACTTCACTCTAGGATTTAGACCCTGGCTTCCTCTCTAGTCTCATCCCTTGCTACCATTTCATTAAATCTTTTTTTAAAAGTTAATTAATTTTGGCTGCGTTGAGCCTTCGTTGCTGCGCGGACTTTCTCTAGTTGCGGCGAGTGGGGGCTACTCTTGGTTGCGGTGCACGTGCTACTCATTGTGGTGGCTTCTCTTGTTGCGGAGCACAGGCTCTAGGCACGCGGGCTTCAGTAGCTGTGGCGCACGGGCTCAGTTTGTGGCTCACAGGCTCTAGGGCGCAGGCTCAGTAGTTGTGGCGCTCGGGCTTTGTTGCTCTACGACATGTGGGATCTTCCTGGGCTCGAAACCATGTCCCCTGCATTGGCAGGCGGATTCTTAACCACTGCGCCACTAGGGAAGTCCCTTCATTAAATCTTATGTTCCAGGCATACTGTGGTTACTGGCAATGCTCCTAAACAAGACATGCTTTATTCTATGTTCATGTTTTAGCTTGTGTTGCTCCCTCTTTCTCAAATGCCCATTTCCTCTTCTTTTCACCTGGTTGACTCATACTCACCTTTCCAGGCTCACTTTAGGGACTAGTTCCAAACCTCTCCCTGTCTCTCCTCATCCAGGTTAAGTGCTCTTCCTCTCTACTCCGCTAGCATCCTGAACTTCTCTCTAACATGCCCATTGCAACGTGTTGCATTCCACTCTTTCCTGATCTGTCTTCTAGGTTAAACTGTGAGCTCCTTGAGGTCGAAGAGTACATTTAATTTTTATTTAGTTCCCATTACCTACGACAGTGCCTAACATGTCATAGATGTTTGGCAAATATATTGAAATAAACAAATATTGATTTTGAATGCCTAATGTATAAAGCACTGTGGGTGGAACAAACATAATATATATATAATTCATATTTCACTTTCAAGGAGCTTACTGCCTAGGGAGCAAACAACCTGCATATAAGAAAAGTATACGTAGAATAACAATTTACTATATAATTGCATGCACAAAAAACAGTACCTGCATGCTAGAATTTGGGATTAGATTGATGTGGAAAGTCTTCTCTGAAGAAGAAAAGCCTAAGTAGTAACATAAGTAAAGAAGAAGACTCAAATGGTTTGAAGAGGTTGGGGAGAGAGTTTTAAGTTTGGAGAATAAGAGAAATAAATGTTCACTATGTCTGAGGAAAAGGATAAAAACATTGGCTAAGGCAGAAGTTGATTAAGATATGGTGAAAATATATCCTTACTGTATAGCACAGGGAACTGTATTCAATATCCTGTGATAAACCATAATGGAAAAGAATATGAAAAAAAATGTATATATATATGTAAACTGAATCACTTTGCTGTACTGCAGAAATTAACACAGCATTGTGAATCAACTATACTTCAATAAATTTTTTTCAAAAAGATACAGTGAAAGGGTCAGTGTGTGTGTGTGTTGGGGAGTCATAGGTTAGAAAAACAAACTGGAGCAGACTATAGCAGATTTTGTTTAAAATCTTTGGACTTTTCATTCTCTGACTCCAACATAGAACACCTCAGCATTCTAGATTGCCTTTTCATCACAAATTCCCTGTGTCTCCGCTAGAATATTTTCAAAATGGACAGTTTCCATGTCAAGGAATTTCCCCTTCTTCCCTGAACTAAGCTTTCCTAATGTCCTTCAAGGTATTGTACACTCCATCTTTCTATTCTTATTTTAGATGTAGTTTTTGTGTTTGTGTGATGTTTTTCCCCATACTGGTTTGCAGACAAAGAGCACAAGCCTTATATCCCCCAATTTGTTGGCTCCTACTTATTTTAGTTTCAATATACATGTGAGCTGGATTCACAATTCCAGAAAAACTAAAGGTGAGAAAAGGGTGAAAAGCTTATTAGTCTATTTCCCTTGAAGGGAAGTTTCAGAGGTTAACTCAGTCTAGTGATAAACTCTAGATAGTCATATTTAGGGTTTGTGTCTAGACACTCAAACTAGACATAAAGCCTGAGCAATCACCTATCAAAACTATTAACATTAATATAGATCTTTCCTCCAAACCTATAGGCTTTTTAGGAGCTTGGGCTAATAGGCCTTAACAAAGCTCTCCTTAATTGTCAGGGCCCCCATTATTTGATCTCATCCTACCTCCCCACTTTTATGTCTTATCACTTCAAACAACAATAGCAAAAAAATAAAAACAAAATAACCTTCCAGTCAGGACTAATATCTGGAAAAGTATGATTATATTGAGAGGGGAGGTATACATTAAAGGATGGCTACCCTTCCAAATTTCTCCCACAACTGACACGTGAATTAATTTTATTTCAGCTCTTTATGTAGGTAAATCTCACCACTGTCATTGAATTAGAACGTTACCTTTAAATCATTTGGTTAACTCTATTTTTACAGATGAGGAAATTGAGGCCCCAAGAAATGAATTGACTTACCTAATATGTTAGCATGTATTTGTCATTATTGTTTCACATTTAACAATCACTTTCTCTTCCCTCCCCACATTTACCAACTAAACTTAAGTTCTTGAGGGCAAGGATCATCATGTCTTGTGCATTTTCTGCCTTCACAATGGCATCAATACGTCTCCTCTTGTTTCTCACACAGGATCAAGAATGGGGCTGAGCACAAAGAATATGCTAAGAAAAGAATGTTTGGATTGAACTGAACCCCTGCAGAACGTGGACTATTTAGAGGCACTGAGTTTGGCCTCTGGGTGAATATTTGCCTTGGGTTGGCCCACTTAGCAGTGAACAGTAATGGGCCAAAAGAGACAGGCCAAGTGTGTAGTCTTTTTTGCCCAACCAAGTTATGAATACCTTCTTATACAGACTCATTTTGTAGTCCATATCACTTTGAAAAGTACTAGTCACAGAGTAGACACTCATTAAAAACGTTTTAATTGACTTACTGTCCTTGGATCAAAAATCAGATCTTGATCTGTGCTTCATACAGCAACTAGAGTAGCTTTACCAAAAGAAAAACGCCGGGCTGTCAAATATGGACACTGCTGGGCTGAAGAAGCATTTTTCATGCAGTTCTATGCCTTAACTTGGCCTTGAACAAGAGTATCTGGGATCCTGTGCTGCCTCTTAGATACCAAAGAATCATTTTGAAAAGTGCTACAATAAAGCCTATAATATAGTGTTAATTATTAGATAACTTAAGGTAATAGTACACATCAAAAGGGCACCAACTCTACGATGTTAAGTGGGGGTGAATTTATTTTGGTCTACCCACAATGTGTCACCCTCTCTCCTGGGGACTATTTTTAAGACCTCTGGCCTGAGTTAATGATGCAGCTGGTGGCCAGCAATAGATGGAAGTGAGCCATCCTGGGATGGGATTTGATCCTGGATTTGGGATTATTTATACCATGCTATAGCCCGTTGACCTATCAACTACATAGCTTGGCCATTTCTACTTTTCTTGTTTTGGTCTTTATTCTGCCACCCTCATTTTTAAAGGAGAGAGGTTTAGTTGAGGTAGTTCCAGGGTCCTACTTAATTTAAGCTAGTTTAACCTCCAAAGAGAAAGCAGGCTATTTATTTTAAGTAACCCAATCTTACTGATGAGCATCTTTCACTATGTTAGGGCAGTAAATGGGTTTAGTAAGAATTGGTCAAGGAATCCAAAATACTTTGTTACTAAATATTGCAACTTTTGCCCTTTTTCTCCAAAGGGAACTGGTATCTGGGGAAGAGGGAGATGGGAAAGTAAATGAAAGTTTAGATTATGAGAATATTTGCCACTGATGATTGTTTTTATTACCTTAATTCTAGGTAGGGAAACTTAGATGTGGTTGGGTACATGAGGGAACCAGTAATCCAAGCATGGTCATTAAGAATTGGAAATTTAGTTGGGAAGTTCCACTAACTGTATCCCTTCTCATGGAATCATTGGCTAATTATTGGCAAGGGCAGAGCTGTTTCCATGTGGAGAAGAGTATGCAGGTAGACATTCAAAACAGTAGGTGGTCTTTAAGGGTATTATGATTGTCCAGTTGCCCAAAAGAATTTGCCTAAGCAGTCTACTAGGCCAGTTCCTTGAGTGGTCTAAAATCCCTATTTTTTTTTTTAAATTGAGGTATAGTTGATGTACAATATTATATAAGTTTCAGGTATACAACATGGTGATTCACAATTTTTAAATGTTATATTCCATTTAAAGTTATTATAGAATATTAGCTATATTCCCTGTGTTGTACAATATATCCTTGTAGCTTATTTATCTTATACATAGTACTTTGTACCTCTTAATCCCCTACTCCTATCTTGCCCCTCCCCCTTCCCACTCCCCACTGGTGACCACTATTTTTTGTTCACTATATCTGTGAGTCTGTTTCTTTTTTGTTATATTTCCTAGTTTGTTTTATTTTTTAGATTCCACATATAAGTGATATCATATAATATTTGTCTTTCTCTGCCTGACTTACTTCACTTAACATAATACTCTCCAAGACCATACATGTGTCGCAAATGGCAAAATTTCATTCTTTTTATGGCTGAGTAGTATTCCATTGTACATATATACCACATCTTCTTTATCCATTTGTCTGTTGATGGACCCTCAGGTTGCTTCCATATCTTGGCAATTGTAAATAATGCTGCTATGAATATTAGGGTACATGTATCTTTTTGAATTAGTATCTTCAGGGTTTTTTTTGGATATATACCTAGGGGTAGAATTGCTGGGTCTCATGGTAGTTCCATTTTTAGTTTTTTTTTTAGGAACCTCCATACTGTTTTCCATAGTGGCTGCACCAATTTACATCCCCACAGTGTATGAGGGCTCCCTTTTTTCCACATCCTCTGCAACAATTGTTATTTGTGTTCTTTTTGATAATAGCCATTCTGACAAGTGTGAGGTGATAGCTTATTGTGGTTTTAATTTGCATTTCTTAAAACCCCTATTTTAGAAGAAATCAACTTATTAGTTGTCACCATGTCTTCAAGAGGTCCCACTTGATTAACTCTTCACACTGAAGAGCCCAGCATGCAGGCTGAATAATGAGTCCTGTTCTTTACTACCCATACATACGCAATCAGTGATCACCCAAACTGGGCTCTTCTAAGTCATGTCCCCAAACTTCATTGAGAGAGGTTGAGAACATGTAGAAGACCAAGACTCTGAGTAAGAAAAAAATAATTTGATATTCTGCCTCTTTTTCAGGTTTCAGTATGGCAAATCAAAGACTTCAAGAACTAGCCCAGTTAAATTTGAGAAAGAAACAATTGTTGATAGTGATGAGGTAAGAAAGAGCATTAGCAATGTTCACTTATAATCTTTCTTTGGAATTGCTTAGACTACTTTATAAGCTGGGTCTCACAAACTTCCTGTTGAAAAGCAAAAAGGGGTCAAGATTTATATAGAAAGCAACGTTAATTTATCTAATTTTATGAAAGAGAAACAGAGACATAGAAAAGGGAAGAGACAGGGACATATCAGCAAAGAATCAAAACCCAGGGACCAGAAATCTATTTTAGGGGATGAGCGAGTGTTAAGCCCTGACTTAAACTTGATTTTGTGGTCACTTCTTGCAACAAAACTCCTTTGGATAGCTTGGTTGCTTCCCAAGGTTTATCATATTCAAGTGAATTTTCCAGGTCAACTTTTATTTCATCAGCCAGAGATAGTACAATTCAACATAAAACTAAAAACATACTCCAATTTGGACATTCTTATGGATTTAGTCAACTACTGGAGACTAACTTGGAAACAAGATGCAATACCTTAGAAAAATTTGGGAGTAAAAACATTTTTCCCAGAGACTTTCCCCCAAAAATTAATTAAAAAAAACAACTATAAAGGAAAAGTCTTCACATCTTCTCCCAAATAAATTTTCCCGAGACGTCTGTGATTCTAAATATATATGTCATATCTGTGAAGCCAGTTTTTCAAATGTATTTTTGTTTTGAACAAAGGGACTTCAGTTTTACAGAAGGTAACACAAATGAAATCATTGCAACTTTGGATTTGTCCCCTATTTCATCCCAGCATTCCTAAAAGAATGTATGGCATATCTCTGCTAATCCTCCCCACAGTCCTCCTCCAAGCCCTGGAAATTGCCAACTCCTGGCATTTTCCTCCCCTCATCACACAGTTCTGTCCCACTCTTACTATCTCCCTCTTCATTCACCTTCTTGCCGCATTCACCTGTTCAGTGTGAGTTCCCTTTCTTCTGAATCCCAGCTTACTATATCACCTCCTTGGGGGCATGGCAATCTTTAGAAATGCTCATCCACAGACAGGATTGTGCTCTTTGTCTGATTCCTGATTAGGCCAAGCCCGAAGGAGATAACTCAGAGCTTTTATCTCCTTGTGTTCTTGTCCCTTTGATTTATCCTTAGATAACCTGGGGCTAAGCTAGAGGCCAGGCAACAGCCCCGGGGGTCAGCAGAAGGAGATGGAGGAGGTCCAGCAACTCTACCACCAGACATGGCACTCAAGCAATCCACCAATCACCAGCACCACCACCAGCAGAAAAACACAAAGTGGTAGACAGAAGGGTTACCAAAATTCAATTACTTTTTGCCACATTTCTGGAAGGATCATATGTCACAGAAATATTCAAAAATGCAGACTGCACCATTGTTTCTCCCTTCTGTGTGCAGCCCTCAGCCCCGAAAGCAGTTATCCCCCAGGCTTCCTTTCACTGACAACCCTTAAGTTATTGCCCTTCTGTAACTTGTTTTTCTCCTTAAAGGTTGTTTTGTTTTTCACCTGATTTTGCATGTTTTGTTTTGTTTTTTACCTGATTTCCCTTCTATAGAGATGGAAAAGGCAGAAGAAAGAGGTGTGAGCTCTAGGGATGATTTGTCCCGGTCTAAACTTTGATGCTGCCCTTGTCTATTTCACCCCTTCACTTCCTAACAGCTCCTAACATTTCACAAAGCTGGTCCACATTTCCATGTACAAGCTACCCTGTCAGGGTGCCTTAGAACCTAGCTCTCCATGCTATGGCTCTCATTCCAGAAACCCAGGGTGCAGAGCATGGAGTTCTTCTCACTTAATTTAAGTTAGAGACCAGATTTTAGCCAGACTAAGGTGAGGTAAGGAATGGAATATTGTTTAGAATAGGTACAACTTGAAATACTAATTTTGATTATTGTCTCTAGATTTTTGATGCAGTCGGGCAATCAAAATTTGTTCCAGAGAACCTTCACCATTACACAGTCCATCCAAATTTGGTAGGTGATAAAAGCATTCCCCCAAGATCTCCAACAGCAAGTTTCAGCTGAGGCCCACTGCAGAGTATCCCAAGTGCCTCCAAGTGTCACCAGCTTCTGTGACTGTGCATCCTCCTAGGACAGGGAAGCAGAGCTGTCTCAGGACACTGTTGGGAATGGTGGTGAGGGAGGAGGGCGGGACTGGGAAGAAGGTGGTTCCTGCAGCTGATTTTTTTTTTTTTAATTGAGAAAACATATTTCGAATCAGGAAGTGTTCTGTTCTCTCCCTCTCCCTTCCTCTCTCTCTAATCCTCCACCTTCCTCCTGCTGATGGAAAAGCAAGTTTAGTGGGCATGCCTCTTCCCCCACTACATCTTAAGTGACATGCTGTCTTTTGTGACTGCTTTTCCTTTTTTTAACTTTGTGCTTATTCTGCATATTCATGTGGTTGTGCCTGTGGAGAAACGTTGGTGGGTAGGAAGATGCAGATAAGGGCTGTGTTGGCCCCCTCAGGGCTCTCTGAACTAGGAGATTTGGTTCCTGGCAGTTTCCCTCCTCTGCCTCAGAGTGAGTTGTAGAGAAGGCTGTTTAGGTTGAACATAGAAACTTCTGCTTGTCCTGTTTTCTTGGGCACAATGTTGGGCACGACTTTTCCACAAGAATGAAGTCATCTCGCTCCTTTTAATGTGGAAACTTTTCCATCTCATTTCCCCAGCCCCTTGGTCTGTTTGCAGGGAAAAGCTCTGAGAGAAGAAAGGGACAGAGAGCTTCAGACATTTTCTATTAAACCCAGCCCCTGTCCGGCTTCTACCCCTACCCCATAGAGGCAAAAGATTAGCCAACTGATTTGTTAATCTGCTCTTGAACTAATCCCTTTGTCTCTCTGGAAATCTTTCTGTCTGCTCAGGCCCAGTACTATGAGCCTTTGAAGCCCACTGCACTGCATAAATTCCTGGCTCGAAACAGGAAAATTCAAAGCTTCACATTGAAAGTAACAGAGTATGATCAGGATAAGACCTTACTGATTATGACCAACAACCCACTTCCCTGCTCAATCGACCATCAAGGAAAGGACACGACATCAAAATACTTTTCCAGTGAGTTACTGCTCAAGGTAATGGCACCTGGGGAAGTTTCCTGGCACCCTGAGTAAGGATCCTGAAGAATTAGGAGTTAGCTTGAAGAAGGGAGCTAACCTAACGTGGAAGATGGTACTCAGGACCCAACCTCTTCCTTCTTATTCTTTGCCATATGCTTCACCAAATAGAATCTGAGAGCCTGGGAAATACTCAGAATCAGAATTGTACAAACTTCGGTCATGAAACTTCATTACACAGAGAAAAGAGGGTCTTAATTCAAAATTGTTCCTCCTTGGTCAAAGATATTTAGTTTGTAATTAACAAAGGGTAAACTAGCCACTGGCTTTCTAGTTGAGTATAAAGTAGCAACAGATAAAACAGGAAATGACGAACAAGGAACAGAAACGAATATCAAATTGGGAAAGGGGTAAAGGGTTATGCTCTATACCCACTGCTCTTGGGTGTCAGAGGGGAGAACAGAAAATTTACTATCACAACAGCCAGATGTTTGGGACTTTGTTATACACTAGAGAAGTTCAAATTCAATTCAATAAACAATTACTGGACATACACTAAGCTAAGAACTAAAATATGAAGATGATTACAAGACAGTTTCTATCTTGAAGGAGCTTGGAGTCTAACAGGAGAGACAGATCAATAAATGAGATATAAAAAGTAATTATTATATACCAGGATATATGAATAATAAAAGAATATACAAGATACACTAATATACAGTAGAGAACAGTATCTTTATTGGAGGAAAGGAAGTAATCAAGGAGGTTTTACAAAAGAGGTGACCCCTGTCCAAAAAAAAAAAAAAAAAAAGGAGAATATTCCAATCAGTGGGAAGGGCAAAGGCTTAGAGACATGAGAAATTGAGGAGCATTTAGGGGGATGTAAGAGAGTAAATGGCAGGAGATAAAAGGTAAAATCAAATTTGCATTTTAGAAGACCTTTTTAGGAAGTTGAGAGAAAGGTGTATTAGTTGTGGAAGAGAAAAAAATCAGTAAGATTAGTTATATTGTTACTACAATTGTCAAAGTGAGAGATGCTGAAGAATTGAATAAATCAATAACAGAGGAAATGAAGAAAATCAATTAAGAGATATTTAAGCATATGATCTAAAAAAGATCTTGACAGCCTTAAGAGTGGGCCTAATATAACAAGAAGAAATTAAATAAATGAAAGTGTAAATTAAAAAAATCTAATTATTACAGAAATTTGATGCTGGGAGTGGAATGATCCAAGACAGACTGTTATAATAAAATGTGGTCAATATGGAATTAGTATTTCTTATCAGCTAGATGGATGGCAGTGAGAGATTCCTTTCCAAACGGATGATAAAATGCTAATATCCAGTGGTATATGCTGACAAAGGAGTTAATTAATTCATTGCCTATGGTTCCTTGGGTCTCAGAATTTGTGCCATTTGGACATAACCTCAGAGGTTGTCTCTCATGGTAGTGGATAACATACACTGAGAGGAACAAATGTCAAGCCAGGGCTGCCTTGCTCAAGGTAGAGAAGGAAATACAAGACTATCACGTAACCCTGGTGCAAGAAGAGCTTTCTTCCAACAGCTGGCACTTTGTGAGCCTTCCAGGTCACATGTGGGACCTGATCATACTCATGAGTAAATTGTGGTACCAGCCAAATTGTATTAATAGACAGTATTAAGGCTCTGATTGTCAAAGACTGGCAGCATGGTAATTTTATGGGGCTATCTGGAAGAAGTCCAAGAAGATGGAAATGCCCAATATCTAGAATGCCTCTTTAATATTCATGCTGCATCCCTTTCTCTTACTATACAAATGTGATAATCTTTTGTGAGCCTGAGATTATGCACAAAAGAAGCATTCTTTTGCTACACCCAGACATGTGTATAAGAAGAGTGTGGGTACCAGCAATCAAGTTGAAGAATGAACCAGACATGTCTATCACAGAGATTGTTATACTCACAGCCCCTTCTAAGTGACATGGCCCTACCACAGTTTGTGAAGAATAGGATGCCCCAAAAGGTCCTATTCTGAATAACTAGACTCAATTCTCTATGCCTACCTAGGACCAGAGAAGGCCACCTGATCCAGTGAAGCAAAATTCATAGGCTGGTTAGTGACCTGTGGTGTCGATCGGTACCCCCAAATCTAACCAAACAAACAAAACCCAAAAACCAAACCAAAACCTAAACCAACTAACTGATGCCAAAATGTTGGCCTCTGTACCACCAGCACTGAATTAAATCTTGGAGACAGTTTTGGGTGAAGTGGAAAAGAATAGCTTTATTGCTTTGCCAGGCAAAGGGAGACACAGTGGGCTCCTGCCCTGAAAAACTATGTTCCAAACCTGGGAGGATTTGATGAGCAGTTTTACAGTAATGGTTCAAAGGTTACTGATAAGATTAGGGTGTGTGCAGGGCCTGCACTCCTTTAATCTCAGGTGGTCTTGAGGAGCTTCTCTGGTCCCTTTAATCTCGCCTCAGGTGGTTTCTTACCTGCTCCTCCCTTGATTAGCGACTGTTCGAACCTTTCCCTTTTGAACTCAAGGAAGGTCATGGAGGCTGGAGGCTGGAGTCTGTTCCCTATGAACAAGAAATGGGGGACAGAAAGGCTTCTGTGCCCAGGAGCCCCACAGGGTCCTGCTCGGTTTTGTAACTTATCAACAACCAAAATCCCTGAGCTAATCATATTCTTGCTCCCAGGCATCTGAATTGGGAAAGGAAAAGACTGAGGCTGTGGGAATAAAACGTGAAAGGGCATGTAGAGGAAGGCCATAAAAACGTCAAACCATGAGGAAGAAGGTAGGGGCAGCTTGAAGTAGAAATGAATAAGCAGAAGCTGTGGGTAGGTAAAAAGATATACAGGGTAAAGGTAAGGAATGAACACTAGAGACAGAAGGAAGCAGACAGGAAGAAAGTAGGAAACGTGTTAATGACATAATGCTAAATGATATGAGACAAGATAGACAAGCTCATGCAGTAGTGGTCCTAGATAGTGCTGCCTTGGATTCCAGATAAGTTTTTTATTTTTGTTTTTCTGCTCTAAGGTCTAGCTCTGCTAAGGTTTCTGCTCTTTTGTGGCCAGATTATTAGCTGTGTCTTAGGTCCTAGGCACACATGCTGCTACCGTAAAACCCCTATTAACTGAGGTAACTTAAATGAATTCCTGTTCCTCAAAACTGGAAGACTTTAAAGAGAATGAGTACAGAATTGAAAAGACTTGGTTCAGCAGTAAGCATTTCTAAAAAAGAGGTTTGAAAATTCTGAGCAAAAATGTTCAGTATGGGTCAATTAATTAGTTTGGTTATTCCTTCATTAATTGTCATTCTTTTATTCATTCGACAAATATTTATTGAGCACTCACTATGTACCAGGCAACGTTATGGGGTAGTAAGGATCTATCAGTGACTAAGTCAAAGTTTAATTCCAGTGAGGTAGAAGACCATAAGCAAGCCAACAATCGCACGGATAATGTATAATGTGTTAAGTGCCCCAAAAGCAGGATAAGGGAATGGAGGGTGATGGGTGTGAGTGGTGATTTTAGATAGTGTAGTTAGGGAAGGCTCTCAGAAGCAGCAATGACATTTGAATAGAGACTTTAATAGGATGTGTCCTGCAGTTGCTACAGTTAGCATATTGTTTTCATTTCAGATTGCCACACATTATATAGATATAATTATAAACATAATGTGTAAATATAAGTTGTAACTTTCTCAAATGAGTGAAAATGAGAGAAATCAGGAGAACAGTGAACCCAAAGCCATGTCATATGAAAAAAAAAAGTTCAAAATATTGGCAATGTTGAGCCTGGAAGAGAGAGGGCACTCAGGGGGAACGTGATAGATTTCTTCAAATTCTTTAAGGATTCTGTGGAAGAGACACTAGATTTATTCCGTTTGGACTGTAGGGTAGAAGTTACAGGGGATAGCAATCAGCTGATCAAAGATTAAGCAGGCTGGGTTTTTAGATATAGGAAGATGGACCACTTGACAGTGTTACTATGGAGGGAATAAGTGTGTCAGATGAATGGTTAGAATTGATGGTCTTTAAGATCCTTTCTGAAAGTCTTTGATTCTATGACTTTAATAATGATGAAATTATTACCTCACAAAACATCCCATTCTGTGGCCTTTTCACTGCAGACAGACAATGGGATGTGAATGAGACAGCCATCTCCAAGAAAGGTGGGTAGAATCCCATGGATCTATTCCCCAATTTATTACCAAATGTTTGGTTTCCTAAGCAATTCACTAGTTGAATCCTTCACAAAACCTGGGAAATTTTTCTTCCATTTACTACAAACGGCTAGTGGGCAAGCTTAATTGATTACTTAGGAAACTGACCTAACTTTGGACAAATCGTCTGGCTGTGAAACCAACAGGTATTAGCCCACCCAGGGAACTGTTTTTTCTTTGGGTTTCTGCATCCCTACTTCCCTCTTCGGCAGGTTTTGCTGCATGATTTTAGGGGAATGGGAGCTTAGCCCAGGAGCTTAGGTCAGTAAGTCCAGGAGACTCAGCTAACTCCCTCACTTACTCTTCTTCCCTTTGCTGCAGGAAAGTCATCAGCACAAGCCCACTGAGAACTTCTTCCTACCTCTGATGTATCAGGAAAAAAAGTTAAGATCTGGGCTGAAACCAGTCTTCCCTGTGACACTGTTGGAGGACCCTAAATCCAAGAGAGAACAATGGTTTAGGTGAAGTCCTGGCTCTTTCTTACCTTTTCCTTATTCGTGTCACTATCTCTTTTCAATATGATTTAACAAACACTTTTCGGTTGTACGGAATGTGGACAACTGTGTAATAATAGGACAACTTCCCTACATGATCCCCAACCACACTTCTACCTTAGCAACAGAGAAACAGTAATGCAAAACTAAAGTTTTTCACAAGAATGATTTTCAAGAGTGAAGACAAGTATTCAAAGGTCCATGCTTTGAGGAAGCAACAACAAAAAATTTCTCTCGGTGCCTGTTAAGGGTTGTGATATAGGAACAATTTGCTATGTATGAGATTTGATTTGAAACTGGTTATAGGAGCAGCTTATATCTTGTTTAGAGAGGAGAGAGGAGATTCTGGAGTTCCCTCATAGGTTTACAATGCTAGGTTCTAGAAGCATCCCTTCCACTGAACAATACTCCCGCTCTGTACCAATGAACACCCTCAAATCCTACTGTCCTTTCTTCTCCTCCAGAATCTGAGAATGCAGTGAGTGGTTCCATTAATCCCTCACCCTAGGATCTACTAAATGAACTTTCTTTGTTAAGGTTTTCCACGGACGAGGATTTCAAGAGTGAAGGGAAGTATTCAAAGGTCTGTGCTTTGAGAAAACAGAAAAAAATGTACCCTCAGCTCAACTTTGCTCCAGTCTGTAAAAGAGATCTGAGGAGTGACGGTAAGGTCCTCTCTATCAAAACAATGGTTTATGGGATGGAGCTGTGGGCAGGAGGGACAAACTATGGGGACGAGAGATAAGGGCAAATCTCTCCTGGAGGTTCTGGAGACTAGTTTTCCTTTTAGCATGGAAGCCAAGAACTGATAGAGGCCCAAGTGGTGCTAGGCTTTCCACCCTGTTTCAATCCTCACATTTCAAGAAAGCTCTAGCATAGTGTTTTCCAAACTACATCACCTACCACTTTACTAGTTTTGGTCAATGAGTTATTTGCCCTGTTATTTACTTAATGTTTTTCTTTCAAATTATTTTTTTGTCCTAATTAATACTATATCATTGCCATCATGGGTTTGATATACTAATCACATGGGGTTTTTTTCTCTTATACAATTCTTTCAAACATTTAATCAAATTCATAATAATTACATTTTAAAAATTAATTTATTTTGGCTGTGTAGGGTCTTCGTTGCTGAGTGTGGGCTTTCACTAGTTGCGGCGAGCGGGGGCTACTCTTCGTTGCGGTGTGAGGGCTCCTCCTTGCGGTGGCTTCTCTTGTCACGGAGCACGGGCTCTAGGCGCGCAGGCTTCAGTAGTTGTGGCACGAGGGCTCAGTAGTTGTGGCTTGCGGGCTCTAGAGCACAGGCTCAGTAGTTGTGGCGAACGGGCTTAGTTGCTCCGCGGCATGTGGGATCTTCCCAGACCAGGGATCGAACCCATGTCCCCTGCATTGGCAGGCGGATTCTCAACCATTGCGCCACCAGGGAAGTCCCATAATAATTAAAATTTTAAATGTTTATCTAAGTATCACCTAAAACTACCCAGTGGTACGCATATCACACTTCGAGGAAAACTGTTCTAGAAGGGCCAAAGGATAAGCTATGCGTCTCAGAGGTCCATGAGTCTCTTTGGGGTTGAGGCAGGACATGGCGTGGAAGAGGTTTGGGATAAGGTTGTAAGGAAGGGGTACAACAAAAACGCTCCTCACAAATTGTCATTCATTTAGCAACATTTATGGGGCACTTACTCGTGTTGGATATTTATCAAGCACCAATAATAATAGCACTTTCCATATGTAAGACATATGGATGGGCCAGGTCATGAAGGGCTTTGTATATTTGTATAAATAAGGGCTTAGGTTTTATCCAGCAGGCGGTTGGGACCCACTGAAAAATTTCAGAGCACTGAACACACATTTGTGTATTAGAAGTATAATCGATGGCTCCCCAGACTTCACCAGCCTATGGCTCCAAGATAAGGTTCATTTCTCCTACAGGACTGCTCTCCTCGAGCAGTTTCTGGAACTCCCTAAGGTATGCTTCCCTGTTCTACAAGGCCATCCTAGCGATTGCCAGCCATCCTCAGCTCAAACAGTCACAGTTCCAGAGGTATGAGGTCATATCGTACCATCCCTTACCTGGCTTCTTCAAGTGTCTCTGCTCCTTCTGTACCTATCTGCCACACCACCTGACATCCCTCCTGCCTCTCTTAACTCCCCATATACAGCTAAAACCAAGCTGTGATATTAAATAACACTTCATAGATGTGAAGAAAAATTAAAGGCTGGCAGAGAGTCATTTATCTTGCTTTAAAAGGGGACACTGTTAGGCTCAGCCTCAACCCCCCCTCAGTCCCTTCATACTTCCCAACAGGCCCCCAGCACATTATCCATTCATGGGAGTCTCTTGGCTTACCAGCACTGTCTCTGCCTAGGCTCCTAATACCCTTGGCCCAAGGAAGGGGAAAAGGTAGCTCCTTCCCCTAAGCCTGTTTATTTTCAGCCCCCAGAATAAATCAGTAGGAACATCTATTTCCTTCAAGGGAAACTCCACATGGAAAGCAAGCTTTGAGCTTTATAAGCCAGATAAGGCAAACATAAAATAGTACATTTAGTCAGAGCTAAATCTTAAATGATACCATACGCAGGATATCAGCAGTTCAGCTTAAATCTATATTGGAAGGAAGAATTTCTCCAGTCTAGAATCTAATCTGGATTAGAATTTCTCTGATTTTTCAAGGGCATGATTCTGTTAAGGTATCCCAGTTTACATTTCTAAACAGAACACTTAACATCTCAGTCTGCAGCATTTATTAGAATTATGGTGACTTTACAGTTTCCCTCAAGAAAAATGAGTGGATATATACTTATGTATCTAAAGGGCCCATTATTGTGCTTTTCCTAAACAAAGACAATCCACTGTGAAGTTGAAACAGTGTCTCTACTTCAAGTAAAAGAGAACCTAGCAACTCCTCCTTCCATCAATAATTTTCCATGTTTACCAGGCATCCAAATAAAGAAAGATTACACAGAGAATTGCTTGCTTGGTAAAAGATTACCAGGCCATGAAGGCTGGTTAGGAGACTGTCCAAGAAACAAACAGATAGGACCTGAATTAAGGTGACAGCAGTAGGAATAAGAAAACAAACTTTTTTTTTTTTTTTTTGCGGTACGCGGGCCTCTCACTGTTGTGGCCTCTCCCGTTGCGGAGCACAGGCTCCGGACGCGCAGGCTCAGCGGCCATGGCTCACGGGTCCAGCCGCTTCGCGGCATGTGGGATCTTCCCAGACTGGGGCACGAACCCGTGTCCCCTGCATCGTTAGGCGGACTCTCAACCACTGCGCCACCAGGGAAGCCCAAGAAAACAAATTTAAGGGATATTTACAAGGCATAATACTTCAAAATGGGGGGGGGGAGGGATGGGAGCAAGAAGAGCCCACAACGGAGGCGTCCAAAAAGGGCATAAGTTGAAAGAGATTCTGGAAAAAGTGATGACAGTGAAGCCAAAGGTAGAAACAGTTTCTTAGTTACACTCTCGGACAGGAGAACTGAAAAGGCTAAGAGGAACATGAATATACAAGTGAAAGTTCCTTCACTTAGTTAAGCGTTATGTAAGCGTCAAAATGGCCACAGATGGAATCGTTCGAAAGGGGTGGGATTAAATAGGGAAGACCCTAAACTGGTGGGTGTTGATGAAGGGAAGAATTATAAAGAAGGTTGGAATGGTAGTCCGTGGTCCAAAACCTATCCTCTTGCTCAGAGTAAAGAGCAGCTTTCTCGGCCCTCCGAGCGGATCTCTTTTTACGTCTCACATTAAGTGTCCTAAACCCTCTGGAAATCCACATTCACGAAGGTGCCCTGTGCTTTGTTGCAGTCTCCAAGAAGTCAGGGAGCTACCTGCCAACTTCCCAGATGATTTGGGAACCATTAACCCTTTCATCACTCCTGGAGGAGAAGCCCACCAGAACCGCGCCAGGAGAGAGCGCGTTCCGCAACGGAAGGGCCCAGCAGTGGATTATAAAAAACGCCAGTGTCATTAAATGAAAACAAGCCCTACATGCCCCTCGCCTCTCTCCAGAGACTGAGCGGCCTGGAGAAGTCGCCATTTAGGGCGTGCCAACCAAATAAAATCTCATTCTGCCCTCTCCGGGCGTGGGCTGCCGGGTCGCTTGCAGGGTGGGCCGTGGTGAGCCCCCTGCTGCGACCTGTCACCGTAGGGGCGGGGACGCGGCCCCGGGGAGCCCACCCTTGGCCCCGCCTCCTCCCGGCTTGGGGAGGAAGAGAGGGCGTGGCCACGTCCCCTGGGGCTGAGAGCGGTCGGCGACGGCCGGGGAGGGCGGGCCTTCTCTCCGAGTGACGGGACCGCGGCCCAACCGGCGCCAGAGCACGGGGCCGACCTTCCTGCAGCTTCTTCCGCTTGCTGGCTGCGGCGCCTGGGACGGTGGCGGTGGGCTTGGGCGCTGGGAAGTCGTCCAAGATGATTAAAAAATTCGACAAGAAGGACGAGGAGTCTGGTACGCGCGGGGCGTCTGACGCCCACCCTCAGCCGCGGGGCCCCCTTCCCCTGCCCGCCGCCACCTGCTCTCGGGGACTGCGGACCTGGGGGCGTGGGCGCCGGTGTGCCGGCGGGCCGGAGTTGGAGCCCAGCCCCTCCTCCGACCCACTCCTCTCCAGCCGGGGGCCTGCCCCTAGCCCCTCCCCCGGGCGCCGGAGCCTCCCCTCAAGTCGCGCGCGAGCGCCCGGGCGCTCGCGCGCAGCCTCGGGCTGCTCGGCGGCCCCGCCCCCAGCCCCCTCCTCCGGCTCAGCTCCTCGGAGCCACCTGCTCCAGTTCGCCAGGGCTGGGCTGCCCACCAGAGTCCGGCCCATGGCAGGTGGCGGAGGTAGTGAGTGTGCGCTTGCGAGAGGCGGGGTGGGGTGGGGTGCTGGTAGTGCAAGGCCCACGGTGGGTCTGGGATTGACGGGACTGAGTGTGTTTGTGAACTTTGTGGTGTCTGTACCTTGCAGTCTCCCCGGGGACCTCTGCTTTGTCCACTTCCGTGCGGGCAAGCCTGCTCCGTGGTACCTAGCTCGTTTAATACTCAAGCATCCAAAAGTGAGTTGCATCTTGATAGCCGTCTTTGGTCCAGAGTAAATGAGGAAGATGCCAAGTCACCTCAAAAAACAAAAAGAAACAACCCCCCCCCCCAAAACCCTCAGTGATTGATAGCTGCTCTAAGTGTGGTCGAGGGTTGGGTTAGTAAACCTCTGTGGCCCCTTCCAGCTTGACGTGTATCTAATTCTCTGATAAACTCCTCACAGTAAATGTTAGAAACACATAAAATAGTGCTTTCCTTTAGGGAAATCCAAAGGACCCTACCACAGTCTCATTAATTTTAGTTGTATGGACATGACAGATATTTCTAACATTCATGTAAAAAGAAGGCAGGGAAAGAATACACTCATTTCAGGCAGGGTTTCTGCAAAAGAGAAGTACAGGATCTTACAGGATAGCAGACAGAGCTAGTGTCAGAATCAGAAGGATTTTAATCAGTTTGTATGCATATTAGTAATGATTATCACTGTGAAATCCAAGTGGTCACTTCACTTGGGTGAGATTTCCCAAGCATTCAGTACCCTTCTGTAGAAAGTAAGTTTGTGTAGGACAACTATTAAAGACATTTTTTCCCCCCGTAACATAGGTAGTGGCTCCAATCCTTTTCGGCATCTGGAGAAGAGTGCTGTCTTACAGGAGGTATGGCTTGGAAGTATAGTGTGTTTTTTTCTTTTCTATTCCATTTTAGAATGGGGGACAAAGAGCCCCAGAATGCTCTGATACAAAATAAGAATTAAGGAATGCAACTGAGTTCAAAGAATATATACTTGAGGGAAAAAGAAGAGGGGTTACTTGTCATAGGAGAGTCTAGAGCTTATAGAAATGCAAAAATATGTAGACTCTGTCACATGTTGAGAATTTTAAATAAAACACCAAGGAGGTGTTTAGTGCAAGGTTATTGAAGGAAGTTATAGATATTAAGCCTATTGTATTCAAATGATGTAGATAAATATTGTGATTCTTACTTAATAGATAAAGCCCACAAGTTGAAGTAGCAGACCTAAGGGAGTGAATAGTATAGAATGGAAAACCTAGGCCACATCTAATAATTTATTATATAACATAATAAGTTGAAAACTGTAAGCAACATTATTTGGATACTGTGATTAAAATGTATAATAGTCTTTATTTAAGTTGATTTTCTGTAGTCTGTGATAGCAAAGATAGAAAATATATATAACAATGTTTTTTGTTTCCACAGGCTCGTATATTCAATGAAACGCCCATCAATCCAAGAAGATGTTTGCATATTCTTACAAAGATTCTTTACTTATTGAACCAGGTAAATTATTTTGATTTTCCTCAGATTTGTGTCCTGGGATAGAAATACATAACATGCAGTGAAGTACTTTCTGGCAAGTGTAATTATTTATTTTTTAAAAATTCACTTAATTTTAAAATTTACGGTGTTTGATTAACATAATAATATGTAAAATTTCTTGAGGACGAGGAGTATGACAGACACTTCTTTTTTATTCATGAGGTACCAAATCAGCTAAGCACATGGTAGGATCTCAACGTTGATTTGAATTTAACAAGTATTAGTTAATATTAAAACATGTTTTTTAGATATGTTCAGAAAATAAAAATATATTGCAAAATCTTACACAAATTCCAGATAGATATTTTATCCTTTTGGGGGGAGTATATTATATTACTATTTTAAAACTTTGATTTTAATATTCAAATTTTATACAGGCATACCTCATTTTATTATACTTTATTGCATTTTTTTTACAAATTGAAGGTTTGTGGCAACCCTGCATTGTTAGATGATGGTTAGCATTTTTTTTAGCAGTAAAGTATTTTTAAATTAAGGTATGTACATTGTTTTTTTTTCAACGTAATGCTGTTGCACAGTATAAACTACAGTATAGTGTAAACATAACTTTTATACGCACTGGGAAACCAAAATATTCCTGTGACGTGCTTTATTGCAGTATTCACTTTATTGCTGTGGTCTGGAACTGAACCCACAGTATCTGCAAGGTATGCCTGTATTTATTTTCCCTACTCCACCACTAGCAGTATGATTCTGCGCTTAATTGTTTTGTACCTTAATGTCTTTTTCTGTAAATGGGGATTATGCTAATACCTGTTTTATAAAGTTATAATGATTAAATGATACAATAAATGTGAAGTACTGAGAATAGTCCTGGACACATAGTAAACATTCAGGAATAGTTTTCATTCGGTCATATAGCATATATATTTATTACATACCTGCTGCGTTCTATGCACTGTTTTAGGCACTGGGGATGTAGCAGACAAAACCAACAAAAATATTTGCACTCATGAAACATAGATCCACTTGCACTTTTTTTTCTTTTTAAATTAATTAATTTATTTTTGTCTGCGTTGGGTCTTCATTGCTGTGCACAGGCTTTCTCTAGTTGCAGCGAGCGAGGGCTGCTCTTCATTGTGGTGTGCGGGCTTCTCATTGTCGTGGCTTCTCTTGTTGAGGAACACAGGCTCCAGGCGCGCAGGCTTTAGTAGTTGTGGCGTGCTGACTCAGTAGTTGTGACGCGCGGGCTCTAGAGCGCAGGCTCAGAAGTTGTGGCGCACGGGCTTAGTTGCTCCGCGGCATGTGGGATCTTCCCAGACCAGGGATCGAACCTGTGTCCCCTCTATTGGCAGGCGGATTCTTAACAACTGCACCATCAGGGAAGTCCCCCACTTGCTCTTATCGTTATTTATTTAATTTTTTTTTCTTGTGTGTGGTTTTATTTTTTTGTTTCTTGTGTGTTTTTTTGGTTTTTTGTTTTTTTTTGCTTCAGACTAAAACACACACACACACACACACACACACACACACACACACACACACACACACACACACACACACACACACACCTACCTCAGGTGGTTTACATATGGTGCTTAGAAGACTGTGGTTTCCAATCTGAATTCCATGAGAATATTTTTACTTTACTATACTTCATGACTGAAGACCTCATCCAGAGACATGAAGTTTTGTAGCTTGCAAATGGAGGCAGAGCAACAAGAACATGCTTTTAAATAAAATATATCTATTCACAAACATATATTCTCATGTGGTATTATATTAGAAACATTTAATGCAAAGTCAGTTTGATTTAACTTTTCATAGCATATATTGTGTCCAAGTTGGGGAACTCCAGTCTATAAGCAGAATTTTGAGTAGTTAAAGTTGGTTCAGAGTAGCATGTATTTTTACATTGACCAATACTGCTTTGATGGGCAACTCATGTTGAAACATATAATTATCTTGATAAGGAAGTTACCCACACAGTCTGATAAACACAGTCAACTAGGTGAACAGATTTGGGAACTTTAGCTTTATCTTTTGCCTAGTTCTTGGTAGTGCTTTATGGAAAAATACTTCTAAGTTTCTACTAGAGTTGACATATCCGTATATTCTCTGAGTTTCAAGTCAAAAAGTAGGGACTTAGGATTTACTGTACTAGTATGACTGACAAGTAGATGGGCGTCTGTATGTTCTCTAAATATGAAAGAAAGTAAGGGAAATGTCTTGATGATGAGCAAGCTGGGTACTCTGACTTAAGTAATTGTAAACTCTTATACTTTGTCTTTCATCCTAAACTTTCAGGGTTTTTCATCAAAATTTGTTTATTCTTACACCTATGACAAATAGATTGACTAGTTATATTTTTTATGAGAGCTGAAGCCCTGAAAAGTGATTGAGCCCAACATATTATATAGGATTGTTTTTACTGAAGAAGTTAACTATTGAAATGGTAATGTTTCAGGTGGTCTGTGGTCTGCAGTGTTTTGACTATTAATAAAATATTGGGTTGGCCAAAAAGTTTGTTTGGGTTTTTCTGTTACATCTTATAGAAAAACCCAAACGAACTTTTTGGCCAACCCAATAGGTTATCTAACACCTCGCTACTCAGAAATATGTGGTTCCCAGATCAGCAGCATTCGCATCAGTGGGAGCCAATTAGAAATGGAAAATTTTAGGGTTCACACCAGAGCCACTGAATCAGAATCTGCATTTTGGGAAGATCCTCTGATGATTTATTAAGCACGTTGAAGTTCTGACCCAAAGCATGTTTTTAGGGGCTTGAGCCAGTGTCTTGAGATGTATTAGCAGCCCTATAAGCCTTACTTTTATATAACTAATCTGCTGCCCTTTTGGTTGGTCCCTTTTTACCATGTTTTCTGGGATTCCTAATAGATAGTTCTTTACAGTTTAATATTTATTATGCTCCTATGATATTGTCAGGCATTGGATTATAGAAATGTAGAAGGTATGATCTCTGCTCTTAGGCAGTGTAACAATAACATCCTGTTCTGATAAGGAAGTCAATTTACTATCATTTTCTATCTCCTTGTAAATCACAGTTCTTCAGGGAATTTAAAATAGTTCCTGCTAAAAAGTTAGATACCACTGTTCTAGAACTTTCATAAAAGCATGGTGTATGATAATGGATTGTTTTAAATAAGGAATGGATAAATGGCTATGTAGGTTTATAAATTAAAAGCCAGAAAAATAGCAAAGAGGCACAATGTTTACACAGAGAGTTTTTCCTGAGTTCTAAAAGATCTTTGCAGAAATAAATGGAAAGTCCTTAATTTTTGTTGAGTTTAAGAAATTGTTTTAATTTAAACTTAATTTAAATTACTTAGGGTGAACACTTTGGAACTACGGAAGCCACAGAAGCCTTCTTTGCAATGACTCGATTGTTTCAATCTAATGATGTAAGTCTTTTTTTTTTTTTAATTCTTTTAGGCTAAAAAAAGCTCCTTTTATCTGTTTTCCTTGGGGGAACTTAGAGTGCTCCAAATTAGGGAAAGTTGCTTGAAATGTTTAAAATTACTTAAAAATTTTCTCTTCATAAAATTTATAAATGTTCATTAAAGGACATATGAAAATGAAAGAATGAAAGTATATAGTTCAAAGCTGTTCACTCACAGATCTACCGTGCAGTCATGAAGACCGCTAATATCCAGCTTCTGGCGTGACACTGCGGAGGTGGACTGGTATAGAAGTCAGAGGACATAGCTATCACATCTCTAAGTTCTTAGTCAAGTTTCTTGTGGGCCTGGGGTTGCTGTTGGCAGATGAGAAGACGAGCTGGATGCAGAGTGGGGAAGGGACATGGAGTAGGGAAGAAGAGTGAGGACAGACTAAAGCTGCCAGCACCTCTGCATCTGTCTCTCATTACCTTCGACCACCCTGACTTTCAAGCATAATGTGTGCTTCACTTCTGTCTTCCAAATGTGGCACATATTTCCTTTTGCCCAGCTCTGACTCAGAACCATCAGAGAAGGGGATTGTGGGATCTGTATTTCCCAGCTTTCTGTTAACATAAATTGGCCAAATTGTGCAGTTCTTTTGGTATGTATTGCATATCATCACAGGCCACATTTTGTGCCTGACCCCGAGGATTTTATAGGATTTGAGTCTGGTTATGTGTCTAGATAGTGAGCAGTTTGGGGATTAGGTCCTCAGGAACATCGGTGTCCCATGTAAGGCAACTATCTCAGGGAAAGTCAGTGCACATTCTTCAGGCAAATGGAGCCTAATTTCCTCAGACAGGGTATGAAGGACTGCTTCTGCTTGCCCAGGAGGCTTGGAGGAATTTAGAGGTTCAAGGTACTTCACTTCATCAGAATCTGCCCATATGTCCCCATTCTGATTTTCAGGGCCCCTCTCCTTGCCAATCATGGTCCTAACTTTAACATAAAATGGCTCACAGGGGGTAAATTGAATTTGCATTGTAATTCAGTCATCTGCAGGATATACTTTTCAGAAATCTCAGCCCTGTGTCCACATGGCATGAGGCTTTTTATTAAGGCATTATGGACGTTTTCTAGTCCCTGACATAGACCTTAAGCTGTGAATTCAAAACTCCGAGCTTAGCATTTTCTTTTACCTAGTTTGCCAGTGTACTTAGAAGGAACTAGCCCATTATACAACTCATTTTTACAAAAATGTTCTATGGCAGCAACTAGTTGATTACCCAAACCTTTGTCTTCTATAGTCCTTGATTATATTTGTCTGCAGGTGATGATTTAAGTATTTTGCCACAGCATGCCATGGATGACTAGTGTCCCCTTTACCACTGGAGACAGGGTCATTAATTCCTTTTATCAAGTCAGAAAAGCAATTTCAGATTCCTATCCTTAAGGCCCTATTTCCCTTTAATCACTTCCTGTACCAAAATTTGGGGTTCAATCAGGGAAGCAGAATTGCTGTGTTCATTATTGAATTATTTATTAGAGGAATTAAACTAGAAAACGAGGCATTTCAAGCTGCTGGAGAGTGGGGTCACGGAGAGGGACTATCATAAAAGTTGTGGAAGGCTGCTTCACGTGTCTTGTGGTAGGCCAGAGGCTGTCGCTGCTCACAGGGCTGGCAGTTGGGAAGAAGAGCTGGACATGGAGCAGGGAAGAGGATGCAGAGCAGGGAAGAAATAGCGTGAGGACAAACTCGAAGCTTCTAGCACAGAGGTTGTATTAAGAGAAGAAGACATGAAGTAGTTTTCTAGGAAATGGATTGGGGAAATGTAGGATTGTTGGACAGGACGCATGGCCCCTTCAAGTTAGTGGTCATGAATTAAAGTATTCCCAGGTAGCATGGTGAATGTTTTTCTCCAGCTACAGGCTTCAGGTTAAGGCATGGAACAGTTAAAGATGGGGTTTAATCAAGATTGGGATTTTGCCATGTTAGTAAGCAGAGGGAGGAAAAAGGAAATTGAGTGATTGAAATATTGACTGTGGAGTCTGTGCTTGGTTAGGAGGCAAGTAAGAACGGGGGCTGATTGGGACAGTAAAGAGTTGATGGAATCAATGGCTTGTAGGTCATGATGGAGCGAAAGAGTTGAGTCAGGAGTGGTGGTTGGAGAGTGAATGCTTGGAAATGAAATACAAAAGGGGTACTGTTACTGAGTAATGACCAGGATATTTTATTTTTTTTTGTAGTGACTGAGGTTTAGTAACCATGTACAGCATGATGTGATTTGTTTTGATGGTCCCTTAGGCAGAGTATGGAATTAAGGATATGATTTTTTGTGGGGAAGATGAGGGGGTTTTGCCAGTGGCATGTGGAACTCCTTCCTTTCCCAGCCTTCCTTTGCCAGAGGGTAATAATTATTTTGAGATTGGTATCCTCCTATGTTTATATATTATATCTGTTTGTATCCATAATATATACTTAGTATTTTTGTGTTTTAAAATATAATCTGAATGATGTCATCCTGATATTATTTTGCAAGTTAAAAAATTAATGTTTTTGAGATCTGCCCACTTGCTACAAGTACTTTTACTTTATTCTGTTTTACTGCTGTATGGAATCCCAGTGTGTGAATATACAGTATTCTTATTTATTTATCCATTCTCCCATTGGTAGATCTATAAGTTGCTTCTACTTTTTTGCTATTATAAATGACATCACACATAATGTTTATGTACATGTCTTCTTGTGCACATAGAGAATTTTTCTGGGGTAGATACCTCTAAGTGGAATTTCTAGGTAATGCTATTTATACGATCTTGCCAAATTGATCTTAAAGGGTTGTACTAATTTACACTGATTTGCTTCCAAATCCTTACCTGCTCCAAATAATAATTTCTATTATCTGATCTAAATATTTGCCATTCACAAGAAGGTGATATGGCATCTCTTTGTGGTTTTAATTTGCATTGCCATATCACTGCCGAAATTGAAACTCTTTTCATATAGTTAATGGCCATTTTACTTTCCTCCTCTGTGAATTGTCTGTTTATATTCTTTGCTTATTTATATTCCATCTATTGATTTATAGGTTTAAAACTTTATTTTAGCCTTTAAAGAATCTGCTTTGTTTTTTTAATTTTAAAAATCAGCTTAAATATACAATAAAATTCACCAATTAAGTGTACAGTTGTGTTTTGACCAGTGTATAGAGTCATGGAACAATCACCACAGTCATGATATAGAAACTTTTCGTCACCCCAGAATGTTCCCCCATATTTCTTAGTTGTCTATCTCCTCCCTCAACCCCTAGCACCTGGCAATCACTGATTTACTTCCTGACAACATAGTTTTGCATTTTCTAGAATTTCATTTAGATTTAATCATATAGTATATAGTCATTTATGACTTTTATGTCTTGTTTCTTTCCCTTAGCTTTTGAGATTGATCCAAGTTTTTGTATGTATCAGTAGTTTGTTCATTTTTATTGCTGAGTAGTATTCCACTGTATGGAGGTAGTCTTTATTTATCCATTCACAAGTTAATGGATATTTGGGTTGTTTCCAGTTTACAGATATTATAAACAAAGCTGCTAAAAATATTCAAGTACAAGTCTTTGTGTGGACCTATGTTTTCATTTTCTTTGGTTAGTATCTAGAAGTGGCATTCTTGGGTTTGCATTTCCTGAATGATGAATGTATTAAGCATGTATTAAGCAAACATATGCTTATTTGCCATCCGTTTATCTTCTTTGGTGAAGTGTCTGTTGAAATCTTTTACCTTTTTTTTTAAAAAAAAATCAGGTTGTTTATCTTCTGCTTATTGAGTTGTAGGTGTTCTTTTTATTTTCTGAATACAAGACCATCATCAGATAGGTGTTTTGTAAATATTTTCTCCTTCCCAGATCCCAGTCTGTGGCTTGCCTTTTCATTCACTCACCACTGCATTCTTTTTCTTTCTTTTTTTTTTTAAGTATAATATACAAATAGTAAAATTCACGCTTTTTAGGGTATAGTTTTATGAGTTTTGACAAATGCATACAGTAGTATTATCATCACTGCAGTCAAGATTTAGAACATTTCCATCACTCCAAAAAGTCCCTACTATATGATCTATTCCTCGCATCCTCAGGCCCAGGAAACCAGTAATCTCTTTTCTTTCCTTATAGTTTTGCCTTTCCAGAAGTCATAAGAATGATATCATACTATATGAAGCCTTTTGAGTCTTCTTTTCAGGCACTTAGCATAATTCATCTGATATTTGTCCATGTTATTTTTTGTGTCAGTTTAATCCTTTTTATTTCATTGTAGTAATTTGTTGTATGGATGTACCTCAGTTTATTTGTTCATTAGCTGAAGAGCATTTGGTTTGTTACCATTTTTTGGTGGTTATGAATAATGTTGCTATAAACATTCATGTATAAGTTTTTAAATGTAAGTTTTTATTTCTCTTGGGTAAATACCTAGGAGTGGAATTGCTGGGTCATATGATAGGTGTATATATGTTTAACTTTGTAAGAAACTGCCAACCCATTTTCCAAAGTGACAGTACCATTCCCCCCATTACTGTATGAAGCTTCTAGTAGCTCTGCATTCTAGCCAGCACTTGGTATTATATGTTTTTTGTTTGTTTATTTATTTTTTAATTTTAGTCATTCTAATACGTATGTAGTAGTATCTCTTTGTAGTTTTAATTTGCATTTTCCTAATGACTAATTATCTCAAAATCTTTTTATGTGCTTTTGTTGCCTTCTATATATCTTCCAAGATGAAGGATCTGTTCATATCTTTTGCACAATTTTAATAATTTGTTGTATATTTCCTTATTATTGAGTTTTGAAGATCTTAATGTATTCTGGATAGAAGTTGTTTATCAGATGTTTCCCAAATATTTTCTCCTAGTCTGTGTCTTGTTTTTTCACTTTCTTAGTCTTTAACAGAGCAGAAGTTTTAAGTTTTGATGAAGTCCAGTTTATCATGGTTTTTTTTCCTGTTATGGATTGTGTTTTTGATGTGTATTATAGAAATCTTTGCCTAACCCAAGGTCATAGAGATTTTCTCCTATGCTTTTTCCCTAGGCATTTTGTAGTTTTTGTGTCTTAAATTGCTTTATGATCATTTTGAGTTAATTTTTGTACATGATATAAAGTGAGGGTTGAATTTCTTTTCATCTCCTTCCTCTTCCTCCACCACCCCCTCCTTTTCCTCCTCCTTTCTTTTCTCATCAAATTCTACTGGAATAATTGCATACCAATATGGAGGGAGGAGGAGGAGGAAGAAATAATGATGATTGCGTTACAATGGCACATTGGAACATTCTATTATTTTCATTGATATATATATCTATTCTTATTCCAGTATCACACTGTCTTGATTACTGTAGCTTTATAGTAAGTTTTAAATCAGGTCGTGCATGTTTTCCTATTTTATTATTATTTTTTTCCTTTTCAAAGTTGTTTTGGCTCTTCTAAGTTCTTTGCATTCCTCTATGCATTTTAGAATCAACCTGTTCATTTCTATTAAAAAGGCCTGCTGGAATGTTGATGGTGATTGCATTGACTCTAAAGATCAATATGTTCAACTACAAGAAAATTTAAAACAAAGAGATCAATTTGAGGAGAATTGACATTATAACATTATTGAGTTTTCTACTCCATAGACATGGTATATATTTCCCTTTATTCAGGTCTCTAATTTCTGTCAGCAGTATTGTAGCTTTCAGCATAAAAGTCTTATACATATTTTGTGAACTTTATCCCTGAAGCAGTTAACATTTTTTATACTATTGCATTTGTATTGTTTGTAGGTAGTCTATAGAGATTAAATTGATTTTTGTATATTGACCTGTTTCCTGTGATCTTGTTAAATTTATTTATTACTTCTAGGAGTATTTTGGGAGATTCCTTAGGATTTACTTTTTTCAGTCTGTATGCTTTTTTTTTTTTTCCGGTACACGGGCCTCTCACTGTTGTGGCCTCTCCCATTGCGGAGCACAGGCTCCGGACACGCAGGCTCAGCGACCATGGCTCACGGGCCCAGCCGCTCCGTGGCATGTGGGATCCTCCCGGACCAGGGCACGAACCCGTGTCCCCTGCAGCGGCAGGCGGACTCTCAACCACTGTGCCACCAGGGAAGCCCTGTATGCTTTTTATTTGTTTATCTTACCTTTTTGTCTTCTTGCACTATTGTATAGTGTGAATAGAAGTGATGGTAGAGGACATCCTTGCTTTGTTCCTGATCTTAGAGGAAAGGTATTTAATCTTTCACCATTAAATGTGATGCTGGCTCCAAGTTTTTCATAAGTGACCTTTATCAGGTTGAGGAATTTCCTTTCTGTTCCTAGTTTGCTGGGAGATTTTTTTTTTCCATAAATGGGTATTGAATTTGGTCAAATGTCTTTTCTATATCCATTGAATTGTTGTGGTTTTCCTTTTTTAGTATATTAATATGGTGAGATGCATTTATTTTCCTGGCAAATATAAAATCTTTGTTTTCTGTTTGTTAAAATTTGTTATGGATTTTGAGTCTGTGGTCATGAAATATATTTATGTATAGTTTTTTCTTGGGTTTTGTATTTGGGTAATGTTGGCTTCATAAAATGAATTGAGAAGTGGTTCTTCCTCTGCTCTCTGGAAGAGTTTTTCTAGAATCATTATTAATTTTTCCTAAAATGTTTGATGGAGTTCACTATTGAAACCATCTTCATTGTAGGAAGGTTTTTGATAATTAACTACTTTAAAAGGAAATAGATATGCTGCTATTCAGATTATTTGTCTTCTTTTTTTTTTTTTGCGGTACACGGGCCTCTCACTGTTGTGGCCTCTCCCGTTGCGGAGCACAGGCTCCGGACGCAAGGCTCAGCGGCCATGGCTCACGGGCCTAGCCGCTCCACGGCATGTGGGATCTTCCCGGACCGGGGCACGAACCCGTGTCCCCTGCATCGGCAGGCGGACTCTCAACCACTGTGTCACCAGGGAAGCCCTATCTTGCTGTTTTAATTTGCCTTCCCCTGATGACATATAATGAGGAGCATCTTCTCATATACTTATTTGCCTTCTGTTTTTCTTCTTAAGTGAGGTATCTGTTAAGGTCTTTGGCCCATTTTAAAATTAGGTTGTTTTTCTTATTTTTGACTTTTAAGAGGTTTTTCTGTTTTTTGGGGGGTTTGGGGTGTATTTTGGATAACAGTCCTTTCTCAGTTATGTGTTCTGTAAATATTTTTCCCAGTCTGTGTTATCTTCTCATCCTCTTGACATTGTCTTTTGCAGAGCAGAAGTTTTTAATTGTAATAAAGGCTGACTTATCAATTATTTGTTTCATGGATGATGCCTTTGGCGTTGTATCTAAAAAGTCATCACCATACTCAACATCATCTAGGTTTTCTTCTAAGAGTTTTATAGTTTTGCATTTTACAGTTAGGTCTGTGGTCGATTTTGAGTTAATTTTTGTGAAGAGTGTAAGGTCTGCGTCTAGATTCATCTTTTTGGCATGCGGATATCCAGTTGTTCTGGCACCATTTGTTGAGGAGACTATCTTTACTCCTTTGTATTGCCTTTGCTCCTTTGTCAAAGATCAGTTTACTGTATGTATGTGGGTATATTTCTGGGTTGTCTTTTCTGTCCATTGATAAATTTGTCCATTCTTACGCCAATACCATTCTGTCTTGTTAGTGTTTACCGCTTTCTTTTTTTTTTTACTCTTCATTCCTTACTGTATTTCTGAGTTATTATCTAGAATAATTTTCCCTGTGCCTGAAGAATATACCTTCTAGAATCCCATCTTTTGTAGACTTTAGATATTTTATCCTATGCAAGACCCTGGGCTTACACTTCTGTGGCTATGAGTTGTGTGTTTTTCCATTTTGGGCACCTGTGAATTTCCCTTCATTTTCCCTTGGCTGTGTATTAAAATTTTTTTGTTCCTGTTTTATTCAGCATTTCTGTGTATTTGTTTAGGCAGTATAGTTGTTAAAAACACATCTTTGTCAACACTACATTGTCACTCTTTAATTTTAGCCAATTTGGTGGGTGTGAGGTGGTATATGAAATGTGGTTTTAATTTGTATTTCCCCAGTGACTAACAGTGTTGAGCCTCCATTTTTTGTGCTTTAGCTAAATTTTTTTGGATCTCCAGTTTTATTCTGCTTCATGGTAGATTTTTGCTTGGGGGGGGGAGTGTAAATTTTCTTCTGCTCTGAAGTTTTGATTGTCATTTTTTTTGCTTTCTTCTCATAGTAGCTTCATATGGATGTGATATGCCTCATTATCTGCCCCCATGCTGCCTTTCTCATTCTGGGGTGATTTTTTTCTGTGTTTAATCACCATGAGAATCCTCACTCTGTTCTGCCTGTTCCTTAATGGGCTCAGTAGTCTCCAACAGATCCTTTGTACAGCTTGGACTCTGGAGCTGGGTCTGATGTATTTGACTTT
Source organism: Globicephala melas (assembly GCF_963455315.2). Lineage (NCBI taxonomy): Eukaryota > Metazoa > Chordata > Mammalia > Artiodactyla > Delphinidae > Globicephala > Globicephala melas. Next base: position 21,663,964 of record NC_083322.1, read on the forward strand.
CACTACTTATAAGAAATATGAAGTTACTTGGTAGAGAATGAGGCTAGACAGGCTAGAGGAACCAAGGCTTTGAGCATTGAGTATGAGTGTTTATGAATAAAATCAGAGATCCAGGTGAGGAGAAAGGGTGGGCGAAAATTTGTTTAACACTTCTTTTGGATCCAGGTATCCATCTAGAAATCTTGATAATTGAAAATAGTAGTTGTACAACCACAAATACCTTAAGAAAAAATATGCTGAACTGAGGAAAACACAGAGTCTGCATGTCTCTCTGTATATATTTTTAAAGAATTTAAAAAATACATTTTCTAGGACAAGCCTTTAGCACTTTGAAAAACCTGTCTTTGGACTCACATTGTCACAGTCACAGTTTGGGTCCTTCTGTATAAAGATCCATGTAATTAACTGAATTTTTGAATTTTCATCTAGGTGTCTTCTACTGTTAGTGCATCAATTACTTGTGTTTAGGAAATACTAGAATTTTGAATATTTTCTCATCCAGGCCTTTTTTTTTTTTTTTTGCGGTACACGGGCCTCTCACTGTTGTGACCTCTCCTGTTGCAGAGCACAGGCTCCGGACGCGCAGGCTCAGCGGCCGTGGCTCACGGGCCTAGCAGCTCCGTGGCATGTGGGATCTTCCTGGACTGGGGCACGAACCCGTGTCCCCTGCATCGGCAGGCAGACTCTCAACCTCTGCGCCACCAGGGAAGCCCGAGAATCTTTTTAAGAATAGCTTTCTAAATATATTGACTTAGGGCCCTCACTTCAAACAGTTTAAAAAACCATTTCCTTATGAATAACCTTTTGCCTTTTATAAATAATTTTTCAGCAAACATTGAGAAGAATGTGCTACCTTACTATCAAAGAAATGGCTACCATCTCTGAGGATGTCATAATTGTGACAAGCAGGTATGTGAATAGTTAAAACCTACGATGTGATACTTACATATTTAGTGGAGTATTTGTTGTTCTCTTTCTGTTAATTTTACTTTTTGACTGTAAGAAAGCCAGTAGGAATTGAAAAGAACATAATGTCTTAAAGCATTCTTTTCTAAAATGTGGTTGTCATGTGAAAACCATCTCTGTTTAATAAAGCTGAGAAAGAAGTCACAAAGGATAATACTAATAGATTTGATTACATTTTAAAATGTCATAAAAATATATAAACAAAACTAAAAAGTAAATGATACATTGAAATAAAATATTTATTAAAAAAATTTATTTTATATTAGAGTATAGTTGATTTATGAAAAAATATAACAAGTACATCAAAAGGCTAACATCTATAATATATAAAGAACTCTTATACTTCAAAAAACTCCAAGTGATACTTCATAAAATAATCAATATAAAGGATCTAAATATCTTTAAATAGTCATTCTCACTAGTAACCAAAAAATGTAATTAAAAATTCAACAATGAGTTACAATATTTTTTTGTTTTGTTTTTTGTGCTTTTTAAATTCAATTTATTTAAACTTAAAAAAAAACAAACCCCAAAACAGCTCCCCCATTTCTCCCACTCCCCCAGTCCCTGCCTCTGGGAAACCACTAGTCTGATCTCTGTATCTCTGTATCTATGAGCCTGGTTTTATGTATTTATTTATTTATTTAGATTCCACATATAAAAGAGATCATATGGTATTTGTCTCTCTCTGTCCGACTTATTTCACTTAGCATAATACTCTCAAGGTCCGTACATGTTGTCACAAATGTCAAGATTTCATTCTTTTTTAATGGCCGAATAATATTCCAATGCATATATGTACCCCAATTTCTTTATCCATTCATCTGTTGATGGACACTTAGGTTGTTTCCATATCTTGGCTAATGTAAATAATGCTGCAGTGAACATGGGAGTGCATATATCTTTTTGAATTAATGTTTTCTTCAGATAAATACCCAGAAATGGAATTGCTGGATCACATGGTAGTTCTATTTTAATATTTTGAGGAACCTCCATACTGTTTTCCATAGTGGCTGTACCAATTTACATTCCCACCAACAGTGCAGAGGGTTCCCTTTTCTTCATGTCCTAAACAACACTTGCTGCTTCTATCTTTTTGATAGTAGCCATTCTAACAGGTGTGAGGTGATAGCTCATTGTGATTTTGATTTACATTTTCCTGCTGATTAATGATGTAGAGCATCTTCTCATGTACTTGTTGGCCATCTGTATGTCTTCTTTGGAAAAATGTCTGTTCACATCTGCCCATTTTCAATCAGATTGTTTGTTTTTTTTGCTATTGAGTTTATGAGTTCTTTATAAATTTTGAAAAATTATAATATTTTGCCAGTCAAATTGGCAAAAAAGAAAAAAGGCAGTCAGTACTTGTAAGGGATATTGATATTCTTGTATACAGGAGGTAGAATAATAAATTGATTCAGTCTTTTTAGAAAGCAGCGTGGCAGCATTTGTTGAATGTTTGAAAGGGTTTATCCCTTTGATCCAGTAATTCCACATCTATGGAATTATCCACAGAAAACAATCAGAGATAGCACAGAAATATTTATATACAATGATGCTTATTGCAACACTGTTTACACTAGCAAAAAGGAAAAAACAACTTGAATGTCTGACATTGTTAAAAATGATCTAATTAATCATGTTTTAGTCATATTATGAAATATTTTAATTTTTTGAATATATTTTTGAGACATCTTTAATGATATGGAAAAGTCTTCAATAAAGTGCTAAATGAAAGTTGGATTCAAGTCTGTGTATTCCCTGTAGTCTCTTTTAAAAATATTCTAAGTATGCATATAAAAATATATGATTGGATATACACTGATATATTACCAGTAAGTTATCTCTGGGTGTTTGGAATTGTGGCTATTTATTTTCTTTAAACTTTTGATAATTTCCAAATGTCCTAGAATGAGTATGTATAATTCAGAGTCCTAAGATATATAACAAATGTTATTTAGAAAATAGTTACTAACAGTTATTAATATATAGTTGTAGTTAATAGTTACTAATTATAACTCATTCAAGTGAATCTGGTATTTGTACAAGAAAATAAGTTTTGGAGGAGGGTACTTACGTTTAACCAGCAGTTGTGTTGAATGTAGTTTCATAATATTAGTAAAGCTTTCAGCTGAAAATAACACAAAGCCAGAATTAAATAGTAACAAACAAAATAAGCACAGAGTAGCTGGTGTTGGTTCAGTAGTTCAATAGTGTCAGGGCTGGTGTCTCTTAAATTCTTTGGGACGTCCTCACATTATTGCAAAATAAGATGCCTGAATTACTGGCAGTGCACCATTCAAGGTGGGAGGGGTACTGAGAAGGGGGCCAGAGAGAGCCAGTGCTGTCTGCCCCTTTTATCAGGTATGCAAAAGCTTTTCCCAAGGCAATTTTTAGATTTTATTTGGCACAACTGTGTTATGACTAACCTTAGGAGGCCAGGAAAGTGAGTATATAGCTTTTATAGCCCAAGGGGCAGGCTTGGGAGAAGGGAGGGGATTAAAAATGGGTATCGGATTAGTCAGCTAACAGTGTGTGGCACAAATACAAAACAAAAAAATCTTCACTTAGATTGCTAGATTCACTAAATATTGGAAAAATTAAAAATAGATTAATCAACTGTTGATTGAGGGTGTTTCGTTCCTTTGTTTAGCTGTTAATACTTCCATCTGAGTCCTGTTAGGCCGCTTTGAATCATGGTTTGCTTCTCGTTCCTTTTAAGTAATTAGTAGATGTAGTAGGCAGAATAATGCCCCCTCCACCCCCAAGATATCCCTGTCCTAATTCCTAGAACCTGTGAATATGTTACATTACATGGCAAAGGGGAATTAAAGTTGCTAATCAGCAGATAAGGAGAGTATCCTGGATTATCCAGGTGGGCCCAATATAAGGATAAGGGTCCTTAAAAGTAGAAGAGGGAGGCAGAAGAAAAGCGTCAGTAAAGAGATGTGATGATGGAAGCCGGTTCAGAGGGATGCACTGTTGTTGCTGGATTTGGAGATGGTGGAAGGGAGCCATAAGCCAAGGAATATGGGTGATGTCTGGAAGCTGGAAAAGGCAAGGAAATGGATTTACTCCTACAGCCTCCAGAAAGGAATGCCATGCTGCTGACACCTTGATTTTAGCCCAGTGAGACCTGTGTTGGACCTCACCTTACAGAACTGTAAGGTAAATAAATGAATGTTGTCTTAAGCCTCTAAGTCTGTGGTAATTTGTTACAGCAGCAATAGAAAACTAACAGATTTTTGCAGTATTTAAGTGTATCAAATCAATACATTGTATACCGTACAGTTACACAATGTTATATGTCACTTACATCTCAAAACTAGAACAAAAACCTAATAGAGACTTTGGTACCTGGAAGTGGGGTGCTGCTGTAACAAATACCTAAATATGTGGAAGTGGCTTTGTAATTGGGCAGTGAGCAGGTGCTGGAGGAGTTTTGGGGAACATGATAGAAAAAGCCTACACTGCCTTGAACAAACTGGTAGAAATATGGGCGTTAATGACTCTGCTAGACTTGGAAGTGAGGAGCAGGATAGAGAAAACATTTATCATACAGCATTGTGAACAGACTGTTGATAGAAATATGGACATTAAAGGTGTTGCTGGTGAGGGCTGAGAAGAAAATGAGGAAGGTATTAGAAACTGGAGGGAAGGGGATCCTTGTTATATTGTGGCAGAAAGCTTAGTGGCATTGTATCCTGCAGTTAGGTGGAAAGCAGGGCTTGTAAGCAATGAATTTGGATATTTAACTGAGATTTCCAAGCAGAATGTTGAGGTGTGGCTTGGTTTCTTTTTGCCACTTGTAGTAAAATTTGAGAGTAGGGTAATAAATTGAGGAGAGACCTGTTAAACATGAACCAGGAGATCTTGATAAATACCAAATCGTTATGTTGTACACCTGAAACTAATATAATGTTGTATGTCAATTACATCTCAAAAACAAAACAAAAATAAACCAGGAGTTGTTGATTTTGGAAATTGTCAGCCTACCAAAATGGCAAAGGATGCTAAAATCAAGAGATGTGTGTTGGGAAAGCCTTCTCTAGAGAAAAAATCAGAGTTACTCTACAGCCTTTTCCTGAAACCTCAGAAAGATTTAAAGGTCAGCGTATTCACTCACACAAAACACTGAGAGATGAAGGGTGTGACTCATAGATTCCCTCAGCATCTAAGCAGAAGCCAAAAATAGAGATGGGATTATCTAGGCAAGATCTGTGGAGGAGCCTCTTGTGTAGTGGAGTCTCTGTACGTATATGGTAGTCCCACAAGGCTCGTGAGAATCTTATACCAGCAGAAACACTGCCAGCTTGGACTGAAAGGAACAGAGAGGTGAAGTGAAAGAAGGCTATCAGAGCCCCAAAATTCTACAGGCAGGAGACAGGCTGATAAGACTCCTCAGCTTTAAACACAAGCTGCCCTTTATAAAAAGGAAGGATGGCTCAGAGGGCGGAGGCCCATAATGTAGAGCTGAGAACCATAGTGAATTCTGCCACGACTTGAAACCGCTTCCAGTTTGCCTGGCTGGATTTCAGAATTGCTTGGGAACAGTAACTTTTTTATCCTTCCATTTTCTCTTTTTGAACAGGAACGTCTGTATGTGTTATCCTATGGCAGTCCCATCTTTGTTTTTCAGAGCAGGGAACTTGTTTTTTAGTTTCACATGTCCATGCATGGAGAGGAATTTTGCCTCAGGATAAATTATACCCAATCTCACCCATCCCTGATTTAGATGATTTTTGATGATAAGATTGGGACTTTTGAGTTGGGTGAGATTTTGGAGTTTTTTTTTTTTTTTTTTTTTTGACTGTACCGCATGGCACGTGGGATCTTAGCTCCCCAACCAGGGATTGAACCTGTGCCCCCTGCATTGGAAGATGGAGTCTTAACCACTGGACTGCCAGGGAAGTCCTGAGATTTTGGACTTTGAGTTGATGCTATAATGTGTTGATTTGGGGGGGATCTTGGGATAGGGTGAATATTATCTTGCATATGAGATGGATGCAGCCCTGCTGACACGATGATTTTAGCCCAGTGAGACCTAAGTTGGAATTCTAGCCCATAGAACTAACTGTAAGATAATAAATACATTTTTGTTGTTTTAAGCCACTAATTGTGGTCATTTGTTATAGCAGGAATAGAAAACTAATATATTAGATGACCATTCTACATACATAGACAATTGTGTTAGCTTGGTAAGAAATCATGGATATTGAGAAAACCTAAAGGCAGACACTTCACAAAAGAGTATATACAGATAGCCAATAAGCACATGGAAGTGTTCTCAATATTATTAGTCATCAAGGAAATGAAGATTGAAACCTCAGTGAGATACCTTTTCATACTCACTAAAATGGTTAAAATAGAAAAGCCTGACAGTACCCAAATCAACAAGCCTGCTCCAATACCAAGTATGGAACTTGGTGTATGGAACATTTGAAGCTTTCCTACATTGTAGGTGGGAATGTAGAATGAATGATACAACCACCACAGAAAAAGTTTGTCAGTTTCTTATAAAGTTAAATATATACCTACCCTGTGGCCAGTAATTCCACTGCTAAGTATTTACCCAAGAAAATGAAAATCTTTGGCTGCAAAAAAGACTGTATAAGAATTTCATAGCAGCTTTGTGGTAGCCCTAAACCAGAAACAACCCAAAAGTTCATCAACAGGAGAATGGTTAAACCAACTGTGTTATATTAATACAGTGGATCAATACTCAGCAATAAAAAGGAACAAATTGCTGTTTCAAGCAACAACACAGATACATTCCTAAAATAATATGCTGGAGCAAAAGAAAACACATGCTGGATGATTCTATTTATATAAATTCTAAGACCAGTCAAAACTCACTTGTGGTGACAGAAACCAGAAGTCTGGTAGGTTGGAGGAGACTGACTGAAAGTGGTCATGAGGGAACTTTCTGAGGTGATGGAAGTGTCCAGTATTTTATTTTGGGTAAAGGTTATATGAGTGATCACAATTGCCATCTAATTGAACACTTAAGCTGGCATTTTTATTGTATATAAATTACAACTCAGTTAACAAAAAGAAAAACATGAAGAGATTTAGTTAGTGGCTTAAGGATGGTCAAGTATATTGACAATCTGGTTATACTGTTCTACCCCTGTCTGATGAGACTCACCAGTGAAAAGCTGCATCTGAAGATTGCTTAGAATTCTGGAAATGAGTCCTGAGGAATGACCCATCACTCACATGGGGAGTAGCATGGGGGAATGGGTTTCAGTATGTGATTAGTTACATCCCTAGTCTCAGAAAATCAAAAGAACGTTCATAGGCCATGGTTTAGGAAGAAATAAAGGGGCTGTAGAAACGGCTGTCTGGCAGGCAGTTTTGATATCAATTGTGGGAATAATGTGAGGATTTGGGCAGGGGGACGATAATACTTAGCTTCCTGAGGGAACTAAGAAGCTAAGACCATCCACAGACTTGGTAAGAAACATTCAAGCCTGAAACAACTTTTCTATTTGAATGGTGCTGCTGTCCCTGACGTTATGTCTGCCAGGACTTGGTGTAGGGCAAGAAAGGAAATGAGATACTATTCTAATCTGACTTAGCCACCACTGTAGTGAAACTTCTCTCTCAAAGATTTCCAGTAATCTCTTAATTGCAAAATCCCAAAGCTGATTTTTCAGTCTGTATTTTAATTGACCTCTCTCTTAGTTTTAATATGGTTAAAAACTCCCTGAAGTTCTACCGTCTTTGGCTTTCAGAACCATAGTCCTGAATTTCCTCCCATCTCTGATTATTCCATTTTATTCTTCCACAGAAGTGGCTGTCTTATTCTGCCTGTCACCCTAAATATCAGCATTCCCTGGGGTTCACATCAATGCTTTTGCCATTTCCCAAACTCATCATGCTATTTGATACTCTGTATCACTGTACATGTTTCTCCCTGTGCCTGCATTTACCCTATTTCCTTTTCCACAATGCTCAAACATCATTTTACGTATTGACTTTCCTGTTCTTGACAGGTTAGTCATTGTCTCTTCTGCTGTTCTTATAACACTTTGTTTTAACCTCTATTCTAGTGTTTAGTACATTGTGCTGTAATGATTTGTTTACATGTTTTTCTACCCTCTGTACTGTTAGTTCCTTGAGAGCAAAAATTATATCATATATGACTTTGTAACATTAATTCTTAGAAAAGTGCCTTGCATGTATTAGACACACATTAAAAGTTTGTTTCATGAATTAAGCACAGGATAATCCATTTTCTCACTTCAGTTAAGGGGGCTGAAATCATAAGGATTATTTGTCTTTCTCAAGACAGCACTCACACATATGAAGAAGTGGAGAAATATGGGTGTATTAGTTGGGTTTCTCCAGACAACAGAACTAATAGGATATATATAGGTATATAGAAAGAGATTTATTATGAAGGATTGGCTCACGCAGTTATGGAGGCTAAGCCTCATAATCTGCTCTGTGTAAACTGGAGACCCAGCAAAGCCGGTGGTATAGTTCCAGACCAGACCTGAAGGCCTGGGAACCAGGAGTCCTAATTTCCCAGGGCAGGAGAAGATGGATGTCCCAGACCAAGCAGAGAGCAAATACTCCCTTCCTCTGCCTTTTTATTCTATTCAGGCTCCTAACTGATTGCGTGATGCCCATTCCTATTGGTGAGGGTGATCTTCTTTATTCAGCTTACTGATTCAAATGCCAGTCTTCTGGAAGCGCACTCATAGACACATCCAGAAATAGTGTTTGACCAGTTATCTGGGCATCCCTTAACTCGGTGAAGTTGACACAGAAAATTAACCATCACTGTGGGTTTAATGGGAGTTGAGAAACCTTTCTGTGTCCTGCCTCTTTCCTGCCTCTTTCCTGCCCAGTCGACAAGCAGACTGCCCTGATTTATTTGGATTCATACTTAATTCTCTTTTAAAATGAAATTGTGGAAAAATTTTGAGAGAAAATCATGAAAACGATGCCAAGTCATAAAACTCCTTTCTCCAAAGCCTAATGAAATGAACACCAGTGAGTAAAAGAGAAAATCAGGGGACTTTTGATTCTAGCCAAGATGGAGTAAGAGGCAGGCCGTGTCTCCCAATGATCACAACAAAAACCTGTAGACAAAAGTACAGAAAGTGACTACCCGAGGCCTTTGAAAACTGAATAATAACAGTGAATTTGAGGAGAGAAAACAGTAATTAATGAATAACCAGTGTGGTAACAGTGAGTTTCATGTTTATTTTTCCTCTTTATACCCCACATTTGACCCAAGAGCAGGCTAATGGGAGAACTGTACAGTGGGAGGAGTCAACAAAGGCAGAAGCCCATCTCTCTAGCCTGAGCACAAGTTAAAGAAAAGACCCCTGCAAGCTGGAGAGCATGGGGGAGAATCCTTGTTTGTTTGTTATTGTTTTTTTGTTTACTTTCTGGTCCTGCCTTGAGGCCAGCCCTAGTTGTGGAACACTACTATGACGTGACAGCAGTATTTCAGACACCTGAAACCCTGAGATAAGACCTGTCTCTGAGAAAATGGGCCCCTGGCATGTGAAGAGTGGGGGGAAATCCACATTACAGTTGACCCTTGCAACAGAAGTTTTGAGCTGTGCAGGTCCACTTACACACGGATCCTGAGGAACCACGTATAGGGAGAGCTGAATATAAGTTATATTCAGATTTTCGACTGCGTGGAGGGTTGGCACCCCTAACCCCTGCATTGTTCATGGGTCAACTGTATTCTTTTTTTCCTTCCTTCTTTTATCTCTTTTTCTTGAGGGCTCGCTTCCAAAGAATTGTGCAGTAGCATAGGGAGCTAAAACTCTGAGAGAATCTCATATTTCTGGTGAGAAGAACTGGGAAAAGGAGTCCTTGAGAGCCAGAGAGTGTGGGAGAAATGACATGCACAGAAGGCCACACAGAACTTGCGATCTGAAACTGCCTGAGTGCTTGGTAAAACGAAAGTCAGCATTCCTCAGAGGCTTTTAACAGGACTCAGAGTCTCATGACATAGTATTCAGAATCTCCAGATACAATCCAAAATGAGTCAACCAGGAAAGTCTGACCCATTCTCAAGGGAAAAGATAATCAATAGATGCCAACCCGGTTATTATCTAGATGTTGGGATTATTAAAGACTTGAAAGCAGCTAGTACGACCATGCTCCATAAAGGTGAACACTCTTGAAATGAATAGAAGAGTAGAAATTCTCAGCAGAGAACTATATATATAGAAAAGAACCAACTGAAAATTTTAGAAATTACAAAGTACAACATGCAAAATAAAAAATTCATTGGCTGGGCTCAATAGTAGGATAGAGATGTCAGAGGAAAGCGTCAGTGAACTTGAAAGTAATTCAGTAGAAATAATTCCAATTAAGAATAAAGAGAAAAAAGATGGAAAACAAAAATAAACAGCCCCACTGACCTATGGGACTGTATCAAAGGGTCTTACATTCATGTCATTGGAGTCCCTGAAGAAGAGGAGAGAGGGATTGGTGCAGAAAATTTTTGAAGAAATTATAGCTGAAAACTTCCAAATTTGGGGAAAGACATAACTTTACAGATTCAAGAAGCTCAGTGAAGCATATGCAAGATAAACTCAAAGGAATCCACACCCAGATCATAAGGAAACTGCTGAAAACCAAAGATAAAGTATAACCCTTGAAAGCAGTTTGAGAAAAATGACTCATTACATATAAGGAAACTTCAGTTTAAAATACTGTGGGAGGACTTCCCTGGTGGCACAGTGGATAAGACTCCACGCTCCCAATGCAGGGGGCCTGGGTTTGATCCCTGGTCGGGGAACTAGATCCCACACGCGTGCTGCAGCTTAGAGTTTGCATGCCACAACTAAGGAGCCTGTGTGCTGCAACTAAAGAGCTGGCTAGCTGCAACTAAGGAGCCCACCTGCTGCAACTAAGGAGCCCACGTACTGCAACTAAGGAGCCGGCGAGCCTCAACTGAAGGAGCCCTGGAGCCGCAACGAAGGAGCCCACATGCTGCAACTAAGGAGTCCACCTGCCACAACTAAGACCTGGTGCAACCAAATAAATAAATAAATATTTTGAAAAAATACTGTGGATTTCTCATCAGAAAACACATTTCGGAAGATGGTGGAACACTGTCGTTTTAAGTGCTGAAGCAAAAGGAAATGACAACCCAGTATTCTGTATCCACAAAAAATATCTTTCAGGAGTGAAAGTGAAGTTAAGACTCCTCAGATGAAGGTAAATCAAGAGTATTTGTCACCAATAGACCTACTCTGAAGGAAATATTAAATGAAGTGTTTTAGGCTGAAGGGAAATGATACTACATCTTTGTAATACTGAAAGAAAACAAAAAGCACAATTGTTAGCCCAGAATTCTGTGTCCAGCAAAAATAGCTGTCAGAAACAGTTGGCATAAAAGCAATTTCAGACATGAAAAAGCTTAAAGATTTAATCTGTAGCCTTTTTTTTTTTCTTCTAAGGTCTATAGACCTAAATATAAAACCTAAAGCTACAAAACCTCTAAAAGAAAACATATGGAAAAATCCTTGTGACCTTGAATTAAGCAAAGATTTTTGAGATACAACGTCAAAAGCTTGATCCATAAAGAAAACAAAAAGACAAAACACAGGGTGGAAGAAAATACTTATAAATTATATATAATAAAGGACTAGTATCTAGGGCATATAAAGAGCTTTCAAAATTCAATAATGAGAAAACAATACAATAAAAAAACGTGTAAAATCTGTGAATAGACACCACTAAAGAAGACATATACATGGCAAATAAAGCAAATGAAAAGATGTTCAACCTTCTTAGTCATTAGGGAAATTCAGTTTAAAACCACAATGAGATACCACTATACATCTTTCAATTGACTAAAAATTAAATAGACTGACTTTAGCAAATATTACTAAGGATGAGGAGGAATTGGATCTCTGGTAGGAATGTAAAGTGGTGAAATCATGTTAGAAAACATTTTTGCAGTTTCTTAAAAAGTTAAACATGAACCTACCATAGGATCCAGTTCGTTCACTTCTAGATATTAACCCAGGTGAAATGAAGCAAAAGTTAAATGGAGGCTTTTGGGGTATAGAGATTTGGAAAGAGCATTATGTCCAATGTTTCCATGAAAAGGGGGCTGAACAAATAGCAAGTTCAGCAATTTATCTGAATCCTTTAGAGTGCTGACACTGATATCTCAGAGTAACCAACTGGCTCAAAACCTAAAGAGAGACCAGAGCTTACAGCTTACCAGAGCTTGGACTGGGTTTGGTTTCTTGTTGCTCTTGTAACACGCAGTGCTCCCCAAGCTTGGCTTCAAATTCCTCTAGTGATACCCTATGTTTAGGTTGAGGGCTGGTGTGACAGAGTTGTTTTTCTTTTTCAATGATTGCCCTCAGCTTTTGGTATTTTCTTCCCCCAGCCCCTCAGAGAGGGTTGTTCTCTTGCAGGTTACTTACTTATCCCTCAGTACAGTGGGCTGGTAGGAATGGGAGGCTGTTCTTTGTTGTTCTAATTAAGGCTGTCTTAGGCAGGCACTCTGTTCCTGGATCTTAGGGTTGTGGCCTTCACTTCTGCGCACCCCCCCCCAAAAAAAAAAAAAAAAGAATAGCCAGGAAATAACTGAAAAAGGGAAAACCGTGAGGAAGGACTAGCTCTACCAGTCAGTGAAATACTAAGGCCTGTACAGTTACAACAGTGTGGTACTGACACGTGAATAGACAAAGAGACCAGTGGAGTAAAATTGTGTGATGACTGTGTAAAGTGTCAGCTCGGCCGTGCTGATGTACATTTTTCAGAATTCTCTGATACAAATGGAAAGTACAGAATTAGACCCAAGGACACATGCAAACTTAGTATATGACAAAGGTGGCATCTCTAATCACTGGGGTAAGCATGTACTTTTTTTTTTTTTTTGCGGTATGCGGGCCTCTCACCACTGCGGGCCCCTCCCACCGTGGAGCACAGGCTCCGGACACACAGGCCCAGCAGCCACGGCCCACGGGCCCAGCTGCTCCGCGGCATGTGGGACCCTCCCGGACCAGGGCACGAACCCGCGTCCCCCGCATCAGCAGGCGGACTCCCAACCACTGTACCACCAGGGAAGCCCCAGCATGTACTTTTTAATACATGTTTCTGGGACAACTGAGTAGCCACTTAGAAAAAGATAAAATTAGATCTGTATTTCACATCATATACATGAGTAAACTCTAAAAAGATAAGGAGTATAAATTTTAAAAAATGAAACCATACAAGTACTAGAAGAAAACATGAGTATATTCTTCTTTAACCTTGGTGTAGGGAAAAGTTTCGTAATTATGACTAAAATCCAAAGGTAATAGAAAGGATTGATAAATTTGACTACATAATTTTTTTAAATTGCATGACCCAAACACCATAAAATATAGATAGAATAAACCAGGGGTTTGCAGTAGGGCCAAGTTGTGGTATAAACAATTATTCTTAATTTATTGTCATGGTATCCTATGTGACATTGCCATTCATTTTATGGCAAAAGCGGAGTGATAGTGGGCTCGTGACTGGGAGGGAGATGAGTAGTTTTATTATATTGTGCTTCACCTAGGAGCAGACAGCCTGATGCTATGATAAGATGGCCTATTGAATGCTCAGCTGAGGTAGTAGGTTGGAGGAAGGACTCTGTGAGGTTGGGGAATTCTCCTCCAAGATGCCATATATCCATTGAATCGATTGCCAGTGTATGGTACTGTCACCAAGAAATAAAATAGGCAGGTCCAGAAATCAAGAGGTGGAAGTAGGACTGGCTCCTCTAACCCTCACTCCCAGTGACTCACTTGTAGAATTTATGCTTCCCATTCTCACCCCGAATGTGGATTAGAGGTCCCGGTTCCCAGGGGACAATGTTTTCAAGGGGTGAAAAGGGGGAAGCATTTAACCCATTGACTCCTGGTTCCCGTGGGTTGTGGATTGTCTCCAGCGCAGAAACATCCCACACTTCTGGATTCTACATGTCTGAGTAACAGGTTGGCAACCTAAGGCATCCCACACTGCAGAGTCAGAGCAACCGTGCGGCAGGAAGTGAGCCAGTTTGCACACTTGAAATGATGACTCCTATTGGGTCACTTTGTGTTCTTCATGCTAGTAGACCAGCAGGTAATGAAAGGAGCTGCTTTACTTGTAGAGGTAACTGACCTTGATCCCTATCAGGATCTAGGGTTGTTTCTATATAAAGGTGACAGGACTGTATCTAGAATTCAAGGTATTCACTTGAGTATATTTTTGTGCATTCACGCATGGGAAAATGTTGACTCGGGACTAGGGAACAACCAATGGTCCAACCAGGGTAAATCCAACAAAGGCTCAGATCCCTTGGGATCAAGGTTTGAGTCACCTACCAGACATATAACCAAGATGAGATGAAGTGCTGGCCAAGAGTGAGGGAAATAAAGAATGGGTGGTTATAGGAAGGAGATGATGAATATCAATTATGGCTTTGAAATGTGTTGTAGCAGTATGGGTTGTACCATGTTCTACTCATCTTCCAGTCTCTTGTAGAAATAGTGGATGGTTACCATCTTGAAGACTCAGTGATAGATTAGATTCAATGGAAGACATCTTCAAATGTGAGGGGTGCAAATGATGGGCTGTATTGGGTGCCACTTTTGAGCAACCTCCCGTTTCCTCAGCCTCATCTTTGGTTCCAGCTGTGGCTGTGGTCAACATTGCCATGTAGGGTCCAGCTCACTAGCATCGATAGTGCCTCACTTCAAGCATGTCCTGTGCGTTTTGCTTCCTGCCCTGCAATTTCTTGCACACTCACTGAACTCACATGTGTGAGTTAACATGTGAATGTTAAGAGAATGGGGAGTTAACACTCCGGGGTGAAATCTCTACCAGGGGCTAAGAGCTAGTGGATAAATTCTTTCCTTTTCATCCCTTGAATGTGTGGTTTCTGAGATGTATTTCATTAAGGTCCTCAGAAGATTGGTCATTAAATAACCAGTTGTTTGTGGCAGTGACACACTAGAGAAAACTTCTTTGGGTTGACTTTCCCTCCTCCTTTGTTTACTTCCTTATCTTTTACTTCTCCCTCAGAACACACTCCCAAATAAACTATCTGTATGTAAGCCTTTGCTGTCAGGGCAGCCCAAGCTAAACAGAAGTACAGAGCAGGGGTTGGCAAACTATGGCCCATGGCCAAAACTGTTGCCTCATTTTGTAAATAAAGTTTTATTGGAACGTAGCCATGCCTTTTTGTTTATGCATTACTATGGCTACTTCCGTGCCATCAGCAAGCCAAGGAGAGAGGACTCAGGAACCAAACCTGCCAAGCCTCAGTTTTTCAATCTAATTGGAAAAATGCAAATATTTGTGAAAAAGACTGGTTGATAAATTATTTATCCCCAAACAATGGAAATCTGTGCTACCATTAAAAATATATTTTAGATATACTATTTAGACATTTTAATATATATAAGTATCTAAAATTTTAAAACATCTGCCTATAAGGAAAGATTTTCAAGTTATATTACTAAGTAAGATTGAAGGTACCGGAAGAGTGGCGATCCATTGGCATGCATTTTAAAAAGTCTCTGTGGTTGCATATATTTTAAGAACTTTCTTAAGAAAACTTTAAGCAACTGTTCACAATGACTGTCTCCAGTTGAGTGGCACTACAGGCTAGGGTGGGTGAGGAGAGACTTAGACTTTATATTTTATACCTTTCTGAATACTTTGAAAATGGATTGTTATATGAGTGAAATACTCTACCTAATAATTGAAAAATGAACAAAATTGAAGGACTGTCAGTTATTCACAACTTTCTCCTCTTGGTGCCCTAATGGAGTGAGTTGGAGTTGGAGGCTGTTTTGGATTATGTGAGGGAAGTTGAGTGAGGGGGGAGGTGGATAGTCAGTTTGAGGGTAGTATAAATGCACAGAGGACAAGAGAAGGAAGGGTAAAAGAGTGAATAATCTAAAGGTTAAAAACCTTTTAAAATTATGGCCATGAAATTTTGTAGCTCAGTCCACACTCCTCTGCCTGTTTTTGCAGCTCCACAGAAAGGTCTGAAACCATTGACAATTATTTTAGAAAGCCATTCCTGTGAGAGCGAGACCTCATGAAGTAATCGTTTTAGTCAGTTTCTTTTAAAGAGTTATTTTTAAGTCTGATGAGTTTTTGGGATTTGGAGGGATTTCAGCCTGAGGCTCTCTATATAATCGTCTGCTTTTTATGCCAGTAATCAGTATCTAAAATTATTTTTATATTTAGTTTATGTGATTAATATCTCTTTCCCACTGGAATGTAAGCTCCATGAAGGCAAAGACTTTGTTTTGCTCACTGCCGTATTCTTTTTTTTTTTACATCTTTATTGGAGTATAATTGCTTTACAATGTTGTGTTAGTTTCTGCTGTGTAACAAAGTGAATCAGCTGTATGTATACATATATCCCCATATCTGCCTCCCTCCCACCCTCCCTATCCCACCCCTCTAGGTGGTCACAAAGCACCTAGCTGATTTCCCTGTGCTATGTGGCTCCTTCCCACTAGCTCTCTATTTTACGTTTGGTAGTGTATATATGTCCGTGCTACTCTCTCACTTCGTCGCAGCTTACCCTTCCCCCACCCCATGTCCTCAAGTCCATTCTCTATGTCTGCATCTTTATTCCTGTCCTGCCACTAAGTTCATCAGTACCAATTTTTTAATTTTTTTTTTAGATTCCATATATATGTGATACCATACCGTATTTGTTTTTCTGACTTGCTTCATTCTGTATGACAGACTCTAGGTCCATCCACCTCACTACAAGTAACTCAATTTTGTTTCTTTTCATGGCTGAGTAATATTCCATTGTATATATGTGCCACACCTTCTTTGTCCATTCATCTGTCTGTGGACCCTTAGGTTGCTTCCATGTCCTGGCTATTGTAAATAGTGCTGCAGTGAACATTGTGGTACATGTCTCTTTTTGAATTGTTGTTTTCTCAGGGCACATGCCCAGTAGTGGGATTGCTGGGTCATATGGTAGTTCTATTTTTAGTTTTTTAAGGAACCTTCATACTGTTCTCCATAGTGACTGTATCAGTTTACATTCCCACCAACTGCTGTATTCTTAAGATTTAAAATAGTCTTCTACCCAGTAGTTTTTATATTTATCCAAGGAAGACACTCAATAAATACTTGTTTAATCAGTAGTTGTATTAAGATAATTATGGGGACAAGTGGAATTAGCGAGGGGTGGACTCCACAAAAGAGAAAACTTTAATCTTATGGTAACCAATTTGATTTTTCTCAGTCTGACTAAGGACATGACTGGAAAGGAAGATGTGTACCGAGGCCCAGCCATCAGGGCTCTCTGCAGAATCACTGATGTAAGTTCTTTGTTTTACTGAGGTGTCAAAGGGGACCTATGTTTATCTGCAGGTGGCCATGTAAATTTAGTAGGATTCCCTGTCTGACTTTGTGAATCATCAGCAGAAGAGAAACATGACCACCAGAAAGGCTTTTGTGGCTCTAGGTTTTTTTTTCTTTTAGATTGTTTTTTCCTTTTGTTTATTTAGATTATTCTATTTCTCTCTATATTTACCCTCATGGACTTTTGTCATAGTCAGGGCACATTGCTTGCAGGAGACAAAAACCCATTCGAATTTAGCTTTAAAAAAAAAAAAATCTTTCTTACAAAATACAAATCTCTCAGAATTTGAGGTAAAGCTTACAACCAGAACAAGAAATAGGGCAGCTCTAAGGAACTCAGCAGCAAGATTCTCAGATATTTACTATTATCATCCATCATTTACCAGGCTCAAGCCCTCTCATTTAAGTATTTAAGAGAAAAGATCTGATTAGCCATCAGCCAGCCAGTGGCTTGTTATCTACCTGGGTCCAAATCAGGTGTTTAACCTTGACTTAGTCTGTTGTATTGGGAGGGATGAGGTTATAGAGTATGTTAGGCTGTCCCTTTCTTGGAACTCTGAGAAGGAAAGGTTAAAATGAAGGACATGCTGGGCATTGCCAAGCAAATTGAATAATATTTCAGCTATATTCATGATCGGGTGTATTTTATGTATATGCTTGCAATCTTCTCAAATTTCAAAGGTTGAGCAGGGTTAAGTGGTAAATCTGGATCCTAGGAGGAATAATAGAAATGGTTTAGTATTTTTCAATGCTCAGTTACTTTATTGTGGTTGCTTTTGCTTTTAGCATTAAATTGATACCATAAGACTTGACCATTCCAGGGCTAGCTAAGACTCTTCATCTAAGTATCGATCTTGGTGTATTTATGCATCCTTACTTACCTGCCACCACCTTCCCAGTGCTAAGCTTTCTTCCAGATAAATTAAAAAGAACTTTATTTTCAGAGGATTTCCTATTGAGGACTCAGTATAATAGCATATTGCGCATTTAATTTCTTATGAATCTAAAATAATCAGAGATTACAGTTGATTTATAGGACTCTCTGGGATCCATATAAAATACGTGCCCTACACGTAGAGGTATCTTCAGGACTTTAAAAGCATCCCCATTTAGGAATTTCTTTTATAATATCCCTGATAGGTTCAGCCTCTACTTGTGTATTTCTTCCGAACTGGGATTCTTCACTTTGAGATAGTTTATTTCATTGTGGAACAGTTATTCCTCTTCCTTACAAATGTTCCTTCTTTTTTTCTTTTTTCTTTTTTTTTTTTTTGCGGTACACGGGCCTCTCACTGTTGTGGCCTCTCCCGTTGTGGAGCACAGGCTCAGTGGTCATGGGTCATGGGCCCAGCCACTCCACGGCATGTGGGATCTTCCCGGAGGGCACGAACCCGTGTCCCGTGCATCGGCAGATGGACTCTCCACCACTGCACCACCAGGGAAGCCCCCAAATGTTCCTTCTTGAAGCTGCCACTTGGTTGTCTGGGTTTTGCCCTCTGGGATCTGATTATTATATGATAAGCCTTTTAATGCATTCTAAATATTTGCACAGAGACAAATATGTGACTTGTTTTTGTAAATTATTTTGAAGTGGTAGTTTTGGATGAAAATGTTCTGCTTCAACTGCTTTTTCTTTATGAATGTTCTCAGGGAACAATGTTGCAGGCCATTGAAAGATACATGAAACAGGCCATTGTGGATAAAGTCTCCAGTGTATCCAGTTCAGCATTGGTATCTTCCTTAGTAAGTGAACAAGTAACTGGTTCTCATGCATGGTACAGTTTCTAGTTGCAAAAACAAAGTATCAGTATGATTCTCTCGCAAATGAAATATTTAAAAATATGTATACATTTCTGTTACTTTATACAATAATGCTTTACCTGAAAGAGGAACATTGAGCATTAAAATGGGCAGTTATAAAAACATGAAATTTTTATATGTTTGAAAGGTTTTGGTAATCAGAAAGCTATGTTGTATATATAATACAGATAGTGTGTTAGGGTGGGATGGGGATCAGGAAAGAAACTGAGCTAATCTCTTTCTTTAAATCTTCCTTTATGACCTGCCCTTCTACCTCTTGTCTCTTTGTCCTCTGCTTTTGTTGGTGCCCTGTGTCTGCAGTGTCCTTCAGTCCAAAGTCTACTGTCCCATTACTAAATTTCCTCCCAGGAAGTGCTGTTTGTTTTAGTAATATCTTTTCTTTCTCTTTTTTATCAAAACAAAATTTATTCATGACAGCCTATCACATTGTATTTGATTAAAATTGGTTACTAATGTGTGAATGGATTAGATCATCTGAATCACGAGAGTTGCTGGTTCTGGAATATAATTGGTCAAGTTTTACAGCAGGTACTTTACTTTTTTATGGTACTCTGTTTTTTCTTCCAGGTGAGTTTCCTGGAAGTAAAACCTATAATGTTAACATTATTTAAGTACCATCCTATTAATTATCCATTCCCTCCCCGTCCTTCCCCTCTCATTACTTCCCTTTATACACCTTTCCCAGCCCACAAACATATGCTCACCTTTGCAAAGGGGTCTTGGAGAAAGTGTTTCAGGTTTATTAGTTGTCTCAGAGACTTGAAATAGACTTATAAAAGCTATAACATTGTTTCTCTTGTTCTGGAAATGTCTGTTAATAATTTTCCAAGAAAACTAACTCATGTTTCTAAACTTTTAGTGACTATGCATGATCTGTTCTCAATTTTTTCTGTATTTAGCACATGATGAAGATAAGCTATGATGTGGTTAAGCGCTGGGTCAATGAAGCCCAAGAAGCTGCTTCAAGTGATAATATTATGGTCCAGGTACTGTCATTGAATCACCTTAGCTTATGTCTCCAGATCATCTTTCTTTAGCCCTACATTTTAGGGGCAGTTTATTGATTCCCCAGATGAGTATTAGCTAAAGGCTAATATTAAGCAGCATAATATTAAGTATATATTAGTGCATATTCCCAAGTGAGTATCCCACTAATTATGATTACCACTGTAGGCCCTGCTATAGTGTTTAGTAGAAACTGTAGGAATGTTTGAGAAGATTCTTATATTCAGTGGTAGTTTGAGATGCTCATTCCAGAGGTCATAATTCATTTCAGTCCTTTGTTTGAAAAATAATTTGTGAAGATGGATGTTCAATTCTAAGCTTTTCAGGCCTTGATTATACTAGACATTAGAAAAACAGTAAAGAGTAATTATCACTTTTTGAAGCTTTAAAACTGTTTTGTTGGAAAGATCTCCTTTTGATATTCATTATGCTATTCTTAATTAAAAGGAACAAGATTAAATTCTTAACTGGCAATTTTATGTAAAGTACTCCATTTATATTTGAGAGGGTACTTATTTATCCTCTTTTAATGTTTACTTCTCATGTTAGCATATTCACTTATGAGGAAGTAGAGTAGTAATTTTTCCCTTGGGAAACATTCTCACCTTCCTAACTCTGATCATTGTGTTTTTACACAAAGTGCCATGATAATTACATGCCATAAGCCTACTTCAGGAGATTAATCCTTTAACCACTAACATAACCACAGATGATTTAAATCCACTAAGCAAGACCTGTAACACTGGTTAAAGCCTTGGACCTGAGAGCCTTTGTACTAACGATGGATGGGGCAACGCTGAACCTGCTAGAGCCATCTTCAGATTGTATGTCACCCCCTTAATACTTACCTAATCTGTATTAACAACTTCTGAGGGTAAATTAGAAACTCTTATCCTTTCAATCATGCCTGTGTTTGATTCAGTATGAAAAAGATATTCTATTTGTATACATTAAACTTGGGTATCTTTTAATTAAAAATGTATTTCCGTATGATTCTATATTTATGTAAGTTTTATCCTCTTCCTACTCAGCCTTCTCTCTATATCATATTCTTTTTCTTGTTCTTTAGTACCATGCGTTGGGAGTTTTGTATCACCTTAAAAAGAGTGATCGCCTTGCTGTTTCTAAGATGTTGAATAAATTTACTAAATCTGGTCTCAAATCACAGTTTGCCTACTGCATGTTGATACGAATTGCCAGTCGCTTACTAAAAGAAAATGAAGAGGGGTAAGTGTTTTCAGCTAATCCTAAGTAATTTTCCATTTGCTGGTTAACATACCTCAGAGTTTATTTCCTTTATGAATATTTTTTCGGCAATGTCAACTTTACAGATGGATTTGGTGTTTTCCAAATTAAGAAAAAAAATATGGGATTCCAAGAATCACAACTTTTTTTTGTGGCCTCTCCCGTTGCGGAGCACAGGCTCCGGACGCACAGGCTCAGCGGCCATGGCTCACGGGCTCAGCCGCTCCGCAGCATGTGGGATCTTCCTGGACTGGGGCACGAACCCATGTCCCCTGCATCAGCAGGTGGACTCTCAACCACTGCGCCACCAGGGAAACCCAAGAATCACAAATTTTATTTTTACTTTAATGTATGCTGCAGCATATATACTTAACAGATTATGATTGCTAATAATACAATAAATAACAAACTGATATTGAACAAAAAATATTTATCATAGGTTATATAGTAACTAAATGTGAAAGCTGGAAGTGACATTAAGAATCATCTTGTTTATCCTTTTTATTTTTATAAAAGAGAATGTTGAAGTACTGCATTTAATAGTTTATTTAAAGCACGTGAGGGAAGCTAGTAGAAATACACATTCATAAGGTTCTTATACTGTTCATGAAGTAGTGTTATAGTATCTGATGGTAGACTGTGATAATATAAGGATGAATACTGTAACCTCTTGAGTAATCACTAAAAAAACTAGGAGATATAAATGTCAACAGAGAAGAAAAAATGGAATATTAAAAAAAATATTCAGGGCTTCCCTGGTGGCGCAGTGGTTAAGAATCCACCTGCCAATGCAGGGGACATGGGTTCGAGCCCTGGTCTGGGAAGATCCCACATGCTGCGGAGCAACTAAGTCCGTGCACCACAACTACTGAGCCTGCGCTCTAGATAGAGCCCGTGAGCCACAACTACTGAGCCCATATGCTGCAGCTACCGAAGCCCATATGCTTAGAGCCTGTGCTCTGCAACAAGAGAAGACACTGCAATGAGAAGCCCACGCACCGCAATGAAGAGTAGCCCCTGCTCGCTGCAACTAGAGAAAGCTCGCGTGCGGCAAAAAGACCCAACACAGCCAAAAAAAAAAAAAAAAAAATTTCAGCTGAGCTTCCTGCTTTCAGTAATGGTAGAGTAGCTTGGTTATATTAGCCCTCCTGCAAATAATGATTATATCATTAGTCCAAAATTGTGCGTCTGTGAAACAAAAGAACCCACACTATTTGAAAGTACTGGTGAGTGGTGAAAAGCAGGCAAAAACTGGAGGGAAATTACTGCGTGGAAGACAGAAACTATACTGGGTGAGATTTGTGTATATCTGGCTGGTCTCTGAGGGCACTCCACAATTTTGGGGTGTGGGATCATAGAAAGCCATAGTATTTATGGACAGTGGGGAGAGAACACAGTTTGAAATTAGAAGAATGATGAAAATTTAGGGTGGAAATCCTGGGAAAGAGGGAGCCACAGATACAGTGAGCCTCAGAATCAATTTTAAACTCCGCAAAAAATCTTTGGCTGACTACTCAAGTGTGCTTATACAGGGGAAGACTCCAGTAAACCTGTCAAAAAGCAGTAGCTGTCAGCTGAAAGAACTGAATGGAGAGTTCACTTGCAACTCACCATGGAGAAGATAACGTTTGGAATTTGATCCCAACTCAGTTAACTGCCTGCTACAGGAACATCTTAGATTCTAGAGTCTTTGCATTGTATCGTTCACAATGTCTATATACAGTAATAACTAAAAAAATAAAAATAAAATTGCTAGAAGTGCAAAGAATTTGGGAAATATAACCAGTAGTCACATTTTACTATAAGCAGCAAGAGGAAACCAGGTCATACCTTCACCACTTTCCTTGGAAATTCCCTCAAGTAAATATCCAAAAATTACAAATTCTGCTTTCCACATAACTGTAGGACACAGTTTCACTGAGCTCTGTGCCAGTACATAACAAGGATCCACCTTACTCCATTTTACAATAACAAGTTTCTGACTTCCTTCTGATCCTCCAAGACCAGCTTTCTACAAGCAGTCTGTGAGCCCTCACTGCCTCTCCTTCAAGACCAAATTTATAATAACAGTCCGTCAAGGCATTTTAGATTTTCTTCATTATGCTCACTAGAATTCTTCCAGCCTCTGCCTATTGTCTGGTTCCAAAAGCAGTTCCACAATTTTAGGTATTATAGTAGCACCTCACTTCCAGGTACCAAAATCTGTATTAGTGTTTTATTGCTGCCATGACAAATTACCACAAATGTAATCACAACATCCATGATCTCACAGTTCTTTAGGTTAGACATTGGTCTCATGGGGTAAAGTTAAGATGTTGGCAGTGTGCTTTTGCTTACTGGAAGCTTTGGGAAAAAATCCACTTGCAATCTCGTTAAGGTTGTTGGCCAAATTCATTTCTTTGTGGTTATAGATTGTAAGTCCCTATTTCCTTGCTGGCTGTCAGCCAGGGGTTGGTCTGTGCCATTTAAGGTAACATATTCACAGGTTCCACGGAGGAAAGCATGGACATCTTTGGGAAGCCATTTTGCCTGCTACAAGTACAATAACTGAAATGGATGATTTGCTGGATGAGCCTAACACCAAACTAGAGATGGCTGAGGAGAGTGAAAGTGTTAGTGCATTTGAAGATAGTGCTATAGAAAGTAACTAATTTGAAGAACAGAGAACAGATTAAGGAAAAATAAACAGAGCTTCAGAGAACTGTGGCATAATATCAGGTGGCCTACCACTTGATATATGATTGGAATCCAGAGGGAGATGTGAGAGAATGGAGCAGAAAAGGTATATGAAGAAATAATGAACAAGTATTTCCCAGTATGCATTTATTCTAGAACTGTAAGGTTGACCTAACAGTCAAAAATCAACATAATATTTCTCATCTAAAGAATAAAGGAGGGCTTCCCTGGTGGTGCAGTGGTTGAGAGTCCGCCTGCCGATGCAGGGGACACGGGTTCGTGCCCCAGTCTGGGAAGATCCCACATGCCGCGGAGCGGCTGGGTCCGTGAGCCATGGCCGCTGAGCCTGCGCGTCCGGAGCCTGTGCTCCGCAACGGGAGAGGCCACAACAGTGAGAGGCCCGTGTACCGCAAAAAAAAAAAAAAAAGAATAAAGGAGATAAATCCTAACATCTTGATGCTAAAAAGCAATTGATAAAATTCAGTGGCAATTTGTAATTAAAAATATCTTTTCAAAGCAAATAATAGAAGGGAACATAATTATTCTGATAGGAGTACCAAAAAATCTACAATAAACTTTATACTTATTGGTGAACAGTTAAAGGCTTTCCCTTTAAGATTGTGAATGAGACAAGGATGCTTGCTAATCCTGTTTTTTAAGTAACATTTTAATGGAAGGCCCTACTTGGTGCAATAAGTTAAGAAAAAAATTAAAAATCTAAAGATTTGAAAGATGACATGAAAGTGTCTTTGCAGACAACATGACTGTGTATATAGAAAGTGCAAAATAATCTATATATTACCTATTAGAATTGATACATGAATTTACCAAAGTTACTGGATAGGCTAATATCCAGAATCAATTTTATTTCTACATACCAGCAACTGATCAATAAGATACAATTTTGAAAAGATGGTACCATTTTAATTAAAATCAAATCATTAGGAATAAATCTACCGAAAATTGTATACATCTCTACACAGAAAATTATCAAATGTTATTTAAAGTAAGACTTGAATAAATAGAGGGATATGTCATGTTTTTAGATTAGAATATTCAATACTGTAAAGATAGCACATCATCTTATTTTGATTCATGAATTCATTGAACCCTCAATCAGAATTTCAATTGGCTTCTTTTAAATACCAAACAGAAATGCATACGTTTGTGTGTCAAAAGACATACCAAGGACACCTTTAGTACTGTTTTTCATAATAGCCCTGAAATGGAAGCAGGCCAAAGGTCCATCACTGGTAGAATCAAAAAATAAATTGTGGTATATTCATATAGTAAACAGTATGCAACAGTGGAAATGAACATATTACCATTGTCAAATGTAACCACATGGATAAATCTCAAAGAAGTCACATACAAACAAATACATTCTGTATAGTTTTGTATAAATTAATTTCAGACTTAACTGGCACAACTAATCTGTAGTATTTTTTTGTTTGTTTTTGTTTTTGCGGTACGCGGGCCTCTCACTATTGTGGCCTCTCCCGTTGCGGAGCACAGGCTCCGGACGTGCAGGCTCAGCGGGCGTGGCTCACGGGCCCAGCCACTCCGCGGCATGTGGGATCTTCCCAGACCGGGGCACGAACCCGTGTCCCCTGCATCGACAGGCGGACTGTCAGCCACTGCGCCACCAGGGAAGCCTACCGTGATGAATATTGATGTTAGATGGAAGTAAAAGCATGTTAAGTTTTTGTGGTTTGTTTTTGTTTGGGAGGAAGATATTGTTAGTGATATTAAACTTTGTCAGAAATATATATGGGTTAGTAACTAAGAATATAAATGGAATATAAAGCTTTAATAATGTTGAAATAAAAATGGAACAAAGAAAAGTTGATTGAAGGTTGGTAAGGAAAAAATAATAAAGGCAAAGTATATAAATAGAAAAAAGAAAATAAATTGGATAGAATTAAGTGTAAACGTGTTAGTTATCTCTTACTGTGTGACAGATTAGCCCAAAACATAGCCGCTTATAGCAGACATTTATTATCTCACAGTTTCTGTGGTTAGGAATTTGGAAGTAGCTTAGCTGTCTGGTTTTGGTTCAGGGTTCTTCATGAAGTTGCAATCAAGTTGTCAGAGCTGTAGTCATCTGAATCTGGAAGATTCCAATTTCATTCATGCAGTAGTTGATAGGCCTCAGTTTCTTCCTGGCTATTGACCAGGTGCTTCGTTTCTCACTTTGAGAGCCTTTCTCTAGGCTGCCTGGATGTCCTCACAGCCTGGCAGCTGGCTTCTCCAGAGTGAACTGAGGGAGAGAGCCTAAGGTGGAAGCTGCAGTGTTTTATAACCTAATCTTGAAAGTGACATGCCATCACCTCTGATGCTTTCTCTTGGTCACACAGACCAACCCTCGTATAATGTGGGAGGGGGCTACACAAGGATGTAGATATTCAAAAGTGGAGATTTGGGAGGACCATCTTGGAGGCTGGCTAGCAAACAGGATATTTCAATTATAATAATAAATGTAAATGGGTTTACTTACATTATTAAAGGATTACTTATTAAAAGAGTCTCAGATTGGGTAAACAAAATAACAGACCTACTATATAGCCTTTTACATAAGACACTTCCAAACAGAATGACGAGGAAACATTTCAAGTAAATATGTCAAGAATATATGCTAGATATATACTAACACAAAAAAATAGTTTAGCATTATTAGTCTAAGCCCCAATAGGAATCAAGGTTTAAAGCATTAAAAATGACAGTGGGATTTTGTATTTTGACAAAAGTAATGGTCTTAAAAATGGTATAACAGGAGTGATCTTACATATACTTAATAGTGTTGTTTCAAAATATGTAAAGCAGAATGTTAAATACAAGAAATTAAGGTCTTGGGAGACTTTATTTATTTTTGGATTTTGAATTTTATTTTTTTATACAGCAGGTTCTTATTAGTTATCCGTTTTATACATATTAGTGTATATATGTCAATCCCAATCTCAAGGTCTTGGGAGACTTTAAACACTTCTCTTAGATGGCCAATCAAGCATAAATACTTCAGACTGTAGTTGACCTGTATATCACTGATAACAAAATTGACCTTGGATTTATAACCCTGTGTCCAAGAGAGAATACATAATATTAATTCTTTAAAATTTTTAAATTGAGAAACATAATGTACATATAGAAAAATGCATAAAAGTTGTAGTTGTATACATTATGTCCACTTTCTGTGAGACACTCTTATAATGATCATATACATTAGGTGGTAGTACATTTCTGGTATTTCAGAAATGTTTTATGTATCCTTCTTGGTCATAACTACCCCCAGTAGAAACCACTTTCTGACTTTTATGGTAGTTATTTCTTTGCTTTTATTTAGATTTTTACCCCCCTGTGCATGTATCCCTAAACAGTAAAGTTTAGTTTTGCCTTGTTTTGAACATTCTGTCTATAGAATCATGCAGTATTTTGGGTCTTTTTTTTTTTTTTTTTCCACTCAGTATTCTGGTGTAAGATTCACCCTTGCTTTTGGTGTAGCTCTAGTTCATTTTAATTATATTTTATATTTCCTTGATTGAATACTTCCTAGTTTATCTATATTCATTCTTCTATTAATGGGCATTTGGATTATTTTCTGTTTGGAGCACTTATTAATAATGAAATGGCTATAAACAGTATCCCTGTACCTCATACCACACTGCCTCATTACCATAGCTTTGTGTCTTTGTATGTAAGCATGCATTCCTATAGGGTACATATCTAGGAATAGAATTGCTAGATCATTGGGTATACATCTCTTTACTAGGTAACGTTAGACTTTTTTTCAAAGTGATTGTACCAATTTACACTCCAGCCAGCAGTGTGGGATTTCTTGAGGCTTGATATTGTCAAACTTTAAAAATTTTACTAATCTAAGGGGTATATTATATATTTTTTATTGAGCTATAACTCGCATATCATAAAATTCACCTTTGTAAAGTGTAAAATTCAGTGGTCCTTAGTATATTCACAAAGTTGTATAACCACTACTACTAACTCCAGAACATTTTTACCACCCTAAAAAGAAAACCCCAACCCATTAACAGTCCTACTCCCTATTCTACCCTCCCCTCAACCCCTGGAAAACATTAATCTGCTTCCTGTCTCTATGTATTTGCCTGTTCTGGACATTTCATATAAGTGGAATCATACAATATGTGGTCTTTAGTTTTTGGTTTCACTTACAATAATCTTTTCAGGGTTCATCTATATTGTAGAAGTATCAGTACCTCATTCTTTTTATGGGTGAATAATATTCCACTGGGTGGCTATACCATATTTTATTTATTCATTTGTCTGTTGATGGACATTTGGGTTGTTCCCACTCTTTGGCTATTATAAATAATAATTCATAGACTGCAATAGACTGCTGCTATTGGCAGTCATGCATAATTTTTTACGTGGACATGTTTTCAGTTCTCGTGGACATTTACCTGTGAGTAGAATCCCCAGGTCATAATGTAACTATGTTTAACTTTTCGAGGAGTGCCAAACTGTTTGACAAAGTGGTTGTAACCATTTTACATTCTTGCCAGCAGTGTGTGAAGTTCTGATTTCTCCACATCCTCACCAACACTCACTATTGTCTGTCTTTCTTTATTATACACACCATAGTAGGTGTGAAGAGGTATATCAATGGGGGATTTTTCCCCCCCCACTGGAAAAGTTTTATTGAAAAAAAAATTATACAGGTAAGTTCTTGGTCTGACAGCAAGAAAAGTTTTAGTTCCCTAACAAGTTTCAGCATCTTTTCATATGCTTATTGGGCATTTGTATATCTTTTTAAAATCCTTTGCTCGTTTTAAAAAAATGGGATTATTTGTCTTTTATTGTTGTTTGAAATAGTTGTTAAATATATTTTGGATACTAGACCTTTATTAGGTATATAATTTTCAAGTATTTCCTCCCATTCTGTGGCCTTCCTTTTCACTTTCTTGATAGTGTCCTTTGAAGTACAGAAGTTTTAAATTTTGATGAAGTCTAATTTGTCTTTCTTTCTTTGATTGCTTGTGCCTTTGTTATTATACCTAGGAAACCATTATCTAACCCAAGGTCACAAAGATTTACACCTATGCTTCCTTCTTCTAAGAGTTTTATTTTTTACATTTTGGTCTTTGGTCCATTTTGAGATATTTTTGTATATGGTGTGAAGCAGGGGTCCATTTTCATTCTTTTGCATGTGGATATGCAGTAGCAATATGAGTTTGCAGTTGTCTCAGCACCGTTTGTTGAGAGACTGGTCCTTTTCCCTTGAATTATCTTGGCATCACTGTCAAATCATTGTGGTTTTAATTTGTAATTTTCTAATTACTAATGAGTTTGAGAACCTTTTTCTATATTTATGAGCCATTTGGATATTCTTTTATATTTAAATACCTATTGGAGTTTTGCCCTTTCTTTTGTTTGGGTTATCTGTTTTATCCTTATTGATTTCTAGTTCTTCTGTATTCTAGATGTGAGTCCTTTGTTGGTTGTATAAGTTGCAAATAGCTTTTCCCACTCAAGTTTGTCTGTTCCCTTTCTTGATATCTTAATGAACAGAACGTTCTTAAAGGTAATGTCATTCTTTTACTTTCAGAATAATATTTTTGGTGTCTTGATCAAGAAATGTTTTCTACCCCAAGTTTTCAAATGTATTTTCTGTACTATTTTCTACAAGTGTTATAGTTTTAACTTTCATGTTTTAGGTCTATAATCTACCTGGAATTGTTTTCTGGATATGGTATAAGGCAGCAGTCTTTTTTTCCCATATGGATATGCAGTAGTCCCAGCGCCATTTGTTGAAATACCTGTCTATACCCATTGCTATGCAATATCAGCTTTGCCATGAAACAGGCATCCTTATATGCATTGGTCTGTTTCTGGGCTCCTGTTCTCCACTACTCTATATTTCTCTCCCTGTACCAGCAAAACATTGTCTTATCATCACAGCTTTATAATAGTGTAGATATATGGTAGAACAAATCCTCCTCTCTTATTCATTTGCAGTAATGTTTCTCAGTTCTTGTTTTGTATCCTTATTTCTCTTCTCTCTGTGTGTGTATATAATTTTATCATGGATTGTTTAGCTTTCCCCTCAGTTGAGTTTGCCTCTTCCTGGGACACTCCCACCAAGAACATTAATAAAAACCAAGAAATTCTAACCTGGACAATCTTATCCCCCAGATTTTTCATTCATTGGGACTTTAGGGATATTTTTCCACAGGCAGCTAGTGAGACCAACCATCGCAATGACTGGCCATGCTGCCAAAATGAGTTTCCTTTGGTCATGCTGCCAAATGACCTCTCATTCTTTGATCCACTTCCAGAAAGCTACAGTAGAAACCTGGCTTGACGCTCACCTTGCTATAACAATTTTTATGCAAATAAGTACAAATATCCAAGCAAAACTCATACCTAACCTACTGGAGTAACATTCATTGGGCGAAACACATAGACTGGTGCAGTACTAGTAGCACTGGGCTCCACATTGCCTTTTCATCCTAGGACAGTGTACAGAGGTCTATCAGGACCATTTTTCTCAGCCCGAGAAAGGGATTATGACCCTTGGGTTTTGAGATTTTTAAACTACCGTGTATAATTATATGCCAACAAATTGGATAACCTAGAACCTATTTTGATGGCTTAACATAAATTTTGAGGGAAGCAGCCCTTCCCTGGCATAATCAAGGGCTGGGATCCAAACCTTGCCAGATGTATGACATGGCATGCTAGTAGTAGAAATCTCCATGTCCACCTTTACTGTTGGGGAAGCACCAGCCCCTCCTTTGGCATGATAGGAAGGAGCTTGAGTCCCAAGCTTTGTGGGTGACCAGAATCGATTACACATTTAGCTGAGTCCAGTTGTTATGGAAGTTCATAGGAATCCAGCTTCTTTTCTGAGTGGCCAGAAGATCAGTTTTGGACAAAATGACCATACTCCGCACTTGTTAAACTCATTTATTAATTTTCAGAATTTCTCTGGCAATTATTTTTGATTTTGTATGTCCAGTATTATAGTTGGCCTTTAAAAAAATTACAGTTTTTGCTATGAACTTCCCTCTTAGTACTGCTCTTACTGCATCCCATAAGTTTTGGTATGCTGTGTTTTTGTTTGTACGAAGGTATTTTCTAATTTCTCTTTTGATTTCTTCTTTGACCCATTGGTTGTTCAAGAGTGTGTTGTTTAATTTTCGTATGTTTGTGAATTTTCCAGTTTTCCTTTTGTTAATTCTAATTTCATCCCATTGTGGTTGAAAAAGATACTTGGTATGATTTTAATCTTCTTGAATTTGTTAAGACTTGTTACCTAACGTGATCTATTCTGGAGAACATTCCCTGTGCACTTGAGAAGAATGTGTATTTTGCTGCTGTTGGGCAAAAAGTTCTGTATATGTCTGTTAGGTCAATGTAGTTCCAGCCCACTGCTTCCTTATTGATTTTCTGTCTGGATGTTTTATCCATTATTGAAAGTGGAGTATTGAAGTCTTCTACTATTATTGAATTGCTCTCTTTTCCCTTCAGATCTGTCAATGTTTGCTATATTTAGTTTTTTGAAAATTGTTTTGACTATTCTGGGTCCTTTATGTTTCCATATAATTTTAGGATCAGCTTTGAATTTCTACAACAAAAAGCCTGCTGGCATTTTGATAGGGATCGCATTGAATAGAATAGATCTATTTTGGATAAATCAATTTGGGAGAATTTCCATCTTGACAATATCTAGTCTTCCAGTCCATGAACAGAAATTGTTTCTCCATTTATTTAGATTTCTCAGCAGGGTTTTGTAGTTTTCAGTGTAAAAGTCTTGCATTGCTTTTATTAAATTTATTTCTAAGTATTTTACTCTTTCTGATACTGCTGTGAATGGAATTGTTCTGTTCATTTTGTTTTGGATTAATTGTTGCCAATATATAGAAATCAGCAGTTGATTGTTGATTTTCACGTGTTGATCTTGTATCCTGTAACCTTGATATGGTCATTTATTTGTTCCATTTGTGTGTGTGTGTGTGTGTGTGTGTTATATTCCTTGGGATTTTCATGTATAGGATCATGTCATCTGAGAACAAATACAGTTTTACTTCTTCCTTTCCAAACTAGATGTCTTTAATTTCTTTTTTTCCTAATTGTACCATCTTGAACCTTCAGTACAATGTTGAATAGAAGTGGTGAAAGCAGATATCCTTGCCTTGTCCCTGATCTTAAGGGGAAAGCATTAAGCATGACGTTAACCATGGATTTTATGAAGATGCCCTTTATCAGTTTGAGGGGATTCCCTTCATTCTCTAGCCTTTTTGAGAGTATTTATCATAAATCGGTGTTAGATTTTGTTGACTGCTTTTTCTGTACCTGTTAAGATGATCATGTGGTTTCTGTCCTTTTTATTATTAATTTGGTATGTAACACAAAGTGATTTTCTTTTTTCTTTTTCCTTTTTTAAAATTGAGGTAGAATTGATTTACAATATTATATAAGTTTCAGGTGTACAACATAGTGATTCACAATTTTTAAAGGTTATACTCCATTTCTAGTCATTATCAAATCTTGTGTGTATTACCTGTGCTGTACAATATATCCTTGTAGCTTATTTATTTTATGAATAATAGTTTGTGTCTCTTACTCTCCTACCCCTATATTGCCGCTCCCCCTTCCCTCTCCCTACTGGTAACCACTAGTTTGTTCTCTATATCTGTGAGTCTTTTTCTTTTTTGTTATATTCACTAGT
Source organism: Globicephala melas (assembly GCF_963455315.2). NCBI lineage: Eukaryota > Metazoa > Chordata > Mammalia > Artiodactyla > Delphinidae > Globicephala > Globicephala melas. The sequence goes on from NC_083322.1 coordinate 21,696,737, forward strand.
TTTATTTTTTAGATTCCACATATAAATGATATCATACAGTATTTGTCTTTCTCTGTCTGACTTATTTCACTTAGCATAATATCCTCCAAGTTCATCCATGTTGTTGCAAACAGTAAAATTTCATTTATTTTTATGGCCGAGTGGTATTCCATTGTGTATATATATGACATATTCTTTACCCATTCATCTGTTGATGGACACTTAGGTTGCTTCTATATTTTGGCTGTTGTAAATAATGCTGCTGTGAACACTGGGGTGCATATATCTTTTTGAATTAACGTTTTCCTTTTCTTTGAATATATCCCCAGGAGTGGAATTGCTGGATCATATGGTAGTTCTGTTTTTAGTTTTCTGCGGAGTCTCCATATTGTTTTCCATAGTGGCTGCACCAATTTATATTCCCACCAACAGTGTAGGAGGGTTCCCTTTTCTCCACACCATTCTCCACAGCATTTGTTATTTGTGGACTGTTTAATGTCTGTTATGGCAAGTATGAGCTGATATCTCATTGTGGTTTTGATTTGTATTTCTCTGATAACTAGTGGTGTTGAGCATCTTTACATGTGCCTGTTGGCTATCTGTATGTCTTCTTTGGAATAATGACCATTCTGTACTTCTGCCCATTTTTAAATCAGGTTGTTTGTTTTTTTGTTTTTCTTAACATCTTTATTGGAGTATAATTGCTTTACAATGGTATGTTAGTTTCTGTTGTATAACAAAGTGAATCAGCTATACATATACATGTATCCCCATATCTCCTCCCTCTTGCGTCTCCCTCCCACCCTCCCTATCCCACCCCTCTAGGTGGACACAAAGCATGGAGCTGATCTCCCTGTGCTATGTGGCTGCTTCCCACTAGCTATGCCACTCTCTCACTTCTTCCCAGCTTACCCTTCGCACTCCCCGTGTCCTCAAGTTCATTCTCTACATCTGCATCTTTATTCCTGTCCTGCCCCTAGGTTCTTCAGAACCATTTTTTTTTTTTTTTTTAGAATCCACATATATGTGTTAGCATACGGTATTTGTTTTTCTCTCTCTGACTTACTTCACTCTGTATGACAGACGTTAGGTCCATCCACCTCACTACAAATAACTCAATTTCGTTTCTTTTTATGGCTGAGTAATATTCCATTGTATATATGTGCCACATCTTCTTTATCCATTCATCTGTCGATGGACACTTAAGTTGCTTCCATGTCCTGGCTATTGTAAATAGAGCTGCAGTGAACATTGTGGTACATGACTCTTCTTGAATTACGGTTTTCTCAGGGTATATGCCCAGTAGTGGGATTGCTGGGTCATATGGTAGTTCTATTTTTAGTTTTTTAAGGAACCTCCATACTGTTCTCCATAGTGGCTGTATCAATTTACGTTCCCCTCAACAGTGCAAGAGGGTTCCCTTTTCTCCACACCCTCTCCAGCATTTATTGTTTGTAGATTTTCTGATGATGGTCATTCTGATTGGTGTGAGGTGATAGCTCATTGTGGTTTTGATTTGCATTTCTCTAATGAGTAGTGATGTTGCGCATCCTTTCATGTGTTTGTTGTCAATCTGTATATCTTCTTTGTAGAAATGTCTATTTAGGTCTTCTGCCCATTTTTGGATTGGGTTGTTTTTTGATATTGAGCTGCATGAGCTGCTTGTATATTTTGGAGATTAATCCTTTGTCAGTTGCTTCGTTTGCAAATATTTTCTCCCATTCTGAGGGTTGTCTTGTTTATGTTTTCCTTTGCTGTGCAAAAGCTTTTAAGTTTCATTAGGTCCCATTTGTTTATTTTTGTTTTTATTTATCTTTTTCTAGGAGGTGGGTCAAACAGGATCTTGCTGTGATTTATGTCACAGAGTGTTCTGCCTGTGTTTTCCTCTAAGAGATTTATAGTGTCTGGCCTTATATTTAGGTCTTTAATCCATTTTGAGGTTTTTTTGTGTGTATGGTGTTAGGGAGTGTTCTAATTTCATTCTTTTACATTTAGCTGTCCTGTTTTCCTAGCACCACTTATTGAAGAGGTTGCCTTTTCTCCATTGTATATTCTTGCCTCCTTTATCAAAGATAAGGTGACCATATGTGCATGATTTATCTCTGGGCTTTCTCTCCTGTTCCATTGATCTATATTTCTGTGTTTGTGCCAGTACCATACTGTCTTGATTACTGTAGCTTTGTAGTATAGTCTGAAGTCCGGGAGCCTGATTCCTCCAGCTTCATTTTTCTTTCTCACGGTTGCTTCGGGTATTCGGGGTCTTTTGTGTTTCTATACAGATTGTGAAATTTTTGTTCTAGTTCTGTGAAAAATGCCGTTGGTAGTTTGCTAGGGATTGCGTTGAATCTGTAGATTGCTTTGGGTAGTATAGTCATTTTCACAATGTTGACTCTTCCAATCCAAGAATATGGTATATCTCTCCATATGTTTGTATCATCTGTAATTTCTTTCATCAGTGTCTTATAGTTTTCTGCATACAGGTCTTTTGTCTCCAGGTAGATTTATTCCTAGGTATTTTATTCTTTTTGTTGCAATGGTAAATGGGAGTGTTTCCTTAATTTCTCTTTCAGATTTTTCATCATTAGCGTATAGGAATGCAAGAGATTTCTGTGCATTAATTTTGTATCCTACTACTTTACCAAATTCATTGATTAGCTCTAGTAGTTTTCTGATGGCATCCTTAGGATTCTCTATGTATAGTATCATGTCATCTTCAAACAGTGACAGTTCTACTTCTTTTCCAATTTGGATTCCTTTTATTTCCTTTTCTTCTCTGATTGCTGTGGCTAAAACTTCCAAAACTATGTTGAATAATAGTGATGACAGTGGTCAACCTTGTCTTGTTCCTGATCTTAGTAGAAATGCTTTCAGTTTTTCACCATATGGCCTTTATTATTTTGAGGTAAGTTCCCTCTCTGCCCAGTTTCTGGAGGGTTTTTATTATAAACCGGTGTTGAATTTTGTCAAAAGCTTTTTCTGTGTCTGTTAAGATGATCATGTGGTTTTTCTCCTTTAATTTGTTAATATGGTGTATCACATTGATTGATTTGCATATATTGAAGAATCCTTGCATTCCTGGCATAAACCCCACTTGATCATGGTGCATGAGCCTTTTAATGTGCTGTTGGATTCTGTTTGCTAGTATTTTGTTGAGGATTTTTGCATCTGTGTTCATTAGTGATACTGGCCTGTAGTTTTCTTTTTTGTGACATCTTTGTCTGGTTTTGGTATCAGGGTGATGGTGGCCTCGTAGAATGAGTTGGGGAGTGTTCCTCCTTCTGCTATATTTTGGAAGAGTTTGAGAAGGATAGGTGTTAGCTCTTCTCTAAATGTTTGATAGAATTCACCTGTGAAGCCATCTGGTCCTGGGCTTTTGTTTGTTGGAAGAGATTTTTAATCACAGTTTCAATTTCAGTGCTTGTGACTGGTCTGTTTATATTTGCTGTTTCTTCCTGGTTCAGTCTCAGAAGGTTGTGATTTTCTAAGAATTTGTCCATTTTTTCTAGGTTGTCCATTTTATTGGCATATAGTTGCTTGTAGTAATCTCTCATGATCCTTTGTATTTCTGCAGTGTCAGTTGTTACTTCTCCTTTTTCATTTCTAATTCTGTTGATTTGAGTCTTCTCCCTTTTTTTCTTTGTGAGTCTGGCTAATGGTTTATCAATTTTGTTTAACTTCTCAAAGAACCAGCTTTTAGTTTTATTGATCTTTGCTATCGTTTCTTTCATTTCTTTTTCATTTATTTCTGATCTTATCTTTATGATTTCTTTCCTTCTGCTGACTTTGGGGTTTTTTTGTTCTCTTTTCTCTAATTGCTCTAGGTGTAAGGTTAGGTTCTTTATTTGAGGTGTTTCTTGAGGTAGGATTGTATTGCTATAAACTTCCCTCTTAGAACTGCTTTTTCTGAATCCCATAGGTTTTGGGTCATCGTGTTTTCATTGTCATTTGTTTCTAGGTGTTTTTTGATTTCCTCTTTGATTTATTCAGTTATCTCTTGGTTATTTAGTAGTGTATTGTTTAGCCACCATGTGTTTGTATTATTTTACAGATTTTTTTCCTGTAATTGATATCTAGTCTCATAGCGTTGTGGTCGGAAAAGATACTTGATACGGTTTCAGTTTTCATAAATTTACCAAGGCTTGATTTGTGACCCAAGATATGATCTATCCTGGAGAATGTTCCATGAGCACTTGAGAAGAACGTGTATTCTGTTGTTTCTGGATGGAATGTCCTATAAATATCAATTAAGTCTATCTTGTTTAATGTATCATTTTTTTTATTGTTTTTTGTTTTTTTGTGGTATGCAGGCCTCTCACTGTTGTGGCCTCTCCCGCTGCGGAGCACAGGCTCCGGGTGCGCAGGCCCAGCGGCCATGGCTCACAGGCCCAGCCACTCCGCGGCACGCGGGATCCTCCCGGACTGGGGCATGAACCTGCGTCCCCTGCATCGGCAGGCGGACTCCCAACCATTGCATCACCAGGGATGCCCTAATGTATCATTTAAAGCTTGTGTTTCCTTATTTATTTTCATTTTGGATGATCTGTCCCTTGGTGAATGTGGGGTGTTAAAGTCCCCTATTATTATCGTGTTACTGATTGATTTCCCCTTTTATGGCTGTTAGCATTTGCCTTATATATTGAGGTGCTCTTATGTTGGGTTCATAAATATTTACAACTGTTATATCTCCTTCTTGGATTGATCCCTTGATCATTATGTAGTGTCCTTCTTTGTCTCTTGTAATACTCTTTATTTTAAAGTCTATTTTGTCTGATACAAGAATTGCTACTCCAGCTTTCTTTTGATTTCCATTTACATGGAATTTCTTTTTCCATTCCCGCACTTTCATTCTGTATGTGTCCTTAGGTCTGAAATGGGTTTCTTTTAGACAGCAAATATACGGGTCTTGTTTTTGGATCCATTCAGCCAGTCTATGTCTTTTGGTTGGAGCATTTAATCCATTTACCTTTAAGGTAATTATCGATATGTATGTTGCTATTACCATTTTCTTAATTGTTTTGGGTTTGTTATTGTAGGTCTTTTCCTTGTTTTGTGTTTCCTGCCTAGAGAAGTTCCTTTAGCATTTGTTGTAAAGCTTGTTTGGTGGTGCTGAATTATCTTAGCTTTTGCTTGGCTGTAAAGGTTTTAATTTCTCCATTGAATCTGAATGAGATCCTTGCTGGATAGAGTAATCTTGGTTGTAGGTTTTTCCTTTTCATCACTTTAAGTATGTCCTACCACACCCTTCTGGCTTGCAGAGTTTCTGCTGAGAAATCAGCTGTTAACCTTATGGGGATTCCCTTGTATGTTATTTGTTGATTTTCTCTTTTAATATTTTTTCTTCGTATTTAATTTTTGATAGTTTGATTAATATGAGTCTTGGCGTGTTTCTCCTTGGATTTATTCTGTATAGGACTCTTTGTGCTTCTTGGACTTGATTGACTATTTCCTTTCCCATATTAGGGAAGTTTTCAACTATAATTTCTTCAAGTATTTTCTCAGTCCCTTTATTTTTCTCTTCTTCTTCTGGGACCCCTATAATTTGAATGTTGGTGCGTTTAATGTTGTCCCAGAGGTCTCTGAGACTGTCCCCAATTCTTTTCGTTCTTGTTTCTTTATTTCTGCTCTGTGGTAGTAATTACCACTATTTTATATTCCAGGTCACTTATCCATTCTTCTGCCTCAGTTTTTCTGCTATTGATTCCTTCTAGAGAATCTTAAATTTCATTTATTGTGTTGTTCATCATTGTTTGTTTGCTCTTTAGTTCTTCCAGGTCCTTGTTAAACTTTTCTTGTATTTTCTCCATTCTATTTCCGAGAATTTGGATCATTTTGCTATCATTACTCTGAATTATTTTTCAGGTAGACTGCCTATTTCCTCTTCATTTGTTTGGTCTGGTGGGTTTTTACATTTCTCCTTCATATGCTGTGTATTTGTCTGTCTTCTCATTTTGCTTAACTTACTGCGCTTGGAATCTCCTTTTCCCAGGCTTCAGATTCGTTGTTCCCATTGTTTTTGGTGTCTGCCCCCAGTGGGTAAGGTTGGTCCAGTGGGTTGTGTAGGCTTCCTGGTGGAGGGGACTGGTGCCTGTGTTCTGGTGGATGAGGCTGGATCTTGTCTTTCTGGTGGGCAGGTCCACGTCTGGTGGTGTGTTTTGGGATGTCTGTGACCTTATTATGATTTTAGGCAGCCTCTCTGCTAATGGGTGGGGTTGTGTTCCTGTCTTGCTAGTTGTTTGGTATGGGGTGTCCAGACCTGTAGCTTGCTGGTCGTTGAGTCTTAGCGTTGGTCTTAGCGCTGGGTCTTAGCGTTGAGATGGAGATCTCTGGGAGAGCTTTCGCTGTTTGATATTACATTGGGCTGGGAGGTCTCTGGTGGTCCAATGTCCTGAACTTGGCGCTCCCACATAAGAGGCTCAGGCCTGACACCCGGCCAGAGCACCAAGACCCTGTCAGCCACACAGCTCAGAAGAAAAGGGAGAAAGAAAAAGAAAGAAAAAATAAAATAAAGTTATTAAAATAAAAAATTATTAAAAATAAAAAAGTAATTAAAAAAAAGGAGAGCAACCAAACCAATAAACAAATCCACCAATGATAACAAGCAGTAAAAACTATGCTAAAAAAAAAAAAGTGGACAGACAGAACCCTAGGACAAATGGTAAAAGCAAAGGTATACAGACAAAATCACAGAAAGAAGCATACACACATACACACTCACAAAGAGAGAAAAAGGAAAAAATATATATATATATATAAAAGGAAGAGAGTAACCAAATCAGTAAACAAATCTACGAATGATAATAAGCTCTAAATACTAAACTAAGATAAACATAAAATCAGAAACAAATTAGATGCCGAAAGCAAACCCCATTCTACAGTTGCTCCCAAAGTCCACCACCTCAATTTTGGGATAATTCGTTGTCTATTCAGGTTTTCCACAGATGCAGGGTACAGCAAGTTTATTGCTCCTGAGGCTTCTAGGAGAAATTTCCCCTTCTCTTCTTTGTTCACACAGCTCCTGGGGTTCAGCTTTGGATTTGGCCCTCCCTCTGCGTTTAGGTCGCCTGAGGGCTTCTGTTCCCTTTTGGGAAGTCTGAGGTCTTCTGCCAGTGTTCAGTAGGAGTTGTTACACATGTAGATGTATTTTTGATGTATTTGTGGGGAGGAGGGTGATCTCCACGTCTTACTCCTCTGCCATTTTGAAGGTCCTCATTTTCTGATGTTAAATCAATTTTGTTTGCATTCTTGGGAAAAATGCTACTTGATTATGATATATAATTCTTTTTATGTATTGGTGGATTCAGGTTGCTGATAATTTGTTAAGGAGTTCATATGTCTATGTCAAGAGGGATATTGGTCTGCTGTTTTCTGAGAATTTGTCAGGCTTTGTTATCCAGGTAATAATGGCATCACATCATTAGCTGGGAGGTAGTGTACCCTCATTTATGTTATAAAAGAGTTTGTGAAGGATTGGTATGATTTCTTAAATATTTGGTAGAATTAACCAATGAAGCTGTTGTGACCTTTGCTTTTTTTGAGGGAAGTTTTTGGGTTTTTTTGCGGTACGCAGGCCTCTCACTGCTGTGGCCTCTCCAGTTGTGGAGCACAGGCTCCGGACGTGCAGGCTCAGTGGCCATGGCTCACGGGCCCAGCTGCTCCATGGCATGTGGGATCTTCCCGGACCGGGGCACGAACCCGTGTTCCCTGCATCGGCAGGCAGACTCTCAACCACTGCGCCACCAGGGAAGCCCTTGAGGGAAGATTTTAAGTAACTAACTCACAGGTCTGTTTAGATTCTATATTTCTTTGTAAGTCAGGTTTGGTAGTTTGGTATTTCTAGGGATTTTGCCATTTCATCTAAGTTATCTAATTTGTTGGCATATAGTTGTTTATAATATTCTCTTATAATCATTTAAATTCCTTTAGGATCAGTAGTGTTGTCCTTTACTTCATTCCTGAGTTTGGTAATTTGTATTCTTCGCTTTTTTTTTTCCCTTGTTTAGTCTAGCTAAAGGTTTGTCAATTTTGTTGAATTTTTCCAAAGAACTAGCTTTGTGTTTCGTTCATTTTTTTTATTGTTATTTTTCTGCATTCTAGTCCATTGATCTTTTCTCCGATCTTTATTTACTTTCTTCTTGCTGTGGACTTGGTTTACTCTTCTTTTTCTAATTTCTTTATTGTGGATACTTAGGTTACTGATTTGAGACCTTTCTTCTTTTCTGGTATAGGTGTTTAGAGCTATAAATTTCCCTCCAAGCATTGTTTTGGCTACATCTCATAAATTTTGATTTACTGTGTTTTTGTTGTCATTCTGTTTCAGATTTTTTCTTGTTTTCCATTTGATTTATTCTGGATACATGGGTTACTTAGAAATAAGTTGTTTAATTTCCAAATATTGGAGATTTCCTTTATTTTCTGTTGCTAATTTATAATTTACTTCAGTCGTGGCTGGGGAATATGCTTTGATGACTTCTATCCTTTTAAATGTATTGAGACTTATTTTATGACTGGCATTTAATCTGTGTTTGAGAACTGTTCATATGCACTTGAAAAGAATGTATTTTATAGTCACTGGGTTGAATGTTCTAGGTTGAGTTGAGGAATTAAATTGTTCAGGTCCTCTGTATCCTTGATGATTTTGTCTAGTTGTCCTATCAGCTATTGGGTAGGTATAGACATCTCCAGCTCTTATTGTTAAAAGATCTATTTCTCCTTTAGTGTTAAGTTTTTTTTTGTTTTTGTTTTTGTTTTTTGCGGTACGCGGGCCTCTCACTGCTGCAGCCCCTCCTGTCACGGAGCACAGGCTCTGGACGCGCAGCCCAGTGGCCATGGGTCATGGGCCCAGCCGCCCCGTGGCACATGGGATCCTCCCGGACCAGGGCACGAACCTGCGCCCCCTGCACTGGAAGGCAGACTCCCAACCACTGCGCCACCAGGGAAGCCCTAGTGTTAAGTTTTGCTTCATATGTTTTGAGGCTCTGTTGTTAAGTGTGTATATGTTTATCACTGTTATATCATCCTGATGTATTGAGCAGCTTCTCATTATGTCTCTTTTTGTTTCTTGTAATATTTTGTCTTAAATTCTCTGTCTGATATTAATATAGCCACTCCTGATCTCTTACAATTAGTTTACATGGCATATCTTTTGCCATCATTTTACTTTCATCTCATTTGTATCTTTGAATCTAACGTGTATCTCTTGTAGACGGCACATAGTTTGATTTTGCTTTTTTATCCTGTCTGGCAATCTCTATCTTTTGGTTGGGGTGTTTAGACCTTTCACATTTAATATAATTATTGACATGGTTGTATTTACCTTCGCCATTTTGCTGTTTTTTCTATAGAAGTGTCTGTCTTTTTTGTTCCTCTCTTCCTCTTTGACTGCCTTCTTTTGTGTTAAATAAAATTTTCGTTGAATCATTTTAATTTCTCTGTCGATATTTTTACTGTTTAAAAAGTTGTTTCTCGGGCTTCCCTGGTGGTGCAGTGGTTGGCGGTCTGCCTGCCGATGCAGGGGACGTGGGTTCGTGCCCCGGTCTGGGAGGATCCCACATGCCACGGAGCGGCTAGGCCCGTGGGCCATGACCGCTGGGCCTGCACGTCCGGAGCCTGTGCTCTGCAACGGGAGAGACCACAGCAGTGAGAGGCCCGCGTACCGCAAAAAAAGAAAAAAAAAGTTGTTTCCCTGGGAATTAGAATATGCATTTTAATTTACCATGATCTACTTCAGATTAAGGCTAATTTAATTTTCGTAAAATATAGAATCTTTGCTCCAGTATAGTTCTGTTCTCTCCGTGCTCCTGTTTGCTATTATTGTCATGTATATTACATGTATGTGCATTATCCAATAATGCAGTGTTATAATTATTTTTATACAATTTTATGTCCTTTAATTAGTTAAGAGAAATGAAAAAAATTATTTGTAGAATAATTTATATTAACTCACATATTTACCATTTCTGGTGCACTTTATTTCTCATTGATTATTCATGTCACTGGAGTCAGTCTTTCAGTTTAACAGACTTCGTTTAGTATTTTTTATAAATCAGGTATGTTAGCAATACATTGTCTCAGTCACTGCTTATCTGGGAATGTTCTTTTATTAGCCTTCATTTTTGGAACATAGTTCTGCTGGATAGAGAATTTTTATCTTTTTATTTCAACACTTTGAATATGGCATTCTCTATTTCATTGTTTCAGGTGAAAAGCCACTAATTGTATTGTTGCTCCCCTGTACAATGTGATGAGTAGCTTTTATCTTGCTTCTGTCAAGATTTTCTCTTTGTCTTATGCTTTCAGCACTTTGATTATGGTGTGTCTATATGTGGATCTTTTTTTATTTTTCCAACTTGGGATTTGTTGAGCTTCTCAAGTGTGTAGATTAATATTTTTAACAAATTTTGGTAGTTTTTGGTCATTATTTCTCAGGATATTCCTTTTGTCCCTTTGTCTCTCTCCTTTCCTTCTGGGACTCCTATCATGAAAATGTTGGTACACTTAGTCATATTCCATAGGTCTCCAAGGCTCTGGTTTTTTTTTCCTTCATTCTTTATTTTCCTCAGCTAGATTATCTCAGTTTAACCTATCCTCAAGTTTTCTGGCTTTTTCTACTGTCAGTGCAAATCAGCTGTTGAATTGCAGATTTGAATTTTTTAAAAGTTGTTTCTGAACTCTCTCAGTTTTTTAAAAATTGAAGTACAGTTGATTTACACTACTGTGTTTCAGGTGTACAGCAAAGTGATTCATTCTTTTTTATGGCTGAGTAATCGTGTGTGTGTGTGTGTGTGTGTATTATATATATATGCATATTACCTCTTCTTTATCCATTCATCTGTTGATGGATACTTAGGTTGCTTCCATGTCTTGGCTGTTGTAAATAATGCTGCTATGAACATTGGGGTGCATGTATCTTTTCGAATTAGAGTTTTTGTCTTTTCTGGTTATATGCCCAAGAATAGGATTGCTGGATCATTTGGTAGCTCTATTTTTAGTTTTTTAAGGAACCTCCATACTGTTTTCCCTACTTACTGGTTGCACCAGTTTACATTCCCACCAACAGTGTAGGAGGGTTCCCTTTTTTCCACACCCTCTCCAGCATTTATTATTTATAGACTTTTTTTTTTTTGCGGTACACGGGCCTCTCACTGCTGTGGCCTCTCCAGTTGTGGAGCACAGGCTCCGGACACGCAGGCTCAGCGGCCATGGCTCACGGGCCCAGCTCCTCCGCGGCATGTGGGATCTTCCCGGACCGGGGCACGAACCCGTGTCCCCTGCATCGGCAGGCGGACTCTGAACCACTGCACCACCAGGGAAGCCCTATTTATAGACTTTTTGATGATAGCCATTCTGAGTGGTGTAAAGCGATACCTCCTTGTGGTTTTGATTTGCATTTAATTAGTGATATTGACCATCTTTTCATATGCATGTTGGCCATCTGTATATCTTCTTTGGAAAAACGTCTATGTCATCTGCTCATTTTTTGATTGGGTTGTTTGTTTTTTTGATATGGAGTTTTATGCGCTGTTTGTATATTTTGGAAATTAACCCCTTGTCAGTCACATTGTTTGCAAATATTTGCTTACATTCTATAGGTTGTATTTTCATTTTGTTGATGGTTTCCTTTGCTATGCAGAAGCTTTTAAGTTTGATTAGGTCCCATTTGTTTATTTTTGGGTTTTTTTTCTTTTGCCTTGGGAGACTAGTCTAAGAAAATATTGCTACTATTTATGTCAGAGAATGTTTTGCCTGTCTTCTCTTCTAGGAGTTTTACAGTGTCACATCCTATATGTGTCTTTAAAGCATTTTGAGTTTATTTTTGTATATGATGTGAAGGAGTGTTCTAATTTCATTGATTTACAAATAGCTGTCCAGCTTTCCCAACACCATTTGCTGAAGGCACTGTGTTTTCTCCATCGTATATTCTTGCCTCCTTTGCTGAAGATTAATTGTATGGGTTTGCTTCTGGGCTCTCTATTCTGTTGCATTGATCTATATGTCTGCTTTTGTGCCAATACCACAGTATTTTGATTAGTGTAGCTTTGTAGTATTGTCTGAAGTCTGGGAGAGTTATACCTCCAGCTTTGTTCTTTTTCCTCAGAATTGCTTTGCCAATTCGGGGCCTTCTGTGATTCCATATAAATTTTAGGATTATTTGTTCTAGTTCTGTGAAAACTGTCATGGGTAATTTGATAGATATAGCATTAAATCTGTAGATTGCTTTCAGTAGTATGGCCATTTTAATAATTCTTCCAATCCAAGAGCATGGGATATCTTTTCATTTCTGTGAATCATCTTCAGTTTCCTTTATCAGTGTTTTAGAGTTATCAGCATATAGGTCTTTCACCTCCTTGGTTAGGTTTATTCCTGTGTGTTTGTGTGTGTTTGTGTGTGTTTAGTGCAATTTTAAACTTTTTTTTTTTTTTTACTTTCTGATATTTCATTGTTACTGTAAAGAAATGCAGCAGATTTCTGTATATTAATCTTGTACCCTGCTACCTTGCTGAATTCATTTATTAGTTCTAATAGTTTTTGTGTGGAGTCTTTAGGGTTTTCTGTATAGAGTATTGTGTCATCTGCATATAATGACAATTTTACCTCTTCCCTTCCAATTTGGATACCTTTTATTTCTTTTTCTTGTCTGGTTGCTGAGGCTAGGACTTCCAAAAATATGTTGAATAGCAGTGGTAAGAGTGGGCACCCTTGTCTTCTTCCAGAATTTAGTGGGAAGGCTTTCAGCTTTTTACTGTTGAGTATTGTGTTGGCTCTGGGTTTGTCATAAATGGTTTCTATTGAGATGTATTTCCCCTATACCCACTTCAGTGAGAGTTTTCATCGTGAATGGATGTTGAATTTTATCACATGCTTTTTCTACATCTGTTGAGATGATCATGTGGTTTTTGTCGTTTCTTTTGTTGATGTGGTATATCACGTTGATTGATTTGCATATGTTGAACCATCTTTGTGACCCTGGTAAGAATCCAACTTGATCATGGTGTATGATCCTTTATATGTGTTGTTGGAGTTGGCTTGCTTAAATTTTGTTGAGGACTTTTGCATCTCTATTTGTCAAAGATATTGGCCAGTAATTTTCTTTTTTTTGTAGTGTCTTTGTTTTTGGTATCAGGGTGATGGTGGCTGCATAAACTGACTTTGGGAGTGTTTCCTCCTCTTAAATCTTTTGGAATAATTTGAGAAGGATAGGTATACGTTCCTCTTTGTATGTTTGGTTGAATTCCCTAGTTAAGCCATCTGGTCCTGGATTTTGTTTGTGGGGAGTTTTTTTAGTTTTTTTGTTTGTTTTTTATTACAGATTCTATTTCACTTCTAGTGATTGGTCTGTTCAAATTATGTTTCTTCTTGATTCAATTCTGGCTGTTTCTAAAACCTTTTCTGTTTCTTCTCGGTTGTTCAATTTGTTGGTTTATAACTGTTCATAGTATTTTCTTATGACTTTTTGTATTTCTGCAGTATTGGTTGTTATTTCTCATTTCTTATTTTGTTTATTTGGGGCTTCTCTCTTTTCTTCTTGTTAGCCTGGCTAGAGGTTTGTTGATTTTGTTTATCCTTTCAAAAAAACCAACTCTTGGTTTTATCGAGCTTTTCTATTGTTGTTTTGATCTCTATTTTATTTATTTCCTCTCTGATCTTTATTATTTCCTTCCTTTTAATGACTTTGGTTTTTGTTTATTTTTCTTTTTTCTAATGCTTTTAGGTGGTAGGTTAGGTTATTTGCTTGAGATTTTACTTGTTGCTCAAGAAAGGCCTGTATCACTCTGAATTTCCCTCTTTGAACTATTTCTGCTGCATCGCATAGATTTTGTAAGGTTGTGTTTTCATTGTCGTTTGTCTCGAGGTATTTTCTGATTTCCTCTTTGATTTCATTGTTGACTCATTGGTTTTTTAGTAGGATGTTGTTCAGTCTCCGTGTGATTTTTTTTTCCCATTTTTCTTTCTGTGGTTGATTTCTAGTTTGATACTGTTGTGGTCAGAAAAGATGCTTGAAATAATTTCTGTCTTCTTAAATTCATTGAGCCTTGTTTTGTGTCCTCGTGTGTGGTCTATCCTAGAGAATGTTCCATGAGCACTTGAAAAGAATGTGTATTTTGTTTGTTTTTTGTTTTTGTTTTTTTTGGATGAAGTGTCCTGTAGATACCAATTAAGTACATCTGTTCTGTTGTGTCATTTAGGATCTCTCTTGCCTTATTGATTTTCTGTCTGAAAGATCGTCCATTGATGTCAGTGGGGTGTTAAAGTCTCCTACTATTATTGTATTCCTGTCAATTTCTCCCTTTATGTCTGTTAGTTTTTATTTTGTATATTTAGGTGTTCCTACATTGGGTGCATATATATGTTAACAAGTGTAATGTCCTCTTCTTATATTAATCCCTTTATCATTATATAGTGTCCTTCTTTGTCTTTCTTTTTGGACTTTGTTTTAAAGTCTGTTTTGTCTGATATGAATATCGCTACCCCTGCTTTCTTATTGTTTCCATTTGCATGAAATATCTTTTTCCATCCCCTGACTTTCAATCTATGTGTGACTTTTGCCCTAAAGTGAGTCTCTTGTAGGCAGCATATTGTAGGTACTTGTTCTTTTATCTGAGCAGATTTGAAATTTTTATTCTAGTTATGCATTTTCCAAATCCAGAGTTTCTATTTGGTTCCTTAAAAAAAACAAACAACTCATTTTTTCCTCTTTATTGATACTCTCTCTTGGGTGAGGCATGATTGTCATGCCTTTAACTTTTTAATTCCCTTTAATTCTTTAGATATGGTTTCTTTTGCTTCTTTGAACATATTTATATTAGTTGACTTAAAGGCTTTGCCTAGTACATCCAACATCTGGGCTCCCTCAAGAATAATTTCTATTGACTGCATTTTTCCACTATATATGGGCCATACCTCACTATTTCTTTGTGTGTCATAGCTTTTTGTCAAAAACTGGATATTTAATATACTGTGGTAACTGACAATCTTATTTCCCCCTTTTCCATTCTCAGAGTTTGTTTTTGTTGCTGTTTGTTATTGTTTGTTTAGTGACTTTCCTGGACTAATTCTGCAGTCCTTATTCTTTGTCATGTGTGGCTACTGAAGTCTGCTTGGTTAGCTGAGTTTTCGGATGATTTGACAGATTTTCTTAAATGCTTTTGACCAACATGTCTCCCATCTTTTTTTCAGTGGGCATTTTGTGTGTTGGGGTATGCATAACTGTGCCTAGTCTTCCCTTCCTAATTGTGCAGAAACTCAGTCAAGCATGGGTGAGAGGCTAGAGCTCCGTAAGCTCTTACCTGGGTATTTGCACAGCCTCCTAGATCCCCAGGAATATGTCAGAAATTAAAGCCCCTTATGGGCATCTCATTTCTTAAATTTTCTTTTTAAGTTTTTTTGGCCAGACTCTTGTTTGCGCCAACTAGAATCAGTACCTGTGGCAACTGCAGTGTTAAGCAATCGCTGCTGTTTTTTTGGGAGACAAACCTCCTGGGGATAGGGCTTTCCTCACTGAATGTTCTCAGAGTTAGATGAAATAAAAATTCGCTTCGGGGAATTCCCTGGTGGTCCAGTGGTTTGGACTCCACACTTCCACTGCAGAGTGCATGGGCTTAACCCCTGGTTGGGGAACTGAGATCCCACATGCTGTGTAGTGCGGCCAAAACATTAGCTTCATGAATGGGGCTTTTTTAAGGAGCATCATTCAGGTCAAGTAGTGACAGTGCTCCAGGAACAGGGCTTTTGATGGTGCTCCAAATTCATCTGCCTCCTTCAGTGGCTACTAGGCTGCTGGCTTTCATAGCTAGTATGGTTCTGAGGCCCTGGTTTCCAAGGCTACCATGAAGCTGGGAAGAGGGTATGAAATAGAGCAAGTTACAATACCAGAAAGCTTACTGTTCTTATGAAGATTCAGCTGTTCCTCTTGAATAAATGTTCCTAGGATTGTTGCAATCCTTCAGCTAACTTCTAGAGTGCTGAAAAAGTTGATTTTGAAAATTTACACCAGTATTCTCATTGCTTTTATGGAGGAGTGTATTTTCAGAGGTCCTTCATTCATAATTCCAAAAGTGCTTCTCATTCTGTCTTTGCTTTTTTTTAAAAAAAAATTTATTTATTTCATCACGCCAGGTCTTAATTGCGGCTCATGGGCTTGTTAGTTGCAGCTTGTGGGCTTGTTAGTTGCGGCTCACTGGCTCCTAAGTTGCAGCACACAGGCTCCTTAGTTGTAGCATATGAACTCTCAGTTGCGGCATGCATGTGGGATCTAATTCCCTGACCAGGGATTGAACCCAGGCCCCCTGCATTGGGAGCATGGAATCTTAACCACTGTGCCACCAGGGAAGTCCCCCTGTCTGTGCTTTTAGCCACTATGCACATTGCCTCTGTTCTTTATGATATCTAATTATGGCCTGTGTATATTTATTGTCAGCCATGAAAGTCCAGTCTTCGATTTCATTGAGAGCTGCTTGCGAAATAAACATGAAATGGTTATTTATGAAGCTGCTTCAGCTATCATCCATCTTCCTAACTGTACTGCAAGGGAGTTGGCACCTGCTGTTTCAGGTTAGTTGTATATTTGATAACTGGCTTTTGTTTATTTTCTTATGTTTTTGTTTTAAGTTCCATAGGTCTACAGAATAGGTAATTGAACCTTAGCTCTGTATATGTAGTTTTTACATTTTGATACATAAATGGTTTATTTTAGCTGTTTTTTAGTTACAATTGTACCTCCATATCCTTGGGTTCCACATCCCACCAATTCAACCCAATCGATTCACAGTTGGTTGAATCCTCAGATGTGGAACCTGCAGATACCAAGGGCTGATTGTGCTACACCATTTTATAGAAGGGTCTTTAGCATCCCCAGATTTTGGCATCTGCTAGGGGTCCTGGAAGGTCCGGGGTCCAGTCCCCTGCAGATATGGAGGGGTGACTGTATTTCTTTTTCTGAAGTTATCATTTCCCCATATTAAAAAATTTAAGTTTTTACTTAGAAAACAAGTAACTTTAATGCCTTCAGTTCTCCATGTTTAAAAAACCCATTTGCTCTTACAACCATAAATATTCCTACTCTTTAAATTCAGATATTAATGGGTGTATTAACTTTTTTAGGAAAAAAAATAAACTTTGTTTCCTGTATTTAAAGTTTTTATAGCTCAACAAAAAGTACTTTTTCTATTTTTGATGATGTATTTTTCATGTGAATTTTTTTTTGCGGTACGCGGGCCTCTCACTGTTGTGGCCTCTCCCATTGCAGAGCACAGGCTCCGGACACGCATGCTCAGCGGCCATGGCTCACGGGCCCAGCCGCTCCGCGGCATGTGGAATCCTCCTGGACCGGGGCACAAACCCGTGTCCCCTGCATCGGCAGGCAGACTCTCAACCACTGTGCCACCAGGGAAGCCCCATGTGAATTTTTGATGCTGTCATCTAATTGCCTTATGCGTATTTTGAATGTGATTCTTCATGTACTATATTTTCAGAAACATGCTATATGTTGAAATGAGCTATGTTCACAGTGACCTTTTTTCTTTCCTAGTTCTTCAGCTTTTCTGTAGTTCTCCTAAGCCAGCTTTGAGATATGCAGCTGTGAGGACCTTGAACAAGGTAGGTGTTCCTTTGCTAACTATTGACTTGTATCAGTGTTCAATTGAGAAACAGTAAATACGAAGCATTTGGCTTTCTGTCCAAGGTTAGTAGATATGATTTATGGGCTTCACTTCTGTAGCACCTCACTTGTATTTGCAGCTTTAGATATGGCCATTTATACTATTATTCATGTGCTCAGTAGCCACCTGTAGTTAGTGACTATCATATTAGACACTGCAGATACAGAATATTTCTATCATTACAGGAAGTTCTCTTGGACAATGTTGGTCTATAGCAACACTATCCAATAGAAATACTATGTGAGTCACATATGCAATTTTAAATTTTATTGTAACCACATTAAATTCTTTATGATGAGATTAATTTTAAACATATATTTTATTTACCCTAACATTTATAAAATTTATCAACATGATCAGTATAAAATTATTAGAGATATATTTTACCTTCTGTTTTTTCATACTAAGTCTTTGATATCTGGTGTATATTTTGTATTTACAGCATACCTCTGTTTGGAATAACCACATTTCAAAGGCTTAGTAGTCACTTATGGTTATTGGCTACCATATTGGACAGCATAAATCTAGAGGATAGAGTGCAGAAACACAGAATGAATTAAATAACTATAAAAATTTTATTTATTTATGTTTTTAAATATTTATGTGGCTGTGCTGGGTCTCAGTTGCGGCAGGCAGGCTTCTTAGTTGTGGCTTACGAGCTCCTTAGTTGCGGCTCGCTGGCTTCCTAGTTGTGGCATGCGAACTCTTAGTTGTGGCATGCATGTGGGATCTAGTTCCCTGACCAGGGATCGAACATAGACACCCTGCATTGGGAGTGCGAAGTCCCAACCATTGTGCCACCAGGGAAGTCCCTAAAAATTTTAAATGCAAGTTTAATGTTGTAGAATAATGGTCTACTGTAATATGTGGTCGACTAAATTAATTGTATTAACAACTGGAGGAGAGAAATTTAGAGCAGCCATGGAAGGAGGCTTTATAGAACAATATGAATTGTATTTTGAAGAGTTGATATCGGTCCACATTCCATCATCTATAATCTTGGGACCAGATGTATCTCAGAAATCAGTATTTTGAGAATTTTAGAGAGGTAATATGGTGCCATCTCTTATATTAATACTAACCCCTTTGGGCCTAGAGCAGTTAGACACATTAGACATGTTAATATTTCTGCTTTATACGTATGACTATCCTCACTACATGGAATAAATTAAGACTTAGTTTTACATTAGTTTGGGTCATTTTTTGCTGTTGAGTGAATTCTGATGGCAATACTTTGCTGAGTTCTCAAAATTTTAGCATTATGGGTAAAGGATTCTATACCAGTATTGGATTAGGCAGAGAGGCAAACATCATCAACAAAAGCAAAGAAGCAGGACAATGACAGACATGTTTTATCATGTGAGCAATCCAGTTTGGTTGCAGTTTGCTTGCTTAAATACAGAAGTGTTTTGTAAGTGGTAAGATATTACATTTAAGTGTCTTCGAGTAGTGTTTATCATTCTAGGTCCTACTCTCAGATATTCTTAAAATCTAGTAGAATAGATAACCATGAACACATGTACTATAAGGACGAACAGGCCAACTGTAATAAAAGACAGACTATGATATTGTTATAAAGGTTATAGAAACCTAGGAAGATAAAGTGCTGTGCTATACTGTAACTAGCGGTTAATCACTTATCAAATGATATATCGTATCTTATTTATTACAAACATTCATCTTGAAACAATTGCCTTTTAACGTATGTTGTCCAAAAAGCCATTTACCTTAATTAAAATTTCTGACCAGTCCCTCTCATCAAGCCTCTTAGATAGCCTCATCCACCAGAGGGCAGAGAGCAGAAGCAAGAAGAACTACAGTCCTGCAGCCTGTGGAAAAAAACCACATTCACAGAAAGATAGACAAGATGAAAAGGCAGAGGGCTATGTACCAGATGAAGGAACAAGATAAAACCCAAGAAAAACAACTAAATGAAGTGGAGATAGGCAACGCTCGAGAAAAAGAACTCAGAGTAATGATAGTGAAGATGATCCAGGACCTCGGAAAAACAATGGAGGCAAAGATTGAGAAGATGCAAGAAATGTTTAACAAAGACCTAGAAGAATTAAAGAACAAACAAACAGAGATGAACAATACAATAACTGAAATGAAAACTACATTAGAAGGAGTCGATAGCAGAATAACTGAGGCAGAAGAACAGATAAGTGACCTGGAAGACAGAATGGTGGAATTCACTGCTGCAAAACAGAATAAAGAAAAAAGAATGAAAGAAATGAAGACAGCCTAAGAGACCTCTGGGACAACATTAAACGCAACAACATTCGCATTATAGGGGTCCCAGAAGGAGAAGAGAGAAAGGACCAGAGAAAATATTTGAAGAGATAATAGTTGAAAACTTTCCTAACATGGGAAAGGAAATAGCCACCCAAGTCCAGAAAGCACAGAGAGTCCCATATAGGATAAACCCAAGGAGAAACACGCTGAGACACATAGTAATCAAATTGGCAAAAATTACAGACAAAGAAAAATTACTGAAAGCAGCAAGGGAAAAATGACAAATGACATACAAGGGAACTCCCATAAGGTTAACAGCTGATTTCTCAGCAGAAACTCTACAAGCCAGAAGGGAGTGGCATGATATACTTAAAGTGATGAAAGGGAAGAACCTACAACCAAGATTACACTAACCAGCAAGGATCTCATTCAGATTCGATGGAGAAACTAAAACATTTGCAGATAAGCAAAAGCTGAGAGAATTCAGCACCACCAAACCAGCTCTACAACAAATGCTAAAGGAACTTCTCTAAGTGGGAAACAAAAGAGGAGAAAAGGACCTACAAAAACAAACCCAAAACAAGAAAATGGTCATAGGAACATACATGTCAATAATTACCATAAATGTGAATGGATTAAATGCTCCAACCAAAAGACACAGGCTTGCTGAATGGATACAGAAACAAGACCCATATATATGCTGTCTACAAGAGACCCACTTCAGACCTAGGGACACATACAAACTGAAAGTGAGGGAATGGAAAAAGATATTCCATACAAATGGAAATCAAAAGAAAGCTAGAGTAGCAATACTCAGATGAAATAGACTTTAAAATAAGAATGTGTTAAGAGACAAGGAAGGACACAACATAATGATCAAGGGATCAATCCAAGAAGAAGATATAACAATTATAAATATATATGCACCCAACATAGGAGCACCTCAATACATAAGGCAACTGCTAACAGCTATAAAAGAAGAAACCGACAGTAACACAATAATGGGGGGGACTTTAACACCTCACTTACACCAATGGACAGATCATCCAAAATGAAAATAAATAAGGAAACAGAAGCTTTAAGTGACACAATAGACCAGATAGATTTAATCGATATTTATAGGACATTCCATCCAAAAACAGCAAGATTACACTTTCTTCTCAAGTGCACACAGAACATTCTCCAGGATAGATCACATCCTGGGTCACAAATCAAGCCTCAGTAAATTTAAGAATATTGAAATCATATCAAGCATCTTTTCTGACCACAGTGCTATGATATTAGAAATGAATTACAGGGAAAAAAATGTAAAAAACACAAACACACAGAGGCTAAACAATACGTTACTAAATAACCAAGAGTTCACTGAAGAAATCAGAGGAAATCAAAAAATACCTAGAGACAAATGACAATGAAAACACGATGATCCAAAACCTATGGGATGCAGCAAAAGCAGTTCTAAGAGGGAAGTTTATAGCTACACAAGCCTACCTCAAGAAACAAGAAAAATCTCAAAAAAGCAATCTCACCTTACACCTAAAGGAACTAGAGAAAGAAGAATAAACAAAACCCAAAGTTCGCAAAAGGAAAGAAATCATAAAGATCAGAGCAGAAATAAATGAAGTAGAAACAAAACAATAGCAAAGATCAGTAAAACTAAAAGCTGGTTCTTTGAGAAGATAAACAAAATAGATAAACCATTAGCCAGACTCATCAAGAAAAAGAGCGAGAGGACTCAAATCAATAAAATTAGAAATGAAAAAGGAGAAGTTACAACAGACACCACAGAAATACAAAGCATCCTAAGAGACTACTACAAGTAACTCTATGCCAATGAAATGGACAATCTGGAAGAAATGGACAAATTCTTAGAAAGATATAACCTTCCAAGACTGAACCAGGAAGAAACAGAAAATATGAAAAGACCAATCACAAGTAATGAAATTGAAACTGTGATTAAAAATCTTCCAACATGGCTTCCCTGGTGGCGCAGTGGTTGAGAATCCACCTGCCGATGTAGGGGACACAGGTTTGTGCCCCGGTCCAGGAAGATCCCACGTGCCGCGGAGCAGCTGGGCCGTGAGCCATGGCCGCTGAGCCTGCATGTCCAGAGCCTGTGCTCCGCAACGGGAAAGGCCACAACAATGAGAGGCCCACCTACTGCAAAAAAAAAAAAAAATCTTCCAAGAAACAAAACTCCTGGACCAGATGGCTTCACAGGTGAATTCTATCAAACATTTAGAGAAGAGCTAACACCCATCCTTCTCAAACTCTTCCAAAAAATTGCAAAGGAGGGAACACTCCCAAACTCATTCTGGGAGGCCACCATCACCCTGATACCAAAACCAGACAAAGGTACTACAAAAAAAGAAAATTACAGACCAATATCACTGATGAACATAGATGCAAAAATCCTTAACAAAATACTAGCAAACAGAATCCAACAACACACTAAAAGGATCATACACCATGATCAAGTGGGATTTATCCCAGGGATTCAAGGATTCTTCAATATATGCAAATCAATCAATGTGATACACCATATTAACAAATTGAAGAATAAAAACCATATGATCATCTCAATAGATGCAGAAAAAGCTTTTGACAAAATTCAACACCCATTTATGATAAAAACTCTCCAGAAAGGGCATAGAGGGAACCTACCTCAATATAATAAAGGCCATATATGACAAACCCACAGCAAACATCATTCTCAATGGTGAAACACTGAAAGCATTTCCTCTAAGATCAGGAATAAGACAGATGTCCACTCTCACCACTATTATTCAACATAGCTTTGGAAGTCCTAGCCACGGCAATCAGAGAAGAAAAAGAAATAAAAGGAATACAAATTGGAAAAGAAGAAGTAAAACTGTCACTGTTTGCAGATGACATGATACTATACATAGAGAATCCTAAAAATGCCACCAGAAAACTACTAGAGCTAATCAATGAATTTGGTAAAGTTGCAAGATACAAAATTAATGCACAGAAATCTCTTGCATTTGTATTCACTAATGATGAAAAATCTGAAAGAGAAATTAAGGAAACACTCCCACTTACCATTGCAACATAAAGAATAAAATACCTAGGAATAAACCTACCTAGGGAGACAGAAGACCTGTATGCAGAAAACTATAAGACACTGATGAAAGAAATTAAAGATGATACATACAAATGGTGAGATATACCATGTTCTTGGATTGGAAGAATCAATATTGTGAAAATGACTGTACTACCCAAAGCAATCTACAGATTCAATGCAATCCCTATCAAATTACCAATGGCATTTTTTACATAACTAGAACAAAGTAAACTTAAAATTTGTGGAGACACAAAAGACCCTGAATAGCCAAAGCAGTCTTGAGGGAAAACAACAGAGCTGGAGGAATCAGACTCCCTGACTTCAGACTATACTACGAAGCTACAGTAATCAAGACAATATGGTACTGGCATAAGAAAAGAAACATAGATCAATGGAACAAGATAGAAAGCCCAGAGATAAACCCACACACCTATGGTCAACTAACCTATGACAAAGGAGGCAAGGATATACAATGGAGAAAAGACAGTCTCTTCAATAAGTGCTGCTGGGGAAACTGGACAGCTACATGTAAAAGAATGAAATTAGAACACTCCCTAACACCATACACAAAAATAAACACAAAATGGATTCAAGGTCTTCCCTGGTGGTGCAGTGGTTGAGAGTCTGCCTGCCTCTGCAGGGGACATGGGTTCATGCCCTGGTCTGGGAGGATCTCACATGCCACAGAGCGGCTGGACCCGTTAGCCATGGCTGCTGAGCCTGCACATCCAGGGCCTGTGCTTCGCGATGGGAGAGGCCACAACAGTGAGAGGCCCGTGTACCGCAAAAAAAAAAAAAAAAAAAAAAAAAAATGGATTAGAGACCTAAATGTAAGACCGGACACTATAAAACTCTTTAGAGGAAAACATAGGAAGAACACTCTTTGACATAAATCATAGCAAGATCTTTTTTGATCCACGTCCTAGAGTAATGGAAATAAGCACAAAAGTAATCAAATGGCACCTAATGAAACTAGAAAGCTTTTTGCACAGTAAAGGAAACCATAAACAAGACGAAAAGACAACCTCAGAATGGGAGAAAATATTCACAAACAAATCAATGGACAAAGGATTAATCTCCAAGATTTATAAACAGCTCATGCAGCTCAATATTAAAGAAACAAACAACCCAATCCAAAAATGGGCAGAAGGCCTAAATAGACCTTTCTCCAAAGGAGACATACACATGGCCAAGAAGCACATGAAAAGCTGCTCATCACTAATTATTAGAGAAATGCAAATCACCTCACACCAGTTCGAACGTGCATCATCAGAAAATATACAAACAGCAAATGCTGGAGAGGGTGTGGAGAAAAGGGAGCCCTCTTGCACTGTTGGTGGGAATGTAAATTGATACAGACACTATGGAGAACAGTATGGAGGTTCCTTAAAAAACTAAAACTAGAATTACCATATGATCCGGCAATCCCACTACTGGGCATATACCCAGAGAAAACCATAATTCAAAAAGACACATGCACCCCAATGTTTATGGCAGCACTGTTTATAATAGCCAGGCATGGAAGCAACCTAAATGCCCATCTACAGAGGAATGGATAAAGAAGATGTACATATACACAATGGAATATTACTCAGCCATAAAAAGGAACAAAATTGAGTCATTTGTTGAGACATGGATGGATCTAGAGACTGTCTAGAGAGTGAAGTAAGTCAGAAAGAGAAAAACAAATATCGTATATTAACGCATATATGTGGAACCTAGAAAAATGGTACAGATGATCTGGTTTGCAGGGTAGAAGTTGAGACACAGATGTAGAGAACAAACATGGAAGCCAAGGGGGGAGAACTGCGGTGGGGTGGGGATGGTGGTGTGCTGAATTGGGCGATTCGGATTGACATGTATACACTGATGTGTATAAAATTGATGACTAATAAGAACCTGCAGTATAAAAAAACAAAGAAACAAATAGAAAAACAAGTAATACTAAACTTTCTTTGGGTTATTTGTATGGAAATATGTTAATATAAATGTTTCAAATATTACATGAAATTTCTAAAAATCTTATGTTCTGGTATAATGTTATAAGTCATAATTCTAGTTATTACTTTAAAATGTGTATCTCAGAAATAACTAAATTTCCTTGTCAATTGCATTATTATGAACTTTCATCAAATCTTTAACCGTGGTCATTTAAAAAAATTTATTTATTTATTTTTAGCTGTGTTGTGTCTTCATTTCTGTGCGAGGGCTTTCTCTAGTTGTGGCAAGCGGGGGCCACTCTTCATTGCGGTACGTGGGCCTCTCACTATCGCGGCCTCTCTTGTTGTGGAGCACAGGCTCCAGACGCGCAGGATCAGTAGTTGTGGCTCACGGGCCTAGTTGCTCCGCGGCATGTGGGGTCTTCCCAGACCAGGGCTCGAACCCGTGTCCCCTGCATTAGCAGGCAGATTCTCAACCAGTGCGCCACCAGGGAAGCCCCAACCGTGGTCATTTTTAAGTCTTTTGTCATTTACAGACAGTTCTGGGTGTACTCTGATGCTTTCACAAACATGTTCCTATAAAAGAGTTTCACCTTCAAGGAATTCATGGAGAAGACTCTGACAAGTACAGGTTTCTGGTAACTGACTATACTGCTGAACTGAATGAATAAGCATTTTCAGAACTCTAATGGAAAACTTATGAATTCATAAAAGTGCTAACAAGATCAAGGTAAAAAAATTAATTACATGGGGCTGAGTGAACTGAAGAGAATGATTATAATTTTTGTGACTTTCTGTTTGAATAATAATAAAAAAATCCCACAAGGATTCAGAGGCAAAAAATATACAAATCAATTTTCACTGCAAAGTAAAGGAGCTGTTACAGTGGAGGATTACTGGACTGAATGTCAATATTATGACATAGTATGAGTGTGTTTCATGTTTGGTAATTGCAATCATTGTTGCTTTTGTTGTGGTCATCCATTTACAATGCTTGGTGTCAGTTTATTTATCTCTTGTAAAAAGAAAATACAGTGTGTATGTGTGAGTTGTGAAAAAAAAAGGGAAACTTTTAAATTCCTGATTCTGGTTTTGCACAACTGTATAATTAACGGTGATGATCATATTATAAGGGGAGGCCCAAACAGAAGTTACAAATAGGGGAAATAAAATTCCATTTAAAAAAATTTTTCTATTTTCGTCTTCTTTTATTTTTTAAAGTTCTGGTCTTTATCAGTAGCAATTTGCTGAATTTTTTCCATGCCCTTTGGCCAGGTGGCAATGAAGCACCCCTCTGCTGTTACTGCCTGCAATCTGGACTTAGAAAACTTGATCACAGACTCAAACAGAAGCATTGCTACACTGGCCATTACTACACTCCTCAAAACAGGAAGTGAGAGCAGTGTGGACAGGCTCATGAAGCAGATATCATCCTTTGTGTCTGAAATCTCAGATGAGTTCAAGGTAAGAGTTTAAATATGAGCATGTTTTCTCCCAGTCTCTGGCTTACCTATTTCATTTCTTTTTTTTTTAATTTCAATAAATTTTATTTGCTTTTTAAAAATATAAATCTTATTAAAAATAGAGATGTACATGACATATATATGAAGAATATAAATAAATCACCTAAAAAACAGCTACAAATTATCCACAATCTCAGTACCCCAGAACAACTTTATGATATTTGTAAACATGATTCCAAATATAGCTCTGTATATGTGCAGTTGGGTAAATGAATAGCTAGATATATTCAGAAAAAAATTAAGAGAAATGTAATCGTACTATGCATACTATTTTAAAATTAACAATATAAAAATATATTTTGAACTTTAAAAAGGAAAATAATTAAAACTGAAGTTAATTGTGAACTTCAAATAAGTATTTCTTTACACAAGACAATTTTTTCTTTTTTTATTTTAAACATTTTATCAAGAAGGCACATTTTTTTTAATACAGCAGGTTTTATTAGTCATCAGTTTTATACACACCAGTGTATACGTGTCAATCCCAATCACCCAATTTATCACACCACCCCCCCACCCCCCCACGGCTTTCCCCCTTTGGTGTCCATACGTTTGTTCTCTAATTTCTACCCTGCAAACTGGTTCATCTGTACCATTTTTCTAGGTTCCACATATATGCGTTAATAAACGATATTTGTTTTTCTCTTTCTGACTTACTTCACTCTGTATGACACTCTCTAGATCCATCCACGGCTCAACAAATGACCCAATTTCATTCCTTTTTATGGCTGAGTAATATTCCATTGTATATATGTACCACATCTTCTTTATCCGTTCCTCTGTAGATGGGCATTTAGGTTGATTCCATAACCTGGCTATTGTAAACAGTGCTGCAATGAACATTGGGGTGCATGTGTCTTTTTGAATTATGGTTTTCTCTGGGTATATGCCCAGTAGTGGGATTGCTGGATCATATGGTATTTCTAGTTTTAGTATTTTAAGGAACCTCCATACTGTTCTCCATAGTGGCCGTATCAATTTACATTCCCACCAACAGTGCAAGAGGGCTCCCTTTTCTCCACACCCTCTCCAGCATTTGTTGTTTGTAGATTTTCTGATAATGCGCATTCTAACTGGTGTGAGGTGATATCTCACTGTAGTTTTGATTTGCATTACTCTAATAATTAGTGATGAACA
Source organism: Globicephala melas (assembly GCF_963455315.2). NCBI lineage: Eukaryota > Metazoa > Chordata > Mammalia > Artiodactyla > Delphinidae > Globicephala > Globicephala melas. The sequence goes on from NC_083322.1 coordinate 21,724,290, forward strand.
GCTTTTCATGCGCTTCTTGGCCATCTGTATGTCTTTTTTGGAGAAAGGTCTATTTAGGTCTTCTGCCCATTTTGGATTGAGTGTTTGTTTTTTTAATATGAGCTGTTTATATATTTTGGAGATTAATCCTTTGTCCGTTGCTTCATTTGCAAATATTTTCTCCCATTCTGAGGGTTGTTTATTCATCTTGTTTATGGTTTCCTTTGCTGTGCAAAAGCTTTGAAGTTTCATTAGGTCCCATTTGTTTATTTTTGTTTTTATTTCCATTACTCTAGGAGGGAGATCCAAAAAGATCTTGCTGTGATTTATGTCAAAGAGTGTTCTTCCTATGTTTTCCTCTAAGAGTTTTATAGTGTCCGGTCTTACATTTAGGTCTCGAATCCATTTTGAGTTTATTTTTGTGTATGGTGTTAGGGAGTGTTCTAATTTCATTCTTTTACATGTAGCTGTCCAGTTTCCCCAGCAGCACTTATTGAAGAGACTGTCTTTTCTCCATTGTATATCCTTGCCTCCTTTGTCATAGGTTAGTTGACCATAGGTGCATGGGTTTATCTCTGGGCTTTCTGTCTTGTTCCATTGATCTATGTTTCTTTTCTTATGCCAGTACCATATTGTCTTGATTACTGTAGCTTTGTAGTATAGTCTGAAGTCAGGGAGTTCGATTCCTCCAGCTCCGTTTTTTCCCCTCAAGACTGCTTTGGCTATTCGGGGTCTTTTGTGTCTCCATACAAATTTTAAGATTACTTTGTTCTAGTTACGTAAAAAATGCCATTGGTAATTTGATAGGGATTGCATTGAATCTGTAGATTGGTTTAGGTAGTATAGTCATTTTCACAATATTGATTCTTCCAATCCAAGAACATGGTATATCTCACCATCTGTATGTATCATCTTTAATTTCTTTCATCAGTGTCTTATAGTTTTCTGCATACAGGTCTTCTGTCTCCCTAGGTAGGTTTATTCCTAGGTATTTTATTCTTTATGTTGCAATGGTAAGTGGGAGTGTTTCCTTAATTTCTCTTTCAGATTTTTCATCATTAGTGAATACAAATGCAAGAGATTTCTGTGCATTAATTTTGTATCTTGCAACTTTACCAAATTCATTGATTAGCTCTAGTAGTTTTCTGGTGGCATTTTTAGGATTCTCTATGTATAGTATCATGTCATCTGCAAACAGTGACAGTTTTACTTCTTCTTTTCCAATTTGTATTCCTTTTATTTCTTTTTCTTCTCTGATTGCCGTGGCTAGGACTTCCAAAGCTATGTTGAATAATAGTGGTGAGAGTGGACATCCTTGTCTTATTCCTGATCTTAGAGGAAATGCTTTCAGTGTTTCACCATTGAGAATGATGTTTGCTGTGGGTTTGTCATATATGGCCTTTATTATATTGAGGTAGGTTCCCTCTATGCCCTTTCTGGAGAGTTTTTATCATAAATGGGTGTTGAATTTTGTCAAAAGCTTTTTCTGCATCTATTGAGATGATCATATGGTTTATATTCTTCAATTTGTTAATATGGTGTATCACATTGATTGATTTGCATATATTGAAGAATCCTTGAATCCCTGGGATAAATCCCACTTGATCATGGTGTATGATCCTTTTAATGTGTTGTTGGATTCTGTTTGCTAATATTTTGTTGAGGATTTTTGCATCTATGTTCATCAGTGATATTGGTCTGTAATTTTCTTTTTTTGTAGTATCTTTGTCTGGTTTTGGTATCAGGGTGATGGTGGCCTCCCAGAATGAGTTTGGGAGTGTTCCTTCCTCTGCAGTTTTTTGGAAGAGTTTGAGAAGGATGGGTGTTAGCTCTTCTCTAAATGTTTGATAGAATTCACCTGTGAAGCCATCTGGTCCAGGACTTTTGCTTGTTGGAAGATTTTTAATCACAGTTTCAATTTCATTACTTGTGATTGGTCTTTTTATATTCTCTGTTTCTTTCTGGTTCAGTCTTGGAAGGTTATATCTTTCTAAGAATTTGTCCATTTCTTCCAGGTTGTCCATTTCATTGGCATAGAGTTACTTGTAGTAGTCTCTTAGGATGCTTTGTATTTCTGTGGTGTCTGTTGTAACTTCTCCTTTTTCATTTCTAATTTTATTGATTTGAGTCCTCTCGCTCTTTTTCTTGATGAGTCTGGCTAATGGTTTATCTATTTTGTTTATCTTCTCAAAGAACCAGCTTTTAGTTTTATTGATCTTTGCTACTGTTTTCTTTGTTTCTACTTCATTTATTTCTGCTCTGATCTTTATGATTTCTTTCCTTCTGCGAACTTTGGGTTTTGTTTATTCTTCTTTCTCTAGTTCCTTTAGGTGTAAGGTGAGATTGCTTTTTTGAGATTTTTCTTGTTTCTTGAGGTAGGCTTGTGTAGCTATAAACTTCCCTCTTAGAACTGCTTTTGCTGCATCCCATAGGTTTTGGATCATCGTGTTTTCATTGTCATTTGTCTCTAGGTATTTTTTGATTTCCTCTGATTTCTTCAGTGAACTCTTGGTTATTTAGTAACGTATTGTTTAGCCTCTGTGTGTTTGTGTTTTTTACATTTTTTCCCTATAATTCATTTCTAATATCATAGCGTTGTGGTCAGAAAAGATGCTTGATATGATTTCAATATTCTTAAATTTACTGAGGCTTGATTTGTGACCCAGGATGTGATCTATCCTGGAGAATGTTCTGTGTGCACTTGAGAAGAAAGTGTAATCTGCTGTTTTTGGATGGAATGTCCTATAAATAGCAATTAAATCTATCTGGTCTGTTGTGTCACTTAAAGCTTCTGTTTCCTTATTTATTTTCATTTTGGATGATCTGTCCATTGGTGTAAGTGAGGTGTTAAAGTCCCCCCCTATTATTGTGTTACTGTCGATTTCCTCTTTTATAGCTGTTAGCAGTTGCCTTATGTATTGAGGTGCTCCTATGTTGGGTGCATATATAATTGTTATATCTTCTTCTTGGATTGATCCCTTGATCATTATGTTGTGTCCTTCCTTGTCTCTTGTAACATTCTTAAAGTCTTTTATCTGATATGAGTATTGCTACTCCAGCTTTCTTTTGATTTCCATTTGCATGGAATATCTTTTTCCATTCCCTCACTTTCAATCTGTATGTGTCCCTAGGTCTGAAGTGGTCTCTTGTAGACAGCATATATATGGGTCTTGTTTCTGTATCCATTCAGCAAGCCTGTGTCTTTTGGTTGGAGCATTTAATCCATTCACATTTAAGGTAATTATTGATATGTATGTTCCTATGACCATTTTCTTAATTGTTTTGGGTTTGTTTTTGTAGGTCCTTTTCTCCTCTTTTGTTTCCCACTTAGAGAAGTTCCTTTAGCATTTGTTGTAGAGCTGGTTTGGTGGTGCTGAATTCTCTCAGCTTTTGCTTATCTGTAAACGTTTTAATTTCTCCATGGAATCTGAATGAGACCCTTGCAGGGTAGAGTAATCTTGGTTGTAGGTTCTTCCCTTTCATCACTTTAAGTATATCATGCCACTCCCTTCTGGCTTGTAGAGTTTCTGCTGAGAAATCAGCTGTTAACCTTATGGGAGTTCCCTTGTATGTTATTTGTCATTTTTCCCTTGCTGCTTTCAGTAATTTTTCTTTGTCTTTAATTTTTGCCAATTTGATTACTATGTGTCTCAGCATGTTTTTCTTTGGGTTTATCCTGCCTGGGATTCTCTGTGCTTCCTGGACTTGGGTGGCTATTTCCTTTCCCTTGTTAGGGAAGTTTTCAACTATTATCTCTTCAAATATTTTCTCTGGTCCTTTCTCTCTTCTCCTTCTGGGACCCCTATAATGCGAATGTTGTTGCGTTTAATGTTGTCCCAGAGGTCTCTTAGGCTGTCTTCATTTCTTTTCATTCTTTTTACTTTATTCTGTTTTGCAGCAGTGAATTCCACCATTCTGTCTTCCAGGTCACTTATCCGTTCTTCTGCCTCAGTTATTCTGCTATCGACTCCTTCTAATGTAGTTTTCATTTCAGTTATTGTATTGTTCATCTCTGTTTGTTTGTTCTTTAATTCTTCTAGGTCTTTGTTAAACATTTCTTGCATCTTCTCCATCTTTGCCTCCATTGTTTTTCCGAGGACCTGGATCATCTTCACTATCATTATTCTGAATTCTTTTTCTGGAAGGTTGCCTATCTCCACTTAATTTAGTTGTTTTTCTTGGGTTTTATCTTGTTCCTTCATCTGGTACATAGCGCTCTGCCTTTTCATCTTGTGTATCTTTCTGTGAATGTGGTTTTTGTTCCACAGGCTGCAGGATTGTAGTTCTTCTTGCTTCTGCTGTCTGCCCTGTGGTAGATGAGGCTGTCTAAGAGGCTTGTGCTAGTTTCCTGATGGGAGGGACTGGTGGTGGGGAGAGCTGACTGTTTCTCTGTTGGGCAGAGCTCAGTAAAACTTTCATCCTCTTGACTGTTGATGGGTGGGGCTGGGTTCCCTCCCTGTTGTTTGTTTTGCCTGAAGCCACCCAACACTGGAGCCTACCTGGGCTTTTGGTGGGGCTAATGACAGACTCTGGGAGGGCTCACGCCAAGGAGTACTCCCAGAACTTCTGCTGCCAGGGTCCTTGTCCCCATGGTGATCTACAGCACCCCCCTCCTCTGCAGGAGACCCTACAACACTAGCAGGCAGGTCTGGTTCAGTCTCCCCTGGGGTCACTGCTCCTTCCCCTGGGTCCCGATGCACACACTACTTTGTGTGTGCCCTCCAAGAGTGGAGTCTCTGTTTCCCCCAGTCCTGTCAAAGTCCTGCAGTCAAATCCCACTAGCTTTCAAAGTCTGATTCTCTAGGAATTCCTCGTCCCGTTGCCAGACCCCCAGGTTGGGAAGCCTGACATGGGGTTCAGAACCTTCACTTCAGTTGGTGGACTTCTGTGGTTTAAGTGTTCTCCAGTCTGTGAGTCACCCACCCAGCAGTTATGGGATTTGATTTTACTGTGATTGCGCCCCTCCTACCATCTCATTGTGGCTTCTCCTTTGTCTTTGGATGTGGGTTATCTTGGTGAGTTCCAGTGTCTTCCTGTCAGTGATTGTCCAGCAGCTAGTTGTGATTCTGGTGTTCTCACAAGAGGCAGTAAGTGCATGTCCTTCTACTCCGCCATCTTGTTTCAGTTCCCTATTTCGTTTCTTAACAGTGTCTTTTGATGAGCAGAAGTTTTAAATTTTTATGAAGTCTAATTTATTAATTTTTTTCCTTCACAGTTATTGCTTCCTGTGTCCTAAAAATCTTTTGTCTATTTTCAAGTCTTAAAGATATTTTCCTATGTTTTATTGTAAATGTTTTACAGTTTTAGCTTTTACATTTTGGTCTGTGATCCAACTTGAATTAATATTTGTGTGTGATAAGTTCAGTTTTTTTCCATACTGATTTCCACTCATTCTAGCATAATTTGTTTAAAACACTTCTCTTTCCCCATTGGTGTGCCTTGGCATCTTTGTCTAAAAAGCAGATAACCATATAATTGTAGGTGTATTTCTGGGATCCATATCACATTCTATCGAACTATTTGTCAATTCTATGCCAGTACCTCACTGTATCGATTAATGTAGCTTTATGGTACCTCTTAAATGTGTGGTCTTCCAACTTTGTCCTTCTTTTTTTTAATATTCTAGTTCCTATTTCCATATACAATTTAGAACCAGCTTATAATTTCTGTAAAACAAAGCCTTCTAGGATTGTGATGGGGGTTGTGTTGAATCTATAATCAATTTGAGGAGAATTGATAGCTTAATATTATTTATTCTTCCAGTTTATGAATATGGTGTACCTCTCCCTTTATTTAGGTTTTCTTTGTTTTCCCTGAGCAGTGTTTTACAGCATTTATTCTAGAGGTCTTGCACGTCTTTTGTTAAATTTATGTATAAATATTTTATGCTTTTTAAATTCCATTTTATTAACATTTCTATTTCATTGTTTGCTACTAGTATATTAAAAATACTTTTCTGGGGCTTCCCTGGTGGTGCAGTGGTTGAGAGTCCACCTGCCCATGCAGGGGGACACAGGTTCATGCCCTGGTCCGGGAAGATCCCACATGCTGCAGAGCGGCTAGGCCCATGAGCCATGGCTGCTGAGCCTGCGCGTCCGGAGCCTGTGCGTCCGGAGCCTGTGCTCCGCAATGGGAGAGGCCACAACAGTGAGAGGCCCGCATACCGCAAAAAAAAAAAAAAAAAAAATTCTTTTTTGTTTTTTAACTCTCCCATAATTCGGTATCCTTGCTGAGTCCCCTTATTGGTTCTAGTAGTTGTTATATGCATTCCTTAGGATTGTCCATATAAATAGTCATGTTATCTATGAATGGAGACATTTTTACTTCATTTCCAATCCAAATACCTTTCCTTTCTTTTTCTTGCCTTATTAAAATGACTGGGACTTCCAATACAGTGTTGAAGAGAACTGGTGAGGATGTGTCAGAGATAATCAAAATAGCAATAAATTTCAGTTAGAAGAATTAAAGTAAAAAGATATTATTCCTTCATTTTTATTTAATTCTCAGTCAAGAGGTATAGCTGACTCTATCTACTCTTTTCTTGTATTTATCTACTTTTAAAAAACAAATGTAGCCTGTATATTCAAGTAGACATTTTGAATCTTTGGGAAACCTTGGGAGGTTATGAAGGTCATTTTGTAATATAGTTTATTGAATGAATCTCCTATGCTTGGATGTTTAGATAGTCTGCAGTATTTTGTGATTACAAATAATGCTGCAGTGGATAACTTTCTGCATGTGTTTTCTTGAAATTTTGGAGGTGTGTCCTCAGGGTAAATTCCTAGAAGTTCATATACTAGATTGAAAGGTAAATAAATATGTAGTTTTGTAGAGAATGTTAAATTCTACCAGGAGTGCGAAAGAGTGCCAGTTTCCCCATAGCCTTACCAATAGAGTACATATATTGTATTTTGAAGTTTTTCCAATCAGTTGGGTGAGAAAGGATGTCTCAGTGTAGTTTTAATTTGAATTTGTTTTATGATGAGGGAAGGTAAACATTTTTGCATATTTTTAAAGATCATTTAATATCTCTTTTTTAATATTGTCTGCTCACATCTTTTTCCCATTTTCTATAAGATTTTTGGTCTTTTGTTTCCTCAGTTAAAGTTTTTTGTATATTAGGGATATTTATTCTTCATCTGTGAAATGTGTTATGATATTTTCTCCCAGTTTGTCATTTGTCTTTTGACTTTCCTTATGATGTCTTTTGTCATGCACAAGTTTTTAATTTTTATGTAGTCAAATTTGTTGATCTTTTTTTTTTTAACATCTTTATTGGAGTATAATTGCTTTACAACGTTGTGTTAGTTTCTGCTTTATAACAAAGTGAATCAGCTATATATATACATATATCTCCATATCTCTTCCCTCTTGTGTCTCCCTCCCTATCCCACCCCTCTAGGTGGTCACAAAGCACCAAGTTGATCTCCCTGTGCTATGTGGCTGCTTCCCACTAGCTATCGGTTTTACATTTAGTAGTGTATATATGTCCATGCCACTCTCTCACTTTGTCCCAGCTTACCCTTCCCCCTCCCTGTGTCCTCAAGTCCATTCTCTAGTAGGTCTGCATCTTTTCCTGTCCTGCCCCTAGGTTCTTCATGACCACTTTTCTTTTTTAGATTCCATATATATGTGTTAGCATACAGTATTTATTTTTCTCTTTCTGACTTACTTCACTCTGTATGACAGACTCTAGGTCCATCCACCTCACTACAGATAACTCAATTTCATTTCTTTTTATGGCTGAGTAATATTCCATTGTATATATGTGCCACATCTTCTTTTGTTGATCTTTTCTTTTATTACATTGGGCCTTTGAGTAATAGTTAGAAAGCCTTTCCCTTCAGACTATAGAATCTGAATGGGTGTAAGAATTCACCCATGTTTTCTTCTAGTATATGTATATTTTCATGTTTTACATGTAAATCTCTGATCCATTGGATTTTATTATTGTATGTAAAATGAGAAGTGGATCTAATCTTATCCTTTTCCAGTGACTATCCAGTTGCCCCCCCCAAATTTTATTTAAAGGTCTGTCTTTGTCCAGTATTTGAGATATTACCTTTATCATATACTAAAGTTCCATATGTACTTGGGTCTATTTGGGGGCTTTCTATTCTGTTCTTTTGTTCTCTTTACCTATTCATGCATCAGTACTACACACTATTTTAAATATAGAAGCTTTGTAAGGATGTTTGAATATCTGTTAGTCTCCTCTCATAGCCCTTTATTTTCATTGTTTCCCTAGCTGTTCTTACATGTTTATATTTCCTTATGAATTTTAGTATTAACTTGTCTAGCTTCATTTTAAAAAAATCTCGGGACTTCAGTCCAGTAACTTAACTACTGCAGTCCAGTAGTTAAGACTCTGTGCTTCTACTGTAGTGGGCGTGGGTTTGATCCCTGGTCAGGGAACTAAGATCCCACATGCTGCATGGTGCGGCAAAAAAACACAAAATGAACAAACAAAAAAAACTCATTGGCATTTTTATTGGGATCACGTTAAATTTATAAGTTTTCTTAGGGGAGAACAAATATCTTAATGATGTTGAGATATCCTAATGAAGAAAAGGGATATTTCTTAATTTGTTCAAGTCTACTTTTGTGCCTTTCATGAATATTTTATAGTATTTTTTATATTAGATTTGAATGTTTTAAAAATTCTTTTATGTACTTTATTGTTGCTGTTATAAATCTTTTTTTACTCATTGTGTTTTCTAACTAGTTATTATTTGTGTATATGAATAGTATTATCTTTGCATTTTAACTTTACAGCCTGCTACCTTGCTGAATTATTTTATTGAGTTAGTTTTATCATAAATTCTCTAGGGTTTCCATGATATACTGTTATATCATCTGTAAATAAAGATAGTTTTGTCTTTTAGTTTCTAATTCTTATTCCTCTAATTGTTTTCTCCTATCTAATTGCATTGGCTAATAGTGCTGGAATAATGGCAAATAACAGTTGAGACAATAGCATCCTTGTTTTGTTTCTGACCTTAAAGTAAATGACTCTTGGGGTTCCCTATTAAGTAATATGCTGGCAGTACGATTGAGGGGTGTGTGTGTGTGTGTGTGTGTGTGTGTGTGTGTGTGTGTGTAAAATGGAAGTGCCTGTCCATTCCTGTTTTATTTTTTTAAGAATTTTTATTAGGAATGACTGTTGGATTTTATCAAAGGTTTTTCAGCATCTATGGATATAGTCATGATTTTTCTCCTCAGACTCATTAATATTGATGAATGATATTCATTTTCTAATGTTGAATCATTCTTGCATTCTTAGTATAAATTCCATTTCATCATGGCGTATTCTTTTCTTACTGTAGTGTTGGAGTCTGTTAGCTAATGTATCACTTAGAATTTTTGCATCAATGTTCATAAATGATTTCCATCTGTAATTTTTCTTTTTGTATGTATACCATCTTTATTAGGTTTATATATCAATGCTTCATAAAAGATTGTGGATGTTTTCTTTCATTTTCTATGCTCTGAAACAACATATATAGATTTGGGACTATCTGGTTGGCAGACAGTTCTCCAGTCTTCCATAAATTTCTTGCATTTCTGCACACCCGGCAAATTAGGCACTAACTGCCCTTTGTTTCCTACTGTACCAGTTTTGTCCCCTTTGTGTAGTGCAAGATCTCTTCCAGTCTCAAAAGATACAGCGTCTCCCTAAAAGTAGTAAATGGCCGGTTTCCATACAGCCCTAGAAGATACAGCTAGTCCTGCCTCTAGAGCAAAAAGCAAACATGCTTATTGCCTAGTATAATAAAGGTAATGTTTCCCTTCTGAATAGAGGACTGGCATGCTTACTGCCCACTGTAAAATATTCAAGTTCCATATCTCAAAATCTCCTGTAATGCAGCCTACTGTGGGCTCAAGTATTATCTGGCCCTTTTTGCATTGTCCTATGGTAACTGGGGCTTAGGAAACTGACCCCCAAATGCTGATATCCTGGCTACTGCTTCTGCTGTCATTAAATAACTGTCTTTCATCTCTGATCCAGGATTCTTGTGTATTCTTCTAGCATCCATGAAATTGTAGCAGTCTAACCTGTTAGCTTGCAAGTAGGGTAAAATTTCACACTCTTTTTACTTCTTGACACTGGTCTTTAAAGTGGTAAAAATTTCCTAGAAACCATTTTGTGAAATAGTTCTTCGGTAACTTTCTCTATTTCTTCTATGGAAATGAGTCCTTAAGCTTTTTATCTTTACTGTTCACTTTAAAATTTGTATGTGAAAATTTTAAATGTAAAATTTTAAAATATGCTCAAAGCTCATTTGCTTGGAGCAAAGGGGTGGGGTCTTTTTTTTTTAATTAATTAATTTTATTTATTTATTTTTGGCTGCACTGGGTCTTCATTGCTTGCTCGCGGGCTTTCTCTAGTTGCAGCAAGCAGGGGCTACTCTTTGTTGTGATGTGCAGGCCTCTCATTGCAGTGGCCTCTCTTGTTGCGGAGCACGGGCTTTAGGCACGCGGGCTTCCGGAGTTGTGGCACGTGGGCTCAGTAGTTGTGGCTCGCGGGCTCCAGAGCGCAGGCTCAGCAGCTGTGGTGCACAGGCCCAGCTGCTCCGCGGCATGTGGGATCTTCCTGGACCAGGGCTCGAACCCACGTCCCCTGCATTGGCAGGTGGGCTCTCAATCACTGCGCCACCAGGGAAGCCCTGGGGTCTCTTGAATACACTTCATTTTTACATTGCTTTTTATTTTCCTCTGAGGTCTCTTTTGCTTATCTTTCATGAAGAACCATTATTGTTATTTTAGTTAACTATAGTGCTTTCTTAGCTTACAGTACATAAGTAGCTAAAGTTATAAAGATGAACGTCCTTTCTGTGTTTTCCTCTAGGTGGTAGTTGTACAGTCATTATAAAGGTGCATGTCCTTTTTGTTTGTTTTTCTACAGGTGGTGGTTGTACAGGCAATTAGTGCTCTCTGTCAGAAATACCCTCGAAAGCACAGTGTCATGATGACTTTCCTCTCCAACATGCTCCGAGATGACGTAGGTGCACTACTTTTTAATCATGTGAAGTTGCTCTCTTAAATTCTTATGCCGTAGTATTTAAAGCAGCTTTCTTTATCATCTCAGTATGCATCTCAAATAGTGTGCCTAATTCTGTTTTCTGTCTTATTACTAGACATGCTATATTGCTTTGGCTTTCCCACTTGGAGGAAAAAAACGCTTTTGTTTTTTTCATAAGGGAAGGGAAATGAAATCTGAATGTTATAGCATGAGCCTTGGAGTATAAGCATTTCTCCAAAAAGTGTCCTCAGAATGAATGGCAGTTTTCTCTTTTGCCAGGGAGGCTTTGAATATAAGCGAGCCATTGTGGACTGCATAATCAGCATTGTGGAAGAGAACCCTGACAGTAAAGAGGCAGGTCTAGCCCACCTTTGTGAATTCATCGAGGACTGTGAACACACTGTTCTGGCTACTAAGATTCTACATTTGTTGGGCAAAGAGGGCCCCAGAACGCCTGTCCCCTCCAAGTATATCCGCTTTATTTTTAATAGGGTGGTACTGGAGAATGAGGCTGTCAGAGCTGGTGAGTCATTGCAACACTAATAATGGTGTAACTGCTGATCTTGTGAAATGCTTATTAACTCAAGGGGGTGGTAATGAAATTGGAAAATGAAGTTGCAACGTCTATTTGATGGTGGAATCTTGGAGCACACTTAAGCCCCAGATGTACAGCTATTTCTTTGTATTCCAATTTCCATCCTGATTTCTGCCTGTATCAGAGACAAATAACCCTTGACTTTCGGTATGACGGAAGATTATGATGGCGTCATCCATTTTTTCCGAGTTATGGCCATAAGTATGAATGTCTGTGAAATTTGTGTGTCTTTCTGCCTCTGTAGTTGTTTTTTTTTTTTTTTTTTTTTTGTGGTACGCGGGCCTCTCACTGCTGTGGCCTCTCCCGTTGCGGAGCACAGGCTCCAGACGCGCAGGCTCAGCGGCCATGGCTCACAGGCCCAGCCGCTCCGCGGCATGCGGGATCCTCCTGGACTGGGGCACGAACCCGTGTCCCCTGCATTGGCAGACGGACTCTCAACCACTGCGCCACCAGGGAAGCCCTCTGTAGTTTTTAAGTGACTTTTTAAACAGGTCTTAGGGTTTTTTTTACTTCCTCCTCCCCTTAGCATGTGAACTGGTACAAATCTCCCCTGTTAAAACTATAAGCCTTCCTTTGATCCATTGTCTCTCACTAGCTACTGACCATACTCCCCCTGTTATGTAACCTTGTAGGAGCTATTACTAGCTGCCCCTATGAACTTATTCTCCATTTTCTCTTCAACTCACTATAATCTTGCTCTCTCCCTTAAAAACCTTCTGAAGCTATTTTTTTTGGAAATTACTTATAAGCTAGTTGGAAAATCAAGTTAGACACTTTAATGTTCTTACCCTTGTTCACCTCAGTCAATTTGATGTACTGTTGCCTAAACACTTCATGAAACTCTCTTCCCTTGGTTTCCACAATAGCCTGCATCTTTCCATTCACTCCTCAGTCTTATTTATAGAGCTTCTGTTCCATTCCTTAAAACGTTAGTTTTCCTTAGGGGTTTGTCTTCTCAGCATACACATTCATTCTGGTGATCATTTCCAGAGCTCTGCTGATATGCTGTGGCATTGCAGTCTCTTTCGTGAACTTGTACGTCTGGCTATCTAAGGCACTTTAAATTCAGCTTGAAATTCAAACTATCCCAAACGGAAATCCTCACCTATATCATCCACTCAGTTGCAAGGCTAGAACCTTACTCCATTGTTTTATAACCCCCATCTATCCTTTGGCAAAGTTCTTTCCATTCTGTCTCCTCAAAATGCATTTCTTCATTGTCTTTTTTCGTAGATTTCCTGAGGGCTGCATTAGGCTCCCATCCATTTCAGTTGCCCAACTAGTCTGACTGCTTGTAGTTTCGCCCATATCCAGTATATTATTCTCCACACTCTGCTACCAAAGTGGTCGTTAGACATAAAATCTCACAAATTTAGAGTAGTACACTCTGCTACAAATACACAGATTCATCCTGTATTTAACACCCGTTAATAATAGCCTTGAGGTTGAACCATAACCGAATTTTGTTTTGTCTCTAGTCTCTCACTTTTCTCCTGCTCTCCAGCACAGGTCTAGTGCTTCAGCCTTGCTCAGCTGTGTCCAGTCCCAGGATCTTGCCACACTTTCTTGTCTGGCCTGAGGGCCTTGGTACTTTTTATTCTCTCTCCCTCGAATGCTCTTTTCCTGCCTTTTCCCTCTGGCTAACTGTATTTGTTCTTCAGACTTTAGCTCAAGTAATAAGTGTCAACTCCTTGTCTGTCTCCTCCTTCTCCAATTGTGACTTACATTCCTTTCTCTACTCACGTAGTACCCTGGTTATAGTCCTACCATGGACTTTCTGTGCTATGTTGTAACTACCTCTTTACTTACCTGTCTTTCCCACTGGAGGACAACTCCTTGATGTCTTCTGTCTTTCTGCTTCCAGCATCTAGCACAACTCCTGACAAAGGTTAAGTAAGCAGTAAACCTCTGCTGATACAGTGACTTTTAATAATAGAGTTTTGGGTTTTGGTTTTTGTTTTTTAATGTGTGGGGCTGGTTGTTTAAGATTAGAGCTTATAAGGAGCTGGACTGGAAGATAGCTCATATAAGGAATACATATGATCCTTTTTCCTCAATGCATGGTGGGTTTTCTTACTCAGAGCTCTCTTGGGCCTGCTGATTTCTATTTATGCTTAAATGGATCAAGGAAATAAGATCAAGAAACTCACAATAAAACAATAAGAGTTTATTCCAACTGAACATGGGGAAACTCCTCTAATTTTTTTTTTTTAATGATTACTGCTTGACTCTGAGAAGCCAATATTCATGTTGTTTTGTTTTATGCTCCATTACAGCTGCTGTGAGTGCTTTGGCTAAATTTGGGGCTCAGAATGAGAATCTTCTCCCAAGTATCCTAGTACTCTTACAAAGGTAATTAAAAGAATGTCTTTTTCTTTTCTTTTTTTTTTAAAATAAGAATGCCATGTGGCTGAATAGAGAATTCCTCATTGTACCATATCAAAATGCATTGCAGGACCTAAGAGTAGAGCTGATGGAGTCAGGGCAAATGGCATTTTTCTTATTCTTCTGGTAATTTTGCATGTGCTAAGTACATGTAAAATTTGACTTCTAATTTCTCTTGCATGATTTTGAGGAAGTGACTTAAATACATGTGCCTCAATTTGTATAACAGGGGCCAACTTCAAAGAGATTCACTATGTAGAGTTGAAAATACCAGCTTTTCATGGTCTCCTTGACTCTCTATTTGATGAGGAAAAGACTTGCTTTAGCAAACACTCTGTGATTACATCTTGTAATTGAAGCAGAAAAATTACAAGCCAAAGGCTGGCTGGTTTAAATCAAATAAATTGCCATTTGAGTGATATCAATGCCTGGATTCGGAATGCTTTTTAGTATCCTTGGAAAGTATAATATTACCATTTTTAAATTATATTCGAAGTCTGAGTCTTTACCAGGGTCATGTGGTTGCAGATCCAAGAATAGACTCCAAACTGCTATCTTATGTTATTGTGTCCTTCCTAATTATTTTAATGCCTACTTATGTAGTGCTTCTGATTCATAATGACACCATTTCTTTACCAATTGAGAACAGTACCCGGTATTTGTGGAGATTTTAGGATCCACCGTTGGCTGTTGTTGAGCTCTTTTATAAAGGCAGTATCAGATGGCCTGGATCGTGTCCTTTAGGTATAGTGGTAAAGCTATTGGAAATCATTATGGTGCTGTGACATGTATCTTCTGTATCCCTGGACAGGTGTATGATGGATACTGATGATGAGGTACGGGATAGAGCCACCTTCTATCTGAATGTGCTGCAGCAGAGGCAGATGGCGCTGAATGCTACATATATCTTCAATGGTCAGTGAGAGCCAAGAATGGAGACAAGTACACTTCTGTTCCACAAATGGTGTCTGAGAAGCATATCCATGATGATTTGCATATGAGCTGGCTTCACTAGGCAAAATGCTTGGTTTCTGTCTTTGAATGCACTTCCATTTCTAGGGAGACCTAAAGTATGTAAAAGCCCAAAGAATATTGCTTTTTCCTGGTCCTCCTTGAGCTCCCTCTTGGATGGGTTTACCTTTTTTCCCTTATGCTATCATCGTTTCCATGTGTCTCCGTTGCTTTGTTTTCTGGAAGATACTTCTATTTTGTTGAAAATTCCTATGCTCTGCTCCTATGCTTCCTTGGATGAAATTATAAGAGCCTTTATTTTTTATTATTTAGGTTATAAAATCTGTGGTTATAGTTTTCTTTAGAAAGCTTAGATAAATATTACAAATCTGGGCCTATCTGGGTCCTAGGATTGGCAAGAAGTAGTGCTGAGAGTTTTCTGTTTCATAGGTCTGGCAGTCTCTGTACCAGGGATGGAGAAAGCCTTACACCAGTACACACTGGAGCCTTCAGAAAAGCCCTTTGATATGAAATCTATTCCTCTTGCTATGGCTGCTGTCTTTGAACAGAAAGCAGGTAAGGGTAACACTGTTAGTTTTTCTATGTATAAGTAGTTTTACACCAATAAAATACACTGTTAGCATATTTTCTTTAATATTTCTTTTAATGGTCACTGCTTCTAATCTTACAGAACTAAGATGGATGATACTTTTTTTTTTTTTTTTCGGTACGCGGGCCTCTCACTGTTGTGGCCCCTCCCGTTGCGGAGCACAGGCTCCGGACGCGCAGGCCCAGCGGCCATGGCTCACGGGCCCAGCCACTCCGCGGCATGTGGGATCTTCCCGGACCGGGGCATGAACCCGTGTCCCCTGCATCGGTAGGCAGACTCTAAACCACTGCGCCACCAAGGAAGCCCCCTGGATGATTCTTTTTAAATTAGGGTTTTAAAATTTTTTCCCTTGTTTTCTCATGAAAGCAAGAATATGAATTGTGACTCAGATTGAAATTTTTTTTTTTTAATGCTAAGTGTTACAGCGTTTGAAGTTAGTTGTCACCGTGTGTTTCAGAGCAGTAATTGTGCTGTCACCTCTTATTTTTATTTTCCGATATTAGTTAACTTCTTAATTAATTTTTCTGTTGGAGGCTTAAAAAAATAAAGGAACAAAGTGTGTAGTGGTTAGAACCAAAAATGAAAGAGCTTACGCTTTCAACATTTTCAGGTTTTTTTGTTGGTACTATATAAGTAGTTTTTCCTGTTTGAATCACGAGATTTGTTTTATAAACTGTTCCTCCTTTTAAGAGTAATTAAAAAAACATTTCGGTTCATTAAAGCAAATTTTGTATTTTTAGGACTTACTTTATTATTTCATAAAATATGTTCACTAAATACATTTTGAGTGTTCCTCCAAAAAAGATGACAGAGAACCTCCCGGTGTGATTCAGCAATAGCACCTTATGTTTATCTGCTTAACGTTTCTGTCCTCATCTCCTGTCTGCATGTTTGGCTTGATAGTAGGAGGGAAGCTCATTTGATTGCTCATACTTGTCTTTGTAGAAATCACACTGATGGCTACTAAGCCCGAGAAGTTGGCTCCTTCCAGGCAAGACATTTTCCAAGGTATGATGATTTGATGTGTAGAAGCAGTAGCCTAGCACCCGAGGCATTGTAAGTATAATGAAGGCCACTACTTTTGTTCAATTTGATTAATTCTCAGTACGGGAGCTCGTTGTATGGCCGAATATTGATTGTCCTAGCTTACAGTTGCGGGCGCTACCTGGAGTCTGTGGGACTTTGCAATTTCCAGTTGCCAGCTTACGGAGAATGCTTTTCTTACTCTGTATCAGGGAACTCAAATTCTATGAAATTAGGAATTAAGTTTGTCTGTCTGTTTGTTGCTTTTAGTAATTGAGTGTATAAACTCTTACTTAAAAGATTATTTCACTAAAGCTTGGGGACACATTAGTTGAGTGTTCAACTATTAGTAAGACTATGGAAACTTAAAACATTTTAGACACCCAGAGTAATGTCTTCCCTGTCTTCTTACTTTCCTCTTCCTTTTCTTTCCTTTTTTCTTGATAGAACAACTGGCTGTCATTCCTGAGTTTATGAATCTAGGACCCTTGTTCAAGTCTTCTGAGCCTGTTCAACTTACAGAAGCAGAGACAGAATATTTTGTTCGTTGTATCAAGCACATGTTTACCAATCATATTGTGTTCCAGGTGAGATAAGCGCCAGAACTGGCTCCAGTAAGGGGTTTAGTGTTAATCCCCTTTTAGTTTATTTATGATTCTAGTCCCTTTTATAGAGAAGCAAATTTAGCAGCATATCTGGTTTTCTTTCCTAACTCCATAGCCGTAGAGATGTGATGGGTAGCTTTTGATGATTTAAATTTAAAAAGACATAAAACTGAAATGTCTGAAGAAGTTGGACAGCATAAAGGATAACCTGTGGAAGAAATAGTCATCATTTAATATCAGGGTAAAATAAGTGTGTCATTCCAAGAACTTGGATTTCAGTTTGGTTCTCAGACAGCTATCAGACTTCTACCATCTTGTTTGGTAGAACTCAATCTCAGGAAGGAAGAAAACACTGGTTAATATAAACAAAAAAGACCTCAAGAATGAGGTTATCCTCGTTGCCTCAGGAAAAATCTTACGGGGAGACATGCGTGGTGTTTAGA
This sequence comes from Globicephala melas, assembly GCF_963455315.2. Lineage (NCBI taxonomy): Eukaryota > Metazoa > Chordata > Mammalia > Artiodactyla > Delphinidae > Globicephala > Globicephala melas. The sequence goes on from NC_083322.1 coordinate 21,741,904, forward strand.
AAGTATAGAGGGTTCCAGAACTCAGTCGTGGGTTATGGGTGGGAAGGAACAACTTGCTTGCAAACAGTTCTTCTCCTTCATAACTTTCCTATTTGCTGACTTTTCAGTTTGACTGTACCAATACTCTCAATGACCAGCTACTGGAGAAAGTGACAGTGCAGGTGGAACCATCAGATTCCTATGAAGTGCTGTGTTGTATCCCAGTCCCCAGCCTACCTTATAATCAACCAGGAATATGCTACACTCTTGTTCGTTTACCTGATGATGACTCTACAGCAGGTAATAACACACAGAATGGAAGAGATATGATTAAGAGTGCATTACCACTTGAGCTCTTAAATGTCTGGACAGATGTTTGGGGTTCAAGAATTTGTTTCTTTTCCGGAATTAAATGATGGTATATTTATAAAATGAGTTACTGCTTACAGAAATACTAATTTTATAACCAAGTTTCTGAGTAAAATATGCTGGACATTTAATTGTAAAACAGAAACTGGATGTATACAGTGGTAGCCCAAAAAGGAACTCAGACTTTCTGTTGGAACAGTGTCACCACTAGTGAGGGTTCATATGCCTGATGTCTCCTATGAAGGATCATGGCCTACTTCTCCCTGATGTTTCTTTCCAGGGCATCCTAAGGACTTTTTATTTAGTAGATCCATGGCATCATAAAATATATTGTTTTTAAGGGTCCTGTAACACGAGGCAAGTGTCTAAGAGTATGTCTCAGCCTAATGAGTGGCTTAGCCAACATCTGTGTATCCACATTTGAGAAGGGCTTGTAATCTGCTTGACCTGTATGCAGTCTTGGGGGTGGGGGGGGGGAGGCCTGTGAAGAACAGCCAATTGCTAGTGCCAGTGGTATTTACAAATTGGGGGTTTGAGATCTTCTAACCTATGAATGTCAAGTATTTGTTGTACTTGATTTCTTTTTCCCATTTTCCCACCTGAGTTCTTTTCTTCCCATAGTCACTGCAGAGTTTTCACAACTGTTACCCAGTTTTCACTGAAATAAGCACACACATTGCACTTACATTTTGAACAATTTTTATTACCAGTACAGGAAAAAACAATTTTTACTACTAATACAGGAAAAAACAATTTTTACTACTAATACAGGAAAAATCAGATAGAAGTTAACAAATATTGGGAAAGTTACAGAGTTACAAGAAATCGTAAAAGCACTAGTAAATAGTTATCCCTGGTCATCATTCATTACATTTGGGGCTTAACCTGTCTTCCGTTAGCCCCTCTCCCAACTCCCTTTTTAGATGTTGGTTCTGGGAGCCCCTGCCCAATCTTACCTGTGTTGGATGATAGACCAGGCTACTCAACTCTAGCACGAGGTAGATTCAAGTTGGCACCATTGCTGGGTCTGAACCCCAGGTTGTTCCCTCTGGCCCTGGGTGGACCTGCAGTTGCGGCCACCCTGGATCCATAAGCTCCTGGGTAGGAAGGCACTTTCCTATCTGGCCTCCACTATTTCTCCTTCGAGCATTAGGCCATCCAACTTTAACCTTTAATTACCTCCTTTATCCCTTTATGAGGTTTCTCTTATTCCATTCCCTTTTAGCTTCACTTTCTTTCCTGGTCTGTTTCCCTCTGGTTAGATTTGACTTATGTCCACCAGCCAGTAATTAAGCTGGCTGTACTCTTATGTAAATAAAGCTAGTCTTATTTACCCTTATTCTAAACCACTATCTGGGCCCAGTCTTAATGTAGCCCTATGGCTTCTGCCATCATCCTGGGATACACCATACTTCTTCAGTTTTTTCCAGTAGGCACCTCTCCATATTTCAAAATTCTAACCCCATTTTACTTCCCACTAAGTTTCTGTTTTTTAAGGGATGCCATTACTTCGCTACTTAATTTTGGAAGCAAAATGCTGAACTCATTGGTTAAAGAATCAAGCTCTCCCCAATTGAGAATACTAGCTCCTCCCATTTCCCCAGGTTTACTTGGATAACTGATAACTCAGGTGCCTCACACCCCAGGGAGTGGTTCTAACAGAATACAATAAATACAATTTTACAATATCAAAATACATAAAACAACAATATTGAAATTACATAAGTTACATATAGTATAGGAGAAAACAACAACAACAGAAAACACTTCTACTAAGACAGAAAGCATAGGGAGATTTTCTTACCCCTCCTTACTATGGAGTTAATTTCTTTTTAAAGCAGATCTTACAAATTAGCCCAGAGGTTTCAACCTTTGGTCTGCTGGCTATGGACTCTTTTGCTCGATGGTTGTTAGTATTTTGTCTATAAAAATTTGTCATTTGGAGAATTTTCCTTCTTTTCTGTTAAATTCAGAGGGTTTGCTGGTTGGTGTTAAAACTTAGTTATAAACTCTTGTGATTGCATCTTGGAGAAAAGAAATGGAATTCTTCCAATGGAAGTCTCAACACTTGGACTTTTAAAATTTTGTTAGTAGTCGATTTATGTTTTACCTATCATTTACCTGCTTAAAAAAAAACTCCTTTCTATTCTTTAGTCTTTGTTAGAAACTCTAAAATTTTTAATCCATGGCCAATCCAGAGTCTTTGCTGTGCAATGAATAGAAGTGAAATACCAGGGCATAGGTGGTAATAAGAGTCTTTTCCACATGCCTTCCTTTCAGCATTTTCCCATTGCAGATATTCTGGATTTTACCAATCACCTGAAGATCTATACAATCAATCACCTCTGCTTGTCTCATCTCAGAAAATATATTTTCCGTATAGTCACAGAAAAAAATGGAAATTCTATAGATTGTGATTTCCTTCAACTTGAAAACTGTATAGAATAGAAAGTAATGTAGGTTTTGGAGATAGATAAATTCGATTTGAATTCTGACTCTGTTACACACTGAGTGTGTAATCATAGGCAAGTTATTTGATCTCTGTAAACCTTCTAGGATTGTTGTAAGGATAAAATGAAATTAAGTAACGTGATTAGCGTGGTGCCAGACACATAGTAAATACTTAATAGATAGAGGCTATTATTGTTTCAATTCTGAAACTATCCACTTTCTCCTTTTATCCTCTTTAACAATCAAGTCTTTCACAGTTCAAAAGATACCCACCCACCCATATCCTCAGAAAGTTATTCCATCACCTGTTCTTACCTTTTCTGTATCTTTAAACTTTCCCACTCCTCCTTACTTTATAAGTATACAAAAAATCTATGCCATCTGAAAAAATTTACTTTAACTCAACATCCAGATATTACCATAACTCCTTCCCTGAAATCTTGGGCAAATTGTGGAAGAGTAATCAACATCATAAGTCTCAATTTAGTCCTACTTATCTTCCATCCTCCAACAACTACTCTTTACTGAAAAATTTCTAGAAAAGCCTTCAAGGCAGAATGCTTTCTTAGTGTCCTTTCTCATCCAGCAACGTTCCTTCCTCTGAATGTTTATTACAGCAGTAACAACATATATATGCAACATTCTACAAATTTTTCCCCACTTTGGACCTCTGTAATGACTCTACCTTTTTGCTTTATTACTTACTCAGAACCATTCTAATCCCTATATTGCTTTTATTATTGAACTCTTGGTCCTCATTGCATCATTATTTCTCATTTCAACAAATTTAGATAACTCATTTAAATAGCCTTCAATAGAAAATATCCATACTAAGATCAAGTTTAACAGGACATGTATATGAGTTTCTCTTTCTGTTTTTTTTTGTTTTTTTTTTTTGTTTTTTTTTTTTTGCGGTACGTGGGCCTCTCACTGTTGTGGCCTCTCCCATTGCGGAGCACAGGCTCTGGATGCGCAGGCTCAGCGGCCATGGCTCACGGGCCCAGCCGCTCCGCGACACGTGGGATCTTCCCAGACCGGGGCACGAACCCGTGTCCCCTGCATTGTTAGGCGGACTCTCAACCACTGCGCCACCAGGGAAGCCCTCTCTTTCTGTTTTTCATTAGGGATGCTGCCTCCCATTTAACAATTCATAACTCTTTCTTATTATACATACATACTGCAGTTCTTGCAGTTCTACACTTCCTTAAACCTTTATCTTAATGAGCTACCACAGGATCCTGATGAACTCCAATCTCTTCACTGAATCTGTTGTCTCCATTCCATTATTTGCTATTCAGTATTAGCCATATTAACTCCTGACAATCTGAATTAAATCCACAGCTTCAGTTAAGTAAAATTTATCTGTTTTTTTTACTTTGATGCACCTCCAGCCACTCACTGGGATCCATATTAATGACCCTTGGTGAAACTCTGCATTCTTCCAAGCTAAGCACGTAATCTGAATTTCTACTCAAATGCTAATAAAAAAGCAGGATAGGTTGAACATTACTATTTAGCCACCATTTCCCCTACCTTTATCACTAGAATTTGCATCAGCCTAGCCGTAGAATCCATATTCCTCCAAATCTGACCCGTTAATGAGACTTGCCAAGATTCCAGTTTGAGACCTCATTCGCCTGTTCATTCGTCTTGCAACCAACCTCCCTTTCCTCAAACACACTGAAATTTCAACATTTCCTCTGTGCTGACTTTGAACCTGTCTTCCTATCCTATTTCATGTTCCCGTTTCACACCATCATCGATAGCTGTCATCTTTATTGCTGCCTTTCTTAAATGATAACATCTCTCCAGAATGCAATATAAACATGGCACATCCACTCACTTCCTGTTTCCCCATCTTGTAGCCTTAGAAAAACTGGTTCACAGTCTGGCCTTTAAATGGATTCAGTATGTGAAAATGTGTGAAATTACTCCTTGACCTACTCTTATTATTCAAAACAACCCCATTCTCTGGCATGTGTCTTCATCTTGGGATGTCAGGAGCACTAATGTTACGAGGACTGCTGCTGACGCTCTCCCTTCAGATTTTGTTTTATGAATTTCTCTCTATGTGACCATTTATTCTCTTGAATCTACCCACTTCGACATAATTGTCTGATAGATTTTTCAGGCAGCCACCCACCAATTTCCCTGTGGTAATTTCTTTTTATATCTTTCTCCCATTTCCCTTTATTCCATTAATTGTGATCAACAGGTCGCACTATGCATCCTAACCATTATAATGTTCCTTAATAATTCCAAGAATGATTTGTATGTATACTGTTGACTTAGTTCCAATTTTATTTTAACCACTTCTTTTCTCTTTTTCCTCTGCTCATTTTCATTGGAAAAACAATGAACGTATAAACACTATATCAGCATCTGTAGGAGGCATATTTTACCAGTGCTAAATACAATTCTTTCAAAATCCAGTTGATTGCACTATACCCCTTTGCTTTGTACTTGGCTGTGCTCTAGCCTCTCCCTCTATAAACATTCTACATTGTCTGTCTTCCCATAAAACAGTGCTTTCCCACAGATATAACAGATAGCACCTGTACTTTCTTTTATTCACTAGTGTACACCTGCTGTCTGGCCTCAATACCACCCCTCCTGCCCCTGAGATCTGCTGACGTCCCCAGATTGGGAGCTCTTGAAGCTGCCTTCCCCTTTTCTGTAGAGCCCCCTTTAACTTCCCTGAGCCCTTCACACATTCATGAGGTTCTTCCCCTCATCCATGCTGCCTGTCCCTTTCTTTTCCCATTGACTCCCCTGACCCATCTCAATACTGGCCTACCACCTTCATGGACACTCGAGAATCCAAGGATCTCTCTCTTTGCAGGCTGGGTGTGGACTGAACGTTGCTCAGCCCATCCTCTGCCTTTTCTCCCACTCTTGTCTTCAAGAGCCTCTCTGCTTTATCTTCAACATCCCATCCTACTTCCCCTACCACCTGTCAGTCATGCCACAGATGCAGTGGTCTTTTCCTTGACATCTGCTCTCTTCTTGACCTGCCCTCATGCTCCCCAGTCTCCAGCTTCTTGGTCTGCAATGTGCTGTAGTGACTCCATATGCTGTCCCCATTCATCCCTGAGCACCGTGTCTTTTCAGGTCCCTCAGGCTTCTGTCTGACATGCCATCGTTTCGTGTCGTCATGCCCTGCATTGACAGGCTCGTCTCCAACATTTTCCACAGACCACTACCTTTACCAGCTCATCCTCTTCTCACCTCGTCCACCTACCCCATGTTCCAACCTGGCCTTACCCACGCCGTCCTCTCCCTCCTGCATGGGCTTCCTCACGCCCTTGGCCCACTCATGGGTGCACAGCTCCTGGACCCTCGACATCCAACTCCATCCTTTTGGCTCTTTGCTATCACACTCTGTGCAGTGTGTTCCCTGATCCTCTCAACAAACCTCTCCTGCCCTGGTTGCTGGGTGCCATTGCCTCACCTTCCTCACTCTTCTTAGCCATTGGACCTCCTCTTCTCTACTACCTGTTTCAGAATGCTCACCTGATCTTGCCTACGTCCGGGGCCCACCTTCATCATCTCTCCTTATTTCCTTCTCTACTGTATGTATAGCAAAGGAACTGTCCTACCTGAGCCATGTGACGTTCTTTAAAGAAGCTGCTGTCTGTGCACCTTCCAGCTGGATTCAGTTGTCTCCTCTGCTCTGTGCTCCCTTCTCCGTCCCCCATCCACTGCTCAACCCGGTTGAGTCGTCTCTGCTTCAGGCACACTGTGTTGAATCCTCACGCTCCGCCCACCAACCCACGCTCATGAGCCAGGCTGAGCTTGCCTCCCGGGCCGCACGACCCCACGACATCACTCCCTGTAACCTTTCAGGTTTCCATCCAGACCCCTTGTCACGTACTCTTCTGACACAGCTCTCAGGGAGGCTCCAGCCTCTGATTCTCCGACCTTTTTCTTTTACCGCAGCACTCACCTTCTTCCCACCCTCTTGCCCCCGCACCTGCCAGACCCACTCCCGACACCACCGCCCTCAGTCTGGACCTGCACAGAGCCCTGGGTCCTGCTGTCCGCCCTCCCTACCCCCTCGGGGCAGTCATCTCTCTTCCAGACGCTCTCCTGCACTGTCCTCTCCCCTCTCATCTGCCCCTTCCTTCTGCATGGACACCCCCCTCCGGTGCTCTCTGCTCACATGCAACCCAACTTCCTTTCAGTCACCACTTCCATCTCCCTCAGCCTTACTCCTCCAGAGTCCTAAGCTCAGGGACAGCATGCTTGCAATCCACTCCCAACTGATGGACCGTAATCCCCCTCCCCCCTCCCCCAATCATTCCAGGTGCCTTGCTGGCTACATTCATTTACTCGCTGTCTCCCTGGCCCTGCCTGGGTCCTTTTCCTCCATGTCTGACACTCTTGACTCTGATGCCTCCATCTGCCCGACTCGGGCTCATCTGCTCATGCTTCACCCCTCTTCCCAGCTGCCCACCCTGCCCCTTCCACCCAGTGATTCTCACCCGAGGATGCGTGACCCCCAAGGCAAGCCTATCAGCATCGTCTTTCAGGAATGTTTTTGTGTTTCCTTTTTTGATTTTTTTGGTTTTGTTTTGAGCAGAGTACTGCTCTCCCTCAGATGTTCTGACAGGCCTCCCTTGGGGTCCATGCCCACAGCCCCCCTTGGGTGAAATCGACCCCCCCCCCGGGGAAGAATCACTGCTGTGGAAGCCCAGCGTGCCTCCCTGGGCTGCGCTCTCCCCTTGCCCGCCTCTAGGCTCCCATCGATTGCCATTGACCCTTGTTCCTCAAGGATCCTAGCCCTGCCCCCCTCTCTGACACTGGCCTGGCACTGTCCTCCTGGAACCACCACATTCCCTTCCATATTAACTCACTGACACCTGACGTGCCGTAAACCCCGTTCTGCATTAAGACACTATTCTTTTCACACACCCCTATATACCCCTCCTGCCCCCCATCCTTTATGACCCTCAGGCACTGGGACAATATCTTTGGTGCTTGTACTTCTTGCCGCTTGCCATTGTCTATCACCCTAGGTTACCCCTCCTCATATCAGACCCACGACACCGTCCCCCTGGAGAGCCTTGCCCCTACTGTCCTCACCTCCCTCTGTGATTCCTGCCAGGCAGACCTTTCCCTCCCTTCCTGCAGCTACTCTCCTTTGTCCTCTCTGGGTGGCTTCCCTGGTCTTCCCAGTCCTCTCCTCACTCAGCCTGAAGTCATCACCCCAACACTGGACTTGAAATCAGTCCAGAAGCGCAGTTAAAGTAGATGATTTTCTCGTGTCTGCAGTTGGATCTCCCTCCCCACCCCACCTCCACTCCCAGCAATCCCAACCCTGTCCTCCCATACAACCCTGTCAAACCCGACCTGCACCCCGACCCCAACGCCATCCCCATCCCCACTCATTCCCTGAGCTCCTCCCTCCCCGACCCCAACTCCCTCCCCGCCCCCAGCGGATCCGTAGTAAAGAGCCTGGCGGAAGAGTTGCACCCTTGCCACAACATTCGAGGCTGTAGCAGCAGCCACTGCTCCCCACCCCCTGCCTGCCACCCTCCACTCCTCCCTCCCCAAGCCTCTGCTCCCACTGGCTGGCCCTGTAACTCTGAGGTTCCTTCTGGTTGGCACCTCCGAGATCTGCCTGGATTCCTACCTGCCCACCTCCCTCTTCCCGCTGCTCCCCCGTTGGTGTCCAGCCTGTGTCCCTTCTGCTGCGCTCCATTCTCCATCCTCCCCTGGATGCCTCCCATCACCTGGTCTGTCTCTGGTAGGTGGCCCTCCTGTCGTGCCACATCAAGACCCCATTTGAACATTCCTTCCTGTGACCTCTCCTCACGTGATCCGTTCCTTCCCTTTCCTTCCCTGGCCAAGGGAAAGCGTCTGCCTCTTCTCTAGGGCCCGTGATGTCATCTCAGTGCTCCCTGATGCCTGTCGAGTTGCATTGGGTCATCCCTTCTCCGTAGGGGGTGCTCCCTCCTGTGACCTGCTCTCACAGCTCACACTCTTTCCTTCCTCTGCCCTGCCACGTTCTCTCCTGAAGTCATGGGCTGTCATTGGTCTGGTCCTTATACTGGCTTGGGCCACCATTTCCCTTTAAGCTCCCTTTTCCTTAGTCGTGTTCTGTCTCACCTTCCTTCCTCTTCTCTCTTCCCTTTTAATCAAGCCATTGCCCACGGGACTTTACACCAGGCCCCCACTTCGCTATCTTCTCCTTCCCTCACCTCCACTGCTTTCATCTCTCCTCCTTCGGACCCTGGGGTACACCCCTGCCCATTGCCTTGCTCTCCCACTCCGTGATGACGTGGTCCAGATCTCTCCTTTGCCCTCTTTCCCTCTTGGCCATATTTTAAGACTCTCTTCTGGTTGTCCATCGCATTCTGCCTGCCCCCTCTGTTGTTCCCCAGATCCACTCTCCTGATCACGAGACCCCACCTCCAACTCTCCACCATTCTGCCCCTTGCTGTCTCTCCCTTTGCCTCTTTGCTGCCCCCATTCTCTTCTCTGACTACACATATGGTTTGAAGGTCCCTGGTTCCCTGTGTGGACTCTCTCTGCCACATCCTAGGACTCCACCCTTTATAGCTCCCTTGTAATAGCAGAAGCACTGCTGATACCACCTGAATTCCTGGCCACTTCTCTGCCAATTCTAAGCATATTTGCTACCAACACACTGGGCTCCATCCACTTGAGTCCATCCTGAAGTCCCTGAGGTTACCTGCCAGTCATTTCTGTGCAGGATGTATCTAATGTGCAATGCTGCCCTGTTTCCTCCATGTCACCACAGTCATTGTGGCCCCTGTCCCCAGTTGCTCCTAAGAGCCCTGGGTCTTCAAACACCCAGGCTTTGGCATCTCAGCTGGGACCTGCTCTGCTCCTACCACTGGGCCTCAGTACTGCAGAGGCCACTCCTCTTGAGCCGTGAGATCAGTGGATGTCCCCACATTCATGAGGTTCTCTCCCCTCTTCTGTGCCTGTCCCTTACTTGTGCCATCGACTCCCTGACCCAACCTGCTCCCTCCTTCTCATAGCTGCCCAAGATGCCTCTGTCTCTTGCTATCCAGAGTGGGTGGGGATTGGACGTTACTTGGCCCATACTCTGCCTTTTCTTCCGCTGAGAAACGCTCTACTTCATCTGCAGCATCCGTCCTATTTCCCCTGCCACTTGAGTCATGCGAGGTCTTCGCTGCCTGTTCCTCGATACCTGCTCCCTCTCTTCCGACACACGCTCATGTTCCTGACCGCCAACTCCTGGTCCACAAAGTGCTGTCCATGGCTTCTGAAAACAGCCATAAGGACCCTACATTTCGGGTCTGCCATTTTGGAAAAGGTGGTTGTTTCTGGGTCCTCTCTGATGTTTCTTTTTCTCACCATGCCCCGTCTCCAGCATTTTCAGTGGGCCTCTACCCCTACCAGCCCAGGCTCCTCTGGCCTTACCCACCTCTCCCTGCTCCTCGCTTGCCTTACCTGCGCTGTGCTCTTCCCCCTGCATGGGCTTCCTCTGACCCTGGGTCCAATTTTCAGGGCACGGTTCCTGGATTCTCCACACCCACTCTCTCCTGTGTGCTCTTTGCCATCCTCCCGGCACAGTGTGCTCCCTGATCCTTGCAGCAAGCCCCTCCTGCCCTGGCTGCTGGGTGCCATCACCCGACCTTCCTCCTTCTTCTGGCCCATTGGACCTCTTCTCCTCTGCCACACTCTCTCACCAGTTGGAGACTGCTCACCTGACCTCCTTGGCCCAGTTTCTAAGTCTCTGCTGCTTTGCAGTTACTGCATACACAGCAAAGGAACTGTCCTACCTGAGCCATGTGACGTTCTTTAAAGAAGCTGCTGTCTGTGCACCTTCCAGCTGGATTCAGTTGTCTCCTCTGCTCTGTGCTCCCTTCTCCGTCCCCCATCCACTGCTCAACCCGGTTGAGTCGTCTCTGCTTCAGGCACACTGTGTTGAATCCTCACGCTCCGCCCACCAACCCACGCTCATGAGCCAGGCTGAGCTTGCCTCCCGGGCCGCACGACCCCACGACATCACTCCCTGTAACCTTTCAGGTTTCCATCCAGACCCCTTGTCACGTACTCTTCTGACACAGCTCTCAGGGAGGCTCCGGCCTCTGATTCTCCGACCTTTTTCTTTCACCGCAGCACTCTCACCTTCTTCCCACCCTCTTGCCCCCGCACCTGCCAGACCCACTCCCGACACCACCGCCCTCAGTCTGGACCTGCACAGAGCCCTGGGTCCTGCTGTCCGCCCTCCCTACCCCCTCGGGGCAGTCATCTCTCTTCCAGACGCTCTCCTGCACTGTCCTCTCCCGTCTCTTTTCATGCCCGCAGCCCCACCCACCCCTTGTATCCCCTGCGCTTCATGACTCTCAGGCATGTGACAGTATCTTTGGTCTAATTCTCGTCTTTCTCAGTGCTTGTCATTTGTCCCTTTGAATAGTTTATCCCTCCTCATTTCAGATCTGTGGCGCCCCCGGCCCTTACGGTCATAATGTCCATCCGTCTTTCCTGCCGACCAGCTGTTTCCCTTCTGCCTTCCTGCAGCCGCTCTCCGTTGTCCTCTCTGGGCGGCTTCAGTGCTCTCACCCTCCCTCTTCTTAACGTGCTCATCACCCCCAGCACCGGACTTGTAATCAGTCCACAAGCTCAGTTAAAGTAGGTGACTTTCTCAGTGCCTGGAGCTTGATTCATGTGTCCCGACTCCAACCCCCGTCCCCCCATCCCCACTGATCCCAACCCTGCCCTCCCACCCAACCCAGTCAACCCCTACCTGCACCCCAATCCTGATCCCCGTCCCAAAGTCCATCCCCCAAGCTCTCACCCCATCCCTGCCAGATCCACAGTAAAGAGCCTGGCTGAAAAGTTCCACCCTTGCTGCAACCTTTGAGGCTGTAAGAGCAGTCCCTGCTCCCCGCCCCCTGCCTGCCACCCTTTCCCACTCCTCCTTCCCCATGTCTCTGCTCCCACTGGCTGGCCCCAGTACTCTGCACTTCCTTCCAGTTAGCGCCTCTGACATCTACCTGGTTTCCTACCTGCCACCTCCCTCTTCTCATTGCTCCTCTTAGTGGTAATCAGCCTGCCTCCTTCCACCTCTCTCCTCTCTCCATCCTCCCCTGTGCACCTTCCATCACCTGGTCTGTCTCTGGCAGGTGACTCTCCCTTGGTGCTGTATTGAGGCCCCCATTTAGACATTCCTTCCCAGGACCTTTCCTCGTGGGACCCATTCCTTCCCTTTCCCTCTCTGGCCCAAGGAAAGCATCTCCCTCTTCTCTAGGGCCCTTCCGCTGGCTTGGGCCACCGTTTCCCTTTAGGCTCCCTTTTCCTTAGTCTTGCTCTGTGTCACCTTCCTTCCTCTTCTCTCTTCCCTTTTAATCAAGCCGTTGCCCACGGGAGTTTACACCAGGCCCCTACTTCCCTGTCTTCTCCTTCCCTCACCTCCACTGCTTCCATCTCTCTTCCTTTGGACCGAGGATGCACCCCTGCCCATCGCCTTGCTCTCCCACTCCCCAATAACATGTCCAGACACCCCTCTTTCCCTCTAGGCCATGATCCCCTCACAGCACCCATGTGCAGATCTTAAGACCCTCCAATTGCCCCCCGTCCCATTCGGCCTTGCTCCCTCTCTTGTTTGGGTCCAGCCTCCCAAACAAGAGTCCCTCACCCTCCAACCATTTAGCATCCCACCCATTGCTCTCTCCCCTTATGGTCCTTTCCTGCCCACATTATCTTCTCAAATTAGACCTCTGATACCCCACTGGCTTCACAGGTCCCAGCTGTTCCCCTGATTACCTGCGCAGAGTCTTTCTGCCACTGGCTAACCTCCATTCTTCAGCACCTGATGAATAGCAGAAGAATGGATTTGGTGATTGATGACAAATGCTGTTACCACCTTAGTTCCCACCCATTCCTGTGCCATTTCTAAGCAGGCTTGCTACCTGCACACTGGATTCCACCTGGTCCTTTCCAGTGTCCCTGAGGATACCTGCTAGTAGTTTGTGTCCAGGGTCTATCTGATGGTACAGCACTGCCCTGTCCTCTGTGTCACCAGTCGTTGTGGCCCTTTCCCCCTTGCTCTGAGGGCCTTGGGTCTTCAAAGGCCCAGGCAATGGTGTCTCAGCTCTGCTTTGCTCCTACCATCTGGCATCAGTGCCGCACAAAACCTTCTTGCCTCCTGAGATCTCCCGAAGTCCCAGATTGGGAGCCCTTCAGGCTGCCCTGCTGTCCTCTGCAGTGCCCCCTTTACCTGTTCTGAGCCCCGAGCATGTCCATGATGTTCTTTCCCCTCTTCACTGCCACCTGTTCCTTTCTTTTCCCATCGACTTCCCTGACCCAACTTGCATCCCGCAGACACCTTTCATGACTGCCCGAGACTCCAATGTCTCTCTCTTTCCAAGCTGGCTGCCACTGGACTGGCTTGGCCCCTCATCCACCTTTTCTCCTGCTCTTGTCTCCAGGAGCCCCTCTGCTTCCTCTTCAACATCTCATCCTACTTCCTCTACCAGCCGCCAGTCATGTGACACATTTCCCAATCTCTCCCTTCTTCTTTGACCTGCCTTTATGTTCCCCCATTGCCAGCTTCTTGGTCCCCAGCATGCTGTACTGAACCCAGGCTGTCTGAATTCACACCAAACCAAAGCATGCTACATTTTGGGCCTGCCATTTTGGAGAAAATCGTTGCTTCTAGGTGCTCTCTGACCTTTCATCATTTCACCATGCGCTACGCTGACAGGGCTGTCTCCAAATTTCCAAAGAGCCACTGCCTCTACCATCTCAGCCTCCTCGGGCCTCACCCACCTCTCCCTGCTCCTCGCCTGCCTCACCCTCGCGGTGCGCCTCCTCCAGCATGGGCTTCCTCACGCCCTCGACCCACTTTTGGGAGCACGGTTCCTAGATTCTCCACATCCACTGTCTCCTTCTAGCCCTTTGTCATCCATCTCTTGATGCAGTGTGTTCCCAGATCCTCTCAACAAGCCTCTCCTGCCCTGGCTGCCGGGCGCCATCGCCCGCAGTTTCTTACTCATCTGGCCCGTTGGATCCCCTCTTCTCTCTATACCCTCCCACCTGTCAGAGACTGCTCACCTGGCCTCCTGGTTTCAAGGTCTCTCCTGCTTTGCTTCTCTACTGCAACACAGTAAAAACCTGTCCTACCTGAGCATGTAACGTTCTTCCAGCTACCGCTGTGAACCTCCCAACTGGATTCAGGTGTTCCTCGGCTGAGTGCTCCCTTCTTGATCCTCACCTGCTGCTCAACCCAGTTCAACCCTCTTTGCCTCAGACACACAGTACTGAGTCCACAGACTCTGCCCACCAGCCCACACTCAGCCCTAGGGACCTACGCTGTACTTTCCTCCGGGACCTCGTAAAGCTTGCTGCCTGTAACCTTTCATGCTTCCATTCCAGACCCCTTGTTGCATGCTCTTCTGACAGCTCTCGGGGAGCCTCCCCCTCTGATCCTCCTCCCCTCTTCCTTCCACTCCAGTACTTCGACTTCTGCCTCCCTCCTGCCTGACATCATCCCGTTCGGTCTCGAACTGCACAGAGCCCTGAGTCCTGCTGCCTGCCCTCCCTCTCTCCTCCTCCCTCTCCAATAGTCGTCTCTCTCCCAGATGCACTCCTCCGTGTTTTGTCCCATCCGTCTGCCCTTTCTTCACTGTGGACATCTCGCCCAGAGCTCTCTGCTCAGATTTGCACAACCCACCTTCCTTTTGGTCGCCATTCCCATCTCTCTCAGCCCTACTCCTCAGGTGTCCTCAGCTCAGGGACCACCACCTTGTTGCCCACCCTCTCTACCATGGATGGTGAATCCTAACCTGCCCCCTCTCATTCCAGGCTCTTTGTTGACTACATCCATTTGCTCACTGTCTGCTTGGTCTGGGTCCTTTTCCCTTATTTCTGACACTCTTGACTCTGATGCCTCCGTCTGCCCGACTTGGGCTCATCTGCTCATGCTTCACCTCTCTGCCCAGCTGCCCACCCTGCCCCTTCCACCCAGTGATTCTCACCCGAGGATGCGTGACCCCCAGGCAAGCCTATCAGCCTCATTATCCCGGCGTGCTCTTGTGCTTTCCTTTGGGGATTTTCTTGATTTCTCTTTGTATTGAGCAGAGTGCTACTCACTGTTCAGATGTTTTCATGGAACTCTCTTGGGGCCATTGCCCACAGCTTCTCCTTGGGTGAAATCCACCCTCCTGTCCCCATGATGATCCCTGCTGGGGAAGCCCAATGTGACCTCCTGGGCTCCACTCTCCCTTGCCCACCTCTAGCCTCCCATTGGTTGCTATTGACACTTCTTCAGAATCCCCAAATGGCCCCACTCTGACACTGGTCAGTACTCTCAGAACCACCACAATCCCTTCCGCAGTTACTTACTGACACCCGACAGGACACAAATCTCAGTCTGCACGTATTGTTCTTTTCACACACACATCCCACACGTCTTCTACCATCCTCAATGACTCTCAGGCATTGGGACAATATCACTGGTCAAAATCTGGTCCTTCTTGACACCTGCCATTGTTTTTTTTCCCTACTTTACCCCTCCTCATAGCAGGCCCACGACATTGTCCCCCTGCAGAGCCTTGCCCCATGGTCCTTCTGTCCCTCTGTGATTCCTGCCAGGCAGACCTTTCCCTCCCTCCCTTCCTGCAGCTACTCTCCTTTGTCCTCTCTGGGTGGCTTCCCTGGTCTTCCCAGTCCTCTCCTCAGCCTGAAGTCATCACCCCAACACTGGACTTGAAATCAGTCCAGAAGCGCAATTAAAGTAGGTGATATTCTCAGTGCCTAGAGATTGGCTCATGTCCCTCCACCCACCCCATTAATCCCAGCCCTACCCTCCCATCCAACCCAGTCAAACCCAACCCACACCCCCACCCTAACCCTGCCCCCTCCCCCTCCCCACCTCCCACCCCCATCCCCTCACCCTTCCCACACACCCACTGACCCCATCCCCAGCTCCCCCCGCCCCCAGCGGATCCGTAGTAAAGAGCCTGGCGGAAGAGTTGCACCCTTGCCACAACATTCGAGGCTGTAGCAGCGGCCACTGCTCCCCACCCCCTGCCTGCCACCCTCCACTCCTCCCTCCCCAAGCCTCTGCTCCCACTGGCTGGCCCTGTAACTCTGAGGTTCCTTCTGGTTGGCACCTCCGAGATCTGCCTGGATTCCTACCTGCCCACCTCCCTCTTCCCGCTGCTCCCCCGTTGGTGTCCCTTCTGCTGCACTCCATTCTCCATCCTCCCCTGGATGCCTCCCATCACCTGGTCTGTCTCTGGTAGGTGGCCCTCCTGTCGTGCCACATCAAGACCCCACTTGGACATTCCTTCCTGTGACCTCTCCTCACGTGATCCGTTCCTTCCCTTTCCTTCCCTGGCCCAAAGAAAGCGTCTGCCTCTTCTCTAGGGCCCGTGATGTCATCTCAGTGCTCCCTGATGCCTGTCATCGAGTTGCATTGGGTCATCCCTTCTCCGTAGGGGGTGCTCCCTCGTGTGACCTGCTCTCACAGCTCACGCTCTTTCCATCCCCTGCCCTGCCACGTTCTCTCCAGTATCATCTGCTGTCTCTCGTCCGGTCCTTCCACAGGCCCAGGCCACTGTTTCCCTTTAGGCTGCCTTTGCCTTAGCCTTCCTCTGTCCACTCCTCGCCTCCCTTTCAGTTAAGCCGTTGCCCACAGTTCTTTACACCAAGCTGGCACTTCCTCCTCTTCTTCCTTCCCTGGCCTCTACTGCTTCCATTTCTTCTCCATCAGCCCCCGTGATGCACCCCTGTCAGATGTCCTTGACCTCACACTCCCCCTTGACAGAGTCCAGATCCCCTTTGCTCTCTTTCCTCTACTTTATCTTCAACTTCCCCTTCCATCTGCCAGTTCCTGGGTGGATTCAGTGGTCTTTTCCTTGACATCTGCTCCCTTCTGCCATGAAGCTCCACCTGTTGCCAGCTTCTTCCTCTTTCATGTGCGGCTATGAATCCTTCTGCTCTCCCCCTACTTTTTCTAGTCCACCGTTTTGGAGAAGGTTGACGCTTCTGTGAGCTTCTCCCTGACCTCTCACATCTCCCCATGCCCTGCACTGACAGAGTTGTCTCCAGCGTTTTCAATGGGCCAGTATCTCTACCAGCTCATTCTCCTCTGGCCTCCTCCCACCACTCCCGTTTTCCTTGCTGGCCTTACCTGCTCTTTCCTCTGCCGCCTGCATGCCCTTGGCCCATTCCTAGGGGCAGAAGTTCCTGGATTCTCCATGTCCACTGCCATCTACAGGTTCAATTCCATCCCACTCTTGGTGCAGTGCTTTCCTGACCTTTTCAACAAGCCGCTCCTGCCCTAACCCCAAGGCTCCACGGCCAGCCCTTTCTCACTCTTCCTGCCCTATGGACCATCTCTCTCTACCATATTCTCCCACCCTTAGGAGACTGCTCCCCTGACCTCCTGCCTCCCGGGCCCAGTTTCTAGGTCTCTGCCGCTTTGCAGTTACTGCATACATAGCAAAGGAACTGTCCTACCTGAGCCATGTGACATTTTTCAGCTACCATTGTGAACCTTCCAGCTGGATTCGGTTGTCTTCTCTGCTGAGTGCTCCCTTCTTGATCCACCACCTGCTGCTCAACCAAATTCAGTCATCTTTGTCTCAGAAGCAATGCACTGAATCTGCGCTCCATCCACCAACCCATACTCACGCCCTGTGGACGTAGTGTATGGTTTCCTCCTGGGCCCCCAAAATGTCGCTCCCTGTAACCTTTCATATTTCTATCCAGACTCCTTTGTTGCTTATTTTTCTGACACAGCTCTTGGGGAGCCTCTTCCTCTAATTCCCCTTTTTCCTTTCACAGTGGCACTTCTGCCCTTCTCTTAGCTTTGCACCTGCCGCCCCACATGCTACACCATGCTTCTCCATCTCGTCCTGCAGTGATGGGTGCTGCCTTCCGTCCCTCCTTGTCTGCTTCTCCTCCCTCCCTAGCAGTCATCTCTCTACCAGACGCTCTCCTGCACTGTCCTTTCCCGTCCCATCTACCCCTTCCTTCTGCATGGACACCCGCCTCCGGTGCTCTCTGCTCACATACAACCCAACTTCCTTTCAGTCACCACTTCCATCTCCCTCAGCCTTACTCCTCCAGAGTCCTAAGCTCAGGGACAGCATGCTTGCAATCCACTCCCAACTGATGGACCGTAATCCCCCTCCCCCCTCCCCCAATCATTCCAGGTGCCTTGCTGGCTACATTCATTTACTCGCTGTCTCCCTGGCCCTGCCTGGGTCCTTTTCCTCCATGTCTGACACTCTTGACTCTGATGCCTCCGTCTGCCCGACTCGGGCTCATCTGCTCATGCTTCACCCCTCTTCCCAGCTGCCCACCCTGCCCCTTCCACCCAGTGATTCTCACCCGAGGATGCGTGACCCCCAAGGCAAGCCTATCAGCATCATCTTTCAGGAATGTTTTTGTGTTTCCTTTTTTGATTTTTTTGGTTTTGTTTTTGTTTTGAGCAGAGTACTGCTCTCCCTCAGATGTTCTGACAGGCCTCCCTTGGGGTCCATGCCCACAGCCCCCCTTGGGTGAAATCGACCCCCCCCCCGGGGAAGAATCACTGCTGTGGAAGCCCAGCGTGCCTCCCTGGGCTGCGCTCTCCCCTTGCCCGCCTCTAGGCTCCCATCGATTGCCATTGACCCTTGTTCCTCAAGGATCCTAGCCCTGCCCCCCTCTCTGACACTGGCCTGGCACTGTCCTCCTGGAACCACCACATTCCCTTCCATATTAACTCACTGACACCTAACGTGCCGTAAACCCCGTTCTGCATTAAGACACTATTCTTTTCACACACCCCTATATACCCCTCCTGCCCCCCATCCTTTATGACCCTCAGGCACTGGGACAATATCTTTGGTGCTTGTCCTTCTTGCCGCTTGCCATTGTCTATCACCCTAGGTTACCCCTCCTCATATCAGACCCACGACACCGTCCCCCTGGAGAGCCTTGCCCCTACTGTCCTCACCTCCCTCTGTGATTCCTGCCAGGCAGACCTTTCCCTCCCTTCCTGCAGCTACTCTCCTTTGTCCTCTCTGGGTGGCTTCCCTGGTCTTCCCAGTCCTCTCCTCACTCAGCCTGAAGTCATCACCCCAACACTGGACTTGAAATCAGTCCAGAAGCACAGTTAAAGTAGATGATTTTCTCGTGTCTGCAGTTGGATCTCCCTCCCCACCCCACCTCCACTCCCAGCAATCCCAACCCTGTCCTCCCATACAACCCTGTCAAACCCGACCTGCACCCCGACCCCAACGCCATCCCCATCCCCACTCATTCCCTGAGCTCCTCCCTTCCCACCCCCAGCTCCCTCCCCACCCCCAGCGGATCCGTAGTAAAGAGCCTGGCGGAAGAGTTGCACCCTTGCCACAACATTCGAGGCTGTAGCAGCGGCCACTGCTCCCCACCCCCTGCCTGCCACCCTCCACTCCTCCCTCCCCAAGCCTCTGCTCCCACTGGCTGGCCCTGTAACTCTGAGGTTCCTTCTGGTTGGCACCTCCGAGATCTGCCTGGATTCCTATCTGCCCACCTCCCTCTTCCCGCTGCTCGCCCGTTGGTGTCCAGCCTGTGTCCCTTCTGCTGCACTCCATTCTCCATCCTCCCCTGGATGCCTCCCATCACCTGGTCTGTCTCTGGTAGGTGACCCTCCTGTCGTGCCACATCAAGACCCCATTTGAACATTCCTTCCTGTGACCTCTCCTCACGTGATCCGTTCCTTCCCTTTCCCTCCCTGGCCCAGGGAAAGCGTCTGCCTCTTCTCTAGGGCCCGTGATGTCATCTCAGTGCTCCCTGATGCCTGTCGAGTTGCATTGGGTCATCCCTTCTCCGTAGGGGGTGCTCCCTTGTGTGACCGGCTCTCACAGCTCACGCTCTTTCCATCCCCTGTCCTGCCACGTTCTCTCCAGTATCATCTGCTGTCTCTCATCCAGTCCTTCCACTGGGTTTAGTACTGCCTTCCCTTTAGGCTGCCTTATATTCATCCTCACCTCATCTCACCTTCCTTCCTCTTCTCTGTTCCCTTTTAATAGAGCCACTGCCCACAGTTCTTTACACCAGGCCCGACTCCCCCGTCTTCTTCCATCACCTCCACTGCTTTCGTCTCTCCTCCCACAGGCCCCAGAATGCACCCCTGCCCATCACCTTGCTCTCCCACTCCCGGATGACATGGTCTGGATCCACTCTTTGCCCTCTTTCCCTCTAGGCTACGATCCCCTCGTGTACAGATTTTAAGATCCTCCTCTCTCTCTCCATCCCATTCTGCATTGCCCCCTCTGTTGTTTCCTGGATTAAGTCTCCCAAACAAGAGTCCCTTACCCCTCAAGCCTCTACCATCCCACCCACTGCTTGCTCCCCCTGTGCCCCTTTTCTGCACACACCGTCTTCTCAGACTAGACCTCGGACACCCCACTCCTTTTGAAGGTCCCCCTCCTTCCATGTGTGCAGTCTCTCCACCACATGCTAGGCCTGCACCACCCCCCTTTCCAGTGCCCCTGGAATAGCAAAAGCTCAGAATCGGTGATGGTTGGGAAATGTCAACACAGCCTTGGTTCTCCCTCACTCCCCTGCCATTTTAAGCATATTTGCTACCCGCACTCTGAACTCCAACCACTAAGTCCATCCGAAATCTCTGAGGTTACCTACTAGTGGTTTCTCTGTTGAGTCCTCCTTAATGTGCAATGATGCCCAGTTTCCTCAGTTTTACCACAGTCGTATCAGGGGATGGACTCCGTTTTGCTCACTAATACCTCGCTCTTTGGTTCCTCTTTTTGTTCTACATTCATTGCTCAATCCATTTCCGTATTTCTTCTTTTTACACATTTTGCTGAATTGCTTTGGTTTTCCATTTATTCCTTGGTAGGATCACTGCAATTTGTGTTGTTTTAGGTCCACTTTACTGAATTTATCTCAGGGGATGGACCCCGTTTGTTTGAAGGCCCCAGGTCTTCAAATGCCCAGGCTGTTAGGTCTCACCTCGCACTGCACCTGCCTTCTGGTCCCAATACCACACATCCTACCCCCCTTAACCCTGAGATCTGCCAAAGTCCCCAGATTAACAGCTCTTCAGGCTGCCTTCCCCCTTCTACCCTGAGCCCCTCACATACTCATAAGGTTCTCTCCCTTCTCCTGTGGTGCTTGTCCCTGTTTCTCTTCCCTGCCACCCCCTGAGCAGCTCCACTACCACTGTCAGTCATGAGAAGGATTCAGTACTCTTTTCCTGGACTAGCCCTCATGCTCCCAGGATGGCCAGTCTCTTTGTCCCCAGTGTGCTAATACTAAGTCCATCTGCCGTCCAAATTCACCCCTAAACACCCTACCTTTTTGGGTCCACGACATTGAATGAAGAAGGTCATTGCTTCTGCGTGCTTCTCTGTGACCGTTCTTCTCACCATGCCCCGTCTCTAGCACTTTCAATGGGCCTCTACCCCTACCAGCCCAGGCTCCTCGGGCCTCACCCACCTCTCCCTGCTCCTCGCCTGCCTTACCTGCGTGGTGCTCTTCCTCCTGCATGGGCTTCCTCTCACCCTTGGCCCACCTTTGGGGGCAGATTCTCCACACCCACTCTCTCCTTCTAACTCTCTGCCATCCCTCTCGGCAGTGTGTTCCCTGATCCTCTCAACAAGCCTCTCCTGCCCTGGCTGCCGGGCGCCATCACCTGCAGTTCCTCACTCTTGTGGCCCGTCGGAGCCCGCGCCTCTACCACACTCTCAGTTGTTGGAGGCAGCTCACCTGACCTCCTAATCCTGGGCCCAGTTTCTAGGTCTCTGCTGCTTTGCTTCTCTATGGCACACACAGCAACACTTTCAGCTGCTGTCTGTGCACCTTCCAGCTGGATTCAGTTGTCTCCTCTGCTCTGTGCTCCCTTCTCCGTCCCCCATCCACTGCTCAACCCGGTTGAGTCGTCTCTGCTTCAGGCACACTGTGTTGAATCCTCACGCTCCGCCCACCAACCCACGCTCATGAGCCAGGCTGAGCTTGCCTCCCGGGCCGCACGACCCCACGACATCACTCCCTGTAACCTTTCAGGTTTCCATCCAGACCCCTTGTCACGTACTCTTCTGACACAGCTCTCAGGGAGGCTCCAGCCTCTGATTCTCCGACCTTTTTCTTTCACCGCAGCACTCACCTTCTTCCCACCCTCTTGCCCCCGCACCTGCCAGACCCACTCCCGACAACACCGCCCTCAGTCTGGACCTGCACAGAGCCCTGGGTCCTGCTGTCCGCCCTCCCTACCCCCTCGGGGCAGTCATCTCTCTTCCAGACGCTCTCCTGCACTGTCCTTTCCCGTCCCATCTACCCCTTCCTTCTGCATGGACACCCCCCTCCGGTGCTCTCTGCTCACATACAACCCAACTTCCTTTCAGTCACCACTTCCATCTCCCTCAGCCTTACTCCTCCAGAGTCCTAAGCTCAGGGACAGCATGCTTGCAATCCACTCCCAACTGATCGACCGTAATCCCCTCCCCCCTCCCCCAATCATTCCAGGTGCCTTGCTGGCTACATTCATTTACTCGCTGTCTCCCTGGCCCTGCCTGGGTCCTTTTCCTCCATGTCTGACACTCTTGACTCTGATGCCTCCGTCTGCCCGACTCGGGCTCATCTGCTCATGCTTCACCCCTCTTCCCAGCTGCCCACCCTGCCCCTTCCACCCAGTGATTCTCACCCGAGGATGCGTGACCCCCAAGGCAAGCCTATCAGCATCATCTTTCAGGAATGTTTTTGTGTTTTCTTTTTTGATTTTTTTGGTTTTGTTTTTGTTTTGAGCAGAGTACTGCTCTCCCTCAGATGTTCTGACAGGCCTCCCTTGGGGTCCATGCCCACAGCCCCCCTTGGGTGAAATCGACCCCCCCCCCCGGGGAAGAATCACTGCTGTGGAAGCCCAGCGTGCCTCCCTGGGCTGCGCTCTCCCCTTGCCCGCCTCTAGGCTCCCATCGATTGCCATTGACCCTTGTTCCTCAAGGATCCTAGCCCTGCCCCCACTTTGACACTGATCCAGCCATCCCTTCTTGGGACCGACACAATCCCTTCCATCTGACACGCCCCAAACTCCAGCCTACTTGACATAGTTATACTTTTCATTTTCTTAGGTCTGTCTTCCCTATTAGTCAAGTATCATTGTTGAATGTGATTTTAATTCTTTTTACTTAAACTTCCTAAACCATCCCACATTCATTCCATTGTTTAATTTTACTTGTTTTCAAAGTGCTTAGTGTTCACTGTGTTAGAATAGAACCCTGGAAATCTACTCATTGCAGCCCTCATTCTTTTCTATATTTAATATTTTGCAGGACATGCTCTAACCTTTTCCTCTCATCCCTCATTCCTCTACTCCACTCTCATTCCCATTTAACATTTTCTCCACTTTCATAAATACTCTGTATGTTTTAAGTTTATATACTATAACAAGTTTGGCAGGATTCTCTGTTCTACCACCTTATCTTACCCACTCTTTGCTATTATCCCCATCATGTGTTGGTTTTACTAGACTCTAGTTTTGTCATTGTCTTTCTGTAATCCATGCAGTTTTCCTCTCCTTTGTTCTTCCTCGATTTCCATTACTACTGAATAAGGTCATTTTCGTCTCATTTTTGTGTCTTCTCATGGAGTCCTTTAGTCGTATGTGTAACTCTAGTTTTGCGTATCTGTTTTGTTCCTCTTTCTCTCCTCTGCCATATTTTAACCCCCTAGTTAACCCGTCCCTGTTCCGTGATTCGTCCAGTACCATCTTACGAAGTTATAAATCCTTTCTAGATGTGCAGTTTTCAGTTCCATTCCATGACACCCTTTGCCCCCATCAGCTGAATTCTTCTTTATCCATAGTCTTAACTTCGTTCTCCACTTGGCCTTTTTCTAATATTCCACTCTACTGCATGTAGTCGCCTTCTGACTTGTTTCCATCTTTCTTCACTTTCTTCGGTACTTTTCGCCTGTCTTTAATCCTGTGTCCATTTCTGCCCTCAATAAAGATCTCCTTATTGTGAAACTGTTTTACCCTATATTTTATCTAGTTACTCTGAAATGTTTTCTTATCCATACAGTGCTCTTTTTACTTGGTTTCTATCACCTATATTCTTCCTTGTTCCATTAGATACAATTATAGTGCCAAACCTTGTTTTTCAGTATGTCATTCCTCACATGATCTTTCCCATCTAAAGTTAAATTTTGCTTTTCCACCCATTTTCTTCTTTTTTCCCTATTCTACCTTTTATTAACCATCCATATACTGAGTATGTACCATTCTCACACGCTCACTAATACCTCACTCTTTGGTTCCTCTTTTTGTTCTACATTCATTGCTCAATCCATTTCCGTATTTCTTCTTTTTACACATTTTGCTGAACTGCTTTGGTTTTCCATTTATTCCTTGGTAGGATCACTGCAATTTGTGTTGTTTTAGGTCCACTTTACTGAATTTATCTCTGACCTTTCTGCCGACTACACTTCTTTATACAAACGTACTTTCCCACATACTTTCCCACTCTTATGTCTCATTTTCAGTTATCACTTTATCTCCCCCTTTTCTTCCTTTAAGAAATGCCTCACCACACAGTTCTCTTCCTGGCTCAACTGCTTTATAAGTACAATAAGCAATTTTCATTATCCTTTCTTTAAAATATGCTGAATCGCAGTTTTTCTTAGTAAATGGTTATATTGCAATATCTTAAATTTGAAAAGGCCCATAACCATTTTCCTTTTAAAAAAAATCCAACGTATCTTCTCAACCATCACAAAAATGCTATTATAAAAAATTTTAAGTATTTCTTATAATATAAACCATTTTAAAGAACAACTACATAATTATTTAACATAAAATTCATTCACTAGTGTACATGTTTGTAGTATAAAATGATCCCATACTATGATATAAGACTGTAATTACATTCTCCTTTTACAATGCATGGAATAATGAAAGGTTCTCAAGAGAAATAACAAATGCATATACATTTTCAAAATGCATTGTATAAATAAGAAACTCTTGGGAAACATTTACTTACCAATTGGCGAATTGCTGGAGTTGTTCCACACATATTATAGGGAAGATGATAGGAATAATGCACAACACATTTAAAAACCTTGAGCATAGGAAGTAAACCTATAGATAAAAGAACTTTGTCTGCAGCAAACATATACTATCCCAAATAGACTGTACAAACTCAAAGTTTTTGCTAGCACAAGAATGCTAACTCACTGTACCAAGTTTCCCAAGCACATGGTGATATGTAGGTAAAAACTTTTCATGTTAACAAGTATTTTGGTAATGTGAGTAGACAGCTGGTGATACCTGCATTCCTCATTCTGGTCTCAGTAATATTTGCCATTTTGCGCCTTGCATATTACAAACCCAGCCTAATGCATACATCCCCCTTCTCTAACCAGCATCTTCTCTCCTTTCCTCTTTCCTCTTTTTTTTAATACGAGTCTTTGCAGTTACTTCTTTCACTTTCAGCCGGTCCTAACGTGACTCCTTAACTTCTCAGCAAACTAACATCACATTTACAGGCAGGTCTTCCATAACTCCTTTTGACTATTTGCCCTACCAGATCTTAAACATTCCCTTATCTTTCACCCACAGAGTCTATAATATATCAATAAATGCAGTATTATTCCCTTGAGATTGCCTTATCATGATCCACAACCACTCCTCAACCAATAGCATTCATTTGCTCTACATACTGAAAAGTATCCAATCCACACCTTCTAAAAGGTCAGTCAATGGTGATGTCTTTAAGGTTTCCACCAATGCCTTCTTGTCAAGGTTTATGTTAATCCATCTCTTTCTAACCTTTCTTAACAAGCAATCACTTCAGCCATAAATTTCCCACGAAGACTTCAAGAGCCAGCCTACCCAAGTCCTGTTCTTTTTCAGGGCCTGGATCCTCTTTCATTCTATATATGCAGTTCGGGGACCTGACGGTTCTGTTTCTTTCATTCACACCTGATCTGTCTTGTTGCCATTCCAGCTACTCAGAACTACTCTCTAATTCACACAATGCCCCTTTACTTACTTGCCATCCTCTCCTATTTTGTTTTTATTCTGTCATGACCTTTGGCCTTAGTATGGAGCAAAAGCCATTTCTTCCGTCTGTATGACTATTCAAATAATGTCTTTCCATCTACAAGGAACTTGAACATTGCTCTTCTATCCGTTTTCTCCTTTTCCCCTTTCTCCTTTTGCTGCAAACTCCCTACATTTCCTCCAACATTCCTTCTTCTTTCAGCTATATCATTCCAGTGAATCTAATCATCTTTTCTGGATATGTACACTTTTAATGTTCAGCACTCACAATTCAACCTTCATCCATCTTCCTTATTTCCTGCATTCTGTACTGAAATCTGTTTCCACCCTCCATTGAGTCTGGATTTTCCCAGGATTTCTGCTCTGGCCCATTTTAAGTCCAATCACATTTAATTGCTCTCTAACCTCTCATTCTATTGACTACACTGATTGCTTCAAATCTTTTCCAACAAAGCTTTCTGGGCAGCAACACATCATACTCCAGTTCTTACTTGGCGGCATTCTCACCTCTTTCCTTGGCTGGTTGATATCTGGCTTACCATACAATCCTTCACTGAACTTTTAATTCTGATCTCTCTGTGCTCCTCATCCTGGACCTGTTTAATGCCCTTCCTTGTTGAACATTTTGCTAAACTGCATGTTCTGCACCACAGCCTATATCCTAGACTCCCTCTCCTTACTTAGATTTCAGCCTCAATTTTTTTCTCTCTCTTTTTAAAAATACATCTCAGCAGTTTCTCTCACAGCCAGTCCTAACATGATACTTTAATTTCTGAGCACTTTAACATCATACCTCAACAAGCTCTTCCTGAGTTCCTTTGATTATTTGCTCTGTCATATACATGAACATCTATAATATTTTTGGCTTCCATCTGTCATCATAGTGAGGGACACATTAGTCTTCTCTTGAGGCGCACTTCCACTCACTTCTTACCAAGTACACTTCATCCTCTCACCAGATAAACGACCCACCTGCACTCTCTAGTTGGTCAAACCAGCATCTTTCAGGTTGCTATCGATGACTTTTCATCAAGGTTCATTCTAACTTCCCCCTCTAACCATTCTTATCAACCAATCCCTTTAATTAAAATGTTCTGTTCCCCCAAAATTCATATACCTACTACCCCACTTCTTTATATCTTAACTTTATGCTATATTTGATCGAGATTTTTTTAAAGAAATAGAACAGTACACATATAATTGAGACTTCCTTTGTACCACTTTAGAATCATTTACCTCTTTCCCTTCCTTCTAAGAGAAAATCACTAAATACTTAAATATTTATCCTCATATATATTTTATACTATTCATAAATATTCATATATCCATAAATAATATGTAATGCTGTCTTTGAGGGATATATATATATATATACACATATATTCATTCTTAAAAAAATTTTTTTCCCATCAAGACTTTGAGTGCTAGTCTACTTTCTAACTCCTATTCATTTATAGGCAGGCCTTTACTTCTCTCTAGTTATATACCACTCATTGTCATCTTTAACTAACACCAAACATTTTTAACCAGTTAGACCCTTTCTGAGATCTGACAGATTTCTCCATTCCAAGTCTCTTCAATTCACATCTTATTTGCCTTTTTGCTACTCTGACTACTGAGAACCCTACTCTAATGCATGCAATGCTCCCATTATTTAGATTAAAACCCCCTCTTCTTTCTTATTCTGTTATGCTCTACCATATCTTAACTATCCATTTCAGCTACTATCCTATGTCATAGCAAAGGGTACAGTAGTTTTCTAGTGAGGTTTACCTCCCTAGCGATTCCCAACTACTCCTCAAGAAATACAGATAGTCTTCTCTATAGGCAAACCACTGGCCCATGCTCCCTAGCTGGTCATGTGGCCTCTCCCGTTGCGGAGCACAGGCTCCGGATGCACAGGCTCAGCGGCCATGGCTCATGGGCCCAGCTGCTCCGCGGCATGTGGGATCTTCCCAGACCGGGGCACGAACCCGTGTTCCCTTCATCAGCAGGCAGACTCTCAACCACTGCACCACCAGGGAAGCCCCTAACCAAGCTTTTAATTAAAAAATTTTACCCACAGCATTAAGAGCTGGTCTACTCTATAATTCCCATTTTTATCCAGGTCCTTGAAACTCTGTTAGATACACCACTCATTACCGTTGGGCCTTCCCATCCAATTTGAACATTTAAGGAAATCTCCATTCTGAGTCTCTTTATTACACACCTGATCTGTATTGCTGCTATTCCATTACTCTTAAGTCTTCTATAGTTCATACAATAGTCCTTTATTCAGTTAACAAACTTTCTTTTCCTTTTCATTCCATCACAATCTTGGTCTAAATATGGTACCATAACTACCACCAGTCAATAGATACCATTCTTAAATCATCCCTTCACATCTGTGGGAAGCTTCACTTTGCTCTTCCATTGCTTTCCCCTGATCCTTATTTTGCCCTAGAGAAACATGCTGCCTTGTCTTCTGTGTCCCTCCTTTCAGCTTCCACGTACATTCACATCATTCTTACAGATTCAGCTGTCCCTTTGGGCTAGATACTCCCCCCATTTTGGACACTCACTGCTCAAGCCCTGCTGTCTTCCCTTTGTGTCCTACACTCTTTACTGCATTTGTTTGTATTCTCGGTTTAGCATAAACTTCATAGGATTCCTGCCACTGGCCTGCCTTTTATGTCCATCCCACTTGGCCTGTTTCTGACCTTTCACTCTATTGACCACACCCATTGCTTCTAGTATTTTTCCAAAAAAGCATCCTGGACAGCAAAACTTTATACTCCAATTCTTACTTTGCTACATTTTAACCTCACTTTCTCTCATTCATACACAACTCTGACAAAATTCCAATTCCCGTTCCCTAATGTTCCCATTTAGACCTCTTCAGTGTCCTCCCATATTGATGTTTCTACACTGCATGTTCTGCACGCTAGCCCAATTCACACACACTTTATGCTTATTTAGTTTCCAATCTCCATCTTTTGCTCTTTCCTTCTTTGCTATTTTTTCATACAAGTCTCCTCAGGTGCTTCTCTCACTTACTGCAAATTCTAATATATTTCCTTAACTTCTGAGTATATCTTTAATGTCCCTCTTATGGGACATTCTTTCCAATTTCCCTTTGGAGGATTCCCCCATATATCTTAACCTTTCATAGTGATGAATGCATATTCTTTTTGAGATTTCCTCCTCTCCTGATCCCCAACTCTGTGCCTCACTCAAAACCAATTTTCTACTCTTTTTTTTTTTGGCGGTACGCGGGCCTCTCACTGTTGTGGCCTCTTCCGTTGCGGAGCACAGGCTCTGGACGCGCAGGCCCAGCAGCCATGGCTCACGGGCCCAGCCGCTCCACGGCATGTGGGATCCTCCCGGACCGGGGCACGAACCCATGTCCCCTGCATCGGCAGGTGGACTCCCAACCATTGCGCCACTAGGGAAGCCCCAATTTTCTACTCTTTAGATAAGCCTTTCCCTTAGATAGCTTCTAACCTGTCTTCTTCCTTTCCATCGTGTTCTTTGGCCCAGCTATGGTGCCTATGCCTCCAGGTGGTATCAGTGACAATTTCTATGTCAATATTAAGTGATACCTTCTCATCTGGCTGGCAGCAATTTTAACTTTGCTGTTTTACTCCTTTTTCTTTATTTTGCCTTATTAAAAATTGTACCTTGTATTCAGCATCCCTCTTTCATTCAGAGACTGTATGTACGATCATTCCCATAGATTCAGTAATCTCTTCTAGATAAACGGACACCTCATACTCAGCAGTCACTGTTCAGACTCTGGACTGGATTATATAGTTCCAGCCCATGCAGCCTCTCTCTTCCACAAAGCTTCCTGAACGGTTCCCCCTCATAACCTCAATTCTTATTTAGCCACATTCCCTCCTTCCTCTCTCTTTTTGAGTGGCTGCAATCTAGATAAACATAGAATCACTCTGTTAAAGTTCCTACTCTCCCGTGTGCCAGGCTTTCTCACTCTAGCACTCCCTAATGCCCTTACCCATTGGCCATGTTACTCTCCTGCAGGTTCCTCACCCGAGTCTAACTCACATGGCCCTTTTCCTTTCTTAGTCGCCATTCTCTCCTTGTCTACTGTCCTTTCTTACAAGTCTCCTCAGTTGCTTCTCTCATCTTCAGCTAATTAGATTTAGCTGCTAGCAAAGATTTTTTAATCGGGATTACTCTTAATCTGCCTTTGTCTAAAGCAGTGGCTCTCAAACTGCAGTTTGTTCAAATACAAACTGCTGAGCCCCACCCCAAATTTCTGATTCAGTAGGTCTAGTAGGGTGAAGAATTACATATTCCTAGGCAGAGCTGATAGAACACATCTTAAGAAGCACTGCTCTAAACTTTCCCCCAACCAAGCCCTTTAATTAAAAATTTCCCACGAAGGCGTCAAGAGCAAGTCTACTCCTGTCACTCCTTTTCAGGCCTCTATTTCTCTCCCATTATATAGACTAGTCATTGCAGTCTGGCTTATACCCAACATACCACTCAGGCCCATTCTCACACTATAGGCTTCCCCATTCTGGGAATCGTTATGGTCCTGTGGTTTTTCTTATTACCACCCACCTACTCAGAATCGTTCTCTAGTCTATACAGTGCTCCTCTTAGCTTTACCCCCCACCCCTCCTTCTGTGTCTTTTGGCCCAAGTATGGGATCCTCTCCCTCCAGTCAATACCTGTCATTCTTCAAATGGCATTCTTTTAATCTGGGGGCACCTGTAATGTGGTTCTCCCATTCCTTTTCCCTTGCTACCTGTCTTGCCCTAAAGAAATATGCTGCCTTATCTTCAGCTTCTCTTCTTTTTTTAGCTACCATCTCTGTTTCATTCAAGTGGATTCAGTCTCCTCCCAAACAGCACTCCCTAGCCAGGTTCTCTCCCCAGGAGCTGTCTCTCCACTTTCAGAAAATCTTGACACGACAGAGTAAATTCTAAGGATAACTTTAATGTGGCATTTGCAAGATATTCATTTGTATCTCCCTTTGGTGGTCTGCCCTCCCACGTCTTAATTATACATATAGCATAATTTCATCTACCATCTGTACATGAAAATAACAAATGAAGTTTTACTTTTGAGTTGGGCACGATCGCTAGCCACTCAGCTCTCAGTATTAGTCATCCATGCTATAGACCAGTGCTCAGAGATTTATCCTGGTGTCTTTAAGGTTGCTGGCCTGTCTTTATATCAGAGTTCATCTTAGTCCATCTCCTTCCAATCCTCCTAGCTAAAACTTCCCACCAAAACTTCCCATTACTTTTCGGGCCCTGTCCTCCCATCGTATATACTGCTTTTCAAAGTCTGGCGTTAAGACCCATCATTAAACCAGATAGACCCATTATAAGATCTTACAAGAGTTCTCATTCTGGAAAACTGTGTTCCTCATCTTATCTGCCCATGCCACTCCACCTGTTCTCAACTACTCTTCATATAGTTCTTCCCTTATGTAGTTTCCAGTCTCTCTCTTCTTTCTTATTTAATCATGATCTTTGGTACAAGTATGGTACCATATCCCTCCTGTCAGTACCTGCCAATCTTCAAATGACCCCATCTCTTCTGCAGCTCTTCCACTCTTTTCCTTGATTGACCCTAGAGAAACACCTATATTACCTACAGTCACTTGTTTTTTCAGCTACCATCTTTATATCATTTCTCATGGATTGAGAAGTCTCTTCTTTCATCTTGTTTTCTGCACACTGTTCTGAATACACTTGCATTCTCAGTTCAGTACAGACCTTCACAGGATTCTTGCCACTGGCCATGGCTTGGATCCATCCCATTTAGACTCTTTAATATGTCACTCCATTGGTCACACTTGTTGCTTCAAGTATCATTTGAGAAAAGATTCCCAGATTCTGTTAGTGAGGCACTCCCTCATTAACACCAGCTCTTATTAGCCACGTCCTCTCTCCTCTTTGGCTGTAATCTAGCTTAGCTCCCGTCTCTCTACTTAATACGCAGCTCTGCCCTTTTCCAGTGTTCCTCCTTTTGGCCCTGTTTAATGCCCTTCCCTACTCACACCTTATATTCGGCACCCCAGCTTAAACCCTCCATCTTCTGTTTTTATGCTTCTAGCCTCCGTCTTCTCCCCTCTCTCCATGATATTTTCATACAAATCTCCCTAGGAAATGTCTGTCACTATTAGCCATGGTAGGGTAACTTCTAAGAGCAACCAGTTTTAATGGCGCACTGCAATAATCTACGATATCTTAGCTATCCATCACCCTTTCATTTACCATCTTGTCTACAGAAGGAATGGAGGCAAAGTACTTCTCTTGAGGTGTATTTCCCTCAGAATCTTCACCCATTCTCCAACAATAATCTATCTTCTGGCCAAACTACCTATTCACGCCCTCTATTAAGTCAAACCTACTCTCTCTAAAGTTGGCAGCAATGGGTTTTTATCCGCATTCATTGTAAGCAGCTTCCTTATAAACTTTCCTGTCACCCAAGTCCTTTAACAGTTTCCCTCCAAATCGGTGCTTCAGGAGCTAATCTACTCCTGCCTCCTACTCAGGTCCTTGCTCCTCGCACTTTCTGTGCACTTCTCGTTGCTATACGGTCTTTACATCCAAAATGTGTCCAGTTAGACCATTTTGAGCTCTGACAGGATTCCCCATTTGAGGTCTTTATTACACACCTGCTCGGCCTTCTATGCTCTCCACTATACAATATTTCCATTTCTCTGCCTCCAGTCTCTCTTTTCTTTCTTTATTCCAGCATGACTTTTGGCCCAGAAATGCTGACTTATCCTTCCAGTTGATGTCTGTCATTCCTTAGCGTCTCCTTTCTGTCTGAGGGCAACTTTAATCTTGCTTTTCTGTACCTTTCTTCCTTTTTCCCCATATTTGTCCTAGAGAAAAACCTTATCTTCAGCACCCCTTCTGCCACATGTGTAGCATTTTCCTGGTAGGCACGTTCTCCTCATTTTTGGCACTCACTGCTCAACTTGCTTTCTTTCATCTGCCTTGATTCCCTGCACACTCTACGCATCCCTTCCTTCTCAGTTTGGTCCAGACCTGTGGGGATTGCTGCAGGTAGCCTGTGTTTCAGGCCCATCCCTCCTACCCTCTTATCTTTCACCCCACTGACCACATCATTTTCTGTAACTATTATTCCAGCAAAGCTTTCTGGAATCTCCTCATAACCCCACTTATTTAGTCATAGTCTTCCCTCTAGTGGTTGAGGCCTGACAGCTCCCACCAAATCTCCCACTCTGCCATTTGCCACACTGCATGTTCTGCGCCCTGGCCTAATTCACACGGCTCGCTCCTTTCTTAGCTTCCAGCATCCATCTTTTCTCTAATTCTGTGTTTTGGTATTTCTTTTTCCTACAAGTTTCCTCAGTAGTTATCTCCCATTTTCAGTCAGTTCTCAGACAAGCCTGATTTCTGGGGACAGTCTTAGTGTAGACCTCCAGGGCATTCCTCTCGTATTCCCTTGGTTGTCTGCCGTGCTTCATTCATGAAGCTCTCATCTTTGTTACGGCAGTGGACTCAGTATTGTTCTCTTGCCATGGAAAGGCTCTCTCCCACCCCCTTCTCCTCACCCAGAGTTAGTCATCCTCTCTCACAACACTGAGCGACTGCTACCAGTAGCTTTTAATGGAGTTCACCTTAGATTCCGTGTAACCTCTTACTGTATTAACCAAACCATTTATTTGAAAATTTGCCACAAAAGTTTCAGAAACATTATCTCTATTAATATCATTCCTATTTGCTTCCTTAATCCATTTTTCCTTATCACTTACTTATATATAAAGTGTCTTCTGTCTTTACTTATACATAAAATTCAACCAGTTAGCCCAGTCTGTGATCTACCATTATTCCTGACTGTCCTTATTCCTCTTCCTCATTTGCCAGTAGCCTCCATGAACCAACCTGGGGTTCATATAATCTTCTATTACTCAACATCTATCCTGCCTCTCCATTTTTATTTGATCATGACCTTTGTTCATACCGTAATCCCATTCTCTCCTTTAATTTTTTCTTTTTTAAATACCTCAACTGACGCATTCTAGGTTTGTGTTAATTTCCACTTCTTTCTTTCTTCTTCTTCCCCCTTCCTCCTGCAGAAAATCCTACCTTAATTTAAACAAGATCCTTCTTTCACCAACCCCCTATTGCACTGAAATACATTCTGTAGTTTTGATAGGTACACTCTTTCCTATATGGGGCAATCCATTCCCATCATCTGTTTTCAGTATGCTAGAGTGAATTCATTTGCTCTCTGAATTCAGGCCTATTCATAGGATTCCTACCAGTGGCTTTAATTACCTCTAACATTTCAATCTCTTGACTGCCTCAGCTACTAGAGCCTGCTGGAAAATATCTAGTCTCCTTCCTTTGAAATATAAGGTATTTCAGATTTGTTCCTAAACACATTCTCTTCTCAGCACCTATGTATTAGCCTCTCTCTTACTGCTTCCAATTACACCACTGCCTTTCTAGCCTCATTCCTTTAGCTCGTGTACCTTCCTCTGCTTGCCAAAGCTCTTTTGCATCTTTTGAGATCCAATTAAACTGTACATCCTTTCAAATTTTTTATGATTTTCCAAGGCTGTTAATCCTGCACTCCCACATAGCACTCTATTAAAACTTATATTAAAGAACCTATGGTACTAAATTGTAATGTCACAGGTATATATAGGTAGATCTCTCACACACACTGTTATTCAACTCCTAGACAATCAGCTGTGGGGAAAAAGGTCATGTCTTAGTCGTCTTTTTATCTAAGGATCTGGCATATTCATTTATACCTTTACATTATAAATGTATTTACATGTTCTACATTTTTGGATGGAGGGAGTTTAAAGTTAAGACTGAACAAATGAAAGTCTCACTACCCAACCTGTCATATATGGTCTTTACATCTGAGTCTATTCTTTCCTGTCCTTGCCTATTCCCCAAGTAACTTTCTAACTCCACAGTTTCATATATATATATATACACACACATATGAAATTTTTTAAACCTACAAGCCTTTTCCAGACCATGGACTAGACCCTTATGTGCCTTTTCTTCATCCATGGTTAATAAATCCTCTCCTTCAGACAGTTCAGAAAATCCTATCTTCTTCATGAAGACTTCATTTTCCTTCATTTCTTCCACTGATTATCTCAAAACATATAATTACCCACTTGCTTTCCCATTGTACAACACTGACTTCACCAATATTAGAACTTCATTACTGACCTACTCACTAAAGGTTGAAAGTTGACATAAAGCAAGTTCATTCTGGTGATCTCTGAACCCACTTTTGCTCCACAATCTACAGATATAATATCTGTAAAGGTATCGAGACTGTGATATACATAGTATTAATTTAATGATCTGTGTGTTTTACCATCCATATTTTATGCTTTGTTTGTCAGCTTCTAAAGTAGTGGTTCTTAACGTGTTGACAGGCATGACAAAAAGCCCCTTAAAAAGTGTCTCCCCTGCTGCTTTCCTGATCTGTAGTCAGATGACCCCCTGCTTTCCTTATCTGAACATAAAAACAGAGTTTTGCCCATGTTGTCTTTTCTGTACTATTCTAACTCGCAGCAGGGAACAGATTTTAAAGTCCAGCGTACCGGCTTCTTTTGAGAACTACGACCCTAGAAAACAGCCTACATACGTGTCACTTGCTAATTCAGAACACAGAGCCAAGGGCAGATGGTGCTTCCTAAGTTACTGATGGAAACCGTGTGCTTGCGCTGCCCATTGACGCAGGCTCGCCTGCTCTCTCTCCTCCAGCTGCAGGTACCTTCAGCTGCACCATGAAATTCACTGTCCGGGACTGCGACCCTGACACGGGGGTTCCAGCTGAGGAGGGGTATGATGATGAGTACGTGGTGAGTCTCCCCTGCAGAGAGACTCACTCTGACCCCTTGCACCACTGAGTGACTTCTGTCTGGAGAGAACATTTTCATCTGACATGAACTTATGGGATTGTATTCTTCTCAAACACATTACAGCTGAGGAGGACCTGGGCTAATCCTCCTGTCGTGGGAGTGCATCATGCCAAAGAGAATTGGGATTTACCACTTCAGTACTGATTAAAGCAAAACTCACCCTTTTTAATGTTTTTATAATAGGGATAATTAAGAGATGAAAATAATTACATGATTTTCATTGAGATCAGTTTTATTTAAAGTATTGGGGGTAGGGGTTTTTTGTTGTTGTTCAGCAGCTTTTAGTTTGCTTATAATGTAGCCACATCATGGACTGAAAAGCCTTCACAGAATGCAGGGAAAAGTTTTAGAAATATCTACCTGTTCGTGAATGCGAAGTTCAGAAGGCCCTGTACGGCTTGAACTCTGCAGTTACGTGTGGCAATGTGACTGCTTTGTACCTACACCAGGGCTACAGACGTTGATCTGAATATGGCTCTTGCCAGATGACCTGTTTTCTTGCTTTCCTTTGCTAGGGCCCACCTTGTTAGACTTATCCAGACTACAGAACTTCAAACTAGCTTGGTAGTAGAGTTTTTCCTAGGCTCCTGCAAAGGCTATAACACAGGATGATAAAACCAAATGAACTAATCTCTTCTACCTTCGTACTGAACTGAGAGGACTCATTTTCTGACCCCTGTTTGTTAACCCACTAGCTAGAAGATCTTGAAGTGACTGTGTCTGACCACATTCAGAAGGTAATGAAGCCTAACTTTGCTGCTGCCTGGGAAGAGGTAGGCGACACCTTTGAGAAAGAGGAGACCTTTGCCCTCAGTTCTACCAAAACTCTTGAAGGTGAGAACAATTTTGCTATCAGTATATTGCCTGATAGCAGTCTAACACCTAATAGGCATATTTGTTACTGCAAAAGGACTCCCTTTTCTTTAAAAACTCCGTAAACTATTTCACTTTAAAAGGCCAGAATGCTGTCTTCATCATCTAACAGAGTCAACCCATTTCTAGTCCAGTAGCCTCCCTCCACACACCACCACCAACCCTGTGCACCCCCAACTCCCAGCACCAACTAGTGCAGAGGCAGATCCCTACGCTGACCTTTTCTCATACGGTTGCATCAATCTTCTCAACACAGAAGCTGTCAACAACATCATCACATTTCTGGGCATGCAGCCATGTGAGAGGTCAGACAAAGTACCTGAGAACAAGAATTCCCATTCCCTCTATCTGGCAGGTAAGAAACTTTCACCAGATTTCTCCTGTATTTTGTTGCAAAATTTGATAGGAAGGGATGTGCTTGGGCATCTCATGCCCTGCTACTGTCCCATTATCCCATTATATGAGTTACAACTTGAAGCCCCATCAAAATGAATAATTTGTTTTAGCTGTTTAATTTGCATGCTATTCTTAGATGCTATTTAAGATGTATATTTGGCCCAAGACACTTAAATCTCTTCTACAGATACCAGTGCCCCCCGCTTAAGTACTCCATATCAATATTATTGAATACCTTCTATGTACCTGGTATTATGGGAATATAAAAGATTATTTAGAATTTGTATGTAGGATTCAATTCCCACCATAAGCACAAATCTCTAGAAAAGCTAAACTAAAATAATAGAAAGGAAATGCAGGCAGAGCACGATCAATTTCATTATTCAGAGCTTGTTTTGAGTTCTTAACATGGTTTTCCTCACTTTTTTCCTCTCAGGTGTATACAGAGGTGGCTATGATTTATTGGTGAGGTCCAGGCTGGCCTTAGCAGATGGGGTAACCATGCAGGTGACTGTCAGAAGCAAAGAGGGAACACCTGTAGATGTTATCTTGGCTTCTGTTGGATAAGTTTTTACTGGGTGAGATGAAGTTGATGTACCCTTCACTGTCAGTGGGCTTTCAGGCTATTGGCATGAATTTCCCAGAATCATACTTTCAAAAATGAATGACTTCAGAAAAGCAAATTAAATGTTTGGCCCTGAGCCAGCAGATCAAGCAGATGTCTGTCCTTGTGCATGTCTTTTTGTTGTTCCTTTTTCTTTTTATTACACTTGGTCAGCTTTGGTATGGTAGTACAGCTTTGGGTGATCTTGAAAATCAAATACTATCCTATGCCCCAGCTGCCTAACTTCATTAAATTCTTTAATTCACTGTGTATCTGAAAGCTCCTGGCAATGTTGGAAAGCTTTTATCCCAGAGGGGTGGTGGGGGAGCGGGAGCCAGAGTCCACTTTTGTCAAAATTCATTTTTATTAATAGAAAATAAACACTTATTCCAGTTGTTATACTTGAAGTTGCTAATAAAAAAAAAGAATTTAAAATCACCACTTAATAATCCTGTTTTAACTAAGACAATGAAACTGTGGCTTAAAAAAAAGTATTCAGCACCATTTGCTCATAGAACTTTCAGACTTTGTTCTTAAAGTTTCTAGAACTTTCCCGTCTGTAAAGTACAGGAATTGCTGAGCTACATGAGGAACCCTCTCTGGGACAACCAACGAGAAGTTAAGCAATCAGTATATATTCAGCCTGGTAACTTGGACTGTACAACGATCCCCTCCTCTCCACTCTGGCTCAGGAGGGACATGCTTCTAAGCACTGAGGTATGACGAGTCCGACTGTTATTAGCTGGAAAGACCAGTTCTAACAGCAAATAACAGTAAATCTCTGGCACAGAGACTACTGTCCTTAATGTTCTGTGATTTTAGGAAATTCTGTAAATAGCTTGGCTTTACTTCAATTTACTCAGAAATGAAACATGTTTAATAAGGTTAAACTACTCTGCTAGAGTAACTGTCTGCTGGTTTAGTGTCCTTATAAAATACATACATAATACGTGTAGGTAAATCATAGTCTTAAAGTATACTTAGAATACTGTGTTATTGAAACCAAAGTCTAACAAAATGACTACAGTTAGAAGCAGCTAATGAAACTAAATCCAAAGTTATGACAAGGGAGACTCATTCTCACTTGAAGCTGTGCCACTTAGAGAATTAAAGCCATTCAAGGCGAGGTGAAGGTGGCACCTTTAGATAATTCCAACCAGGGCCAGAAATTAGCATTTCTAAATATTTCAGAAAAGTCCATAGAAGTGTTTCAAAGACTTTTATGCAAAAGAATGTCTGTCTGTCTGTCTCTGCATCAGTGAGTAGTAGTGCCCATCAGAATTTCCTAATAACACAAAGGGCCCATCAGAATTTCCTAATAACACAAAGGCAAGTCCATACACTTGATCAGATGTCAAAGGAATGGGAGGTGGACTATTAGAAGGTCACCCTTAGAGCTTCTGCTGGCTTTTTACTATATGCTGTTCACCAGTGTGAGTCAGGTGGACTTTTGTGAGAGAATAGTGTTTGGTGGCCAGGACCTCTTTTGGGCGTTTCTTGCTAAGTGGAATACACAACAGATAAGGGAATAGGGGAGGTAATACAGGGAAGCTACTCTTTCCAGCTCAGAAGGAGTTGATGAAGCCCATATATGCATTCAAGAAGCCCATGGGATCCTCTAGCTGTGGATAGTGGCTAATGTGGTCATCCAGAATCGACACTGTGGACCGCGGCAGCGTTTTCCTAGTGGAAGAGAACAGCATGTAGGTGAACTTGAGGCTGGAGGGAGGGGGAGGGATGTAAGCCAGTGGGCAGCCCTAGTAAACGCCCCTGTGGACATACCACACTGGAAGGAACCAACAAAGAGCTTATTCACCTTCTACTTTGGAATTATATCTATCTTAGGCAGGTAAACTTGCCAATTCCATTTATGATGTATACAGACTAGTTTTTAAATGCTCATATTCCAACAGACAACAACGTGAAAATATAACACATATACAACACATGTCAGAGCGGGATGACTTCCAGCTCCTTGGAGAAGTGGGCCATTCAGCAATTCACTGTCCAAGTAAAGATAACAAAAGACCTTGCTTAACCTGAGGAGATGAGAGAGGGTATTTTTGTTTAAAATTAAATGTAAGCTATTTACTACTGGGTTGTTTCTACTAGGCCATGTGAAGGTATGGAACATTTTTATGTGACATAATCAAGCTCTCGTATTCCGACACCTTCCAAATAAATACCTAGAGAGGAGAACAACCTGCGAAGGCACTTTCCCACAGTTCCTTCTCCCCATGCAGTCTCCTCAGCTGAGGCCAATGAGTTGGCTTTACAATCAGACTAAAGCAAACGCTTCTTAAAATATATCCACTTCCATTCCTTGGTTCACGTGATAGCTGTTTCTTACCTGTACATCTCGGAACATGTAGTAACCATGATAGTGAAAACAGACTGTATAAACCAAGAGAATGTATAACTGAATTTCTTGAGCTTTACATTATGTGAGAGTAAGATTCCCCATTTCATCCTCTATTATGTGTTTCCTAGATGAACAGCCAGTGAGGTCAGAGACAGAGGCTAGATTGCCTCAACAGACAATCCTGTTCACCACTGTCAGGATGAGGTACTAAGAAAACAAAGACCCCTGAGGGAGACTCACCTGTACAGCTCCAAAAACTCTGGATAGGGATTCACTGGATCCAGTGGCCCATAGATAAAATGAACTAGGAAAGGGAAGAGGAATGAATTATTAATAGCTCTCACATCCATTTTTCTATTCCCACTGTAAAATTAACTACCCCTCAAAAACAAAATTTTTTTTCTTTAAATTTCTTTTATAATAGAAAACCTAGCTTCTTTCAATAAGTAGGTTACAAGGAACATATGGGAACAAGCCTAAAAATCAGTCCATTTGAGACCTTTTCTCCTGTAAACAATCATTCAGTCCCTTCATCTCTTCCGTGCCCTGGACCAAAAGGAATAAGCCCCACTTCCAACATTCCATTTCTATAAATCCAGAAGACTGTCATTCTTTAAGTCTCTCTCTTCAGTTACAGTTGACCCTTGACATTTGAAATCAACCAGTGATAGCCTGAGCACTAAATACTCTGTGTGAGATAGTGCACTGAATTTCTTTTTTAAATCCGTAAGAATGAAGAGAGAAATAAGCAGAGACCACCTATAGCCTCTTTATTAGTAATCTAAACAGCCTGCTGTCCCAGCAATTCAGCATTGAATGTGGCAGCTACTGACAATGCACAGCACAGAAACTGGTCTAACTCTCACTCCTGCAAGAGACACCAACTCCCTTTGCAACAGGATCTCAATGTTTTATATACTTCTCTTCAACACATGTCACTGGCTGCCAGATTAAATAAAGGATGGCCAGTTACATCTGAACTTCAGATAATGACTTTTTTTTTTTAGTATATCTCAAATACTGCATAGCCTATACTTATCCTAAATAGGTGTTTGTTTGTTGTTTATCTGAAATTCAAATTTAGCTAGTTATCTTGTATCTTTGCTAAGTCCGGCAGTTATTTAACCCGTAGTCCCTCAGTTATTTAACCCGTAGTCCCTCAGTTTTCCTATCAAGAGGTAATATAGAGGGACTTCTCTGGTGGCGCAGTGGTTAAGAATCCGCCTGCCAATGCAGGGGACATGGGTTGGAGCCCTGGTGCAGGAAGATCCCACATGCTGCAGAGCAACTAAGCCCGTGCACCACAACTAGTGAGCCTGCGCTCTAGAGCCCGCAAGCCACAACTACTGAGCCCTTGTGCCACAACTACTGAAGCCTGCATGCCTAGAGCCCGTGCTCTGCAACGAGAAGCCCGTGTGCTGCAACTAAGACCCAACGCAGCCCAAGATAAACTTTATTTAAAAAAAGAAAAAAGAGGTAATATAGAAATACTCACTGGGAATAGATACAGAGGCAAGAGCTCCCACCCAGCGTCTTCTAAACTTCTTCCTTTGATTGATGTACTGCAAGAGACTATAGGACAGATAGGTCAGCAAAACAAGAAACTTTTTTTTGCTATGGGGATGCAAAGACCTGACAGGAACCACAAGGAACACAACCTACTGAACACGATCAATATGTTTTCTTAATCCAGAAGCAACTTGGCATTCCTGGGAATGGCCCACTTAATTTACCCGTTTCCGTTACCCTCTAGAGTTAACCACCATGTAGCTATGGCAGTGATCACGCCTACTATCGATGTTAGAATTAATGGTTCTTCGTGTTTATTAAGCAGGGAATGAAATCTAGGAAGGCTGGAAGTTACTTTGGATTGCATGTGACTAAAGTCTGGGTCTAGAGTTCTGATTTTGGCTTCACCACTAACAAGCTCTGTGACTCAAAAGTTGTTGCTAACACACACATCTTTCCTCATCTTCAAGAGACTGAACTACATGATCTCTAAATTGGTATCTACTTCTAAAATTCTGTGTAGAAGTTCATGAGCACAAAGCTTCAACCTCTGCATTTCATCTGACCACAGATAAAATGGAGGCAGAGTCCTCATCCTACAGTGTAAGATGTCACAGCTGCATTTTAGAACTCAAATTCATGTATTCTAATTATTCTGCCTGCCAACTCCAGGACAATTATTTTTGTGAACTTCAAATATCACCTCTTAGAAATGGTATTTAGTTTCTTGAAAGCACAAGGGAATTTTACAAGAGGGCTTTGTTTTTCAGTTTTTTATATTAAAATGAATCTTCAAGGGTCCCATTCCTTAGGGAGCAATGGCTCCCTCGACCTCACAGTTCCCAGCAGAGCCACCAGTTAACACACTGGAAGCTACACTGACCCAGCTGGCAAAGAGACAGGGCCTTTTACCCCAAGTAGTTCTGGATACACTATCTCTAGGTCCCTCTGCGAAAGTGGCTACATTCTCATTTGAACCAAGGCATGGGGATTCTTTGTACAAGACAGAGAAACCTCCCTTCTCAGTCCCTGTTGCTACAGAAAAGATATGAAAAAGGAAACAATCTGTACTTTGAGAGAGGCATTAAGCACCTTTCAGAATTATGATTAGACATTTTGAAACATTTACTATTGACAAAAGGTCCAAAGACGATTTGCCAGTCAGTCAGTTACAGACTAAATTAGCATTAGAATTTGCAGCTGTTTATCCAAACTTATGGTGCCAAATGGCTTAGGCTCAGAGCTCACTCTATTCTCAATTTCTTTCTTCTTAGAAAGTACAGAGCATGACTTTTTGGTTTGCCTCATAGGTCATAACCACTCTCCTTGTGGTTATGAAAGCAAGGAACAGAACACACAATCCCACATCTTTCCCCACTTCCCAAAAGAAGTGTCTCTGGAAACCAAAGCAAAGGGTTATTTCTTACCTGTCAATAACCAAGTTCCCGTCATTGTTGCGTATCCCTGCCCACATGTCCCACAGTTCACTCTCAGAGGGTCGGGTGTATGGCCCAAAGACCGGGGTGAGACTGAACGAGTCCAAAAAAGCAGAAAGGTAAGTGTGAGAAGAACTCAGTACATCAAGTATGATTGGAACCTCAGGTCATGTATGTCTGACCCTTGACTGGTTTATGAATTCCTTCTACTACTTGCCTGGCAGTGGTCAACACCTTTACTTTAAAGGGTCAAACCCTAAGATTTGGCCCAGAACTTTAATGGCAGCAACTTTTCACTACATTGCTCCCATGCTGAAGTGAATCAGTGTTTGACAATGACTTACCCTCGAGAGAATACGAAGAAGTTCATCAGTCGCGTGAGGATGGGTGACAGCATGCCTCCATCTTTGAGAAGCTATAGGTGTGAAAGTAAAAATCGAAGAGTCCAAAGAAAGAAAACAACTATCCAGGATAAAAGGTTTTATACTAGGAACTAAAAAAGGACTTTAGCCAAATCTACTGGCTTTTAGTTTCTTGTTTTGCTTACCCACATTCTTCTCCCATAGAAAACAAATCTATTTCTAATTCTCTTTAAGATTACATTCTACGCTTCCCTAAATCCCGAAGACTTTTAACTGATATATTCAACTTTAGACTAGGATCCCAGTTTGTTCAAACATCATGCTAATGACACAACTCTTTAGATAGCTGTACTTCTCCAAATATTTGTTGCTCTCATTCTCAGAAATAAGCCTTTATTTATCTAGGGGTCACTTCTACTGCTTTATTTTTCCTTTATTAAGGAAAAAATTAACTTCATTAACATGAGTTCATGATGAAACAGATTTTAACTACAGCCCTTGAGAGCAGGTATGGCCGTTATAAAGATACCAGCATTATTTATATCAGTATAAACCTTAAAAACTAAAGATCTAGTCAGTGGAGTAACCAACCTTTTGGAGAAGGAGAGGACGGTGAGTCTCAGGAAATATACCTGTAGGAGAAGAGACTTAGGGTAGTTATTTACCAACAATCTTAGGCCAAACATAGGCCCATTATCGGAGACAATTCACCCTATTAGTTGAGGGCTTTTACTGCCAAAAACCAAACTACAAATAAAAACTTAGTACTGTCATTTATTATTTATCCAGGGAATTCTGTGTTTATCAGGTCAAACTCTATCCCACTGGGATCACTTTCCCCACTGTAGAGAGAAGGGAAAAATACGTCATGGTCATCCACACTGCTGATGACTAGACTCTGGCTCCCCTTAGCGTTTCCACCCATTCCTCAGAATACACAATGTTGTTAACTATTCGGGCTGCAAAGGAAACCAGAGATTTTTCAAAAGTGTAGATGCTTCAAAACACCTAGAGCTTTTCCGTTTCCATTTTTTTCCAGAGTCAACGGGAGAAAGCCATGAGCATTACTGATAAAGGGACAAACAGACTCCTCTCCCAATCTGCCCTTAAGGTATTCTAAGGTGTTCGGGGGGCACCTGGATATTCATGGATTTACAAGCCAAGCTCAATGGCAGGCAAAGAACAAGAAACATCTCCAAAAGGTCTAATCAAGGGCTCGCTAATTTCCAACTGAAACTTGGCACTAC
Source organism: Globicephala melas (assembly GCF_963455315.2). Classification (NCBI taxonomy): domain Eukaryota; kingdom Metazoa; phylum Chordata; class Mammalia; order Artiodactyla; family Delphinidae; genus Globicephala; species Globicephala melas. The sequence continues at coordinate 21,786,377 of NC_083322.1, forward strand.
CGTGAATTGAGAGTTTATGACACAAACCACAGTAGTAGTAGAAGCACCTGTGGCTTCATCTCAAATGTCTGCAGAACCCACTGCAGTTGTTGCAGAGATTGCGAAATATCATCTGCACTCCCCACTACTTCTAATCACAGTTGTTACCAGACACACCACAAGATCTTGCTGGAAAATGCATTAAATACATTTTAAAAAGCACATCTTACTATAACACAGCTTTCTATTAACTTACGTCAAGATAATCAGTTTCCTTTGTAATCTTACTTTATTTTCTGTATTTAAAAATATTACTCTGAGAAAGCGTCAGTAAATCTCATCAGGCCACAAAGTGGTTCATGGCATGAAAGAGGTAAAGATCCACTACTTTGCTTGGGTCTGTTTGCAGTACCATCAGGCTACCATTTAGACGTCACTGCCGTATCTAAATGTGGCCCTCTAGGCTACACCTCACTTTCCACCCGCCTCCAAGGCAGTTACCTCCATTCGACAGACAGAGACTCTTGATGGTAAGCCGACCAGATCGATTCTGCTTGAACCTAGAGGTGGGGAGGGAAACACATAGCTTACTGAGCAGCTGAAGACAAACTCCCAAGAGGGAAAAGGGCCAGAAAGAACCCAGAACAATGTACTTCTCTCATCTTAAACGAGTGAAACCTGTGAATCGTACACAAGTCATGGCTTCACTGACCTATAGAGCAGCTCCTGAGCAACGATATCCCCATAGTCGTGAGACAACAGGTTGATCCTACGGTTCTGGAGCCCCAGATGCCGCAAAAGAGCTTCCACGATGCTGGCCTGCTCGAATATGGAATAGTGATGTGGTCTCTAGGGAAAGGAGAGCCCAGATACACAGGGTGAAGTCAAGGGTGCAGGTGTGTCTGCCAGCCTGACCCCTCCATCCTTGCCTACCCCCATCCCGCAACACTGCCCCATCTAGATGCTGCTTACCGGTTTGTCACTGAAGCCAAAGCCTAGGAAATCAAGGGCAATCACTCGATGAAACCTGAGGGTCAGACCTTCCCAAATCTACAAGAAGGAAAGGGATGGTTTGGTCTTTCTAATCCTGCCCCTCCTCTTCTCCAACCTACAGCAGCAAAGGAGTTTCATCCCTATCTCAGCTTAATAAACAGACTTCGATAAAGGGAAAATCTTATGAAACCACCACAGGCCCACAAATGATCCTCCTGGAAAGTGCTTTATTCCTTATAATTAATCTCCATTGAGGGAGGAACTCCAACATTTTTTAACTTGGCAGTGATCGCTCCCAGATTGCCAAAGACTTTTTTACTCCCTTACAGTAAATGAGCAACAGTTTTACATTTAATCCTATTTTATTAAGCAACTCAAATATGCAAGTCTTCCAGTGCTGACAACAAAATCCTCGATTTTGGATTTTTAAAGGCATAGTAGGATCCAGAAGTCTGATTTCCTTACCTTGTACCAGTCATAGCTGGATGTTGGAAAGCCGTGTAAAAGCACAACTATCTCTGGACTTCCAACCACACCCACAGAGTCTGGGAAGAGAGAGAGCAGTTAGGCCGACGCCCTAAGAAAATAACCCTGAAGATATGAAAAAACGAAATAATCTGGTATAAAGGACAAGAAACCTTGACCAAATTAATGAAATTAAAATAACAGATTTTTTTTAAAAATGCAAGCTTATTGCTTTACGTAAGAATAGCCATTTGATATCTGTTTTCTTTTATTCTGTATATTTAAAAATTGTAAATATAGCCAATATTTTATAATAACTTTAAATGGAGTATAATCTATTAAAATATTGAATCACTAATGTTTTACACCTGAACTAATATAATATTGTAGATCAACTATACTTCAATTTTTTATAAACGTAAATAGCTCACTTTATATGAAAATACTTGACGGCAGACTGCTTACTTTCACCTAGATTTTTAAGAAGTATTTCCTCATTTCTCCCTTTATTCTGTGTCATTAATATGTAAATTGCTTTTCCACAGTAAAAAGTAAAGCTTCACAGTTAAAAGTATACAGTCACAACTTAATAACTACAAGTTCTTTGTACCTGATTATTAATGGCCTCACAAAAATTCCCTTCCTCAACCCAGTGGGTGCCTCAGTTTATGCCATTTGTCCAACAATTTTATTTCCCGCAGAGGAGACTCAACTGAATATTAAAAGCATAATGCTCAACTATTGCAAAATTCTAGCAACTATAAGAAAAGGCTAATAAACATGAACATTTTTTAATGTATAAACATCTTTTAAATTAGCCAAATATTTAAACGGTAAGTAGCCTTGCTAATAAAAAATAGTATTAGATTAAAACTGATAGATTCATATACTGCCACTGGCATGAGAATTTGATAATAAGGTTTACAAAAATAATTTAGTTAGAAGCAATGAAAAATTGTATATACTTTAGCCTAGGAGTCTTATTCTTGAGAATCCATGCAAATAAATCATTTCATTTACACGAAGTACTATTTGAAAAAATAAGGAAAAAATTAACACATACATGGAGATTTCCCTTTAACATTATTTAAAACATTGGAAAACTAGAAACAACCTAAGTGACCAACATAAAGAAAATTATATACTTACTTTTAGTTGAATATAGCGAATGAGAGGAGGTCAGGAGCAATAATGAAAAACGGTTTATGACAAACATTTTTCGTTATTGCTCTTGACCCCCGCCCAAAAGCAGTCTTTTCCAATCTTGTTTCTCATTCCCTTTACCTATAAAATGAGGTGAACAGCACCTTTCCAAGTACTGTTGTAAAGATTAAACGAAATTATGAAGGTTGAAAACATAATTCAATGCCTAGCATAAGGTAATTAATTAGTAAGTAGCAGTCATAATAATTATTAGCAAATTAACTTAGACAAAGGTATAAGACTTAAATCACATTTAGTTATACATATAACAAATAATCTTTATAGAAACAATAAAATGAAATCAGGGATGGGGGAACAGAACCAATGGCAGCTGTATCTATGGATGTTGTTTATATTATCTGACACTAGGGGCGCTCACAAAAGAAAGCCAGTACTATCTATCACTGCAAATCAGGCTACAAAGTAAATTATACTGGTCACATATACACTACCAAATGTAAAATAGATAGCTAGTGGGAAGCAGCTGCATAGCACAGGGAGATCAGCTCGGTGCTTTGTGACCACCTAGAGGGGTGGGATAGGGAGGGTGGGAGGGAGACGCAAGAGGGAGGAGATAATGGGGATATACGTATATGTATAGCTGATTCACTTTGTTATACAGCAGAAACTAACACACCACTGTAAAGCAATTATACTCCAATAAAGATGTTAAAAAAAAAAGTCAAAATCAGAAAAAATAAATAAATTATACTAACAAGTCAGTCTATGGACATTGGAATCTCCATTCCACCACCCTCACCCTCCCAGCAATTTTCTTTGAGTTTCCCTGCTATCAAATTAATGAGGGGAATTAGTCCATTCCTTCAAATGGACACTACACAGAAAAAGAGGGTTTTCCCCTCCATCACTGAGGGGCAACAGAGACCAATGGATGCAAAATAAGTACCTCAGAGGGACCCACGGGACCTCTACGTGCAGAGTGTTTCAAGAGCCCTGTTCTTACCTTGGTAGAAGATACGCAGTCCCTTGTAGGTAAAAAATTTGCCTGATGACTTCCATGAGTGAAGAGCAGGGGAAAGCTGGGGGGGCGGGATGTGCAGATAGGCTGCAAGCAGGGGCACAGCCAACAGCCCCACCTGGACCCACCACTCCCTCATCCTGTAGGGAAATCAGAAACCCGGGGTAATCAGTTGGGTGACATTGTACATGATTCTAACACAAGCCCCAAACTGGTAAAACAGGGTGGGGAATTTCTGTACCATGTAGGGACTACCCTGTCCTCCATGTCAACCGTGGCAGAAAATTTACCAAGAATGTAAGTGTACTCTGCCTGCTATGGCAATCACCATATTTGCTCATCATTCTAATTTTAAGGAAAAAAATATACTATTTTCATATGTAATCTTCCCCCTCAACTTCATCCCACTTTAACCCCACAGCCCCTCCCTTGTGCTCTTCCCAAGACCTGCTGTAGAGGTTTTATATAAAGTAAAAGGAAGATAAATTACTTAAGTAACTTCATTGTCTTTTATCAAGGCTTCCTGGGGGGAGGGAGGGTTCCCTTCATATTTACTCTAAAAGCTCTACCATCTACCCACCAGTCCCGCACCGGTAAAATGTTTTACATATATATATATATATATATATATTAAACTAATGTTTGTTTTAAAAAAAAAAAGTAGGAACATCACATGTCCTAAAGCAGAGAGCTGCTCTTGATTTTCTAATATTTATCAACCCTCTGACTCCAGTGAAGCCCAGTTTGCTACTACTATCTGGATTTGTGCTGAGAAACTGCTCAGGGTAAAGAGTCTGTGAAAGTAAGAAGATAGGTGCCCTGTATATTCCAACGTAAGCAGCTTTATCATGACCCTGAATATCTAATCTCTTGAGAGGTCAGGGCAGCAGATTATATTTCTGCTTTTCTTAGCAGACTCTTGAGGAAGCTCCCCCATTTATTTAATTTCTTAGGATGCCCCTTCCTTCCCATCCCCCCAAAAAGAGGAGCAGAGCATCTGAGAACTGATTTTGTTTTGGGGAGGAAAGCACTGATTTGCACACCCAACTTTCCCATGCCCAGGACTTCGAAGGTCCAGATCAATTCATCCACAATGACAAGAAGTGCTAAACAGGAATTAGAAACAGTTCCCTCTGTTTCTAGCTTATGACTCCTGATGGCCACCAGGGAAAGAACCATCAGTAGAATGGAAATTCTCTTAAAAACAGCCAGAATGGAAATACCGTCTAAAACTAAAATAAGAATTGTCAAGAACACAGAACTATAAATAAGGGGAATTAATTGTGAAAGCCCTGGTGGAAATGTCTTTGTGCCTGTATCCTTCTACCATATTACCTGTAATCTGGCCACAATCTCTAACAAACTAATCCAACTCACAAGATATTTATTTATTTTAGAGTTTTTTTCAAAAAATAAGAGCCTGTAGTTTCACATCCACAGAGAATCTCAGCTCTTTTGACTATTTTTAAGGTGTCACCAGGGCGGTCTTTTTTTTCTTCCCCCCTCTGAAGTGCATATCCATAAAACAGACCCAGTGATTTGGTTCTACCTTCCAAGGTAGAAAGATTAAAGATTAAGAAATGATTAGAAAAAATGCCCGGAACATGACCATTATATCGCAATATCCACCCCCCACAGTAGTAGTAGGCTACATCCCATTATCTCCTGAAAAGGTGAGATGACAAAAAGTATCAGGTTTAGATGATCATTTCTAAGCGCTACCTGTCCTGGACTTAAGCTTATACATTTTCACCTGCGCATTTCATCACTCCTGATCCCCACACTTCTCATCTCATTCATTGACGGGTTCCAGCAGCCGAGTATCTGCAGTGACTCAGCAGAGAGCCGGGGAGGGCATACGAGAGTAGCTGAGCAGGAGAGGCTCCCCCGCCCCGCCGCCGACCACCATGCGGGGCGGTGAGGGAAAGGACTGACACTCTCCGCTCGGGACACCCTCACCCCGCACCTCTTCCTTCTCTTTTACGCTAAGAAAGCGAAGAGGCAACCCCTCAGAAAGCCGCTTTCTGTCTTAATTACTTCAGTAAAAATGCCCCCAACAACATTTTAGGATTTTTAGTACGTAAGCAATCAGGCAGTCAGTAGGCAAAATAGATTAAACATTTTTTGACCCAAATCTCCATTCTTTGATGAGCCAAGAATCAAGAGTACAAATTCAGCAAACCCCAGTAACAAACCTTCCAGAAATTAATAAACCTTTCCGAGCCTTTATTTCTTCATCTTGTAAATAGGAAAAATACACACATTTAATACCACCAAACCTGCCCACTTCACAGCATCGCGGTGAGACTATGAACTATTTTGTAAACCAATGCAAATAATTCATGTGTAATATTATGAGTTTGGTCACATCATTCTCACTTGGCTTCCTGTTACTGAAATCTCAAAAATACTTACGCCTCGGTGATAAGACACTGCCAGTTCTAGTCACACCTATGCGGTAACTCACGCCACGGCGACACCAGGGTCTTCAAATCCTAAATCACCGCAGTGCAATACCGGGGTCTCAAAATTCTAAATCGTGCCAGGGCGATGCAGGGGTCTAGAAACCCTAAATCGTGTCAGGGTGATATTCGAATGTTAAAATCCTAATTCACGCCAAGGCAAAATCCAGATCTAGAAACCCTAAACCGCGCCAAGGCGATGCTGGGATATAAAAACCCTAATCGCGCCAAGGCGTTACCGGAGTCTAAAAATCTTAAATCGCGTCAAAGTGAAACCGGGTCTAGACACACTAATTCACACCTAGGGGGTACTGGGATCTAAAAATCCTCAATCGCGCAAGGGTGACACCAGGATCTAAAAACCGTCAATTGCACCAAGGCGATGCCGGGGTCTAAAAATCCTCAATCATGCCAGGGTGATGCCGAGGTCTAAAAAAAATTGTAAACCATATCAGAGTAACACCAGGGTCTAAAAATCCTAAGTCACTCCAAGGCGCTACCAGGGTCTAGAAATTCTAAACCGCACGGGCTGACGCCAGGGTCTAGAAATTCTAAATTGCATCAGAGAGATACCAGGGTCTAGAAATCCTAAATCAGGGAGATCAGGCGTTCTGAACATTCTACTGTGTGCAGGCGAGACATCCTCTTCCAAGCAGGTAGAACGGGCTCAGAGGACGGGAATGCATGCCCCTCACCCTCCGGAGATTTTCCCTCTACTGCGGGAGTCGCGCTCTGGCAGCCCCAGCTCGGACGGACAAAGTCCCACCCGCTGGCCCGCACCCCATTTGGGGACGACGTCTGCAAGCCAGTCACACACGCTCCCCCCACCCCCTCTCCCACCACGCACCCACCTGCGGAGGCGATCTCGGCGCACCATGGTGGCGTCTTATCCCATGCCGCCTGCACACCGGCCCTGAGCAAAGGGCGCGCCGCAGCGCCCGCAGCGGTGCAGGGTCGGCCGGCAGCTGGGCGCAGCCCACAGCCCGCGAGGGCGGCGCGGCCGCGGCAAGCAGCGAGCGGCCACCGGGGCGTGCGCTGCGGCAATGCGCAAGGCGCGGTTGCCGCAGAGGAGGCGCCGCCCGCTGTGATGCGCCGGGATGTGCTGGTGGCCGCGGCAGCGCAGAGTGAGTGGGCACCGACTTTTAGAGCCCACCCGCGCCCCGCCCCTGGCCCGCCCACCGCGCTGCAGTGCCCCTCCCGCCGAAGCCACCCCCTTCCCCGCAGCCCCGCTGAGGGCGCAAGGATGGGGCGCCCCTCCTACAGCAGCTGCTTCGGAGGGCACCTTCAGGGGTATTGACCCCCACCAGCACCCCGCTGCTCCCTCACGGCCCCCTACCCTGAACCACAGGTTCTGTAGCAAAAATCCTCCTCTGGCGAGTTAACACTACAGGAAGACACGACAGACTTCCTGAGACTCCATCACCTCCCCCGAGACCACCCATAGGCCCCCCACCCCAGCCCCAGAGGTGGCCACTCGACCTCAGATGCAGTGGGACCAGGGCTTCCGCTGTGGCGCCGGCTCACATCCCGCTCGCGATCCGCGCTGACGCGGGGGCTCTGAACCGCTCGAGTGCCCGGGCCAAAGCAGCGGTCCCTGAACGCCCAACACCTCCTAGGTCCCTAACTACAGGTACCCACCAAGGGCACAACCGAGTGGCTAGGGAACGACAAGCTCGGCTGGGCTACCGCAGAGCTAATCGGCTGATTCAAGGGACGACCGCTCGAGAGCAAAAAACGGGGCAAAACTTGGGGCAAGTCTGGGCTCTCTCGGTCAGCCACCGCCGCGGCGCTGGGCACGTTTCCTCTGCGGCAGCGCGACGTGGTCGGCGTGCCGGAGGCCCGCCGCAGCCCTCCCGCGGCACCCACTCCCGGCATTAGCCCGTCCTGTGCCGGAAAGAATGATCGGCCGAATTATGAGACTAAAGCTCCCTTTGTTTATGCATTTATTTAAGACTGAATCACAATGCGAGGGCCCCAGTGGTACAGAAAAGAGGGAAGGATTTTTTTCCTCATCCACAATCCTTTAAAAGACATCTATCACGCCTTTGAAGAGAAAAGTGTAGAGAATCAGTGTCTGTTCGTTTTCTGGCTGTAAATTGAATTCCTGACAAACGCGTGGGCTGCGAGCGAGCCAGGCGGCCCGAGCGGTGCCGGCTCCCTCCAGCAGGGGCGCTGCAGGCCTCTATTCCACTCGTGCCCGCCCAGGCCTCCCCGCCACTCAACTGCCCAGAGCGCGGGCGAGCATGATTCCGAACATCTGGGCGAAAGGCCGGGCCAGCCGAGCCCACCCGGTACCTCACAGTGTGCCAGGGAGCTGAGGGCCACCAGTCAGACATAGGAGAAACCGCCATCTATGAGCGTGTCACCAAAACGTGTGGCGCAGTCTAGGGTACACCTCTACTGGTGTCGATTCCGAGGTTCATGAAACCAATGCTTAATTTAGCACCTCCAGAGCGCTAAGAGCCAGGGGTGCAAAGACGAAGGAGGAATGGCCCCTGCCCCCAAAGCGAGCTGCTGTCCATCCGGTGAGGATGACACACAAGAACTGACGGTGCTTAAATTTTCCCTTTAATTTCCTATCAGCGTTTTGTGACAGGTTGGCCCCCTCCCCCTAACATGCAAGCCCCTCAAAGCCCGAGCCCAAGTATTATTCACCTTTTGTATCCCCAGAGCCTGCCACGGCGCTGGCCACAAAGCAGACTCCTAATAAATACTGCATGAATAAGTACAAGAATTTGAGGGCGCACAGCGGAGGAAGTAATTAAGGGGAGGGGGGAAAGGGTTGTCTTGAATGATGAATAGACATTTACCAGAGACAAAGAGCATTCCAACCAGAGGGGACGGCATTCGCAAAGCACCGGAGGCGCAGGACCGCACAGCCTTTGGGGAAAACTCCAAGTCCTTTGGGCCGTGGCGCTGGTAGACAAAAAATTAGGCTAGAAAGAGTATTTCAACCTAAGGAGTTTACAATTTGTCCCGAAGAAAATGAGGAGCCACCGATGGATTTAAACCCTCTGTGGCCTTAATTGGTTACTTAATGAAATTTAAATTACTCCCCTTAACAAGTGGAAGATTACCTATTTTAACGAACCACCACCTTTTAAGGACTGAAATAATTACTCAACAAAATTTAAATCGGTCCTTTCAACAGAATAAAGACTTTCCTATTTTAACTAAGACAACAATATATAACAAACTTGGCATTATAGTTTTTCGTATTTACTGTCAATGGAACCTATAAGTCCTACAAACAATTCCGCACTTTCATTCTCACCATACCAGAAGCACCAGCATCCGAGATGAAGGCAATTTTGTATTTAATGGACTGCGTGCTCACAAAGGATCTTATTCTGAAAGCCATGGAACATGTCCACCCACATGGAACAAGTAGGTAGACAGGAGGGGAGACTGCTGGGGGGTGGGGGGCGGCAGAGGGGACCAAGGGAAGCACTTGAAGACAACGGGAATTCTAAGTCTGATGCTCAAGACAAACCCTCCCGGGCAGAGTGCTAGGAAAAACCTCCTTGGAAAAGGAGGGCTCAAGGTTGAGAAGGACTTCAAACCCGTAACTCGTTTAGGCGAAGGAAGCATTCCTGTTTGGAAGAACCTCCCAGCACAGAGGCAAGGAGTCTGGAAAACGCAGAGGATACTAACAGAGATCAGCTTGGCTAAAGCCGGGAGAGAATGCTAGAGAATGCCCCAGAAGCCAAACAGTTAATGAGTTTTTTAACCGTGCCTGACTTACAGAGAGAAGCTTCCTCCACCAGGGGAGAATCTGGCCCAAGGTATAAAACATTTGGAGTGCCTGAGAAAACATGTAGCCGTACATAAATCCAAAGCCTGCCTCTGGCTGGTTCTCAGTGCACCCTTTCATTTCTTGGATACAAACACCACACTTGACCGACATCACAGGCAGCAGCATTCCCTCAACCCGTAGCTTATCATACATTCCTGTCACATTCCAATTCTCAGACAGTCCCACATAAAAAGACCTCAGATTTGTGCAAAGATGAGGGTAGAAAGCTCAGCATTTATTAGCTTGCTGATGTGCAACAGTGGTGAGATCAGCAGGGCTGGTACTGTGCGTTCAATAATCATTTTTTTTTGAACCCCAGTTTGAGACCCATAATATGACAACAAGGATATTTATGGAGACAACAGGACAGAACTGGGGCTGCCACTTGCAAGAGCCATAATTATCGATTCAAATAAGCTAAAGAAGTCCAAGATGGGGGAAACTTGACTGAACAGCAGCACATAAAGCGAGTCAGGATTTTAGTTGTCAGTGAGTCAATGTGATATGGCTCCAAAAAAAAAAAACCACTGTAGACTGTAATTAGAGAAGCACCCAGAATGAGCTAATCCTGCTCTATTCTGCTAGTGAGAAAGTGTTTTATTTTGTTCTGCACAGCAGATATTAAGAGACACATAAACAGGAATTTGTTCAGAGAAGACCGACTAAAATGCATTGCAAATTATGTCACTGAAGGTGTAACAGCTGTCATATTTTAAGCTCCTACTATAGCATGGATCTTCACCCAATTTATCCCTAATTCTCATAATAACTCGCTAGATGAGTACTTTCATCCGTATATTTCAGAGAAAGATACAGCAGCTCAGAGCACTGTTAGTATGTGAAGGGACTGGGAACTGAGCGCAGATGCGTCTGGCTCCAAAGCTGGCGTTCTTTCCACTACCCCACACTGCCTCCCTGTTTAAAATAACCGGTCATGTTTAGTTGGAAGAAAAGAACCCTTGTGGAGTGAGTGGAAGAAGGGAAATGTGTTAGCAGTCCTCAAATATTTGTGGAAGCAGCATTAGACATTTTATTCTGTATGGCTCCAATGAGTGCAAATTGTAGAGAAACAGATGTCAATTCAACATAAAGAATTTTCCAACAGGGTTGTCTAGAGACTGGGTAGCTCAGCCATTTGGGGACGTGACAAGTTCGCTGTCTCTAGGGGTTGGGTAGCCCTGCGGCAGGTATGCAAGGTCTGGATAAATGCATGAATGACCTTTAAGGTCTTTTCCCATCTGACAGAAACTAAGGCTCAGAGAGGCACTGGAACTTGGCCAGGGTGACCCCTCCCTGAAAGGTCAGATCCACAACAAGATCTTTCCTGGGTGTCCCTCAACCCAGAGCTCTTTGTACAACATGCTATTTCATGCTGAGGGCAAGACAAATTGAAGAAATTATGCATACAATCACATCAACCTCCCTCTCAATCAAATTTAACCCATATATCCAAAAGGCGACTGGTGTCTTCCTTCCTCTTCAGGCTCGTTTTTGGGTAAAAATCTTTGGCTGAAAAAAGTTCAAAAGATAAGTGGGAGAGGAGAGAAGCAAGGGAGCTGAATAACCCATTAACCAGATAAGATAAACCTAAGAGACTGTTTCTAGAGATTGCAGTATTACTGAGCACCCCTAAAGTATCTTTACACACCCTTTGCATTACTGGGCACATCCCATAATCCCAAGTCTGGTACTATTCTGCTGTTCCACACCTGGAATACATCTTATACACTCACACATAAATAGGTTGAAGGATTTGAAATAAAATCATATCTTGCATTTTTATAGCTCTTTACCCTTTCATGTATATTATCTCATCTGATGCTCATCACAGTCCTCTAAGGAAAACAGCTTTCTTTCGGACGGACAAGCAATTTCCTAGCTGCCTGGGGAAGAAAGGGCTACGGCACACAATTCATTTTTTTTTAAACTACATTCCACATTAAATTATCCCCCCAGCCTGGATGACTCAACCCAGAAGCAGGTGTTTTGCTTTTCCTCGATTGCTATCACCACCGCAAACCTTCAGCTGTCCTCCCCCACCGTGCCCTCCAGAGCCCCCACCCCCGCTACTACCGCAGCGCTTGGTCCCCAGCCGGTTTCTAAGCACTCGCTCTGCACAGCCCCGCACTCGCTGCTCCAACTCCCAGCGAAAATTACACCCCCTCCCCACCGGCGCCGGGTGGCCGCGTCCCCGTGCCCCCAACATTCGCCCAGGCCCGTGTGGCTGCGACCTTCCCAACCACCAATGAGGTCCCGAAGCGGGAAGGCGCAGCCTCCCGGGAACTCGAGACCCGATTTCCTGGAGGGATGGTCAAGCCGACTGACTGACTAAACGCTCTGTGGGGAGTCAAGCCGCGGGCGAGGGTTAGGGGACTTCTGTGTTCTCGTCCGACCGCGAGGTTCTAGGAGACGATGACCGAGGACCTCGCCCGCGTGGCCCTCGAGTGGAGCGCACACCTCGTGCGGCCACCCACCAACCTCCGCGTAATCCGGCACGCCCCAGCCGGTCCTCACGGCCTCCCGGGCCACTATCACTCAAAGCTTGGCCCCAGGATTGGTGTAGTCCACGCACACTAGCCACATACCCCGAGTGTGCCCATGCCCAGTCATCCGCTGGGCTAGGAGGCCAAAGGTGGAGGGTCACTCCTTCCCCGCCTGTTTCCTACCTGATTCAGGTAAGACCTGGGCTACAAGACTCCATGTTTGGGGACCCGGTTGCGCATGCGCTTCCCGCGGCCAGAGCTTCTCCGCCTGACCCCAGTCCCAGGGAAGACCCAGCCAAGCCACCGAATACCCGGTTCTGGGCTAGAGCGTCGCCACCTCCGCGCACCGGCCCATCGACCCCGAGCCCAACCTATGCTGCCGCCTTCTCCCTGCCGGGCGTCAGCGCCACCTATTGCGAAGGGTATGAAACGGCAGGCTGTGCATTGAATAAGAGGCTGAATAAACGAATAAACTTTTATAGGGCCCAATCTGAGTACATTTACATGGTAAAACTGAAGGCCAAAGATAGTTATTAACTATGTCGAGATCTTTGGCGAGCCTTCCATATCTCAACCATTTCCCTAACTTCATAGTCACCCTAAAGACTCCCAAATCTATATCTCCAGCCCTTCCCTCTACTCCAAACTCTAGATCCATATATTTGACTGCCTTCTGTTCCTCTTCACATGAATGACCTACACACGTCTTATACTCCACGAGGACTAAGTTAAATTCATTACGCTTCCTCCACTACAAACTAACCACCCCCCTTCCCCAGAACCTGTGCTACTTTCTTTATTCTCTGTTGTGGTTAATGGCATCATTAGCCACTCCAGTCTACTACACTCAATTACCAATACCTGTGGCGTAATGGAATGAAGCTAAAAAGCCAAGCAGCCTTGGGTACAAAGCCCAGCAAGTTCTCTCCTTCCCCCTGCTCTTCATCTTACTTCCCAAGTATCTTGGATTCATCTTGCTTCCCTCCATTCCCAACAGTTTCCCCTTGTTCAGGCCTCATTATCTCTCACTTGGACTACTGCCTCCTAATTGGTTTCCAGGTCTCCATGATCACACCTTTCTAATTCATCATTCACACACCTGCCCAAAGTGATTTTTCTAAAATGCAAATCAAATCGCATCTCTTTCTGTCTTCAAACTCTGTACTAACTCCTATTCCCAATGCTAAATTCAAGCTCTTTAACTGGTCATGCAAAACACTTCCAAATCTGGACCTTCCCTTCCTCTAGAATCTTCTCTCTTACCACCTGCTCCTCTCCCAAACTTCACAATCTGACTTAATGTTGCTAATTGTAGTTCCTCCCAAAACACTGTGTGGTTTCCATTCTCCATGCCTTTACACATCTTTCCCCTGCCAAATACATTCGTCCCCACTTAGGCTACCTAAAAACTTCATTACTCAAAATTCACCTTAGTTGTCACATGCTCTTGAAAGCCTTCCCTGAAGCCTTCCTACACAAATATCACTCCCTCTGTGCTATCTCTGTCCCTTGTTGATCACTATGTGCCAGACACTGTGCTAAACTCCTTATGTACATTATATCATTTAATTCTGATGATAATGCTATAAAAGAACTATTATTATCCTAATTTTATGGATGAGAAAGCTGAGGCTTTGAAAGATGAAGGAGCTTGCCCAAGGATGCAGAGGTGGTAAGTTGTGGAGCCAGGATCTGAATGCAGATATGTCTACTCATGTTTATCTATTCATCAAAAAGGTTTGTAGAATTAAATGATATATGAAAAATCACAGATCATCTTTTAAAAGTATTACAGAGTTTATTTTTTAAAGGAAAAACACACAGCTGTTCTACTGTAGTAGACAGAAATAGAGTGTTCTACTTTAAACTAATGGTATCGAAGGCCAAATAAATAGCCTTGACGTCAAGCTAAATAAGGAAACAATCCTGCTATTATTCTGTATAATTTTTTCTTATGATATGAATGTTATGAATTTTTTTGCTAAGGGACTGATGTATTGTAAACCATTAATAAGTAGATTTTTTAAAAAAAAAAATCTCCTTCTGGATAAGTGGGGGAAGAGAGATCTATTGATAAATGGAGTCACCATAGAATGTTCAAAAACTTGCCAAAGATGGGGATACCAAGATATCATGAGGGACGTATGGAGTCTAAACGAGTTAATATGTGTAAAGAGAAGCGTTTCTGGCACAGAGAAAGCACCATATCATTGCTATTGCTATTACTGTTGCTGTTGTTAAGAACTTCAGTAGCTCCCAATTCAGTGGTAAAGACAAACACATAAGCTGATGAGTGAATAATACAGCTATGAACAAAGGTCTGTTGGGAGTTCCCAGAGGAGGCGGGGGTGAGGATCTTCCAGGGAATAGGAAGAGGGGCAGGGAACAAGATGGCACCCAGAGGCCATATGACTGAGAAAGGAGTAAGTTGCTGGAACCAGAGCAACACCACCTAACTTCTGCAGAAACGTTTTATTTGTTGGCAGATCTTTTACTTCTGAAAGCTCTGTTTCTTAGAAACTCTAACGTTTAAAGTTTCCTTACTATTCCAAGCATTCTTTTGCTTCTGGCCCAGCAATGGGACCTTAGCCACTGGGCAAAAGAGCAAGACTTTTACCCAGATGACATGAAAGTATGGAGGAGGGGAGAATAAGTGACTGAAGCTTATGAAGGGGTGACCAAGTACTCAAGGGAAGTTCCGGCCCCACCCAGAAGTCCAGCTGGGATAATCAGGACTCCAGAAGGGGAAAACACATTCCCATCCCCCAGGCTCCAGCCCCTCCCTAGCAGAGGAGAAACAGATGGGCACAGACTTAGTGATGTGTGCCTTGATCAGGAGGGAAGGGCAGAGGCCATCATCCAACTTGGCAGGCACTGCCCAAGAAGGCCCACCTTTTTCCTCCAAACCCATGCCAGGTGTCTAGCACACTAACTCAGTGTTTCCCAAGCCAAACGACATGGAAGGCTGCTTAAAAGTCTACATTCTTTACCACAGGCCATTAACTTTACATGTAGGCAAAACATATTTATGTTCCTCCTGTTCTTCAATAAACAGAGTAAAGAAACTTTCTGTGGGTAGTTCACTCCAGACCAGTGAAATGAGGCCAGCTATTCTGATGGGAATAACTAATGAGACACATACAGAAACGAAGTTAAACGTTAAACAGAGGAACACTGTTGGTAGAATTGAATAGATACAACTTTTTTGGAGGACATTTTGGCAATAGCTATTAAAATTGATCCGGCAATTCCACTTTGCCAAATTTATTCTGTGTGTATACTCCCTGACATGTGTCCAAGGATGAACAATCCTGCATTATTTGGAAAAAGAATCTTTTTAACTGAAAACAAGCTAAATATCCATCTATAAGGTGCTGGTTATGAGGCTGCCTAACTTGTAAAGCTTTTCAATGTACATGAAAATGCAAGGTTCAAAAGAGTGTGTATATTATAATCCTACTTGTATAAAAATCTGTATGTATCATATAACTAAATATGTTGATATTTACAATATTAATATATTTACATATGTATTAGAAATCCCTGGAAACATCCAGATGTGGCAAAGTGGCAGCTTAGGGGCAAATCTGGTCTACAGGGAGATTCGTTTATTGCGCTTTTCTGTTTTAAATTTAAATGTGAATGCCCGTAGAAAGGGCCCTTTACTCTCTAGTCTCACACCCTTCAGTTCCCCCAGCTGTTACTTGGCCTGGTCCCTAAATGCGAGTGAGGAGAGCTGCAGGCACTTGTGGGGGTAGCTGGAGGCATGCTTTTAGTATTTACTTTCCACTTCTGATCTGTAAGCAAACATGACATTTATGACTTAAGGGAGGGTAGAGTGGGGACTGACGTCTTTCCATGTCGGAGAGAACAAGGACTAGAGGAAAATAAGGATCCTGAGAGATGAGACACTGATTTGGAAGTTACTGCTACAGGCGAGATAAGGAGCAAGCGGAGGCTGAGCCAGCCAGTAAGAGCAAGGATGAATTGTGAAGCCCAGATTTGAAACTTCTTTTAAAATCCCTTATCAGCCACTGCAGTTAAAGGAATGTACAGGCTTCTCTTTCTTCTTCTTTCTTTCCTGTCATGAGTAATCGCAGCCTGTGGTTTATCACATGGGCAGCTGGGCAGGACTCTGTTGTGCTCTGTGGGAACCCAGCTCTGCTCATAGCACTCCTGGAGAGTCTCATTCTCCTGTGCCTGTGAGTTAATTTCTTTCCCTTCACAGTGTTGGCACCAGCTGTACAGAAAGCAGGAGTCTTCAGCACCAAATATACAGCAGAAATCAAACTTGGATGTGCCTGTACAGAGTCTACCAGATAGCACTGTCCTGCCCTTTGTCTACCTGTAGGATCAGTGGCTTCCACAGTTAACTTCAAGACAATATTAGAAACCCTAATAGTCTGTAAATAAGAGTAAAGCTTTACCTTAAAATAAGAACAAGGAAAACTCCCAAATGAAACATTCCCTCGTTTTTGGCAGCAGTTAACAGACAGCAGCTGGTGTGAGAGTCCTGGATGCCATACTATGCTCTTTCATCTGCTGGAAATTCTTCAGTTGAATGAAATTATTCATTTGAAAGTTTTCATTGAATTTAGGCTGGTATTTCAGGGACTTTTTCTTCTGTAGTCTGAACAGTGGGGAATGCATCATGGTGCTAAATTGGGGAGATTGGGCTGTGAATATAGTCCAATCCATGAATTACTCTTTTTTGAGGGGCTGGTTCATTGAAGGAGAGAGAGGGAGAGAGAGGAATCAGAGATTTTATAACTATAGGAGGGATTACGTCCTATCTATGATTCACTCTACCCCCATTCCCATTATCTCTGTCCACAATATTATGCCTGTCATAGACATTCAGGTGCTTCAGCGCAAATCCACTAAGTTCACACAAGTATCCCAAATGACCATCAGCTGATGGATGGATACATAAAATGTGGTATATGCATACAATGGAATATCATTTGGCAACAAAAAGGGTTGAAGTTTAGATACATGATACACCATGGATGAACCTTGAAAACATTATGCTAAGTAAAAGAAGTCAGACACAAAAGACCACATATTATATGATTCCATTTCTACAAAATTCCAGAACAGGCAAATCTATAGAGACCAAAAGTAGATTAGTGG
Source organism: Globicephala melas (assembly GCF_963455315.2). Lineage (NCBI taxonomy): Eukaryota > Metazoa > Chordata > Mammalia > Artiodactyla > Delphinidae > Globicephala > Globicephala melas. The sequence goes on from NC_083322.1 coordinate 21,803,870, forward strand.
TTGCCTAGGGCTGGGGTAGGAGGGGGGAAGGAGAGTGAATGCTAATAGGTATAGGGATTTTGTGGGTGGAGGTGGTGCATCTAAAATTAATAGTGGGACTTCCCTGGTGGTGCAGTGGTTAAGAATCCACCTGCCAATGCAGGGGACACAGGTTCGAGCCCTGGTCTGGGAAGATCCTACATGCTGCGTGGAGCAACTAAGCCCATGCACCACAACTAATGAGCCTACACTCTAGAGCCTGCGAGCCACAACTACTGAGCCCACCTGCCACAACTACTGAAGCCTGTGCGCCTAGAGCCCGTGCTCCTCAACAAGAGAAGCCACCACAGTGAGAAGTCCCTGAACTGCAACAAAGAGTAGCCGCACTCGCCACAACTAGAGAAAGCCAGTGCACAGCAACGAAGACCCAACACGCCAAAAATAAATAAATATATATATTTTTAAAAATTAATAGTGGTAATAGTTACACAATTCTGTGAGTATAATAAAAACCACTGTAAATTTTAAATAGGTGAATTATATGTTGCATAAAGTGTATCTCAATAAAGTCATTACTGAAAAGATAAAAGGAAGGAAAGATGTATACCAAGAAAACATTAGTTTAAAAAGCTGAAGTGACATATAATATTATAAAAAAGATTTTGGAACAAGGAATATTACCATGGCTAAAGAAGGATTTCACAGTGAAAAAGGAATTAATTCATCAAAAAAAAAAAAATCCTATACGCGTATGCATATGGTAATAGAGCTTCAAAATAACTTAAGCAAAAACTGATGGAATTAGAGGAGAAATAGTCAAATCCACAATTATAACTAGGGGTTTTTATATTCCTCTCTCAAAAATTTTTAGAGGAAACCGTAAATCAGAATATACAACACTTGAACAATACTATCAATCAACTACAACTAATTATCATTTAAAGAAAACTCCACACAACAAAAGTAGAACACCCAGTCTTTTCAACCGAACATGGACTATTCATCAAGGTAGGTCATACTCAAGATAGATCATATTCTGTATCATATTGGATAGGTCTCAATAAATGCAAAAGGACTGAATTCATTTGAACATATTCTCTAACCACAATGGAATTAAATTATAAATCAATACAGAAAAATATATGGAAATCCTCAAGTATTTAGAAATTAAACAGTAGACTTCTAAATAATCCATGGGTCCAATACAAATCACAAGTGAAATTATTAAAAATTTGAACTGAATGGAAATAAAAACACAATACATCAAAATTTGTGGGAGGGCTTCCCTGGTGGCGCCGTGGTTGAGAGTCTGCCTGCCGATGCAGGGGACACGGGTTCGTGACCTGGTCCAGGAAGATCCCACATGCCGTGGAGCATCTGGGCCCGTGAGTCATGGCCACTGAGCCTGCGCGCCCGGAGCCTGTGCCCCTCAACGGGAGAGGCCACAGCAGCGAGAGGCCCGTGTACCGCAAAAAAAAAAAAAAAGTGTGGGATACAGCTAAAACTGTGCTAAGAAGGAAATTTATAGCAATGAATACAATCATCCCTTGGTACCTGTGGGGGGATTGGTTCCAAAACCACCACCCCCATACAAAAATCCAAGGATGCTCAAGTCCCTTTTATAAAATGGCTGTAGTACAGCTCGCCCTCCTTATCCCTGGGTTCCTCATCCTTGCATTCAACCAACTGCCCATCCCACAGATAAGGGGAGCTGACGGTATTTAACAAGAAGAATAGTCTCAGATCAAAAATCTAATCTTCGGGGCTTCCCTGGCGGCGCAGGGGCTGAGAGTCTGCCTGCTGATGCAGGGGACACGGGTTCATGCCCCAGTCCAGGAAGATCCCACATGCCGCGGAGCGGCTGGGCCCGTGAGCCATGGCCGCTGAGCCTGCGCGTCCGGAGCCTCTGCTCCGCAACGGGAGAGGCCACAACAGTGAGAGGCCCGAGTACCGCAAAAAAAAGAAAAGAAAAGAAAAGAAAAATCTAATCTTCCACCTTAAGAAACTGTAAAAAGAAGAGCAAAGTAAACCCAAGTAAGTAGAAGGAAGGAAATAATAAAGAGCAGAATCGATGAAACTGAAAACAGAAAAACAGTAGAGAAAAATCAATGAAAATAAAAGCTAATTCTTTGAAAAGATCAATAAAATTAATAAAAGTCAGATGAATCAGGGAAAAGAAGACAGAACTTACCAGTGTCAGGAATAAAAGAGAAGAGAATAAAGATCCTCAGACATTAAAAGGATGAAAAGGCAATATTATGGACAACTTTATGCCAATAAATTCAACAACTTCAATGAAAGACAAATTCCTTAAAAAATACAAACTACCAAAGATCATTCAAGAAGAAAGAAATGAACACAATATCCCTATAGCTACCAAATAAATCAGACTCATGGTTAAAAACCTCCTCACAAAGAAAACTCCAGGCATAGGTGACTTCACTGGTGAATGCCAACAAACATTTCAGGAAGGAATAATCCCAATTTTACACAGTCTTCTAGAAATAAAAGAGGAGGGGACACTTCCCAAATCATTTTATAAGGCCAGCATTATTCTGTTCCCGAAACCAGACAAAGGCATTACAAGAAGAGAAAACTACAGACCAATATCCTCATGAACATAGATGCAGAAATCCTTAACAAATGTTTTGCAAATTAAATCTAGCAACATATAAATTGAATGACACATCATGACTAAATGGGGCTTATCCAAGGAATGTAAAATTGTTTCAGTATTCAAAAATCAATCAGTGTAATTCACCACATTAACAAACTAAAAAAGAAAAATCATCTCAATAGATGCAAAAAGCATTTGACAAAAGTCAAATCCATTTTTAATGAAAATTCTTGGCAAATTAGGAATAACGAAACTTCCTCAACACAATTAAGGACATCTATGAAAAACCTACAGCTAACATTATTCCTAATGCCTTCCTTCCTAATATAGGGAACAATGCAAGGATTTCTACTTACCACATTTCTGTTCAGCATTGTCCTGGAGGCCCTAGACAGTGGAATAATGCAAGAAAAAGAAATAAAAGTCATACGTATTGAAAAAGAATAAGTAAAACAAAATCTATTTATATACAACATGATTGTATATGTTGAAAATCCTAAAGAATCTACAGAAAAGTTACCAGAACCACGAAGTGAGTTTAGTAAGATTATAGAATACAAGGTTAATATACAAAATCAACTGTGTGTCTATTTACTAGCAATGAACAATTATAAAATGAATTTTTAAATACCATTTACAGTAACATCCAAAATTATGAACTACTTGGGGATAAATTAAATAAAACATTACAAGATTTGTACACTGAAAACATCACTGAGAAAAATTAAGGAAGATCTAAATAAGTGAAGTTATATCATGTTCATGGGTTAGAAGGCTCAATATTGTTAAAATAGCAATTCTCTCCAAACTGACCTACAGATTTGACACAATCACAAAAAAAAGCCAAGCAGACTTTTTTTTTTTTGCTGTACGCGGGCCTCTCACCGCTGCGGCCCCTCCTGCTGCGGAGCACAGGCTCAGGACGCACAGGCCCAGCGGCCATGGCTCACGGACCCAGCCACTCCGCAGCATGTGGGACCATCCTGGACCGGGGCACGAACCCGTGTCCCCTGAATCGGCAGGCGGACCCTCAACCACCGCGCCACCAGGGAAGCCCCAAGCAGACTTTTTTGTAGAAAGTAACAGCTGATTGTAAAGTTTATGTGGAAATGCAAAAAGCGTAGAATAGCCAAAATGGTTTTTAAAATAGAGAACAAAGTTAGAGGACTTACACTACCTTATTTCAAGACTTACTATAAAACTATAGTAATCAAGACAAGGTGATGTAAGTGTAAAAACAGACATGTAGAGCAATGTAACAGAATAGAGAGTCCATAGATAGACCCACATATGCATGGTAATTTGATTTTCAACAAAGGTGCCAAGGTAATTCAGTAGTGAAAAGATAATATTTTCAGAAAATAATACCAGAACAAGTGGATATCCATAGGCAGCACACACATATATACATACACACAAATGGGGGGGTGAACCTGGAATCTTACCTCACTCCATTTACAAAATTGAATTCAAAATAAATTATAGCCTACATAAAAAATGTATTCAAAATGGATTACAGATCTAAACATTATGAGAACTATAACCATAATAGTTCTAGAAGAAAACATGAGAGGAAAGTCTTAGTGGGCTTTGGTTAGGCAAATATTTCTCAACTAGGACATAAAAATATAAAACCTAACAGGAAAAATGATAAATTGGACTTCATCAAAATTAAAACCTTTTGTTCTCAAAAGACATTGTGATAAAAATGAAAAGGAAAGTGACACACTGAAAGCATTCACAATACATATAACTTATAAAGGACTTGTATACAACATATATAAGAATCCTGCAACTCAGTAAGAAGACAAACAGCCCAATTTTTAAATGAGCAAAAGATGCCAACAGACACTTCACCAGAGAAGACATATGAATGGCAAATAAGCACATTAAAAAATGCTTAACATCATTCATCATTAGTGAAATGCAAACTAAAATCACAGTGTAATTCTACTTCAGACCCAGTAAAGTGACTAAAATTAAAAAGACTAACAATCCAAGTGTTGACAAGGATGTGGAACAATTGAAACTCTCATACATTGCTGATGAGAATATTAAATTATATAACCTCTTTGGAAAACAGGCTGTTTCTTATAAAGCATACTTACTATATGGACTCAATTACTCTGATACTGGGTATTACCCAAGAGAAATGAAAATGTATGCTCACATAAAGACTTGTTGAATGTTCAGAGCAATTTTATTTATAACAGTCAAATCTAGAAAAACCCTTCAACTTGTAAATGGATAAATTATACAATATCCACTCAATTGAATGATACTCGGCAATAAAAGGAAACAAATTATTGATACATGCAGCAATGTGGGTGTTTCTTAAAGCATTCTAAGTGAAAGAAGCCAGACAAAAAAGACTACAAACTATATGATTTCATTTACATAAAACCCCCAAACTTTTGGGGGTGGTGGAGACATTCTCTATATCATGATTATGAATGTGGTGAAATGGCTAATATATACAATATACGGTTAACTCTTGAACAACATGGGAGTTAGAGGCACTGATCCTCTACTCAGTTAAAAGTCCAAGCATAGGAGCTTCCCTGGTGGCGCAGTGGTTGAGAATCCTCCTGCCGATGCAGGGGACATGGGTTCATGCCCCGATCCGGGAAGATCCCACATGCTGCAGAGCAGCTGGGCCCGTGAGCCATGGCCGCTGAGCCTGTGCTCCGCAACGGGAGAGGCCACAACAGTGAGAGGTCCGCGTACCGCAAAAAAAAAAAAAAAGTCCAAGCATAATTTACAGCCAGCCCTCCACATCCTTGATTCAACCAACCCCAGATCATGTAGTACTGTAGTACAAATTTAGTGAAAAAAATTTGCATATAAGTGGACCCATGCAGTTCAAACCCATGTTTTTCAAGGGTCAACTGTATACTTAAACTTATTAAATTTTATTGTATGTGAATTATACTTCAGTAAAGCTGATTTTTAAGGTGATGTAAAAATATTTAGTATAAGTTTAGAAAAAGTCTGGAAGAATGTACATTAAATTCTTAACAATGGAGAAGAAATTACAAAAGACTTTCAACTTCTATTTCACTTTGTTATATACTCTATAATGTTTTATCTTTTCCCAAAGAGACTTCTATATTAGTCAAGATTCTTATGATTGCTAGTGACAGAAACATAAACTAATTTAAGAAAAGGCAAAATTTATTGGTTTATTGTGTCACTAGTTCATTTATTTATTGTGTCATCTGGGGGTAGATTCAGACATAGCTGGATCTAGGTGCTCCACTGAAGTTTTTGAGAATGAAGCTTTCCTCATCTATTGGTTCTTCCTTCCCCTGCATTGGCTTCATTCTCAGACTGTCTCTCTCACTGTGAGGATGACACAGCAGCCTAATAGCTTAGCAACCCCAGAGGAAAAGTCACACCAGGAAAAGTCCTGAGCCAACTCTTAAAGATGCAGCTGGGACACATTTCCTTCCCTGAGCCCTGGCACCCTGATGGCAAGGCATGGGTAACAGGACCATGCATGGAGCTGAGCAAGGGCAGGGTGGTCTCAGCCCCATACTGAAGAGTGGTTCCCAAAAGGAGAGAGAAAAAAAAAAAAGAGGGTCTGATATCAGAATAAAGGCAGCTTAGCAGGCATAAACAGCAGATGACTACTACAATATACTGCTTTTAGAATTAAGGAAAAAGTTATTTTGCTTTTAATCTTTGTAATAACAGAGCCCAAGGAAATATCTTCTGGTGCTTTTCTAACAGAGCATAGCATAAAGCCCACTGTTATGAACTGAATGTGTGTGTCCCCCCAAAATTCATATGTTGAAACCCTAACCCCCCATATGATGATATTAGGAGGTAGAGTCTTTGAGAGGTAGCTAGGTTTAGATGAGGTTATGAGGGTGGAGCCTCCATGATGGAATTAATTTCCTTCTAAGAAGAGAAAGAGACTAGAACACTCTCTCTCCACCATGTGAGGATACAGTGAGGAGGTGGCCATCTATAAGCCAAGAAGCAGGCCCTCACAGGACGCTGAATCTGCCAGCACCTTGATCTTGAACTTCCCAGCCTCCAGAACTGTAAGAAATAAACCTTCATTGTGTAAGTCATCCGTTCTATGGTAATTGTTATAGCAGCCCAAGCTGACTACATGACCCACATATCAGCCTTCTCTGATGGATTAGGGAGGAGTTAAGGAAGATGCCATCCAAGGGGAACCCTTTCCTTGCCAAAACAGAGGGTAATTTGTAGAATGGAGTAGAAGTAAGATAGGGCTTGGAGAAGATTTGTGTAATCCCTTGAGGGAAACGACATAGGTGGTTGACTAGAGATGAAAAAAAGGACTTCCAAGTAAAGCCAAGGGTGGCCATGTGACACACCATGTGGCCATTCTGGGATAGGGGGATGGCTGAAACGATCGTGGTGTTGCTTCCATGTGCTACCTGGAATCAAGCTGCCGGATAACGATACTGCACTTCTGAAGTGTCAGGCCACTTGTGCTTGATGGTAAATAATTTTAAATACTTTTATATTAACACAAATAAGAATGAATTATGAAGTAGAATGCAAAAATTGCATGTGATTTTTAAGATAAAATACAAATTCCTTGCTTGCAATAACCCCTTCAGGCTGCCTCTCACTCTCTCCTTCATGTGAATTCAGGTTCCTCTGCCATTAGAAATTGTTTGGTGGAAAATTCTGAGAAGTATTTCTTTAAGGAATAAGGGCTGGGGATAAAGGATGTTCTTGGGGTTTTTACAGTGTCCAGACACTTTGCCAGAAGAAGAAACCAGGCAAGGATTCAGGAAGATTTGGGATTTTGAGAACAGGGCTAACATCTGGAGGGATTGGCAGAACCAATGCTAGTATATGCATAAGGGACTGAGGTTCAGGGCTGCTCACGTAAATCCTAAGAGCTGCTGCATTCCTGGGTAACATCTCATGTGGAAAGCATGGGATCCTGCCCTGGCTTAGGGTCTGGATTAGCATCTCTTTGAGGAGTAGGAATCTAGTGTTCTCGCAGAGGCACATCCATTTCTGGGGTCAGGGGAAGTTCATCTCTGAACAACAAGCTCTGGTGAGCAGCTTTTTGCCTCAGAATTGGTGGAGAAGAGAGATGGAGCCCAGAAGGTTTAGAGTTCACAGGTTTAATAAGATATGGGAGATCCACAAAGGGTCATAAAAATTAAAGGACATTTTAACACCACAAAAGTAAAAAGGACAAAATGGAAATGATAGCCCTTCTCCAGAAAAGGACCATTAGCTGGCACCTGGTCTTTATTTTTTTTTTTTCATCACAAGGCAGAAGAAAAATTTTATCACAGATCACAGCATTCTGAGGAACTGAGAATACTGCAGTGAAGGACAGGATGGGTCCTTCCTTTTATGCACTCTGGGATGACTGAAAATTACCCCCAGGAGGACTTTATTTAAAAACAGAGGAATGAGCTAACACTACTGTAGTCATCATATTGCAATATTTAAATGTATCAAACCTACACTTTATACATCTTAAATTTAAACATTGCATAATGTTATATGTTAATTATATCTCAGAAAAAAAAAAAAAAGAAGACAGGGAGAAAGACAAGCTCATGGCAATTAGCAGGACATCTACAACCTGACCACAGGATAGCAAAGGACACTCCTGCTTCTGTCTCTCCTGGGTGGGGACCCTCGAAATCTTAATAAGTCTTGGCCATTATGGTGAATTTTAGAGGGCAAGGAACAAGGGGAGGTGGAGCAGAATGAGAGAATTAAATTGGAAATATAGATTCTTGAACTGAGGTGGATGAAGAAATGAAATAATTATAAACCCAAAGGCCAAAAAAAGGAAAAAAACAATCAACCTGCACCTGGAGCATTAGGTTCTGGAAATCCAATTTGCACATAGAGAGTGGAGGGGCCTTCGCTGAGGGGGGTGTGCCAGGAGCTGAGGCCCCACTGGTGAGCAGAGGACCGTTGCCCTGGAGACAGTCTTAGCTTAGAAATGGCAAACAGGAAAATAACAGGGGCTTAAGGGAGAAAGAAGAAAAAAGGCACTGCCTGGGATGGTTGATATCTTAGAAACCAGACTATACTGCATGAAACAAATGTACTTAAAAGGATAAATACAGATTTAACTGCTTTGAATAATGAAGATAGGAAGAAGGAAGATATTTTAGTTGTTTCTGGGTTTGGATGGGCGATCAGACACTCAAGAGATTTAACAGAAGAAAAAAGAGAAATGTGTTAGAGCAGAAACTGAGATACACTTGACTATCTCCTAGCCTCTATTCCAGAATGTACTACTGAAATGTGCTTTCAGAGAGCTATTGATAGAGAAATAATAATAAAAATAAATCCAGGGAGCTTCCTTCTTGGTGCCCATGATAATAACTTGAGATGGCAGATTTAAGAGGGAGAAGTCCAGAGCTATTTAGCATAAAATTCAGAGGTAATAATTAGCTAGTTTCAAGGCAAGGCAATGATTGAGGGGAAATGGATTGGGCAACCATGGCCAGGAGATTTGGGGGTTAAGACTTGGTCAAAGTAGGTCTGGACACCCTCTTCAAAGTGGCTAAGGGTTTTGATACTGAAATAGGAACCCCGAGAGACTGGAGCTAGAGAAGGGACTTCCTGGAGCAGAAAAAGCCAGGAAGATCGGTCAAAGGGCTTGGAGTAAGGGACAACTGGGAGAACCAAGCCTGGGATGTGCACAGAGGACAGATGTGAAGCTAAAAACAATAGCCAATAACAAAGGAAAGAGGAATAGGGACAGGTGGATAATACATTGCCTTGGGCAATTGCTGAGAATGGACTACAGCAGTGGTTCTCAACGTGTAGTCCCCTGACCAGCACCATCAGCATCATCTGGAATTTGGTAAAACGCAAATGGTCCGTCCCCCTGAATCAGCAACCCTGGGGATAGGCTCAGCAATCTGTGTTTCAGTAAGCCCTCGAAGTGAAAGCAATGCACTCTAAAGTTTGAGAACAACTCTACTGGAGCATCCCTGGCTTGCCTTTAATGGCTGCTTAGACCAACAAGCCAGGGAGCAGGGCTCCCTTAAACCTCTGGGTTGGCCTAGATGGGTGAATAAATGGTGAGACTCACTGAAGGGGAGCCACAAGAAGCCATGTCTGGGTTTGACACTGGTGTTGGACTGATAGGAGAAGTTCAAACAAAACTACACAGCTCATAGAAGAGAGGTAGACAGGGCTAGCCTAAGTAATAGGACTTTAGGAAGAATCAGAATTCACTGATAATTTCTCTTATCACAGAACTAGCTCTGGAAAATGACAGGTTTATAATAGAATTAGTGAACCCAATAACAGAAAACAAACAAAGGTGACCCTATGATCTGAATATTGAACAGGTATACAGGTTAGAAGGCCCCCAGGAAATGGAAGAAGTACATTTTCAGCTTGCGGAAATCAGGTAGTAAAGCAACAAGAAGCTTTAGACATCAGGAACCAAAAACATGCAGACATAACTGGATGGGGTCAGGGCACTAATGGAGAAGACTGTAAATGACTGTAATTTTCAGAGCTGTGAAGCCATAAATTGCTCTGGGAGGACTGCCTGCTATTAGTGTAGCACTCTCTGCTCTCAAGATGAAGCAGCTGGAGGCTGTGAAATTGGTTAAAATGATTCTCAGAAAAAGAAGGAAAATTGAATATGAAGGAAAAGAGGTCTTCTGCCACCCTCTCAAAAGAGATGGGGCCCAAAGCCCTGGATGTAGGGGCCTGGACCATCTTCAGAGGTGAAACTGTCTTCAAGTGTCTGCAATCCAAGGAAGGAGTTTTAAGGCTAAAAACTCAAGGGCACTAGAAAGTAAACTGACTGCAATTCTTGCTACCATTAAACTTTTAGTTTTATAGAGAGGCAATGGAAGGACCTCAGCCTGTGGGGGCAGAGACTATATACAGGATGTATAGAGGGAACAAAAACCGTTGCTTTGGTAATGGTGTTAGCGTTGAAAATGACAGACAGTAAACTAGGGATATAACAGGGGCTTAAGGGAAAGAGTGAAAAGACCTAGTACCGTCCCCAAGTTCTAACCCCATAAACTGCTGATGCCGCAATAGGAAATAAAAGCTAAGGTACAGAGTCAAAATGAGGGAGGATGAAGGTACTAGGAAACCCAAGAATGAGAACTAGGCAAGTGGGTGAGCCAGAGATGGATGACTGCCAGAGACCAAGTCCACTTAAAAGCTTTCCTCAGGGCTTCCCTGGTGGCGCAGTGGTTGAGAGTCCGCCTGCCGATGCAGGGGACGTGGGTTCATGCCCCACGTCCCACATGCCGTGGAGCGGCTGGGCCCATGAGCCATGACCGCTGAGCCTGCGGGTCCGGAGCCTGTGCTCCGCAACGGGAGAGACCATAGCAGTGAGAGGCCAGCGTACCGCAAAAAAAAAAAAAAAAAAAAAAGCTTTCCTCAGCCCTCTCTCTTTTTTGGGGGGTGAATTTTTAATAATTTTTTTGAGATATAACAGATATATAACAAATCACAAATATTTAAAATAATCTAGTTAGTGATTATGAACATTATCTGTCACCCCCAAATTTTCCTCCTGCTGTTTTGTGATGCATTTATTTTCCTTCCCTCACCTCCTATATACCCATCCCCAGGCAATCACTGATCCAGTTTCTGTCACTGTAGGTTAGTTAGACTTTTCTAGAATTTTATATAAATAAAATTGTGAGTATGTACTCTTTTTTGGATGACTTTTCACTCAACATAATGATTTTAAGATCTATCCATGTTTTTGTATTGTTACTTTGTTCCTTTTCAATGCTGAATAGTATCCCATAGTTATATGGAATCAACTATATAGCCATCAACTGTCTATTCATTTACTCATTTATCTAGTCATCTGTACATGGACATTTGAGTTGTTTCCATTTTGAGGTATTACAAATTAAGCTATTATGAACATTCACATACAAAGCTTTGTGTGGACATATTCCTCTTAAGTAAATTCAAATGATGTTTTATTTGATTGGGGTTTGATGTGCTAAACTTTTGTGAAAATTTTTGTGACTATATTCATGAAAGATACTGATATCCAGTTTTCTTTTCTTATAATGTCTTTGCCAGGTAACACTGGCCTAATAAGATGCATTAGGAAATGTCTTCCTCTTCCATTTTTGAAAAATTTTGTATAGAATTCGTATTTTTCTCCCTTAAATTGTTGGTAGAATTCCTCAATGAGGCTATTTGGCCTGGAGCGTTTTTTTGGTCAGTTAGTTTGTTTTGCGGGGAAGGAAGATTTTTAAACCTACAAATTCTATTTCTTTAATAGATACAGGACTATTCAGGTTACCAATTTCTTCTTGAGAAAGATTTGGTAGTTTGAATCATTGTCAGATTTATTGGCATACATCTTTTCATAAATGTTATTATCTTTTTAATGTCTGTTAGAGCTGTAGTGTTATCCCTTCATTTATTCATGATATTGGTAATTTTTGTTCTCTTTTCTTTCTGATCAGTATGGCTACAGATTTATTTACTTTAAAGATGTTCCCAAAGATCCAGCTTTTAACTATCCCAAAGAAGGGGCTCTTAAGCAAGTTTCTAGGACCTTGAACCATTAATTAATCCCTTATCACAAAAGATTCTAGATCCACGTTTAAAGGCACCCACTTATTGATGCAACTAGAGTAACTCAGGTTGTCAAGGAATTATGCTAGAACATAAATTCACCATTCATCTCAGTACAGAGGTCCCCAGCAGGATCAATAGCACTAGCCCTCCTGATACCAAGAAATTCAATTTTTCATTGAGAGTCAAAAATCTACAGGTGTTCTTAGACCAGTGCTTGAGTTCACTGCATACTGATTTTCTAGGCATGTTGTTGCTCTCTGATGTCCCCTACTCCCCAGTAAGAACCAAATATTAGCACAGCTAACCAAGAAAAAAGAGAGAAGATAAAAATTACCAATATTAGGAATAAAAGAAGAGAGACCCCTCTGATATTAAAAAGATAATTAGGCAATTATCTTTTAAAAAGATAAAACAACTCTATGTCTCAAAATTCAAAAGGTTTGGTAAAGTGGACCAACTCCTTGAAAGACACACATTGCCAAAACTCACCACAGAAGGAATAGATAAGGATAATTCTGATAACCTTATATCTATTAAAGAAAATACATTTGTAGTTTAAAACTTGCCCCCGGGTTTCCCTGGTGGCGCAGTGGTTGAGAGTCCGCCTGCCGATGCAGGGGACACGGGTTCATGCCCTGGTCCAGGAAGATCCCACATGCTGTGGAGCGGCTGGGCCCGTGAGCCATGGCCGCTGAGCCTGAGCGTCCAGAGCCTGTGCTCCCCAACGGGAGTGGCCACAACAGTGAGAGGCCCGCGTACCGCAAAAAAACAAAACTAAACAAAAACTTGCCCCCAATTAAACCCTATAAAAGACAGTTTCAATGTGACTTCTACTAAATATTTAAAGAAGAAATAACACTATAACTATGCATACTATCTTACACAAAATAAAAAAGGAAGGAACATTTCCCAACTTATTTTATGAGACCAGCATTATCCTAAATACAAAAATCAGACAAAGACTGATTTCAAGAAAAGAAAACTATAAACTAATATCTCTCATGAATTAGATACAAAGTGTTAGCAAACTGAACCCACCAATAGAGAAAAAGGAAAATACATATGACTAAGTGGGGTTCATATTAGGAACACAAGAATGGACCAACACTTAAAAGTCATCACTATAATATTAGCTATAATTATTAATACTATATTATATACTTGAAAGTAGATCTTAAATGTTATCACCACACACACAAACAATTATGATTATGTGATGGGATAGAGATATTAACTAACCTTATTGTGGTAATCATTTTATAATATATACATGTGTCTAATCATCACACTGTACACCTTAAATTTACATATGTTATATGTAAATAATATCTCAATACAGGTGGGAAGAAAATAAATCAATATAATTCACCATATTAATAGACTAAATGATAAAAATAATATGACCATATCAGTAGGTGCAGAAAAAGCTTTTGACAAAATTCAACATTGATTCATGATAAAAGTTCTCAGGAAACTAGAAATGGAAGGGAACTTCTTTAACCTAATAAATGGTACCTGCAAAAACTCATACAGGTAACATTATACTTAATGACAAGAGATTGAATGCTTTCTTTCATAAGATTTGGAACAAGGCAAAGATGTCCTCTTTACCTCTCCTGTTCAACATTGTACTTGAGTTCCTAGCTAGTGCAATAAGGTAAGAAAAAGAAATGTATACAGATTAGAGAGAAATAAACAAACTAGTCATAGGCAACATGATTATATATCCAGAAAATCCCACAGAATCTACAAAAAAAACCTCTAAACTAAAAATTGAGTTTAACAACATTGCAAGATACAAGCTTAGCATACAGAAGCCAGTTGTATTCCTATGTACAAGCAATGAACAATTGGAACCTGAAATTAAAACAAAACAATACTATTGACAATAGCACCACCCTCAAAAAGGACTTAGGTATAAATCTAACAAAATACGTACAAGATCTGTATGTGGAAAACTAAAAAACATTTATGAAAGATATAAAGAAGATCTAAATAAATGGAAAGATGTACCATGCTTGTGAGCTGGAAGACTCAATATTGCTAAGATGTTAATTCCATCAAATATGGTCTACAGATTCAGTGCAGTCCCAAACAAAATCCCAGTCAACTTTTTTGTAGATTTTTATAAGCTTATTCTAAAATTCACATGGAAAGGCAAAGAAATTAGAATAGCCAAACAATTTTGGGGGAAAAAAAATGTTACCTGATTTTAAGACTTACTATTACTATAATACTATAGTAATCATAATAGTAATTATAGATATAGATTAACTGGGATGTTGGGGGAATCCCAGGATGGAATGTAAACTGTGACAAATAAGTTTAACTGTATTACATATGTATGCCATAACCACATTTAAGGGTGTAGGGAGAAAAGGAGCTGACCTTAAGTAACTTTGGAAACTGCATTTCGACTAGAAGCTTTAAGGCTAAAGACAAAAGAAACTATGCATAAAAACTGAATTTTACCTGGTAAATTTGTTTCTCATTGGAGTACAGGTTCACAACTCTAAAATTGCTTTACATGTATATCGAAGATGAACAACTAAGTAAATGGATGGTGGATGGTGGGAATCAGGTTCCTCACTATGACAAGGGAAGTTACAGAGAAGAAAGGAAAGTTAAAATGAAACTTACAGTGCTGGTTTTGAAGGCAGAGGCAGCAATATGAGCTCATGTATGTATTATATATATGAACTCGTCTGTGCTTTTATATATATGTATGTATATATATACACATATACACACATGCAGAAACAATCATAGATATACTTGTATTTATTAGTTAGTATACATAAATATATTATGCAGCTCTGTCTGCTGAGAGGACCAAAAAGCATCCTAGTAGTAATGAATAAACCCAGTGCTGAGATTTTAGTTTCCATGTACCATTTTCGAAGTAAAATAAAACAAAACAGGCATCTTTGAGAAATGATTGAATTCTAAGATTGGGGTGAAGAAAATACAAGAAAGCAATATCTTGAAGTAACAGAAAGTAAGAAAATTCTCAAAAAAATAAAATGATGGGGGGCCTAACAAAGGGACATAGGAACCAACCTGAAAGTGTTCCCAACTGCCAAAATCTGAAACAATTTGAACAACAAAATAATAACAGTATTGGATTATAACCCAAGGCAAATATACATGAGTCCATACTGATATAAATAAAATATTGAATGAATGAAATAAAATGAAAGTGACAAGACACTTCCAAATACATTTATTAATTGCCTATGCCACTCCAGCAGGTGAAATTTAATTTCTTCCTTTCTTGACGTTCCAACTCATTTCAAAATAATAGAGTATGGAAAGGGAGAAATGTTAACTATATCATGAAGAAACTTGGCAAATACCACCTTAACCAAGTGATCAAGGCTAACACCACCAGTGATATCACGTGGACATCGTGTACCTCCTGATACGATGGGATGAGAAGGGCACTTCACTTCTGTGGTCTTCCTTCAAAAACCCACAACTTCAGTCTAACTATGAACAAAAACCTCCAAATATAGAACATTGAATAAAATACCTGACTAGTACCCTTCAAACTGTCAAGGTCATAAAACACAAGGAAAGACTGAGCAACTATCACAGACCCAAGGAATCTAAGGATACATGATTACTAAGTGCAGTGTGGCATCCTGGATAGGATGTTGGAACAGAAAGAGGATATTAATGGAAAAAGTCCTAAAATTTAGTTAATAAAGATATACCAATGTTGGTTTCTTAGTTTTGACAAATGTATGATGTTAAAAATAGAAGAAATGGTGAGGGACTTATGAGAATTCTCTGTTATCTTTGCAACTATTCTATAAATCTAAAGTTATTCCAAAATATAAAGGTTTTTTTTTCTAATGAAGGTGACATAACCCATTTCCAGACAAACACAAAGCTGAATTAATTTGTCTCCAACACTACTATACTACAAGAAATGTTAATGAAATTTCTCAATCTGAAGGAAAATAATACCTGAAGGAAAATGATTTCTTCTTGAAGAAGGAAACCTCAGATCTACACACACACACAGAGGAATCAGAAATGGCAAGTATGTGGGTTAAAAAAAATTAATTTTCTCACTTTTGTAATTTCTTTAAAGCATATTTGACTGTTTAAACTAAACTATGACCAATGTATTGTGGGATTTATATATGTAGAAGTGAAATATATGACAACAAGAGTGCAAATGACAGTAGGGGTATGTAGAAGTATATAGTTTCACACTTAATATTAAATATAATACTATTTGAAGGTGCAGTGTAACAAGTTAAAGACGGATATTATAAGACATAGGACAATCACAGAAAACAAAGAGGCATAACCAGTAATGCATTAGAGGAAATAAAATGAAACACTAAAAAATATGCAATTAGGGCAAAAGAAGGCAGAAAAAGAGAACAAAAATCAGATGAAAGAAATAGAAAAGTAGTAGCAAGATGGTAGACATAAGCCAGACAATATATGTAATTAAATTAAATGTAAATACTCAATTATAAGGCAGAGCTTGTCAGAGTGAATAACAGAGCAAGGCCTAACTATCTGATGACTACAAGAAATGACTTGATATACAAAGAAATAGTTAGACTAAAATAAAAAGATGGAGAAATATAACATACAAACACTAATCTTAAGAAATCTGGAGCATCTATATAAATATCAGAGAAAGTAGACTTTAGAATAAGGAATATTGCTAAGAGATAAAGAAGGACCATACCGGTTTCCTGTTGCTGCATAACAAATTACCACAAGCCTGGCAGCTTAAAACAATACCCATGTATTAGTTCACATTTTGTACATTAGAAGCCAAGCATGGCATGGCTGGCTTCTCTAGTCAAGATATCACAAGGCTCAAATTGGCCAGGTTGAGTTTTCATCTGGAAGCTCTGGGGGAAAAAAAATCTGCTTTCAAGTTCACTCTTGTAGTTGGAAGAATTGAGTTCCTTGTGGTTGTATAACTAAGTTCCCCGTTTCTTTGCTGTCAGCCAGGGTCTCACTCAGCTCCTAGAGGATACCGTCATTCCTTGATATGTGGTACCCTCCATCTTCAAGCCAGTGAAGGGCACTGAATCCTTCTCATGCTGCAAATTTCAGACTCCTCTTCTGTGGCCAGCAGGAGAAAACTTTGTTTTTTGTGTTACTAGGTCAGTCTTACCCAGATAATCTCCCAGTCTCAGGTCAATAGTGCCAATAAAACCTAACCCACGGAGTAAAACCCATCACATCAACAGCCCTGGAGATTATTCAGGTTATATATACCAGAGGGGAAGGAAATTTTGTGGGTCATCTTAGACTTCTTCCTGTCATAAGGACATTTCATAATGATAAAATAATCAAGTCACCTGGACATAGTAAGACTAAATATGTTTGCATCTAACAACAGAGCTTTAAGATATATGAGAGAAAAACTAATGGAACTAAAAAAAATTATACAAATTCACAATTGTGGTTATGAATTCAGCCTTCCTTTCTCAATGATTAATAGAGCAAAAGGACAGAAAATTAGTTAAGATACAGAAGACTTGAACAACACTATTAACCAAGTTGACCTAATTGACATTTGCAGAGCACTACTTCCAATGATTTTAGAAAAGCTATTCTTTTCAAGTTCATGTGGTATAGTCACCACAATAAACTATATGTTGGGCCATAGAATAAGTTTCACCAAATGTAAAAGGATGGAAATTATAGAGCGTATTCTCTGACTGCAAAGGCGTTAAATTAGAACTCAATAAAACCCCTATTATAGCAACTCCACCACAACATGGAGACTCTCCAACTTGATGTTTGGATGTCAGTATGACAGTGATCCTTTGGTATGGTCAAAGAAATAATTACTCACATAGTGTAGAAGTCCCAAGGTGAGTGGTGGGGAGGATTGCTCTCTCTGAGTGAAAATCCAGAACAGAGAGAAAGAATGGATAGTGAGTGTGCAATATTTCATAAAGGGAAATACCTGTCAGTGTAAAGTTTGAAAGAGGTTCCACCTGGCATGAAAAGAGGCAAAGAGGCAGCAAGAGGTCACCTGTGCTTGTGGGCCTTGGGCGTGAGTGAGCTTTATCAGGATGCTACAGGAGGCAACAAACACAGGCAAGCAATAAGGCTGAAAGATGTCTAACATTAAATCAAATGTCAGTTGGAGTTTGTTTCTTTCATACGGTTATCATGACCCCAAAGAGAAGGAAATTAAACAACAAACGTAAATGATTCTTGGATTGAAGATGCAATCACAGGGAAAATGAGTAAATATTTTGAACTGAATGATAACGAAAATACAACATATTACTCAGGCAGTGCTTATAGGAAAACTTTTACCTTATCAGAAAAAGAAAGATTTGAAATCAATGACCTAAGCTTCCACTTTAAGAAACTGGAACGAGAAGCGCAAAGCAAGCCCGTGACCATAAAAGAAAAGAAATAATAAAGATAAGAGCAGAAATTAACAAATGAGAAAAGAGATAGATAATGGAAAAATTAACAAAGTAAAAAGTGCTTCTTGGAAAGGATAAATAAAACTGAGAAGCCCTTAGCTAAACTGATCCAGGAATAAAGAACACAAATCACCAATATCAGGAATGAAAAGGTGTTATCACCACAGATCTAAAGATGTTAAAAGGATAATAATATTTTGAATAATTTTATGCCAATAAATTTGACAACCAAGATGAAATGAGGAAAAACCTTGAAAAATACTCTTTATAATAATAATTGATACCCCAAAAGGCAAGTATTCACAACACATATATCAGACAAAGGACTTGAATCCAGAATATATCTATAGATCTCTTACAACTTATTAGTAAGAAGACAAACTATCCAATTTAAAAATGGGCAAAGGATTTGAAGGGATTTTTACAAAATAAGATAATTAGTCAATAAGCACATGAAAAGATATACAAAAAGTTAGCCATCAGGGAAATGTAAACTAAAACTACAATAATTTACAACTACACACTCAGTAGAATGATTAAAAATTTTTAAAGTGACAATTCTAAGTGTTGGAGAAGTTGTGGAGAAACTGGAACTCATATATTGTGGGTGACAAGGTAGAATGGTATAACCATTTTGGAAAACAGTTTGGCAATTCCTTATGAAGTTAAACATACACTTACCATATGAACCAGCAATTCTACACCTGTTTACCGAAGAGAAGACTTATACATGAATATTGATAGCAGTTTTTTCATAATAAAGCCAGATATTTGCCCCAGACAAGGGGAATTCCTGTCTCATGCTCCTCTCCTCCAAAAATTTAAGAAGCTACTGAAATATGCTGCCTGCTCTCAAACCAGAGGCATCCAAAATCACCACAGCCAGATTTTGCATTTAACAGCCACCCTAAATCCCAGGAACCTGCTCTCACTAATCTCTAGGCAACAGGACTCAGCTTCTGTTCTTCCAAACCTGATTACTTACCTAAGTTCCTATAGCCAATGTGAATCTCTTTCCCTGCACTTTCAAAGAAGCTTCAGCAAAGCCCCAACACCAAGAAGACCATTACAGCAGGATTTCCTTCACCAGATAACTCAGCACCACAAATGCCAACTCAAGAGCCCATGTGGCTATTCTAACCAGTAGTAAATGGGAAATGCCTGCAAGAGTCTGGAGATGGGCCCAAATTACCGTTAGTCAAAGCAGTTGGGAGGAGCATCTAATGATTGCTTTGTAGTAACTCAGGAGGAATCAGTTTGAATCAAGAACTCACCCAAGATGGCGATCCAAGAAATACTTGAGAAACTGTGGTGGAAACCTCTGTGAATTTGTTGGAGAGTCATGCTCAGGACTTTCAACTGTTCATCCCCAGGTCCATTCTTGGTACTAGACTGGCACCCCATGTGTTCTCTTCTTGCAGCAGTTCCTGAGTCATCCGCTGGCTTCCTCACCTCCTGCTGCTGTCAATAACTAGAGTGGTCATGAAGTTTATCATCCAAACTGGGACACCTGAGAATGTAAAGTGCATGTTATTAATTATTACAGTTTGATAACAGGTTTAAACTGGGACTATCCCAGGAAAACCAGGACATACAGTCACTCTAATGATGACTCCTCTGCCCCAAGGAGTTCTCTCTCAAATTAACTGAAGAGTCACAGTCACCACACCATTCTCTTTGCTGCCCCCACAAAAATGCAAGTAGACTTTTCATTTTAAAGATTTTATTTCTAGTCATTAGAGGTAAATTGACAATGATAACTAATAAGAGAAAATTAAAAGAATATAAAGTACCTAATTTATGGTCCCTAAATAGCCAAATACACTGAGATGGCAACTAAAATTTCATGGACTTTAGTTTTAGATTTTATTTCCTTTTCTTTATGTAAATGACCACCAATTATTGCAGACACATCACATGTGTATTGTGAAAAATAAGAAAATGTTGACAAACCAAAACTACAAAATAAAACACCTTCACCTAGAAATTACTACTACTGAGTGATGTTAGCAAAAATAGTGGGCTAAGAACCTCAAAATTCTCTCCTCCACAAAAACAATGAAAAACTAGCAAAAATAATCAGAATCAACTTTTTCAGAACTCTGGAAAATAAACAAAAGGTTACAGTAATCCAAAAAGTATTTATTAAAAAAAAAGCTGAATCTCAGTAAGAACTGAGATTTGTATGATAATTTGTATAATAATTTAATTTGCCATATTCCCGTGCACTTCTTTCCAGCTCCATAGTTGTCTTGGAAACCAATAGCCCACAATTACAGTGAAAACCAGCAGCCTGGCAGTTATCAGAGGGGCAGAATGGAGTTGGAGCTCCTTCAAAGCTCATTCATAAAGAACTGTCATTATTTGACCTATCTGGTGGTTCCTGGGAGATCCCACTTGCAAGGTTGTCTTTATTTGACTGACTCGGGGTTCATCCAATGCAAAAAACCTTTTCCCCAAGACAGTTGTCAAAAACAATTAGAGGTAATTGTTTAACTTCACAGCTGCCTCACTCATTGGATAATGGTTGGGGCAAATAATAGACTAACTGAAAAACGTAAAAGGAAAATTTGACAATGAAACCACAGGGACTGTAAAAATATCTGCACATTCCTGGGAACCTAGAAGGCCACATGCATATATGGAGCTGTGCTCATGCTCAGGGCTGTACACATAATCAGCAAAGACCTTAAGAGCTCATTTTTACTTGAGACCTTGAGTCTCTGTGCAAGCAGGAAGTAAAGGCAAAGGAAGAATTTTCAACTGCCTAGCTGAGTATTGAAGGCATGTCCCAACATACACACTGAGCTCCTCTGCAAAGACTGGAAGACTTATTGGTTCCTAGAAATTTCTGCCCTATTATTAGCTGACCACTAAGCTAAGAAATCAGAGATTTCAATATACAGCAAAGAATACAGACTTTACAGAATTTGTTAAGAAAAGTCACTAAACAAGCAATAACAAACAGGAACAGCAATGACAAACCTTGGGGAAGGGAGAGAATCTGATTTACAGATTACATTCCAGATTGCCAATCTGAATTCCAGATTACCATATTATATTATTTAAAATGTCCAGTTTCAGTAAAAAATTTTGAGAAATGAAAATAAATATGAACATATGGTCAATACATAGGAGGGAAAAGCAATCAGTAGAAACTCCCTGAGAAAGCCCAGCTGTTGGACTGAAAGGACAAAGATTTAAATCAGCTATTATAAATGTTTAAAAAGAATGAACTGAAACCATGTCTAAAAAACTAATGGAAAGTATGAGAACAATATCTCATAAAATAAAAATATCAATAAAGAGGTAGACATTATATTTGACAAAAAGACCCAAATGAAAATTCTGTGGTTGAAAAGTACTATGACGGAAATGAAAAATTCACTAGAAGGGCTCTAGAACAGATTTGAGCAGGCAGATGAAAAAATTTTCAAACTTGAAAATAGTTCAGTTGAGCTTATCCAGTCTGAGGAATAGAAATAAAAAAGAATGAAGAAATATGAAAAGAATCTTAGAGACCTCTGGGACACCATCAGCAATTCAACAAAAGTTGGAAACTTCAATAACCCACTTTCAATAATGGGTAAAATAATAAGACAGATTAGTACGGAAACAGAAGACTTAACACTATAAACCAACTAGATCTAATAGACATTTATAGAACACTCCACTCAACAACAGTAGAATACACATCATTCTCAAATGCACATGGAACATTCTCCAGCATAGACCATATGTTAGAACATAAAACAAGTCTTACTAAATTTAAAAGGCTAGAAATCATACAAGGTATTTTCCCTGACCAAAAGAGACTAAAATTAGAAATCACTAATGGAAGGAAATTTGGGGAATTCACAAATACTTGGAAATTAAACAACACACCCCTAAGTAACCACCAGGTCAAGGAAGTATCACAAGGGAAATTAGAAAATACAGCTGACCCTTGAACAACACAAGGGCTAGGGGCACTGATCCTCCATGCAGTCAAAACTCCATGTGTAACTTTACAGTCAGCCCTCCATATCCTCAGTTCTGCATCCATATGTTCAACAAACTGCAGATTGTAGAGTACTGTACTACATATTTATTGAAAAAAATCCATATATAAGTGGACCTGTGCAGTTTAAACCTGTGTTGTTCAGAGTTAACTGCACTTTGATATAAATGAAAATGAAAGCACAACACACCAAAACTTTTGCAATGCAGTGAAAGCAGTGCTTAGATGCAAATGTATAGTTCTGAATTGTTATATTTAAAAAGAAGAAAGTTTTCATGTCAACAACCTAACCTCCCATATTAAGAAACTAGCAAAGGAGAGCAATCTAAACCCACAGCAAACAGAAAGATAGAAATAATAGAGATTAGACCTGAAATAAATGAAATAGAGAATAGAAAAACAATAGAGATAATAAATAAAACTAAAAATTGGTTCTTTGAAAAGATCAACAAAATTGAAAAAATATTAGCTAGATTGACCAAGTAAATAAAGATAGAACACTCAAATTACTAAAATCAAGAATGAAAGACTGACAATATAGTGACCTCATAGAAATAAAAATGATTATAAAAAATTCTATGAATAATTGTATGCCAACAAATTAGGTAAGCCTAGATAAAATGCACAAATTCCTAGAGAGATACAAACTATCAAAACTGACTCAAGAATAAATAGAAATTTTGAATAGACCTATAACAAGGAAAGAGATTGAATTAATAATCAAAAACTTCCTACAAAGAAAAGCCTAGAACCACATGGCTTCACCAGTGAATTCTACCCAATGCTTAAAGAGGAATTAACACCATTTCTTCACAAATTGTTGTAAAAAATACAAGAGGAAGGCACACTTCCCAACTCATTCTATGAGGCCATTATTACTCTAATACCAAAACCAGACAAAGATATTACAAAAAAAGAAGACTATTCAGACTATATTACAAAGCTACAGTAATCAAGACAGTATGGTACTGGCACAAAAACAGAAAGATAAATCAATGAAACAGGATAGAAAGCCCAGAGATAAACCCACGCATATATTGTTGCCTTATCTTTGATAAAGGAGGAAATAATGTACAGTGGAGAAAAGACAGCCTCTTCAATAAGTGGTGCTGGGAAAACTGGACAGCTACATGTAAAAGAATGAAATTAGAACACTTCTTAACACCATACACAAAAATAAACTCAAAATGGATTAAAGAACTAAATGTAAGGTCAGACACTATCAAACTCTTAGAGGAAAACATAGGAAGAACACTCTATGACGTAAATCACAGCAAGGTCCTTTTTGACTTGCCTCTTAGAGAAATGAAAATAAAAACAAAAATAAACAAATGAGACCTAATGAAACTTAAAAGCTTTTGCACAGCAAAGGAAACCATAAACAAGAAGAAAAGACAACCCTCAGAAAGGGAGAAAATATTTACAAATGAAGCAACTGACAAAGGATTAATCTCCAAAATATACAAGCAGCTCAAGCAGCTCAATATCAAAAAAACAAACAACCCAATCCAAAAATGGGCAGAAGACCTAAATAGACATTTCTCCAAAGAAGGTATACAGATTGCCAACAAACACATGAAAGGATGCTCAACATCACTAATCATTAGGCAAATGCAAATCAAAACTACAATGAGGTATCACCTCACACCAGTCAGAATGGCCATCATCAAAAAATCTACAAACAGTAAATGCTGGAGAGGGTGTGGAGAAAAGGGAACCCTCTTGCACTCTTGGTGGGAATGTAAATTGATACAGCCACTATGGAGAATAGTATGGAGGTTCCTTAAAAAACTACAAATAGAACTACCATATGACCCAGCAATCCCACTACTGGGCATATACCCTGAGAAAACCATAATTCAAAGAGAGTCATGTACCACAATGTTCACTGCAGCACTATTTACAATATCTAGGACATAGAAGCAACCTAAATGTCCATCGACAGATGAATGGATAAAGAAGATGTGGCACATATATACAATGGAATATTACTCAGCCATAAAAAAGAAACAAAACTGAGTTATTTGTAGTGAGGTGGATGGACTTAGAGTCTGTCATACAGAGTGAAGTAAGTAAGTCAGAAAGAGAAAAACAAATACCGTATGCTAACACACATATATGGAATATTTAAAAAAATGGTTCTGATGAACCTAGGGGCAGGACAGGAAAAAAGACGTAGACCTAGAGAATGGACTTGAGGACACGGGGAGTGGGGAGGGTAAGCTGGGAATGAAGTGAGAGAGTAGCATTGACATATGTACACTACCAAATGTAAAATAGATAGCTAGTGGGAAGAAGCCACATAGCACAGGGAGATCAGCTCAGTACTTTGTGACCACCTAGAGGGGTGGGATAGGGAGGGTGGGAGGGAGATGCAAGAGAGAGGGGATATGGGTATACATGTATATGTATAGCTGATTCACTTTGTTATACAGCAGAAACTAACACAATATGGTAAAGCAAGTATACTCCAATAAAGATGTTAAAAAATAAAGAAAAGGAAACTAAAGATCAATATCCCTTAAGAACTTAGACACAAAAGTTCTCAATAAATACCAGAACACTGAATTTTGTAAGATGTGAGAAAGCTTATACACTATGACAGAATGTAAGTTTGGTTCAACATACGAAAATAAATGTAATACGTTATATTAATAGAATGAAGCACAATACCATATGATCATCTCAATAGACGCCAAAACAAGCATTTGACAAATGTCAACACCCTTGCATGATTAAAAAAAAACCAAAAAGTATAAATAGAACTCCCTCAATCTGATAAAGGGCATGTACAAAAACCCCACAACAGATATCATACTTAATGGTGAAAGACTGAAAGCTTTTCTCCCTAAGATCAGGAACAAGACAAGTGTGTCTGCTCTTGACACTTCTAATCAACATGGTACTGGAGGTTCTAGCCAGGACAATGAAGCAAAAACAAAAACAAAACAAAACAAAACAAACTTTGTGCTTCAAAGCATGCCATTAAGAAAGTTAAAAAAACAACCTACAGAATGGAAGAAAACCTTACCCATCATATGTATGATAAGGGTCTGGTATCCAGGATATTTATCCAGTAAAAGAACTCTTACAGCTCATCAATAAAAATACAAATAACCTAATTTTTAAATTGCCAAAAGAACATGAATAGACATTTCTACAAAGAAGATACACAAATGGCCAATAAACACATGAAAATATGCTCAACATCATTGGCCATCAGGGAAATGAAAATCCAATGACATACCACTTCATACACAGTAATGTGGCTCTGATAAAAAAAATATGGACAATAACAGGTATTGGCAAGGATATGGAGAAATTGGAACCCTTACACACTGCTGGTGGGACTGTAAAATGGTACAGCCTCTTTAGAAAACAGTTTGGCATTTCCTCAAAAAGTTAAAGTTACCATATGACCAACAATTCTGCTCCTAGGGATATATCCAAAAGAACTGAAAACATATGTTTACACAAAAACTTGTATACAAATGTTCATATCAGCATTATTCATAATAACCAAAAGGTTAAAACAACCCAAGTGTCCATCAACTGATGAATGGATAAACACAATGTGGTATATCCATACAGTGGAATATTTTTTCATCCATAAAAAGGAATGAAGTACTAATACATGCTACAATATGGATGAGCTTTGAAAACATTATGCTAAGTGAATGAAGCCATACACAAAAGGCTACATATTGTATGATTCCGTGTATATGCAATATTTATAATAAGTAAATTCATAGAGACAGAAAGTAGATTATTGTTTGCCAGAGGAAGAAAGGGGGATATATGGAGAGATTACTAATGGGTATGGGGCTTCTTTTGGGGGTAATGAAAATGTTTTGGAACTATATAGTGATGATAGTGGCACAAGCTTGTGACTATAGTAATATCTTCTGAATTGTATACTCTAAAAGGATGAATTTTACGGTATACGAATTATATCTCAATAAAAAAGAGATATGCTACTGCTAATACCCACATTAGTATCTTTTCGAATCTTTCTCTATGCTTACATGTAATATGTATTGTTTTAACCAAAATGACATATTAGTAGATATACTCTTTGAAACCTTCTTTTTCAGTCACCTTGCACTTTCTGTAAGTTTCATTTCATCTACTACCCAATCCGTATTCCAATTTCCCATTTGTTTAAAAAATGTTCTTTACCATTGGTTTGCCCAAATCATTAACCAATCCAGGACCATATATTACATCTTGTTTGATGTCCCTTAAGTCTCTTTGAACATAGCACAGCTCCTTTTCCATGACACTGACTGTTTAAGAGGCCAGGGCAGTTGTCTTGCAGAATATCCTACTGTCAGGCTTTGTCTGGTTGCTTCCTCATGGTATTTTTCAACTTGTTCCTCCATCTCCTGTTTTTCACATAAAATAAAACTTGTATCTAAACTATTTATTCAAGTTAAATATATTTGGATAGAACGTGTCATAGGTTATATTGTATACTCTGTATGGAGTCACATCATAGGACACATAACATCTGGTTGACTGTCTATTAGGAACACTGAGACTGATCTCAGGATATAAGAGTGATGACAGTCTGACCCCTTTGCCGTACAGTTTTTCCACCTTGCTGTCTGTGGTGTGTTGCTTTGGTGCTATACAAGTATCAGCTCCCCAAACCCATTCACCAAACAGTCTTTTAAAACTAACTGAAGTACCTTGCCTGAATCAATATTTTCATTAGAGTTTCCCAACTATTGCTTTCCTTATTGTATAATTCCTTCTACATTTATTTGCTGGCATTCTTCTGGTAGCATTTTCCCTCATCGGCTAGGGCTACTTGCTTACCTTGAAATACAGTTCCAACTGGAAAGGGAGGATAAATGCTTAATTCCTCCTATTTAATTACAAAATTTTAGGGTTTTTTTTTTCCTTAAAGTAGTGTTCACCAACCCCACCTTCCTTTCCTCTACTTTCTATAGAGCTTTCCTTCTGCCTGAATATGTATTCAAGGCCTCTCTGCAGCCCAGCATTGACCCATTTGGCATTTCCTCTCAGCAGCCCCATTAACTTAGCCCATAACTTTTCCTAGAACTCAAAAAACCCCACAGAATACCCATAGGACTACCAAATTCATTAGTTGAGGCCCTAGACCTACAGAAATTGTCCAAGCATCCATTTCAACAAGACTAACTCAACCAGGTTGTCTCCTTTTCCATCTTCAATGCTAATTGTGCCTGAGTCCTTGACAGGGTAAGCCCTGGCCAGACTCATATCAACTCTAACTATGTTCTCTGAAAGTATTTTGCCTAATCTCTGGCCGTTGGAAACGATTACTAAGATAAATAAACACATTGGCAAGGAATCATGGTATGGGAAGATGAGAACTGTATCATCAGCAGAGGCCAGATTTTTGAAGAGGAGAGAAAGTCCTGACAATAGACCCTGAGCATCAATATGGACTGTTAAGTCCAAAAGCACTTTTCTTCTATGAGGAAGGTGTAAGTCTGAAGCAAGATGGGCTCAAGCCTGGAGGAGCTATGGCTGACTTGTGATACTTTGTCCTCAGCTCATGCTGAGTGAGGGTGCAAACAAAGGGGAACAGGACCTTGCTGGCAGTCTCAGCAAGAGCTGGGAGAATGAGCACCTCTGCAGCCCCCGGGGGCTATGAATTGACTGATCTATAAACCAGAACACCAATGCATTCATATACAAAGAGGATGCTCCTTGCCAAAGAGACCAGATGTTCATGCTGAGTGGTCATTGCATTCTCTCCTGTTGGAAAATCTATATGGAAAGCCAAATTATAATCAAGAGGTTGTTTGTGAGCATGAAATCAGAACAAAAGCAGGGAATTGGATGAGCTCTGTGGCATCAATAGGGATATAGGGTGGACTGCATATTTCTGTCAAATGGTCAAAAAACAACTCTTTCCCTTGACAGAGCTGGAGACATAATGACAAATGTTTGTTCCTTGGCTCTACTTTTCAGCACTCCCTACAGACCACCCCCCTTCTGTTCACATATTCTTTCTTCAGCTGTTAAGGCCATTGATTAGGTTACAGCTTTGCTCCACATTCCATCATGCCTTGATTAAATTTCCAGGCACTGCTACATCCTGTTTCTTAAGATGACATTTGCAGACATTAATTCACATTCATTGTGTGTGGATTTCACTAGTTTAACAATCAAAGGCTGATATTATTTACCAGTTTGGAGGACATTTTACAACTGTGCCCTATGTACTGATATACTAGACAGCAGAAAAAAAGGTTGAAAATGTTCAGTGTGATAAAGGGGGAGCCTTCCTATGGTTTGGTCTCCCATGTGTCTTCATGAGAACTGTCACAGAATTTCATTCATTTGACAAATATTTATTGTGTGCCTACCATCTGCCAGTACCATCCCAGGCACTAGGACTATAAAGAATGAGATATGCTATCCCTGCACTCAAGGAGCTGATAAGGTAGTGAAGGAGGCAGGCAAAGAAATCACCCATCACAGCACAGCATGGTAGACACAGGGTTCCATGGAACCATTTTGAAAAAGCACCTCCTGAAGTTTGGGATGAGGGTAGGAGTTAGTCAGGGAAGGCTGTCAGAAAGAGGTGATTTCCATCTTTATCCCAAAGGGATAATGAAGAGTGAAAAAAGGATTTTCCAAACAGAAAGAATAGCAAGTACAAAGACTCATGGCATACTTGAAGCCATTCTGTATGGTAAGAGATTGGGCTGAAATGGTAAACAAAGAAAGAATTTCAAAGGTCTTGTGTGTCACTCTAAAAGAGTGGATATATGTATATGTATAACTGGTTCACTTTGCTGTACAGCAGAAACTAACACAGCTTTGTAAATCAACTACAGTCCAATAAAAATTAATTTAAAAATTTTTAAAAAATAAAATAAAGAATATAGACTTGAACATAAGACTATGGGAAATCACTGAAGGGTTCTAAAGTCTACTTTGTCTAAAATTAACATAGCCAGTCCAGGTGTTGTTTTGTTTTTATTGTGGCAAAATATATACAAAAGAAAGCTTACCATTTTAGACATTTTAAAGTATGTGTATACCATATTTTGTTTATCCATTCATCAGTTGATGGGCACTTGGGTTGTTTCTACCTTTTGACTAGAGTGAATAATGCCATTATGAACATTGGTATACAAGTATCTGTTTGGGTTCCTGTTTTCAGTCCTTTTGGGTAAATACCCAGGAGTGGAATTGCTGAGTCTTATGGTAATTCTATGTCTACGTTTTTGAAGAACCATCGACTATTTTTGCATAGCAGCTGAACCATTTTACCTTCCCACTTGCAATGCACAAGCATTCCAATCCACATCCTTACCAACACCTGTTTTCCATTTAAAAAAAAATAATAGCCATCCTGCTGGTTACGAAGTGGTACCTCATTGTAGTTTTGATTTGCTTTTCTCTAATAACTAATGACGTTGAACACCTTTTTATGTGCTTATTGGCTATTTGTATATCTTCTTTGCAGAAATGTCTATTCAAGTCTTTGCCCTTTTTTAATTGGGTTGTTTCTTTTGTTGTTGCTGTTGTTGAATTTTAGGAGTTCTTTATATACTCTGGATATTAATCCCTTATCAGAAGTATGATTTGCAAATATTTTCTTCCTTTCTCTTTATAGTAGTATCCTTCAAAGCACAAATGTTTTAATTTTGATGAAGATCAATTATTTTTTCTTTTGTTGCCTGAGCCCTTGGTGTCATATTTAAGAAAGCACGGCCAAGTCCAATGTTATAAAGATTTCCCCCTATGTTTTCCTCTAAGAGTTTTACAGTTTTAGTTCTTACATTTAGGCTTTTGATCCATTTTGAGATAATTTTTGTATATGGTGTAAGGTTCAACTTCATTATTTTGTATGTGAATATCCAGTTTTCCCAGCATCATTTAAAATTTTTTTAATTTTATATTGGAATATAGTTGATTTAAAAAGTTGTGTTAGTTTTAGGTGTACAGCAAAGTGATTCAGTTATACATATACATATATCTATTCTTGTTCAGAGTCTTTTCCCATATAGCTTATTACAGAGTATTGAGTAGAGTTCCCTGTGCTATACAGTAGGTCCTTGTTGATTATCTATTTTATATATAGTCATGTGTATAAATTAATCCCAACCTCCTAATTTATCCCTCCCCCCGCAGCACAATTTGTTGAACAGACTTTCCTTTCCCTAGTCCAGCTTTCCTTTGATTAGTGTTTACTTGGTATAGTTTCTTCTATCCATTTACTTTTAGCCAACAAGTATTTTGAATTTAAAGTATATTTCCTGTAGGTAACACATAGTTGATTTTCTTTATTTAATATGAAAATCTTTGTCTTTTAATTGGGATGTTTATAGAAGGGGTTGGCTATAAATGTTCTCTGTAAAGGGCCAGATAGTAAGTATTTCAGGTTTGCAAGTCATCCAGTCTCTGTTGTAAATGCTTGACTCTGCCATTGTAATGAGAAAGGAGCCATAGGTAATGCATAAATTAATGGGTATGACTGTGGTCCAGTGAAACGTATTTTACAAAAACAGGCAGCAGGCTAAATTTGAGCTGAGGGCCATAGTTTACTGACTCCTGGTATAGACTGTTTATATTTGTTTTGACTATTGGTATGGTTGGATTTAAACCTAACATCTTACTATTCATATCCTATTTGTCCCATTTATTCTTTATTCTTTTTTCTGGCTTCTTTGGAGTAGCAGTATTTTTATTCATCCATTTTATCTCCATTATTGTCTTGTTATTCATGACTTTTTAAGTGGTTGCTCTAAGGTTTATAATATACATCCTAAGCTCATTATACTCTACCTTGAAATAACATACCAATTCATGTTTAGTTTAAGATCCTTGCAACAGTACACCTCAATTTCCTCTCCTAACCTTTGTGCTGTTACTGTCATATTTTTTTAAATAAATTTATTTATTTTAGGCTGCATTGGGTCTTTGTTGTTGTGTGCGGGCTTTCTCTAGTTGCGGAGAGCGGGGGCTACTCTTCATTGCATTGTGCGGGGTTCTCATTGCCGAGCAGGGGCTCTAGGCACGCAGGCTTCAGTAGTTGTGGGACTCGGGCTCAGTAGTTGTGGCTTGCGGGCTCTAGAGTGCAGGCTCAGTAGTTGTGGTGCACGGGCTTAGTTGTTCCATGGCATGTGGGATATTCCTGGACCAGGGCTCGAACCTGTGTCCTCTGCATTGGCAGGCAGGTTCTTAACCACTGCGCCACCAGGGAAGCCCTGTTGTTATATATTTTAATTCTACATGTTATAATTCCCATAATCCATTGTTACCATTTTTACTTAGTAAATTTTCTTTTAAATAGATATTACACAAAATAATAAGTTATTATAAATATAAAAAGGAAAATGTCTTTTATATTTACCCTCATTTTATCCATTACTCTTCATTTGTGTATGCCCAAATTTCCACTAGTACACTCTCTGCCAAAGAACTTCCTTTAACATTTTGTGTAATATAGGTTTATTAGCAATGAATTCGTTCAATTTTTGTCTGAAAAAGTCCATATCATTTTCATTTTTAGCAGATATTTACATTGAGTATAGAATTCTAGGTTGACTTTTTCC
This sequence comes from Globicephala melas, assembly GCF_963455315.2. Lineage (NCBI taxonomy): Eukaryota > Metazoa > Chordata > Mammalia > Artiodactyla > Delphinidae > Globicephala > Globicephala melas. The sequence goes on from NC_083322.1 coordinate 21,836,012, forward strand.
TTTCTGCACTTAAAAAATGTCCTCTCACTGTCTTCTATTTGAATAGTTGTTGACAAGAAGTTTGCTGTATTCTTATCTTTCTTCTGTATGTTATTTCTCTTTTTTCTCTGGCTGCCTTTGAGATTTTCTTTCAAAAAAGGGAAATCTTTAGTTTTCAGCAAATTGACTATTAGCATATAGGCATACTTCAGAGAAATTGTGGGTTCGATCCAGACCACCACAATAAAGTGAATATTGCAATACTGCTAGTCACACGAATTTTTTGGTTTCCCAGTGCATATAAAAGTTATGCTTTGGAAGATGACGGAAGAGTAAGACACGGAGATCACCTTCCTCCCCACAGATACATCAGAAATACATCTACATGTGGAACAACTCCTACAGAACACCCACTGAATGCTGGCAGAAGACCTCAGACCTCCCAAAAGGCAAGAAACTCCCCACGTACCTGGGTAGGGCAAAAGAAAAAAGAAAAACAGAGACAAAAGAATAGGGACGGGACCTGCACCTCTGGGAGGGAGCTGTGAAGGAGGAAAGGTTGCCACACACTAGAAGCCCCTTCGCGGGCGGATATGGGGGGTGGCGGAGGGGGGAAGCTTCGGAGCCGCGGAGGAGAGCACAGCAACAGGGGTGCAGGGGGCAAAGCGGAGAGATTCCCGCACAGAGGATCAGGGCCGACCGGCACTCACCAGCCTGAGAGGCTTGTCTGCTCACCCGCCGGGTCAGGCGGCGGCTGGGAGCTGAGGCTCGGGCTTCGGTCTGATCACAGGGAGAGGACTGGGGTTGGCGATGTGAACACAGCCTGAAGGGGCTAGTGCGCCACAGCTAGCCGGGAGGGAATCCGGGAAGAGTCTGGACCTGCCGAAGAGACAAGAGACCTTTTCTTCCCTCTTTGTTTCCTGGTGCGCGAGAAGAGGGGATTAAGAGCGCCGCCTAAAGGAGCTCCAGAGACGGGCGCGAGCCGCAGCTAAAAGCGCAGACCCCAGAGACGGGCATGAGATGCTAAGGCTGCTGCTGCTGCCACCATGAAGCCTGTGTGTGAGCACAGGTCACTATCCCCACCTCCCCTCCCGGGAGCCTGTGCAGCCCGCCACTGCCAGGGTCCCGCGATCCACAACTTCCCCGGGAGAACGCACGGCGTGCCTCAGGCTGGTGCAACGTCATACCGGCCTCTGCCGCTGCAGGCTCGACCTGCACTCCGTGCCCCACCCTCCCCGCCCTGGCCTGAGTGAGCCAGAGTCCCTGAATCAGCTGCTCCTTTAACCCCGTCCTGTCTGAGCGAAGAACAGACGCCCTCAGGCGACCTACACGCAGAGGCGGGGCCAAATCCAAAGCTGAACCCCGGGAGCCGTGGGAACAAAGAAGAGAAAGAGAAATCTCTCCCAGCAGCCTCAGGAGCAGCGGATTAAATCTCCACAATCAACTTGATGTACCCTGCATCGGTGAAATACGTGAATAGACAACGAATCATCCCAAACTGAGGAGGTGGACTTTGAGAGCAAGATATATTATTTTTTCCCCTTTTCCTCTTTTTGTGAGTGTGTATGTGTATGCTTTTGTGTGAGATTTTGTCTGTACAGCTTTGCTTCCACCATCTGTCATAGGGTTCTGTCCGTCCGTTTTTTGTTTGTTTTTTAATTAAAAATTTTTTTCTTAATAATTATTTTTATTTTAATAACTTTATTTTATCTTACTTTATTTTATTATATTTTATCCTCTTTCTTTCTTTCTTTCTTTCTACTTTTTCTCCCTTTTATTCTGAGCTGTGTGGATGAAAGGCTTTTGGTGCTGCAGCCAGGAGTCAGTGCTGTGCCTCTGAGATGGGAGAGACAACTTCAGGACACTGGTCCACAAGAGACCTCCCAGCTCCACGTAATATCAAACGGCGAAAATCTCCCAGAGATCTCCATCTCAACACCAACACCCAGCTTCACTCAACGACCAGCAAGCTACAGTGCTGGACATCCTATGCCAAACAACTAGCAAGACAGGAACACAACCCCACCCATTAGCAGAGAGGCTGCCTAAAATCATAATAAGGCCACAGACACCCCAAAACACACCACCAGATGTGGACCTGCCCACCAGAAAGACAAGATCTAGCCTCATCCACCAGAACACAGGCACTAGTCACCTCCACCAGGAAGCCTACACAACCCACTGAACCAACTTTAGCCACTGGGGACAGACACCAAAAACAACGGTAACTACGAACCTGCAGCCTGCAAAAAGGAGACCCCAAACACAGTAAGATAAGCAAAATGAGAAGACAGAAAGACACACAGCAGATGAAGGAGCAAGATAAAAACCCACCAGACCTAACAAATGAAGGGGAAATAGGCAGTCTACCTGAAAAAGAATTCAGAATAATGATAGTAAAGATGATCCAAAATCTTGGAAATAGAATAGAGAAAATGCAAGAAACATTTAACAAGGACCTAGAAGAACTAAAGAGGAAACAAGCAATGATGAACAACACAATAAATGAAATTAAAAATACTCTAGAAGGGATCAATAGCAGAATAACTGAGGCAGAAGAACGGATAAGTGACCTGGAAGATAAAATAGTGGAAATAACTACTGCAGAGCAGAATAAAGAAAAAAGAATGAAAAGAACTGAGGACAGTCTCGGAGACCTCTGGGACACCATTAAATGCACCAACATTCAAATTATAGGGGTCCCAGAAGAAGAAGAGAAAAATAAAGGGACTGAGAAAATACTTGAAGAAATTATAGTTGAAAATGTCCCTAATATGGGAAAGGAAATAGTTAATCAAGTCCAGGAAGCACAGAGAGTCCCATACAGGATAAATCCAAGGAGAAACACGCCAAGACACATATTAATCAAACTATCAAAAATTAAATACAAAGAAAACATATTAAAAGCAGCAAGGGAAAAACAACAAATAACACACAATGGAATCCCCATAAGCTTAACAGCTGATCTTTCAGCAGAAACTCTGCAAGCCAGAAAGGACTGGCAGGACATATTTAAAGTGATGAAGGAGAAAAACCTACAACCAAGATTACTCTACCCAGCAAGGATCTCATTCAGATTTGATGGAGAAATTAAAATCTTTACAGACAAGGAAAAGCTGAGAGAGTTCAGCACCACAAAACCAGCTTTACAACAAATGCTAAAGGAACTTCTTTAGGCAAGAAACACAAGAGAAGGAAAAGACCTACAATAACAAACCCAAAACAATTAAGGAAATGGGAATAGGAACATACATATCGATAATTACCTTAAATGTAAATGGATTAAATGCTCCCACCAAAAGACACAGATTGGCTGAATGGATACAAAAACAAGACCCATATATATGCTGTCTACAAGAGACCCACTTCAGACCTAGGGGCACATACAGACTGAAAGTGAGGGGATGGAAAAAGATATTCCATGCAAATGGAAATCAAAAGAAAGCTGGAGTAGCAATTCTCATATCAGACAAAATAGACTTTAAAATAGAGACTATTACAAGAGACAAAGAAGGACACTACATAATGATCAAGGGATCAATCCAAGAAGAAGATATAGCAATTGTAAATATTTATGCACCCAACATAGGAGCACCTCAATACATAAGGCAAATACTAACAGCCATAAAAGGGGAAATCGACAGTAACACATTCATATTAGGGGACTTTAACACCTCACTTTCACCAATGGACAGATCAACCAAAATGAAAATAAATAAGGAAACACAAGCTTTAAATGATACATTAAACAAGAAGGACTTAATTGATATTTATAGGACATTCCATCCAAAAACAACAGAATACACATTTTTCTCAGGTGCTCATGGAACATCCTCCAGGATAGATCATATCTTGGGTCACAAATCAAGCTTTGGTAAATTTAAGAAAATTGAAATTGTATCAAGTATCTTTTCCGACCACAACGCTATGAGACTAGATATGAATTACAGGAAAAGATCTGTAAAAAATACAAACACATGGAGGCTAAACAATATACTAATTAATAATGAAGTGATCACTGAAGAAATCAAAGAGGAAATCAAAAAATACCTAGAAACAAACGAAAATGGAGACACGACGACCCAAAACTTATGGGATGCAGCAAAAGCAGTTCTAAGAGGGAAGTTTATAGCAATACAATCCTACCTTAAGAAACAGGAAACATCACGAATAAACAAACTAACCTTGCACCTAAAGCAATTAGAGAAAGAACAAAAAAACCCCAAAGTTAGAAAAAGGAAACAAATCATAAAAATCAGATCAGAAATAAATGAAAAAGAAATGAAGGAGACGATAGCAAAGATCAATAAAACTAAAAGCTGGTTCTTTGAGAAGATAAACAAAATTGATAAACCATTAGCCAGACTCATCAAGAAAAAAAGGGAGAAGACTCAAATCAATAGAATTAGAAATGAAAAAGCAGAAGTAACAACTGACACTGCAGAAATACAAAAGATCATGAGAGATTACTACAAGCAACTCTATGCCAATAAAATGGACAACCTGGAAGAAATGGACAAATTCTTAGAAAGGCACAACCTACCAAGACTGAATCAGGAAGAAATAGAAAATATGAACAGACCAATCACAAGCACTGAAATTGAAACTGTGATTAAAAATCTTCCAACAAACAAAAGCCCAGGACCAAATGGCTTCACATGCAAATTCTACCAAACATTTAGAGAACAGCTAACACCTATCCTTCTCAAACTCTTCCAAAATATAGCAGAGAGAGGAACACTCCCCAACTCATTCTACGAGGCCACCATCATCTTGATACCAAAACCAGACAAGGATGTCACAAAGAAAGAAAACTACAGGCCAATATCACTGATGAACATAGATGCAAAAATCCTCAACAAAATGCTAGCAAACAGAATCCAACAGCACATTAAACGGATCATACACCATGATCAAGTGGGGTTTATTCTAGGAATGCAAGGATTCTTCAATATATGCAAATCAATCAACATGATACACCATATTAACAAATTGAAGGAGAAAAACTATATGATCATCTCAGTAGATGCAGAGAAAGCTTTTGACAAAATTCAACACCCATTTATGATAAAAACCCTGCAGAAAGTAGGCATAGAGGGAACTTTCCTCAACATAATAAAGGCCATATATGACAAACCCACAGCCAACATCGCTCTCAATGGTGAAAAACTGAAAGCATTTCCACTAAGATCAGAAAGAAGACAAGGTTGCCCACTCTCACCACTCTTATTCAACATAGTTTTGGAAGTGTTAGCCACAGCAGTCAGAGAAGAAAAGGAAATAAAAGGAATCCAAATCAGAAAAGAAGTAAAGCTGTCACTGTTTGCAGATGACATGACACTATACATAGAAAATCCTAAAGATGCTACCAGAAAACTACTAGAGCTAATCAATGAATTTGGTAAAGTAGCAGGATACAAAATTAATGCACAGAAATTTCTGGCATTCCTATACACTAATGATGAAAAATCTGAAAGTGAAATCAAGAAAACACTCCCATTTACCACTGCAACAAAAAGAATAAAATATCTAGGAATCAACCTACCTAAGGAGACAAAAGACCTGTATGCAGAAAATTATAAGACACTGATGAAAGAAATTAAAGATGATACAAACAGATGGAGAGATATACCATGTTCTTGGATTGGAAGAATCAACATTGTGAATATGACTCTACTACCCAAAGCAATCTACAGATTCAATGCAATCCCTATCAAACTACCACTGGCAGTTTTCACAGAACTAGAGCAAAAAATTTCACAATTTGTATGGAAACACAAAAGACCCCTAATAGCCAAAGCAATCTTGAGAACGAAAAACGGAGCTGGAGGAATTAGGCTCCCTGACTTCAGACTATACTACAAAGCTACAGTAATCAAGACAGTATGGTACTGGCACAAAAACAGAAAGATAGATCAATGGAACAGGATAGAAAGCCCAGAGATAAACCCACACACATATGGCGACCTTATCTTTGATAAAGGAGGCAGGAATGTACAGTGGAGAAAGGACAGCCTCTTCAATAAGTGGTGCTGGGAAAACTGGACAGGTACATGTAAAAGTATGAGATTAGATCACTCCCTAACACCATACACAAAAATAAGCTCAAAATGGATTAAAGACCTAAATGTAAGACCAGAAACTATCAAACTCTTAGAGGAAAACACAGGGAGGACACTCTATGACATAAATCACAGCAAGATCCTTTTTGACCCAGGTCCTAGAGAAATGGAAAGAAAAACAAAAATAAACAAATGGGACCTAATGAAACTTCAAAGCTTTTGCACAGCAAAGGAAACCATAAACAAGACCAAAAGACAACCCTCAGAATGGGAGAAAATATTTGCAAATGAAGCAACTGACAAAGGATTAATCTCCAAAATTTATAAGCAGCTCATGCAGCTTAATAACAAAAAAACATAAACCCAATCCAAAACTGGGCAGAAGACCTAAATAGACATTTCTCCAAAGAAGATATACAGACTGCCTACAAATACATTAAAGAATGCTCAACGTCACTAATCATTAGCGAAATGCAAATCAAAACTACAATGAGATATCATCTCATACCAGTCAGAATGGCCATCATCAAAAAATCTAGAAACAATAAATGCTGTAGAGGGTGTGGAGAAAAGGGAACCCTCTTGCACTCTTGGTGGGAATGTAAATTGATACAGCCACTGTGGAGAACTGTATGGAGGTTCCTTAAAAAACTACAAATAGAACTACCATATGACCAAGCAATCCCACTACTGGGCATATACCCTGAGAAAACCATAATTCAAAAAGAATCATGTACCAAAATGTTCATTGCAGCTCTATTTACAATAGCCCGGAGATGGAAACAACCTAAGTGTCCATCATCGGATGAATGGATAAAGAAGATGTGGCACATATATACAATGGAATATTACTCAGCCATAAAAAGAAACGAAATTGAGCTATTTGTAATGAGGTGGGTAGACCTAGAGTCTGTCATACAGAGTGAATTATGTCAGAAAGAGAGAGACAAATACCATATGCTAACATATATGTATGGAATTTAAGGGAAAAAAATGTCATGAAGAACCTAGGCGTAAAACAGGAATAAAGACACAGACCTACTAGAGAATGGACTTGAGGATATGGGGAGGGGGAAGGGTGAGCTGTGACAAAGCGAGAGAGAGGCATGGACATATATACACTACCAAACGTACGGTAGATAGCTAGTGGGAATCAGCCACATAGCACAGGGAGATCAGCTCGGTGCTTTGTGACCGCCTGGAGGGGTGGGATAGGGAGGATGGGAGGGAGGGAGACGCAAGAGGGAAGAGATATGGGAACATACGTATATATATAACTGATTCATCTTGTTGTAAAGCAGAAACTAACACACCATTGTAAAGCAATTATACTCCAATAAAGATGTTAAAAATAAAAAAAGAACACTTTGAGAAGATGAGTACCCTCCTAGCCAGATTTCAACAAAATGGTTGGTGGGTGGGACTGAAACAGATGATTTGCCTCTGCTTGGATCTATTGCTCTTTGTTATTATTTTCCAGATATGATCACAATTAAAACCATGAACCAAAAAACTGATTTTGGAAAGTTTTCAAATTGTCATTTCATAAACTGCTAAACAAACATATCAGAAGATGAAGAGTCATATTGTATGATTCTATTTATATGAGATGTTTGGAATAGACAAATTAGAGAGACAAAAAGTAGACTAATGTTTGCCAGGGGATGGGGAAGGGAGGAATTGGGAGTGACTGCTAACAGGTGTGGGGTTACTTTCTGGGGTGATGGAAATATTCTGGAATTAGAGGTGATGGTTGCACAACATTGTGAATATACTAAAACCCACTGAATTGTACACTTTAAGATGGTGAATTTTATGTCATGTGAAGTTTATCTCAATAGAAAAATTACACAAAATAAAATATTTTAAATGGCCAAAAAAAAAAACAACAACAGAAATATAGATCAATGGAACAGGATAGAAAGCCCAGAGATAAACCCACGCACATACAGTCCCCTTATCTTTGATAAAGGAGGCAGGAATGTACAGTGGAGAAAGGACAGCCTCTTCAATAAGTGGTGCTGGGAAAACTGGACAGGTACATGTAAAAGTAAGATTAGAACACTCCTTAACACCATACACAAAAAATAAGTTTAAAATGGATTAAAGACCTAAATATAAGGCCAGAAACTTCAAACTCTTAGAGCAAAACATAGGCAGAACACTCTATGACATAAGTCACAGCAAGATCCTTTTTGACCCACCTCCTAGAGAAATGGAAAGAAAAACAAAAATAAACAAATGAGACCTAATGAAACTTCAAAGCTTTTGCACAGCAAAGGAAACCGTAAACAAGACCAGAAGACAACCCTCAGAATGGGAGAGAATATTCGCAAATGAAGCAACTGACAAAGGATTAATCTCCAAAATTTACAAGCAGCTCATGCAGCTCAATAACAAAAAAACAAACAACCCAATCCAAAAATGGGCAGAAGACGTAAATAGACATTTCTCCAAAGAAGATATACAGATTGCCAACAAACACATGAAAGAATCCTCAACATCATTAATCATTAGAGAAATGCAAATCAAAACTACAATGAGATATCATCTCACACCGGTCAGAATGGCCATCATCAAAAAATCTACAAACAGTAAATGTTGGAGAGGGTGTGGAGAAAAGGGAACCCTCTTGCACTGCTGGTGGGAATGTGAATTGGTACAGCCACTATGGAGAACAGTATGGAGGTTCCTTAAAAAACTAAAAATAGAACTACCATAGGGCTTCCCTGGTGGCACAGTGGTTGAGAGTCCGCCTGCCGATGCAGGGGACGTGGGTTCGTGCCCTGGTCGGGGAAGATCCAACATGCTGCGGAGCGACTGGGCCCGTGAGCCATGGTTGCTGAGCCTACACGTCCGGAGCCTGTGCTCCGCAACTGGAGAGGCCACAACAGTGAGAGGCCTGCGTACCGCAAAAAAAAAAAAAAAAAAAAAAAAAATACAACTACCATATGACCCAGCAATCCCACTACTGGGCATATACCCTGAGAAAACCATAATTCAAAAAGAGTCATGTACCAAAATGCTCATTGCAGCTCTATTTACAATAGCCAGGAGATGGAAGCAACCTAAGTGTCCATCGACAGATGAATGGATAAAGAAGATGTGGCACATATATACAATGGAATATTACTCAGCCATAAAAAGAAACGAAATTGAGTTATTTGTAGTGAGTTGGATGGACCTAGAGTCTGTCATACAGAGTGAAGTAATTCAGAAAGAGAAAGACAAATACCGTATGCTGACACATATATATGGAATCTAAGAAGAAAAAAAAAAGGTCATGAAGATCCTAGTGGTGAGACAGGAATAAAGACACAGACCTACTAGAGAATGGACTTGAGGATACGGGGAGGGGAAAGGGTAAGTTGTGATAAAGTGAGAGAGTGGCATGGACATATATACACTACCAAATGTAAAATAGATAGCTAGTGGGAAGCAGCCGCATAGCACAGGGAGATCAGCTCGGTGCTTTGTGACCACCTAGAGGGGAGGGATAGGGAGGGTGGGAGGGAGGGAGATGCAAGAGGGAAGTGATATGGGAACATACGTATATGTATAACTGGTTCACTTTGTTATAAAGCAGAAACTAACACACCATTGTAAAGCAATTATACTCCAATAAAGACGTTAAAAAAAAGTTATGCTTATACTATACTGTAGTCTATTAAGTGTGCAATAGCATCATGTCTTAAAAACAATATATGTACCTTAATTTAACAATACTGTATTGCTAAAAAATGTTAACCATCATCTGAGCCTTTCACAAGTTGTAGTAGTAACATCACTGTGATCACTGATCACAGATCACTATAACAAATATAATTTGTTTGAAACAAGTTTGAAACATTGTGAGAATTACCAAAATGTGACAGAGAAACATGAAGTGAGCAAATGGTATTGGAAAAATTGCACTGATAGACTTGCTTAATGTAGGGCTGCCACAAAATTTTAATTTATAAAACCTGCAGTATCTGCAAAGCACATACAAAATGACATATGACTGTATAGGTAGATTTGATTTTGATTTTGTTTTGGTTTGGCTATTTTTATGCTGCTTGAGATTCTCTGTGCCTCTTATATCTGCAGTTTGTTGTATTTCATTACTTTTGGAAAATTCTTGGCCATTATATCTTTAAGTATTTCTACTGCCCTATTCTCTATCTTCTCCTTGATATTGTCCTACCATTTCAGTTTTTTGTTTTGTTTTTGTTTTTTGGGCTTTTTTTTTTTTTTTTTTGGCTGTGCCACGCAGCTTGCAGGATCTTAGTTCCCTGACCAGAGATTGAACCCAGGCCCAGCAGTGAAAGCACTGAGTCCTAACCACTGGACCGCCAGGGAATTCCCTGTCCCACAGTTTAAAAATTTTCCTTTTTGTAACCTTCCTCCCCATTTTTTCCTCCTTGTGTTTCATTTTGGATAATTTCTAATGTACTATCTTCAAGTTATCTAGTCTGTTTATGATTCTATTACAAGAATTCTTTATCTTTGATATTGTATATTTTTATCTCTCACATTTACTTTTTATAGTTTCCATCTATCTGCAAAACTTTCCATATGTGCATACATGTTTTCTGCCTTTTTCCACTAGATCTTTTAATACATTTTTGACCAGAGACATATTACGGCCACAGGCGTTAGTTTCTGCAAAATCCTCCAGTCAATATGTGTTAATATATTAGTCATAGTTATTTAGAAGTTTCTGTCTGATAGACACTTACTGCTGAGATCTGGTTCTGTTGATTGCTTTATCTCTTGATGATAAGCCTTCCCCTCTTTCTCTCTCTCACCATTTCCTTTTTGTATTGTCATAATTTGTTATTGAATGCTGGACATTATGTGTAGAAGCCAATAGAGACTTAGGTAAACAGTATTTATGCCTGGAAAGAATCATGCTTCTTCTGTTAAGCAACTATTGAGCGGGTTGAGTTGATCTAGTCAGTAGTTGGGCTGGTTTGAGTTTAGTTGTTGCCGTCATTACCCTGGGTGCACCAGCAAGCGCCATTACCTTGTGCTTAGTGTGGGATATGGGTTGCTGCAGGATTTTCTCTCACAGTCTTGTCTCGCCCTCAGCAATAGGCTGCTGTTGCTTGCTGCTTGTTGCTAGACTGTGGTGGAGGCAGGTGGTGGTTATTGATTCTCCTGGTACAATCTCAGTCTCAGATAAGGCCTGTGCATCTGGGCCTGGGGAGTGGGACCTTGTTAATGTTCCTACCCTCCTTCCCTTACTTCCCCCATGGTAGCCAAACTCTGCCTTGTATCTTTGGTGGGGCTTGGCAGAAGAGAGGTACCTGTTTCTCTCCCTCTGCTTTATATTGGTGTAGGTTCTTGGACCCAAGAGGGTCCCATGATTTCTCCCCCCCTTCCCCCACTCTGCCCCAGGAGCAAACATCTTTTGCTTCTACCCTTCTTCCTGAAGCAACAGATGTCCGCTGGGCTCCAGGGAGCGAGAAATGGTTTCCTGCCCTCCCCATATGTAGACAGATTTTGCTTCCACCCCTCCCCTGGTGACTCGGGGGGCAGGAGGGTCTACAGCCCCTCCCCTGGTGGCTTAAAGCTTTTTTGCTTTAATAAAGTAGGGCCAGATGATACGGTGGTGGTTTGTGCCTAACCCCAGCAGCAGCCAGTCACCTCTACAAACCTATACCACCAAGGGAGGCTCTCTCTGGTCTCCTGTCCTGCCCCCAATCTTTCTCTGGAGCACCCATTAGACACCCACAGAAAAGACCTTGCAAGTGAGCATAAACTCCCCTTGTGTCTGGGACTCTGTGCTAGTCAGGGTTCTCCAGAGAAACAGAACCAGTATAAATACATATAGATACAAATGTATATCTATATCTATCTGTCTATACATCTAAGAGAGAGAAAGATTTATTTTAAGGAATTGGCTGTCACAATTATGGAGGCTGGCAAGTCCAAAATCTGCAGGGTAAGCTGGCAGGCTAGAGCCCCAGAGAAGAGCTGATGTTATAACTCTGGTCTAAAGGCTGTCTGCTGGCAGAATTCCCCCTTCCTCGGGGGACCTCAGTCTTTTTCTCTTAAGATCTTCAACTGATTGGATAAGGCCCACCCACATGATGGAGAGCAATCTGGTTTATTCAAAACCTACTGATTTAAATGTTACTCTCATTAAAAAACAAAACAAAACAGAGACTTCCCTGGCAGTCCAGTGTTAAGACTCCATACTTCCACTGCAGGGGGTGCAGGTTCGATCCCTGGTCTGGGAACTAAGATCCCATAAGCCGCACAATGCGGCCAAAAAAACAAAACAAAACAAAACCTTTTCAGAAACATCCAGAATAGTGTTTGACCAAATATCTGGATACCGTGCCTAGTGAAGTTGACACATAAAATTAACCAACACAGGCTCCCAGTTATTCTAAACTGATCTGCTAGCCGAAACTCAGCATTTAGGAATTAGTGAAAATTGTAGCTGATTTCTTCTTACCCACTTCTATGGCAGTCACCTTTTCTTCAGTGATCTGCTAAACATGAAACAGTTTGCACATCTCTTCTCTCTGCAGCAGAGCTTGTCATTTCTTGGAATTTGGCTATTTGGTTGCCTTGTGATCTCAGCTCTCTGAAGGATTCAAGAAAACATGATTCTGTAGATTATTCATTTTTTCTTATTGTTAGGATGTGAGTGATGTCCGTTGCTGCTTTCTACATACTAAATGGAAGCAGAACTTCCACTAATGTTTGTTTTTACCATGGGTATGATCTTGATTATTTAAAAACTGTGAAGGACAGGAATTATATTTGCAGAGTGTAGTACAGGGGTTGCAAATTAGTGGCCTGTAGATTTCACATGAAAACCCAGGTTTCTAGATTATTTTGATAAATGTGACCATATGACACACTTGAACCACTTTTACTGGCCTTTTTATGGGGCACAAGCTCTCCAACTGACCATTGTGCGCAGAGTGACACAGGTACCTCCCAACACTGATTCCTCCTCTGTCCCCTTGGGGTGGACCATCTCGGGACCTACGCTGGCTCCTCAGAGTTCCTTGGAGCTACTTCTGTGGCAAAGCATTGTTCTATGCAAATCCCAAGCCAGAAGCAGAACACAGCATATGACAACCAAATGCCCTAGGCTCACAAGTGGTAAAGAAGCTTTTAGATCTCCCTGGGAGGAGACATTATACATCCTTTCTACCACAGGTAAGAGTCTTACGTGGCTCTCAGAAGTGGCTGCAGAACTGTACAGGTGGGAATGCCAATCCCATCAGGTATGCAACCAGCATGCCAATTTCTTTGTTTCACCAGCAAGCAGTGTAGCCTGTAATGGTCCCAAAGGTATCCTGGGAGGTAGGTATTACTCCCCTGGGAGGGGCTGCAAGTATGGTTGAGGTCTTTGGGCCCAGGCCAAGTACTTCAACCCTGTCCTAAGCTGGAGGAGGGCAAGGGTCAGCCCTCCATTCAGAGGCTAACGTGCTCCTTCCCTGGCACATTCCACCGCCAGGTAGAACAACATCAAATTGTTATCAGAGCTGCAGAGAATTATCACTGCATGGGGCCTGTGGATCTGTGGGTTCACTGCCTCAGGAGCAGTTCCATTTCTGGGGTCTCAGGGAAGAGACCCAGGAATGGATTGGCTTGGGCAGAATTATTTCCTTAAACATCTAGAAGTGCATGTCATTTAGGGAATCAAGGTAAATGAAGCCGAGGAAGAGAGCCAAGGCCCAAATCCCAGAAGCAATGTCATGAGACAGGTCTGAGGGGAGGGTGCTGGGCTCTGAGCAGGAAACCAGGCTGAGAGCTGAGGGTGAGGGGATGAAGAGCTAATTGGTGTGAGACTGAAGGAGAGGATGGATTCAGCATGAAGGGGGGAAGGCAGGGTCCAGAGGGTTTTAGCTCAGAGAGGGCCAGTCTGCTTAATACCCAAATACCCATCTAATTGCTGGGGAAGGGAGGCTGGGGGGAGGGGACTGACCAAGCACAGGGGCACCTAAGACACTAACTAGCCCTAAGCCAGCCACACTTACCTATCTGGGACTCCCACTGACTCTGTAGGGACTAAAAGATTTTTAGAACCCACACAGGGTTAAAAAGAAGACAGCCAACAAATGGAAGTTCACAAGAGCACTCCTAACTTCATGAAAAATAAGATTAATCAGTGAAAGTAGGAACTTTTAAAGAAAAGAATTAGAACTTCTTCTCTTACAAACAAAGCTTGAACCTCTTAGCAATCAGAACTCTGATTGCAAGGACCTTACTCAAGTGCCTGGAGAGCCTTTTACTGTCAAGAATGGGAGAGCTATAGCACTTCAGAGGGCAGAATTACACAGAATTCAGCTTGGCTCGAAATCGGCCCAGACAAAGACCAGAGACAATTTTCAGGCTGAAGTCAGAATCAGGTTTTTTGTTTCTTAGGGGGAGAATTTTTTTTTTAAGATATAAAATTAATTCATAGTCCCTGAAGCAAATTTGCAAAATGTACAAAGTGTAAAAAATAAAACAAATGTCTCCATTCCATAATCCAGAGACGGTTTACATTTTAAATATTTTTTTTGTCGATTTTTTTTTGTGCGTGTGGATACCTATGTTTTTCTCCACACATATCAGGATTCTATTAAATAAACAATTCTTTCCAGCTCTTCCCTTTACTCCATCAGGAACAGTTAGTTCTCCATTACCTTAATTATTCCTTGAAACATATTTTTTAATGGTTCCATAAAATTACTCATTATGGATATGCCATCATTTATTTTAATCATTTTTAAACTAATGATCAATCAGTTTCAGTTTTTCATCATTTTAAATAAGATTCCAATAAATACCTGTGTGTGTAATCTTTGTGCATCTCCCTGATTATTTCCTCAGGAGGAATCCTCAGCATATTAAAATTTGAGGGTCCACTCTTGCATTACTTTTCACTTCTTTTCACACCAACAACGTATGCTTGTTTCATGAATCATTAGCCAACACTTAGCATTATCATTAAAAAAGAGAGAAAACAAAAAACCTTTTTCTGTTCATTAGTTGAAAAATGGGATCTAGTTGTTTCATTTTGTGTTTCTTTCCTTATTAGTCAGACATTTCTTTATACGTTTATCACATGCTTTTCTTCTATGAATTATCATTTTGCACCATTTACGCACTTTTCATATTGGCGATAAGAACCTTGCTTTAATTTTGATGCAGCTTTGCTATAGCAGGACCCAAAAGGAATCCTGAAGAGAAACTCATGATGTTGAAAACCTTTTGACTTATAGATTTAAGCTTTCCAAGGATTCCACTGAGGCAAAATATGAAGGAAATGGGAGGCTCTTCTAGTCTCTCAAGGTGTGGCCCTTGGATCCTATGCATCAGAATCAAGGGTGGCAGCTGGGGAAGATGCATTTAAATTACAGATTCCTAAATTCCCACCCCAGATACAAAGAGTCAGCATCTTTGACAACTGGACCCAAGAAGCCACATTTCTATAATATCTCTGATTACTTTATATGCAGCCCAAATTTGACAATCACAATGACTACTGAGGCAAAGAAACCTGATATTCCCATAGGCTCTGGAACAAAAGGGAGCCAACCATAGAGAGAAGTGAGTCCAAACGTTGATAAATGGAAGTTGAGCTTCCAGCTCGTTGGGCTGTTAGGTCTTGTACTTTCTGTTCTTTTGATTTCTTGACCTCCATTGTACTTTAACTTGATTAATGCATTATCACTCATCTATTCAGTCCCCGAGTCAGAAAAATTATAACCATCCTTGGCGTCTTCCTATTCCTTGCACTCCTATCTCTTCCCATATATATAACAAATGTTCATTTTACCTCCAAATGTCTTTAAATCTCTTTACCTGTTTCTCACCACCCCTTAGTTTCGTCCCTATTATCTCCCTCTCTGCTTTCCTTTCTCCTGTTTATTCTACCCATAATCTGTATCATCACCCCACCCCGACTCTGCACCAGGTGAGCATACATTCTAAGTTGTAATGTGTCTAGAAGCCCTGGTTGCTATGCAAAACCTTCTAAATATCCCCCCCACACCCCACCCCTTCTAATTTTCTGCAGTCTCTAAACTCTTCCTTATCCTAGTGGAGGGGAGAGGAACTGGGAATTTCAGAGAGTTGAAGGATTGGAGAACACAGGGAAGTTAAAACAAAAATCAGGAGGCGTGAACTTGCCAAGAGACAGCTGTGATCCTTGAGGTCAAGCAGCTCTGAGTGACAACACGATTCAAGATTTGACCTGAAGGGTGGGTTTCTGAGGAGTCTGAGAGGACAAGGGCATGTCAGGCCATGTTGTTGAATGGATCATCTGCACAGACCCTGAAGCAGCTCAGATGTATGCTATTATTCACAAGCAGAGAGCCAGCCACTATGAACAGCTCAGGGTAACCTTTCTCCATTCCTGGAAAAACAACTTAGAGCAAAGGGCAAAGGGTTACTGTATTGTTCCCCCCATGTAAAAGGAAATAATAATTTTGATGGATTTGGCGGGACATTTTGGAGCCAAGTCAAACTGTGTGTGTGATTGTTTTGTAAAGGTACTAGGACTTAATTTTCAAATCTGGAATAAGAACAGGTGGTGGGTGATGGCAGGAGTCACAATGGTTTCCATGACAACGGGACTGGGTCTTAGTCATCCTCTCATCCTCCACAAAACCTACTGCAGCTTTTCTCATAAGGTGCTTATTAAATATTTGTTAAATGAATGATGAATCACAGAATGATGTGTGTGCTTTGCAATTAAGGCTGCCGTTCTGTTGCTAGCTAAAAGCTTTTAAAACAACAATAATTACTGTATTTCCACATGATATTTTGCATAATTTGCATATTAACTTAACCCGAAAATAATAAACTACAGATTCTCATCCCTGCTGAACAACCATGTCCCATATCTATCCCCTGTTGTGTAAGAGTATCCAGATGTTTGGCTAAAACGGCCTTAAAGGGGGATGGCCCTGCGCGGTATTTGTGCTTCCACATTAGCTAGAAACACTTGTTTTTTTCCACACTTTCGAGCCCCTCCCCCCTCGAGCTCTCCGCAGCCGCCCACGCGCAGTCGGCAACCTGCCCCTCCCCCCTCGCGCCCCTCTACCCGCGCTGAAGCTGGCGTCAGCGGGCCCAGCGGAGAGCCCAAAGGACCTCGGCAGCCGGTGTCCCGCGTTGCCCTTGGCAACCAGAGTGGCGTCTCACTCTCCCTTGACCCCGCAATAAGAGAGTAAACAGGGCATCCATTGGCTGGCAGGAGAAGGCAGGCCAATCGGAGAAGAGGTTGTAGAGAGGCTGCTGAGCTGGATTGTGGGAGTAGGAAGCTAGGGTTAGAGGTTACCGGTGAGGCTAGAACCCCGAGCGTGGTCGGTTGGAGCAAATATGTCTGTCCGGAGGCACATTGGGAATCCTGAGGTGAGGGCCAGGTCCAGATCGGAGAATCGGAGGGGGCGGGCGTACCGGAAAAGGCTCCACGTGGGCAGGGAATACGTGGACTTCCGCCCTCCAGAAGGCGGGAAGCCGCGGCGTGAGGAGGGGTCTGGAGCGGGGAGGGAGGGGGAGGAGCGGGCCTGGGGGACTCCGAGCCCGGGCAGCCTGGCCACCATCCCGCACAGGCTTACTGTATTTATCGCTCAAAGGAGCGAAGTGCATGAAGACACAAGTCCCTTCCCTCAAAGGGCTTACAGTCTAGGAGTGGCAGTTACAAAATATAAGTAACATCTGGATGAAGCCCAAAACGCTAAAGGAACAGAATCAAAGGAGCCATCATTTCTGATTATTGGGGTACAGAAAGAGGAGGAATAAGCAGACCAAGCCATTTGGAAAGGACGCAAAATATGACATTAGTTTTACCCTCTGCTCGATTAAGACGTTTTACTTTTTTGTCTGTTTCACCTCCAGTGCCCTGCTGCATATGTGGTCATTTCATCTCAACAAATGTTTACTGGATTCCTAAGGTGCAGGGAGTGCTAGAAATACAAAAAGATAAGACAAGGCCTTTTAGTCCTTTAACAAGTTCAGTCTAGTGAGGAAGACTTATAAACGAAATTTGAGTTCAATGTGGTTGGGAAACAGGATGTTAGGGGAGCACAGAAGAAAGCTAGGACTCAACCGAGGGAGTGAGAGAAGGGTCCTGGAGATGGTCTGAAATCCCAAGTTACTAACCAGGTGAAGAAGCATCCCAGGTAGAGAGAACATCTTGAGCCAAGTTTAGGAGCTGAGAACCATGAAAGTGGACAGTTCCTTGTAGAGAGGCAGGAGTCAAGTCTGGAAGGGCCTTCTGTACCTTGCCAGCATTCTTGGCCTTTACAGTGAACAGGAGTTGCAGCGTGTCTCATCTCAGGATGGATGCCTGTGAGCTTTGCTGAGAAAGTTGTGAGGTTGAGTTTAGGCTCTGTAGGGGAGTGCCATGATGGATTATAATGTCTACCGTGGATGTTGGGGGGGTATGTGTGGAGAGTAGTGGTTTGACCACTGTGTATTTATTTTGCCTGCTGGTCAGAATTTGAGAAGCATTGGAGTTTTAAGTAGCCGAGTTGCATGGTCAGATGTGCATTTTAGGCAGTGGTTGTAGCCACATTGTGGAGAATGGATTGAGGAGTCCAGAACTGGGGATAGGGAGATTGGTTAGGTGGTTATTATGATATGGACCTAAAGTAAGGCCATGGAACTAGGGACAGAGAGAAATACTTAGGGGATAAAATCATCATGACTTAATAATGAGCTTTGAGAAATGAGAGTGTGATGGATGACTTAGGTTTTCAGCTTGGGCTACTCATTGGTGCTGATGCCATTAATGAGATCAGAAATATGGGAGAAAAAAGAGGAATAGTCTTAGGAGTGTAGGGGTAGAAGAGCTGGGTTGCCCTGTGCGGTTGTCCATTTGTGCTCTGGATAAAGATGTTCAGCTCACTCTCTTGTTTTCATGGGGCACAATTACTGGTAGTTTCTTGAGAAAGAGTGCATAAGAAATAAATATTTTAAATTTATGTCTATGACATTAGGCATGTCTAAAAATGTTATTATTCTACCTTCATATTTATTTCCCTGAGAGTTTGGTTAAGTATAGAATTCTTGGTTGGAAATCATCAGCATATTGAAAACATTGCATTGTGGTCTTCTACTGTTCAGTTTTTGTTGTGGAGAAGTTCAAAGCCATTGTGTTCCATTGTATGTGACTTGATTGTTCCTTTCTGGAAGCTTGTAGAATTTTCTGTGTCACCAGTGTTATGATGTTTCACAAAAAATTCCTTGTTATGTGTCTATTTTCACTTATCTTTGTGGGCGCCAGAAACTCATGTCCTTTCTATTCCGCAAAATTTTAAAAAATCGTTTGTTGTTGACTTTCTTCCTCAATTTTCTCTATCCTCTCTTTCTTGAATTCATTATTCTGATGTTGCTTCTATATGACTGGTTCCCTAATTTTCTTAAATTTTATCTCCTGTTTTCCAGATCTTTGTCTTTTTGTTCTCTTTGAGAGATTTAACTCTATCTTCCAATCCCTCTATTGAGTTTTTAATTTCTGCCATCACGTTTTTAATTCTTAAGAACTGTGTTTTGGACTCTGACGTCCTTTTAAAAAACCTTTATTTTGAAATAAATATAAATTCACAGGGAGTTGCAAAAATAGTACAAAGTGGCCCCATGTACCCTTCACCCAGTGACTATATTTTATGTAAATATAGTACGATATAAAAACCAGGAATCTGACATTTGTACAATGTGTGTATAGTTTGAGGCTATTTTATCACATGTGTAGATTTGATATAATCAAGATTTGCAAGTGTGTCAATTTACAATCAAGATAGAGAACTATTCCTTCACCACAAATATCTCCCTCAGGCTACCCCCTACTAGTCACATCCACTTTCCTCCCCCTCACCATCCTAACCCGTGGCAACCATTAATGTGTCCTCTTATTTCTGTAATTTTGTCATTTTGAAAACGTTACATAAATGGAATCGTACAGTATGTGACCTTCTGAGACTGGCTTTTTTCACTCCAATAATGTCCTTAAGATGCATCCAAGTTGTTGCCTGTAGCAATAGTTCATTCCTTTTTATTGCTGATTAGTATTCTGTGGTATGGATGTATAACAGTTTGTTTAACCATTCAACTATTGTAGGATATTTTGGGTGTTTTCTGTTTGGGGCATTACAAATAGAGATTTGAACTTTGGGGTACAGTTCTTTGTATGGACATTAATTTTCACTTCTCTGGGATAGATGCCCAGGAGTGCAGTTGCTGTGTTGTATGGTAAGCTTATATTTATTTTTAAAGAAACTGTCAAACCATTTTCCAGAGTGGCTATACCATTTTACATTCCCAGCACCAGTGTATGAGAGATCCAGTGTTTGCACATTCTTGGCAACATTTAGTACTGTAAATAATTTTTATTTTAGTTGTTTTAATAGGTGTGTAGTGACATCTCATCATGGTCTTAATTTGCATTTTCCTAGTTGATACTGAGGTTGAACATCTTACATTTTCCCAACAGCATTTGCTCACTTTGTGTCTCTGTGTCACATTTTGGTAATTACCACAATATTTAAAACTGTTCAATTATTATTATATTTGATATGATGATCAGTGATCTTTGATGTTACTACTACGACTTGCTGAAAGCTCAGATGATGGTTAGCATATTTTAGTAAGAAAGTATTTTTTAATTAAGATACATATATATATTTTTTAGACATAATGCTATTGCACACAATAGACTACAGTTTAGTATAAACATAACTTTTATATGCACTGGGAAACCAAAAGATTTGTGTGACTCAGTTTATCACAAAAATCACTTTATTGGGGTGGTCTGGAACAGAACCCACGATATCTCTGAGATATGCCTGTATAAGTTTTTGTGTGGATATGTTCTCTAATGATAATTTTTTAAAATATGTTTTCTCCCTACATAGTCTCAGTTTCCTCCATATTGCTATTTTTCTTTTTGTTTTGTTGGTGATATTTTTATTAGTCAGCTTTGGACTGCCATTACAAAATACCACAGAATGGGTGACTTAAACTACAGAAATTCATTTCTCATAGTTTTGGAAGCTTGGAAGTCCAAGATCAAGGTGCTGGCTGATTTGGTTTCTGGTGAAAACTCTCTCCTGGCTTGTGGATGGCCACTTTCACGCTATGTGTTTGGATGACCTCTTCTTTCAGTGTGCACTTGAGGGAAGAGAATGAGCTCTTTGGTGTCTATTTTTGTAGGGACACTAATCCTATGGGATTTTGGCCACACCCTTATGACATCATTTAACCTTAATTACCTCCCAAAGAGGTGCAGTCCTATCTCAATACAGTCACATTGAGAGTTAGAGCTTCAACATACAAATTTGGAGGGGACATAATTCAGTCCATACATAAAATTGTTAATCTGTGTTTTTGAGTAGGAGACTTAAAAAGGTGATTGAGACCTCTGTATATTTGGGAGGAGTTTGCTGATGTGAGCTTAATTACCAGAAGATCTCAGTGGGCCATGATTTGGGGACTCCCTTTCCCAAATCTGTATCTTCAGCTCTTTCCTCTCAGGCTGGTCATTTTCTCCAGAGAACTCCCCTCTCCTGAGAGTAAAGGCCTAGTTGAATTCCTGGAAGAATTAAGGTTAGGGGCTAAATTTCAACATTAGTATGCATCATTCACCTACTACCCCTATTTTCAGTAATGATATCCTTTCTCTGTATCTGGAGACACCCCCCAGTCCAGAAACCCTTTCCAGGGAATAAATCTGTAGATACCTGCTATGGTGGGGGAAGGGCAATCACCTAGTGGCACAGAGGGAGAAGGTTTTGGAGATCCAGTAGCTTCTCATTCAGCCTTCAAGCAGTCTTGCTTATTTCAGTCACTCCTTTTACTCCCACTTCTGGAGGTGCCTGGGGCTGCCAATTCCTGGGCCTTTCAAGAATTTTTCTTGGCTTTCCCTTCGATTTTCTTGAGTCCATCAAGTCATTTTCACTTGTTGATGTGCCTTCTAGACTTCAGAAATCACTTGTTATCACTTCTCCCACTCTTACTCTCTTTTTTTTTGGACTTTGTGTCTGTAAAATAGTATCCTTTTAATGAGGTTTTACTGAGGTTTTGGAAGGAAGTGAAATTAGATGCATTTGTTCAATATGCTGTCTTCACCCAGTAGGCCATGACCTGTAATTATTTTATTTGCTTGTTTATTTTTGGCATACTTACAGGAAGATAAGATAGGACCTTGTCTGTACTGTGCCACTGCCTAGCACACAATAATTGTTCCTTAAATATTTGTTAAATGAGTAAATGAATATATCTGAGCTGGAAGAAGTCAAGGCTAGAGTTCACTATTTGGAAATTAGAAGCATGTAAATGGAATTAAACCTAAATGGCCGACAGAGAACCTGTAGATTAAGAAGATGGAATCCTGGGGAACACAGTGTTTAAGTGGCTGACAGAAGAATCATCCGTGTGTGATTGGAGCATTAGAGAGAGCTGTTACTGAAGCCAAGTGAAAGCTGAAGGTGGGACTATATAACAGTGTACAGAAAGGTCAGGTAAGTTAGAGACTGAAAAGCAGCCATTATATTTAGCAGTTAGGGGATCTCTGACATTGGCTAGCTCCTACGGGAGCCACAGTAGAATGATGGGGACAGTAGCCACATTGCAGTGGATGGAGGAGTAAGTTGCAGTTACTCAATGTAGTTTTTGTTTTTCTGTTTTCTCCCAAGGAGCTTAGCTAGAGGGACCTCCCTGGCAGTCCAGTGGTTAAGACTCCACGCTCCCACTGCAGGGGGCATGGGTTCGATCCCTGGTGGGGGAACTAAGATCCCATTTGTCGTGCGGCAAGGCCAAAAAAAAAAAAAAAAAAACCAACGAGCTTAGCTAGGAAGTAAAAAGGGTGGGTTGGCGTTCCAATTATATATTGGTTTCTTATGAGTCTCCCCCATATATAGTGGCTTAAAACAACAATAGTCATTTATTTATTATTGCTTACAGTTCTGGAGGTTGACTAGGCTCAGCTAGGCAATTACTTGGGCTCTCTCATGTGGTTTTGCAGACAGAAACTGGGTCTAGAGTTTCTAGGAAGATATAGTCTGTTGGCTGGGAACTCAGCTGGTGCTGTCAGCCGTATCACCTACAATGGCCTTTTCCATGTGACTTGGCCTTCCTTGTAGCTTGAGCTGGGTTCCAAGAACAAGTGTCCCAAAAGAACCAGGTGGAAGCCGTATTGTCTTTTATGATCTAGACTCAGAAGTCGTATGGCATCACTTCCATCAGTCACAGGCCCGTCCAGATTCAAGGGGAGGGAACATAGGCCCCCACCCCTCATTGGGAGGAGTGTCATCATCACAGTGTGAGTGGTTGGGAAGTTCTGTTGTGGCCATCTTGAAAACTACAGTCAGCCCCAGGTGGTAGCTGCTGGCAGAGTAGGGGCTGCTGCACATGCAAACATGGGTCAAGGTTGGTGTTTGAGATTGGTAGGATTGGTCCAGATTAAAACTCCTATAAACAAAAATCTCTTTTAAAGTTGACACCTAGTCCCTTTATTTTATTGACGTCCTCTTTATACAAATGAGAGAAGTAGAGAAATTTTGAACAAAATATATAATGGAATTTTTTTTAGTCCTTAAATGTAAATCTTACTACATACATTACAATTTCAATGTGAACAACCTTGTGAGTTCCATTTTAAAAGAAGTGGGAAGTCAGAAAAGCTCATTCATTTTTGAATGACTTGTGATTCAGACAATCTCCCTCATTTTTTAAGTGATTTTCCTTCAGAAAAATCCCACTGTTGACTTCTCATTCTTCTCCCTTTTCTACAACATCCATGTATTCACAAAGCCGGGTCTCACTTTGCATATATTAGTAATCTACCAAAATACTCCTTTGATTGTGTGGCTCATATCTCAGTGTTTTTGATATCTTCCATTGTCTTCAGGGCCTAGTCCAGACCCTCAGCCTAAATTCAGGGATCTCCACCTGGTGCCTACGTATCCATGTCCAACCTTACAGCACAGGATTCCATATACCCACTGTTCTTAAACGTTTTGGGGTTATAGACCCCTTTGAAAATTTGGTGAAAGTCAAGGACCCTTTCCCTAGAAAAATGTACATATACTCAAAGTTTTACATATAGTTTCATGGGACTCATGGACCTCCTAAAGCCCATCAGTGGACCCCGTTTCCAGAACCCCTGCCTGAATGAGGCTGCACAGTAAAGTGTTTAAGAGTTCAAGCTCTAGAGCCAGACTGCCCAGTTTAATTCCAGGTTCTACCACTCTTACCAGCTAACCTCAGGAAGTCACTCCACCTCTCTATGCCTGCTTCCTAATATAGAGAATGAGGATAATACTAGTATATACCTTATTGGTGGTTGTGAGGATTAAATGAGATAATGGAGAGAAATGCTTAGCTGAGTGCCTGACAACATAGTTAAGTGCTCAATAAATTTTAGCAGCAATTACCTTTATTGTTGTTGTTGTGTCTTCTCCAGCAAATAGAACAATTTGCCATTCTTTAAACATGCTTTTAAAGTGGCCTTGCTATTATAATTTCCTCCACTTAGAATACTTTTTCCATCCCTTTTCCCCATCTTTTTTTTTTTTTTTTTTTTGTGCGGTACGCGGGCCTCTCACTGTTGTGGCCTCTCCTGTTGTGGAGCACAGGCTCCCAATGCACAGGCTCAGCGGCCATGGCTCATGGGCCCAGCCACTCCGCGGCATGTGGGATCTTCCCGGACCAGGGCACGAACCCGTGTCCCCTGCATCAGCAGGTGGACTCTCAACCACTGCGCCACCAGGGAAGCCCGCTTTTCCCCATCTTTTTATCCACAGAAGCTCAACCCTTAAAACAGCTCCAGTGCCACTTCTTCCATGCAGTCTCCCTTATCACCCGCAGTGTGAGAGCTATCTTTTTGTTTCAGGTTCCTCGAGCCCTCGATGTCTGTGCTGTCCACAGGGCACTAGCACGCACACTGCGTGTTGCTCAGCTCTCAGAACCATTTCCATCCACTTGGTGTACTTATTGTTCTCACACTGGTGCAAGGCCTTGTAGCAGGTACAGAGGTAGAGCCTCTGTCCCAAGTGCAGGCAGTGAGGAGTGTTAATGGTACAAAGTGCTGTGACAATCCAGGCAGGGAAGAGATTTCTATCTGACTGGGCCCCCCAGAGGAGGAATCTTCCCGGAAGATGTGTTTGTGCTGGGTCTTAAAAGCCAACCAGAGGTTAAGGAGCAGGGATGGGGTGGGTAAACAGAGAGGGCATTATCTTTTGACCCTCCCTAGAGATGTAAGCCCCCAAAGGGCTTCTGTCGTTTTTGGTTGCTTTCAAAGAGCCTGTATGAGTACCACAAACATCAACTTTCTTAGCTTTCTCCCTTCTCTTGTTGAACTTCATTATGACCACCTATCTTATTACATTATCTTAAATATACGTCCAAAGCTGCACCTTCCACCTGGGCTCTGGGCCTCATCCTTTCCCGCTCCCTTGTTTTCATACCTGCTTGCTTCATTTTCAACCTCTTATCCAGCCCATTAGCTTATAAACATCCTCAAATCTCTCCTTTCTTCAAACAACAAAAACTATTCCTTAGCAACTCTGAAGGGGGAAAAAAAGACCATCTGGCTACTATCCTCCCTTCTCATAACACTCAACCTGCTGTTTTTGCTTCTGCTCCTGTCAATTTACTGTAACTGCATCCAGCAGGGTCATCAGCAGTGTCCTGGTGTGTTCAATCCAAATTCACTTTTCTGTTTTCTCTTCCCTGACCTGCATTCTTGTTCGCTTGTTCATATTTGACCTCTTGTTCTCTGACTTGACAGCATTGATCACTGTTGACCATTTTCTTCTTCCTGAAACTCTTCTTCTTTAATTCTCATGACCCACTTTCTTCTGGCCTCTTGCAAGTTTCACCCACAGTTTTTTTCTCCACCTGAAGGTAAATCTTGGTGTTTTTTTTTTCTCAGCCTATACACTCTCCAGTGGTGATTGTGTACATTCCCATGGTTTCCCCCAAATCTTGTTTTTTCTAGTCCAGAAATCTCTCCTGATCTCCAGACCCCCCAGATAGCCAGCTTACCACTTCCGTTTTGGATAACCCACAGATACCTTATATTCAAAATGCCCCAAACAGAACACATCGTGTTTTTCAATATATGCTTCCTCCGTAGTCCCTTTTTTGGGGAATGGTATCACTGTCCTTCCCCTGTTACACTAGTCAGTTTTAAAGATTTTATATCTTAAAGACTTCTTAAAACTGTCTCCCTCTCCTCATCTCTACTGCTGCTTTCTTAGGACCACAGATCCTCCGAGCACAACCTCTTACCTGATCTTTGCGCCTCCATTCTTGACTATGATCCTATTAGTTCTCCAGAGTGCTGCCAGAGTGATCTTTCTAAAATGGAAATAGAATCCCATCCCTTCTCCCTAACCTTCTTCAGTGACTCCCATCATCTACACCAGGGTTCCTCAGCTTCAGCACTTTTGACATTTGGGGTCAGCTAATTCTTTTTCGGGGTTGGGGGGGTCTTCCTGACATTGTAGAATGTTTAGCAGCATCCCTGGCCTCTACTTACTTGATGGTAGCACACCCACCACCCAGTTCTGACAACCTAAAATGTCTCCAGACATTGACAGGTGACCCCATGAGTTGGGGGAGCAAAATTGCCTCTGTTTGATCTACAGGATAAAATCTAGGTTTCTTAGCATGGATACAAGGCCCTTTGTGTTCTTCCCCTGCCTGCCTCTTCAGCCTCATTTGACCCCATATTGCCCGCTATCCTCCAGGTCTATCAGTTACCAGGAACCCTGTAGCTCCCACCCACCACTCCTTTAACTTGACTAACTTTCTCAGCCCTTGGATTTCAGCTCAGAAGTCACCCCTCAGGAAATAGTTCCTGACTCTTTTAGTCTGGATTAGGTGCCAATCTTACATGCTCCTGTTGCACCCCCTGCTTCCCTCTGCTTGTTCATCATGCAGTGTGACGTCTGTTCACTTGTCTCTCTTCCCAGCATCAGCGAGAGCTGGATGGGAAGGACTGTGTTTTGTTACCTCTGTGTCCTTAGCACGGTGGCTTACTCCTAGTAGGCATCCAGTAAATGCCGACTGAATGAATTGTTGGTGCTCAATAAGGCTTTGTTGAATGAATGAATAGTCCTCCTTGAAACAGCTGCTTTTCTCAGCTCTTTCACTTTCCACCATTCCATCCTGTTTATGTAATTGAAAAAAAGCTAGTTGGTCAGTAGGTCAAGAAACAGTCACCCCCAAAGCAAGGATTTTAAGGAAAAAAGTCTGGCAGTTCCATAAACTCTGTGGTGCACTGCGTAGAGTGGAACACAAATAGTTTTACGTTATGGTTGGTATCAGAAAGTCAGGAACAAGAATTTGGACCAAAATGGGAAAATGGGAAAGAAACACTACATTTTTGTACTGTAGCATATGGATTTCTCATTAGTCTATGTAAGGGAAAACCGGGGGTGGGAAGGGCTCAGCGACTGCAGCTGTCCACACTCTCTCCCCCCATCATTCTGCTGCCACCACACCTGGTCCCCAGAGACACCCTCACTTCTTAGCTATGTTGGCTGAGGTATGGACAAATCCCCTTGGTTCAGCAGAGACTAGCCTGGAATCTTTCAAAGGAGCTTTGCTAGGAAACTAGTGGGAAAAACAAAACAAAAGTAAAAACAGGAAACAGCATATAGAAATTATAAAAATACAGAGAGGAGTTATAAAAATACAAAGGAAGGAAGGAAAATGACAGAGAAAAAAGAAAATCCCTTAGCTTAAGATAACTAAGTTCCAGTTTTAGCTTTCCTAAATTTACCAGGCACATGTTTTCCCCTGGGTTTTTTGTTTCTGTTTTGTTTTGCCACAATATTGCCTCCCTCTGAAGAACTCATCCTACAGTCCTCCTTTTCAGTCTTTGAGTATTTTCCTTTTCTCACTTAAGAATCTTCTCTTTCTTCATCTAAGAGGGAGTTGGAATTGGCATTGGTCACTTTCTCTTACCGATGGCGGGTTGCTGATCAGAAGGAGAAAGGAGCTTTCCAGCCTTTCTCTGAGGATAAAGTAGCTCAGGGGTTCTACTTCTGAGGACCAATGCTAAGCGTCCATGACAAAGGTTTTACTTGCCTGGGGTGAAATGAAAAACACAGACAATATCAATGAGTTTTTTAGTAGCACTAAAGGACTGACCTTTTTATTCTGGGTTTTTTTCTTTCTTTCTTACTTTTTAAGTATTAAAATAGCAGACGGTAGTTGTGAGGTTTTGCTTTGTTTTTGATGTCCTTGTCAAAATTAAATGTTGATAATTCTCTGTAGGTACCCCAGTTTTTAAAAATTCTTCCTGGTCTCTGAAGTCCAGAACTCTGACCAATAGATATTCTGTAAGACATTGAAATGTACCCTATTTTTTTTTTTTTTTATGCTTTGTGGGTCATTTGAAAAGGTATTTTAATATGTAAATTTATTTTTCAATCCTCCAACAGGACGTGCTGTAGTTAACTATGTTTTCAAGGGCAAGTGACACAGGTTATAAAGTTTGACGTTCTGTTCTAAGGAACTATGTAGTTGCTGTAATATAATCCTCATTCTAGATATTCATTTATTGGTTGAATATCAATAAATGTGCCCACCATGTGCTAGGTACTGGGTGAAAACAAATTTGAGTAAGTTATTGTCCCTGCCTTCAAGGAAATTCTAGACTAGGCAAGAAGGTCGAGGTGTGAACAATAGTACAAGGTGTCAGTACTCTAGGAACCAGAGAGAAAGTACCTAATTCCACCTTGGACAGCTTTATAGAGGAAGTGAAGTGTTACCCATGGACAAGTTGAGGAAAGGCATTCTAGGCAGACATTTGCTATGACTGGAACCTGAGTGAGTGTGGCAAATTTCGGGAACATTTGGGCAGCTTCAACTTGGGAACATGTGGGAGAGTGGCAGAAGATGAAGTGAAGCTGGAAGGGTATTGCCCAGTTTTAATTTCATTTTCCACAGCTACCAGTTACTGAACATATACTTTTCATACTTGTAGTCCAGAAAAAAGCCTGAGCAATAAAACTGTATTTTGTAATGTTTTTATTCATTAGCCTTCCCTCACTTAATGCCTTTTGAAAATGCCACTGAAATTTAATATGGGTAAATGCCTGGTACTTGGATTCAGAGTTCACTCCCAGAGCGTAGGACAGGGGAGACCTGACATAGCATTTTGCTGACCATAAACTTTCCTTGAGCCCATGATACGCCCCAGCTGCCCCGAGAGCAGATGCCGTCGTGGTGACTTCTGTGGAGCGTCAGACTCAAGGCAAGCAGCGGGTCCTGGCCTGGCAACATCTGGGCACTGTGCTCAGGTCTGCGTGCCACTTTTTAGGGCGTGTGTGGATAAAATCTAGAGGGTATCTGAGAAGATGGCCTACAAACCATCATATAAAGAGTAAAATTAAAAAGAACAAGAGAGCTGCCTTTAGTTATTTTAATGGATTGCTAGAGGCAGGATGGAATGGCTTATTCTGGGTTGTACCAGTGGACTGGATGGAAATTAGATCAATTTTGACTCAGTGTTGGAAATAATTTTTAAGAGCTTTTTTTCCTAATTACATAGCGCTATGAGATTATTTTGACAAAATATGGAAATGTTTTGACAGAAACATGATAACCATCTTCACCTGTGGAGATACTGTAGTGTGAAGTGTCCTATTTGAAGGAACGGTTGGCCCTCTAGAGCTCCTTCCATCTTTAAATTCAATGAAATTTTAGCATTTGTTCTAATTTTTAAAGTATCTTATCTCTTTTCCAACTTTGCCACCCTTACCCTTACATTAACCCAATTATTTGTGAATTTTATTATTTTTTAGTATCTGACCAAGAGGATACCACAAAACCCAAGGTATCAGCATGTCAAGTCAAGACTAGACACTGGTAAGTAAAGACTAGAAAATAAAAACTTAAAAAAAATCTAATAGCTGATTATTGACAAAAAACAGCATGTCATGCCTGGTATGAATCACAGCTAAAAGTTTCTTACTGTCTGGGCTGATGTTTTTCTGAGCTCAGGACTTATCTTTGAAAGCTGTTTTTCAGATTATCATTAAAAATCTCCATTCACATAATTGAGCTTACTATAAATTGAGAAACTGATAAAAACAGTATTTAATAAGTTCCAGGACTGAGGCTAATAAGTTCCAGGACGTCAGCCTCTATCTTGGAACACCTTAAGTATCTTCCTTAAAACTGGGATCAATAGATTATACTTGTGCATGTTTGTTCAATTCCATATTTGCACAGTGCAACTACATGCAAATTTATGGGCTACAGGACATGTAAAGATGAGTGTGAATTGTGATTTTTGTAATCAAAGAGCTTAGATTCAAGTGGAGTCAGACAGACTTGAATGAGTAACTAAAATACCAGGCAAAATTAAATTAGTGCTGCAATTCAGGTAAAATGAAATTTAAGAGTGCATTACTGCTTATTTCCATGCTGTTGACATTTTTCAGTGTGATGATGAAAACCACTCCCCAGATCCCTGGTGGATTTTCAGTCTTGTGAGATTTTGGTTGGTTGTTTAGTTTTTTTCAACATCTTAAAGTCTGCTGTGGAAAATCCATCCTATTAAGATGGTTTTGCTAGTGGATAGGGGTACCACATGCCTTTAGCAATACTGAATTTTCTACCAGTAACCTCAAGACAACGGAGAAAATAAACTGGGGTGTTGACTTTGTTTAAATCTCATTCATTTTGTCTTTCTCTTTCCCCAGTCTCCTTCAAAATTACTGTCTTCTGTTATGCATGTTTCCCCAAATAAAATAGACTTAAATTAAATGTTTTAAATGAACCACATTTGCAGATACTATTTCTTGGGACCTTTATTTCAAACATTTTTGTGCTGTACAGATATTTATCCTTGCAAATATCCTGTTTGATGGGAGGTAAAAAATGTTATCTCTGTCTTTGAGGAGGAGGAAATTTTAGTCCAGAGATTATGTGATTTACCTGAAGTTCAGTAAAGGAGATAGAACTAGGATTTGTGTGCAGGATGAGGAAGTTGATGTTGGAGACCTGGTGTGACGTCCTGGGTACTCTCACTTCGGCCACACTGTCCCAGTGCTTCCTCCAGCCTCATTTCTTCTATCACAAATGTCTTCAGCTCCTGCCTCTCTGTCTACCTCCCTTTATTTGCAATTGTGACCCACCTTTCTGGAATAAGTTATTCTGAGAGGGAAGTACTTTGATTAAAAATACCATATTTTCTCTGAGCAGTACGGACAACGTTTTAAAGACTGCTTAATGCATTTCTTTTGGAACCTTCTTAAAATTAAAATTTGTAAGAGCTGAAGTCTTTTTCAGATAAATAGATTTGTCTATAGCTTCATTTTTTTTTTCTCCTGGAAGTTGAATTTTGTGAATGAAAACTGATTTCTTTCCCTTCAATTCCTCAGTTCATAACCAAAGTTTGACTCAATAATGGTGGTACCTGAAATTAATTTCAATTTTTTGGAAATTGGGATATTTCTATCTGCTTTTTATAATACAAAATAATTGCCTATCTCCTTTTATATTTTGAGGTTTTTACTCTAGTATTTTTTCTAATTAAACTTTTTATTTTGAGGTAATTGTAGATTCACATGGAATTGTAAGAAATAAAACAGAGATTCCTTGTACCCTTTACTCAGTTTCCTATAGTAACATCTTGCAAAACTGAGCTGCGCTATCCCAACCATGATATTGACATTGATAAATACAGTCTGGCTACAGAAGATTTCCATGACCACAAGGATCCCTCATATCCACTTTCCACCCTCACCTGTGCCTTAACCCGTGGCTACCACTAATCTGTTCTCCATTTCTATAGTTTTGTCTTTCACAAATGCTATATAAATGGAATCATACAATATATAAGTTTTGGGATTGGATTTTTCCGTCAGCAAATTCTCTGGAGATTCTTCCAGGTTGTTGCACGTATTAGTAGTTCATTCCTTTTTATTCCTGAGTAGTATTCCATGGTGCATTCCATACATGCACCACAGTTTAACCATTTTCCTATTGAAGGACATTTGAATTATTTCCCCTTTTTGATTATTACACGTAAAGGTGCTATAAACATTTGTGTACAGATTTTTGTGTGAAAATAAGTCTTCATTTCTCTGGGATTAGTGCCCAGAAGTGCAATTTCTAGATTGTATGGCAGTTGCATTTGTAGTTTTTTAAGAAGCTGCCAAACTGTTTTCCAGAGTGGCTGGACCATTTTACATTCCCACCAGCAGTGTATGAGTGATCCAGTTTCTCCACATCCTCACCAGCATTTGGTGGTGTTGCCATTTTTAATTTTAGCCATTCCGATAGGTGTGTAGTAGCATATTATTGCCCTTGTGATTTGCATTTCCCTAATGACTTATGACGTTGAATATCTCTTCCTGTGCTTATTTGCCATTTGTGTATCTGTATACCTTCTTCAGTGAAATGTCTGTTCATGTTTTTTGCCTGTGTTCCAATTGGATTGTTCGCTTTTTAATTGTTGAATTTTGAGTGTTCTTTACATATCCTACCTACTAGTCCTTTGTTGGATACATGGTTTGCAAATAGTTTCTGCCAGTCTGTAGCCTGTCTTTTCATCCTCCTAACAGGGTCTTTCAAGGAGCAAAAGTTTTCAATTTGGGTGAAGTCCAGTATAGCAGTGTTTCCTTTTATGGATCATGCTTTTGTTGTCAAGTCTAAGAACTCTTTGCCTAGCCTAGGTATCAAAGATTTTCTATATGCTTTTTTCTAAAAGTTTTATATTTTAGGTTTTACATTTAAGTCCATGATACATTTCTGTATAAGATGTGCAACTTAGATTGAGATTAATTTTTTGATTGTGGATGTCCAATTGCTCTAGCACCATTTGTTAAAAAGATTACCTTTCCTCCATTGAATTGGTGTGTTCACCTTTGTCAGAAACAAGTTGGGTATACTTACATGCATCTATTTCTGGGTTCTGTATTCTGTTCCATTGATTTATGTGTCTATCCCTCTGCCAATATCACAGTCTTGATTACTGTAGCTATATAATAAATTGGATACTTAAAATTGGTTAGACTGATTAGTCCCACTTTATTTTTCTTTACAAAATTATTTTAGCTACTCTAATTCCTTTGCCTTTCCATGTAAATTTTAGAATAAACTTGTTTACATTTACAAAGAAATATTGCTGTACTTTTTTTTGGTATTTATTTTATTTATCATTTATTTTTGGCTGCATTGGGTCTTTGTTGTTGCGCACAGGCTTTCTTTAGTTGTTTCTTTCATCAGCATTGTATAGTTTTCAGCGTATAAATCCTATACATGTTTTGTTAG
The DNA here is from genome assembly GCF_963455315.2 of Globicephala melas. NCBI lineage: Eukaryota > Metazoa > Chordata > Mammalia > Artiodactyla > Delphinidae > Globicephala > Globicephala melas. Next base: position 21,869,290 of record NC_083322.1, read on the forward strand.
ATTTACACATAAGTATTTACTTTTTTTGAGCAATTGTGAATGGTATTGCATTTTTAATTTTGGTGTCCATGTGTTCATTGCTAGCGTATAGAAATATAGCTTATTTTTTATATTTATCTTGTATCCTGAGACCTTGCTAACTCACTTATTAGGTAAAGGAGAAATTTTTTGGGTAGATTTCTTGGGCTTTTCTATGTAGACAATCATGTCATATAAAAAAAAGGCAGTTTTATTTCTTCCTTTCCAGACTGTATCTGTTTATTTCCTTTTATTGCCTTACTGTACTGGCTAGAACCTCCAGAACTATGTGAAGTAAGAGTGCTTAGAGCGAACATCCTTGTCTTTACCCCAAACTTAGTGGGAAAGCATTCAGTTTTTCATGATTAAGGATAATGTTAGTTGTATCAGGTTGAGGAAGTTTCCTCCTGTTCCTATTTTTCTGAGAGTTTCTATCCTGAATGACTATTGAATGCTTTTCCCGCATCAGTTGATATAACATATGGTTTTTTTCTTTAGCTTGATAATATAGATTGCTTTGATTGATTTTTAAATATTGTACTAGTTTTTTATCTATAGAGTAAAACTCACTCATGGTGTATAATTCCTATTATATGTTGCTGAATTCAGTTTATTATTTCATTATAGATTTTTATGTTTATATTCATGAGGGACATTGCTTTGTAGTTTTTGGTTTGTTTTTTGGATTGTGTTTGCCTGGTTTTCGTATTATTGTAATACTGGTGTCATAAAATGAGTTGGGAAATGTTCCCTCCTGTTTTCTGGAAGAGATTATATATTATTGGTGTTAATTCTTTCTTAAACATCTGGTAGAATTGTCCAGTAAAACCATTGAGCCTGGAGATTTCTTTTTTGAGAGTTTTTAAATTTTGAATTCAATTTTTTGATAGTTATGGGGCTATTCAAATTGTTTGTTTCATATTGGATGAGTTGTGGGTTTGTGTTTTTAGAGGAAGTAGTACATTTCATCCAAGTTTTCAAATTTATGTGCGTAGAGTTGTTTGTAGTGTTCCCTTATTATCCTTCTAAAGTCTGTAATATCTAAAGTGATAGTCCATGTTTCATTCCTAATGTTGGTAATTTGTGTCTTTTCTCTTTTTTTTCTTCACTACAGGTTTGTCCATTTTATTGATCCTTTCAAAGAACCAGCTTTTGGTTTCATCAATTTTCTCTTTGTTTTTCTGTTTTAAATTTTATTGTTTTGCTCTTATCTTTATTTCCTTCCTTCTGCTTATTTTGCTCTTGTTTCTAGATTCTTGAGGTAGGAGTTTAGATTATTGATTTAAGAGTTGTTCTCTTTTTTAATGCATGTAGTTAGTGCTGTAAATTTCTCTCAGCACTGATTTAGCTGTGTCTCACAAATTTTGATATGTTGAATTTTCATTTTCATTTAGTTCAGTGTATCTTTTTATCTCCCTCAAGACTTCCTCTTTGATCCATGGATTATTTAGACATGTGTTGTTGTTGTTTTATAAATTATTTATTTATTTATTTTTGGCTGCGTTGGGTCTTCATTGCTGCGCACTGGCTTTTCTCTAGTTGCGGTGAGCGGGGGCTACTCTTTGTTGTGGTGTGCAGCCTTCTCCTTGTGGTGGCTTCTCTTGTTGTGGAGCATGGGCTGTAGGCACGTGGGCTTCAGTAGTTGCAGCGTATGGGCTCAGTAGTTGTGGCTCATGTCTCTAGAGCGCAGGCTCAGTAGTTGTGGCGTGTGGACTTAGTTGCTCTGTTGCATGTGGGATCTTCCCGGACCAGGACTCGAACCTGTGTCCCCTGCATTGGTAGGTGGATTCTTAACCATTGTGCCACCAGGGAAGTCCTGTGTGTTGTTTAGTTACAAGTGTTGGAGGTTTTCCTGTCATCTTTCTGTTATTGACTTCCAGTTTGATTCCATTGTGGTTGGAGAATGTACTCTGTATATTTTAACTTTTTAAAATGTATTGATGTTCATTTTATTGCCCAGGATATGGTCTATCTTGGCATATGTTCCATGGACACTTGAAAAGAAGCATAGTTTTGCTTAGTGTGTTCTTTGTTTTGTCCTGATAGTCCGAGACTCCTTTTATCTTTTCCTTTCTAATTAGAGAACTTCCTTTAGCCATTCTTTAGGATAGGTCTGCTGGTGACAAATTCTCTTAGTTTTCATTCATCTGAGAATGTTTTGATTTCCTTTCATTCCTGAAGAGTATCTTCTCTAGGTATAGGATTCTGGGTTGGCAGTTCGTTTCTTTCAGCACTTGAAAAATATTGTGCCACTTTCTTCTGGCCACCTGATTTCTGATGAGAAATCTCCTGTTATTCAAACTGTTTTTCCCATATGGGTAAGGTGTCATTTATCTCTTGCTGCTTTCAAGATTTTTTTTTCTTTAGTTTTCAGAAGTTTAACTATGATATATCTTGGTGTGGATTTCTTTGGGTCTGTCCTGTTCGGAGTTTACTCAGCTTCTATATAAACCTGAAGTTCATGTCACTTGCCAAATTTGAAAAGTTTTCAGCAATTATATTTTGAGTACATTTTCAGCCCCAGCCTCTTTCTCCTCTTTCTGGTACTTTGATGGCATCTCATCACAGTCCAGCAAGGATGGAAATCGAGGCTCCCCATCTGGCCTTTGCTGGCAGTTAAGGGTAGGACATAGCTTTTCTGTGGAATGTGGCTGGAAAAAGGCAGTTATTATCTAATAGTTTTCTGTCTTGCTGTCCTTTGGCTGGAGACAGCAGGCTTTTGTTAGGGACATTTTTGGTCTATTCATAGGTATTTCTGGGTTTCTGGCTTCTTCAGCTCCAAGTCTAGTGTATATGAGGCAAAAAACAAACAGACAGCACCCAGGTAACTCAGCCATTATGTCATTCCTCGGGTCCTGAGGTCCCTAACCAGTCTGCCTTCCTCTCTCTACCTATTAGAGTCTTCTTATGTTTGTTTTATGTATAATGTACAGGATTTTTTTTAATTGAAGTATAGTTGATTTATAATATTGTGTTAAGTTTCTGGTATACAGCAAAGTGACTCTGTTTTTTATATATATATACTATATATTCTTTTTCAGATTCTTTTCCATTATAGGTTATTACAAGATATTGAATATAGTTCCCTGTGCAATACAGCAGGACCTTGTTGTTTATCTATTTTATATATAGTGGTGTGTATCTGATATTACCAAACTCTTAATTTATCCCATCTAGGATTTTTTTTATTCAATCTTTTTTTCTAATTGGTGTGTTTTCTTAAATTGAGATATAATTTACATATCATAAAATTCAACCTTTAAAAATGTACAATTCAGACATTTTTAGTACATTCACAAGGTTGTGAAACCATCACCACTATCTAATTGCAGAATTTTTTTGTCATCCCATAAAGAAATCCCGTACCCAAAGTAATCATTTCCCATTCCTTACTTTTACCAGTTCCTGGTAATCACTAATCTATCTTTTGTATCTATGAGTTTGCCTCTTCTGAACATTTCATATAAATGGAATCATACAATATGTGACCTTTTGTGTCTGGCTTCTTTCACTTAGCATAATGTTTTCAAGGCTCATCATTGTTGTAGCATGTATCAATACTTTATTCCATTTTATTGCCAAACTATTCTTTTATATAGCTATTTCACATTTTGTTTATCTACTTATCATCTGGTAGATGTTTGGTTTGTTTACGCTTTTTGGCCATAATGCTGTTAAAACATTAGTGTACAAGTTTCTGTGTGAACATACGTTTTCAGTTCTCTTTGTTGATGTACCTAGGAATTGAACTGTTGGTCAGACATTAACTCTGTGTTTAATTTTTTGAGGAACTGCCAAAGTGTGTTCCAAAGTAGCTGTACTTTACATTCCCACCAGCAGTGTAGGAGGGCTCTTTTTTTCTCCACATCCTCAACAATGCTTGTTATTGTCCATCATTTTGATTATAGTCATCTTCGTGGGTGTGAAGTGGTATCTCATTGTGGTTTTCATTTGCATTTTCCTAATGAGTAATGATGTTGAGCACCTTTTAATGTGCTTATTGGCATTTATATAGCTCCTGTGGAGAAATGGCTATTCATATCATTGGTTTTTTAGTTGGGTTATTTGTCTTTTTATTATTGAGTTATAGGAGTTCTTTTACATACTCTGGATAGTAGACACTTATCAGGAGTATAACTTGCAAATATTTTCTCCCATTTTGCGGGTTGTCCAGGGATTTTGTGGTACTTAGCAGGAGGAGTAGAGAAAAGTACATCTACCTCATATTCCTGGAAGCAGAAGTCTCCCAAACTAGTTTTATAATGCCTTTGGAAGGGCCAGAGTATGCTTCATTGCTTAAAACTCAACATATTTTAAAGTCAGTGTGTGAGAAATCTAATTCTAGTGTTCAATTTTTTGTTTGTTTCAGATTTAGAAATTATTTTAAAGTCAGTTTCAGGAAAAGATTTTAATTTTTTTTCTATTTATTTTTGTGACTTACCTCCCTTTGTATTCGGTACAGTGGCCTATGGGTTATGAGCCAGGATACAGATCCCTTCAAACCTTTGGAGAGCCATCAGGGCTTGAGACAGCCCAAACCTCAGCATTTTGTCCAAATATTATCACTTATATATGTCTGCCATGAGGTGAAAAGTGTGAGGAGTCCTGGTTATGAAAACACCAGAGTTACTTAAAAGGTCAAGTAAAAGTAAGAAACTCCTGTCTGTGGTATGATTTTAAGCTCTGCAGTCAGAGCCGTGGAAATAGGCACGATAATGAGTGAGCATTTCTCATTTCTAGGCTAAATAGATGGGTCTTTAATCTTTTCTTACCAAACAGTGAGCAGTTCAGAGTTAATCACAAGAAATCAAGAATTTCGTGGCATCTCCTGTCTTCACCCAAATCACCTTCTACTGAGCTCTTCAAAGACTGATATCTTCTTCCTGGGTAAAGATAATTTTTTATTTCTATCCTTCTGATGCTACTTCTCTTATAAACTCAAACACCAGTGTATAGCCATGGCTAGAAATATCAGAATTATTTTGAACTTCAAATATTTCTTTTGTTCCATAGGTGCCTGAGTGTATCTTACCAGCTCCCCAGCATTGCCAGACTGTGCCATGAATGGATTATGCTTCCGATGAAATCCTGACGGCGTTTTGTTCAGTCTCCACCGCAGGGTTCTTGTGTATTCTCAAGCACCCTCTCTGGGTTTCTGCTCTGTAGCACTGCAGGCTGATTAACTTTCCAAACCACAGGGCTCTCCCTTTGTTAGTCTCCTACACTCTTTCATTGCTGGCATTATTCTCTCATTTCAATCTATATGCAATCTAATTTCAAATTTCTTTAGCTTTCTAAAATTCTGTAGACTATCTCCATTCAGTCTTTTCTAGCCTTTTTTTATTTTTTAGAAATTCACCTTAGTTTTCTTATCTCCATACAAACTAGTCATTTCCTTTTTTCTTCTTAGTCTTTACTTTTCCTGAATATCTGCTAATAGCCTTGATCTTAAGCACTCAAACTCATTATAGACTAAGTACTCTTCATTTTTATTTGGTATTTAATTCTGTTTCTTATGTCAAAGGCAGAAATGTATGTGAAAGCCTTTTACAAACCAGAAAGCACTATGCACTCGTATAACTTATTGAGATTAACAAAGGACCACTGTGCCTCTTTTCAAGCTTTCTGCTCCTTCTGAGCCAAAAGAACTTCTCCGTAGAGGAGGGAAATATTGAAGAAAAATAAAGCAATGGAATTGTCTCTTAGCAACTGAGTTCGTGCCTTATAAATCTTACCCACTTTAGATTACTGCTGCTCAAAATCACTTACTTTTCTTACTGGCTCAGTTCAAATAATGTTATTAAATTATAGGAAAACAAAGGAAAAAATCTAATGAATGAGTCACTCAGTTCGTTGATTGTGCTCTCTTTGCTTAGGACTATTGATATAGTTGAGTTGTGTTTTTCTCTTGATTCCAGTTGTAAAACTTTTTTATATATCTTTTGTTGCAACTTAAATTATAAACTAAGTAGAAGCTAAATACCATCTTATACATTTCTAGGTTACCTGAGTCCTGAAACAATATAGGTCATTTAAGTAGTATGTAACATATATGTACTATATATAAATCAGGTTGGGCATAGCTTAGAGAAAATCAGGTATCCAAAAACTCAAACCAAATTGGGGTGTGATTATTTACATTATAATATAATTCATTATAAGGATTCTTCAGCTAGTAGATCTTCATAGTATTTTTCATTTAGCAAATATTTTTGATTGCCTCCTACACTAGACAATGGAAAGGATAAAGATGTGTGTGTGTGTGTGTGTGTGTGTGTGTGTAAATAGTTGTTTTGAGCTGTCAGTATAATAAGATAGATAAGACTTGCGCACAAATAAGGCAGTACAATGATAAATGCCTTGTGAGTGGTAAGCCGAGTGCTGTAGAAGTTCCGAGGAGGGAAAGGTCACTTCCAGCTGGGTGAGCTATTATGATTACATGGGCAAGGTGACATGTTAGAGAACCAAAGACTAACAGAGAGTTTGTCAAGTTTAGTAATTAAGGCAAGATTGAAGAGGTAGGTAAGATGTTGGTGCCTTCACGAGTAGAGCAAGGAGTTTAAACTTGAGTCAGTAAGTGATGGGGAGCCGCTGACTTTTTTTAATCAAAGTATTGTCTAGGAAAATGTATCTGGCAGTAATGTGTAATTTTAATTTTAAAAAATTAGTCTGTTGATAGTCTTTTAGCTGCCTTACTTTTGTGTAAAACAAAAATGTGTTTATAAATAAGTCAATTATAGAATTGATTCATTTGTATTCTTTTTAAAAGGTAGTCAAAAAACTATTCTCAGATGAAATTAGATCCAGTAAGATGAGCTGCTTAGTTAAGATATAAGCAGTATATGAAGTGGGATAAAATACTACTTTTCATACTTTCTAAACTCATTTTTAGAGATTTTTTTGTGTCAGTTAGTCATTTCTCCAATTGAAGCAATGCAGAAATCCTCCGTATTCTTTCCACCCCCCTCTACTTGGATAGAATGAATGGCTGTAATGAAAAGAACTTATCAATAGCCCTCTTAGATTTGTTCTTAATTTAGCCAAGTATTTGTACACCTCTGCAAAAGATTTTGTTTCTCTGCCTTCTCCTTTAGTGGGAAAAATAATCAGTAGGAATGACAACCTACCTCACAGGGTCGTTGTGAGGCTCTGCTGGTATGAAGATGAAGTGTTGTGTAAATACACTGAAAATGTTGAGAACTGACTGAGAAATGGATTTTAGACATGTTGTTAGTGGAAACTGCTATAGATTGGAAATGCAATGTTTTAATAATAAAGACTATATAATAAGGTTGGCTGTTGTTTTCCATTCATAGTATGCCTCAGGGAATTTAGAGCATAAAATGGTTCCCACCCAATACTATAAAGGAAGTAACACTTCCTACATATTTACCTCACAGTGAAATCATGTTTTTAAAACAGCACAGCCAGAGAATGATATGTTTTTGTGAGCCATATTAGAAACCAGGAGGTTGGGAGTACTAATCTTGACTTAGTTACCAACTTGCTGTGTCACTGGACAAGTCAGTGATCCTTTTTGTACCTCAGTTTTTTGACGATTCTGGAAGGAGGCGTAAAGCTTCTCCAGCCAAAAGAAACTGACTGCCACATCAACAGCCTGGCACTGTAAGGGACTCAGGAACATATAACCAGAAGCTCCTACGTAAAATAGTTTAAGAATAAGACTGTAGGACGCTGAACAGCGCACCATTTGCCCTGTCTTCTAACCCCAGTACTGACCAGTCGAGTTCCCGCCCAAGTGCAGAGTTGCAGGGAAGAGGATGTGAGTCTGGGAAGGATTCATGGTTTCCACTGTGGAGATCTGGTCACATCTCAGGTCCATTATAGCCTGAAGAACCTAGAAAAGATCATATTTTGTTCTAATCTTGGTCTTTGGTGCTATTTGGACTTCTTCTGAGATGTTCTCAGTGTCTGTCTTGAGGACCCTCAGCTTCTGAGCAGCCCTGACTACTGTCATGTCTCCCTGAGCTTTTGGAAGGATACAGTCTGGGTCCAGGACTACACTGAGTCGTGCTTTTTGGTTCTGATTTGGGGACTGTGTCTTCAGACGAAAAAAAATTTTTAACTCAGTAGAATTTTATTCTATAATGAATTCATGACAAGGACTTAATAATAACAAATGATATAAGTTGTTTTTTGAAAATGTACTTTGGGTTTTAGAGCAAGGATTTTCTTTCTTTGCTTCTGACCTAAACATGAAGAAAAGTTCAGAATAGTGCTTGAAAACATCAGTTCATGCTATTAATTGGAAGCATTTCTTTTACCTGAAGTTGTGACTGAAACTGACTAGCTCCTCTCAAGGCTTAAAAGTTAGGAGCGCAATTTTAGAAATGAGAAATTATTCTGAATGTTTTGCTATACCTTTCAGGTGCCAGATAGAGCTTGCTGTGCTGAATTGAATCAAATTGAAGCATGCCTAGTAAAAAATAATAGCCCCTGGCTTGAGAAGCAGACTTTAGTTCATTCGGAAACCAGAAGGATCCTGGCCCAGTTTTAATGCATGAAAACTCTCCAAACCACCTTGGCTAGAGCCTAGTGTTGTAGAACCAGGCCATAAAACATGAGGGTTGAGGACTCTCCACAGTGGTGGGAATCTGCTGTTATTTCTCAGCAAATCAAATCCACAGTGAATACTGGTGTACAGACTGTGTGGTCTAGTTCAGGCTGCAACATCAGCATGAATAGTGGAAGACCAAGTTCAGGAAAGTGAAGGAAACCACAAAGATTAAGTGAAGAGGAAAGGGTTGCTTGGGTAGGCACAATGGCACATTTTAGACATTCAGAGATCATTGCTTCTTTCTCTTCCTCTGCATATCTTCCCCACAAAAAGCTTATGGGGGGATAAATGGAAGAGGAAAGGCTTAACTCAGAAAGAAAAAATATTACATGAAGTGATCATTCGTACTGCCTGGGGGGACTTAATGTTTATTGGGTGTGCACCTCAGCTTAATGCATTTGACCAGAACATTTCCCTGGATTCCTTACCTTTTAATAATGCTGTATAATCCAAAAGACTATTTACTATGTCTGATCCATTTGTCTACTGTAATTCTGTAAAAGCAGAATGGGAAGGCTTAGGGAATACTTGTACTCCATTCTGTTTTCACAGTGTTACTCATTTTCTTCCATGAAAAGCATAGCTAAAATCCTGCTTCTCTTTTTAGGTAACAGTATGACTAAATACATTGAGAAGCTAGAAGAGATCAAAAAAAGTGAGTAACACTACTGATGGTTTGGGATAATGGAACCCTCTAGTTGCTCTACAAGTTGGTTATTAACGAGCCTAACCACACTCTACAGCTGACACACACACAGAGCTATGGGTGTCAGGTGAGTGTGGCAGGTGCCTAGAAGGATGTGGGAAACACTGTGCCATTCTGGTCAGCTGCTAAGATTGTGGTCTTTGAGTCTGAGTTCTACCTGACTTAGATCCCATAGGAGATGTTAATGTTGGAATGTGAAATAACCTCTAGTGAAGCACTGAGAACCCAAATTTCTAGTTTCATTGTACTGCAGTCTTTATGACCTTTATTCAAGGTACTTAATCTTTCCTATTTTATTATTTTCTCTATACCTGAGATAGGAGTAATAATAACTTATAACATTCTTTTGAGTATAAATTCGACAGTATTCATGAAAGACTTAGCGGTGTAAGAAAGAAAGAGCTTATTCTTAAAGTGGTGTTATACATTATAAATTCATTGCAGTTGGCTTTCTTTTAATTAAAAATCATATTTCATGCACATCCTTTTAAAAAACTAATCTTCAGCAAAGATATGCTTCTAGTCATTGAGTGCACTGCCCTCGCACAAAATCATAATTTTTCAATCTGTGTCCAAAACAGATGTAAAATGTACACATCAAGTCTAGAATTAGAGAAGTAGGAACATCTATTTTCTAAGATGGATTTGTTCATAGCTTCAGTAGGAGAACCCAGTGCTAGGGCAATATTGAGCTAATGGCAGTGAAGAGGTACTCTGATTGATATCAGTTCAGGACTTGGCTCTGGTAATATATATCTTCTGGGAAGAGAATATTACAAATCCAAAATTCACCAGAACTTCTGTTTTTACACAGCAGGCCTTTTAATTTAAATGATAATGTTCCTGTTCCTTTTGAATTGCTGCCGTATTGAGAAACCCCAGACAATAGATCTGGACTCAGGAGCAGCTTCTTGCTGACTCTGTTATTTGCCACGTTCAACTACAAGGACTGATGCTATAGACATTTGTTTTTTAATGTGTGATGTCGCAGTATCCTTTTCTTCTTATATATTTTATATTTTAAACATTTTATGCTATATATTTTAAATGTTATATATCTGTAAAATATTCCACTTTAAGTATATATATTTTAAGTGTATATTAAAATTTTAAACTATGGAAAAAAATCTTGTTTACTCACCTAAACTTCATTGTTGTCGTCCTTAATTCATCCACGGCAAGCAAAATTCAACTGGCCTGCTTCTGTCTTGGTTTGTAGCCTCTTTCACCTCCTAAGCATTTGTAGCTGAGTGTGAGCTCACCTGTCCACACCAAAATTTGTCCCATAAAAATTGTCCCATTCCACCCAGATTGCTGAAACCCTGTTTAAAACAGTTCTTAAAAGCACAATGTGGTTTCTTTAATATCTAAACTTTAAATGGAGCTTATCTCCCAAAAGAAACACCTGTGGATTAGAGTCCTCGAAAATGCTTACTTCACCTTCCTTCTTTAGAAGTTGTGAGCTTCCTTTTAGTAAGACAGCAGGTTCGTCTCACCTTTTACACGCTTTGTGCTGATTCCCCGACTAGAATTACTTCAGATTCTGGTTTGGGATCTATATTTTGGAAGATATTTCCTTCTCTTTTCCCATCTTCTGTTGTAGGTGTTCTTTTGGGTCAGAAGGGAGGAGAATATTGCCTTGTTTCATGACACCCTAAACCCGTCACTTTTCTCGGATTACCTTAGATGCCATGTCTTTCTGTGAAATCACAAACCTTGTGCTGTTACTTCCTTTGATTTGTCTTCCACTGTGAGCCCAACTTCCCTTTGCTAATAATGTGTTTTAACAGAACCCTGAAAACGCAGAATTCCTTTGTAATCTGAATATTCTTTCAACTCTGCCTGGGGAAAATAGACACACTGTGTCTATTGACCATTCACAAAGCCCATTCTTGGCTTCCAGTGGTTAGATGACACTAGTTGGGCCCAGTGTGAAACATCCTAGATAGTTAGGTCTCTGTCCTTCCAGTAACTCGAGAGAGACACACTTAGATTCCAGACTTACCAGAGAAGCAAAACTTGATAACATATCTGAAACTAGGATTTTTTGTCTCCATCACAGAGTTTGGGAGAAGCTATAGTAGCAGAAGCTCCATTCTTAAAGCTCTGTTCGCCCTTGCAAGGACAGACTGTCAGAGCTTTCCAAGTTATCCTTTTTATAAAATTTAAAACTTACTGTAAAACGTCTAGCTTGATCTTTTATCTCTGAGTAATAATGTCAGAAAGTCCTAATGATGGCTGTCCTTCTAAACCAGAACCAGGTATGTAGAGTTCAGGGTCAAATGTGCATTGGGATTTCTAGTGCTTATGAGAGGATGCTAGAAACTATGATCATTAGAAAATAGCAGCGCCTGTTTTCTCGTTTAAGGTGATTTCTATTTAAAGGGGATTTTAATGTGTACCTTTTATACTTAGAATGTGAAGAATTGGAGAAGTATTTCAAACTATGTTACTATACCAAAAGAATATCAGTGGATAAATGCCACAGTGCAAACTATTTTGAAAGCTGTTGACTGTTTTCACTGGCTGATTTATTGCCATTTTGCTTTATGTAAATAACTTTTGGTGGGCAAGTCGGTGGCAATTGAGAGAAATACTATAGTCGTTCACTTGCACTTTTTAAAGCTTCTGCTCAGCTTATTCGGGTCTGCATCCTGGTGGGTTTTAGAAGCTCCTTTGCATCTTGTATCTAGAAGAAGCTGTTGTAAGAATTTTCTGGAAGAAAGGTCATTTTTTAGCCAAATTGCTATCTTTAGGGCATTTTGGAACAGAGAAGCTTTAATTCCCATAAGAAAGAGTCTTGATATATTTACAGAAGGCCTGTTTTTAAGGTAATATCATTTCCTGACTCTGAGTCGAAAGCTATTTGGTAAACCAAGCTAACATTATCCTCCAAAGTAACTATTTGGTCTGTGCTGGTTTTTTGGAAAATTCATGGAAATGATTAGTATCACCAGGTAAATAATCTTAAGTACCTTTAATCCTTTCCTTTGTTGCTAGGAGTCTTGGTTTATGAGACAGTGAAGGCCATAGTAATTATCCAGCTAACCTTCAGTAATTCTGAAATAATGAGGCAGTATTTAAGGAGTCAAGGACATCAGTATATAAACCTAGAAGAGGAGTGAAGGGAAAGGGTAGGCAGGAGTTCAATGCTGAAAACTCTTCAGAATTGGCAAGTCATCTTCAGAAAAGTTTAGGGAAGCCAATTTTTAATATGCCTCTATGGGACAAACAATAAAGTGAGATTGACTAAATTTTTAAAAACTGTTTAATATGATATGAAGAATTATTAACACAAACAAATGCAAAAGTACCCCCATTGAGTTATGTCTCAGAATTGTAAAGATAGCACTGAGTAAATATTGATGTTTTCAGTTGATTTTTCTTTTTTTTTAATTGTGGTTAAAAAAACCCCACATAACAAAATTTACCATCATAACCTTTTTCAGTGTACAGTTCAGTAGTGTTAAGTATATTTACTTTGTTGTACAATAGATCTCCAGAACTTTTTCATATTCAAAACTGAATAGGTTGATTTTTATTGAAGTGGAGTTGAGGGAAAATTGATGTAAGAGATTATCAGGACCAATTACAAATTTGTGCCCAGCATTGTACTCCAGGAAAAAAAAAAAGGGTTGGCCTGTGTCTCTAGCATAGTTTGTAACCTCAGGAATAGAATTGTACTCTTTTCAGGGCAGAGATAGAATAGTAAATGTCTTACCAGCTCTTGACCTAGGGCAACTCAGCTTCTCTGGGTCTCTGTTCTCATTTGTAAAATGCAGATGTTTATTCCCTGCTTATTCTGAAAAGGATTTAAAGGGCTTACAAAAATGCATGCAATACAGTATGGTCAAAGTAGAGACAGCATAGTAAGGAAAATGGTACACAAATAAAGGGGAGGGGTAAAATCATTAGGCCCAAAAAGGTGGCTTATAAATTCAGCTTGAGGCTTCTTACTGGCCAAAGCAAAGGAGTAAATGAAAAGGTGATATAATACCTGCCATGCTTAATTCTGAGGATATCATGAGGATCAAATGAGATAAAACATGTAAATAACTTGAAAAATATACCATATAACTTGATGACTAGAAAGAATTAATATCTCTAAGAAAGCAAAATAAGCCTGGAAAAAATATTTGTCCTGTTCTGCTTTTCAGATTATAGATACAAAAAAGATGAGCTTTTTAAGAGACTAAAAGTTACAACTTTTGCCCAGCTGGTAAGTTTAATGATCTTCCATTGGAGTAAAGACTTTCTAATTTGTGCTGCTTTATGTGAGTATTTCTAAATTCAACTCTAGGTAATGTTTGCAGAGGGTTTTCTTCTGATTCTTTATATTTCACCTATGAGAGGACTAATTGGTATGAAATTTTCTTTTTTCTTTGATAAGAATTTTATAAAGTAAAATGTACATTCTCCTTTTTAATCATCAAATTTGTAGTTTAGGTTTTATTTTTCCTTGCCCATTTATCTTAATATTGAGAATCTAGAATTCTGGATTCTTTATTGCTTGGACATTTTTCTCTGTGGAAAGCAGGTGATCTCCCATCTATGACTGGGTTCTTTTTCCAAGTCTTTCTGCCATGGTCTATTTTGTTACTTTAGGAAAGTCGCTTTCTTCTTTCATTTGAAAATTATGGACAAAGTGTCTCTCTGACCCCCAAACAAGGGTTACAGTGATGTAACTTAAGGTGGATGTTGGGTCTTATGAGCTAAGTCATGAAAAATGATTTATTATTTTTTTAATTTGAATTCTACCAAGCATTTAAAAAAATTTTTTATTGGAGTATAGTTGATTTACAATGTTGTGTTACTTTCAGGTGTACAGCACAGTGAATCAGTTTTATATATGTGTGTATATATATATATATATATATATCTCCATTCTTTTTCAGATTCTTTTCCCATTATAGGTTATTATAGAGTATTGGCTAGAGTTCTCTGTGCTATACAGTAGGTCCTTGTTAGTTATCTATTTTATGTATAGTGGTATGTATATGTTACTCCCAATCTCCTAATTTATCACTTCCCCCCAGGCAAAAGTGCTTTAAAAACTGTATGTTGGGTATACAACATTGTAATCAATATATTCATAATTACATTTATTTCTTCATTGCATGAAGAATTTCTGATACAATGCTGTTATTTTAAGTATTGCATTTTCAAGAAATAGCATGTTATGTTGGGACTAGAATATGTATGAATGCAGTTTTAAACTCTTACTTATGTTTCATGTCCAAAATTATCCTTTTGGTCTTTTAAGTTTATTGTGTAATGTTTTAAAGAAATCTTTTCTTCCGGAATGATCATCTGCAGTGTAATTACCACCCCCAAAGTAAGAAGACCTGAGATTTAGTCTCCAGTTGGGGACACTGACAGTTTCTTAAAACAGGAGATCTTTGATGTTTGATATTTCCTCATCTTTTGTTAAAAACAGAATTGCCTCTGTTTAAGACAAACAAACATACACACTTCTACACATTTCATTCTTTTTTCTATCAGGTCATCCAAGTTGCTTCCCTATCTGATCAAACATTGGAAGTGACAGCTGAGGAGATTAAAAGGCTAGAAGGTAATGAGAAGTGAGGATATGGGGAAAATAACAAATTGGCCATTTGACTGTGCTATTGTGTTCACAGGGACTTTGATGTATCTGTTTGTAATTAGATTGTTACTCTCTGAGAAATGCTATCTGGTGCTTTGCTAATTCTTATTTCTTTAAAAAAGCCATCTCGTTTTCTGGCTGTAACATTTGTAGTCTTAAATGTTTTAAACGTGTTTAATATACTAATTACTTTTTTTCAACAAATATTTTTAGTGCCTTCTATATAAGGACAGGTCACAGAATTAGGTGCTATGAGACTACAGAGATGAATAAAACACAGCTCTGCTTACATGGAGTTTGTAGCTACGAGTGTGCACTGCACATATGTATGTGTATTGGGTGAGGAAAATGATAACAGAAACACAGAATTACTAATATGACAGAAATTCACGGAGGACTAGAAGGAAACCATCGTTTGATGAATATATATTGCTAGGTACTTCACATGAGTTTTCTTATTTAATCTTCTCAAAAACTCTAGAAGGAAGGTACACTGTACAGATGAGAAGCCCAAGCCTCAGAGGTTAAACTTCTTGCTCAAAGTAAACAGCCAATAAGGAATGGACATAGGATACAAATCTGCATGTCTCTGGTAGCAGCCAGTGTCTTCTCACTGCCTTTATTGCATCCTTATGGGGTCTTGGAATGTGCCTTTTGAGAGATGCAGGGTGCTGTGAGAACTCTGTATTTTCCAGCTAGGAAACTGAGGTAGGCTTCTTCCAGGCTTTTGAACTGGGTCTCTGCCCCCTTTAGGGGTAGAATCTCAACAGGTGCAAGTTAAGGGTGAGGCTGTCTCAGGCTGAGGAGCAGCCTGAATAAAGGCACAGAGAAGAAGTCCAAGCGTGTTTGGGGAATCTCATAATCCAGTCTGGCTGTGGTCTGAGGGAGGGGTAGGTGCCGGGTTAGGAGATAAGGCTAGAAAGATAGATAGGCGCCAGATTTACTTTCTTAAATACCAAGTTGAAAAGAAAACCTCTTAGGTGTGCTGCCATGAAAAGAATTCCCAGAGTGAAGGTCTTTATTTTATCCTGAAGTCCTCAGCTGTCAATGTGTGGCTGTTTATTGAAGGGGAATGTGTTTTGTTAAGGTTGATGTAGGCCAGGAATTTGACTTCTGATTTCAAGACAAGTTTCTCAGGAAGTCTGAACACTGGGTTTGTACAACTCGACTGTCATTTCCCTGGGCTTGTTTTTGTTAGGGAGGATAAAAAGAATCTGTAAAAGACAGGAATTTATCTATGACAGATGCCTCTAACACAGCAGAGAAATAAGGGCTCTTTGTAATAGAGATAATTGAGTCTCCTCATACCAGTACTCCCAATTTTAACCTGGTTATATAAGTACCTGGATTTTGTCCTTTAATTCATTGTTGAGATTACAACACCAGAACATATGGGCACATGCAATTTTCTCTTCTGAGATAAATTTGCAGGCTTTTGTAAAGTAGGACACCATAATGTGTGAGTAATATTAGTGTTTTTCTAGTGCTCTATACAGAATAATAACTCAGGAATGCCTGTAGCACAGATTGTATCTGTATGCGTATTGGCCAACTTTGAAGGAATAAAAAAACTCCTTTTATAATGTTTATTGTTTTTTCCTGACTTAAAAGTATATTTCTAGAAAATTAGAAAACTGTAAAAAACATATAAAGAAGAAAATTAAAATAACTAATAAACCGTATTAACATTTTGGTCTGTTTTCCCCACCCACATCCGTAGTCTTTGTATATAGTTTTGTATTATGCTGTTTTCAGTTAACATTTTATCATGCACACTTTCCTATGTCATTAAATAGATTTCAAAAGCTTAATTGTAAAGGTTGTGTTGTCATATAATGTCTTTCCTTTGTATATGCCACATATTTAATTATTCTCCTATTGTTGGCCATTAACGTTTTTCTAATTTTTCATTTTTATAAGATAATGCTGCAGTGTAAACCCATAAATGTTTGTATGGTTCTGATTTATTTCCTGAAGATAAATTGCTGCAGATTGTCAAAGGGTGGAACCATTTTAAAATGCTCGGTGCTGATTCCACATTATCTCCAGAAAGGTTCTACTTGTTTGCATTCCCACCAAGCAAATGAGAAGACCCATTTCTCCCCATCCTAGCCAGTGATGAATAATTCTCATTTTTGTAAATGTTTGCCAATTTGATGGAGGAAAAATGGTATCTAATATTTTTATTTTGGATTTCTTTGATAGTGTGATTGAGCTCTGCGTACGTCTGTTTGTTGGTCATACGTATTTCTTCTTTTGAGGACATTATATGTCCTTTCCCATTTTTTTTCTAATGGAATGTTCATCTTTTACTTATTGATTTGTAAAATCTTTATATAATTATGATATCTTTATTCATTGGAAACCAATACAGCCTTGAAAATAAATGAGAAAAATCTTTATTTGATGATTTGGAATAATACCCAAGCTGTATTATTAAGTAAAAAAAAAAAAAAATAAATAACAAAATAAACAACAAATCAAAGTGTAGAGCAGTATGAATAGCATTCTCCTAGATATGTAAAAAGGAGAGGAAATAAAATATATACAAAATATGTAGTTGTTTCATTTCTGGAAGGAGACAAATATTTGAAGGTAGTTCCCTTGGGGGTGGAGGTCTGAGGGCCTGCAGGTCTGGAGTGAAAAGAAGACTTCCTTTCCATATTAGCAATTTTATCTTGTTTGCATTTTTACCTTGTGCACATGATCTTTTTTCTATTAACAAACTAGTTTTAAAACTCCTAATAATGTGTATTAACCTTTTCTCACTTATATATGTCACGAATACTTTTCCTAGTTTGTTATTGACCTTTTAATTTTCTTTGTGTTGTTTTTTGACATATATGAGATTTGCGTTTTTACATGATTAAATCTATTAGCCTTTCATATTGTGTTTTCGTTTAGTGCTTTAAATTCATAAAATCCAAAATAAGATATTCACCTATATTTTCATCTGTTAGCTTGCTTGGTTGCTTTGGGTTTTTTCCTACATCAATCCATCTGTTATATATTTTGGTATATGATATGAAGGGGTTATCTAAATTTGATTTTTTTGGATAGTTGGCAGATTATCCCAGCACCATTTATTTAATAGTTCTCCCTTTACCCACTGATTTTTGATGTTACCTTTAACATACATTAGATTTTTGTATATATTCTAGGATTTGTTTCTGAGTTCTTTGTTATTTTCCATTGTTCTGGTGCATTGTTTTGATCATTTACCTTTTCAGTATATGTTACTATTTGAAAAGGCAGGTTCTCCAAATTACTTTCCTCTCTCTCTCTCTCTCTCTCTCTCTCTATACATATATATATATATATATATATATATACACATACATATATCTTTTTTTTTCTCTTCTCATCTTTAAAATTCTTTTAAGCTTTTTTTAAGCCCATTGGGATTTGTATTAAGGCTAAAAATTTGGAAATTTGGAAGGGATTAACATCATTTCACTTTTAGTCACCAAGTCAGGAATATGCAAGGTATGTCACTCTCTCTTCATTCAGGTCTTCTTTAATGTCCCTAAGTAAAATTTTTATAAGACCTATAAAGGACTTACAAGTTTTTATACAGCCTTTAAATTTCTTAATAGGTTTATTTTCTAGGAGAGTATATTTTGTATCTGCAGTTGTTACTGTAAATGAGAGGTTCTTCATGTTATTTTCCAATTGATATATAGGAAAAATATTTTGATTGTCCATATTTTCTTTAATCTAACTTATTTATTTTATAAATAGGTTATTTTTATAATTAACCATAAAACCTAGATTATTTTTATAATCTAACATATTTATTTCCCTTATTCTCATAGGATTCTCTTAAAGTTTCTAGGTGTATTATATCATACGCAAATTAAAACTTAATATGCTCTTTAACAACTAGGCCTCTTATTTCTATGTCTTCTCTCATTATATTGGTTAGAAGAGCAAATTCTCAAACCTTTTGGTATCAGTCTCCCTCCACACTTAATTTTTGAGGACCTCAAAGAGTTTTGGTTTTTGTGAATTATATCTATTAATATTTAGGGTATTAAAATTTTAAACCAAGAATTTTAAAAATACTTGCTGTTTACCTTAAGAAACAATACTAAACCCATTACAAGCATAAATAACATATTTTTATGCAAAATATCTATGTTACCAAAACAAAAATATATATGGAGAATGACATTGTTGTACACTTTTTTGTAAGTCTTGTTAATGTCTGATTTAATAGAAGACAGATGGTTCTCATACCTTCTGCATTCAGTCTGTTGCAGTTTGCTCTTTGGGCTAAAGGACATGAAGAAAATCTGGCCTCACACAGATCTGTAATTGAAAAAAGGAAGAATATTTTAATAGCCCTTTCAGATAGTTGTGGATATTTTTCTTTGACATTACATCAGAACTTGATAGCTGGTACCTTCTTAAAGGTTAGTTGTAGTGTGGAATCTGAAACCATATCAATGAACTTTTCATACCCTCTTACATTAAACCCATTGGTCTCTTTTGCACTCTGAATGTATCTTTTACTCATACATAATTTTATAACATCATTCATTGGTCATTTGGAAAATACTGGTTCACTGAGTTATGAAGATCTTCCAAATGTTGACAAATTTCATTACACAATATCAAAAAAGTCACATTTATTAACCACAACACGTGTCTTATCAGAAAAGTCATTAAGATGGTAAAGAAGTCAAGCTCTTGATGGCAAATAGTTTCCAAAATTCTGATTTTTGTTCAAAATTTAATCACTGCAACAAATACCATCGGTTGTTTTCCTTGAAATGAGAAATTCACTTTAGATCATTTTTGAGAAAATAGCTGCCAAATGCACAAGTCTAAATAACCACAGTTTTCCTGTCAGTTTTTCTTCCAAGTAAAAGTGGTGTTCAAGGCAAAAGCAGCACAAATCACACACATACTTTTCCTGGAGACAACAATGGGACGTTGGTATGTAGCAAACTTGCTGTATGTGGATTCCCCCATTTCATGACACAGAATATTTAAAAAGTGTGTACTTAAGGGTAAGATTTAATAAAATTATTATTACTGCTTCATCAGGGACTTTTAAAAATGTGACTGCCATATTTATTAACTGTGAGTGTGTGCATGTTGATGAAAAATACAGTGACTACTAATAAAGCTCTGTACCTCTGCCCTGATTCTTGCTAAGGGGCCAGGAGTTTTATCCACCACTTCTTTTGCACCATCAGTGCAAATATCAACATGGTAAAAAAGACAAATAACATCTTAGTATTATGAAAATAGTTTTCGCCTTTCAGATCCCCTGAAAGGGTCTCGGGGGCTCCTGGGGTCCACAGACTACAGTTTGAGAGCCTATATGTTAGAACTCTTAGAACAATTTAATAATGGTAATACGAGTTCCTTTTCTTGACCTAATTTCAGTGGAACTGCCTAACAAGTAAATAAAAATTCTGAGGTTAAATTTATTTATTTATTCACTTGCAAATTTTAGACAATGATTCTGCAACCTCAGACCCTGATGCTGAAATCACTGCCAAGACCAACGGGAAAGGGAGCCCTGGGGAGCAGTCGCCAAGCCCCGTCCAGTTCATAAACAGCGAGGGAGCCGGGGACTCCAGCCGCTCGACCCTTCAGAGGTGCTCTCATCAGATTCATGTTTTCACTGCATTTTACCTTCATTAATCTAGATACCAATGTCAGCGATTTAACGACCTTAGAAACAGGTTGGCGTAGTGAAGTCCCACATTTTCATCTCAGCCATTCTATTTTCTCTTTATATCAATGCCACCTCCTGGATCTTGTCACAGCATTCTTAGTTAATGTAAGAATATATTGATAGGAGAGCATTAATTTTCACTCCTCAACCCCATTCTTCTCAGTGTTCCTATATGCAAGTTTGCTATTAGGACTTAGCTTTACAACCACTATCTTTTGACTCAGGGAGTATGATTTCCCCCCCCTCTCCTTTTCTGTCTGCTGCAGCTTATAATTACCCTGTCTAGAATCAGAAGAAAAATAGAGTGCCACACATAGTGCTCTGATATTAAATAGGCGCAAAGGAGAGTGAAAGCAGCCTTGGTGTCAACTCTCAAATGCACATGGCAGTTTCATGATGCAGCACTTCCTCACAGATATTCACTGTTGATTATAAGACGGTGCTGATTTTCTGCACATATCCATCCCTTCTACTGGTAAAATAGTTCTACTAGAGAAGCTAGTTCTACTAGAGAAAGAATTGCTATTGTCGACTGCACTATTATTATTTTTATAACTACTTCTGTGCAAGGACTGTAAAATTGCATTCAAAACAAGATAGACCAACAAGGCTTCCACTGAGCACGTAATTTCACATGAAACAGAGTTTCTTCTCCTTTGGTTCAACAAAATATGCACTATAGGACATATAGTTGTAGTGATCATTGGATTTAAAGGCAGAATTTGACTTGCTGTGATGGGAGAGGAACTATTGCTAGACTAATCTGTGGTTTGGCACATGTGTCTTCATATTTGCCTGGAAGAGTGATTATCTTCTTATCCCAATACAGATATTTCACTACTCGCCACTTTGATCATAACACCTATCCTTTTTTCTCTGATTCATGTTTTTGCCACATTTTGCCTATATTAACCTGGCGACCAATTTCAGTGATTTTATGACCTCAGAAACAGGTCAGAAACAGACCTCCCTCGTTTTAATCCTAGCTTTTCCACTGTCTCATTACACGAATGCTGCCAAATCTAAAAGCCTCTTCAGCCTCAACACTGTAACCTATAAAATGGAAGTGACTACAGACAACTATTGAAAACATTAAGGTTCAAAATCCATACTGGATGAGTCACTGTATCAGTATATGAAATACATGAAAACACTGTTGTTACTTTATGTTAAATATGATATACATAGAAATGCCTTCAGTTTTCCTGCCCTGTCAACCGTATTCTTTCCTCTTTTGCTCTGCTTTCTCACACTCATCAAAATTCCATTGGAGTAACTGTTTGCCTCTTTCTTTCTCTGAATGCTGCCCTTGCTTCTGGAGGCAGCTTGCGCTTACAGTTTCTGCCCCTCTGCGTGCTAATGACCTAACATGCATTCTCTGAAGGCTAGTATGGACAGTGGATCCCCTCCTTTGGGTCCAGGGTGAGAGAACAGGAATCCATCCGTAGGATCTTGCATTCAGAGGCAGAACTGAGACACCACATCCATTTTCCTTTTTCTTTGAAGTGTCTTTTAAAGAGACATTGAGCACCCTCTCGCCATTCTGAAGAAACACATTTGACCTTTAAGCCACCAATCCCTGACTAGTGTCTACTGACCTACTTTTTCACTTGCAGCGTCATCAGTGGCGTTGGGGAACTGGATCTAGACAAAGGGCTCGTGAAGAAAGTAGAGCCCAGTACCAAAGACAAACCTTATCCTGACTGCCCCTTCCTGCTGCTAGATGTGAGAGATAGAGATTCTTACCAGCAGTGCCACATTGTTGGAGGTAAGAGAGAGAAGGCCTTACAGTGTCTCACTCCTGAGAACACAGCCCGGTACTGAGCCCAGGCAGGCTCAAACCACAGCCTGTGGTCAGCAGTTGGGGAAACCCTGTGTTAGCCAGATGTGTTCTGGGAACCTGTAAGTTGGCTCTACCACATGCTCTGAGAGAAGCTGGTGACTCTCTCAGGGGGCTCAGGGGCCCAGGGCTAAATGTCAGAAACAGTGAAGTGACACTTCTTATTTGTTCATAGTGTCCTGTTTCTTTTCTTTCACAAAAGTATTTAGGTTTATAACTAGTTGATTTTGAAAATATGTTTCTTTTAACTCTTAGACTTTAAACCAGCTGAGAATTGGGGCCAGGTTGTACCGAGAGCTACAAACTTCCTAAGCTTTTTCTTCTCTTTGCAGCTTACAGTTACCCAATTGCAACTCTGTCTAGAACAATGAACCCTTATTCAAATGATATTCTTGAATATGTATCCTTTGTTGCATTTTAAGGAGTTGGATGGTATAAAGACTGAAGACTCAATCTTATCATGAATCATGCTCCTAGTAAGAAAACCCTATGAAGGACCTTTGATATTAATTAGTTTACTTAGCATATTTTAGAATTTTGATCCTTAGCTGTTGCTGAGAATGCTTCCAAGCCATCCTGCAGTAGGACAAAAAACATTAGGTTAAAGGTTATGAGCTGTTGAGAGTCAGTCCTAAGACTGTTTTCCCCAGAAAGTTTTCCCAAGTAAAATGTAAGGAGTGAATTTTTTTCCTTCTATTTTAATTTTTTTTTGCTTCTTGAAATTTTAATTTTTTGCTCATAAAAATCATACAAATAGAAAATAATTTAAATACTGAAAAATATAAAAAAGAAAATTGAAATAACCACACAATTGAACAACAAACTCTTACTACATTTTTTGTGTATTTTATTCCAGACTGTCTTCTTTATCTTTTTAACAAAGTAAAAATTATACTGTATATATAATTTAGTATGTTGCTTTTCCCCACTTCATATTACAGTGTATTTCCCCACACTAACACAAGCTCTTTATAGACTCTATTTTTGATGCAGTATAAGATCTCATCTTTAGATTTACTGTAATTTACTAAATCATTCCTCTTTGAAGGAATGGACTTTCAGGTGCTTCCCATTTTTTTTACTATTATAAATAAGACTGCAGTGGACACGTTGGGCATAAAAGTTTTTCTGTTTCCTCATCTGTAAAATGGAGGTTGTAATACTTACTCTCCAGGATTGTACAGATGAAAGAGCCAAAGAGTGTACAGTGTGTAACTAGTGCCGTCTTGGACATGGTGATACTAGTTCATAGAAGAAAAGGATACCAGCTTGTGTGGTTTCCACGACAGGAAAAAGTCCTGAACCCCCTGAAGAGGGGTCATCCGATGCTCCTTGAACTCAGAGAGGTAAACCTTGACAGCTCTTCTTCCTCAGGGGTTTCTGTATAGTCTAGGAGCATTAGCTCAGTGTGGTCGAACCTTAACTCATCTGCTTCTTAGAAAAATGCCCATGGCAAGATCATCATTCTGTATGACGACGATGAGAGGCTGGCCAGCCAGGCAGCTACCACCATGTGCGAGCGGGGATTTGAGAACCTCTTCATGCTTTCCGGAGGTGAGGGGCTGTGTTCTGCTTAGGACGTAAAAGGCGAATACTTGGGCTCACACTCCTTCAACTCCACCCCTATCTCCTTTTCCCTCCTGGAGCTCAGAACTTAGTATTCTGGAAACAGAGACAACCATGCTGGCAGAAAGGAGTCAGGATACGTGAAACTTCCTTTAGCTCCATCAGCACATGTTTTTAATTCCTGAAATAATGATGTTACTTTATGGCTCTGTAAGAAAGCCTTAATGCTGCAGACTTGAGCTAAACGATTTCTGGTGGAATTCTCAGAATCCCACATAACAACTGACATTTTCTGGTGTAATTTACTTAATGGTGAAGCAGTTAAGAAAGATTTCCTGTCCTTGTGTT
Organism: Globicephala melas; assembly: GCF_963455315.2. Classification (NCBI taxonomy): domain Eukaryota; kingdom Metazoa; phylum Chordata; class Mammalia; order Artiodactyla; family Delphinidae; genus Globicephala; species Globicephala melas. The sequence goes on from NC_083322.1 coordinate 21,893,643, forward strand.
GAGGAGGCATGCAGGCTCCTTTCCAGGTTGCCTTGGCCTCACCGTGCTAACACGGCTTTTTCTGATGATCTTCCACACCTAGGTCTAAAAGTCTTAGCTCAGAAATTCCCAGAAGGACTGATTACGGGTTCCCTGCCAGCATCTTGCCAGCAGACCCTTCCGCCTGCTTCTGCCCGGAAACGATCCGGCCCGAAAGTGCCGCCCCCAGCAGCCGAGAATAAATGGAGATATACCCCAGAAGACCTAAAGAAGATAGAATATTACCTGGAAGAGGACCAGGGTCCTGCAGACAGTACTAGTAAGATATTTTGACCTTTAGAAATAATGTTTTCTGTAGAACTTGAGATTTGCAGCTTTGAACATCAACCTCATCATATGAGAAGCTTGATCTCTTATATTCAGATTCTTCAAATATTTGCAGGAGAAGGGGAATGTGCAGGTGCTATGTGAGGAGGGGGGAGGTGAGTGGAGGGGAGATTATGGTAAGAATTAGGCATTGCACACAGACATAGAAAGAGAAGAGAGGGTATCAGTCAAATAAAGTGTGCATCTCAGGCAGAGTTGAGAGGCTAAGCTAAGGCTTTCAGATTCCTTCTCGGAAAGCTTTGCTTCCTTCTGCTGCTTCTGGGTACCTTTAAACTACTTCTGGCCTTTCCTTTGGCACACTGCTTTCTCTTTTTCCTCTAACCATTCCTGTACCCTTCTCTACTGAGAAGGAATGAAGGACAGATGAGGTTGATTGGATAATGGAGAGGAAGGAAAGAAAAGCTATCTGGGTTTCCCTTCATCCCTGCCCCCTTCCCCACCTTCTAATTGATCTCAAGGATGAAGAGTAGGTTTTAGCCTAAACTAGATGCTGAATAGGACTTCATTAGTTTAAAAGTGGTTTGTAGCATAAGACTTCATTAGTTTAAAAGTGTACTTGGCAGGTTGTCCCTGGAATCATTTTTGCAGCTCTGCTCCCTGCTTTCTTGCTCCCTTCAGGCCGGCTGAGCCAAGGTAATGCTTCTGGAAGAGACTCCAAGGTTCCAGGCTCCCGCAGCGGTCAGAACCTGCCTGCCGGGGCCCCTGCCGGCCACCAGAACCCCCGCTCGCTGGGCAGTGGCCACCTGCAAGGCAAACCCTGGAAGTAAAGACTTTGTCTTAGTCAAATAAATGTTTTCTCTCCTTTCGGAACCCCTGAGCAGTTCACAAGTTGGTCATTTTAAGAAGCTGCTGCAGAGGAAAGACCTCAACGTGTGTCAGGCCCTCTTCCCTCTTCCTGTCTCCAGCTCCTCTCCCACATCCAACCCGGGAAGGATTTTTACAAAACCCAGAGGCATGACAGGCTCTAGTGTCCTCCCTGTTGTTTACAGAATATTTAAGTCTCTGAAACTGAGTAGGAAAAAAGTCTAATTTTTTTAGGCTTTCTTTTTGTTTGTTTGTTTTTAATAAGGTCCAGTTTGTTTTGGTCTATATCCTGCGTTGTTTTGTAAATACTTCAGGCGCATCTGGTGTGTCCTTCCCAGCCAGTTCTTTTTCACTCACTCTTCTTGGTTTCACGAAGGCTCTCTCGGTAGGCTTTGCAGCCTGAGAAGCTGTCCCCGGGGGTGCAGACGATTCGTAGCTTTCAGCCCCCACCAGCTGTGGACCCGCTGGCTGAGGAGCTCTTCGCCCAGCACCCGAGGCAGGATCCGTCTGGAAGCCGGTACCTGTGAGCGTCACTCAGTTAAGATTTAGTAGTAGCTCTCACATGTGCTCAGCGCTTCTCCTCCTCACTAGATGTTTTCCTGGAACCAGCACAGGTGATGATGTGTGCTCAGCTGCCTTCACGGGCAAGTCCTGCCCACTGTTCAGGGCTGGGTTGAGAGCCACTGAAGCCCCCTGGAGCCGTCCCTCATTTGCGGTTGGTTTATTAGTTGTAAACTCCCATTACCCAGCTCAGGCCCATCCATCTTAGATGGGTAGAAATTATGGCCACTTGAAAACGTTGGCTTTGGTTGGGCCACTGCCCGCACACAAGGTGAGGACAACTCCACAGTCCTTTGTCAGAGCTGACAACCCTTTAAACCCTTGCTTAAAAATACAGTATTAGTCTAATTGAGTAATTAGTGCAATTCCCTGCTTACTTCTCATTCTCATGACTGAGCTGTGATTAGGAGGTTTTGAATATAGATTCTTGTTTGGGCCAGAATTTTGAATCAGCGTTAATTGAATTGCTAGATGACTGACATTCATTCCATTTAATTGGGGGAACAAAAGACCTCAGGTAAGGATGAGGAACTATGAAATCATCAGGCAAAGGAAAAAGAGCCTTGTTAATTTTTATGGTCTGTGATCTGTAGCTGTGATAAGGGACTAAGGAATAAATTGTGCTCTTTGTCATGGCAACCAGCTTCTGAAAAGCCAGCTGAAAATTGCCTATCCTTAGGTGGTTATTGCTGCTGGGTAAGATTTGTCTTAACAGGACTATTTTTCTCACCACCAAAAAAAAAATGTATCACAGTATTTCCAGCATGGGGGGCTGTGTTTGTAGGAGAAATAAAGGTAATAAATATCTTATAGAGACATATGGAAAAATAACTTTCACATTCAGCCCAGTTCTGTTTTAGTGTGTTTATTCTTCTCTACTTGATTTCCAAAGTGCAACATTTTCCGATGTTTTAGAAATCAAACAAACCAGGGACATTGTTCAGATGTCAAGCTGTGCCCAATTTTCCACAAGATTCAAGAATCTTGTATAAAATTCAGCCAACGTACACATAGCTTTAAAGAGGAGCCTGTCATGTTTCCCCATAAATTTATTGCCTGAGAACTAAGTTCAGCCTTTTGCTAATGCCAAAATGCTCTGGCTTTTTATTTTCTTTACAGCATAGATTTTTAAAAATGCAAATTTTTCCACACTCAACTTTCCCCTAGCATGGACAAGATTTTCAGCCATTTTGGACACATATGCATTTTTAAGAAAAAAATTTTTTTTTCTCTGTGACAAAGTTCTGGTTATGCCATTTTCAAGTCGACTAGTCAGGAGTTTAGATTTCCCCACTCGATTCTATTTTGAAAGTAAATGGTAGTCCCCCTTTGTTCCTATTCTGCATTCTCATCACCACACAACACTAGAGTGTTAGAAACTACTATGTATATGTGCAAAGTCAGTATAGCTGAACCTATTAGAATTGCAGTGCATTTAGTTGAGAGATCTGGCAGGTTGACTATATTTATGTGTGTTTCTCCATAGCGCTTTGCCTATTGGTAAGGATTTTAAATAACTACTCCTCAAAGACCTGTTCTGGTTCTGCACTTTGTGTGTTAAATGTCACTTGCAGTTTTTACACGCTCAAGGTATTGCTTTGAATGTTCTACTTTACTAGTTTCTTCGTTAGATTAACTGACATGTATTATCTAAGCGATCTGTGATACTCTGTGCAATTGTGAAAGTTGAAGATTAAAGTACATAGTTCTTAATTTGTTGTTTGCTGTTAATATGCTGAGATCTGCCAACTTCTCTCTTCCTCTCTGTTGAGATGATTTGTGGGGAGTCACATGAGACTGGGGTGATCTGAAAGAGTACTTCTTTTTGCTCTATCTCCCAGTAATGCATATTTTCTTTGTGTAAATGAACCAGGAAATCATTCCAATTAGGGCAGTGGACTTTAGCTCTCTAGTCAGAAGGGTTTCTCCTCATGCCCAGCAGGGACTGATTGCCACCTTAAACTCATTAGAGCGGGGCTTTCTTGTCAGTGTTGGGGGTTGATGAGCTTCCCTTGCCTGGGAACTTATGACCCCCTAGATGGAAAATGCTTTATCAATGTACAACTGCTGCTCCATCTGAGCAATGGTGATGGCCAAAGTCTAAATAATAAGTTCAGTACTTTATCTACTGTATTTAAGAAAGAAAAGAGGGAAGGAAAGAGAGAAGCAAGGAAACAAGAAGTGTGGAGGGAGGAAGGGGAAGGCAACATTACTCATTTGAGTACAAAAAGAACATCTCGGGCTGTTACAATGTCAGGTTTAATCTATTGAAAGGCATAGAATGGGGACCTCCCTGGCAGTCCAGTGGTTAAGACTTTGCCTTCCAATGCAGGAGGTGTGGGTTCGATCCCTGGTTGGGGAGCTAAGAATCCCACATGCCTCATAGCCAAAAAAACAAACGAAAACCCCCCATAAAACAGAAGCAATATTGTAACAAATTCAATAAAAGACTTTAAAAAGGATCCACATCAAAAAAAAACTTTATAAAAAAAGTAAAAAGAAAGACATAGAGTGAATCAAATTACCTAAACGTAATTTTATTTTTTACCTTTAGCAGAAAACCAGAACTAGCACAATCATATTGGACTTGGGGTGTAAATCAGAATTAAAAGAGAACAAATAGTGTTCATTAGTTGCTGAGGGATTTTTCCTGTGATACTACTGAGATTATACAAAAATTCATAAGACTTTAGGCTACTCACCAAGAACACAGAACAAAACAAAACCTTCTTTTCTCTAATTCCCTTGTGGAATATAAGTGAAATCAGAGTCCTAGGCTAGGAAGAAATATGTAGCCAATTTTTCTTGTGTTGGTTTTGGTTTCTGTCATGTTATAAATTGGTTGTAGATTCTGTCTTTTATGTTATCTGACTTTTTTAGGGGGGATAATTAATTTCTGTCCACCTGGATTTAAATCCATGACTCCCTTCCTGCTCTACTCTGAAGATAATCATTAAGAACCTTTCTTTCCCCAGTTCCAAAATATTCCCAGTGTCTCTAATGTGCGTTTATTTTTTCACAATTCTTTCAGTTTCAACTCCCATAATACTTTCCTTTTTCTTTTTCAAGAAACATCAGAAATGTGGATATTACATCAGTTTATGTGAGCATGATGATATGCTTATCTACTGTTCCATTAATTTTTTGATTAAAATATATTTTTCCCATAAAAAACAATAAATAGGACACATTGTGCTTCCAAAGTGTTCAGAAGACATTTGGGTAGTAATACGTTCCTAAAGTTGCAGTCATTACTGAAATTGCTATTGCCACGTCCTTTATTGGCACACAGGTCAGTTATAGCATAAAATATGTAATGGTGGCAATTTGTCAGCAGTGAATTCTGACAGGACAGGATTCAGTGCATGATTTTATGTGTTTACAAAACTATATTGCCCCCCTCCTCCCCCATCTCCTTACGGTCTCACTCTCTGATGCTTATCCTCTTTGTTCCAAATGCAGACGCAGATTCTCTTCACCTGCATAACATCCTGAGGCACCTGGTGAAATGTGTGGCAAACAGAGGTCACTTATTAAATACTATTGACTGATGGACTACATTTTAAAAAAATTATTTAAAATTATTTTTGACTATAACCTCCCAGAGGGTGAAAATCACCAACTACATGACATTGGCCCTTAATAAGGGTGTGTGAATAAATGAACTGAACCTGTCAAGACTGAAGTCTGGGATGTAAAGCCCATTGTGGTGGCCACTCAGCGCTGGTCTGCCATTCTGGAGACCTGGAAAGTTTGTTATCCCTTGTCCTCTTGTACATCCTACTTCTGTATGTGAGACATTCATCACTCTGAGATTTTTAGATTACCCTCTGCAGGAGGTACCCAAGAAGCTGTTAGGGCCGTTATTATTAGCCTGGCTGTCTGCAGTCTGCCTGTTTCCATGGTCCCCTCAAGCTCAAAGTAGCCTTCAGAATTCAACTGCACCATCCCCATCTGAGAGTGGGTTTTATTTTCTCTTTTGTTTCAAATCTTGAAGATTTCCAGGTAATAATGTTAGCAAACATTTATGGAGAGCTTACTATGTGTTAGGCAGTATTCCTAGATTCTTCATTTTATGTTTTGACTCATTTGACTATCAGAACATCCCTACGAGGTAGGCACCCCCATTTTCAGGTGAGGAGACTGAGGGTCAAATGGAAATTAAGCAACTCGCCCTGTGTCACTGAGCTGGAAGGTTGAGAAACCATTCTGCTCTGTGCTTGTCCACTCTGGGTGGGTACAGCCACTCTCTCCCTGGCTACGCCTCCAATTCACTAACAAAAATGTAACTTTCTGGGCTTCCCTGGTGGCGCAGTGGTTGCGAGTCCGCCTGCCGATGCAGGGGACACGGGTTCGTGCCCCAGTCCGGGAAGATCCCACATGCTGCGGAGTGGCTGGGCTCGTGAGCCATGGCTGCTGAGCCTGCGCATCCGGAGCCTGTGCTCCGCAATGGTAGAGGCCACAACAGTGAGAGGCCCGTGTACCGCAAAAAAAAAAAAAAGTAACTTTCCCTTGGCTGTTGGCTTCCCTTCCTTCCTTGTCACCTGAGATTCCACTGAAAGCTTTCCTCCTCTGCCTGCATAAAAGGTGAGGAATTCAGGGACTGAAACATCTGCTCCTGGGACCATTCCACTGTCTGTGTCTGGTGACCTATCTAGAAGACAGGTGCTCCAGGGTTTGTGAGATTTGTTTCTTAATGAGGTATCACTTAAGGAATGGGAGTTACAAACTTTTCATTAGATTGTAGGGAAAAAGGCTGTTTTCCTGATGGTTGAACTATCCAATAAAACCATATTGATATGATTTGTGTCTGAATTTCTCTTTCCTTTGTGGTGATGTTTCTGATTTAGGCTGAAACATAAATTGTGTGAATTGGCTCATGGCCGCAGGCCTGGGCTTCATGGGAGGAAGCAGCAGCAAACCTCTGTGCCTCAGTCCATGTTAGCAGAGCTCTCATTCCACCGCACTCCTCTAAAAATGTAGCCGAACATACCATGGTAGTTAAGCAGAAGACTTATAATTTTCTTTTAGTTGGGCAGTAAACATTTGGCAGTCTTCACCTCTGGGGTCGTTGGATGATGCTCACAGTTTGAGTTGCCAGATTAATGTGGATCCTGAAAGCTTTGGGGAGAATTCATTACCCTTTGACAGTTTTTCAGATTTGACGGGTGCTCTGTGCTTCTTTCTCAGAGCTCTTCCTTCATCTGGCCGATCTGAATGTTTTGGTTGGTCATATCAGTTTCCTGTAAGGAGCATCTGGGTCGTAGTGTGTTCACAGAATGATGTTTCTGTCCTTAGAGCCCTTAGAGCAAGAATTCGTCTGCATCTTCAAATCCACCTAGTCCCACTTGCCCTTGCAAAACAATTGCTGAGATGATGAATAGCCCTGTACTGGATGAGGGACCAGTGAGGTCATATCTGGATTGTATTCAATGACATTTCAATTTTAACTTCAGGCCAAAGCCAGAAAGCTAGACATGCATATCTTAGTGTTAATTCAAAAGACCACCCAAAGGATTCTTATGGACCACGAATGGCCCACGGGCCACATTGAGAACCATAGATAATGCTCCAAGAACAAAGTAAAATGAGTTCATTTAAAAATAAAGATTTTTGAAAAGTCCTAGAGAATAGGCATTAGCATAATCAATTCCCCAGATTGCTGCGGGAACTGAAAGTGAGCAGCAAGCGCTCTTGGGAGTTGTCATCTGAGCTACCACAGAGTGCTTAGGGAATGGCCCCCAACCAGGAGACATTAGTGCCCTGCCCTTGGTAGAAACACTTGCTTCCAGCTCTATCTGGAGTATAAACTTTTCCAAAAATAAGACCTTGTTCTGGGCAACAGCAGAAGAAATGAGTTTAGACAAATGATGAAAAAGAATCTGAGCACAAATTAAGATGGCCATTTAGATGTTTGATTTTGATAATAAGTTGATCTTAGATAACTTTACCCACAGGTAATCTGGTGTGTTTGAAATAGTTTTTTTTAACCCCCCTGATTATACAAACTCATTGCAAGAAATTCAGAAAAGTATAAAGAGGAAAACCACCACCGCTGCCTGGGGTAACCACAATTATTATTATTGGGGAATATCTACTTCCAGGCATAGTGGGTGTGCGTTTTTCAAACAAAAATGAGATTCATACTCAATATACTATGTTGTAGCTTGCTTTTTTTTAAACTGTGTGGAAATATAAATTACATGCCATAAAATTCACCCACTTTAAGGATACAATTCAGTGATTTTTAGTAAATGTACAGAGTTGAGAAAGCACCACCACAATCCTGTTTTAGAATATTTCCATCATGTGACCAGCTTCTTTTGCCCAGTATATTGTGACCATTTTTCCATATCAACACAGACTACAATGGCTTCCCGATATTCCATTGTGTAAATGGGTAATACCCATATCAATACTGGTATCTATCTAGGTTCTTTTCCTTTTAATTTAACTTTTTATTATTACAACCTTGTATATATGTTTATTTGAACTTCTCAAAATATTTTTATAAAATAAATTCCTCCAAGTGGACTTACTGGGTCAAAGTGTCAATACGCTGAAATTTTTTATTTATAGTGCCAAATTCCCCTCCAGGAAGGTCGTGTAAATTTATCCTCCCACCAGCAGTATATGGCAGGTCTCATTTCTTCATACTCTTGATAACACTGAGTTGTCAGTCTTTTTATTCTTTGTCAATCTGATGGGAGAAAAATAATATATTTTTCTTTAATGTACAAAAAATAATCACTCAGAGAATCAGTATCTTTCATTTATTGGCTTTTTGTGTTTCTTCTTTTGGGAATTGCCTATTTTTCTCTTGAAATGTTAGTCTTTTTTTTAAACCCCTTTTACTTGTAAGAGCTTTTTTCCCCTCAAGGTTATTAATACTTTTTCATATACACCACATTATTTTCTAAAATTTTTGTTTCTTTTAGCTTTATGATTTTATTTATAAAATAAAATTTTTACCCATAGATTTGTAAAAATATGTATCTGCAAACTGGAAAGTTCTTCCTGTAGTTGAAAATAGAAAAAAAATGTTAATGACTTCCATGTCTCCATTTAACGAGCATTTATTAAGTGCCTACTCTGTGTCATGTACTTGGCCAACCAGTAGAAATTGAGTGTTGAGCAAAACAGCACAATCCCTGCCCTCATGGAATTTTCATTCTGGTGCTTTACTCCTGTCTTTTCAGCTTTCTTAAGACTCTTACTTGCTCAGAGCCTTACTTTCTAAACTACAACTCAGGGAAATTCAAAATGACTTGCAAGCCTACAAAATAAAGATTATAAAATTTATAAGTTCTTTAGTATATGTGGAGAACACTCATTCAACAAATATTTATTGGGTATCTGTATGTCAAGTACTGTTGATGGTTCTGGAGATTGAATGCCAAGTCAAGTGGTCTCTGCTATCAGGGAGTACAGTTTATTTTAAATTAAGCAATTCTACCCTTGAAGCCTAAGTAATCCAATTTCGTAAAATGATATATTGTCTTGCTAACTTAATATTTTTTCACTTATCAGTCTTTATTAAACAGTAAGATCAGTTTCGTTTTTTTTTTACTTGCCCAAACTGAGCCATTACAGTGGGTTTCAGCTTAGCTACATAAATTGAAGGGAAATGGTTCCCAAAAGATAACTTGAAGGAAGTGTCATAAAATCTTTAGATCATCCTTCTGTAAAGACTGAAACACCATTTAACCTTGCCTCATAAACTTATATATGTATAACTTTATGTGTACTATATGTATAGTCAGCCTCATTCTTTTTGTTTTTTAGAATGTTTGGTAGCAAAAAAAAATTAAAATAAAAAAATGAATGGGGTATAATTATAAAAATTTTGAATCACTATATTGTATATGTGAAACTAATATATACTGTAAATCAACTATACCTCAATTTTAGAAAATTAAAAATTATAAAAAACCTCCAAGATGAAAATTCCCCAATGGGCCTTTAAAAAAAAAGAAAAAATCGTTTGATCTTCAGGCTATTTTATGTGAAAAAGACACAGATTTTAAGTCAGTGAAGATGGATGCATTGTGATACTTCATCTGACTGATACAGGGAGAGGCTGCCATCCTTACCCCAGCCCCCCTATTTGGGAAGCTACCAAGCCACCCCCCATCCACTTCCCAGCAAGTTCAGTGGGAGGAACCCCCTGCTTGACAGTCACACCTTAAGAGATTTGGAAGAAACGGAATGTAGATTCTTGCTTTGAAAAAAAGTTGAGATATATGCTATGTGCTGTGGTGCTAGCCACTAAGTGTGATATCACAGCCACCAGAATCACCAAGCAAGGGAGGGAAGCCAAATTCTAGGAGCTGTGGAGGGTATGGGGAAGGAGAGGAGAGCCTTACGTTTGAGAAATTTTGCTAACGATAATGAGTGGTGGTGAGTGGAAGAGGAGACAATGTAGCAGGAGATGCTAGAAAGGATGGGGCAGTGAGAAGTAAACTACTTCTGTCTCTAAAGGCAAAGTCTTCCTGATACACTTCAATTAATAAAATGCCCTGGGATTGGTGTTTGTTCTTTATCTTCAGTAAATGATTCCATTTAACCCAACTGTGTCCTTCCAACTTAATTAGGAGTGGGAGACCATACTTTGCTCTATAGAAATTTGCTTTACCTGGCTGCAACATTGATTTGGGACAACACTGGCCACTAGGATTATTCTAGTTTGTACTCAGGGTTATTGCTTTTGTAGATGAATGGATCCAACCAGCTACACTATTGTACAAGCTGAATTCCTCACCACTGCGGGGTGCCGGGCATTTGGTTAGCAGCTGTGGCTGCTGCTTGCTCCTAAGGTATGAACAAATCACCCCACTGACGAGCTGAGCTCAGGGTGGTCTAATTAAAACAGATGCCACTTGGATACAACTTCACAGGACCTTGGAATGCAGGGGAGTTTAAGGGTCATCTAGTCCAACTACCCACATGTTTCCAGTGAGACCTGCGGGAACTAAATCACTTCTGCCACAGCTTGAAAAGGCAGACATGCCACATGCATTCCCACACATGAGCCCCATTCTGGTCCATGTACACTCAAACTTTATTTGGCTGCCTGGGTGGGGACGGAGAGGAGGAGGAAGACAGCGCTGAAGGGCCAGGTCAGTAGGGGTGATTCAGCGTGTGCTCCATGATGGTCAGAAGTGCCAGCCATGTCTCCTGGGCCGTGGGGATGATCTGGGAGGCCGGCAGCAGGAAGCCATAGCGCCCGGTGTCCCGGAGCTCGAAGGTGAAGGAGTACTTGATGCCCTGGTTGTAGGTCCAGTCAATGGTGCCTCCACTGGCTTGGTCTGGGGCAGGAGCAGACCGACAGAACAAAGGTCACTCGCTTGAAAACATTTGCATGGGCTGGGCTAATGGTCCAAAGCCCAGAGCCTCGTGCAGTGTTGACTGGAGTCAGCATCTGCTAAGTTCCTACTGTTGACCAAGCAGCCTGGCTTCCTCCCAAGAAGCTCCCCTGAAGGGTCTTAGTCCAAGAGGCCCAGAGAGGCAGACCAGCGATGGTTCTCCTCTCACTGGGTCATGCAAGGAAGCTCCCACGATTTTGAAAGCCACCTCCATCTAACAGCCACTTGGGTCAAGCCCCCACATATACCAGAGTTGCCCACTTGGGTAACCAGGACTGTCCCCCGGATGCTGGTCTGCAGGGGGAAAGTGCAAGGGTCAGAGTCAAAGCAAAAGCCCCTCGTCTGTCTTTTGCAGACAGATTTGCAGTAGGTGTCAAAGCAGCTGCAGAATCGGGCAGGGGAGAGGGAGGTGGCTGCATATCAGAATTTAACTCCACAATATTGAACAAAGCAAAAACCTTTTGACTCAGGGTTAAAACAGTTTCCAAAGAAGGCCTGGAGTCCAAAAGTAAGGCCAGCCCCAGGTAAGACTGTGACTCACTCACCCCCAGAACTGGGCACTTGGGGCAGGAAGTCTGAGGTGTGTCCCTGCGCCCTGCTTCTTCAGTACTCTCACCTCCTGTCAGCCACAAGCTTGCTGTGTCTCTTCAGGGCTCAATGGGATCTGAACACCGCAACCTCAACCCCTGCTGCCATCCCTGCCACCTGTCTCTGCTGCAGCCACTGGGTCTCTGTGCTCTTCCTGCCGTTCCCATACACGCCAGGTCAGGGCACTCGGGAAGGCCTTTGTTCTAGAAGATTCCTCTGCCTGGAAGGCTCTTCCTCAAATAGACTCTTAGCTCCATCCCTCCTTTCCTTCAATACTTGCCCAAATTTCACTCTCTCAATGAGGCCTATGCTTCAGTCCACCTGCCCTGCTTCCACCCCCAGTACTCCTGAGTCCCCTCACCCTGTCCTAGTAGTTCTTTTTCTCCCAGCACTTATCACCTAACACATGGTATCATTTCCTTATTCATGTTTATTGTCATGGCTGGCTAGAATGGAGGTTTCCTGATCTTGGCTTATTTTTATTCCCAACTGTATCCCAAGCACACAAAACAAGGCCTGGTATATCATAGGTGTTCAATAAACATTTGTTGACTTAATTCCATGTTGATGTAGCAGTCCTCCTCTCAGGGGCAGTGCATGGATAAGTAAGCTGGGAAAAGATAGGATATATTCTCTAACTGAAGGGCATTGGAGGAAGAGTATTTTTTAAGTTGAATTTCTTAGGGATCTACAATACAAAGGCCAGCAGAACTCTCTACCCGCTCCATGCATGAAGCTGAACTTAACCCCAAGATAAGAGTTCTCAGAGGAACTGAAGGGTTTGTCTGAAGGTATCGAGGAAGGCAGAGTTCACATGAGGAAAGGGCCCCGCTGCCCACCAAGCCAGCAGTAGTCAGGCGTGGCCAGGGCTGTTCTCCTCACCCATGCTCCCAGGTTGGGGAACCCTTGGCTACCTCCTCCAGGAGGGACATTTCCTCCAGCAGGGAAAGCCAGCTGAGCTTCCTCCCAGACCACCCACAGAGACAATGCACCTACTTACAAATTGTTGTGATGATGCTGCCATACTTGAACTTGGTCCCATACAGAGAGGTCAGGGCCTCAACAGCAGACTTAGCCACCTGATCCTGGAGAAAACGCCAAGCAAGACTGCTTGTCATGGCCAGCAGTGCCAGACCCCCAGAACCACAGGGCCAGGGTACCCTGGGGGCTGGCAGGATGACCCAGGAGCACATACCCTGCAGAAGCCAGCCCCCAGCAGAGAGCATGGAACCTGTTGGGTCCTGCAGGGTCAGGCCCAGGAACTCAGCAGGATGTGACCTTGTGGGATGTCTGGCTGCTACTTCACTGCCCTTTGGTCACCCTGCAGCTCCAGGTTTAAACTTGTGGTACAAGCTCAAAGTCCACCCCTACCCCTTCCTCTGTCATGTGACAGAAGTGACTCAACCACTCTGTGCCTCAGCTTTCCAGACAGAAAGGCTAGTCTGCCCTGCTGGTCTTCTCAAGCCATCAGGGGTCCATGGGAGAAAGGGGTGCTAGGCACAGTGTAGGGCCTCGTGCCTTAAGCAGGTTTGATGGATAAACCCAGGCCCACCCAAAGCTGCCTTTGGGATGAGAGGGCAAGCAGGGATCAGCACGTACCAGCTCATCCTTGTCTGCAGGTGATTCTCTTTTGTAGCCAAAGGGATACAAGAGGAGCTGGGAGTAGCTGTGGATGGAGATGAAGGCCTTGATGTTCCCGTGTTCTTTCACAAAGTCCACGATGGACTTGACCTCCACTTCGGAATTGGCAAACTTGCCACGGTAAGTTTCCGAGCATGGGTTGCTGCTGGATCCGGCCTCTGTGGGAGGGGAGAGTTGGCATTCCTTACACCCAAGCAATGTAGCTTCCATGGCTTCTGGTCTTTGCATGAGTTGAGATGCAGGAGGGCTCACCCCCACCCCGGATAAGGAAAGGGCAGAAGCCTTTTATAAGCTGGGGGTCCTGCCTCCCTCCCCAGCCAAACTTGGACAAAGCTGATGGACATGCCCAGAGAGGTAGGAAGGGCTCCTCAAGCAACACCAGTTCCTGCAGTGAAGTGACCACAGAGGGAAGGAGCTGAAGTTACGCTAGACAACCAATAGATTGGTTTCAGACCTCAGTTCCATTGGGAAGGACTTTACAGGCAAGGGACAAGCAGATCTCAGAGGGCCACCTTCCTCACTGTGCACCTTGGAGGAGAGGCCAACATTACCCATGTGCCTCCACTGCTGGGGCAGGAGAGGGTTGGGGGATGACAGGACAAAGGACAGTAAGAAGCCATTCTGGGGTGTCCCATCCCTGCTCCCCAAACCGCACTGGGCCTTACTCCCAAAGCCAGCGTCCCAGTTCCTGTTGGGGTCCACCCCAATGCAGGTGGAGCCCGACGTCAGGGATCGAGTCTTGCGCCACATTCGATTCTGAGAAAGGAAAAGTGATCAGCCACCCAACAGAGGCCACAATCAACACAGAGCCCCAATCCGGAGCCTGGGTGTGGACACAGTATGGAATCAGAAGCCACTTTCAACTGGTTGTCAGGGAGGAAGGTCTGCAAAGGGGGCTCTTGGCTGAAGGAAAATGGAGGAGACAATGGATGGCATTTGGCCAGGGGGTTCTACTGGCAGAAAGAGGAAGGCATGTGGCAACCACCCCCCCAGCCCCTTACAAAATTGATTGGTAGCATGCTATCCCATAGACATAAAGTAGAACCAGGGAAGAAGGTCTGGGCAGTGTGTCTCCACTGGGGAAAGTTCTGTCCCCCACAACCTGGACATTTGGCAATATCTGAAGATGTTTTTGGTTGTCTCATCTGGGGGCTTGAGTCAGTCAGGAAGCTGCTTGCGCAGGACAGCCCCCAACACATGAAGAATTATCTGCCCCAAATGTCAAGAATGCCAAGGTCAAGAACCCCTAGTCTAGGGGGACAGGTCTGTTTGTCCCTCTCTCAACTTCTGGGAGTTGAGATTAGGGGTGAGTAGCTTGTGGGGCTCAGAGGACAGAGGCCCACCCTGCTTTCCCCAAGAAGAGGAGAAGGCCTGTACCTTGCTGTGAGTGAAGGCAAAACCATCAGGGTTGGTGACAATCTCCAAGAATATGTCCATGTTGTCCAGAATGGCAGTGAAAGCTGGGTCCTGGCCATAGTCTTGTGCGATCTGGTGGAGGTTGGGGAGCAGAGGGGCAGAGCGCGCCAGGCCAGGAATCTGCCATGCTAGAGCAATGGATGCCTGCCCTCGACCTCCCTCTGTGGTCATTGCTTCTGGATGGAAGCAGGGGCCAGGGCTTCTATGGGCCTTGGATACCGATGCCCTACCAGGCGAGAGCACCCTCACCTCCGTAGGCTTACCTTCTTTGCAAACCAGACCCCACTGGCCTGGGTGACCCACTCCCGAGAATGGATGCCCGTGTCAATCCAGATGGCTGGACGGTTGTTCCCCCCAGTGCTGAACTGGATGAGAAGAGCAGGAAATAGTTCAGCTGGGGCCCTGTCTCACCTCCTTGAAGGGGAGTGCACCCCAACCCAGAGGCTGTCTGCTCTCTGGTATCTCAGGTTGAGGCTCTGTTTGTGGGACCATCACTCAGGTGGGATGTGGGAGTGGGTCTGGACCGGGATCCTGCAGAGCTTTGCCTCCTGCCCTCAGCTCAAGCTTGGCGCAAATAATGACTCAGCCAGACTTTCGGGCCCCTCCATGTTCCAATGCCCATACATAGTTCTCTGTCGGAGGTCACAAACAAAACATTTTATCTGGACTACCAGACACTGGGATACTTTCCACAATGTGACACTTGACTGGAAACACTTGCGTCACCTAAAATTGTGTGTGTACTGGTATGCACACACCTATGCTACACAGGGAGTCCATATAACAGTGTGTTCTCTGTAACCCTGGGCTCACCCATGGGTGCCTACGCACAGATGTGGGGGCCCAGTCTTGCAGATGTGCTCACGTACATCCACTGGCAGGTGCCCGTTACCTTCAGCACGTAGATGGGACGGCCTTCGTAGCTGCTGCCGATCTGGAGCTTGCTGACAAGCTGTGGGTGCTCGGCCGCCAGCAAGTCCATGAAGTCATAGATCTGAGGAGGCAGAGGAGGGAAGGCTGCCTTCATGGCTTCCGGGCACCTGGATGCCTCCCTTAGCAGCTCCGTTAGCGAGCCTGCTGTGAGCCCTGAATGCGGAGGAGCCACGACCCAGAGCCTCAAGGCCACATGGTGACAGAGCAGATGTCACGCACACCCAGGCTGGCCCTGGCGCGTTCTGCCAGTCTGACGAAGAGCTTGGTGCTTGTGGAGCGGGGCCCCGGGGTCCCTCACCTCCTCCAGGGTGTGGTAAGTGGCATAGTTAAAGGTGTTAGTGCTGCGGGCCCGGCTCCGGGAGGCGAACATCTGCTCCTGCTCGTCGTCCAGCAGCGACTGCACGTCCTCTATCATGATTGTGTATCTGAGGCCACGGGCCTCCAGGAAGACTTTGACAGCCTGGATGCTGGGGAAGGGCACTCGGACGTCGATGGGGGAGCCTGGCTGGGCAGGGCCCCTCCAAAAATCCAGCTGGGGAGGACAAGAGCCACTGTCACAGCGGGCTGGGAAAGGGCCTGCCCGGGATAGGGTGTCGGCACCAGAATTTCCCATATAATTGGGGATGGGGCACAGCTGTTAGGGGAAGAGGCTGCAGGGAATCCCTGGGTGCTGGACAAAGTCCAGTTTGGTCAGGGAAATGGCCCAGGAAGCAGAGTGGAGAGGCTTTGAGGCAGCAAGGGAGAGAGAAGAATTAGAAGTTGGGGCGGTGTGGGGGGCTCTTTTGCTCAGATGCTCAAAGGCAGCAAGATTCTAGCACTGGGAAGTTTAAGTCACTTCCTAACAGGGATCAGTCCCATGGCTCCCTCCTGGGTGGCTGGGGAGAGAGAGCCCAGGCCCCATTTGGCCCCAGGTGGGAGGGGGTATGAGGCGAGCCCATCTGCCCTGAGACGTACCCTGGGGCCTCAGGGCAGCTCCCACATCCTCTAACCTGTAGGTGCTCCAGGTCCTCCAGCTCCTTCACCATCTGTACCTGGGCTTCATCGGCCGCAGAGATTCGGAGCACCTGGTGCCTGGGCAGAGCGGGAGGGGAGACTGAGGGCCTGAGCAGCTCCTACTGGCTATGCGTGCTCCCCAGGTGGGAGGAGGGCGGCTGGGCCTCGGTCCTCTGGGCTGAGCAGGGGAAGCACGAGGGATCCTAGCGACGGGAGGCCTGGGCTCCTCGGAACCTTCTGGACACTGCTGCTGTCCCTATCCCAGCTTAGACTCTTTCTCTCTAAAGCTAGCTAGGCCTCCTCCTGCCTCCTCTTCTGAAGAGTCCTCCTCAGAGCTCAGATATTCTCCAGGGCTCAAGAGGCTGTCCTAAGAGACCTGACCCCTTCTCAGTCCTGGTCCCCAGTCAGCTTGCCTTCCAGGATGTGCTAGTCTGCTCCTCTCTGACCATCTTCCCATGTGTCTGTCTGTCCCTCTCCTCCAGATGCTGGCTGGGGGTTAAGTCCTCCCTATCTCCCTTCTGAGCACCCCTTCCTCTCCATGCTCCTACCCCACGAAGTCCTCTTTGCCAAGGACAGCCCCCAGCAGCACGCTCAAAATCAGCAGCCCCTGCATGCTGCAGCCAGTTGGGAAGGTCAGTTGAGGCGGAGAAGGTCCTGGGGCCTTTTAAACTCTCCCAGGACAGAGGTCTCCTGGCTGTGCCCAAGAGTTGTCCTTCCACTTGCACCTGGGCTCTATCCCACGGGGAGGGAGAGGTGGGAGTTCCAAGCTCTGACACCTACCCACTCTCCCTGATAAAGTGGCAGGGAACAGGACAGCTGGAGAGATAAGCCAGGCCTCAACCCCTGGCCATGAGGGGCCGTCCTGGGCCTGAGGGTCAGCTAGGGCTGAGGCCTCCCAGCTGGAGCCCTGATTGCCCAGAGCCCTGCAGCCCACAGACCCTATGGTCCTGTTTACTGACCCGGCAATGGAGAAGGAGCCAGGACTCTGGAGTGGCCACACCAGCTGCAGCCTCATGTGAGGTGTCCTCTTCTCCCATTTCCCGGAGCACCAGCTCTTTTGTTCCTATGAGAGAGCAGGATGGGACCTTCTGGGACCCCAGCCAGCTCCCAGATTTCCTGGCTTCTCACCACACGGGCTTTGTCCAGGGCTGCCTGACCTTTAGGGTACAACCCCGTGAAGGAAACTTCCCAGCCCCACTCTTACCAGTCTCGGTGGCCTTGTGGGAATCAGGCCACAGCACAGAAGCAGAAGTTTCCCTCCACCCCCACTGCTCTAGGGCTCTGGGATCAAGGGTTGCCCTTGATGGGAACTGTAACCAGATGTCCTCTGAGTAGAAAGTGCGGTGGTGGGAACCAGGGCCAGAACCCTGTTGGGACTGCACACTGTATAGGAGACACTGGAATTCACAACGGGGAATTTGCTGTGGCTCTGGATGCTGACCTCATTGCAGAGACATCTAACACAAATCTGCCCTAATCCACCAGGGCCCCAGTGGTTCCCCGGCAGCATCTGGGGGCCCTGCTCTGGGTCAGGGCCTCAGGCTTGGGCACTGCCAACAATGAAGGCGGCCCTTTCCGGTTTCCATCTCTTCCCTCTGCCTCCCTAGCCCACCTCCTATGGTCCAACCTTCCTATGCCAAGGCAGAGTGACCCCATTACATTTACCCACAACTCTCTCCTGAGCATAGCTCTGGGAAGATGATGAAACACTGAATCCATCCTCAACAGATATTGAGCCTCCATGAAGACTGTTCCTTTCTACTCTGGCAGCTTTTCCTGCCCTCCAGACCCCAGGCAAGGCTTACCACCTCCCTGAAGCTTCCTCTGGCTTCTTTCTCTCTCACCTACCTGCCCCTTCTCTGAATGTTCATCTCTTTGCTCATTCATCCTCTGGGTCAGGTCCTGTGCTCCACCCTGAGATGATGCCCGAAGCAGACGGGTGGGTCCCTGATCTCACAGAACTCAGTCTAATGGAGAAGACAGAAGTAACCCACTAACTTGTGTCCTCTCAGGCTTTCCAAGAAGCTGTGGGTCAATAAGACAGGATTAAGCATGCAAGAGATTCATGGGGAGACACATCCATGAAGGATAAAGGGGAGAGAGAAGAGCCTTACCTCGTTGCAGGTCTGACACCTGGGAGAGGATTGGGCAGGAGGAACTCAGCCAGCAGTGCAGTTCTGAATCTTGGAGCCAACATTGCAGTTCAGGGAGCCCTACGTCCTATAGGAATGCTGGTACTAGTGCCGCATTGTGCTCAGTCACTAGCTGGGAACAGCCCGTGGGAAGTGTGGCCACATCATACCACGGTGATACTCCCCACTGACTTGTCAGGGAGCTGAGAGAGCTCACAGTCTAGCGGGAAAGACAGAAGTAACCAACCAACATGTTGGTTCTCCAACAGGTCTCCAAGAAGCTGTCACCAAGACAGGATTAAACATAAAAGACACTCACTGGGTTGCTCTCCTTGCTGTAGGAGACCTGAGCAGTGCATTTCCTGTGATGTGAAGTGAAAAGTACCAGTAGGGGTATGGACTTAGAACTATGGGCTCATCCAAGAGTGTCCAGGGAAGACTTTACCAAGAATGTGAAACTTGATCTGGGTCTTAATGACTGGATTTTGCCAGGGATGGAAGGGAAGTGGTGTTTATCACACTGCTTGGTTCTTGAGCACAAACCGATATTTATTTCTCCTTAATTGTTCCTAGAGTGTTATTTCTGTCTCCCCAATGAGACTAGACATTTCCTGAGACCAGGAACCAGGTCTCATCCATCCCTCAGTCCCCCTCATCTCTTAGTGCCCTGCAGTGCTCTCGAGCTGTTCCTTTTTTAATTTTATTTATTTATTTATTTATTTATGGCTGTGTTGGGTCTTCATTGCTCCGCACAGGTTTTCTCTAGTTGTGGGGATCAGGGGCTACTCTTTGTTGTGGTGCGCGGGTTTCTCACTGCGGTGGCTTTTCTCTTTGTGGAGTACGGGCTCTAGGCGCATGGGCTTCAGTAGTTGTGACTCGTGGGCTCTAGAGCGCAGGCTCAGTAGTTGTGGCGCCTGGGCCTAGCTGCTCTGTGGCATGTGGGATCTTCCCAGACCAGGGCTTGAACCCGTGTCTCCTGCATTGGCAGGTGGACTCTTAACCACTATGCCACCAAGGAAGCCCCTCGAGCTGCTCTAATCTGTTCCCCACTAGGAAAGAAAGTTTTGTAGAGCCTTTCTTTAGTTTGCATTATGAAAACAATATTTATTTTTCTATTTCTAAATCAAAAGTGGTCCTATAATTTTTAATGTTTCATGCACACTACACATGTTGAAGGGTGTGTTGGCTAACTCTTGGCCTTTTGTGAATTTCTTCCAGAAAAGACAAGACCATTGGAAAAGGGGTGGGGGGAAGGCACTGCCTCGCCAAGGGGCCTCTTGCTGCCTCCAGCCAGCAATCTAAGTTGTCCAAGAGTCATATAGTCTATTTTCTTGCAAGGTTGGAAAAGATTAATTCAATGTTGCAAGTTGAAATTAAGGCCAGCACTGGCAGGAAGCTGAAAGCACAGTGGCAGAGGAATGTGGGTCTCAGATGGAAATTAAGCCTAATTCCTGGGGTCCCTCCAAAGCACCTCAGTAAGCTGAAAATTGCCTTTTGGTAAAGACCAATTTGCTAGACTGGAACCTGGGGCAGAGGGCCACAACTCTGTCTCTCTACCCATGGGCATGTTTGACATTGGTCCAGAGCAAGGGCAAAGGATGAGGGCCATTGGGCTGAAAGCTGGGGGAACAGGCAGAGCACCAAGACCTATTAGCATGAGAAAGAAACCACCAGGCCGGCATCTAGATTCAAGGACAAGTCACTGGGTAAGTGCCTGAGCGCAAATAGACGAAAGACCTGCTGTTTCCACGTGGACAAGCATTCAGCATCCCTTTCTCCTTCCTGCTGGCTGAGCAAACCCAGATTGAATGCAGGTGTCACCCCTCAGGAAAGTCACCCCATTCCCAGCTTAGGGATAAATTCTAAGATTGGTCTAAGACAATCTTCAAGGAATCTCATTCTCTTTTGCAAGTGAAGTGATTGGTTTAGAGGTGGGCACGTGACACAGTTTTGTCAATGAGATGTGAGGGGAGGCCAGTGAGGAAGCTTCTAGAAAACATTTCCCCACTCTTGAGAAGGAGGTACCTTTCTCGAATATTGTCAAGTCTGTTGCCCCACCTTCGGACTATATAATATGAAAGAATATTCATTTTCTTTTCATTAATTGGGATTTCTGTTGTTGCTGTAAAAAGCATTCTAACTGGTGGACTTACTAAGCTTTTAAAGTACTTGTATTGTCAGAAGACAATAAATTTTAGCCCAGGGGAGCCTTTATGTGAAATGGAGAAAGGCACCCCTCCCACTCTGGACAGACATCATCCCTTGTCCTCAGCAGAATACCTTTGTGCAGTGCACAAACTGGGCAACTATCCGTGGCAGCCCTGTTGCCAGAGAATGTCCAGGCATGGTCAACAGAAGCTCTAAGACAATGCTTAGAGACCCCCAAACCAAAACCTAGAAAATGGGTTGTTAAAGCGGCATAAGGAGAAGCAGTCCCCCATGTCCATATTAGAGATCAAAGGGGGACAGTGGGCAAGGGAGAACTTTGAAGAGAGCACAAACGGGTGCAGTCAGAATGGCTGCAAGAAGTAGATGGATGAGACTTCAGCTATCCCCCTTTGGCAAGTGTGTTTAAGGCTGTACGTGGTAAAGTGTGCATGTGGGAAAAGAAGTCTATATGGGAATTTGAGGCAGCCAAGTGGTGGGCTGTAAAGGACATCTCTCATTTGCCCCACCGAGTATCCTCCTCCTGATAACAGCATCTCCTTTTTCCCTGAGGGTCCACCCTTCCCAACTCCGAGGCCATGTGATTCAGGTGGACCTAGCCACCCCACCCCCACCCCAACTCTAGGGATGAGCCAACAAATTCTATTCTCTTTTTTTTCCTCAAGCTTTTTCAAGTAGGTTTTCTGTCACATGTGATTGAAAAAAGTACCCAGCTATAAAACAGATAACTAATAAGAACCTACTGTATCACACAGGGAACTCTACCCAATACTCTGTAATGGCCTATATGGGAAAAGAATCTAAAAAAGAGTGGAGATATGTATATGTATAACTGATTCACTTTGTTATACACCTCAAACTAACACAACATTGTAAATCAACTATACTCCAATAGAATTTTTTTAAAAAAGAAAAAGAAAGAAAAAAGTACCCAGCTCACACAGACATTGTCTAACTTCAGAAGAGAGCAAAATGGGAGAGGAATGCCTTGTAAAAGTAGACTGCCACAAACCCAGCATATGATTTGGGGCAGGTCCCTATACATCCCTGGACCTCAGTTTCCTCATCTATGAAGGGAGGGAGTTGGTCAGAATGATCTCCATGGTCCCTTCCAGTTGTGACACTCTATGATTCTGGGACATTTGTATTTTTACCCCCAAACAAATCTCAGCCATCGTGACAGGTCTGGGCAGGGTGGAGAGAGGCTCACCAGGTTTGCGGGAAGATCAGAATAGAGCCACAGGGGCCCTGGGGTTTGCAGTGGGTAAGTGTTCCCAGGGTAGTGTAGGTTGGGAGGGACCACATCCTGCTGAAGCTGCAGCAGGGGGTTTTGGGGTGGAGGTGGGGGTGACGTGGAAGACGAGGAGGTGGAGGCCCATCAGCAGCCTCCTTGAGTTTTGCTTTCGTTACTGAGTGTCCAGCAGAGCCTATTTGTTTGCTTTGAAGCTGTGGAACTGTCGTTTTAAAGTAGCTAGCAGTGTTTGACCCCAGAATGGAGGCAGAATCTTTCTTTGGAGGAAGAGTCACCTGGAGGGAGCAGCACTCCAGTGGGTCTTTAGGAAAAGTCAAGTCAGGACTTCCCTGGTGGTGCAGTGGTTGAGAGTCCGCCTGCCAATGCAGGGGACACAGGTTCATGCCCCGGTCCGGGAAGACCCCACATGCCGCGGAGTGGCTGGGCCCGTGAGCCATGGCCGCTGAGTCTGCGTGTCCAGAGCCTGTGCTCCGTAGCAGCAGAGGCCACAACAGTGAGAGGCCCGCGTACTGCAAAAAAAAAAGTCAAGTCAGAGCCCAAATCTCAGAACAGAGATGCAAAAGAGAGAGGAGCCAAGCAGGAATGTCCCATGTGTAGAAGGAAAAACGGGGAAGGGGAGGTTTGCCTCTGCCTGAGCCTGGGAGAGGAGCTGGGGAGCACTTGAGGGTGCATTGCTACACTTGGGGGCAATGTGGGAGCAGGCAGAGGGTCAAGGAGAATGAAGGCTGTAGGGGTTACCTCATGAAGGAACGTGAACCAGCCCCAACGACAGCCATCTCCAGCATCCAATTTAAGTGCTTTATTTTCTACATTGCATTTCCCTTCCGTATTCCCAAGTAAAATTTTGTGAGATGTTACCCTGTGGTCTTGGCTATGCTTTGGGGAATTGAGAGAGGTGGGCTGATGGGTGGGTGGATGAGAGCCACAGAAGTTGGTAAAGCTGGTTAGGAGAGAGCAAGAGGCCGAGTGCAGACCCCGGGGAGAAGTTAGTGAGGGACAAGCCGAACAAATAGATTTGTATCATCATTCCCAAGGATGGTCCCGAATCCTGGGGTAAGGAGACTCTGAAGGCAAACAGGCTGGAGTTGTCCTTCAGGACACACCCCCCCACCATCACCTACAAGAGGAACATGTCCTCACCAGTTTGTCAAGCACTGACAGGCCCTATGTTCACTGGTTTTTCCCTCAGTTTGTACTAAGTGGCTGCCTGGGCCTTCTTATTTTTCTAAAGAAGCTTTTTAATTTTATTTTTCAGTAAATTCATTTTCTCTCTGGCCCTGTATGGGGTGGTCAGAGGGGAGATGGAGGAGGACAGGGGAAATGGACAGCACCTCACGGGACTCCCAGGACCCCAGCCATTAGTGCATCACCCTTGGCCTCTGCCGCCTGCCCTGCCCTCACACAGGACTCTTTCACATTCCAAACTGCCTGCCTAGTTTGTTTTCTTAAGAAAGCAATAACCACAGCACATTCACTGTGGTTCTTTATAGCTTTCCATATGTATAATCGCTCTTTCTCTCTTCAGTTTTTCCAATGTTTTTTTCTTTTAAATAAATGTTCATAAATTTTACTGGTGAAAAGGATGAAGAAACATACGAAAAAAAGACAGCTTGTTGGGAGGAAAAAAAAAAAGAAAAACAAGCAGAATGCAGAAAAATAAATTCTTGTTTAGCATTATATACCTAAGAAATGGGGGTGGGGGGAAATCAAGTTTTATGAAAAAGAGATTATTCTGTAATATCTTCAAAACTTGCATGTCTAAGTCTTGAGCTTTTACTTGATAAGCTTAAATCCCCAGCCATCACCCCCCTGGGCTTGCTGAGGAGACCCCTCAGTCCTAGGAGGACGATCCCCGGCTTCTCTCAGCCATTAGGTTCATGTGGGGCCTTGCGTAAGTTAGATGATCCGGAGGCCCCCAGTCTTTATAACTGCAAAGGGTTGGATTAGAAGCTTTCAAAGGACCCTTTCATCTGGAAAATTCTATGGCTTTATGATAAAGTCAGTCACTTGATGAGCTAGAGCAAAGAAATGGATTCAAAGGCCCCTTCAAATCCTCTCTCCCATCAGAGAAGCTGCAACAGACGCTGCTGGCTGCCTTCCCAATATCCATCCTCCCCTTCCTCCTTACCAGCAAAACTCCAATTTTTGGGGGGGTCAGTAATGTGTCCAGCTATAAAGCAACTTCCCAGCCTCTCTTGCAGCTGGGCGTGGTCACCTGACACAGTCCCAGCCAATAAGATGTAAGTTTAAGCCCATGGATGGCCAATTCAGCTGGCTCACATTTTTTTGCCCCTTACCCTTACCCTTTTTTTGCCTGGAATTCAGTCATATGATGGCAACAGACTAGGGGTCAAAATAGTAGGAAAGTGGCAAAACAGAACAGGCCAGAGGGGTCTGGGTCCCCAGTGCATCAAGGAGTCACTGAACTAGCCCTGCACTGCCCACCGCAGACGACTTATTCTGTAAGAGAAACAAAACCTTGATCTGGTTAAGCCACAGTAAGGTGGGTTTCTGTCACATACGCTAAACCTAGTTGTAATTTGCACTAGGCTGAGGAGAAGAAACACCCCCTTTCAATGAATATTGAGCACCTACTGTGTGCCTGACAGGAACTGAGAGTGAATAACCCAAACATGGTCGTTCCCCTCATAGGCTCTCAAACTAGCAGTAGAGACAATAACAAATAAAGAAGTCAATTAATTATTATCACTGCTATCAAAGAAAGAAGTAAGGCTCAGGAAAAGAAAATAATAGATCTACTTCCAGTGGGTGGTCCTAGAAGGACTAGTGAAGCAATGAAATTGAAGGGGAAATTTTACGGAGTGGGCCACACGAAGGAAGAGTAAGAGGAAACAATATTCCAGACAAGGAGGAGCAGCACATACAAAGGCCCCTAGTTGGGAAGGAGCTGAAGTAACTGAGAAAAAGCTGGTGAGGTTGGGGCTGACGAATGAGGCGTTGAAACAAGGTGAGAGAGGGCCAGCCACCTTGTAGGGCCTATAGCAGGGCCAGCCATGTGGCGCCTTGGGCGGGTTTTATTTTAAGGATTTTAAGGAAAAAATTGCCTTTTAAGAAGACCCCCCATCTGGAAAGCAGTTTCAGCCCCAGCTTCTGTGGGCCTGTTGGCTGCACAGAGATCTGTGCAACAAGTTCCTGGTCCTGGTCCTGAAGGGCTTTGGGCATGACTCAGGGTCACCTGCAGGCCAGTCCCAGGCCTGCCACTCAGTAGCTATGTGCCTTTTAAAAGCCACTGTCCTCTCTGAGCCTGAGCTTCCTCATCTGACAATAAGAACAGTAATAGTCCTACCTTGGGATTTCCCTGCTGGTGCAGTGGTTAAGAATCTGCCTGCCAATGGAAGGGACACGGGTTTGAGCCCTGGTGCAGGAAGATCTCACGTGCTGCGGAGCAACTAAGCCCGTGCGCCACAACTACTGAACCTGCGTGCCACAACTACTGAGCCCACGTGCCACAACTACTGAAGCCCGTGCACCTAGAGCCCATGCTCTGTAACAAGAGAAGCCACTGCAATGAGAAGCCTGCACAGTATAACAAAGAGTGGCCCCCGCTCACTGCAGCTAGAGAAAGCCTGCGCACAGCAACAAAGACCCAACACAGCCAAAACTTAAAAATAAATAAATAAATTTATTTAAAAAAAAATAGTCCTACCTCTTAGAGCTGTGAGGAGGCAATGTGTTGAATCCTTGGAACCATGCCTGCTGCACACTATGTGCCAGAAAAGAGTTTATTATTTTCACTGTTACTGGGAAGCCCATCAGCGTCCACATACTCCTGCCTCTAAGGCAATACTTCTCCAACTAGGCATTAGCATCACCTGGGTCCCATCCTCAGCGACTCTGATTCAGTAGGGCTGGGGTGGCCTGAGAATTTGCATTTCCAAAAAGCTTCCAGGTCATGCTGATGCCTGTGGTCTGCAGACCACACTGCATTTGGCTAGGGTCAAGGCAGCCCCTTGGGAATATTTTGGGGAAGGATGACTGGCTTCCCACTGCTGTAGTCACCTTCAGCCCTAATAGACAATGGCAGAGGGTAGGAGGCCCAAAGCCCCACTCCCCCTAGAAGACTTGAATGTGTTCCTTCTGGGAAGCAGGAAAGCAGGGATCAGAGATTCTCAGCCTTTAAGGGACCTCGGAATTTCTGGGGAAGATGGTAAAAAAAGCAAATTTGGGGGTCCACCCCAGAGATTCTGTTTCAGCCTGGGGGTGGAACCCAAACATCTTTATGTTAAATGACTTCCTATAGATTCTGCCACAGGCCACGCTTGGATAAATGGTGACATGGTGGTTTTGGAGTTACACAAACCCAAGTTCAAATCTCCCTCAACTTTCAATCTATATGGCCTTTTGTGGCCTTTAAAACTTCTCTAAATCACGCTCTCCTTATCTGAGCTTATTAATAAGCTTATTAATACCGGTAATATCCTCCCCCTGAGGATGAAATAAAAATATTTGTGCAAAGGGCATAAAAGTTATAATCACAGACTCCAGTGTGCAAAAGTATGACTTGCTTTATTTATCTAACTTAGCCCATGACCTCGGGTTTCTGTTAATAGCAGAAAACTTCAGCTTGGAAATTCTAGACCACTTCCAGCTCTAAAAAAAACTCATCTTTTTTGGGAAACTCTAGCCCGAGTCAGGATTCTTTCATCCTCTGTCACTGGCCCTTCCCCTGGAAATGATCTAGGTTCTTCAGGGGTTCATTTCCCTGATTTCTCAGGCCTCCCACACAGAACAGCTGGTCCTGGGCACAGGCATGCCCAGTTGATGCCCACCGTGCCATCATGGCTGCTGGCTGCATGGCCCCTCGGCTCAGCCTACTCGCCTCTACCCTAAGCCTTCTTACCCGCCAACCTTCTCATTTCTTTGCTAAGAGCTCTCAACAGCTGCATTACTGATGTGTACCCAGCCATATGGCTGCCTCTAATCACCTGTCCAGAGCCCTTGCTCAGCCACTGTTAATCTGAGGCTCAGGCGCCATATTGGACATGGCCCATACCCAGAGTTTTGATCACCACTGATCCCCTCTTTCCGTTAACTGGTCCAACTTCTGTCTTCTTTTACAGGTTGGGTGGAAAGGGGGACTTGTTCCTATTTTCCCCCGCTTTCTTCCCTGTCTGTAAAACTCTGCACCCCGTGTCCTGCAGGCGCCAGTTCATGGGTATCCACAATCCTTTCCTTCAGCGACAACAATTACTAAAGTCTGGCTTTTGCAAATGAAAGTCTTGCTTCCTGCCTCAGACTTACACAAGCCCATTCAGCTCTCCAGTTGACTTCTTGTTCTCGGGGGTACTTGCCTTCCCCTGAAAGCAGGGCAAACAGACCCACCCACTATCCCGGCTGCCCAGTGATGGGGGAAGGCAAAAGGTACAAGGAAGCCTGAGGATGGGAGAAGGGACCTCATTTGTATCTCAGAATCTCTCCCTGAGATAAAGTAAATGGCCTTGCCTAAACTAACTTCTCAGTGCACGACAACCATGATGATTATCGTGAGGAGGAAAAAGAGGACTTCTCTCTGGATGTTCAGTGCTGTGCTGTGCTGGCTCTGACTGGCTGCGACTCTGCTCCCAAGACCAAGGGAGGCTGTGAGGGTACCCAGCAAGAGCAGGTCACAAACCAGTAACTTTTTCACTTTCGTTAACAGGGTGAGAGGGATCTTCTGAATGGAGGACTCTGAAATGTGCGTCTACTCCCTACCCAGCATGGGAAATGAAGCAGGAAGAGGAGGAGGCTGCCTGTCTGTACCCACCCCTCGCTCCGGGTGCCAGAAACACCACCACTGGAGATCCACTCCCTCAGATCAAATACTGTCCCCTCCAGGCTCACTTAAAATGTAAATACCAAAGGGACAGTGCAGTGTATTAGTCGCTCCAGGGGGTGTGCTATCTGTTCTAGGCCCCGAGAACATTTCAAGAGGAGAAAAAGGAAGGGCTGCTAGTCCCCCTGTCTGCATGGATACCTGAGGAATGAAGAGGCATTTCCAAGGCTCCTGTCCCCTCCTCAATGCTGAGCCCAAAGGGGTGGCAGTCAGTGCCAGAAGCCACCAAGCCTCTTCAAACTTTTTTTTATTTCCTAAGGCGTCAGGGCAGGGGTGGGGAAGGGATCCATAACTTGGGTTTCAGGAGGAGCCCAGGCCTTGGGAAAGAAGACAT
The DNA here is from genome assembly GCF_963455315.2 of Globicephala melas. Taxonomy (NCBI): domain Eukaryota; kingdom Metazoa; phylum Chordata; class Mammalia; order Artiodactyla; family Delphinidae; genus Globicephala; species Globicephala melas. Next base: position 21,922,027 of record NC_083322.1, read on the forward strand.
ACCCTCTGGCTCTGCCCTCAGCAGTATTGTCAGTAGGGGTAATTAAGCGTGTGCTCCATGATGGTCCGAATGGCCATCCACGTCTCCTGGGCTGTGGGGATAATCTGTGTGGCTGGCAGCAGGAAGCCATAGTGCCCCGCGTCACGGAGCTCGAAGGTGAAGGAGTACTTGATGCCACTGTCATAGGCCCGGTCGACAGTGATCCCACTGGCCACATCTGGATACAAAAGGGCAAAGAAATGCCCCCAAAAGGAAGAACAGGGTGTGGTCACAAGGTACAGAGGCATCCTGAGAGGACAGTGGGCCCTGGGGGCCAAACTCCCACCCATTCCAGACCACACCAAGCTTCCTGGCCCAGGCCTCAACCTGGGCCATACACTGCTCACCCAGCCCAATCTCTGCCCTGGCAAAAAGAAGCTTCTGGAGGCCACCAGACTTAGGTTATTTACCCTCAAAGAACATTGCAGTAACCCAGGCATTGGGAGATAGGCACTAATTAATGCTGCAAAGAAACAGGTGTCTGTGTCTGGGTACCACCATTCACCCTTCTATTCAAATGTGGAAATCAGCTCTGGCCCAGCCCAGCTAGATCTATGGCACAACCCTGTGGCCAACCAGGCCTGCCAGTCAGCAGAGCTTGCACCTGGCCCGACCCTAGGTGGATGTGGTGCCTGAAGCAGCAACAGACGAGGGAAGGCTCACTCACAGAGGGTGGTGCTGATGCTGCCATAAATGTACTCGATCCCATGAACCTCATACAGGGCCTGCACTGCATCCTTGGCAAGACTGTACTGCAAGATTAAATCCAGAGAGTGAGATGCCGGCGCTCCCCACACTCCCACACCCTCACCAGCTGCTGAGAAGCAGGGTCTTCAGAGTCTTGGAAGTTGAACATGTAGATGGCTCTCGTGAGAAGGAAGCACAGCACCTCCAGTTTTGAACTTGATCACATGTGAGAACAAGTCCCCCCACCCCCCACTCCCTACCATGGGGCCTGTTGGGAGTCTGCTGGATGCCTCCCCCAAGCCCTAAGCAGCCAATCTCACCAACTCTTCCTGGTTTGAAACAGGCTCCAGAGAGTGGCCGTAGGGGTACATGAGCATCTGAGAGTAGCTGTGGATGGAGATCAGAGCATTGATGTTCCCGTGGGACGTGATGAAGTCCACAATGGCAGCCACTTCTGGCTCTGACTGAGGGGAGGGCCCATGATAAGTCTCTGAGCAGGGGTTGTTGTTAGAACCATTTCCTGGAAGTGGAGTCAAAGCACCCAAAGTGTTCAAATTCCCAGGCTTGGGAAAGACACTTAGTGCTCACAAAATATACTGTACTCCTCTACATTTCCTAGCCTCTTTTGCAGTTTGGTTGAGGTCATGTGACTACTTTTGACCAATGAGAATGTGAGCGGTGATGATGTGTCACTTCTAGTTGTAGGCTAAGAGCAAGTGTGACTTCTCGACACTCTCTTCTGTCTGTGTGCTTGAAGGAAAAAACTCTAAATGGAGAAGTGTCCTGGATCCCTCTGTCACCAGTGGAAGAAAGCTGTCAAGGAGGGGCACCTACCCACATTGGACTTTGTATGCATGAAAAATAAATTTATATTGTGTTAAGCCACTGAGATTTGGAGGGATATTTGTTACTGCTTCATACCCTAGCCTAGTACATCAGAGGAGTGTTGCCACACCATGACTCAGCAGCTCTGTGGCCCTGTAGGGAGCTCCCTTGGCTTGTCCTTTGGTTAAGCCCTGACTGTGGCTCCATTAGAAAGGCAGGCCTGCCTCAGCAGTTGCCAGTAGGTCTCCAACCTGGCCTCCCCTATGAGCAGTGACCCCTTTGAGCTGATCCTTCTCTGCTGACCCTCCACTGCCATGGGAAAGGCCTGGGTCAGTTGAGTGCTCAGACTTATTGTCTGCTCAAGCTTTGCCACAGCCATAGCCCAAGAACAGCATGAACTTGGAGGAAAAGAGAGACTAGATCACCATAGTTGCCCAAGGCTGGTCTGGGAACCACAGATGCAAAGAGTCTTTGAAAATTCTTCTTGGGGACCTAAGTTGGAGAGAGGGCAAAGAGCAGCTGTGCTTCTATTCTGTTCACAAATTTAATTTGTTCCCATCTCCTACTAGACTCTTTGCTCCCCATCTCTTTTCTTCCTCTTCTGTTTTCCTCCCCTCCCCAAGGGCCATGTCATGGAGGGCTAGGCTGGGCTGGTCACGATTTGTGGGTTAGGAACACAACTGGAAAGAGCATCCCAGGTCCTGCTCTCACTCCTCCTCCCTGAAATGACTGCACAGAAGCCAGTCAGAGGCCAGAGATTGCCCCAACTTCTGAAGCCTCCTGAGGATGCCAGAGCACCCCTCAGGGCAGTGAGTTGGCCAGAGAGCTGAGAGGCTTGCCCACCAGTTCAGATGCTGCTCTAGGACTGCAGCAAACAGGTCCTCCCCAAGGGTGCAGGTGAGGGCAGCGGGGTGGGAGGGATGATCTACAGATTACTCTTTACGCAGCAATTAAATTAAGGCAATAATAAAACCATAAACAAAATCTTCCCCCCGAGTCACTAACCAGACACTCAGATATTTCTGGCCACAGGCAGGCCCAGAGGCGATTCTGTCACCTGGGAGCGCATCTCTTCTTGGTCTTCGGGTCCTTGCCTAGGGCAAGGACTGACCCTGGTTAGAAGGGGATGTGCCTGCAGGAAAAGAGGGCGTAGGAGCAGCCTCACAGGCTGGAGCTGGCCCAGCTAACAGTGGCCCTGTTTGTTGTGTCTGTTGGGAGCCTCTGCACCTGCTACACTTGATGAATGACAAATAGCAACAGATGAGCAGAGCGAGGGAGGCTGCAAGCTTTGTCTGCGTTTGCAGCCCACGCATGGAAAGTGGTTCCCCTGCCAACGACCAGGTGGCTTTGCCCAAATATGGAGAAACACTTCAGGCCGTTAGTTCTGGTTTGAGCTAGGCAGAATAAACTAATCTTCCCCTGACCAAATGGGAATTAGCTGTCTGTCTCTGACATTCACAGTCAAAGTCCTCTGAGCCTGCCTGTTTCACAAGTACCTGCTAATGGATTCATTAGCTATTTATTTTTCCTTCTCTAAAAATGTAATTTGTAGCAAGGGAACTCACTGGAAGGACATGGTAAATTATTAAAAGCAGTAATCTTTGGGCAGGGGGATTATGGGAGCTTTTTGTCCCCTCTGGGCTTTTTTCCCACATATTTTTTTTTACATTGTGTATATATATATACTGATTTTTTTTCCTGTGGTGAAACTCACAAAAGTTATTTTCTTTAAGAGGTAATTTGTCTTTCTTCTAGCCAGTCTGTCTCAGGGTACGTGGGCACTCCCTTCAGCCAGTTTTGAGGGGCCCACGTGGATGCCCTCTTGGGGGCAAATGTCTGGTTATTTGGAGGTGGAAACCTAATTTTATGTGGCTGTGTTCCCTTACACAAGCAGCTAAAACACAGCCCCAGACTCTCAGGCAACCCCTACACTGTGGGCTGGTGGCCTCACTCTGTATGCTTCAGAGCTGTCCTTATTTTCAATGAGAACAGACTCAAATCAGATTTTGAAAGCAATGGGCATCCAGATCTAGAATGTTCTATCTCGTGGGCTTGACCTCCCATCTGCAGATCTGCTTTTCAACAGCATGGCGAGGGGGTAGGAGCAGCCAACAGCACGGCATCGTCTCCTGTGGAGCCAAACCCTGATTCCCCAGTATAGTGTGGGAGCAGTATCTGGGGGCTGAGGGCTGTACCCATACACCCCTCTGTTTTGGAGACTTTCCTGGTTAGACCCAGAACCCCAACCATCAAATTTCTGCATTCCCAGGGTCCACATACTCATCTCTGGGCTTTCTGGAAGCCTCAGTTTCCCCATCTAGTCCCTAAGCCTCTCGTGTGGCAAGGGAGATAATCAGAAAGAACACCAAGGGAACTCAGGAGGAAGCTGCCCACCCCTCCCTTGAATGATACAACCCTTCAGGTAAACAACAGTCCAACAGCCCAGGGTCACAAAGTAATTGGGCCAAAAATAAAAGCCAGGCTCAAGTCAGTGTTAATGATAAGGAACTAGTTTATTTTATGTTCGAACCTTTGTTCTGGCCTCCCCAGAGGGCAAAATTTGGGTCACAGGTCTCAGGGAATGAATTTGGAGGCATTTTCTTGTGGCATGCTCCATTCAAGGAAGGGCTAGAGATATTTGGGTGGGGCACCACAAATTCTGGGTTTTGAACAATGAGCAAGACTACTTTGGACCTCCTTAAGCCTTTCTCTGCCATATTTAGGATCTGACCCTTGCAGTTAGTCCCCAGGCAAGGAGCTGTTTCCCATGAAGGCTTTGCATATGTATACATTTAACAGACATATGCAACCTCTCCCCATACCTCACGGCCGATCCTAGGCATGTGCCTGCCTGTCTCTGGCCATGACTCACTTGCATTAGCTAACTGCTTTGCCTCCCCAGTTATGAGTCAACATAATCTGACTGTGTGGGAGACGTGCCAGGAACCAAGTCCTCTCCAGCCCTGCCCCCGGGTGCAGCAGACTGCAGTACCTCCAAAGCCTGACTTCCAGGTCCTGTTAAGATCCACACCAATGCAGAAGATTCCGGGTCTGCTGCACTTGTTCTTCCGCCACAAGCGGTTCTGAAAATGCGCAGGGCAGGTGACCTCATTCACTGGGCCCATTCCTGGGTGGGAGCCTCTGACATCCTGGTCTAGGAAGCGGGGTCCGGCGGGCCAGGGAGGGGCAAAAGGAAGGAATCTCTGGGGCAGGATGAGGCTGGCATGGGGCTGGGCCAAGGCTGCAGATCAGATGCTTTGTGGTTAAACCTGGGGTATTATGAGGTTAAACATGGGTATGGAGAGAGGCCCAAGCACAGTCAATCAACAGTGGCCTTCCCTGGGCAGCAAGAGGGAGGCTGAAGGGCAAGAGCTGCAGCTACAGTATCTGAGCAGCCCGCCTGCCTCAGTGAGGCTCTGCAAGGAGCCCCCGCGGGGCCTGCCCCTAGGGAACCTCAGCCAAGCATCCCAAAGCCACAGTGACCTTTCCTCCATTCCCCCAGAGCTGACCCCTGATCCTTGACCCCCTCCCTCTCAGGTACTCTCACCATGCTGTGGCTATAAGCAAACCCGTCAGGGTTGGAGACAATCTCCATAAAGATGTCCACGGCATTCAGTACGTCTGTAACGATGTGGTCTTTGCCATATTCATTGACAATCTGCAAGAAAGGGCAGGGTGGGGACAGGGTGAGGGACAGGAGGCCCTGCTGGGCTCTCCTCCGAAGCAGAGCAGGACATCTGTACAGCCAGTGGCTGTAGGCAGGGGTGGCATCAGTCATCAGGTTCAGCCTTGTGCAGAACCAAAGGCTTGGATTTTAAACAACTAGAAAGCAGAGGACAGCTTGGGGCTCTGTGCTGCAAAAGGCCAGAGCACATGGCAGCTGTTCCATAGGGCAGGAGCGTAGACAGCCCCCCGGGTTAGGAGAACCACGAATTAAGTTTTCAACTGGAGGTGCCCTTAAATAGTTGAGCAGCCCCCATTCCCCCAGCCCAGCCCCCATGGTCTGTGCTGACCTCCCTGGCAGTCCAGATGCCGGTGGCATGGGTGATCCACTCCCGGGAGTGGATTCCAGTGTCGATCCAGATGGCTGGGCGCTGCGAACCTCCAGTGCTGAACTGGGGAAAAGCACCGGACCCCATACAAGTTTGAACCAAAACAGCTACAGGGCTGTCCCTAGACTGCCTGGAAGGAGGCCCCAGACGTATCCTCACTGCCTGGAGCGGCCCCATGTTCCTGAGAGGGGGGCTGTAGGTGGAGGTACCTGTGCATGAGCCCATAGAAAGTGCACACGTGTGGGGGTGCCCTGGAGACATAGTGATGCTCTTGGAGAGCAAAGTGATCCAGCCAGAGGCACAGAACTTCCCAAGTTTGAAAGTATTTTAGACTAGTGCTTCTCAAACTTTGAGGGGCACGTGAATCCTCCGGGGAGCTCAGTAAAATGCAGATTCTGATTCAGTAGATCTGGAAAGGGGTGTGTGGCTGGGAGTTTCTAACAAGCTCCCAGGAATGCTGCTGCTCCTGGTCCAAGGATCCCACTGAGTAGCAAGGTCTTAGCATTAAAGGGGGAACACAGACAGCCCTTAAGGGAAATCAAAGCAGGCACAGGCGAAGTCAAATCCCGAGCTAGATGAGACCACTTGACCCTTCAGAAGAGTCCCCCAGGGCATTGTTGAGGACTGCAGTGCCTGTCTTCTCTGAGAGCTGGATGTCAAATGCCCTGCGTGGTCCATGCTCCTGAGTGCCCTCTAGGGCACACACAAAGAATCATTTTCCCGTAGGCTCCACACTCTCACCCATCCTGCCTCCTTCATGGCCAAGGGCACTGCTGCTGCCAAGTTTACTAGAGCTCTGTTTCCAGTGGCCCCTGTGAAGGGCTGAAAGCTGTCCTCATAGACTCAGGCCTGTCTGTGGGGCTGCCTGAGCCAGATGACTTCAGTTGTTGTAAATGAAGCCTCTGGGTACTGCTCTTCCCATTAAACAGATGAAGCAACTGAGGTAACAGGAAGAATGCTGACTCACTCACACTCACATCCCAAGTCCAAGGTGATGATTGCCACTCTGCAGTTCCATCTCCTTAGCAACCCTCCCACCAGATTCCTGACCCAGACATGCCAGGTCACTGCACTACCACCTGTCCACACCTACAAGGGTGGGTCCCCGAACACCACCATCCCAAAGCTTGTGGGTCACCTCGGGACAAGAGTGTACACATCTCTCTCCCTAAAACTCCCACCCAGCCACAACCCCATATGAGCTCAACTTATGCCAGAGGCACTCACTGTACAGTCTAGTGGTCAACACTGCTAGCTTTTACCTTCAGAACAAGAATGGACCGATTTTCAAAGCTGTGGCCAATCTGAATTTCCCAGAGAATATCTGAATGATCAGTTACAAAGTTGTCGATCCAGGTATATATCTGAAAGGAATGAAGTTTCTCAGAGGGGCAGTTAAGCGGGGAGGGGGCAAATCCCAGGATCTCTCTGAGTATTCTCCTTGTCCCATCCCACCCTCTTTAATGCTTTCCCACCTCCCTTGAGGATCTAAAAGTATCACAAAAATCAAAGACTACCTTGGGTCTAAGGCAGGAGCTGTGGTTAGCCTGGATTCCCAGGCTCTTCCTAAGCCTTGCCTGGAAGAGCAGCACGTGCTGCGCCTACTCAGTCCCCAGGGTCGGCCTGCATGGCTCTCTCTGGTTGGAAGTTTCTCTTGCTTCCATATTATTGGCCCATTCAATCCATTTGACAGATCTCAGTCCTTGCGGTGTTGTTTTTAGTCATCCTGACCCTTTTAGATTCTAAGCCTCTTGAAGGCAGGATTATTTATCTCTGACATCAGTAAATACTGATGGAATATACTAATTCATTCTCTTATTCTTCCAATATATAATTAAATTAACAAATACACGAAAGAAAATGGATCCTCTATTAACGGACTTCGTGAAACGGGGAGAGTGATAATGATAATAATAGATGGACAATATCAATAATGTCATCCCTTACATGGAAATAGTATGTGTGCCTAGAGTTTCTTTCTCGACTGGGCGTCTCTATGCTTTTCTTGCATATTCTACCTTTATGAACAAGTCACAATCAGTCATGCCTGCCCTCAATGGCTGTAACTGTAATCATAAATTTTCTCCAGCTGAACGCAACTCTTTAATTCTACAAAATGGCTCTCTAACATGCCTAGCTTCCTGTCCCTCTATGCTCTAGTACTCACAGCTGGGGTCACTTAACACAGGAATGGTCGTTCAGAGGTTAAGACCCCTGGATCCCTAGCCAGAATGTCAGATAGGAAGGTGCCTCTACCTGCTCTGTTCTGGACGGTGCTGGATCCCTGCTCTAGTGTTCCACCTCCCACGCCTGCTCTGGACCGGGCTACAGTCCCCTCTATCTGAATCCTGGCTTCTGGACCTCCTTGAGCTGTCTACCTCCTGTCGCCCAGTGTGTGCTCTGCACTCCCCAAGCGTCAGCTCACAGTCTCCTGTAGACCCCAGAGTCCTGAGGCTGGAGACCCTGAGGGCTCAAGAGGACAACAGAGCCCAGAGCCTGACCTGGCAGACCCACCTCCTCCAGGGTGTGATACGAGGAGTAACTGAAGCCACTGGTGCTGCGCTCCAGCCAGCGGGATTTCACCATGGCTTCTCTCTCCTCGTCCGGCAGCACCTAGGAAGGGAAGAGGAGGCTGGGCCAGGCATGTCTCTTCTGAGGCCCTGCCTCAGCTGGCTGCACAAACACAGCATCGACACGCGAGAATGAGCCGCTGTGAGTGTGAACTGCACAAAAGGAGGAGATGCCAGGTTGCTGGGTGATTCTTCCACTTGGCAAGCTGGCATTCATGCTGCCATTTCCCAGATGAGCACAGGACAAGGAGTCTGGAGAACTTGGCTCTAAGTGTGCCATTGCCACTAACTTGCTGCGGAACCTTGATCTTGGTTTCCTCAGCTTTAAAATTGGGAATTGCCTTGCCCATCTCAAAAGGATAAAATGTAATAAAAGATATAAAAGTGTCTTGGAAAAGATGCTCATGAGCTACTGCCAACATTGCTTTTGTCCTCTGTGAACACTCTGTTGAGCCAAAGCCCAAGCTGAACTATGTACACTGACCCCTGTGGGAGCAGAGGGCTCCCCTGACCCACAGCATGCACTCTGCCCCAGGAAGTAGCCCAGACAGTTGATGTCCAAGCCATTCGAAAAGCCAGTCCAAATCATTATACTTAATGTGCCAACAGTCTGTCACTCACCATCTTAACTGCCTCTTAAACACAAGTACAGGTGAGCCAAAGTAATGTCCTTCCTTGAGTGGCAATTTGGAGTTGGCACACAATCCTCATGTGGTACTTCCCACAGAGCGGGCAGTATAGTGCCTGGGTTGAACTGACCTCCCACATCATCCTGGGGCATTTTTCTCAGCTCGGGACTCAGTGAGGTGGGCAGGTGCCCTTCACCCTAAGCTCATACCCTTACATTGACACCCAGGGACCGAAGCACCCCAGGACTCAGCCCTGCCTGTGCAGCATGGGAGGTGCCTGGGCCCCTTTGCCACAGGGGTGCTGGGAAAGCAGAGGCCGTCAACCCAGAGTCACTCTGGTTTGCAGCTCTGGGTCACAAGGAAATCCTGATAATGCCTTGCTTCAGGCCAGAGTCTTTTAGTTTAACCAAGCATCTGTATACTCATCATCTCGGTTGATCTGGTCAGATGACCTGATGACAGGGCAAGAATTAACTATTCATGTTTTAGAGAAAAAGCAAATTAGAGAGGTAAAGAGACTTAATAGCAAAGCTAACTAGGGGCAGAGGTGAGATAAAAACCCAGATATCCTAGTTTCTAACATTACGTTCCTTAAGGCCAGCTTGCTATCAAAACTAAAAGCTAATAAGAATCTCACACACACACACACACACACACACACACACACACACACACGTCTATGTGTGTGTGTGTGTGTGTGTGTGTGTACATAGAGAGAAAAAGAGTAAGCACACATATAAAATATGAACAACAGGTGAAAAGTCCATCATACTATTCTTGTAATTTAAAAATGCTTTAAAATAATGAAAAGGCAATACCCCAAGCATAGGAAAACAACATAGTAAAATGTCAAAAAAAAACCCAAAATGCTAACATGCCTGTTAGGAGAGAAAGATTATGATTTCAAGCAATTTTTCCTTTTCTCTATTTTTGCATTTTGGCAACGTGCTCACACTACTTCAATAAGGAAAATCTTCTAAATGAATAAATAATACTAAAACAAAGACAAAACACACAAATGGCTAAAAATAAAGCAGCAGCCATGGCGCCTTCAGTCCCAGGGCTAGAAGAAACACTCCCGCCTTGCCCCGCTGCAGCCGAGGCCACTATCAGATGACACACTCACCCCATCGCCCCTGTCAGCTTGCTCACAACCCTCAAGTTCACAGATTTTTAAATGGGAGTGGAAGTCAATGTTTGGGGCTCATTTCATTCTCTTTTTGAGCACCAACTACACGCTAGGCATTTGTAATTGCAATGTTCTCTAGCTGAACTCGCTGGGCTGGGGACGTTCCCACTTGGGCAAAGCTGGGATTGCTGGTTTAGTTAGAGCTGGCTGGAGGAGCCCTGATCCTCACTGGCACAAGCACCAGCCTGGGAAGCTCTAACAAAGGAAATTTGTCTTCTTCCCAGAAAATCAACGGAAATCTCAGCAGCCTCCATGACCAATGTGTGTCCCTCACTGTGGGCCGGGCATGACCAGCTGCAGTGAGCAGCTGCAGAGCAGAGAGCAGGTCAGGCCAACTCACCCGGAGTCAGGGCCCCAACGCCGTAAAGTTAAAGGGCCCATACATCTAACTTCCTAGGGATGGAGGTGGTGAGTGAAGGTGGAGGAGAGGGAAGAAAAATTGGGAAGATAGGACCTGAGGACCCAGTTCTTTCCCCACAGCTCAGGGACACCCACAGGAAGAGAGTTCCCATAAGGCTGTCCTTTGTTCCACACGACAGCTTGGAGGCAAATGGGAAGTCGGCACTAAACTGCAAATAACTTTCCAAACACGCTCACAGCCTTGTGAATGGATATGACACCCGCTTACAAATTGGGAATGCTCAGCCCTCACAGCTGGGCCCTTGATTCCAGGAACATTAATCTACCCTGGCCTGAAAAATACGCAGATGTTTGCTCCCTTCACAGGGCTGAGGGAAGGGGATGGGAGAACTAAGAATGCAGACTTGCCGCAGGCTTGCCTAATTACAGCCCTGTCAGGCTTCTCAGAGAAAAAAAAAGACTCAGAAGTAAGCCATTTGCCTCCCTGGAAGCCGTAAGCTGACAGGGAAAGTAATACCTCGGTGTAAATTAATTTATGACAGGAGCAAGGAAGGATGGGGACATTAAGAACAGCACCTCCAAGATGGGGAGCTGGGGGAAGCTGATCGTAACGGTGAAGATGACGCCTGAGGGGAATCTGCATTCACAGCTCACTCCAACCACAGACGTAAAATGGACGAAGTTCACAGAAACAGTGGTGGCGGGCAGGAGATGGGCTCTAATGTCCGCTCTGTGAGGAGGGCAGTCACCTCTTCTCATGCATCCCTGGCCTCCTCTTCCAGGCCTAACATTTGCAGTCGCAGCTGCATGGCCAGTGGCAGTTACAGTCCATGCCTACGTTTGGATGGCGGGTGAGGGGGTACAGATCTGGGGCTGTTAGAATGGACCCCTCAGAATTCAAGACCGAACCGGGGCTTCCCTGCCCAAAAGGCAAAGCTAAAACGCCATACGAACAACGACACCGCTTGAGAAGGCAGACGGCACAAGAGTAAAGGGCCCAGGGCCTGGAGTCAGGCTGTCTCAGATTAAATCCTGACGTTGTCACTAACTTGGGCAAATTGCAAAGTTCTCTGTGCCTCAGTCTCCTAAATTAGGAAATTCTCTGCACATTCATAAAATGAGGGTCATGTTACCATGTACTTTCACACATACTTGAAGTGTTCTTGTGAGGATTAGAAGGGTGAATACATGTAAAATGCTTAGAACATTGCCTAGCATGCAGTAAATGCCAGGTATGATGATGATGACAACGACAGGACAACAACAGTGACTCTTGGGTGACTCCAGGACTCTGGTGGAATAATCATTACAGGGCATGACCAGGAAATCTGGGTTCCTCCAGGGAGAAGTGGTGTCTGCAGGACTTGGACAGCAGGTGACCCCCATTAGTGGTCACTTGGGTGAGTCAGGCAGCCCCTGCCCCTCCCTGGGACCAAGAGAGGGGCCTAGTCCTTCTGCTGACCCTGTCTCCCAACTCCTACCCCCAACCCTCCTCAGCCCCCTATCCCCATGCAGCCAGACTCTGGCTCTCCCTCAGGGCCTTACCCATGATTCCTTCCTTTCCTTGCCTATTCCTGTCTTCCTCTCCTCTTTAGAGCTGCCACCCAGCCAACACCTTTCCCACTTTTTAATCTCTTCTACTCAGCAGACCAGTGTTTGTGAAGCACACACTGGGCACTAAAGATATGGCAGCCAACAAAACAAAATTGCCTGCCCTCATGGAGCTTACAGTCTGGTAGGGGAGACAGACAGCAAACAAGACAAATAAGTAAATCATATAGGACATTAGAAGGCTGTACGTGCCAAGGAGAAAAGTGAGGGCGGGAACTGGGAGAGTGTGGGAGGAGAAGGGTACAACTTAAAATAGGGTGAAAAGTTGATACGTGAATCAAGTGTTGAAAGTAGTGCGGGAATAAGCCATGCCGATATCTGTAGAAGCAGCATTCCAGCTACAAGGACCAGCAAGTGCAAAGGCCCTGAGGTATGATCCTAGTCAAGGGCACTGAAGCAGGAATAGGTCAGGCAAGCTGGAGGAACATCAAGCAGGTTCCAGTGCCTGGAGCAGAGTGAGCAAGGGGAGAATGGCCAGTGACGTGGGGTGGGGCTTGCATCGTGTAGAGCCTTACAGCAGTCTTAAGGACTTTGGGTTTTACTTTGAATAATGTGGGGAGACACTGAGGGTTTTAAGCAGAGGAGTGACATAATAGGACTTGCATATTTTTAAAGGTCACCTCTGCTGTTTTGAGGCTAGGCAATAAGGAGGCAAGGGTGGAATCAGGGAGAACCGTTAGGAAACTACCAGAATAATCCAGGTGAAGGCTGATGGGGTGTCGACCCGTGGTGATAGAATAGGATGTGGTAAGATATATTTTGAAGGGAGAGCTGGTAGGATTTGCTAATGGACTGTCTGTGGGATGTGAGAAAAGAGTCAAGGATGACTCCAGGTTTCTTGTCTGAGTGACGGGAGGATGGCACTGCCATTTCCTGAGTTGGGGAAGGCTATGGAGGAGCAGGCCAGGGAGTGGCCAGGGGAGCTAGGTTTGTACCTGTGAAGTTTGCTATGCCCATTAGACACCTAGGTGGAAATGCCAAGTAGATGGTCAGATACGTCAGTCTGGAGTTCAGGTCGGATATATAAGTCTGGCTGGAGCTATAAATATGGGAGTATTCAGGAGGTTGAAGGTATTCAATGCCGTGATCCTGGATGAGGGGGTAGAGGAGAGGTCAAAGGACAGAGCTGGGAAACAGGGAAACAACATGCAAAGGAGCAGCCAGTAAGATGGGACAACCAGGAGAGCGTAGTGTCGTGGAAGCCAGAAGGAGAGACGTGTTCCAGAGAGGAGAGAGTGACCAGTCAGGCTGAAAGATGAAAGAACAGGACACTGCACTCAGAGCTGACTGCTGAGTTGGACCTAGGAGCTGTGTGTGACGTTGTCAAGGGCAGTTGAGGTGAAGCAGGCAGTGGACAGTCCACCCGACGAGAGGGATGGAGATGGTAAGTACAGTCAATATTTCCAGGAGTTTTGCTCTATGAGGAAGAGGAGAAATGGGGTGATAGCTGGAGGTGGGGGAAAGGATCAAGAGAGGACCTTTTTAAGATGAGAGAAATAACTCTATATTTGTATGCTAATGGGAATGATCCAGGAGAGAGGGGAAAATTGGCGAAGCAGTATTTACGCTAAATTGTATCTTGCTCTAGAGCGTGCTCGGAGAATGGGTGATTTTTGTTTTCTCCTTTGTGCTTTCCCCTATTTTCCAAATTATCTATCATGAATATTTATTAATTTTGTAATCAGAAAAAAGCCATTAAAATCCACAGAGCTGATTGCTCAAGTGAAGCTTTTCCATGGTGACTCATCCCAGGGAAAAAAAAAAAAACAAAACCAAAGGGCTGAAAAGAATGAGGAGGTGAAGAAAAATTAAATGCAAATACAGCTCACTCAGAATCAGATAATTTCTTCCCTGGCCCACTGCAATTTCCTCACCACCCTCCTGTCTGTCAGTCTCTCCCTGTTCCTGTCCCCACCTCAACATTGTCAACATTGTCACTGTCAGAGGGATTTTTCTTAAAATGCAAATCTGATCATGTCAGAGCCCTCCGATGGCTCCCCCACGCTTTTCGGGATTTTATCTTGACTTGTTCACCTGGTGGAGGATGCCCTTTGTGCTCTGGTCTGGCCTCAGTGCCAATCATAGGCCCCTTCCCCTCCCCGCCCCCCGCCTCCCGCTCTTCAGCCACACCATAATTACCGCCTTCTCGGAGCGACATGCAGTGCCTCTTGTACTCGCTCCCATAGCAACCTGCTCCACTCCATCAGCGCATCATCCACTCCATTGTAATCACTGATTTACTCCCCTCAACTCTCCCATCCCCACAGCACTCAAGCGCCCCTGGATCCAGTGACTAGATTTTTTTATCTTTGTTTTTCCAGTGCCTTGCCCAATACCCGGCACACAGTAGGTGTCTCTGCATCTGTGGGTGGAATGAACAAGCAGATCTCAAGCATCCCTCTGATCACAAGGCAGGAGTGGCAGGGGGGCACTTCCCTTCCTCAAAAATCTCCAGCGCCTCTGGCCAAAGTAAAAGCTGGCACCAAGGTTTTTCACACTTTCTCTCAGCCTGGTACTAACAAGCAAGCATACTCTCTCCTCTTCCCTCTCCTTCTCACGTCCATTAAGTCAACTAACATTTACTAGGCCCCGCCTAAGTGGCAGGCCCTATGGTAGGTGCTGGGAATATAAAGATAGATAAGGCAAATGATTCTGTACCTTGAGGGGCTCAGGGGAGGGGGCTCTGGAGACAAAGACCAGCATATTAGCCAGGTCTCTCTCCGGGCATGCTCCTCCTGAACCTGCCAACAGAGCGATTCATTCAGCACACAGTGGTTGAGGGCCCACCATGCAGGAGACACTATGCCAGACACTGGGGTGAGGTGATCCAGAAGACAGAAGGCAACCAGGTCTGTGCGTCAATAACTAAAACGTGAGACTGGAGGCCAACAACCTGAGTGGTGCAAAGCCCTTCCCTCCTGTTAGCACCTCTGAGCTTCCCTCCTCCTAGACACCTTCCCCCATCATCACCACAAATCAACTCAACACAGCAGCCTCCTCCCAGCCCCAGCTCCCTGGGAGCCAAAATGTGATCTCAAGTATAACAATCAGAGCTTGATGCGTTGCCGACAGAGCAAGTTGTTGGTGAAAATCCTGCCGGACTGGGTTAGGGCCCGGAGTCGAGGGCATTTTACTGAGAGGGCATGAAAAGCTCCCCGTTTCCCACCAGCGAAGGGAATCCAGGGGCCGGGGATGACAGGAGAGGACAGTTCCAGAGGAGCCGGTGAAGCGGGGGAGACTCACAGGTGCCTCTGGGTCCATTCCTGATATGTAGAAATCAACAGAAAAATGTCAGAGACCTCTTCCTATCTCTTTGCCAAATGCTGCAGGGTCTCCAGGGCAGGACAGAAGCAGGGAAATGCAAACTTCAAAATGCAGGCACCGGTGAAAAATGAGAATTGAGCACTAAGTCTTTTGATGTGGTAGCCTCTCTTGTCTGTGGGAGTTTCCCCATTTTTGTTTGCGGGGGATTTAATTAGGGAAATGTCGAGTGGGAAACAGATGTGCCTGAGGAGGAAGAAAGGTCTTTGAATGGACCGCAGTGCCCCAGGCCCGTGCTTACAGGGGAAGGAATGCACCTAATGGTATGTGATGTCAAGTGTGTGCACTCTGGGGACTGTGTATTCCCACACGCAAAGCCCTTAGAGGAGATTAGCTGCAGCACAATGTGGCTGCGCAGGCATCTACGTGGATACAAATCTACAGGTACACGACGGCGTCTGCGGAGGGGTGCAGCCAGAGAGGTCTAACCCAGTGACGCCCGAAAGAATCGATTTAGGAAAGAGACTCCTTGGGATATCCTTGAAGACAGAACAATTAAAATAGAATTTCACGACATTCAGAAAAGACGCTGTAAGGTGCAGCAACAAGTGAGGGCGGGTGCCTGGGATGAAGTCTCCCTTCGCCCTCCCCAAGGGCAGGCCTGCAGCTGCTTCTCCCAAAGCTGTTCCTCTGGCAGAATCCTGCCTGGGAGAGGCCCCCAGTACTGAGAGCCGTGCAGTGGAGGTTGGGGGAGGGAAACCACAGCAGGGCTCACACTCGGCTTCTCTCACCTCTTCCTGCCTCTCTGGAGTGAAGGAATCCCTTGCTATCAAATGGCTGAGACACAACAGGGACAGGAGGAAGCAGTCAGAAAAGCAAAAGGAGCCATCCAGAAGAGGTGCCTCCTCCCCATGGTGCCTAGAGAAGACCTGAGCTATTTCCTCCTGTCTCCCTTCTCTCCCGTCTCCTCCTTTGTCATGAACTACAAATTCCTCCATAAGAGGAAACCACAAGTAATCTTAAAAACACAACAAACTAGTGAATATAACAAAAGAGAAGCAGACTCAAAGGTATAGAGAACAAACTAGTGGTCACCAGTGGGGGGAGGAGGGGCAGTACAGGGGTTGGGGAGTGGAAGGTACAAACTGTTGGGTGTAAGACAGGCTCAAGGATGTATTGTACAACACGGGGGATATAGCCAATATTTTGTTATAACTGTAAATGGAAAGTAACCTTTAAAATTGTACAATTTTTTTTAAAAAAAAGAGGACTCCCCAAGCTACCCTGCCATTACCATACTATGACTTATGAAGTCTGTCTTAGATTTAAATTTTCCTTGAGAAGTGTGAGGTTTCATTCTTTCCATGGTAGGTTCACAAAAATGCAGATGAAACTCCAGAAAGAAAACGTCCATTTTAGCCCTGGATGTTCTTTCTCCATGTTGGGCCCAAACCAAAACAGGATATGAAGGTGAGACCCCAGCCACAGCGCTGGGGCAGGACCTCACCTGGATGTCCTTTATCATGATGCTGTAAGCAAGGCCATGAGACTCCAGGTAAGCTTTGATGTCCTTCAGTTCAGAGAAAGGAACCCTCATATCCACAGGAAGGCTGGGCCTGGCTGGGCCACGCCAGAAGTCCACCTTGATCACAAAGGAGAAAAAAATGGGCATGTTTATCACACAATCCTGTAGGCACCCTGGAGGGCCAGATGTTCTTCTCTTATACAGTTGAAAGGGCCCCAGGTCCAAAATGAAACCCCTAAGGCCGAGCAGAAAGACAGGGACAAACAAAATCCCTAAGTGACTGAGTTTCCTTCCCTGATGTTAAGCACCTCATCTCCCAGCCTCACTCACAAAATGTAATTTCGCCTGGATGCAAAGAGCCCAAAATAATTTCTAAAGGTGAGACGGCTCATCATCTGGAACATTAACATGGACAAGAACCCTGGTGAGGAGAGGGAGACATCACTGCCCCTAAACCCCAAAGGGGTAGGAGAGGCCTGATCTGGATCCCTGTGCCATCCGACTGCCATGTCTATTTTTCAGTTTGTAAAATGGAGAGACTTATTATAAAGTTTTCTGAGTCCTGGTTGATAGGGGCACTCAAAAGAATAGGAACGTGGGCTTTGGGCCACATCCAGAAATACCCAGTTGTTTCAACAGCCCTCAAACACAACCCTTCTATTATTGAAGAAAATGTTTTCCTTTGTGGAATACTTGCTGAGGACAAATGTTCTCAGAAACCAATGCTCAGGCTGACAGGGACGAACCCAAATAAAACACAGGTTTGCCAAGCTAAGCCATTGCAGTTGGGAAGCAGATGTGTCCAGTCTGCATGCTGCATGGCATACCACCCAGAGATACATGTACCTCTCGTGTAGCTTCAGGACATTCCAGCCATTTTCAGAGCAGCCCCCCTACAGGACAGAGGGGAAAGCCAAGAAGGGCCACCCAACCTTCCAGGTGAGTGTTCCCAACCTCTTTTGAAGAGGAGGCACATTTGATTTTTCCACAGTGTTGTGATCTTTGGCAGACACACCCAGAGGGCAGGTTTGGGGTGGGGGAAGCAGGACACTGAGCCAAAGGTGCAGGCTGCTGTGAGGGAGGAGAGAACTCGTCCCCAAGCCCTGTGGAGTCCTCACCTTCTGAGGCTTCAGGCCCTCCAGGTCTCTAAGAAGTGAAAGTTGCTTCTCATTTTTAGCCAGGACTCGAAGAACCTGGTCACTGGAAAGACACAGAGAGGGTGGAGGGAGCTGTTCAGAGGGATTCCTGGAAGACTGTGCTGCTTGGGAGAGGCAGAGTGGAAAAGAGGCCAGACTGCGGGGACCTGGCAGGACAGCCGGGAGGCTAGAGGACCCCTGAGCAGAAGGACTTGTAGCCCTGGGAAGCAGGAAAGCCCTTTAGCCCAGGACCAGTGGTCTCTCCAGCCCCAAGGACAGACCACCCAGGGGACTAAATATAAAAAAGCCTGTCAGTGCCGCTGATGAACCCAATGCTAAGACAGGGAAAACAGGATGGCAAAGGAATGTGGGGGATGGAGGAGGGAGGGAGAACAAAAGGAATAAAGGAGAGAAAGGAACAGACACAGGGAGTCAGGGGCACCAATGGTGGCCCCTTGTGCTCTTCATACAAGGGCCCAAGGCCATGTCTGCCCCCAGCCCCGTGCCCTCTCCTGCCTTCTCCCAAGAGCCGCAGGACATGGAAGAGATCAATCTCACACTACCTCACAGGGGGAAGCTGAGCTCCTTCCTGTCCCTCCAGAGGGGTGGGGAGGTCATGTAACTGAGCAGCCGGCAGTGTGACCTCTGGGGTCTGAGCCTGGGATGGCGATGGCTCCCTCCCTGACCGGCTCTGACACCCTGGATGATGAACACCCTCTCTAAGCTTGTGTCTCCTCTTCTCTACTATGGAAATACTATGGAGTGGTTACCTTGCAGGATCTTTGAGAAGCTGAGAAATCATGTCCGTAGAGAGTATATAATACTCATACTTATTTTTACTCAAGGGAAGACAATACCACACCCATACGTTAGGAGTACATAGTCTTTGGGGGGTTATAACTTTTTTAAGAATCAGAGAAAAGTTACAAACACTTCCTCCAGAAAAAAAGTAGATACACAAAAAATTTTACATATGATTTCAGGGGGTTCTTGGAGCCCTGAAAGCTTACCCTTGGAGTCCAGACTAAGAACTCTAGGTTGCGGGAGGGACAATAATACAGCTGCGTGTCCTGCCCTCTCACATGAAATTGAGAGGTGACGGAGTTGGAAGTGGGTTCAGGATGGGAACTCAAATCCTGAATCCCTTCACCTTGATCAGGTCCCGCTGGGCCACCCGGTCACCTGGCTCCCAGCAATCCTCCCTCCCACTAAGGAGCAGCCACTCACCCTGTGAAATTCATTTGGCCCAAAGCTGCTGCCAGGACAAAGCTGCAGACCAGGAGCATCTGCCTGTCCACAGGGGACAGCCCTCGGCCCACACTTCCTCTGGGGAAGCCCTGCATGCTTCTTCCTCCAGGTGAACTTCAGGGGTTCTCCTCGTGCACGGGCACGGCCAGGCCTCAGGACAGCAGAGCACCTAAAGGCCGACAGGCCAGACCCGAGAATGTGCGTTAGGCTCTCTCTGGGGAGACCCTGCGTGGGATTCCCACACGCCAGGTCTTGGAGAGCTGGGGCGCCCCTCCCCACTCCTAGGTGAGTCTTCTCCTGAGAAGGGGAGGAGGGGAGGGAAAGAGGAAGACAAGGCCTTTAGCTGTTTCCCTCCCCAGAGGTTTGCTGGGCCAGCCTCTCGTGAACATCGAATCCTCCATCTCCAGAGAAAGACGAGAGAAGCCAGAGGCCAAAGGAAACCACTCCTTTCCTCCCTCTTCCTAATCTTTCTCTGTGCTCCTTCTCCCTCCCCATCCACTCACACATATCCTCCCTGCACATAAGGATGTGGACACCACTGAAACAATGCCGTGTTTAGACACAGAGCCGGTGCTCATTTCCTGTCTAAAAGGTCTGGGGCAATTGACCTAATCTCTCTAAGTCTCAATTTACTCATCAGTCAATCAAACGGGGTTAATAAAATCTCTCCTCCCTGCTTCACAGGATTTTTGGGGGGTATTAGATGAGACAACTTGGGTGAACTGGCTTGGCAAAGCCTGCAAAATATAATGTCATTATCTCAAAGCATTAGCTCTTAGTCACAGCTGCATCTTAGCTCAGGACTCCAGTTGCAGTGGAGAGAAGGGGAGAGAAGAAAATGGAGAGGGGAACAAAGGAAATGTCTATTCTATGAGAAGGAATTCAGTGAAGAGTCCCTTTTCTCTATCTTCAGGTGGTCACCATTATGCCAGGATAGGTAGTGCATTTTCTGCTATACATGAAGGTCACTGCAGTCATTATTATAGTTCTCGACAGAGAGCAGAGTCAATTTCTCAGTGCTGCTGAAGCCCCACACAGCCCCCTTTACAGTGTGGGAACAGTAGGAATAAAGCAGAGGCCAGCACACAAAGCAGTCATATTAGAAGGAGAAAGTGAAAGATGATGCCTGAATGGTAAATGATGAATCTAACAGAAAATCTGCAGGAGGTGGAGGAAAGGCAGAGACTAAATCCAACAAAGTTGTTCAGCAGAGGACATCAACAAAAGGCCACTTAACTGTCACTGGCGATTCTCAGAAGCCCCCCCTCCCCATCCATGCTTTCCCAGAATGGCCAATTAACCGGCCATGTGTACAGAGAGGGGAGCTCTTTTATTGAGAGAATGCCCTGCTCCCACACCCCGCTGGACCTACTCCATTATCTCTTAGTTCAGCTGTTCAGACATGCCAAACTCTCCTAGAACCCTGGCTTTGGGAACTCTCAGACTGAAACATTAGCAAAGGGTTTAAGGACCTAGAAAAGAAAGCAATTAGGCTTTCTACCCAAGTAACAGTCAGCTTCAGTTAGAAATAGGAATAAAAGAATGTATTAGTAAACAATAGCTCAGGAATTTAAAAGAAAGAAAAGTGAGATGGTGCTAGTCACCCAAAGTACCCAGCATCTTCTTGTTCAAAAGCACCATTATAAGTCACTAATAATAAGACAATCCCTGCACTTGGTTTAGAGGTGGGGAGAGAGAGAAAGAAAGACTGAGAGCAAGAGCAAAAGAGAGACAGAGGAGCAGTTAAGAATTCTTGAGAATTCTAAGGCAGCACTTCCAGCAGAACTTTCTATGATAATGGAAATGTTCTATGTCTACAGTATCCAATAGGATAGCCACAGTGGCGAGTGTGAGTGAGGAATTTTAAATTTTAATTAATTTTAATAATTTAAATGGCCACATGTGGCTAATGACTGCCATATTAGACAGCATAGTTCTATGGGAATTCACCAGCCCTGAGTACTGTCTCCAAGGCTGGATCTGAAGCAGAGACACACAGCTGTGTTTGATCTAATACCTAATATTGGCTTCTCACTCAAAATTAATTACTCATTAATTAATTCTACTTTTAGACATTAAAATATCTAATTAAGTAGACATTATTTACTCAATAAATGTTTACTGAATACCTACTATGGGCCAAGCACTTGTTAAGGTGTGGGAATAAAACAGAGCAATACAGACCTAGCCCTTAGATTTCTAATGGGGTAAGTAGACAATTAAGTTAAAAAGCATAAAAATAAGTGTGAAAATATAGCTGATGTATGTGCTACAAGCGGAAGGTACAACATGCCAGGAGGATGGGTAACATGGACTCCATGTAGACTGAAGAGGCAGGGAGAGTTAACCTAAAGAAGTTGTTAGAAGGACTTTCATCTCCTACAGGTGAGTGGGCAATCCTGCCCAAATGAAATAACTAAAATGCTAGATAAAATATTTTTAATAACAACTTTTCTTAACACCTCACTGGGCTGGCATGAAAGTAAGAATCTACAGATTCCAAAAAGAAGTAAAAGAAGTAAAAGCAAACTTACCTGAGAGGTAAGCAAACATGTCCCCTGAAGAGTAGATAGAGGTCTCTCAACCCTAGAGTTCTTGATCTTCCTCCTAAAAGAAAATACCTTGTAACTAGGATCATTTTCCTCCTGCTTAAAGTATATATTTAAATTTTCTTTAGTGAAGCTCTCTGTTTTTATTTGTTTGAAAATTCTTTATTTGCTTCCTTTTTAAAAAATATTTATTTATTTATTTGGCTGTGCCAGGTCTTAGTTGCAGCACGCAGGATCTTCCTTTTTATTTTAGTTGCAGCTGCGGGATCTAGTTCCCTGACCAGGGATTGAACCTGGGCCCCCTGCATTGGGAGCACAGAGTCTTAACCACTGGACCACCAGGGAAGTCCCTATTTGCTTTCATTCTTGAAAGAGTCTCACTGGTTATAAATTCTAGGTTGATTATTGTTTTTCTCTCAGCACATCAAAAACATTATCACTTTTGCTGTTAAAAGGTAATCATTTAGACACATGTATAATGTGTCTAAGTATAAATTTCTTTTGGTTTATCCTGCTTGAGATTGGATTACTGTACCTGGGGACAGCTCTCTCTCCACTATTGTCACAAATTTCTCAGTCATTATACTTTTTTTTTTTTTTTTTGGCTGCGTTGGGTCTTTGTTGCTGCACGCAGGCTTTCTCCAGTTGTGGCGAGCGGCGGCTACTTTTCATTGCCGTGTACGGGCTTCTCCTTGTGGTGGCTTCTCTTGTTGCGGAGCACGGGCTCTAGGCACGCAGGCTTCAGTAGTTGTGGCACGTGGGCTCAGTAGTTGTGACTCGTGGGCTCTAGAGCACAGGCTCAGTAGTTGTGGCACAAGGGCTTAGTTGCTCTGTGGCATGTGGGATCTTCCCAGACCAGGGCTTGAACCCATGTCCCCTGCATTGGCAGGTGGATTCTTAACCACTGTGCCACCAGGGAAGCCCCCATTATACTTTTTTTTTTTTTTTGTGGTACGCAGGCCTCTCACTGTTGTGGCCTCTCCCGTTGCAGAGCACAGGCTCTGGACGCTCAGGCTCAGCGGCCATGGCTCACAGGCCCAGCTGCTCTGTGGCATGTGGGATCTTCCCGGACCGGGACACGAACCCGCGACCCCTGCATCGGCAGGCGGACTCTCAACCACTGCGCCACCAGAGAAGCCCCCCATTATACTTTTTAACGTTGGCTTTTTCCCAGTCTCTTTATTACCTTCTGGAATTTTGATGTAGTATATGCTAGGTGCTCTCATTCTATCCTCCAAGACTCTTAGTCATTCTGTTATATTTCTATTTCGTTGTATCTCTGGGCTACAATCTGGATAATTTACTTGTATTGAATATTGTTTCTTTAGCCCAGTTAACTGATTCTCTCATCAGCTGAGCTTAATATGTATTTTAATCAATCTCCTAAATTTTAACGTTTCAACTTACACAGTTCATCGATTCTAAAACAACTTTTTTCCAGATTTTAACACCCCTGAAATCCAGGAGCATCTTACAATCGGTGGCATCTTGAATGATAATTGTCAGTATTTTTGACGACACATAAAATTATGGCTCATCTTATGATCAATCTTATTTTATAGTCAACACAGTATGGTATTCTTTTTTCATCTTTTGGATGTTCTATTTTATTCTTTTTGAGCCCAAATGACTTGAATTTCTTACCTATTTTAGAACTTCTTGTTTGTTTGTTTTTTAAACTTATAAAACTTGGACTTCCCTGGGGGCACAGCAGGTAGGAATCCGCCTGCCAATTCAGGGGACACGTGTTTGATCCCTGGTCCAGGAAGATCCCACACGCTGTGGAGCAACTAAGCCTGTGATCCACAACTACTGAGGCCATGAACCACAACTACTAAAAGCCCACACACCTACAGCCCATGCTCCGCAACATGAGAAGCCACCACAAGGAGAAGCCTGCGCACGTCAGTGAAAAGTAGCCCCCGCTCGCCACAACTAGAGAAAGCCCGTGCGCAGCAACAAAGACCCAACACAGCCAAAAATAAATAAATTTTAAAAAATTAAATCATTAAACTTATAAAACTTAATAATCTTATATTCTGTGTCAGATAACTGCAATATCTGAAGACTTTGCAACTCTATTTCTACTGCATACTATTTCTGCTGGTTTTCATTCATGGTGCATTTTTTTCCTGTGCTATTTATCTGTGAGTCAGTCATTTTTTTTGGACCTTTACCTGTGGAATTGCTTTGAGGCCTAGATTGAAGTTGAGTTCCTCCAGAGAGGATTTGCATTTACTTTTATGAGTTGCCTGGGGGGCACGTCCAACCTGAGACCACTCTAAATTAAATTAATTTGCTTGAATTATTTTGGATTACATAGTTAGCATAAATTTAGACCACAGACTCATGTAGGGGCTTACTTATTATGGTTATGAAGTCTCAGGAGATATTTTTCTCTGGATCACTTAACATCAGGATTTTAAATCCTGCACAATAACAGCAGATTATTTGCAAGCAGGTAATCAGAGTTAGTGTTTTAAGGTCCTCTACTGTAACAAAGGTTAGACAGTGATACTTTTCTAGACTTAGGTTAAGTATGCATGTTCAGATTGCTAGAGTAATAACTTCCAAACGGGTAGAAAGGGTAAAGATGAAATGAAAAACAGGGGAAAAACAAATCAAAAGAAGACAGAAAGGAAGGTGGGAAAAAAAGGGGGTGTTAAAAGTAGGACAAATGGAAAGAACATAAAAAGAAGAAACTTACCTAAATATATTTCAGTCATACTAAAAGTAGTTTTAACTCTCCAGTACAAGACAAAAATTATCAGAATAGATTCTTTTTTAACCTAGCTATATGTATTCACAAGAGTTATGCTTAAAACATAAGAACAAAGAGAAACTAAAAGTCAAAGGTGGAAGAAAGATATGCTAGGTAAATGTTAACCAAAAGAAAATATCTGTAGCTTTATTAATATAAGATAAAATAAACTTCAAGGCAAAAGGCATTATGAGAAATAAGAGGGTCACTACATAATAATACTACTTTCAATTTCCCAAGAATTCTTAACATATAAAAGTATTCAGGAATAATTCTAACAAATAATGTGCAATCCTTCCTGGAGACAATTATAAAACTTTATTGAAAAATGCTACAATTCTAAATAAACCTGAAGATATACTTTATTCTAGGACAAGAAAATTCAATGTCATAGAATTACCCATTCTCCCCAAATAGATTTAGAGATTCAATATAATGCCAATCAAAAACCCAACAGCACACAACTTCATGTTTATATAAATGTATATGAAAAAATAAAGGTCCTAAGAAGAGTCAAGACAATCTTGAAGAACAAAGTAGGAGAACTTTCCGTATCAGACATTGAAACATATTATAAAACTATAGTCATTGAGATGGTACAGTACTGGCACAGATAAACAGAACATAACACAGAAATAAACCCACACATATTTGGAAACTTAATTTTTTGCAGACTTGGCACAGCACATCATTGTGGAACAGAAAGACTATTCAATAAACGTTGCTGAGACAACTGTAGATCTACATGGGGAAAATGGAATTAAATCTCAATCATACCATATACAAAAATCAATTCCAGGTAGATTAAAATACTTAAATGTAAAAGGCAAAATTATAACACCCTCAGAAGACAACATAGAGAATATTTTATGACATTGGGATAGGTAATAATTTTTCTAAATAAGATGTGAAAAGCAAAAAAAATAACTATAAAGTTTCCCATAAAGGGAAGAATGGATAAAATCAACTACATTATAATTAAGAACTTCTCACTAGAGAGTAGAAAGTAAGCCTCAACTGGAGAGGACATATTTGTAGCACATAAAACTGGAAAAAAAATATCCATGATATGTAAAGAACATCTGTGAATCACTTTTTTAATGGGCAAAGAACACAAAAGTCCATTTCACAAGAGGACTCACAAATGATCTATAAACATGTGAAAATTATAATTAGTCAGGGAAAAGAAAATTAAACCACAGTGAAATTACCATATCATACTACCAATGTCAAGAGTTAAATGTCAGTCAATACCAAGAGTTGGCAAGGATGGGGGCAACAGCACCTCTCATTCACTCCTGGTAGAGCTTTAAATTGGTGAAATAACTTCAAAAAACACTTGTTACCTAGTGAAGTTGCACATCCTACACCCTAACAACTGCACTCCCAGCTATATGCCCTGAGGAAACTCATGTGCATGTGCAGCAAGATATATGTCCAAGATTGGATTTCTAAAATGGAGATGTAGTTGTAATACAACAGAGCAGAGGAAATGAACCGACTACAACTACATGCATCCAGCAGACAAACCTCAAAACCATGATGTTGAGTGAAAGAAGCCAAATTGGAACACGCACTGTATGTTTCTATTTATATACATTCACAGACAGGTAAGACTGAACAATATATTGTCTAGGAATATGTGCACAGCTGATAATTACAAGGAAAAGGAAGGAACTTAGTGTGGATTTGTGGTTTCATCTGGGGAAGGGAAGGGAGTGCAATGAGGAGCACCTGCAGGCTTCTAAGGTGTGTTTGCTCTTGTTAAGCTGAATGGTGGGTAAAAGAGAGTTAATTATATTTTTAACAGGCTATGAAAGCTTTACACAGGCTCTTGTACATATGATATACTTCACAATAAAATATATTTTAAAGGAAATATGGGAAAGCTAAATTCTTATTTTTCATAGTGAGAAATCAATAGAAAATGCCTAAAACTGAACAAAGCAAGAGGTAGCAATATAAACACTGTATCTAGGTTTATGGATGTGAATGTCAAGGCTAAAAGAATTCAGTTTGGTTGTTGCTGGAGAGCAAGACATGGAAAGAAGGAATGGGGAGCAGGACTCAGCTGCATTTTTTTTTTTGTGGTACACGGGCCTCTCACTGCTGTGGCCTCTCCCGTTGCGGAGCACAGGCTCCGGGCGCGCAGGCTCAGCGGCCATGGCTCACGGGCCCAGCCGCTCCGCGGCATGTGGGATCTTCCCGGACCGGGGCACGAACCCGTGTCCCCTGCATCAGCAGGCGGACTCTCAACCACTGCGCCACCAGGGAAGCCCTCGGCTGCTTTTTATAACAAGTCTTGTAGACCTGTTGGACTCATTAAACGATGTGCTGTACAATTAATTTAACTAAAAGTGAAGTTTAAAAAGTGGCGTCTGATACCTAGGATAGTCAAATGCATGGAGACAGAAGGTAGAGTGGTGGTTTCTGGGGGCTAGTGAGGGAACGGGGTCATGAAGGGTTAGAGTTTAATGGGTACAGAGTTTCAGTTGGGGAAGACGAAAAGATATGGAAATGGATGGTGCTGATGGGTGCACAACAATGTGAATTTCCTCAATGCTACTAAACTGTACACTTAAAAATTACTAAAGTGGTAAATTTTATGTTATGTATATTTTACCACACAAAAAAAATTAAAGTTCAAAAAAAAAGAGAGTGGAATTTGAGCTAAGTCAGAGAAAGTATGAAGGAGTTAACCATCTGAGGCAGGGTGAAGAGGTTCCAGGAAGTCTGATTCTTGCCCTGAATCCTTTCTTCATTAAAGGTATTAATTCCCACTTCTGGTTGGAAACCTCCCTAACGGTCTCCAGAGATCACATGAGGTGCTCCAATATTTGCAAATAAAACTCCCAAACTAAATTATGTTTAATTTCCAGAAGTCCCCTTTGGGTGCTTAATGGAAATGAATATATCAAATGTAATCTTAAAAAACAGAAAAACAGGAGTATCATCATTCACACTGCAAAAGGATTCTTTGACTGACAAGAGGATTTACTACAGTTTCTTAACATTCCTCCCCCGGGGACACTCAAAATGTGATTTAATTAACACAAAACAGGCTTATCCCACCTTCCAGAAATATGCCAAACAGGCGCCTTCAAGGAAATTGAGAACTGAAAATCCAAGAAAACAATGACGCACCAAAAGGTGGGTTAATGCTGCTCTAGACTAGTTTCTAAATCAACTTTATCATTGAAAAGTCCCACACTGAGGTCATTCCAGCAAGGGAAGCTGTAGCTGACCGACCATATCTCCATCACATCTCATGCTTCCCCCTATCATCACACACCATATAAATTCTAATTCTTCACAAGCATCCGTCTAACACGAAACAAGCTCATCCTGGGCTGGGGCTGTGTCACATTCATCCGTGTGACCCAAGAAACCCTGCATACAGCCCAGGCACTGCCCAGGACCTACTTATTGATGATCTGTTGATCCACTCATCCTGCTAACTGCCCAAAGCCTAGGGGAACAAACCTTGCTTCCTAGGCCTTTGCCCTTGCCTGTTCCACCAGCTCTGCATCCACCAGCTCAGAGCTCCTAAATCTTTGCTCTGTCCTGCTTCCCACTTTTAGTTACTGGACCCCTTTCTCACCACCCACAGTCAGAGACCTCACATGGTATCATACTTAAATGCAACCCTCCAATACCAGGGTCTTTCCTTCCCCTCCCCCAGAACTGGCATCCACCTCCAAACCTAGGCCCAGCAGTTGATGACAGACTCTTGGGCCACCCTCTGCCACATGGATGCCTTTGCTTGGACACCCAGCTGGCCTCCTCTCTATTGCAGCACACCCACCCTCTTCCTCACTGGTCCAGCCACCTACCCGGGAGACCCCAGCTCCAGTCCACCTCCACCCAGTCCCTAAAGGGGAGAGGGTTTGCCCAGTGACATTCCCTGGCCCTCAGCCCACAGCTCTCACCCCACTGTGGCTGAGGGGCTGGCCATACCAGGACTACCCAGCCAATGACGATCAGGTGCCCCAGACCACAGGCCAAGAGCCTGCTCCCAGTGAGGCAGAGGGTTGGCAGCCACCACCCAAGAAGCCACTTCCTACTTTTTTGGAGGAAGGGCACCTGCAGGTCAAGGGGTGCAGCTGCAGCCAGGGGCCAGCCCCTGGTGCTGGGGAGCCATGCATACAGCCCTGTGAGGTGCTGGTGAAGTCTCTACTGTGTGGAGGAAACGCAAAGGTGACCAGACAGTTTTCCTGTCTGTGGGCCAGCAAACTCTTTCTGGAAAGGACTAAATAGTAAATATTTTAGGCTTTGGGGGGCCCATGAGGGGGCCAAGTATTCTCACTGTATAGTCTTTCTTATATTTAAAAATATAAAGAGCTTTTGGGCTATACAAAAATAAGTGGATCTAGATTTAGCCTGCAGGCTGTAGTTTGCCCACCCCTGTCTAGTTGAAGAGGCAGGCATTCATTTATGAGACTATTGGAAACTATTAGAAAGCTCAAGGGAAATCAGAGACCAGAGTTAGAAGCATTCTTCAATCAAAGCCAATGATCTCCAAAGTGAGGCATTTGCTCTTACCGGGTAGAAAGGAAGAAATTAATAAGACTTCTAGTGTATATATATTTTTAATTAATTAATCTATTTATTTTTGGCTGTGTTGGGTCTTCATTGCTGCGTGCAGGCTTTCTCTAGTTGTAGCGAGAGGGGACTACTCTTCATTGCGGTGCACGGGCTTCTCATTGCGGAGGCTTCTCTTGTTGTGGAGCACGGGCTCTAGGCACGTGGGCTTCAGTAGTTGTGGCGCACGGGCTTAGCTGCTCCGCGGCATGTGGGATCTTCCTATACCAGGGCCCCTGCACTGGCAGGCATATTCTTAACCACTGTGCCACCAGGGAAGTCCCTCTAGTGTATATTTTTATCTCATCCTTTTTTATTTCAATTTTTGTTTGTGTTTTACTAAATACATGATATAAATACAATGGTATTTATACAGAATTTATAAATACATAATCACATATGTTGGGTATGACATGCTAAAAACTTTAATTGTAAGGAGGGCAGGATGAAAAAAATCTGAAGAATGCTGGCCTAATGATCTGGCACCAATTTTGAAAAGTCTCATACTGTCATGGCTTTGTTTCTGTAAGTACCTCTTCTCTTACATAGCATTGGGTGGCAAAATCTGATTTTTTTAAATTAAAACTTATTTAAATCAACGTTGACAGATACTGGAGGATTTCCCTATCTTTGAAATCAATGTATTATGGGGGGGGTACTATTTGAGCACTGCTATGAGCAAGGTTATGCCTTTAGAATCTGATGTCTGATTGAGATTTTGAATCCTTGCTGCTCCTTTTTGTCATGTGGTGTCAGAACAGTCTTCCCCCATAACAGGCCTTTGGGATCAAGAATTTTAAGACTACTGCTGGGTCCATGTTTACTTCAGGCTCTCCTTGACTTAATTACATAGTAACACTTCTTGTATGTGCTGAACTCAGCCTCTGTACAATAGCAGACTTTTGTGCAACAGAAGACAGCAACTGGGGGGATGGGGTGCTGCCTGACAATTTAGCTCCTCACCTTACTTGATTTCATCTAAACAGAGTTGTTTGCACATTTTGCCCAGATTTTGTAAAAATTAGTGGAAAATGGAAAACTGAAATTTTTAGTGCCAATTTTTAAACCGTTGAGATAAACTTGATGCAACTGAGATAAAGATGGAAAATAAACATTCTGGAAACAAATAGCCTCACTCGGACATTCACTGGAGTAACCTAGGTAACTAGGTATTGATTTGGACAGGAAAAGATTAAAACTATAAAAGATGTTGTCAAGAACTCTGAAAGGTCAAAATTTTTACCCTGACTTCAAGTTAATAAGTTGGCTGGCCACCGTTTCCTGGATGCCAGCAGAAGACACAAAACCCTGGGTCACAGGCAAAGAACTTTATTACTCATGGCAATATCAGCATTTGTGCCAGTTCTCTGAGTTCCATTTTCCACAAAGAGGGTCAGGTGACACCTGCCCAGGCAGTAGGTTGAATTATAGGAGAGGAATCCTGAGTGTAGGGAACCTTAAATCTATGATTTCTATTCTTTTAAATTTGTTAAGTTTTTTTTTTTTTTTTTTTTGCCATGCCGCGGCTTGCGGGATCTTAGTTCTCCAACCAGGGATCGATCCCACACCCTTAGCAGTGAGAGTGTGGAGTCCTAACCACTGGACTGAAAGGGAATTCACAAGATTATTTTTTATGGCCCAGAATGTGGTCTATCTTAGTGAAAGTCCGTGAGTGCTTGGGAAGAATGTGTATGCCACTGCTGTTGGATGGAGTGTTCCATAAATGTCAATTAGATCAAGTCAATTGATGGTGCTATTCAGGTCAACTATATTCTTTCTGATTTTCTGCCTGGTTGACCTAAAAATTACTGAAAAAAGGGTGTTGAAATTTCCAACCAGATAGCAGATTTGTGTATTTCTCCTTGCAGTTCTATCAGTTTTTGCCTCATGAATTTTTTTTTTTTTTTGCAGTACGCGGGCCTCTCACTGTTGTGGCCTCTCCCGTGCGGAGCACGGTCTCCGGACGCGCAGGCTCAGCGGCCATGGCTCACGGGCCCAGCCGCTCCGCGGCATGTGGGATCTTCCTGGACCAGGGCATGAACCCGTGTCCCCTGCATCGGCAGGCGGACTCTCAGCCACTGCGCCACCAGGGAAGCCCTGCCTCATGAATTTTAACACTCTGTTGTTAGGTGCAAACATGCTAAGAACTGTTATATATTCTTGGAAAATTAAATCCTTTATTGTTATATAATGCCCCTCTTTATCCCTGATAAGTTTCCTTTTTCTGAAGTCTGCTTTGTCTGAAATTAAGACAGCTACTACAACTTTCTTTTGATTAGTGTTAGAGTGGAATAGCTTTCTCCATCACTTCACTTTTAATATATCTGAACCTTTATACTTAAAGTGGGTTTCTTGTAGACGACTTAATAGTTGGGTCTTCTTTATCCAGACTGACAATCTCGGTCTTTTAATTGGTGTATTAGACCATTCACATTTAAATTTATTACTGATATAGTTGGAGTAATATCTACCATGTTTGTAACTGTTTTCTATTTATTATACTTGTTTTTGTTTCTTTTGTTCCCCTTTACCTGCTTTCTCTGGTTTTAATTGAACATTTCAAAGAATTCCACTTTATCTTCTCCCTTGGCATATCAAGTACGCTTCTTTTAAAAATTATTTTAGTAGTTGCCCTAGAATTTGCAATGTACACTTTTAACTAATCTATGTCTGCCTTCAAACAACACTACTTCACATGTGGTGTGGGTACTTTAGAACAGGTGGCCCCAACCCCTGGGCCACGGACAAGTACTGGTCTGTGGCCTGTTAGAAACCGGGCCGCACATCAGGAGGTGAGCAGCAGGCAAGCGAGCAAAGCTTCATCTGTATTTACAGCTGCTCCCCATCGCTTGCCTTACCACCTGAGCTCGGCCTCCTGTCAGCATTATGGTGAGTTGTATAATTATTTCGTTATGTATTACAAGGTAATAATAATAGAAATAAAGTGCATAATAAATGTAATGTGCTTGAATCATCCCAAAACCATCCCCCCACCACCCCAGTCCATGAAAAAATTGTCTTCCATGAAACCGGTCCCTGGTGCCAAAAAGGTTGGGGACCGTTGCTTTAGAACATTCCCAGTTTCTTCCTCTTACCCATTATAACATTGCTGAAATACAGTATATTTCACTTATCCATAAACTGTAATCTCATTGTTACCATTTTTCAACAGTTATCTTCTAGATCAATTAAGAATAAGAAAAATAAAATATTTTATTTTACCTTCATTTATTCCTTCCCCTTTCCTTGCTTTATGTAGATACAAATTTTTGACCTATGTCATTTTCCTACTCCCTGAAAAACTTTTTTTAATATTTCTTGCAGAATTCAAAATCCGAATTCCCTCAGATTTTGTTTGTCTGGGAAAGTATTTCTTCTTCACTCCTTTTTAATGTTGATATTTATTTATTATTATATTTTATTATATAAGTTTCAGGTGTACAGCATCATAATTCAACATCTGTATACACTACAAAATGATTATCACAAGTCTAGTTACCATTCATCACCATACAGTTGACCCCCTACCCTCTATTTCACCCACCTCTCAACCCCCTTCCCCTCTGGTAATCACTAATTTGACCTCTGTATCTATGAGTTTGTTTTCAGGTTTTTTTGTTTGTTCATTTGTTTTGTTTTTTTAGATTCAATATGAGTGAAATAATATGGTATTTATCTTTCTCTGACTGAGTTAATTCACTTATTTCATAATACCTTCATGATCCATCTATGTTGTTGCAAATGGTAGGATTTCATTCTTTTTTATGCCTGAGTGTATTCCAATTGGTATATACACCACATCTTCTTTATCCATTCATCCATCAGTGGACACTTAGGTTGTTTCCATATCTTGGCTCTTATAAATAATGTTGTAATGAACATAGGGGTGTGTACATCTTTTTGAATTAATGTTTTCATGTTCTTTGGATAAATACCCAGAAGTGAAATAGCTGGGTCAAATGGTAGTCCTAGCCTTAATTTTTTGAGAACCCTCCATATTGTTTTCCATGGTGGCTGCACCAATTTACAGTCCCACCAACTGTGTATGAGGAATCCCTTTTCTCCACATCTTCTGCAACATTGTTGTTTCTTGTCTTTTTGGTAATAGTCATTCTAACAGGTGGGAGGTGATCTCTCATTGTGGTTTTGATTTGCATTTCCCTAATAATTAGTAATGTTGAACATGTATTCACGTGCCTGTTGGCCATCTGTATGTCTTCTTTGGGAAAATGTCTATTCAGGTCCTCTGCCAATTTTTTAATCAAAGTTGTTTGTTTTTTGTCAAATTATATGAGTTCTTTATATATTTTGGATATTAGCCCCTTATCAGATATATAATTTGCAAATATCTTCTCCCATTCAATAGATTGCCTTTTCATTTTGATGATGGTTTCCTTCGCTATATAGAAGCTTTTTAGTTTGATATAGTCCCATTTGTTTATTTTTGCTTTTGTTTCCCTTGCCTTTGGAGTCAGATCCACAAAACATCACTAAGATGTCACTAGATGTCAATGAGGTTACCACGTATGTTTTCTTCTAGAAATTTTGTGGTTTTCGGTCTTACATTCAAGGCTTTAATCCATTTTGAGTCAATTTTTGTGTATGGTGTAAGATAGTGGTCTAGTTTCATTTTGCTGCATGTGGCTATCCAGTTTTCCCAACACTATTTATTGAAGAGACTATCCTTTTTCCTTTGTATGTTCTTTGCTCCTTTGTCATAAATTGTCCTTATACATATAGGTTTATTTCTGAACTCTCAATTCTGTTCCATTGATCTGCGTATCTGTTTTTGCCAGTACCATATTGTTTTGATTACTATATCTCTGTACTATAGTTTGGTATCAGGGAGCATGATACCTCCAGCTATGTTCTTCTCTCTCAAGACTGTTTTGCCTATTTGAGTCTCCTTCAGTCTCAAGGGATAATCTCACTGAGTAGGAATTCTAGGTTTGTGTTTTTTTCTTCAAAACTTTAAACATTTCCTTCCACTCTCTTCTTGCTTTCACAGTTTCTGACAAGAAGTCCACTGTAATTCTTATGCTTGTTTCTCTATAAGTAGTAATTTCCCCCCTGCTCGCTTTCAAGATTTTCTGTCTTTATTTTTCTGCAGTTTGAATACGATGATTATTTTATTATACTGAACAGTAAACAAATCTTTCCTTCACAGGGAACATTATCTCTGTCTTCCAAAGCTATTTATTGTTCTAACAGCCTTGAAAAGATAATCTGGATGTGCAGAAACATAGAGATCCATGGAGAATTTATCCATGTATAAAACACTGTGAAAATGGCACTGGAAATTGGGTTCAAAACAGGGTCCTCAGGGGGAATTCTCTGGCAGTCCAGTGGTTGGGACTCGGTGCTTTCACTGCTGTGGGCCTGGGTTCAATCCCTTGTCAGGGAACTAAGATCCCGCAAGTCGCCTGGCACAGACACAAAAAAAGTGTCCTCAGCCTTGGTTGTCCATTAGTATCACCTGAGCAGATCTTTACAAACCAATGTCCACAGATTCTGTTTTAATTGGTCTGGGATGGAACCTAAGCATCAGTAGTTTGCAAAAGCCCCCAGGTGATTCTGACTTATAGCCAGGGTGGAGAACACCTGTCTGAAAGATGATGAGGTGAGGTGTAATTAGTAAATATATTTTTAGCTCAGTGCTTCCCAAGGTTTGCTGGGCATGTGAATTACTTGAGAATCATGTTCAATGCAGATTCTGATTCAGTAGGTCTGGAGTGGAGCCAGAGATTCTGTTTCTGACAAGCTCCCTGGTATTGCCTGATGCTGTCATTTGACTTTGAGTAGAAAGGTTTGGGCTCACTGGGAATACTCTAATTATAATCTGTGTCTACTGCTAAAATTTCATATACATACATGTTCAGGAATTTATCATATATGAAGGGAGAAGGCAGCCTGACTCTGGAAGATGGTTTTGCAATAGAGTGAGTCCTTACGGTTCCCAGGACCACAGAAATACCTTGGGTGTTGAGATCTTGAGAAATTTGACAGACACTTCAGGGTGTTAAAAAAACAGATTTAGAACACAGGGCCATTAAATCCTAAGCAACGACTTTACTCTGAACCTTACATTGCTCAAATATTGATGACGGTAATAGTTGAGGACGGGTCCACAAATTTGGATCCAAGTGTCAGAGAAATAAAAAGTAAAATCCTGATATTAATAGAGCAAACATTCCATCAAGTTTGGGCAACTCAGGAAAAAAATGATCAATGTGTTATTATTTCTCCTTCTATTGGGAGTAAGGGAAATCATCTCTGGACTGCCTCCTCTCAATCTTTTGGTTTAATTTCTAAAGGTTACGATACTATTGGCCTCTGAGGCCACAGAGCTGGCACCTATATCCCTCCACCACTCTGCAACCCTGGCAAAGAGTAGGAGAGAAACACCCTCTTCCAGGGCCAGTGCTATTCATCATCAGGCCTTCTCCAGCCTAGCAATTTGTCCACTTTCCAGCTTGAACAAATATCTTTCTGGCTACATGAGTCCCTCATTTGTTTTCCTGAGTAAACGGAAGGCTCCTAGACCTGCTGCCAGGCACTACAGAGCCTGGAGGACATAAAGAAACATGCCTGTAAGATATTTATCCTATTGATGGCCCTGGGGCAGGAGGGAGAGAGGGAGATCTGGGGACTTCTTCTTTGACATGCCTCCTTAACAAGTTAATACCTGTTCAACCACCAGCTGCCTCTAGAAGTATTTAGAAATACCACTTCACAATGATGATACCACTGGGCCTAACGTCTCTGAGTTTTCTAATACAAATTTGCTGAAATGAGAGCAGTTCTTTGCTTTCCCTGACCTCTGTGCTTCTTACATCCATCAGAAAAGAACAATACTATAGCAAGGTACTCAGAGCTGAGGAAGGGAGAGTGCCTCAGCCAGTTAGCTAAGTAGATCAGCTGACTCTGCTGCAGGTGTCACCAATGCTTAGGTATTGCGGACCCAAAATAAATAAAACCTTGGCTCTGCCCTTGAGGGAATTATAAGCCCAAAATCTGGGTTAATGACTTTCTAAGGTTAGGCCAAGTTGTTTAAATACTCAAACAGAATATGTCTACCTCCTTGTTGACAGCAGTGGGCATTTTGTCATCAAGGTTTCAAGAGGCTAAAGTTAAAGATGGGAGTAGGTGGTTCTATAGGTTATCTAATCTCTAAGGGCATGAAGTCCTTAATGGATGGGTATAGTGTCTTTGGTCCATTTCAGATGTTTCTTAATAACTAAAATATTGTCTCTTGATGACAATGTTGGGTGCAGGCACAGGGGGCAGACCCATGGGAACCACACAATGTCCCTCAATTGTGGTCATCATCAGCCAGCAATGGCAGCCAGAGAGGGAGGCCTGGCTCCTGTTTCTTCCCTAAATTCCCTCTCATCACTGCAAACCTGGAAACTCAAAGGTTTCAGGGGTCAGGCAGATAATACAGGGCTGTGAGACCAAAGGAACTGGAGGAACTCTGTGTATTTTAAAAGCATTCAAATTGCTTTCTCAGCAACAATCTCTAGAGCTGGCCTTGAGAATCTGCTTCGCCATTTCCATCTGTCTGTGTTTGGACATGTTACTTCACCTCTTTAATTCTTTGACTCCTCATCAGTAAATAGAGATAATAATACCCATCCTGCACATATCCCCAGGTGGTTGTGATAATTTAATTATCCAATATCTATAAAAGCATTTTAAAACTATAAATCATTACAAAAATGCAAGCAACTTAAACAATATCAAGTCTTCCTTATCTCTGAAGGTTTAATTTATGCTCTGTTTCTCTTAGAACTTAGGGATATACATTCCTATCTATTTTACAGAATTCCACTGATAATACTTGTTGGAAAAGGTACTCTTTTTCTGCTGCCCTAACTTGTTGAGAGTATGGTTTATGCGATTGTTAACTTGCTGCCCTACAGCAAATCAATCGACAAATATTTACTAGCTGCTGAGCTCAGCTTTGTAGGAAATACAAAAACTATGAGATTCTCTTTCTGCATTAAAGGAGCAAATTGCCCAGCTGCACCGTGGTACCCATATATTCTAAGGAGGAAAAAACTGCCTATGCTCTCTGGATGCCCCCAGTACACCTGGAGCTTTACTTCAAATACAAGAAACAGCTGGTGTTCATGATTTAAGGCTCAATACAAATAGTAGGGGGAATTTATTTTACAAGCTGTCTAGTTTGGCAAAATTCCAGAACTCATCAAATAGAAAGATAAAGATGATGGTAATAATGATAAAAATTATTCTTCAAATGGCCGTCGTCAAAAAATCTACAAAAAATAAATGCTGGAGGGGGTGTGGAGAAAAGGGAACTCTCTTGCACTGTTGGTGGGAATGTAAATTGATACAGCCACTAGGGAGAACAGTACGGAGTTTCCTTAAAAAACTAAAAATAGAACTACCATATGACCCAGCAATTCCACTACTGGGCATATACCCTGAGAAAACCATAATTCAAAAAGATACACGTACCACAGTGTTCATTGCGGCACTACTTACAATAGCCAGGACATGGAAGCAACCTAAATGTCCATCAACAGATGAATGGATAAAGAAGATGTGGCACATATATATAATGGAATATTACTCAGCCATAAAAAGGAATGAAATTGAGTTATTTGTGATGAGGTAGATGGACTTAGAGTCTGTCATACAGAGTGAAATAAGTCAGAAGGAGAAAAACAAATACCATATGCTAACACACATATATGGAATCTAAAAAATGGTACTGATGAACCTAGTGGCAGGGCAGGAATAAAGACGCAGACATAGAAAACGGACTTGAGGACTCGGGGTGGGGGGAAGGGGAAGCTGGGACAAAGTGAGAGAGTAGTAGCGTTGACATATATACACTACCAAATGTAAAATAGTTAGCTAGTGGGAAGCTGCTGCATAGCACAAGGAGATCAGCTTGATGCTTTGTGACAACCTAGAGGGGCGGGATAGGGAGGGTGGGAGGAGGCTCAAGAGGCAGGAGATATGGCAATATATATATATACTTATAGCTGATTCACTTTGTTGTACTGCATAAACTAACACAACATTGTAAAGCGATTACACTCCAATAAAGATATAAAAAAAATTTTTTTAAAGATTCTTCACAGCTGTTCTTAAGATAGTGACATAAAAGAAGTGCAATCTACATAGGACCTTCCAAAACTGGAACATACCCTCAACTTCACCCAAAATAGACTTATAGCAGTCAGGGCCTTCCCAGCTCCTGTAGAAATCAATGGTGACCCTATACACTTGATATAGTTGTGCTTGGAAGCTGGACCTTTGAAGGTTTCAGGCCAGGTTCCTTTGATTAATCCAGTAAAAGGGCATCAATATTTGTTTAACATAGGAATGCTCCCAAAGAACCCCAATATTTCAAAACCCAAATGATACTCAAAATGACAACATCCAACTAGTGCTTTTCTGTGAACTGTTGAGATCTTTAAGTCTCAAGATAAGTCTAAAGAAAATAAGGCTTCTATGGGACTTCCTTGGCGGTCCAGTGGCTAAGACTCTGTGCTTGTAATGCAGGGCACGTGGGTTTGATCCCTGGTTAGGGAACTAAGATCCCACATGCTACGCAGCACGGCCAAAATAAGATAAGGCTTCTAATAAGGGAAAATGCCAATGTCCTCATTCATAAATGAATTTTCACCACTTGGTGAGAATAATAATTCAAGCTAACACATACTGAGTACTTCTGCTTCCAGGTAAGGTGCTGAGGACTTTAATACATTAGCTTACTGAATTCTCTTGATAAGCTATTGTAAATATAGTCACTATTCTCATCTTAAAGATAAGGAAACTAGGGCTCCCAGAGGTTACATCATGGCCCAAGGTCACATGGCTGAGTTGGGCTATTCGGCTGCCCCTCACCACGTGTAACCCAGACAGAAGTGGATGTGGTCTGCCTTTCAGTCCCCAGGTGGCTGCAGTTCAATGAGTGGCTCTGGTTTCAAGTAGGCAGCACATGGATGACAGCCAATCCCATCCACAGCCATGGACAGTATCCCTCACCCTACCAGTTACTTCACAGAAGGTCTTCTTTTTGTCCCCAACAGGACTGGGTGTAAGACCTGGAAATGGCTCAGCAAGCCCCCTCCCCAGTACTTCGGAAAAGAGAATCTAAAATACATTTTTCCATTATCAATGGATTATCCCTTTCCATCCTATTTAGTGTCCTAAATAGTAGAAAATTCCATGGAGACTGGTTTGATGTGGTATAAGAGCCTTTCGAACTGAAATGTGTTTCAGAAATTTAAGTTGTGTCCATGAATGTTTATGACTTAGATCTTCTTTTTCAGTGGGGTCTTCACTTAGAGGACCGGAGATATTATTTGTCTTGGGCAAGAAACCTATTGCTCTTGAGATTTTCCACCTGTAAAATGTGGATAATAACATTTAGCCCACATTTTCCACGTGGTTTTGGGGAGTATAAAAAGAAAGCAAAAAAGAGAGGTAAGAAGACTTTTACAATACAAGCCAGATGCCATCTTCTCTAACATTTCCAATCTAGAGGCCCCACCACCACCCATCACTCTCCTGACAGCAGCCAGTTTTCTTTTATTTATAGCAGCTCTCATTACCCAAATTAAAATTTTTAATTTGTTTACTTGAGAACTTCCTGTGTCTCCAACTACAATGAAATTCCATGCAAGAAAGGATTTTGTCTCCTTGTTTGTCATTGCATTGCCAGCACCTAAAACTGCCCCTGGCAGACATTAGACTCTCAATAAATGCATGTTGAATGGTAAAACCTTTTTGTAAAAAAATCTATATCTTTGATAACATTTTTAAAAATGGGATTTCAGGTCCATAGAAATAGTAATATAAGTATAATCCTTGGTTAATGGCACGACTTCTTTGGTTATTTATTTAGCTGTTGAATTAGGTTTTTTCCCTAAAAAAAAAAAAAAGAAACATAACCTAAAACAAAAGCTAAGGTCCTTCATTTCACCATAGAGCCTTGACCCTTATCTCATCTCCGAGCCTCTCCCCATCTAAGGTAATCATCATTCAGAATCCCAGGTTCTTCATTTCCCTAGAAGTAGAGCCTGAGATGGGATTCTTGCTTAGGTGATTTACTGAGGGAGTTCTCAGGAGAAGGGGAGTTTAGGAAGCAGGGAGGGACAGGGGGGAAAAAAGCTAAGCAAGAATGAGGAATCTGCTGGAGGCTGGATTCCGAGCTCTCAAGCATACACTGAACCACAGCATTGAATCTACCTTGAAGTAAAAGACTAGCTGTTTATACCCCGAGTCAGACAGTCATTGGCTGACATGTGGGAAGGTGATAAAGAGAAAGCAGGTGCATGGCTTCCTAGGTAAGGCAGGCCTCATTTGGCTAAGGACAGTTCTCCAGAGAAGGATGGGGCCTTGAGCTGTTGACAGCCAACACTCCTAGCAGCTGGGGATGAGTGCACTTGACTGGGAAAAGGGGTCTGAGCATGCCTACTAT
The DNA here is from genome assembly GCF_963455315.2 of Globicephala melas. NCBI lineage: Eukaryota > Metazoa > Chordata > Mammalia > Artiodactyla > Delphinidae > Globicephala > Globicephala melas. Next base: position 21,962,511 of record NC_083322.1, read on the forward strand.
ACCTTGCTTCCCTTCACCCAACCCTTTTTACTGAGTTATAGCTGATTAACAATATTATATGTTTTAGGTGTATAACAAAGTGATTCATAATTTTTAAAGATTATACTCCATTTATATTATAAAATATTGGCTATATTCCCTGTGCTGCACAATATATCCTCATAGCTCATTTATTTTATACATAGCAGATTGTACCTCTTAATCCCCTACCCCTATCTTGTCCCTTCCTTCTTCCCTCTCCCCACTGTTAACCACTGGTTTGTTCTCTATATCTGAGTCTGTTCTTTTTTGTTATATTCACTAGTTTGTTTTATTTTTCAGATTCCACATATAAGTGATAACATACAGTATTTGTCTTTCTCTGACTTATTTCACTATTGCTTCCCTTTTTTACACAGTTTTATCAAATTTTATGCCTTCCTTATAAGCATATGTGTATATATAAATTATATATATATATATTTCCCAGTTATTTGGAACTTTCTAGAAAGGAAATCACCCTAAATTTTGTTTTGACTGTAGTATAATATTTCAGTATGTGAAAATACCATACTTACTCACCCATTCTCCCACTGGTGGACTTTTAAGTTGTTTTTAGGTTTTTGCTATTATGAACAGTGTTGCTGTGAACATTCTCATTTATGTCTCCTGTTGTATACTACAAGAATTTCTTGGGTTTATGCCTGGGGTGGAATAGGTGGATCATAAAGTATGAACTTTAGAAGATAATGCCCAACTATTTTCCAAAGTGATTTTACTAATTCACACACCAACCAATAATGTATAAAAGATCCTATTATCTACCTCCTCCCCAACTTTTTTTTTAAATAGATCTTTATTGGAGTATAATTACTTCACAATACTGTGTTAGTTTCTGTTGCACAACAAAGCGAATCAGCCATATACATACACATGTCCCCATATCCCCTCCCTCTTGAGGCTCCCTCCCATCCTCCCTATCCCACCCCTCTAGGTCATTGCAAAGCACCTAGCTGATCTCCCCATGCTTTGCTGCTGCTTCCCACCAGCCAACTACTTTACATTCGGTAGTGTATGTACGTCGATGCTACTCTCACTTCGCCCCAGCTTCACCCTCTCCAACTTTTTGACTTATGTAAATTGAATAAGTATAAAATGGCATTTCATTTTGGTCTTGATTTGTACGTCTTCCATCAGTAATCATCTCTTCCTGTTTTTATCAAAATACTTGTTACCTCTTAAGTGAAATGCTTGCTCATATCTTTTGTCCATTTTTCTATCGGATTATTTGTTCTTTTCTTACTGATCTGTAGGAGTTCTTTGCATCTCCTTCATCTGTTGAGTGTATTATGAATGTTGTGACTATCTTCTCCTAGTTTGCAACTTTTCTCTCTTCATGGTGTCTTTTAATTAATAGCTCTTAATTTTATTATAGTCACAGGTATTCTTTTATGGCTTTTTAATGCCTTGCTAATAAATCTTTCTCTTAAGGAATCTAAAGGACAATCTCAATCTTGGGGGTGAGCAGAGGGGTTCCACAAATAGAGCCAGGTTACAGGCGAGTCACAGAGGCAAGCATTGTCAGGTCTACTGAGGCATTGTCTGGTCTGAGGCAGCCCTGACTAGCCAGCACAAGCGACCAGATGGCTGGCAGGTGTGTTCTGGTTATAGAATTGGATGTATCATGCTATTAGAGCTGGATACCATTAAAAATTCTAATCATAGACTGTAATTAACTTTCCTTGCTCTGATGCCCCGCTCACTAAACAACCTTCTGATTATAATTTGGCTTCCCATGTATCTTTGCCTACAGGGAGAGAATGTACTGTTCAGGCCGACGTGAGGATCCAATCCACTGAACAGTTACATGCCATGATGTAAATTAATAAATTCGTATTCTGATTTTATCATCTGCCTCATCTGAGCTCTCTAGGCATGAGTCAGCATCCCCAAGTCTAATCAATATGGATACAGAGAATATCAAGCCTCTGAGCTGAAAAACTAAGAACTAGACCTAGGACCAGAGCGAAATCACCAAGGTAACATTACCCTGGAGGCCCCTCGGCCTGATGGAGAAGGCTTTCCTACATGTGATGTGATATGGACAGGGATTAAAACTGACTTTTGACGTTATAAAGAGCTGCATATTCAAAACCACGGCTTGGTTCCATTCAGGTGAAGGCGAAGAATAGAGGATGATCAGGAGACTCATATTGAATATTTATTGGCTTATGAGCACACACCAGATGCTGCACAAATCCTAGGCAGAAGGATAAGATTTACAGTCATGTTCGAAAAAGGCAAATTTAAAAAAAAAAGAATAAAGAAAAAAGGCAGATGGTACATGCTAAGGAGGAATGTAGCAAGAGGAGCCTGACTGATGAATCCTTGCTCTACCTTGGTACTCATGGTCCAGGATGCAAAATAGAAAAAGGCAACTTTAAAGACCAAAAACAAAAACCAGGAGAAGGAAATACAAGGTACACCAGAGAACAAATTGTAATGTGCCGGGCAGGGAGATTACCCAGGCCGGCGGAGTGATTTAGGACCAATAGGGTAAGAGAAAGATCTCTGAAGTAAGTTCAAAAGGCAAAATAGAGGGAAGCCCATTAGGACAGATAGGGATAATTTAGCAATCCTGCTATTAGATCACCACTTCATCCAGGGTTTCTGAGTGAGCAGTACCTATAAAGACACAGATCCCCTTCTGGGATCCCCAGTTACACTGAATGATAAAGAGAAGAATGTGATCAGAACTGTAGTATCTGGGAATTTTTGGCCCAGTGATGAGACGTGATCCTCTACTTTGTATTCAGACTAAGAATAAATAAACAAAAACAGAAAAGGGGGATGACCTATACTGATGACCCTTCGGGATTTATTTTTCAAAGAAAAATATGTTCAAGAAAGGTGAGATATATTGAAGGAAGTTATGCGTCATCTTCCGAGACCAATCTAAAAGACAAACATCTCCCACAGCACTTCCCTTGGGGCCTCCACCAGAGCAAGATCATGGGCGTGGCTAGATTGGATGAGGCTACAGAACCATTTCACATGTCCTTTTATTCTAAAAATGAGGTAGAGACAGGCCACCCAGGAAGGGTTGATCCCAAGTGTGGCCTGCCCACCCAGCTATGTGGAAGGAAAGGCATACAAAGGGCTCAGTGAAACAGCGGGACCAAAATACAGCAGGGTGGCAGAAGTGCCTCTCTAAGCACACCACCAGAATGCACAAACTTCAAGGAAGGGGGCTGGAGAGGGGCTGACCTGTGTTCTCTACAAAGCCAGAGGGCTCTGACTCACATGTGAAGGAATAAGCTCCCTTTAATAGTGGCCTCAGTGTGTGTGTGTACATGTGGATAAATAAATGTAGACAGAGCAGGCTCTCTTCTAGGAGAGGTTGTCCCGCACATGCTCCATGATGGTCTTCAGCCCCAGCCAGGTCTCCTCTGCAGTGGGGATGATCTGGTTGGCTGGCAGGAAGAAGCCATAGTGCCCAATATCTCTCAACTCAAAAGTGAATGCATACTTGATGCCATTATCATATGCCCAGTCAACACTGCTGCCACTAGCTGGATCTGTTAAGTCAAAAGAGAAAACACCTTTGAAGCCTAGTTCCTTTCAGGGTTAGATGGAAAGGGGCCTGGAGCTCTGCCCACCTGTGGTTCCTTAGGGATCTACAGTTATTTCTGAAAGTCATCAGGCCTACAACATAAACACTGGCCTGATCCCTATGTCTCAGACTGTCCTGCACCATGAGGGTCTTCACTAGTCTCAATCCAAGAGATTTTAAATCCTCATTTCCATCTTGTCACCAACTCACTGTGTAGACTCCTTCAGGTCACTGGAAGCAAATCTTTACAGAGTGTGGTAGGCAGCCTCCAAGATAGCCACGATGATCCTTGTCTCCTGGTATTCACATCCTTGTGTTGTGCCCTCCTACACTGGACAGGGCCAACTTGACCTGTTTTTCAGGAGACTGCAGAAATGAAAGTGTGTGCCCTTCAAAGCTAGGTGATAAATATCATGGCTTCCGCCTTGCTCTCTCTTGGATCACTGGCTCTGGGGAGCCAGCTGTCATGTTGTAAGGACACTCAAGAAGCCCTATAAAGAGGTCTATGTGCTGAAGAACTCAGTGCCAGTAATTATCCCTCACTTGCCAGGCATCTGAGTGAGCCATCTGAGAAGAAGATCTTCCAGCCCCATCAAGCCTCTAGATGACTATAGCCCTGGAAGACACCTTAACTGCAACGTCCTGAGAGTCCCTGAGCCAGAGCCACCCAGATAAGAAGCTCCTGAGTTCCTGACCCACAGAAACTGTGTAAGAAAATTAATGTTTATTGTTTTAAGCTGTTAAATTTTAGGATAGTTTTTTACATCTCGAGAGACAACTGATACACAGAGAGAAAGAAGCACAGCCCTTGGGACTTCTCTTTGCCGAAAGGCAAGAGGCCTGTTTTCCTGCTTCTTCCAGTCAAAACTCTACTAGAGAAGAAACTGGCTAAAAGTGCAAAGTGTAGATGATACTGAATACTAAAATAACAATGTAATAGCAGCTATCATTTGTTGAACATCTACCATGAGCCAGTCATCATACTGTAAAGTTTACACTTATGATCTCATTTCATCTTTAAGAGGCCAGTGAGGTAGGTATTACTGTCCTTGTTTTTCAGACGAGAAAATCCAGGTTCAGAATGAGTAATTTATCTAAGAAAATATAGATGGAAAATGGCAAGGCTGGAATTTAAACCCAATCCATCTGATGACAAAGCCCATGCTTTCTTCAACCGACTTGGGGTCCATTTATTATATAATATATATGTCTACTAAATGAAAATATGGGTCCCTTTGTTTTTCCATTGTTCCTAAAGGTTGTTTCTCATGATACCATTTGTGATTTTCTAGAGATGCTGCTTCTGCTACAATTACATGCTCCCAGAGGTTATGGAACAGGCTCTCCTATACTCTCTGAAATTCTTATGTAATTCCCACAGCCTTTCTCTACACTAAGAAAAATGATGAATTAAAAAAACAGGCAATGGCACCAGAAGTTTCTAGAAGTTATTTACATGGCAAGCTCAAGTATTTCAGAACAGATTTTAAATTCAGGGAGGGGCCAAGAAGACCTCTGCTGAGCAAAGTGATCAGGTTCATGAACTTCACTTTACTTGGGTCCCTGCTAAGTCTACCTACTCTTTTTAAAAAAAAAAAACATATATGGGGGACTTCCCTGGTGGCACAGTGGTTAAGAATCCACCTGCCAATGCAGGGGACATGGGTTTGAGCCCTGGTCCGGGAAGATCCTACATGCCATGGAGCAACTAAGCCCCTGCGCCACAACTACTGAGCCCACATGCATACAGCCCATGCTCCGCAACAAGAGAAGTCACCGCAATGAGAAGCCCACGCACTGCAAAAAAGAGTAGCCCCCTCTCGCCGCAACTAGAGAAAGCCCAGGCACAGCAACAAAGACCCAAACACAGCCATAAATAAATAAGTTAATAAATAAATTTACAAAAAAAAAGAAAAAACACATATGGGAACATACTAATAACACTGTTGTATACACTGTATTTTTCAATTAACATTTGAAGATTATTCCCTATTAGCACATACAGATCCACCTCACTCATTTAAGGGCTGCATAGTGTTTCACTGTAGTAATGCACCAAACGTGTTTTTATCCAGCACTCTACTGATGAACATTTAGTTGCTTACCAGTCTTTTGTGACTATAAACAATGCTGTCATGAACATCCTTAATACTCACAATCTATCCATGAGCTGAACGAGCCCAATGAACTTGTTTCCAGAGGAGGGGAAAGGGTTGCTAGAGGAAGGTGGCCTGAGGAAGGAGACATGAAAACTCTAAAAAGCAGACACAAGAGTTAAAGAAGCAAAACAGGCTGCGCTGTTCAGCAAAAGGATTGAGCAGTCCAGTACAGCACAGAAGGCCTTCAAGATACAACAACTGACATTCAGAAGGCCACTCAGTCATGAAGAACAGAGCTTAAATCTCTTCTACATACTCTGTTTAAGAAGGCAGGAAAGTGTGAAAACCCATTTTAGAATTATTTTCATCTAAAATGATTAATCTAAGGAAAAGTTCAGCACTTGAAGGGACAAATGTCAACTACTTATATAACACATACAATAACCCAGGGAGTTAGAGTGCTTTTATTCAAAAATTGATTTCATTTTGGGGAAGAAAGGAGGGCAGACAAAGCCTATAAAAAATACAGAAGATGGGCTCTTGAAAGAGGTAGGAAATATTATGTATCCTGGACAATGCTCAGGAGAGCCTTTCTCCTCTTCTGCTGGAGGAATCTGATGAGTATCTCTTAATTTTGGCACAGCTTATGCTGGGGAGAAGAATGTTTTTGACATGAGAGGAAAAGGCCATTCTTTAAACTGGCATCTGACCCAAAAGCCAGGACCCTGGTGACCCGCACAGATCTTTTGAGAGGACCTCCTCAGAAGGCTCCTGCCAAGTTCCTTTAGCTCTCTTTGGTGTAGGACTCAGTTCTGACTAATTAGAGGGTGGAGAACCTCTCCTGATGTGTTTGTTCTCTGAGGAGCTCCCATTCAACAACACTAGTAATAATAAACCATGAGTAATTACTGGATTGTTGCTGCAATTAGCAACACAACCACCAGCATCATGCTGAGTGCTTTATGCAGCTTGGTGGCATGTGAAACACAGACAAGAGTGCTGAGATCAGAGTACAGAGGAGGACCCAAGAGGTAGGTTGGAGAATCTTCGCAGAAGCGGAAGACTGAGGGGAACAGCTAGTTGAGGGCGAGGTAGGTAGGACGGGACAGCAAGTTACAGTATGGAAAAGGAAAGAATTATCAACAAGTTTGCAGGGGCTTTGAGGGTGGACCAACTGTTGGAAGACTATTTACAGAAGAGGCACAGGAGGGGAAAAGAAGGGCACTTGCTTGAAAGGAGCTTTGCTCCCCACATTTTTTGTTTCTGTTTCCCATTTATAGCTAGGGCCTTGGAGAATAATCATATCCTTCAATTTGATCTAAAAATTTAAAGATCACGGCTTCCCTGGTGGCGCAGTGGTTGAAAGTCCGCCTGCCGATGCAGGGGACACGGGTTCGTGCCCCGGTCCGGGAAGATCCCACATGCCGCGGATCGGCTGGGTCCGTAAGCCATGGCCGCTGAGCCTGCGCGTCCGGAGACCGTGCTCCGCAACGACAGAGGCCACAACAGTGAGAGGCCCGCGTACCGCAAAAACAAAACAAACAAATAAAAAAAAATTTAAAGATCAGACTCACAGAATAAGGGAACTGGAAGGATCTCAGCAGGAATAGAGTGAAATGCTCAGATGAAACACTTCAGTGAGAAACCAAAACAAGGGTATTTCCTCCAATTGGGGTTAAGTTGTAGATGATGGGCCTCAAGACCATCTTCAGGTCTGAAGTCTTGGTAGAGTTTTTGTTTTTTCAGCTCAATGCTAATGATTGTCGGGGGAACCCCTCACCTAAACCTGTTATGCTCAACACGTGTTCATTTTGGACAGGAAGGTGAGGGGTTCCCCTCTACCCACCGTACCACCACCTCAGTTTGATGAAGATGGCCGCACGCGACAGCTACCATCACACAGACTTGACATAAATTCAGCCTATCACTAACAACAAAAAAAGACTACAACATAGGAAGGCTGACTTGCAGCTCTTCTCCCGCTCCATTTCAAGTATCCTCTCAGAGCATTTCCTTATAACCAATAAACTCAGTGAGTACTTACAGACAGTGGTGCAGGTAGGACACACTTGGTACTCAGGGTCCAACAGGGAAGCCAGAGCTTTGGCTACACACCTTGCCACCTCATCCTAGGAGTGGGGAAATCATCAGAGTGAGAAAGAATGGATCCCGAAGCCAGACATTCCTCAGCTGTGCTGTACTGCAGTGGTTTGAAAAATTCCCGACCCCACCCTCAATGTTCCCTCCTGGTCTCCTTCTTTCCCAACCAACCAGAGCAAAGGCCTGACTATGAAGTGAGGGAAATGGTATGGTTCCTCCAACTCCTTCTCTTATCCTCAGTTCTTTCCTTCCAGTTTGGGGCAGGGGGTAAGGAGAGAGGTGGAAGAAGACCAGATAAGCATTCTGAAGCATGTATATTATAAACACAAATTGGAGGAACTGTATTCAAGCTCTTCATAGATCTGGAAGGCTGCTCACCAGCCCATTAGAAATCTAATAAAGGCACAACCATCTTCACCTATCCTGAGGGAAGGGAATGTCATGTTCATGAACATAAGGGAAGGGCAAGTATGTTCAAGAGAAAACCTTCTAAGAGTTAGGTGCTCCCAGAGAGGAGGTGGAGACAGGGATGCCATATATGGATGTGCCCTACACAGAGCACCTCGAGAGCAGAATCTAGTCCACACCTGGCCAGCCCTGGGTGGGGCTGCATCTGCTGGGAGGCGTGTGAGCTAGCTGTGGCCCCGGGCAGAGGGGCACACTCAAGCAGACCAGCGCGGAGAGAGAGGCCTGCAGTCACTCTGTGGATGCCAGCCCTACTCCAGTCAGTTCACCCTAAGTGCCTGCTCACATCCTGGGGTGAGTCATTGCATGTGACCCAGAGCACCCCTAGGCTGTGGCCTACACCCTACTTAAACTCTACCTTACACCAAGTGAGGAGCACCTCCCCCTTGCCCACCACAATGCTACCCACAGTTCTTGGCAAGCAGTGGGTCTGCAATATGTTTTGGTCGGAAAAACAAGTGAGAAGGAAAGACAGGGTTGGGTTTGGTTCTTGGAACTCACAGCAAACTCAGAAATAAGAGGCATCATCTTCTTCCTATTCCCAGTAGGCCTGATGGCACACTGCAAAGAACAGAGAGAGAATACTGGGGCTTCTTGAAATAAGCCCTGCTCCTGGACTTTGCAGCACCCAGGGGAAAAGCATGCCCAGGGCTGGATGCAGCCCTGCTTACCAGCTCATCAGCATCCGGGGCCTTTTTGACCATGTACCCACATGGATACGTCAGCAGCTGTGCGTAGCTGTGCAGGTCGATGAAGCATGTGAAATTCCCACGTTCCTGGATGAAATCTACCACCAGTTTCACCTCCACTTCTGAACTGGCGTGGGCTCCATGGTATACTTCGGAACAAGGGTTGTCACTGGCTCCCTCTCCTGTGGGGGGTGGCCGAAGCAGAAACCTTAACCCATAGGCTAAGGAAACAAAAATGCAGGGTACTCTACCCAGAGGAGGGGGAGAAGGCATAGGCAGGCCATTACTAGCTTCTCCCTGAGAATCTGGTCCATAGTGTATGTAAATTGCAGGGAGGGTGTGGCAGTGGGGTGCTGGATCTGCCACACATGGGCAGGAAAACTGGTAGAACTCCTCTAAATGGAGAGAGCTGACCTTGTATTGTATCACCAACAGTTGTCATAAATAATTAATATCATACTTGACGGTGAGTTGTCAATTAATAAGTATTCTAGATAATTAATATGAATACCAATTAATAATGAAAATGACTCCATTTATTCTGGTGTCAACTCATTCTCTTGGTTCAGATCTTAATGGCCAAGTGCTGCCAAAGATAATCTATGGTTGTGGCTAAAATCTCTTGATTATTTGACAGGTATTTAGAATTACTGCCTTCTGTATTACCTCACAATATAGTCCCCTAAGGTATCTGGTGTATGTGTGAAACCACCCCTGTTGTAACTTAACTTTGACACCCTCAATTCCCACATTTGTATCAGTTCCTTTCCCACAGTCACATTATTTTTCCCCCAGTGGTTTTTGTGGTATTTCTATGCAAGTAAGAGAATTAAAACCATTACATTAAAACATTACACTAAAAACAAAACATCAGTACAGCTGAATAGTGAAAGAGAACTCTCGGGCTTTGAAATTGAAAAGTGAGTTTAGGTCCTAATTCTTATCAACCATATGCTCTTGAGATTGTCTCTGAGCTTCAATTGTTTCATTTCAGACAAGAAAACTCAGTCTCCAAGTCAGAAGAATAAATAAGATTATACATGGGAAGGTACCTGGCACATAGTTGGCACTATTGTGGGGATGATTTTTAAATAACTGGAACTCAGAACCCAGGACTCCTAATTCTCATTCTCTTTCCATGACATCAAAGGGCTGAGGTTCATATTTACACATCTAAGGGTAAACTGCTGTAGTTTAATCCTCACAATGTGATCTTGCCTGTTGGGGTAACAGTGCTAATTGCTCTCTTCTGAGTTGCCACCAACAGCCCTTCCACCCATCCGGTATTGCCCAGAAGCTGGGATGGCCAGGGTACAAAGAAGGCCCATGAATTTATATATATAAGATAGAATAGTTTTTAAAATAGTAGCATTCTCTCAGGAGGACAGGAATTGTTCCTCCATTCCCTTTCAAAATTACAAATAATAATAGTAAAATGATACATAGAGAGAATAAGGGACTTACCCAAGTTTCTCAATGAACCAGCAATGGAACTAGCCTGGAAACCAGCTCCCTCACTGCCAGCTCAGAGGCCTGTGGACCAGACTACCCAGGGGTAGCAGGATTTAAAAACTGTCTCCCCAACCTACCTGCAAAACTAACACTCCAATTTCTATTTGGATCAGTACCAACGCAGGAGCTTCCAGGATTTAGAGACCGTGTCTTCCTCCATAATCGGTTCGGAAAAATTCACGAAGGAAGGAACAACATTCAGAGATGCGTCAGGGCACAGGAGAGGTGAAGGTTTTCTTTGGGGGACTATGATGGAGATGGCACCATGGATGGGACAAGCTGCCTGCAGCTCTGGAGGCAACTCCAGAGATCTGGAGGATCATCGGGGCTTCAGCCCTCACTAACTGCGGAGTCTCTCATGCCCCAGAGAGAGGAGGTTTAGCCCTTCTGGCCCGGAGAAAAGGACCTCGCCAAAATGCCCTGATGGGACCCAGGCTGACACCATCTGAGTCCACTGAATAACTTTGGGCTTCAGTAAAAGTGGGACAAATGGACATTATGGGCCTCAGTGATCACTGATGTGACAGGAAGTGCACGGCAACTATTTTATCCTTGCCTAAAAAATTAACCTGACTCCAACCAAGCATCTAGATCTGACCACAAGTGAATAGGAAATACAGGAGATGAGGGAATAAATTAAATGGCATAGAACAAAGAAGCCATCAGGCAAATTCAGAATGTGACACATTCTACAGGACAATTTACTTGGTTTCTCCAACAAATGAATGACATTTTAAAAGATATGTTGGGGGGGGCGGGGGTGGTACCACTGTAGAATAAAAAAGCCTGCAGAGCCGTAACAACCAAATGCAGGTACAGACCTTATTTGGATCCTGATTTCAACAAACTTGTCTCAAAAGACAGTTTAAAGATAATTAGGGATATCAGATGATATTAAAGAACTTCCATTAATTTTTTACAGTTGATAGTGGTATATTGTTCGTTGTTTTAATTATCATCAGCTAGAGATGACTACTAAAGAAGTTTGAATGAAGTAACCTTATGTCTGGGATTTGCTTTAAAATACATCAGGAAAAATGTGTGGGAGGGAAAGAAATGAAAAGAAGATTGGTAAAGTGTTGATAATTGTTCAAGATCCATAATAGGGAGTTCATTAGACTATTCTCTCTAAGAAAAAAATATTCCCTGGTGACTCTTAGCTCAGAGAATGACTGGAAAATGAGACCCCAAGGAAGCTCCTAACGTGCACATTTTGTGGAAGTTTTCTCTAAGGTCATACAACTATTTAGTTGCAAAGCAAGGAATTCAACAAAAAAGTCTTAACTCCAAACCCAGCCTATTCTGTCAGTATTACTCACTTGAGTTTGTGTGTATACATATCCATCGGGATTGGCCACAGTCAACAAGAAAATATCCATTTTCTCCAAGATGGAGGTGATGGCTGGATCCTTCCCATAATCAGATACAGTCTAAGCAGAGACAACGAGCTTGTCAGCTGTGCCCTGCAGGCTGGGTTGCTAGGCCTAAGTCCGTTTATCTTCCCAAGATGCCCAACTCCTAGAACAGCATCCACCCTCTGCAGCCTCCCTGCCACCCTCATAGGTGCAGTGCTCTGCAAAGCCCATGGAGCACTTCAAAACCTGGGGAAACATGGTTGCCTGATGACATCAACCTCAGTGAGTCCTGGGCTGCCTTGTTTATTCATTCCTTCCAGGGGGCGGGAACAGGGGAGGGGAGAGCCGCACATCATAATAGTTATTAGGAATCTGAGCATGCCCCCTCCCCGTGCTAGGGGTAGGGAAGATGGATCCTCCACTTGCACCACCCCTCCACTGGTGCTGGCTTAAAATAGACTTTCCAGAGGGACATGGAGATAGCATGAGGTCCCTGAGGGTCTGGGTGGCCTGAAAGGGACTAAAGGTAAAGCTTACCTGAGCTTTGCTACTGAGAAGACCCTGCTCCCTTCCTGCGGGACTGACTGTGGGTCAGGGTTTTAGGGCCACCTCTGCAGCTCATTAGCTTGCTTGCTGCTATGAATGCACTTTGTCATTTAGCCACAGTGGCCTGACTATGGGGCTCTGATCTTTTGCTTCTCCAATCAGAAAAGGCACCCCCCCAGCCTATCACGTCTGTGCATAGTGCCTTCCTATCTCATCGCCAGGGTCTAGCTGTGTGGGACGCTGCAGGGCAATCCGGGCCCAACAGAATTCTGGGGTAATACAAGGCAACATGACCTTCCTTGCGGTCCAGATCACCGTGGCCTGTGAGATTCACTCCTGGGAATGGAGACCTGAATTCAGCCAAATGGTCAGCTGCTGCCTGCCTTCTCCAGTGCTGAACTGTGGAAGGAAAGAGAGGCCAGAAAATGACCCTCCTGCCCGCCTGCGTCTCCGCTCACCTCTCCTCTCCTCTTCCTAGCTCGCCCCTATTCATTTAATCAATTTAAGATCATTCAGAGACCAAATGTCTGAGGGTACCATCCCTTTATCGGGCTTCTTCGTGACCAGGGAGCTTAATTTGTTGGCTGGCAGGGCCCAGTTGCAGCACCGCAGCTCCGGGCAGCTTGAGCCACTCCAAGGTTGGAAGCAAATAGGAAGGGGAAACAATTGCTACTGTGAATTATAATGCCCGTGTGATTAGAGATACTATTATGCCTCTTGAAAGACCTCAAATGGTAGCCCAACAGAGAGACACAAAAGTGCATGAACCAGCCTGTTCTACTTGAGGCAATAAATGAAATCAGTTTTAAAATGAGGAAAGGGAGGGTTCACTAAAGCTCTTTGTAAACAGCATGAAATGAATTCTGGCTGCTGCTTTTTAGTGTGGGGCCCCCTTGGGTCAGAGCTTGGTGCTAATGAAGCTCGTCAGCTCCAGCAGTTGGCAAATAATCTAAATTCATGTAGATAATTTTACAGCAACCAGCTCAATGGCAGGTCTTCTCCCACCGGTAATTTCACCATTGCTATAAACCTGGGCTCCTCAGGGCCTGTATGGATTCAAGGGTTTGACAAATTCTAGGCACCATCACTTGTTCCATGGTTTGTAACTCCAAATTCCTTTTTATTCATTTGGCTGGATTATTTATGTAATTTATGTCACTGCCATAAATTCTCTATTTCTTTTGCCAATATAGACCTGAAATCTGTTAGAAATATCTGGAAATTAGGCTTTATGCAGCCAAGGATCATAGACTGGGCTTAAAACTACATCAACCCTAAAATCAGCTTCCTAGATTGCTTTTCCAATAAGGAAAATAAGCAGAATAGAATTTTTAGGCCCATCCCAATTTGTCTTAATATTTACAGAAGATGGGAATGGAGGGAAAAGACTGTGGCCAATCTGAGAGCTTTCTAGAACACTAACCGCCTCCCATCTCTTCCTGATTCTGCTTTTCAGCCAAAACTTGGAATGCGATGTGCTCCTTCTTACTCCTCCCACATTAGGCAGAAGCAGGGGACCCTCTGTCAGACCAAATTCGAATCCGGGTAGATGTCTCCTCACCTCACCCTCCTCCCTAAAGTCAAGGAGGTCCTATAAAGCTACCTCTTTCAGAGGTGTGAGGGCTGAATCTTGGACACAAGGAACCAGGAACCTGAGTCTAGTCGGGCCCTTCAAAGTGCATGGGGCCTCACCTTCAGTACATATACTGACCGGTTTTCAAATAAATGCCCAATCTTCACCCTGCTTGCCAAGTCAGGAAAATCTCTGGCAATGCTGTCTATCTCATGGTAAATCTGAACTGTGAAAAGGTAAACACAGGAGCATTTAAAAATTTTGTTCAGCTCTGGGTGGGTATATGTGAACTTAATCTTGTTGATCTTAATGATTTTTTACAGTCCCCTAACCTGGGGGTTGTCAATATTATCGGCATGGAATGCTTATTCTTAAGCAACTGCCTAAGAATCCGTTTCTGCAGTTTTCTAGAGAAAAACACATTTTATTTGTCCACAAAATTATAGCCCATTAAACTAGAGTAGAGAGACTTGTGCAGATACTGCTCCAACAGTGTGGCCCTTTGCAGTATACTAGGCTCAATAATCAGCAAGGGTCCCATTTAGCCAAGGTTCTTAAAAAGCATTGCTCTCCAAACTTTTTTATCACTTTCTCCATCAGTTAAAAAAAAAATTCAGTTGGGCTTCCCTGGTGGCACAGTGGTTGAGAATCTGCCTGCTAATGCAGGGGACACGGGTTCGAGCCCTAGTCTGGGAGGATCCCACATGCCGCGGAGCAACTAGGCCCGTGAGCCACAACTACTGATCCTGCGCGTCTGGAGCCTGTGCTCCGCAACAAGAGAGGCCACAATAGTGAGAGAGGCCTGCGCACCGCGATGAAGAGTGGCCCCCGCTTGCCACAACTAGAGAAAGCCCTCACACAGAAACGAAGACCCAACACAGCAAAAATAAATTAAATAAATTAATAAACTCCTACCCCCAACATCTTCTTAAAAAAAAAAATTCAGTATGCACCATGAATATATATAATACCACACAAGTATATTATGTACATTATAAAACAAAAAATAGAAACAAAAATTGTTGCATTGCTCAATATCAGAAAAACAAACCCAATGCAAAAATGGGCAGAAGACCTAAATAGACATTTCTCCAAAGAAAATATACAGACTGCCAAAAAACACATGAAAGAATGCTCAACATCATTAATTAGAGAAATGCAAATCAAAACTACAATGAGATATCATCTCACACCAGTCAGAATCGCCATCATCTAAAAATCTACAAATAGGGCTTCCCTGGTGGTGCAGTAGTTGGGAGTCCACCTGCCGATGTGGGGGATGCGGGTTCGTGCCCCGGTTCGGGAGGATCCCACATGCCGCGGAGCAGCTGGGCCTGTGAGCCATGGCCGCTGGGCCTGCGCGTCCGGAGCCTGTGCTCCACAACGCAAAAAAAAAAAAAAATCTACAAACAATAAATGCTGGAGAGGGTGTGGAGAAAAGGGAACCCTCTTGCACTGTTGGTGGGAATGTAAATTGATACAGTCACTATGGAGAACAGTATGGAGGTTCCTTAAAAAACTAAAAATAGAACTACCATACAACCCAGCAAACCCACTACTGGGCATATATCCTGCAAAAACCATAATTCAAAAAGAGTCATGTACCACAATATTCATTGCAGCTCTATTTACAATAGCCAGGACATGGAAGCAACCTAAGTGTCCATCAACAGACGAATGGATAGAGAAGATGTGGCACATGTCTACAATGGAATATTACTCAGCCATAAACAGAAATGAAATTGAGTTATTTGTAGTGAGGTGGATGGGCCTAAAGTCTGTCATACAGAGTGAAGTAAGTCTGAAAGAGAAAAACAAATACCATATGCTAACACATATATATGGAATCTAAAATAACAAAAACAGAAAAGGTCATGAAGAACCTAGGGGCAAGACAGGAATAAAGACACAGACCTACTAGAGAATGGACTTGAGGATACGGGGAGGAGGGAGGGTAAGCTGGGACAAAGTGAGAGAGTGGCATGGACATATATACACTACCAAATGTAAAATAGATAGCTAGTGGGAAGCAGCCACATAGCACAGGGAGATCAGCTCGGTGCTTTGTGACCACCTAGAGGTGGGGGATAGGGAGGGTGGGAGGGAGGGAGACACAAAAGGGAAGAGATATGGGGATATATGTATATGTATAATTGATTCACTTTGTTATAAAGCAGAAACTAATACACAACTGTAAAGTAATTATACTCCAATAAAGATGTTAAAAAAAATTGTTGCATTAACAATAAATACAGGACTTCTATGGTGGCGCAGTGGTTAAGAATCTGCCTGCCAATGCAGGGGACACGGGTTCGAGCCCTGGTCTGGGAAGATCCCACATGCCACGGAGCAACTAAGCCCGCGTGCCACAACTACTGAGCCTGCGCTCTAGAGCCCGCAAGCCACAACTGCTGAACCCATGTGCTGCAACTACTGAAGCCCATGCGCCTAGAGCCCGTGCTCCACAGCAAAAGAAGCCACCGCAATGAGAAGCCCGTGCACCACAACAAAGAGTAGCCCCCTCTCGCCGCAACTAGAGAAAGCCCACGTTCAGCAACAAAGACCCAATGCAGCCAAAAATAAATAAATAAATTTATTTTAAAGATAATAATAAATACAAATATATGTAGAAATATAAATAGAAGTTGAAATAGTTTATTTCTCCATCCCAGTGGACCATCTTGCTTATACCCTGCCATACAAGCACCCCACTTTGGAAATGATTCTTCAAAGGCTTTGAGAGGGCACGTGAAGAGCTATATAAATCACGGCTACAAATGCTTCCATTTGCTTTCAGTAAAAAAAAAAAGTTTGATTTAAATGGAGTTCATCCATCTTAGTTGTTCAAACCTTTTGAGGATTGAAATAAGGAAATAAACAAATTTCTGTTTAGACCTTAAAATTGAAAGAAGGAGCTTTACCAAGAACGAAAATGTGTAATCAATATAGAATAAAATCAAGCTTAAAGGATTTATCAGACTTGCAGCCATTATGGCAGATTGAGCAGAAGCAAGAAACTACCTCCCAAATATATAGACAAGCCAGATAAAATACAATGAAAATGAGTCCCAGCCAAATTTAAAAGCCAAAAAAAAGGAAAAATTGTGGGTGCCAGAAATTTAGAGGGAACAAGGTAACACAGTAAAGGGCAGAAGATGAAGCCCCAGAACCAGATATCCACTTTAGGCACCGAGAGTTTATAGCAACCAGGAATAGGAGTAGAGGGCAATGGACCCTGCATGGGGCAAGGAGCTGGAACTTGAGAGCTGGGAATTGGTAATTCTGGCCATGCAAAGGGCCTGGAAACTCTACCCACTGACCCTAGAACGTCAGATGCCTGCCCTGAGTCGTGAGAGGAAAGAGAGTCACCCAGGAAAAGTTAAAACACTAAGCTGTGTCCAGATGAGGGGTGCAAATTCACACTGCCAACATCAGGGGAAAACTTACCCACAAAACTAACAACAATAACAGCAACCACAACAATACATACAAAGGATCTGAAACTAGAAACCCCGGCAGAGACAAACATGAAATTCCCTTTAGAGACCTAAGAAGGCCCAAGTGATTGTGGAATATGAGCTCTTAAAAGCTGTTTTTAAAAAGAACTGACTATGAACAAGTCAGAAGGGAGATGGTACACCAACCCACAGCAAAAGGCCTTGCAGGGAATGATAGATGGCTGTAAGCCAGATGACAATGATACCTAAAGCCAGAGAACAAAAGTGAGTGGATGGGAAAGTGAGGCTCCTGCAGCAGGCAGGTGAGGGGATGGAGTTTCCAGAATCTGGGGTGACATTTGCTACTGGTTAGCTCAGCTAGGGAGTGCCCCATGTTAATGAGGCTAACATCATGGGTTTGATCCCTGTGTGGGCCCTTAGCTCTGCTTTCGTCCATGGCCCTGGACTGAACTCCTAACTTTATCCAGGTGTTTTGCAGCTGTATGTCATTGGTCACAAGAGGGATCAAGGGGCAGTGCGGCTGGAAGTGTACACATTAAACAAAGCTACTGACAATCCTGGGAAAGAAGGGGAAATATTTGGTCAAGCTTTGAAAAAAACCTCATCTAGAAGAAAAATAATTCAAAGGATATGCCTCATGAAAAGCATGCCAAGGACTCTATCTTTGGATATAAAGAACAACATATATTCAGCTATAGGAAGAATACCAATTTAGATTTGGGGTGTCTTCCTGAGTTAATAGAGAGTTTCCAGACTAAGGAAGAAGACATTGAGGGACCTAAGAAAACCGTATGCTATGTGATTCAGTTCCATTCCAGTCCTTCTTGGTTCCTCAAATTCCAATATCATATTAAATTATTCTGCTCTAAATTTCTCATTTGAAGGGTTGGCTTACCTTGAAAGTCAGTCATCTATATAAGTGATTTCTAACTAAACACAGCACCAAAGCGCATTATGGAATAAATATACGTTATAAGTAGTCATGATAAATGAGTGGAAATATTTGGTTAACCTTGGAAATAATCACTTGTCTATTTGCCTGGGATAAGAAACACTTTAATCTGAGTGAATAAAATACAGGGATTCTGGTGGGGTATAAGAAGGTTGAATTACAAGGACTGGAAATGATTGCAATTATTTCATGGTTTTCTTTGAGGGGTTGCTTAAGAAAAGAACGAAGCACGTGGGAGAAAATGTTCAGTTTGTGTTTCACTATGCTCTTAGGTGTTGGTGGGAGATAAACAAACAAAGAATTAGAAAAGAATTGAAAAATGGATAACTAGTAAGAACCTGCTGTATAAAAAGATTTTTAAAATTCTAAAATTAAAAAAAAAAAAGAAAAGAATTGAAGAGTAGCCAATGACCTTGATCTTAACCTGCTCTGAAATACTTACAGCTTCCAGGGAATGATAGGCTCCATAGTTGAAGTTATTACTGCTCCGTTCTTGACCTTCATTGTACTGCATTTCCTCATCTTCATTATCTAAAAGGGCCTAAAACAGACAGGGCAACATTACAAAGTGATCCTTTGGGGATGGAGCTTCATGCTGTTTCCACCATATCTTGGGACATGTGGTAGCCAAGATGGCAGCACCCTTGGCACACATATCAAGAAGCACAAATGTCAAGGTGTAAAAGGAGGTCTGATTTCTTCCACATATCTATATAATCTTACTTCTTGGAGCCCAATGTACATCACCTCATTCAAAACCTACTTACTTCCTGGAAGCAACATATGTGCTATTTGGTTATTCTATACCACAAATTCTCTAGCCATCAGTCTGCATCTGGTATCCAGTGCCTCTGAAATACCCAGCTTGGGAAACCATTCAGAAACAAAGAAATTCTTACAACCACTCATACTTTGAAGGTTCCTGGCAGATGTCTGTGACATGTGAGGATGATTAATAAGCTCACAGCTGTTCACACCATCAGGAAACTCCTGGGCCAAATCACCAATTAGTCCACAACCCACCTCAGTGAAGGAGAGAACATGAGCCAGACACTGCCCTGCTGTTCAAATACAGCTCATGAGGCTGGTGTCTGGCTTAGGCAGTGATGTTCCCTCTGCTGGGGGCTGCTGGTGACATTCTCCCTTTCTCAAAGGATGCTTTTTTTTGGCCGCACCGCACAGCACACGGGATCTTAGTTCCCCGACCAGGGATCGAACCCATGTCCCCTGCAGTGGAAGTGTGGGGTCCTAACCACTGGACCACCAGGGAATTCCCAAAGGATGCTTTTTATGACTGGTCTTCAGCACCTCCCCACCAGGGCCCCACCTTCTACCCACCATACACTCTGTTCTTCCCTCCTGACTTCAAATAAGAAAAGGGAGAGGGACTTAATACTTGTGGGGCATCTATGACATACCTGGCACTGTTAGACATTTTATGTACATTGAGCCACTTAAACTTCTCAATAAATTGTATGAAGTAGGTATAACTATTACCGTTTTACTGATGAAGAAACAGAGTCTCAAGAGGTTAACAGCTTGTCCAAAGTCACACAGCTAGCAGTTAGCAAAATCAGGATTTGGATCCAGATCTGGCTGGTTTCCTAACCCATGTATGCCCTTTCTAGTACAACATGTTCCTCTAACAAGTCACTGCACTTTACTTCCATATACTTCAATGTCTTCATCTTTTAAATGGAGAAGAATAAGACCAGAACTTGAAAATGTCTCAAGTCCACTCTGGCTGCTTGGTCCTATGTGAGACCAGTGAGGGACCTTGGCCTATCCACCTGCAGGTCTTCAACAGTCACCAAGTACTCTAAGCCCTGGGACTTCAGGAAGGATTTGACTGGCTGCAGACTGACAGAAGGGAACACGACATCCACAGGCAATCAAAGGTAGAGGGAGATTTCCAGAAGTTGAGCTGAAGAGAACAGAAGTAAAACCAGGTTAAAGGATAGTTCAGGTAAAAGGCACAATGAGCTCATTCTTCTAGAACAGCTGCCAAAAGCTTTGGTGATCCCTGAGGGGTTGGATTCTGCACAAGGGAAAACTTCGCCATTTCATAATTTTATCTGGTCAGGCCTCCCCAGCAGGCAATACTTGGCAAAGCCCAAGAAGTAATAAGTCAATGTAGACAGAAAGATGGAGCCCATTGCTGAGGCCTCTCATCTCCCTGGACAGCACTGCTGCGATCTACAGCACTTCTCCCCCACCAACCCTCTCAATTGTATAAAGGCATGTTGACTAATACAGGATTATACACAGAAACTCTTCAGGAATAACAATGCCAGTGCTGCAAGAGTCTTCTCCCACTAAAGTTAATTGATACCCAAGAGAAGGAGAACTAGGTACCTTAAAGTTGTCTGAATTCACTAGCTGACTTAGTTTGCTGATCTCATCTCCATTTCTGACATTAATCCTGAAAACTTGGTCCCTGGAGAAAGGAAAAAAAAGTAAAAGATAATGGTGAGCTTTCAGCTGGCAAATAAACCTCAGGCCTACTATCCCAGACATAACTGGGCCGAATGAGAGGAAATGGTCTAGCCTCTGGTTATAATGTATAGCCATTAAAAATAAGACTACGTGGCAAATATGAAAAAGTGCTTATGGTATAACTTTAAGGGAAATATTAAGTGAAAGAGCAGGACACAAAATTGTATGTATGCCATGATTGCAAGTATGGAAAAAGCAGATGCATTGGAAGAAAAACAGACAACGGAAATATAGCAAATGCTGACAGTGCTTATGTTCGGGTCATGGGATTATGGATGACTTACTTTTTTCCCCTCGTATCTGTTTTCTGTAATGTGGTCATATTACTTTATAATGAAAAACATATATATTTTGCAGAAAGGAATGTTCCTGAGTTACACGCAAAGCTAACTCAAGACATAAAGAAGCACTTCTTCACTGTCAGGGTCTAGGACTGAAACTCTGGCTGAATGTCCATGCTGGAAAGAGCTAGAAAAGAGAATAGACCTTCCATCCTTGGAGGGTTAGTTATTTTTCTTCTTAGCAAAGAGGGGAGAGGCTGGGTGCTCTCCCAGGCCCTTCCAGCTCCAGAACCCTATACAAATGCATGGTACTGGGGCTGAACTCGGGATTCATCCTCCCTATGGGGCCCTGATAGGGGCCAGTCCCGAATCCCCCTTTGTTATTTGTCCCGCACTTGTTTCCTATACACCATTTAGCTCCCGCAGCAGCAGCAGGGGTAGAGGCCCCTGAAGTCCTGTGTGTGGGTGGGAGAAGGCCGAGCCTGAAAAGCTGCCTTTGTGCTCTGGGCCGGCTCAGAAAGCCAGGGGAGCCATTAGGCCGTTGCTAGGTGACGGCCCGAATGAATCCACACTCGACGCTGTCACATGCGTCATCCCTTTAACACAAATGAATGCAGGAAAAGCTGCTGGAGAGGGCTGTGGGCTGAAGGACCTGTTGACAGAGAAAATGGTTCTGTCACAGGGAGCTAAACGTGCAGCCACATGTGGCAGATCAGCATCTCCTCATCAGAAAACTGGCTCAATCCGGATGGACTCTCAGAGTTTAACTTGGTTCTGGGAGCTTCTGGGGGATCTCCGTGGGGTCTAGGCTAGCATCAAGGAGGCAAGGTCCACTGCAGAGTTGCTTCTGTTGCAGATGGCAAGTCTGGAGGAAACGCCATTGATGAAGCTTCACTTTCTCCCAGCTCATCCGGTCTCCACAGGGTTCTCGGAGGTGGGCAGCCAACTGCATCCCATGGGAGCTGCTGAGGCCATGGTGGAGAAGCCACTGGCTGGCGGGTCTCAGCTTGAACCCAACAGGCTTGCTAGGTGTTGGACTGCAGCCCTGCAAAGATGGGGAATCAAACCACCATTTCCCTGACACAGGAAAGCAGCCTTGCAAAAGAAACAGGTTGAAAACAGAAGAGAAATCCTTCCTCCTGGCTGAGTACAAGGACCCATCTGCAGAACTCATGCTCTGTCACAACTCACCCTAATACCCCAGAAAAAGAGGCGTCTTAAAAATGGGTGTTCTGGAAAGTGCCTGTGCATTGACATCTCTGTTAGCAAAATGAGGCATCGGTAAAATACAGCACTGACTTGAGTAATCACAAAGAGAAAGAGGAGAGAGAAGGAACAGGAAGAGGAAAAACAAGAGAAACATAAGAATAAGGAGCTCTTAAGAGTATGAAAATCATGTTACACATTCATCCACAGCATGTGTTTTAATTCTCCCAAAGTGATAACTTCACAACAGAACTTTCATACTCCTGGGCACTGTTCATGATAAGGGAACACAGTGAATCTAACTGGCCCAGATGATGATTAAAACCACAGTGCATTTCATCATGTCCTAATTAACCCAGCTCCAAAGGATAAAGACACATCTGCAGCATGCAGAGAGACAGGGCGGAAAGGCTGGTGCAGAATGGAGCCTTTCCCCATCTATCTCTCCTCCACCTCTCCCTTCTACACATTCTTGGCTCCAGCCTCACTGAAATTCCGAATTCACCATATACTTCGCCCTTCTATGCCTTTGCACATGCTGTTCCCTCTGCCTGGATGTCCAGCCCTTTTCTTTACCTTCCTAGCCAATCTGCCACCCAGGCCTTAGGACCAGTTCCCATCACCCACGAGGTTTTCCCCAACCAGAGCAGACAACCTTGGTGACAGACTTCAGATGGTGCTAAAAGCTGGCAGGGCGTGGGGAGAATCTTATGTTATTCTCATGAACATAAGCCCATCAATATCTAGAAACAGAGAGAAATAAGTGGGTGCCAGGTGAAGGGCAGCCTCTCTCTTGCCCTCACTGTCCTTGTCTCTATTTGGAAAATACCTTCCTGAAAGTGTGGGTGGCAGAACACAACCTATCTCCACCACCTGGAAATCTTTTCACAGACCTTAAGCTCTTTCTGAAGATGGAAGATTGGCCTGGGAAGGGGGACATGTTGGGGTTTGCAGGTTGCCATGTTCACCCCCCCTCCTACTCCACACAGGTACGTGCTCCTAGAGCTCTTCTTAACTCTGGTACTTTCCAATACCCAGGGCTGGCCAGCTGCCACCGCGCAATGGCTAGTGATCCACTCTCAGTCACCCTCACATGTGTCCCATGTTCTGGAGAGTCAATAGTCACCTTGGTGCTGAGCTTCTACCTCTCCCCCTTCTACCATGTGGGCAGCCAAGTGGCCTGTTCTTTGTGCCTTTCTCACCTGCATCCCCAGCCAGGCTTAGAAGCCACCACAAGAGATGATTTCACAGAACTCTTAAATGCCAACCAGTTACTGCTGATGTTACAAGTTCTGCAACTTCTTCCTGTTCTATGCTTGCTGTGCACCTTTAGGCATCCTGGTCACCATCCTATCCTTAAGATGAGTGAATCCCAGGACAGAAGACACCAGCAGAGTGAGAGAGACTGGGGAGGTAGGTGAGTTAGATGGAATGAACAGAGACCTGGGGGTGTGGTGGGGGGAGAAACCATCATCTTCATCTCCATCAGCACTGTTCCCCCTCCAAGCCAACCTGCATCCTGGCTTCCCAACCACTTGAATGCTCAGAGGCCAGCTTCCCCTTGCTTTAAATGTTCACCAAGCTGGCTGCCTAGGCCGTGCATCCCATGGGAGCTGCTGAGGCCATGGTGGCCTCCACCTTTGCTGGGTTCCCTACTATGAGGCAAGAACAGACTTGGGGGTAAGGATGACACTATTGGTTAAAACCATCTGCAATTTGCTCAGGCACACAGCCCTTTCTGTGCAAGCGCCTATGGTGAGCACTCCAGAGCTCAGCCAAGAAACCTCAACCCAGGCGTCCGCTGCATTATAAGAGAAGTCTGTATCCTGAGAAAGAAAGATTTTTCAGCCACGTGAATAGGAGCAGCGAGAGCCTGAGAGCTCTACGCATCAGCCCACATGGCAGCAAGCGTAGTTATTACACACTTACTGCTGAGCTGCCTGTGGAAAAATCTCCTTCCCAGACCACCTGCTATGCCTAAACCCTCTGAGCTATTTGGCAGTAGAGACCAGGTGTGAACGGAAGTCATCGTTATAAACATTACTCAATCAGGGCTTCCCTGGTGGTGCAGTGGTTGAGAGTCCGCCTGCTGATGCAGGGGTTGTGGGTTCATGCCCCAGTCCGAGAAGATCCCACTATGCCGCGGAGCGGCTGGGCCCGTGAGCCATGGCTGCTGGACCTGCGCGTCCGGAGCCTGTGCTCCGCAACAGGTGAGGCCACAACAGTGAGAGGCCCGCGTACCGCAAAAAAAAAAAAAAATTACTCAATCACATATAAGTAATTATCTCAATAAACAATTCCAAAGTCCCTTTAGCCAGATAGTATAATGGAGAGTAAACTAACAGATATAGACAGATCAGTGAGATACAGGATTCTATCTGGAGATTAACTTGTGTTATAACAAAAGCATATGGGTTTTGCTCCAACTCCCCTGCTTACCAGCTAAGTGGCCTTGGCCAGGATTCTTAACCTTTTTTTTTTTTTAAATAGATCTTTATTGGAGTATAATTGCTCCACAATTCTGTGTTAGTTTCTGCTGTACAACAGAGTGAATCAGCCATATGCATACACATATCCCCATATCCCCCCCTCTTGCGTCTCCCTCCCACCCTCCCTATCCCACCCCTCTAGGTGGTCAAAAAGCACCGAGCTGATCTCCCTGTGCTATGCAGCAGCTTCCCACTAGCTAGCTATTTTACATTTGGTAGTGTATATATGTTGCTGCTACTCTCACTTTGCCCCAGCTTCACCCTCCCGCTCCGTGTCCTCAAGTCAATTCTCTATGTCTACATCTTTACTCCTGCCCTGCCCATAGGTTCATCAGTACCATTTTTTTTTTTAGATTCCATATATATATATGTGTGTTAGCATACGGTATTTGTTTTTCTCTTTCTGACTTACTTCACTCTGTGTGACGGACTCCAGGTCCATCCACCTCACTACAAATAAGTCAATTTCGTTTCTGTTTATGGCTGAGTAATATTCCATTGTATATATGTGCCACATCTTCTTTATCCATTCATCTGTTGATGGGCATTTAGGTTGCTTCCATGTCCTGGCTATTGTAAATAGTGCTGCAATGAACATTGTGGTACATGTCTCTTTTTGAATTATGGTTTTCTCAGGGTAGATGCCCAGTAGTGGGATTGCTGGATCATATGATAGTTCTATTTTTAGTTTTTTAAGGAACCTCCATACTGTTCTCCATAGTGGTTGCATCAATTTACATTCCCACCAACAGTGCAGGAGGGTTCCTTTTTCACCACACCCAATCCAGCATTTATTGTTTCTAGATTTTTTGATAATGGCCATTCTGACCAGTGTGAGGTCATATCTCATTGTAGTTTTGATTTGTATTTCTCTAATAATTAGTGATGTTGAGCATCTTTTCATGTGCCTCTTGGCCATCTGTATGTCTTCTTTGATGAAATGTCTACTTAGTTCTTCTGCCCATTTTTTTACTGGATTATTTTTTTTTTGTATTGAGCACCATGAGCTGTTTGTATATTTTGGAGATTAATCCTTTGTCCGTTGTTTCACTTGCAGGTATCTTCTCCCATTCTGAGGGATGTCTTTTCATCTTGTTTATGCTTTCCTTTGTTGTGAAAAAGCTTTTAAGTTTCATTAGGTCCCATTTGTTTATTTTTGTTTTTATTTTCATTACTCTAGGAGGAGGGTCAAAAAAGATCTTGCCGTGATTTATGTCAAAGAGTATTTTTCCTGTGTTTTGCTCTAAGTGTTTTATAGTGTCTGGTCTTACATTTAGGTCTTTATTCCATTTGGAGTTTATTTTTGTGTATGGTGTTAGGTAGTATTCTGATTTCATTCTTCTACATTTAGCTGTCCAGTTTTCCCAGCACCATTTATTGAAGAGGCTGTCTTTTCTCCATTGTATGTTCTTGCCTCCTTTGTTGTAAATTAGGTGACCATATGTGCATGGGTCTACCTCTGGGCTTTCTATCCTGTTCCATTGATCTATATTTCTGTTTTTGTGCCAGTACCATACTGTCTCGATTACTGTAGCTTTGTAGTAAAGTTTGAAGTTGGGGGGCCTGATTCCTCCAGCTCCATTTTTCTTTCTCAAGATTGCTTTGGCTATTTGGGGTCTTTTGTGTTTCTACATGAGTTGTAAAATTTTTTGTTCTAATTCTGTGAAGAATGTCATTGGTAGCTCGATTGGGATTGCGTTTGAATCTGTAGATTGCTTTGGGTAGTATAATCATTTTCACAATATTGATTCTTCCAATCCAAGAACATGGTATATTTCTCCATCTGTTTATGTCATCTTTGATTTCTTTCATCAGTGTTTTATAGTTTTCTGAGTACAAGTCTTTCACCTCCTTAGGTAGGTTTACTCCTAGGCATTTTATTCTTTTTGTTGTGATGGTAAATGGGATTGTTTCCTCAATTTCTCATTCTGATTTTTTGTTGTAAGTGTATAGGAATGCCAGAGATTTCTGTGTATTAATTTTATATCCTGCAAGCTTACCAAATTCATTGATTAGTTCTAGTAGTTTTCTGGTGGCATCTTTAGGATTCTCTATGTATAGTATCATGTCATCTGAAAACAGTGACAGTTTTACTTCTTCTTTTCCAATTTGTATTCCTTTTCTTTTTCTTCTCTGATTGCCGTGGCTAGGACCTCCAAAACTATGTTGAATAATAGTGGCGAGAGTGTACATCCTTGTCTTGTTCCTGATCTTGTGGAAATGCTTTCAGTTTTTCACCATTGAGTATGATGTTTGCTGTGGGTTTGTCGTATATGGCCTTTATCATGTTGAGGTAGGTTCCCTCTATGCCCATTTTCTGGAGAGTTTTTATCATAAATGGGTGTTGAATTTTGTCGAAAGCTTTTTCTGCATCTATTGAGATGATCATATGGTTTTTATTCCTTAATTTGTTAATATGGTGTATCACATTGATTGATTTGCATATACTGAAGAATCCTTGCATCCCTGGGATAAATCCCACTTGATCATGGTGTATGATCCTTTTAATATGTTGTTGGATTCTGTTTGCTAGTAGTTTTTTCAGGATTTTTGCATCTATGTTCATCAGTGATATCGGTCTATAATTTTCTTTTTTTGTGATATCTTTTTCTGGCTTTGGTATCAGGGTGATGGTGACTTCATAGAATGAATTTGGGAGTGCTCCTCCCTCTGCAATTTTTTGGAAGAGTTTGAGAAGGATCAGTGTTAGCTCTTCTCTAAATGTTTGGTAGAATTCGCCTGTGAAGCCATCTGGTCCTGGACTTTTATTTGTTGGAAGATTTTTAATTACAGTTTCAATTTCATTACTTGTGATAGGTCTGTTTATATTTCCTAATTCTTCCTGGTTCAGTCTTGGAAAATTGTACCTTTCCAAGAATTTGTCCATTTCTTCGTGGTTGTCCATTTTACTGGCATATAGTTGTTTGTAGTAGTCTCTTATAATCCTTTGTGTTTCTGTGGTGTCAGTTGTGATTTCTCCTTTTTCATTTCTAATTTTATTGATTTGCATCCTCTCCCTTTTTTTCCTGACGAGTCTGGCTAAGGGTTTATCAATTTTGTTTATCTTCTCAAAGAACGAGCTTTTAGTTTTATTCATCTTTGTTATTGTTTTCTTCATTTCTTTTTCATTTATTTCTGCTCTGATCTTTATGTCTTTTCTTCTACTGACTTAGGGTTTTCTTTGTTCTTCTTTCTCTACTTGCTTTAGGTGTAGGGTTGGATTGTTTATTTGAGATTTTTCTTGTTTCCTGAGGTGAGATTGAATTGCTATAAACTTCCCTCTTAGAACTGCTTTTGCTGCGTCCCATAGGTTTTGGGTCATTGTGCTTTCATTGTCATTTGTTTCTATGTATTTTTTAATTTCTTCTTTGATTTCTTCAGTGATCTCTTGGTTATTTAGTAGTGCACTGTTTAGCCTCCATGTATTTGTGTTCTTTTCAGTTTTCTTCCTGTAATTGATTTCCAGTCTCATAGCATTGTTGTCAGAAAAGATGCTTGATACGATTTCAATTTTCTTAAATTTTCCGAGGCTTGATTTGTGACCCAAGATGTGATCTATCCTGGAGAATGTTCCATGTGCGCTTGAGAAGAAAGTGTATTCTGCCACTTTCAGGTGAAATATTCTATAAATATCAATTAAATCTATCTGGTCTATTGTGTCATTTAAAGCTTGTGTTTCCTTATTTATTTTCTGTTTGGATGATCTGTCCATTGGTGTAAGTGGGGTGTTAAAGTCCCCTACTATTATTGGGTTACTGTCGATTTCCCCTTTCATGGTTGTTAGCATTTGCCTTATGTATTGAGGTACTCCTATGTTGGGTGCATAAACATTTACAATTGTTACATCTTCTTCTTGGATTGATCCCTTGAACATTTTATAGTGTCCTTCCTTACCTCTTGTAAGGTCTTTATTTTAAGGTCTATTTTATCTGATACAAGTATTGTTACTCCAGCTTTCTTTTGATTTCCATTTGCATGGAGTATCTTTTTCCATCCCTTCACTTTCAGTCTGTATGTATCCCTAGGTCTGAAGTGGGTCTCTTGTAGACAGCATATATATGGGTCTTGTTTTTGTATCCATTCAGCCAGTCTGTGTCCTTTGGTTGTGGCATTTAATCCATTTACATTCAAGGTTATTATCGATATGTATGTTCCTATTACCATTTTCTTAATTGTTTTGGGATTGTTTTTGTGGGTCTTTTTCTTCTCTTGTGTTTCCTGCCTAGAGAAGTTTCTTTAGCTTTTGTTGTAAAGCTGGTTTGGTAGTGCTGAATTCTCTTAGGTTTTGCTTGTCTCAAAAGCTTTTGATTTCTCCATCGAATCTGAATGAGGTCCTTGCTGGGTAGAGTAATCTTGGTTGTAGGTTTTTCTCTTTCATCACTTTAAGTATATCTTGTCAATCCATTCTGGCCTGCAGAGTTTCTGCTGAAATATCAGCTGATAACCTTATGGGGATTCCTTTGTATGTTATTTTTTGCTTTTCCCTTGCTGCTTTTAATATTTTTTCTTTGAATTTAATTTTTGTTAGTTTGATTAATATGTGTCTTGGTGTGTTTCTCCTAGAGTTTATCCTGTATGGGACTCTCTTTACTTCCTGGACTTGGGTGACTATTTCCTTTCCCATTTTAGGGAAGTTTTTCACTTTAATCTCTTCAAATATT
The DNA here is from genome assembly GCF_963455315.2 of Globicephala melas. NCBI lineage: Eukaryota > Metazoa > Chordata > Mammalia > Artiodactyla > Delphinidae > Globicephala > Globicephala melas. The sequence goes on from NC_083322.1 coordinate 21,991,985, forward strand.
TTCTCAGACCCTTTTTTCTTCTTCTTCTGGGACCCCTATAATTTGAATGCTGGTGCGTTTAGTGTTGTCCCAGAGGTCTCTGAGATTGTCTTCAATTCTTTTCATTCTTTTTTCTTTATTCTGCTCCTCAGCAGTTATTTCCACCATTTTGTCTTCCAGCTCACTTATTTGTTCTTCTGCCTCAGTTATTCTGTTATTGATTCCTTCTAGTGTATTTTTCATTTCAGTTACTGTGTTGTTCATCTCTGTTTGTTTGTTCTTAGTTCTTCTAGGTCTTTGTTAAACATTTCTTGTATTTTCTCAATCCGTGCCTCCATTCTATTTCCGAGATTCTGGATCATCCTTACTATCATTACTATGAATTGTTTTTCAGGTAGAGTGCCAATTTCCTCTTCATTTATTTGGTCTTGTAGGATTTTACCTTGCTCCTTCACCTGTGACTTATTCTTTTGCTGTCTCTTTTGTTGTTGTTGTTGAGTGGGATTGTGTTCCTGTCTTACTGGCTGTTTGGCCTCAGGTTTCCAACACTGGAGTTTGTAGGCTGTTGGGTAGAGCTGGGTCTTGATGCCAACATGAGGACCTCTGGGAGACCTCATTCCAATGAATATTCCCTGGGATCTGAGGTTCTCTGTTAGTCCAGTGGTTCAGACTTGGAGCTCCCACTGCAGGAGCTTCGGCCCAACCCCCAGCCATTCGCTTGGGGGTTCCTCCTGTCTTCTTGGGTGTCAAGGTCCCCCACCAGTGTCTGGCAGGTGCCCTAGTTGTGGGGAGAAATGTACTCCGTGTCTTCCCACACTGCCATCTTGACTCCATCCCCCCCAATCTTCTAGTAGGGTACCATACCATCCTTTCACCTTTCCTACCTCCCAAACGTCCTCTCCCTTGCAAACCTCAAGGAATTCTGTGTGGAGCACGTGTGCATGTGTGTGCATACACATGCACACACACACACACAGAATGTACAGGTGTATCCTTGCATGTCACTTTTCATAGTTACGGCTAGGCAAGACCTATCAAATCTCCATATGCCAAATGCTGACGAGAAAGCTCCACCAAACCTTAACCATTAACAGAGAAGCGAAGCCAAAAAGCCTATGACCCAGGTTTTCCCTTAAGCATGGCAGAAATTGAAACAATTTCTGGTAATTCTTAGTAATTCATAATATAGGAGTAAGAAAGTAGAAATGCCTGAAACTGACCTTACAAATAAGAACTAGGAAGGAAAAGTATTGGCAGGAATTAGGGAGCTGGGGAGGGACTGTGGAGACCACCTAGTCCTGATATCACAGATAAAGCTGAGCCTGAGAGAGAAGTAATTGACCCAGGATGACACAGGGGCAAAGCTGGGACAGGAGTCCAGCACCGTACCACTTGAAGTATAATCAGCCATTCATTTCCAAATCCATTTGGTTCCCATATCTCTGAACTAACCAAGTAATAGTAAGTCCAAAAGGAACTTACCCAAAAAACTTTTCTTGGCCACAGATGCTGGACCCAATAAGGTCCCCAAAGAACAGTATCCACTTCATGTCCCAAGGGTGTCAGTCATAGAGTGGCTGAGTCAAGCTGTATTTATAAGGAGTCTGAGGCAGTCTCATGTCCTCAAAAATGCTAATATGACTCCCAAGCACCCTTGAAACTCTGACAGTACATCAGATGCCTCTTTCATTCCTTTTGAGTGATAAAAGCCAAGCCTCTTGATTTACAAGGTCAGGAACTTGCTCCTCAGGCTGGAAAAGTCTGTGCTAAGGGTGCTATAATGCTCATCACTTGATATTTAAATAGTGTCTTTTGAGTAAATACGCAAGTCCGATAGTGCTGGATAGAATTTATACTGATAGAGGAGGCCAGATTATAAACCTGAGATGAAGTTACCTCTAGAGTAAAAATAAATAAATAAAGACTATCAAAGAAACCCCAAGCCAACTCCAAGACCACACACTTAACACACTTGACAAGCCCTTCTCTGGTGACAGCAGGTCATGATGAAAGTTTGTGGCTTCTGTTATGAATCTGACACCTAATTCTTATGACTCCACTAAAAAGGCAGAAATATATGAGGTAAGTGGTATAGGAGGAATGTGTTTGTCTGAATAAATTATCAGTTTTCCTTGAAATCTGAGCTAAAGGTAAGGTTTAATGGTATTATTAATAATAAGACTTTCTTGCATTTACTAGATTCTGAGTCTGGTGTCCTTTCCACCAAGTCACAGCAGAACAAATGGAAGACACTCATGATCTCCATGACTTCTTCAAGGATTCTTGAAGGGCCTTTCAGGGCCTTTCAGTCTGTCCTAGGTGCCCCAAATCCCACAAGCCTCTCCCACCCTACTGTCCCCCACCATCTACATACTTTCTGCGCTTTCTCAAGGGGAGTAGATTCAACCAAGGGTCATGGTTGAGAGTGTTAAAGAGATGTTATTCTGACACTTGTTACAACTGTAAGGAAGACTTTATTCAAGATACAATAGGAGAGAGTAATTGTGTTCAACTTCAAATACGTAAAGATACGCAGAGCAAGGGGATCAGTGGATGGAAAACTGTTAAGAGGAGACATCAGGGTAGGGGGGATTCTTGCTTAACTGACCTAACAGATTATTGCTAAAGGCAGGCCAAGGACTTAGACATCAATGGTGGTGGTTGAGGAACTCAATCAGATGTCAAGGATTGGGGGATTACTTAGCAGGATTCTTTGCTAAGACTGACTTAGGGCCCAAGGACAAGGCTAGTAGAAAAGAGAGTTCAGGGAAGCCTGTCCAAGGTTTGGTCAAGAAGAGTCTTTGTCAGGAGTTGTGGAGCTGGGGGCCTCTATTGGGGCTCTTTTGTCCTTCCAACACTGGAAGTGAACTCCTAGGCCCACCTTGGTCTATCACAAAGGCTGGGCTGTACTTCACTATGATAGATTTCAGCTTTGAAATTAGTAAAAAGAGAAGCTGAGACCTGAATCTGCAAGAAATGTGAACTAAAGAATCAAGTACCCAGAATTCTAGGCAAGCTGAAATTCACTTCCCACCCTTTTCTCCCAGGGAAAGCCATCAACATGAAGAAAATATAAATCTCTAATGGAAGCCAATGTCTAAAGAGAAATTGTATGGAATCTGAGACCCAGACTTGATGGGGCAGCCTGGAGGAAGGAGCGTCATTGGTTTGCACCTCCACTAGTTTTTCTGATGCAGCATACCAGAAACAGAAAAGCAGAAGGCAACATGGAACCAGAGGATACAGCACCTAGCATGATACTTAGCACAATGCAGTTGCTTAATTAGTATTTACTGAATAAATAAACACGAAAGTCCCCTTCTAGCTCTAAGATGCTACTCTATTAAGATGAACGAACTGACACATGCCACAACATGGGTGAATCTCGAAAACATTTGCTAAGTGAAATAAGCCAGTCACAAAAGGACAAATACTATATGATTCCATTTATATATGGTACCTAGAACAGGCAAATTCATAGAGACAGAAAGAGCACAGAATTACCATGGGCTAGAAAGAGGGAGAACAGGGACTTATTGCTTAAGGGGTGCAGAGTTTCAGTTTGGGACAGTGGAAAATTTCTGGAGATGGATGGTGATGACTGCACAACATTGTGAATGTACTTAGTGCCACTGAACTGTACACTCAAAATGGTTAAAATCGTTTTATGGTATGTATATTCCACGACAATTTTGTTTTTAATTTTTAAAGGATGTTGGTAGCATTTTGCTTAAAATGGGATTAAAAAGATAAAGGGGTACAGCTCAGTGTTGCTGTGTTTAAGGGCAACATAAATCAAAGATATAATGCTCCTATATCAGGATTAGAAAAAGGAATAATCAGGGGCTTCCCTGGTGGCTCAGTGGTTAAGAAGCCACCTGCCAATGCAGGGGACACGGGTTCGAGCCCTGGTCTGGGAAGATCTCACATGCCGCAGAGCAACTAAGTCTGTGCATCACAACTACTGATGCTGCGCTCTAGAGTCCGTGAGCCACAACTACTGAAGCCTGCACACCTAGAGCCCGTGCTCCACGACAAGAGAAGCCACCTCAATGAGAAGCCCGTGCACCGCAATGAAGAGTAGCCCCTGCTCGCTGCAACTCGAGAAAGCCCACGCGCAGCAACAAAAACCCAATGCAGCCAAAAATAAATAAATAAAATAAATAAGTTTAAGGAAAAAAAATTACAAATCTTTAAAAAAAAAAAAGAAAAGAAAAGAAAAAGGAATAATCACAATGCAGGGGCTTCCCTGGTGGTGCAGTGGTTAAGAATCCGCCTGCCAATGCAGGGGACACAGGTTTGAGCCCTGGTCTGGGAAGATCCCACATGCTGCGGAGCAACTAAGCCCATGCAACACAACTACTGAGCCTGTGCTCTAGAGCCTGTGAGCCACAACTACTGAGCCTGCGTGCCACAACTACTGAAGTCCGTGAGCCTAGAGCCCGTGCTCCGTAACAAGAGAAGCCACTGCAATGAGAAGCCCGCGCACCACAACAAAGAGCAGCCCCCACTCACTGCAGCTAGAGAAAGCCCACGCACAGCACCGAAGACCCAATGCAGACAAAATAAACAAATAAATAAATAATAAATTTATTTTAAAAAATAAATAAATAATCACAGCCCAACTTTGCTTCAAACCAAAGAGCTTTTAATGGTGTTTATTCCCAAGAGCCTTAATAGGGGTGGTCTCACACATGCTCCATGACTGTCTTCAAGCCAAACCAGGTCTCTTTCACTGTGGGTAAGATCTGATTGGCCAGCAGAAGGAACTCATATCGATCTGTGTCTCCCAGTTCAAATTCAAATGATTATTTGATTCCAGAGTCATAGGACCAGTCAATGCTTCCTCCACTGGCTTGGTCTGAAGGGCAAATGAGAATAAAGTCTGGTTATACTATTCCCACTGGCCTCTCACAGCTATGTAACCTCTATATTAAGTTCCACCACTATCAAAAATAAGTCAGGCCCCTATCTGCATGGACCTTGAGAACAGGGATAGCTTAGTAGAGGGCCATGCTTATTAAAAAATACAAGATTAATTTGAAAAGCAAAAGGTGTTACTCAAATGGACACTATACTTAGCCTTCCTTTGGTGTTCTTAGGAGCCTCTGGCTTCACCCACCCATTTGGAATCCTGCCTGCTCTCCTATTGGCATCTTCTACAGCTTAGGGAGGCTACACCACTTCCTTCTTCAGTTGGGTGCTAGGTGTAAACATTGTTTCCTCTGGTGGGAGAGAAGGGATTACAAATAGAGGAAGAGATTTGGTCCCTGCTCTCAGGGGACTTTCAGTATAAGGATGGAACAGGCTTTGCTCTGATAACAAATAACATGCCCAGCACCTATATGTGTGAGTAAAACCAACAATGTGCACCTGTGTAATATGTGGCCACTTACATGACAAATGATAAAGGAAGGTAGCATTAGCCTACAAAGACTTCTGACAATCATGACTCAGAAGAGCTAAGCAATAGGTCGGCTCTGAGGCCCATCCGAGGGAGGGCAGGTAGAGGTCAAATGGAGTCACCTAATCCCTAAGAATGGGGCTGAGCAAAGGGGAAGACCAGGGAGGTTATACCAGGGAAAAGTAGGACTAGTGGTTAATATTGGGAATTAACACTATGAACTCGTGTGTCTTGTGTCTTTGCCTTCACCCACAGCAGCAGTAGTAGCACCTGGTAAATAACAAACACCAAATGGCTGCTGATTTGAACTGAATTTTCCTGGGTACCAAAATTACTAACTTATACCTTTGATGTGGTCACATGACACAGATGATCCCACTAAGAGGTCCACAGTGGACTGGCTTCAGATTGAATCCTGACTCTGCAAATCATTATTTGGGTGACCTAAGACAGTCACTTATCTGAATCCCAAACGTTTCTTCTGTCAAATAAGGATAATACTACTACTTACTTCATAGGGCAGTGAGAATTAAATAGGATAATATAATGCTCATGATTCGATCAATTGTTGAGTGCTTATTAAATGTGTTAGACGTTATGCTAAATTGGTTTATTTAATCCTCACCTGTGTCACAAGTAGATATTAGTATTAGTCCCATTTTACAGATGAGGAAATCTCAGAGAGATTAAGTGAAGGAGATGGGATAATATATGTAGAATAGGCATTCAGTAAATGTCAGTTGTGATTATAATCATCATTATCAATAAATGACTAAGATCCCATCAGAAAAGTTGGATCACATTAAGGATCAGAGGTATCTGGAGGAGAGTAGTTCACCAGGAAACTAACAAGCAACATTTATATAGTGCCTTTGAGTTAGTGAACTCTTTTATTCTACATTCTATCTTTAGAGCTTCTCAACAACCCATTTCATAGATGAAAAAACCAAGGGAACCTGGTTTGAGTGACCGGGCTTGAGTGACCTGCCCAAGGTTACTTGGTTCCAAAGTGATGGAACTATAACTCAAACCCAGACCTCTCTTCCCAAGGTCTGTGTTTTATTTCCCCCTGAGAAAGGCTCAAGTAACAACTTCTGGACCAAACACCTGTTGTGATGCAGCTCCTTATAGACCTTTCCAGATGAGAAACTGCCCAGAAAATGTCTCACCCACCACAGACGTCCAGCCATGTCTTGGGTGGAGCGAAGCAGGTATTCAGCCCAGAGCTGCATACCAATCAGGGGCAAGAGGCAAAAAGTACTTAACTGGGACTCGTTCTTAGAGGCAGTGCTTGTCCAAGCTGGAATGAGGCCAGAATCAAGGATAACAGAGTCAGCTCTGGACAGAGATGCAGCAAGAACTTGATTAACCATTAACGGTCACATTACAAAAGATCAGACAATAAACCCTATACTTGTCTGACATTTGCTTAACGGAAGTATCTTCAACATCTGTGACTTTACCAAAAAAAACATACTAAATGTAGGCCTTTCAAGGTCTACAGTACTTGTAAATACCTCAGAAAAGGAAGGTGGAAAACTAGATTCCTTGTAATAAAATGGCTGAGACCCCATGTATGTGTCTCAGGGGCAAATGATGCCATTCTGCTGACATTCTGAACTCGAGCCTCCACTCAGAGGTGGCCAACAGGAGAAAACATGTATTCCTCAGCCTCAAGTGGCCATAATGGCCTTCTACCCCACTGTCACCACAGCCCTCCTCCCTGGAGGTTCTCCCACCAAAGGGGAGAACATGGAACACAGTTAAAAAGGTCTGGGCAACTGTAAGATCAGTCTTCCCAGAGAATAGCCTAAAAAATATGTAGATAGAGCTCCAAAGCTGTTCATTACATTTGACTTGAGAATCGCCTAAAAGAAAAAGAAGTTTGTGCCAATATGTTCATAGTAGCACTATGTAGCAAAAAGCTGAAACAATCCAAAGGCCCAATAACTGGGATATAGCAGTATAATTGAATAACAAATACCTAGAGCAGAAATAACATAAAACTATGTAGGAAATGTACAATGGAATACTACTCAGCCATAAAAAAAATGAAATAATGTAATTTGCAGCAACATGGATGGACCTAGAGATTATATACCAAATGAAGTCAGAAAGATATACCATATGATAGCACTTATATGTGGAATCTAAAATATGACACAAATGAATTTATCTATGAAACAGAAACACACTCACAGACATAGAGAACAGACTTGTGGTTGCCAAGGGGGATGGGAGAGGGATGGATTGGGAGTTTGGGATCAGCAGATGCAAACTATTATATAGAGAATGGATAAACAACAGGTACTACTGTATAGCACAGGGAACTATATTCAATATCCTGTGATAAAACATAATGGAAAAGAATATGAAAAAGAATATATATATGTATAACTGAATCACTTTGTTATACAGTATAAGTTAATACAACATTGTAAATCGATTATACTTCAATAAAATAAATTTTGGGGCTTCCCTGGTGGTGCAGTGGTTGAAAGTCTGCCTGCCGATGCAGGTGACACGGGTTCGTGCCCCGGTCCAGGAAGATCCCACATGCTGCGGAGCGGCTGGGCCCGTGAGCCATGGCCGCTGAGCCTGCGCGTCCGGAGCCTGTGCTCCGCAACGGGAGAGGCCACAACAGTGAGAGGCCCACGTACCACAAAAAAAAATAAATAAATAAAATAAATTTTTTAAAGAACTATATGGGAAATGATGTTACATGAAAAAAAGCTAAATGCAGACATTGATTACAACTAGATAAATATATTTGTGTTCAATGACAAAACATTAATGAAATTGAAACTGATAATAAAGTATAATCATTATTAGACTCTTTTTTCTATGAAGTTTTAAAAATACATCATAATAGCAAAAAAGAAAGAGAGAAAGAGAGAAAACCATAATCTGGAAAAAAAGAGAAACTTTCATGCTCTGAAATATTACCAAATCCGTAGTTTTGGGATTTCCATTAAGTGTTCTGGATATGGTGAGTAAACTATTACTCCTCTGCTCTCCAAGACTCCCATTAAGAAAACCATGACTGGGACCTCCCTGGTGGCACAGTGGTTAGGAATCCACCTGCCAACGCAGGGGACCCAGGTTTTATCCCTGGTCCAGGAAGATCCCACATGCCGTGGAGCAACTAAGCCCATGCACCACAACTACTGAGCCCACGTGCCACAACTACTGAAGGCTGTGCGTCCTAGAGCCTGTGTTCCACAACAAGAGAAGCCTCCGCAATGAGAAGCCCGCGCACTGCAAGGAAGAGTAGCGCCCGCTCACCACAACTAGAGAAAGCCCACATGCAGCAACAAAGACCCAACGCAACCAAAAATAAAATAAATTTTTTTTAAAAATCAAGTATGCTTTAAAAAAAAAAAAGAAAAGAAAAGAAAACCATTACTAACAAGTGTGCTCTCCCTCAGATTCCCACCATCACCCTCTTACAGATAGAGCTACGTCAGTGTCCCCAGCATGTCAGCACACTCTCCTCTTGTTCAAGCCTGATCTGCCCACCTCTGCTTATCCCTTTCTTGCCCTTATTCTCCCCCTCTTTGGAACAGCACTGCCTTGGTCATTTCTTCTCTCTCCTATATCTTCCACCTCTCCCTCTCTATTGTTCCTTTTCCCACAGTCAATAAACAAATCTCTTATCTCAAAAACAAAACCCTCCATTCCTCTCTCTCCTTCCCTTCTCATCCATGCTCCTCTGAAGAGTAGTCTACTCACTGGGCCTCCCCTTCTCCCATTCCATGTACTCCTCCAGTAACCCTCACTCTTCTGAAACTGCTCTGGTTACAGTCACCATAAGCTAGTAATGAAAACCCAATGGTAAATGTTCTGTCCTTTTCACATTTGACCTTTTTGTGACCTTTTTGTCATTGTTAACCACTGCCTCCTTCCCAACAATTGCTCCTTCCCTGATTTCTGAAATGCAAGGTTTTTGGCCTCTCTGCCCAGCCCTGCTGCCATGCCCTCCATCATTGCTAACCACTTCTGCTGCTTAACATCTTACTCCCCTCCTCTGTCCAGGGCTTTTCCCACTTCAGATGACCTCCTTGCTCTCCTGTTCCAACCACCTTCCCTGTGTCAACTACCCTTAAATCTCTCTCTCTGCAGAATCCCAGAGGTATACAGCCCAAAGCCTACAGGACATCTCCACTTGAAAACACCACACTTATCTCAACCTCAGTATGTCTAGAGCTGAACTCATCTTTCCAACCCCACCCCTCCTTCACCTTCCTGGATGTCTCCCTCAGTTAATGGCACCATTCAATGACCATCAGTGAGAAACTCTCCACTTCTGATAAACGCCAAAAAACTTTTGATTTTACCTTGTAAATGTCTCCCTTCATTCCTCACTGGCACTGCTGTAGTGTGAGCCATCATCTCTCCTCTGAACTCTTCCTGCTCTTCTTGTGGGATGTTCCTACTTCTAGTCCATCATCACCACATCCTCCATGTTGCTGCTAATGTGTTTTATCTAAAACACAATGCCTCAGTGCGCTCGCTGCCCTGCTGAAAATGCTCCAATGGCTTCCAGAATCCTTTGGGTTAAAACCTAAATTCTTTAATATGGCACACAAAAACTTGAACTCCCCCAACTCTTGTTACCACCTTCATTCCTTCTTGTAGTTCACAGAGCCCATCATGCAGTTTCACACATCTGTGCCTTTGCATGTGCTGTTAATGAGCCAGAATGTCCCATTCCTCTTCCCCTTCTCTAGCCTTCAAAATCCTGCCCTCTTCCTAGATGAAATCAAATCCCCCCAACTTTCTAATACTTTTGTACCATGTATAGCCTACTATTGCACATATCATACTAAAGCTTTTCTTCCCATTCATCTCCCATATTAAACAGTGAGTTCTCTGTGGGTTCATTATGTCTCCAGTACTTGGAGACAGGTATATAATCATATACAATGATTAGCACATAATATATGCTCAATAAAAGCGTGTGTTTTAGGCACAGTGGGTGCCTACAAAAGTCATTTGTTTCCAAAGGATCCATGGGCATGGGAGCACTAGGGAACTCCTGGGCATTCAACTGTGGGGTCCTGAGTTTCTGGCTTTGTCCATAACAAAGTGAGGGGATTCCTTTGGAGGACTAAGAATCTGCATGTGGGTGCATTAGGATTTCCAACAGCGCTGCAGTCATTTCTTGTTCTTATCTCGATTTACTATGGGAGAGAGGAGCATCGGGAAGTCTGACAGCAGGCTCCCAAGCTTTATACCTGCCATTGCCATTACTCCTGACATGTCCTCCTCTTTGTTTCCCCAAGCTCTGCATGGACAAATGGCTGCAACAGGGTCTATCCACTGAAACCTCTGGGTCCTCTTAAGAGTTGCACCCATTCTGTCCCCACATACAGTCCATGGGTTTACTTATGGTGTGAGCCTCTCTTAGTCAAGAAATGGGTAATTAATAAAAGTGGTAACTTAGGTCAGAGTCTTGATAAATGCCCATTTTCAGGCAAAGAAATTCCACATAATGAGAGTGAGCCATTAAGGATCAGGACAAGCAGAGCAGAGAACACACAACTCAAATATTTAGGAAGTTCTTTGCTCTAAATACCACATAGTAAGTATATCATGGAGGAGATCTAGCCTTGCCGAAGAAAACTGTGTTAAGTTTGGGTTCCCTGCATTTTTAAGGCCTACCCGTTTCATGTCAGAGCATTTAAAGGCTTTGACCCCAAATCACATGGTGCCTGCTATCTTAGTGGGTCATTTGTAAAAACACGTTAGATACTTACAGATGACTGAGCAGACAGGTCCCATTTTGTACTTGGTGCTGTGCAGGCTTGTCAGAGACTGGGCAGCCTTTTGGGCCACTTCATTTTAGAGTGAGAGAACCAAGGAAAGGTAGATAGATAGTGCTTGTCTCTTGGAAGAACAGATGCCCAGATGCAGAATGTAGAATGCGACAGTCTGATGAACTGGACTCTGGTTAATTAAGCACAACACCCTTTTTGTTTCAACCATTTTCACTGGGAAGTAAGCACAAGTTCACTTCTGTTGGCTCTGAAAATACAACAGACCCTCGTTGTTTATTTGATCTTTCAGGTTCTTGCAATAAATACACCGGGGTCATTATTTTGCCACCAGCTCTCCTTGTTCAGGAGTGTGGATGGAAATAGGGTGGGAGTAAGGGGCTAAAGAGAATGTGTACTGACTCAAGGATGTATCCAGGAAGTTGGTTTTCTTTTTTAAACTAGATCCCTACATTGGCTTATTTCCCTATGATTGTCTCTTTTTCCAAGAAGTAGAGCTCAGGAAAGTATTTTCCATTATTTGAGGGTTCCAATTTTGACTGATTGAGGCTTTACTGTCCTTGCTAGGGATAAATGTAAGGTCTTGAACTTGGGTCCAGGAAAACGACTGTACAATTACCAGATGGGGGAAACCTGGCTCAGCAGAATACTCAGAGAGCCTGGGGGTTTCGGCTGTCAATGAGCCCAACATGAGTCAACGGCACGACGCCACTGCCAAAAAACTAATGTGACCCTCAACTGCATAAGCTGGATGAGGGCAGTTACGGTCATGCTCTGCGCTATGCTTGTTAACCCCACAACGCGAGTTTTACATTCACTTCTGGGAGCTGCCCTTGAAGAACACAGACAAATCAAAGCATATTCGTAAAATAGCAACCAGAAGGGTGAGGGAAGTTGGGGACATATTCTGAGGGCTTGAAGGGACGGGGGTACTTAGCAAGGATAAGGAAAAACCTAGGAGAAGCAGGTTACTACCTTCAAGTAATTAATGAATTTGTCTCTCAAAGGGAAATAAACTTACTCTCTGGAGCAAGACGATAAACCAGGGCTGGTATGTGAAAACCATAAGCAGAAGGCTTGAGCTCAAACAATCAAATCTGCCCCAACATGGAAAAGGCTCCCTTGGAGGCAGGGAGCTATCCAATCATAGGCTGGATGACTATATGGTAGAGATTTAAGCACCAGGTTTAGGTAACGTAAGGTTATCTAGAGCTACTAAAAGTACCTTTGATATTCAACTCTGACATTCTCTCTCCCTTGATTCAACCTTCAGTGATAATATTCACCACCAAAACCCTGAAAACTGCCTTACAGGGGCTAAAATGCAACTGATAAGATGAAAGATACACCTGAATTTGAATAATCTATTCCATTTCTGCTAGCTGCTGACAACAATCTAGTTGAAAGTAAACTGACCAAAAGGTCCCATCTCAGGGCTTATCTCTAATATATGGGTTTCAAAAACCAAGCCTAAAAGCCAAATTGGAAATATTTGCACATTCTCTTCAGCTGGGGTAGCACTTGCTCAATTATAAGCAGCCCCCTGAGATGTCACCATCTGACTTAAGGCTGCCACCAGTTTGCTCATTCCTGAAACAGGAAAGACGATGGAGGGTATCAAGTGATACCTTAGGGAAGTGTTTTATGCCCAGCATACACCAGTGCAGCATGATGACGGATCACAGAGCCAAAGACACCAGGAAGGTATAAGGCAAAGAGCTGAGAGGCAGCATTGCTTAGCATAGAGCAACTGACTACAGATCCAAGAGCTTCAGGTCCAAATCCAAGTGATTATTTCCTAAGCAACAGAAAACACATCCTGGGAATTTATAGTCGAATCAGGCTCCTGCTCATCTAGATAAAGGCAACAATAATTTCATGAATTCTATTTCCCAAGGAAATTTAATTTAGGCAAGTCTTTCAAACCTTTGCCTGTGTCACAATCTTCTCAGTGGTTGGACATATTATGTCTCATTCATGTTTGTAACCTGTCACAAGTATCCCCCCATCTCAATACCTATCTTTATGACTGAAACTTATTTGTCCACACCATGGATGTTTGTATCTGAAATGAAGTTTCAGAAACTTACCAGCTCATCAAATTTATGTGACTCGGCACATGTATACCCATCGGGGAACATCAGCAGCTGGGAATAGCTGTGGAAGGTAATGAAGGCCGTGACTTTTCCAGGACTCTTGGTAAAGTCCACTATGGATTTCACTTCAACTTCAGAGTTGGCACTGGGTCTATGGTATGAGTCAGAGCAAGGGTTGTTGCTGGCTCCAGGTTGTGATGGGATGCAGAAGATGCCAAGTGAGAACAGTAAGCTTTAAGGAGACAGTGTATGGAGGCAGTTACCAGGCATCACTTCAGTTCCTCCTCTGGAAATCAGAGCAAGATTGTCATTGTGTTAGATTGAATTACTACCTAAAGACACAGTCAGGAGACCTAACTCAAGAGATTCTGGACACATCTCTCTTCTTTAAAAACATGGCTCCTCTATATGGCAGAAAGAACTATCAAATTAAATCATCTCCTCTCTGTGGGAGTTGTTGGAAGAAAAGCTAGATTTAATATTATAGATGGAATTCCTGCATTGGGTGGGAGTTCAGCAAGCTCATTTTCTGGGACTTCTTCCAATTCTTAGAGCCCAAGAGTAGAAGATTCTATGCATCTGTACTTCTAAGTCACAAAGCCACAAATGCAAGGAACCTCTGATACCCTTTCTGTGGTGAGGAAGTCACAATTACTTTTGACAAAAAGGCTACCTTTGGCCTCATTTTCTCAGCTACTGGAGTTACCCATGACCACTGAAGTGGGCCCACTGTGGCCTGGCCAGGGCTCTGAATGCTAGAGAAACTCTGAAGGGACAGGTAGAGGCTGGGACTCCACAGAGTCTCTAAATGATATGGACAAAATATATATACAACCTATCACCTCATTTGGAGATTATTTAATAAGAACAAGAAGCCAGGAAAAATTTTGACTTTGAATTGCTGGACATTGTTCAGTATTTTGGATCTGATGCTTTGATTTTTTTCTTTCCTACACTAAAAAAAAAAAAAAAGAATTTGTAAAAGCAATGAATGAAGTTGCCACTCATCCATATCCTGTCAGTGTATCCTTTCTTGGTTCAATGATTCTCATTAATTCATCTGTCTTTCAAGTCTTTAGTGATTGCCTTCTATGTGCCAGACACTATGCTAGGTGTTAGGAACACTACAGTGGAAAAGACAGTTTCTAATGTTACTGCTATCATACCTAATGAGGAAAAACCAAATACATTTTAACTCTGTGATTAGAGAAACATAAGGGGTTTTAACTGGTGCCTGAAAGCAAAAAGGAGCCCCCCAACCAGCCTGGCACTGGACCCCGAAAAATTAGAGCTGTAAGTCAACAAAGGCAGAGCAGGAAGCAAGTATTTTCTCTTTGAATCTATTTTGAAAATCAATTTCTTAATCTTATTCGTACTTCATTTTAGTTTTCTTTCTCGAAGCATCCATAGATGATGTAATGCTTCTCCTGTGACTAGATCCCAACCCCCTCTAGTGGTTGGTTCAGGGCTTCCTGGCGCTTCCCACCACCACACAAAGTCTTGCTCTGGAAGCTCAGAAGCTGAGCCGGGATACAGCTTATGGGAAAACCAAGATGTGAGACAAAATATATTAAATGCTCCTCAGAGCTCAGTGACAGCACTGTGTGCCTGTGAAGGGAATTTAGTGAAGTGTTTTTCAAATAGGTTTTTAAATAGCTTCAATCCTGAATGGGCTTAGCAGGCTGACAGCACTGCAGAGCCATGCAAATAGCTATCTGGCCAGACAACATCTGACTATCCCTGGGGGAAAGTCCCCATGCTCACCTCCAAAACCCACATCCCAGTTCCGGTTAGGATCAACACCAACACTGAGGCTTCCAGATACCTTGAACTGGGTCTTCTGCCACATACGATTCTTTAAAATCCCAACAGAAAGAAAATACAGAAAAAAAAAAAAAGACGGTCATTCAGTCCAATGAGAAGTTTCCTTTAGAATTTTGTTAATTTCTCCCAATCCCTCACGGGAAGGCCCTTTTGGAATTGCACTCATTTCCCTTGCCCACAGACTTGACCAGTAGTCCTCACACAGGGTTCTGCTTGGAGCTTCTCGGCCGTCTCACCGAGGCGAGAAGTAAATAAGCCCCCATCTCCTCCAATGAATACCTGCTAAACCATGTTCCGTAGAACCACAGTCCTCTCAAACGTTAACAATACAATAACAACAAAAAACAAAAATTAAAAAACAAAAAAATAGTGGGGAGAGCCCGAGGGTTCTGTGATAGAATATTTTGGGAAAATAACAGGGTTAAATTGGCTAATTTACTTCAGAATTTCTAAAGGTTTTTTTTAATGCTTTAATGTTTTTTATCAAGCTCCAAGAGAGGGATACAGTGGGCGGTATTTCCCAAACTTGACTGTGGAACCCTTTATTCATAGGGTATCTCATGAGATGAGTACTACTATTTCTACAAGTTCCTTCTGAACACGCGTTGAAAAATGCTATCGTAGTCTGCTGTCTTCAAAAATAAACTTGAAGCTCTGATTCATTCTGAATATACATGGGGTCACAGTTGCCATAATGGTGTTGTGTAATGAGATTTTTAAAGAAAAAAAAAACTGCATAACTTGTTTTTGTGATATAACAGAGGATTTCTTCTACAGATTGTAAGTAAAATGCCAGATGCATTGTACTGCCTACCTAAATCCTACAGCAATCTAATTGTCAGCAGGTAACATCCGCCTCCTCTTTTCTATCAATCCTACCATCAAAACACAGGGATAATTGGAACAAATCTCCTAGGTGACTCACAGTGAACACTGAACTCTAATAGCCCAGCCTAACAGCTGAAATGGGCTCTGACCAAGGCAATATGGAAAGATATCATGTGTTGGAAAATGAAATGATTGTAAACATCACTATATGCCTCAATTCAGGGCCACTACTGAGAGATGAGGCATTCCATTTAGAGTAAATCGAGAACAGAAAATCACTTTTGTTTTGTTTTGAAGTTCCTACACATCTCCTTAAATTCTTGTTGAAGAGAAAAAGTCCAGGCTTCCTTTGGTTTGAGAGAACACTTAGCCATCAGAGCAGCAGGAAGATGTCCATCATATCCAATCAAAGTGATGGATGGGTCATTTCCATAATCAGAGGCAATCTGAGCAGAGACAACATATATGTCAATCTCACACTCCCCTTCCACCAGGGAACAGAGGAGAGAATATTAAGGCAATGTGTTTTTTCCAAACATAAACTAACACTGCTGGTCAGTGAGAGTCTTCCAGGACTACAGTCCAATCTCCTATTAACGTGTTTAATATGCCAGTGTCGATACTTTTATTTCCAATCAGAATAATTTACTTATATTAAATAAAAATCAGGTATCACTTATCCATTATCTCTCAAAAGCAGGATTCTTCCAATTAATTTTAGTGAGGCATTTTGCAATGGTGGGCAACTGTGTTTGTGGCTCAGAGGGATCTATGAACCAAAGAAGTCTTTTCAGTTTCCTTAATCACCACACAGGCTATACCTTCTCAAAAGTACTCACGACCAACATCAGATTACTTAATTATGCAGAGACTTCTCTAAAGACCCAGAGAACCAGTTAAATTCTATTTGGGGAATTACATTTCTACTTGTGATCAATTGCAGTAGAGTTGAGGTTTCTGCTGGATTAAAATTTATTTATTTCCTGTGCTCAGCCATCCTAAGGCATTATTATTCAACTGTTAAATATCCATTTCATAATACCCTAAAGGTAACTGCATTTTAATTGAAGGGAAAAATGTATCAGCCGGTAAGCACGTGGTTGCACATGCTTGAATGATCTGATGTGGATTGATTTCCTTTGCTCATGAATTAACATTCTGATTTATAGCATGTCATTTTTGAATTACTTAAGAAATACCAGACTAGGTCACACCCAGAACGGTGTCCTGACTCTAATTCCAATGAACATGTGGAAGAGACATATCGCTACACCCTAACTTTAAGTGAGATTTGGAAATTTTTCAGAACCCAAAAACCCTCAACGAGTTCGTTCCACTTTGTATCTGTAGGTCAAAGTAAACTCTTCTAGCCCATTTATATTCTCTATCTAAGCTCCTTTTGTGATTTTATAGATCTCTAGTACATCGTGCCACAGCCCTAGGAGCTCCAGGCAGCAAAGCAATGTTCTCTAATCTGTTCTTATGCTGAAATCTGACTCTTGGTGTCCTTACTTGCCACCCTCTTAATCTCTTTTAGCTCACTATCTTTTCTTTTTAAATTTATTTCATTTATTATTTTTGCCTGCATTGAGTCTTCATTGCTGTGCATGGGCTTTCTCTAGTTGCGGCGAGCAGGGGCTACTCTTCGTTGCAGTGCACGGGCTTCTTATTGCAGTGGCTTCTCTTGTTGCAGAGCATGGGCTCCAGACACGCGGGCTTTAGTAGTTGTGGTACGCAGGCTCAGTAGTTGTGCCTTGCGGGCTCTAGAGCACACGCTCAGTAGTTGTGGTGCGCGGGCTTAGTTGCTCCACGGCATGTGGGATCTTCCCAGGCCAGGGATTGAACCTGTGTCCCTGAACTAGCAGGTGGATTCTTAACGACTGCGCCACCAAGGAAGCCCATAGCTCTCACTATCTTTTAACAGAGCATGCAGTGGCCAGCAGGTTGCGGGAGTACGGAGGTACATGCCAGGGTGCTGGGTGGAGCAATACCAAATTAGGTTTGAATGGGTCTGTTTCCTGACTGTGTGACAAGAGAAGGACTTGGGATGAGAGCGTCAGCCATAGGACCACAGGGATTGCTGTGAGGTTAGGTGGGGCCTGACCCCAGAAAGACAAAATAAATGGGGAATTTGGAGTAAAATGACCTTATTTGCAGTTCACAGTGCAGTAGCTTGTGTAACCTACTCACCGGCATGGATCCCAGCCTCTAGCCAGATAGCCAGCTTGTCTCCTCCCGTGCTGAACTGCAAAACAAGCGTGGAAATGTGAATGGCTCCACCACCACACACCCCTTGTCTGTTCCTCTTTCTGTACTTGATGTGATTGAGAAGGAGGAGGTGTAGACAGTGATGCTGTCAATTAGCTTTTCATTTAACGTAGGGTTTTTTTGTCCCTTTCCTTTAATATAAACTTAAATACAGGCTAACAAGAAGAGCATCATTTGATGTTTGTAAAAAATCATTGCAGATAACGTGATGACATGAAAATATGTTCATCATATGCCATAAATTTTTAAAAATAGATTACCAAATAGTATGATACCATTTTTATTTCTTAAAAGGCTAGCTCATGTGTATGTATATATATGTACACACACAGACATAGGAGAAAAAGGGAGGGGGAAAAGAAAAGAGAGGAAAAAATAGACAGATATACAACAAAATGTTAATAGCTATCAATCCCATAGTTGTGAAATTAGTAAAATAGGGATGTTTTTCATTTTTTGTTTCTCTGTTCTCCATTTTTTGCAATGTTTGTGTTATTTTTGTAATAAAAATGCTTGTGGTAATCTTCTGAGTCCTTCATAAAAACAGGATGGTAGGGTCTGGAAGTCCTTTCCAGAGTTTAAATTTTATGATCTAAGGGACTCAGTTTTATTTGGAACAGTGGCTTTGCCAATTGAATCAGTAAATGGGGAGGAAAAGATTATTTTTGCACCATCAACTTCTATCTTCCTGCAGCATTCTAAACATCACAGATAAGGTAAATGAGAAATGTAAATCCCTGCTAAAAATTACTTTTCAAGCGTTTTGAGAGTTTTAAAGTGTTTCATGCTTTTTCCTCCAAAGAGCTCACATAGGGAACTTTGGAAAACAAATAACATTCTCAACCACGAACCACCGAAACACCCGGGAGAAGGAAAGTCCAGGAAAATCCAAGGGGGAGGAGAATCTGGGGTTTCCTGACCCAACTGTAGGAGAAACAGGGAAAAGGAAATCAAAAGAAAAGAAGGTAGTAAATATGAGCAAATGTGCCGCGGTGTCATAAAGTAGGCAAACCACTCCTCCCAGGCCTCCTTCGGGAGAACCGCTCTGGAGAAATCCATCTGTCCCAGTGAGTCCGTTGGTCCTCAGCCATAATGTTTCCAAATTTAGCAGGGAGTTGTGACATTATCTTCCCCCCCACCCTTAACAAACTCTTTCTAGGAAATCTGGGGAAATACTTTTCACTCTTTTGCAAGGCAAGGTGAAAAAGCTTGAAATTATCAGCACTAACTGTTGTCAGCGTGTACAGGTTGAAGTAAAACCATAACCTTTTTCCGGCTAGCAAGTAAAAAATGCCTGCGTTTCAGGGCATTTGCCTTTGCCATTTGGTTGCCCATCATTCTGCACACCACAAGAACTGTTTTGGTTTTAAATGAGGCTCCAGCAAGTACGGAACTTTTATCTCTTTTTCTTTTTTTTTTTAAACTCTCGGTTTAAAAAAAAAAAAAAGAAAGAAAGAAACGAGTAAAAGAAAAACAAGGCACAGCACGGCTACCTTGATTAATTACAGAATACCTCCCCCTTCCCAGCTCACCCAGGGGCCCGAACCACCTCCCCCTTCCTCTGTTCCTATTGGTGCATACGCCTGTTTCCCTGAGAGCAAATCTATCAAGAGGAGAACATTAATTCACTCCTGCAGACCTGCGTCAGCTCGCGCAATAAAAAGAAGAAAGGGAGGTGGGGGAAGCAGGGAGGTGGATAGTCAAAACCAGCAAGGACTGGTTAGGAGAGGAAAAAAAAAAAGGAACAGCTCTGCAGGCAGAGACTGTACTGACGGCCCGCCTGGGAAGACGGGGATTCTAGAAGCATCGAGAGGAAAAAATCATCACTGCACCTGTGTACCTTGAGCTCGTTCATGGGCCGGTTTTTGAAAGAATAGACAATGTTCATTTTGCTCACTAGACCAGGGTGCTCAGCAACGAGGTTATTCATTTCTCAGGAAATCTGAAATGTTTAAGATGAAGAAATACACATTTGCAAATGAATAATCTGGTGCGTCCATTAGTGACTTTTCTCTCTCCTCCATTTCCATTCCCTCAGGGAATGGAGAGGGCCACTCGGCAGATGCTGTGGGACTGGGGACGCTGGAATCAAAGCTAAGAGATGATGAGTCACTGGGCATCCGTAGGGGCTGGGAAAAGGGAAGCCATTTTGTGGCAGCGGAGCCAGCTCTTTCCAGTTTTGTGCTTCAAACAAAATAGCACTGCTTTGGTTGCCCTGTGGCTTGCCTCAAGCCAGCTCTGAGGTGGAACTTCCCCAGCCAGAAAGCATCTTCCCCTCACTAGCAGAGGAACACAAATGGTAGTGGCACCAAAAAAAAAAAAGGTGATTTAGAAGCAGACGCTGCAAAACGCAGCCGGGTTGGTTCAGGCCGGGGCATCGGGGTGCCTGCCTCAGAGGCACTTCTGCCACAAGCCACTTCGGCTCCTATTTGCAGGGCTGATTGCAATCCTGTACAGCTGGGGCACCCAAACTGTGTCCATTACTGGGATTGAGACATGTCTGGGCATGTCTGGAGAGTGCTCGGCATGAAAACGGCTCCTCCAGCTGTTGCCAGCATTTGGTCTCCGTAGGACGTGTACAGCAATTTGTGAGGCCAGGCAAAGGAGGGAGCGCATCCTGTTTCGGCCACTCCCTTTTCTCCCTCACTCTCTGTACTGGTCCACAGTCCCTACTCTGAAACCCTTTAGGGACCATACATATTTCAAATTAAGATTTGTGTGTGTGTGTGTGTGTGTGCAATTTTAAAAAGAAAAATACATTTTACACATGTGGCAGTGCTCCATACTCAAGCACATTAATATTTCTGGCAGTAAAATAAGTGAGTAGCAAGTCAGTTCAGGTCAGATTTTGCCCCTAAATGAGTTTAGTTCGGGTCAGGGTTTGCCACCAAATAAATGCAGGGGGAAAATTGTTTTCTAAGTTCTCTGCCTTTTAGAATTGCTGATTTAGGGAATCAGCACCTACCAGACAATCTCCTCTCTGGCTCTTTCCTGCTCCTCCACCTCTCTCCTTAACCCCCAACCCCCATCTCCTCATCCCCTCCCCCACCCTCCCAAATCAGTTAGTGCAAGCAGACACCTGTATCCCCCAAGAAAAGCTATGTGTCACAAAGAGGCAGATGTAGCACTGTCCAGGTGATCCAGGGGAAGGAAGGGGCATTCTTCACACCAACAAAACTCAGGAAAGATAGCAGAGAAATTGCACAAGACTTTGCTGTCATGAGGTCTAGGAGAATTTGGCAGGTTGGGAGACTCCACCGTTGGCTGGAAGTCAGTGGTATCAAGTGTCCCCTGATTCCATCATCAGTGGTAGCCATGAAGCACAGCTCTCAGATGGCTTGTGGGTGGCACAGGTCAGAAATCAGCCAGGGGACCTCGAGGGGAGAGTGTGAGCATTAGAGGCTGTCTTGTGCTCACTTAAGCCACTCCTGGACACTTCTAAATAATGCAGTGGCTGCTGGGATGGGCAGATGGGCTTCAGGTCCTAACTTAAGGCAGTGACACTGATACTGGCTGTGAAATCCTAGGGAAATTTGGAGAAGTTAGGAGATAATATGAGAATAATTTCCATTAAATCACCAAGTGGAAGTATAGGCCTTGTTATCAGGGGAAAGCATGGCCCATTTCTCTGATGTTCATTCTGAAACACCTACCTCTTCCAAGGTATAGATAAGCCTCAAAGTTGAAGTTAACATTCTGTTCTCTTCTCTGAGTAATATTTCTTCATTCTCCTTGTCCAAGAGAACCTAAGATAAATCAGTCACACCTATGATTAGTTTATAGCAATGCATTTGAATCTACAGTTGTGAGGGAAGTGGTGACATTCAGGCCCCAATCCCAAGCATTCTTCTTTCTGTCCTATAGGCTTTGGGGTCATGCCTTTCCCTTATTCTGGCAGCACCCTGAAAGGGGATGGGGCATTAATGAGACTTCGGGCCAGACAGATGCTGCAAATATAGGATGACAGTCAGTCCTGTGGCTGTGTTATGGCTCATTCTCCCTTTCTGGGAACCCAGGGTCAGAGGTAACCTCCAATTAAAAACTAAATGAGTAACAACTTATATTTGCCTACTTTGACTCACACTCTTCAGTTTGCCCTTTGTATTTCATGCCAGAGACTCTTTTTTGCCCTTTCCATTACATTTTTTTATTACCATATCCACTTGTACCAAATGCAAAAAAGAGAGGGATAGAACCTTCCTACCCACTGCAGGGGTAGTCCAGACTTCAGGAAGGCCCTAGTGGTACCCAGGTCCCTTCCCTGGCAGAGGGTACCCAAAGATAAAAGAGGATGGACCTTCAGTTCATATGGACCAGCAAGCCTCTGGAAGACTGGGCTGTGGGATAATTACTTGAACATCTTCAATCACAATGGAATAAGCAATTCCCTCGGATTTAAGGAAACTTTGACTGCCTGGATGCTGACAAAGGGAACTCAGACATGGATTGTGTCTCCTGGGATGGTGGGTGATTTCCAGAAATCAAGCTGAAAGGGATAAAAGGCCAAGGCAATGACTGGGTCATTCCAGGGAAATGGACAGCTCAGCGTGGATAGATTTCAAGAAATCAATTCGTTATCTATTTTACCTCAAGCCTCCAAGACTAGAATCGTTGTGGAATCGCTATGATGTTGCAAGAAGTGTTTTTAAATGTCCAAGCATCAGCATATGTGTTATATGGTTTTCCCCCCATATGGTTAAATATTAAAACTGGAAGAAGGTAAAGATTATTTAAAACTATGGCAGTTTTTTTAACAGTTGACATTCAGGTGATCCAAATCATTTCATAACAGAATATTAATACTATAAATTATTTAGGAGGGAAATAATGCATTAAAGTTATTCAATAATTTTTCAAAATAACTTTCACATTTGATTTCTCTTTTCGTTCTTACAAAACATCTGTGAGATAGAAGAATGGTATATTTATCCTCATTATACTGAATGGGAGAGAAGTCAGTATGACATTGGGCAAGTCACCTACCTTCTCTGAGATGCAGAAGGTAGATGACTTGCCCAATGTCATACAGTTGGGACTAGAGCCCAGGAGTTCTGGATCCCAGCTCCATGAGTGAGCATTCCATACTTCTCATCAGAGAAGACAAGATACAATCCAAAGTAAGAGATCTTAGTCATCGTGTCTAACTGTGGAGTATTCACTTTGGGAAACAGAAGCCCCCTCCAGGACAGATATCTGAAGATGTTCTTCAGCCTCCAATTCCACCAGAGTTTTTATTTGTTCTTCATTCCTTGGTGTGATCTCAAGAACTTGGTCTCTAAAAAATATTACCCACAGACATGACCTTAAAAACAAAACCTAGACACTGTTTCCTGTTGCTTTCTGCTCCTGTTAGTCTCCGCACATAAGAGGTTAATGCAGCAGTCAGTAATCTCTTTGACAATCAAGAAATTAATAAATAGTATACTGACCCACATCCCAGAATGAGGAGTTGATAGAATGGCTTTACTTCCCCCAAGGAAATGTTATCTAAATAATAATTAAGAGCTGTACCTAATCCTAGCAGGAACTTTGCCAGTAAAGTTACCTTTCCTTTAGCTAATGATTATCAAGTAACACCTGCTGCTCATAAAGCATCGGCTTTTAAAACTTGTCTGTTCCTGTTTTTCAGAAATAAGTTTTTAAAAGGTAGAATAATTAATTTGGTGCTTATAAGTGCTCAAAAGAGGAATCAAATTTACATCTGGGTAGACCTAGGGTGTTTTTGTTGTTAACTGAAATGTGTCAGAGTTCCATCTCCAAACCCCATTCATGTGGCCCAAACTTGGGGTATTGCTAGGGACAATTGAAACCCAGACAAATCATGGTGTGTGTGTGTATGTGTCTCTCTCTCTACACACACACACGCACACACACAATGAGTAATAAAGGATATCAAGGACTCCTTGGCAGCAAAGAGAAGTTGCAAAACAAGAAACAAATATCCTTTAAAAAAAGTTCAGTAGTAGAGCTGGATTTCTTATAGCCCTTCCTTGGTGACAGAGGTTTTTCCTCTCTCCCTTTCTCTGAGTAGGCTGACTTCCTGAATCACCACCCTGCCCATTTATGCAGTGGGGAAGGGATTGGTACAAAGAGCCATAATAAGGGACCAGAACCCAGACCCTCTGAAATCAAGTATCATCCAATTTCCAGTGAACTCCAGTGGAATACATAAGTGATAGAATGTGAGCTCTTCAAGTCTCTTCTGCCTCCCAGTATCCATTGGCCATAGATGGTCTGAAAAATCTTCCATTTGAGTCTCATTCCTTTTGGTTAATGTATAGACTCCCAGGAGTCCTCCTTTAAAATGGGAAGGCACTGGGAAAAGTAATACATTGCGCTAATATTTCCTGGTGTGTGTTCTAAGGAATAACAGCCCTTTGAGTTGTTCAGCATAAATAAATAAATAAATAAATAAATGTGGGGAGGAGTTTGAGGATCAAAAAAAGGATAGTTGCAGCAACCTAGATCCCCTCTTATAGGTTTACAATATACACTAATTTAGTAAAAGTTCCTAGAAATTCTATAGTTTGTTTAACCCTCTGATTCCCAAATTTATTTGATCATCCACTTTTTTGGGCCAAATTTATTTGGCCACTTCATTAGTTCCCTGGAATACTCTTCAAGAAATGCTGTCTAAAGCTCTTCATAGAATCTTGAAACCAAAGTACTTTGGAGCAAAGATGGATCCTACAAAGCCATGAGAGTTGGATTTGGGCTGAAGTCTGCAGCTCTGGTCCTCCCACTTCATGAGGTCCCACTGCCTAGACACTAGATCTGAAGATGGGAGGACTTAAGGTGACATGGAGGATGAAGTCCGGAAAGGTAGGGAGGCGGATGGGAGAGTAACCCAGCACTTACTAAGATGACACAGAGACAATGACCAAACAGCTTTATTTTCACTGATATCTGTCATCCCCACATTCTGATCATCAGAAGGGAAAAAGATTAAGGACAGAGAGAAATAGGGTGCATGTGCTCTGTTTTCACTTTTTTTTTTCCTTTAAATTCATTCATCTCTTTTTTTATCACTCATTCCTATTATTTCCACTACCTCCTCTCCAAATCTAAAAGAACTCTGAAAATGCTGAACGCTTACACTCATTATTCTGCAACAATCCAGTGAGATATTCTGTGAATCAGGTAAGCAAAATTCAAATAGGCATCAGAAAGCATAACTTACCCCACAGATGTTTCTCCACAGTAGATATGCCCCCAAAAGGACACCAAAAAACAGGATCAATCGCATAGTCAAGGATCTTCCAAGAGTCCAGAATTCAGTGTCACTCCTGAACTTTATTTATAGGGACCACGGCTGAGGCTGACCTGTTGGCAGTCTAAGAACTCAAGTAAATTCCCACATGGTAAAATTCCCACCTGCATGTCAAATTCTCAAGACTGTAGACACCCACCTGTGTGATATCACCAATCCATACATTTTACATTCTTTCAATGAGATAACAAACTTTGATGGAAAGAGAACAAAATTGCTAGAGCATACCAAGGGCAAATCATGCATTTATGATTTAGAACATAAAGTGCCACTAACTCTGACCAGTGACAGAAGCCAGATTAATAGACCTAGAGGTTAAAGTCTTTCCTGGGTCTCTGACAGAAAAGGGGCACAGCATTTATAGTAATTACTCAGGCATCCTGTCTATCACATTCCATTAGTTGCCTCATTTGTTTATTTTTATAATGTTTACCCTGAAACACTGCAATCACTTAGTCCATATCTGCTGTATCTCCCTGTAGATATGACCTGTTCCAGTCCTCACACTATATTAAAACAAAACAGAAGGCCTTTTTTTTTTTTTTTTGCGATACCCGGGCCTCTCACTGTTGTGGCCTCTCCCGTTGCGGAGCACAGGCTCCGGACGCGCAGGCTCAGCGGCCATGGCTCACGGGCCCAGCCGCTCCGCGGCACGTGGGATCTTCCCGGACCAGGGCACGAACCCGTGTCCCCTGCATCGGCAGGCGGACTCTCAACCACTGCACCACCAGGGAAGCCCACAGAAGGCCTTTTAATATTCAATTTTGAACTGTTTCTAAAGTGATCCATCTGCATTTGTAGCAAATTGATGTCCCTGTTTCTGTGCTTTTTCCCAAAATGAAAATGTCTTTCTAATTATGACAATGAAATTGCTTGTTACAGAAAGTTTGGATTAAAAGGAAGTGTTTTATTTAATCACCAATAATTCCTCCACCCAAAGAAAACCATTTGGAGTATATCTTTCCAAACTTCTTTCAATGTTTTAGAGCTTTTTCTTAAACAAAGATTAGACCATAACATATATTCTGATTTTTAAACAAAGGTTTTTTTAAACAAAGGCAACCTTTCCTTGTCTATAAACATACATCTACATTGATCTGACTTTGCTCTTCATTGCAAAAGGAGAAGATACACCATTCTATTTTTAGGATTCATATTTTATTATATTTTAGTCTTCACACACACTATATTCAGCCTAGCAAGTATCAACCAACAGACACAAGGAAATTTTCATCTGTCCTCTTGTAACCGAAAGTGGGGTCCAGCTGCTCGCTGCTCAAAAGTCAATAAAGAGGCCAGGTTTATGGAAAGGAAAGTTTGCTGTATTTTGGATGCCTACAACTGTTGGGGGAGTGAGGGAAGGGCAGACATCTGTCCAAAGGCCTACTCTGACAATCAGGGGCAAGAGATTTTATAGGCAGAGAGAGGGGGCTGCATGCAGAAACAGCACAGTCAGCTCTGACCGTCATCTTGAAATTGGTCATGAGGTGGTCTGACCAGCATCATGTTGATTGTTTCAAGTATAGTTGGTCTTCAGTTCCAGGGTCTGTTTGTTCCCATTTCCTTGAGGCCAATTCTTGGAATCGTGGCAGCTTATGTCATGGCTACAGCCTGGTCATCACGTAGTTTAACTTCTTCCACCTGGCGGGGGTTTCAGTATCTATAAGACAGCTCACAGGATAGGGCTCAGGATATTATCTATAGCCCTTGAGAAAGAACTAAAGGTCCTTGACTATGCTTAATGACTAAACTACTATTATTTGGTCTCCTTTGACTATTTTCCTTTGTTTCTGCATGTTCTCACTTCTCTGATTAAACTTATTTTTTGGCTAAAGTTTTTCCACAGACAAAAGGCAGGCAGAGGACCTGGGGGACAAAGACCAAAGGGTCCTGCTCCATTTCACTCAGTGTCAAATTCTTTATCTGCACAGGCTCTAAATCCGTGGGTTAGAATTTTCAAGTACCTACTTTACGGGTGTTTCTGGTTTTTTCATTCTCTTGGGTGTTGGGGAGAAGAAAGAAACCAAGAGGCAGAGACCATAATTCATCCTCATGTCCCCAGCACCTATTAAGTAGACAGTAGTCATATGAATTGAAATTAACATACTTCTGGAGAGGGCCTGTGCACAAAGACCCAACACAGCCAAAAATAAATAAATAAAATAATTTTTTAGAAAAAAGAAAGAAAGAAATTAAGGTACTTGCAGAATCAGTAAAAGCTTCTTGGAAAAGACGGGCAGATAGGATTTGCTGAGGAGAGTATGGATTTCTGGTGGTTTGGAAACATGAGAAAGGTAGAGAACTGGGGGAAAATGGTACACGATAGAGTTGGGAGGAAATTTGCCCCACTTGGGCAGACCTGACCCTGGGCATGGTGGAGAAGGTAGAATATGAAAAGAAGATACGAGAAGGTGATAGAGGGCCTCACAGTTCAAGCAGAAGACTTTACACCTGATGAAAGGAGCAAATGTAGAGCCTCAGAAGGTTTCTGAGCTGGTAAGTGACTGCAGTCTTGAGAATGATGAATCATGCACAACCGATGCTTTAAGCAGGAAGCCAAGCAAGGAGCTTCCTGGAGAAATCCAGATTTTTAAACGAGGCATCTGGGCTGGGTGGTGGCTGGGAGTGCATGAGAAGGGCTCCAAGAGGCATTTCAGTGGAAGAATTAGAGTCCCTGGTGAGTGACTGGTGCCTGACTGGGCATAGGAGAAGTCAGGAAAAGGGTATATACCAGTAGGTTGGAAAGGAGGGGCAGATAGCCACCTCCACAGCAGCCTCTGAGCATTTCCTCACCCAATTGTCACAGTGTGTGAAGTTCCACTGTAGGAATTTGTTTTATCTCCCTTACAATATGCTTTCAAAGAGGAATTTTTGCTGAGAGTTACTACCCAACGAGTTGAGTTCACTGTAAGTGTTAGGGACATGACAGCTCTCTTCTCTTCCTGAAAAAGATAGTGGGGATGAGCCTAGAGCCACATTGGGGATCCAACTGAAGCTCAGACCCCTTGCTCCTGAACCTCGGGCATTCCAAAAAGGAGTGAGGACTCAAGGATGATGCCTGAGATGAACAAAATGAACATTTCCTGGAATGGATGAAATCAGTAATTTTTTTTAATGAACAGAAGAAGTTGGAGGAGGAGAAAGCACAAGCCTTAGTAGGAAGCTGTAGGGAAAACTCCAGAAATCACTGTTGTTTCTCTCTGCTACTGACAATATAAACAGATGCTTATCAGAAGAGAGTATCATCCTTTCTACCGCCTCATCATTCTGAAAGCTGGATAAAATAAGTTTTTTTAGATAGCTATATCGAGATATACATGACATACAATAAACTGCATATACTTAAAATATGCCATTTGAAAAGCTTTGACATATGTATATACCCATGAAACCATCACCACAATCCACATCATGAACCTATCCATCAACCGCAATAAAATCTGTTTTTGAGACTCACTGAGAAATCTCCAGATGGAAAGAAACCACTGAAGACCCCTTGCTTTGCAGATGAGGAAATGAGGTCCCAAAAGGGGAAGTGACTTACACAAATCCCCAGGAGTGATCAGGGGTAGAGCAGGCATCCTCAGACCCTGGGTCACTGCTCCAACACTCTTGGCTGTCCAGTCATCCAAGGTATTTCCACTCAGTTCTAGGAAAAGACCATTTTAGACCAAACACCTCTTTATCAACCTATCCCTGGGGAATCTGTAATTCAGAAAGAGAAAGATGATAGCTGTCTTTAGAAAAGTGTTCTTGGGGCTTCCCTGGTGGCGCAGTGGTTAAGAATCCGCCTGCCAATGCAGGGGACACAGGTTCAAGCCCTGGTCTGGGAAGATGCTACATGCTGAGGAGCAACTAAGCCCATGCATCACAGCTACTGAGCCTGTGCTCTAGAGCCCACGAGCCACAACTACTGAGGCCGTGTGCCACAACTACTAAGCCCATGTGCCACAACTACTGAAGCCCACGCACCTAGAGCCCATGGTCCATGACAAGAAAAGCCACTGCAATGAGAAGGCCACGCACGGCAACAAAGAGTAGCCCCTGCTTGCTGCAACTAAAGAAAGCCCACCCACAGCAATGTAGACCCAACACAGCCATAAATAAATAAATAAATAAATAATTTTTTTAATGATGTATAAGAATACTAAGAATATGTAAAGACATGGAAAGATGTTTACAGAATATTAAGGTGGTTTTTTTTAGAATCCACTTACAAAACAAAACATGCATTCAAAATAATGACTATATAGGAAGGAAATACACCAAAAATTTAAACAAGTGATTTGGCTATACACTTCTGTGTGGTTAACAGTAACTTTAATTTTCTTCAATTTGCTTATAATTTACATAAAAATAAAGAAAGAAAAGACCAAACCTCCCTCTAAGGTGGGATGGGAAACCACAGGTCCTGGCATCTTTCCTTATACCTTGGTCCCAACTGGGTTTGGCATCCTTCCTGATGCTGTGCTTTGTAGCCTTGGCTTTCCTTTTGGTCTGTGAGTTCCTGATTTGGGTTCACCTTAATACTTCATTTTCCCACCTACCCATACCTTGGGGCTCCTCAAAGCTCACGACCCTGGTGGTTCTCTGCTGCCCTCACCTGCCACCAGCAATCACCATGTTAATCCAGTGGGACCCAGTTTACACTGGGCCCTGGCCTTCTTCCAAAGACAGCCTCTGTGCTTACTTAGGTCTAAAAGTCCATTACACAAATTCTTGTTTCTATCAAGTCAGTTGGGAAGAACAAATAGAATTCATAGATTTGCTGTTTGCAACACCAAGCTCAAAAAACCTCCAGTACAATAACTATTTGTCCTTCCTCAGCTGGAAGATAACCACCCAACACCATATTGTGAAGATCTGTCTTCTCATCCTTCTCTGTCTGCATCAGGTTCCCATTTATGATCACCCCAGCTCAGGTTCCATGAATGGATCCCTCATTTATGGAATACCTACTATGTGACAGGTACTGTTAAGTTGTAGGACTCCAAAGATGAATAAGATTTTATCAGTCAAGAGCTCAATGTCTAGACTAGCACTGTCCAACAGAACTTTCTGCAGTGATGGAAATGTTCTATATCTGCACTGTTTCAAGAATGTAGCCACCAGCCACATGCGGCTATTGACCACTTGAAATATGACTAGTGTGACTGGGGAATTGAATTTTTTTAATTAATTTTAACTCAAATTTAAAAACTGAAGCAGTGTAAAATATTTTTCCTTTAAAAACAATGTAATATTTTGGTAGGACATTTTAACTGTTGAAATTTAGCATCCAAATTGAGATATACTGCAAGTATAAAAATACACACCAGATTTCAAAGACTTAGTATGAAAATTAGAATGTAAAACATGTCATTAATAATTTTTATATTCATTACACGTCAAAATGATAGTATTTTAGATATATTGGGTTAATAAATTATATTATTAAAATTAATTGCACCTGTTTCCTTTTACTTTTTTAAATGTAGTTATTAGATAATTTAAAATGACACATGTGGCTTGCATTAAATTTCTATTGGATAGCACTGATCTAGAGATAAAAAAAGTGATATCTAAATAAATAGTCTTCAACTAAAATACATTATATATTCCTGGAAATGTATACAAAAGTCTAATGCATAAAAGTTAAACAATAGATTTACCTGATATAACAGGGTAGGGTAGTTAATTCTTAAGAGCTAAAATATATTATAAAATTCCTAATTTCAATATGCATTAAATAATAGTCCTTTATTCCAATTGCAAAAATAATTCATGTTGCTCATTAAGAACTGACATATTACAGAAATAACTCAGAAAGTTAAGGTATCCCTAGAGATAATTAACAGTTTGAGCTATATAAAAACATACTGTTATTACTGGTTACTTTTGTAAGTGTGAGATGATACTATATTTGGGCGAGAGCTAAATTATATTCCATGATATGGATATATTATAATTTATTTAACCAATCCCTTGTATATGACATCCAATTTTTCACTATTTCAAAGCATATTATAAGGAACACTCTTATACTGCCTTTGTATACTTTTTACATATTTTTCTGCTTCTAAAATAATATTCTCATAGTAAAAACATTCAAATATTGCTGAAAATTATAGCAAAAATATGACTACCTCTCATGTTGCCCCCTGCCCTGTCCCAATCTGTATCTCTGATGATTATTACCAGTTGGGTATATACATCTTATCAGAAATTTTTTTTCTGTGTATATATTAATCAGCTTATTTTTTTCTTTTCCAAAATTTTAGACAGACTATACATACTGTCGAACTTACTTTTTAACTTAAACATATATTTAGTAAACAACAAGGATATACTGTATAGCACAGGCAATTATACCCATTATGTTGTAATAACTTATAATGGAGTATAATCTGCAAAAATACTGAATCACTATGCTGTACATATGAAACAAACACAATATTGTAAATCAACTATTCTTCAATTAAAAAATGAGAAAAAAACACATAAATTTGCACACACACAAAGGTGAAATCATTATTTTTCTCAACTCATAAGGAATATCAAGGGTTGAAACCTCAGAGCGCAGGCTTGGCCTTTATAAGTCCCTGGGCTTAGTGTCCAATCTAGCCTCAGACACAGGTTCTAAAGGTTTCACTAAAACAAATACTTGCTACATTTACTTTTCCACACTTATTTCTATCATATGTGGAGAAGACCAGGCTCAGGGGAGATGCCATATATGCTCAAACAAAAGATGCAGTGTTGTGGGCTATTTCCCCTGAGAAAATCCAAATCCAAAAAGATGTGTTTTTAATTTTTTGGCTAAGCTCTCATCTATATTCTCTTGATGTAACTGTCAAACGATGGTAACAGGTATGTAATTTTTAAAGCTGTAGAATTTAGTGGTTGCTTCATTTGTATATAAAGTTTACAGAATCAAAAATTTTAAAAAGATGACACTGACATTACTTGCAATTAGAAATTTCCTTTCAAAATCTTCATCAAGATTTTTTTTTAAATGTCAAGAAACTTTTTTTCGAAGAATAAAAAACCTCCTGATTTGCTAAAAAAAATTATTACTTGGGCAAAGGGGGCCAAAAGGTAAAAAGAAAAAAACTATAGTTGATGTAAAAGAGACAGAAATTTTGAATCATATTCAAAATTTAAATTTAATGAATTAAGTAAGTAAAAGAGTGGATTGCTGGGGCAGAGGGTAACTCTTATGTTTAACTTTTTTAGCATCTGCTAAATTGTTTTCCCAAGTGAGTGCCAAACGTTTTTATAGGCGTTTTGGAAAACACAGAAGTGAAGATAACCCCTCATTCCAAAGAGCTTACAATTTACAGTAGATGGAGAGATGCAATTAACATGTATACATTAAAAGTATAATTATAATATAGCTTATAATTCAGAGCCAAACCATGCAACTCTAAATTAAAAGTGCATCTACACACAGTCATACATTTTTAGAGCTGGAAAGGAAAGGAAATATATATACATTCTATATATATATATATAATTTGGACACCTTTCCGTGTCAGTACATATACTTAGGTTACCAATAAATGCTCATTGATAAGAAACTCATTCAACAAATTATGATAGAGCTATACAATGGAATACTATGCAACCATTAAAAAGATATGATATAGGTCTTTATGAACTTACATTGAATGATGTCAAAGTATATTTATAAGCAAAAAAGGCAAGTTGTTGAATAGTGTATATTAATTATTTTTTTTTGGCCGCACCGCATGGCATGTGGGATCTTAGTTCCCTGACCAGGGATCAAACCCTCGCCCCCTGCATTGGAAACCTAGAGTCTTAACCAATGGACCAGCAGGGAAGTCCCAATGTTCCCCTTATCTTTGGTTGGTGTGGATTTGTTCTGTTTAACCAGTTGACAATTAGAAGACACTAGGATTTTTCTAATTTTTCATCATTTGAAACAATATAAATACTAGGTAAATCTTTGTGTATATCCATGATGATCTCCTTAGAATAAATTCCTAGAAGTAGAATAGTAGGTGAGAGGTTCATATCTGTAAGTTTTTAGATTTGAATTGCTAAATCCTTCTCTTGAAGGCTCTAACAGTGTACACTCTTCCACTAGTGCCCAGGCTTCTGGATTTTATTTGTACTGTGCTTGGAAAAGTCTTCCCTACTTGAGATTAGGATACTTTCTACTAGTGCACTTTTCTAGTACTTTTATGGTTTCCTTGTTTTATCTTTCAATTTTGTTCCATCTGGAATTAATTTTTATATAAGGAATTAGTTCACATCACCTTTCAGATATATTCTTCAGGAATATATTTTCCAGCATTTTATATGTGTTCTTTAATTTTGATCTTTTTTTTTCTACAAATGAGCAGAGTCAACAGGCTTAAGCCCAAATATGTAATTGATGCTAAAATGCACCCCTTCCAGCATGTCTAATGATTTCCAGCTTTGTCTCAAGTGAACTAAATCTATAAAATCTATTCTTCTTATCACTAACATCGACACATTCATTTTTCCATGTATAAATGTCAAGGACTAACTATTCAAATAGATGTACAAACACCAGTGAACAAAGATATTGATGCCATTGAAACTAAACAATACAGTCATCTGAAATGCTCATTCATGAGCTCAAGTACAAAAATCCAAGTTCTGGGGTTTAGGAGTGTCAATGCATAATGTCCAAAAATCCAGTTTTTGAACATCAAACCTAAGAGAGGAAAGATTGGGGGTTCATGATAGCAAGATATGATGGGCTACAACAGGGGTCTCAACTGTGGGAACCAACTTTCCTGGGAGATCCACAGAAAATGTTAGAGGGGTGATCTTTGAGATTGGTCTTAAAATTGAGGAGTAGTTCAACATTTGAAGAGTCCAACATTTGAAGATTTGGTGACTGGTGTTTCAGGCAGAGGAATCAAGTGTGGGAAGGTGGCAAGGCTTGGAAGGGGCTTCTTAAAGTCCTGATACCATCTTTCTCCACCCCTCCCAACTTCCCCTCTTCAAAAGGAGGGAAGGATATGATGCCAGACCTACTGATTGATTATTTGACCTCATTCGCAATAAATGTATTACTCCAACCCTGCATATACATTTTATACCTTCTTATCTTATCTTTAATTGTGTAATAAAAGGCTTTTCCCTCTTTAAAGGAACTTCAGACAAAAGCAAAGCAGGTCAGAAGATTTTACAGATGACAGCCAAATGACCTAATTTAGTCCTTTGTTGGTGTGGTGGCCTGGGGTACCAGGTAGCCTTGGCTTCTCACCCCTAGAATGCCTGTCTTCACCTGCAGAAGGTGATATTCTCCTTTTTGTCAAGGCCTGGACCCTGCCCTCACACAGGCCACCTTCTTCCCCATCTTTCCAGCTACACTCCCAGCCTCTTTCCCTTCCTCAGTCCAAGCTCCCTACCTCCCACCTAGTCCCAATACACCCAAATCACTATAATACTTTTTAAAGTTTTTTTTTCAATATTTAAGAACTTAATCCTACTTCCTCTATTCCCTGAGTCCCAAGACTCTGCACATTTAAAATTAATTAAAAGGTTTTAATACCGAAATTCCCAGCTTAGCAGCCATCAGTGTATATATCCTTGAACCTCCCACTTAACACAGATGATTTTCTGAAAAGCATGCTGTGTGTTGTATTCTTTTTTTTTTTTTTTTTTGTGGTACGCGGGCCTCTCACTGTTGTGGCCTCTCCCGTTGCGGAGCACAGGCTTGGGACACGCAGGCTCAGAGGCCATGGCTCACGGGCCCAGCCGCTTCGCGGCATGTGGGATCTTCCCGCACTGGGGCACGAACCCATGTCCCCTGCATCGGCAGGCGGACTCTCAACCACTGCGCCACCAGGGAAGCCCTGTGTGTTGTATTCTTTAGGCAGTGCTGGAGCTGTCACAGACCAGCTCACCAGAGCCACTATGCTCATTTCTTCGCAACTCAACGTTCAGTGGTGTCACTTTGTTAATGTGAAATAAGCAACAGTGGGAGTATTTATATCACAGAAATCAGCAAGTGCTACAAAATCAGGGCTTTTAACAATCAGAGCCAATTGTTAAACATTTACCAGCACACCACTGTTTTAAGGATTCTTTTGGTTTCCAGTAATAGAAATTCACTTGAGTTAGCATAAGCAAAAAGGGGAACTTACTATAAGAGCCAACGAGTGAAGTGTCATGATGCCTATGAGAGGGTAAACAGATTGGCCTTAGGAATTAACTGGAACCAGGGACTTGAAAACCATCAGAACTTTCCATTGCATCTCTCTGCCCTTCTTTGCTTCATTCTTTTGTTCTTGTTACAACTTGCTTTCCCTGGTTTCCAAATCTATATGAAGGGAAACGTGAAAACCTACTCTGCTCTAAGTCCAGTCACCTCAGGAGACTGATCTCTTTCCTGGTCCCAATTCCAAATTCTCATGAAGGAACTTTGATTGGAAGAAAGTCCTACTGAAATCAATGACTGGACAGGGTGAAGGGATGGAAACAGGCAGGATCACACTGTAACAACATGCATGAGAATCAGGGAAAAAAAGAGGCTCCTAGAAAAGAAAAGAGATGAGGCAGTCAACCTAAAAAGTCCACAACATTTATAAAGACCTTTTCTCAGCTATTAACAGCTCTCAGCATCACCACCACAGGCTCCATCAAAGGAGTACATGTACTTACTTAGTATTTATTTAACGTCTGAGCACCTTATAATAGGCAAAAGGAGCTGCTCTAGAAATTATAGAGGATAAAAGATGATTAAGACTCCATAACGGCTGCAAGTAAAAGAAAAGCCAACTTAAAATGATTAATAAGGGAAATTTTCTTGCCTAACAAAAAGTCCAGAAGTAGGATGATTCCAGAATTTCTTAATTTAGCAGCTCAGGACCGAGACTTTTCCATATTTTCACTTTGATATGTTTAGACTAATGTTCTATGGACACAGGTACCTGTCACAGTTGAAGTCATCAACATCACCCGCCAAATGAAAAGGGACAGTGCAGGTCTTTTTTAAGACTGAAGAGACTTTTCTCAGAATGACCCCACCAGCAAACTTCCCTTTCCAGAATTAGATCACATGCCCATGCATGAACCACTCACTGACAAGGGGAATGGCACCACCCTGGTTGCCTTAGACCGACTGGGACCTAATTCCTATAAGGGAAGGAGAACAGTGGAACAAAATGGGGAGCTGGAACAGAAGGAAAACAATTGATGGAGGCTACCACAGACGCTTGCTGCATCTGAAGGGGTGCAATCAAAGAAAAGAGACAAAAAGACTCTGGCCCTAAGTTGCATTTCTCCAAGTGCTTTTGTCTCATTCAACTCTCTGACCTGCCACGTCACTTTTACTAACCCTGGCTGCAGATCCTTCCACTGGGACCTGGTTTTTATCTCCCTGCTTCCCTCTTTTGGTTTACACTAATTAGTAGCAAAGTTGGCTCCCTGCCTGATGTTCTCTTGCTAAAGCAAGATTTTGAACACATGAAACTTCATAGTGACAGAGAGCCCTAATAAACAAAGACAATTATAGACTACAGGCCCCTGTAATCAGGCAGCTTGAGGGCCTGCCTGTGAAAGAGGCCAAGCTCAGAAGATAAAAGATAAGAACTAGAAAACAGTACTGTCTGGGATTATAACATTTTTGTTTTTGTTTTTAAGTATTTCATGCACTTCCTTTTGTTCACTGAGTGGAGATCTGCAGTGAGAAATGTTATGCAAAAAAGGACAAGTATAATTTTTTTTTTGGAATACGTCTTTTTTTTGCCAGCTTCTCTGGGCCTCTCTAATAACTTCCAGTCTCATACAAAAAAGTTCGGTTTTCTATTTCCATCTGTAGCTTTGTGAAATTTAAAGTGCAACTCTTCTTTACAGTAAAAAGTGCCTATAAATGTACACTTCAGTTGGTATTAGATACTAAAAAAAAGAGGAGGGACATTTTCTCCCTTTTGTCTCCTTCACTACCCCTGCATGTTTGTGCCTGATTTGTATTTCCTCTTACCCTCCAATGCACCTCTGTGGCCATATGTTCCTGACAGATAGAGAATATCCAGGTGGCCTGGTACTTGGAAACTTGTCAGATGTTATTCAAAGCAATAAAGAACACATCATACAAGTCTTTGGTATATTGTTACAGGGAAACCCTGTTTAGAATTCACTAATTGGGAATTTGTGATAATTTGAGGAAGGGCTGGCTGAAGTTAACCTTTGTACTATCTATGGAAAAAAAAAAAAAGAATTCACTGCAGTTCTGAATAGTGTAAACAAGATTGGAAAGGGAATAATTATCTACTTAAAAGAACCAGTTGTTTTGAAAAGCTTTAGAAGTATCCTTTTACATACAAACAGGGTAATTATGATTTAAACAAAGGCTGGCCTGTTTCTAAGGCTTCTTTGAAATGTCAATTACAAATTATTCTTGTTTTTTCACCAAGGCAAAACCCACCCCTGTGTACCAGGCAACAGTTGGTTAGCTTGCTTTCACTTACTCTATTTGAAAATAATAAATCTAAAGTTCTTTTAAAGTTGTATAATTTAATTCAAGCTTTTCACAAATCTAGACAGTTGGTCCATCCTTTAGTCTCTGAGTGACGATTTACTAATTACTAGCATACAACAATCACGAATGCATAGAGTGACACCTGCCTTCACTAACGTGGTGGAATAGCTGGCGAACACAGAAAATTGACAAAGAAAACTCCTCCAGAGCGGTGGCTCCTATTTTCTATCCTACCTAGTAAGAAACACATTTTGCATTGATTGCAACTCAGTACACACACACTAAAACAAAAACAATACTTACCTTTATTATGTGCGACACTGTTATTTTCTATTCATTTGTTACTAAATGCTAGTCACTACCCACTAAATTGATTGCACAGTCTATTAATGGGTCACTGTTTTGAAAACACTACCCTGGAATCTGTTGGGAGATAGTATTCTTTTGTGAGAGAAAGGGATGGTGGTGGTGTCACCAGCAAAGCCCATTAAAAATTCCCAGGAAATAAAAATAGAATCTGGGTAATAAAGTCTAACCTTTTTTTTTCTTTTCCTTTGTGCTTCGCCTAGTTTCAGTTGCTCATGGCGTACTGCGCGCAGAGGCCTCGCACGCAGCACTGCAGCCCAGAGCTGCTAGTGCAAAATGGCCGCTTGGACACCTCAGCTCGGTGGGCCGTGGGCAGAAGCTCTGCGCACGACACTGCAATTCAAGATGGCGGCGGCAGCAGGCTGTGTGCCGAGGCACTACGCCCAGCACTGCAATCTGGAGCCTTGAGCAGAGCAGCTGTGCCCGCCCCGCAAGATCTCTGCCTCCCTCCCTGCTGACAAGATCCCTACACAGCAGCCCTGCCCAGAGCCTGTTGGGAAGAGTGTGAACTCTAGAGCGAGAGGTCACACCTCCCCATTCTTTGATCAAAGAATAAAACTTTCCTTTCCTTTTGAACCAAACTCAGTCTCATTCTGTTGGCTCCAATGACACCAGGCAGGAGGACCCTTTTGGGGGCCCTAGGCAGGAGGGTCAGTAACAGTGGAAGGAGCTGTAGCTATGTGGTTTTCTTGATGGTGTCCTCCCCCAATTCTCTCAAAACTTTGGCCATCAACCTCACTGCTCTAGTCACTACTGCCTCCTATTCCTCAACATTCAGTACAAAGCTCATTCTTACCTTCACCAACCCTTTCAGCTAAGTTTCCATTTCCCTTCTTTTTTCAAAAGCCCACCCTGAGTTTCTGCCTGATCTACTGATAGTTGTCCAGCCTTACTCACTGCAAATGAGGTAAGATGATGCTAAGGCCTCTCCACTGAACAGTGTCAGCCCTCCCCTGTTTTACTTAACTGCTCCCATCTCTGCTCAGCTTCTGACCCTTGGCTCCATTCTCCATGAACAGTCCTTCTCTAGCCTCTGGACTCGGTTTGGTATTTGGGGTCTGGTCTCTCAAGTTCTTATCTAATCACTGTTCATTAAGAACATGGATAATGTGTTATCATCACGGTAAAAACAAAATCTTTGTGATCAGACAAAACCCAAGACCCAACTCCCCAACTCACCAGCTCTATGACCTTGGGTATATCATTTAATTTCCCTGAGCCTCGGTTTCATCATCCATAAAATTGGATGCAAGCTTGTGAAGGGTAAATTAATCCTTATAAAATGCTTACTTTGGTGTCTGGCATATAGCAAGCACTCTCTAAATGTCACCTATTATCAGTATTATTATTGTTGCTGTTATTGCTACTGGCTTGCCTCTCCTTCCACCAAAACCACACCACCCAATCTTGGAGGGCAGAGGTTCAGAGTTTGAGACTATCTACCATGTAGCTATAGTTTCCAGTTCCCCTATTCCCCAACCCCTCTCCAAACACCTATGTGTATACTCTCATTTTTTGCCACATCCATCTCAGTTAAAACCTTCCCTGGGCTTCCCTGGTGGTGCAGTGGTTAAGAATCCACCTGCCAACGCAGGGGACACAGGTTCGAGCCCTGGTCAAGGAAGCTCCCACATGCCGCAGAGCAACTAAGCCCGTGTGCCACAACTACTGAGCCTGCGCTCTAGAGCCCATGAGCCACAACTACTGAGGCCCACGCACCTAGAGCCCATGCTCTGCAACGAGAAGCCACTGCAATGAGACACCCGCGCACCGCAACACAGAGTAGCCCCCAGTCGCCGCAACTAGACAAAGCCCGTGTAGCAATGAAGACCCAACACAACCAAAAATAAATAAATGAAATAAATTTTAAAGAGAAAAGAATATATTGTTTTTTTAAAAAAAAAACTTCCCTGCATCCCATAGTTCCCACCCTCACAGTTCCTGACAAGAGTTGTGAGGCTTGATGTAGGTGGACATTGCTACACAGGTCAGTTCTGACCATTTAGTTGCATGGATGGACCACAGATAGGAAGCAAGCCCAAGAATTCCATGCCTCCCCACAAGCAAGCTACCCAAACAGGTTACAACCTTCTACCATAAAAACCACAGGTGCCCAAGTTTTTCCCATTTAGCAAGGACAGACTGAAGAAGGGACTGTTATGAAGCCCAGGGGCCCCACCTTGACAGCTCACACAGGCTCTGAATACAATGAACACCAAGCCACAACTGATGTTTGCAGCCCTAGTTTCACGAACTATCTTCCACTTCACGTGTTCTGTACCTTGCTCATTAATTCAGTTCCAATGAGCCTGGCCATGCTTTTGCTCCTCATCTTACAATGCCCTTGCCTTATTCCTCTGATTCAGTGTATTTCTTTCTTTGGCTTTGGCTGTCCTCCCAGCTGTGTTTGGTCTGTTTTTCGATTAACGTACTTACAAATTACCCTAATTAATCCCTTCATATTTATAGCCCCTGGTTTAACTCATCCATGATTCCTTCTTCCAGTGGACAGCTATCTCCCACCCCCCAACTCTGACCTGTGCTAGCCCCATAGATGAGACCATGAAAAGTAGTAGTCTTTGACATACATGACTTTTCGGATAATAGTTCATTGCTTATATTTTAGATCCACAAGCAACACATTTGGGGCATGGACCCATCGTACTCTGTTATCTAGAATACAGTCATTGTCCTCTTCCTGATGAGATTATATCAGCTTGGATATCACTTATGGCTGTGTGGGAGGTGGCAACTGACTTACCTTGAAATCAGGATTTTTCCATCTTCAGAGAATAATGGCTAAGATCACAGTAATTAAGAGCCCAAACTCTGAAGTCAGATGACTTGGGTCTAAATCCTGCCCCTGCAACTTACTACTATATTTTGAGTTTGTGTTTTTGGCTTTTGGTATTTGGATTTTGTTTTGGTGCTATTTAAATAAACAAGATAACAAGCATCTTGATCATATAAAGTTAGAAAATATCAGAATCATTCACTAAATTTTAGATATTGGCCCCTGCCCTGCTTTCTCTGCCTCTGCTTTCCTCAGCTCCTCCCTTTTGCATTCATGAATCCCTCTGCATATTGATTCAACTGCATTATTTATCTGCCATGTTTTCTGGCCCTGTGCTGGGTCACAGAGATACAGATAAGTCATGGACTCTATCTTTAAGGGTGGATATATATATATATATATATATATATATATATATATACACAAACAAATACATGCATTAAAATGTTAAGGGTGCTGAGATAGAGAACTTTTCAAGGTACATTGGAGCATAAGGGAGGGCACAGTGAGTTCTGCCTGAGGGGACAAAGTGGAGGAGGGTAAAATCAAGAAGTAAAGGAAGTCTTTGTGGAAAAGGTTGATGCTTGAAGTCGAAACCTGAAGTTGTCCTCTTTTCACTTGCAGCCTCAGACCTGTTCCAATCCTGAGGAAATCTGAATAAGACAGTCTCCACAAATAAGCTGAGAAATGTCACCCCATGTCCTGGATTCTAGTGGCCTAGTCCCAATGGCTGGGACTTCCACATTGCCTCCCGGGTCTCTTTGTTGCCGTTAGTTAAGGAACTTGAAATTATCAGGAGTAACTCCCAAGCCCACAGTCATAGTTCTGTTGTATTTCTCCCAATACCCCATAAAAGGCTCAGTTCTTAGTATTAAGCTGCAGTCTTTATCAATGTAGTATCCAAATTCGTCCCTAACACTTAAACCCTTCTTTGAACTCCAGCACAGAGCCCCTGCTGCTTATCTTGTCCTTGTCAGCCCTCTTCTCTGGGATCTGTGCCTTGTTTGATATCCCACTTGGGGTTCTGCCATCCTCCAGAATAGCCACCCATCTACTAGGCCTGCTTGAATTCCCCACCACTGGGGTCCCCGCCTAACTGGAAAACTCAGCCCCAACTATGTCTGGATTGCGGCTAACTTTCAATAAAGACTCTTTCTTTGACAAATTTGAGTTAGGCTCTTCTGAGCCCTCTTCTCATCCAGATCTCAACCTTGGCGCCCATCCTGTCTTTGGCTGCCCAGTCCAGTTTTAGCAAGAATTCTGCTAAGTAAGTTTAGTGACAGTCCCCCACCCTTGATATCTGAGCACCCTTGACATCTGATCAAGTTCCTCATCCTCTACCTTTGCTGTATAAGTCCTTGGTCTGCCTTTAGCAAGAATCATGCCAGGTCAATTTAGTAGAAATCCCCCTATGCTTGATGGCTCCTCTTAGTAATTTTCCATCCACTGACACCCTTACCCTGCTCCTTGGTTATAAATCCCCACTTGAACTTGCTGTATTTGGAGTTGAGCTTGACTTCTCTCCCCATTTGCAATAGACTGGACCCCTATTACAAATAGTCTTGAATAAAGTCTTCCTTATCATTTTAACACATGTAAGAATAATTTTTTCTTTAATACTTGTCATGCCCTTTGGACAATAACCACAGACAGCCCATGGCCCAGCTGTCCTTCTGGTCTACTCTAGGAATCCAGTCTCATTCCAGCTCCTCCTCACCAGCCCCAAGCTGACACATGTGCATCAATACAGCTTAGGTAGGGAATTCCCTGGCGGTCCAGTGGTTAGGACTCCACGCTCTCACTGCCGAGGGCCTGGGTTCAATCCCTGATGGGGGAACTAAGATCCCACAACCTCGCAGCCAGAAAAAAAAAAAAAATACAGCTCAGGTAGAGCCACCTGTAAATATGGATCTGGAGAATATGAGCCAATTCTATTCCAACCAACATTACCTAATTCATTCAGTCAATCAGATAATCAAAACATATGAATAAATTTAAATAGTTTCTAAACATAAATATATTTTCAAAGAGGTTCCTTATTTGTATTACAGATATAAACAAAATACATACACTCAAGGCATAAAGTATCTGTCTTGTGCTCTTCTGAATAAAAAAAATCACAGTGGATACAGATCTTTGATGCTCCAATGGTGCCATAAACAAATTCACTGGTCTGTTTTTGGACAAAGAATTATCTGAAAATTTTTTTTTTTTTTTTTTTGCGGTACGCGGGCCTCTCACTGCCGCAGCCTCTCCCGCCGCAGAGCACAGGCTCCGGACGCGCAGGCCCAGCAGCCATGGCTCACGGGCCCAGCCGCTCCGCGGCATGTGGGATCCTCCCGGACCGGGGCACGAACCCGTGTCCCCTGCATCGGCAGGCGGACTCTCAACCACTGTGCCACCTGGGAAGCCCTATCTGAAATTTTATCTCTTGCATTCCAAGAATATTTTTGTTGTTAGTAGAGAGACTTTATTGTAAAAGCCTCCTCACCTAGAGCTCTGGTCATTTTTTGTGTTTTATTCATCTCTTTCATTTGGCTTCAAGTAAGGTAAGGACTAGATAAAATTCAAAATTTACTGAATTTTATGTTAATACCAGGTCCAGAATTTCATTCTTGAATATCTCCCTGCATTGGGGTTGTTACCGAAGCGTTTTGAAGGAAATGGCGGGTCAGCCATTCATTGGTTCTCATGGCTTTGCAGTGGAGGCAGGGCCTTTCCCTGATTTGGCAACCTCCCATATTCCTTTGCCTCTGAGCTATTTTTCTCTTCTTAATACTGGCTGGTGATTGGTGGTGTTCACTTTCACTCTCCTTCCAAGAGGAGGCTCCCGAGTTAGATACTTCACTCTCACACTCAGTAGTATCACTGTCAGGTTGTGTCTGATTCACCCGGCTGAATTCAGAATGGTGCCTCGCTCGTCTTTGTTCAAGATATGCATTGACCAAAGCCACTTCTGAGTCAGTTACAAGAGGAAGTTGGTTCTGCTTTGGTTTTGTCATCATTTGCAAAGAATCCCTGGCACCATCTTTGTTTTGCCGCTTATAGGAAGTATCTTTGCTTGCTAACAACAATGAAACAAATCAACAAGTTAGGCACATTGCTGGTTACTATAATCTCATCTTACCTAAAAAGGAAGCCTATCGCGTGGGCTCACTCTTTGCTGCCATTTGCCAAGCCACCACTTTTCCCCACTCATTTGCAAGTGTTGGCAGCTGACTTCATTTTCCAGTACCATACCAAAACTCCTAAAAACCAAAAGGGTCAGATAGATGCTTGACATATTACTTTTGAAGTTTCATGGACACTTGATATAATATCAAGGGAAAGGTCTCCAAACTTTTCCAGAGAAGGACCTTTTTACCTTTGCCTTGACGGCTTAAAGATGCAAGCGTGTATATGAATGTGATTTGGGTAGCAGAAAACTAAAAAGGATCTTCTTTTTATACACTGGTGTGCTGGAGTTGGCTCACACCAGCCAGTTCACAAGAACTGATA
Source organism: Globicephala melas (assembly GCF_963455315.2). Lineage (NCBI taxonomy): Eukaryota > Metazoa > Chordata > Mammalia > Artiodactyla > Delphinidae > Globicephala > Globicephala melas. The sequence goes on from NC_083322.1 coordinate 22,036,552, forward strand.
AACTTTCAGGAATTTTGCAAGATGGCTGTTAAACATAGTTATTGGTAAAAATTAAATTGTATAAACTTATCACTAAATCAATTTGTTACAAATAAATGTAATAAATACTCAAAACTCATCGCTTCCTAAATTATTTTACTAGATTTTATTGTGAGGTTTGCTCTTGAAGCTACTATTTATGTCTGTTGTCTCTGGATATCAGAAATACTATGCAATGATGTGCTACTGTGCATCTCTTCCTAACTCCTATGTTCAGTGACATCATGTTGGTAACCTGAAATTAGTTTTGGTGGGAATAAAAATCAACAAGCACTAAGAATCAGGTCTTCACTTATGGTTTTCTTGATTGTCTAGACTTAAAGTAATGGAGAACATGTTACTGACATAGATTACATTTAAAGGTGTCATGCCTATAGCCGCTATATTGTGAATAGCACCCAAAAATGAGGAAATATTCTTCCAGAGTATTCTAAAACTATTATCCAGCTCAACAAAGATGTCATATACATCATTAACAACCAAGTTCAGTTCCAACATACATCTTTCTGTTTCTTTCATCTTACTCCTTAACTTAAAGGAAAGTATCAATAACATGCATATTAGAACTACACTCGTTCATCTATTGCAGCTATAGGTTGGCTAAGGCTATAATCAAAAAACTATTTTGTGAGAATCAGTGGCCTATATGGAATTTACCATAAAGTGTATTATATGTTTTATTATTTGTAAATTGTCTGATATACATCCTTTATGTTAGCAAAATCTTTTAAATGATATATACACACATTTTTGGAGAGCCAGTTGTTAGACATTTATCAGCACACCACTATTTATAGGTTATTGAAAAAGATGTCATATATAGCTCATAGTTCTGTGGTAACACTAGCAATAAATGTGTGTGAAAGGCAAGCTGTGTGACGGGAGAATGCTGAGGAATGAAAAGACAGCTTGAACTCTACCTAACAGTAATTTTTAGCCTCTAGCAGCTTTGCTGAAGTAGCTAAGCAGTCCTTCTGCACCAAAGCAAGGTGTTCATTCAGTGGGCCACCACAGGTCTGGGGAGGCTCTATAACACTCTCGGCTATTTACCTCTGTTGTTTGCTTTCCACACACAACACATATTTCTCTCATCATAGTCCAATATCAAATATGCACTGGCTCTCACCTTTACTTAGCGAACTGCTTGTCCCATTGTCTTCATTCTTTTTCTTCTCAGACATCTGTTTCAGAAATATCGATTAGTAATAGTGATCTCAGTTGGTTGTTTTTCCCTCGTATTTACTTGTTAAGAAACACTATTGCCTTGGGCCCTTTGACAATGTCTAATTTTAAACAGTGCAGTTCAATAAATACTTACTGAGTTCCTATTATTTTGATCCTACTTCTGCTGCCCATTAAGAAGACCATGCTTTGATAGCAGGATCTACCAAAATGTTTTGAACCCAGCAAAATGGAACAAAGATTGAGAGAAAATAATACTGATGAGAAGCTATTAGTTACAAAGTTTTCTTATACTCACTGATTTTATAGAGAAATATCGTTTAAATGTCATTTAAAAACAGATATGATAGTACTAGGATTAGTTTTAAATTACTTTTTTTTAAATTTTTGGCCATAATGTACAGCTTGTGGGATCTTAATTCCCCGACCAGGGATCAAACCCACGCCCCCTGCAGTGGAAGCACGGAGTCTTAACCACTGGACCGCCAGGGAAGTCCCAGTTTTAAATTACTTTTTAAAGGACATTTTATCAGGTCATGTTATGATTATTCTTTAAGATCTTTATATGAATTCATAGACTTATATCTCCTAAATCCTTCCAAAACTTTCCTCCACAATGCAACCATAATATATTACCTGTGAATATGGCAACTAGAAGAAATTGATTTCTTTGAATAGTTCTAATTCTGCCCCAATATTCCATAAATATATTTGTCCCATTTTTCACGTGTCCCACTTTTTGATGCTGAAAATGGTTTTGCTAAAAGATATGCATACAAAGCAACTCTTTCAAAATATATCAAGTATGTTAGAAATACTCATAACACTTTTGGCACATAATAATTCTGGGAATCTATCACTGGGAAATAAACTCTAAAAGAGAGAAAGTTTTACGTACAGAAATATTTATCCCAATGTAATTAGGGTAATATAAATACAAAATTCAAAAGTCGGCTCAGACTTCCCAGGTGGCGCAGTGGTTAAGAATCCGCCTGCCAATGCAGGGGACAAGGGTTCGATCCCTGGTCTGGGAAGATCCCACATGCTGTGGAGCAACAAAGCCTACGTGCCACAACTACTGAGCCTGCGCCCTAGAGCCCCCAAGCCACAACTACTGAGCCCACGTGCCACAACTACTGAAGCTTTCATGCCTAGAGCCTGTGCTCCACAACAAGAGAAGTCACTGCAATGAGAAGCCCACGCACTGCAACAAAGAGTAGCCCCCACTCACCGCAACTAGAGAAAGCCTACACGCAGCAACGAAGACACAATGCATCCAAAAATAAATAGATTTTTTAAAAAGGAGGCAATAGTTAAATAAATTATGATGTAATCATACAATATATAGTTGTAAAAATTATAATAAAAGTATGTTCTAACATGAGGAAATAAATGTTATAATATTAAGTTAAAAATCAAGATGCAAATTTATATATGCCGTATGATCACGTTAGCTAAAAATATGAAAAGAAAAAAGACTAAGGGATGTACGCAAGTGTTAGCAATAGTGGCTTTGAGTGTTGAAACTGATTTTTTTTCCTTCTAATTCTTAAAATTGTCTACAATTAGGGAAAAAATGAATTTATGTAGAAAGTCATACTGCCTCTGGGTTGAAAAGTACCACACTTGGTTATTCATAACTGCAATCTAAGATCTTTGGTCCACTCCTTTCTTAATACCTGATCTCCACAATGGTAGGCAAGTTTCTCTAACGAGGTACCTCTTTGCTTTCTGGGTTACTGAAATCATTCTCTGAAAGCTTTCAGTGAAATCCTCTTTTAAGATACCTGTTTTTTAAAAATGTTTTTGGGTGGCCTTATTTTAAATTTAAAATGTATAGAGATGATTATTAAAATATTAGAAGTTTATGAACCTTAAAAAGTTAACAGTAGTTGATTATTTCTATATAATCTGGAGTGGTTTTTATTTCATTTTTTCTACTTTCCTATAATGTCCACATTTTCTATAATGGGTACTTTTGTAATTCAGGGCGGAAAGTGTTTTAAAACACTTATTAGGTTTATATCTTTTTCATGGAAAGCTTCCATATTTGACTTGATGTCAAATCAAAATGTAATCACAAAATCAAAAGAAAGATTTTACATCAAGCTAAGTGGAATCATATGAACTGTGGTTACCAAAAGCATTTTATTAAGTGTCTTTGTGTGTGACTCAGCTGAGTGAAAACAGCAGAAGTGCCTGCCCTGAAGTGTAGGGTAGGACAGTGGTGAGATCTGGGCTATGGCTCTGCCTTTCTTCCATTGTGATTTTACCAAGCCACGTAACACCTCCTAAGCTCAGTTTCCACATATGCAAAAAGAAGAGCCTGGACTGGTTTTGTTTGGAAAAATTCCAGTACTAGCTGTCTGAATAAACACTAAAAATATATATAAACTAAATATAGTATATATAATCTCTGAGAGCAAAAGGGTACATGCATCTTAGATAGTGGCAAATCCAGAGGAAATCAGTGTGCTTCATGTTTGAGGGTAATTACCACCACATTTCCATCACGCTTTTACCATTACTTCAAGGTTTGTAAATAAATGTTCATAATTTAGCAGAGAAAATGAAGTTCAAAGTGAAGGAAAAATTCCATCCTTTTTGACTAGCTCTCATGTGGTTCTCAGATTTCAAATCTGGGACCCTTTAGAAGAAGCAGTTGAGTGGATTATAGTTGCCATAAGGGTACAAAGTGAAAGACAAAACCTCTAAGATAATTAAGGTTTTAATCAGCACTGAATAGATATAATTCAACATTTCAACTATGCTATGAAACAAACAAATGATATGGCAGGAAACCTGGGTCTATTCTCCTCTCTGTCATAACCACTCATGTGTCATTGGACAAGTCACTTAATTTCTTTGGGCTTTATCAATAAAAATACAAAGGATAGATACTGATATCTTACTTGCCTACAAGCAGGAGGCTGGACCATAAGCTCTCTTGAGGTCCTTGAAGCTCAGGGCTCTGTGACTCCAAAAGCTGATGCAAGCAAGGGAGCAGAGAAAGAACTTAGACCTCTCAAGGGGGTCTTCATGATGAAATTGCCAAGAATCAATTTCAACTTTTTGTTAATTTTCTAAAGTAGCTTTTCTTGCCAGGCTAGACAAATTCAATGTACTCAGCTAGGGAGTCTAAGACATGTATAAGCTATCACTATTCTAAATATTCTTTTGGCAAAGTATCTATCTTAAGCATTTAGACTTTAGATGAAACTTCTTTTTAGGGGGAGGAGGTGATGAGGGGAAGAGACTTTGATTATTACAACGGAATCCAGCTGGCATAGACATAACAAGCCTCCTCCTCGCCATCTAGAGCTCATAACAGCATTCAGCCTAGCTGACCATTGCCAGCCTAGTGCTCTGGCTGTAATGCTAAATGGTGGTGGTTTTATTTTTGAGGTTTTTTTTGCGGTACGCGGGCAGCCTCTTCCGTTGCGGAGCACAGGTTCGGGACGCGCAGGCTCAGTGGCCATGGCTCACGGGCCCAGCCGCTCTGCAGCATGTGGGATCTTCCCTTACCAGGGCATGAACCCGTGTCCCCTGCATCGGCAGGCGGACTCTCAACCACTGCGCCACCAGGGAAACCCAGTGGTGGTTTTATTAATCATCAGCCTGGTATTAATGGTCAGCAAGGATTCCACATCAGCAATTTATAAGACCTCAGTTACTCATAATATGTGGGAGCATCACAGCCCTGATTAAGTGGGCTATCTCACTCCTTAGGATGGCATTTTTTCCCCTGGTAGGTGGTCTAGAGTGGTGACTTTAGCTCTGTTTAGTTTAGTTCTGTATCTTTTTCTATGTGGAGAATGTAATGCCTCATTCTAAAAACCCAAAATCCTACAACATGTATCCTATATTATATATGACAACTTTTGTATCTTTGATTAGAATTACACAGCTACAAAAGGAATTTGGAGGTCATTAACCAGTAGGGAAGTTTATCCCAGTATTACTTAGCATTTGGACAAACTGAGAACAACCTAAATATCTCAAAATTGCAGATTTGTTATGGTGCAACCATGACAAAATTATGTAGTCGTTAAGAGTGCTGCTAGGGGACTTCCAGGAAGATGGCGGAAGAGTAAGATGCGGAGATCACGTTCCTCCCCACAGATACACCAGAAATACATCTACGCGTGGAACAACTCCTACGGAGCACCTACTGAACGCTGGCAGAAGACCTCAGACCTCCCAAAAGGCAAGGAACCCCCCACGTACCTGGTTAGGGCAAAAGAAAAAACTAAACAGAAACAAAAGGATAGGGACGGGTCCTGCACCAGCGGGAGAGAGCTGTGAAGGAGGAAAAGTGTCCACACACTAGGAAGACCCTTCGCGGGTGGAGACTTCGGGAGGCGGAGTGGGGGAGCTTGGGAGCCGCGGAGGAGAGCACAGCAACAGGGGTGCGGAGGGCAAAGCGGACAGATTCCAGTGCAGAGGATCGGGCCGACCGGAACTCGCCAGCCGAGAGGCTTGTCTGCTCGCCCGCCGGGGCGGGCGGGACTGGGAGCTGAGGCTCCGGCTTTTGTCGGAGCGCCGGGAGAGGACTGAGGTTGGCGGCGTGAACACAGCCTGCAGGGCGTTAGTGCACCGCAGCTAGCCGGGAGAGAGTCCGGGGAAAAGTCTGGACCTGCCGAAGAGGCAAGAGACTTTTACGTCCCTCTTTGTTTCCTGGTGCACGAGGAGAGGGGATTAAGAACGCTGCTTGAGAGAGCTCCAGGGACGGGCGCTAGCCGCGGCTAGACGTGCGGAGCCCAGAGACATACATGAGACGCTAGGGCCGCTGCTGCCACCACCAGGAGGCCTGTGTGCGAACACAGGTCACTAGCCACACGCCCTTCCGGGGAGCCTGTGCAGCCCGCCACTGCCGGGGTCCCGGGATCCAGGGACAACTCCCCCGGGAGAACGCACGGCGCGCATCAGGCTGCAACCTCTGCCGCCGCAGGCCCGCCCCACATTCCGTGACCCTCCCTACCCCCCGGCCTGAGTGAGCCAGAGCCTCCGAAACAGCGGCTCCTTTAACCCCGTCCTGTCTGAGCAAAGAACAGACGCCCTCCGGCGACCTACACGCACAGGCGGGGCCAAATCCAAAGCTGAGCCCCTGGGAACTGTGAGAACAAAGAAGAGAAAGGGAAATCTCTCCCAGCAGCCTCAGAAGCAGCGGATTAAAGCTCCACAATCAACTTGATATACCCTGCATCTGTGGAATACCTGAATAGACAAGGAATCATCCCAAATTAAGGAGCCCTGTGGATGAAAGGCTCTTGGGGCTGCAGCCAGGAGTCAGTGCTGTGCCTCTGAGGTGGGAGAACCAACTTCAGGACACTGGTCCACAAGAGGCCTCCCAGCTGCACATAATATCAAACAGCAAAAATCTCCGAGAGATCTCCATCTCAACGCCAGCACCCAGCTTCACTCAACGACCAGCAAGCTACAGTGCTGGACATCCTATGCCAAACAACTAGCAAGACAGGAACACAACCCCACCCATTAGCAGAGAGGCTGCCCAAAATCATAATAAGTCTACAGACATCCCAAAACACATCACCAGACGTGGACCTGCCCACCAGAAAGACAAGATCCAGCCTCATCCACCAGAACACAGGCACTAGTCCCCTCCACCAGGAAGCCTACACAACCCACTGAACCAACCTTAGTGACTGGGGACAGACACAAAAAACAACAGGAACTATGAACCTTCAGCCTGCAAAAAAGGAGACCCCAAACACAGTAAGATAAGCAAAATGAAAAGACAGAAAAACACACCGCAGATGAAGGAGCAAGATAAAAACCCACCAGACCTAACAAATGAAGAGGAAATAGGCAGTCTACCTGAAAAAGAATTCAGAATAATGATAGTAAGGTTGATCCGAAATCTTGGAGATAGAATGGACAATAGAATGGACAAAATGCAAGAATCAGTTAACAAGGACCTAGAAGAACTAAAGATGAAACAAGCAATTATGAACAACACAATAAATGAAATTAAAAGTACTCTAGATGGGATCAATAGCAGAATAACTGAGGCAGAAGAACGGATAAGTGACCTGGAAGATAAAATAGTGGAAATAACTAATGCAGAGCAGAATAAAGAAAAAAGAATGAAAAGAACTGAGGACAGTCTCAGAGACCTCTGGGACAACATTAAACACACCAACATTCGAATTATAGGGGTTCCAGAAGAAGAAGAGAAAAAGAAAGGGACTGAGAAAATATTTGAAGAGATTATAGTTGAAAACTTCCCTAATATGGGAAAGGAAATAGTTAATCAAGTCCAGGAAGCACAGAGAGTCCCATACAGGATAAATCCAAGGAGAAATACGCCAAGACACATATTAATCAAACTGTCAAAAATTAAATACAAAGAAAACATATTAAAAGCAGCAAGGGAAAAACAACAAATAACACATAAGGGAATCCCCATAAGGTTAACAGCTGATCTCTCAGCAGAAACCCTACAAGCCAGAAGGGAGTGGCAGGACATACTGAAAGTGATGAAGGAGAAAAACCTGCAGCCAAGACTACTCTACTCAGCAAGGATCTCATTCAGATTTGATGGAGAAATTAAAACCTTTACAGACAAGCAAAAGCTGAGAGAGTTCAGCACCACCAAACCAGCTTTACAACAAATGCTAAAGGATCTTCTCTAGGCAAGAAACACAAGAGAAGGAAAAGACCTATAATAACGAACCCAAAACAATTTAGAAAATGGGAATAGGAACACACATATCGATAATTACCTTAAATGTAAATGGACTAAATGCTCCCACCAAAAGACACAGATTAGCTGAATGGATACAAAAACAAGACCCTTATATATGCTGTCTACAAGAGACCCACTTCAGACCTAGAGACACATACAGACTGAAAGTAAGGGGATGGAAAAAGATATTCCATGCAAATGGAAACCAAAAGAAAGCTGGAGTAGCAATTCTCATATCAGACAAAATAGACTTTAAAATAAAGACTATTACAAGGGACAAAGAAGGACACTACATAATGATCAAGGGCTCGATCCAAGAAGAAGATATAACAATTGTAAATATTTATGCACCCAACATAGGAGCACCTCAATACATAAGGCAAATACTAACAGCCATAAAAGGGGAAATCGACAGTAACACATTCATAGTAGGGGACTTTAACACCCCACTTTCACCCATGGACAGATCATCCAAAATGAAAATAAATAAGGAAACACAAGCTTTAAATGATACATTAAACAAGATGGACTTAATTGATATTTATAGGACACTCCATCCAAAAACAACAGAATACACATTTTTCTCAAGTGCCCATGGAACATCCTCCAGGATAGATCATATCTTGGGTCACAAATCAAGCCTTGGTAAATTTAAGAAAATTGAAATTGTATCAAGTATCTTTTCTGACCACAACGCCATGAGACTAGATATCAATTACAGGAAAAGATCTGTAAAAAATACAAACACATGGAGGCTAAACAATACACTACTTAATAATGAAGTGATCACTGAAGAAATCAAAGAGGAAATCAAAAAATACCTAGAAACAAATGACAATGGAGACACAACGACCCAAAACCTATGGGATGCAGCAAAAGCAGTTCTAAGGGGGAAGTTTATAGCAATACAAGCCCACCTTAAGAAGCAGGAAACATCTCGAATAAACAACCTAACCTTGCACCTCAAGCAATTAGAGAAAGAAGAACAAAAAAACCCCAAAGTTAGCAGGAGGAAAGAAATCGTAAAAATCAGATCAGAAATAAATGAAAAAGAAATGAAGGAAACGATAGCAAAGATCAATAAAACTAAAAGCTGGTTCTTTGAAAGGATAAACAAAATTGATAAACCATTAGCTAGACTCATCAAGAAAAAAAGGGAGAGGACTCAAATCAATAGAATTAGAAATGAAAAAGGAGAAGTAACAACTGACACTGCAGAAATACAAAAGATCATGAGAGATTACTACAAGCAACTCTATGCCAATAAAATGGACAACCTGGAAGAAATGGACAAATTCTTAGAAAGGCACAACCTGCCAAGACTGAATCAGGAAGAAATAGAAAATATGAACAGACCAATCACAAGCACTGAAATTGAAACTGTGATTAAAAATCTTCCAACAAGCAAAAGCCCAGGACCAGATGGCTTCACAGGCGAATTCTATCAAACATTTAGAGAAGAGCTATCACCTATCCTTCTCAGACTCTTCCAAAATATAGCAGAGGGAGGAACACTCCCCAACTCATTCTACAAGGCCACCATCACCCTGATACCAAAACCAGACAAGGATGTCACAAAGAAAGAAAACTACAGGCCAATATCACTGATGAACATAGATGCAAAGATCCTCAACAAAATACTAGCAAACAGAATCCAACAGCACATTAAACGGATCATACACCATGATCAAGTGGGGTTTATTCCAGGAATGCAAGGATTCTTCAATATACGCAAATCAATCAACGTGATACACCATATTAACAAATTGAAGGAGAAAAACCATATGATCATCTCAATAGATGCAGAGAAAGCTTTTGACAAAATTCAACACCCATTTATGATAAAAACCCTGCAGAAAGTAGGCATAGAGGGAACTTTCCTCAACATAATAAAGGCCATATATGACAAACCCACAGCCAACATTGTCCTCAATGGTGAAAAACTGAAAGCATTTCCACTAAGATCAGGAACAAGACAAGGTTGCCCACTCTCACCACTCTTATTCAACATAGTTTTGGAAGTTTTAGCCACAGCAATCAGAGAAGAAAAGGAAATAAAAGGAATCCAAATCGGAAAAGAAGAAGTAAAGCTGTCACTGTTTGCAGATGACATGATCCTATACATAGAGAATCCTAAAGATGCTACCAGAAAACTACTAGAGCTAATCAATGAATTTGGTAAAGTAGCAGGATACAAAATTAATGCACAGAAATCTCTGGCATTCCTATACACTAAGGATGAAAAATCTGAAAGTGAAATCAAGAAAACACTCCCATTTACCATTGCAACAAAAAGAATAAAATACCTAGGAATAAACCTACCTAAGGAGACAAAAGACCTGTATGCAGAAAATTATAAGACACTGATGAAAGAAATTAAAAATGATACAAATAGATGGACAGATATACCATGTTCTTGGATTGGAAGAATCAACATTGTGAAAATGACTCTACTACCCAAAGCAATCTACAGATTCAATGCAATCCCTATCAAACTACCACTGGCATTTTTCACGGAACTAGAACAAAAAATTTCACAATTTGTATGGAAACACAAAAGACCCCGAATAGCCAAAGCAATCTTGAGAACGAAAAATGGAGCTGGAGGAATCAGGCTTCCTGACTTCAGACTATACTACAAAGCTACAGTAATCAAGACAGTATGGTACTGGCACAAAAACAGAAATATAGATCAATGGAACAGGATAGAAAGCCCGGAGATAAACCCACGCACATATGGTCACCTTATCTTTGACAAAGGAGGCAGAAATGTACAGTGGAGAAAGGACAGCCTATTCAATAAGTGGTGCTGGGAAAACTGGACAGCTACATGTAAAAGTATGAGATTAGATCACTCCCTAACACCATACACAAAAATAAGCTCAAAATGGATTAAAGACCTAAATGTAAGGCCAGAAACTATCAAACTCTTAGAGGAAAACATAGGCAGAACACTCTATGACATAAATCACAGCAAGGTCCTTTTTGACCCACCTCCTAGAGAAATGGAAATAAAAACAAAAGTAAACAAATGGGACCTAATGAAACTTAAAAGCTTTTGCACAGCAAAGGAAACCATAAAGAAGACAAAAAGACAACCCTCAGAATGGGAGAAAATATTTGCAAATGAAGCAACTGACAAAGGATTAATCTCCAAAATTTATAAGCAGCTCATGCAGCTTAATAACAAAAAAACAAACAACCTAATCCAAAAATGGGCAGAAGACCTAAATAGACATTTCTCCGAAGAAGATATACAGAGTGCCAACAAACACATGAAAGAATGCTCAACATCACTAATCATTAGAGAAATGCAAATCAAAACGACAATGAGATATCATCTCACACCAGTCAGAATGGCCATCATCAAAAAATCTAGAAACAATAAATGCTGGAGAGGGTGTGGAGAAAAGGGAACCCTCTTACACTGTTGGTGGGAATGTAAATTGATACAGCCACTGTGGAGAACAGTATGGAGGTTCCTTAAAAAGCTACAAATAGAACTACCATATGACCCAGCAATCCCACTACTGGGCATATACCCTGAGAAAACCATAATTCAAAAAGAGTCATGTACCAAAATGTTCATTGCAGCTCTATTTACAATAGCCCAGAGATGGAAACAACCTAAGTGTCCATCATCGGATGAATGGATAAAGAAGATGTGGCACATATATACAATGGAATATTACTCAGCCATAAAAAGAGACGAAATTGAGCTATTTGTAATGAGGTGGATAGACCTAGAGTCTGTCATACAGAGTGAAGTAAGTCAGAAAGAGAGAGACAAATACCGTATGCTAACACATATATATGGAATTTAAGAAAAAAAAATGTCATGAAAAACCTAGGGGTGAAACAGGAATAAAGACACAGACTTACTAGAGAATGGACTTGAGGCTATGGGGAGGGGGAAGGGTAAACGGTGACAAAGCAATAAAGAGGCATGGACATATATACACTACCAAACGTAAGGTAGATAGCTAGTGGGAAGCAGCCGCATAGCACAGGGAGATCAGCTCGGTGCTTTGTGACCGCCTGGAGGGGTGGGATAGGGAGGGTGGGAGGGAGGGAGACGCAAGCGGGAAGAGATATGGGAACATATGTATATATGTAACTGATTCATTTTGTTGTGAAGCTGAAACTAACATACCATTGTAAAGCAATTATACTCCAATAAAGATGTTTAAAAAAAAAAAAAAAAGAGTGCTGCTATGTAAATATAATTTGAGGAATGATTACAATATAATATTAAGTTTAAAAAAGCAGGTTATAAAAATATATAAAATATAATGCCAACCATCTAAGATCAAAGACAGATGAAGAGAGATATACTGTGATGCAGAAAAAGAAAAAAACTAGAAGAACATACTCCAAAATGTTAACAGTGGTTATCTCTAGGAAATAGGATTACAGTAGTTTAAATTTTCTTCTTCATCCTTTTCTATATTCTTGGGTTCTCTAGAATGATACTGCATTATTTTTAAAACTAGAAGACAAACTTTTAAAAAGTAGTTTCACCAATGTAAAATAAATTTATTTTATGGAAAATCCCCTAGTATACAGTAAATATATTATTTAAAATGAAAAAGGATATCCTACCCAGAAAGAAGCCCGAGAGAAGAACCAATATAATGGTTGGGAGAAGACCAATAAAATGACAAAATACCAAAGCAGGAAGTTCCCTATTGTCTCACAAGAGTCACCCTTCTGGCATTCATAATCTTGATTTGGAATGGCAAAACTTGTAGGTATGGGGGGAGGATCCACCTCCCAAAATAAAGAAAAAAGGTCTCCCATGATGGCTTCTTGAACATATTCCCCTCAAAGGGATGAAGAAGACTGGGAAGTACTTCACTCCATGTGTACGACAACTTCCTTGGCAACCTATTATGACATATTCTTCAGTAACTATGACAGGAACTGACAAACATTTCTTGGATTACTAAGTTTTTGGAAGATCTGTCTAAATCACTTCTATGAAAGTTTAAGGTATATGCCCCATATCTTAATATGGTGCATTCTGCCATAATCTTTTTTTTTTTTTGTCCTGAAACTTGTATATACAGTATTTTCTTTAAATACAGTATTTTAATGTCTTTTTTTTTTTTTTTTTTGGCTGTACCACATGGCATGCAGAACTTGCCTGACCAGGGATCGAACCCATGCCCCCTGCATTGGAAGCGCAGACCACCAGGGACCACCAGGGAAGTACTTTAATGTCTTTAAAATCTAAGTCTCTGAGGTGTCTATTCATTTTTTTCAGTCTCTTTGATATATATCATATCATTGTAAATTAACATACAGAGTTCTAATGTATTATTGACTGAATTGTGTTTCCCAAAATGCCTATGTTGAAGCCCCAAGCCCCAATTTGGCTATAACTGGAGACAGGGACTTTAAAGAGGTAATTAAGGTTAAATGAAGTCATAAGGATGGGGACCTAATCCAAAATGACTCTTGTTCTTATGAGAAAAGGAAGAGACATAAGGGATGTGCAAGCACAGGAAAAAAAGGCCATGTGAGGACACAGAGAAAGGGGCCATCTGCAAGCCAAAGGACACAAGGCTCAGGAGAAACCAATCCTGCTGGCGCCTTGATCTCAGATTTTCAACCTCTACAACTGTGAAAAAATTTCTGTGGTTTAAGCCACGCAGTCTGTGGTATTTTGCTATGGCAACACTAGCAAACTAATACATAATGCCAACAATACATCTAATTTAGGTAGTAGTCGTGTTCCTTTTTAAGCCTTGAATAAATGCACAGTAATTCATAGATTACATTAAGAGGGAAAACATAGATGTACCTGTTGTGAATTACATCAAACATGCACAATTTCTTCTTATGAAAGAGTCAGACATGGGTTGGGGAGGAAACTCGTATTCTAACTTTGACTGTACATTTGCACAATTTTCAAGTTATTTCATCTCTATATCTAAAACTAGAGCAAAACACCATTGCTGCTAAGGCAATCTAAAAAATATAAAAACTCCACTCCAAAAAAATTGGTTACATCTTTAAGAGCACAGCATACCTGCAGATTTTCATTAACATGCAATACCACAAGGAAACTTCATTTTCTTCTATTGGAACTTAGGAGCATTTTAGGAAAAAATTTTGGTCACTGGGACGTACAAGATGTAGCAATCCGTTAGCTTATTATGACACGGCATGATGTTTTTATTAGAGGCACACTTTGCATCCCCACGAGCAAGTCTCCAGACCCTGCGCACGCATCCTGGACCATGCCGGTCTGCTTTAGGCCCTCATCGCCTCCTCCAGGAAGCTCGCGGGGATCCAGGGCTGAGCCCGCCGCGACTCCTCGGGGCTCACTGCGCCCCACTTCACCTGCCTTTCTACAGAACCTACCGGCCTCCCCCGGGTTAAGCTCCTCCAAGTGGTAACCAGGGAAGATTTTATTTTCACATCCTCGCGCGGCTCAGCGGCACATTGTGGGCGTTTGTATTTGTTAGATAAAAGCAAACTGTAAGACAGGAATAAAGACGCAGACCAACTGAAGAACGGACTTGAGGATATGGGGAGGGGGAAGGGTGAGCTGTGACAGGAGAGTCATGGACATATACACACTAACAAACGTAGTAAGGTAGATAGCTAGTGGGAAGCAGCCGCATGGCACAGGGATATCGGCTCGGTGCTTTGTGACAGCCTGGAGGGGTGGGATAGGGAGGGTGGGAGGGAGGGAGACGCAAGAGGGAAGACATATGGGAACATATGTATAACTGATTCACTTTGTTATAAAGCAGAAACTAACACACCATTGTAAAGCAATTATACCCCAATAAAGATGTTAAAAAAAAAAAAAAGCAAACTGAACTCCCTGATGAACCTTTTCCTCAGGATTAGAAATTCTTCCAAAGAATATGCAGGAAAAGTAAAGAGTGGGTTTTTTTTTTAGAAAAAAACCCCTCAAAACCACTAACAACTTTAACAAAACAATTTGGTTTTTCTTGTTACTGCTGCACCCTCGTTACACGGATATTTTAGAATCTACATCGGGTCAGAACACTTAATTTTTTTTTTTTTTTTAAACACAGAGGTATGAGAAATGCTTTGTCATTGCTGATGGTGTCTGGACCCATCATCAAGTACTCTGTATCCTACACTTGGCCACCCTGCTTAATAAAATCTGCTTTAAAATGTGTCCATAGGGCTTCCCTGGTGGTGCAGTGGTTGAGAGTCCGCCTGCCGTTGCAGGGGACACGGGTTTGTGCCCCGGTCCGGGAAGATCCCACATGCTGCGGAGCGGCTGGGCCCGTGAGCCATGGCCGCTGAGCCTGCGCGTCCGGAGCCTGTGCTCCGCAACGGGAGAGGCCACAGCAGTGAGAGGCCCGCGTACCGAAAACAAAAAAAATGTGTCCATAAGCGCCCTAAGGAAGCTAAAGTTATATTAATATATAGGAATTCAGCTTCTTATAGTTATTACTTTTTACTGCGGGCTCAGAACCTGGTCTGAATTTTTCCGGCTGATCTTTCTCCCCTCACCTGAGCTGGCGCCACAAATCCAACGGCTGTTTCCCTGGTAACGCTCCTAGCCCCTGTCCCTCCCCAACTTCCCTCTTCTCGCGAGAAGAAAGAGTCTCGTACTTCCTGTAACTGTAGCTCCACAAGCCGGTCGCTTTCGCCTTAATGCTTGGCTTCGCGCATGTGCAGTGGAGAGTGGCGCGAGCCAGCCGTTTCCGGGCGAAGAACGCGGTGCGTTTTCGGGATTATCTTTGTGGTGTTTGGACTCTTGAGTCCACGCGGGCCGTGGGAGTTAACGTGCGTGTGGACCTGCCGAGGGTTCAGCCAAAGGGGAGTGTGGCCAGACCTTCCACTACCCGTGGTGGAAGGGAGGAAAGAAGCCGTAAAGTTTGTGCTGCGAGAGCCAGGGAGGGAAGCTCTCCGCATTGGGTAGTGTTGACTCGGGGGCAGGGTGGCGGGAAGGGTACTGCTCTTACTCTGTGGGAGACGACTCCAGGTATCTGGAACAAGTCTTAACACTTGTCTGCAAGAAATGAGGCCTAGGAAAACAGACAGAGGAAATAATAAATCCTAATGTGGACCAAAACTGCGCACTCTCCCCAACTCACCCGTATCCCCTTCACACCATGAGTATTCGCCCTTCTCAAACTTAAATCCCTATATTTTATAAGCAACACGAATCAGAGATCTCTGGCGTGTGTCGGTCGTGTGCAGAGTTGTTAAATAAAGATCATAGGCAGTTAATGACTTATGCACGAGCATGTGGGAGGAGAGTAATGACATATCTTATTTGGAATACTTTCTCCCAAAACTTGGTATTTTGAATTTCTTATAGCCCTTGGCCTAGTCCTTGTGACATATTCCAAAAACACAACAGGGCGTAATTGCAAGCATAACCACTAACCCTTAAATTACAAAATAAGATATTTTTCTTTATTGGAAGTGTTAAATTATTCTCTGAAGGAAACAGCCAGTTCTCTGTTGATTACAGTGTGGTGCCAATGAAGCTGTAATTTAGGGTTCCCTTTTCATATACTAATATTAAAATTAGAAAAAGTTAGGAAAGACATTTGAAGATGAGGAAAAGTAGATGCAATTTTTAGTTACCTTATAACAAGTTTGATTTCTTAAATGGAGAAGTAGTTTCTTTTAATTAATTCTGCTTTTTGATTTTGAACAGATGCAAGGGGAGCCAAACCCTAGTGCTTCCCTTATTGACAGAACCATCAAGATGAGAAAAGAAACAGAAGCTAGGAAAGTGGTTTTAGCCTGGGGACTCCTAAATGTATCTATGGCTGGAATGATATATACTGAAATGTAAGTTAATTAGCCAAAAAGGGAGGGAAAAGTGAAAATTTAAGAGGCCAATGGTTGGTTCCACAGGTTTTGTGTTTGTTTTAATTTTTGGTGTGGTTTGGTTTTGTTTTGTTACTATTAAAAAGCCTTTTTAATTTTTTCAGGACTGGAAGAATGTGTAGTTTATATTATAATGTGAGATACTGGCCCCTCTGGTATATAGGTAAGTAATTAATTTTCACTGCAATGTAGTTACTCCCAGTGAAAAACTGTGTTCCAGTTTAATTCAGCTTAGTATTCATTCCTTTATTCGACAAATATTTGAGTGCCTGCTGTGTTCCCAAAACTGGGAATACATGAGGAAGGGAACAAGGAATATTCTAGTAGAAGAGACAATCAGATTAATAATACGATTCCAGATAATCAGGAAAAATAAAGTTTGGAGCTGGTAAGATTTGTGTTTGTATTTGTCTCCCTCAATTGCCTTCCCTACTTCTCTACTTTTTCACCTTTCAAGATCAACCCCGATTTCTACTCCATTGATGACTTCCTCAGTTTCCTCATCCTTCCTCTCTGTCTGCTCTTCAGTAGTCCTTGGATATAAAGGGTCCTTATGGCCATTGAAGTAAATTCCAAAGTCTAATACATACATTAAGCTAAAGTCTGTGATAGGGAAGTGGTGTGGCAAGTGGAAGAGCAAGAGTTTTGGAATCTGCATACCTGAGTTAGAATCATGGCTTCAATAACTAGCTGTGAGCTACTGCAAAAGTCACTTGACTTCTTTACAACTGGTGGTTGATCTTTAAAACAAAGATGAAAATGTTTTCTGTAAAAGCTTGTAAAGATTAGTGATAATATTTTGAAACTCACTGGTAAATGCCCTACACATAATAGACATTCATTAAGTGAAGTGGTAACTCTTAGGAATAAGAAGATAGTTTTCAATTTTGTTGTTAATCTACTAAAGTATGCATGGTTTTGTTTCCCCCCTTTAAATGTTCCACCCCCCTTTTAAAAAATAAATTGTTCTCTTCCAGAGCTTGCCCTTGGATTTCTCTTCAGCCTAAACGCTTTATTTGATTTTTGGAGATATTTCAAGTACACTGTGGCACCAACAAGTCTGGTTGTTAGCCCTGGACAGCAAACACTTTTAGGGTTGAAAACAGCTGGTAAGTGTTTCATATCTTTTGCAAAGGTGGGTGAAAGGTTGGCAATAAATCTTTCTCAATTTAATTTTCTCTTCTCATAGACTCAGCTAGAAGGGACTCCTAAGGCCATCTGGTTCAACTGTATTTAACAGTTCTACAATAAATGGTCTTAAGATCAATGATTATCTTTCCTATTTATATAAATTGAGTAACATTCACAGTCTCATGGAATTTTGTTCCATTGTTTAATTACTGTTAAACTTAAATTACTAACTTTTGCTACATTAAAGCCAATTTCTTATTTTGAACTCTATGGAAATGGTAAACAACCATTTGTGTCCTTTGGTAGTAATACTTTATGTAATTTAACAACCAGGTCACTCTATTACTTGCCCTTTTCCTGAAGGAAAAGATTCAGTTCATTAAATCTGTTTTCATAGAAATTTTATTTATACTTACAATTATTTGTTTGTTCCTTCTAGTTGTACAGACTACTCCTCCACGTGATCTGGCAGCACCCCAAATCCCTCCCTCTCCACCTTCTCCTTCAATTCAGGGTCAGAGTGTATTAAGTTATAGCCCATCTCGCTCACCCAGTACCAGCCCCAAGTTCACCACCAGCTGTATAACTGGATACAGCCCTCAGCTACAAGGTCTGTCATCAGGTGGCAGTGGTTCTTATAGCCCTGGAGTGACCTACTCACCCATCAGTGGTTATAACAAGGTAATGACTCTTTTCTCTTGGCCAATCACATTACCATTTTAGAATTGGGAGGTTTGAATTGAAAATCATCTAGTGAGTCGAAACTCCTTCTTTTATCAATGAAGAAACCCAGGACCAGTGGATAATTGACTTGCCCAAATTGCCCATTTAAGAGCTAAGAATAGAAGCCAGATTTCCTGACAGCAGTTAGAAGTTCTTTATATCACATCTTAAAACAAAAGAAAAGATTTAGCTTTTGAAAAGATAACGAACTGAGGTTCACCATCTAGGATTTTTCTGCAGTCTTTAAAACAAGTTGAAATTATGATGATTTTCTACTCTAGTTTCCTTTACTCATGTTTTCCCTCTTTCTTTGCTTCTTTATGTGAAACTTTTATATATTCTTATAGAATATTAATGCTTTTCATCATACTGGAGTATCTTCTAAGCTAGAAACTGGGATTGTCATGTAACTTGACTCTTGAGTATGAATACTCTCCATAGGATGATTAGAAACCTTCATACCATCTCCCACAGTAAAGTGGACTTTAGTTTTAATTTTTAGGCTTGATAGAAACAAAATTGACAAATTTGAAATGTGACTCCTGCCTGATGCATAAGGCTATAAAATAGACGTTAAAAGAGGGATGGTCACATTTTCAAGTACTTTTTTTTGGCCACACCACGTGGCTTGCAGGATCTTACTTCCCTGACCAGGGATTGAACCCGTGTTCCCTGCAGTGGAAGCATGGAGGCCTAACCACTGGACCGCCAGGGAATTCCTGGGATGGTAACATATTCAGATGCTGACACTAGTTAGACTAATATCTCTATAGTTAAATGAGAAATATCTGGAAATGAAATCAACACACTGTCTGCCCTTACCCTTTTACATAATATTCTTTGTAATGAAATTCCATACTACTGGTTATCTAATAATAATTTTGGCAAGTAATGGAATTTAGAAAATTTTGTATAAGTTAAATATTATAAGGGTAATTTATAACCCATAGGTAAATATGACTTTTTAAAATAGTTTTACTTTGTTTTCATGGGAATAGTACCATATGATCATTACGGAAAGTTAGGAAATTAGTAGAAAAAAATCACTCATCATCCTACCACCCAAACATAATTTCTGTTTAATGCCTACTTAATACTCATCTAGTGGATATACCCTAGTTTACTCTTGAATATTTAAGTTATTTTTATTTCTTAAAAATTATTATTAGTATCTACTAATTAGCTCTGTACATAAAGCTCATAACATTGCTTAATTATCTTGTTTTCTACTATATTATAACCTTGAGCACAAGATTATGTGTTTTTACTCATCTTTGTTTCCTTAGCACAGTGTATGGAATATAGATGCTATATGTGTCTGTTGAATCAAAGTAATACTTCGGAAAAATTAATGAAATTAATAATTATTTTTCTGGAGAAAAAAATGCTAAAATTGATATAGCCACTATGGAGAACAGTATGGAGGTTCCTTAAAAAACTAAAAACAGAACTACCATACGACCCAGCATTCCCACTACTGGGCAAATACCCTGAGAAAACCATAATTCAAAAAGAGTCATGTACCAAAATGTTCATTGCAGCTCTATTTACAGTAGCCAGGACATGGAAGCAACCTAAGTGTCCATCAACAGATGAATGGATAAAGAAGGTGTGGCACATATATACAATGGAATATTACTGAGGCATAAAAAGGGACAAAACTGAGTTATTTGTAATGAGGTGGATGGACCTAGAGACTGTCATACAGAGTGAAGTAAGTCAGAAAGAGAAAAACAAATACCATATGCTAACACATATATATGGAATCTAAAAAAAAAAAAAAGAAAAAAAAAATGGTCAGAAGAACCTAGGGGCAAGATGGGAATAAAGATGCAGACCTACTAGAGAATGGACTTGAGGATACAGGGAGGGGGAAAGGTAAGCTGGGACGAAGAGAGTGGCATGGACGTATATACACTACCAAACGTAAAATAGATAGCTAGTGGGAAGCAGCTGCATAACACAGGGAGATCAGTTTGATGCTTGTGACCACCTAGAGGGGTGGGATAGGGAGGGAGGGAGGGAGATGCAAGAGGGAAGAGATATGGGGACATATGTATATGTATAGCTGATTCACTTTGTTATAAAGCAGAAACTAACACACCATAGTAAAGCTGTTATACTCCAATAAAGATGTTAAAAAAAAATAAAATGGTAAAATTGACAAAGTAGTAGAAAACCTAAATAAGGAAGAAAATTTTAAAACTATTAATCAAATACATCCACAGAACACATTAGGGCCCAGAAGTTTTACCACTGAGTTCTTTTAAATTTTCAAGAAACAATTACTTTTTAAACTTTTGATTATGGAAATTTTCAAACACACACAATAATGAAGGGACAAGTATAGTGAACTCCTGCGTATCTATTACCCATCTTCAACAGTTTTCAACATTTTGCTATTGTATGAACAGATCATTCTGATCCAATAAAACATGTTAGAAGTGTAAGCTCCAGAGTTAGAAAACTGGAGGAGATTGGTTCAAGATGGCAGAGTAGAAGGACATGTGCTCATCTCTTCTTGTGAGAGCACTGAAATCACAACTAACTGCTGAATAACCATCGAAAGGAAGATGCTGGAACTCGCCAAAAAAGATACCCCACAATCAAAGACAAAGGAGAAGCCACATTGAGACAGTAGGAGGGGCGCAATCACAATAAAATCAAATCCCATACCCACCAGGTGAGCAACCCAGAAACTGGAGAACAATTATACCACAGAACTTCTCCTACTGGAGTGAAAGTTCTGAGCCCCATGTTAGGGGGTCTGGCAACATGAGTAGGAATCCCCAGAGAATCTGACTTTGAAGGCCAGCAGGATTTGGTTGCAGGACTTCCACAGGACTGGGGGAAACAGAGACTCCACTCTTGGAGGGCACACACAAAGTCTTGTGTGCACCAGGACCCAGGGGAAGGAGCAGTGACCCCATAGGAGACTGAACCAACCTACCCACTAGTGTTGGAGGGTCTCCTGCAGAGGTGGGGGGTGGCTGAGGCTTACAGTGGGGACAGGGGCACTGGCAGCGGCAGTTCTGGGAAGTACTCATTGGCGTAAGCCCTCCTGGGGGCCGCCCCACCATATATCCTGTAGGCTCCAGTGCTGGGTCACCTTGGGCCAAACAACTAACAGGGAGGGAACACAGCCCCACCCATCAGCAGACAAGTTTTATTGAGCATGGCCCTGCCCACCAGAGAAAGACCCAGTCCCTCTTAGATAGCCTCATCCACCAGAGGGCAGACAGCAGAAGCAAGAGCTACAGTCTTTCAGCCTGCAGAACGAAAACCACAATCACAGAAAGTTAGACAAAATGAAAAAGCAGAGGATTATGTCCCAGATAAAACCCCAGAAAAACAACTAAATGAAGTGGAAACAGGCAACCCTCCAGAAAAAGAATTCAGAATAATGATAGTGAAGATGATCCAGGATCTCGGAAAAAGAATGGAGGCAAAGATTGAGAAGATGCAAGAAATGTTTCACAAAGACCTAGAAGAACTAAAGAACAAACAGATGAACAATACAATAACTGAAATGAAAAATACACTAGAAGGAATAATAGAATAACTGAGACAGAAGAATGGATAAGTGACCTGGAAGACAGAATGGTGGAAATCACTGCCTTCGAACAGAATAGAGTCAGAAACCTGGAATGGTGTCCTGGTATGATCTTGAGAAGTTACCTAACCTCTTATACCTAAAATTAATACAGTAATAATATTTACCACTTACTGAGAGGGTGAAATAAGGTAATGTAAATGAATCATAAAATATTGTGCCCTTTGAGCAAGATAAAACCAGTTAATGAAACAGTAACCCAAATACAGTCACTATATATAAGGATTTAACATGTTAATTGAAATAAAAGAAAAATCAATGTGGAAGAGGATTAACATTTTTATTTGTAAACAGCATTAAATATTATAAAATTTGTTAATCCTTAATTTATTACAAACTAATATAAATTGATCATGAAACCCCAGTAGAAAAAAAATTGTCAACGTACTGGAGTAAGTAGTTAATATAATAGGTAATACTACTGACAAGTAATTGTATTTTTAAGGTGTTTAACTTAATAAGTATAAGGAAAATGCAAATTAAATATACATTTTTTAGAATTTTATATATCATAAATATTTTTAAATAGTAATGCTGATGGACACATACCAAAATAGGTATTCCTATCTATTCTCTTCTGATAGGAGTATAACTTAGTACAACATTTTCATTTAATAGAATGGAAATGTGTATTAAAAATGTTCATATGCTTTGGTCAAGTCATTTCAGTTCTAGGGATCTCCTAAAGGAAGTCATCAGAAATTAAGCTAAGATTTATGCACAAAGATGCTGATCATAACATTATTCACAGTAACCAAAAATTTTAGACAATCCAAATGTCTAGAATATAAGAATGTAAAAATAAATTATGATAGATTTGTATTACGAAGTATTATATAGCTAGTAAGAATATTTACAAAGGATTTTTATAGAAAAATTCTTGTTAACTTTAAAAAAACAATATAATGCTAAAGGGTATTATCTCAATTATATAAAAACAAAAATATATTAACATATATGTACATTTAAAGAGTTGAAAATACATGAAATGTGAAAAAGGATTATAGTATCTCTAGGTGGTAGAGTTACAAGTATGGCTTATTTTCTTCATGCTTTTCATTTTTTAAAATATACATATAGGGCTTCCCTGGTGGCGCAGTGGTTGAGAGTCCGCCTGCTGATGCAGGGGACATGGGTTCGTGCCCTGGTCCGGGAAGATCCCACATGCCGCAGAGCGGCTGGGCCCGTGAGCCACGGCCACTGGGCCTGCGCGTCCGGAGCCTGTGCTCCGCAATGGGAGAGACCACGGCAGTGAGAGGCCCGCATACCGCAAAAAAATAAAAAATAAAATATACATATATTACTTTTTTGGAAAATAGACTATTTTTAGAACAGTTTCACGTTCACAGCAGAATTAAGAGGAATAGAAAAGAGATTTTCTGTGTACCCCTGCCCCCGGCACAGGCACAGCTTCCCCCACTATCAACATCTTGCTGCAGAGTTGTATGAATAGAAGAGCCTGCACTGACACATCATTATCACCCAGAGTCCATAGTTTACATTAGCATTCACTCTTGGTGGTGTACGGTCAATGTGTCTGGACAAACATATGACATGTATCCACCATTATGGTTTCATACAGAGTAATTTCATTGCCCTAAAAATCCTTTGTGCTCTGCTTATACATCCTCCCCCTACCCCAACCTTTTCCACAATCATACAATATGTAGCCTTTTCAGATTGGCTTCTTTCACTTAGTAATATGCATTTAAGTTTCCTCCACGTCTTTTCATGGCTTGCTAGCTCATTTCCTTTAGTGCTGAATAACATTCCATCATCTGGATGTACCACAGTTTATCCACTGACCTACTGAAGGACATCTTGGTTGCTTCCAAGTTTTGACAGTTACGAATAAAGTTTCTTATAAACGTCTGTGTGCAGGTCTTTGTATGGACATAAATTTTCAGCTTTGGGGGGTAAATGCCAAGGAGGAGGATGTTTGTTATGGTAATAGTACGTTTAGTTTTGTAAGAAACTGCCAAACTGTCTTCCAAAGTGACTGTTTTGCATTCTCACCAGCAATGAATCCAAGTTCCTGTTACTCTACATCCTTGCCAGCATTTGGTGTTGTCAGTGCTCTGGATTTTGGCCATTCTAATTGGTGTGTGCTCTTTGAAAGTCAAAAACCAAAACAAAGAAATTTCAGTTAAAGAAAAATAAAATAAAGTTCTTTTATTTTGTATAGTTGGCCAGCTATAGTCCCTCTCCATCTTCTCCATACCCTACCACTGTTGGACCAGTGGAGAACAGTGGATTGAGATCTCGCTACCGTTCTTCACCCACCGTCTACAACTCCCCTACTGACAAAGAAGACTACATGACAGACCTACGAACCTTGGATACTTTTCTTAGAAGTGAAGAAGAGAAACAGCATAGAGTTAAGCTGGGTACATATATATTTTATTTAGATCTATTGTACGTATTTTTGTGTCATTTTACGTTATCTTCAACCTTTACTTTGATCCCATACATAAATGTTTAAGTCCTTTAGTAATACACCTTGTGTAGCTTAGGAGAGAAATACATTTTGGTTTTGTATTTTGTTCAGTTAGAAGAATTAAGTTCACCAAAATTTAAGATGTAAAATATAGCTGAGTTAACGGAAATCTTGAACCTTTTGTCTACATTACTATTGAAAGCTTTTTCGTGTAAGTTATAATTCGTTTAAAAGTTGAGGTCATAAAACTGTTTTTGATGCGGTCCGCAGCAGAGCTTCGTGAAGTGATAGTTGTCTCCTTTCAGGTAGTCCTTGGGAAGGTTGGTGTGGCAGGGAGGCTGGTGAGAGCATGGATTTACTCCAGAAGTGCTGTTGTTTTTGGAACATTTTTTAACTTGTCTCTAGTTTGCCTTGGGAAGCAGTGTTAGCAAATCTTAATCTATTTGGGGTGGATTTGATTATTACAGTCTATTATTGAAACCAAGTTAGGCTATTGAGCCAAGTAATGATTTTTCCCCCTCAGGAACTTTCACAGAAAGCACATTAGGTGCTAAAGCATGGCCACAGTGAGGAAGCCAATTATTGGACCATGGCTCTTTGTGTCACTTGAAATCTCTCTATTGATTTTTAATTTAATTTTGCCTGAAAGTGCCACAGATGTCAAAGAAACAAATCAATATTATCTTGTTATTTGTTGATACATGCTTTTTTTTCTTTTTAAATTTTGAAATATTTCAAGGATACCGAAAATTATAGAGTGGAATACAAAGAACCGTATGTACCCTCTACATATTTTTGTCATATCCAGGTATTTTCTGACTTGCATTTTTATTTCTTCGTTGACATATAGGAGTTATTTAGAAATATTGTTTGGAAGTATTATTGGTGATTGGTGTTGCTTTTAATTTCCAAGTGTGTGAAATGAAAGGCTTTGTTATCTGTTTTTTCCTAAGTTAATTGTACTCTGGCTAGAGATTTTGATCTGTACCCTATTAATTTTTTAATATTTTTTTTATTTTTTTCGGTACACGGGCCTCTCACTGTTGTGGCCTCTCCCGTTGCGGAGCACAGGCTCCGGATGCACAGGCCCAGCAGCCATGGCTCACAGGCCCAGCCGCTCCACGGCACGTGGGATCCTCCTGGACCGGGGCACGAACCCGTGTCCCCTGCAGTGGCAGGCGGACTCCCAACCACTGCGCCACCAGGAAGCCCCCCCCCAGTTTGTTTGTTTTAGCCAGTTTGGACTGATAGTTCTTTCTTCAGTGGTGTCTGAACTGCTGTTTAACTAACTCATTGAGCTCTTTGTCTTCTTTTCTTTTTTCAGTTTTCAGAGTTTCATTTGGTTCTCTTTCAGATGTGCCTGATTTAGAGTATCTTGTTTTGTTCTTATATTTTCAATTCTTTTTCCTATCTCAGTCACTTTAAACGTGCTTTTTAAAAGTCTCTGTCAAGTAGTTCAGTTATCTAAAGTTCTTGGAGATTACATGCTAACATTTTTTTCTTGTTGACTCATTTGCTTGGAGACATGTTTCCCTGTGATTTATGTAATTTTTGTTTGTTTTTGGTAAGCTCATCTTCAGAAGAATTTTATCTGTGCTTTTTCTGTCCTAGGCAGGCTGGATGGAAGCCTTGTTTCCTGCTAGCAGTTTTATATTTGCCTCTACCGGGTGCCTAAGGAACATCATTGACCTTGAACTAACTTAAGTAATTTTGGGGCTTGGAGGTTCCTGGACCTCACAGGGAGTGTAAACGGGCACTGTAAACCCATGTGAAGATAGATCTGTAATTTTTAAATCTCTGGGGGTTTCTTTTAAACAGCCTAAGAGAGACAAGCTTCCTTATTATTTCCTGGTGTCAGTGGACAGATGTTTTTTCCTTATCCACTGAGAATGTGGCCCTTTGAGGTTCCTGGCTCTATGCAGGGTGCAGGGATAGAGACAGGAAGAAGGTCTCAGTCCAGCTGTCTACCTCTCCTGGACCTGTATCCACATTTCCAGTTCCCAGGCACTGAAATCAAAGCTGATAGGTTTCCCAAAGCCTACAAAATGCTCCAGAGCAGCCACGGACGGCATCAGCTCACATGCAGGCCACTGGCCACCGTGACTTTCAATTCCCTCTTCATTTTTAGCCAGTGACTCTTCCTCTTACATTATTGCAAGCTCCATTATTCATTTAAATTATATATTTTATTTGATAAGCATATATATATCTGGAGATGTTTCAGGTTACCTGATTTGTTATGTTGCCAGACTTCCAAATCTCTTTGTGCTTTGATTCTTTGGTCTTTGTGGTTCTCCAGCTACAGGTTTTGTGCTATTTTGGTGGTGGTGGTCATTACAGAGAAGCCCTATTTTGTCACTTGCTATATATATTTTCCTTGTACTTTGGCTAATGTACAACAGATATAAAAACATATTTCTGTCATCTGTATAAAACTTCTTTTGTCATCTAAAGCCACACTTTATTGAAATTTTAGTTCAAGTTTTCTCTCAGAAAGCTTGATTATCATTTTCAAAGTTAATAGTCAAAATAATTAATCAAAATAGGATAAACTTTGTGCTCTATCATGACCATGTCTCTTACCTTCCTTTTTTATTCCCTATTTATTAAATCATTTGTGCTTGTTTAAAACTTCTTTTCTTGACATTAATTCATTCCTCTAAGTCAGTGTTACCAGAAGTCCTACTTGAATTTTTTTTACCCCAAGTGTGGTATTTATTATATGTAATTATTTATTTTCATGTCAGCATGAAACTACTTTCACCAGTGCTACTAGCACAAGACTGGCTAACCTTCAAGGTTTTGATGCTGTGACTTGAAATACTGCCACATATTCCTTTCATGATTTCTCGTCTTTTGTGCCTGTAAACATCACTAGAAAAACAGTTTCATTGTTTTACAGTCATTCCTTTTAAAAATTCTGCTAAGATAAAAAAAAACTAGTTTTTATTTGTGACTTTTGTGTGAGGGTATAAAATATTAATTGATACTTTTGATATCAGGTAAACTCTGAAAAAATAAACTCTTCATAAGTATCATATAGTTGTCGTTGAAAATTTGCTCTTTATTCAGGAACTGGGCTAGATGCTCGGGAAAAAAAATACTCCCTGCCCTCAAAGAGCTCAAATTTTATTTGGAAAAAGAAACAGGCCTTAAAGTGTGATAAGTACTGTGGTAGATTCCTCTGTAGTATTAAGTCCCTAAATTTGACTATTTACATTTCCTAAAAGTAAATTTATAAATTTAGAAGTGTAATCAGCAGATGGTCTCTTAATACAAGGCAGGAATTACTACAGACTATAAATAGAACACAGTGTAGTACAGGGAAGAGTGAGTTTAGCTGCTAGCCAAAAGACTAGTTTATTAATAAGAGGCTGTAATTATCCCATTCAGAAAGAGCTTCCAAAAATTCAAGCAAGAACTCCTTAGCCTATTTATTTCCTGAAGAAATTTGTCTTTTGTTTCTCTCTGAATCATTTGAAAGTCTTAGAGAATGAAACAAGCTTAATTTTACAACAAAAATAAACAGACACTTTCAGCCACTTAGCATATGGCTCTCAAAGTGATACTGCTCAGAAAATGTTCTTTTTAATTTTCCATTTCTCTGAAGAAGAGAGAACGTTGGGAGCAGGGAGGAGAGGAGGCTTTGTCTTTTTTTTTTTTGGCGGTACGCGGGCCTCTCACTGTTGTGGCCTCTCCCGTTGCGGAGCACAGGCTCGGGACGCGCAGGCTCAGCGGCCATGGCTCACGGGCCCAGCTGCTCCACGGCATGTGGGATCTTCCCGGACCGGGGCACAAACCCGTGTCCCCTGCATCGCCAGGCGGACTCTCAACCACTGCACCACCAGGGAAGCCCGAGGCTTTGTCTTTGATTGCCATTGCCATCCAGATTCCTGGATACCCAGAGTTCATATAGCAGCTCCAGATATCAAAATTACTACAACACACTGATAATCTTTAAATTAATCATTGTAGGAAGCCCAGATTCTACTTCGCCTTCCACCAGTCCTACTTTCTGGAACCACAGTCGTTTTATGGGGGATTATGCACAAACTTTAAAGAAGTTTCAGTATCAGCTTGCCTGTAGGTCTCAGGCCCCGTGTGCTAACAAAGATGAAGCTGATCTCAGTTCTAAACAAGCTGCAGAGGAGGTAAATGGAAAATAAAAATGACTTGATATTTATGATTTACAGATTGTTAGAAAGTCTTTTCTTCTTCTGGAACTTTTTTTTCTGTAACCTCCACTTCTACTGGCTAGAAACATAAATCTGGCACACATTAAACGGTAGAAAGACTCCTTAAGTTTGTGTACCCAAAACTGAATTATATTGTACGTTTTACTCTTTATGACACATAGTTAACATTACTTTCCTGCCTAAAACATTTTTCTGCACTCATTTATATTGAAAAGGTATCTCAGATATCTACTTGTACTTATTAGCATATACAAGACTCTTGCTCTTGAAATACATTTAGATTAGAACATTTGATATTCTGTAACTTCATCAGTTTAAAAGCAAATAAAGGATTTAAATTTTGTTCTTAAAAGCAAGAAGAATGTTCTTCAAACATATCAATGTAAGGAATTTTAAATATATATGTGTGCATGAATTGCAACTACTGCATATTAATTAGATCAGTATTGATATTCATGAAGTTTTTTCCAAAGTATTCCAAATATTTCTGAGGGTGGGGGAAGGAATGATTGATAACTGGCATTTTATTTGATTGTTCATTTTAAACATTTTTAATAGGTCTGGGCAAGAGTGACTATGAATAGACAACTTCTTGATCATATGGATTCATGGACAGCCAAGTTCAGAAATGTAAGTTCTGACATTACTCTTTGGACAATATTAGTGCCTCTTAATGTACAAAGTATGTTGTTAGAATATCAGTTAGAGATGTTAATTATTAGAATATCAGAATTAAGTATTATTAAAAGTACAATATGTGTGGCACATATATAAGAATAAACATGACGTTTACCATATAGTGTCCGTATTCTTGGGGATTTTTTTTCCTTCTGTATTTAGCAAATCAGTGTATTTTGAGTGGATAAAGGAACAGTGTATTTAGTTGCTAAGATTTTCCCTTTCCCAACATCTCAATTTTACTTTTCAAAGAGCTTTCCTGTCAGTCTGTTATGTGTCTAGAAATGTGAGGGGAGCAAAAATGAGGTCCTTTATGTCAGAAAACTTCAGAGTTAGAGAACATAACATATGCTTGAAGCTACTTAAGAGTATATCAATTTCTTCAATTTTTCTAAAGAAGAACCTTCTAATCTTTGGCCTAGAGGTTGGCAAGGCCAGCTCTTGCATATACAGAGTGAGTTAGTTCCCTGGTTTCAACCCTGCCTCTTTCTGTTGTTCTCTGTAGTACCCATTTGTCCGGATTCCAGGGGGGCGAATTGGCCCCTCCTTCACTGCAGGAAGCCCCTCCACTTAGATTCTGTAGAGGCTGCCGCTTCTTCCACTGTTTGATCCTTCAACACTCATCCACCCACTGTATAGTTTCTAAAAATATGTTGAAATCACTTGTTCTTTTTTATTCTTTTTTTTTTTTTTTTTTTTTGCGGTACGCGGGCCTCTCACTGTTGTGGCCTCTCCCGTTGTGGAGCGCAGGCTCAGCGGCCATGGCTCACGGGCCCAGCTGCTCCGCGGCATGTGGGATCTTCCCAGACTGGGGCACGAACCCTTGTCCCCTGCATCGGCAGGCGGATTCTCAACCACTGCGCCACCAGGGAAGCCCCTTTTTTATTCTTTTACTATAATTTAAATAGGGTATCAAGAAGGAGTGCTGAAAGTAGTAGCCTACTTTCTTGAACCAGAAGCCTGATTGGCTTTTTTGAATAAGAATTCCAGAGCCAGCCCTAGAACTACTCAATCAGGTTTTCTGGGAATGAGGCCTAGATCTCTCTCCTGGAGCTAGTAGATAATTTTGTTGCAGGCTAGGAGTGGCTGGCAAGTAGGATACACTTAATAAATGTTGGAAGAATGAACAAGTGAAATGATGTCCTAGAACTGTACTTTCTTTTATTTCCACTCATAGGCTTATCTAAAAATGTTAATATATTTATAAAGTCTTGGTCAGAAGTATTAGCTTAGAAGAAATACAAACACAGTCCTTTATCTGAATTCCTTAGGCTACAATGTTCTGAAATTTAGGGGTTTTTGTAGTTTTTTTTAAAAAGCAGTATATGCATATACCATATATTTTGTAATACAGTAGCAGGGTCTTGTTAGTACTCAGTAATCAACCACATTAATGTTTCTGCAGCAGAGCATATAAACTGTCACACTAGGTAGGATAAAGTCTAATAATAGCTTCACAGGAATTCAGTTCAGGTCTTGCCAGTATATCAAATTTTCTTGCTAAATAAATTATAAAAACACTTCATTTTCAGAGGCTTTTTAATTCAAAAATTTTATAATGAATTGTATAGACTTGTATTTGATCTGAAGCTTGTTTTCATCCTTCTACTTTATGGTTAAACAGAAGTGTGGAAACAGAAATGGTGGTTGAAGTTGCTGTGAACAAACACAAAACACATAACACAAAAACTAGATGGGGTATTTCCTTGGGCAGTCTTTTCACATCCCAGAATGAGTTTGATATCAGCCATGCAAAGTGGAATTTGAAATTCCTAGTCCTAAAGTGAATATTGTAATATTCACAAACTAGTTTCAAATACAGTAAAATCTGTTTTCCACATGGTTAGGGGATTGAGTGAGCCTGCTGAGAGCTAATCTATGTTATGTTATGTAATGTTAATCTAAGTTATGTTTAGTTTTAAAAACTATTCTACTAATCACAAACCAGTATAAATGCTACATGTGTAAATGTGTGAATAATTACCCTAGAAATGTAAACTGAAGATGATCCTTTTAGCTAAGTATAATGATCCTAGAAAGAAGAATTTAAGAAAAACTTAACATGTAGCTGAAAGTTTTATATCTTTAAAAAATAGGCATATGTGATTTAAGAATATAACTTTGTCAAGTTATACTCTGTTAGCATATTTACTTATCTCTCTCTAGACTTCAGGTAGCTGCTACTTCCATTCTCTTTCACTATACTCTGTTAATATTCAAGTACAAGACAGCAAAAATAGTTTCATGAAAATAATTATTTGAGAAATGCTTTAAAATTGCGTGTGTAAAATCATTACCTCATTTCTTCCTAGTGGATCAATGAGACAATATTAGTGCCACTTGTACAAGAGATTGAGTCTGTCAGCACACAAATGAGGCGAATGGGTTGTCCAGAGCTGCAAATAGGAGGTATGTGAAAATAGAGCCCAGCGTTTGAGTTCCTTCAGTGAATCTGCCAAGTGGAAAATTTCTTCTTGTAATGGGCTGTTTAACAACACCTTTTGTTATCTTGAGGTGAAGAAAAAAACTAAATGTCTATAATATCACTTTTTAAAAAATATAACAGTTTTATTGAGATATATGCAGTTCACCCATTTAAAGTCTACAATTCAAAGGTTTGGGTTGTGCAAACCATCCCCACAGTCAAGTTTGAATAGTTCATCACCCCAAAAGGAAACCCCATAGACCCGTTTCCAACCACCACCCATCCTCCAGCCCTAGGCAACTACCAGCCTACTTTCTGTCTCATTATATAGGCCTGTTTTGGATATTTCATCTAAATGGGATCATACAACATGTTGTCGTTTGTGACTGGCTTCTCTCACTTAACAATGTTTTCAGGGTTCATCCATATTGTAGTGTTTATCAGTACTTCATTTCTTTTTATTGCCAAATAATATCCCATTGTTTGGATCTACCACATTTTGTTTACCTGTTCATCATTTGATTGACATTTGGGTTGTTTTCACTTTTTCGGTTATTATGAATAATGCTGCCATGAACACATACATACAAATGTTCGTGTGAATATATTTTAATTTCTCTTGGGTATTACCTAGAAGTGGAATTGCTAAGCCATATGGTAAATCCATGTTTAACCTTTTGAGGAATTGCCAGACTGTTTTCTAAAGCAGCTGCACCATTTTACATCCCCACCTACAGTGTATAAGGGCTCCAGTTTCTCACATCCTTGCCAATACTTGTTATTATGTGTCTTTTTCAGTTATCCTAATGCATATGAAATGGTATCACATTGTATTTTTAGTTTGCATTTCCCTGATGGCTAATGATGTTTAGCATCTTTTCATGTGCTGGTCCATTCATATATCTTCATAAGCAAAATATCTTTTCAGATCCTTTACCCAGTTTTTTTTCCCCTTTACCTATTTTTAAATTGGGTTACTTGTCTCTTTATTATTGAGTTGTAGGTGTTCTTTATATATTCAAGATACAAGTCTCTTATTAGATATTAATTTAAAATTGTACAAAGCATAAAAAATGTGTACAGTGCTAATTTAAAGTCCCCTTTTTTCAATATAAGAAAAATACATTTTTCTTATCTGCTAAAAATAAAATTATTAAGGTTTTGTGTAATATAATTTGCCTAAGTATATATACACTATAACTTATTTAGTGTTAAATAATTAGGTTTCAAAATAAATAAGGAATATTTTAGTCAATCAGCTTTCTAGAGAATAAATTTCTCTTTGAAATATGTAAGGGCTTTGGATTGCACATTAAAACTTTCTACTTGCTTTTGGGTATCTTGTTTTAATCAGTCTTTATTCTCTGGAATAAGTATAGTGTTGTGCATCACTAAAGTACCCACGTGTTGAGTATCCGTATATTTTGTATATAATGTATACAACACTCACATTAACCTTGAAAGCTAGCTTTTAGTGCCACATTTATGGATCAGACTACTAAGACTCAGAGAGGTTAAGTAACTTGCCCAGTGTCACAGAGCAGTGATTTGAGGCCAGAGCTTTCTGACTCCAAAGTCAGAAGGTTACTTTCTTGGTAATGTTATTTGAACCTATGCTTATCCTTTTTGAGCTTTTTTATAAGCTATAAAAATATGTTATGTTTCACAACATTTTTACCAGTGTGATGTGCTTTTTAAAAAAGAATAACATTGTTTTATCACTGTGAAAGCAACATGCATATGTTCATTGTAGAAAATTTGGAAAGTACAGAAATACACAAAGAATATTACCCATGATTGCGCTTCAGTAGATAACCACAATCAATCATTTTAAATCACAATCACTTATTCCTTTTGGAGAAAAATACTATGATACTATATATATCAATGGTAAGTTATACCATAATTTAACAACATTAAAATGTGAAAAGTGTATATTTAGGAGTTGAGCAAATAGTACATATGTATGTATATATTTTTAATTAAATTGGGGTCATACTGTTTTGTTACCTGCTTTTTTCCCTCTACTTTTTCTATTTTGTTAAATATTCTCCAGTACTATTTTTATGGCTAGTTTGTATTTCTTTTTTATGTATGTAATATATTGTATTTAACTGATCTTTATTATTTAAAATTTAGAAGATTTTCCCTTTGCTGTTATTAATAATGCTGTAAGTAAATGTCCTTTTACCTAAATATTTGTGTACATTCATAATTATTTCCTTAGGATAATTTCTTAGGAGTGAAGTTGTAAGTTCAATAGGTATAAATATATTAAGGCTTTTAATATACATAACCCTTCAAAAAGCTTATACCAATTTATATTCTAGCAATAATGTCACATATAAGAAAGCCTTTTTCCCAACATTGGGTATTACTAGTATGGTTGTACATTTTGAAACTTGTTGTTGGTTTATTCATTTCTTTGGATAGTTGTCTTTCATGAAGTGATGAGCGAAATCACTCATAAAAAGTGTTCACTTGTCACTGGCATAATGGGCAACTTTTAATTCAACCTGATTTTGAAAGCTCTCATGTGTCTTTTTATATATACTCCACAAAAATCTTCTATTAGTTGTTTATAGATCTGGCAAAATGGATTTGGCTGTTTTTGGAGTATGCATGTGTTTGTTTAACTCTGGCCACCTTGCCAGAAATGATCAAATATTTTGTAGGTAAAGTAGATAATGCAGCTTGTTAAGATAAACTATCGTTGCTTTCCTTTATTCCTTCAACATCTATTGAAGGAAGAGCATTTGAAGTTTTTTCAAAGATCCACATGAGGAATAATCTGTTTTCTGTGTGTTTTAATTTTAACAGAGGCTAGTATTACTAGCTTGAAGCAGGCTGCTCTGGTCAAAGCTCCACTCATTCCAACTCTAAATACAATCGTGCAGTATCTAGACCTCACGCCAAATCAGGAATACTTGTTTGAAAGGATCAAAGGTAATTATTGATTTGAAGAGGGAAAAAATGAGAGCTTTTTCACTAGTTTGAAATTTTATACAGGTAACATGGAACAAAATTTTTTTTTAATTATAAGTATCATTGAAGTGTGATCTTATTTTATAAATATGTATTTAATAATGGCTTTATTAAGGCTTATACTTGAACAACTTTTGAGTTTTATATTCTGTATGCTTAAAAATGGTCAAAATAATGTAGTTAGCCTTGAATACATTAATTACTAATTTTGTTCTAAATAGGGAAACTTAAATATGAGCTAAATGGGCTCACATGAATATTTCACTCATTTTCTATTCTTAAGCTACCAAGAATGGATGCCACAATGACATTCTTTATAATTTCAGCATGCCGATCCTATTTCTTTCGATTTTTATAAGTCATATGTAATACGTTGCTTCTTTATATTTCTGTTATATTCTGATTATTTGGGGGAAATATGATCTTCTGAGGAGACTGACTTGAGACTCAGGAAATTTAGCCTCCCTGGTACTCCCACATACTCTCTTTATGCCTCCCTACATTTATTTGGATAAACTCTGTAAAATGTTCTCATCACTAAAACAAGTTTTAGAAATAGTATTTCACTCTTTAGATTTATCATAAATCTTAATTTGAAAATGTAATGTTGCCCCTTCTCTAGTCTAGGTTTGGACTGAGGTTTAGGAATAAACATTTATCATGACTTACTTAGGAATAAACATTTATCATGACTTACGTACTTACTTATTTATTTATGGCTGCATTAGGTCTTCTTTGCTGCGCGTGGGCTTTCTTTAGTTGTGGCGAGTGGGGGCTACTCTTCGTTGTGGTGCACGGGCTTCTCATTGCAGTGGCTTCTCTTGTTGCGGAGCACGGGGTCTAGGCAAAAGGAATTCAGTAGTTGTGGCTCGTGGGCTCTAGAGCACAGGCTCAGTAGTTGTGGCGCACGGGCTTAGTTGCTCCAAAGCATGTGGGATTTTCCTGGACCAGGGCTCGAACCTGTGTCCCCTGCATTGGCAGGTTGATTCTTAACCACTGAACCACCAGGGAAGTCCCCATGGTGCTATTTAATTTTTTATATCTTGTATTTCTTTGTCTGCATGTTTTGATCAGGTTTTTAGATGTTATACTTTCCTTATTGTAACCCCTTAGCCTTTTTTTTTTTTTTTTTTTTTTGCGGTACGCGGGCCTCTCACTGTTGTGGTCTCTCCCGTTGCGGAGCACAGGCTTGGGACGCGCAGGCTCAGTGGCCATGGCTCACGGGCCCAGCTGCTCCGCGGCATGTGGGATCTTCCCGGACCGGGGCACGAACCTGTGTCCCCTGCATCGGCAGGCGGACTCTCAACCACTGCGCCACCAGGGAAGCCCCCCCTTAGCCTTTTTTTTTCCCTTCTTTCTTGTATATTCTTAGCTTATTTTATTTTACCTTTGTTGCTACAGAACTTTCCCAAGGAGGCTGTATGAGCTCATTTCGATGGAATAGAGGTGGAGACTTCAAAGGCCGCAAGTGGGATACAGACCTGCCCACTGATTCTGCTGTAAGTCCCCAGTTTTATCAGTTTGACATTTTTGTTATTGGGTTTATTTTTCCATTATAAAAATGAATATTAAAAAGAACTTAGAGGGAATTCCCTGGCGGTCCAGTGGTTGGGACTCAGTGCTGGCTGTCACTGCCATGGGCCCGGGTTCAATCCCCGGTCAGGGAACTAAGATCCTGCAAGCCACACAGTGAGGCCAAAAAAGAAAATAAATAAATAAATGAATAAATAAATAAAAATGAAAATAAAATAAATGAAAAGAACTTAGAAACTAAGTAGAAATACAAAATTTTTGTACCAGCATCTTAACCCAACCACTGTTAATATTTTGGTATATTTTCTTCTTTTTTTTTCTTTACTTATATTGTGCTATTTTTAATGTTTTTATCGATACAGATATAATAATCCCATATGTAAAATTATGTCTCCTGCTTTTTTCACTTTTCAGTGTTATTTGCACTATTACACACTGTCATTTAACTGTTCTCCTATATTGGACCTAAAAGTTTGGGAAACATGTAGTGGGGGAGGGATTTTTGTTTTTCTGTCTTAAATAATACTGCCAGGAGTAACATAATGCATGTTTCTTTCTTATTTAGGATTATGATTTTAAGAAAGATTCCTAGAATTAGATTTATGAAATCAAAGAGTATAAAGTTTTTGAGCATTTAAGAGTTTTTCAAAATTATGTTTGTTTTGTTTTTTATAGTGACTGTTATGTGTGAAAATGAAGTTTAAATGCTGATACTCAAATTCAGAATTGAATGTATGTGTATTTTATTTTGATTTTGCTGTTAATTACCTATATGGGTGTGAATGATCCCCTTAACAGAAAACTAGGAATGTCTTGCTCTAATCTTTTCATTTCATAGATTTCATCTTACAGATATAACCACTTGAAAACATTTTTGCTAATTCTTTCTTTGGAGAAAAACTTAAAAATTGGAGTCATGCGCTTCCCTGGTGGAGCAGTGGTTGAGAGTCCGCCTGCCGATGCAGGGGACACGGGTTCGTGCCCCGGTCCGGGAAGATCCCACATGCCGCGGAGCGGCTGGGCCCGTGAGCCATGGCCGCTGAGCCTGCGCGTCCGGAGCCTGTGCTCCGCAACGGGAGAGGCCACAACAGTGAGAGGCCCGCGTACCGCAAAAAAAAAAAAAAAAATTGGAGTCATTATAAACATGTTTTAAAAGTACCACATACATACTTGATCGATTTTCATGCTGACTTTGAAAAATTGTTTCCTCGTCTTCAGATCATCATGCATGTGTTTTGCACCTACCTTGATTCCAGACTACCTCCACATCCTAAATACCCTGATGGAAAAACATTTACTTCTCAGCACTTTGTTCAGACACCAAATAAACCAGGTATAAACAACCTCTCCTAAAAGGATGAATTGAGCTTTTCACATGAAATACATCTAGTGGTTTGGTTTTGTTTTTTTAATGTAGCATATTTCGTTTACAGACGTGACAAATGAGAATGTTTTTTGCATTTATCAGAGTGCTATCAACCCTCCCCATTATGAGCTAATCTACCAGCGTCATTTCTACAGTCTTCCAAAGGTACTTCTAAATGTAGCAGTTGCTATTACTAATGTCATGGATGACTTGCTTTGTTAATATTTTTAAAATTAGATTCTCTTGTTTATGGACTAGGTAAACTTTTTAAATTAGGGAAAAAATGCTAGTTTTGTATCCCTTTTTTTAAAACTCTAAAAGTAATATGTGCTTAATTTGGAGAATTATGAAGAAAAGGAAGAAAAGTTCATTATTCCATTATTTACAGGAAGCTCTTGTTAACATTTGGTATAATTTTTTTGATAAATTTCATTTTGGTCTTTTTCTGTACTTATTTATGGGTTGAAATCATATTATTTATGTAGTTTTATATCCTTTTTAAAATTAATGTTATAATTTTCCATGCCTTTAAGAATCTTCGTTAAAACACTTTTTAATGGCTATTTTAAAACTTCACAATAAAATTATAACATAATTTATTTAACCACTCCCCTACAGTTAGATATTTTGGATGTTTCTAAGTCTTCATTATCATAAATACCTTTATGCATATAGCTGTCTGCATTTTGGGTAGTTTTTTAGCCTGAAGTCCAAAAATGGAATTCTAGGTTATAGAATATTTTCAAGGCTGTTAAAATATGTTATCAAAAAGATGATTGTACCAGTTTACACTTCTATCCAGGTATTTTACTTTTGATTACAAACATCAGTTCTGTTGATGACCTTTGCAGTTATTTTTGTTACCAGCATCTATACTAAGAAATTTTACATAGACTATAATCATAAATTGTATCCTTCACTTCATCAGATACCCGGAAGAGAATATTTCTTTTTTTTTTTTAAGTTTAATATTTCAACTTTGTAAGTGTAAATATTTTGGGCCATTCAAGTTCCATGCAAATCCTTTTTTTTTTTTTTAAAGAAACACTGTCTTTAAAAATCATATATCCTAAGATTTTTTAGTAAAAACACTAAATCAGAATAAGCAGGTATAAGTTAATCAGTAAATTGAAAATCTAAATCAGGAGCTATTTCACAGACCAGAAATTACATATAATAGTTTGATTTTAGTGCTGGTAAAATGCTGCCTCATAGTCCCTTGTAGATAAAATAAATTTACATTTAATATGTTACTTACACTGTTAACATATATCATAATGTATTTTGAAGTGTGATTAAAGGTTTTTTAATTCCAACATTGTTGTTTATGCTGTTAATTTGGGGGATAGAGTATTTTTTGTGTGTAGGATACAGGGGTACCAGCTTCAGAATAGCTCCCATCCAGACCTTCATAAATGCTGCTTCCCGTGTATGGGAACTTCCCAATGTGTTTATTTCTGCTCATCTTTCAGGTCTCAACTTAAAAATTTCTCTCTCAGGGAGGCATTGCTTGCCTCACCACTCTGGGTTTAATGCATATGTTCCCATGGCACCCTACACCTTCTTCTTTCTCATAACATTCATCACACTTTATTGTAATTCTGAGTTTCCTGTCTGCCTTTCCTACTAGACCTTAAGCTCCTCAATTACATGGATCCTCTCTGTTTTATTCACCACAGTATTCCCACTTCCTAGCACAAAGTGGGCACTTTGTTTAATGAATGAATGAAAGGCTGAATTACATGGAATTCCGAGTTAGTAGAATATAAATTGATAGGATCGCATTTACCTATCAGGCTGAATGGTTTGGTTTCGTTAGGTTTAAATCTTGCTGTATTTTTTGTCTTTGTTCCAGGGCCGAAATAATATGTTTCATACATTATTAATGTTCCTCTACATCATAAAGACCAAAGAGTCAGGAATGCTTGGGTAAGTACTTATGCTTTAAAAATACAAGTACTTAACTTATATACTGTTTTCCTTATGTTCAGATGCTGCAGAAGGCAGCATCATATACTGAAGATTTGTGGACTGAACAGTAAGAGATATGGCTTCTAGTACTAGCTCAGCCCTGTCACTAACCAGCTCTGCCATCTTGAGCAAGTCCATTACAGTAATTCCTTGGAACCTCCATTTCCCCATTGATAAAAAGGCAATTTGACCACATCATTGGCTTTACAGCTGTGTCCCCCAGAGGAACAACCCTGATATATCAGGCTCTTGCCACTTTAAAATTTAAAAACAAAAACAAAACTGGAGTTCTATTTATTCAAGCTATCCCACTTCAGACACAAAGCCTTCTGCAAAATGTTTACACTTTCAGAGAGACTAAGTCAGCACCAGTTCCATAATATTGTTAATTGGGATGGAAAAATGGTCAGTTGAAATTGTTTACTTTGTTTATTCTAAATACTTAGTAATGAAGCTCACATACTGTTACAATAAACTCAAAATTGCTGTCTTGTTATTTAGATGATTTGAAATTTTAGTCCTTCAAATAATATTTGTAGTAATTTGAAGTAAATGGACCTCAGCTAATGCTGGGTAAATCTGGTAATGCAAGGACTGGAAGTCTGAAAATCTGTATTCTGGGTCCATCTCTGCCTGCACTGTGTAACCTGAGGTTAAAAAAATGTAAAGGGAAGGGCTGAATAGAAAACATCAGGGGTCTGTTCCAGTTTGGTATGCATGCTTCTTTTCAGTTTTATAGGTGCCCTGTTTTATACAGGTTCTGGAACTCCACTGTCCAATACAGCAGCCGCCAGCCACATGTGGCATTGAGCATTTGAAACATGATTAGTCCAAATTGAGATGGGCTGTCAGTGTAAACTACACAGACTAGAATTTGAAGACCTAGTACCAAAAAAGAAAAAGTAAAATATCTCTAATAATTTTGTATATTGATGACGTTGAAATAATGCGTTGGATATACTGAGTTAAAGAATATTTATGCTACCATGGCTCTTTTTTCTTTATTTTTTTAATTACAAAAATAATGCATGCTCAATATAGAAATATTTAAACAATATAGCAGTGTATAAACTAGACATTGAAAACTCCCCTCTGATCAACTCTCTCTTCTGATCAACTCTCCCCCGAGGTATCCATTGTGTTAACAGTTTCAGGTGTGCATTTTCAGACTCCTTTCTGGGGAAAGTTGATTTTTTTTTAGTTTTCATTTTGTTTAAAAATATATTGTACCCAAACATATTACTCTGTGACCTGCCTTTTAATCTTATGGTATATCTTGGATATTCTTCTGTGTCAGTAAATACAGACTTTTTTCCTAAATTTTCTAGCAGTATTTAGAAAGATATACATGTATTAGAAAGATGGAATGTGCTATAAATATATTGTTTTGTAATTCTTAACAGTGTTTCTGGAAGACTATTTTGAAGTGAGGAATTAACTTAGAAGTATTTTAAATAAATAATGAATTTTTGGTTTTAATTGAAAATTTATCTTTTCTCTAAAAATCTAAATTGATACTTGATACATAAGTGATTTGTCATGACAGCATGAAGCTTGTGTTGAGTACCATATATAGTTTGTCATATACATAAAAATGTAAAATCTGTAAAAGTATTGGATTGGCCAAAAAGTTCATTTGGGTTTTCTGTAACATCTTAGTGGGGCAGTAATTTACACAGAAACCCAAAAGAATTGGTACAATATTTAAAGTGCTTATCTTCTCTGAATGAGGAACTTACATGTGGAAAATGAAACATTTTAGACTAAAACTAATCTGTGTTTTATTTATTTGGGATTTTTTTTTTTTAACCAAGGGAAAAGTCTTTGAAATTAACTTAAAATATGATTAATCTTTTTAATACATTTTGGAACAATCAAATGTTAAAAACTGCTGTCCTATACCTTAAAGGAAGGAAATTTCCTTTGCTTAAAGGAAATAAGCAAGTGGCTCAAGTATAGACCATTTGGAATCATGCCCATAACACAGCAGTTTAATACAAATCTATTATCAGTTCAATGCCACATATTTGTGCGGTAGTGGAATGAGATGAAAGTTTTACATCCAAAAGGGAAAAAAACCTAGACAGAATTGACTGCACAGTAATTTGTGTCCTGTTCAGTAAAAGACACCATAAATAAAGTTTAAAACTAAATGACAAACTGAGACAAAGACTTATAATTTAAACATTTAGAGCAAAGCCAAGTTGATATCCATCATGTATAAGGAGCATATACGTTAATTAGAAAAGAAAAATATAAGAAATGGTCAAAGACATGAGAGACTTTCATAGAAGAGTGTCGTGCAGATGGTTAATGAACATGAAAAGATGCTTAGTCTCATATACAATCAAGCCAGAATTAAAACATTTTTTCTATCAAATTGAAATTTATCATTTGCAGTGTTGGTGAGGGTATGGAGAAATGGGAAAATATAGTTGATGAAATGACCTTTTTTGAACAGGTAAAATTCTCTAAGAGGCCTAGCATCTCTAACTCCTCAATTTTTAAAAATTTAATTGACACTTTTACTTAAATCCTACTTGCTAAAATTGTCCTGTTTAACTCTATCTGTTGTAATAATTCTTGAGGTCCACTGAAAAATTAATTTTCAACACTCCATAAGTCCATTTATTCTAAATTTGGGTTTTAAGCACAGTTAAGAAAGTAATTACTGTTTCTGGAATTCACCTGATAAACCATGTGTAACATAACTTATTTCAGAAAAGCACTAAATGTTAATTAAACATGTACCCCTTGTAAAGACTCCTATTTTAGTTATTTGAAAAAAGACCTTAAATGCTGGGCAATCAATTCCACTAAAACTTTTTTTTTTCTCTTTATAGGAGAGTTAATCTTGGTCTATCCGGTGTGAATATTTTGTGGATTTTTGGCGAGTAGTGGGTCATTTAATTCCAAACTTTTGGACTTCATTTGACTGAATCAGAAGTTGAATCTAAGTATCTCTGAGTCACTGCCTCTTCTGAAATAAGATACATATGTGTATGTTACAGACTTTAGATTTAACAAAAAATTAGCTATTATGAAACTTCTTTGTAAAAGTATGCCCTATATCTTCTACACCAAGAAACATTACTTTATCATTTCAGAAAAAAACTGCAATCCTTCAGATTTTTGTTGGCCAAAACAGTGCAGTTCCCCCTTGAGTCCTTCTTTACTGTAACCCCCCCAAATAAGAATCATCTGCCTGATTCCTCCCCACAAAAATTGTTTTTTCAGTTGAGTTATTTAGTATAAATAATTTTTTTTAAAAAGCAAATTGCTTATTTTTTTTAGTGTTTATATTACCCCAGTGTTCAACAAATTAGCCCAAGGCCCATATTTAAAGAAATGAGATAAACTTTTAAGTAATAGTTCATATGCATTTAAAAAATATTATTGGAAGAGGTTTGACGGTATTAATGTTTAAAAAGTCAACTCTTGATGAAGTTCACAGTCTTGAACATGGTTTGAAAGATGCTGCCTGATCTTCCTTCTGCCCCCCTTGCCCCTGCCTCCACTCCAGTCTTGCCTTGCCCCTCTCCTTCCATGCCCCAGCCACACTGGCCCTCTCTCAGCTCTCATCCCAGGGCCTCCGTGCACTCCCGCTGCCTGAGACACTCCGGCCCCACTCTAGCCAACCCTCCTCAGCACCCTTCTAGGCTCTGCCTAAATGTTGCTTTCCCAAAGAAGCTCTCCCTTCCCCCCACTCCTTCCATTCCCACCTCCCGCAGATCCCCTGACTGTTTTCTCTCTTGGTACCTTTCACCTTTCCTTCATATCACCGACCATGGTTTGAAATCACATAGGCACGTGCATTTCTTTATATGTCTCTCTAAACCTGTGCTGTTCAATACAGCAACACCTGAGGCTGTTAAGCACTTGAAACACGCCTAGTCCAAATTGCGATGCGCCGTAAGTGTAAAATCACACCGGTTTCAAAGACTTGATAGGAATAAAAGACTGTAAACTAAGAAATAAACAACTATAAAAATAAAAAGTCAACTCTTGGGTTAAATTTAGCTGATAGAATTAAACTATTAGGTCTTAGTTAAGAGGCTGAAGACATCAAGAAAACAATTGCCTTGGTTTTAATAACTCAGTTTCACTGTTCCATAATATTGTATTGAATTCCCTTTAAAATCATATGATATCTGTTTAAATTTTTTAGATATGTTCAAAATATCTGGAAAGTATGAAATAACCAAGTTTGTAAGTTTTGCTTGACTCTCCATCTTTATTATCTTACATGTATATGTAGTATATCTAAGGCTAGTTAGCAATTGCATGCATTTTTTGGGTTGACATGTTACTAGAGACTGCTTTACCTGGAAACAACTAAAACTAGTATTTTCTCAATAACTCCGTGTCATTATTACATATGCAGCTCATTTTGTGTAATTTGTAAATCTTGTTCCTGTTTTTTAAAAGTCAGATGTCCAAAGGAAAGGAAGTTTCTATCTTTTAACTGCTTTTGATGTATGTTAAATTTGTTTGTTATGATAAAATACCAATTAAACATGTTAAATATAAGAACATGTAAAAATCGAAGTCTCCTGTTTCAGAAGCTGGTGTGTCTACTTCACAATTACAAAGAATAAAAAATGATGTGTCATTTCTTATATTAAAAAAAGTTTATGTGTCAGAAATGCAATATACAGTAAATATTTCACGTAAAAAGACTAGGGGTACACATTAAAAAGAAAAGATACTTTGTTTGCATACTAAGGGTGGTGTGGGTTACTATACTCTGGGTGGCTTTCATTTATTAACTTGTCTTCACAAATGTTTGAGCCAGCATATACTTACTATAGCTTTTATTAAAAATACTTTGATGAATTAGTTTGAATTCATACTTCAGGAAGACAGTGCACTGCAAACATGGTAAATTTTTTGGTCCTTGTGTTAAAATTAGTAAATATTTCTCACAAGTTTTTATTTTCTTTGCTTGACTCATCCTTGTGGGATCAAATCCACTAA
Organism: Globicephala melas; assembly: GCF_963455315.2. Classification (NCBI taxonomy): domain Eukaryota; kingdom Metazoa; phylum Chordata; class Mammalia; order Artiodactyla; family Delphinidae; genus Globicephala; species Globicephala melas. Next base: position 22,081,355 of record NC_083322.1, read on the forward strand.
TCTTCTAGATTATGTTCACTGTATCACTTATTCTTTTTTTCTCTATGAATATCAGCCTTTTCTTCAGCCAGATTTGTTTAGAGGCATGTTTATAATTTGGTTCCTACTATAACATAAAAATGCTGTGTTGCTTGACTTTCTCAGATATACACTTTAAACTGATATTTAGTGGTGAAGACATGCAGCATGTAGGTGGCACTTCTAAACTCAGCTTTGTGATTATAAATCCTTTGAATGCGGGCATTCCTCGAAGGTCATGCTTTGGTCCTTTGTCTCACTGCTTATGCTTTTCCTTAGAGATCTCATTCATTCTGTGACTTCATTTATCACCTCTGCATTTGATTCCCAGGTTCATCACCAACCATACTGTCTCTCCTGAGCTCTAGTGTTAAATTTCCTGTGACCTGTCAGACATTTCCACTTGGATATCATGCACATTCTCCATGTGTGGAACTGAATTCACATCTGCTGAAACAGCTCCCTCTCTAACATCCCTTTTTCTGTTCATTGTACTACCAGTCGCCCACATTCAAAACTGTGCTGTCATCTTGACTCCTTGAGCTCCCTGGGTCCCCAATCCAATCAGGCAGCAATCTCATCCATTCTTTCTTAACAATGTCTCTTGCAGCTGTCCCTTTCCATTTCTGCTGCCACTATGCTCATTTACACCCTTATCAGCTCACACAGGACTACTACAACAGCCTAATTAATCTCACAGCTTCCTAATTGTTGCCATGCTTCCAGATTTTCCAATTCATCCTGCACTGCTCTCTTGAAATCTTCCTAAAACACTTGTTTGATCATTTCATTCTCCTGATAAATTCCTTGGCCTGACATTTAAAACCCTTCATAATCTGGCCCCAAGCTAGCCTTATCCACCTGGATCCTTGGCTTCAGCCATTGTAGGCTGCTCCTTGCTGGGCTGTCTGCATGTATCTCCTGCCCATCCTGATCACTCCCTGGGGATGTCCCCTCCCCCTCTACAGTCTACCCTTACCTTGAGACTTTGCTCTAACTAAACCCGCTATTTTTTGGAGCTGATCCTGACCACTGCAGCTGGCAGTCATTTCTCCCCCCAGGGTGATTAGATCTGTGCCCCTTTTTTGGCACTCAGCCACCATATGAATGAATTCAGAAGTGACTTTTAGTCTCTAAGGATGGGTACTCATAGCCTGTCTCATCCTCATGAAAGACCTGAGTTTTTTACTAGTCTGAGCTGTGCTACTGTTCAGGAAGACTTTGATGATGGCTAAAGCTACCTTTTGGGAAAGGCTTGAGTTCTCGTCAAAGGACACCTTTTGAGCAGCCAGGCGCACTGACTTTCCTTTTGTGTCTAGGCCTAAGGAGGAGGAAACATTCCCAGGCCTGAAGAGCTGCAGCAGGGACATTGCCTAAAATGTGTAGGCATTAGGAAAATACACAACCAATTCCCGGTACTCTTGGGGGTCTTCCTTAGTGACCTGAGGTGAGGCCGTTAAACTTACCAGCAGCACATTGTCCCAGATCTTGCAGGGTCCACTGTGAGGGGCCAGGAGAGGCTAGCTGGCCCACCCTTCCATCCAGGTGGCTTCAGCGACAGCACTCCCCTGCTTGTAGGTAGGGCCAACAATACCTGAGGATAAGCAACAGAGGGCTGGAATCTCTGGCAAGAAGGCCTTGGGGAAGGATCCTTGCGGGGGTTGGAGGGGCGGTAATCTGCCCACTTCGAGTGAGAGGGGTTTGCACATCAGCACCTGTGCTTCTTAGGCCCCAGTGACATTGCCACATCTCATTGTGTATGCCAGTGGCTTTGTGCTGAGCCTGCTGGATTGTTAGGCATTAGCTCTGAGCCACATCTCTAATTTGACCCCTGAATGGTCATTAGTAATTCCATTTCCACACTGAATGAGCTGCACTGACCTGGGGGACAGGTTATGGATTCTACAGGGGGTGGCACCTCAGTCGGGGTTAGGGAGAAGAGTCCAATACAACACGATGGGTATGAAGAACAGCCTCATGGGTGCCCAGAATTCTGTCCACCTAGGACAACAGTGACCCCAAAGATATTCCCTAGCAAAGTCACATGCAAACAATCCCAGGCACTGCTGTGGATGAAACTAAATCCTTTCATGCCCCCAAAACGAATATTCCACAATCAGTCTGGCTAGACGAGCCACTGGCCTGAATGGGCTGAGACTTCGAAGGACTGAGCTCTGTCACTACTGGGGCAGGGCAATTAACTTTTTACACTGTGATTTCTGGGCATAAGAAAGATACTATTCATACCTCAGAGATCATTGAGAAGCTGAATGAAAATAATGGATGACAGTGCTTTGGGGTAAGGAAAAAATGGCTTTAAAAAGTCTTTCAGAATAACATTAGGATAAAACTAGGAAACGGCCCTTTTTAGCATTGTAAACCAACTCTGTCATTCCTGGATCATGCTGAGATGTATACAGATCTTCATGCCTTGACACACACCCACCCCAACTGTCCTAGCCCAGCTGTATCTGCCTCTTGCTCCCTCTTTCCTTCCCCCACCCCAGACCTGGCCATTTCCCAATCAGAGACAGTACCACCCTTGTATCTTGAAGGCTGGGCTCTCTGGTCTACCAAGAAAACACTGTCTCCTTCCTTTCCCATTTCTAAACTAGAAGGAAAAAAAATAACAATCCTGAATCAGACTGCTTTCATGAATTGCATCCCATAGGAGGAAAGTCAGAAGGTGGTGATCGGCTCTGTTGGGGGCAAAACTTGTTTTTTCAGGAGCCGCAGCCAGGCATGATTCTTCCTCAAACACATGGTACGTAGACTGGAATCAGGCAACTCTGTGATAGTTTTGGCCCAGAATACAGGCATTAGCTTACTGAGCTCCAACTCCAAAGAAAGGCCCCTTTTGTTCCTAATGGGGAGGGTATCATCCACTGGACAGCGTGAGGAGAAGAGTAGTCCTGCTAACTCGTGAAAGTGAGACTTGACAGAATGAAGTCTGAACTAAAGCCATCAGTCCCAAAACCTGGTGGTTTGAAAAGGTATTATATGGCTTCCATCTCAAGTTAGCTAACCACCCTTAAGAATAAATTCAGTACAATGCTCTGCTTCCAGTTAAATGTTCTGCATGCATTCTTTAAAGTTTTTTTAATGCCATCTTGAATATTCCTGGAGTTAACTACCTTAAAGCGGTGGTTAGACTCCACTTAGACCAAGTGCCTTGGATAGAACCCGGAGGCAAAGTCCATATCCTAGAATACAGTGTCTCTTAAATAAAACACAGATATTTTTTCTGTGTAGCCAGAGAAATGATCTTTCATTTAAACTACTGTATCTCTCTGAGTAAGTTGCTACTTTCTCCTACCACAACTCTATTTCACATACCCCTCTCCACTCAACCACCCCCAGGCTGGCTTGCCCTCCTGACCCTATCCTGGCAGGTATAATAGCAGGGCCATGCTACAACAAATACCCAAGGAAAACTGCAGCCCTCTCAGATGAACAGAACTGTAAATGATGGAGCTTCTGTTAGACTGTGGCTTCCTTAAGGTCCTTGAGAGCAGGTGCATGTTAGGTGTTCAGCAAATATTTGTTAAATTAATAATTGGGTTAAGCAGACAGAATTCACTTGAAAAGCAATCCTTTTCTTTTTTTGGACTGGAATTTTTGACGAGTGTGCTTTCCATGCTGAAGACCATGGAGAGCTCTCTGGCCGGTGAGTGGAAGCGTGGCAGAGAAGAAAAGAAGCAAGGAACTGGCAACAGGCAGTGGATCTAAACTTGTAGAAGGAAAGGCCAGAGGGCCCGCTCTACGTTTCCATGCATTACCCTTTGTTGGGCTGTATGAAAATTGATTCAATAGTAAAGAGTGTGTACATGGCTGGTGGAGAAACCCCATCTAGATACATATTTGCCAGTAGTTTCTCAGTAGAATGCAAAATTGGAGGCATCTTGCAATCTCTCAAAGCTGGAGCTGTATTGGGGGTGGATGCAAGGTATGAGGGCTGGGAACACTCTGATCCAGTTATAGGATACCATTATCCTGTTCCCTAACACACCGTACAGTTTCCTCCAAGTTTATGTATAATCGGACTAGAGGATGTGTTTTCCGAGCTGCTTCTATGAAATCTGCTTTCTCTGATGAGGAAACCAAGATAGCTTCAATCTACTAGGCGGTCAGAGTCTGTGCTTCCTGGCCAAGACAATGTATACCCTAGTTATGCACACTTTTAACAAATGTACAAATGCATAAGCATTTACCAAGTGCCAGCTAAGAACTGTGAACAAAAATGCAGTGATGTATCCCCTCAAGGAGCTTACAGTTGAGAAGCAGAGATGAGATTTTAAGACTTTGGGGTAAATGCCCACAAAGAGGCCACACTCCAGGGCTCATGAGGTTGTGGTGAATCTGCCATAGTCCTCCACTGCTGATGGCAGTGCAAATTGGTACAACCCTTTCGGAACACAACATGGGACTGACTACGTGTGTGTTTCAGTCACTCCTGCTGCACAGGTTGCCCCCAAAACAATAATCATTTAGTATCTCTCTCCATGGGTCAGGAATTCAGGTTGGGTACAATGAGGATGACCTCTCTATGCTCCACAATGTGTGGGGGCTGAACGACTGAATAAATTTAAGGCTGTTCATTTCCATGTCTAGTGGTTGATGCTGGCTATTGACTGGGGACCTAACTGGGAATGTGGGCAGAAGGCCCACGTTCGGCCTCCATATGTGGCCTGGGCTTCCTCATAATATAGTGGCTGAATTCCAAGGGCAAGTATCTTGAGAAAGAGGGGGAGGTGGAGACAGAGCATATTACCTTTTATAACCTGGGCTTGAAAGTACCATGTTTCTTCCACTGCATTCTGTTGATCAAGACAGCTACAAAGAATTGACCAGTTTCAAAGGGAGAGAACATAGACCCCACCTCTCAATGGAGGGATGTCCCACATCACAGCACGTGGGATGGGACATATATTGATGTGGGCATTTTTGAAAAATATAATCTGCCACAATGTGAAAAGCCCACCAAAATGTTAATTTTTATATTAATATTTTATATAAAATATTAATGCTCTTTTAATACTCCTTGGCTAGGAAAATATTCATTAGGAAAAACATTATGTCTAAGGATGTTTATTATGTGCATTTGTTCATTTATGTATCCATCCATCCAATAAATATTGATTGAAGTGTTTGCTAGGTGCTAGGAATATAGAGAAGGCTTAAGATATCCTTTTTTCTCTCAAATACCTTCTAGTCTATCCTAGCTAGACTACAACAAAACCCATCAAGTGTTCAGTGATAGATGGTCTAATAAATTATAGTACATCAACCCTGTGAGATACATCCTTGAATGAGACACTTATAGACTTATTTTGACCTCTTTTAAAAACTCCTACAACTTTGAAAAGACTGTGGAAAGATGGGGGAAATGTTGGGTGGAAGTAAAAACAAATCAAAGTTGTATGTCTACTATGATAACAGTTATGTAAAAATATGCATGAAGATCGCCAAGGACTAGAAAAACTATCAAATGTGAACTCACTTGTTGAAATAGGAATATAGATTGTTTTTCCATTTTCAACTCTTTTCTCAATGCTGTATTCCTTTTACAGTTGAAAAGGTCCAGAAAGAAAAGTGATGCAAATAGGATTTTATAGGTTAAAGGACAGAAAGCTCTGCTGAGACGTAGAGAATGGACTTGAGGACACGGGGAGGGGGAAGGGTAAGCTGGGACAAAGTGAGAGAGTGGCGTGGACTTATATATAAATGTAAAATAGACAGCCAAATGTAAAATAGATAGCTAGTGGGAAGCAGCCGCATAGCACAGGGAGATCAGCTCCGTGCTTTGTGACCACCTAGAGGGGTGGGATAGGGAGGGTGGGAGGGAGACGCAAGAGGGAGGGGATATGGGGATACATGTATGTGTATAGCTGATTTACTTCCTTATAAAACAGAAACTAACACACCACTGTAGAGCAATTATACTCCAATAAAGATGTTTAAAAAACACAAAAAACCAAAAACTCTGCTGAGCAAGAAGCTGAGGAGAGACTTCATGGGAGAGGTCGCAATCAAATTTCAGTAGGAGGGGAAGCAGCAGGAATCAAGACATGAAGACAGAAGAGGAAGAGCTGTCTTTGGAAAACTGCAAAGAATCCAAACCAAGATGTATTTAGAAGAGCATGGGAAGATGGAACCAGAAGGAAAGGTGGACCTTAGTTACTGGGCTAAGGACTGCAGACTTTATTTGTAGAGACTCTGAAGCTTTTTGAGCAGAGGAAGTCAAAGCAGTACTTAAGGAAGATGACCGACCACAGTCCTGAAGATGGACAGAAGCTGGAGCAGCTGCAGGCACGGAGACCTGTGAGAAGGCTGCTGCAGTAATCCAGGGCCTGGACTGCAGAGGTGGCAGAAAAGACTGGAGAGCATTTGTAGAAGAAAACTGGTCATAACTTGGTAATTTGGTGCACACGACTCCAATGTTTCAGTTTAGGTCATTATGATATGAAGATAGTGGCAGTAACAGAAATAGAGGAAGAGGAACTGGTTTGGAGCAGAAGAGAAATTTTAAACACATTAGGTTTGAGCTGCTCTTGGGACATCCAGATGGAGATGACAACAGATAGTTGGAAATAAAAGTCTGAATCGTCTAAGAGATCCCCACTTTTGGCAAAACAATTTGACTGTATCCCTCTTCCCTGAATGTTCTTCCCCCAGCTATCTGTAACGGGTCCTTCCTGTCTTCACCAAGCTCTCTGCTCAAACATCACCTCCTCGGACCCTTTCATGCTACCCTTAAAATGGCACCCCTGTCACTCACCATCCCCCATCCCCCACCTGCTCAGTTCTTCTTCATTGCCCATGCCTGAGATTTTACTTACTACCTGCTCCCCTCACCAGCATCCCCTTTAGAGATGGGATGCTAGCCTCATCTTCCTGTTTGAAGAACTAAACATTAAAGGGTACCTATGTGTCAATTCACTCTTAAATAAATCTCTACTGTGAAATGATAACAATAGCATATGTTTTTCTGACTCCATCAGATCCTAGTCTAAAGGCTTAAAACTCTTCTGCCATGTTATAGATCAAAAATACAACGCAGAAGGAAGGACACACACCAGTGGGGTGGTGGCAGACACTTCCAGGTACATCCCACCGGCCAGCAATTAATCACAAGGACACATCTAGCTGCATAGGAACCTGGGAAAAGTTGTTTTTGGGGTCATGGCCAGCTAATAACCCTAATACTACAGAAGAAGCAGAGAATGGATATTAGGCAACAGCGGTAGTATTTCCCTGCAGGAGATGTCTGAATCAATCTGCAGAGCCCTGGATGTGCTTGACTCCAAGAACAGTAACTGTGCATACAGAACTCCTAGTCCCCTTGAACAATTTAACTTTCGCCAAGTGCTTCCATAACTGGCTCACCTTCTCCCCCTTCCCCAGGCACTGAAAATGAGGAAATGTTCAACATTTCTGTATTCCAGATGCCAAAATTCTATAGAGCAAAACACTGCAGACATGTCCATGCTGCTTCTCCTTGACCAACATCCTAAGTACCTGCGGCCGGCACCAGCTTCACATCTTCAGGACCCAGTGCAAAATGAAGGTGTGGGGGCCCTTGTGCAAAAATTATCAAGACTTTTAAGGCAGCCACAGCAGAGCATTAAACTCAACACAGGGCCCTTCTAAGCGTGGGGTTCTGTATGATTACCCAGCTCATAGGCCTGGGAAGCTGTTTCTGTATTTAGCCTTAAAAAAAAAAAAAAAGAAAAGAAAAGAAAGAAAGGAGCTGTTACATATCGTGAAACCCACAGGCAAGTAATGTTGGCTTTTCAGCCTGCTTCAGCTTTTAGGTGTGATCTTTTTTTTTCCTCGTCATGGCTCAGAAAACATAGAAGTGGTCTGGGGGATCAAACAGCTGGACCGTCTCATTTTACAGAAGACCCGGAAGCCCAGAGTGGGCCTGTGAGTGCCCAGGGTCTGGCTTGGTGCTGGTACCAGAGCCCACTCTAGAAGTCTGGCCTCTACACTGTGCCCCCTGGGAGCCCTGGCTGCACTGCAGGAGGGGGTCATTTTCCCCATCAGACAGGCTCTGTGATGTCAGGTCCCAGGCATCCTGGACAGTCTTGGGACCTCCCATTGCTTACTCTGTCTAGACTCTTCTTTGGGCTTCTAGTCAAAGAAGAGACAAAACCAGAAGTCACCCTGTTCTCGGCTCCCTTTGGGGGAGGTGCCACTGGTCACGGAAAGGCTGAGTGGTGGCCTGAGAAGGAAGAGCTTGGCCACTGCGCTCTGATGCTCCCTTGTCCGACGCCTCCAGGCTACGGGTCTGTGCCCCTCTGTGTGGAGGTGGGCAGAGAGATTACAGGACGGCTGCTGGACACAGCCTGCCTGCCAGGTGCCTGAGGCTCACCATGAGGGACACCTACCAGAGTGAGGGATGGGCACACAGTCATCCTGGCGGAAATTGCAGCAGGAGGCCGCAGGCTGGGGAGTGCAGTGTGGGGATTGCAGAGAGCAGGGGCAGCGGCAAGGACAGGTGAATGCGTCACCCGGAGCAGGCAGGCGAGGTGTCCGATGGGCACGCTTTTCCCCAGGGGAGGGAAGGCTGTGCGAGACGCGAGGCAGAGAAGAAGGGAGTGATTAGCAAGCAAGCAGTGAGTCGCATCCAGTTCCCAGAGCAGCGCGCGCGCAGGCTGCGGGCTCTCCTGGGTGCAGACGTGGTGGCAGGTGGCACAGCCGGCACCAGGAAAGGTGCCAGGCTTCCTGCGGGGGGCCTCAGGAGGTGGGGTCGGGAGCCTGGGGTCTGATGGCCGCCTGCTCCCGGCTGGAATCCAGAGTTCGCGGGCATCTCTGCCTCTGGGCCTCGCTGGCCTCAGATACCCTCCCGGCGAGCAGGCCTGGCGTCCCCACCGCCCCATGCCCTCCAGTCCTCCCCCCCCGTCCCCTCCCCCTCTCCCACCACACAGTGAGGACTTGGGGTTTCTGAAGAGCCGGAGGGAAGCAGAAAGCCCCCCAGTCTCCCTCCCAGCACCGCTCTCGCCCGGAGGACAGAACCGGGGCCCCGCAGGGAAGGAAAGGGCCCTGAGGCGCGGGCGGTCACGGCCACACGCCGCGGGCTGTCCCTTCCTCTCCAGGACTCCTAGGCTGCTGCCCACTAGTTTTCTGGCGCCCTGGGGAGTTGTGGGCAAAAGAAACCCGACTGTTTCTCCTCCCCCGCCGTAGGCTGGAGAGCTGTGCGCGGCTCCCTGCGCCGCCAGGCCCTCGTCCCTCAGGCTCCTGGGTCCCTGCATCCCTGGAAGATGCACACCCTGCGGCCCTGTTTCTAGAAGACCCTTTTCAAAGCCGACGGCCCCGCACTGTCCCTCCCCCTCGTGGCACCTCGTTGGCACCTCTTCCCTGGGCTCTGCTTCTCGGTGGCTCGTCAGCGCTGTGGCGGTGGGAGGCGGGACGGAGGGCCGAGGCCGGGGATGACAGGGAGCCCGCGGGAGGGACTGTTCAGAAAAGCAGGCCGGCCCCGCACTTCTGCGGCCGCGGGAGGCCCAGCTCGAGCTGGGGCCCGGGGAGCGTCTGTCCCTGAATTTTGCCCTCCACTCGGGCCGTTGCTGCCGCCCGGCCCGGGCAGGGGGAGGGGGGAAGGTCGGCAGCGGCCTCTCTCCCATCTCGGGCCCTGGAGTTATTCAAGCACCAGCTCCTCCCTGGATCCAGGAGGTCACCCGGCGGCCACGCGCCAGATGTTAGCCCTCCCACAGCTGTGCCAATGGCTCCCGAGGACGAGGGAGTTTTTCACACCCTGTGCTGGTCACTGATGCTTGCCCCTCGCCTGCCAGAAGCTTCTCTGCCCTAGCTGGGGGGTGGCGCGGACAGGCGTCCAGGAGGAGGAGGCCGCTCGGCTCCGGCCCTGGGCCGGGCGAGGGCCAGGCTTGCCGGCCTCTGTCCCCCGCCCGACCCCGCACAAGGCCGTCAGTGTCCTCTCCCTCCTCCCATACCTCCGCGGAGGTATGGACACTTGAGAGGCTCAGGGCCTCGCTGCTTTCGCCTTCCGATCACTTTCCTTACCCGCCTCCATCTTCTCCGTCTGCAAAATGAGACCAATACCTCTCGGCGCTGAGGTAAGAGGCTCTCTCACGGCAGAGCTGGGGAGGGAACAATAGCCGGGACCTTCGCCCCACCTCGAAGCCCGGTGAGGCGGTGACGCATTTTCTCTCTAAGGGCAAGAGCGAACTGAACTAGCGTCGTCCTGACGCCGCCCTGCGTCGACGCCGCCCTGCGTCACCGCCGCCCTGCGTCACCGCGTGGGCGGCCAACTCACCCTACCTTGCGTCACAGATTAGAGGCGCGGGACAGGGGTGAATGGCCCCTGGTATATTTTCCGGGTGTGCCTGCGCGTGTGTGTGGTATTTTGTGTGGTGGGTGTGGTGTATGTGGGTGGGTGTGGTGTGTATTTTGTGTGGTGTGTGTGTGGTGTGTGGTGGGTGTGGGCTTGTGTATTTTGTGTGGTGGGTGTGGTGTATGTGGGTATATGTGGGTGTGTGTGGTGTGTGGTGGGTGTGGGTGGTGTATTTTGTGTGGTGTGTGTGGTGTATGTGTGGGTGTGTGTGGTGTGTGGTATGTGGGGGTGTGTGTGGTGGGTGTGGGTGCGTGTGGTGTGTGGTGTATGTGGGGGGTGTGGTGGATGTGGGTGCGTGTGGTGTGTGGTGTATGTGGGGGGGTGTGGTGTGTGGTGGGTGTGGGTGTGTGTGGTGTATGTGGGGGTGTGTGTGGTATGTGGTGGGTGTGGGTGTGTGGTGTGTTGTGTATGTGGGGGTGTGTGGTGTGTGGTGTATGTGGGGGTGTGTGGTGTGTGGTGGGTGTGGGTGTGTGTGGTGTGTATTTTGTGTGGTGTGTGTGGGTGTGTGGTGTGGTGTGTGACTTGTCTGTCATGTGGCGTGTGTGGCTTGTGTGCGGTGGCGGGGGGCAGCACTGGGGGTGAAGGCGCTGCATGCAGAGGAGGTTTGAACAGAGGACAGGCCCTTAATGTTTCCTTCCAGAGGCTGTTATAGGGAAGGGCCTCGGTTTGAGTTCCTAAAAGAGTGATTCTCAAAGTGTGGTTCACAGTGGATCCTACAGCTGACCCCCAATTTACTGAAGCAGAACCTCTAGGGTTGAGGCCTCATAATAATGCACTTTTTCACCAGGCCTCAAATAGTCCTTTCAGGCCCCTCAAGCCTAAAAGCCGCTGATCCGGCCAGGAGGGGGCGCAGAATCCCAGCCTGCAGGCAACGCTGGTGCGCAGGTTTCGTCCACGCCTGCGGGGCGCTGGCAGGTGTGGCCCATCCTTAGCATGGTAGCAAACAGCTCCCTGGGTCTCGGTCATTCCCTGCGCACAAATGTTCTTCAACTTTTTAAAAAGTCCTTCCGACTAGCCCCCTCGGCCCCATCTTTTGAAACCTCCTGGTTTCGTAAGTATGTACTGCCCCTGGTTTGGTTTTGTTCTCAGGCCCTTTGGTGGGTAGATTTGTGTTTCTTGACCTAAATTAGAATCTCCTTGAAAGCAGATGCGTTTCTGTCTCTTTTGTTTCTTTTTTGCTCCCTGGGGTCTAATGTGGGGTTCTGTACACAGCTGGTGCTAAAAACCGTTTGTAAAATAAAATGGTGACAATGTAGAGAGGGTAGGAGAGACTAAGAGGCCGGTGGGAGTTACTGGGGCTTGGCAGGCACCTCTCCGCAAAGCCCTCTTCCCTGCAGCTGCCTCCTCAGCACCCTGGCCTGGCCGGCCCTCCCTCACCCCCTTCATTAGCTGAACGTGGGGATGAGGCAACTCTTGGCCGACGTAGAGCAGATGTGGGTGCAGCTGGGACAGCGCAGCAGGTGGCCGTCCTTATCCGGCATCCTCTCGGTGGAGAGCCGGGTTGGGTGGGCTCAGGCCCTTCCAGCCCAGCAGGACTGCGAGTGCCCCGCCGCTGGTGGGCTGCTTGAAGCTCTTCTGCGGGGAGCAGGACCTGAAGCTGCACCCCACCGTTAGTCCCCAGGCAGCAGGATCTGGGGGAGGGCGCAGCACATCCTCAGTGCCCCCCTCCACGATTATATCCAAGCAGCCCGGGGGGTGGAACAGGAGGAATTCCGGGCTTTCAGGGTCAAGTGTCTTGACAGGCCTCTTATCCTCCCACTCCCCAAGCTGAGTCAAATTTTAATTGAAGCCTGTGAAGCGGCAAAGTCCTACAGAAACTATTCTGAGAGTTTTCTGGAAAATAGAGACTGACAACACTCCCTGTAGGGAAGAAGATGAAAGTAATTCACGGCTCACCAAGCCCTCTGGGCCACGAGCCCCAGGGCACCCAGCAGAAGGCTTCTCCATCTCTGTCCTACCCCAGTCCTCTCCCAATCCTGATCTCATTAAAAGGAAACCGAAAGGGCAATATTACTTGGCTTCCATCTGGCCTCTTGAGATTTAAGGACTTTAATCAGTAGAACTGTTAAGGAATAAAATAACTCTACAATAACAAGAAAGCGGCCAGCTGGCCCTTCCAGTGACCTTGCCAGAGTGCATGGGAAATGGATCGCACCATCTGGGCTTTACTTCCCTCCGGGGGAAGAGTGAGTGATTGCAACACTTTAGGATCCAAGTTTACCCAAATTAAGAAAAGCTGTGCCCGGAAACAGCTTATATCTAAAGTATCATCTGCTTCCTGCCTCCCACTGCCTTCACCCCAACCCAGCCCTCCTCTGTGCCCTATTCCAGGTCCACAGTTCCAACATGGCATCTTCGGGAAGGGTTAACAGCACCACAGAAAGCTCCCAGGGAAGAAATGTGGAAAAGACTTTAAAAGCAGGAAATAAATGACACTGGTTGAAGAGACAAGAAAAGGTGTGGAATTCTTCCCTCAAGTCCAAGTCCAGGATTTCCCAGTCCTCCTCCGGAGGCCATCCTGCTCTCACCGGGGGAACTTACACCTAAATCTGTGAAGGAAAGCCAGAGCAAGCAAACTGCCCAGTGGTGACCGTGGAGGAGGGAGGAGGGAGGAGTACTGGCGGTTCATGCTGACCTTCCCTTCTTCGAGGAGACATTGAGAGGAAGCCTGAGTTTCTAGACTGGGAGGCAGCCCCTAAATTCCCACACACCCCCTCTGGCAATGGCTGACTAGCCCCACCTGATGAGTCCCTGGGAAAAAGAGGCTAAGAGAGCAGGAAGACTCCTCACGAGGCAGGACGGAAAACTGGGGCTGAGGCTCGGGCTCAGCTCGCTGAAGCGCCACCGTGAGGAAGGGGCTGGGCTCTTCTTCCCCAAAAGGGCTGTAGCAGATGAGGCCGTTCGGGGTAAATCTCCCCACTGAAGGACACACTGCAGCCTTGAGCCACTTGGCCAGCTCCCCCTCTCACCTCGCTGCCCCTCAGACTCCTTTCCACAACCTGTGGAAGCTGTGTCCCCCTTTGGCGGGTAGGACACCACAAGCAGGCCCCAGAGGTCGTCGGCGTGCCGACGGGTGCCCTTTCTGAAGGAAGTGGCCATCCGTCATCCTCCCAGGGAGCACCCTGGGCTACAAAGGTTAGGGTGGCCAGACCATGGTGGGAAGAAGTGGTGGTGAAGAAGAAGTCGCTTCCTGAAGCACGAGAAGCAGACCCTGGAGAGAGATCCTCATGAGGTCAGCAAGGGCTTGAGGTGGGAATAGGGGCTGGTGGGTGGCACCTGGGTGGCTGGTGTGGCTCCCAAGGCTGGGACCAGAGCTTCTCCCAGGCTGTAAAGTGTGACATCGATCACCCAGTAAGTATCGAATCAGACACCTACTGACGTTCTGGCACTTTGCAGGTCACTCTGTTTTTCTTCTCGTGCTTGATCCTCACAACCTTCTGAGGGCAGTTTTTCTCATTTTAGAGAGGAGGGAAGGAAGGTGCAGCAGATCACATTCTAAATAGAATCACTGAGACTCAAACCTATGTATTGTTTAAAGCTCATGTAACTAAACCTCCTGGCCTGGCCAGCTGAGTCCAGGTGCTCACAGGGCATCAGAGCCCACTCGCTCGCTGCCTTGTCCCGGGGCAGGCTCTCCCCAGACGGAAGTCACACGGCCCCAGGCTCAGAGCCACCAACCCCAGTAAAGAGAAGCTGAGTCTTTTTTTTTAAATCCTTTAAGTGAAAGTATAGAGAATATTCATACCTACTACTCAGATTTGTCTTATATCTACTACTCAGCCCTGAGCTGGTGTTTAAAAAAAAGGGTTTTTTTTAAAGAAAAAAATTAGAAATAGATAAACTGTAGTATATCCAGACAGTGGAATATTATTCAGCACTTAAAAGAAATGAACTGTGAAACCATGAAAAGACGTGGAGGAAACTAAGTGAAAGAAGCCAGTCTGAAAAGGCCACATACTGCATGATCCCAACTATGACATTCTGGAAAAGGCACAACCATGTAGACAGTAAAAAGATGAGTGGTTGCCAGGAGTCGAGGGGAGGAGAGATGAAAAGGCAAAGCACAGAGGATTTTTAGGACAGTGAAATTCTTCTGTATGATACCACAATGGTAGATACAGGTCATTAAACATTTGTCCAAAGTGTGAACCCTAATGAAAAGTAGACTCTGCCTACTTATGATGTGTCATCCATTGCAACAGATGTACCCCTCTGGTGGGGGATGCTGACAGTAGGAAGCTGTGCCTGTGTGGGAGCCGGGGGTACATGGAAACGCTGTCTGCCTGCCTCTCAATTTTGCTATGAACCTTAAACTGCTCTAAAAGAGACAATCATGTAAAAAACAAAAAGTACAGGAACATTAAGAACAGTAACACCCAAGTCGCCATGATGCCCCACGGAAATAGTTTCACAGGTCAGTCATAACAATGTACCTCAAACCACGTGGCTTAAACAACAGAAATATATTGTCACACAGCTCTGGAGGCTAAACATTCAAGATCAGGGTGTTGAGTGGGTTCCATGCCTCTCTCCTAGCGCTGGTGGTTGGCTGGCAATCTTCGGTGTTCCTTAGCTTGCAGATGTATCGCCCTGATTTCTGCGTTCAGGTTCATATGCCGTTCTCTGTGTGTCCGTGTGTGTGTTCAAATTTTCCCTTTTTATAAGCACACTAGTCACATTGGGTTAAGTAGGACCCATCCTAATGACCTCATATTAATTTACCTCTGTAAAGGCCCTATCTCTGAATAAGGTCACCTTCTGAGGTACTAGAGGTTAGGACTGCAACATATCTTTTTTTCAGGAACACAGTGCAACCGGTAATGTCTGCTGGGGACATAGCCTTGCCCCAGCATGTGGCAGCTGATTGAGTGCTACGTTGCTACGGAACCATTCAGACTGTTTATAACCAGCCACGGCCGAGTTGATTTTATTCCATTTCGGAATCTCACAGGTAATTTCACAAATGGACTACAACTCACCCCTGGCTCTCCCATCAGAACAGCCTGTCAACCCACAGCGTGGCAAGACACATTTTCCAGGTGTCACAGGACAGTTCAACACGTGGCAGGTCAGCAGGCACTCGGCAGGTGCAGACAAGTCTCCAGCAGTCACATCCAAAGGGTCTCGGGGAGACCTGGGCACTCCCAGAGCTTTTCTCTTTCTTATTTGTCTCTGTGCCACAGAACCCATGCCAGACATTCCACCAGCGAGAATTTTCTCAAGATCTGGTGCCCAAAACATACTTACTGTCTGACACAGTCATTTTTGTACCTTTTAGAGTCCCTTTTCGCACTGCTGACTCCAAGAAAGCTAATTAATTATTTTATACACCACTAATAAATTGACAAAGTGATTAATCTGATCATCCTTTTTATGAAATTACCTCTGAAATGCTAACTTCTCATCTTCTGAAACTCACTGTGTAAAGTACTCTGAGGATTACATTGTACCAGATTTTGGCTCTGTAAATCTTAATGGCAGGGTTTTTTTTTTTTTTGCCCAAAGCAATAAAAGCTGTCCTGAATTTATCAGGTCAATCAGGAAAGAGGCAGGCAGCAGAAAATTGAAGGTGACTCACACTGCAAGTGGGGTTTGACTGACATTGTTCGAACCTGCTGTTGCCAGTTAGCTACAGGGGACTCTGCATCAGTGAGCGGTACAGTGGTAGCCTCGTGAAGCAGAGGGGCATGTGGAGCCTGCAGCTGCAGGTGTCAGGGCTCCCTGCCTGAAAGAAGAACTAGTGTGGTTCTGAGTGGTCCCTCCCCCCACCCCTTCCACCGCCTTTCCTGCATCTTCTCTCAGTACACCCACTGAGTCTCTTGGTGGTAGAGACCTCCCAGCGTGTCCCATTTGGGCTCAAAGCCCACAGAGAGCTGCTTCATGGCTGCCCACCCTGAGCAATCCCCAGAAGTCCTTGGCATGGGGTAGGGGCAGGGAGTGCACCTTGGCTATTGCCCTCCACTACACTTTACTCCACCCAGTGGGCAGGCTCCTGGACTCCAGTCTCAGGCTCTACCCGTGCTGTCATCGCTGTCCCACAGAAGGAATCTTAAAGCCTGCAGAGGCTACCAGGTCTGGTAGAAATAGCAGAGTCCATCTTCATTCTTTTTTCTAACAGCTAGTTTTCTTTCTTTTTAATAGTAAGTCCTGTGCATCCCAAGTGTGCCTTACCAAGAGAGTGTTAGGTCACTTTGCCAGCATCTTCTTAAGCTGCATGCAGAACACCTTTTACTTGTTTTGAGAACAGGTGAAAGACAAAACCTATTGAACCCATGGCCTCATTTATCCATTCACCAGCCCAACCATCCATCTATCTCTCCACGCCTCCACCCATCCATCCACCCATCCATCCATCCACCCATTCAGCAGTGTATATTGAGCAACCTACTGTGTGTCAGGCTCTGTTCTAGGCTCTGGGGTAAAACAGAACAAGAACACGGCAGGGATGATTCCTGCCCTCATGACACTTCCATTCTAATAGAGAAGTTGGACAATAAATAGGATAAATACTAAATGAGATGGTGTTCCATGCTTTGGGAAGAGGATAGGGACTTCTAGTCGGGGTGGCAGTCTACAATTGTAAATAGAGGGGTCAGGGAAGGCTGGGTTGCCTCACTCACCTCACTCTATCCCTGGCTCTGCCTCATGGAGAAGATGACATTTGAATAAAGAACAGAAGGAGGTGAGAGATTGAGCCCTGTGGATGCTGGAGGAAGAGACTTCCAGGCAGAAGGAACAGCCAGTGCCAAGGCCCTGACACAGGAGCATGACTGACTGGTCAAGGAACAGCGAGGCAGTGCTGTGGCCGGAAGAGGGTGGCGGGAGTTGAGGTCAAAGAAGTTTGGAATCCACGGGCCATGGAAAGAGCTGAGTAAACTTGACACTTCTGGGTGCTCTGCAAGGGAAGAGAGCATCTCTGTGCCTTGTTCCTGTGCTCCCCTGGCGTTCCCTTGTACCCCAATTCTGACCTGAAGGTGTCTATCCCCCAGGCAGACCACAGCCTGAGGGCCCAGGCTAAGAGAAGGGTGTGGGCTGGAGAGCATGTGGGTGAGCATTTCCTGGGCTCTGAAACCCCACTGCCAGGATTCTCTACACGGCCTGGGGAAACTGAGGTTAGAGGGACCTCCCTCCAGCTTCCCCTGTACTGTCACTGCAGCCGCTTCTCCTCTGAGCAGGTTCCTTCTGCTTCGCTGGGGCAGGAAGTTTACCACCTACAAGTTCCCTCTGTTCCAGATTTTCTCCCATCCCTGCGCACACAGGTGAGATAAACGAGAGAAGGGCCCTTCCCAGGAGCTGCTGGGCCGATTCCTCTGGTGGAAGGAGTTTCTGATGAATCTAACATGAAGCCTTGAAACCAGAAGCGGTTAATGATGCCCTCACGTTGCTCCTGAGGGAAGACCGCAGTGCGAAAGAGGGCTCCAGTCAGCGGCTGGAGAGTGGCACGGTGAAAAAGAGACAGTCATTGTCCTCTGGAGGGCTGAGGGGAACACTCCTCTGTGACCCTACACCCAAAATCCTGTGTGGAAGTTAGTCTATTTCATCACACTCCCCCCTTCAGCAAAAGGATGACTTTTCCATAGTCATGATGCCATATTGAGGTGTCAGCCTTCCAGGGGTCTAAAGGAGGTACAGGAAGAGCCCAGGAGGCCTCTGAGGGGAGCACAGAAGGGACAGCGGTGTCCCCTAGCTCACCCGCAGTTGTTTGTTTCAGACAAACCCCGTCTTTGGGCCTGGGGCTCTGAATCTAATCTGTGACTGCCCCTCCGCTGAGCTGCCCCACGAAAAAATTTTCTGGAAAGGGACAGCCAGGTGTGAGTTTGGGGAGGCTCTGAGAGCTCTGGCATCTCTGTTTTTTGCTTCCTGGGTGTGAGGATGAGTGACCGATAGATGTCACAATAGCACTTTGGTGTGTCCCCAGCCCTCTGGCTCATCTGCCACTCCACCGCGAGTGCGTGACTCCTGCCTCCTCTCCTCCCCTCCTCCAGGCCCACATCATGTTCCAGAACAACCCCCCACCGTGTGCGTGGGGAGCGGCCTTACTCCCTGTTGCTTTTCTAATGAGCCTTTTCTTTCTCCTGAAGCCACACTCACACACCCGAGAGCGCCATAACGACTGCCCTCTGGGTTGCCATGGAAACAGAGCATTCTTCCCTCCTCCCTCTTCTCTGTTTACCTTGGTCAGGGACTGCGGCAAAAACCAGCCTGTCGCGGAAGGAGAGGGAGGACGGAAAGCCAGCCGCTCTAAACCAGATCATTCCGGTTCAGAGTGGTACCCCCGCCCCTTTCCAATCCTGAGAGCCGCTCCGGTAGGCGTGGTGGGCTGCACTGGGAGGCTCTGGGCCCTGGGGCGGGCAGGGTCCGGGGCTCCTCTCCCCGGCCTACCCTCCTCTTCCCTGCGGGGCTGGGTGATAGTAAAGTCTTTGCGGTGCTGGCCCAGGTTGGTGGGCCTAAGCCCAGAGCTGGGCAGTTGTTCACTGCACAAGAGCGCCCTGTTTGGGGTGAGGAGGAATGAGAGCTGAAATCCAGCCGTGCCCGCTGCCCCGGCCCAAAGCATCCTCACCCTGCCTGGACCGCTGCCATGTCCTCCTAAGAGTCCTGCTTCCTCTTGCACCTTCCCTGCGGCAGCCAGAAGCATCCTTTTGTGTTCTCCCTGCCTTAAAGTTTTCCACTGCTCTTAAAATAAAAGCTAAACTATCTGCCCAGCTCGTCATGATCTGCCTGGCCTGCCTCTCCTTTCTCGCCTCCAGTACCTGTTTTTCCGGGTTCCCCTTTCTCCTTCCTTCTAGAAGACTCCAGGAGGTGGGTTTGGTCTGTTACCATAACATTCTTCCTCATGGCGCTTTCTAGCTCTTCCTGCTCATTCACTGGGTTCTTAAAATGGCTTTATCTAACTTTTCTATGTAAAACGTAAAATAGTATTCACATTAGCCCCCCACCCCGACCCGCACCCAGATGCAAGCTCCCTGAAGGCAGGGCCATATTCCCTGCTGCATCCCCAGCACCCGGCACTGCGCTCGGCACGTAGTAGGTGCTCAGTTAGGAACCGACCCAGAGGTAGTGAGCGCCGGACCCCCTCCACCACCACCACTTCTTTCCGGGTCCAGCCGGCTGGCGGTTGCCCGCTCCGGGAGGAGCTCCGCCGGCTCCATCCCCGCTAGGGGGAGGCAGGGGAGCCACCGGGACGGCTCTTCGCGACGCTTGAGTGCAGCACCAGGTAATCTTGCTGCGGACGGAGAAACTCGACTCTCGACTGCCCCGCCGTGTGTCCAAGGCCCAACCGGGCAAAAGCCGGGGCGGCGGGGGTCTCACTGCAGGAGTGGAGGTGGCGCGTCGGGGATCCGGCGTCCCTGAAGCTGTCACCCCAGCGCACCCCGAAGTCCTGACAGCACGGCCCTTCCCTGCCCCAGCCCAGGGCTTCATTGCCCGGAACAGCCCACCCCCGGGCGGCTAGGGTGGGCGGATGTGGTTCTCCAGACGCCCTTCGATAAGGGTTCTTTCGGTAACGACTTGCTGCCTGCAGCCAGGCCCCGCCCGGCGGGTGGCAGTTATTACAGAAAACCTCTCGGAATTGCAGGCAGGGCGCCCCTTTTCTGGGCTTTGCGGTTCAGGCTAGCTCTCGTGGCAAATCCTCTGACTTGGCTTGTCTTGGCTTCGCAATCTGTGAATGGGGTAAGGCTTCCCCATCCTTTGAACTACCCAATCATTTACAGCCAGACTTGGTCAGAAGGGACCCAGATTTACGGTATCCTGAAGAACTAAATTGAAAGAGCTGTGAAATTCTGCTTTATAAAGGGGAAAAAAGGAAAACAAACAAACAAAAACCAAGAACACACTTGAAAAAACAGCAGCCCCTGCTGCAGCTCTTCTTACCTTCCAACCTGTCTTACAACTGTTAGCTCTTTTGTCTTTCTCTGGATACCTTTACATCTCTAATTAACGTGTTTCCTGGTTATTTGAGACATTCTGTATTTTTCCTTCCTGGTATGGAAGATGAGGATTTATCTCACTTCCATCACTCCACCTCTCCTGTCTCATCCTCTCATATTTAGTTTCTTTATTGGTTATTTTTATAATTTTAGTAAGTAAAAGTACTTCACCTTTATTTCTTATTCCTTCAACTCCAGAGAGCAACCTAATAATGCTTACTATGTGCCAAACATCGTTCTGAGCACTTTACATGTATCTGCTCATTTAAGGCACACAATAATGTCAAGACACAGGTTATTGTTATTAGCCCCATTTTAGGGAAAAGAAAACTAAGGCCATTTTACTATCATTACTAGTGGTTTTCCAAGGGGGAGAGGAGGAGAATGTGGGTGGCCAGTCTGCCATCTTCACACTGAGTTCTAACAGAGCAAGTTTTGGGAAGCATTTATTCTGACCTTTGCTCTAGTTCCCTGTTGGGCAATGAAGTGTGACAGTGACAAGTAAGGTAGGGAGGTCTCCTGGTCATCTCAGCCAGTACCAGACAGTTAGCTCAGCTGTGGGACAAGGATTCCCAAATGTTGTAAACCAGCTAAATTGTAATCAACTGAGGAGTATGTTAAAATAACCCACCTACAAGAACAGAATCCTTGGGATTTGGGCCCGGGAATCTGTTTTTAACAAGCAGGCCTCGTGCTTGGAAACCAGTGGGTCATAGGTGAGTCTGGCAGCTGGCCTTGTTCTATTCCATACTCCATTTTCAGCACTCTTCCTCGGAGCCTGCAATGAGCAAGTGGGTACCCTTTACTGTGTCACTCACTAAGGAACTACCTGGCTTTTGCAGTAGACCTCCTATCAAAGTAGGATCAACGATTTTAATATGAAGATCAAGGTGAAGAGCTAATGCAAGTCCAGTCCTAGTGTGGATTCTCACGTATGATGTTCACCATTATGCTCCAGGCCTTTGGTCATAATCACAGAATGTTAGATCTGAAAGGGACCTTGGAGATTATCTAGCCAAACTCCTCACTTGACAGATGAGTAAACCAAGGCCCAAAGGAAAGCAAATTGCATACAGAACTATTATGGACTGAGCCAAGAGCCAAGCCCTGGTCTCCCAATTCTCCAGGATGTCTTTTTCTAGAACTGTACTGTCTAGGTAGCCACTAGCCACGTGTGACTATTTACATTTAAATAAATTTAAATCAAAAATTTAAAAAAAAAGTTTTTTTTAGATTTGTTTTATTTTTTTATTTTATTTCTGGCTGCATTGCGTCTTTGTTGCTGCGCGCGGGCTTTCTCTAGTTGTGGCGAGCAGGGGCTACTCTTTGTTGTGGTGCGTGGGCTTCTTATTGCAGTGGCTTCTCTCGTTGTGGAGCACGGGCTCTAGCCACACAGGCTTCAGTAGTTGCAGCACGTGGGCTCAGTAGTTGTGGCTCGCGGGCTCTAGAGTGCAGGCTCAGTAGTTGTGGTGCACGGGCTTAGTTGCTCCGCGGCATGTGGGATCTTCCCGGACCAGGGCTCGAACCCGTGTCCCCTGCATTGGCAGGCAGATTCTCAACCACTGCGCCACCAGGGATGCCCTAAATCAAATTTAAAATTTAGTTTCTCAGTCACAAAAACCACATTTGAAGTGCTCAAGAGCCAGCAGCTAGTGGCTACTACATATTGGACAGTGCAAACACAGAACATTTCCATCATCATGGAAAATTCTATAGTCTAGGGCTGGTCTGGAACCTGGGCCTTTCATCTGAAGGTAGTATGGGAACTGGATAGTTTTATCAATGTCTTCTCCCCTCAAACAATTACTGCAGAAGAGTAACTCAAGAGAATGTGGTTGTACTATTCAGTTAACAGTAGTTTAGTGATAGCATTTTGACAAACTAGAATTTTATGCATGAAACTGGCAGAACAAACCCACCCGAACCAACTAAGCCACTGAAAACTCCTCCTAAGCTACAATGGGTCTCATCTAAGAACCAAATCAGATACTAACATGAGTTCATTTTGAAGCTCTGGCTGGTTTAAAAGGTGTAAGGTCCATTTCTTATTCCTGGGAGGTCTGAGGGGAGTATACTTTTGAAGAGACAGGAAAAATAAACCAAAGGAAATAAAATTGCTCTGCGTAATAACTGTAAAATGTTAACTGTAAGGTGGGCTGGGAAGGTTTATGAATTAATTAAGGGGCAGAAATTATATCTTTTCCTCCTTGTGGATTTATAATATCTAAGATTATTCATCCCGGGAAGGTGTATTTGATCCAAAAGTTTGTCAATGGAAACACTGGAAAACGAAAGGTGCATGTGCAATTCTGGATGGGAGACCTTAAAAGTGACCAGACTTGCGAGTGTCCACCCTACTTCACACTTAAAGAGACATGAAGAAAAGTACTACTGGGAGAGGGGATCTCATTAGAAGTGAAACTACACAAAGCAGAGGTCTTGGAGAAGGAAGCATCTGGAAGACCAGTTCCAGAACTAGGAACTGTGGTTTCATTCCCAAAGGACCTTGGCGAAGGGCTCAGATCCTCCTGGGGCTTTTCCCTTGAATCATACAGATAGTCGTGACTCTGTATGTAAAGGTTCACATTCTTCCTCTGAATTCCCTGTAGCTCCTCCAACCCTTCAGAAGTCTTGATACCTCCATATAAACTTGTGTGGAGGTGGTCTGGGGAATATATGGGAGGGGGCAGTAAAAGGGAGTATGCCTTGCCCCACAGTTACTCCCTTGCTGATGTCCTGGAGGGAGCCACGTTGCGTTGAGTGGATTACGTGTGTCCAGGAGTTGCAGAGGGGGAGCAGAGAGAAGGTGCCCACAGTGGGTGGGTGTGAAAGGTAGACGACACAGAGAGAAAACTGGACCCTGTGGGGTGGTAAAGGGAGTGGCGGAGGTAGGTTGGACTGACGCTTGGGTCATAGAGGTGAGCTCACATACACAAGTTACTGTCAGACAATCAAGGTGGCCTTGAACCAAATAGATCTGGATAAGATTTATTGATCAGATTGTTTTAGAAAACCAACAGCAAAACACTGACAAGATACATAAATACAGACTGGACATTTTAGGGTAAATTCACTATATTTCCTACCTGCTTGTAGGAAACCAGGTAAGGTGGGAAAAGCTGTCCTGATCATATGGCATGCACACCAGACTGCAAAAGGACTTCCACACTATTTAACAGGACTGTGGCAAACAGCTTTAAAGTAAGGCAAGCATCGTGTGTGGCCTAAGCATACCCTGTACCAAGAGCCAAGCCCAGGCTCGCCTCAGAGACTGCATGTGAGTGAGGTTTCCCTTTCTTGCCTAGTTCTTCCAGAAATATCCTCATTGGCAGGTGCCTTTACAGGGAGATGCCTGGCGCTGTCCCTGCTCAGACTCTGTGTACAAGGAAGTGGCTTTAGAGAAAATCAGTGTGTTTCTGATGCCTCCTTTGTATTCTAAATGTGCAACTAGTAAAACAGCAATTACTACAGCTTGGTGAAACTGCCTCTGACTCACCCTGTACAGTGACTAAGCAGGGCCTTTTAAAAACTTCTAAAAAGTGAAAAAAATAAAAGATAAAAACATGAAAGTTATGTTAAAAAGATGGTACCACTTTTGAAGCACAACTCAAAACTTCTTTCCATAACACCAGGTAAGGGAAGAGGTCACTTTCCACCAAATCTAACAACCTTAGAAGGGAAACGCCACTGCTGGGCATGATCTGGTGGCGATGCACACAGAGGTTACAGAGCTCTACCAAGCCTACCTCAGGCCCTGCCAACGCTCCTAGACCCCCGAGGCATTTGGGGAACCTAAGCAATTTAAGCGAATGGTGACCAGTTTTGGAAGCTTATGATCATAGGACCATAAACCCTCATCCATCCTGGAGCTCAATGCTAGAACAATGAAGAATGAGGAAATTGACTTTTTGTGCTATATCAGAGTGCTGGCAGGTGGACAATTCAGTAACCTATGCCACCTTCTAAACATCTTTAAGACCACATAAAAACAAACTGGTTTTACAGAATTAAGACCAACGTAGTCTTAGAGGATAATTCAACCTTTCCTATAAGCCAAGCTATGGGTTGTAGGAAAGGTTGAGGCTCCTTCAAGAATAGTGGAAAAGCAAGTATTTGCAAAGATCCAAAGAAATGTATTCAAATGATGGGATTTCCTCTGCATCATACACAGCTTTTTTCTTCCAATATGTGCTAAGAGTTCTTTGGTGGTTATAGGAGAGACAGCCTAGAACTCAGGGCAGGAGACTATACCAAAGCAGAAGAGTGAAGAGTGACATCTAAACTCACCATTAACCACTGTCATCAGGTTGACCACCTACAGCTAACTGGGCTGCCTATATGTTTGCTGGTTTCTAGCCCCTCCGTGATTCCTGCTTTTCAATTTCTGACTACACATTAGCCCCACTCCACTGAAAAGGAGATGCTTGTGGGAAAGGGTAGGGAGAAGGAAGAACTATAAATCAATCAATTGTTTGATAGAAAAGTTGAAACACTGATTATCTATGGATTTCAATTATCTGTGCTTTACTCTGGGTAATGAAAGGTCACTGTTAATATACCTTTTGCTTAGAAATGTTAATGTTTATTATTATATTTTTAAATCTAGCTATGTAATGGACACGAATAGCTTAGAGCAAATTTTTACATCATGTCACCAGGGCCCTAAAAAAAGAAGATTTGCCAGTAGAAAGGGTTTCAGTTTGGCCCCTGAACAGTTAAAATTTCAATCTATTCTATATTGGTTTATAGATTTTCCAGAATATGGAAAATACCTTATTAAATGAAGAAAGCATCATTTTCTTCATTTAATAAAGTATTACTTTCACAGATAAATTAGTATATACATGGGAGAACTCATAGTATTAAATATTAGGTTTTAATTCTCCATTTAGAAAACTCCTTACAGGTAGACTTCCTTGTTCCTAGGCAAAGAAATGTAAGAAGATATGCAAACATGAGATAGTACAAATATGACTGGGGAAAAGTCTCAATTCTAACAAACCCGAGAAACAACAAGTCTCTAAAGAGTTGGAGTAAGGAGGTACTGGACTTGAAAGTCCAGCTTTACCAAGAGTTGGCCTAAGCCAGCCAATCACATCTCAAATTTTTGGTATAATTTGACTCTAAAGTAATGAGCTGGCTTCCCCAAGACAGATACAAAATAGTAGTCTACCTGCTTTATAGTCACACCTTATATATAATCTGTATATATCCATATGTGTTTCTATATATTGCACTTAAACTTACAGGACTGCAGTAAGATAGCTGGGAGTACCTCAAAGAGGCAGAGAAGCAGCAGGCATAAACTTTCCTAAGTCAAGTAACAGTGTCAGGAATTCAGAGTGCTGGTTTTGGATATACTAAAATGCCTGGTGACTCCCTATATAAAATTCTAGTCATCTACATTTAAGTCATCATACACACAGTCTCATTTGGCATCCAGAACACGTGCACATGTGTGGTTCTATAGCACTCAGAGCTGATCATACTACATCATTTTCACTAGTGTTATATTAAAAGAAGACACTTTAGACCAAAGATATGTACTTTTATGAAAACGTCACACACAAGGTCTTGGATGTCAGGCCTCCAAAGTCTACCTCAAAGAATACCGCCTTCAAAAGGTTTTAAAAAGGATGCTAGGGGCTTCCCTGGTGGCGCAGTGGTCGAGAGTCCGCCTGCCGATGCAGGGGACAGGGGTTTGTGCCCCGGTCCGGGAAGATCCCACATGCCACGGAGTGGTTGGGCCCTGAGCTATGGCCGCTGAGCCTGCGCATCCGGAGCCTGTGCTCCGCAGCGGGAGGGGCCACAGCGGTGAGAGGCCCCCGCACCGCAAAAAAAAAAAAAAAAAAAAAAAAGATGCTAGCAAGTGTGGATTGAACCAGTCTCTCTTTCAGCTCTCTGTGTCACAGAATTAGAGACCTGCTTATATCCCAAGGACTATGGAAGGATAAGCACAGAGGCTGAACATTCAGTCTTTGATCCCTATAAATCCAGGACATTGTAAATAGAGCTGCAATGAACATTTTGGTACATAACTCTTTTTGCATTATGGTTTTCTCAGGGTATATGCCCAGTAGTAGGATTGCTGGGACATGGAAGCAACCTAAGTGTCCATCAACAGACGAATGGATAAAGAAGATGTGGCACATATATACAATGGAATATTACTCAGCCATAAAAAGAAACGAAATTGAGTTATTTGTAGTGAGGTGGATGGACCTAGAGTCTGTCATACAGAGTGAAGTTAAGTCAGAAAAAGAAAAACAAATACCATATGCTAACACATATATATGGAATCTAAGAAAAAAAAAAGTCATGGAGAACCTAGGGGTAAGATGGGAATAAAGACATAGACCTACTAGAGAATGGACTTGAGGATATGGGGAGGGGGAAGGGTAAGCTGTGACAAAGTGAGAGAGTGGCATGGACATATATACACTACCAAACGTAAAATAGATAGCTAGTAGGAAGCAGCCGCATAGCACAGGGAGATCAGCTCGGTGCTTTGTGACCACCTAGAGGCGTGGGATAGGGAGGGTGGGAGGGAGGGAGACACAAGAGGGAAGAGATATGGGAACATATGTATATGTATAACTGATTCACTTTGTTATAAAGCAGAAACTAACACACCATTGTAAAGCAATTATACTCCAATAAAGATGTTAAAAAAAAAAAAATCCAGGACAAAGATCCTTTTGCCACCCTGGGTAGTGTGACTTGTTTAATTATGGATAGTTTCTGCCCAAACATCCAGAGACTAGATTGGAGTCATGCAGCAAAGCTTTGTTTTGAACTAATGGAGCTGCTCAGACTGACCTGCTCTGGAGAGAGCTCCTCATTGGAACAAGCCTAGCAGTGGGTGGCAAGAAGTTAAAGGCCAGACTGGTCATGGCAAGAGGGGGATGGGGCCTCTGGAGGAGTTGCTGCTTTCCCTGCTTCCCCCCTACCCCCTCATTCCCCAAAAGGACCCAAACTCACAGATGAAACGTTGTTACAAGACCTTGCAGAACACAGGCTCTATGAACTCAACCCCACATGGATGGGAGGTTATAATAAGGCCTGGAGGTTAGGAGTCCAAGTCTAGAGGCCACATTCTTCTCTTCCCCAGAATTGAACACTAGATGGTAACTTTTTAGCCATAACTCAAAGGTGATTTTCAATCCACACATGAGCCTAAGAGATTCCCTTCTGGGACGAAGGGAGAAGAATAATTTTAAAAGCTAAGCGAAAAAGAGGCACTTAAAGCAAAAACATGTCCCTAGTCTCCCATCTGAGTCTCCTGTTATGACGTAACCAACGGAATGATCAGCACT
Organism: Globicephala melas; assembly: GCF_963455315.2. Lineage (NCBI taxonomy): Eukaryota > Metazoa > Chordata > Mammalia > Artiodactyla > Delphinidae > Globicephala > Globicephala melas. Next base: position 22,108,966 of record NC_083322.1, read on the forward strand.
GTGCCCTCTTGCACACCTTTAGCACCTTTCATACACCGAAGGACTTCCAACTGCTCATGTCTCAGTGACCACTCTAGCAGCCTGATGGCAAAGCAAGTAAAAACTTAGGTCATTTCTTTTTTAGAATTAAAATACAACACAAAACAAACCAGAACTAAAATTTCACACCAAAAAGTGAATGATCCTCAGTTTCATTCCTTCCTCATGCTAGTTTTAAAAATGATACTTAGTTCTTCAGGAAGAATGACCTGTGGCTTTTCCCCAAGACCTTTTATCCAGTTACTAGGTAATTACTCACAGCACCATGCACATTAAAGCAGACAGAAAATGAGGCAAAAAGCTAAGAGAAAAATCAAGGGCCAACTGGTTTTCTAGAGATAAAACCCATTGCCTGAGAATACGGCAGGTGCACGGCCCAGAGTGAGAAAAGAAAACAGTTCTGGAAGAGATATGGGAACATATGTATATGTATAACTGATTCATTTTGTTATAAAGCAGAAACTAACACACCATTGTAAAGCAATTATACTCCAATAAAGAAAGAAAAAAAAGAAACAGTTCTGAAAGGAAATGGCCGATATGACAGTCAAAGTTCACAGCCCAGAGCAGAAGCCCTCCCTGCCCTGCTCTATTCAGGCCTCTCACGAACTTACATTTATGTCCCACAGCATTTATGCCACACACTTAGGGTCTGCAATTCCCCACAGTGAAGTCAAAAAGATACTTGAAACCATTAATAAGCATAGGAGAATTTCAAAACTGCCCAGAACGAAGAACTGTGACCACCATAAATTTCTTGATTTGACATGTTCTTGGTGCCATAATTTCTAAGAGCAACGACAAACAGCACAATTACAACACACAGTAAAGTCTTTAGACAAGTCAACTCTAATCACTGCTGGCACCATAAGGATGAGAAAAGAAATCACTAATCAAGAGCTGCTGAGCTGCTTAACTTTTCTCCAAAGTCAAAGGATCGGTTTGGGTACCTAGGCAGCAAGACATCAACCACCGCTGCCATTAGATCCAGCTACTCAGTTAGATGTACCTTTGAAAACAGGAAGTTAAACATCTAGCTTTCCCTATAATATGCAAGAGTCTCAAGGTTAGCCTTCTTGTTCTATCCCCAAAACTTCTTGTTGTTGTTGCTGGATTTAATTTTTTAAATTTTATTTTTGTTTTTATCGATGACGTTGCTTTAATTTATAGAGCACTGCCTGACAGGGTCATATCCTTAGAGTTCCTCTAAAATTTTCTTTATCTTATCTTAATTCATAACATTATTAAGGAACTTTCAGACTTTCCCTCAACTCCATCAAGGAAGAGGGAGTATGTGAGTATGTGTGTGTGTACTGGGGCAGAAGGGAGAGAAGCAAAGAAAAAAGCACGAGGGAAAGTGAGATTCCATAAACTTAAAACAATTTACAGAAAGGCATCTGATGTATTTTCTGAATAAGGCCTTGATCAGGGTAACCAATCCTCTCTGTAGCACATTCTACACTGCCCATAAATAAAGGAGTCTCTTTAAATTAACATTTCCAGTATCAATGAACAGTCCAGAAATCCTCATTTCAAGCGCTCGATGAGTCCCTGTGTGAGTCCAAGGTGCAGAAGCTGTGTCCGGGAGAGGTTTGCTAGGTTGGGGAAGGCCGCAAGCAGCTTCTCCCACGCCAGTTCCAGCAGGCTAGGAACCACCAGCCAGATCTTAAACAACGACCCAGTCCGTTTATTTTCGTGGATGTTCACCACTCCTCCATGAATGTACATGCAACCAGCCTATGAACAAATGGCAGTCAAAAGAGGATAAATTCACATGGGAGAGAAACAGGTACTTACGCTGAAGATTCAGCCAAAAAGTTCATAGTAGGCTGAATTAGACAACAGGAAACAGAAAAGTTTCTCACTGATCCCAACACAGTGCAGAGATCAAGAAAGGCTTAGATACTGAAGGAGTTACTAAGGGAAAAGCAAGAGGCTGGTTTTACTTCAACAACAACTCCAACAACGGTAAACTAAGACTATATTAGGCATCCCCTGTGCCCAGTACTAGGGTACAAGGTGAAAATAAAGGTCTTTGCATTCAAGAAACTAGTAGAATCTTCAATAACATGGCATCTTGGGGGTAAAACTGTTCTGCCTTCCCAGGAAACACCTTTGATGTCACTGTCAGGGCCTGAATGCCACATGTAGCATTGCTTTTACATTTATGTTGCTCTTTTAAGCTTGTATTATGATGGTTTTTCTCCCCTTTTCTCAGAGGAAGAGCTAGCTTTGGAAGAAAGGTTTTAAAAACACATTCTTAATCCAAGCTTTGCTAATATCAGAATCTTCTTTTCTTGCTATATCTCTAAAAATATCTCCTTATCATCTGCAACTACATAAAAAAGATACGAAAATGAAAGCTTACTGGTGTAACAGCTGCACAGTGAAAATAAACTGGCTCTGGCATGGTAGCTGGGAGCTTTACCCATTGAAAAGTCTGCAGATTCAGCTTCCAGATATCTCCCAGGATCACTTCTCCATTATAGCCCCCGCAAATGAACACATCTATCAGGAAAAGAGAAAGCCAAAATCACACAAAGGAAAAGGGCCACGGTGACAGCATGTCCTGTAGTAGCTCTCACGGCTAGGTGACACGGGACCAGTTCAGTCCCCATACCATACAGGACTCCAGCTGGCGGGCCGCTCATGCTGCTGTCCTGTCCCTCACTAAAGTTCGGACACTATGTTGGGATCTTTGCTAGGGCTAAGAATGCAAGTCTCTGAGGAAGCTTCATGTCTAGGTTCTCAACTACAGGTGCCAGGCATAGGAAGTGAATGAGCAAGAAGGTTCAGGGAAAATAAACAAATAGGTCCAGGGAACAAACAGGAGTGCACATGCTCTAACGAGGAAGATGGCGATGCAGCTCCAGCTCATCGATGCCATGCAGGACTTAGGGTCAGCAACTGCCAGATCTTCCAATTTTTTAAAAGACGCTGGAAATCCAGATTTTTTGAAAAGTGAAACATTTTGATTTTTAAATATTGGCCACTAATTCAAAAACTGTAATACACACATGAGCCAAAGAGAACACATCTGCAGGCCACCAGGCTGCAAACTCTCCTTTTAAATAACATCCTGAAAAGGATAGACATTTTTCTGCCCATAGAGACAAACATTCTCTACTTAGACAATTAACCTGCAATGTTCAGTTTGGGGGCACAAAAGAGGTTTTTCCAAGCTTTCTCCAGCCCGAAGCGGACAGTTTGAAGTCCCATTTGACCTGTACCAGTTATTTATGTCAGGAACAAAACCTTCCCAAAATCAAAGGTTTTTTTTTAATTATTGTTCTTTTTGTTTTTATAAAGTCAGTTAGTTATAACTAAGTAGACAACATGTAACAAAGGCTATGTGAACCTTCAAGCTAAATGCCCACAACTATAGCTGAATTCCATTTGTATGGTGCCTGGACTCAAAGAACCAAATGAATACACGTGTTAACTCAAATCTAGATCAAGTTTAAGTCAATACAATTAAACTATAAAATACACTGGAAACTTTTCTGGCTAGGATTTAAAAAAAGTATGGATCCGTTCTTAGAGAGGCAAAGCTGAACAACGCCACTATCTATAAATCTTGTCCAAAGAGCAGAAGCATAATAAAAAGCGCCTCTGTACTAGAGATGGCAGCATAATCCTAGTAAAATCTGAACTAAGCTGCTGAAAGGATACAGGCTATCAAACTCATTTACACACACCTTCCTCCCCTCCAAAAATTTAAGGTGGTATATCCAACTATAAAATAAGCTGTAAATTAAAAGACAGGACGGTTGTCCAAAGAGGAGTCATTTATCACACTCAGATAAAGTAGCTGCAGCTGCTTTCTGAAGCCATACAATGCTTGTGTTGTAATATGGCCAAAGAATGCGCTAAGAGTTCTATCTGGTATCAGATAGAGAAGAGAATAAACTTAATGAAATAACACTCTGAAGGAGCCATTACAATTTTAATACAATGTCTACCAAGGTTTCTACTGTATGTCAGGATTATTAGTGTTACCCACCAAAACCAGAGACATCTGTTGAGGTGGGGTGCTGAACGATTAGGTGGTAGAGTAAAAGCTTATTTATCACTTATTTTTGAGTTCTGTGATAACTGAGGGAACCCAAACAATACATTCGTTTACTTTATGAAAATTGCTGAGAGACGCAGAACTTTATGGATTTCCCTTTAAGTCTAAACTAAAAGAAATAGACTCTCCCCAAAGTTATGCCTCTTTTAAAGAGTTATCATTAAGAAATAAAATAATCTCAGTATGTACAATTACAAAAACAGAACCAGCCTGTTATTTAAAATCCTTACCATTTTTTATCTGAACACAACTGTGACACCTTCGGGCTGCAGGAAAACCTGCCAAACACATAAATACAGAAATTCCATTATTCACAGAAAGACTGGGAGTAATGGTGATCCGACACAGCAAAAGACATACTATGAACAACTTGCTTAAAACAATCCCTTTGTTGCATTAAAGCAAACATTGACTAGTCCTTCCAATCCTGCCTTATTTCACACTAGAATAAAGCCATCATAAGTTTCATCATAATGATATAATGTTAAGGTGTCAGGAAAACAAAGTGAGGTGGCAGTGGGCAGGGGTTACTAGTGGCTTTCCCAAGCCCTTTTACCCACAAAGAGACAGGTAGATCTTGATTTAAGGGCCTACTTTTATCCTACCCAGATTTCCCCTCTTCCACAGAATTCACCAATCCCCATTAAAAGTCTGTGCTCATGGGCTTCACTGGCGGTACAGTGGTTAAGAATCCGCCCGCCAATGCAGGGGACACGGGTTCAAGCCCTGGTCCGGGAAGATCCCACATGCCGAGGAGCAACTAAGCCTGTGCGCCACAACTACTGAGCCTGCGCTCTAGAACCCGTGAGCCACAACTACTGAGCCCACGTGCCTAGAGCCTGTGCTCCGCAACAAAAGAAGCCACTGCAATGAGAAGCCCGCACACCGCAACGAAGAGTAGCCCCCGCTCACTGCAACTAGAGAAAGCCTGTGCCCAGCAATGAAGACCCAATGCAGCCAAAAATAAATAAATAAATAAAATTTAAAAAAATGAAATAAAAAAAATAAAAGTCTCTGCTCAGTTGCTGAGGAAGAATAATAATTGGGCTAAGGAATACAAGTAATTTCTTTTCTTTTTTTCTTGGCCACGCCGCACAGCATGCGGGGTCCTAGTTCCCAGACCAGGGATCGAACCTGTGTGCCCTGCAGTGGAAGCTTGGAGTCTTAACCACTGGATCGCCAGAGAAGTCCCACAAGTAATTTCTAATACCAATTTAACAGATATTTTTCTTCTCATATAATGCAATAAAATTCCTTTTTCTCTTTCAGAACAAGTAAAACTATAAAATACATTTATTAAAGATAAATGAATCAATATTTTAAATTTACCTATTTTTTCATGGGGTTTTGTTGCAATTTCCTCCCATGCATTCGTTTCAAGGTTATATGCATGAATCTTGGAGAGAAAAGAAAAAAAGAGGATACACAAAAAATTTTAGCTAGCCTGAAAACTGGATTTTTCATAACAGCCTGTACAAACATTCTTGGTTGAAAAGCCTTCTTTTCCTTTGCTATTCTCTGATCTTTCCTAATTCTAATATAAGGCAAAACATTAAATGAAGCAATTGAAAATTAAGCACATACATAATTTTATTATTTTTAAATCATAGAAAAGAATGAAGAAGAAAGTTGGAATTCTGCAACTTGCACATTTTCTACAATGAACATGTATCATTTTTATAACAGAAGAAAGCAAGTGTTGGTAAGAAAACACGGAACTGCAGTTTTGACAAAACTTGAAAAAGACCATTAAGGTTCCCAATCAGGAGCTCTGAGGCCTACAGATTTCCCCTGGGACATATGGATTTAGAAATGCCACAGAGACAGATGAATCAAAGCCCTTCAGAACGCAGCTTTCTAAAGGTAGTGATGTGCAGTCCTAAACATGCCTGTTCTTTTTAGATACACAGCACTGACAATGAGAGGGATGTGACATTCTGAGAATCCTGGTTCCAAATCTAATTAGTTGCTCCATTTAACCTACTATTATCTTTCTTTTAATGTCTTTTCTCATCTAGCATAAAGAGATAATTCTAATAAAGTATTTTCAGTGCGTAATTATGCAACTGTCAACTGGAAAGCATATCAGGGGCACAGAGTTCAACCTTATAAAGAGCGTCTAACACAAAATAGGTGTTGATGAAGAAACTGCTTGAAAATTACAATATCTACAGTAACAGAATTGTTACTTATTATGCTTAGTATAACACATGCCTCTCTCTAGCCTTCTTCCTCTCTCTCTCTTTTTTAATATACCTTGTTTAAGGAATAAGCTGTCCAAGAAGTACCACCTCCCAAGATGTAAATCCTCTGCCCATCATGTGCAATCTCATGTCTGTATCTGAAAATATACAATAAAATACATTTATAATTATGGGAAAAATGATCTACCTAAGATTTGGCTGCAAGACTTTTTATTGCATCATTATTTATAATAATAAATTATTGGAAATAACCCAAATGTTTAATAATAGTGAATTGGTTAAATAAATTATACAATATATAAAAAATGGATTAGCATGCAACCAATAAGAATGTAGGAACAGAGGATGGTTAATATACTGAGAACTTCTTTTCATGTCATTAACTGAAAAAAAAAATCAGTTATATAAGAGCAGATAGGCTATAATCCTACTAAGAATTTATAGATATACAAATATGCACAGAAAATGACTATAAGGATACATGCAAAATGTTAACCCTGGTTATCCCTGAGTTTAGATTTTGCTTTTTATTTTCTTCATTTTGCTTATTGGTATTTTCTAGATTTTCTATAATCTTTTTGTGATAACTTTGTATAAGGGGGGAAATTATTACAGTTTTAAAAAGTGATTTGCCTACATTTAATTAGAAAGCTTAGACTATGGGCTTTCAAATTAAGACACTTATTTAACAGATATTAAAATATCAGAAAAATTATGCTACATAAAACTGTGAATATAATATGAAACACCTACCAGAACTTTTATCCAAGCAGTCTAGCTAAAAGCTGAAACAAGTTATAATATGTCCATAAGATGATTCAAAGAAGGCAACCATGTGAAAATGCTTTGAAAACAATCTATTTCCTCCTTTCCCTGGAGGCCCTGGTGCTGATAAAATAAATTACATCAAAATTGCTCCCCATACGAAGCCAGCTCCCAAGTCCTCTCATGGTAGTTCTGCAATAATCAGCCCACTAAGATACTACAATAGAAATAAGTCTTCCTTGGCACCCATATGTCGTTTTTTTAAAGGCAACAAAGACATAATAGTCTAAACAGTGAATAAAAAATTATTTACTGTCTTTGCTTTTAAACTAGAGGGCAAAAAAACCTCTTTAAGTTTTCCAGTGAGTTTAATTCTAAGAAGAGGCAACTGCTATTAGGAAAAAAAAAAAGTGAAAGATCTACGACTGCTACTAGAAGGCAACTAAAGAGAATCATGTGATGTTTGAGTGTTTAACAGAGCACTTAAAATAAATGACCTTCCCTTCCTTTCTTCCATCCATCCAACCAACACTCACTGAGTACCACTATGGGCAAGGCACTGTGTTCTTACTGGGGATACGGTTGTAAGCAAATAAGCCAAAGAATCCTAATATGCAAGTTAAGAAGGGAAATCAAAAAGTAACTAGAATGTAATTATTTTGCCTGTAATATGAAATTTAGTTACAATTGTTACCATTGGTTTCACTATTTTCCTAATGCAGGAAAACTGAAGTACAAGAGGAAATAACAGGAAAAAAATTCTTTAATTCAGAGGGAGATATCATTCCCTCACCAGAAGATCCTTCTTTAATGCTGAACTGGGATCTAACAGCCAGTTAGCTATTTTAACCAGGCCAAAGGGTCTTCTTCAAACCATACTGCCAATATTCTGAAAAAAAAGTAAAATCTTAGCAAGAAAGAATAAATATGCTTTAATCCTAGAATCTCACCTCTCTTCTGGTAGATCACAGGATAGGTTGTTTGGTTTCAGTTGTGTCCACTCTCTGGTATTGAGATCTAATTTGTGCAGGTCTGTGCTGTAAATATAGCCAGTTGTCCCTCCAAAGACATAAAGGGAGCCATTGATGATAGCCATGGCCTGGATAATGAGGAAAGGTGAACGAGACTTCCTCGTTAACACTTGATTGAAGAAGAATGTAACCTTATTAGATATCCCCAAATCAGCTTTTATGAAATTTTCTTGTATTTTTTAACTTTCTAAAAATCAGACCCTTAAAAAGGACTAAAGATCTTAGAGAAACAGAGATTATTTTTAGAAAAGTTACCTTTGCTCAACTGGAAAGAAAGTTCTATCTAGATAGGCAAAGGGCGTCAGATGATCCTTAGGGGTCCTAGCCAACCAAAGAATTTATAGGTCATGGACATGAGCATTTCCACTGAAAGCTGCTTCACTTTCTAAGCAGTCTGAAGAAAAATGCCCTTAAGGAGAAGGAGCAAATATGAAAATAAGGCACCAGAATCCCTTAAGTAAGAAGTCTAGAGGTGGCAGTCCCCCAAACTTGACATTTTCCACCAGACTCTTCTCAGTGTAAGTTTTGCTATTGTTATGGTAATTTCTTAGAGTTTAAATGCCTCCTGTGGTGGGATATGGTCATCCAGTATGTGCCTCACACATAGTTCAGAAGCTATGTATCAGCACCAGTGCCAGCCAGTGCTAGTTGAGAAAGAAGCCACAGCTTTGGTTGTTTTAAGCTTAGCCCATTACTCTCAAAGAGTCCCTGAAGTATGGTGAGCTGTTTTCCTACCTTTTTAGATACAACTTTTCAAACCTAAGGTTTGAAGCACTAGAACCTAACTGGAAACTAATTTCTACATAATCTGTGTTTTAGCTCAGATCTGTATAAAAGTCTCTTAACATCACTGCCTTAGCAAAGACCCAGTGGGACTCAGTAGATAGGGATCATCTACCCTATTACTTAGGTTAGAAAGCTCTTCAAAGCATCATAACACTCTAAAGAGGATAGGACCTGGGCCATAAATAGCCAAATCTCTCATTGGGGGTGGGTGAGGTCCTGACATTTACAGAAACCTCCATACAGGTCTAGATCATTGATCTTAATCAGAAACAAAGAGTAAGGGGAAAAAAAGGAAAGAAGAAGGCAAGCAACCAGATTTACAAACTACAATTTCACATCAGAACTGAAATATCAAATAGTAACCACAATGAATTTATTCTCCGTTAACAAAAATTGGTGGCAATATAAATATTCTGACATTGTTCCTGGAACTAGAAAATCTGAACAAATACATTCACAATGACTGGCTATAGATTGGTACCTGTCCATATATACGACTGGGTTTCTTCCCCCGACAGCTGAGTAAAGCCCATCTCTTATACTTCACGTTACAGACATGGACGTCATTGCCGTTGCTCTCACCAAATGGGATGCCTGTTCCTCCAAACACCAACAGGTTGTTTCCATGCAGCACAACTGGGAAAGGAGAAGCACAAATTTCATTTTTGTACTGGCTACCTGCAATGTGTTCCCACATTAACCCAGAAAATCTGAGAAACTCAAAAATGTCCGCTTTAATACTTTCAGAAGATAGCTCAAACCACTGACATACAACTACATAAAACTACAAAGTTTTACAGAAAAAGATCTAATTCACACTATTTCACATAGCTCACTGTCTGATATGTGACATGTATTGTGAAATGCATGAAACACTGTATATAACAATACAGAATGATATGAACTACAATCCACCACTGCTGCTTAACACAGTTCAAGTACACAGTAAAGCAAAAGAAAATGAAGGATCATCGCTGCCTTAGCAAAGACCCAGTGGGACTCAGGATGAAGGGATAAAAGGACCATTCGGTTTTTGCCAGGGGAATGATCTCTACATTTTAAATTATAGTTTCTGTCATCTTAATCCTCCACCAGATAAAAAGAACACGAATATCCTGCTAGTAACTTTCTGCTCCTGTCATCACACACACTTGTATATACTTTTTCTCTCTCTGATGGCAAATACTCTGAAAATACTGCAACTGTATTATTTCAGTGACTTTTTTTTTTTAAACCAATTATTCAATTGATGTAGTGTAAGAGTCAACAGCATGAGCTCTGGTGCCCGTGAGAGCTGGGTTTAAAGTCTCGTGTGACCTCAGGAAAGTTATTTAATCTCTCTAAATTAATCTTCCCAACAACCCTATGAGGTAGGAACTATTATTATCTTTTCCATTTTTATAAATGATAAAATAGAAGTGGTGAGAGGTTTAAATAATTTGTTGAAGGTTTCCTAAAAAGAACCTTGCCAAGCTAGGGTTCAATCCCAGGCAGTCTGGCTCCAGAGCTTGCACTCACAGCCACTGCCCTTCGGGCCTCTCTAAAGCCTCAGTTTCCTCATCTGTACAATGACGATAATTCCAGTGTTGGCATCACAGAGATGTTGTGAGGATTAAACAGATACCACATGTGAAGTACTTTGCTCAAGAGCTGCAAACCCCATTTGTTGATCTTCTACTACATTTTGCCTAGCATATATATGATACTTTATGTTGAACCCTCTGAGATATTATTAATTCCATTTTATAGGTAAGGAACTAGAAGCTAAAAATCATCTGTCAAGTAAATGACATACAGCTAAGTTCAAACTCAGGACTATCCAGCTCACAATTGATTCTGAATCACCATGCTATAGTACTGACACAGTATTATCACAGGAAGAGTCTATCCATTAACAGGGTTTAATTATATTACTATTATGATTTAGTATTATTAAACATTATTAACAAGGAAAACATGTGACACTGAGCCAGACCTCTCAGACATTTCATAAAGTCAAAAGTTCAGAACTGCTGGCACTCACGTGACATAGATGCCAACTCTCGGGGCATGTAGCCATCTGTGCCCATCTGGTGCCATACTCCTGTAGCAAAATGATACCTCCAAAGCTCCCTGAAGAGAGGATAGTCTTCATTATCTGGCCCTCCTGATTCATCATAATCTGGGTTATAACCTCCAAACACATACAGATTGGTATTATCTGCCACACAACGATGTCCGCTTCGTGCTGGTGGAGGTCTGTGGCCTAGGAGAGAAGAGGACAGCTTTCCGCAGATGACCCAGCACATTAAAAGCACAAACAAAATTTGGCAACAAACATTTCATCTTTAAAAGGAAATCAGGGAAAATTTATAATGTGGATGTACTTTTTATTTACTTAGGTTATTTTATACATTCACACATACTACTTAGGATTTTAAGGAGCTAGTCTCCATTTCTATTTCATAGGACTATTTTCAGATTTTGATAACTGTAAAAAGATTTTTCCCAAGGGAGGCAAAATAGCATCATAAACTTGAGAAAATGGCTGGTAACTTGGAGTTTTCAAGAAAAGAAGGCGGAGGGGTTTAATAATCCAAAAGCTAAAAGGACAGATTTTCTATTTTCTTAGAGGAGAAGAAAACACAGGCCAACGAAATTAAACTGAAAATATTAGAGAACTACATAAATATAATCACAAATGTGAATGAGTCATGTATAAATAAAAATACACATACATAAAACCTGTGATTTTTCCACAATATATAATTACACACTTAAAAAGAAAACTGGCTTTCAAAGAGTTATAGCAATGTCTGGAATTTAAATACCACTCCAGACATTATGGTAGTTAACAAAGAATATCCCTGTATTTATCTCAAAGAGCATCTTTCATCCTATTAAGAACTTTACTGAGAAAATCTATTTCAGGGAATTTCCTGGTGGTCCAGTGGTTAGGACTCGGTGCTTCCAATGCTGGGGCCCCGGGTTCAATCCCTGGTCGGGGAACTAAAGATCCCACAAGCTGCACAGCCAAAAGAAAGGAAAAAAAAAAAGCTATTTCTACAATTTGTATTTGTAAGCTTTCTGAAGTTTAAATTATGTCAACTAGTTTACTAAAAGTTACTTCAAGATTATTTTAGAGTAAAAAACCCCGGAATTTATATTACTTCTATTATCCTTACAATTTTTACACCAGTCTACACAAACCCTTATATAGCTACAAACCAAAGATGCTTAAATACACACTGGATGGAATAAGCTACTATGGTCATCTGTTATCCTACAGATTTATCTACTTTCATATATTAGGAATAGATACTAGTATAATATTAATATTTATGACAATGCTGGACACCTAATAAACATTTGTTATATAAACATTTATTACCAGCCTAATATAGGCCTCACATATTTATACTTTAAATCAAAATCCCACTTCCTACGGTATGCTTTTAAACAAGAACTGAAAAGAAATTGCACAGAGCTAGAAAAACTAAAAACCAAACGAACAAACCACGAATCACCCAATCACTTAATTCCAACCTGTTGGTCCTGAGAATCTTTGATGGCTCCTTACTGCTCAAGCTTGAAGTCTTCAAACAACAATTCAGAGCCTTTCCTGATCCTGATCCCTCACATTCCTGCCTGTTTACGTCTGTCTCTCTGCTTAGAAAGTCGAGTCCTTCCCTTAGCTCTTGGCCTGGTCTACCTAGCCTTCAATGCCTGGAAGTTCCCTGGTGGCCTAGTGGTTAGGACTCTAGGCTTTAACTGCCATGGCCTGGGTTCAATCCCTGGTCGGGAAACTGAGATCCTGTAAGCCGCGCAGTGCGGCCAAAAAAAGAAAAAGCCTACAGCCCTTACAATTCAGTACCATACCACTCAAATAATAAGACAGACATGGACAATTAAGACGATTACACCATAACTATGTAAATACATAATAAATATAATTTTAGGCAAACTATAATCACTGAGGAAATTTACTCACAAGCTGTGATTTACCTCAAGTGAACTCAATTTCTCTTTCTAAAAATCTTGAAACACAGAAAACGTGGTGTGGAAGAAAGAGCAATAACTTCTACAAATATCTAGATTTGAATCCAGGTTCTTTCTAACTGCTTCCTTGAGCAAGTCACTGACACTCACTGAGTCTCAGCTTCTTCATTTGTATGAATGGATTATTATTCCTGTACTTTACAGATTTATTATACTTGCTATTATGTTAAAATGTTTATTGGTTAATAATATATGTATCTTCCCAGGAGGCTATAAGCTATTTGAGGGAAGAGGAATTATTTGCATTCACCTTTCTATTACCAAACCTAAGGCACACAGAAAACACTGAACAAATTTACAAATTTAATTTTTCTCTACTCATTTAGTTAATATTTATTTTTCTTCTCCAAATAATTCTAAGTTTCTAAAGGGCAAAAATCATGTATAGCAATTAGCCTGTATCACCCACAACACCTAAAACAGGGATATATAACAGACACCAGAAGTTTCACTGATACTAACTTCAGGTCAAAGTTAACAGTAACAGGGATGATCAAAACAGTGTAGAGCTCTCAGTGGACTTTGATATTGTGCTTAAGAGAGATACAATTTTGGGGATAGGGGTTGGATTATGCAATGGTCTTCTCAAAACACAAATGTTTCTAAGAATTAGCAAGACAAATTTTAAGAAAAAAAACAGAGTTGCTATGGTCAACAGACAGGAACTCTAAGAATCTCTATAATGTCATTTGCTTTATTACCTGGAGACAAAAGATACTTTTTGAAACTGCTTTTGGGCAAATATGAAAAGACATACAGTATATTCCAGGATTTTCTCTAAACGACTGTACAACGGAGAAGACATTCCATTCTAAGTTTACTGCCAACTATTTTTGAGACAAATGTAACTCACATGGATTAAAGGTTGAGGAGTCAATGAAAGATGATTTTATATTTACCCACTCATTCATTCATTCATTAAGCCAAAAATATTACTGGACGCCTCTACATACCAGGTACTGTACTAGTTGCTGAGGATACAATGGTAAGACCATTACTCTTTCTGTCCTCTGCAGCTTACAGTCTAGTCCTGCGCTGTCCAACACAGTGGCCACTAGCCACATATGACTCCTAAGCATCTGAACTAAGGCTGGTTCAAACTGAGCTATGCTTTAAATGTAAAATATCCCCTGGATTTCAAACACTTAGCATCCAAAAATAAATGTAAAGTTACTGATTTTTATATCTGAATATAGGTTGAAATGACATTTTTGATCTCTTGAGTCAAATAAAAATTAAGATTAATGTCACCTATTTTTTACTTTTTTCATGTGGCTACTAGAAAATTTAAAGTTTTGTGGCTCACATAATATGTCTATCAAAAGTGCCTGTCTAGGGTTTCCCTGGTGGCGCAGTGGTTGAGAGTCTGCCTGCCGATGCAGGGGACATGGGTTCGTGCCCCGGTCCGGGAAGATCCCATATGCCGCGGAGCGGCTGGGCCCGTGAGCCATGGCTGCTGAGCCTGCACGTCCGGAGCCTGTGCTCCGCAATGGGAGAGGCCACAACAGTGAGAGGCCCGCGTACCGCAAAAAAAAAAAAAAAAAAGTGCCTGTCTAGCTCAATTGCTGGCTTCTGTAAATAATGCCATTATCTATGCAAATTAAACTGCTGGGTAAAGAGCATCTGATCAACGTATGATAAATATTATACATCCTGTCAAGAAGTCTTATAGCTAGGAGTAAAGAGGTAACTATTCGTTCTCTTTAGTCAGTAACTAAAGATTTCTTTGTACATATTTATAGTCCAAGAGTGACTAACATATTAGAAAGCCATATTTTATTTTGAATAAATCATGGGGATTTATCAGGGTCAATGTCACGGAGACTACACATTAATTTTCATTATAAAGAATATAGCATAGGCTCCTCAACCTTGACCAAAACTTAACTGGGTTTTAGATTCTTAAAGTAGTTCTCTGAATCTTGTCCCAAATTCTCCATGTGCAAACCCCACTTTCCTAAAAAGTACTTGCTACTAATAAAATCAGCCACAGAATTAGGTTACCTGATTGAGGAACTCCAATTAGAAAATGCAGAAGTCAAAAATTAAAACTGAACCTGTGGGCTTGCCTGGTGGCGCAGTGGTTGAGAGTCCACCTGCCGATGCAGGGGACACGGGTTCGTGCCCCAGTCCGGGAAGATCCCACATGCCGCGGAGCGGCTAGGCCCATGAGCCAGGGCCGCTGAGCCTGTGCGTCCGGAGCCTGTGCGTCTGGAGCCTGTGCTCCGCAATGGGAGAGGCCACAACAGTGAGAGGCCCGTGTACCGCAAACAAAACAAAACAAAACAAAAACTGAACCTGTATGCAGAGGTGAACTCAATACCCAGAAGGGAACATGCAGCTGAGGGAGTATGTACCTGTGGTAACTGAGCCATCTTTTTGCTTCAGTGTGCTCATCATGTGACAATGATGAGCACACTTGCTCTTTACCCCAGGGAGTAAGCCAGAGTTTACTGTAACCAGGGACATGGGCTTTAGTTTGCAGCCCAAAGGAAGAAGCTGTCCGAGATAAGGCAATGATGAGGTTGCGCCAATGTTAATACTGTTACAAATAATTTTGTAACAAAGCTTTCTTTATGTAGATTTATATGCAAATGTCTAAAAATTTCTGGAAACATAATTTCTGGGGTCAAAGGAATATACACTTAAAATTGACACAGATAGGGGACTTCCCCGGTGGCGCAGTGGTTAAGAATCTGCCTGCCAATGCAGGGGACACGGGTTCGATCCCTGGTCCAGGAAGATCCCACATGCCGTGGAGCAACTAAGCCCGTGCGCCACAACGACTAAGCCTGCGCTCTAGGGCCCACGTGCTGCAACTACTGAGCCCGCGCACCTAGAGCTCGTGCTCCACAACAAGAGAAGCCACCGCAATGAGAAACCTGTGTACCACAAGGAAGAGTAGCCCCCGCTCACCGCAACTAGAGAAAGCTCACGCACAGCAATGAAGACCCAACGCAGCCCCCCCCAAAAATTGTTACAGATATAATATTGTTATAGAGCCATATTGCTTTCCAAAAAGACTGCAACAATTTATACCCCCAGCAATAGTGTATGGTAGTGCCTATTCCTTTATGCCCTCTTCAACCTTTTTAGTTTGTGCCAATCTGATGGGTGTCAGGTTACTTTGTATTTCCCTGATTTTTACTAGTTCACATGTTTATTGGCCCATTTGTATTTCTTCTTTGGGGAATTGCCTGATCATATCCCCTGTCCACTTTCCTATCTATTGTGTTGCCTTCTCACAGATTTGTAGAAATTATTTATTTATTCTATTTCTTTCTTCCAGCCTGCTATTGGGCTTTTAATTTTGTTTATGGTACCCTTTACTACATGGAAGTTTTTGTGTAATTGAATCTCTCAATCTTTTCTTTTAAGGCTCCTTTGCAACAACAACAAAAGGCTCATTTGCTTTACATCTCATTTAGCTCTGCATCATTATAAAATTACTATTCTTATTTATTTCTAACAATTTTTTAGTTTTGATTTTTAATATTCAGAACCTGAATACATTCAGAACATATTTTTGTGTATTTTATGAGGTAGTAGGGCTCTAATATTTCCTGCAAAATGGATAGGCTATTGTCCCTAAACCCCTTATGGAAAGTCATCCCTTCTACACCGAAATGAAATGCCATCTTTATTGTGTACTAAATTGACATGTTCTAGAGTAGAATTAATAAAATCCCAATATCCAGGTCTAATCACCTTGGACACAAAATCTATTGCTCTTTAAGAAGGCACACAATTAAGACACATCACACAATCTTAAATGCGAAAGCTTGCAAATAAAGTAGCATATAACATTTTTGCTTAATAAGCCTATCACAAGATGTAGCCACCTCTAGATGTGCTATCAAACATTTGTGATAAAGCCATTGTAAAAAAAAATTAAAACCTTTATTGCTAAAAGTATTAACTAGTTATATATATCATACAGCCTAAATGATAAATTCAGTTTAACTTAACTGGTCCCTTCTTTCCAAATATAAAGCCCAGCATTACCTCTACCTGAGAAGACAGGTCTTCTATTGTACACCTGGAAGCCTGGACAGGAAAGCCGGGGAAGACTGGGCCAGCTGGTTCCTATCCCTGACTGGTACATAGACGGTTTTACTACTCCCAGAGTCCAAGCTGCTCAGGCAAAGGCCATCCATCCACAGCAGCACACAATATTCTTGGTTATGTAAGCATCTCCTGCCACAGAGACTCCATACACTGTATGAGATTCATATATAAAGATCTGGCTTCTTAGGGCAGAGTCATCTTAAGTCTAAGTTGGCAGCAGTAAAAGAAACTTGCTTTGACAGACTTTGGTGTTACCATGAGTTAGTTTCAAGTGCTGAGCAAAGCATACTGGAGACAGCTGTCACTACATATCAGCCTGGGCTTCTGGGCTCTGTTCAGTCCCACTGTTTATTTATTGATTCCTGTACCATTACCACACCGTTTTAATTACGAAAGCTCTTAAGTATCTATCAACATCTAGTAGGACAAATTCCCCTTTGTTACTCTTTTACAAAAACTTCTTAGCTATTTTCCCCTATTTACTCTTGCATTAGGTTTTAGAATCAGTTTGTTAAAATCTGTAAGAGGCCCCTTGGGCAGACACCATCTTATCCAGGTGATCAAAGTTAACATCACCAGTAAAGGGACAAATCAACATCATGTGCAGTGAAATGAACACAGCATTACTTCCGTAGTATTCCAGCCAAAAATGTATAAGTTGAACGTAAACATGAAAAAACACAAGACAAACCCAAACTAAAAGAAATTCTACAATATGACTAAGTCCCTACTGTTCAAAAATATTAAGGCTAAAGATACATGAGAACTGAATGCAACACATGATTCTGGGACTTTATTTTACTATAAAGGACATTATTGGAATAATTGGCAAAATCTGAAATGAGGTCTGTAAATCTGATGATAATGTTAATTTAATCCATTATTTATAGTGTTAATAGTGTTAATTTCCCAATTTTGGTACTTGCTCTGCAGTTACATAAGAGAATATCTGTTTTCCAGGAACAAACACCAAAATATTTAGGGGTAAAGGAGCATAGTGTCTGCAGCTTAATCTCAAGTGGTTCAAACAGAAAAACAATATGTATATGCATATGTATTACAGATAGCGAGGGGAGAAAGGGAAGAGGACAGGAGAGAGAGAGGGAGCAGGATAAAGCAAATGTGATCAAATGTTAACATCTGGGGGACCTGGGTGAATACAGGACAATTTTTTTTACCATTCTTGTAACTTCTCTGTAAGTCTGAAATTATGTCAGACTAAAATTTAAAACTAAATTTTAAGCACGTCCCTTGAGGATTTTACTTGAGATGACCCATGAAGAAATATAGTCTCTAGCCATTTATCCTCATCTTTTTGATATCATCAGTATAGTTTCATTGTTATCTTCTTGTTTTTTATTCCTAAGTACCTCATAATTTTCTATATAATTGTGAATAGATATCTCTTTTATTTTTTAATTTCTTGTTGTTAATATACAGGAAAGTAATTTATCTTTGCAAGTTTAAATTTTATCCAGCCAATTTTCTAAACTCTAATATTAGTTATCATTAGTTAATTATCTTGAATTTTACATCAGACAATCATATCATCCTGTTATTAAAGACAACTTTCAGTTATTTCTTTCCAATATATGTACCTTTTAATTTTTTCTTCATTGTATTGGCTGAAACCTCCAGAACAAGGTTGAATAGTGGAGATGATAATGGGCATTTTTGTCTTGTTTTTTACATTTTTAATGACGATACTGGTAATGTTTCACTATTATACATGATATTTGCTATTGGTTTCTTGTAGATAGTCTATTAGTAAAATAAAATTTCTTTCATTTCTGGATGCAAATTTTTTTCTTAACCAGGAATGGTTTAAAATAAAGTCTTTATTAAAATATATGTATAGAAAAGTACATATATCATAAGAGTATAGCTTGATGCATTTTAATAAAATGAACACACTGAGTATCAAATTTTATTAAATGCTTTTGATAACGGAAAAATCAAACTGTTTCTTTTAACCTTTTAAAGTACTAAATACATTCCACAGATAAACCCAATTTGATCTTTATTTTTATTTAGATTTATCCCTGCCATCATATATATATATATATTTTTAACCATTCTTTCTTATGATTTCATTTTCCCACTTTTCTAATTTTACTGAAATAATCAAGCTTTCTTTTTTCCTTTCCTTTTTCCCTAGGGAGATCTACATAGTATTACCCCTAATATTTTTTAAAAACCCATAAATTGGTATTTCTCTAACAACAGAGTAAACCACGTCTGGAAAGAACTTTGGCTATTAACAGTGGTTACTTCTGGATAAGGGAATAAGGTGAGGAGTAAAGATGTGAAATGGGACCTTGCTTTTTTAATTTAACCTCTTTCATTGTGAAATACAACACATGTATAGGAACATAATTATAAATGTATAGTTTAACAAATTATCAGAAAAGTAACATGTTGTCATCATCCAGGTCAAAACATAGAATACTGCCAGCACACAGATGCCCTCTTACCTGCCCCTTTTGATCACAACCCTCTCCAACCCACCTCCTTCACTTCCAGAGGAAACCTATTTCCTCATTTTTATGGCAATCATAAAACCTGCTTTCTTTTAATAGCTTTATTATACCTAAGTATGCATCCCTAAACAATATTGTTTATTTGGGCCTAGTTTTGAAGTGTATTTGTATAGAATGGTATAGTATGTTTCCTTTATGGGATCTTTCATTCAAAATCATGTTTCTGAGATTCATCCACATTGCTGGGGTTAGAGGTAGTCTGTTCATTTCCATTGCCAAATAGTATTTCTTTGTATGAATATATACCACAATTTATCCAGTCTATGTTGCGTGAATGGACATTTGGGTTGTTTAGATCGGTGGCTCTTAATGCTGCTATAAACATTTTTGTACATGTTTTCAGGTGTACAGGGGCCCATATTTGTTGGCTATAAATGTAGAAATGGAATTTCTGAGTCATAATGTATGGAAATCTTTATCTTTACCAGATAAAGGCCAAACTGGTTACAAAATATTTAGTATTAGTATCATCATTCTTTTTAGTTTAGCAATTCCTGTGAGTTTGTAGACCTAGCTCACTGTGGTTTTAACATGCATCTATCTCATTACTAGTGAGGTTGAGCACATTCTCACGCTTGTTGGCCAACTGGATTGATCCTTTTGGGAAGTGGCTGCTCAAGCCTTTTATACATTCTTGTACTGAGATGTCTTTTTCTTATTGATTTATACAAATTTGTTATATATGCTTGAGATAAGGACATTCATTTTTCACCCTATATATTTCCATATTATTTGAATTTTAATAAGCATATTTACACCTAGAAATTCTAAAATGAAAAATTATAAGATCTTTAGCAGAGTTTTACTTTCTTCCTATCCCCAGTTTGTTTAAATCATCTAAAATGTTAGTTACAGAATGTTATATATATATATACATACACATACATACACATATACTAGATTTACATTATTCTTCTATATATTTAGAAAACTTTTCTTATCAATTATACCAGGCTTCACAGTCCCTGTATTTAGACACAACTCTTAAGTTTTTCTGCTTTTTTTATACACTACTGCTTCTTATGCCCAAACCTTCCTCTTTCTTGGATTTGTTTTTCATTTTACTGGGAACACCTCTTCAAGTAATTTTCTCAAAAAGGGTGTGTTCATAAACTTTCAGAGTTCTTATTTATTTTGACCTCCATTTAGACATTTAAATATTAGTGAGGCTGGGTACAGTTCTGTGTTCAAAATAATTTTCCCTCAGAACACTGAAGGCACTTATCTTCTAGCAAACTATGTTGCAGGTGAGAAATCTCAGTCTTGAGTCTTTCTATGTAGCCTGTTTTCTATCTCTGGAATCATAAGTAGTTCAGTAATGTACAGATAGATGCTTTTTGCTTTTATATTTTTCTAGCTTGTTCCTTGGTGGGCCCTTTATACTTGAAAACTCGAGAGTCTTTCTTCAGCATAGGGAAATATTCTTTATTTCTTTATTTTCTCTTTTCCACTGTCTTTCCTTATGTAACATTATAAAATGGATACTGGATCACTTAGATCTATCCTCAAAGTATAATTTTCCTCATGTACTTTCTCTTTTTGTCCTCTTGCTTTACGGTCTGTAAATTTCCTCTACTTTATTTTTGTAAAAATTGGTCTTAAGCCTGTGTATTATTTAATCCTCCAACTGCATCTTTATTTCAGCAAGTTTCAATATGGAACTAATTCCTTAACCATTCCTTTTTTTTGCATGGCAGTTGTCTTTTTATTTGTGGACCCAATTCTCTCTTGACTCGGAGGAAACCTGCTGTGATCAGAACAAGTTTAGTTTCCCTAAAATGTCTGGTAAGCCTTGATCACTGATTCATATTAATAAGTGAAGGACTACATTGATTAGTATTCTAAGAGATAATGAATTTCCTCCACAGTTGTATTACTCTGTCTCCAAACCTCCAAATGGGAGATGTGTTTGATTATGGGTGTCTTCAGGTAAGTGGTACATTCACAGACAGGTTTCTCTTTAGAAGTGGAGAAAAAGCAGTTTTTCTAAAATAAGGAAGGCTGCATTTTGCTAGCATGGTCGTTTAATGTACATCAGTCCTTGGTGGAGTTTGCTTTCTTCTCCTCCCCCTATTCCACCCTCCTCATCCAATCTATTGTGGAGGTCCATTACCTAAAGCTCTGCTTTGTGCGCACACTCTTTCCAATTCCAGTCCATGAAAGCACTGCCTGTTCAACCCTCCCCTAAACAAATCCCCTACTTTGCTTGAAGAACTGTTCTTAGAGCTTTATCTTAGAACTAATGCCATTGCCAGGGAGGGAGGGAGAGAAGTAGGAGAAATAACAGTTCTGAAGGCAGTCCCTTAATTACTTGCCCTGCTGTTCCATCTTACCCCTACCTGCTCCCTCCTCCTACACTTGCTGATTCTAGGCTTGAGTTTCAGGAAAGGAGCTCTTTAGGAAATTATCTGATTTCCAGCGTGCAGCAGGAGTACCTATTTGGGGTTGCATTTTATTCTGTTCTGGTTTCTCAATCACTAGAATTCCAACTGCTTTCTGTTACCCTGAAATTCCTCAAATTTGCTGGTATTATAACAATAGCAAGAATGACAGCAGCTAACATTAAGTCAACGTTGGCTAAACAGACTGTCAGTATAAATATTTGTTATCCTGGTCTTTAGCTAGTTGACAAGCTAGAGTTAAGGCAATTAATTTGGCTTGTTACGCTGACTTTGTTTCTGATAAATAAATGTTTTCAATTATGGAAAAAAAAAACATTGGCTAAATGTAAAAACTCTTCTTAGTGCTTTGCACATATTACCTCTCTTGATACAACAAACTTAGGAGGTTGATACTATTATCATCATCCTAATTTTACAGATGAGGAAACTGAGGCAAAAAAAAAAAAAAGAATAAGCAACTTGTCTAAAGTCACACAGTTGGTAAATGGCAGAGCCTGGATTCAGACATAGGTAATCTGGCTTCAAAGCCTCCCTTTTCTGTTTTTCAATATAGTTATGATTCATTCTTTTTTGTAGGTCTGCTTTGTCATTTTCAGTAATAAGTGAGAAGTATGGGAGGGTAAATGGGTGTAATCAGTCTATCATTTTGTAATGAAAACACACTGTTTTCACTACACTGATACTGTTTTCACACCACTTATAATGGGTAGCAACATCTTTTAGAGAATATGCAGGATCTAGTGAAGGAATCTAGCGACAGAAAATGAGCCCTATGAAACTGTTTAATCAGAATCAAAAGAGATAATGTGTAGTAGGAGTCCCAAAACGAAAGG
Source organism: Globicephala melas (assembly GCF_963455315.2). Lineage (NCBI taxonomy): Eukaryota > Metazoa > Chordata > Mammalia > Artiodactyla > Delphinidae > Globicephala > Globicephala melas. Next base: position 22,131,744 of record NC_083322.1, read on the forward strand.
CTTGAAAAAGTGGCAATATCAAAAGTATAGATAAGTTGTTTTAAAAATCTAAGGAAACACTAAGTAGCATTTTCGTATTCTCAGCAACTTATTAGTTTACTGTCACCACCACCAGAGAGAAGTTGAGAATGTACTAAAATTTTAGTCCCGGGCTTCCCTGGTGGCGCAGTGGTTGAGAGTCCGCCTGCCGATGCAGGGGACGCGGGTTCGTGCCCTGGTCCGGGAGGATCCCACATGCCGCGGAGAGGCTGGGCCCGTGAGCCATGGCCGCTGGGCCTGCACGTCCGGAGCCTGTGCTCCACAACGGGAGAGGCCACAGCAGTGAGAGGCCCGCGTACCGCAAAAAAAAAAAAAAAAAAAAAAAAAAAAATTTTAGTCCCATCCTATTCCCTGACAGCAGCCTTACAAATAATTCAGTTCAACTCAAATACATATGATATACCTACTACATGCACTGAGCTACAAACTGGAGATAAAGAAATGAAAGGCACTGTCCCACTGTCCCTGCCCTTACAGAGCTTACAGTCTATGGCAGGCAGGAACAAGTAAACAAATGACTATAATTCAGTGTGGTAAGTGTTATGATACAGGCAGATACACAGAGGGTGCAATCAAAACAAAGAGACAAGCCTTCCAAGGAGGTTTCTCTAGAAATAACTCATAGACTGAGTGTTCAAGGATATGCTATTATTGGCTTGGGGAGATTAAACTGAATTTATCATCTTTTCTCTCAATCTGCTCTTCCATCCATCTATATAATACCTGGTAAAGAGAAAATGGTCCACACAGAAAGCTGGAAGCTTTCTTGACTTTTCCCTCCTCCTCTTGAATTGGTCATCAAGTCTCATCTAATTCCACTTCCTTATATTTCAAATCAATTAGCTACTCTCTATTCCTACTAAATATAACTACCTTAGTTGCAGCCTCTTATCATTTCTCACCTTGATAACTCTAATAACCCTAACTGGTCTTCCAATTAAATCTCTTCATTAATTAAATAAACTGATCCTGAAAACTCCCCTTGGGTGGTGCTCCACTTGATATGGGCCCTCTCCAGCTTCTTCTTTCGACACTCTTTCCCACTCTGCCAAACTTCCTACAGTTCTCTGAAAGACCGTGCTCTGTTTTGCCTAACTGCCTTTATTTAAGCTGTTTGGTCCTTGTTTTGGTCCTTGTTTGAGATGTTCCAACCTTCCCCTGTTAACACATACTCAGACTACTCAATACATCTCTTCTGAGAAGTCATCCTGATGGCTACTTATCTTCCCCTGTCCTTCCCACATGCTGAGTCAGGTACCTCTTCTGTGTGCTCCCATATCACACTAACTCGTCAGGACACTTATCACAAAGAATTACACTCAAATTATTCTGTAATTGTTTCTTTACTTGATTCTCTATAATCTAGATGATTGAACTAGCACAAAGCCTGTTACACAGGAGGCAATCAAAAAATACTGAAAGAATGAAAGCATGAACAAACGAACGAACGAGGTTAGTTAAGTCTGTGAAATCTGATGAGATAACCAAAGGAGATAATGGAGAGGACAGAACGTTGGAGCAATACCCATCTCTAGTGAGTAGGAAGAAAGAAGCTAGTAAAGGAAACAGAATGAACAATCAAAGAGGCAGGAAGAAAACATCTCAGATTGTACAGCAAAGTATAACCCAAAAGAAGAGAAAACGTTAAGAAGGTACAGGTGGTCAACAGATCAAACACTACAAACAGGTCAAAGAAGGTGAGGACTAAGACAAGGCCACTGATTTAGAAGCGGTCACTGGTGATCTTGCTGTTGCTAATGCTGAGTTTACTCCCGCCTCACTCTTCTCAGCACTGTCAGAGACCATCTTCCTCAGAAATTTTTTGAGGCAATTTAGGACTTACGAAAATAACCAAAGATATGAAACTTACCTGTGCTAATCTCTTTTTTCCATGATTAAAATATTGAAAAACAGAGAATATAAAGAAAATAAAATCCCACCATCCAGATATAATGTTATTTCACTATTTCCTTTGTTTTTTATGTTTATATTTGTATAAAACTGATATTATATTGAATTTTACATCCTAATTAAACAATTTCTTAATTATACTTAAATTTAGTCAGCCCCCAAGTTAGCCTTCTCATTGTAAATCAAAAAATTAGTATTCTAATTTTTAAATAGAAAAAAGAAAAATTTTATCAAATTAGATGTACTGCTTGGCTACGTGTGCACAATGGTTTTTTTGGTCACATAACACTAAAATTACCTATTAGTTTCTATCAATAAAATTATTTATGCTAAAAGGTAGCATAGCAGGAATTCCATGGCGGTCCAGTGGTTAGTACTTGGTCTCTTCACTTCCATGGCCCGGGTTCAATCCCTGGTCAGGGAACTAAGATCCCACAAGCCACACGGCGCAGCCAAATGATAAAATAAAACAAAATAAAAGGTAGCATAGCACCCTAAGTATGTTATCTTGACCCATTTAGGCTAGATTTTTTTTTTTTTCATGATCTGGACCTTGGCCACTAAAAATAGGTTAGGCACTAGATATAGAAACATCTTTAGCTGCTGCAGGTCTTTTTTCTAGTCTTTTTGTTTTTTTTTAAATAATCTCTTCAGTCAAAATTAGATACACTGGGGGCCTTCCCTGGTGGCGCAGTGGTTGAGAGTCCGCCTGCCGATGCAGGGGACATGGGTTCGTGCCCCGGTCCGGGAGGATCCTACATGCCGTGGAGCGGCTGGGCCCGTGAGCCATGGCCCCTGAGCCTGCGCATCCGGAGCCTGTGCTCCGCAACGGGAGAGGCCACAACAGTGAGAGGCCCGCGTACCACAAAAAAAAAAAAAAAAAAAAAAAAAAAATTAGATACACTGGCTTATAAATAATAAGGTCTAAACTATAACAATAAAAACGCTTGTCTGACAATTTATTATATCTAGAAAAACAGTATGAACCAGAGTTTTCAACCCTCTTCTGAGATTTTCTTTTTTCAGTAGGGAGTATGTTTTACTAGAAGAAGTAAAAAATAGAAAGAATGAAACATTTCTAAAAGTAAGAATTACTAGGTCAAAGGATGTGAACATTTTCAAGGCTTTTGATACATATTGCCAAATTAAATCCAGAAAGGCTGTGTCAAATTTACACTTCCTTCAATATATGAGCTTCATTTCCCCATACCCTTGCAACACTGAGTATTCTTATTTTTAGTCTTGCCAATCTAATAGGTAAAAATGATAACCTTATTATTTTAATTATGTTTATAACAATAGTGAAAATAAACATTTGTTCATATTTATTGAGCTTTCTTTTTTACAAATTGATTATTCATGTTCTTTTACCTATTTTTCTAGTGGGTATTTGCTTTTAAACTATTGATTTATAAGAGCTCTTTATATATTCATGATATTAACCATTTGTTACAAATATTTCCCCCTTTTATCTTTTTATTTATGGTTTCTGACATAAGAGGTTTTTAGTTTTATAGTCACATAAATTTTATTTCTTTCTTAAAATCATATTTAGAAAATTATTTCCCATACCCCATATTTTATAAATTATTCAAAGTTCTTTTTAATATGTTTACAGTGGAATAATACTGACATCAATGAGATGATTTATTTCTACGACCTAATACACATTAAGTGATTCTAACTTCCTAAAACTTATAATTACAATTCCAACAGTGGTCACTATGAAACACAGGTTTAAAATTAAATTCTAGATTTTCTTTCATCCAATTTTAGCTGTTTAGACAATTTTTTAAAACCAGAGTTTTGAGTTTAGAAAATTCATTCAAAGTTCCCTTTAACCCATACGAAGCACAGTTCTCTTGCTAGTTATCACCCACCTCTCAAAAACCTGTTAGGGATCCTTATGATGGGACAGGACTGAATGAAGCGCCTCCTAACTGGGTCCCATCGTATTTTCTTCTTACCTGTTACCACAATTATCAGCAATAAGTCAGACACATACAACACATGGCAAATAATACATAGTAACTGTAGTTATAAAGACAGAAAAACAGGAAACAAAACAATACTTGAATACAGAAAGAAGTGATGTAAAGTAGCATTTAACCCTGTTTCGGAAGTCAAAACAAAATTTAATTAATACATAAGCAGTGATGAAGGTTTTCAACTCATCCCCAAAAGAATAAGAACAATTGTGTGCACCATTTTTCAGAATTCTGGTTCAAAAGACATGCATTCAATAATCACCAATGCCATCTTGTGGCAAAAATTCACCAGGGGCTTTATAAACAGATTAGAAACGATGACATTTTTACAAGTCAGTGAATGTTAAAAAGAGAGCTCTGACTAAAATTATTTTGGCATAACGTAGGCTCCTGTTCTCTTCCAGGGTTGGTATTCTTTTATCAGTTATATGGTTAAGAGGATAAAGCAATGGGCACCATTCTTTAAATATGAAATAAGCTGATCTTGCTATAATTAAAATTGTGTGGTAGCAACCAAATAAAACAAACATTTAATATCGTGACACTTCCACTGTGGGGGGAGAAAAAAAAGGAAATTCCTCTGCCTTCACAGGAAGCAAATTAACTGCGCATTAACCCCAATTAAAACTTGTTTTCTTATAACATAGAAGAAAAGTGCAAAGCATGGTAGAAGTGTTAAATGGAATAATTTTGTCTCTTCCCAAAGGTTTGATAGCTCCCAAAGACAGCTCTTACAAGCAATAAAAACAATTAACACTGGTATAGAATTTAAAGTTTAAAACAGCTTCTACAAGTGTTATCTCATTTGATCCTCACAACAACCCTGTATGGATTCAATAGTCATTTCATTAAGCACCTGCTATGCCTTGAGCCCTGCTAGGCTCCACGGTAGCCAAAGGAGGCTATGACTCCTAGCCTCAAGAACTCATGTGAGGAAGGCAGATGCCTAAACTAATAATTACATTACAGTGAAGTAATTGCTATAACAGGGGCTATAAAAACACTTTGAGGAAGATATTATCATCTTAATTTTACAAGTAAGGAAGCTAAAAAAAAATTAAGTGACTTAATGCCAAAGCCAGGAGTCAAGCCTGGGCAGTTTGACTCTAACACCTGCCTTCTTTCTACTATACCACACTTAACCTGTCTCAAATTCCTTGGAAAGCATATAGTTTTTGGTTTTGGCAATTGGAAATATCTGAGATGTTCATCAGCAAGGTCTGGTCTGTTTACTAGAGCACTTGTACATAGAGATACATAAATTCAGTGTAATGAAATAGCATTACCTGCACATGTATACTTAATATTGTGGTGGAGACAGACTCGTGAGCAAGGGAAAGAATTATTTTGCAAAAGAGTTGCAAACAGGTTTATCTATTAATCCTCCAAGTCTTTTAAATCAGTAGTTCCCAAATGCTGGTCTACAGACCACTGGTGGGCTAAGGTGAAGATTCACCAGTCCAACACAAAATGAGAAAAATATGGACAAGGCAATGAGTTTTTAAAAATGCTAAAATGTTCCATTTAAAAGTCTGTCCTTTTTTCAGAAATTAGAAACTTTTTATTAAATATTCTTTTATTTTAAGAGATGAAGAAGATAGAAAATGGTACTTGATTTTGTTTTTTAATATTCTTTCTCGGAAAAATAAAAAACTTGCAAGCCTATATGTATCCCCAAAATATACATATATTTAAATTTATAGGTTTATGACATCCAAAGACTGGAGAAGCACAGCTTTAAATCAATACAATATTTGTTGATCACTCATAAGTCCAACATTGGCAATCACACTATCAAAGGATACATAAGATGTATAAGAAACTTCCCTTGCCCTCAAGAAGTTTATATTCTAATTAGGGAGACAAGACAAACACATAAAACAATTAGATAGCAATACAAGACAGAATATAACAAGTGATTAGCTTAAAATTTGACATTTTTATGTATCAAAAGCATTAAAATGTACATACCCTTTGACCCAGCTATTCCACTTCTAGGAATTTATTCCTAAAGAAATAATCATAGATGCATGGAAAGATGTATGGACAAAGATACACACTACGATATTATTTATAATGGTAAAAAATTAGAAACACTTTCAGTGTCCAATGATAGGGAGATGGTTAAGTATGCTAAATAAACATATTTAAATATATTCATATTCTATGTACCACTAAAAAAAGTACATACAAGAATATTTACTAACATGAGAAAACATTCACAATATATTGCAAATGAAAGGTGCAAGGTACAAAATAGTAGCAGTGCATGATACCATATCAACAAAGAAAAAAGTATATATTCATGAAAAATACAGGCAGGATATACATCAAATTTTAATTGTGGTTATCTTTGGGCAGTTATTATGAGTGATTTTGGTTTTTTCTCCTTAGTGCTGGTGTTTATTTTCCAAGCTTTCTCATTGAGTAGGCATTACTTTTGGACTGGAAAAAAAAAACAATACCATATTACTTTAATTTTTTTTTGAAGCTATGATAAGAAAATACTATAAAGAAACATACCAAAGTATTAACAGTGGTTATGATTCAGGTTGAGGATTATCACCCCTTTTATATTATCCAAAAATTCTAAGACATATTGTTTTATAATGGAAAAATATAAAACAAATTTAGATAACAGTGAGGGAGTAATACTGAAAATTATTGAACCAAAGTTGTAATCAAAAATCCTTTTTGATATTTTCTCAGAGCTCTGTCAGACATCTTTGGCCTGCTTTTCTCTCAGCAACCAACATAAGTCTGTCACAGGCACAGGCTAATGTTGACTCTACAGAGGTTATTCACCCAAAGTAGGCACTAAGTTCAGAATCCATATTTTCTTCCTTCAGCCAAAGAGCAGAAAACAAGAGAAACCAGCAACATAGCATACATATGCCTCTCCAATTTCATGTAAATATATTCCTGAAAACTATATTTGTTCTTGAAGCTTTAATTTTTATATATTTGAATGCCAATGTTCATTTGTGATTGCTTATACTCTTCAAAACAAAAACCATAATTTTTTCAATCATTTCATCAATATTTTATTTTTTGCTAGCTTTTCAATTTTTCCTTTTTATTTCACTATAAATATGACATAGTCATTGACAGTCAAGATGGTAGGCTGAGCACACTGCAAGCAAGCTCCCCTCTCCCCAAAGCCCCACAAGTAACACAAAAGCCATTTAAAAAAAAAAAACACCAGGGCTTCCCTGGTGGCGCAGTGGTTGAGAGTCCGCCTGCCGATGCAGGGGACGCGGGTTCGTGCCCCGGTTCAGGAAGATCCTACATGCCGCGGAGCGGCTGGTCCCGTGAGCCATGGCCGCTGAGCCTGCACGTCCAGAGCCTGTGCTCCGCAACGGGACAGGCCACAACAGTGAGAGGCCCGTGTACCGCAAAAAAAAAAAACCCAAAAAAACTATAATCAAAAGAAAGCAAGAAATGGTCTTAGTCAATCACTGAAAGATGTAAGGCTGACAGAATCAGCTTAAAGAAGGAAACCACAGTGCTATACACCCAGAGTAGAGGGCTACTGCAAGTGATCTGAACAGCCCTCAGAGTAAACTAAGCCCAGAGGTGGAAGACAGCAGAAAGAACTGAAATAATTTATAGAATTTACAGCATAACTGGTTAGGGAGTGGCATGGAAGTTACAAAGCAGGTCAACCTCTCCCACCATTTACCATTTTGGTTCAAGCATTATAGAATAGAGGTACATAATTTGCTCCTAGATAGGAACAGTGGCATCAAACAAGAAAGGTGTCACTCCCCAGGTAGGAACAATGAGTATAAACCCTTGGATCAGAAAGACAGGACAGAGCCCTGGGTGGATATTAAATCCCAGGAAAAAGAGGGGACAGACACTAAAGAAGTCTGGCAATTGGTACGCTCTATCTCATTGCACATTCCATCTCTACCCACAGTCAGTGGAGACCTGCTGCAATAAACATATGTAACATTCACAGGAAGGCTAACAAGGGCTCTCAAATAAAGGTGAATGAGCACAAAACCAAGACCCAAACATGAAAAAGTTATTAATGTGACAAGCAGAACTCGTACCCAAAGAAAGAGAGTTGACAAATTAAATAGAATAAAACCTTAGACTAGGTACAATTACTGCCCTGAGATATGCAAGATGATAATACATTTATTTTAAAAGAAATAAATTGGAACTCTTAGAAGTTAAATTTTGATCATTTAAATAAAAAAACTAATTAAGGACTGAAAAAAATAAAGAACAAATTAAATTAGTAATCTAAAAAATGGAGCCAAGAAATGCACCAGAATATGGTATAGAAGGAAAAAGAGGTGGGAAGCATTTTAAGAAGTTAAGATATAAAAGGGGATTGAGCAACTACTATCAAAATGCCACCTGCCTTTTTTGTAGAAACGGACAAGCTAATCTGAAACTTCATACAGAAACACAAGGAAACCAGAAAACCAAAACAATCTTGAAAAAGAACTAAATTGGAAGACTCACATTTCCTGGTGTCAAAACTTACTAAAAAGATATAGTATTCAAAACTGTAGTCCTGACATAAGGATAGACATGTATATTAATGGGACAGAAATTGAAGGGTCTACAAGTAAACCCATGTATCTATGGTCAATTGATTTTTTTTAACATCTTTATTGGAGTATAATTGCTTTACAATGGTGTGTTAGCTTCTGCTTTAAAACGAAGTGAATCAGCTATACATATACATATACCCCATAGAATAGACTTATGGTCAATTGATTTTTGACAAGGGTGACAAGATTACTCAACGGGGAAAGCATAGTCTTCAACAGATGGCCCTGGGACAACTAGATATACTTTAAAACCTAGAATTCTGTATCTACTCAAACTCTCAGTCAATTGTGGGAGTGAAATTAAGAATTTTTTTTTTTGGCTGTGCTACATGGCTTGCAGGATCTTAGTTCCCCGACCAGGGATCAAATCTGTGCCCCCTGCAGTGGACGTGCACAGTCCTAATCAGTGGACGGCCAGGGAATTCCCAAGACATTTTTGAATGTACAAGGACACAAAATTTTTGCTTCCCTCAGAGTTCTAGTGAACGAATTACTCAAAGATATACACCTGGAATTTAAAAAAATAATCCAAGAATAATAATCAAGGTATAAGAAAAGAGTAAGCAGAGAAATCAGTAAAGTAAGTTTAAATAAGTGCTGACTGGAAAACAAAACAAAACACAAAAGCTTACTAACATTCAAAACCGTAATCTCAGTGATACCGACAGGAGTAATTATGAGGGTAAGAACAAGGGCTGGAGAAGGGAAACCAGGTGAATGGTAAAGTCCTTGTCTTGTTCAGAAGAAAGATCCAGAAAGTGATTAATACAGATACTGATAGAAAATATAAATTTAAGTATTATGTAAAAAATTTAAGATGGCTTCACTCCAAACATTTAAAGAAGACACAAATTCTTTCAGAGAATAGAGAAACTCATTTATGAAACTAGTAGAACCCTGATAGCAAAGTCTGATAAAGACATTAAAGATCATTACAGGTCAACATCCTTTATAAACACAGGCACAGAAATTCTAAACAAAATATTATCAAATCAAAGTTACATAAAAAGAATAATACATCATGGCCAAGTGAAATTTGTTCCAAAATTGTGAGGCTGTTATAACGTTCAAAAATCAGTATAATTCACCACAAAAACAGAATAAAGAGAAAAACTATTCAATCATCTCAATAAATGCAGAAAAAGCATTTGATAAAATTCAACACCAAGCCAACTGGGGGAAAAAAGAAATTTATGCTTACACAAAACCTTGTACGTAAATGTTCATAGAGGGACTTCCCTGGTGGCGCAGTGGTTAAGAATCCGCCTGCCAATGCAGGGGACACAGGTTCGAGCCCTGGTCCAGGAAGATCCCACATGCCGCAGAGCACCTAAGCCCGTGCGCCACAACTACTGAGCCCGCGCTCTACAGCCCGTGCTCCACAACAAGAGAAGCCACAGCAATGAGAAGCCTACGCACCGCAACAAAGAGTAGCCCCCGCTCACCGCAACTAGAGAAAGACCACGTGCAGCAACGAAGACACAACACACCCAAAAATAAATTAATTTTTTTAAAAAGATAAATAAATAAATAAATGTTCATAGAAAGTTCATTCATAATAGCCAAAACCTGGCAACAACCTTCCAATGAATCAGAATGGGTAAATGAACTGTGGTTCATCCATACCATGGCAGACTACTCAGTTACCAATGAACTAACAATTGATGGGGGCAATAACTTGAATGGCTCTCAAGGGAATTATGCTGAATAAAGAAAGCCAATGTCAAAAGGTTACATGATTCCACTTATATAACATTATTGAAATCACAAAATTATAGAGACGGAGAACAGATTAGTGGTTCCCAGGGGCTTGCCAGGGGGAGGTGGCTATGCCTAAACAAGGGCACATGAGGGGCCCTTGTAAATGGGTCTGTTCCATATCTTGTCTAGGTGGCCATGCAAATCTATACATGTGATAAAATTACACAGAACTCAATACAAACACATGCACAGACACACACACAAATTAATGCACATAAAACTAATGAAATCTGAGTAAAGTAAGTTGATGGTATCAGTGTCAATTTCCTGATTGTGTTACTGTGCAGTAGTAACAAGATATCATCTGGGAAACTGGATGAAGGGTGTATGAATCTCTCTGTATTATTTCTTACAATTGCATTATAAATCTACAATACCTCAAAGTAAAAAGTATGAAAAATTAAATAAATAAAAACCAAAATGCAGAGGAAAAAAACCTGACTATGTTGATATGGGGCAGATTGCATTCAAAATGATATATCTGAAACAATTATGAATATTTTAACAATTAGAACTATTGATAGAGAACATGATCTAAGAATTCTGGTTTAGGTGATATGGTCCTACTGCATTATACAATTCAGTATCTATAAAGAATTTCAAAAGAGAAGCAAATTAACACTGTATTCAGAATCACTGCACAGTTGTACAGACTGCTTACTGCACGAGAGCTCCATGCCAAGTGGCTAAATTGGGACTAAAATCCAGCCTGCACTTTGCTGCCCAATGTACTCACAGAACTATGTCTACATGCACCATGGCACACTTTGCGCTGGCAGTGACCAACTTGTTAAGTGAATGACTTTCTTTTAAACATAAGAGAAATAACATTTATTGAGTATCTATTCCTAGCACTTATATACACTCATTTTTAAATTTCTGCCTTTGCCTTTCAAAATAAGATCTGAACCCATATCTGAGTTCTTCTGTGCTGCTCGGGTATAGAGTATTCCTCAGGAGGCTTCGGTTCTGTCTCAAATCCTTTTTGAAACAAAGTGGTGTATAAATTAATACAAACCAAAATATGAATTACAGTACAATATTGTACTGTTATGGCTTAATTAGTCATGGCATTATATATATGTATGTTTATGTGTGTGAAAACAGCTGCATTCCTTAATAAAAATACTGTTCCAAGAACTCATTTAAATCCTCACCACAACTCTTAGATAAAATTATGATCCCCAATTTACAGATGAGAAAACTAAGACATAGAGAGATTAAGTAATTTGACCAAGGTCACTTCGCTAAGTAAGCAAGTAAAAACTCTGGGATTCAAACCCATGCAGTTTGGTTCCAAATCACTCTTAACCACTCACAATAATGCTCATAGTCACAATTCAATTTGGCACCTGAAAAAGTATGTCTGACAGAGGCACTTGATAAATACTTATTAAATGAATGAATGAATGAATACTATGGCAGTAATTCTCAACCAAAGGTACACTCTCCCAACTCCCTAAAGAAGTTGCTCTCCTCTCCCAGGATTCTGGTATTATTCTCCATTATACAGTCATTCCTTGGTATCCACTGGGGATTGGTTCCAGGACCCCCGAGGATACCAAAATCCTAGGATGCTCAAGTCCCTTCTTCTATAACATAGCTAAGTGTTTCCACACAACCTACTTGCACATTCTCCAGTATACTTTAAATCCTCTCTAGATTACTTATAATACCTAATACAATGTAAATGCTATGTAAGTAGTTGTAAATACAATGTAAATGATCTGTAAATAGCTGCTGGAGTGCAGCAAATTCAATTTTTGCTATTTGGAACTTTTATTTTCCCCAAATATTTTTGATCTGAGGTTGGCTGAATCCATGAATACGGAACCCGCGGATACAAAGAGCCAACGGTATCATTATACTGCCACTTAATTAAGAATAAAAACCTGGGACTTCCCTGGTGGCACAGTGGATAGGACTCCACGCTCCCAATGCAGGGGCCCCAGGTTCGATCCCTGGTCAGGGAACTAGATCCCACATGCATGCCACAACTAAGAGTTTGCATGCTACAACTAAGGAGCCTGTGTGCTACGACTAAGGAGCTGGCAAGCCGCAGCTAAGGAGCTGACAAGCCTCAACTAAGGAGCCCATGTGCCACAACTAAGGAGCCCGTAAGCCACAACTAAGACCTGGTGCAACCAAATAAATATTTTTTAAAAAAGGAATAAAAACCATAGTAAGTCATAGCCTATCACAGACTTCTTTCCTCCTATAAAAATGAAGTAATCACAGCACACTGAGAGACATCTTCAAACCTTAAGATATTCTTTGTCATTTTGGTTTATATCATTAGTTATTAAAGTATGACTTTACTGAAAAAACAGCCTTGTAGGGTGAGTAGTTTTGTCTTTGGGGGAGGGAGAGAGCACAGGAGGAGTTGTATCAGGCTCAAACTGTTCCAAAAGGCAGATGTGATACTGAAACCACTGTTCATAAATGACTGAATTCTAAGTTATACTATCCTTCCTTAGAAATAGTAAAAACGAAAGAGGCTAAAAATTTTACAGATTAAAAATTAATCAAAAAGTATTATAATTCATAAACCTATGTTAGATTAAAATATTAAATCGGGACTAACAAACAAAAATTCTAGGAATACTCCTGACTTAAAATAGCGCCATCACATTCCTAATGTTTATGAATGGCTGCCAAGACTTTGAAATAAAGTTTTAAATAAAAACCCCACCCTTTGGGACCAGTTTCATCTTTTGATAGGAAGAATTAACTATAAGCACACCACAAACTATATGTATACTAGATGGTCTCTAAAGCTCTAAAAATTCTACAATTTTCAGTGGAATCAAAAATGCTCTAAGAATCTTAGAACTTACCCAGTGCAATGGTTCCTGAGATGCTGACTAGACGGCTCGTTGCAAGCTTATTAAAAAATATAAAAACAAAAACAAAAAAAGCAGATTACCAGGTCCATCCCAGGTCTGGTATATTAACTTTGGTAGGGAATCGGGTTCTATTGAGACTAATAAGAATTATTGGCTCTCTTCCCAGAAAAATGCACATATATGCTCACAATTTTACATACGATATAATCCTCTGAAGACTATTCACAGACTTGTGAATTGAGGGACTCCAAGTTAAAAAATTAAAAGAATTTAACCCAGAATGTTACAATTGTTTTCAAAGGGTAGTTAAATGGAAGAAGGAATAAACATATTCCATATTCTAGCAGAAGACACAACTGGGAGAAACTCATAAAGTTGCAGCTGAATTTAAGGCAACAATTAGAGCCAACAAATAATCTGACAGCTCTCTCCACAAATAGGCAGCCCATTAATTTAAGAGGTCAAAATAAGTAGACCTCTTTAAAATAGAGGTTAAAAAGATTAGAGGTATTGTGGAAAGGATTCTCACACTGGGTAGAAGATAAGGCAAGATGACTTCCAATGTCTTTTTCAATTTTATGATTCTAAGGAATTTTAGAAGAGGGGAAAAGGGAAAAATAAAAAGTCAATCTTAAAACTTTTTGTTTTACTCCTTATAGGTTGTTTTCCACATTTAAGATTAAAAGAAAAAGTCTGCATTTGCGCTCTATGTTACCTGTGTCGATGTGCCTGTCTTCTTTATTTTTTAACTGAAGTATAGTTGATTCACAATGTTGTGTTAATGTGTGCCTGTCTTGAAATGTAAACCACAGCCAAAGGATCTGTTTTTCTTAATTCAATATTGCCTCCTTCCTTTTTATCTCAAGCAGAACTTCATTAACAAGCAAACAAAAAAAGCCTATAGAATATATCCTACAACCCTAGAAAATAACCCAATCAGTTTCTTTACTAACAACTATGTATTTGAATCTTAATTATACTGAAATAAAAATTTATAGTAATAATTCACTCAAAGAGCCAGACTACATTATTTGATCTTTTCTTGTTCCTGGATTTCTTGTACTCTATAACTTGAGTTTCCAGAGAATAACCCCTCTCCCCAAAAACATCCCTGAGAGACAGAGAAAAAAAAAAGACTATATACTGGGTGAGTATAGATGTAGGAGATTAAATATGAAAAATAGATTTTTAAATCAATACATTTTGGCAAAGCCTACTGATCTAAAATTTTGCAACCTCCCTCCTTTAAGGAGCACCAAAGATGGGTAGCTCTTTAGAGGTACAGAGTCCACGCTCTTTCTGCAAGTGAAACTGAGAAACTAGAGAGAAGGAAATCCACAAATTCTAATAGTTAAATGAACGTATTCAGAAATGTCATTTATTACTTTTACTATGCATTCTGTTCCTTGATTAAGACTAGAAAAGTGATCCGTTTTGAAAGTGAAGACACAGCTGTTCTATATGAACTCACTTTCCCTTCTCTCAGGTAGCCATTTTCTGTTGGCAATTGCAGTGTCTTCCTAAAAAAATACCTAGACTTGACCAAAGGCAATGAGAACTTGTGTTGGACTAAATCTGGCAAAAAGCAACAAAACATTCATTAAATAACAAAATTTTAATACCAGATATTTTTAAGAACTGTTTTTAAAAGTCCAATATTTAGAAACAAGCTATCCTGAGAAACTGATAATAATCCTGTTATGTAAAAAGCAGAGGAGCCAATAAGAACATCTTAAATGCAAAACTAAAAGATGCCAGATATGAATACAGCCAAAGTACACATGATTTCTAGTAAGACATTTGCATGAAGCATTATATTCAGAAATAACAGCTATTCTTTTTTTTTTTTTTTTGTGGTACACGGGCCTCTCACTGTTGTGGCCTCTCCCGTTGCGGAGCACAGGCTCCAGACGCACAGGCTCAGCAGCCATGGCTCAAGGGCCTAGCTGCTCCGCGGCATGTGGGATCTTCCCAGACCAGGGCACAAACCCATGTCCCCTGTATTGGCAGGCGGACTCTCAACCACTGCGCCACCAGGGAAGCCCCTGGAAATAACAACTATTCTTTACTCAGAAACAAAAATTTCAAAAGATAACATTTCACAAGAACATTTACATTGAAGCATTTTTTCTATAAGTGCACAGATCAGTTTTGGACTTAAAATCATAATTGAAAAGATTTTGATGTAGCTTTAAGAAGTTATTTCTCTCCCTGAATGGTTTTCTCAGTGTTTTCTTTTTATATGCACGTTATTAAAGCTAAATACATTACCTCTTTCTAAGGTACACAGTTCACATTATAAAATTCATATTCCTGCATCAAGTTTGTGTGTTTGTGTGTGTTTTAAGGAATTTATTTTATGTGACACCCAGATATTTGCGGTTGGCTTTGGTTTGATCAATTACACATCTGATTCAAATTAACTGAGTTGACAGTTTGCTGATGAAACCATATAGCAAGAACTACTGTGGGTAAAAAGGGAAACAACTTTTTCAAAAAGTACCTTTCAACTCCAATGACTATCTACCTCATTTTTTTTTTTTGGCTTAATTACTTCTAATTTCACTATCTAGTCTTATAGACAAACTCAATGATCACACTTTAGATAAAGCTTGGAGCAAGTTCACTGACAGTATAGCATATATAAAAAGGAAGAGTATTAGATCGAGCTGAATTCTAAATGCAACAGGAAGCCACTAAGGATTCTGATCTTGGAAGCAATAATAGTTATGCTTTGGGGAGATTAATCTTGTTTCCGTATATAGAATGAAATAGGAAGACTGAGAATGACAAAAACATTACAGGTTTCCCCTGTTATTCTAAAGTAGAGTGTTCCTAATGAAACATTTCCTAAGTCGAAATGGTGTAATGCACAGAAGCAATTACCTTAATTACCTTTGTGCTAACCGATGCACAAAATAAACCCTGAAAAAGCACAGATGCTCGCAAACACAGTGCAAAGCTATACGGCTCGATGCTGAGATGATGAGTACAGTTCCCAGGGAAGGAGCTTGGCAAGGCCACTCATGCTGCTTGGGGTGCACCCTGCCTCTATAACAGCTAGCTGCAAAACAAATGCTGAACCAAGTTTTGCTTTTCACCTTTTTTTTATAAAAGTGAAAACCCTCTTCAGATTTCTTTCAGTTAGTGAAAACAGATACTCTCTTAAAAATGAAGTGGCGTGGGCTTCCCTGGTGGTGCAGTGGTTGAGAGTCCACCTGCCGATGCAGGGGACGTGGGTTCGTGCCCCGGTCCGGGAAGATCCCACATGCGGCGGAGCGGCTGGGCCTGTGAGCCATGGCCACTGAGCCTGTGCTCCGCAACGGGAGAGGCCACAACAGTGAGAAGCCCACGTACCGAAAAAAAAAAAAACAAAAAAACCAGAAAACACAGATACTAAAGGGTAAGTTGGCAATATTTATCACTATGCATTGCACAATGCTTTTAAAGAGTAAAAGACCAGAGACAATTTAAATATCTATCAATTGTGTGGCTGGCACCTTGCTGTACACCTGAAACTAACACATCATTGTGAATCAACTATACACCAATAAATTTTTTTTTTTAATTTGTGTGGCTGGTAAATTAGTGTACATCCATACAATGCAATACTTTCAGCCATTAAGAAGAATCAGATCAATCTAAATGCGCTAATATAGAACAGTCCCCAGAATATATTTTCAGTGAAAAGAAAAAAAAGAGGAAAAAAGGGCAGGTGCAGAAAGAATACTTTATGTTCTACTCTAATTCGTTTAAAAATAAAGTTAACATACACCTATATGCATGTATATGCGAATTCTAATTCTGGCAAGATACACCAGAAACTAACAGATGATACCTCTGGGGAGAGACTAGAGAATCAAGGATCTAGGGAGAAAAGAGATTTTTGTCTCCCTTGTATACTATTTGATTTTATCATGTGTATGCAGTGTTTTTTAGTTTAAAAAATATTAATGAAAAAACAATGACAGGCAGGGAAGGTTGAGTTCAATAGTAAGAAATCATATTTACATATTTAAGTGAACATAATTTTATGTGTTCTACAAGTTTGCCCAGTATAGATTCTGGTAACAGTCTAATGATCTGGGGGTTCAAAGACACTAAAGGCTTTTTTTAAAAAAGATGGTCTTAAAAATAGCTCAGGGAGAATAAACAAAATGAACCTTAAAAAGTATACAGGCTGGGGCTTCCCTGGTGGCGCAGTGGTTGAGAGTCTGCCTGCCGATGCAGGGGACACGGGTTCGTGCCCCGGTCCGGGAGGATCCCACATGCCGCAGAGCGGCTGGGCCCGTGAGCCATGGCCGCTGGGCCTGCGCGTCCGGAACCTGTGCTCCGCAACGGTAGAGGCCGCAACAGTGAGAGGCCCACGTACCGCAAAAAAAAAAAAAAAAAAGTATACAGGCTATTAAAAACTAGGCTGCATTTCAAAATTCTAAATTTTTATGTCAGTTTGTGATTTGAAATTCTGAATATCGTTTCCCATGTTACATATAGTTAGTAAGTCTCTAGGCCACCCCACAAAAGCCTACTATACCGACAATGATAACTACAGTACTGCAGTAATAGCAGTACAGAGTCCACCATTTTAAAACCTTATTTTACTCAAGTTCTCAGGCACATCTGACAAGGTGAGCTCTCCCTCCTTGGAACAATTTCTTCTCTTGGCCTTTGTGAAACCAAGCATCCCTGCTTTTCCTCCTATTTTACTGACCTTCCTCACTTGCTTCTCCTTTCCTTCTCACCTTCAAGAGTTATAGTCTTCTGCCGCTATTTCTATTTAATCTTTCTTGGTGATCTCACCTAATTCAGTGACTTTAAATACCATCTGTATGCTAAGAATTCCAAACTTTATATCCTGAGCCTCCACCTCTCCCTTGAGTTTGATTTATATATGAAGACTGCCTCCCTATATCCTCTACTTGGAGGTCAAACAGGCATCTCAAGCTTAACACAGCCAAAACAGAACTCTCGATTGACCCCTCACAATCCTGCTTCTCTCAGTCTGCTCCATCACATTTAATGACACCATCATCCATCAAGTTGCTCAAGACAAAAACTTCGGAGTCATCCTGATTCCTCTCTTTCCTTCATATTTCACAGTAAATCCTGTTAATGCTACTTTCAAAATATATCTCATACTCAATGACTTCTCACCACCTATACCACTGTACCCTACTCCAAACCACCATCATCTTTTTAGGAGGCTACTGCAATACTTTTCTAAATGGCCTTGATGCTTCACTTTTACCAATTCCCACAATCCATTCTCCACCCGGCAATCAGAGAGAGCTTTAAAAAATGTAAATCACATCACATACTCCCCTGCTTAAAACTGTCCAATAGCTCTCCTTCTTAGAATAAAGAAAGGTCACAAATTCAGTTTTAGACATGATAAACTTGAGGGGTAAAAGCCATATAAGCGCAGACATGGAGAAAGCAAGTATTTGGCCCTCAAGAGAGATCCGGGCAGAAGTTACAAAGTGACCCTACTTATTAGCATATGAATGAAAAAATGAAAACCATGGATTTGGAAGAGAATACCTAAAATAAGTTGAAAAAAGAAGGGCAGAGGCAAGGGACCAAGACTTGAGAACTCCAATAACTTAAAGGTCTGGTAAAAGAAAAGGGATCAACAAAGAAGACTAAGTATGAGAGGCCAGACACGTAAAAAGAAAACCAGACCTGATGCCAAGGAAGCCAAGGAAAAAGGACGTTTCAAAATGAAGAGAGATCAGGTAAGATGGAGACTGAAAATCAACCACTTTACTTGACAACATATAAGTCATTTGTGACTTTAGCAAGAGCTACTTCAAAGACAATGGGGAGATATGGCAATGAAGACAGCAACTCTCAGTCAATGCTGTCACGAACTTGGTTATGAAAGAAAAGGGAGAGACCAGAGATATAAAGCTTGAGAAAGCTCAAATTCTATAGGGATGATTTGATGGAGAGAATGAAGTTGAAGACACAGGTAAGTGATAAAAATGTAAATTTTCTGAAAAGGCAGGAAGGGATGGAATCAAGGCACAGATGGAAGGATGCAACAACTATTCTGATAATACTAAACATAAAATTGTACTTGGAAAAAAAGTATTTGGAAAAACCATACAAAAATTGTATGTGCTAAATTCCTAGATTAAAAAAGTGTATTAGACTTATGTAATGTAATGTAAAATAATCTAAACTCAACTCTTTTGCATGAATAACTATAGACATTGACAATTACTAACTCATTCAATAAACATTTAGTAAAAGTCTGCTATAAGTGGGGCAGTGTTCTAGTCTCTGTGGAAGGTGACAGAGAATAAGACATTATTTTTGTCTTTAAGAAGCCCATTGTTAGTAAGCAGATAAGTGTGAAAACAAATACTTGCAATTCAGTATAATTACTGTAATCTTTTGTATATAGAAAGGAAGGTGGTGACACAAAGAAGAGGCACAATAGCATGGACTGTGAAGTCCAACAGACTGGGTCTGAATCCTAACTCTGACATTTATTAGCTGTATAAACTTTGTGCAAGTTGTGTAGCTTCTCTCTAAGCCTCAGTTCCTCATCACAGAAGGGGATGAGAAAGTTAATTACCTCATAAAGTTATGAGAATTAAATAAATTAATATCTGCAAAACACCTTGAACAGAGGCAGATACACAGTAACTACTCAGTACAAGTAACTTATTTGTATTAAAAGAGAGAATAGAAAAAAAGCTGTATAAAGTATACTTGGGTGGGTCTTAGAAGACAGTAGGAGAATGGCAATCTAGGAAGAAAAACCGTTATGTGCAGAATCATGACACAGTGTGGTACTGCAGGAAACTGCAACTCAAAATCTCTCCCAACCTAACTTCTTCCAAGAATTTATGGCAACTAACGGCAAATAGATCTATAGCTGAAATATAAAATGAAAGACATAAATGGCGAGGCTGGAGAGGTAGAAAAGGACAGACAGAAAAGTTAGAGGAAAAATTGACACGACTTTATGACCAATTGGATAAGGAGTGAACAAAAGAAAGGAATCTAATGTGATTCTCAGATTTCTGGCTTGATTCACTAAATTGATGAGGTAGCCATTAAATTAGAATAAGGAGCATAAAGGGAAGAACAGGTTTGGCAGGAAAGATAATGAAATTGTTTTCAGACATGCTGAATTCAAGGCACTCATCAGTCACTTGGGTGGCAATGGCAAACAGGCTAGGAAAAGAGGTCTGGATTGGAGACAGATTTGGATGTTGTCAGGATAGTAATGATATCACCCAGGGGAAAACGTAAGAATAAGGAGGGAAACAAACAAACTAACATATACTCTTGGATGTCAATACTAAAGGACAGATAAAGAAAAACTAATGAGAAATTCAAGCAATAAAAAGGATAACTAAGAGCTCTTTAGTAACTAAGAGGAATACAGACGTGTCTGGTTATGTATTCCCAGGCTTTAGTACAGGAGGTAGTCAAAATCAAAATCTAGAGAAACTGGGTAGGATGAAGACTAAGAGATACTAATGGATTTGTCAGTTAGGAAGTTATTACCTTACCAAGAGCAATTGAGTAGAATGATGCAGGTAGAAGTGAGACTGCAATAGACTGAAGAGGAAAAAAAGAAATTAAACAAGAGAGTCTATTCTTTCTGAAAGCTTGGCTGTGAAGGAAAGAAGTAAAATAGCACATCAACTAGAAAAAAGCCTAAAAGGTTATTAATATGATAAATTGAGAAGAAACAGATTCTACTTGATAAAATAACAGAAAACATAAATGTTTATGAGTAAAACATTTAAATATAGAACAGCTTTAGGAGAATCCCAAGTTGCTACTAGTAATATGTACTTATTTATATTGTATTAAATAAAACACAATTCACTGATAAAGAACTAAAAGGAAAGCAAAATATCAAAATGTTGACACAGTTGTCTTTATGTGGAATTGCTATAGATAATTTTCCCCTTGTTTCAAGTTTTCAATATTTTCCAAATTTTAATAATGAGCTTGTATTCCTTTTTTTAATCAAAGTATAGTTGATATACAATATTATATATTTTACAGATGTACAATATAGTGACTCACAATTTTTAAAGATTATAATCCATTTATAATTATTATAAAACATTTGCTATATTCCCCATGTTGTACTATATATCCTTGTAGCTTATTTTCTACCTAATAGTTTCTTAATCTCCTACCCCTATATTGCCCTTCCCCACTTACTTCTCCCCACTGGTACCCACTAGTTTGTTCTCTGTATCTGCTTCTTTTTTTGCTTTATTCACTAGTTTGAGGTGTTTTTTTAGATTCCACATATAAGTGATATCATACAGTATTTGCCTTTCTCTGTCTGACTTATTTCACCTAGCACAGTGCCCTCCAAGTCCATGCATGTTGCTGCAAATTTCATTCTTTTTTATGGCTGAGTAGTAATCCATTGTATATATAAGCCACAACTTCTTTATCCATTCATCTGTTGATGGACACTTGGGTTGTTTCCTTATCTTGGGTATTGTAAATAGTGCTGCTATGAGAGCTTGTATTCCTTTTATAGTGGTGGTGGTAGGAGGTGGAAGACAATAAGCTTTACCAAAGTTAATGATACTTCAGGGGCAGAAAAGACTTAAGTGATTCTAACTTGAGGAAGATAGATAATAGAGAAAGATGAAATATTAGCAGGCAGAGAGCAGAAAAGAAATGGAAGGAAAAAAATAAAACCAATGCAGAAATGAAATCTTCATTGTAAGTAGCACAAAGGAGTACAAATACTGTTGAAAACACAGTAAAGGACCTGGACAACAGGACTGAGAAAGGCAAGCAAGATATAACCTAAATGGGAAGGAAATCCAAAAAAGAGGGGATATATGTATAAGTATAGCCAATTCTCTTTGCTGTACAGTAGAAACTAACACAACATTGTAAAACAACTATACTCCAATAAAAATTTTTCTTTAAATACTGTTTTCACCCCCCCAAAAAAAGATATAAACAAACTCTGAAAACCATAAAATATTGTTGAAAGAATTAAAGAAGATCCAAATAAATGGGAAAACATCCCATGTTCAGGGATTAGAGGACTTAACATTATTAAGATGGTGGTATCTCCAAACTGATGTACAGATTCAACACAATTCCTATGAGAACGCCAGCTGAGTTCTTCATACAAATTGACAAGCTGATTCTCAAATTTATATGGAATTGCAAGGGACCCAAAATAGCCAAAACAAACCTGAAAAAGAATAAAGTAGGAGAGGGACTTCCCTGGTGGCGCAATGGATAAGACTCTGTGCTCCCAATGCAGGGGGCTGGGGCTCAATCCCTGGCCAGGGAACTAGATCCCACATGCATGTTGCAACTAAGAATTCACATGCCACAACTAAGGAGCCCTGGAGCCACAACTAAGGAGCCAGCGAGCCGCAACTAAGACCCGGTGCAACCAAATAAAAAATAAATATTAAAAAAACAAAAAGAATAAAGTAGGAGAACTCACATTTTCTGGTTTCAAAACTTGTTCCAAAGCAACAGTAACAGAAGCAGTGTGGTACTGGCACATGGACAGATATTATAGATTAATGGAATCAAGAATCCAGAAATAAACATGTTTAAAGTCAACTGATTTTCAACAAGAATGCCAAGACCATTCAATGGGGGAAAGAACAGTCTTTTCAACAATGGTGCTGGCACAACAGGACAGTCAGTTAGGATAACCTTTACCACAAACCAAACATAAAAACTAACTCAAAATGAATCAAAACATAAGTGTTAGAGCAAAACTATAAAACTCTTAGAAAAAAACAAAGGGGTGAGTTCTTCATGACCTTGGATTTGGCAAAGGATTCTTAGATATGACACCAAAAGCAAGAGCAACAAAAGAAAAAAAATAAGATAAATTGGACTTCATCAAAATTTAAAACTTTCATGCTTCAAAGAACACAATTAAGAAAGTGAAAAGACAACCACAGAACAGGAAAAATATTTGCAAATCATATACCTGATAAGGGACTCGTACCTAAAATATACAAAGAGCTCTTACAATTCAATAATAAAGACAAATAATCCAATTAAAAATTGAGCAAAGGATCTAATAGACATTTCTCCAAAGACATACAATTAGTCAACAAGCACATGAAAAGATACTCAATGTCAACCATACCTCAAAAAAAAAAAAAAAACAGAAAGAAAGGAAGAAAGCAGGAAAGGAAAGGAAAGGAAAGAAAAAGAAAAAGTGCTTGACATCATTAGACATCAGGGAAATGCAAATCAAAAACTACAATGGGATGCCACTTCATTCCCACTAGGATGACTGAAATCAAAAAGTCAGATAACAACAAGTGTTGACAAAGATGTGAAGAAACTGGAACCCTCTTATACCACTGGTAGGGATGTAAAATTCCAGCCACTTTGGAAAACAGTTTGACAGTCCCTGAAATGATTAAACATATAGCACAGAGTTACTAAATGACCCAACAATTCTATACCTCGGTATATACCTAAGAGAAACGAAAACGTATCTCCACACACAGATCTGTACACAAATGTTTACAGCAGCATTATTCATAATAGACAAAAAGCGAAAACAATCTATATTTCCATCAATGGATAAACAAAATGTGGTATATATCCATACAATGGAATATTATTTAACCAGAAAAAGGAATGAAGTACTGATACCTGCATCAAATGAATAAACTTTGAAAATAGTATGGAAAGTGAAAGAAGGCAGTCACAAAAGACTCTATGATTCCATTTATATGAAAAAGTCCCTAATAAGGAAATCTATAGAGACAGTAGACTATGGTTGCTTAGAGCTGGGATAGTGGGTAGGGGAGGATGGGACAGGAGGATAAGGGAGTGACAGCTTAAAGGACATGGGGCTTCTTCTTGAAGTGATGAAAATGTTCTAAAATTGACTGTGGTAATAATTCCACAAATCTGAATATACTAAAACCCACTGAATTGAACACTTTAAATGGTGAATTGTATAGTATGTGAAGTGCATCTCAATAAAGCTACTAAAACCACAGGAATGAAAATGTAAAAGTTTAAAAGGATTAACCACTATTGTGCCAAAGAAAATAAATAAATAATTGAACTGCAAAATATTTAGAAAATAACTACAAGAAGCCTACAACCTACAAGACACAACTCAAGTAGTATTCAGGAAAAAACTCATAATTTAAACACTTAGAAAGAATGAAAAGAACATTAAGCAAGCAACTAACATAAGAAGACAGAAAAACAACCACAAAATAAACCGAAGGAAACCTAAAGGAAGGATTTAAAACATGAAAGAAAAAATAAATAAATAAGAAAAGAGAGAAAAATAATAGAACTAATTTTTTTAAAAATCCAAGAGTGGGCTTCCCTGGTGGCTCAGTGGTTAAGAATCCACCTGCCAATGCAGGAGACGCGGGTTCGAGCCCCGGTCTGGGAAGATCCCACATGCCATGGAGCAACTAAGCCCATGCACCAGAACTACTGAGCCTGTGCTCTAGAGCCCACAAGCCACAACTACTGAGCCCGCAAGCCACAGCTACTGAAGCCTGCGTGCCTAAAGCCCGTGCTCCGCAACAAGAGAAGCCCCTGCACCACAACCAAGAGTAGCCCCCACTCACTGCAACTAGAGAAAGCCCGTGCACAGCAATGAAGACCCAACACAGCCAAAAGTAAATAAATAAATAAATTTATTAAAAAAAAAAATCCAAGAGCTGGTTCTAAACAAAAACAAACCAAAAAAAGGGCAAGGCCTCACATGTACAAAATAAGAAGTGATAATGAGTAAAGTGATAATGTAGTCACAGACACAGGAAATTTTTTTTTAATCGTTAAAGAGTATCTTGCCTACTTCACACAAATAATTTTGAAAACTTAGATGAAACGGATTATTTTCTAGGATAATATAAGCTAGCAAATCTTCCTCTCAAAGATATAAACTATAAGCAGTCGAATTATCATAGAAGTAAGGAGATAATTGTCAAAGAGCAATTCTCCCCCCAAAATATTCAAGGTCCAAGTAATTTCACAGGCAATTCAACCAAATCTTTAACTTCAATGCCATTTAACTGGACAGGGAAAGACAAAAGCCTAGAAAAAGAAGGAAAAGTTTGAAATTACTTCTATGAAAGTGGCATAATCTAACAAAGATAAAATACATAAAAGAAAACTACAAAGCAATTTAGCTTAAGAAGAATGATGCAAAATTTCTAGATAAAGTTTAGCAAATAGAACCCAGCAGCACATTTTAAAATAATAATACACAATAACAAAGTGAATTGATTCAGGAAAGCAAGGATGGTCCAGTAATAGTAAATCTACTAGTACAATTCACCACAATAGTAACCAAAGGAAAAAAATTACATAATTCCCACAGAGGTAAATTTTCCTTCCATATTTTAAAAAATCTTAATAAAATGGTAAGAGCTGACTACTTTAACATAATATGTGTACTTCAACCTAAAGTCAGGTCTAATCTTAACAGGAAAGCCGATGCAGGGGACACGGGTTCGTGCCCCGGTCCGGGCAGATCCCACGTGCCGCGGAGCGTATGGGCCCGTGAGCCATGGCCACTAGGCCTGCGCGTCCGGAGCCTGTGCTCCGCAACGGGAGAGGCCACATCAGTGAGAGGCCCGCATACCGCAAAAAAAAAAACTCGAATTGATGTCAGGAATAAGGCAAAGATCCACTACTATCTTATTGTTTAATATTTTTGGAAAGTACTAGCCAAATCAATTTGACAAAAGAAAGAAATAAGTATAAAAGCTGGAAAGGAGGAGATAAAATTATCTTTACTTGGTAATGATATGATTATTTAGCTGCAAAACCCTAGAAAAACAACTGGGAAACCATTACAGATAGTATGAGAATTCCAAAGGTGGCCAGGTACAAAATTAATACTCAGAAATTAATAGCATTACCATATTCAAACAACAAGATAAAAGACATAATAGCAATAGAAACCCCATTTACAATAGCAACAAAAAAGATAAAACACCAGGAATAAACATAAAAGAAATGTGAAAGGTCTACATGAAAAAAACTTTAAAATGTTATCAGGGCTACAAAAGAACTCTTGAACAACAAGAAATGAATGTACACCCTGTTCCTGAACAGGAGACTGAACCTCAAAAAGATGTCAATGATCTCTAAATCAGTCTACAAATATAATGCAGTATCAATAAAAATACCAAAAGATGGGGGAGGGGAGCTCGATAAACTAATTCTAAGTTTTACAGAACAAGCAAAGAATATTCAGGAAAACTCCAAGAAGTAGAATGAGAGAGGACTATAATCAAAGAATGGGGTCACTAGGTATAAATAGGTAAACTGATCAATGAAACACAATAAAAAGTCCAGTAAGAGTGCCAAATTATATGTAGGAACTAAGTACACCTATAGATAATATTTCAATACTGTGATAACTGGGTAGCCACCTAGAAGAATAGTAAATTCCTACCTGAATACTTTACATAACTTAAATTTTGTATGAATAACTTAACTTAAAAATAAATTATAAAATTACCAGGAAAAACACAAGAATTTTAATTAGAAATAATATTGAAATAGGAAAGGCCTTTCTTATGACAAAAAACCCTAAAATCCAAAAAAAGATTAATAATTACAACTACAAAAAAACTTTAATTTCTGCTGAAAAAATATACCATAAACAAGGTTAAAAGCTAAATGAAACTGTGACAAATATCTGCAACACATAACCAAGGCAACTAATTTCCGTAAAACAGAGCTCCTATAAACAATATTAAACATCCCAGTAGAAAAATGAACAAAAAATATAACCAGATGAATAAGAATGATAAGCAGATGTTATAAATAAAGGAAACAAATATGGCTGTATGGTTCTTATACAAAAGATGAAGAAAAATATACCTTTTAAATTGGCAATGTAAAAAAAGTTTAATAACCCACACCGTTACCAAAGGTATGGAAAGCCAGAACTCCAGCACCAATAGTGGAACACAAACTGGTACAACGTCTCTGAAGGGCAATTTGACAATATCTATCAAAATTTAAATAGCACATATCCTTTGACCCAGCAATTGTACGTCTAGCAATTTACTCTAAAGGGATATTAACTGTATCATCCTTTGGATTAGCAAGACTGTAAACGTTTTAAATGCCCATCCAAACAAAGAAATGCTACCATTTTTCTCCCCTCCTACACTCACACACACACACACACACACACACACACACACACACACAAGCCAATTAGCTTGGGTCAAAGGAAGAAGGAAAATCTGCCTTTTACCATTTGTACCATTTGTATCTTATATCATGAACATATATCACATTGAAAATTTTTAAGTTAAGATTTTCAGTATTATTTTTACCCAGCTTTACCAATTGTTATATTTTTCCTCCTCTTTGTCAGTTTTCCAGTTCCTACATTAGCAACAATGTTTAACTGTTTCCCCAAGAAACACATGGCATTTACTCAAATTCACACAGTTAAATCACAATAGTAATGTGGGTTCATTGTCCCCATGATCTCCTTGCCCCTGAGCTCTACACCTGCATACTTATTCTACAGAGAGCACTGTCCCTGTGCTTTACTGTGTATATGGAGATTATGAGTTAGGAGAAATCCAGGACTAAGAAGCTATGAATTTCTTGGCCTATGGGGCAAACACATAATCACTACTGTATTTTAGGAGACAGAAAAAAAGTAAGAAGCTGCTCAAACAAGGTTTCACAAAACATTATTTGTGCTGTCACCGTGGATGCAGAGTCTAGTCCACTATTTTTATGTTTAAGAAATTGATTGTATCCATTTGTCCAGAGTCAATGGGGCTACAGGGAATTGAACCACACTAACCAATCACATTCACAAGAACTTAGTTGCTTACACATAATGCCAATGTATTAATTTAGAATTTAAGAATATATATGTGTGTGTATGTATACATGTATATATACATATATATTTGATGTATATGTGTATATGTATATATAAAGAGTAGCAAATCATGCATATCAAGGAATCACACACAAATGGTAATACATGCCCAAGGAGAACCACATGATAGCATGAGTGTGTATAGGGAGAAAAGAACAAATAGAAGGTCAGAGAAGACTTCCCTGAAAAACAGTGTGATCAAGCTGAGATCCAACGGAAAATAAGTTTAAAAAAAGAACAGGAGAGGGCTTCCCTGGTGGCACAGTGGTTGAGAGTCCGCCTGCCGATGCAGGGGACACGGGTTCGTGCCCCGGTCCGGGAAGATCCCACATGCCGCGGAGCGGCTGGGCCCGTGAGCCATGGCCGCTGAGCCTGCGCGTCCGGAGCCTGTCCTCTGCAACGGGAGAGGCCACAACAGTGAGAGGCCAGCGTACCGCAAAAAAAAAAAAAAAAAAAAAAAAGAACAGGAGGAGTAAGAGGGTTGCTGGATGATGGAATAGTAAGTACAATGGCACTGTGGCAGAAGGGAGCATGATCTAAGGAGGCAGAAAAAGATCAAAGAGCAAGACAACATGATGTAGGGTTATCTGGAGAGCTAGAGAGGGGCCAGACCATGCGGTGGCTTTTGGGCCATGTTAAGGACTTTTGCCTCATCTTAAGAGCGATGAAAAGCTAGTAAAGGGTTGTAAGCTGAGATGAGAACAGACTTGTGCTTGCAAAAGATTAGTGTGCTGTACACACTGCAGGGTAAGAGTAGAAGCAGGAAGACTGCTTAGAAAGCTGGTGCAGGAGACCTAAATCAGGGATGATGGCAGCATGGACTGCCACAAATAAAATAAATAGGACTTGGTGACTGATTACACCTGAAATGCAAGTTAGAGGAAACCCTTAAGGAGGATGCCCAAGTTTCAGGTGTGTATAACTGCAGGAATAAAGATGCTATCACTGAAAGAGAGAACACTCCAAGACCAGGTTGTTTTGATTTTATTGTTTTGTTTCTTTGGGGGCTAGAGAGAGGGTAGATGTGCAAAAAAGTAAGAAAGGGTTCTGAGTGCCCAGTATCTGAAAATCTTGCTAGAGAAAGATGAAAAATGGAAAATGGGATTAGAATTCAAAGGCGGGAGAAAGTTAGTTCAAAAACTTATTATTTTTTAACCTCCATGGTCAACCATAAAACAGGCCTAGAGATTTCTACCCCTCCCCATCACCTAAAATCTTTTTAAACATATCAAAATAAAATCTTTCAATCAAGGGGAGAGGTAAGGCTTAAACTGCAATACTTGTAAAAATAAAGAATTGGTGTGAAAGAATTTCAAAGTATATACTGAAACATCAGATGTTCTTAATTCTGAGAGTGAAGAGAAGACAGAGGCTTCCTACTTGGGAAAGGAAGAATTAAGTGCCAGTCAAGGAGAAAAGAAAGCAGAAAAGAAGAGCTGATGGTTCCACTGCATGAATTTTCACAGTTTAAACACATTTATCTTTACCTCTGGGCAAATGGGTGTTCTTGGCCTTGTGTGCTAAGAGAATGCAGAGATAGCTCCACACCTAACCCCCTTTTCAGAAATTATGGCCTCCACTGCCATCAGGTGGTGGCAGTGAGGAAGTGCACCAACCAGTTTCTTCGAGCCTATATGAATGCCTATATGAAGCCTATGGTATAATTAATCTAAGATCAAAGACCTAAGATTGCAGTAGTAGAGGACAAACTGGTTATAGTCTTTGGTAACAGATTTATCTTCTAACCTGTCAATACACAAAAATGAAATTTTTTGCTATTAATTTGGGGTAAGAAAAAAAGATTTCTCCTTTTTTTCATGTTAAAGAGCATATATTTAGCAATTTTAAGAATACCCAGTCTGATACTATCATCTCAAATCCAACTTTTGGTGTATTATATATTTGACTAAAACTGCTTCACTGTTAATTTTAATGGCACATATAAATGGTGCATTTCTAGCATACATCAATAACCTTATCACAAACACAAGCAATTGTCTCATTGAATATGCAAAATTCCCTTTATCTTCAAATTAATCAAATAATAATTTCTTACTACTTGGAAGTACAAGGCATGGTAGTAAACACAATTCAAAAACCCTCATATTCTCAAAACTCACTGGTAAAATCAACTTCAATCTTATTCACAAAAAACATGGTGAAAGATTAACACACATTCTTGATAGTTCTCGTCATGGTAAAAATAAGCTTGCCCAATATAATACCTGACATTCTGGGCAGTACACCTTTATTCTACTATACTGAATATTCACTTACAAATGTAGTTCTTTAAATTTGCTGCACACACACATCGATTTGATTTGTCTGTCTTTCAAGTCATTTGAACACAAGGACACAAGGATAGGAAATCGTAGGCAAAAACGTGAAATAATCACACTGGGTACATTTTTCCAGTTCTCAATCAGCTGTTTTCATATGGTAGACACTGCATAATTTTGTCACTGAGTATATTCCTGATCTTCATTTTCTCCCATTAAAATCCATACACACTATCTATTCTGTCTCTGTACCTTCCAAAATATTAATAATTCAACTAGTTTTCCCTAATTCTCTTGGTTCTGTTTCCCACCCACCTCCCACCCACCCCACTTCCTCTTCCTTTCTTGTTTCAGAATGCCTAACTCTTACACACTCGAGGTGGGTTTTTTTTACAAAAATCACTCTTTGGGATGCTCTTCCCTTTTCTCTCCTTAAAAATATTTCCCACAGCTAGGCGCCAATGTCTTTCTTTTACAAGATCAAACTGCGGAAGAGGACGAGACTGGGAATCGAGTAAGCGAAACATCTGAGAATGTCAATGAGACAGCGGCCTCTCCTTTGAAAAGAAAACACAACTCTCAGCACAGACCTTTCAACAGAGCAAAAATACTTTTTATTTTCCGCTGTGTTCCTGTTCCCTCCCCGACCTCAAAGACACCTTTCCTTTTCTCTAAGCCCCAGTCGCTTTGCTATGCGTGGGGCCTGCCTTTCCTCCTCCCAAGGAAAAGAAAGACAGGGAGAAAAGGAAAGGTAGCAATCACCTTCCCGCCGCGCCCGCGAGCTGTCAGGATCGTGCCCTACGACTCACCTGGCAGGTGCGGCCGCCCGGAGAGTTGCACGAAGCGGTTGAGCTGGCCGGTCCCCCGACCCCCGCTGCCCCCACTGCCCCCGCCGGCCCCGCTACCTCCGCCGCCGCCGCCGCCGCCACCGCCTGCGGCGCCTCCTCCCCTCCGGCGGTTCCTGTCCCAGCCCTGGGCGGCCGACATGACCCGCTAACGACGGCTGCAATCCGATCGCGGCAGCCCGCGGCCCGGCGGCACTAGCTGAGGCTCCTTCCTGGGCTCCTCAAGAGACCCGGGAGACAGGGGAAGGGGGAGCGCCCTGTCTCACCAGCGGCCAATGACTGACGGACTTGGTGACAGAGAACCAATGGCCAGTCGTCTTCTTGGTAGGTGGAGGGAGGCGGGGAGAGACGTGGTAACCATAGCTATGGCTAAAAAAAAAGTGGGGGGAGAGAAAGGCAGAAGCAGCCACTCATCACTCGCATCCACCGCGCTAAGCAAGACCGCGTCGTGGTGACTCCTGCGGGATCAGGCGAGCCAATCGAAGGCCGAGTGAGAGAGGCCACGCCTGCAGAGAGTCCCAGTGGCGACTCCAGGCGTGTCAGGATTCAGGAACGGGACGCGCACATAATACAGATATTTTGAGGCAGTACTGTGTTCTGCCAGCTTTACAGGCTGAGACCCCTTTCCCACACTACACAAAGAGCTCTCTTCGAGGGGAAAAAAACAGGGGGCGGAGTCAAAGCTTAACTGTAAGAATGAGGTTTCATTTGTCTTGTCTTTCAGTCGACTGGCGGAACTCCTCCCTAATTCAATATAAGCCACGTCCCAGGCAAACAGTTTTAAACCTGGTTAACAAACATGGGAAGATGTTCAAGCTCACCAGTAATCATAGAATACAAATTAAGACCCCAATGAGAAGCCGTTTCAGGCTTATTACGTTAGAAGGATTGTTAAAATAACACCCAGCAGTGAATTAAGAGTCCCAAGAAAAATGTTCTTTCATAGATGACTGATGGCTATGTAAATGTTTTTGTTCAAATTCCTTTTGCTCATAGAAAATTTGAATCAGCTGGAAGACAGGAACAGGTACGGAGGATCAAGATCAAAGAAAAATGTAGATGTACAGATCAGGAATTCCTATTGTTCCAAAATTAAACAGAAAATTTGGCTTTGAACTTACTGGGCACAGTGCAAAGTGGGAAAATAGATTGTTCACTGACGTTTATGAGTGGTAAGGGAAAACCATATTAATTCCTCAAGGGAAACAAAACTTTTCAAGATTCTTAGATCTGGTGGATTTTTTTTTTTTTTTTTTTTGCGTGACGTTTCATGTAGGAGAACCTTACGTGATGAAAAGAAAAAAGAAAATCTGCTGGAGCTGAGGATGCGTATCCTCTTGGTGCAAATTTCATGTCCCACTGGCCCCGCCTCCTTATTTTGCTACTTTCAGGTCCTGTGGGCAGGTATTTTACCCATGAAGCATTAGAAAGCACTGCTTACAAAAATGTTTGAGACCTGAAAAAAAAAGTCTATGGCTCTAAAATATGAAAATCAAAATTAATCAATATTAATTTTTATAAAGAAACTGTAGCATTAACCAAATAATAGATGAAGAAAATTTTCTTTTTATAGGAGTATTCCAAGTAATAAATAATGAGTGATAGACTATCACCATTTTGCAATCTCTAATGAATTCAGAGATCAACCCACTGAGCATCAACCAGTGCTGTTATCACAAAAAGAAAGTTGAAACATACATGCCTCTAGAATGTAAACATGACTATGAAGTAGTCTTGTAGGAAAAAATTGAACCTGAATCCCATCAGAGGTCTATATCTAACCACCAATTTATAGGAAATATGGAGGACAGAGGAACATTAAAAAATACTACAGAGATGCAAAAAGCAAAATCCAGACTATGGATATTCTACAGGATAAACAAGCAAATTTCTTCAACAAAAATTCCAGAGGAAAAAGATTTGAAGGGAAATAAAATCTATAGATTAAAAAGAGACTTGTGATGATTGTATAACTCTGTGAATATCTTAAAAATCTTGACTGGCATTAGTTACACAACTTTGTTAACATATTAAAAACCACTGAATTGTACACTTGAAAAGGGAGAATTTTATGTTATGTGAATTATATCTCAAAAAAAATTTAAATAACATGGGAGGAGTGGATGGTGAGATAGATGAAACAACACTGACTTCATCTTAAATCAGTAAATTATATGTTATGTGAATTATATCTCAATAAAGCTGTTTTAAAAGAGAGCAACTTAAGAGGTATACCAACGAATTGCAATAACATTCACCCTTTAGTAGCATTACCAAACCAAACTTGGGTCCACTCACCCATGCACAGTAAAGCCAAGGAAGGAATGTGCAGCGTTTACTGCAGATGCCGAACAAGGAGTAGGGGCAGCTAATGCTCAAAAGACCTGAACTCCCAGACGGATTTTAGATAAGGGTTTTTAAAGGCAAGGTGAGGGAGAGTCACAGGGTGTGTGATCAGCTTGTGCATAATTCTCTGATTGGTTGATGGTGAGGTAACAGGGGGATGTCACAGGGGTTAACATCATCAGTCTTCAGGCTCCAGCCTGTCTGGGGGCTAAGTGTTCATGGTCATCATGCAGTTAGCTTCTTCCATCTGGTGGGGTTTACAGTATCTGTAAAACAACTCAGGAATGCACATCAGACACTGTTGTCTATGTCCTTCAGGCAGGAACTAAAGGTTCTGTGACTACACTATATGGCTGATCTATTGTTTAAGTTGTCACCAGTTCTCCTGGCCCAACTGCTATCTTTTGTTACATGTTCACATTCTTCCAGACATTAACTCTTGAGCCAGCCTTTTGTGACTTAGGGGAGGCCTGAGAGACTAAAGCTTTTCTACAAACAAGCAGCAGGCAGAGGACATGGTGTGGGGGTCAGGGGGGGTCTGTCCTGGGAAGACCCCTAGGGTGCCATAGTAAGCCTTATGTGAATACTGATTCATAAAAACTGGGGCAAAAAGCATGGGTGAGACCACTAGAAATCTGAACACTGAATATTTTATGACATAAAGAATTGTTAATTTTTAGGTGGAATAATATTATTGTGGCTATGTTAACAAGAATCCTTTTCTTTTTTTTTTTTGTGCCACATGGCTTGTGGAATTTTAGTTCCCCGACCAGGGATTGAACCCCAGCCATGACAGTGAAAGCACCAAGTCCTAACCACTGGACCACCAGGGAACTCCCCAAGAGTCCTTATCTTTTAGATATACATACTGAAATATGTGTGGATAAAATTATATAAGTCATTTATTTGCTTCAAAATAATATAGGAACCAGCAATTCCACTCCTAAGTGTATACCCAAGAGAAATGAAAACATACGTCCACACAAAGATGTGTACATTGCTGCTTATAGCAGTATTATTCACAACAGCCCAAAAATAGAAAAAACCCAAATGTCCATGGACTGATGAGTAAACAAAATATGGTATATCCATACAACGGAATATTATTTGGCAATAAAAAAGTGGAATACTGATACATGGATAAATGTTGAAAGATTATGCTACGTGAAGGAAGCCAATCACAAAAAACCACATATTATATGATTCTGTTTATTCAAAAATGTCCAGAATAGGCAAATCCATAGAGAAGGAGATTGGTGGTTGCCAGGAGCTGGGGGAGAGAAGAAGGAGTACAGGGATTCTTTTTTTGTGTGTGTGCGGTACGTGGGTCTCTCACTGCTGTGGCCTCTCCCGCTGCAGAGCACAGGCTCCGGATGCGCAGGCTCAGCGGCCATGGCTCACGGGCCCAGCCGCTCCGCCGCATGTGGGATCTTCCCGGACCGGGGCACGAAGCCGTGTCCCCTGCATCAGCAGGCGGACCCTCAACCACTGCACCACCAGGGAAGCCCAGGGATTCTTTTCAGGGTGACGAAAATGTTCCGAAATTAGATAGTGGTGATGGTTACACAATTTTGTGAATATATTAAAAACCACTCAATTGTACACTTGGAAAAGTGAATTTTACGGTACATGAATTATATCTCATTAAAAACAATTTTTGATAACACAATCTTTATCAATCCTTTTGATAAGGCGGGAGAAGTGGATGGGGAGCTAGCCCACCTTTGTATATGTTAAAAATTCTTCATAATAAGAAGGAAGAAAATCTACAAAAATAAAATGATATTAACCAATCAACTGAAAACCATCTCATATAGTTACATAAATATATAACCATTTTAAATTCCAAGAACAAAATGAAAGATTTATTCTGAACTAAATTTAAAATTATTAAATTATTTTAAAAGCCTTTTAGGACTTCCTGGTGGCTCAGTGGTTAAGAATCTGTCTGCCAATGCAGGGGACACGCGTTCGAGCCCTGGTCCAGGAAGATTCCACATGCTGCGGAGCAACTAAGCCCATGCGCCACAACTACTGAACCTGCACTCTAGAGCCCGCAAGCCACAACTATTGAAGCCCGCGTGCCTAAAGGCCGTGCTCCACAACAAGAGAAGCCACTGCAATGAGAAGACTGCACACCACAACGAAGAGTAGCCCCTGCTTGACGCAACTAGAGAAAGCCCTTGCGCAGCAATGAAGACCCAATGCAGCCAAAAGTAAATAAATAAATAAATTTATTATTTTTTTAAAAAAAAAAGCCTTTTAAAAAGGTTACAGCTGATTTTTAACATGGAGTGTGGGTACACTGATGAGTATCAACATGCTTTGGAGAGGGGCCTTCAAAATAAGTGCATGCAGACAATATATACCCACTAACATGATATAATATGAAGTACACAATATCACCTATGGAGTAATTATGCCAAAAACATTAACTTGAATTAATGAAGATATAAGTGCTAATGTCCAGTTTATAGGAACTTTCAGGGGACAAAGGAACAAGTTAAATGGCATGTGAAATGATCTAACAAATCCAGAGGGACAGTCTCCATAATAGCTAGACTGATCTTGCCAATAAGTCAGTCATAAAAAACAAAATGAAATAACACAAAAACAAAATGCGAGGGTGGTAACCCCTAATGACATAATAGATCTAAGCAATGATTATCAATGGCTGCTAGCACAGCAAAAAGAAACCAGCAGACATTATGTCGATGAAGTATTCTCACAAAAAAAAAAAAAAAAAACCCAGAATCTGAATAAAGTCAAAGTTTTAGCTCTAACTACCAGTTCACAGGAAATAAAAGGACAGAGAATATGTTAAATGATATCTTAGGGATGTAACCTGGAAAATATATAATGTGGAAACTCTACAGAACAAATAGCCTGTTTTCTTCACCATTACATTTCAAGGAGAAGGAGAAAAAGGAAACCCACAGATTAACAGAGTTTTAAGAGACATATCAACCAAACTTAGTGTTTGAGCCTTGTTTGCATTTTGATTAGAATAAGCCAATTTTTTTTTATTGGAGTATAGTTGCTTTATAATGTTGTGTTAGTTTCTGCTGTACAATGAAGTGAATCAGCTATATGTATACTATATCCCCTCCCTCTTGGACCTCCCTCCTACCCGCTCCACCCCACCCATCTAGGTCCTCACAGAGCACCGAGCTGAGCTCCCTGTGCTTTATAGCATGCCAACTTTTTTTTTTTTTTTTTTCGGTACGCGGGCCTCTCACTGCTGTGGCCTCTCGCGTTGCAGAGCACAGGCTCCTGACGCGCAGGCCCAGCGGCCATGGCTCACGGGCCCAGCCGCTCCGCGGAATGTGGGATCCTCCCGGACCGGGGCACGAACCTGTGTCCCCTGCATCGGCAGGTGGACTCTCAACCACTGCGCCACCGGGGAAGCCCTGGCCAATGAACTTTTGACATGTGTGTCAAGTACATTGAATGGGGAAATAATCTCTTCAACAAATGGTGCTGCAATAACTGGATTTCCAGAATAAAGCTAGACCCCTAATTCACACCATATATAAAAATTAATCCTCAGTGTATCAATGACCTACATATAACTGCTAAAACCATAAAACTATTAGAAGAAAACATAGAGGTGAATCTTCATTATCTTGGATTTGGCAATAGATTCTCAGATATGACACCAAAAGCATGAGCAACAAAAGAAAAAATAGATAAATAGGATTTCATCAAAATTATAAAATTTTATGAATCAAAGAACATTATCAGAAAAGTGAAAAGACAACCTACAGAATAGAAGAACATATTTGCAAATCATACATTTGATAAGGGTTTAATATCAAGAATACATAAAGAACTCCGAAAACTCAGCAACAACAACAAAAAAACCCCAATTTAAAAATGGGCAAAGGATTTGAATAGACATTTCTCCAAAGGAGGTATACAAATGGCCAATAAGCACATGAAAAGACGTTCAACATCATTAGTCATTAGGGAAATGCACATCAAAACCACCTGAGGGGCTTCCCTGGTGGCACAGTGGTTAAGAATCCGTCTGCCAATGCAGGGGACATGGGTTCGAGCCCTGGTCCGGGAAGATCCCACATGCCGTGGAGCTACGAAGCCCATGCACCATAACTACTGAGCCTGTGCTCTAGAACCCGCACACCACAACAACTGAAGCCCGCGCGCCTAGAGCCCGTGTTCTGCAACAAGAGAAGCCACCTCAATGAGAAGCCCGCGCACAACAACGAAGAGGAGCCCACACTTGACGCAACTAGAGAAAGCCCACGGGCAGCAACAAAGACCCAACACAGCCAAAAATAAATAAATTAAAAAAAAAAAAAACACCTGCGATACCACTCCACATTCCCTAGGATATCTAAAATCAGAAAGATAGACAATAATAAATATCAGTGATGATGCAGAGAGTTTAGAACACTCATACATTGCTAATGGGATTGTAAAATGGTACAGCCACTTTGGAAAATAGTTTGAGAGTTAAACATAGAGTTACTGGGCTTCCCTGGTGGTCCAGTGGTTAAGACTTCACACCTCCAATGCAGGGGGCGTGGGTTCAACCCCTGGCCTGGGAACTATGATCCCACATGCCACACAGCACGGTCAAAAAAACCCCAAAAAACAAAAAACAACATGGTTACTATATGACCCAGAAATTTTACTCCTTGATTTATATGTAAGAGAACTGAAAACATATGTCTGCACAAAAAACTTGTACACATTCATAGCAGCATTATTCACAATAGCCCAAAAGTGTAAACAACCCAAATGTCCATCAACAGATGAAAAGATAAACAAAATATGATATATCCATACAATGTGATATTATTCAGTCATGAAAAAGAATGAAGTACAAATACATGCTACAACATAGATGAACCTTGAAAACATCATGCTCAGTGAAAGCAGCCAGACACAAAAAGCCACATATTGTATGACTCCATTTATATGAAATGTTCAGAACAGGCAAATCCATAGTGATTAAAAGATTAGTGGTTGCCAAGGGCTGGGGGAAGGGAGGAATGGAGAGGGTTTCTTTTTGAAGTGATGAAATGTCCTGGAATCGGATAGTGATAATGGTCGCACAAACCTGTGAATATCCTAAAAGTCACTGACAGGTACACTTTATTAAAGGGTGAATTTTATGTTATTTTAGTTATATATCAATAAAAAGTAGCCCATAAGAATTCAAAATGTTTGATAAATGTGTGCCCAATTAAAAGCCTATTAAGTATCATGTTTTATAGAAACTAAATTTTCACTACAAATATAAATTTTGCTGTTTGATAATTTTTCTACTTCATGAAGGGATTATACTAGCAAACATCGTATGTTTGACTTAAGAGGAGAGGTCCTACATAGCATAAAAAGCTTATCCACATACATTTTTTGTATATTCTCACCTGAAAAAAAACACAATAAAGACAGTCTGACAACTGGAGCTATCAGCAGAGCTGTCTGCTTCACAGGGACAAACAAAATGGATAAGGTGACCCTGAGAGGGCGATTAACATGATGAAAGTTTTGGGGGAGGGCACATGGGACCAAGACCATGGAAAGGAGGGGAAGGAAGCAGGATTGGGCAGGTGGAGAGGCTGGACTGTGATGCAGTCTCAAGGAAGGCCCCAGGAGACCCTACTGGAAACTCTAAAGCTAATGGCCCTTTAGCATTGTCCAGAGTTGGGGCAAGGGGCTAGGCCTTTTATACCTCTGTCTTGATCAATCACTGGATGAAGGATATCCTTGAGAAAGCGGGGTGGCGACCTCAGGCAAAATGGCCCTCTCCAGTCAATAACTCCTAAGGGAACTGACAGCCAAGGGTTTCCTGTTGGTGGTACTCCCAGTGGCTGGAGGAAATAGTTCCTCATTCCTGAAGGGGGATCTGGGTGGTGCATCACTGCCTCCACCACCTATACTAAAATGCTTGGGAAGAAAACTAGGACTTACCAAGAACCTACTGATATGTGCCAACCACTTTCATAGACGTTATCCCATTTAATCTCATAACCACAGGTCCCTCAAACACAAGGTCACAAGGTGAGTGATGGAAGTGGGAGGAGGGGCCATCTCTGATTCTAAAACTCTTTCTTCCACATCACATTTTCCAAGTGACTCTTTGACAATTGTAAGTTTCAAAAGTATTTATTGACTCATGACTTAAAATTGGCATTTTCTGAGCATCTATTATGTCCAGGCACTGGGAAATTATAGAAAAAAGACAAAATGTCTGCCATACACAAACATGCACACAAATATACATATATATGTATGTGTGGAAATACACATGTAAATATGTAAACATATATGTGTGTGTATATATATATACATACATATATATATGCGTGTATATATATATATGTATATATATACACACATACTTGTTCAGGCCAAAATCTTGGAGTCCTCCTTGAAATCTATTTCCTCATATGCTATGTATAACCCATCACCACGTCCTGTTGTTTCTAGCTCCAAAATGTACCTTGAATCTGCCCACTTTCAGCTATCTTTGCCCATCATCATCTTTTGCTGGGGTTTCTTTAGCAACCCCCTAATGGTCATTCTGTATCCTCTCTTGGCTCCAATCCATTCATCACCTAGTCTTCAGAGTGATTTTTCCCAAAATGCACAACTGTGCATGCTACTGTGTTGCTTAAAGTCTTTCAATGGCTACATTTGGCTTTTAGGATAAAGTCTAAATCCTTTAGAAGGTTAACATACATTTACTTAACAATTATTAATTGAGTACTCTGGTCCAGGCACTGTTGTAAACAATGGGAATATAGCAATGAACAACAACAACCCACAAAAACTCCTACTCTTGTGAAAATTATAAAGATTATACTCTAGTGGGGTTGGGGAGAGACAGAAGTAAACATAATAAGAAAATTACATATGCTATAAGAAGATAAGCACTATAGAGAAGAACAGAGCAGGGTAAGTGGAAGAGGAATTCCAGGTGTCTGTTTGGGGAGGGGAGGAGTTGCAAGTGTCTATAGAGTGATGTGGGTAGGTCTCACTGAGAAGGTGACATTTGAATAAAGAAGTCACAAAGAATTGAAGGAGGTAAGGAAGAAAGTCACGTGGGTGTCTGGAAGAGCCTTCCAGGCAGAGGGAACAGGGAGTGCAAATGTCTCAAGGCAGGACTACATCTGGTAAGTTCAAGGCCTAGTAAGGAGGCCAGTGTAGCTGAAGCAGAGGGAATGAGGGGGAGAATGGAAGATATTGGAATCAGTGAGAATAGGTAATTTTTTTCAAGGAGTTTTGCTGTAAAGAAGAGCAGAACAATGGAGTGGTATCTGGACGAGGAACTGCAATCAGAGGTTTTTGTTTTGTCTCATTTTGAAGACGGGAGAAATAATATCTTAATGCTGACGTGAATGTTCAGTAGAGGGGAGAATCACTGGGCAATGTCCTTGAGTAGGCAAGAGGGGACTAGGCCGAGTGTACAAGGTTGGCCTTATGTAGGAGCACAGACTACAGCAAGTTTTCTCAATCTCTACACGTTTGACATTTTTGGGTGAGCTAATTCTTTGTTGTGAGGGGCTGTCCTGTGTACTGTAAGATGTTTAGCAGCAACATCAGCCTCTACCATCACCCCATCTGTAATAACCAAAAATGTCTCTAGAAATTGCCAAATGTCCCCTGGGAGGCAAAACTGCACCCATTTGAGAGCCACTGATCTATAGTAACAGGAGGAAAGGTAAAGTACTATCAGAGGATAAGACAACCACTCAATATATGAAATGAAAAGACAAAGCTGCATTTATTGCTTACTATAGGCAGTGAGAGTCATACTTGTCAGGCACATGTTTAGAGAAGACCAAACTGCTAATCTTATATTGGATTTAGAGAAAGTGGGGAGTTCAGGGATTGGTGACCTTTCAGAGGTCTAAGTGTGTTGACATTCTCTGCAGAAGTGATAACTTGCATGAGAATATTGTTGATTGGTTGGCACTTGGAGGTGTGTGTACTGAAATGAGTCTGTGATTGGCTGATTTTCAGAATCAATGGGTTGTCTCTGGGCTTGCAAAAGCATGTTCACTGGGGTGGGTTATCAATAGACTGAACTTAAAACTGGCTCTGATTTCTGGCTACTACCATGGGAATGTGGGAACTTAAAAAATTCTCAGTATTCCACATGCTAGTGGGTAGATGCGGTGGTGTTAATTTGTGGAAGTTTTCTTCTGATTGCTTAAATTTTTTAAGTGAAATAGGAAACAAGGACATCAGCAGACAGGGAGGATGGATTCGAAGAGACACTGAAGATTTGAGGAGAGAAATATGAAAGTCATCTATGAAAGTAGGAGAGGAGGTACACTAGGGAAATGTAGTATGATTACTGGGCAGAATTAAGGGCCCACTTGAGGTCGACAGTACAAAGAGAGACAAGTCAGAATGCCATGCATTTTTTCTTTAACCGTATTCAGCTGACAGGGTGCAGGAGCAGAGTGGTGGAACGCTGAACTCTACTGTGATTGAGGTTTTGCCAAACGAGTACTACAAAGCAAGAAAGGTCCAAAGAAATTGAGAGTACATTCTAGAGGATGTATTATTTTCAGCTATATATTTTGCTTTTTTATGACATTGTCAAAAATACTCAGTAATAGAAAGAATAATATAATGAACCCACATGAGTCTATCACCCAAAACCAACAATTAAAAACATTTTTCATCATGGGATTTCCCCTGTGGTCCAATGGTTAAGATTCCACGTTCCCAATGCAGGGGGCACAGGTTGGATCCCCGTTCAGGGAACTAGATCCTGCATGCATGCCGCAAGTAAAGATCCCGAGTGCTGCAACTAAGACCTGGAGCAGCCAAATAAGTAAATAAATAAACATTAAAAAAAAATTTTTTTCATCTATTCTCCTCACATTTTCTTTTCCTCCAGAACTTTAAAGCAAATCCCAGACGTCATACTAGTTCACCCATAAACACCTCAAGACGTATCTCTTATAAGTAAGGATTTTTTTTGGCCACGACACGAGGCTTGTGGGATCTTAGTCACACAACCAGGGATGGAACCTGGGTCCTCAGCAGTAACAGTACCGAGTCCTACCCCCTAAACCACCAGGGAATTCCCAGTAAGGACTTTTAAAAACCATAATCACAGTGCCATTATCACATATAACAAAACTAAATAAGTCTTTAATATTAACTAATTCTCTGTCCATATGCAAATTTTGCAAAGGAATGATGATAATGATTGGCATCGAACTGAAGCTGGCTAAGGAGGGAAGAAATAAGGTGGTGTTGTTCGGAACAATGGAAAGGCTGAGATCAATAGGCTGAAAGTCCTGGTGGGCGTGAATAACTACTGAAGTTAGGAGCCCACAGAGAGTGAGCTGGCCGGGGATGGGGGGGGTTGGGGGGTGGCCCCACTTTTACCTTTGCCCATTGTTCAGTCACATCAGTCTCTTTTTTCTGTTTATTATATGAGGAAAACTCCTTCCAGTTTGGGATGCTGTTAGAGTCTGTGTAGATCTCTTTCCCACAATCTCATCTATTTTAACTCCAGCACAGATGCTCTCAGGAGAATCTGTAGACTGAATTAGGTCCTCCTTTACCCTAACCCTAACCCTTGGGATTTCTTTGGAGCACTTGTAATTTCAGAAGTTCAGGAAAACGTATTTTTTTAATGTCTAACTCCACTAAAAATTACGTCTCCTTTATTCACTGCTGTCATTGCCAGCGCCGAGGACAGCGTCAGTAGGACACCCTCAATAGATAATTTTTGGACAAAGCAGGGAAGAAGTGTTCGATAACGGCAAACGCCAGACTTCTAAACCCACCCATAACACGGTTTCTAAGGATTCTAAATTATTTACTCTCAAGTGACTGTCGCCATTCCCTCACATGTAAAAAGATAAACTTAGCAAAGTCTTATCAGTTAATTATCTTAAGACTAAATTGGGCCCCTCAGTCCTGCTGAACTCGGAGAGACAGCGCTCTAAAAACCTCTTATCAAGCCAAGTATGCTCGTACATAAAGGAAACGACTAATCTTGGTGTTTAACCAGAGCCCTCCTGCAAGGGTCCACCTCGGTTTTGTTTGTTTGGGCCACGCCGCGGGGCATGCGGGATCTAAGCTCCCCGACCAGGGGATGGAACCCACACTCCCTGCAATGCAAGCGCGTAGTCTTAATCACTGGACCGCCAGGGAAGTCCCTACCTCGTTCTAAAATGGCCAGGAAGGGCTGGGCCCGGCGGTGTCGCCCGGCAGGTTGCTTGGGCCAACGCGTGGGAAGCCAAAAGAGGATCCTAACAGCTCAGAACGGAAGTTCCTGAGCCTTCATACGCGCCGGGAAGCAACTCGGAAACGGACCAAGATGGCGGCGCCCACTGAGGGGCCAACGTTTGCCGCGGGGGTCGAAAAGAATTGTAGTGCGGTTGTTCGCTCCCCAGAAGAGACTCCCCAGAAAGTCCGACAGCTGATAGATGAGGGGATTGCCCCGGAAGAGGGAGGCGCCGAAGTGTGAGTCCGCGAGTCCACCCTGGGTCTGGCGACGGCGGATTGGAGAGGGTTTGGGGGACTCAGGCCAGGGTAGGATACCCTGGGTCTGTAACTCGGGCGATGGGAATGGCTGCGACTCGGGATCTTGAAGAGACTGGGGTTCCAGTCGCTCAGTCGGCTTTAATCTTCTGCTCGGGAGGTACTGGGCGCAATTTTGCCTTAAGACAGGTTTTGGGAGGAAGGAAAAAGACAGGACCGCGAACTGAATATGCGCACCTGATTTCTCTTAGACTTCTTAACCTTTTTAAGTCCTAGACACCTTTGGCAGCCTGGTAAAGTTTGTGAACACCTTCTGAGAATTATATTTTTAAATGCATAAAGTAAATTACATAGGATTATAAAGGATACCAATTACGTTGGAATGCAGTTATCAAGAAGTAAAAGAAAAAAAGTGATGCAGTAAAACGCTTCATTATTTAAGAGTTAAATAATATCTAGTAATAGGTCTGTTATCTACCATAATTTTGAAGTAGCGAGAGCATAAACGGTATTTCAAAACATGTGCAACAACCATAATGTGGTGACAAAATACCTGTGATTTCCATTGATGACAAATTTACAGATACTGCTGATGCTACTGTGGTTTTTTAAATTATCTTCATTCATAATGGAGGGAAATGCTACATTTCAGTTAGAGGTTACCAAAATAAATGTCATTTTTTTCTATCCAAGTTTATGGAAGCTCTGAATTTTTTCCAAGATCCACACCTCCCTGAGGCTGTCACTCTCAGAAGGATTCTTAGAATAAATTACTTTATTTTGAGTTATAATACTTGGTGTAATCTTACTTTTATTAAAATTACTTTTGTCTTCAGCAGTTCCTCCCTCTA
The DNA here is from genome assembly GCF_963455315.2 of Globicephala melas. NCBI lineage: Eukaryota > Metazoa > Chordata > Mammalia > Artiodactyla > Delphinidae > Globicephala > Globicephala melas. The sequence goes on from NC_083322.1 coordinate 22,176,556, forward strand.
AACTTCCCAGGTGCTGTTGAAATGCCTTTCACTGAATATAAAAGAATTGTTTTGCTGGTTTTTTTCTCCTTGAATTTTTTCATGAAATAGCTAAAATTCTTTACTTTGATTTAAATTTTCAAATTAGTTCCTTTGGGGAAAAATTGCATAGCAAGGATCAATCCAGGTAGAAATATCAAAATTGTCATTTTCTGCTGTTAAAATAGTTAAATTTCTAAGATGGTTCAAATTGGATAATGCACAGAAGCCTTGAGTCTTATTTTGTGTTTACAAAAATTATGCAAAATACTGTTGGGGAGCAATGAGTGAGGTAGCATAGTTTGCCAGTATAGGATTAGTGGAGCATGGTCAAGGTAGAAATTGCTTGAAACTTAGTTATGGCCAAACTGTAGAGATTTGAATGCCAGTCTGAAGAATTTGGATTCTGCTTAGTAAGTATTGTGAAACTATTGACAGTGTTAAACAGAAAAATTACCTGACTGAAATGATATTTAGAAAGGTTAAAATCCAGAGTGGCGTGATTGATGATACAATGTGCAGAGAAGCTAGATAAAAAACGTTTAGGCAAAGTGATACCTTGAAAGGATTACCAATAGTTCTGCCACTTTATTTTAGGAAGGACACATCTGCCACACTCCAGTCAGTTAATGGATCACCGCGAGCAGAAGAACCTCCATTGGAATCTAGAAGCAAAGAAGCCTTCTTTAGCAGAGTGGAAACCTTTTCTATATCCTTTTTGGTTTGAGTGAGTTGCACTTTCTGCCTGCTTCTGGAATTATTCTCCTAGGAGTAACACCACTTTCTCTGATGTTTTTAATTTTTAGAATTAAACTTGGTAAGAAATTTGGCTGGAGTTCATGGGCTCTTCACAGGGATAGTTCACAACATGGCAGCGGGCTTCAGTCAGAGTGAGCAAGCAAGAGAGAGCAAGATAGAAGCTAGGTCTCAACTGACATCACATCACTTTTGCCATTTTCTATTTGCTAGAGTGTTTTTAATTTAAAGCAATTACAGACTTATAGAAAGATTGCACAGGTTACAAAGAACTTCCATGTGAGTACTTGAAAGTAAGTTGCCAAAGTGACACCTCATTACCCCCAAATATTTCCCACAAACAAGGACTTTCTCTTACATAACCACAATGAAACCATCAAAATTGGGAAATTCACATAATAAATTACTGCCATATAACCCTTACATCATAATCATTCCATCAATTGTAGTAATAATGTTCTTTATAGCAAAAGGATCCAGTTGAGAATCCTCAGTTTTTCCTTGAATTTCATGACCTTGATACTTTTGAAGATTATAGGCCAGTTATTTTATAGAGTGTATCTCAACTTGCATTTGTCTGATGTTTCATTATGATTAGATTCAGGTTATGTAGGAATATCACAGAAGTAACGCTGTGTTCTCATTGCATCCTGTTAGGTGGCACATGATTTTGATCTGTCCCTTTACCCTCGATCATCATTTTGATCAATTGATTAAGGGAGTGTCTGTCCTGTTTTCCATTGTAAAGTAGCGTTTTCCTCCTTTGTAATTAAACTTTTGTGGGGATGTGCTTTGAAACCATGTAAATATCACATTCCTCATCAAACTTTATGTAACTTATTGTAGCAGCATGGGCTCATGATTTCCTTTTTTATTCAATGGGTCATAATCCATTACTATTATATATTTTGAGATTCCAGTTGCCCCTGATTTGGTGAGTGGGAGCCCCATGTAGATGCTCTTTACACCCCACTTGGCTACAGCACCCCAAGGTAGGCCCCCCTCTGTATGGACTCCCTCTTTACCCGACTTGGCTTTTTTTTTTTGGCTTTTGACACCATGCGATGAGCTGTCTTCCCACCTCCTGGCTTAATCCTCTGCCTTGCTCACCACCTGGTGGCTTTAGGACTGAATTGTTCAGGAAGGGGAAAGTATTTTAACCATGCTTCTACTCCTGTTCTTGGATTAATTCCTGATATTGACAAAGCATTTAAAATCATTTTCTTTTGTTGTTTTTTTGTTCCCATTGGATATAAATTGATTGCCACTTTGATATGATAATTATTTATTTAACTTAAGCTAGTTAAGTGATTCTATTACTTTTATTCTACATAATCCAAACTCCTTTAACATTTATATTTAGATTCTGTTTCTAGCCTTCAGTCCTCCTTTTGCTGCTATTAGAATGTTTTCAAGTTCCTATATCCCTTGTAAAAATATAGAACTTTCCTGCATCTTTTATGTTTTATCCTTTTTTTTTTCCTGTGCTCTGTAAAACAAGAGCTCTATAGGTAAAATAGAAAAAGCTGAGTGTTGAATATTAAAGATCAATAAATATTTTAGGACATATTTCCCATGCACATACTTACAGATGCTCTTGATGCTCTCAGCTTACTTAAAACACACATACCACACACACGTTAGTATATAACAATCAAATTTGGGGTAGGGAGGAACAATGAATATTATTAATTTTACTGACTTTATTCTTCAGAAGGCAAAAGTGGATGTGATACAATAGGAGAGCAGAGATGAGTGATAAAATATTTCAGCTTGTTTGACCTTCACCATCCCTTACTGCTTAGGCAAATCCCAGTGCTTTCACTAGTGTTTTCAAATCCCTAGTATTTCATATTAAGCAAAAGCGAATGGCTTTTCTACTGTACCCCACAACCAATAATAAAATAAACATTTTAAACATATAAAATGCATAGGGCTTCCTGTTGCTTTTCCTCTTAATGTGTTTATTCCTATAAACATTGAGTTAAAGTTTTCATTTCTGACTTGTTCATTTTAAGGTACATGCATGTTGTTTTTCTTAATGTGAATACTCTTTGAAATGGGCAGGAAAGCCCCCTGAGCTGTCTCCACTGGTCTGTGCAAAATATGGCTGGGTCACAGTTGAATGTGATATGCTGAAGTGCTCCAGCTGTCAAGCTTTTCTCTGTGCCACTTTACAACCAGCTTTTGATTTTGACAGATGTAAGTATAAAGTACAAATTACATTTTTCTCCATATTCAAAAGACATCTATACTAGGTTTTTTGTTTTTTTTTTTGCGGTACGCGGGCCTCTCACTGTTGTGGCCTCTCCCGTTGCGGAGCACAGGCTCCGGACGCGCAGGCTCAGCGGCCATGGCTCACAGGCCCAGCCGCTCTGCGGCATGTGGGATCTTCCTGGACTGGGGCACGAACCCGTGTCCCCTGCATCGGCAGGCGGACTCTCAACCACTGCGCCACCAGGGAAGCCCTATACTAGTTTTTCTGAAACGACCAGTCACTTGTGTTTGATCAAAGAATGTGTACTTCTGTATATAACAAGGTGAATTTGTGATTGTCTTCACCCTAATTACTAGCTTTAGTCATTACTTTTTTTTTTTTTTTTTTTTTTAAAGCTCAGCTACTTTAGAGTGAACCTGACTTTGTGTATTCTGGGAAACTAACAGCAGTATGTTTATTTTATAGTTCCGAAATTTGTACTTAGGCTAAGAGACACAGGACTTTTATGAAGGCTCACATTTTGGAATGCCTGCCTTATAAGATACATGATATCTCCTTTGTTATTGCTTTCAGAATCTTGATTTAGAACTTGTTTTGTGAAAAATATTAAGATGATTCAGTTGCTAATATTTCATATCTTTAAAATTTTTCTGAGTTATTTTAATTCTTAGTTGTATCTATACTCTTAAAGGCTTTTGGTCATTGGATTTTGAATCTATATAAGACATTGTTTTTAAGGCATTGTTATCTATTCGGGTTTCAGATAAGGAACGATGTGCTGAGCTGAAGAAAGCCTTGTGTACTGCCCATGAGAAGTTCTGTTTCTGGCCAGACAGCCCCTCTCCAGGTACTTATTTACAAAATTTCCCATTTACCATCTCTTCTTGGTCAATGCGGGGTTCTTTTGTTTTGTTTTTTTGCTTGTTTGTTTATTTGTTTTTAATTGGGGTATAGTTGCTTTACAATGTTGTTAGTTTCTGCTGTACAGCGAAGTGAATCAGCTATATGTATACATATATCCCCTCTTTTGGATTTCCTTCCCATTTAGGTAACCACAGAGCATTGGGTAGAGTTCCCTGTGCTATACAGCAGGTTCTCATTGGTTATCTATTTTATACATATTAATCTATATATGTCAATCCCAATCTCCCAGTTCATCCCCACCCCTGGTCATTGCGTTTCTCATATTGTCTATTTCTTTGAGAAAATCTAGCCTTTGAAGTTTCTTTTTCCTCCTGTCTATTTGTGCTTTACAAGAGAACTAATATTCATTCACTTATTGTGTTATTTATTAAGTGCATTTGACATGCCAAAGGTTTAATCGTACATACATTATCCAATTTAATCCTCTCAGGGGCCCTGGGAGGTAGATATCAACCTGATTTTTAGGTGAGGAAACTGAGAATCAGAAATCTTTCTTTTTTTACTATTTTATTTATTTATTTGTTTGTTTGCTTGCTTATTGCTGCATTGGGTCTTAGTTGCTGCGCGCGGGCTTTCTCTAGTTGTGGCAAGCAGGGGCTACTCTGTGTTGTGGTACGCAGTCTTCTCATTGCGGTGGCTTCTCTTGTTGTGGAGCACGGGTTCTAGGCGCGCAGGCTCAGTAGTTGTGGCTCGCAGGTTCTAGAGCACAGGCTCAGTAGCTGTGGCGCACGGGCTTAGTTGCTCCACGGCATGTGGGATCTTCCCGGACCAGGGCTCAAACCCGTGTCCCCTGCATTGACTGGCAGATTCTTAACCACTGTGCCACCAGGGAAGTCCCAAGAATCAGAAGTCTTAAAACCAGCTAGTGAGGAGCCATGACCATGGTTTTATCTGATCTCAGACTCTCTGCTTTTCCCACCAGAGCAAACAGCCCCATGTCCTACCCAGGCTTCCTGGTACACTAATGGCACTAACGGTGGCAGTTAAATATGGTTCAGTTGCTAAAGAAGACTCACAGGACCCCACATGAGAGTGATTACAAATCTACAGTTTATTACAGTAAAACAGCACAATATATCAGTAGCACTGAAGTAAGGATATCATCACAGCCAAAGACTGCCCCATGGTAAGGGGTCTGGAGAGGCCAGGTGCAGGCTCCTCTTGTCCTTCTCGTGTAAGGGCTGTGGCAGTACGCACTCTCTCTCGAATCAGAAACCACTGATGTGTGCACAAAATGCTTCAGAACAAGGGAGCCCAAGACGTAGTCTCAAGTGGGATTTGCTTTTATTTTGCTGGCCGTGTTGGCATATTCCTGCTGAGTAACCAGCTTCAACAGCTGAGCCTGCCAGGGGGCTCACCAAGACCAGGGACAAAACTCTTTGGACCCATGTTTACAGTGCAGCACTATTAATTCATATATTTCATGCTTGACAGGACCAGCTCCATGTAGGTATGTTTTTTATTTCAGTAGGACAGCTCAGGCTAATTCCAGGGTCACTGATGCCCAGGAATATTCCATGAGTGACCACTAAGAGGAAAAAATAGTTGGAAAGTGACCGTAGAGTGCCATCTACTGATATATGAAGAGGTGATAGAAAAGGAATTATTAAGAAATAAAATTTTTAAAGTGAAAATGACTGTATAACAAGGATTTCCTGCTGTTGGCCTAGCTGTTTCACGGTGTAGTATAACAAAACTCAGTCCTATGCGTATTTGAATCTTCTCTGTCCAGTGCACCCAGGGCAGAGATAGATTCTCTATCTGCTAAGGCCTATGTTGGTGGTTGCGAACTCTTGCTACCATGCACTCTACTTTCTTTTTTTTTTTTGCATTTTAATTTTTTTGTACAATTTTTAAAGGTTACTTTCCATTTATAGTTATTACAAAATATTGGCTGTATTTCCCATGTTGTACAATACACTCTACTTTCTTGGTCCCATTTGTGACTTCAGCTACCACCTACTTGAAGACTTCTGACTTCTATTCAGATCTCTCTTTAGAACTTGACTCATATTTTCAACTACCTTCTAAACATTTCCACTTAAAATCTTACAGGTACCTAGAACTCAAAATATACAAAACTGATTTCTTCATCTTATGCTTAAAACTTTATTCACTTCTTATGTTGTCTCCATCTTGGTAGATGTTACTTACCTCCCCCTCCAGTTATGCTACCCAAAAACCTGAAAGTCACCTTAGATGCCTCTCCTTATCATCACCAGCTGGTCCTATCCATTCTACCTCCTAAATAGGTCTCAGATATGACCTTCCAATTATATCATCCCTTGATTTGTTTTTTGTTTTTTTTTTTTGCGGTACGCGGGCCTCTCACTGCTGTGGCCTCTTCTGTTGCGGAGCACAGGCTCCGGACGCGCAGGCTCAGCGGCCATGGCTCACAGGCCTAGCCGCTCCGTGGCATGTGGGATCTTCCCGAACTGGGGCACGAACCCGTGTCCCCTGCATCAGCAGGTGGACTCTCAACTGCGCCACCAGGGAAGCCCCCTTGATTTGTTTTTTTAACATTCAAGAGACTTTTGTGTGGAGAAAAGAAAACCTCAACTATTTATACTTTAATGCTTGCATTTATTAAGCATATCTAATAAAATTGTGAAGGTAATTTTTTTCTAACATTTACCAATAATTACAAACTAAATTAAATCACTGTAAACATTTTAAATTGCAATTACTAATTTATTAGGACTGATTATTTTGAGCATATCATATACTTTAAAGTAGACAAAATACACACATACATTAATTGTAAAACACATATTTAAACTTATGTGAAGACATTTTCATGATGGGATTAATTTCTTCTCTGTTCACTCTTTTCCCTTCATAGGTTTTTAGTGGTACTTTCTTAGGGTTGTAACAATCAGACCAAATCCTGAATTAGAAGATGATCAGATAGGTGTTGGGACCTGGTTTCTTCTCCCAAGTTTTGTTAAACCAAAGCCACTGGTCATCAGGACGTGTTTCCGTTTTATTATTAAACCTCACTTTTTTAAAGTCCACACCTTTCTCATTGATTTCAGTTTTTTATTACCTGACTTTTCTAGTAAAATGACGCATCTTTTAAAATTAATGACTTTTTTGACCTATTTGGTTGCTTGCAACAACTTTAAATAATTTTTTTAAATTTATTTGTTTATTTTTGTCTGCGTTTGGTCTTCATTGCTGTGCGCAAGCGTTCTCTAGTTGCGGCGAGCGGGGGCTACTCTTTGTTGTGGTGCGCGGGCTTCTCATCACGGTGTCTTGTCTTGTTGCAGAGCACGGGCTCTAGGCACGCGGGCTTCAGTAGTTGTGGCACGAGGGCTCAGTAGTTGTGGCTCACGGGCTCTAAAGCGCAGGTTCAGTAGTTGTGGCACACGGTCTTAGTTGCTCTGCGGCATGTGGGATCTTCCCAGACCAGGAATCGAACCTGTGTCCCCTGCATTGGGAGGTGGATTCTTAACCACTGCACCACCAGGGAAGTCCCAACTTTAAATAATTTGATAAACTCTTAAGGAATATTTTGTTACCCTTGAATATAGAAAGTGTCTCTTTGTTTTATTTTTAACTTCTTGAGTAATTTCTAAGATTGTGGAGTGTTTCAAGTATAGAAAAAATTGTAGATAATAATAATATAAGAAACATCTCTGTATCTACCACCCAACCCCACCTAATACTAACATTTTGCTATCCTTGCAAAACCACCCCCCCTGCTTTCTTTCTGTTAATCAGGAAGAATTACAGATACAGCTGTGTAGTCTTCCCCAATCTCATTCCCTGCCTCCCTGTCCTGTAATAACTACTATCCAGAATTTGGTGTCCATGATTTGCTTACATGGTTTCTATGTCTACAACATTTACATGTATCTAGAAGCAATATATATGGCACTATTTATTTGTTTTAAAATTTTCATTGAATGTTATCATTCTATATATATTCTGCAACCTACTTTTGTAGGGGGAGTCAACTTTTTTTTAATTAATCCATGTTGTCACATGTAGCATGTTTGAAGCTTTATAATAAGTAGGGCCATCTAAAATTTTAGTCTTCTAGGAGATGAGGGATAGTGTTTATCTAGTTAACTTTCCATTTGGGAAAACTAGCTTATTCATTTTAGAACCTCCTGTCAAACCATCTTTGTACATGATTGTTGTGTGTGACTGTAACTCGAACACCCTTTTCCCCAAGTTATGTGTCATCACAAGTGCTAATCAATCCTTCCTGTACTTGGTACACTTCCTACCTACTCTGATTCTATTTAGCATATTCGCTCTTCCCTTCTCTGCTTACACAGATTTTGAGCTTTTAGATGTATAGATTACTGTTTTTCATAAAATTTGGGAAGTTTTCAGTTAGTATGTCTTCAAATACTCTTTCTGCCCCTTTCCCTGCCCTTCTTCTGTGTCTCCCATTATGCAGATGTTGGTGTGCTTGATAGTGTTCCTTCATTCAAAATTGATGCTCCTTCTCTCCATCCTTATGCCATTCATATCTTAGAGGGATTACTATTTTAAATCACCTTCATGTCTGCTAAGCTTATTTCTTTGCATCCAGACTGACCCCTTAGTCTCTGCTCTAAACTAATACATATTGTCTATAATATCACTTTCACTTCTTCCTTTTAAAAAAATCTTCCAGTAGTTTCTCATCACATACATTAATAAAATCATGGTCTGGCTGCTGTCTATACTTTAACCTTCTCTCCGACTAGTCTCCCCACAGGAATACTGTGTTCCAACCCTGTGAGACTATTTAGAATTCCCCACATGTGCTATCCTCTAGGGCTTTACTTTTACACACTGTTGTTGGTCTTTCCAATTCAGCTTAGACCTGACTTCTTCTGAGAAACCTTTCCTGAGACTCTGCTTTTTAAACATAATCACAGGGACTTCCCTGGTGGTCCAGTGATTAAGACTCCATGCTCCCAATGCAGGGGCACGGGTTTGATCCCTGGTCTGGGAACTAAGATCCCGCATGCTGCACAGTGTGGCCAAAAAATAAACATAATCACAAAAGTACTATCACAGCTCTATCCAAAAAAATCAGTAATTTCTTTTTCTTTTATTGTTTATTTTTCCAGCTTTATTGAAGTATAATTGACAAAATTGTAAGATATTTAAAGTATGCAGGGGGCTTCCCTGATAGCACAGCGGTTAAGAATCTGCCTGCCAATGCAGGGGACACGGGTTCGAGCCCTGGTTGGGAAAGATCCCACATGCCGCGGAGCAACTAAGCCCGTGCGCCACAACTGCTGAAGCCCGTGTGCCACAACTACTGAAGCCTGTGCGCCTAGAGCCTATGCTCTGCAACAACAGAAGCCACTGCAATGAGAAGCTCGCACGGCACAACGAAGAGTAGCCCCCGCTTGCCGCAACTAAAGAAAGCCCACGCGCAGCAGCAAAGACCCAACGCAGCCAAAAATAAATCAATTAATTAATCTATTTATTAAAAAGTATGCAATGTGGTGATCTGATATACATATACACTGTGAAAGAATTTCCCTGCCCCCATCAAGTAAATTAATTCTTTTTTGAAAATTGCATTATGGGGCTTCTAGGAACCAAAGTGTAGTATTAGAGTGAGATGATAAGGATTTTAAATATTAGGGCATTTGATTCTGGGACCCAAGAAATTGTAATCATTTTAAGACCAAAAGTACTAGAAGTTTAGCTCTATCAAATGATGTTAAAAACCATACTGTAATCATTTTGTTGTTGAGAAATAAAAATCAGTACTCTGATAACTGATCTTTTAGCATCAGAAAATTAATATTATTTAATAATAGCAAATATCTGTTGGGTGCTTCCGTGGTGGCACAGTGGTTGAGAGTCTGCCTGCCAATGCAGGGGACACGGGTTTGAGCCCTGGTCTGGGAGGATCCCACATGCCGCGGAGCAACTAGGCCTGTGAGCCACAACTACTGAGCCTGCGCATCTGGAGCTTGTGCTCCACAACAAGAGAGGCCGCGACAGTGAGAGGCCCCACGCACCGCAATGAAGAGTGGCCCCCGTTCGCCGCAACTAGAGAAAGCCCTCGCACAGAAACGAAGACCCAACACAGCCAAAAAGAATAAATAAATTTAAATATATATATATATATCTATTGGTAGGAGTAATGAGAAATCTGTAAATTATGTGAGATATTGTCTCTGCCCTTAAGGAAAATAAAACATTACTGAGATTAAACCTAAAAACAATACCTAAAACAATCCTAAAAAACAAGTGATTAATAATGATGAAGTAACTGTGATACATAGCACTTACTGTACACTGGGAACTATTTTTAGCACTTCAGTTACATTATTTTAATTGATTATCACAAGTCTAGGTGTTATTGTTAATTTCTTAATATCATTGAATATCATCAATTTACATTTCCCCTGTTGTTCTATACATGCTTTTTATTTTTTATAATTTGTACCAATATAATCTCCCAGTTTACTTTTTCCACAGATCGATTTGGGATGTTGCCATTGGATGAACCTGCGGTTCTTGTTAGTGAATTCCTAGATCGTTTTCAAAGCCTTTGTCACTTGGACTTCCAGCTTCCTTCCCTGAGGCCAGAGGACTTAAAAACTATGGTGAGTTTTTCTTGGCTAGCATACAGTGGCCTTCAGTTGTCGCCAGCATGAAGCATTTCTTTTAATGACAAGAGGCTACAGATAGCTAAGAAGAGAACTACTTGTTTGTCTCTTAACTGACCTTTTTCAATCTCTACCGTAAAGAGGACTTGAGGGTTTAAATAAGTGAGTTCCATTTAAACTTTTAGATATGATTCTTTAAGTGGCGTAAATTCAATTTTATCTCAATTTGTTACTGAAACATTTAACAGAAGATACTGAAATGTGGCTTCATATGGTTTATCGCATACTATTTTCCAAAAGAAAGCACTGGAGAAGTTATAAACTCCCTTTTCCCTTGTAAATAGAAATTTTGAAATGCTCTGTCCTATCTGCACTTTGAAACTGAATATTTACTGTCCCATTTCATCATCCTGTGGGTATTCTGTCAAGACAGACTTTACTGTAGGAAATAGAAGCTATTATTTTGCTTCTTCAAGTTGAGAAGCTATTATGGATTTTAGCACCAAACTGTTAGCCTCTGATGCCTATTATAAATGTCCTCCTGTCTCTAGTCAATGAAAGTTTTTTCACCCTGTCATAATGCTTTCTTATTCTTAGAACAAAAGTAAAGACTGTGGCAAGGTCTTTTGTGGTGTCAAAAGTAAATTCATTGCCAGGCCAAGAAATTAGTAGTAGTCTGTTGTGATTATTTGGGTTTGAAGTTTACAGGTTTCAGGGAAAATATGCAATTGGTAATTTGAAAACAAGTTAGTACTAAGAGAAGATGTGGTAGTTCCAGAAACACTGCTCCCTTTCTCAATCAGCAGATCCAGGGCAGTTCAGAAAGCTCCTGTGTGATACCTTAGCCTGTGCTGGAAGTAAGTCTTCTCCAATGAAGAGAATTGTCTTCGTGTTTGTCATTTTTTTCATGATTTTTGCCTTGTATCACCTAGGTACATCATTATCTATGACTTTTCATGGTGGTTGAAACTTTAAGTCTTTTCTCTTGATTCCTTTGTAGTGCTTGACAGAAGACAAGATCAGTCTTCTCCTGAACCTGCTTGAAGATGAACTTGATCACAGAACTGATGAGAGAAAAACTGCAACCAAACTAGGTTCAGACATCATCCAAATCCATGTCACTGCCTGTATTCTCTCCATGTGTGGCTGGGCGTGTAGGTTAGTGAATTTGCCTGGGGACATAAACTGTGACAACATTATATACCCACACACAGCAGTTACTCCTAGCATTTGGAGATCACATGGTGTTTCCTGTGAGAAAAACAGTGACAAAGAAAAACTAAGGGGGTGGAGGAGGGATAGAAAGAATTAGCAACAAAACCAGAATTAGAACTCAGGAATTCTTGAACACGCCTGAACTTTGTTTCTTTTACTATCACTTCCCAGCTGGGAATTCGTGTTCCTATAAACAGTGAAGCTCCTTTCTAGTTTTAGAAAGGAAAAATCAGTTTAATTGATAGGAAGTACGGAAGGAAGCACCAGCTGGAATCCTCTAGGCCCCAAGTTGGTGTCTGCATTCCAGCTGCTCAGTTCAGCAGACTCCCTCTGAGACAGAAGACTGTCAGACCAATTTTGATTTACTTTAAATATGCTTTCTTTGGTAGATTAAGCAATACTTTTCATTTACACAGAAAAACTTTAAAAGGGACATGAGAAATTTATAAAACTTACCTTTAAAATAGGCTTGCCATAGAGAGCATGCTAAGACCCCTAGATCTTTCTGTAGGAAATACGTGAGAGATGATGAAGCTGGGTCCTAGGATCGGAGGACGGGGCCCTGAGAGGAGGTGGTTCCCAGTCCCCTGGCCTGTTTCAGAGATTTGTTTGATGAGATGAAGCATACTCACAGATCATTATGCTTAGTCCCTTGAAAATGTTATCCTCTGAGAAAACGCACTTTTTTTTCTATTCCTACCTAGTTCTTCGCTGGAACCCATGCAGCTCTCCCTGATAACATGTTCACAGTGTATGAGGAAGGTGGGGCTCTGGGGCTTCCAGCAGATCGAGTCATCCATGACCGACCTGGATGCATCCTTTGGTCTGACCAGCTCCCCCATCCCAGGCTCTGAGTGCCAGCCAGAGCGCTTCTCTCTGGTGCCTGAGTCTCCTCGGAGGATGATGACTCGGAGCCAGGATGCCACGTTTTCCCCAGGATCAGAGCAGGTATAGACTTAGTTGGCTTGTTTGGGGGGGACTTTTTATTTATTTTTTCAAATTTTATTCTGTTTTTTAAAAAATATTTATTTATTTGGCTGTGCCGGGTCTTAGTTGCAGCACATGGGATCTTCGTTGAGGTGTGTGGGATCTTTTAGTTGCGGCATGCGGGCTCTTAGTTGCAGCATGTGGGATCTAATTCCCTAACCAGGGAGCAAACCCGGGCCCCCTGCATTGGGAACGTGGAGTCTTAAGCACTACCACTGGACCACCAGGGAAGTCCTAGGGTGGACTTTTTTTTTTTTTCAGTACACGGGCCTTTCACTGTTGTGGCCTCTCCCATTGCGGAGCACAGGCTCCGGACGCGCAGGCTCAGCGGCCTCACGGGCCTAACCACTCCACGGCATGTGGGATCTTCCCGAACCGGGGCACGAACCCATGTGACCTGCATTGGCAGGCAGACTTTCAACCACCGCGCCACTAGGGAAGCGCTCAGGGTGGACTTTTTAAAAACAGCATTCTTACCAAAAGTGTTGTTGGCAGAAAAGTTGGAAATTAACTTAGGTTGTATAATTAACTTAGGTTAAACTTCACTTATAACCGCATTGACAAGAATATTACAGAGTGGCTTTATCACCAGTTGCAATGGAGATGCTAAATTCATTATTTTGTATAGAAATCTAATATTCTTTGAAGAGTTTAGTTATGTAAACAGTTCAGAAACTAAATTCTTATAGTTTTAAAAATATTAGCTTTCACATGCTTCTAGAAATATTTCTCCTGACCATAGTCATTAATGTCATTAGGGTACTTCCATCATCTCCCCTTTCCTTCAGGCTGAAAGGAGCCCAGGTCCCATTGTCTCTAGAACTCGAAGCTTGGACTCTTCCAGTCCTGTTGACCGTCCTGAGCCAGAGGCCGCTAGCCCCACCCCCAGAACCCGCCCAGTGACACGAAGCATGGGAACAGGAGACGCCACTGGCCTAGAAGTGCCATCTAGTCCTCTTCGGAGAGCCAAGCGGGCTCGCCTCTGCTCTTCCAGCAGCTCGGTGAGTCTGCCTGCATGTGTGGAGGCCCCTGAGCACAGCAGCACCCAAGCCCTCACCATGCAGCACAGAGAAGCAGGCATGAGCTGAGACTGGTCCTGTGGCTATAAGGAGGCCATGAGAATAAGTTTAAAGGTGGGACAGTTGGGTGACCAGAGGGAAAAAAAATTTAATGGTTTTGCCATTTGTTTCTTTGGGACATCTTCTGGCAATGTAATAAATTTGTCTTGCCCAAGGGACAGTAGTGAGAAAGGAGGATAGACCTGATAAGGGATGGTTTAACACAAAGGGAGTAAAAGAATTTTAAAAGTGAGAGGGAAATACATAGGCGAAGTTTAAAGGAGAACGTAAAACTAGAAACGTGGGCATTGTGAGATTCTAGAGTTGACAATTTATAGCAATGCCTCCCTGAACTTACATAGTATCTGCCCTTCATTAACACGGATTCCTCTTCCTCCTCTCTCAGGACACATCTTCCCGAAGCTTCTTTGATCCCACTTCTCAGCATAGAGACTGGTGTCCTTGGGTGAATATCACATTTGGAAAAGAAACCAGGGAGAATGGTGGAACTGAGGTAGATGCCAGCACCCCGGCAGAGCCAGGCTGGAAGGCAGTGCTGAACATCCTCTTGGCCCACAAAGAGTCTAACCAGCCAACTGAAACCGACTCCATGGTGAGATAAGCCATTGCCCTGACCATGTGCAGCACTTCCTGTTTATGGGATGAGGAGAGGAGGCTGGTCCTATAATTAGCACCCTGCCTGCCCACAGCTTTCATAAGTCAAGGTAGACACAGTCTGGGTTCATCCTAGAGAACAGGCATGGGACTGGTTCATTCTTTCTGCAGTTTAGCATATGGCATTCCACCGAATTCTGATAAATTCTTTGTCTTCTCCACTCAAATGACTCGAAGTAGAAAAGGAATACAGAAACAGAAAGGGATAACAGGCTGCTGCTAGTGTTGCAGAGCAGCTGCTTTTTCCATCTGAGTTACTGTCACTTGCACTTGGAGCCTGGCCAGTTAACTTAGCTGTCAGGATGGAGCACTGTGCTCCGCCACCACGACCTTGATTTCATTCCTTATGGTGGGCACGTTACTTTGCTGTGTTTCGCGGCCCCCTGTGCACTGACCCTCAGCTGCCATCACAGTAATGACTGCTGCTGGTGACACTTGTGGGTAAATGCAAACCCGTCATGACAGTTGAGAAAACAACTCAAGTGTTTGCTCTGTGCAAAGGACGGAAGTGAGAGGAGGGTGGGCATTAAGGAATCACAAAAACTGCATTCTCTTTCCTTTACTGGCTCATTCCCAAATTTGCCATGTAACTTGCTTAGTGTAAATATAATAATTTCTGACCTCTGTTCCCTCCAAGGACAAAGTAAAATAATACTTGCCAGCAGATGTTTATCAGAAGCATTCCCAGATTCATGGTTTTGTAGGGTCACAGAATTCCACTGGAGGGAGCTATAGTGATGCTAGAAGCCCAAGAATGTGCATTCAGGGGCTTCCCTGGTGGCTCAGTGGTTAAGAATCTGCCTGCCAATGCAGGGGACATGGGTTCAAGCCCTGGTCTGGGAAGATCCCACATGCTGCAGAGCAACTAAGGCCGTGTGCCACAACTACTGAGCCTGCGGTCTAGAGCCTGCAAGCCACAACTACTGAAGCCCGCATGCCTAGAGCCCATGCGCTGCAACAAGAGAAGCCCGCAATGAGAAGCCCACACACCGCAACGAAGAGTAGCCCCCACTCGCCGCAACTAGAGAAAGCCCACATGCAGCAACGAAGACCCATTGCAGCCAAAGATAAATTAATTAATTTAATTTTATTTATTTATTTATTTATTTATTTATTTATTTTTTGGCCGTACTGCGTGGCACGCGGGACCTTTGAAGGTCCATTTTAACAACTTGTCTTTTAAGATTCCCCACAGCTGCTGTGACTGGGAAGTACAAAACTTAGAAGCTCTGCAGTAAAGGATCTTGAAGTTAGAAAAAAGTTTATACTATTTTTCAACTTAAATCTCTCAACTGTGTCACTGTATTAACTAACTAAATTGCCCTCAGTCACAAGTAAGAGTTCAAACTTCCCTCCTGGAACTTTATTTTATTGAGACATTCAGCCACAAAGAGTATAAGAAAACAGTGAAAATGTTGTCTTCTGTCAGAAATTAGAGTGAACTTTATGGATTATCTTGCTAGATATGTTTGTGCTCTCACTGAGACCCTGTGCTTTTCACTATGACTCTCAAAGGCAGAGAGAACCACATGTTCTGCTTCACTGAGAACTTTTATCTTTTAGTGAACTGTTTTGTCTCCCTGTAACACCATTTCTCAGAATCTCAGGTCACTTCACAGACGTGATCAAGTGGCAGTGAGATTCTTCCTATTATTAGCTCTGCTGGCTAAGTCATGAGTCTGAGAAGGCCAAGGTCATAGTTTAAACTCTTAAGGGTCATTTAACTTTGTTTCATTCCTTGGCCTTAGATTATACTATTAGCACCAGCTCGGCATCTTGTAAATATGAATCCTTGTTCACAAGAGATGATGAATAGGGCCAATTCAGCATCACGGACGCGAAATCAGTGCAAAATGTGTGCTGCACTGATGCTGGGTCACAAGTGTCATCCTCACATTCAAAGATTAGGACACATAGGGATGCTTGGAGGAGGACATAAGCCGTATTTTAGAGGCTCCAGAGTATGTTAGCAGTAATCTAACAGTAGACTCAAGCTTCTTGATTTTTAGTCTGGCTTTAGGTGTATATTATATGTAGCACAATATAAGATTAACTGGTTTTACTCACTCCTAGACATATGTAGATCATTGTGGGAGAAATTTACAGACCACACCTTAAAGCTATTACCCATCCTTTGTCTCTATAAAATAATTTAATCTCTAATAATGAGCTTTTCTATTTATAGAGTCTCTCTGAGAAATCAAGGAAGATGTTCCGAATATTCCGGCAGTGGGAATCTTTATCCTCATCCTGAAGATATTCCAGCCCTTCCTGCAGAGAAGTGGAATGAGTGGCTTTGAAAAATGAAGCCTGAATTCCCTTTTGAGCAGCTGATGCTAAGTTTTTCTCCATTCTGGTTTAATCATAAGGAGCCCCTGCCCTTGCAAAGGCATGTATGTCATCATCTGCATCTGACTGAGGGGAAAACCTGTTTGCAACACAGGGATGTGGGCTGGGAGAGGTAGGGCGACCCTGGCTCTGTTCAAGGAGTGCGTGGTTCCAAAACTCAACTGAGGACCCAGGACTTGAGCATTTTTAGTGTCTTTAGTGGGGGCAGTGTTTTGAGGACTCTTATATCCCAGGAATACATCAGTATGTGTTAATAAAATATTTGTTAAGATTCTCACAGCTGGAGAACTGTTTTCCTCCTTGTCTAATGGGCTGACATAAAGGAAGCTGAGACTGAGAAAACTACAGTGGAGCAGTAAACAAAGGCAAAATTTCAGTTTTCAGATTGGCTGCAAAGCCTGGAATTTATTTGTGATTCTAGTCGAAGAAGTATTCCTAAACCAGAGGCAAGACGTTGTTCATTATATCACCAGGAGATCTCTTGATGTGTTATAGTGAATGGTAAGCTGATAATTTTCTCTCTTCACTTTGATAATAACAGAATAAGAGACTCTTCAGAAGAGACCCCTCTCCATGTGCCTTCTAATGCAAGGCTCCCCTGAGTGGGGCTCCCCAAGGCTCTTTCACTGCTGGTGGAGAGCATTGGTGTCCATGGTGGAGAAGCTGACCCTGACCTGCCCCAACTGAATAGACTACCCATTGAGAAAGTGAGCATGAAGGAAACTAGCTATTCTCCAGAATGTTGTACTTTCTTTTAGTGACTGTGGTTGGTTGGTTTTATAACTTCTTTTATACTGAAGTATTTTAAAGAACATAGGTAATATAATATTCCACCCATGCTAAACTTTAGGTTATATCTCTAAAAAACAGACCATTTTTTCTATGTACTACAGCCAACAAAAATTAATAATCCCTTAATATCATCTAATACCCAGTCCATATACAAAATTCCCAATTGTTCCAAAAATAGCCCTTACATTTTTTTTTTTTTTTTTTTTTTTTTGTGGTACGCGGGCCTCTCCTGTTGCGGAGCACAGGCTCCGGACACGCAGGCTCAGCGGCCATGGCTCGTGGGCCCAGCCGCTCCGCGGCATGTGGGATCTTCCCAAACCGGGGCACGAACCTGTGTCCCCTGCATCGGCAGGTGGACTCTCAACCACTGCACCACCAGGGAAGCCCCTGTCCTTTACATTTGATTTGTCCAAACCAGGATCCAACTCAAGATCATGGGTTGCATAAATCTCTTTAGTCTAAAGGACAGTCCCTTTTTCTCATATATGTCAGATTTTAAATTTGTCATTTTTCAATCCTGACTTTTTAAAAGGGTAAATAGTGTTGATATCTTTCCTAAATCAAGCCTTCCTCCGTGGATAAGCCTGTTAGAGGCTGCTTCCAAGTTATTTTTCTAGGGGTGCTCTTTTGCCTTTGGCACTAATGAAAGGCTTGACTGTTCATTCTCCAGTCTCCATGGTCCCCTTAGAGGCTGGTTAATGGGCAGCTCTCTAATGTTACAGGAATGAGACTTCTGGCCCAGGGTGGGAAGCCATTTGCTGACAAGTGACTATGTAGAAATCTGCTCACTAGAAGCTCATAGCCTCTAGATCACGATTTCTTAAGGAGTAGTGTAAAATCATTAACACAAGGTATTCAAATGGACTACAAGCCTAAGTTTCAGTTTATAATAATGTGGGGTTGTTTCTTTTGTCTTTCCATTACAATTTTTGATTTTGACCTCCCTCCAAAAGATGTTTTTACTTTTCTTTAAAATAGGCAAAGTTCCACACTTTTTTTGGTTTTGTGTTTTTTCAATCACAAATGGAAGCAGATTGGGATAGACTTGATGTGACTCAAGAAACATTAAGTTTCTTCCATGTGTGTGGCACTGTCCAAGCCCTTATATAATGCAAAGTTGAGTGACCACCTGGTTTTCACCCTCAAGAAGTATATAGTCCAGGGGTTTCCCTGGTGGCGCAGTGGTTAAGAATCCGCCTGCCAATGCAGGGGACATGGGTTTGACCCCTGGTCCGGGAAGATCCCACATGCCGCAGAGCAACTAAGCCCGCATTCCACAGCTAGTGAAGCCTAGAGGCTGTGCTCCGCATTGAGAAGCCCATGCACCGCAACAAAGAGTAGCCGCCGCTCGCCACAACTAGAGAAAGCCCACACGCAGCAACGAAGACCCAACACGGCCAAAAGTAAGTTAAAAAAAAAAAGAAAGTGTTTATAGTCCAGGCTGGAAGATATGTTTGTACATAAATGTTACACAAGACAAACAGTGCTAAATACTCCAGGAGTATAAAAGAATTCTCATCTTTTGAATATAAGGAATTGTAGAGAACTGGGGGGGAAGGTGTGGATTTGGCCTGGGCCTTGGAGATGAGCTGGAGATATATGCTCCATGAGGACAGGGACCTTGTCTGTCTTGTTCATCATCTCAACACTTAAAACTGCCCTGCACATGGTAGACACTAAATACAAGGATATTTGAGGCTGAAGGAACATTGAGCAAATGAGCAGAATTTCATATGTTCTTTAAAGAGCAGGTATTCTGCTGTGGCTAGAGCTTTCCATTGAGTAAAAGAGAAAGGATAAAAGAATACAAGTTGGGCGACTTTGGAGTCTGAGGACTTTGGTCTTGAATCTGTGGGAAAAGGGAAGCCGTTGAAGAATTTTTGAGCAGGGAAATGACATTCAGGCTCAGGAAGATACTCCTGGTGTCTATATAGCATGCAGTAGGGGAGACAGGAGTCTGAGTGAGGTGTGATGGCAGGAAAAATGGATGCCTTGATAGAAATGTCAGTGGTGACTTCAACGTCAGTTTGGGCGTGAGGAAGAAGGGAGGAGTCATGGATGGTCTTGAGGTTTGTGGCCTGCCCAATCAAGATAGAGAACTCAGGGCTTCCCTGGTGGCGCAGTGGTTGAGAGTCCGCCTGCCGATGCAGGGGATGGGGGTTCGTGCCCCGGTCCGGGAGGATCCCGCGTGCCGCGGAGCGGCTGGGCCCGTGAGCCATGGCCGCTGAGCCTGTGCGTCCGGAGCCTGTGCTCCACAGTGGGAGAGGCCACAGCAGTGAGAGGCCCGCGTACTGCAAAAAAAAAAAAATTGAGAACTCAGGTGGGGAGGGAAGATAGTAGTTTTATTTTTAACATTTTGAGTTCAGTTATGTAAAAATATCTGTCTAGAAATGGTGTTTTAGAGGTCAGGAGAGGAGGGTTCATTGCAGTAAAGTCAAGGATCATTGTTTCAAATGCTCAGAACCTATAGAATCTAAAGCCACAGAGAGTGATGCTGTCAACCTCATCATCTCGCAAGCATCTTAATGCCAGCCTGTTTAACAGTGTACCTGAGGGCTCCACATTACCTGTCAAGTTTATGGTGAATATACTACGAGGCTGGACTGAGTATACTTTCAAATAGCAATGGGTGGTCTCAGATGGGGTGATGATTAACTTTGTGTATCAGTTTAACTGGGTTAAATATGACCAGATAGCTGGTAAAACATTATTTCTGGATATGTCTGTGAGCATGTTTCCAGAAGAGATTAGCATTTGAGTTGGTAAACTTAGTAAAGAAGATCACCCTTGGACTTCCCTGGTGGCACAGTGGTTAAGAACCCGCCTGTCAATGCAGGAGACGTGGGTTCAAGCCCTGATCCAGGAAGATCCCACATGCTGTGGAGCAACTAAGCACATGTGCCACAACTACTGAGCCTGCACTCTAGAGCCCGTGAGCCACAACTACTGAGCCTATGCACCACAGCTACTGAAGCCTCCGTGCATAGAGCCTGTGCTCCGCAAGGAGAGAAGCCACCAAAATGAGGAGCCCTCGCACTGCAATGAAGAGCAGCCCCCACTCGCCGCAACTAGAGAAAGCCCGTGTGCAGCAACGAAGACCCAATGCAGACAAAAAAAAAAAAAAAGATCACCCTCAACAATGAAAGTGGGCATGATCCAACCCACTGCGAGCCTGAATAGAACAGAAAGGCTGAGGAAGGGCAAATTTGCTCTCTTCTTGAGCTGGGACCTTCATCTTCTCCTGCTCTGGGACATTGGAGCTCCTGTTTTGGGCCTTTGGAGTTGGACTGGGACTGAACCGTTGGTTTCCTGGGCCTCCAAGCTTGCATATGGTGGATAATGGGACTTCTCAGCCTCTGTAATCACTTGAGCCAATTCATATAATACACGTTTCTTTATATGTATCCTACTGGTTCTATTTCTCTGGAGAATCCTGACTAATACAGATGGGATTGAGCTCATGAGCTTCATTTCCCAAAGTGTTTGTTCTCTTCCACACACTAGGACATCACTTCAACCCCAGGCTGTTATTCATTCTTCTTGTGGGTTGTTCCTCTAGAAGTGTTTGGTTTGACCTTTCTGGTAACCCACTTTTCCTGATTTGATTATTTGAAAAATAATTTTTTTCTTTTGGCAGACTCTTTTAAAGAAGGAAATTGCCTAAAATTTTTATTTTGCTACTTTACTATCTTAAAGATAGCATTATAAATCATCATTATAAGGAATTTTCCCACTTGTACCTAGCCAGACCAGGTAGCTTATGGGGATACTGTGTAATCTGTCTCCTGCTGGCTCTCTCGCTGGTAAATAGAATTTCCAATGCCTTCCTTTCTACCTCCCAGGTCAGAACCTTCTTTTGCAGTCTTGGTCCCAGGGATCAAGGCAGGTGGTGCCTTGAAGACCCCCAGCTGTTCAAGGCTATCCAGTCCTGCCAACCTTCAGATTCTCCAAGTATTATTTTTCTTTACTGAGACCTCTTGGATTCTATGTTTTGTTTTCACAGAAGTTGCATTTCCCATCCAAGTAGACTATGTTTTCTCAGAGGTTAAGACTGGAGCTCAAAGACATTTAATAACAAGCTCTGTCATACAGCTAGAATGTGGCAGAGCCACACTTAAACCCATGTTCCCCAGCCTTCTGTTGCTTCCATTATAATACAGCTTGGAATACCTTTCAGCACAGTGAGTCTAAGATTTTCCTTTCCTGAACATAAAGTCGAGATCTGCCTCTCACAGCGGAAAGGAATCTCTTACAACCATTCATAGCACACCAGTAACCAGAATGAGTTTCTTATCTGGCTCTTTTTAGATTTTAGCCAACTTGAATAGACTTACCAGGGGGAACATTCTCTTTGGGGGCTTTCTTCATTTACTCATCAAACTCCTAGACCAGCTGTGGCTGCTTCAGAGCCAGCTTTTAAATCCCTTGCACGCTTTTCCATCTTTGGAACAGAAACAGCTGCCTGTACAGCTTGACCAAGGGCAAAAGTACAAACACTTCTTCCTCCTCAGTTTTCCTTGCTATTTTTAGTTTTATTCCTATTCTGGGTTTTCTTTGGCTTTATATAGCTGTTATCTGGGTCGAGTGACCCATGCCCTTGGAAGTGAATGCATCACCCGAGCCCTTTAATTAGAGACCATCAGTCTATCTTTATCCCACGCTCTCTTTTCTCTCATTACTTCGTGGCTGAAGTGTTGGTGGTGGTTACTATTTTTCTCTCCACAGAGCCTCTCTGGTTGACTCGACTGTCGTGTCGCTGAAGCCAGTTAGGAAGAGAGGGAAAGGGGAACATGTATGAAGGCCTCTGGGGAGGACTGGTAGGCCATGGAGATTGGTCGTGTATCCGAAGATTATCCAAAGATTCAGACCACCTTAGTATACTTTTCAGCTTTTTGTCCTTACTTCTGTCAGCTACCTAGCAATATCCTAGGATGAGATATGGGGAAAAGATGGACTATTTCCCAGGTAGGTCAATAAAAGCCCTCAAAAGAGTTAAAGTAAGGACATAAAATGTTAGACCTGGAAGGAATTCTAGGTTTACCTCCAGGTCCCTCACTGTTCTCATGAGGAAGCCAAGGTCACAAAGGCAAAATCATTTTTAGCCTCCCCATCCATTTCCTAGCTGGTCTTGTCCAGCTTAACAAAACCAAAGGAGGAGAAAGAAATCTTGGGTGGCAGGATGGATTTTGAGCCATTTTGAAGTGATAGGCAAATACTGCAGGTGGAGTCTGCATCTTAGACCTGAGAGAGGAGAGAGGAACAGTCTAGAACAGGAGAACCTCTGAAAATTGATTTCACTACTACGACAAAAAGCTGTCACTCCAAGTATATATTAAACACTGCTTAGTGTTTAACCAAGCACTGTTCTAACACTGCCTCTAAAGCCTGTGTTCCCAACACTGTACTGTCTGTCTCCTAACCAGGAACCTAGTTCAAAAGAGGGAAAGTTGGACTTCCCTGGTGGCATAGTGTTTAAGAATCCGCCTGCCAATGCAGGGGACACGGGTTCGATCCCTGGTCCGGGAAGATCCCACATGCTGCGGAGCAGCTAAGCCCATGCACCACAACTACTGAGCCCACGTGCTGCAACTGCTGAAGCCTGCACGCCTAGAGCCCGTGCTCCACAACAAGAGAAGCCACCACAATGAGAAGCCTGTGCCCTGCAATGAAGTGTAGCCCCTGCTCACCACAACTAGAGAAAGCCTGCAGGCAGCAACGAAGACCCAACACAGCCAAAAAAAAAAAGTTACATACATGAAAGATGTTCGATACATAGTTACTTATAATAAGAAGTTGATAATAACCTAAACATCTAACAATTGGAGGGTGATTAACTACATAGAGTTTAAATTGGTGGAATATAATTTAAGCTATTAAAATGGTGATTGTAATGATTCCGTTGGTGTGGAAAGTTGTTTGCAATACACATGAAAAACAATGCCGGAGCATATATCTCCACTGTGATTTATATACCCATGACTAGAAGACAACTTGAGAAAATGAAAAGCCAAATTATTAAAATGGGATTATGTAATTTTCTTTGGATTTTTTGGTCATACATACTTTAGTGCAATGAAAAATTTTTTGTGTCCTTAAACTTTTTAATTCTATAACCAGTAGTCTGTGGCCTAGCAAAGATTTCTGGTAAAGTTTTTGTTCCCTCCTTAATCCAAATCTAGAAGTTTTTATATTTTGTTTCACCTGTACTTTTTTTTTTTTTTTTTTTTTGGTGATATGCGGGCCTCTCACTGTTGTGACCTCTCCCGTTGCGGAGCCCAGGCTCCGGACGCGCAGGCTCAGCGGCCATGGCTCACGGGCCCAGCCATTCTGCGGCATGTGGGATCTTCCCAAGCCGGTGCACGAACCCATGTCCCCTGCAACAGCAGGCGGACTCTCAACAACTGCGCCACCAGGGAAGCTCTCTTCTGTACTTTTTGTATGCATTTGATATAGGATAGGTGAGAAACAATAGAAGTAACTAATAGCTTGAATTTAGCTTGAAAGCTGCCAAATATATTGCCTATTTTTGGTAAATGTTTTTATGCAAACAAGTAAAAAAAAAACCATTCTCGGTAACTTATTAGCTCATACTGGATATCATTTTACACAGTTTATAGACTGGGCAGGAAAGCTACCTGTTCTATATCATATAGAGTAAGTCCCCTACATATGAACGAGTTCAGTTCTGAGAGCACGTTCGTAAGTCCAATTTGTTCATACGTCCAACAAAGTTAGCCTAGGTACCCAACTAACACAATTGGCTATATAGTACTATACTGTCATAGGTTTATAATACTTTTCACACAAATAATACATAAAAAACAAACACAAAAAATAAACACATTTTTAATCTTACAGTACAGTACCTTGAAAAGTACAGTCGTACAGTACAACAGCTGGCATACAGGGACTGGCATCGAGTGAACAGCAAGAAGAGTTACTGACGAGGAGGGAGAGAAGGCGGGAGATGGTAGAGCTGAAGGACCGTCAGCAATAGGAGACGGAGGGCGAGCTGCAATTTCAATCACGCCTGACTTTGATGGCACAGGTTCTGGTTCCTTTCTAGATTCGATTCTATCTACCCTCTCGAAAAGAACGATCCAATGATATCTGGGTAGTAGCTCTTTTTTTCTCACCATAGATGACACGGTAGCACTGTATCGCATTCTGAATGGCTGCTGCAACCTTCGTGTTCCATTCTACGTTCTGGTCCTGTGCCTCAAAAACTAACATTGCCTCCTCAAAAGAAGAAAATCCTCTTGCCACTTCCTGCATCATGAATCTCTTTGGCTCTTCAGTTACTTCTTCTTCCTTTTGTCTCTCTTTGTCCTTTCTCTGGGCCTCCGATTCCATTTTTTTGCTTCGATCCACTCTCTCAATTATTTTCACTTATGTTTCCATCGTTATTGCTTGGCGCTCCTTAGCAGTACCAGCGACATCACTGCTGCTTTTACACTTGCTTCTGGACATCCTGGGCTTGAAATAAAGAAGGGTACTTCTGTTCTCTATACAGTACTGTACAGTAAAGTACACAAAAGCACAACCACTTGTAGAGGATGCACGCATGTGACAATGTACGCGGGACACGTGAACTAACTTGTGTGATTGGACAGGCGAATGCACATTCGCATCTTTGAAAGTTTGCAGCTTGAAGGTTTGTATGTAGGGGACTTACTGTAGTAATAGAGGAGACATGCCCTCCTTTCCTCCCTTCCTCTATTCACCTTCAATCCACCTTCTCTCGAGTGCAGAATCTAGTTAATCCTTTCTGAGGTGAGTATCTTCATAGCTGTTAAAAAAGAAATGGGGGCACACCCATGTTCAATGCAGCATTATTCACCATAGCAAAGAGGTGGAAGCCTAAGTGTCCATGGAGGGTGAGTCGATAAAGAAAATGTGGGGCTTCCCTGGTGGCACCGTGGATAAGATCCGCCTGCCAATGCAGGGGACACGGGTTCGAGCCCTGGTCCGGGAAGATCCCACATGCCATGGAGCAACTAAGCCCGTGTGCCACAACTACTGAGCCTGTGCTCTAGAGCTCGCGAGCCACAACTACTGAGCCACGTGCCACAACTATTGAAGCCCACGTACCTAGAGCCCGTGCTCTGCAACGAGAAGCCACCACAATGAGAAGTCCAAGCACCACAATGAAGAGCAGCCCCAGCTCGCCACAACTAGAGAAAGCCGCGTGCAGCAACAAAGACCCAATGCAGCCAAAAATAAATAAATAAAGTTATAAAAAATGAAAGAAAGAAAATATAGGAAATATGTAATGGAACATTCAGCATGAATAAAAATTTAAAAGAAGAAAATCCTGTCATACTCTACAGCATGGATGAGCCTTGAGGACATTCTCCTAAGTGAAATAAGCCAGTCGAGAAAAGATGAATACTGCAAGGTTCCACTTACATCTAAAAGAGGTATCTAAAGGAGTCAGACTCCTAGAAACACAAAGTGGAATGTGGTTACCAGGTGCTGGGAGGGAGGGGGAAAGGGAGAGTTGTCCATTGGGTTTAGAGTTTTAGTTTTGCAAGAAGAAAAAGTTCTAAAGATCTGTACACAACAATATGCATGTAGTTAACACTACTTACTCTCAAAAATGGTTCAGATGGTAAATTTTGTTATGTGTTTTTTTAACCACATTAAAAAGAAATGGCCACTTCTACTGCCACCAACCTTTTATATGTACAGAGCAGGATCACAACTTGAACTCTGTCCCTTTCATCCTCCCAGTCTAAGTTTGGGCAGCATCGTTCATCATCCCTTTTCCTTCTGTTGACATGTTTGGGTATGTCTTTGCTTTGAGGCTCTCCAGCTGTGCCATGGTCCTGGTTTTCCATGAGCTTGAAGTTGCTCTTTCTCTAATATGGGAAGAAAATGGATGTGAAACCAGATGTGAGAGCTTTCTTCTGTAGATCCAAAGAAATGAGATGTGACTAGGAGCCATCTCCCCTCCCTAATTATCATGCCACATAAGGAAGAGTAAGTCGCACAAAGTAGCTACACAGAGTCAAGATCAGGTATGCTGAGCAGTAACGCAGCAGTACCTACCAGAGCCACTAGGTGGCTGCCGTGCTCCACACCTGACTTCCCTACTGAGTGACATTGCAGAGACGGGATACCTGGCCTCTGCACTTCATTGCTAATCACTAGCAGATCAACAGTGGGGGACAGTACAGCACTTACTTTTTCAAATGACTTATTCTCATTTTCAGCATCATTCCTACTTTGTCCTTATTTGGTTACAGGTCTTCTCCTAACCAAACTTCTTTGAAGGCTGAAGCTGCCTTGTTTCTACCGTAGGCTTATATAGTGGAGCGAGAGAGACAGACTGAAAGCACTGAGATGGGTGGGACAGAGATAAAGGGAGAAAATGGAACCACAGAAGGAAAAAAGTTCCAAGGTCAGGGTTAGGACCCTGTGTCCAGGATTAGGGGAACAAGTAGCAAGGACAAGAAGCTGATTGAATGAGAATTCAACAGCAAGAGGAAACCCAGGGCAAGATAAGCCATTGGCGGGGCACATTGGCACACATGAGGCAGCCCTTCTGAGGTGGCATCTTTGTGTCCCATCTCAGCACTGGGACTACGGGCTGGGTCACCCCAGGGCCAACCCACAAAGTTAGGCAAGCCACTAATGAAGCTTTGAGGACATGTTCTTCGAAGCACGGGCCAGAGTGGTGTGTCACCAAGGCTACAGAGCAGCTGGACTCAGGAGATGACCCTTGTGAGGATTCCAAAGGCTGTGACTCTGCTAATGAACCCTGGCTCGCTGTAGCACTGAGCACAACGAGGTCATTGTCTCCACTGAATTGAGTGGGGAAACTGAGGTGTGGAGTGGGGAAGCAGCTTTGCTCCATTAGTGGCACCAGGCCCTGATCAAATACCCATGAAGCTGCCCTTGAAAATCAGGAGCAAATACTTCCCAGAGGGCGGTACAGAGGAGGAGGAGGGGAGAGGGACATTTTCTTCGAGCTACTTCCACGTGGAGCAGAGCCATACAACTCGACAGTGTTATGTAAAACAACAAGGAGCCTCACCTGCTGCTTCTACAGTGGGGAATTTGAAGGCCAGAGTTGGGGGGTGAGGGCCAAGGTCGCACACTGGGTGTTGTGGCTGCACCAGGCCTGGAATCCTGAGGATCCATGCTCAGTCCTCTTGTACTACAGCCCCACTGTCAGCAGAAGAGGCAGTAACATGGAGTGTAAGAGCACTGGCTCCAGATCCAGTAGGCTGTGTTCAAATCCTGGATCCCCCAGGTTACCTGTGTGCTTCTGCGCCAGTGACTCCGTGCTTCAGTTTCTTCATCTGTAAAAAGGTAATAATGCTAGTTGCTATGTCATAGGGATGTTTGAGAATTAAGTGAGATATGTGAAGTGTTTAGAATAGTGTCTGGCATGTGGTAAGTGCTCAGTAAATACTAGCTTTTTAAAAAAATATTATTTCGATAAGGCAGGCATGACAATCCTTAGCTGCACACCTAGCCACTCAGCCACCCTACTGGCTTCAGCTCAATGCTCTCTCTGGCGAAGTTTCTCCAGTTCGCCTGGTCTCTTGGGTCTCCTGAGGTCAGAGAGCACTGAAACAACAGGTGTTGGGGTCAAGAGGATGAGACATACCAGAGCCTCTGCACCACACGGTCCTTGCTCTGAGTAGGGCTCTTAGCCCAGCAGCCTCTGTGACATCATCAGACAATGCAGGTGCTGGTGAGTCAGCTCCAAGCCCCGCTCTAGACGCATCAGGAAGCATCTTGGGCAAGAAGACACAGACCAAGAAAACCACATTCCTGCCAGTCTCCTCGGGTCCTAGCTCTGGGCCTGGCAAGCCCACCCTCAGAAAGTGGTGGTGCAGTGATGACAGGAGAGCTAATTACAGTCATCACCGTGCTGGGGTAAGAATACTAGCTTGTTGGTCCAGCGCAGCTTACCTGAGTCATCCATCCTGTAGCCTGTAGCCACCTGGGCCTGGAGCTGGACCAGCCGGCTGCTGGGAGGCTGGAACACCTTCTGCCTCCTGCGCTGGCGAGTGCCAGCACTTTCTGCTTGTTCTCCCTTCAGAAAGCAAGTCAAGGCAGTTTGGCCTCAGAGACACAGCTTCAAACTGAGCGAAGAGCCTAGAGGGTCCTTGACAACATGCCAAAGGCCCCAGGACCCATCCTGGGATGAGCAGAACCAGACCTGAGGCCTCAGAGCCTTCGGAAAATCACTTCCAGGGACCAGAGATGAAACCAAAAAGTAGAAAACGGATGGGGCGGTAGCTTCCTCCTCCCTCCATGCCACCCTTTACACCACTGAGCCACTTCTGTGCTCCACTGGCCCTGGGCGGGGAGTGGGGCGGGCAGGCACTCTTGCCAAGCCCCAGCACTCCCCAGGCCAACCCCACAGATCCGCAGTGATCTGAGTCACCTCCCACTAGCTCAATCTGGGGTTTTTGCAAAGTAAAATGAGGAAGAAAATAGGAGCTATATTTCACACACACACACATTTAATTACAATAGAATCAGATAATACTTTTTCAGAAGGTATGATAAATGAGAATGAAAGTCCCCTGTTCTCTCTCTGACTCAGTGGGTGGGGGAGACAAGAAGGACATGACAGAGGAGAAAAGGTGTGGGCCCCTTCTGTGGGACCAGGAGGAAGAAGTTTACAGCCTTGAGGTGATTTCCATAGTGGGGACCATCTGTGGCACAGCTGGTGAAGGGAAACGTGAAACGGCCTAGTGAAGACACCTATGGATGGGACAGGAGTCACAGGAAGTAATGCGTGAAGGCAGTAATCCCGTGGGCCTAGGTATGCGGCTCTCCTCCAGGAAGGAGAGCTAAAAACCCCATAAAACAAAGCACTGGTCAAGAGGCCAGCTTCCCTGGGCCCTGGGGGACCTGAGGTGGGGATTGCGTCAGGCTCACTCCCCACAGCTGTGGCTATTGCTGGGCTCCTTCTCCCCAAGAAACTGGCGGCTTGGTGGTGGCGCCCCCTGCTGTGCAATCCGTGAGAACTTAAAGCCTCCGCATTTCCATTGCTACCCATTGCCCCTCAGCTTTCTAGTTTGGCAGGAAGTGAGGCTGACTGACTGTCCCCTGAGGGAAGGGAGAGGCAGGAAGGAGGGGGAAGACCTAGTTCTGACCTGGCGGCCTAGAACATGACCTCAGTCTCCTAATAACTGGCTTTCTGGTTAACCTGCCAACCTAGGGTGACTCCCAGCCCTGACCTTTTCGACACCCTTATAAAGAATATTGAGGCCTTCCCCAGAGCAAGCTTGCCATGAACACCAAGTGAAAGCTGCATGGTCTTTTCGGAACCAGCCCCAGAAATTACATAGAATCACTTCCTCTGTATTGTATTGGCTACAAGCAAGTCATGAAGGTCAACTCAAATCCAAAGACAAGGATCCCCACCTTTCAAAGAGAGAAATGTCACACAATTTGAGGACATCTTTTAAAACACTACACCTCCCTTGTCAACTTCTCTGGGATGAAAACCTTAAAGGTTAAGGATGTAAGTGAATCCTTCAATTAGAACAAAGGTATGAGAGAGAGAGGCCAACTTCCTGAAGGTAAAGGGATATGCGAAGTCTTGGAATGCAGTGGGATCATCTATGTGAGTTCAAACAGGACATCTAAGGAGCTCAAGGATAGAACTCAGGCTTGAATACCATCAACTTAGTCAAGATTCATCCAAGGCAACCTACTGAATGGGAGAGAATATTTGCAAATCATATATCTGATAAGGGATTAATATTTAAAACATATAAAGAACCTATACAACTCAATAGCAAAAAACCAAATAATCCAATTAAAAAATAGGCAATAGGGTTTCCCTGGTGGCACAGTGGTTGAGAGTCCGCCTGCCGATGCAGGGGACACGGGTTTGTGCCCCGGTCCGGGAAGATCCCACATGCCATGGAGCGGCTGGGCCCGTGAGCCATGGCCGCTGAGCCTGCGCGTCCGGAGACTGTGCTCAGCAACGCGAGAGGCCACAGTAGTGAGAGGTCCGCGTACCACAAAAAATAAATAAATAAATAAAAATAGGCAGTAGATCTGAATAGACATTTTTCCAAAGAAGACATACAGATGGCCAACAAGTACATGAAAAGATGCTCAACATCCTTAATCATCAGGGAAATGCAAATCAAAACCACAGTGAGGTATCACCTCACACCTGTCAGAATGGCGATCATCAAAAAGACAAGAAACAGCAAGTGATGGCAAGGGTGTGGAGAAAAGGGAACCCTTGTTCACTGTTGGTGGGAGTGTAAATTGGTGCAACCACTATGGAAAATATGGAAATTAGTATGGAGGTTTCTCAAAAAATAAAAACTAGGACTACTATATTATCCAGCAATTCCACTTCTGGGTATTTATCCAAAGAAAACAAACACTAATTTGAAAAGGTATATGCACCCCCATGTTCATTGCAGCATTATTTACAATAGTCAAGATATGGAGACAACCTGTGTCCATAGAGGGATGAATGGATATATATAAAATAGAATCTTATTCAGCCATTAAAAATAATGAAATCTTGCCATTTGTGACAACATGGATGGATCTTGAGGGCCTTATGCTAAGTGAAATAAGTCAGACAGTGAAAGACAAATACCATATTATCACTCTTACATGTGGAATATAAATAAATAAAACTTAAAAAACGAAGTTCATAGACACAGAGAACAGATTGGTGGTTGCCAGAGGTGGGGCTTGGGGGATGGGAGAAACAGGTGAACTGTTTCTGTTTTGTTTTTTATTTCAAATAGAATTTTTTTTTTAAAAAAAGCAGATGAGTCTCTTATTCTACATATCTCACCATAAAACAAGCACTGAATTCATGGCTCACTCACGAGCTTTTTTTTTTTTTTTTTTTTTTTGCAGTACACGGGCCTCTCACTGTTGTGGCCTCTCCCGTTGCGAAGCACAGGCTCCGGACGCGCAGGCTCAGCGGCCATGGCTCACGGGCCCAGCCGCTCCGTGGCATGTGGGATCTTTCCGGACCGGGGCACGAACCCGTGTCCCCTGCGTCGGCAGGCAGACTCTCAACCACTGCGCCACCAGGGAAGTCCACTCACGAGCTTTTTAAAGATCAGATGCCAAACAGGACATCTATGATTTAAGAAACTGGGTCTGGAGTTGTCTACTCAAAATTAGAGTTGGAGCCAATAACAGTTTATGTCCAAAGGAAACAAAATTGAGTCAACAACTAAAAATAAAAATTGTTCCCAGAGACTTTGGCCTCAGGACGTTGGGAAAGGTAATACATCTGGGTCAGAATAATGTACACAAAGGAATTTTCTAGCCATGATATGACATTCTTACCATTTCTTTCATAGTTCCATGTCTTTGGGGGATGGGTTACATTGTCAATTGACTTAAATTTATTTAGTACTCTTTGTGCTGTTGTGGTTATCCTGTTATATTTCCCAAATCTTGAGAAAAGTTCATACATGTTTGTGCATGTTAAAAGAAGTGTCGCTATAGCTATATATGGGGCCCCAGATGCATCAGGTCATTGTACCCTTTCCCATAAATAAATATATACATATACATATAGATAGAGAGATAGATAGATAAATACCAAACCAACACCAACCTCCACTTCTTTTTCTTTCTTTTTTAGCTTCAAACGATAGCCATTTTTTTTAATTAACAATTCAACTTGCAATCTCAGAATACACTTCAATTTAACAAAGGTATGCAGAGAGATTTTATTCCAAGGTGTCCTCCCCAAAAAATTAAATCAGTAGCACATAGTACTGCAGCAATTATCTCCAGCAGATTTAAATTGGGGAATATACATTGACATGTCTTTTGATATTTTAAATTTTTTGTAATATTATTTTTATTATAGCTTTTTAGATAATTAAAACTATATAAAAATTAAAAACTGTAATTAAACATTTGAAATGCTAAGAGCTGTGTAGAATATACCTTAAACTCCTCCTCTCCCCATTCTATGTGTGGGTGCGTCTGCAGTGTGTGTGCACATTCCACTTCTTTCTCAAATTGAGACTTGTATCCTACACTGAAACCCACTTCTCTTGTCCAACTCAGGTTCAAATATTGTTATTTTGTTGTTCAAAACTATCTCCTCCACATAGATCCTTGATTTCCTCTGATATCTCGTTAAATAACTTTTCTATTTCTTCTCTCTGATATGTCCAAAATTTTAATCTATATTGACTCTTCTAAAGAATTATGAATTTTTTAAAATAAATTTATTTATTTTATTTATTTATTTTTGGCTGCATTGGGTCTTTGTTGCTGTGCGCGGGTTTTCCCTAGTTGCGACGAGTGGGGGCTACTCTTTGTTGCGGTGCGCGGGCTTCTCATTGCGGTGGCTTCTCTTGCTGCGGAGCATGGGCTCTAGGAGTGTGGGCTTCAGTAGTTGTGGCACATGGACTCTAGAGCGCAGGCTCAGTAGTTGTGGTGCACGGGCTTAGTTGCTCCGCAGCATGTGGGATCTTCCCGGACCAGGGCTCGAACCCGTGTCCCCTGCATTGGCGGGCGGATTCTTAACCGCTGAGTCACCAGGGAAGCCACATGAATTCTTAAGAATGAAAGAATTAGAGAATTATGAAATATTTCTTAATCCTCAGAAAAATTTGATCTATATATTTTTTCTTTTCTTCATACTATATATTTCCACCAATTCTTAGTCAATAATTATCAACTTTATCAAAACCAATGTACTTTTTTTTTCTTTTTTTTTTTAGATGTTGAGGGTAGGAGTTTATTAATTAATTAATTTATTTTTGCTGTGTTGGGTCTTCGTTTCTATGCGAGGGCTTTCTCTAGTTGTGGCAAGCGGGGGCCACTCTTCATCGCAGTGCGCGGGCCTCTCACTATTGCGGCCTCTCTTGTTGCGGAGCACAGGCTCCAGGCGCGCAGGTTCAGTAGTTGTGGCTCAGGGGCCTAGTTGCTCCGCAGCATGT
This sequence comes from Globicephala melas, assembly GCF_963455315.2. Classification (NCBI taxonomy): domain Eukaryota; kingdom Metazoa; phylum Chordata; class Mammalia; order Artiodactyla; family Delphinidae; genus Globicephala; species Globicephala melas. The sequence goes on from NC_083322.1 coordinate 22,210,046, forward strand.
GGGATCCTCCCAGACCAGGGCTCGAACCCGTGTCCCCTGCATTAGCAGGCAGATTCTCAACCACTGCGCCACCAGGGAAGCCCCAAACCAAAGTACTTTTAAAATTGATATATAATTGACATAACACTGTGTAAGTTTAAGCAGTAGAATGTGTTGATTTGATACATTTATATATTGCAATACAATTACCACCTTTGAGTTTGCTAACACCTCGATCACTTCACGTAATTATCTAATTATCATTACTTTGCACTTTTTTTGTGGTGAGAATAATTAAGATCTAGTCTCTCAGCAATTTTGAAGTATATAATACATTATTGTTGACTATAATCATTACACTGTGCATTAGATCTCCAGAATTTTTATATCTACTAGTTGCAAGTTTGTTAAAAAATAAGGACTTAATTTGGGCATGGGAAGTGCTACCATGGGAGGGGGTAGGGGACAGCAGCTGGGGGACAGCTGTGTCAAGAACAGGAAAAGAGCAGAAGTGAGAGATGGTGGTGGAAAGTCAAGGACCAGGGAGAAAGCCCTGAGAAACGAGACCGAGCAGCCCTGGGGCTATGGGTTGAAAGAAAGAAGTGAATGAGGTGGTGGCCTGGGCAGAGGACATTCTTTCCTGCACCTTCTGGGGTGCCTGCAGGCCTGCAGTCAGGGCCCCGCCTGCCAACTGAGGAACAAGATATTTGGGGTCCCAGGCCGTGCGGGCCTCAGAGTTGCTGCCTGCTGAGCCAGAAGCAAGCAGCAGAGGCCAACAGACTGCCGTGAATGCCAGAACTGACACCACCTCTGCGGAACAGCTCACAAAGCCCAGGTTTTGGGCCCATCCTAGGCAAGTAAGACAAGCCTTTGAGAAAATTCTGATTTTTGCCCCCTCGACTGCCCAAGCCGGAAATTAGTGCCACCCAGGATCCTCAGATCTTTTGGGGAGTCCCGAAGGGGTGCTTCACACGTGTCCACAAGCCAGTCTGTCACGGGGCATCTTCCGTCAAGATCTTTGTCTCTGGCTTTGGCTCCCACTGGCCAACCTCACAGACCCCTAAGCCACTTGAGGGAGGCAAAGCTGCCATGCTTCGGGCACCCCAAGAAGTTGAGTCCCCTGTCTTTGTGGGGACGATAACCCCCTCCCCAATTCAGCGCCAACATTGTCAGTGCACCCCAAAGCTGCAGTGCACGGTCCAATCTCAAAGCCCTTTGTTATCGGTTTGGTTAGCTTCTGGCTCTTAGCCCTCAAACATGAGGGCCTAATCCGAGACCAAGGGTCTGACGGGGAGGGGACACCTACCTGGTCAGCCCTCCTTCTCTCCACCGAGATCCTCCCTCTGCCCTCTTCCTCTGGCACCCCAAGGCTGTTGTTGCTTCTTAGAGCCAGGACACAAAAACAGCTCCATTTCAGAAGAAGCTGTTCTTTATGTTTCTATATCTACAAGATTGATTTTAGTGCTTTTTCCTGAAACAAAAAACTGGGTGCCCTCAATGTATACAAGAACAGCTTTCCAATGAGAAATTGGTTTGGATTGTTCCCCTGGGCTCTGAAAATCTCAGGACTGAGTTTCAGCAGGGCACAACATTACATAATGGCAGGAGGAACAAACAAGGCGAGGCACACATTGAGTGTTGAAAGATGTGAAACCATGTGTAAGATCATGCTGATCTCTCAGAAATTCTCAGCTGTTTCATCCACCCTCTGCCACGTGGATCTTCCCCAGTGCTATCTTCCCAGTGATGGGCACAGAGAAAGTGCTCAGGAAGGATTTTTTGCATAAATGAACGTTTATAGTTGGTGTAGGTATTTGAAGGCAGAACTTTGTATTGCAACCCTGGTGTGGGTTGAGGGGTCCCATTCTGGTCCCTCGAAGAAGCTACTTTGAAAGGGGTCTGGAAGACATGATTTGCCCTCCTCCTGATGAGAAGAAGTCAGACTGGTCTACGAAGTGGGAGGGGAAATTACCCAAGGGCTGGAAAGGGGAAATTCGGGGCTATGTTTAGGCTGAGAAATGAAGAGGGGAACCATGTGCACCACCAACTACGCAGCCTGACTTTGATAACATTAGGAAAAATTTGACGCAACGTGCACTTCTATAGCTCCTCACCGTCTCATTTAATAGGTTCAAAATGGCACAGGTAGATGAGAGAACTGACGTGGAAGTGCTTGGGTTTTTGTTTGTTTGTTTGTTTTAATTAAAATAAGGGTAACTAACCTTGCAATGAACTTTACCTTTCACAAAACCCTAACCCATACAATTGTCTCATCTGACCCTACAAAAACTTCATAGAATTAGGTAAACATATATTAGTCTCACCTTCCTTTTACAGATGAGAAAAGTGAGAATTGCAGAGTCAGTAAAGGGTCTATCCAACTCAGAGCCCTGTCCTCTTTCTACTATATGTATTTTACTTTGTACTGATTGCGTTACAACTCTACGAAAGGCAATTAAACAAAACGATCTTTTTGAAAACTCCTTGTAAAACAAAGCTTTATGTATACACAAAGTGTTTTTTTAGTTGTAATACAGCATATTATCAGGGCTACTGCTGGTCCATATGAAGTCTTTCTAGCAGAGTATGAGCTGTTTGTATGGTGAACAACCTGCCCAGCAGTACATGGTGTATCTTTGGGATATGGGAGAAGGTAGTAACGGATGTGAAGTCGCAGACTCTGGGGGTTTAGCTCCAATTCTTCCCCTATTAGCTTTGCAACAGTAAACAGGTCATTTCGCCTCACTGAACTTCAGTTTCTACATCTATAAAACTTAGATATTAATTATGCTGTTACCTTTATCACAGTATTATGAGATTTAAGTGAGTTAAGATACTACAGGAATGTTGTTTTACAGATGAGGAAAGACTTGTCCCAGTCTGTATGTATATGTATGCATATATCTATATATCTATAGATATAGATAGATATAAAAACTACAACTGTTTTTGCCTTTTGATCTTATTTTGTTTTATGGGGGAGGGGGTGCTGGGGATGTGCATATTCCCCCTTAGTATCCCAGGATAGTGGACTAGTCATCATCCACCCAGAACACATTTCCCTTTCTTCCTTCCTAAAAGGACTCAGCTTTTCTTGGATCCAGGGGTTGGCTTGTGTGTCTACCCCCCAGCATTGGAAGGTAAGGGCTCTACAGCCTCTTGTCTTTTAAGGGTGTGTACTTACCCTGTGGGCAGAGCTGAATGTGCAGACCTTGCTGGCTTCAGGGCTGGGATTTTGCAAGGTGGGTCTCTGAGGACCTTTATGGTCTGGGCCTTGCTTACCCTTCATTCAACAAAGATGACGATCAGAGTTTGGGTCTGAGCTCAGAGAGGAGAAGACTGAGAAACGAGCATATCTGAGGGGGAGTCAAGAGTTTTAATTTCAACATAGATTACTTTGAGATGCTCATTAGAAATCCATGGCAAGACAGCACGAGAGCACTTAGGACCATGGGGTTCACCATTCTGTTCTCCTTACTTTTCTATATATTTGCATTTTTCCATAACAATAAAAAAGAAAACAGTTCAGCATATGAGTCTGGAACTCCAGGAAGAGCTGGAAACTTCTTACAAGACGATGTAAACTTGGAGGTCATCTGAGTACACTTAGTATTTAATCATGGGCCTGCAGGAAGACACCTAGAAGAATTAAGGAATCAAGCCCTGGGAACTCTGATATTTAAAAGTCAAGAAGATAAGAGACGGATGGACACAGAAATGAAGAGGGTGTGTCCTGAAAGACAGGTGACGAAGGAGTCTTAAGGAGGGAATGATCAACAATATCGAATGCTCCTGACCATTTGAATAAGATGAGGACTGAGAATTGGCCATGGCCTAGGCAAGCGGAGTGATGGGGACAAAGTCCTGACTGGAAAGTATTAGAAAGACCAATGGGGGGAGGTGAAAAAGGGAGACAGGTATAGGTAACACCATGATGGGGTTTTGCTGTAAAGAGAAGTGGAGCGGTAGCCAGAAGAGGACTCTGCTTGCTTTTTGTTGCAAGATTAAGACATTACCGAATGTCTTTATGCTGATAGGAATGATCCAGTAGGGGTGGAAAAACTGACGATGAAAAGTGCTGCTACACTGATTCACTTTGTTGTGGAGCGGAAGCTGACACACCATTGTAAAGCAATTATACCCCAATAAAGATGTTAAAAAAAAAAAAAAAAAAAAAAAAAGAAAGGAGGGAACAGCGTCCAAGCAAAAGAGAGCAGCAGGGGGCAAGCGGCTCTCTCCTTCCTTCACGGAGCTCGGGTCTGCTTGTGAGCCCTAGAGCTGCTGGGACCATTTGCGGCTGCCTGAGGATGAAGTCTGTGCTGAAGGCTGGAGACCAGAGAGATAAAAAGAACCGAAATGCTCTCATGTGGAGGGGTCCCTGGACCACTAACCTGCAGCTTGCCCTGCCCCAGGACCTGCTGTCACATGAGATGGTAAACGACCTCATTGCTTAAGCGGGCTCAAGTCAGGTGGTGGTTGTTGTTTTAACTTTATTTTGTGATAATATTACTTAGAGAAAAGTTGCAATATTAGTAAAGAAAACACCCATATACTTTCCCCAGAGTCACCAATTTTTTTTTTTTTTTTTTTTTTGCGGTACGCGGGCCTCTCACTGTTGTGGCCTCTCCCGTTGCTGAGCACAGGCTCCGGACGCGCAGCCTCAGCGGCCATGGCTCACGGGCCCAGCCGCTCCGCAGCATGTGGGATCTTCCCGGACCCGGGCACGAACCCATGTCCCCTGCATCGGCAGGTGGACTCTCAACCACTGCGCCACCAGGGAAGCCCAGAGTCACCAATTTTTAATATTGTGTGTGTGAGTGTACACACACACTTGTTTTCTGAACTATACTAGAGTGAACTACATGTCTTGTGTCCCTTTATACATTAGACCTGTACTTCTTCAGTGTATTTCCTAAGAACAAGGAGATTCCCCTACATAGCTACGGTCCAGTTATCAAATTCAGAAAAGTTTACATTGATGCAATACTTTTATTTAAGCTACAGTCCATATCCTAATTTTGTCAGTAGTCTCAATGATGTCCTTTATTTATTTCTTTTTATAAATTTATTTTATTTATTCATTTTTGGCTGCATTGGGTCTTTGTTGCTGCGCGTGGGCTTTCTCTAGTTGCGGCGAGCAGGGGCTACTCTTCATTGCGGTGTGCGGGCTTCTCATCGCGGTGGCTTCTCTTGTTGCGGGGCACGGGATCTAGGTGCGTGGGCTTCAGTAGCTGTGGCTTGCGGGCTCTAGAGCGCAGGCTCAGTAGTTGTGGTGCTCGGGCTCAGTTGCTCCATGGCATGTGGGATCTTCCCGGACCAGGGCTCGAACCCACGTCCCCCTGCACTGGCAGATGGATTCTTAACCAATGCGCCACCAGGGAAGTCCCAGAAAATTTTATGTTATGCATATTTTACCACAATTTAACCCCCACACACAAAGTGCTTAGAACAATACTTGGCATATATAAATGTTTAATAGTTGTAAGCTATTATTATCATCTCTCATATTACTGCCTTTGTTAAAGCTTAATAGATGTCAAAGAGAGTGGTTTGGAGATCACAGTCGTCCAAGGCTGGACCACACAGATCCAAAAGTATGACATTGTCAGTGCATCTGGGGTTGATCAGGCTCAGGAAAATTGACTGGTTAAGTCAATTCCCTAGAAACTGATCAACTAGATCTTCAGAGGCACATTCTAGGAAAGCCTCCTAGAAAAACAATCTGTTGTCTAAAAATTCCTTACCATGTGGAATCAGAGATCAGGGGTCAGGAGCATTTAACCACTGGTGGCATTAGGGACTGGTCGCTTAGGGTTCCATCACCCTCTGCAGGGATGGCTTTTGCTGCCAGTTATATTGCTCAGGGCACCCTCTCCCTGGGACCTGTCACTAGAGATCACAACAACTAGTGTTTTTGCCCTTCAACTTCCTTTTTTCCAAACTGCAGGTAGATTTCCCCACACCTATACCCTGATAGGACAGTCTGTCTTTAGTCAAGTTTACAAAACCATTAACTCACTTACAAGCCCTTTTAGTTCTAGATCTGACACCTTTGAATGGCCTTGAGGGTTTCCCAAGTCTTCATCAGCAACACAACCCATTTTGAAGGGAAATACTTTTGCATCTGGGGAATGTGTTCATTTTCATTTCTCTGGGCAGGTAACCATCTCCAAATTCTGAGGATACCCCACAGACATACACTGCCTACAATCTTCCTTTACTCGTTACAGCTCCTATTATTACTTGGTGTATCATTTCATTCACTCATTTAACAAGCATTTATTGAGCATCTACTATGCGTCAGGCACTGTGCTAGGTGCTGGAAATACAATAGTTGGCAAAACAGACATGTGCCCTCCAGAGCAGACAACCTACTGGACAAAAGATGACCATAAGGCTGTGAGATTGACTTTCTAACCAACATGCAGGATTGAGACATCAGCTCTCTTCCAACTGCCCCAGCAGGAGATGAGCCCCCTCCTGCCCACCTCTAACAAAACTACCGCTGCTCAGAAGGGTTGGTTGGTTTTGTTTGGTTTGGTTTTGTCTAGCTTTTCCCATGAAATAGCTTTTAGAGCCTCTGGTGTATTCTTTTGAATAACCTCAGTGGTGGCAAAGGCCTAAATGGTTTACAGCAGATCTGACTTTCAGAAATAGTTAAAAGGCATGAAGAGTTAAGTCTGGCAAATAATTTGTGTGATAAAGTAGGTAATAACATTGTGGGTAGAAAACAAATTTGTTTTAAATGTAACTCTCTGGTGACTGATTCTTGTCATGCTCAAAAACTGCCTCTGGAAGCATCTCCAAAGCTGGAAAGCCAAGCATGTTTGGAGCCACAATGGCATCACTGTTCGGCCCTCCAAAGGTGAAAAGGGCGACAGTTATTTGTATGTGAAGTTCCAGAGAATGGCTGGGTTGTTCACTCCACAACCTTTGAGTTCTTTTTAAAGTTGAGTGCCTATGGCTCTATTTTTGTATCAAAAACAATCTCATTATTTTGTTGTTATGAACTCCCAGGAGGAGGAAGGGGCCTTAAGCAGCATCTTCCCAGCCCCCAGTCTGTGCCAAGCACATTGAGGACAGTTTAGTGCCAGGGTGATGGCCCAGACTCAGGTGCCAGATTCAAATCTCAGCTCAGTCCCTTGCTAGTTGCGACTTAAGGCAAATAGCTTAGCCTCTCTCTGCCCCAGTGTCATCTTTAGAATAGGAATAATAATAATTGGGACCGGGTTTCCCTGGTGGCTCAGTGGTTAAGAATCTGCCTGCCAATGCAGGGGACACGGGTTCAATCCCTGGTCAGGGACGATCCCACATGTCACGGAGCAACTAAGCCCATGGGTCACAACTACTGAGCCGGCGCTCTAGAGCCTGCGAGCCACAACTACTGAGCCCACGTGCCACAACTACTGAAGTCCGTGTGCCGCAACTACGGAAGCCCGCGCACCGCAACTACTGAAGCCCCCGTGCCACAACTACTGAAGCCCACGCACCCTAGAGCCCGTGCTCCACACTAAGAGAAGTCACCGCAGTGAGAAGCCTGTGCACTGCAACGAAGAGTAGCCCCTGCTCACCTCAACTAGAGAAAGCCCATGCACAGCAACGAAGACCCAGCACAGCCAAAAATAAATAAAATTTTAAAAAAATTTGGGACTGCCTTGTAACAATTGCATAAGATAGTTGTGAAAATGAAATGAGTTAGGACATTGTAAGGCATTGAGAACAGTGCCTGGCACACGGTCAGGCTCAGTAAGTGAATGAATGATTTCCAATGACATTAGTTCTTTGGGAGCAGGGACCAGGCATGCTCTTTGGGTCTCACTGTTCCTAGCATGGAGCTATCAATATGGTACATGTTCAGTAAAAACTTATTCCAGGATAAAGTGCACACACACACACACACACACACTTCCAAGAGCTCTGTGTCCTGACATACACATCTGTTTAAGCTCCCTTCATCTTGGGTACTTTCCCTCTGATGTCTCCCCTTCTGCCTAGGTGCAGTCAGTTGTCTGCTCCCTGGCAGGTGGACAGCAGTGGGGGGCTGGAAGCAGGGTGAGCCAGGGGTGGGGTGGGAGCAGGAAACAGGGCCCTCTATTTTAAGCACTTGCTTCAGCTGTTCCAAGGGGACCATCCCATCACAATTTAAAATAGGGCCCTCCAGGTGGCCAGGGCAGGCTCTCAAGGCCCACTGGGGCCCAACTGACCCATCATGGCAGTGAGGCGGAACCCTGCATCCTGCCGGCCTGACTAGCTGCTCCGGAGAAGAGTGGCTTTGTTTTGGGGTCAGGTGGTAGAGCTACCTGCCACGGTGGGAGCTGCCAGGGGCAGAGCTAGAAAGAAGGCTGTGGCTCCCAGGGAGCTGCAATGGCTCAGAGGCCTCTCCATCACCCCGGTGGGCCTCCGGATCCCTAACCAGCTGGCTTCTCACTGGCTTGGTTCTATTTTTAGACACTTACAGTAGGTTGGATTATCTCCAGTCCTGAACAGACTCCCAAGGCACAGCAGAACTTACCGCAACTCAGGCCATGTCTGTCTCTTCCCCAGAAATGACCAGAAATCAAAAAACATAAAGATCACAGTACAGGGTGGAAGGTCAAATGTCCAGCTGCCTCTTGGAGGGCACAGGTCTTGACTTGTGGTGACTGCTTGCTCTTCATGCTTGATCTGGCCCAGCTATACCCAAACAGAGAAGTGGGCACAGTCTCCCAAGCCTCTGCCCCTCACAGGTCCAGGCCTCAGAGCAGCTGAGTCTGGCCCTTCCCGGCCTTCCTCAATTCAGATTCCTCCTGCAGGTCCTGGTCACACCGTTCTCAAAACACAGGTGGCTTGTTAAAATCAATCACCTGGGCAGCTTGTTAACAATCCAGATGCCTGGGCCCCATGTTAAACCCATTAAATCAGAGTCTCTGTGGTGGAGGCAGGTGTCTGAATTACTTAAACAAAGTTCCAGGTGATTCTGATTCACACCAGACTCAGAGTCAGTGCCCTCATCAGTCAGGTTCTCTTTGATCCTTGCTTCCTTGTTTGATTGAAACTGGAAACCCCTGAGGCTCGGACTGGAGCCACATGTAATTTCTGCCTCTCTAAAAAGTGAAGTTTTCTGTTGAAATTATGCAGACACCAGATCCCCAACATGAAGAACTTCCTAACTGCCTAGGATTGGCTTTTTCTGAATATCAGACTCTGCTTTTTAAATATAAAACGTGAGGGTTATTAGCAAGAGTAACAGAGTCAGGAGAGGTGGCCTGATCTGGTTCATTTATACAAGAAGTGTTGCTTGAGCAGTTATTGTAAGCCAGATATGATTCTAGGCACTAGGGGTTCAGCATTGAACAGGCCAGACCAGGTCCCTACCCTCATGAAGCTGACATCCTAGTGAGAGAGACAGTCAATAAATGAGCAAATAAGTAAATAAGATAATGTCAGGCTGCGGTTGAATCAGGTTGATCTCCAGCACAAGTAACAGAAGATCCCAACTAACCAGGCTTAAATGATAAGGGTGATTTCTTACCTTACATTATGGACTGAATTGGCCCCTGCCCCAAATCCTTATGTTGAGGTCCTAACACCCAGTACCTCAGAATATGACTATATTTGGAGACAGGGCCTTTAAAGAGGAGACTGAGTTAAAGTGAGGTCTTCAGGGTGGGCCCTGATCCAATGTGACTGGGGTCCCTATCAGAAGAGGAGGTTATGACACAGACAAGTGCAGGGGGGAGACCATGTGAGGACACAGGGAGAAGACATCATCTGCACGTCAAGGAGAGAGGCCTAAGAAGGAAGCAACCCTGACACTTTGATCTCAGGCTTCAAGTCTCCAGAAGCGTGAACAAATAAATTTCTGTTGTTTAAGCCATCCAATCTGTGCTACTTTGTAATGGCAGCCCTGACAGACTAATACACCTGCTGAGGTCAGACGGCTCCCGGCTTGAGAAATTCAGGGGCTCAGGGGCTTCATCCCTTTCATTCCTTCCACCCTTCTGCTCTGCCATCCTCTGCCTGGCCCTCAGCTCCTCACTTGGCTATAAGTTGTCTGGTAAAGTTCCAGGCATCAAACTCAGACAGGACAACACTCTCCCTGGAAGGAAAGAGGCACCGTTCCATGCCATGTATCTCCTCTGCAGAAAAATAAAGCCTTTTCCAGCAGGCCCCCAATAGATTCCCCTTATATTTCATTTGCCAGAATGTCATCCTGTGTTTAGTCCCAAACCAAGCACTGGCGATGGGACTGGAAGCACGTTAGATGAATTAGGATTCACTCCTGAGATGAATGGGGGTGTAGGAAACATCACCTGAACAAAATTAGAGTTCTGTGGGCAAGGCAGAAGGGGAAACAGGCTTTGGGGAGGCAGCTAACTGTGTCTGCTATGAAGTGTTCTGCAGAAAATAAATGCAGGCTGATGTGATAAAGAGCGATAGAGGCGGGGTGAAGTTGACAGGGTTAGACCAGCAGGTCGGGCAAGGCCTCTCTGAGATGATGTTTCAGCTGATCCCCGATTGACAGGAAGGAGCCAGCAAGCAAAAACTGGGGCTCAAAACATTCCAGGCAGTGGAACTGTAAAGGCCTGGAGGTAGAAACAAGCTGGCTGTATTCCAGCATCAGAAAGAAGTAGAACTATACTACCTCCAACAAGACCTTCCCTTCCCTCCTCTCCTCCCTCTCTGCCTCAGTCTACCTACCTGAAAGGGGGGTTTAGTGAAGGTTGTCAGGCATCTCCATGTGCCTGAGTCATCACCAGGGTGGACACCAGTCTGGCTGCTTCCACAACAATGTCACAAGAGCAGAAAGCCCTGGAACAACCAAGCAGGTGTTCTCTTCCAAGAAGGATGGGAAAACTCCAAATGGAAGCCAGTCCAAGGGTCCTGGTGAGCAAGTACCTGGAGCTTTGAGCTTTCCTTCAGGGGCAGAATTTGCAGTTTGATGAAGAAAAAGACATATACTTTGAGAAACGTGTGTGCAGGTCCTCCGAGAAAGTAAATTTCACATGCCAACTGTCCACATCCCCCTCCAACTCATTCACATCACTTCTGCCTGGGCAGGGAGAGGCGGGGAGAGTGTAGAGAGCAGATCCCAGTCTCTCAGAACTCAGGAGTGTGCATCCAGCATCAGGGAAAATGTATGGTCTCACCGGATGTCAGGCTGGAAGGGATGTCCGGGATTATCTGTCTGCCTGCTTCATCTACTATTTTTCTTTTTTCACTTAATAATATGTTTTTGTATTCTCATTCTTAAACAGTGAGCAGAAAGCAGTCATAAATAGAGTCAAAAAGGTAAAGTCCCACTGGCACATCGATACAGCCACTTTGGAATTAACCTTACCTCGTCAAGTTGGGCAGGCCCATACCCCGTGGCCCAGCAATCTCACTCCTAGGTACATACCCAGAGAAACTCATGTGCTTGCACCAGAAGATGGGTGCAAGGATGCTCGTGGTGGCATTGTTGGTAGGAGTGCAAAACCGGCAACCATGCAAAGGCCATCCAAAACAGAATACCTCTGTGAATGGTGGTATATCCAAGTTTACGATACCTCAGTAAAATGAATGAATGATAGCTGCACTCATCAACATGGGTGAAACTTACAACACTATTGAGTGATAAAACTAGTCCGAAAATACAGCATGATTCCAATGGTTCTAATTATATAAAGTTTAAAAACAATCAGGTAGGGCTTCCCTGGTGGCGCAGTGGTTGAGAGTCCGCCTGCCGATGCAGGGGACACGGGTTCATGCCCCAGTACGGGAAGATCCCACGTGCCGCGGAGCGGCTGGGCCCGTGGGCCATGGCCGCTGAGCCTGCGTGTCTGGAGCCTGTGCTCTGCAACGGGAGAGGCCACAACAGTGAGAGGCCCGCGTACTGCAAAAAAAAAAAAAAATCAAGTAATGTTTAAGCATACATACATATATGGGAAACTAAAGAAAGTGGAGGGAAGAGGTTCCCATTGGTTGGAGGAAAAGGAGCACAAAGACATTGGTGGTGTGCCCTTCATTAGGTGGGATGGAAGGTGCATTGGTGGTCATTTTGTAAAATTGTTCTTTAAGAAACTTCTGCTTCTGTAAAGATGGAGTAGACAAACTTTTCCCTATCCTCCCACCGCTATAACTAAAAGGCCTGGACATTAAATAAAGAGAAATATAAGAAGACTTTGAAAGGTGGAGGGAAGAAGCCCAGCCAGTTGGGGACATCAGACCTCCAAGAAGGACACGCTCGTGTGCTCCCTGGATTTTCTGTTGCCTCCTGTACCCCAGAGGTGGAGGTAAAGGAGCCAGCAACCAGAATCGTGAATGGGCACAGACAAAAAAAGCCCCAGCACACCGTGCTCTCCCTATCCAAAAGACCAGGAAAGGGACAGCCCAGCAAGACAGAAAACTCGCCAGATAATAACTGCTACTCCAGTGCAGTGCTGCAGAAAAAACTGATGCTCTCACAGTCTGCAGGAGGAGAATGTTCCAGGTTCTTTTGGTTACAAGAGACAGAGATTCTTTCAAGAGAGAGGAAAGGTGGGGTGTTGCTGAAAGAGGAACCCAGGAGAAACTGGACCAGGCCAGAAACTGACGGAGCCCTCTTTTTTTCTCCGAGATCTCATGGCATCCCTGTGTCTCGGCCAGCCTGCTCTTTCTTGCCGCACCCGCAGTCCAGTGCCCTGCACCTTTGCACAGTCCCAGCTTGAACATGACCTCAGTGGCCCTCCCACTCCACAGCTGCTCTACGTGACAGCAGTTCTTGGCACAATCTTCATGTCTCATCTCTGTCCCTGCCGCTAACTGCCTCAGTCTCTCAATTTTCCAACTTCCAACAAAGAAATCAGAGTGGCTCAGTTTACCTTTTTGAGGCAGCTGCCAGTGACAAGTTGCTGGGCAGCTTATGGATTGTTCAGTATGCAGCTCCAGTCCAATTAATTGTGGGCACGGGTAGCAGAGTCCTGTCCGAAATATGACTTCTTAGAAACTCTAATTCAAATAGATACATGCACCCCAAAGTTCACAGCAGCACTATTTTTTTTAACATCTTTATTGGGGTATAATTGCTTTAAATGGTGTGTTAATTTCTGCTTTATAACAAAGTGAATCAGTTATACATATACATATGTTTCCATATCTCTTCCCTCTTGCGTCTCCCTCCCTCCCACCCTCCCTATCCCACCCCTCCAGGCGGTCACAAAGCACCGAGCCGATATCCCTGTGCCATGAGGCACAGCAGCACTATTTACAATAGCTAAGACATGGAAGCAACCTAAATGTCCATCGACAGATGAATGGATAAAGAACATGTGGCACATGTGTATATATATATATATATATATACCATATATATGTATGCAAATAATGCCATTTGCAGCAACATGGATGGACCTAGAGATTATCATACCACGTGAAGTTAGAAAGACAAATATCATATGATATCACTTACATCTGGAATCTAAAATATGATACAAATGAACTCATTTACAAAACAGAAACCAGCTCACAGACATAGAAAACAAACTTATGGTTACCAAAGGGGAAAAGGGTAGGGGGAGGGATAAATTAAGAGTTTGGGATTAGGGGTTTCCCTGGTGGTGCAGTGGTTAAGAATCTGCCTGCCAATGCAGGGGACATGGGTTCAAGCCCTGGTCTGGGAAGATCCCACATGCCGTGGAGCACCTAAGCCCAGGAGCCACAACTACTGAGTCTGCGTGCCACAACTACTGAAGCCTGTGTGCCTAGAGCCCATGCTCCACAACAAGAGAAGCCACTGCAATGAGAAGCCCATGCACTGAAACGAAGACTAGCCCCCGCTTGCCGCAGCTAGAGAAAGCCTGCACACAGCAACAAAGACCCAATGTAGCCAAAGATAAATAAATAAAATAAATAATTTTTTAAAAAAAGAGTTTGGGATTAGCGGATACCAACTATTAAATATAGAATGGATAAACAACAAGGTCCTACTGTAAAGCACAGGGAACTATATTCAATATCCTGTAATAAACCATAAGGAAAAAGAATATATATATATAATTGAATCACTTTGTTGTACACAAGAAACTAACACAACATTGTAAATCAACTATACTTCAATTAAAAAAAAAGAACGAATTATGGCCCCTTCAGTGCCTATGAGAATAGGCTTCTTCCCAGACCCACATGGAAGGGTGGGTCCGTCAAATATACCAAGTGTAGACGTAAACGAGTAAACACATAAATTATAGTAGACTATAGTTGGTGCCAAACAATGAGCCGAGGCCTAGGTGAACCCGGGCCTGAGAGTCAGGGAAAGCTTTGCAGAGGAAAAGATCACGTGAAGGAGGAGCAGGGGTTTGCCAGAGAAATATGGAAAGGAGGGCGTTCCAGATGGAGGAATGTATGGGCAAATGGAAGCTGTTGTCAAAGGTCGTGACCTGTTCAGAGCACGGAGGCAAGTGCAGGGAGACTGGAGCGAGAGTGGGTGGCAAAAATGGGAGCGAAGCTGGGAAGACAGGTGGGATCAGACTGCAAATGACTTTGTATGTACACTGAGCTAGGGAGTTGGGGTTTTATCCCATAGACAATGGGAGCCAGTATATGTTTATTAAGCAGGGAGGTAACATGATCCATTGTTTTCTGGAAGTAGGTTCCAGGTTGCTCATAGGATCACCACTTCCTGCCATGGTTGGGCTCTGATACAACATCAAGGCTACTGTACTGGGCTCCTTATCCCATGGGGGAATGGCCTTTCTTTTGTGATGGGGGCCTTCTGTCCCCCCACTCCCAAACCCACCAGAAATATCTATACATGTCTCCAATTGTGAATGGGGTTCTAGTAGATATCCAGGGGTTTCATGGGGTTTTTGACCCAAGGGATGGGCACCCCATATTTAAGAAGACAGTAAGCTCGGTAGCAGTGTAAAGGCTTAGATTAGAGGGGAGCTTGGAAGAAGAGGGGTCAGTTAGGCAGCTGCTCTAATCGGCGAGATCCAACCAATAGGTAAGGAAGACCTAACCCAGGCTAGCAGGAGAGGGAGTGTGGCATGAGAGACATTCTCCAGGTGGGACCCATGGCACTTGATAACTGCTGAGGTGAGGGTGAGGCAGAGAGAAGAGGCATCTAACCTGGGTGAGTGGGAACAGAAGGGTGCTAGAATACACACAGGGGACCCTGGAGAACGAGCAGGCTTGGGAGGAAGATGTTGTATGAGGTTTTGAGCATGTTGTCTGGAGATTTCTAACAGGCAGTTGAAAATGTGGAAATGGAGTTCAAGAGAACAGTCTTCACCTTTGCACACTCCCTCCCCACTTCAATCTATTCTACGTGTTTAGTAAACATGTTAAAGTTATGTGCTCCATCAATATAACCACAGCTGGTTTTGATGTCCTTCAGATCCTTCACTCAAGCTGATGTCTGGATCTGGAACTGTGGTCTCTGCCCAGGAGGGATTGTGATTCTGTATCTTATCCTTCAAAATCTACCCGAACATTTGAGTTTTTTCTGTTCAGTCAACTCATAGCACTTCCTCTTATCCTTCCAAGTTACCTGAGTGCCTCTCCTTTCTGTGACCCTTTTCTTCAGTAACAGTCCTGCAGCCTGGGTGAAGAGCCCAGAGGGTGAGTTTCTCTCAGCCCTCTGGAGAAAGGAAAGGAAGGAGCAGGTGTAGAGGGTAGCAGTGGGAGTGGCCGCGGCTTTAATTTACTCTCCCTCTAGCTGGTCTTGAAACCTGTATGTGGATTCCCTTGCCCTCCTTAGGCCCATAGTGGGGATGTCTCTGATGCTTGGGTAGAAGTTCCACCTTGGAAAGCTTTACTCTACCACCTCCCCTGCCCCCAAGAATTTCACGCACGCACACACACACACACACACACACACACACACACACACGACCTGGAAAGAGGTTATAGCAGCACTTAGATCAGGTTCTCCCGTCAAGTTTGGGAGATGGAAACAAGCATTGCTCTCACCCGCCCCCCCCCCCCCCCCAGCTAACTATTAAGTCTCTGCTTCTATTGCTTCTACCTTTGGTGCCTCCCTGTGGCAGATACCGCCCCTCCTCCCATCACCTCCCTAATCCTCCCCTCTTTCCATGCCTTCTCTAAGCTTCTTCCGGCCCTAGAGCTCCATCCCACACAACTGAAGAGGTTGGTGTCTTAGTCAGCTCAGGCTGCTATAACAAGATACATAGACTAGGTGGTTTAAACTACATTCATTTCTCACAGTTTTAGAGGCTGGGAAGTCCAAGATCAAGGCACTGGCATATTAGGCGTCGGTGAGGGCCCTCTTCCTGGTCCCCTTCTTGCTGTGTCCTCACATGATGGGGAGAAAAGGCTCTGGTCTCTTTATCTTCTTATAAGGGCACTAATCCCAGCATGGGGGCTTTACTCTCATGACCTCATCTAAACCTAGTTAGCACCCAATGGTCCCACCTCCAAACACCATCACATTGGGGGTTAGGTTTTCAACATGAATTTGGGGTGAACACAAACATTCAGCTCCTAGTACACAGGCTCTTAGATTGAGCATGGGAGAAGAGTAGGGTTTCAAATACCAGTGCTCTAATATTTTTGACCCTGTCACATTCTACTTCAGAATTTTATCTCTGCACATGTTTCTAAAACCATATAATGACCTGCCTTCCTTTGATTGGTCATCACTAGATTGGAAACTCCTTGAACACAGGTAATATGTCTAAATTAAATACATTTCAAGAGCCTGGTACACAGTCATCTCTCTATGGGAATCTCAACATCTAAGTGGATGGAAATCTGGGGTCATGGCCTTGCTTGCCTTGCTGAGCAGGGGTGGTCTAGAGTGAGAAGACAGAGGTTCAGATCAGCTCTCCCACTCACTGTATGTGGTGGGCAATCCACTTTCTCTCCTCTAAAAAATTAGAATAAATAACACCTGTCCTGCATTTTTTTTTTACAGGATTCCTGTGAAAATTAAATATGGAAACACTTGTAAAAGCCCTTTGTAAAGTGTGAAAAATCCTATACAACGTGAGATATTGTGATTATTATCTGGGGCACTGGAAAGGCAAGAGTTCTACAGACAGATAAAGGGGTTCTAAATAGATAAGATTATATGGCTACGCTGTGTGACTTAGCTCCTGACTCTGTCCAGAGTGTCTGTTTGCCTATTTTCTCAGCTTGCTAGTGATCCAAAGCCATACCAGCTTGTCTACTGTTTGGCTGGAGCCTAAGAGAGACAGGGAGAATGAGGGACGGAAGCAGAGACACATGGGCAGACCTCACCTGGCTTCAGGGCTGGGATTTTCCAGGGTGGAAAAGTCCAGAGGACTTTCTTACCCTTCTTCATTCAACAAAGAATGACTGTCAGGGTTTGGGTCTGAGTTCACAGAGAGAGCTCATAGTGAACTTTGAGATACTCTTATGGCAGCAGTCCTGAGGTCACCTGACCTACATGCAGACGCTGGAATATGGGATGCAGAACCTCCTCTCTCCTCCTTCCCTGTACTCCAGCCGCATCAAACTATCAGGAATTCATCTAACATGCTGTGCTTTTTAGGTCTCCCTCCTGCACCCCCGCCTTTTTTAATGTGTATGTATATTTTTAAAACTAATGTTTATTGGAGTGTAGTTGATTTACAATGTTGTGTTAGTTTCTGCTGTACAGCAAAGTGAATCAGTTATACATATACATGTATCCACTCTTTTTTGGATTCTTTTCCCATATAGGTCATTACAGAGTATTGAGTAGAGTTCCCTGTGCCATACAGTAGGTCCCCATTAGTTATCTGTTTTATATATAGTAGTGAGTATATGTCAATCCCAATCTCCCAATTTATCCCTCCCCCCCCCGCACTTTAATTGTGCTTCTTCTTCTCCTTCTTCCCAAATACCACTTCCCATGCCCCAAATCATGCCTTAACCTGGCTCACTTATCTGTTCTTAGGTCTCTACTAAAGGGTCGCCTCCTCCAGGAAGCCCTCCCTTAAGTCCTCACTTTGGGGTAGGTGTCCAGACTAAGCCTCCCACATATGTAGCAGGTATGAATTGTTCAACAACAACGAGGACACCAATTATATTACTTAAAACATGTTCTTGACATTAACTAGAACCACCTCAAGCCCACCCACCTAGATTGGAGAGAAGTTCGACACCAGTTGTTCCAGAGATGGATTCCACTCCCTTGGATCATCAGTCAACCCTGGAGTGCTTAGAAGGGGTCCCCCAGGCTCCCCATCCTCCAGTCGGAAGAGGCCCTGGTTGGCTGTGTTGATTCAGGACCCGTTCGCGACCGCCTCTTTGTCATTGTTGTTCCATGGATCCTGCAGCCTCCTGGTCCAGCTCCCTGCTCAGAGCTTAAGGATTTCCCCCATGGAGGCCGGCTCCACAGCATCTCCCCCGCTCCCCTAGGCTCCAAAAGCTCTCCCAACCCAGTTCTTCTTCCTAGTCCTTGAGACTCTCCTGGGGTCTGGCTGCTGCCCCTTTCCTACCCCCTGAACCTCCCACCCCTTTCTTAGATAGTAAAATCTAATTTCACTGATAGGCGATTACACAAATGACCCTCACCCCCTCCTGTTATCACCTTCTGGATGTAAAGATTTCTCAGGACTCTGAATAGAGGCCTGCTCACCATCCTGAAAGGGGAAAAATGCCTTCCATTCCCTCCTACAGCATCCATGGCAGCAAAAGCTGATTTTTAATAGATTATTACTCTGCTTCATGTTGCACATGTATATCTCACCCGAACCAAAAAGAAAAAGAACGTTCACCTGTGCTGTAATTATGTGTGTTTCAGTCTCCCTAATAAACAGCCTTAGACCAGTCTTGAGGAGAGATACCCCATATTACAAACCTTTGTATTCCCAAGATGAGTGCTTAATAAATGTTGGATGAATAAACGAATTGCCTGTGGAATTCAGAACTCAGTACAATATTGTACTTACCAGCTATGTTACAAGGATTAAATACCAAGGCCTGCTTGGCAGTCCCTTTTACTAACAAAGAACTCCTGCTTTTCAGAGTGTGATAGCACCTTGTCTTCTAGACTGGGGACATGTTTGAATGAGGCAGAATGTTTGTACTGGAATTTTCTATCATATGTGGCCAAGTCTTTGCCAACTTGTGAACATCAGTTCCGTGGTCAGTCCATAGACTTGACCTTCCTGATTCCAGGCAGTTAAGGGCCAAGGTGTTAATAATTTAGCAAATACAGACTCGAGAATATTTTCACCTGAGGAAAACATTGGAAGACCATTCATGTGGTTGGGCAGGCCTTTTGTTTCTTCATTTGTTTGTGTTAGTGTGTGTGTGTGGGGGGGGGCTTGTCTTGTTTTTGTTGTGCTTTGTTTTGTTTTGGGCTTGCTCCATCAAAACCTTGGCTTCAGGGTGTTAGTAAAACTGACCAAATAATAAACAGCTGAATCAGCACACTGCCCCAGAAACCGAGGTGCCATGGGATGAAATGTTTCCACCTGTGCTGAAAATGAACATTATTAGCCCAAATGACCACGGCAAGTAGGGTTATTCCATCCCAGAAGGCATGCAGCCAAAGGAGGGCTCCTTGGCACATTCTTCTTAGTACTTGTGACTCAAGATCTCCTTCCCTTCCCCTAGAAACAGAGAAGGGCTCGGAAAGGCACTTAGTTATCTCAGTAACAGACAGATTGTTATCCCTCAGTGAGAGGAATTTAATTCCAGAGATCTGTGTGTGGGAGCTCAAGGGATACCAATCAAAACACAGCAGGGTTTGAGAGTAAGGTATCTAATAACTAACAAACACTCATTTCTCCAAAGCAAATCATACCAAACACATTTATAGATTCTTTTCTTTTTTTCCCCGACTTAATTACTGATCTGGTCTACAGCTGGAATGCAGTGGGAAGCAAGCCCTCTGACTATAATCGAAAATACTCCCCTCGATGTTAAAGCAGCCACACTCAGGTTAGACGTGAGGTCGTCCTGCCATAGTGACTTGGGCAGGGGGAGGATGAGCACCAGTAGGGGCAAATGGAGGCCTCCCCACAGGAGGGGCAGCAGGGGAAACCAGCACACTATGTATCTGCCACACACAGAATCCAATGAGGAGGGCACAGAGCAGAATGGGGAAATGGAAAGAGGATGGGAATATTGGAGGATTGAAAGCCGCTCTGCCACAGGAATCCCCAAGGGCTTCCTTAGAAGGCAAGGAAGTCCGGGAGAAAAATTCACCACATACACCTGGGCAATGGCCACCTGAGATGGAACTGGAGAAAGGGGCCTGGTGAAATAAAAAAAAGGAGGTAAAGGACTCCATCTAAGCAACGATAAACAAATCACTATTGAGCACTTGGGACTTGGCTGGTGGTCCAGTGGGTAGACTCCGCACCCCCAATGCAGGGGCCCTGGGTTTGAACCCTGGTCCAGGAACTAGATCCCACATGCATGCCACAACTAAGAGTTCAAATGCCGCAACTAGGAGTCTGCATGCTGCAACTAAAGATCCCACGTGCCACAACTAAGACCTGGTGCAGCCAAAATAAATTAAATGAATAAATAAATGTTTTTTAAAAATACCAACCACAAGCACTGAAATTGAAACTGTGATTAAAAATCTTCCAACAAACAAAAGCCTAGGACCAGATGGCTTCACAGGCGAACTCTATCAAACATTTAGAGAAGAGCTAACACCTATCCTTCTCAAACTCTTCCAAAATACAGCAGAGGGAGGAACACTCCCAAACTCATTCTACGAGGCCACCATCACCCTGATACCAAAACCAGACAAAGATGTCACAAAAAAAGAAAGCTACAGGCCAATATCACTGATGAACATAGATGCAAAAATCCTCCACAAAATACTAGCAAACAGAATCCAACAGCACATTAAAAGGATCATACACCATGATCAAGTGGGGTTTATCCCAGGAATGCAAGGATTCTTCAATATATGCAAATCAATCAATGTGATACACCATATTAACAAATTGAAGAATAAAAACCATATGATCATCTCAATAGATGCAGAGAAAGCTTTTGACAAAATTCAACACACATTTATGATAAAAACCCTCCAGAAAGTAGGCATAGAGGGAACTTTCCTCAACATAATAAAGGCCATATATGACAAACCCACAGCCAGCATCGTCCTCAATGGTAAAAAACTGAAACCATTTCCACAAAGATCAGGAACAAGACAAGGTTGCCCACTCTCACCACTCTTATTCAACATAGTTTTGGAATTTTTAACCACAGCAATCAAAGAGCAAAAAGAAATAAAAGGAATCCAAATCAGAAAAGAAGAAGTAAAACTGTCACTGTTTGCAGATGACATGATACTATACATAGAAAATCCTAAAGATACTACCAGGAAACTACTAGAGCTAATCAATGAATTTGGTAAAGTAGCAGGATACAAAATTAATGCACAGAAATTTCTGGCATTCCTATACACTAATGATGAAAAATCTGAAAGTGAAATTAAGAAACACTCCCATTTACCACTGCAACAAAAAGAATAAAATATCTAGGAATAAACCTACCTAAGGAGACAAAAGACCTGTATGCAGAAAATTATAAGACACTGATGAAAGAAATTAAAGATGATACAAATAGATGGAGAGATATACCATGTTCTTGGATTGGAAGAATCAATACTGTGAAAATGACTCTACTACCCAAACCAATCTACAGATTCAATGCAATCCCTATCAAACTACCAATGGCATTTTTCACAGAACTAGAGCAAAAAATTTCACAATTTGTATGGAAACACAAAAGACCCCGAATAGCCAAAGCAATCTTGAGAACGAAAAACGGAGCTGGAGGAATCAGGCTCCCTGACTTCAGACTATACTACAAAGCTACAGTAATCAAGACAGTATGGTACTGGCACAAAAACAGAAATATAGATCAACGGAACAGGAGAGAAAGCCCAGAGATAAACCCACACACATATGGTCAACTTATCTTTGATAAAGGAGGCAAGAATATACAGTTGGGAAAAGACAGCCTCTTCAATAAGTGGTGCTGGGAAAACTGGACAGCTACATGTACAAGAATGAAATTAGAACACTCCTTAACACCATACACAAAAATAAACTCAAAATGATTAAAGACCTAAATGTAAGGCCAGACACCATCAAACTCTTAGAGGAAAATATAGGCAGAACACTCTATGACATAAATCACAGCAAGATCCTTTTTGACCCCCCTCCTAGAGAAACGAAAAGAAAAACAAAAATAAACAAATGGGACCTAATGAAACTTAAAAGCTTTTTCACGGCAAAGGAAACCATAAACAAGACAAAAAGACAACCCTCAGAATGGGAGAAAATATTTGCCAATGAAGCAACTGACAAAGGCTTAATCTCCAAAGCATACAAGCAACTCATGCAGCTCAATATCAAAATAACAAACAACCCAATCCAAAAATGGGCAGAAGACCTAAATAGACATTTCTCCAAAGAAGATATACAGAATGCCAACAAACACATGAAAGAATACTCAACATCATAATCATTAGAGAAATGCACATCAAAACTACCACGAGATATCATCTCACACCGGTCAGAATGGCCATCATCAAAAAATCTACAAACAATAAATGCTGGAGAGGGTGTGGAGAAAAGGGAACCCTCTTGCACTGTTGAGGGGAATGTAAATTGATACAGCCACTGTGGAGAACAGTATGGAGGTTCCTTAAAAAACTACAAATAGAGCTTCCCTGGTGGCGCAGTGGTTGAGAGTCCGCCTGCCGATGCAAGGGACGCGGGTTCGTGCCCCAGTCCAGGAAGATCCCACATACCACGGAGCAGCTAGGCCCGTGAGCCATGGCCGCTGAGCCTGCGCGTCCGGAGCCTGTGCTCCGCAACGGGAGAGGCCACAACAGTGAGAGGCCCGCGTACCGCAAAAAAAAAAAAAAAACTACCATACGACCCAGCAATCCCACTACTGGGCATATACCCTGAGAAAACCATAATTCAAAAAGAGTCATGTACCAAAATGTTCATTGCAGCTCTATTTACAATAGCCAGGACATGGAAGCAACCTAAATGTCCATCAACAGATGAATGGATAAAGAAGATGTGGCATATATATACAATGGAATATTACTCAGCCATATAAAGAAACAAAACTGAGTTATTTGTGGTGAGGGAGATGGACCTATAGTCTGTCATACAGAGTGAAGTAAGTCAGAAAGAGAAAAACAAATACTGTATGCTAACACATATATATGGAATCTTAAAAAAAAAAAAAGGTCTTGAAGTACCTAGGGGCAAGATGGGAATAAAGACAGACCTACTAGAGAATGGACTTGAGGACATGGGGAGGGAGAAGGGTAAGCTGTGACAAAGTGAGAGAGTGGCATGGACATATATACACTACCAAACGTAAAATAGATAGCTAGTGGGAAGCAGCCGCATAGCACAGGGAGATCAGCTAGGTGCTTTGTGACCACCTAGAGGGGTGGGATAGGGAGTGTGGGAGGGAGACGCAAGAGGGAAGAGATATGGGAACATATGTATATGTATAACTGATTCACTTTGTTATAAAGCAGAAACTAACACACCATTGTAAGCAATTATACTCCAATAAAGATGTTTAAAAAATAAATAAATACAAATAGAAAAAAATAAAATAAAGATATTTAAAAAAAACCAAATCATTATTGAACACCTGATTATATATGCCAGTGACTCTGCTGGGCACCAGGAATGTATTGTAAGAGAGATCTGGTTTTCACCCTCACGGAGCTTCTAGTACTGTGAGAGAGATGGACATCAGTCAATTAATTCCACGACGACAGTCATGAACTTTGGCATTCCACAAATATTCTAGTCTCCTGGTACTGACCAGGGCCTTGCCTTTGTCACACCAGCTGTATTCTCCAGCTACGGCCAAAGACATATTCAGCTCGAACACAACATCCTGTAGATCTCAGAGGATATCTTTCTTACCTCAACGTCCTACAGAGGCAAACTGTTAATGAACAAAATTAAGCTCATTTGGGATGGAAGGGGGTGTCATTATTTATTTGAATATTCTGGCAGTTGGCTGTCCAACCTTTCTGAAAATCAAGAATCTTACAGAGTTTTGCCCAGGAGTTCCACTTTATTTGAAATATAACGTAAGAAATTCTTAAAAATTAGTTGCACAAGCATGCAGTGTTAATTATAACAACGACAAGAAAAAGGGATATGAGTATCCATGAACCTATCAACAGTTAAACACATCCTTATGATGGAATAGTTTGCAACAGCTAAAAACAATAGGAGCAGGTACTCATGATGTAGTAAGTGAAAAAAAGTTGATACAAACTCATATATACAAGATACTTCAACTGTGTAAAAATATGTGAACATAAAAACAAAAATATGCCAAATATTAAGGCAGCTTGCTCTGGGAAACCAGATTAGGATGACTGTTACTTTTTTTCACACGTTCTAAGCTTTTCCCACTGGGAAAAAATCACTTTTAAAATCAGAAAAGGGTTATTACAAATGAAAAACAATAATTTCAGGCCTGTAAGCAGCTGAGGCTGAGTTTTGAATTCTAAGTTTTTCTTCCATTTTCCTGCTTCCTCCCTCTTCCCTTTGTTTCCATTTAAGGAACTAAGGGCTGGCAAGGTGCGGGTGAGCATTTGGTTCAGTAAGTTTTGAGGGGCCTCCTGGCACTCCTTGAAAATAGCAATCCCCAGGTCTTGGCTGCCCTCCCAGGGAGGAGAGCAGGTGACTCCATACACCACAGGGGCGGGGCAAATAGTTCTGTGACTAGCAGGGGAAGGGGGAGAGGGAAGGGGAGGAGGAGAGGGAAGGGGAGGGGGAGAGGAAAGGGGAAGAGGGACAGGGAAGGGGATGGGGAAAGGAAAGGGGAGGGGAGAGGGAAGGGGAGGCGGAGAGGGAAGGGGAAGGGGGAGAGGGAAGGGGAGGGGAGAGGGAAGGGGAGGGGGAGAAGGAAGGGGACGGGGAGAGGGAAGGGGAGGGGGAGAGGGAGGTTAGCTGAGGCAGGGCAATGAAGTCTCTGGGGTGGGAGAAGCAGAGGTGGCTCTGGGGACTTTGCCTGGCAGCTTCCCTGTGCTAAAGACAGGCATTCCCACCAACTACTGACTGTGCTCCTTTTCCTCCCTTTCAAGGTAGGGAAGGAGTATTTGCTAATTTGGGGTAACCTAGAAATCAGGAATGGAACAAGGGAAATATCAAGGATGATAGATAAACCCTGGCTGAGTCTGGGCTGGGTGAAGTGTTGTACCCATCTGGTAATCATTGGTAACTGGTAACCAGCCTCATTGTTAGGAAGAGGCCAGGCCTGTGGTTCTGAGACCTTTAGTGTGTTTCAGAAGCTCCTGGGTAAGGGATGTAGGAGGTTTAACCCCTGTTTTAATACTGGTCAAAAATCCTGGGCCAGGAGACAGTTTAGACAATGTAGCACATACTAGGATCCTTCCACAGTACAAGAGTGTTTCCTGTCTTTAATCAGTGCCAGTGAATATCAGAAAGTTTCCTTTTCAGGAGTTCAAAATTCAAGTAGCCCAGGGATGAACAGGGCTGCAAACAAAGGCACAGACAACAACTGAGGGCAGGAGGAGGAAGGTGAGGACTGGGGCCTCCTGGGGAAACTGGGATATTCTATTTAGAGGTGGGAAGAAAAGGAAACTGGCCTCAGGGGACCAGAAAGTCTACCACTAACTTCAAGGGAGACAGTTACTTATACGTCAAGGAGATGCAAATAATGAAGGGAAGGAAGAAAGATCTCTTAGGGGCTGGAGTGGAAAGGCCTGAGGGGGAAACTCTGGACACCCTGCTGTCCTTCCTCTAGCATGTGCTCTCATTCTCCCTTGTTGCCCTTTGCCAAATGATCTCCCCGTGCAGGTAAATTGGGTTTATTTCCCCAGAAGGGGCCACGAGAAGAAATAAGTTGTCTTCATTTTGTGTCACTGACTCTCAGATTCATTCAACACATATTTCTCTGACCTGCTTCTTCCATCAATAATTCCCAAACATTTCCAATTAGCAGGCCACTTCAGGAAAGGCAAAACAGCCCTTATTAAAGCGTGATGTATCTCAGTGCTTGCCAGACTTTTTCACGTCATGGCACACATCACGGTAAACTGTAATATTTATGTGACATGAAGGATAAACTGTGTGAGGCTGGACGCTGTCACCAGGCGCCAGCTGCTCCAGGGCTGTGAGGGTTCATCTCCTCCACACACCTGTAACCCACATGTTGGCACACTATTGGGAACCCCCAATCTGACACTTGGAGCCCAGCCACTAAAAAACAAAAACGCCTAGAATTAATAAATGGAAGTCATGTCTGTCAGCGACACAGCAAAGACCTAAACTACGTGTCTTAAGTATTGTGAGCACATTTTAAATTTATGTCCAAAGCAAAACAAGGGCACTTTATTTAAAAAATATTTATTTATGTATTTATTTTGGCTGCACTGGGTCTTCATTGCAGCGCATGGGATCTTCGTTGCAGCGTGTTTAGCTGCGGCATGGGGACTCTTAGCTGTGGCATGCGTGTGGGATCTAGTTCCCAGACCAGGGATCAAACCCGTGCCCCCTGCGTTGGAAACGCAGAGTCTTACCCACTAGACTACCAGGGAAGTCCCAAGGACATTGTAATATGATGTTGAAGTCCCTGGAGAGAGCCCGGGTGGTCTCTAGATGTCTACTCTAACATGGGGGGGAGTATGAGGGCTCATTATCATTACTGTAATATTCACAGGAATATCCTTTCCAACCACGACAGGTTCTGAACCAAATGAGAACAAGGCTGAAGAATGAGAAAAATTGAGATGAAAACATAGCTTTATTTCTGATAAAGCTGGATTGGAAAATGTGGCTGGTACCTACATCCAAACGGGCTTCCTATTTTTTCTACCCAGATTTAAACTTACCCACACAGTCTTCAGCAAAGCAGCTGGATTACTGCAGGGCAAACACCCCCATCCTTCCTGCCAAGACTGGCTGCTTACCCCATGGAGTGCGGGAGGTCTTGAGAATTCA
Source organism: Globicephala melas (assembly GCF_963455315.2). Lineage (NCBI taxonomy): Eukaryota > Metazoa > Chordata > Mammalia > Artiodactyla > Delphinidae > Globicephala > Globicephala melas. Next base: position 22,236,928 of record NC_083322.1, read on the forward strand.
AGTTATTTTTCCAGTACCATTCCCTCCCAGAGAAGCCAGCAGAAGTTTCTATTTAATGGGGCAAGGTAGGAATGCAGGCTGATGAAAACAGCCCAAAGAGCCTTTGAGGGTTTATAAACACTTTACCCTCAAGTAAATGCAGAGTTTGACTAGGCTTCCTGGAAAACAGAGCTTGGGACAAAGCCTAAGGGTTAATGTTTCTGTGGAGAGTTTGCAAGCCCAGAGCAGCAAGAGTGAGGAAAAGAGGTGAGGCCGGGAAGGAGGGGAAGCAAACACAAGGTTGTGCATTATCAAACTGGCTACGGGCCCACAAGAAAATACACAAAGTTGCTCACTCACTCACTTGGGATGTCTCCAGGGATTGGAAGAGTCAGTTGGAGAGAAAGAAGCAGAGTGAGCAACTGCCAGTCCCTCCCAGTCTCATCTCCCTTTTTGGTCAAAGTTTACCCCCTGGGGGTTAACTCCCCATGTCTGGGCCGTGTGAGCCCCTCTAAGCAGCTGCTGGGAAGCCAGAGGTTCCTGGAGGCCAGCTGGGTTGGACTTGGATGCTGTGCCCTGGCTCCCTTGGGGCAGTTGAGGTCACACCTGACAGGACAGCACAAGGACAGCAGCTGTGACTGCAGGGCTGCAGAAAGAAGCCAGCACCTCTCTAGCTGGGAGGCAGGGCAAGACGAGGCAAGATGAGACTGAAGAAAAGGTGGGACTTAGCCAATCTAGGAAGGTATATAAACTGGGTCCAGACAGTAACTCAGGAAAAAACTGTCTTTGATTCTGAAATTGCTCAGGCCCTTGATGCTCTGGGCAGTCAGATGTCTTTTTTTTTTTTTTTTTTTTTAACATCTTTATTGGGAGTCAGATGTCTTTTGACTGCAACTCTGGTAAGCGCTGGTTGAAAAAAAGGATGTGCTCTCTCCTCATGATGAAATGATGCAACTGTCTGCAAGGGCCCAGAGGCCTTGCAAATTTGAGCTGGGCCTGCAACCCCAGAGAAGCCTGGACCATTGTTCTAATCGCTGACCCGACAGCCAAAAACATGGCATTGGAACATCATCAGTTTTATATTTTTATGTGTGTTGTGTCTTCGTTGCTGCGCGTGGGCTTTCTCTAGCTGCGGTGAGCGGGGCTACTCTTCGCTGCGGTGCACAGGCTTCTCACTGCGGTGGCTTCTCTTGCTGCAGAGCACGGGCTCTAGGCACGCGGGCTTCAGTAGTTGTGTGGTGCACAGGCTTAGTTGCTCCGCGGCATGTGGGATGGAGCAGCATCAATTTTAACTTATTTATCTCAAGCTATATATGGTTTTATTATATTTTTAGATATAATTCACGTACTTTAAAATTAATTCTTTTTTTTAATGATGTTGGGAGACTTTTTGTTTGTTTGTTTATTTATTTGTTTATTTTTTGGCTGCGTTGGTTCTTTGTTGCTGCACGCGGGTTTTCTCTAGTTGCAGCGAGCAGGGGCTACTCTTGGTTGCAGTGCGCAGGCTTCTCATTGCAGTGGCTTCTCTTGTTGCAGAGCACGGGCTCTAGATGTGTGGGCTTCAGTAGTTGTGGCACATGGGCTCAGTAGTTGTGGCACACGGGCTCAGTAGTTGTGGCGCATAGGCTGAGTTGCTCCACAGCATGTGGGATCTTCCCGGACCAGGGCTCGAACCCATGTCCCCTGCATTGGCAGACAGATTCTTAACCATTGCGCCACCAGGGAAGCCCCTAAAATTAATTCTTTTAAAATATACAGTTCAGTGGTTTTAGATCATTCACAAGATTTTGCAACGAGCAGCACGATTAATTTTAGAACATTACCATTAACCCCAAAAGAAATCCCATACCCATTAGCAGTCACTTCCCATTTCCCATTTCCCATTTCCCCCAGGAAATCACTAACTGACTTTCTTTCTCTGTGAATTTGCCTATTCTGTATGTTTCATATGAGTGGGATCATACAATATGTGGCCTGTTGTGACTGGCCTCTTTTGTTCAGCCTGTTTTCAAGGTTCATCCACGTTGTGGCATGTATCAGAACTTCAGTCCTTTTTGATGGCTGATTAATAGTCCACTGTATGGATATGTCACATTTATTTTTCCGCTCATCAATTAATGGACCTTTAGGTTGTTTACACTTTTTGGCTCTTATGAGTAATGCTGCTATGAACATGCATATACAAGCTTTTTGTGTTTTAATTTCTCATGGGTACATACCTAAAAATGGAATTGCTGGGTCATACATTAACTACATGTTGAACTTTTTGAGGAAATGCCAGACTGTTTTCCAAGTGGTTGTACCATTTTACTTTCCAACTGGCAATCTCTGAGGCTTCTAATTTCTGCATATCCTCACCAATACTTATTGGTTGTCTTTTTTTTTTTTTTTTTTTTTTGCAGTACGCGGGCCTCTCACTGTTGTGGCCTCTTCCGTTGCGGAGCACAGGCTCCGGACGCGCAGCCTCAGCGGCCATGACTCACTGGCCTAGCTGCTCCGCGGCATGTGGGATCTTCCCGGACTGGGGCACGAACCCGTGTCCCCTGCATCGGCAGGCGGACTCTCAACCACTGTGCCACCAGGGAAGCCCTTGCCTGTCTTTTTGATGATAGCCACCCAAGCGTGTGAGAAGTGATACTGCACTGTGGTTTTGATTTGCATTTTCCTAATGACAAATAATGTCGAACATCTCTTCACGTGCTTAGTGGCCATGGAGAAATTTCTGTTCAAATCATTTTCCCATTTTTTGCTGTATACCTGAAACTAACACAACATTGTCAATCAACTATACTCCAGTATAAAACAAAAAGTTAAAAAAAATCATTTTCCCATTCTTAAATTGGGTTATTTGTCTATGTATTGTTGAATTGTAAGAATTCTTTATATATTCTGGATAGTGTTTATGTCAGATACGTTTGCAAATACTTTCTCCACTCTCTGGGTTGTCCTTTCGCTTTCTTGATATGTCCTTTGAAGTACAAAACTTTTAAATCAAAAAACATATGTTGATGCATATCTTTTTATTACTTTATGTATGTATATATCAATGTGTACTGTTTAAAACTGAGTTATAATTGACATATCATTATATTCACTTCAGATGTACAACATAGTGATTTGATATATGTATATATTTTGAAATGTTCATTTTAACCAAGAAGAATGTGATTAAATCAAAGCTATCATGGTAGAGTTTGGTAACATCCCTCCCCACCTTCTGCCATTGTGGGCCAGTCAGCTGAGGGCACATTTCCTGGACCCTTTGCCATTTGACCACTGGAGTAAGGCCAAGGCAGCCAGAGCGCCCTAGGGAAAACCAAACTGCTTCCTGAGACATTGGGAGAAAGTCAGAGGAGGGATATTTAGAAAGGAAAAGGGAACAGGAGCCCCATTTGCTCACTTTTTTCTTTTTCTTTGCTCAACTAAGCAAATTCATACACCTCACTTTCCCCTAATGCAACTTCTTCATTTCTCCCCCTGCATAGCAAAAGAGACTTGGCAGGCATTGAGAGGAATAAGAAAAAAATGGCTAAGTCTTTTCAGACTTAACCAAAAATTTTTTAAGGTCCTGACTTAATGTAAAGTATCCCATGTGTAACCTTCCTGGTATTAGGCAGTTTTCCCCACAGTCTATTGGGGGCGAGCTGATGAGTTCCCCAGGTGCCCCATGAGAGCTGGGATTGGAATTCAGAACCCCAGATTTTGAGGCCATCTGCCTTAGGGCCAGAGCCTCTCCCTCCCTTCCCAGAGAGCCAGATCGGGGCGCTGCGTGTGGAAGCCTTGACTCCACACATTCTGCCTTTTTTAAGAGCAAATGTCTGTTTTAGGCACAGAAAATACAAAGAGGAATAAGACAGCTCCTACCCACAGGGCAGTAGGGAAGCTGCACCAGAAACAAGTAGCCACTCCAACCACGTGACACACATGAAATAGAACTGCTGGGTACACATGGGCCCTGGCAAGCCTGCCTGTGACTCCAGCAGGTGGCCTCAGATGGGCAGCTGTGTCTGCCCTTGAAGGGGACCTGGACGTGCTGCAGCCCCACAAGCTGGAGGAAAGGGCTAGCCCCACATTTTTTGGGGCAAAATGGGGTGTCTGCCCCAGAGAGGGTAAAGTAAGACATTTAGTGAAAAGAAAAGTTGTGGCTCTTCAAGGAGAGGAGAGAACAGAGGGTGCGAAAAGATGGGAGAGGAGGGAAGAGGATGTTTGGTCAACAGTTGTTCCTGCTGTGACTCGGAGCAACAAGGAAGAGTAGGACTTTTTTTTTAATAATACCTTTATTGAGCTATAATTCATATACCATAAAATCCACTCTAAGTGCACAATTCAATGTTTTTTAGTATATTCACAGAGTTGTGCAACCATCACCAGAATTTTAGAACATTTTCATCACCTTGAAAAGACACCTGTGCCCCTTAGTGGTAACCCCGCTCCCCACTCTGCCTATTCCCCCAGCCCTAGACAAATACCGATTTACTTTCTGTCTCTATACATAGTTCTATTCTGCACATTTGACATAAAAGAAATGATACAATGTGGTCTTTTGTGACTGGCTTATTTCTCTTTGCATAATATTTTCAAGGTTCATCCAGGGTGAATCAATATTTCATTTCTCTTCACTGCTAAATAATATCTCACTGTACGGTTACACCACATTTTATTTATCCATTCATCAGTTGATGGACATTTGGGTTGTTTCCACTTGGCATCATGAATAATGGTGCTTATAAATGTTCGTGTACAAGTTTTTATATGGAGGAGTAGGACTTTCCAGTTAGTCCTTATCAATTATTTATTAACTGCCTCTTGTGTATATAGCACAGTGATAGGTGTAGGGGTGAGGGAAAGGATGTAGGAGGGCCGAGACCCAAAGAACTATAAATATAATTCCCCAACTGTCCTCTGACTAAAGAGATATAAAATCAAAATACATTAGGTGAACCTTCAGTGGATTCTGGCTCAAAAAAAAAAGCCGTAGAGGGGACAGTTAAAAACATCTGATTGTGGACTGGAAATTAGATGACATTAGGGAATCATTGCTCATTTTCATATGTGTGCTAATGATATGGTTATAAAGGAGAATGTCCTGATTTGCAGGGTATGCATGCTGAAGAAGTATGTAGGGTTGAAGTGTCATGGTGTCTGAAGGTTATTTTCAAAAATTTAGCAAAAAAAAAAAAAAAAAAAAAGGTACACACTTGACTACATGCAAGTAAAACAAATATGGCAAAATGTTACCAGTTGTTATATCTGGATGGTGGGTATTTGGGTGGTCATTGTACTATTTTCTCAAATTTTCAGCGTATTTGAACATTTCCAAAATAAAAATCTAAAAAAATTACAAAGCAAAAAAAACTGAAAGCAAGGTAAGGACATAAAAGTAAGTGGCGTATCTTTTAAAACAAGGTAGTCGGGGAAGGCCTCTGAAGGCAGGACATTTGAATAAATGCAGGAAGGAGGGAGTTGGCCATGAGGACCCAGGGGAAGGGCATTCCAGGAAGAGGGAACAGCCATCTCAGGGGCCCTGAAGTGGAAACGGGCTTGGTGTATCCCTGGACACAAGCACTGAGTGAGGCTGAGGGGATGTGAGGGAGGCAGGAGATGAGGTTGAAAAGGTAACCTAAATCCAGATTACACAGCATCATAGAATTAAGATTTTAGTTTAAGGATGACCTACTAAAGGACCATGAGTGGAGAGTTACTTGGGTCAAATTATATTTTAAAACATCTCTCTGGTTCCTGGGTGGAGAATAGGCTGTGAGGTGAGGGTGGGGGTCATAGTGGACAAGAGTGGAAACAGAGAGGCTGATAAACAGGATTTGTTGCAGATGAGCGTGGCGTCACAGATTAGGTGATGGCACAGGGAGAAGGGCTTAATTTTGGCAAATATGTCCCAGAAGGGGAGTTCTCACGGAGTTTGTTGATGGACTGGGTGTGGGAATGAGGGGAAAAAACAGTCAAAGGAGACTCCAAGGACAGTCTGAGCATCTGGCCAAATGGTGGCGCCATTTGCTGAGACAGGGAACTCTGGAGGGGAGGCACAGGCTTTTCCTTTCCAGAGGAACATTACTTTGGTTTAGAATGGCCTGGAAGTCTTTGTCGTCATGGAGGAGCTGGAATTGGGGTTGGGCCTTCAAAATAAGTTCATCAATGTCAACACATTAAGGTTTTCATGTGGGTTAACAAACAGGGTGGCACAGCAGGTTTGAATCCCGATGCTGCCATTTACTGGCTATGTGACCCTGAACAAATTACTTAACTTCTTTGAACCTGAGGTTCCTCATCCATAAAATAGGCAAAATAACAACTGTCCTGCCAGGTTGTTAGGTTGTAACACACCTTGGCACAGCGCCTGGCACAGAGTAGGTGCTCAACATATAAGGCTTCCTGCTACTCTATAGAGACCATTAGGAAGAACTAACTTTCTGAGCACCCAAAGTACTGCTTTAAGCTGTTTATCTTTTGTTGCCTTTTCAGCTAGAGTCGTCCTTTCTTCCTTTTAGTCGTGTGGTATTTGAGCATTTACTGTGTACCACGTGCAGTTCTAGGCATTGGATGTATTGCAGTGAATGAAACAGACAAAATTTCTGCCTTCATAGAGTTTACATTCTGGTGGAGGGAGAAGACAAACATAGCTAAGTAATATACAGCATGTAATATATGAGATGGTGATAAGTCTTAGGGAGAAAAGCAAAACAGGGGAGGGGAAGAGGAGGCACTGTGGTGGAGCCGGGACTGCAATTTTTTAAAAATATTTATTTATTTATTATTTATTTTATTTATTTTGGCTGCGCTGGGTCTTCATTACGGCATGCGGGATCTTTTAGTCGCGGCATGTGGACTCTTAGTTGTGGCATGCATGTGGGCTCTAGCTCCCCGACCAGGGATCGAACCCAGTCCCCGTGCATTGGGAGTGCGGAGTCTTACCCACTGGACCACCAGGGAAGTCCCTGGGATTTCAATTTTAAATCGGGTGCCCAGAGAAGGCTCTACAGAGAAGGTGACATCTCTGCAAAGACCTAAAGGAGAGAAGGGAGGAAGCCATGTTTTTAATCTAAGTGAAGAATGTTTCAGACTGAGTGGCAAGTACAAAGGCCCTGGGGCAGGAGCATACTTGGTATATCTGAGGAACAGCTAGAAGGCCAGTGTGGCTAGAAAGCTGTGAGTCAGGGAAGAGGGTAGGGGCAGCTCCTATAGGGCCTGGGAAGCCCGCAATGGCTTTGGCTTTAACATAGAGTGAAATGGGAAGTCCTTGGAGAGTTTTGAATAGTGGGGATCTGATTTATGGTTTAAAAGGATCACTGGTTTCTATCTGAGTGAATTCAGGGATTAAAGAGAGGAGGCCTGTTGGAAAGTGAGTGTATATAGTAATGATAATGGCTTAGTAGAGGTGGTGGGGAAAAGACTGTGGATATATTTGATAGCAGAGCCAACAGGATTTCCTGATAGATTCAAGGTACAGAATTAGAGAGAGGGGTCAAGGATTGTAAAGTCTAAGGCCTTTGGCCTGAGCAGCTGGAAGGAGGTATTTGGTTGAACCAAATGATGTTGCTGATACTTGACTGTTCTTGACCTTAAAAAAAAAAAAAAGGTTATTTCATATATTCTAACTTAATAGTGGCCATTTACTGAGAAGGGGAAAACTATGCGAGGAAGAGGTGGGGAGATTATCAAAAGTTTATTTTTGGTCATGAGAAGATGTTGAATAGTCAGCTGTATATACATGTCTGGAGTTCAGGAGCAAGGCCCCAGTCAGCAATGTATATTAGGGAGTCAGAGCATAGAGGGCAGTTAAAGCTCTGAGACTGGATGAGATCACTTAGGAATTAAATGTAGATAAAGAAGAACAGAGGCCTGGAGACCAAGCCTGGAGCCTCTAGCATTTCCAGATCACGGAAATGAGGAAGCAGGAAGCCACGACTGGCAAAACAAGGGTTCCAAACAGGGGTGCTGGCCCCGAAGAATAATGTAGGTGTGAAAAATTTCCCCAGCCTTGCTCTCTCCTTGAGCCTTGGCATTAGAGTATGTGTGTGTGTGTGTGTGTGTGTGTGTGTGTGTGTGCGTGCACCTGTGTAAGGGGGACATGATAATATCTTATCCATGACTAGATCTTTAGAAATTGCAACATCTCTTCTCCTATTTGATCTAAGCAAGGGTAATGTATGTGCTATCATTCCATTTTACAGATGAGTAAACTGGGACACAAAGGTTAGGTTACTTGCCCAAGTTACAACAATAACAGGTAGCAGCAGATCTGGGACTATGAGGGGGCATCTGTCTCCAAGTTCCACACTCTCATTGAATCACACTTGTTTGGGGGAGGTTGGTGCTTCCCCAGGGGGCCAGTTGCCAGAGGGAGCAAGCAAAGAATCCCATGGGAATGATAGCAGTGAAGGAGATACAATCTTTCCATCCTTTCTGTACAATCTTTCCATCCTTTCTGTTGCTGGCTGTTCTTGCACCCCACTGACTGCTTCTATGGGGAAAAATTATAACAGGGTTACATGGAGATGACTTGAAATGAGCTTTAAGCTTTTATTTCTTGGCAGCAAGGAAACTGCTGATATTATTGCCCTCTTGAGGGGTCTGGACCTGTGATCTCAGATACCAAGAGCTCCGGATTTAAAATGAACCTATTTCTCAACAGAAATGGTCAAATGGAATCAGGAAGCCTTATTTGGGGGACTTTCACATTTGGCGGGGATACTGATCAATTCACTTTAGTTTTAGAGCCATTGGGTTAATAGGGACCTTTCAGAGATAGAGCAGCTTCTGGGCTGGGCTCTTCAACTCACTCCACCGAATGATGGGTTTCATCTTACTCCCTCTTAGTGTCTTGCTCAAAGCAATATATTCTCTGCAAACTTGTTTTCTTGCCTTTGAGAAGCTGCTCCTGAGATCAGAGGCTCCATTGGTCAAGCTTGGCCCTGCCCTGGGGAGAGATAAACAGGCCTGAATACATTTCCCAGATTGCAACACTGACGCGTCAGGCAAGCCTTGACAGCTGTTCCCTCACAGCGCCCCTGGTTGTCCCCGATAAGGAAGAACATGGCTCATTCCAGGGTACTGCCTTGTGTGCACACATATAAACAGACACTTCCAGGTCCCGGTGTTGTTTTAGAGCAAATTATTGACATTCTGAGTGGCTGAGACACTGGGGGGAAAGGTGAGCACAAACTGACTCCGCTCAAGGGAAGTTCCAGGTCCATAAGAAAAAAATAAGTCAAACCAAGACTGTCATTTGGCACCACTTTGGAGCCACTTTTTGAACCTACCTGGTCAAGGGCAGGCTCAGGAGTCCTCTGAAGCTCTGGAAAGAGGAGGAAAGGGGGAGGAAGTCAGAATAAGGGAGGTGGATTTATGAAGGAGCAGACGTCGAAATGCCCAGAGAGAAAAGTGTCTGGTAAAAATGTGAACATACCTTCACCACAAAGATCGACACTGTGACGTCTTTAAAAAAATACCAAAAATGGGAATTCCCTGGTGGTCCAGTGGTTAGGACTCTGCTCTTCCACTGCAGGGGGCACAGGTTCGATCAGTGGTTGGGGGAACTGAGATCCTGCATGTCGTGTGGCGCAGCCAAAAAAAAAAAATTAAATTAAAAATACCCTCCCCCCCAAAAGTGAATGCTCTTCTTCTTAAATGACATACAAGTGTATAAGGGGTGGGGCAAATGGGGGATTAATATTAATAATACCATCAGTAATATCATCACATCTTGTAATCAACACTTCACGTTGTCTTCATAAAAAGCAATTTATAGTTTACAAGGGGCTTTCACATTCATCTTTTCCATTTATTCCATCAACCCACTCGAGTGGGTAGGGCATTATAAGCCACATTTTACAGATGAGAAAACTGAGGCTTGGGAGGATATAAGCAATTAACTGAGGCATAATTAAGAGCTGGGGAGGGGCAGGTTTGTCCTAAGTAACCCAGGGCTAAGATACTTACTAGGAAGGGTGATTCCTTTTCAATGACTGCTCAGAGGCTAAATCACCATGGCATTCTTAAATAGAGCAGCCTCACCTTCCCCAGTGTGGTCCAGAACAAGTCTCTCTAACTAAACACTCCTCTGATGATTTTTGCTTAGTACTTAGACCACAGCATCATAACATCTGTGAAGATTAAAGCATCACGGGAAAATCTCTATATCCACCCTATGCCCTTCTTTCTCAAGTGTCCCATCCTTGACCAGCTCTTTCTGTTCTGGAAAAAATAGCTTCAGATCCTTTAAGTCTGCTACCTTGGTCTCAGGTGGAGAGGAAACGTCCTTATTTTCATAGGACATTATGGAAGCACAGGACCCACCTGGAGCGGTCAGGCAGGTGTTTTGAAAGTGCTGATGCCTACTGGAATCTTCCAGCAGTGGTTCTCAAACTTTGGCCTGCATCAGAATCATCTGGGGAGCTTGTTAAAGACTTGGATGTCCAAGGCCCACCCCAGACCTTCTGAATCAGAATCTCCTACCCTAAAACACATGAATATAATAATACTTCCATTCTTTAACCATTATCGTTTATGATGATGATAACAACACTGGCAGTTGAGCTATTAAATGAGTGGGGGAGTTGGGGGAGGGGGCAGAGAGCTGGGAGGGCAGGAGAAAGAGGAACTACAACTCCCAGAATCCCTCGAGAAAGCCCACGCTACGGCCGCGGCGGCCCACCCCTTTCGACAGCTGGGCCCGCCCCCCTCCGATGACGTCACAGAGGTGACGTCACGGCGCCCAGAGCGAGGCTGGGGTAGAGAGGCCGACTGAGCTGGAGTCGTCCGCTTGTCGTGGGGGCTGCTAGGGAGCCGGCGAGAGGGTGAGCGGGCGAGCAGGCGAGTGAGCTAGCGCAGGCAGGAGGGAGAGTCGCGCGGCGCAGAGGAGCGCCGGGGCCGGGCAGCGGAGACTCACAGCCAAAGAGGGGCAGCCCGAGCCGGGCGCCGCGGGGTCCCCACCCCCACTCGGCCGGACGGTGCCCGGTGTTCCCCCGTGCGGGGGGCGGCGGCGGCGGCTGACGGGACCGGTCAGGACCGCGGGGGTGTTGCCACCTCCACCGAGGAGCCGGCGCGGCCGCGGGCTCCTCAGAGCCGGGGCCCGGGGCCCGTGACAGACGGGCCGAGGAAGGGAGAGAGGCGGCGGCGGCGCAGGCGACGGGGAGGCAGCGGCGACACCATGTCATCCCCTAGTCCGGGAAAGAGGCGGATGGACACGGACGTGGTCAAGCTGTATCCTTCGTGGACTGGGAATTCGGGCTGTACGTGGGGGGCGGTTTGGGGATGCCCAGGGCACCCCCTGAAACCTAAGCAGGGGCCCAGGGGCACTCCAGGCCACTGTCCGAGGCTCCCTCCCCCATCTCCCTCCCCCTAGTGCCTACGGAGGCTCCTTGGCACCTCCCAGGAGCCGAGAGCCTTCTCAGCTCCCCCTTTATCTGCAGCACCCCGAAATGTGCGTTGTTCCACGCTCTTTCCTCACCCCCAGTGCCCGTGACTTTTCTTCACGACGTTTGGACTCCCAAGTAGGCCTTTCCCCCCCCCACCCCCCAGGACCAGCCGTCTCTCTTCACTACCGAGCCCACCTTCTTTTTCCTGTTTGCTCGCTCTGGATTTAGGGACTCGAGGTAGAAATTCCCGAGAGCGAAGAATTCCCTTTCTCCTTTTCTTGAGATGCCTCCACTCCCTCCACTCACAATGCTTCTTGAACTGGGGTAACTCAAGTGACCTCCTTTATCCCTAATTCCTTTCTATATTAGGAAGAGAGTAGTCTGCTCAGTGCCCCCTCTTGTAATAAAGAGCTCTGAGTGTTTTAAACCAGAGACCCCTATTAAGCTTTCTGGTTCTTAGAAGAACCCCACTGTTTTTCTTCCTACCGACAAAGCCTATCCCACCCATAGTTGTATATGGTGAGGACCCCCAGTCCCTCCAGCAAGCCACCCTCCATATTGTGGCTATGACAGCTGAGGGGGAAGGAGAGAAAGAGGATCTCCTTGACCAAATAGCCCCTGTACTAGCCACTTAAGCAAACTCTCCATATGAGAATAAGGTTCTTGGGGAATAATTGCCCTGATCTTGCCAAGTGACACCCTCTATTTTTCTACTCCTCCCCCGCCCCCCCTCCCCAACTTTATGTACTTTGAAGGTAGCAGTGGGAAAGCTATAACTGATAAGAGTCCTTCAGGCAGTGGTTTTGGTTGGAGTCCAGGCTGATTATTTCATGACTAGCTTGAGAAATTCGCGAAGGTTCCTGTGACAAATCGAGACATTTTTGGAGGGGTAATTTAGAGAGTGGGGGGAGAGAGGAAATGAGCCCAGTGTTCTGAACAACTAATCCCTGGGGAGAGGGGGACCCGGGGGTGGGGAGTGGTAGTGTGTGAAACGCAGTTAAAAAGTCCTGTCTCCTGCTTCTGTCTCTCCCTCGCCCCCATCCCCCCACCATTTCCCCCTGTTGCAGGGTTTTGTTTATATAACTCAAGTTGTTTGGCTAGATTCTTCAGGTGAATTCCTTCTTTATTCCTTTTATTGTTGCTGTTTTTGATTGGATGTTTTACCTGTTTGTAGAGATCAGTGATTATTGTTAGATACTCAGTTATGGAATTCGCTGAAGTTTTTAAAAAGTAGATTTTGCATTTGGTTTGGAAGTGGGGGATGGGAGGGAAGTTGCCTGGGCAAGTGATTTTTTTTTTTCCCCCACCATAATCTTTTCAGGAATAAGGTGTTTTTCTCCTCACTCAGCAAAACTTGATTAGAAATTAGGAACAGTAGATGAACTTCTAAGTTTTAGGGTTTGAAGTTGAGAATTTTGGGGAGGTGGGAGTGGGGATTAGAGAGAAGAGCAAGTAATAAAGTATATATTATGTACCAAATATATGTCTAGGCACAAGTGAAATTGACTCTTTATGAGCTGTTTGTGGCTGTGATTGAGTTTTGTCAATGTGTGAATGATACCAGTAACATTGGCTTTTCATAAGGTGGCAGGATAACTTGTAACTATGGCTGTGTGTACAGTTTACACAAAGCAATATCGGGTTTTATTTTTGTTTAGAAACTAGGAAATGACATGGTGGCAGAATCTGAGTTATTTTTATCTTGAATTGAGACTTGCTGTCACACCTAATGCAAATTTCTACCTAATGTTTAATTGGGATGGGGCTGGGAGAGAGAATTCCAGCTGTCTTTGATCAATGTCAGGTTCTCAAATTGTAGACCTATATATTTTTTAGAAGACTGAGGATAAAGGGTGAGGCCTAACTTGACCTGATGCCTTTTCCATACAGTGCCTTTTGTTCATTTAGTAGTTGAGGCATCTAGAATGATTACCGTATTTAGGAGTCGGGGTGGGGGGGGGGGTGGAGAGGGAGAGGAAAACAGACAAAGAACAGCAGGGTGTCTCTCTTTTTTTTCTTTCCCTAAGTGGCTTATTTCATAGCTTATTTTTAGTAGAAGATGAAGAAAGGCATAGATGCATTGGCCTTCTGTGCTTTCCCCACCTTCCTCCTTTCTGACAAAAGAAAGCAGAGGCGCTTTAAAATCATAGATGTCTGAGGTAGGAGGGCAACAGTCTCGGGATTTAAAAGCCAGGGGTTATCTTTGTTTCGTGTTTGTTATTTTCTTGTCTAAGTTCAATTTTTTGTATTTCCTTTTGTGTGTGCATGTGTGTTGTGGGCGTGAGAGATTTTCTGGCCTCCTTTCTCTGTTGAATTCACATTAGTAGGCCCAAATGGAGACAACAATTTTTGAGCAAGGTACACTTACCACAGAATTTAAGCAACACACTACTAAAATGAATACAATGGTGTGAAAGGGCTGAGGGTTGAAAATGAAGGAAGGTGTAGAGGAAGTAGAAAAGGTCTGAAGGAATGTACTTGCTTTTTGCCCCTCAGTGCCCCTTGATTTCTTTGGTGTGGAGGCTGATAGCTGGTTTCCTTGCAGTCTCCTGTTTCAGCCCATTTTTGGATGTCTGCTGAGTGTAATTATGCCACCACGATTTACAGCCTGGCAGGGAACCTGTATAGTAGGAAGGTAGTGGTGTGGGGGGTAGGGAGAAAAGAGGATGTGTAACTAATTGGCCACCGCCTTCCACCACCACCTCGTTAGGTTCTTTTGGTCTCTGGTTGTTGTTTGGAGTCGGTGATATTTCTTTTGTGACGGGTTGGTAGGAGGAGAGCTGACTTCCAAGTTATGGAGGGAGTGAGTGTTTTGCACCGATGCACTTAATAATCTGCTGGGCGAATATGTTCTGAAACTCTGACTCATTCATTGTTTCTCTTCTGATCCTTTGCTGAGGGTTGTGCAAACCTCAAACTGAGGTACATGACTTGGGCCCTGTAGGAATGTGTCCCAATCAAGAAACTTGCAGTGAGCCCAAATCCTGTGGAATGGTGGTTGAATAGTGTTGCCAATTGTTTGCAGAGTGAGGTAGATTGGTGATAACTGTGCTGTTCCCACCCTGGCAAGCTTTGGGGTTTCCATCTAGAACCCGGCTGATTATTTAGATTGTCTGAGAACTGGGACTCTGGTGACCTTAAAGCGTGATTTGCCCTAAAGGAATATCGGTTTAAGTTCTCCTGGGTGGAGGAACAAACAGCTCAGATTACACGGGTTTCCTTGTTGGTGGGGGTTACTCGTCTCACCCTGTTGCACAGCCTGGTGATCCTTTTATCTGTGAACCAGTGGCCCCTGCTGAAGGCTGGAGCTGCTTGTTTTGGAAAAGCGTATGCAGGCAAAAGGCCGCAGGCACAGCTCCTCACAGCTCATTGGCTGCTCTGTTACTACCCGGAAAAGGAGGAGGGGCGGAGCTACCAAACAGCTGATGGAGTGTGTGACCAGAGTGTGTTTATATACAAAAGAAGCAGGGGCTGGGGAGGCCTTGTGAGTGGTGTTACAGGATCAAGTGTGTTTTCAAGGGGTAAAAAGAGGAGAGGAAAACCTGACCTGTTAGAGTACAAGAAATGTTCAAGGTTAAATCAGAAAAGTGGATCTGATAGTAATGGGGACTTGGCATACACTGTATTTGTTATTGGTGTGAGATATTGGAACTTATTTTTATAATACCAAGAGTTTTCAAAGAGTCCCTTTTTTAGAGGGAGTGTGGTAACTTAAACCTGGATGGCTACCAATTTAAATTTATTTAACTGACTCCTGCAGGAATTCAAAAGTATGGTAGAAATGTAAGCTTCCCCTACAAAAGCTTTAAGAGTAATAATGGTCAGGAAAGGGCAGTGTCTTATACTAAATTCATTAACAGCGTTAGTGAATCTTACAGAATGCTGGTTGTCTGCCTTAGGGTTTCAGAAGCTTTCAGTAGTAAGTTCATCCCCTCAGACGTTTCCGTGCCCTCTTTGTGCCAGGCTTGGGGCTAGATGCTGGGGGTTTAGTAGTGAAAAATTTGGTGTGTGCTTATGTAACTAGTTAAACAATTTTTGAAAAAATCAGAGTACCGACTGTGTTTATAGCAGGTGAGCACTGTATGTATCACCTTGCCTTTTGAATAACTTGTATTTACTTTCAGAATTGACTTCAAGAAATAGAAAGTTTAAAGTGACTTTTATGTTGATGGGATGTATGGGGATCTATATTTCTGTTCTTTAAAAGATTGATGTTAAAAACTGAAACAAAAACAAACATTAAAAAGTGTAGCCATTTGTCTTTGACTTCAGCTTTGGTATTTTGCTGTTAATCAGTAGTTTAGTAAGTATCCCTAAATTAGTAGTCTTTGTTGCTCTTTAATTTGTGCTCAAAGTGTAGACTGTTCTGTTATCTTTTAACTAGCTCCAGTGTCAATTGGGAACCTGTGGTTTGCCTTTTATTTCCTGTGGTCTCTGTTTTACTGAGATGATGAGATGGAAGGTAGAACAGTTTTATGGTCTTCAAGCTAAAAGTTAAAGCTTTGTCAACTCCCAGTGTTCTGAATTTGTCTTCTCTGCCTAGATTTTGGTGACAAATATAACATACTGGTACTTATTTTGGTTAAGCAGGAACCTACATGAGTAAGCGTTCACAGGTTCAGAACATCTGATTCCTGCAGTACAGTTCTAGTAAACTACACACAAGCCTAAAAATTCAGCTTTTAGGGGAAAACAATCTTTGCAGATGTGACCCATAAAAATCCCTTACCCTGTGTGTGTGTGTGTGTTTTAGAAGAACCTGGATTTGTTGATTTTCTAGTATTGTGCAGTTTCCCCAGCACCTTGACCTGCATGTTATATCTATATATTAAATGTATATATAATTATATATATAATTTGATATCTTATCTCAGTCTTACCAGATTTGATGTTTCCAAGAATCATGGGAGTTTTAGGCATGCAATTCAGACCTGCAAAAGTGCTTACGGTGTAATAGCTTTTTAACTGTAGACCTACAGTGTACATTTTAGTAAAGTACTTTAATGAAAAACTTAATTGGATTATACAAGTAGTAAGATAATTGAGGAAAATATAAGTTACAAATATAGGTTCCCCCCAGGATGTATTATTGTCAACCTGTTGATCATACTGTATGTGCCCTGTTTTTGCTTAATATTTTTGCAACTATTTTTCCCATTTAAAAATATCAGATTTAATAAATAGCTCATGTAATATGCCATTCCATGCCTGTGCCATTGATTTAATTCTTTGCCATTTTTCTGTGATAAATAAGATTGAAATTAACATCTTGTGCATAAGGCTTTTCTTGCCATTTTGGATTATTTCTATTTCCCAGAAATGGGATTCTAGATCAAAGAAGGTAAGCTTTTGAATTAAAATATTTAATTAAAAATCTTGGGGCCCCACACTCAGTGGGCTCTCACTTTGTTGTGTTTTAGTTGGTCATTTCAAAACTGAAGCAGTCAGCCTGGCGTGGTGATGAAAGATGAGTTCTGATCTCTATTTATTTTCACGTTTTTTTGTGATAATAGTGATTTTTGAATTAGGGATACTTTTGTACTTCTCAGAGTGCCTACTGTGAGTTGGTAGGTTAGACATAATACATTCATAAGCAGATAGATCTGACTGGCAAGAGCTGTAGAATTAGTTTTGGTGACTTGATTTTTTTTTTTTTTTTTTGCTTTTGTCTTTTATTGAAGTATAATTTGGTAAGTTTTGACATAAGTAGCACCCATGAAGCCTATCACCACAATCAAGATAGTGAACATATTCATTTTCCCCAAGTTTCTCTTGCCCCTAGGTAGTCTTTCCCTACACCCGCCCCCATCAGATCAGTGATCTGATTTTTGTCACTGTAGATTATTTTGCATTTTCTAGAATTTTATATAAATGGAATCATACAGTATATACTCTTTTTGTGTGAATTCTTTCCTTTGTGTGAATTTTTTAGATCCACCCATGTTGTTACCATGTAGTTCTTTCCTTTTTTACTGCTGAGTAGTATTTCATTGTATGGCTGTACCACGATTTGTTTATACATTCACTTCTGTGGACATTTGGGTTATTTTCTGTTTGGGGCTATTACAAATAAAGCTGCTGTGGATATATGCTTTCTTTTCTTTGGGGTAAATATATAGGAGTGGAATAGCTGGATCATGTGATAGGTGTAGGTTTAACTTTTTAACAGGTAGCTTGAATTTAACTTTTACTGATGATGGTCTCTATTTCAAACACAATTATGTTGTGACATTGAATTCCTGTTTCAATTGTGTGTTTTAAAGGAATCCCATTAAATAGCATGATCCTAAGCACTGATTTCTAACCTAACTGTCAAAGCTAGTTTTGTGGATGCTCTTCCATTTCCCCCATTCAAAATTACTGAATTAAATTTTCATTGTGAAATATTTTTGTTTTGTGGCCCTTTGAAGTGGTACTTCAAGAATTATGGTCACAAATAACTTTTATTTTTGCATTTGCTAGTAAGACTATACTTTCTTGGAAAGGTAAGCACACTTTTTGTTGATGGTACCCTTTTCTTGCTTTTTGTAGAGTATTGATAAGAATTTTTTAACATTAGTTTTACTTAGCACCTCCAGTTACATTTACAGCAGTTTAAAAATATTTACATAGGACTCTGTTAAGGTCTGAATAGTATCTTCAATTTTCATATGGACTAAACTCGGGTAAAAGGAACCCACAGCAACTCAGTGGCAGAACTGGAAACAGATTCTAAGAGGGCATCCCTTAATATGTATTCCTGGAATCTTTTTTAAAGTTAATATTTAACAAAATGGTGGGGCTTTTTGTTTTGCTTTTTTACTTTTTGGCATCCTATGTAAATTATTTTATAAGTTAATTATTAGACATCGCCATAGTGAAAAATTAGACATTGCTTTGTAAAACTTGTTACTGTCACATTCTTATAAATTACAAACATTTGAATTTAGATATAGGAGTTTACATGCATGTTGCTTAAAAAGTTAGGAGTTTACATGCATGTTGCTTAAAAAGTTAACATCTTATTACTGACAACTGGAATTTTTAGCTTGGTTAACAAGAAGAAAGACAACCTGTTTAATGTTGGAGTCAGTGACAGTTTATTCGGTGGGTAGACTTTGGTTCAGTCCTCAAACACGAGGATGGTGCTCTGAGCATATATATATTAGAGTGTATTATTTCCAGATTGCCGAAGTGTAATTCAAGTGCAATGTAGAAATCTTTGAAAACACAGAGAAGTCACTGTGTACTTTTGAGAGGCTGTTGTTACTTTAGTGATTCTCAGGTGGGGTATGAGAGGAATTGTTATACTTTTATGGGGGTGCTAAGGTTATTAAGGTTTCTTCTTGTACCTCATCAGATGCTTGGGAAAGGTGGCTGGTTGTTTGCAGACTGGTGCTTGTGGGGGCACCTGCCCAAGCCTGGCAGAACCCAAATCCTCAAGAGCCTGTGGAAAGCCCCACAGGGCAGTTCTGTGCACATGAGGGATGAAGGATCCTTTCCGCCTTCCGGTGCATTTTAGGTGTCTAGGGCATTGGGTAGGTGGTTTGAATAGGTGCTACTGATCTTTTGACCTGGCCCTGCAGTGAAGTGAGGGAGGAGTAGGAAACCCATGTGAAGTGGAGAGGCTTGACTGGACTTTGTCATTATCAGGACAGGCATGGCTGGTGGGTCTGTCTTTGGGTTCACAAAAGGTACCTGGGCTGTAGCACTTGGAGGGACCATATTTAGGGATCAGGGAATGGAATCTTTATGTCTTTATGTTCAGATTCGTGGAGGCATTATGTATCAAAGTAAGAGATATTCCCTACATGTGAAATTGTTATTAATGTTGTAAATTATGCATTTTCTTTTTAGTCTTAGGCAAAGTATTTCTTTTTTCATGTATTATGTTTTTATCATGCACACTTTTCAAGGTTTCTTGGATTATGAAATCTTAGTTGATGTAATATAAATAGAAAATTAGATACAGTGTGTGCCTGGTTCTTGTTACTTCATAAGCAATTGGGTTACTACTCAGCTTAGTGAATATAGATTTAGTTGTTTTGTTCAAATGGTCCAGTATAACTTTGGTTATCTGAATATTGCTTTTTAATCAGTTGACTTTCTACTGTGTAGACAGTTGATTAATTCAAAAATTCGGGTAAACATTTCCATTGTAGTGTCTATCTGTAGAACGTTGAGTCGGTTAGACTTGTGTTCATAAGAGATCACCAGGCGTGATATAGTTAGATATATTGTTTTATGGTCTTATAGACTACTGAATGTTTAGTACCCTTTGGCTAATCTATTTATCTAAATCTGTAAATAAATTAGTAAGTCTCCTTGGCAACAAAGCTTGAAACTAGATCACACTTTTTGTTTCACTCCAAAGGAAAGAAACTGGATTGGCTTTTTTTCATTAACAAATGGTCACCTTAAGAGTCTCACAGCTGGGAATTGGTACTTGGTCAGTTCACTAATCCACACTAAGGCTCCTACAATGAAATCATCCCATGATGATTTCTTGGGCATTTCGGATCTTTATTACAAATTATATTTACATTGAAATGGATGAACACAGGAGGGAAATGCATTTTAAATGCTTGTGGCGTTTTCTGACAAGAGGAGTTTTAACTGTTTATCTTAATTTGGTCGCTGATCTCAATGTTGCTTTAGAGTATATTTAAGTAAGTATATTAAAATATAGAACATAATGTATATTTGATCACAGAATTACTGATCTTGGCAACACAATTTTGACATTATTAGCATCTGTTGATTTTGCCAACTAATTCATTCAATTCACCAGAGCTGCCATCTTGATGATGATAAGAAAAAAAAAAACCGAAAAACCCTGCATTTTGCCTTTCTATTCATTTGTATCCTTAGAGACTAAAAAAAAACAAGGTACTTTTAAATCAGGTTTGTTTTATGAGTGGAAGAAGGAGAGGAAGTACACCTTTGAGTGTGTTCTTTTTTTTTTAACAACTTTATTGGAGTATAATTGCTTTACAGTGCTATATAACAAAGTGAATCAGCTATACGTACACGTATATCCCCATATCCCCTCCCTCTTGTGCCTTCCTCCCACCCTCCCTATCCCACCCCTCCAGGTGGTCTCAAAGCACCGACTGATCTCCCTGTGCTATGCAGCTGCTTCCCACTAGCTATCTGTTTTACATTTGGTAGTGTGTGTGTTCTTTAGTCTCATTATCTGGATTGCTGCTCTTGAATGCTAGCTTTGATTATCAAATGACATATATTTGAGTATACCTATATTGAGTCATTCACCTTTTTGTGAATACTTAACTTGCTTTTCTCTTTCTACAGGCTCTTGGGTTAGAATAGTTATTAGGTACCAGATTCTATCTGTCTTTGAGTAATTAATGTGGCTTTTCCTTTGAGACTTAGCTAAGAGTTTTGTAACATGTTAACAGTTATATATCAGGAAGACTATATTGGTGGCTCATAAAGACTAATTTCTTTTCATATATTTCAGTCTGTATGTCTTTTTTCTATTAGTGTGCCTAGCTTATACTTTGACTAATTTCTAGAAATCAAACAAGAGAGTTAAAATTACTGGCAGGAAAGTACACAAATAAACCTTTGGAGAGAAAGTGTTTCCTTAATTAAAAGTAGTAGTGAGGTCCGGTTCTTTTTCCTAGAAGTTTGAAAATCAGACTATACTTGGCCTATTTCACTTTGTGCAATTTGGCAATTATATATCAAACTTGAACTTACTTATGCTAAAAATGTATAGTAGCTTACAACTTTGGTATCCATTCTCTGAATGTAAAAATAGGCTATGCCTTAGATTTGTCTTAACTCTCTGTTCAGTGAAGTGAGACATGATGGACCTTGGCACCTGAATCTTGCATTCTTACACTTTAAAGGCCCTTGTCTCTCATTGCCTCCGAAGAATTATGTTTTTCTAAGCTGAATTTATACAGTCTAGCCAGTGTTTCTGAGATTCAGGAGCTGCTAACTGACTGTATTTAAGTCTTCAAGGTGGGAAATCTAGAGGTCTCTCTCACTCAGCATTCTCCTGTGCTCTTCAGGCAAGGTAGATAGGAGCAGTCCCCTGCCCCATGTGAGCTTATTCCTGGGATTAAGTTTTAGCCCCTTTGCCTCTTTTTCTTTTCTTTTGGCCGCGCTGCATGGCATGCAGGACCTTATTTGCCCAAACAGGAATCAAGCCCGTGCCCTCTGCAGTGGAAACGTGGAGTCCCAACCACTGGACCGCCAGGGAGTCCCCTCCTTTGCATCTTGTAATTCAGAGAATGACTAACGAAATACCACATCTGCTTGTGCTTACTCTCCATTTTGCGGGGTGATCGGGTATATATGCTCAAGCCTTTGAACTAGATTATCTTAATTGACAGAGATACATGTCTTATCTTTCTATTTGCTTAGTGAAAAATAGAGTTAGAAATCCTATTTTTTATAGAATCAAAAGTTAGTGTATGATTTATGCTTTTAAATCAGGGCTTATTACTCATTTGAAAGAATTGGGTAAAGCGTAATGGCTTTAGTCTGTCAGTTCTGGCTGGTTTATTTCTTAAATGTCATTCCTATAGTGTTTTGCCAGCTCTGTTGAAGTTCTGATGACATTTTATTATTTGAAGTTAAATTTTAGTAGGTATTACACTTTCATAGATTTTTAGCATGTTTTTCTACTTGGAGAAAACCTGGAATGCAGATAATAGTATTATAAAGCAATGGTTGCTTTCTGAATATAAGGGCTCCTTGAGTTGAAATTAATAATTATATTCTTTTTAGGCAATATCGTTTGTGGCCTCAAGTAACAGTTTGAGAAATACTAATGCTTGGCTGTACTGCTTCAGATTAGGAGAGTAAACTCTGGTAACTTTGTTTTCATTATTGATAGAAAAAATAGAAGCCAAAGTTGAAATAAGGAGTCTGCTTTTCATCTGTGACTTATAAAATCAGTTTTACTTCTTAGTAATCACATTTGTTATGTGAAAAATAGAATAAAAGCAGTATATAGCCTAATGCCTTAGTTAATTCTATTTATGAATGTGTCATAAAGAAAAAATAAAAATGACTTTAATAGGTTTTAATATAAATGTTATGTTATCTCTTTACAACAGTAGATTAGATGGCATTGCATTTGGTATTCTTGAGATGTCTGAATTATATATGCCCTGTCAATAATTTTTAAATAAAGTAAGCCTTGTAAAAGTGCCTGATTTATGAAAGCTTTTATCAGGATAGAATGGCAGCATGCTGTTCTTTCAAAATTTTATGTATTTAATTACCTAAATTATATTTTGGTTTTTAAAAGGTAAAGTTAGGGAATGTGAGTATAATTGAGTAAAAGAATATGCCCAGAACCAGTGAAGGATCCTATTGGAGTTTGAAACAGTTTGGTACTTAAGCATCTAAATATTTTTTACCGTTGTCCTTTTTTCCCCCCTAGATCATATTTTAAATTTTGACATAGAGATATTTCTGTTATAATGCCACAAATGCATTACTAAAATATCTTGCATTCTGCAAAGTCATGAAGTGGAAATAATAGTGCTTATAGATACCTTATATCTTCTAATACTCTCCAGATATTTAAAATATATCTTTTGAAGAAAATTTAGTTGCCTACATTTTTATTGATATTTAAACTGAGTGTCTCTAGTGGATCAGTTTTGCTTTGTGTTATGGTAATTTTAATTATTAGTCTCAAGACAGCCAAACATGTACTTTAGATGCTTAGTTTCTTAAAAGTTGGGATGATTTTTATAACAGAAAGCTTGGGATATAAGCTGCCCTGCCTTTTTTCTACTGTTTTTGCCTTAATATTTTGATAACTTTTTACTTTTTTTAGGTAAACTTTTAATTTTAGATTTACAGAGACATTGCAAAGACGATAGAGTTCTTGTACCCCACCCAGTTCTGGTCACCCCTGTTATTTATATTACTGAGACGTGTTTCAAAACTAAGAAACCAACATTGGTATGTTACTATAAACTAAACTCCAGGCTTTGTTCAGGTTTCACCAGTTTTTCCATGAATGTGTTTTTTTTCTGTTCCAGGCTTCCATGTAGGATAACACATTAGTTAGTGGTCATGTCTCCTTAGCTTTCTCTAGTCTGTGTCAGTGTCTCACTCTTTCCTTGTTTTGCATGACATTGACAGTTTTGGAGTACTGGTCGGGTATTTTTTGGAGTGTTCAGTTTCAGTTTATCTGATTTTTTTCCCCTCATGATTAGACCTCATAATAGTGAGGTATTAAAATTTAGCCAAGGGACTTCCCCGGTAGTGCAGTGGTTACGAATCTGCCTGCAGGACACACAGGTTCGAGCCCTGGTCCGGGAAGATCCCACATGCCACGGAGCAACTAAGCCCGTGCGCCACAACTACTGAGCCTGTGCTCTAGAGCCTGTGAGCCACAACTACTGAGCCTGCGTGCCACAGCTGCTGAAGCCTGTGCACCTAGAGCCTGTGCTCCTCAACAAGAGAAGCCACCGCAGTGAGAAGCTCGCGCACCGCAACGAACAGTAGCCCCTGCTTGCTGCAACTAGAGAAAAGCCTGCGCGCAGCAACGAAGACCCAACACAGCCAAAAAAAAATTTAGCCAAACTCATTGTGGGTTTTGGAAAGAGTACTGCAGAGGTGAAGCGCTCTTCTTATCACAAGTCGGGTGTGTGTGTGGGGGTTACCTGTGTCCTCATGACGTTACTGGTGATGTTAACTTTGATCCACTTGGTTTAGGTGGCACTTGCCAAGTTTCTCCACTGTAAAGTTACTGTTTTTCCCTTCTGTATTCTATTCTTTGGAAGCTAGTCACTAAGTGTACCTGACACTCAAGGGGGCCAGAGGAGTTAGGCTCCACCTCCTGGAGGGAGTAATTGTTTTTGACTTTTTTTTTTTTTTTTTTTTTTGCTGTACGCGGGCCTCTCACTGTTGTGGCCTCTCCCGTTGTGGAGCACAGGCTCCGGACGCACAGGCTCTGCGGCATGTGGGATCTTCCCGGACCGGGGCACGAACCCGTGTCCCCTGCATCGGCAGGCAGACTCTCAACCACTGCGCCACCAGGGAAGCCCTGTTTTTGACTTTTGATCATAACGTAATAGTGCATTAATCTTAGTTATTAGTGGATTTTGTACAGAACTTACACTTGATTTTGAATGAAGTGTAAATTGGTACTGCCTTTTTTGAAATAAAATGGGATGTAAAAATATGAGGATGTGGTCTAGGAGCACACAGATTTGATGGGTTTGTTTATTTAGCAGTTTGCATGCAAATTTAACTTGCAGCATTTGGCTGATTTTAGATCTATAATAACATGTGAAAATGAAGATAAACTTAAGATGAGTTGCAAAAATATTAGTTAAAAGCCTTATAACTCAAGGAATTCTATCATCTTGAAGAGTTTTAGATCAGAAAGAATTTGGGAATGGGGTAGTGATAAAATGCCATTACATTCTGTATACCTTCTTAACTAGTTATATAGTTAACTTAGAAGAATATGTTATTAGCTGTAAATTCTAGCAAAGGGTCATTATTTTGGCCCATAGACACGTTTTATTCTATCTTAAAGGAGCATATTTTGATATCTGGTTGTTTTTTCTTTGTTTTTTGCAGTTCTATTTGTAGTTTCAGTGAAAACCTTGACATAATTGTAGTTGGCGATATTAACCAGAAATTCAATTATTATGGCAAGATTAACTGTGTAGAACTTCACTTTTTCTTCAGAATTTTCTAAGCAATTGAAGCTTACTCCTTTAAATGAGAAAACTTGTTTACTTTGACAGTTTTTGGTGTGTTTTTATTTTGGCTGATTTTTTTCTCCTTTCTCCCTGGGATAACACTAACTGATTTTCATATGATGAAAGTCTTAAAGTATATATAAAACATTGTTTTCTTGAGCAGAGTATATTTATAGTTGAGGTTATTGGGTAAGTGACCTCTGAAGAAGTATTAGAGGTTAAAATTTGGCCAAACCCATTCTAGGCTAAAAACTTAAGCCAAATTATTTATGTCTCAGGGTAGTCCTTGAAAATAGTGAGGAAATTGTGGTAGCAAGGTAGCAAGAATTACTATCTTGCTAGTAGTAATATATTCTTTAAGACTGTAGAGAATAGTTCAGAATTTATGAATAGTTCAGTATTTATCAACTCATGGGGACACCTGGGTTTTTGTGTGGTATGTGAGTCAAGTGTTTGTAACCAGCTGTTTACTGGTTTAGTGACCCTGGTGGTGCATTTTTAGACCTTTGACCTTAAATAATGCGAGCACCTGGATGTCATGTCAGTGCTAAGAGTCAATAGTGTGGCACTTAGTGCCATCTTACTGGCGTTATGACTCTGGGCAGATGTTCAGCTGGTTCTTTTGTATCCCTGTTTCCTTTGCTCACTTTCTTAAGTTTGAGTGCCCTGGATGGCTTTTTTAAAATTAAGACTGTTTCTTTAGAGCAGTTTTAGGTTCACAGCAAAATTGAAGGAAAGGTACAAAGATTTCCTATATCCCCTTGCCCCACTCATGAACAGCCTCCCCCATTATCAGTATCCCCCACCAGAGTAGGGTGTTTGTTACAGATGATGAACCTACACTGACACATCATTATCACCCAGAGTCCACAGTTCACATTAGGGTGCACTCTTAGTGTTGTACATCTGTGGGTTTGGACATATGTGTAATGACATGTATCCATCATTATGGTATCATACAGAGTATTTTCACTGCCCTAAAAATTCTCTGTGCTCTACCTATTCATTCCTCCTTACCCCACCCCCTGGCAAGTACTGATCTTTTTACTGTCTCCATAGTTTTACCTTTTCAGAATCATACAGTTTGTGACCTTTTCAGATTGGCTTCTTTCACTTAGTAATTTGCATTTAAATTTCCTTCCTGTCTTTTTTTTTGGCTCATTTCTTTTTAGAGGTGAATAATACTCCATTGTCTGGATGTACCACAGTTTGTCCATTCACCTTGGTGAGCCATTTTTTTGTGAACAGAGCTAATAACTCTTTTAGTGGTTTCTCATTTTTCCAGATTAGCCTTTGTACTTAAAAAAATCTCTTAGTAGCAAGTAGCTGAATTTTATACTGCTGCCCCATTCTATCGTCAATTCTACCTTTCTTATCCCATTATACTTGTTCTGTAATGTGCTACTTCTCATTCTAATATATTTCACATTTATTCTGGTACAATCCTTGCTTTGAGATATTACGACTCACTTTATGTAAATAAGAAACCTGAGTTACAGAGATTGGTTGAAAGTGCTGAGATCACAGAGTTAAGTCCTCCTTGTGATGGGTCTGGAGCCTATGAGAGTTTCTCATGCTTTTGTCCCTTCTAGCACATATTTATCTTTGCATATGAAGTAGGTGTTCAGGAAACACCTGTTAAATGAATTTTGATAAATAATATACCACAGGTTTCCACCAAGTCCTTGGATCAGTTTTAGACTGAACTTTGTTTCTGTATAGAAACAATATGGAAACCTCACAGGAGAGAGGCAGATCTTCCTTATATGATAAGAACTTCAGTTCTTTTATGTGCAGATGCCATTTGCCATTTCATATACACTGTTCATTTTTCCACATGTGACGTGTATTTGTGTTCTGAAATTGTCCTAAATGCTAGTACTTTAGTTTATCAAATGCCATTTTCAGAGGAGTTCTTTTTAAAGATTCCTTGATTGCTGGTTTTATTTAAGATCAAAGGAAATTATTAAGATTGGGGATTGGGGAAAGAAACAGCTGAAACTTTTGTTACTTCACTTGTAAAATAGAATACCTTAAACTCATCAAATCATTTAGCTTACTAGTACTCTATTTTGTACTTTGTAAAGTGTCTCAAGTCCCCCCTTACAAATTAGTGGTTCTGAAGGTGACTTTTACTAGCTTAATATTTGATACTATGAACTTCTTGGTTTGTATAGGATTTTATTGAGGACCTTACTTTATTTTGTGTTTATTTTTACCTTTCACCCATACTCTGTGAGGAAAGGAGATTTAAGAAGTGCTTTAACAGCTCACACCTGCTATAAAAATTATATGCCGTCTATTTTTAGTTACTCAGAATAATGGGGGAAATGTAATAGCCAGATATTTAAAAATAATTTTTTTTAATCGAAGAATTAGTTGATTTACAATGTTGTGTTAGTTTCTGGTATACAGCAAAGTGATTCAGTTACGTATATATACACACACACACATATATATGAGTGTGTGTGTATATATGTATATTCTTTTTCAGATTCTTTTCCATTATGGTTTGTTACAGGATATTGAATACAGTTCCCTGTGCTATACAGTTGCTGTACAGGACCTTGTTGTTTATGCATTTTATATATAATAGCTAATCCCCAACTCCTAATTTATCCCTCCCCCACCCCCTTTCCCCTTTGGTAACCTTGTTTTCTATGTCTGTGAGTCTGTTTCTGTTTTGTAAATAAATTCATTTGTGTCACATTTTAGATCCCACATATAAGTGATATCATGTATTTGTCTTTCTGACTTACTTCACTTAGTATAATCTCTAGGTCCATCCATGTTGTTGCAGATGGCATTATTTCATTCTTTTTAATGGCTGAGTAGTATTCTATTGTATATATGTACCACATCCTCTTTATCCATTCATCTGTCATTGGACATTTAGGTTGCTTCCATGTCTTTGTAACAGTGAGATATTTAAAATCTCATTTTACAGATGCAAAACTTGAGGTTTAGTGATATATTTAAACTGTATAGACGCATGAGTATATTTTTTTTCTTTCTGTGTGCGTGCACAGGCTCTTAGGAAAGAACAAATTTTTGCTCCTTAGGTTTTTGGTAAGTTCTTCAGTCATTTGAACCCTCTAACAAAGGTTGGAGGTTCCAAAGTTGCCTGCAGACCACTGGGGATCCCCAGGATACTTTCAGGGAGACGGTAAGGTCAAAACTTGTTTCATAGTTACATTAATTAATTTTTTTGCCTTTTTTGTTTATTCTGTAGTGACATTTGTACTGATGGTGCAAAGGCCAAAACCAACAATGGATAAAACTATCAAAGCTTTGGGAGTTCTCTGGCGGTCCAGTGGTTAAGACTCCACACTTCCACTGCAGGGGGCAAGGAACTAAGATCCTGCATGCCTCGTGGCCAGAAAAAAAAAACACACACACACACACAAAACTCTCAAAGCCTTAGCACATCAAAACCTTATTAATAGTCATTCTTCATCACAACACATGTAGAGTTTTTTAAAAAGACAGTTTCAGTTGAACATGCTCTTGATAAGGAGTAATGACAATAACTTTTGACCCTCAAGTACGTCTCTTTACTCTTCTGTGTGTTGAAATGGGGAGCACCTTTCCTGCATACTGAAAGTATGGTGGTGGTTTCCAGAAAAAGCACTTAGGGCAACCAGCTGTTTGTTTGTTTTTAATTGAATGCCATTTGAACTTGAAAGTATGACTGACTGACAAACTATGGTTATTCAGACTTGGATGTTTGTCAGACATTTTCTCAGAAGGGAACAAAGTGAGTCCATCACTTTAAGGAAAACTGATAGTGTGTGTTGCTGATGATAATATACAAACTTTAAAGTGAAAATCAGAATTTGGGAAAACTTGTATCTGCCACCACATGCTTGACAGTTGTCTAATACTTAGACATTTCTGATGAGATCAGTGGTGATATTAACATAATTTTTTTGATATTGTGTGATGAAATGTGCCAGTGTTTGGAAGATCTGTATAAGTCAGTGAACCAGTATTTTCTGAACAGCTAATGCATGATAGAAAAATCATGCTTGGATAAAAGATCTGTTTAAAATACAAGGTGGACTAGTGGATTTTAATGTAACAATATGAAAATTTCATTGGTACTATTTCAGATGCCACATTGCAGTTAGCTTTTAGGAATCTACCACTTGTCAAGTTTTGGTGTAATATCAGTGAAGAATGTCCAGAATTTTCTGAAAAGTCTGTTGAAGTATTCTTCTCTTTCCTAACTACATTCAAAACATATTGTACCAGATTGAATGCAGAAGCAAATTTGAGAATACAGCTCACTTCTATTAAGCCAGACATCAAAGAGATTTGTGAAATTGTTTTTTCTTTTGGAAATTAGTTATTTTTTTCATAAAGATGATATGTTAACGTGTAAGATTTATTAGTACTTTGTAAAAATATTTATTTCTTTATTTACTTATTTGGCTCCGCCGATTCGTAGTTGTGGCAGGAAGGATCTTCGCTGCGGCGCACAGGATCTTTTTTTTTTTTTTTTTTTTTTTTTTTTGCCGTACGTGGGCCTCTCACTGTTGTGGCCTCTCCCGTTGCGGAGCACAGGCTCCGGACGCGCAGGCTCAGTGGCCATGGCTCACGGGCCCAGCTGCTCCGCGGCATGTGGGATCTTCCCGGACCGGGGCACGAACCCGCGTCCCCTGCATCGGCAGGCAGACTCTCAACCACTGCACCACCAGGGAAGCCCGCACAGGATCTTTTAGTCACGGCATGCGGGATCTAGTTCCCTGACCAGGGGTCAAACCTGGGCCCCCTGCATTGGGAGCGCAGATTCTTAACCGCTGGACCACCAGGGAAGTCCCTTATTAGTACTTTTAAGTGAATTAATGTTTTAAATTTTTTACGTGGTAAATATCAATAGATATTTCCACATAAAGAAGCTCTTTGGGGTCATAAATTTTATAAGTGAAAAGGGTGCTAAGACCAAAAAGTTTGAGAACTGCTACTCTAACAAATGTGTGTCAGTTGAGAGGTTGTCATGTTGTTATGAAGTCTAGGATGCACTTTATTTGTATATAGCATAGTGTTGGCAAAATAGTAGGTTCTCTAATAACATATTTGAATCAGATTGAATTGTACAGTAAACCATGTAAATACATATTTAGCCAAGAAGGAAAATTGATGTGTGAAGATGGCAAGTGATTTTATGATAGTAAAGAATGTCAGGTTTACATCACATTTCACAGATTCTAAGACATTTTTTCCCTTAACGTCTTTGAAACTGAGAAGTCTTAGAATTGGTCGTGAGTCGGTTTGATTGTCAGCTATTTCCTTTCTTGGTGTGTCGTAGATGTGATGAAATAAGGTAGTGCTTGTTGTGTGGAGATGAGGAGGAAACACATTGGATAGCAGTTTACTTCTTGGGCTACAGTATATGCTGCATTAAATGTTTTTGTCAGGCACTGAGTTGACTATGGGCAGTTGACAGTGGGCCCATTGTCAGAATATTACATTCATAAAGCAGTTATCTTTATTCCAAGCTGGAAGACTAGACTCTAAATGCTGGAATTCAGGCTTTTAAGATAAAACGTAGAATATGATATAAATTTGGGGTTTTTTTATATGTAAAGTT
The DNA here is from genome assembly GCF_963455315.2 of Globicephala melas. Lineage (NCBI taxonomy): Eukaryota > Metazoa > Chordata > Mammalia > Artiodactyla > Delphinidae > Globicephala > Globicephala melas. The sequence goes on from NC_083322.1 coordinate 22,267,560, forward strand.
TTTTGTTTTTCTATTTAATCATATTGTTGATGGACCATAATGGTGAGTATTGAGTTATTCCCATTTCTGTTGTAAAGCAGGCTTTGGAAGGTTTTACTGTGTAGCTCTTAGAAAATGAATGAAGAAGAGTAGCAGAATTAAATTTTTTTAAATTCTTTTGATTAAAAAAATTTTAAATCTATTAATACTTTACTGAAGCTTGAGGAATTCACAAGTTCACTTTTGGCGTCTGTTATTCTGAATCTGAACGCTGTTAATATTTATTCTGCATGGTTTTATCAGGACCTGGGAGGTACAGATGCTCATTTCTTCATCTTTAGAGCTTTTTCTGTTCTCTTGAATAGGTCTAGTAAATGATAAGTTACTGGGTTCTATTATTAACCTTGTGCCTCTGTTTAATTCTATAAAAAAAAGAATAGGACCATAATACGAAGATTAAAAGATACAGTACAAATAAATAACAAAGGCATCCTTAAAAATAAGTTTAAGGCTTCCCTGGTGGTGCAGTGGTTAAGAATCCGCCTGCCAGTGCAGGGGACACGGGTTCGAACCCTGGTCCGGGAAGATCCCACGTGCCACGGAGCAACTAAGCCCATGCACCACAACTACTGAGCCTGCGCTCTAGAGCCCGCAAGCCACAACTACTGAGCCCGCGTGCCACAGCTACTGAAACCTACGTGCCTAGAGCCCATGCTCCTCAACAAAAGAAGCCACCACAATGAGAAGCCCACGCACCACAACGAAGAGCAGCCCTCACTCACTGCAACTAGAGAAGGCCTGCACGTAGCAACGAAGACCCAATGCAGCCAAAAATAAATTAATTAAAAAAAAAAAAGTTTAAAAAGAGGGTAGGAGCTTGGAAAAGTAAGGAGTTGAGTCTATTCAAGAAGGCTTCTGGAGGAAGCTGAATTTCATAGAGACAGGAGGTAAGTAAGCAAAAAGGTACCTGTGGGGATGGCAGGTGGTTGGTGGCTTAGACTGATGAAAGGATCAGAGGTTGTAAATTATTTGTCACTGTAAGTATGTATGTACTAGAGTGCAGTGTGTGTGACCATGATTACGTGGGTTGCTGTAAGGTGAACAGGCTGAGTCTTGTTGCTTGTTATCATCTAATGGACACTCTGGAACCAGTAGGGCCACACCTGTTATTTGCTGGAGGTATGATCTCTCATCTTTAGTCAACCAAAGAAGGACTCTTGGTAAAGAATTTACTCACATAAGTTGTTGAAATCTGGTCATGGATTGGCAGGATTTTAATGGTGTTAGTAGAAGGGAATACATGGATTTTATGGCAAGTTATATAAGAATGATTAAGATAGTATTTTGAAATGCATATACTTTTTTTTTTTTTTCTTTTCGTGATACGCAGGCCTCTCACTGTTGTGGCCTCTCCCGTTGTGGAGCACAGGCTCCGGAAGCGTAGGCTCAGCAGCCATGGCTCACGGGCCTAGCCTCTCCGCGGCATGTGGGATCTTCCCAGATCGGGGCACGAACTCGTGTCCCCTGCATCGGCAGGCGGACTCTCAACCACTGCGCCACCAGAGAAGCCCCTAAGCTCAGCTTTTAAATTAGAGTTTAAATTAGCTGTTACAGCTGCACATCTTTTAAAAATTCATCACTTAGGGCTTCCCTGGTGGCGCAGTGGTTAAGAATCCATCTGCCAATGCAGGGGACGCGAGTTCGAGCCCTGGTCCGGGAAGATCCCACATGCCGCAGAGCAGCTAAGCCCGTGCGCCACAACTACTGAGCCTGTGCTCTAGAGCCCACGAGCCACAACTACTGAAGCCTACATGCCTAGAGCCCAGGCTCTGCAACAAGAGAAGCCACTGCAATGAGAAGCCCGCGCACCTCAGCAAAGAGTAGCCCCCGCTCGCCGCAACTAGAGAAAGCCCGCGTGCAGCAATGAAGACCCAACACAGCCAAAAGTAAAATAAATGAAATAAATAAATTTTTTAAAAAATTTAGCAGTTTACATAGAATTAACTTGAAGTGTACCCCCATATTCATTGAATTGATTTTTTAAAGCAAGGTGACCAAATGGAGCCTAGATTAGCATTCATTGTATATGTATTTTTTTTTTTACACAAACTGCAAAGGTAGGATACATTTTAGTAAAATTTCAGCTGGATGTGATTTTGGAATAGATTCTTTGGATTAACTGAAAATTGAGCAGAAGAAACCCTTTTGATTTGAATCTATATTAAAATCTTTTAAAAATAGATTAATCCATTTTTCTGCCCTCAGAAAATGTGAAATGGTAAATACAATTGGACCCTCAAGATTAAAGACCAGAGGCAGTGATATAGTCATCCTAATAGAAAAATGATAGTGGCTGCCACAGAGGCTGTTGAATCAATTAAGTGAGACTGTGTACCTAGAGCTTAACACAGTGTCTGATATGTAAGCATTTCAAATGTTAGCTTTAAAGAAAAATGTGTACGTATTGATTTGGAGCTATAGACACCAGGACATTTGCAAGATTACTTTTTTTTTCTTTTGATTTATTCTAGTTATTTACTCATTTAGAATGTTTTTAAAATGACAAATTATTTTGAGCACCACAACAAATATGAGGAGTAAGATAATGATAGTAAAAGAGGTTTTGTCAGGTCTTAACATATTGCCTTATTTGCTTCAGAGAATTCATTTTTAAAAAGAAGTAAGACCTGAAGTTACATTGAATCCCCCTGTGAAATACTCCCAGATTCTACTTCCTTCCCTCGCTTATGAAATAGAGGTAGCTACTATGTTGAGTTATCTTTCCAATCATTTTAAAAGACTTTCTTATATATGTACATATCCATAAATATGTAGCATTGTCTTGCATGGTTAAATAAATGATAGCATACATTTTAGTTCAGTATTACTTTTGAGATTTGATGTTGATAGAAGTAGATCTACTTCATTTGTAACTCATTTTTTTTTCCATTATACCGTTTATTACTAATCATCATTCTTGTTGGTACTCTTATTGCTGTCGTGATGGTCAGGGGGAGCCATGCATCTCTGGTGGTCTCCATTTGTAACTCATTTTTAATTCGTTTGTAAAAGTTACATGCATATACCATATTTTACTTATCCATTTTGTTAATTTTCATTTAGGTTATTTCCTGATTTTCACCATTATATATAGTGCTGTAAAGAACATTTATGAATGTCTTTTTGAGCGCATATGTGTTTCTCTACGACAGTGTTTTTAGACTTTTTTGTTCATTGGACACAATAAGAAATATACTTTACAGTGAGACACAGCATATATATATATATATATATACACACACACACACACCATATATATATACATATATATATATATACACACACACACACACAGAAATTTTACTTTTATAATAATATTTACTCTGAAAAAAAGTTTAGGCATACACCCTTGAGATATCTCTCTGAAAAAATGCTAATCATGCTCTACTTCTGACAAATAATGGCCCAGTGTATTTAACCTGAAGTAGAATTGCTGGTCTTAATGGTGCACATCTTCAGCTTTGCTAGAGATGAAAACATTACTCTTCGAAGTGGTCGTACCAGGCTTTACGTTTCAGCAGCATGTGAGACTTTCTGTTTACTCATATCCACACCAGCACTTGTCTAGCTTTCTAATGTTTGCCAGTCTAATGAATGTGATATGGTATCCTAATGTTTTCTCAGCCTGTTTCTAATCAAATATTTTGAGTGCCTTTTCTCTGTCAGACCTTCTGCAAAGCAGGAAAGATGCTACCAAGACAAGTGAGACATGGCTTCTCTGTTCTAGGAGAGAGAGGTGAACTTTGTCGATCTATGAGTAGCAGAGGGACACAAAGGAAGGGGCAATTTGCAGCCCACTTGGGTATTTTTGTTGCGAGGGATGAAGCTTGACCTTGGTCTTGAAAGGTGAGTAGGCATTTTCAGACAGCACATAACAGTTGAAGGACATTACACGTGGAGAGGAGGGAACTAGGCAAAGGAATAGAGCTGTAAAACCACATCATTCAAAGAACTTAGTGTTAATGACTGTGCGTAGAGTCCCAGCATTGGGAGGCCAAGGGAGAGGCAGAGGAGAATCTGCAGACGTATGGGCAGGCTGAAGGAGTTAAGTACTGCAGGCATCCATAGTCACTGGTGAAAGTTTTAAGCGCAGGGTATTAGCAGGAGATTTTTTTGAGTCTAGAAATGAATTTGTGTATTTTAAAAGTTAATCTAGTTTTTGTTTTAATTTCAGTTTCAAACTCATTAGCTTGTCTTTTTTTTTTTAAGATCTTTATTGGAGTATAATTGCTTTACAATGTTGTGTTAGTTTCTGCTGTATAACAAAGTGAATCAGCTATATGTATACATATATCCCGATAACTCCTCCCTCTTGCGTCTCCCTCCCACCCTCCTTATCCTACCCCTCTAGGTGGTCACAAAGCACGGAGCTGATCTCCCTGTGCTATGTGGCTGCTTCCCACCAGCTATCTATTTTACATTTGGTGGTGTATATATGTCTATGCCACTCTCTCACTTCTTCCCAGCTTACCCTTCCCCCTCCCCGTGTCCTCGAGTCCATTCTCTATGTCTGCGCCTTTATTCCTGTCCTGCCCTTAGGTTCTCCAGAACCACTTTTTTTTTTTTTTTTTTTTTTTAGATTCCATATATATGTGTTAGCATATGGTATTTGTTTTTCTCTTTCTGACTTACTTCATTCTGTATGACAGACTCTAGGTCCATCCATCTCACTACAGATAACTCAATTTCGTTTCTTTTTATGGCTGAGTAAAGTTCCATTGTATATATTTGTGCCCCACCTTCTTTATCCATTCATGTGTCAATGGACACTTAGGTTGCTTCCATGTCCTGGCTATTGTAAATAGTGCTGCAATGAACATTGTGGTACATGACTCCTTTTGAATTATGGTTTTCTCAGGGTATATGCCCAGTAGTGGGATTGCTGGGTCATATGGTAGTTCTATTTTTAGTTTTTTAAGGAACCTGCATGCTGTTCTCCATAGTGGCTGTATCAATTTACATTCCCACCCACAGTGCAAGAGGGTTTCCTTTTCTCCACACCCTCGCCAGCATTTATTGTTTGTAGATTTTTTTGATGATGGCCATTCTGACCTGTGTGAGGTGATACCTCATTGTAGTTTTGGTTTGCATTTCTCTAATGATGAGTGATGTTGAGCATCCTTTCATGTGTTTGTTGGCAATCTGTATGTCTTCTGTGGAGAAATGTCTGTTTAGGTCTTCTACCTGTTTTTGGATTGGGTTTTGTGTTTTTTTTTTTGATACTGAGCTGCATGAGCTGCTTGTATATTTTGGAGATTAATCCTTTGTCAGTTGCTTCGTTTGCAAATATTTTCTCCCATTCTGAAGGTTGTCTTTTTGTCTTGTTTATGGTTTCCTTTGCTGTGCAAAAGCTTTTAGTTTCATTAGGTCCCATTTGTTTGCTTTTGTTTTTATTTCCATTTCTCTAGGAGGTGGGTCAGAAAGGATCTTGCTGTGATTTATGTCATGGGGTGTTCTGCCTATGTTTTCCTCTAAGAGTTTGAAAGTGTCTGGCCTTACATTTAGGTCTTTAATCCATTTTGAGTTTATTTTTGTGTATGGTGTTAGGGAGTGTTCTAATTTCATTTCTTTTACATGTAGCTGTCCACTTTTCGCAGCATCACTTACTGAAGAGGCTATCTTTTCTTCATTGTATATTCTTGCCTCCTTTCTCAAAGATAAGGTGACCATATGTGTGTGGGTTTATCTCTGGGCTTTCTCTCCTGTTCCATTGATCTATATTTCTGTTTTTGTGCCAGTACCATACTGTCTTGATTACTGTAGCTTTGTAGTATAGTCTGAAGTCAGGGAGCCTGATTCCTCCAGCTCCATTTTTCTTTCTCAGGATTGCTTTGGCTATTTGGGGTCTTTGTGTTTACATACAAATTGTGAAATTTTTTGCTCTAGTTCTGTGAAAAATGCCATTGGTAGTTTGATAGGGATTGCATTGAATCTGTAGATTGCTTTGGGTAGTAGAGTCATTTTCACAGTGTTGATTCTTCCAATCCAAGAACATGGTATATCTCTCCATCTGTTTGTATCATCTTTGATTTCTTTCATCAGTGTCTTATAGTGTTCTACATACAGGTCTTTTGTCTCCTTAGGTAGGTTTATTCCTAGGTATTTTATTCTTTTTGTTGCAGTGGTAAATGGGAGTGTTTCCTTAGTTTCTCTTTGAGATTTTTCATCATTAGTATATAGGAATGCAAGAGATTTCTGTGCATTAATTTTGTATCCTGCTACTTTACCAAATTCATTGATTAGCTCTAGTAGTTTTCTGGTAGCATCTTTAAGATTCTCTATGTATAGTATTATGTCATCTGCAAACAGTGACAGTTTTACTTGTTTCCGATTTGTATTCCTTTTATTTCTTTTTCTTCTTTGATTGCTGTGGCTAAAACTTCTAAAACTATGTTGAATAAGAGTGGTGAGAGTGGGCAGCCTTGTCTTGTTCCTGATCTTAGTGGAAATGGTTTCAGTTTTTCACCATTGAGAACGATGTTAGCTGTGGGTTTGTCATATGTGGCCTTTATTATGTTGAGGAAAGTTCCCTCTATGCCTACTTTCTGGAGGGTTTTTTATCATAAATGGGTGTTGAATTTTGTCAAAAGATTTTTCTGCATCTGTTGAGATGATCATATGGTTTTTCTCCTTCAGTTTGTTAATGTGGTGTATTACGTTGATTGATTTGTATATGTTGAAGAATCCTTGCATTCCTGGGATAAACCCCACTTGATCATGGTGTATGATCCTTTTAATGTGCTGTTGGATTCTGTTTGCTAGTATTTTGTGGAGGATTTTTGCATCTGTGTTCATCAGTGATATTGGCCTGTAGTTTTCTTTTTTTGTGGCATCTTGGTCTGGTTTTGATATCAGGGTGATGGTGGCCTCGTAGAATGAGTTTGGGAGTGTTCCTCCCTCTGCTGTATTTTGGAAGAGTTTGAGAAGGATAGGTGTTAGCTCTTCTCTAAATGTTTGATAGAGTTCGCCTGTGAAGCCATCTGGTCTGAGGCTTTTGTTTGTTGGAAGATTTTTAATCACAGTTTCAATTTCAGTGCTTGTGATTGGTCTGTTTATATTTTCTATTTCTTCCTGGTTCAGTCTTGGAAGGTTGTGCTTTTCTAAGAATTTGTCCATTTCTTCCAGGTTGTCCATTTTATTGGCATATAGTTGCTTGTAGTAATCTCATGATCCTTTGTATTTCTGCAGTGTCATTTGTTACTTCTCCTTTTTCATTTCTAATTCTGTTGATTTGAGTCTTCTCCCTTTTTTTCTTGGTGAGTCTGGCTAATGGTTTATCAATTTTGTTTATCTTCTCAAAGAACCAGCTTTTAGTTTTCTTGATCTTTGCTATTGTTTCCTTCATTTCTTTTTCATTTATTTCTGATCTGATCTTTATGATTTCTTTCCTTCTGCTAACTTTGGGGATTTTTGGTTCATCTTTCTCTAATTGCTTTAGGTGTAAGTTTAGGTTGTTTATTTGAGATTTTTCTTGTTTCTTGAGGTAGGATTGTATTGCTATAAACTTCCCACTTAGAACTGCTTTTGCTGCATCCCATAGGTTTTGTGTTGTGTTTTTGTTGTCATTTGTTTCTAGGTATTTTTTGATTTCCTCTTTGATTTCTTCAGTGATCTCCTGGTTATTTAGTAGCGTATTGTTTAGCCTCCATGTGTTTGTATTTTTTACAGTTTTTTTCCTGTAATTGATTTCTAGTCTCATAGTGTTGTGGTTGGAAAAGATGCTTGATATGATTTCAGTTTTCTTAAATTTACCAAGGCTTGATTTGTGACCCAAGATATGATCTATCCTGGGGAATGTTCCCATGAGCACTTGAGAAGAAGGTGTACTCTGTTGTTTTTGGATGGAATGTCCTATAAATATCAGTCAAGTCCATGTTGTTTAATGTGTCATTTAAAGCTTGTGTTTCCTTATTTATTTTCATTTTGGATGATCTGTCCATTGGTGAAAGTGGGGTGTTAAAGTCCCCTACTATTGTGTTACTGTTGATTTCCCCTTTTATGGTTGTTAGCATTTGCCTTATGTATTGAGGTGCTCCTATGTTGGCGCATAAATATTTCCAATTGTTATATCTTCTTCTTGGATTGATCATTATGTAGTGTTCTTCTTTGTCTCTTGTAATAGTCTTTATTTTAAAGTCTGTTGTGTTTGATATGAGAATTGCTACTCCAGCTTTCTTTTGATTTCCATTTGCATGGAATATCTTTTTCCATCCGCTCACTTTGAGTCTTTATGTGTCCCTAGGTCTGAAGTGGATCTCTTGTAGACAGCATATACACAGGTTTTGTTTTTGTATCCATTCAGCCAGTCTGTGTCTTTTGGCTGGAGCATTTAATCCATTTACATTTAAGGTAATTATCGATATGTATGTTCCTATTACCATTTTCTTAATTGTTTTGGGTTTGTTATTGTAGGTCTTTTCCTTCTCTTGTGTTTCCTGCCTAGAGAAGTTGCTTTAGCATTTGTTCTAAAGCTGGTCTGGTGGTGCTGGATTCTCTTAGCTTTTGCTTGTCTCTAAAGGTTTTAATTTCTCCATCGAATCTGAATGAGATCCTTGCTGGGTAGAGTAATCTTGATTGTAGGTTTTTCCCTTTCATCACTTTAAATATGTCCTGCCACTCCCTTCTGGCTTGCAGAGTTTCTGCTGAAAGATCAGCTGTTAACCTTATGGGGACTCCCTTGTATGTTATTTGTTGCTTTTCCCTTGCTGCTTTTAATATTTTCTCTTTGTATTTAATTTTTGATAATTTGATTAATATGTGTCTTGGTGTGTTTCTCCTTGGATTTATCCTGTATGGGGCTCTCTGTGCTTCCTGGACTTGACTATTTCCTTTCCTGTATTAGGGAAGTTTTCAAGTATAATCTCTTCAAATATTTTCTCAGTCCCTTTCTTTTTCTCTTCTTCTTCTGGGACCCCTGTAATTGGAATGTTGGTGCGTTTAATGTTGTCCCAGAGGTCTCTGGGACTGTCCTCATTTCTTTTCATTCTTTTTTCTTTATTCTGCTCTGTGGTAGTTATTTACATATTTTATCTTCCAGATCATTTATCCATTCTTCTGCCTTAGTTATTCTGCTGTTGACTGCTTCTAGAGAATTTTTAATTTCATTTATTGTGTTGTTCATCATTGTTTGTTTGCTCCTGGGTTCTTCTAGGTCCTTGTTAAACGTTTCTTGTATTTTCTCCATTCTATTTCCAAGATTTTGGATCATCTTTACTATCATTACTCTGAATTCGTTTTCAGGTAGACTGCCTATTTCCTCTTCATTTGTTTGGTCTGGTGGGTTTTTACCTTGCTGCTTCATCTGCTTGTATTTCTCTGTCTTCTCACTTTGCTTAACTTACTGTGTTTGGGGTCTCCTTTTTGCAGGCTGCAGGTTTGTAGTTCTGTTGTTTTTGGTGTCCGCCCCCAGTGGGTAAGGTTGCTTCACCGGGTTGTGTAGGCTTCCTGGTGGAGGGGACTGGTGCCTGTGTTCTGGTGGATGAGCCTGGATCTTTCTGGTGGGCAGGACTGCATCTGGTGGTGTGTTTTGGGGTGTCTGTGAACTTATTATGATTTGGGGCAGCCTCTCTGCTAATGGGTGCGGTTGTGTTTCGGTCTTGCTAGTTGTTTGTCATGAGGTGTCCAGCAGTGGACTTGCTGGTCATTGAGTGGCACTGGGTCTTAGCATTGAGACAGAGATCTCTGGGAGAGTTCCCATCGCTTGATATTACATGGGGCCAGGAGGTCTCTGGTGGTCCAGTGTCCTTAAGGTCCAGTGTCCTTAACTTGGCTCTCCCACCTCAGAGGCTCAGGCCTCACACCCGACTGGAGCACCGAGACCCTGTCAGCCACACGGCTTACGTGTAAATGGGTTAAATTCTCCAATCCAACGACACAGGGTGGCCAGCCTTCTGCACTCTGCTCGGTCTTCCAGCCAGGTGTTGTCCTCCAGCCCTAGTCGATAATGGAGAGCCTGCTTTGGATCCAGGTCCAGCTGCATTCCCTAGTGTCTAGAAGAAGCAGCTGACGCCCCCATCCTCCCCTGTCCCTGCTGCAACTCGTCATGATCCTGGAGTGCCTGAGGCTCCACCCCCTCATGCTCTAGCTTGTCTCTTATTTATTATTGCCCATTTGAAACAGAAAGATGATAGAAATTGATATTTTTTCCTTCGAACTGGAGTTGGTCACTTGCTTTCCAAAATAGAAATAATTATAGCGTAGCACATGATGCATTTGCTCTCATCCATGCTCCTTGGTTTTAAGTGGGACAGCAGATGGTCTTCACAGTATTTTATTTCTGTTATCAAATAGGTATAGGTTTGCACAGAGATGGTAATTTTAAGAATTTGTGGTTTTGGACAATGCCTTTTGTAAGGAATTTTCAGTCTTCATGTCTTTCGCTACATCATAGCAAATATTGTATAGTTGAAAGAACTTCTTTAGGAAGCTTGAGTGCTTTTTGTCAGCCAGCTCTGTGTGTATGTGTGTGTGTATAGGTGATCTGAGAGGTCTTTTGGGGGTCCTTGCCGCTTTTGGCATTCCTCGGCTGCCAGTTCTTTTTCATGGGAGTATTTGTCTTGCTTTAAGGCATGGAAGTTGAGGCCTCCCAGCACCTAATTTAAATGGAAGCGATTTTAGAGACCAGGTTGGAGAGAGTTACAGTATTTTGAAAAACTCCCTGCCTTAAAAGAATGAATGTTAAACATCTAGCACAGAACAGTCAGCACTTGTAACAGATCTCACACTTGTGTTAGTTTTAAGGAGAGTGTTCAGAGGTATGTTCATTGAGTTGCTGGGGCAACACTGAGTACTGCATAGATATTATTTTTAATTTAGGAAAATCATTTGCAAGTAGATTCTTAAACGAACTTTTCTAAACCTTACAGTTCAAAGTCTTAGTTGTCTTTCCTAGCTGCTTGATACCCTAAAAATACCTGGTTCCCTCCATGAGATCTCTAAAAGGGCTTTTTATTAGTATAGGACTTAATCCAGGGAGAACTCTAATGGAGAGGACCATGCCTGGGATTAAAAGAACTAGAAGTTTGTGTTGCCCAGTCATCCTGCCTGTGTCCTTTCCTCTCAAAACCTCCCACAGTGTTGATTCTCTCAGCCTCATCATCTCTTAATCACCCACCCAGCCTCCAACACACATACACACACAGTTACAGGTGGGGAAGGAGTAGGGATATGAGGGTCTGTCCTCGGGGTAGGAGCTAGGTCTGTTGTATTTACTTACCGCCTCTAGCAAATGTAATACATGTTAACATCTTGGCAGCAGAAGTAGGCTGGGTCATTTGGATACAAGGTGACTGTTCTAAAATAAACAAAATGAAACAGCATAATCTTGAATTCGTGGGCAACATGTGAGACTGAGCAAATGAGACTTTTGCAGGTGGTTTGGCCATTAACTGTGAGCATGCTAGGAGTATGTTAGGCAAGTGGATAGGATGTTCTCTGTGTGTACTGTATAACCTTGAAGACTTGCATCTATTTCCATTTCCCCAGGAATGAAATCTAAAACAGAAAAGCTACTTCTTAGCTTTCAAAACAAAAGTGAAGTTTATAATCTGAACTAAACTGTTGCATAGTGCTGGAGAGGATGGCTCTGTTCCCGGGTTTGATTTTTGGTGAGGATTTCCCTTTTTAAAAAATTCTGTTAGAAGTTGAACATAGATAAATGGTTTTGAAAAAATGAGAGGAAAGCCCAGGACATTGATCACTGTGCATATTCTATAGCAAATGGCTGAGAAATTTAACCAAATCTGTTGAGGTCTGTATAAGCTGAGCATTTTCTTTTTTTAATAAATTTATTTATTTATTTATTTATGGCTGCATTTGGTCTTCATTGCTGCACACGGGCTTTCTCTAGTTGCGGTGAGCGGGGGCTACTCTTTGTTGTGGTGCGCGGACTTCTCGTTGCAGTGGCTTCTCTTGTTGCGGTGCGCAGGCTCTAGGCACGCGGGCTTCAGTAGTTGTGGCATGCAGGCTCAGTAGTTGTGGCATGCAGGCTCAGTAGTTGTGGCTTGCGAGCTCTAGAGCAGAGGCTCAGTAGTTGTGGCGCGTGGGCTTAGTTGCTCTGCGGCATATGGGATCTTCCCGGACCAGGGCTCGAACCCGTGTCCCCTGCATTGGCAGGTGGATTCTCAACCACTGCGCCACCAGGGAAGCCCAAGCTAAGCATGTTGATTTCTGTAGTAGATAAAGCCAGTGTCATATCTGAAGACTGTTTTCCTATTTTTTTTAGATCCCTTTGGAACTGGATATATTTAATGGCAGAGGATTTCTACGTTAAGCCAGTTATAGTGCCCATCGAAACTTTGTGTTTAGAGTATGAGAGTTCTGGACTAAATAAATGTGATTATCTGCCTATAAAAAAATCGCTAAAGTCATTTGAAGAAAAATGAACAGGTGCAGCAATATAAGCCATTTGAAAATGTAAAGTGCACTTGAGAAAGCTTTCTGAGAGTCAGAGTGTTTTATGGATTTCTTGTCATTAATAATTGAACTTGGTGTGAAAGACACATTTTAGTTGGATGGACTTACAAGGCTTGTAAAGGACAAGGAATTTTTTTTATTATAGAATGTCTTTGCATTGCCTGTGATCTATTTCTGTATCTTGAGCTAATGATTGAAAGAAAAATCTGTGGAACTCAGTACTATTATGGCTTTTGAGTTGGGGGTGGGACTTAAAGGTGACTGCGTGTTGGGGGCAGGGGGAGTTCTTTTGAAAGACAGGCAGACTGGGGTCGTGGGCCACTTAGCCTGTTTGCTTCTGCTTTGGCCACAGGTGCAGGCAGGCTGTTTTACAAAGAGTTAAAGTTCTGCTTCTAAACAGATGCCTTTCCAGTGTTTCTTCCTGGCTTTCTGAAAACCATATGTGGGGGGAAAGAGTCTTGTTCTGTTTAGAGGTTAAGGGCGTTGCCTGCCTGAAAGCACCAATAGTATTATTTAATATTTATTTTAAGGTTTGAGGCAAGAGATGAAGAAAACTTCCCGACATTAACAAAATGGAGCGAAGCCACCGTTTTTTTTTTTTTCGGGTGGAGGGAATGTTTTTCTACTACTACTCCTATAAAGCTGTAAAAGTTAATTTCATATCCTCAGGGAAAGATGTTGCTTCCCTTAAAGATCTGTTCTAGGAGGGTTGGAAGTTGACTTGTCATTTGGTCTGTAACTTAAACTGATAAAAAGGTTTTTTGAGTGTTTACTGTGTGCCAGGCCTTGTGCTTTAGCACTTTGGATATCTTGCTTAATCCTCAAAAAACCCCAATAAGTAGATCCTATCATCATTTTTCCTGTTTCACAGATGAGAAACCTGAGGTTTAGGCTCCGGTCTCATGCCAACTAAGTTGCAGAGCTGGGTGATAAACTCAGGCTCTCTGACTCTGAGCCACTAAACTCACACTGTAGTACTGGTATTTCCCCAGACCACGTGGCAAGGAGGGGGTGGTCTTATTTCCTGGAGGGAGTGGACTCAGAGAAGATACGTAATTTACTGTCATAAGGCTGGTGTTGAAACCAGAATTCAAACCTGGGTCGGTTTGAAGTGAACACCCGTGTTCTTTCCACTAAGTGTATTGTATTACCTCTTAGAGTACATTACTGTAATATCTGATTTACTAAGATCTTTTTATTTCTTGTGTTGGCTGCCCTCAGTTTAGAGAGGGAGTTGTTTAAAAAGTTTATTTGTGAGGTGGTGGTTTGGAACTCAGAATACATTGTCTGCTGGCAACAAGTGTTGTACCTGGTTATGGTTCCAAGGCCAGAGCCCCTTGGGACAATCGATATGCTTCACCTTCTTTACGCTGTGATACCAACCTGGGTTCTAAGACCTGCTTTGAGTTCCAAGGGAGTAAGAGAAGCAGATATGTGTTCCTAGTTGTTTCCAGGTTCCGTTTGTCCCTTTACAGATGTTATCTCCCTTGGTGTAGGTAACAAACTATAAAGTATGGGGTTGAGGATAAGTGTGGAGCCTCTGAGGTCAGACCTGGTTCTGATTGTGACTGCACTAGTTACTGGTTCTCCCACCCACTCTCTACTAGGTGACCTGAGATGAGCCTTAACCTTTCTAAGGCTGAGTTTCCTCATCTGTAAAATGGATGGGTACTGTCATTGTAGGGTTAGAATGAGACAAAGCATTAGGTGCTCAGCATAGTATCTGGACATGGAAGGTGTTCTGGAAATGATGGCAGTGGTGATGGAGATGGTGATGATTTATTCTCCTTCGTGGGCCATCTCTTCTGTTACCAAAGGTTTTTGTAGTGGTGAATATTTTCTGGAGTAGACTGTGGTGTAACATTCTGAATTGGGTATAAGGTAAAGTTTGGGATTCCCTTTATTTTGTAGTCATGTAAATCAGTAAATTGCCTCGGAATTTAAATACTACAGTATTCTCAAATTATATGTTGTAAATTTTTGTATACTTTAAAACCTTGATTTTAATTGGAAATACATTGGTTGATGAAAGGCTTTGATACTAACAACTTTCATGAGCCTTTTAAGTTTTTGTTGCATTTAAATATAAATATAATGGACTTTTTGTTTTTCAAGTGGAGAAACTGAGGTAGGAAGTAGGGATGGACTTTTGTCCAAGGGCCAAAAAGTAAATATTTTAGGCTTTGTGGGCCACACAGTCTTTTTTGCAGCTCTGCTCAACTCTGCTATTGCAGCACAGAAGCCACCATCAACAATTCACAAATGGATGGGCTTGGCCTGGTACAATAAAATTGTATTTATAATAACAGACAATGGGCCATAGTTTGTGCACCCCTGGACTAAAGAAACATATTCAGTTCTATCTCATTGTAAAGCCCTACCTTGGTCCTACATCTCTCTCTGTAGGCTAATGTAGATTTATTAAAGGTTGGTTTTCCCATGGGCTTTATCCTCATTCTCCTTTTCACATAACACTTCCTTTACCATAAAATGATTCATATATACACATCTTCAGTTGAATTGTTTCCCAATCTCTAAATTAGTATAGCTGCCTGCCTTCCAACTTCTCTCCAAGAATATCCCAACAAGCCCCTTAACATGTCTGATACTGATTTTAGTACTGTAGCCTTCAAAATCAGACTGTAGTCTTTTTATGTGTTCACTCATCTGTTACCCAAGTGGGAAACATAGATATTCCCTTAACTCCTCCCTCATTCTCTTTATTCTGCCCCTTTGAAATCTCTACTCTCTCCCCTTGTCTCCATCCCTACCACCACTTCTTTATTCAGGCACTCATCATATACGTGGACTGTTGCAAATCATCTCTCAACTTCAGAGCTCCCTATGTCTAGCCTCTGTCTCCTTCCAGTCTGCCTCTCGTTTTGCTGCTAGAGTGATCCTGTTTTTAGTACATTTGATCATGCCACTTCCTGCTTAAAACCCCTCAGTTGTTCTTTAGTCTCTGTGGTTTAAAGCCTAACCTTAGTATAAAAGTCAATTCAATAGAGAGGTATTGCCTCCTTACTTGACAGTCTGAGATGTGGTGCTGCACCCACCCTGCAGTACGCCAGCCTTCTCAGAAGACAGTTCCTAACTGTTCTACATAGTTCCTTTCTCTTCTTCTGGCTAACTTTGGTTTATTCTTTAGTTTTCACCTTAGGCTTTGCATCTTTCTCAAACACCCCATCTCCATATTTGCCTTAGATGCTTTTCCTGCCTTCTACCTATTTTAATAGCACCCTTTATTTTCCCCTCAGATGAGCCGTTACCACTTTATTATCAGCTGTGCTTGTGGTTCCAACTCCCACCTCTTTCAAGCTGCCCCTTGGAGGATATATCCTGAATCTTTTATACCTTTGCCCCTAGCTTCTTGTACATCTGGGTTTGGACATTTTGAAGAGTGGTAAATATTCATTAATAAAGAGGTGGGGACACATGTACATTTTTCTTTCCTTTTAGTGGGGGGGGGTTCTTATTTCTGCTCTTCCAGGGGAATTAAAAGCCTGAGGAAAGTGGCAAAAGGAAAAGATCCTTGGGCTAGGGTCTGTGGTACGAAGAATGCACAGTGGACAGGCCTGGGGCTTAGAACTGTCCCCTTACATGTTCTTCATGGCCTGGCAGCTCACTCCCTAGAGCAGTGGTGCTTCAAAGAATGTATGCATGTCTGATGAATACCTACTGCCCACTATCCCCACCCAGTTAGCAGTAGGGGCAGCGGATGTTCATGTCCTGTTGATTCTTCTACATGTATATTTCTTCTTTGCCTTTCCAGTCATTTCTCCCACCTGACATTTTCTCCCTGTTCCTTCCATTTCAGAGTTCTTCATGATGATTCTTCTAATGTCTTATTTCCCTTCTTCTGAGAGAGGGGCTCTAGATGCAGCGAAGTTCAAATGATGATGATGTTAGCATCTCAGTGTACAACTCTGGATGCATTGGTACTTTCTAATAGAAATATTGATATAGATGAGGATTAACAATCCAAATAAAATAGTGTACTTCAGATATGAGTTAAATTGGCTTTTATTTGTGAGAAATTACATTCTGAGTTTTAAGAAATTTTGAAACAAAACTTAAGTCTGTTAGTTAAGGGCTTACCTGCTGTGGTGAAGTTACCATCATGCTGTACCCTTTGCTGTACCCCCCCTCCTTTAGTACCCCGATTTCTTAGCTTTGCAGATAGTGACCTAGAAGTTCTATAAAGGCAGCATTTCTTGGGAGGAACTCCAAGTTGGCCCCTCTGGAAGGTGGGTTGGAAAATGGGGAGGAGGTGCACATTTGTATTTCTCTGCAGTCAAACCAGAAAGGTTCAAACAATTATTTGCTGTCATATTTAGAGTACACTTTGCTGGTTTTGAGATTGAGTTTATGCAGATAGTTAGCTGGAGCCTCTAAAGAAGAAAGCTCTTTATTCTTAAATGACTGCTTAGTAATCTACATAACAAATGAGCCATTTTGCTTCAGAGATGTGAAATAGGCATCTATAAGTGAATAGTTTTTGAAACTAAAGTTGTTAAGACAAAGTTCATCTTTTCACAGTAGGGTTTCTCCAGAAAACCCTCTTTACTCTATTGAAATGCAGCTAGTTTGAACTAGGAAAGCATATTCCAATAATAGGCCCATGCAATTAGCCTTTACTATAATGGAGTGGATGCTGGAATTTTTTTGTGTATTATTATCATCAATTGATGTTAGTCCCAGGGGAACCGCATAATAGCTAGAAAACCTTGATTGAGAGATGCAGACAAAGGTTTCTTATTCATAGGCGTGCTTTAGTTCTTGAAACTAAATAAATGTTAGGCTCTTAAATCTTATACTTTTTTAGTAACCATCTGTCGATGGTTAAGATTAAGAATTGGTGCTTCAGAACTATGTCATTATTTTGAATTAGAAGAAAATGTTGTCACTTCATTTAGTGCCATATTCATACGAGACCTTGTGTAGAAATGACACAGTGGTGTGCTGGTGAATGCTGAACAACCACCTATGGGGGGATAAAGCCCTGATTTGTAGCATTTACTGATTTTTGAGGTATAAATATACTCCACCATGCCTGATTTCAGACTACAGATGGTGAGGTCACTGAACTTGAAGTTGGGAAGAGATGCATATAATCAGTTGGCTTCAGCACACTGCCAAATTCACCTCAGCCACTAAATGTTTAAAATCTTACAGCCGGTACTTTTAATACTTGTCTCATTCCTGACTGTACTTTTGTCCTTTATTTTCTAAAAACTAGCCTTATGAATGTATAACTTACGCACAACAAAATGTAGCAGTTTCAGATGTACAGCTTGATGAGTTTTGACGAATGTGTGCCCCGCCACAGTCTTGACACCTATTGCCTCTTCTGCGTGCAGTCGCCAGATGGATTTCCCCAGATCTTGCTTTGCATCCACTGCTCACCTGTGCCATATACTGTTCATACGATAACGTGCAGAATTCCGTAGCCTGGCGCTCAACCATCTTGCCTCTTGTTGGCTTCTCTGGCCTTGTTTACTATGGCTTGGCTACGTGAATCTCTTATTAAAAAACAAAACAAAACAAAAACTGTTCAGCTGGTTTCTAACACAGTTCCTGTATCTGTCCCTCGGCTCGTGTCTGTACCCTGCTTGCAACACTACTGTAACCTCACATTGCTCTTCTCTTGACTCTCCTGCCTTTCCGCAAATCTGGCTCACATCCCATTTTCTTCTTATACAATCAAGTCTTTAGTGATTACTCCCTCATCTGACCTATTGTACCACTGTTCGGCACTTAACTTTGCAACTTATATTGAAGTTCCAGATTTTTTATGGAGTAATTTGGTCTTCCCTAGCAAAGTTGTAAACTATGATAGGGTAGAAAATGTCGTACAGCTCAATTTTTAGCACGTGGCTTTGTTTAAAAAAAAAAAGACTTAAGCGGTTCTTCTTTTTTTTTTAATTTATTTACTTTTGGCTGTGTTGGGTCTTCGTTACTGCACGCAGGCTTTCTCTAGTTGTGGCTGTGTTGTGGTGTGCAGGCTTCTCATTGTGGTGGCTTCTCTTTGTTGCAGAGCATGGGCTCTAGGCGCGCCGGCTTCAATTGTTGTGGCACGCGGGCTCTAGAGTGCAGGCCCAGTAGTTGTGGTGCACGGGCTTAGTTGCTCCGCAGCATGTGGGATCTTCCCGGACCAGGGCTCGAACCTGCGTTCCCTGCTTTGGCAGGGTGGATTCTTAACCACTGTGCCGCCAGGGAAGCCCAATAAATGGTTCTTGATGACAGTAACCTTTTCAGTGGCTCTTCCAAATCAGCTACCAACTCAGTGACACTGTTGGGGAGAATAGTACTGTGCTATATCATAGATCTCTTAGGGGATGAAAGTTTGGTTTGTCACAGAGTATAAATTTATAAATGGCCAGTAAAGTCTCTCAAAACCAGTGTTAGTCATTAAAATGCACAGTGGAGCTTTTATATCTGCCTTGAACATTCATCCAAAGGTGGTTAGCATCATGGACTTTGAACTTTTGGCAAGATTTAAACATTTAAAGTAGGTCCCAAAAGAAAATTCTTTGTTCCTTTCAACCAGCTTTATTTCACTTTTTGGAGTCCTAGTAAGAAGTCAGTAGGGTGTATCTCATTGATTTCCTTCCTGTTCCAGGAAGCCATATTATGGTATTCTGAAAGAACTTTTGTGTCTTTTTCAGTAACTTTACTGTAAGATTGTTTTTCTTTTTCTTTTACTTTCTCTGTGCAGATGTGCTTTGTAGAAATCTGACGTTGAAAGATAACCTAACAAATATTTAGGACAATTATAGGTGCCTTTCTCTATTTCACAGCCTACCTTGCCGGTTTCTTTTCTTCCATCCTTTAAATAATGGATTTACTCAGGTTCCTCATCTTTTGGTAGCTGCCATGCCTTTCTTGGGTGATTTCATCTATTGGTGCCCAAATACAAGTATCTCCAAATTTTAAAAATTCCATATCTCTTGAGTTCCAGTCTTGGATAGGCAAATGCTTACTGGATATCTCCAATTACCTGGCCTTCAGAGACCACAGATTCAAAATGTCCTAAATGGGACATCTTCTACAAGTCTAATGCCCTCTCTTACTGCTGATGCTGTCTTGCTGAATGGTATCACCATCCCCAAATAACTGAAGCCTAAAACCTTGGAATCATCCTTGGCATGTCCCTCTTCCCTCACCTTCCATATCAGTCAGATTCACCTCAAACATTTCCCTTAAATCCTTTTCCTTAACTCTGTTTGAAGTCAGGCTAACCTCATGCTTTGTTGGGAGGGTGACTTCCCCACCCCCCAAGTCTTTAATTGGTGAACTAAGAGCAGATCCACTTCCCTGGCTTCAGATTAACCGAGCTCATGAGTCTGAAATTGGAAAGCTAGTATATAATTTTCAGTGTGTTCTCTCCTAGACATAGCCAGGAGCCCATACCATAATTAGAGAAGGTTATCTGAGAAGGAATCAGAACAAAAGCTAAATCAAATGTTTAATGGCTTGTCACGATCAGATGATACGATACCACTGTCTCATAACAGGGAGATCCCTTGTGACCAAAAAACTCATCTATGAGCAAAGGCTCCTCCTCTCCTGCCTAGTTGCTTCACTGGCCCCTGCCAGCCTTTCTCTTTTTTAATTCTTCTTCAGTGCTTGCAGGGGAGACCATTGCTGTTGAATACCTTGTTTCTTTACATGTATGAATACATTCTTTCTGGCTCTGCTTGAATCTTGTTTTGTGGCAAACCAGGCTTTCTCTTTTAGATGGCTTGCACCCCTCTCTTACTAGTCATTATGTGTTGATCTTGAGTTGAAGTTTGAGGGCCTTCTTATTTCTTGTGTTTGGAGAAAACTTCATTGTAGCTGCTGAGAGCAAAAGGCTAATCTCCCCTTGGGTTCAGCTGGCAACGTTACCTCCTGAAAACACCCTCTCCCTTCCCCACCCTCCTGGGTTTGGAGCATCCTCTGTATACCTCCTTTGCACCTCTGGGTAACCCTTATCATAACACTCATTTATTTCACCGTTTGGTAGTTGGTTGCCTGTCTGTTTCCCCATAAGAACTTGAGCTGTCTGAGGGCTGATCCCACTGTCTAGCGTGGTGCCTGGCACCCATTTACATAATTCACTTTAACCGGTGTTTGTTGAGCACCGACCATAAGCCAGACAAAGAATAAGTCAGATAAGGTTCCCTGCCATCTTGGAACTTAGATTTTCTGGAGGTGAGGGAGGATGTAAACAGACAAAATAGTACTGTGGTAAGACATACAAGGAAACAGACAGTGGGCTGAAGTAAAGAATAGTTGGGGGTCTGTTGGGGTATGTACTTCAGGTGATAAGAAAGATTGCTGAGGAAGTGGCATTTAAGACACACCATAAAGGATAAGAAGAAGCAAGCTATCTGTAGAAGTAAAGAAGTCAGGGCTAGCCAGAAGTAGCCATTGCAAAGGCCCTGAGGAGGGCAAGAGCTTGTGTTTCAGGAAATGAAAGACCAGTGTAGCTAGAAACAAAGGAAGAATGGGCCATGAATGTACTGTGTCGGTCATATTATGGGCTCGGATGAGTGAAATAAGACAACTGTTGATACAGTGATTCACATAGGTTAAGATTTGTTTGGAACTAGAACTTGGTTATTTGTTAGAACTTGTGATTCTAAGTTTTCTTTTTGCATATTCCTTTCTGGAAAGTGAATTTTCACAAATAATGATTGAAAGAGAACTGAGAATTTCAGTCTTCTGTGAAACATAGCCTACAATTGGCCAAACACTCATAGGAAGTTCCTTTTTATGCCTAAGTTTCTATCCCTAGGGAGCCTATAGTACAGCCAAATAAGGCTTCTATATCATACTGAGCATTTTCACTTAGTCTTACTGACTGTCATTATTTTCTGCTGGTTGATCTACTATTTCAGCACAACTCTTGAGATAAATATTATTAATTTAATATGATATCCTCATCTGAAAACCAATTCAGGATAAGCATAGCTGATTTAAACTTGTATGAGTACATTTTGTTTTGTACTCATGAATTTTGAATTATAATGATTGAGGTAACTTTAAAATACTATTTAAAAAACTATATTTTGGGGCTTCCCTGGTGGCACAGTGGTTGAGAATCTGCCTGCCAATGCAGGGGACACGGGTTCAAGCCCTGGTCTGGGAAGATCCCACATGCCGCGGAGCAACTGGGCCCATGAGCCACAACTACTGAGCCTGCACGTCTGGAGCCTGTGCTCTGCAACAAGAGAGGCCGCGACAGTGAGAGGCCAGCGCACCGCGATGAAGAGTGGCCCCCGCTCGCCGCAACTAGGGAAAGCCCTCGCACAGAAACGAAGACCCAACACAGCCAAAAATAAAATAAATTAATTAATTAATTAAAAAACAAACAAAGAAACTATATTTTGGGGGCTTCCCTGGTGGCGCAGTGGTTAAGAATCTGCCTGCCAATGCAGGGGACATGGGTTTGAGCCCTGGTCCGGGAAGATCCCACATGCCACGGAAGAACTAAGCCCGTGCGGAAGAACTAAGCCCGTGCGTCACAACTGCTGAGCCTGCGCTCCTGAGCCCACGTGCCACAACTACTGAGCCCACGTGCCACAACTACTGAAGCCCGCATGTCTAGAGCCCATGCTCTGCAACAAGAGAAGCCACCACAATGAGAAGCCTGCGCACCGTGACGAAGAGTAGCCCCGGCTCGCTGCAGCTAGAGAAAGCCCACACACAGCAACAAAGACCCAGTGCAGCCATAAACAAATAAATAAATCTATATTTTTAAAAACTATATATTTTTAAAAACTATTGTTTGGATTTTTGGTAGGTGCAAGACTACTTTCCTTCCCTTCTCATCCATTTTGTGCCTTTCTCTGCCCAGGTTGCTTAAGCACTATTGGGCTTAATGGGGAGCAGAATCCTGAGTAGGCAGACAATGAGTAGCAGCTCTACCACTTACCTTGGAAGGCGTCACAGACTGGACATACCTTCATCTTTATAGTGGAAGAAGTACCTGCATGATAGGCATTGAGAGGATTAAATGAAGTAATATATGTATGACACTAACATCTCTTTGTAGAGGCTTGGTAAGTATTTGGCACCTATTAACCTTCAACTACCCTGTGCATAAATATGATTATCTCCACTTTTGTACAGGCGGGAAAAGCAAGCCTTAGAGAACATTCACTTGCTCTAGGCTGGTGCTTCTCAAACTTTTATGTGCACACAAATTAATGGCAAATATTTTTAAAGTGCAGATACCGGTTCAGTTAGTCTGGAATGGGACCCAGTTTCTGCATTTCTAACAAGTTTGCCACCTTGAGTAGTTAGACCCTAGGCTACTTACCTAGAAAGTGGTGGAGCTGGGCCTGAAACCCAGGTTTGCTCTATTCCAAAGCCTTCCACCACCCAGAGAACTTCCCTAACTCTCACCAGTGGAACAAGAGTTTTATTGAGGGACCTGTAAGTTGGTTATTTAATAATTTCTTAGACTAGTGAGAATCTGAAGTTGTATTTTATTCATTAGTTCAACATTTACTTAGAATGTTTAATGTGCTGTATCCCCTTTTTAAAGAAGTGTAGGGCTAGATTAAAAATGGGGAAATATTACTTCATATTGTCTATTGGACAATTATTTGGTGTCTCATCACCTTACACTTAAATGTCCCATATTGCTCTTACCCCACCCCCAATCTGCTCCTCTTCTTGCCTTCCCTTTTATTTATGTTAGAACAGTGTCATCTACCTCAACAGATACTCTTGAGTCCTCTCTCCCCTCACGTATAATTAGTCACGAAGTTCTTTCAGTTCTCAGAATCTTGTTGAAATGTGGCTTCCTCTCCAGCCCCCTGCTCCCTGTCAGCTCTTACCTGTTCTTGCTCATCAGGTCCCAGCTGGCCTTCCTCCCATCATGGTCTCCCAGACTGCTCCGCAGTGTCTCTGGAGTTAGTCTTCCTAAATCAAGACAAGTCTGAGCATGCTACACCCCTTTCCAAAAGCTCTGGTCTGTGTAGAAAGTGCTGGATGGCTAAGAGCACAGACTTGAACTAGCCTGCCTGGGTTTCATCCCTAGCTCTACAACTTACTGGCCGTGTGAGCCTGAGCAGGTTACTTAGCCTGTCTTTGTAATAATAACTTGTCTCCCTGGGCTGTTGTAAGGGTTATAAGTTAGTACAGAAGGCTTAGAATGGTGTTCAGTGCATTGTAACTGCTGAAAGAGTAGCTGTTGTTAATATTGGTGACTAAAGGGGAAGTAGCAATTTTTAAAATTCGGAAGGGGCTGCACCATCATGGAAGTTGGGCTGAATGCTATCTTTGGAACAAATTATAGGTTAATAATCCCCTCATTGGCGATTGCTAACGTCAATATATTAAGGACCTAGGCATATTAAAGGTAAAAAGTCATTGTGTACTTAACTCTTCTCAAAATTGAAGAGCCGTAATTTCAGCTTTGTAGGTTAGTAACTAAGGTAGATTAGACTAATAGATGTACTTTGTTAAATCTGAGGTTATTGTTTTGGAAGTATTAATGATAATAGCAAATACTGAGCCTTTTCTTAATCTATGATATATTTACTATTACTCCCTTTATACATTGAGGAAAACCAAGGCACAGAGATGTTAAATGGTCTGCCCAAGACCCATATGGCATCTTGAGATTCAAACTAATGAGCCCACTCTCTAACCACTAGAATTCCAGACTTACTGTGAAATCTCTGTTCCTGGGAAAGAGCCGTCTTCCTTTGGGGAAGTGGTTCTCTGCAACTGGGTGATCTGGTAAAACCGAGTGGCAGAGGTAGGTAGGACTTCTTTGCCGTCCTGTCAGTCTCCAGCATGTGCCCCTGCAGTCCTGGATTTTACTCTGTAAATAATGCTGATGTTGGATATTCTTTTTCTTTTAAAGTGATGTTAGTGGTTTTAGCAGAAAAATGCTTAATTACTCTTGGGCAGAGTGCAGTCAGGTACTGATCCCTGTCTGGCTTCCTTCTGTCAGCTGGGATGTTCATGAGTCACCTTCCTTGGCTGTCCAGCCAGTGTCAGCTTGGGGAATGCATGGTACCTGATCAAGCCAAAGAGTGAGGCAGGTAAATTTACGAGGGGAAACATTCGAATACAGATATTCATCTTGATGGGTTTAAACATCAAGAGACAGTTCTGTCAGAGTTGAGGGACAAATAATGATAGATACATTGGTTTCTTGTTTGCTTAGTTATTTAAGGCAATGATTATTTCCTTGAGAAAAAATACTGAAAAGAAAAAATCTTATAGTACTGTATGGCTCAGCAGTGAATAATATTTACATGGTCATTACTACAAGATCTCTCATTTGTTTTAAATAGTCAGGGGTAAACTGTGTGGCTTTTAGTAAGTTGGAGACTAACGTATTTCTTTAAATGTTAAATATCTGTTGTTGAAGTATTCAAATCTGTAATTCTTTTGTGAGAATTCATTATTTTGTATGCTGTAACAGCAAACGTAGTTTGGTCTGAAGAGAACTATTTAAAATATCAGATTCACCCAAGAAATAAGAAATTAACTTCACATCCTAGTTGGGGCATAAGTTTAGACGTATAAAAGATTTAAGCATTTAGAGAAGTAGGTAAGATACTACTCCTGTCATTTAATTGTGTGATGCCATGTCAGACTAAACTTTCCTTGTTTTCAGCTTTTTCTGTCCAGGTTCTGTAGTTAACCTATTCGATGAGTTAAGTGAGATTTAATTGGCTAGCTTTGTCTTTGAGATAGTTAGTGAAAGGTGCTTCATATCCTAGTGTGTTTTTGTTCATGAATCTTGGAGGGCCACCTTCACAATCAGGTGTTGTGTTGGAGAGGCAAGAAGGAAGGTCAGCAGAGTGGAAAAGCTTTAATGCCAATATTGTTGAGAGTATGAGGAAAACAGGTTGGCTCATATTACAGTGGTTAGAAAGTGACTGTATGCACCCTTTTTGAAAGACATTTAGGCACTATCAGAAGTACAGCAAGGGGCTTCCCTGGTGGCGCAGTGGTAGAGAGTCCGCCTGCCAATGCAGGGGACACGGGTTCGTGCCCCGGTCTGAGAGGATCCCACATGCCGCGGAGCAGCTGGGCCCGTGAGCCATGGCCGCTGAGCCTGCGCGTCCGGAGCCTGTGCTCCACAACGGGAGAGGCCACAACAGTGAGAGGCCCACGTACCGCAAAAAAAAAAAAAAAAAAAAAAAAGTACAGCAAGATACGCATACTGAGATGTTCATTGTAACCATGTAATAGCAAAACACTAACAGCAACCTACCTGCTCACTAATGGATGCTTAGTTATTTAACTTATGGTACATGGACATTGCACAGGCATTTTTTTTACGGGAGCTTAGATCTATGTGTACTAATAAAGAGGTCCTCCATATATAACCTGAAGAAAGGTGTTTACAGAGGAGTTTACACCTGTGTGTCTGGGTGTACATGATGATGTTAATGTGTGTATATATAAACATTAATATAGACAATAGTAATATCTGGGCAGTGGGATTAGAGCGTTAAGGGAATGGGGAGGCTGCTTTATGCCCCACACATATTTTAAAAGACAATTTTTTAAAAACCTAGAACTCAGTGCTTCACCAGATGAGGTTGTTTAGCTGTACTGTAAGGCGTTCTCAGAACTGCACTCTTGCCCTGTGACTGTGCCGTCAGCAAACTGTTTGTCTCACTTAGTGGCACCTGAGCCTATCAATCCTACTTCTCCCCATGGTACAGACATGGGAGAGGGAAACCTAATAGTTTTGTCACCTTTTCAATGCCAAATTTTCTTACTATATATATACCCACTGTTGTGTATGTCTAGGTTTATATTCTCTTGTTTTGCTAAATAACCAATTTTTTTCCCCTCATTGTTTAATTATTCAGGAAACACTCGTAGTGAGAACCTTGATTTTTTAACTTCTTAACCATAACTCATAACAATACAGCCTTTATTCACTTTATTGTGTGTGTATATTTAAATCTCAAACTTCTGTTTAAATTATTAGGCTAGCTTATCACATATTTATCACTCCCATGTCTCTTAATTGTACCTGACAACCCATTTCTTAGTATGTATTAATCATTTCTGTTGGTCTTGAGCTAGCAAGTTTACTAACATAGGAAGAAAGCTTCCTTTCTCAGCTCTGTCACCTGTTACTTGTATGATGCTTAAAATAGCTGCAACCTCCCTTGTTGTATCACATTGCACACCTAGTTTACAGTCCACTTTCACCCCACATCTCTTGACTTTCCAGGGTTTTCTACTTAACTCAGTCACATTGGGGTTCTTTTTCTTAGGGTAGGATGTTTCTTTAAAAGAAACTTTTTTTTTCTATTTTAAAATATTATTTCTTTCGCTTATTTTCCTTATGGACTTTTTTTTTTAAAGCAACATTTAAAGTTTCTGGTAATTTTTTATCCCATTTTTTTATCCTAATTATTTATAAAGGTGATAAATGAAGGCAGCTTATAATGGCTACTTGAACATATCAGATAGAGTATTTGCCTACCAACTACCCTTGGATATAGTTTTTAAGCAGAATTTCAATCAAGAAGACACTGCTATTTTCTGTATCACTTTAGATTACTTTTTAATCCTTTTTTTATACTGTTTAGCCAAGCCTTTATTAAATTTCCAACAGATACTTGCTATGTTACCTCTCATAAGTCTTCCAAATGGGTAATAGAAACTGGGCCCAATTGAATAAAAGCATATTCGTTTGTTGTGGAATGCAGAGTTCTCTACATGGTGGATTGTGCTTTAATTTAGCATCCTATCCAGTGTATTCATCTGTAGTTGTGCTTTTTTCAGTATAAAATCTTGACAGTGATCTTGAACCTGCCACTTATTCCTTTGTACATGTATTGCTTTAAAAAAGCCTGAGTCTGTGCTGCTCACTTCCCCCTTATACTTTTTGTGAAATCAGGGTTGTTATTAACATTTGACATCTACTCTGCCTAATGAACATGGAGTAGTAAAGGGAATGGCAGGCATTGGTCATTCATGTTCTGGGAAAGAACTAGGGAGTGAGGAGGCACTGAGACCAGGGCTTACAGAGCAGTGATTTATAAGGGCAAGCCAATTGTTATCTTTCCCCCTTTGTTCTGGGTTTACAGGCATTTATATTTGAATTTTAAAGAGCTTGCTGTAAGAAATTTTCCTTGAGATTATTGAAGTCATAAAATTACGATGAGGAATCATTGGTCTCTAGAGACACAAACTCGTAATTAGCCAGTGCAGAGAAGGAGAGGAAGAAGAGCCATGGCCTGGGTCGCGGACCTGGGTCTTTGCATCAGTAGTTCCATGACTTCAAGGTGTGTTGATTGTTCTTTTTTTTTTTTTTTAAGACTATGACCATATATCTAAGATCTCCTTCTCATTTCTGTGATCCACTGTTTTTCACTCTTCCATAATCTTCATCTACTAAATGGGTACCACTGCTTGGTATTTGTTAATTTTCATGGTATTTATTAATTTTCATACATCACCTTGCATTTGTAATGTACTATATTTCACTTGGAGACTGGCAAAGAAAATATTTCCTTTAAAATGTCACTGCTTACTGTGAAAGACTCACATAGGCCTTGATTAGAATATCTGTGGATAGGGATTATCAAACACTTAGCTTAATTCTATTTTCATTGAGTGACATTGTAGTCTGCATGTCAGGTGTTAGGGTAAAACCTGGTCTGCTATATTTAAAATGAATAAAAGAAGTAAAATTCTCAAGGATTTTCTGAGAAGAGAAGAACACTGGAAACATGATTACAAATACACTGCATAGATATTCCATAAAGCAGTATTAGCTTCTTACTGAGAAGCTGCTTCATGATGCACTTTGCTCTGCACTGTGGATGGCTTGGTGAAGTAGCCCAGAAGGGGAGGTAGAATGTGTTTTAAATAGACGTTTCCGTTAGGATTTTGCAGATGGCCACCTGACTGTGGGGAATTCATCTCTGGGGAAATTATACGTTGCCTGGGACTTCGAAGTTTTCAGGTGCTATTGTCATCTATAAGGTTGTGATTCATGTGTTTTTCTTCTCCAGCCTTCTGTGATTAGGTAGTCTGCCTTTGGAATGACAGCGTTCTTTCTTTTAATATGTCCTATCTTCTAAAAAAATTTTTAACAGATTTTCTAGATCATTGGTTTGGATTTTCATTGTCAACTTGATGTCTCTGGGGTATCCTGCATCTTGAGAATTTTGCAAGTCTTTATTTTTTCTCAGCAGTTCAAAGTTGTATTCCAAGTTTACACATTTAAACTGGGTGTTTGACCAGCTGATAGTTCTTTAGCAGTGAGTGTCCCCTATCTACATAAGTAGAGTGTAGTTAAATATATACAGTCTTCTGATTTTAAAAAAAAGAAATGGTAAGTATTGGAAATTAAATAAAAAGAAATAATGTCATTAAAATTTTCAAGTGTACACAAGATTAAAGATTACTTTAGGGCTTCCCTGGTGGCGCAGTGGTTGAGAGTCCACCTGCCAATGCAGGGGACACGGGTTCGTGCCCCGGTCCGGGAAGATCCCACATGCCGCGGAGCGGCTAGGCCCGTGAGCCATGGCCGTTGAGTCTGCGTGTCCGGAGCCTGTGCTCCGCAACGGGAGAGGACACAACAGTGAGAGGCCCGTGTACCGCAGAAAAAAAAAAAAAATTAATGAATCCCCATTATCCAAATTAAAATTTTACAGTTATCAGTATTTTCTCTCACATCTGTTTCTCTTCTTTATGAAATATTTTAGGGTAAATCCCAGACATTGTTGTCATTTAACACCTACATATATCAGTAGGCCCCTCTTAAAAATGTGAACGTTTTCTTAAATAAGCATAATGACATTATCACACTTAAGAAAATAAGCAGTTTTGGGGGAAGGTGATTTATTTTTAACGTACTGTGAATCAAGCTGTAACAAACCGAATTCTGAAAAGTAAGCTTTTCATTAACCTTTTATGAGTTATTTAAGAGTAATAATACTATTTAAGTAATACACTGTTAATTTATGTACATGGATTTGTATATTTTTAGTTAAAAATAAGCAATGCTTTGTTGCCATAAAATAGCAAAGCATCAAAGTATATTAGGGACATCCCTGGTGGCGCAGTGGTTAGGAATCGCCTGCCAATGCAGGGGACACGGGTTCGAGCCCTGGTCCGGGAAAATCCCACATGCTGCGGAGCAACTAAGCCCGTGCACCACAACTACTGAGCCTGTGCTCTAGAGCCCGTGAGCCACAACTACTGAAGCCCGCGCATCTAGAGCCCGTGCTCCGCAACAAGAGAAGCCACTGCAGTAAGAAGCCCGCGCACCGCAACAAAGAGTAGCCTTCTCTTGCCGCAACTAGAGAAAGCCCACATGCAGCAAAAAAGACCCAATGCAGCCAAAAATAAATAACTAAAATGAAAAAAGAAAGTCCTGGGCTGCAGTTGTCCAACTTGAAATAAAGATCAAAAAAAAAGAAAAGTTTGTATGTTAAAGAGCTGTTTCTATTTTATCAATAGCCTTCTAAATATTTTGAGGTGTTTAATAGGAATTTGAACTTTTTAGAAAATGTAAATCTTATTTCTGTTTTGACTGTATTTTCTTGGTCTCAAGATGGCCTCATTGTTTTTCCATATTTCCCTTTGCTTTTCTCTCTCTCACTTCTTCTGCAACTGGGTCATTTCTGACTATCTGACTTTGTAAATCTGCTGTATAAAACATTTTGTTGGGGTCGAATGGTGCTTAGATTTCTTATGTATCTCTCTGATACACTTCTTTTTTCTAAAACCTATTTGAAAAAATTATTTTCCATAACTTATGACTCTTAATTTTTCTTTTGAGTTTTTTACTTTATTATTTGGGAATCTGGTAGCAGAATAATGCATCTAGGGAAGAGCTAAGTTATAATGATTTTCCCATTTAACATTTACTTATATCATGCCAGTGTTTACTTTGGTTTCTGACATGGAAGCTTTAAATGAAAGCATAAACTTGAGAAGAGAAAAAAAAAAAAGCCCCAAAACTCCAAAGGCTAGTATGATTTACAGTCTGCTGGGTGGTAATGAACATGCTTGCTGTTTAACTTAATTTTTGCACTATCTTTGTAAAATTAAAGAAATACATGCATGCTACTTTTTACCCCTTAGTGAGTCTTAAGTGTTCAGTATGTCATAGTAAGTTGTCAAATTGTTTGCTTTACTTACTTCTGGACAATACATATTTATTTTGAAGAGGCTATTTTTAAATAAGTGATAACTTCCTCACTCTGAAGTTGTTTAGTTTAGTTGTAAACCTGAAAACATACAGCTAAAAATTATGTATTTTATTTACTGGAGAATGTCTTGCTTAGAATTATTTACCCTTTTAAAAAAAAAAAATTCCGTGAACTTTGGTTATCTGATTTTTGCATCCTACCATAGATACATTTGAAGGAATGGTAGCCCAGTGACGGCTCTCAAACGCAGCTAAAGAAGGAAGAGAAACTAGGAAAAGAACCTGCCAATCCCTTCAGCCTAAGAGTATGGGAAATTTCTACTTCAGGAAATAAGTATATCCCTTACGGTTCCTAAGGGCATCATTGTATTTTGTAGTACTGTACAGCAACTATTATTCATAATGATGACTTAACATCAAGAAAGGCTTAAGGGGCTTCCCTGGTGGCGCAGTGGTTGAGAGTCCGCCTGCCGATGCAGGGGACACGGGTTCGTGCCCCGGTCCAGGAAGATCCCACATGCCGCGGAGTGGCTGGGCCCGTGAGCCATGGCCGCTGAGCCTGCGCATCCGGAGCCTGTGCTCCTCAACGGGAGAGGCTACAGCAGTGAGAGGCCCGTGTACCACAAAAAAAAAAAAAAAAAAAAGAAAGGCTTAAGGATATAGAAGGAAACTTAATTTTTTTAGATATTGTAAAAAAAAAAAAGTGTTGCTTAAGTAAATTTTAGTCACATGGAAATTAGTCAGCTTGTGTATTTATTTTATGTTAAAAAAATTGAATTCCTGGTTCTGTCTGACGCTGAGCCAGGTAGATACCTTTGTAGATAGATCATTTCATCTTCAACAATTCTGTTTGTGAGGTAGTAACCCCCCCCCAAAGTAAAGCCCCCCCCCCTTTTTTTTAGAGATTAAGAAACAAACTCCGAGTTAAGCAGTTTACAAGGTGACTCCTTTTAAATCGCAAGTTTCCCAAGCTGCTTACAGTATATTGCCTCTTGGTTCGTCCATTTATACTTCAGATTTAGCATGTTCAGAACTGAACTTAGCATCTTTGTTCCACTTTGCCCTTAATAGTATCACCTCATCTCTCTGAGAAACCTAAATCTATCCTTAGATCTCAGACTGGCAGCCTCAGTCTATGCCTGCCTTACAGCTTCATTCATGTGTTCATTTTCTACATATTGATTGGGTACCTACTGTGTGCCAGGTACTCTTCTAGGCGCTAGGAAATGGCAGTGAACAAAATAGACAATCCTATTGGCGCGCGGGCTTCAGTAGTTGTGGCTCGCCGGCTCTAGAACACAGGCTCAGTAGTTGTGGTGCATGGGCTTAGTTGCATGCCGCATGTGGGATCTTCCCGGACCAGGGCTGAAACCTGCGTGCCCTACATTGGCAGGTGGATTCTTAACCACTGTGCCACCAGAGAAGGTCCCTCATAAGCTCTTAAGAGAGCTGCAGTAGCTAAGTTCTTCTAAATTGTCATGCTTGTTAAATGCTAAAGTTCTGATAACTGACTACATTAATTTTTCAGAACTTTTATAACGAAAAAATTCAAACTAGAGAGAAAAATATAATGAAAACCCCATGTACCCATCACTCAGATTCAGTAATTGTTGACTCAGGGCCAATGTCCTATCTTCTGTACCTCTCTCTCCTAACTCTTCCCACACTGGATTATTTTGAAGCAAATCCTGGACCTACATTTTAATTAGTAAATATTTCAATTTATATCTCTAAAGGAGAAGGTTTCTTTATAAACATAACCCTCACAGTATTATTTTTGTGATATTTTGTTCGTTAGTGGATTAGTAGACATACCATATTTTTATCAAGAAAACTAGGTAGTGAAGGTTGCCCAGTTTCTTCAACTTTCGTGATGTGATTAATCTCAAGGAGAGTTTAAGCAGACTGGTCTGAACATGTGGATAGAAAGCCCACGCAAATTGCTTTTACCTTCTGCACAGAAGCAACCCGTTCTTTATCCTAGTCCCTTACTGCCATGGGCACAGCTCAGGGAGGCCACCTTCCTTTATCTTACAAACTCACTATCAGCAAATTTAGGAAGCAATGCTGTCTGAATCCTTGACCTGTTAACAGGCTTAGCCCTTGGCTCCCTTTCTGGAAAATCCCAGAAGTATATAAAAATCATTTCTAAAATCCCGACAGACACGTTTTGCCAAGAATGTCAGTTATCTCTTGACGGCTTGGCATTAACCTTTAAATATTACATTGTGTAATCATAATGCCATTCAGGGAAAATAAGTTGGTGGGTGGCTGGCATTTTAAAAGTGAAATGAACTTGGGTTCCTGGGAATGTTAATCATTATTCTACTGAAAATGCTGACATTCCTTAATAGTGAAATGCTAAGTAAGTAAAAAGCAGTATTTTACAAATAACTTAGAGGTGAGTAAAATGTGATTTTTATGGGTTTATTTAACATATTTTTACCAGAACAGTATCTGAAGGATATTTTATATTTTCAAGCTTTGAAAGTGAGAAAGTAATGAAGGAACCTTCTAGTGAGTTCCCACCAGGCTACTAGCCTGACCAGCACATCTCAGAAATAGATCATTGTAACCTGTCATTGTAACCTGCCTTCTCATTTGCCTTCCTTGCCCTTGACTTTGCAGCAGGGAGCAGATAGAAACTCGTGGCCTCTACCATAAATATACATGGTAACAGTAGTCAAGTAATTTTATATTTTTTGTGGGTAAGTCATTCATTCATGGTGATGGAATGGCTTATTTTTAATGCAGTGTTTTTCTTTCAACTAAACTTAAATTCTTTTTTTCCATCTGATTTAGTGTCTGTACCACTCCAAGGCAGCATAAATTTAGTACAGCTTCTTCATTTTACCAACTTGGTAGAAGTTTTTAAAGGTTTCATTCAGTTTACTTTTAGCTTTTCATGTGAAATGGACTATAATAACACTTTAATTTACAGTATAATGTGTAATTTAAGACAGACCCAGTGTATCTGGAATGTGGGTTATACCAGGGATCATGGGAAAGAGGAGGTTTGGAGCATTAATTTCTAATCTCATTTTCACATGACCTTTTCAAAAGGAGAATCTTCTTTGAAAAGTAGGTAACAGCATGGACTAAATCCCAAACAGATCACAAAATGGAAGAAACCCAGACTTAACTGCATCTACATAAAAGATAGAAAAGATATCTTCAGTTTTCTAGAGGGGACATTCATGTGGATAACTTATAATTTTAAATGATTAATTAAGAGTAATTGCTGTAGATTAGTGTCATTCATAGCAAGTTAGGTCTGATTGATAGGGAATGCTGCTTTTACAGATTCTTATATTGTAAAATTAGTTTGACTTCTTTTGTTAAACTCATTTAATCCTCTACCTTACTTCATTATTATCCTTGCAAATTTATTTAGTTTAATGTCTGAGATATCTTTATATGTGGTACTACAGTGTATTCATTTTGACTACTTCTGGATACCCCAAGTTAAACAGAAACATACATTAGAGGAGCTCTGGTTGGGGAGAAGACACTAGTAAACAATAATAGACACTAGTAGCAGCCTGTTGCATAAATGGCTTATAATTCTTTTTCCTATTGATAAATACTTAAATTATTTTCATTTTAAAAATTTAAATAAAAAATATCTGTACATGTATCAGATAGTCTTATATTTAGTAAACTTCTTTTATTAAATAGTAACATATGTACAAAAAGTGCACAAATCATTTTTGTAGCTCATTGATAAATGGAACTGTAAATAAAAGTGTAATCGGCACTCTAGAAGTCCCTCTCAAACCCCTTTCCAATGACCAGGCCCCACTAGAGGGTGACCACTATCCTAATTTCTAACACCTTGATTCATTTAGCCTGTTTGAAATGTGTGTAGATGGAATCATATTGTATGTGCTCTTTGGTATCTGCTTTCTTTCACTTACTGTAATATCTTTGAGACTCATCCATTTACATGTACAGTTAATTTTTTATTGCTGTGTAATATTCTGTTGGGTGACTGTACCATAATTTATCCTTTTTACTGTTGATGAACTTTTGGATTGTAACCTAATTTTTGGATATTACAAGTAGTGCTATACGAACATTCTTAAATGTGTTTTGGTGAACATAGCTATTCCTGTCTACTGGGAATAGTGCTGATGAGTGTGGGACATGCATGTGTGCAGCTTTACCGTGCCAACAGTTTTCCAAAGTGGTTGAAACCGTATCACACTCCCACCAGCAGTGTCTGTTTTTTGTTTTTTTAAAAATAACTTGAAAGAAGTGAAATTTGAGTAAAAAAGTAAATTCATTTTAAGTAGTATAGTGCTAAATTTGTCCTCAGGAATACCAATTTATACTCCACTGAACACTGGGTTTTATCTAGCTCTTTCATCTTTATGAATTAATAGTGGAAAATATCTCATTTTTAAACTAATGAGTTGGACTTTTTATGGCTTAATTTCAGTTTTCTCAACTTGGCTCTTCTGGTCTTTTCTTTCTAGTTTGTCCTTTGTCCTGACTTTATTTTTTATAATATAGAAGTTTTAAATGTGTGTGTGTGCTTGCATCTGCTGATTTTTCCCTCTGTGGTTTCTGGCTTTGGTGTCATTCTTAAGAAAGCCTTTTATCCCCAAGGTTTTTTTTGTTTGTTTTTTTGAGAACTTAGTTATTTGTAATTAACTTTGTTTATTGTAACTAGATTTGACTTTTACTAACACAAGGGAGCTTTTTTGGTTGTTTTTGTTTTAAAACAATTTAAACATGTACTTTAATTTATTACATTAGCATTAGCTTTGGAATATTTTGTAAGGAGGTGCCAGGAAGAATTTAGTACACCAAAGCATGCATGCATGTTTCGTTTGACCATGAGAAATGAAGCCAATTTTCCAATGTGGATACTATTTGAATCCTTTCAGTGTGCATGTTATTAAAATAGTTTTCAAAAAGAATGAGATCAAATAGACTGAATTATCTTATTATTTAATATCTCTAGTGGATACTGTTCATTGCTCTTGAGCAAGGACTTTGCCAAAAATACACCTGGCCTCTGTTCTGTGGCCTACAGGACAAAGGATTGGAGAGCCAAATACTTAATTTCAAGCCTTTAAAACTAACATTTTTCTCTATTTAAGAGATCACTTAAAATTTCTTTGGCTTTTTTTCTTTTGTATAATAGTACACATAATTAAAATGTAATTTGCACTGGTGGTTGAGAAAGATGAGACCAGTCTGTCATATCTGGTTGTTGTTGGTGGTTTTTTTTAAGGTTACAGTGGGATTTGAGAGCTCCCGAAAGCCCCCACCATCTAAAATTTTTCTCAGTAGAGTCATTATTGGGTTAGACCACAAAGCAGAGACAAAACAGATATTAAGCCAGTAGCCCTCTCTTCTGCTGATGTGGGTTGGTTTGGTTTCTATAGTCGAATCTTAGTACCTTAAAGGGGTGGGTCTCGGGACAAGTAAATTTTTGAGGAAGGGAACACAGAAGTGTTAGCGCTCTGTGATTCCAACCCCGAGCACATAAGAACCTAGAGGCCAGTCTCAAGGGGATGGAAAAGAGGGAGGAAAAGAGTAGGTGAAAATAAATACTACAGATAAGATTTAAAAAAAAAAATTTTTTTTTTTGCTTGTCTTTTGCATTTGGCAATGCTACTTATAGCAAGGTTATATCACTAGTTATTTTGATTATTCTCTAAGCCAGGGAGAAAATTATGGGGACTTCCTTAGTAAATGTGTAATTTTAGGAGCACAGCATTTCCAGTTCAGGAGAATCGGTGTTTTGCTGAGTGCTTGAATTTGACTAAAGGGAATGCTGGATTTATGTTAAGGGGTCATTGGGGATAGGATGGGGTGAGGACAGTACAGAGGGGAGAAAAACTAAAATTAAGTGCCTATTTTTCATACTTATATATACAATGTGGTCTTACACATTTTACATACGTAACCCATTTAATCTTCACAGAGGTCTGTAAAGTGGTGTTTTCCTGATTTGCAAAGGAGAACAAAAGGCTCAGGGAGTGAGTTTACATTATTTTGTCTAGGCTCAAATTCAGTATATGGCAGTTCTAGGATTTGAACCCCAGCTTCTCTGAATCTAAAGCTCATTCATATTCTTTTCACAAGAGCGTATATTGCCTTTTAAATTACAAGAATTATTATTCATGTTTTATATTTTATTGCTTTCATTATAAAATGTTGGTAACACTTTAAATGGCATATCTTGAGGAAGCCATCTTTAGTTCTTCTGGGTAATATAAAGCCTGTGTAATTTCCTTTACCTTCCACCTTAGCATCGAGAGTAAGCATGAGGTTACGATCCTAGGAGGACTCAATGAATTTGTAGTGAAGTTTTATGGACCACAAGGAAGTAAGTATATGTGTTGGTATGTGTTTTTTATTACAATCTTTTACTCTATTCCTTAATAGACAGTGAGAATATCAAGGGAGATGGTGATATGTGTAGTTTTTGAAAAGTAAATTTAATTTAATTCTAGAAGCAGTGAGGAAATCTTGCTCTTATCATAATTACTTTATATGCTTTTCTCTTTTATCTCTGTGTGACAGTATTAAACATGAATTGTGAATTCTGGGTTTTGTGGAAATGTTTTTTGTTGTTTTTTGGGGGTGGGGTGAGCATGGTATAGATTGAGACAGTAGGCTATTACTTACCAAATAACTGAACAGTGTTTGATACTTTAAAGAATCACGTAAATTTGGGGGAGAAAATGAACCTTTGCTAACTCTAGATTTTTTAAAGAAAAGTATTATAATTGAACATAGAGTACCTACTAGTTATAGTAGTTAGTTAGTTATAAGAATTCCCTGACTCTTGAAGGAATTAATTTGCAAGGTTCTCAAAACAGGTTAGGATTTAATGTTTAACTTACATTCAGATTTATCTTCTGATTTGGAGGCACAATCCTAATGTTTAACTTTTTTGCTTTTATTTCAGCACCATATGAAGGTGGAGTATGGAAAGTTAGAGTGGATCTTCCTGATAAATACCCTTTCAAATCTCCATCTATAGGTATGTAACTACCCAGTTTCTCTCCTTAGAGAGTTTTGAAATGGAAAAAAAAAAAATCCTACATTTTATGGGACATCATTAATTCCAGAAATATTAACTTAACTGAATTTTTTCCTTTTTTGGCTTAGGTTAATTAGTAATTTGGTGGGGGGGGGTACTTCCATAGTGTGATAGAAAATGTTTAAATATACCCTTTGCATGCTTGTAATGACTATAACTCTAGATTTTTCTGTCAGGGTCACATTAAACAATTTTAAGACCCACTGTCCATTCAGGCTATTAGCAGTAAAATAATAAACATCTTAAATCTCATTTTAAATGCCAGATTGTTGGAATTAATATTTTACAGTGCCTATTCTAATTCTGCCATTTAAAAATCCTGTGTATATCCTACTTTACTTTTGTTCACTCCCACTCTGGGTACCCTTTTCCATTCTCTACATTCCTAATCTTTTTAGCCCTCTAAACAGCTAAAGAAAGTAGAGAAGAAACCTCAGTGGGGTTGTATAAAGGGTATTTTTTTCCTCACCTTCATCTTCTGCCCTAATTGTTGATATTAACCTATTACCCCTATTAAGGCATTTAGTGACAATTTAGGTATTTTAGCATCAGATGCTATAGAGGTATATTTGATTGAAGATTGATAACCTTTAAATATTTTGAGACTGTAGAATGGTAGTAACTTAGCTAACTTAAGCCCACTTTTAAAAGTTTCATTCTGTAGATGATTTTAAAATGTTATAAAATATTGACCAATTTTAAGAAGGAAGAAGAAGATAAAATTGGAATCTATTAGAGCATTCTCTGTCACACTGAACCGCATGTTCAGAATTGTTAGTTTCAGATATGTTGCTACTGCTGTGGGCTTGTCTTCAGAGCTAATGCCAGAACTCTTGGAATTTAGACTGCCCCACCACCCCAAAAGGGTTTTTTAAAAGAGGTGGACCAAAGACATTCTGAGCTATATGTTTTGATTCTAGGCCCCCACATTTCTGTCTCGGATAAATAATGCAGGAACGTTAGAATAGTCACAGGCTAATTCCCAGTCAGATGCAACGGCCTAGCCCCCTGACATCTAGCTACTTTATATGTTTTAGAATTTCATGCTATAAAAATACTACAGAGCATCTATAATCCCTTCTTAGGCTGGGATTCTTAGTGCTCATTTTAAGAATAAACTGGTGATTTCCTCTTAAGGGCCCTAAAGTTGAGTTTTTAAACTCAGTAATTGAGAAGATACTTTATGGATAATTGAATTACTATAAGGGCCTCCAAGTTTTAGAGTTATCAGCTGGTGATGTAGGAAGAGTGCTGTGAGGTGCTGAATCTTTGAGACAATCCCTGAATGTATCTGACTTAATACCTTAGCATACTTGGGACACCAGCCCTTTCTCAGTTCCATTCCAGTGTGGTGGAATGTAGGTTTCACTCAGTTCGGGAGGGCTTTTGTGTCACATTGGTTCCCTATCCCCCATTTGTCTTTTAACTTTAGGGTGTTTCTTTCTATATAGGCATTTAAAACTTTTATGTAGTTGAGTGGTATGATCTTTAAACCTTTACAAACAGAACGTCCAAACCATGTAAATTCATTCAGATATATTCCATACATACCTATTTACTTAAAGACTAAAAATTGGCTTGGTAAATCTAGTTTTGTTACCCTAGATTCCTAGTCAGAAAGGAAACAGTATAGCTTGTTGAAACTAACAATGAACCTATAGAAATGCAATTACATATCCTGTAGAAATGTAGTTTTTTCTCAAGTCTTGTCTTAACATATATTTCCAGGTAATATAATTATTTCAGCATAACTTTCAAAGTGTAAATATCTAAACTTCAGACATTGTTTATTAACTAATGACACAGCAGAAGCCTCTGTACTTTCTTAAATTAATGATGTAACATGAAATTGGTTAGGACAAATGACTAGGCAAATTTAACTTCTTTATAATTTTTCCTTTGCCTTTCTGTGTGCTTTTAGAACTTGGTAATACCTACAAATGTGTACCATATTCTCTTAGGGAAGTAGATCTAGTTGAAATATTTGTACAAGCTGTCCTTGTTTCCTCCAAAGGAAGATTGCATAAGAGAGTTTTAATCAGTTGTGTGGGGTGACCCATTTTCAGGTCGTCAACAATGTAATTACTGTTAGAATGTGCGTTAAACATTTTGAGAGGTAGTGGCTCATGTAGAATAGGCAAAGATTCCTTTTTGAATTGTATAGATAGTTGCAGAATTATACAGAAGGGCAAGGAGATAAGATAAATCCAACTTCACTGCTCTTTTTAAACCCTGCCTCTATAGTATCTAGGCAGGCATACCCTTCTTTCTGAGCCAAATTTTGAGATGTGCAAATTTAGATTAAGTATTTTAATGTTTAGCTCTTGGAATTTTAAAATGTATATGTATATAGTTTTTTGTTTAATATTACTATGTATTTTTTAAATTGTATAAATGCTCCATATCCATAGTAGGAATGTAAGAAGGTCCAGGTGAGCAAAAGTAAAGAAAAATTAAAATGTCTTATAGTCCTATCCCTCAATAGATATCATTATTTGCATAAAGTGCATAAAAATGTACTTTAAAACATTTTTCTATGCATATATAAGTGTATATGCAATGTAATTTGACAGGCTCATCTTTGGTATATACTCCAAATACAGTTTTAGAGAGTTTTCAGTAGTTACATGATTGCATGAGGTATAACTACAAAAGTCCTTTCAGAAACAGTTTACGTCTTTAAGTAAGTTTTTACCCCCAAATAGCAGTAAACTCCCTCAACTCCTCTGTGGAAAGAGAAGGAATATAAACAGACTCCTGGGGAAGTTACGAGCTTACTCTTACAATGCCATCATTGTTCCAAACATCTTAAGCTCATCTTTTGGAATTTTACATTCTCTTTGAATATCATGAGTGATGGCAAATCTTGATGCTTTGAAGCTGGATATAAATTTTTGAAATGGCTAAAGGTCATTTAATTCTAGAGAATAAGATGAATTGAAAAACAAAGTAACATCAGTTGAAATCTAAAATGAAATATGGTTGTGAAAGTGACTTAAGTTTAAGGATTATGATCTTGTTTTAAACTGGCCCTATGGGCTCTTTCAAAAGGAAATTATAAAACTCCTTTAATCAATTGTAATGTCATTGAAATATTTGCATCGTTTTCCAGAGAGACTGCTTTGATGTAAATTATATTTGAATCTTTAAGTTCTGATTTATTTGAAAGTACAGACTTTTATCTTTTTCATTCAGAAACATTCCTAGAATGCTAGCAGTGCTGCTGGGTGTGTCACTGTATATTAGGCGAATGTGATTGGTCAGTGGACTGGTTCAGGAAAGAGTGGGAAAGAATGGTTCTGGCCCTGATTCTCCTTGACTGTGAGAATGATACTTATCAGAACTGTTGTCTCCTCTTCTAGAAAATGAGATAATGGAATTAAATGAACTCTGCATGTTTGATATTGACCAATGTATTAAATACTCAGAATACATGATATATGGCATTCTACCCAATAGTTAGGAAGGCTGTGTAAGGCTTTCACTAGTTGGGAGGAAAAAGTCAACACATACAAAATACTGCATTTGCTTTAGTGACAGCATTTCCTTGCTTTTTAGGAGAAGTGTGAATTAGCAGCTCAGTTGAGGAAGAAAGAGTATATGGAGGAGATAGGCTTTTACAAGAATTGTATTTCACATATTGAGAATAGTCTTTACAAAGCTTCAGAGATGTGAAGGTGAACGTAAGGACTTTACAAATACTCTTTCAAAACCGAAGTAATGCCCAGCCCATGAAGATTATGTTATATGCAGAGGAGTTTCTACAGAGACTGCCATATTCCCTACTTCTCCAGATTCACAGTTTTCAGTCGTTACACGTGTGCTCATCTACTAAGGAAGAGCTTTTATCCGTCAAAGATAAGACTTGCAGTTGCTGTGTGGGGAAATAAAAATGAGTGATCTCATATATACAGAGGTCACATGGAGCAATTTTTTATAAAAATTAAAAATAATCGATAAGCATAGGATACAAATGGTTTTGTGTCTAATCCAAAGAATGCAGATTAAAAAAATAAGAGAATATATGACTTATCAAATTGGCAGGTTAAACATTGTTGGCAAAGTTATTATGATGTAGCCAACCTAACAGTATATATAGATAAAATTTTGTATCCTTTGAGTGATTTTACTTAAAATAAGGAAATACCCAGAGGTGTACACTAAGATTAATATACAAGAGTATGTAAATTGCAGTGTTATTTTTAAAACTTAAAAGTTGGAAGCAACCTAAATCACCCAGTTGATAATAAAGTAGTTAAATTGTGGTACATTTTAATGGACAAAATGTTTCACAACCATTACTCATATTTTAACACCATCTTTAAAGGAACACATAGGAGGGAATTCCCTGGCCAACCAGTGGTTAGGACTTGGCACTGTCGCTTCCAGGGACCTGGGTTCAATCCCTGGTCAGGGAACTAAGATTTTGTAAGTCACACATGCAGTGCGGCCAAAAAATAAATGAATGAATAAATAAATAAATAATGGAACACACAGGAAAATGTATAACATTATATAGTGTAACAATAATTTTTTCCATGCAAATTCCAAGTATGAATGCCAAATACTGGCTGTAGTTATCCATGGCTGTTAAGGGAATTAAAACCATTTTTCTGTAATTCCCAAATATTCTGCAGTAAGTTCCCTTTTATTATAAAAGTAAATATTTAAAAACATATGGCAAGTGCATGTCTTTTGAGTGTCCTGTCTACATCTTTGTCTGAGTCTATGCTTTTCCTGTGTTTTGTTCTAGAAAGCCACCAAGCAATCCTTGGCCAGAATTCTTACCTGGTAGCTTGCTAAGGGCCTGCTGGCCCCCATGTTTCCCACCACCCTCCTTTCTTTTTTACCTTCAGTTTTAATTATTTGTGCGTGTAAGTGTACCTACTATTTCCTTTGTTTCTCTGCTTACAGTTTAGTTTACTCCATCTTGGAATAAACCTTTAAGTATAGCTATTCTACACTCCTTTTCTTCCTTTCCCTTTTCCCTTTCCTTGTTACTTGAGCAATTCTTATCTGCTTCTTTTTTCAGTCTGACTCCTCCACTTGTGTTTCCCTTTGTTCCATTTTTCTCTTCATATGAACCAAGAAGGCTCCCGTTTACAGCTAATAATAACAGTAATAATTTTTTTTTTAACAGAAGGGGAGGGGAGAATCTGTTCTCTTATTTTTCAACAGGCAGAATTTTTATTTTTATTTATTTTTATTTTTTAAATTTTATTTTTTTGGCTGCGTTGGGTCTTCATTGAGTCACACAGGGGCTACTCTTCGTTGTGGTGCGTGGGCTTCTCATTGCAGTGGCTTCTCTTGTTGCGGAGCACGGGCTCTAGGCGCGCGGGCTTCAGTAGTTGTGGCTCGCGGGCTCCAGTAGTTGTGGCTCGCGGGCTCTAGAGCGCAGGCTCAGTAGTTGTGGCGCACAGGCTTAGTTGCTCCGTGGCATGTGGGATCTTCCCGGACCAGGGATCGAACCTGTGTCCCCTGCATTGGCAGGTGGATCCTTAACCACTGCGCCACCAGGGAAATCCAATAACAGTAATACTTTGGATAAACCTCACCCAAGAGGGCAAAATTATGTCTTCTGATAAAATACAACGTACAATATTAAATTTAAGCTTTTCAGCCTCTAAAGCAGCGGTCCCCAACCTTTTTGGCACCAGGGACTGGATCTGTGGAAGACAATTTTACCACGGGGGGTGTGGGGGCTTGGGTGGTTCAGGCGGTAACGCAGGCGATGGGGAGTGGCAGCTGAAGCTCCGCTCACCCGCCCGCCGCTCACCTCTTGCTGTATGGCCCAGTTCCTAACAGGCCGCTATCAGTCCATGGCGGGGGTGTTGGGGACCCCTGCTCTAAAGGTCTTGAAAGTACCTTGAAAAGTTCCCTTCAAGATCTACAGTAGTCTCCATCAGATCTACCTATTTTACTTAAACACTAGCATTCAACAGAAAATTTTAAAGTTGTCATTTAATCTTATTTTTAAATGTCTACTGACTAGTATATTAATAGACATGTATTCTACTAATTTCAGATAGAACTATAGAGTATTTTAGAATCTTTTGTAGATAGCCTTAAGACCAGCCTGGGAACTCTGTCACCATTTATACTTTTTTAAAATAGAAAACTCTTTTGTAAGAGCCAGCTAACAAGTCTAGAA
The DNA here is from genome assembly GCF_963455315.2 of Globicephala melas. NCBI lineage: Eukaryota > Metazoa > Chordata > Mammalia > Artiodactyla > Delphinidae > Globicephala > Globicephala melas. The sequence goes on from NC_083322.1 coordinate 22,311,375, forward strand.
ACTCACTTTTGAAATACTACCTGTGTGTATCTCCATATTAACAGTGAGGAGGACCCTCTCAGGAGCAGGCTATATGCTACGTGTGTCTGGACTGTAATTTGATGATACCAAAGCTGACTGTGTGAGAGGAACGGTTGAGAACAAGATTCTGGAGAGACCACTTAATGTGTTTGCCGAATGTTGATAGAATGGCCAGGGAAAAACCCAAGCTCATTCTTCAGTGTAACTGATGTCAATAGCATATGGCAAGAGCTAGCCAAGTCCATTTGAGTAAATAGAAACAAAACGAAAGAGTCATGGACAATAACAAAAATTAGAATGCTATTTTGAGCTATACCAGTGGCCTTTACAATTAGGTCAGACTGTCATCTAAATAGAATGGTTTTAGGTCATTCTTTTCCAAAGGAAACTAGACTAGATAACCTGTCTGAGTTCCTTCTAAATTTCCCAATCTGCCACCAGTTTTTAATTAAAAGATATTCTGATATTCAGTGCACCATATTCTTTTTACTTGTGCCAGTGATTAAAGGAAATGTTTTCACCTTTTTCATTGGCAGATTCACAGACTCTTCTGGCATAATACATTTTTTATTTCACTATGGCCAGAAATTACCTCACAGTATTTTTGGAATGGAGTTTTATAACATATGGTATGACTAACTGTAGAGTTTAGAATATTTACCATTTACTTTGTGTCTTCCTAGCTGGAAACATTGTACAATTACTCCCTCAGGAACTATTGTGAGTAACTTAACTGAGCCCTGCTTAGTCAGGAGTAGACCAGGATTGGGAGTAGAGAGGAGTGTGTCATGCATGAGAGGTTTGGGGTCAGTCATTTAACAAAGACTACTTGAACCACTATATTTCCACAAATAGAATGAATTCTTAGACTGAGGAAGCAAATTCCATTAAGATCACCTATATACTTCTCTATTTTTGCAACCTTGGGTTTGAATTTAGTTCCTGTTTCAGTTACATTCTAGTAGAAAAGTTTCCTAAAAAAATTTTTTTAGATAATGCTATAAGAATATAAGCCATTGTTAAAAGCTCTCCTTTTACTGGAGTTCTGAAAATGAGATTTTTCAGGATAGATTTTTTAAAAAGATTATGTCTAGCAGCTGAGGCAGAACCTGCTTTCTCATAAAATGGATACATCTTGCATCGTCTTCTAATCAGCTCCACAAATTTATCAGATACCAGCTGTGTGCAGGGCATTATTCTAGGTGCTAGGGATACAGAAGTGAACAAATTGCTCCCTTCACCCTTAAATCCTTTTGTGATGACGGGAGGGGGAGATAAAACAAAATTTTAAATGTCTGATAGCTTTATGCAGAGAACTGATGTGATAGAATTGACATGATAGCTATCTTAGATTAGGTATTCAGGAAGGGCTTCTCTGACAAAGTAAATTTAAGCTGAGGTTTAAATGAAAAGGGGAAAAAAGCCAGCCCTGATCCTCCAAGGTCAGGGATTGAGAGCATTTTAGGCAGAAGAAATTGTGAAGACAAAGACCCCGAGGCAGGAGCTTTGCATGCTCAGGGAAGAGAGATGAGGCTGGGAGGCTGGGTCGAGAGTGTGAGATATGAGAAGCGGTCCAAGTGGTAGGCAGGGCGAGGTCCTGTAGAGCTTTGCTGGCCAGGTTAAATGGTTGAGTTATATTCTTAATGTAATGAAAAAAAATCATTGCAGTGTTTTAAACAGGTTCAGTGATCACTCTGCTGTTGTGGGGAAAGAGTAGAGATACTGGTGGTTTGGATCAAGGTGCCAAGGTTGAAAACTCTGGTGTATTGGGTTGGCCAAAAAATTTGTTCGGTTTTAAGTAAAAATAAAAGACACATTTTTTATTTTCACCAATAATTTTATTGAACAATTATTCACTAACCGAATGAACTTTTTGGCCAACCCAATAGATACACATTACTTGAAGAAATCTATCTATATAGAGGAAAGCATACAAATGAGGCTGTTACCTAGAGGAAGATAAAAGGAAGGCTTTACTTTTTATTTCTTGAATAGGAGATTTTGCTCCTTGCAGGGAGTTGTCTAGAAGAGAGGGAAAGCTTGGTGATGTTGGACGTCAGGAGGAGAATTAAAGGAGCAATGCCTTTGACACTGTAGCAAGGGACAAGATCAGAACACAAATAGAAGACTGGTGCTTGAGAAGACCATGAACATGAACATTTGAGCAAGCTGTTGAGGCAGGAAAAATTAGCATGTGGGGGGGTGGATTTTGTTGGGGATGATGAGGGATCCTGCCAATTGGCACCCATTTTCCAAAAAAAAAGGGCAGGGCTATTAAGTCAAAGTGAGAAATGGAGGGGCAAAGGGAATGGGAGATTTGCAGAATAATGGTAAAATGTCCAAGTCATTGGAGAATGGGGGAGCAAGCTACTAGAGAAAGAAGAGAGGAAAATTATAGGGGATGTTGAATCCACAAAAGTTGTTATAGAGCATACTTTTTAAAATTGATACATTTGTTTACTTACATCTCTCCTCCCTGCCAACCCAATAGATATAAACTCCATGAAGGCAGTTCCTGGGTCTGTTTTACTAAAAATCCGTCTCCCCACCTCCAGGCTTTATACATTGCCTGTTCTGCAGAAGAATATCTGTTGAGTGAGTTAGTGAATAATGAGTGAATGCCTGTTTAGAGACATCCTCAAGTCCAAGTAAGAATTGTGAATGATTGGTTTTCTCCAGTTGTAGATGGGTATTTTGGAGGGGAGAGGGCAGGGGATTTGCAGAGAATTGCCAGAGAGTGATGATGGTGATAGCTCTTAAACCTAGTTAGGGGAAGACGTGAAAATAAGAGGGTGGTAGGTAGGAATAAAGTGGGAGGGTGAGTGGATTAGAGTTCACAGGTGGAAGAATTGTTCATGGGGTGGGAAGCTCTTTGACAAGGATAGGAGACCGTAGTGGGAGAGGGGATGTCTGAATTTGTGATTTTGGAAGTGAAGCTATTTGTAGGGATGCCAGACTTCAAGGCATGTCCTGGGAGTGTGAATGAGATAGAACCGAGGAAAGATCATTAAGAAGAAGCTTAGAGAACTGAGAGGCCCCAGGGTGTGAGGAGGGTGGTCTGTGTAGGTAATAATGTCACTAAAAATGACAGGAGTTGGTGGGGGAGAGACTTGGCTTAGGTGCTGAAGTTCTCAATGATGGAAGAAGTCAGTAGTCAAATTGGCCCTGTCAATGAAAAACCTGTTGTTAGCAGTTTGTAATATCTAAATTTATTCAGCTTCATCTTGCTGTATAGCCAGAGTAAAAATAATAGTCGGCTTTGATTTCCCTTCCCCAGGCCACCTCTAAGGGGTAACCTTGCTTTTGCACATGCTTGCTTCTGTGAGAAGGTTTGTGCATTTCCTTCTTGAAGCTGGCTTATGTCAGTTTTAATTCTGCCTTTGGCAATTCATAATTATATAATCTTTCCATTTGCTGTATGAAAGTTCCACCTAACTTGCTGTTTAGGTTAGTTCCTACTTGAACTTTAGTTCCTCTAGCTTTTGAGCTGGTTGGTTATTCTGACATCTTCTGGGCATAAAATTCATTTTCCTTTTAGGATTGGTATTATAATGAAAACATATATTCTTAGCTTCATTTTTCTTTAGTTAAACTGAAATTCTTTTAAAAACAAATAAGAGTAATATCTTAGTTCCCTTGGAAAAGCTTGTTCACACAGTTCAAGATTTGTTCATATTCTTGGTGTTGGTGAAAACCATATTGCTAGAAGGAACTTTGGAGATTATATCATCCTGTTCCGTTATTTGAAGGATTGTAAAAATGAGACTCAGGAAGGTGGAGATATATTACTACTAATTAGTTGCAGAGTCTGCCTTCTAGCTTCCAGTCCAGTGTTTTTTCCATATGCCAAATACAATCAGAACAATCTTTTTAATAGTAAATATTAGAGTAACTGTATTTGCCATTTCCAGTGTGATAGGGTTATAAAAAAAACTAATATCCCATAATCAAAATACCTTCTAATGCTCTTGACAATTGCTAAAGGATTAAGAGATGGATATGTAGGGGCAGATATTTTCATTTTTAGGATGAGAAAAGTGAGATGAAATTACTTGCCTGAGCTCATGAGTTACTGGTCACATGCTGTGCATATATTCCTTAAATCTTGGTGACAGTCCTGTGGTATGTGGATACCATTATTTAACCCAGCTTTATGAATAAGGAGACAGAAAGGCAAAGAGATACAGTAGGTCTAAGTGGAACTTAGGCAGTCTGACTGGAGCCTGATCTTTTAACCACGACTTTGTGTAGTAACAGTGGCAGAGACTTGAAATTAGGTCTCGAAATTTCAAGTCCAGTGTGTTCTGTCCATACTCTGCTGCCTCTGACCATGAAAATAAATCCTGCCTGATTCAGACAGTGTGGTTATATGAATGACCAGGAGAGTGAAAGGTAAACTATGGAGATAGGAAAGAGATTACAGTCTTCCAAAAATGGATGTGCAGGAGAGTAGATTTAAGGCTGCAGGCTTTGGTAATCTGCTAGGTTGGTAGAAGAGTTATGCTGTTGAAGGATAACACTTCACCTTTTCTTAGTTATAAATGAATAAATGAACTTTTCTTATCCATCCAGCCCATTCCTCAGACTCCATATTATCAGAGAGAAAGGAAGAAACAGAAAAGAGGACCCCTTGTTGAGTTTAGATCTCCTGAACACACACAGGATCAGTTCAGAAGTTCCCATGACACAGGGCAATGAGAGTGAGCTCCTTGCTTGGTTCCTCACCCAAGAAGAGACCGGCCCAGGTCCATCTCTCCTGAGTAGGAAAGGCTCAGCTCTCGGAAGAGACTTCTGCCTGGGTGCAGGCTGCCACGGGCTGGGCCTGGCTGTCTGAGGTAAGATGAAAATCTATCTGAGGGTGCACTAATGCACAAAGCTGGCAGTATAGCTGTCACCAGTGAAGCTGGCAGCATCCCCACCCCTTTTTTATCTGGAACACCCTAACTCTGATCACCTCCTGCATGCTTGGAATGGAGATCCAAGTTATTGCCCTTAAAAAATTTATAGTCTGAGATACTTCTAGGGGAGATAGGATTTAATCTTTAATAAATATATTTTAAATAATTATATCTACTTTAAAAATAGAGAATTAATCAGTTTCATTCTGAATGGTCTACTTTATGTGGGTATTTGTCCTGAAGATAGAATATCAGAGAAATTAAATATATTTATTTACTGTTTTCTCACAGGAATTCATAAGCTTATAATTAAATCATATCAGCCACAGCTGCCTCAACCATCTGCAGTCCAGGTTCATTTTATCTCTGGGATAAAGTTTTCATTTTTGCCTTTTGTGCTTTTCACCCTATTACCGTAGGGTGGATTTACCTTGTTTCATGAGTCACCTTGTTAGACCTCATTTCTTCAAGATTATTCTGGATGAAATTTCTGGATAGATGACTGGCCCTTAGGTATTTCATTGTATCCACAAATTTGATCACTAAAAATATCCCCACTTGTAAATGGAACAAAGACGGAAGTATTTTTTGCCTCTTTCATGTACATATTGACCCCAATATCAGTTATTCGAAAGTGTACAACTTTGTATAGATCCCCTCCTGGGATTGGACACAGAAACAGTCTGAAATAAAAAACAGTTTTCAGCATGACTCGGCACAGCGTTATTTACTTTCTCTCTTTATTAGCCTATGGGTCAAGAGATTTGTTATTCTAGAGCAATTGAGTATTGGAGTGGAACAAGCAAAAGCATGGCATATTTTTCTATTTTAATAATCTGTGCTTTTGTTTTCTAAGATATGTAGTTTTTCATCAGCTAAGCATGGTTTGGATTCCTCCTCCAGAATTATAAATCTCCTGATTCCCTTCTGATAAAAGACAGAGGACAGAGGTGGTAAGATTTTTAGCTAAACCTTTGTACCTGTTGTCCCCCTTTTTTATAAATGCTTGATCCATGCCAGAGAATAATTGTCCAAAAAATTTGAACAAAGGAGTTCTGAATTTTATCTGATCAAATCACTGAAATGTTATCATTAGAAAATGTCTGGTAGTGAATAAAATCTTAAATCATATGGATTAAATGTGACTTGCTGCTTCCTTATCATGTTTCCATAAAAGCAGTTTTCAAAATATGTTCTCTTAAAATATCTTCAAAATAGTTCCTGGTCAAATGGAAACAAGTGTTGGGAAAATTCTCTTGTTGCAGACAAATTCATTAATGTGGTGATAGCATTGCCAAAAGGAAGGAAAACATGCCAGGGCAAACACACTCAGTCCTGAGAATGTTCCTTCTCTGAATTCCTAGCCTGTTCTTTCTCTCCTCCCCTCCTTGTGCAGAAGTTCCATTGTTGCCATCATTATCCAGAATGTAAATAGCTTTGCCAGAAATGCTGCCCACAGCTTGCCCAAGGACAAATTTAAAGGAGATATATATATATATATATATACACACACACACAGACATAGATAAATCTACCCCTTTCCATTTATTTGCGTTGGGTATTTTTCTAACAATAGAAAAAGCCTGGTATAGGAAGAGATGATTGTAGTGTGGAAATTGTTTTTTAGTAGAAATGGTCTGGTTGTGCTTGTTGCTCAATGGCAAGTTTATAAACTCCATTTCTGCCTACTTTGGAATAGTCAGTGGATTTTGTGTCTCTTTGTGGTATTTTAGCATGTTAGTAACTTTGTATTATATTCTCCAGAATACTTATGTACCTAAAAATGTGCCTCACAGAATTAATTTCCTTTATGGACTTAACCATTGGCCATTTCCCCTTAAGTCCTCTGTTCTCAGAGGTCTGGCCATTGTTATTAAATCCCAGATTTTAGAGCTGATGGTCCTTTTACAAACAGAATAAGAGTGGAGGTTTTGGAGGTCATGTAGCCCAGCTGTTTCTCTTTGCAGGTAAAGAAGCAGACCCACAGAAGTATAGTGACCTGATCAAGGCCTGCAGTTAATAGCAGAGTTGGGACTAGAAGCCAAATCCCTATTAGTACTTTTCTCTTTCCAGTCCGATTCTGCTCTCCACCTCAGAGCTCAGATGGGGTTTTATATTTATCAGGGGCACTGGGGACTGGGCTCCAACCCATTTATTACTAAAGAATATGTTTACTAAGCCCTTTTTGGCCCTCTTTCTTATATAGTCTTGGACTCAACCAAGCCAAAATCTAGATTAAATTGAAAACAGTGTGGAAACTATATTGATTCCAAATGTAATCTCCAGACCTTGTACAAGGAAGGAGGCAGGAACCTTAATCTTTCAGAGACAGTTTTGATAAACATTTAAAGCTTTTTTCACCATAGCTATTTCCTTGACTTATACCTTTGAGGTTCCCTGTGACATCAAATTATTGAAGCTTCATTCTTTTATTTTTTTAATTTTTTGTTGAAGTATAGTTGATTTACAGTGTTATGTTAATTTCCGCTCTACAGCAAAGTGATTGAGTTATACGTATATACGTTCTTTTTTCATATTCTTTTCCATTATGGTTTATCATAGGATATTGACTATAGTTCCCTGTGCTATACAGTAGGACCTTGTTGTTTATCCATCCTGTATGTAATAGCTTACATCTGCTCACCCCAACCTCCCACTCCATCCCTCCCCCAACCCCCTCGGCAGCCACCAGCTTGTTCTCTACATCCATGATTGTTTCTGCTTCGTAGATGGGTTCATTTGTATTGTATTCTTTCTTTCAGACTTACTTCACTTAGTATGATAATCTCTAGTTGCATTCACATTGATGCAAATGGCATTATTTTGTTCTTTTTTATGGCTGAGTAGTAGTCTATTGTATATATGTACTACATCTTTATTCATTCATCTGTCGGTGGACATTTAGGTTGTTGCCATGTCTTGTGAATAGTGCTGCTGTGAACATAAGGGTGCATGTATCTTTTTGAATTATAGTTTTGTCTGGGTGTATGCTCAGGAGTGGGATTGCTGGATCATATGATGATTCTCTTTTTAGTTTTCTGAAGCTTCATTCCTTCTAACCCATTTCCATTGCTGCGATCCTACCTCTGGTATGGGGTGGGGCTGGTTTAAAAAGGATAACGGAGAAAATATCCCCACCACTAAGAACTAAGCACTGTTGATATTTGTACATATTTGTTACCAGTTTTTTATCTATGTGCACACTTTCTAAAATACCAGGGCAAATAATATACAAGCACATATATCTTTTTAGTATGTGAGCTGCCGAAGCAAGAGCTAGCTCTTTTTTAAAGGAATATAGTTTTACAGATAAATTCATCTTTAATCACCATTCCTCATTCTGTTACCTATTCCCACCATGACCTTGGCCCTGCACCCTCACTAAAATACTCTTATAAATTTGGTATATGTTGGTCCAATACAGTTTTCTGTACTCGTTACCATAGAGAATATGTAGTGTTGCTTTGTTTTAGTTTATGTAAATGGTATCATGCTGTAAATATATCATCCTGCAACTTTTTTGTTTCCCCTCAGCTTTGGCTCTATACATACTGACCTAGTTCACTACCTTGGCTGTATAGGACTCCCAGTATAAGGATGTACTACAGTCTCTCCCATCCCTTGTTGATGGGGTTGAACTTGGTTCTTGGCTTTTATAAACACTGCTGCAACAGATATCCTCGTAGGCCTTCTTGGACACATGTATTAGTGTTTTTCTGAGGTTCGATAGAATTTTTATTCTTCTTTTTTTTCTCAACGTTAAGGCATGAACATTTCAATTGGCTTAGTATAATCGCCTCATAAACACATACCTTGTACATCTAGACTTTGAAACATCTTGAATGAAAAATGAATGTGAAATGGTAATTGGACACAAATCTTTTTGCATCAGAGTCATTTAAACATTGCATGGGCTCTCTTGATAGTAGTAAATAAAACATTAAGCTATTTCAACACAAAAGATTAAAAAACAAAAATTGGAAGCATGATTAGTACTTGGAATGGCTAGAGCACGTGAGGATTGGAATGTCTGGGATTTCATATAGTCTCATCCCCGTTTTCTAAGTCTAGAGAAGTTTCTTAGCTTTTTGGAGATGACCTCTGTCACACCTCATCCTTGAGGATCTTCCTTTGATGCCACTTGTCTGCATCTTTCCTGACATCTTCCTCTCCTCATACATGCTTCCCCTGTCACCTCTTTTTTTTTTAAAGGGCTTCAAATGCTTGGCTTTTTTTTTTTTTTTTTTTTTGGCTGTGTTGGGTCTTCATTTCTGTGCGAGGGCTTCCTCTCGTTGTGGCAAGCGGGGGCCACTCTTCATCGTGATGCGCAGACCTCTCACTATTGCGGCCTCTCTTCTTGTGGAGCACACGCTCCAGACGCGCAGGCTCAGTAGTTGTGGCTCACGGGCCTAGTTGCTCCGCAGCATGTGGGATCTTCCCAGACCAGGGCTCAAACCCTTGTCCCCTGCATTAGCAGGCAGATTCTCAACCACTGCGCCACCAGGGAAGCCCCCTGTCGCCTCTTTTTGCACACTGCATTATTTCTTTGTGTGTCTTGTCCCATTGCTCCAGTGACCTCCTCGAGAATAGAGTACTGTCTTTATTTGGTTTTGTACCCTAAATAAGCACAGTGCCTGACACACAGATGTTGACCAGATATATTTTGAATGAATGAAAGAGAAGATGTAAGGTGGGGGTGGGGTGAGGGAGGGTGGGATTGGGACGTGGTGATAGCCACTTAATAAGGAACTTCAATTTATTGAAAGGAGGGTATGGAATAAGGAAGTCTAAAAAGGAAGTAAGGGGACTTCCCTGGCGGTCCAGTGCTTAAGACTCCGTGCTTGCATCACAGGGGGCACGGGTTCAGTCCCTAGTCAGGGAACTAAGATCCCGCATGCCGTGTGGCATGGCCAAAAAATAAATAAATAAAATTAAATTTAAAAAAGGAAGTAAGGCGATAAGGATGACAAAATGAGGGCTTTGACAGTGGATCTCTGCTTTAGAATACAAACTGATTAACTCACTGGTTTTGAGTTAGAAAATAATTTCTTTTTGGAATTTAAATATCAATATATTTGTTTAAAAGTCTATACATACTTGTTTTTCTAGGAATAAATCAAAAAATTTGAATCCCTGACAGATAACAGCCATCTTACAGAATTTTTTTAAACACCTTGCCTAATTTCTTGGTTGCCCCAATTTTAATCAAAACTGGGTTTCCTGGAATGAGTAGACTAAAGTTAAAGGAAATACTTTGGTCACTGTTCTTATGAAATCCTTTGCGGTTTGGAAGCAGTACTCCTTTAGCATTTCAGCAGCTTCATTCATGTTCCGCACACGGTGTAGCACAATGATACGAGTAACTGAGCTTCGGAAGGAGAAGTTCAAATGCAGAACCTCCACATTTAGTGACTGAACAATAAAACTTTGGGGAGGAAAGTCAGAGTAGCTTTCTTAACTTTTATCATGGCACTAGTTATAAACCATTTAGTACTATAAATTTTCTTGGCAAGTACCTTCATAGCTCAGAAAATAATTTCTTGTAATGATTATTTTGTATTAGAAGCTGCATTGCTCTCAGAGTTTGCTCATTTGATTAGTAGAACTCTGATGTATTTTAAGTAATTGACACATTCAGGAGAATGTAGTCTTACCAGTAACCAAAGATCTAAGATTGAAAGTAATGAGTTATCCTAATACTGAAATTGTTTCCGTACTGAAATACTTTTAAACTAATTGTTCTCTGGATACTTTTTGCTGCTAATTAACATCTCTTTTTACAGGATTCATGAATAAAATTTTCCATCCCAACATTGATGAAGCGTAAGTAACTGTTTAAAAATGTTTAAATCTTAGCAGCAGCTGCTCTTGGTTAGAGTTCATCTCTCTGTTATTAAAAAAACCTCAATTATCTTTTTGGATTTTAACAACAGATCGGACTGTAAGAATGGTCACTTCCATTATAGAATCCAGGACTACGATATTCCACCTTAGTTCAGGGTCCACTATTGGACTGCTTGGTTTTTTCCACTGTCATGAATGGGTCTTTCATTTCCCTTGATATCCAGCTAACATTTGTAATATTCCATATCTCTGTTCTCTTTGTATAGACACTGTCCAGAGATCTGTCTTCAGTGTACAGATTATATTATTTTCAGCCCTTAAAGTATTTCTCAGTCCTTGAGAGTAAAGCAAACAGTTAATGAATCTTAATTATCCCTTTCTTTCCTTCTAATATTTTATTAGTGATATTTTAAAATGTGATATCAGTGCCTCCTATTTTATACTTCCAGTGCTATTTAGAATACTATTTGTCCTGCAGTTTTTCCTTGTCATGGCACTAAATTTTGATATTACACACACGCACACACGTGCATACATATGAAGTATTCTGAACTCTGAGAGGTTGTATGTACATATATACATCATGCCCCATGGTCCTTTAATACTTTCATGTATCAGTCATCTTAACAAGGATGTTCTCTTATATAACTGCAGTATAGTTGTCAGATTCAGGAATTACATATTAATGCAGTACTTTTTCATCTACTGCCATATTCTGGTAATGGACTTTTTAGCACTTTTTTTTTCCATTCATTAAAGGATCCAGTCCAGTATCATCTACTGCATTTAGTTGTCATGTTTCTTTAAACTACTTCAATCTGAAACCATTCCTCAGCTTTTTATAAAATTGACATTTTTAAGGAATAAAGACCAGTTATTTCATACTGTCCCTTAGTTTGGATTTGTCTGATTTTTCCTTATAATTAGGTTCAGAGTATGCTCTTAAGGCCAGAAAACCAAAAAGTGAGATTGTGTCCTCCTCAGGGTATCCTTTTTGGAGGCACACAAGTTTGTCTGCCCTGATAACCAATGGTAATTCTCATCACATGGTTAAGGTGTTGTCTGGTTTCTCCATTGTATAGTTACTGGTTTTCCCTTTCAATCTGTAAGTAGACACAAGACTTTGTGTATATTCTGCTCCTCATCATGTTTTCCCCAATTGGGATTCTTTGGTTTTTTTTTTTTAATCTATTAAAAATATTTTTCCTGATGATTAAACTAGTTGCCAAATACATGCAGCTAACTTTCTAATTTTTTTAAAAATGCCATTCTTTCCATCTGTTTCAGGTCAGGAACTGTGTGTCTAGATGTAATTAATCAAACTTGGACAGCTCTGTATGGTGAGTTTGGCCATGGAATATTTTTTAGAGATGTTGAGACACTGCCTAAAAAAATGTTGTTTGGATTTTCTTCTCTGGTTTAAAATGTTTTGTTGGGAATGGGAAAGGATTTTGAAAGCCGGTGGGAAAGTTTAATCAGTGAAAAAAACGTTTTCTCATGAGTACAGACTTTGGTTTAGCAGTGGAAGTTTGAAATTATCTTGTAAGATTCTGAAATTAATGTACAGTGTTACACATATGCAGACACACAAATACATACGCAGACATTTTATATATGTGTTATTCTGAAGCACATTGTATACATGTTTATCTGTAATGCCTTTTAGTTTTGGAAAAACTCTTAGGAATGTCCCTTTGAAATGAGATGGTGTATTAAGAGGTTTGGGGGATCATCATCTGTTTCAAAGGTGAAAACTTTGTTATGAAGCAAAGAATAATTTAGCCTTACCTTCAGTGCTGAAATTGACATATGATCTCTTACAGTGAATCAGCATGTAAATTGAGATCACAGAGAGAGAGAAGCCTTATCAGGCCTTGTAACTTGCTTGGGGAGCTAAAAGTATTTTTAAATATATTTAAAGTTTATTAGGGATACAACAAATCAATCTGTTCTCCCCACATGTCCAAGTTCTCAGGCTTCACAGACTCTCCCTCTTCTCGTGCACCCACCTCGTGAAGCTTCCCCTGATGCTCCAGCTGGAAGTAATCTCTGGACAGGCCTAAATTTTATAGCTCTTTTTTTGTGGCCTGCTTTTACTTTCTACCTTGTGTTTGTTGTCTGTGCCTACATTTTCTGTGCTACTGGATTATTTCCTGCCCTAAGGGCTGTCAGGGTGTTGGTCTGATTTGTGTTTAAGTCCTGGCACTCCTAGCAGGGTGCCTCGCACCAATGTGTTTGTAAGAATGAGTGGTACAGACAACAAACACTTGCTGAGAGGTGCAGAGCGGGAAAGATCACTTCAGGCTGGGGTTACCTAGAGACGGCCTCCCCTTGTTGGAGAGTTGTGAGACCTTTTAGCGGTCTTAAGGTACATAAGACCCCTTATTCCAGCCACCATCTGCAAGTCACCTTGTTTGTACTAGGATGGTGATAAGAATCACAGAGGTTGGTCACCAGCAGCACACAGTTAATCCTTTTTTTTTTTTTTTCCTCCTCCTAATTCCTTCAAGAGTTATTTCCTCTGCCTGGAGTTATCCTCCCTGATCTTTGTGTAGCTGGTACCTTCTTTTATCATCTCAAACATGCTTCCTTAGAGAAGCCTCATTTCCTGGCCACTTGATCTGAAATAACGCCCCTCCATAGCACAGCACCCTCTTTAAAAACCTTAAAATTTATTTATTGTTTATCTTGTCCTATCAGATTGTAAGCTCCACAAGATCAGGGACTTTGTCTCATGTGTGCGCATGCGTGCATGTGTGCGTGTACATATGTACAAGTGCCTAAAGCAGTAGCCCATGTACAATGAGGGTTCACATATTTGTTGAATTAATAAGTGAATTAATCATGCCCAGTACTGTTTAACATGAGAGTTTTAGGGAAACAGCAGCTTATAAGGAGATGAGGCAACAAGAAAGGACATATACACTGAGGTTGGTTAAAGGGATTCCTTTTAAGATGGTTTTTCGGTAAAAATGTCTTGTGGCAGGTTGCCTGGAATATCTGATGTAATAATGTATTTTCTTAAACTGCATTCACATTGTAGAAATATACATAACTAAATGCTGCAAGCTGGTTCCAATGACAATAAAGTAAATTGGACTTTAGTTTAACTAATTCTTTTACTACTGACCAGAAGAGCTTTGTGGAAGAGGTTTGCTGATTGTCAAGTACCTCACATCTCAGAACAGATTTTTTTTAAATAACAGTTTTATCGAATTATAACTCACATACATAAAATACACCCATTTAAAGAGTGTAATTTGATGATAGTTTTTAGTATATTCACAGTTATTTACAACCATTCCCACATTTTTATCATAGAATATTTTTATCACCTCAAAAGGAAACCCTGTACCCTTTAGCTATCATCCCCTCATTTCCCAGCCCCATCCCCCAGCCCGAGGCAATAACCAACCTTCTTGTTGTTTGTATAGATTTGCCTATTCTGGACATTTCTTGTAAATGGAATTATACTATATGTGGTGTTTTGTAACTAACTTTTTTACTTCATATAATGTTTTCAAGATTCATCTATGTTGTAGCATGTATCAGTACTTCATTCCTTTTTATGGCCAAATAATACTCTAGTCTACAGATACCATTTTTATTTGTCAGATGATAGACATTTGGGTTGTTTACACCTTTTAGCTATTATGAATAATGCCTCTATAAATATTTGTGCACAGGTTTCTCTGTGGACATATGTTTTCATTTCTCTTGGGTATGTACCTGGGGGTAGAATTGCTCGGAGATATGGTGACTTTGTTTAACCATTTGAGGAACTATTTTCCCAGGTGGTACCATGTTAACATTCCTGCCAGCAGGTGTATGAGGTTCAGAATAGACTTTCAAGCAACAGGCCAGCGTGACTAAGGTTTCATCACATCTATAAAATGTTAGAATATGTTCTTGTATTACCTTGCAAAGCATTTAGTAAGTAACAAGAATTAAACCACATTGATGAAAGTGAATTTTGATTTCTGTATTACATGTGTACAAGTTACCACTAAGTGTTCCATAATACAAGAACATGAACACACTAACAGGTAAGTGTAGGAAAGCAGGAAGAAAATTTTTTTTTTTTTTGAAAATATTTTTATAGTATAGTCAAAATTATACTCAGCATGGGAAAACTGTTTTGACATTTTTCTCAAGTCCGAACTATTCCTCAAGAAAATTCAACATTTTTTTCATGGAAAGATTTAGGAGCAGGTAAATACAATCTATATGAAAGTACTGGTAGAAAGGGTTGGTTTAGATGACCTTGAAGTTTCTTTTAGACTTATCTGATCTTGAGATCTAAACTGAATTTTTATTACAAGCTGCTAAACCCTCCGGCATTGAAGGTTAGTTTCGTCATTGGTGAATTTTGAATCACTCAATTTCCTGCTGTGATTCTTGAATTTTAGTTCAAAGGACAAAAACAAATCTAACTTAATACGAAACAACTAATAGAAAGTTGGCAAGTTAACACAGATATTCAACTGAAAAGCAAAAGGCTTAGCTTGGTAACCAAAACTTGTTTCAACTCTACTATATAATATGGTAAGGAGCAAGGAGTTACTTGTGAAATTTCCTGCAATTAGCTTTGCCCCAGGGCATGCATGTACTGTGCAATAGATATACATATTTTTATTATAACAGCAATTCCCAGATGAAATTCAGATTTATACTCATCATAACCTGATAATAAACAATGTTTATGTTTATTCCTCCACCACCCCTCACCAACTCCACAAAAGAAAATTGATTTCTGGCAGCCCATTTGACTCCTTGCCTCTGTTCTTCTCCTGTTTTCCTTTGCCAAGTGTACATGCAGTTTGTTCATTCAGAAGCTCAAAATTGGTATAATTGTAGTTTAATCACCCAGTAATTTAAAATTTTATATTTAATCTTGAAAGAGAGCATATTATAGTGGTTAATTTTGTAAAGAAGCTTGTCATCAATATGAAGCTATCTATTGAGTTTGAAGTTACTATTGTTACTCTTTGTGACATTAAAAGGAAAGTAGCAGATGCCATCACAGAATTGATTCATTTTGGCTTCCTGTATGATGGCATCTTTTTTTTTTTTTTTTTACATCCCTTCGTGCTCTTCCAGACAGGAATGATAAAAGCTCTGGAAAACTTAAAATTCAGCCAAGGGGATCTGGATTTCAATTTCAAAAACAACTGTAATTTTAAAGACTGATGAAAGGAAAGTTCATTAAGCCATAGGTAGCTTGTTTTCTGTTTTCCTTTTTACTCAAATATATTTTATCCATAGTTGTGTTTTCACCCCACACTCCTGGAAGCTCAGGTGCCTTCACTGCAGTACAGCTTCAGTTTCCCTCCCGCCATTCTGAGCCATGCATACTTGACCCTCGTAAATTGTGTTTCTCTCTCCGACTTTCGTTTTACTCATTTCTTGACTGACTTGGTAAATTACTTATTTGTGGACTAAGTTGTGGACAAGTAATGTAGAAGACAATTTTCATATAAAATTGGGCAGTTTATAATTTTATTCTGGGCTTCCCTGGTGGCGCAGTGGTTGAGAGTCCACCTGCCGATGCGGGGGACACAGGTTCGTGCCCCGGTCCGGGAAGATCCCACATGCCGCGGAGCGGCTGGGCCCGTGAGCCATGGCCGCTGAGCCTGCGCATCGGGAGCCTGTGCTCCGCAACGGGAGAGGCCGCAACGGTGAGAGGCCCGCGTACCGCATAAATAAATAAATAAATAAATAAAAATTTAAAAATAATTTTATTCTCACCTTTAGGGTTGCTAGCCAATGGACTGGATAGTTCTCTTATTTTGCTGGTGAGAAAAATCAACATTTGGGAACTTATTTCCCCTAGAGTCATTTGGGGGGGGCGGTCAGTAACAGACAAATGAGTTTGACTACAACAAAAGGAATGCTTCAGGAACTTTGGGATTAGAGTTAGGAGAAACAGTGCTTCTTTTTACTAGGCATTTAGAAAAATTTTAAATCATAAATTTACTTAATAGTACTATGCTGTAACCTAATGATTTTGAGCGGCTAAATGAATTTAAGCCTTTTCGTGTTGGAAGTACATTGTTATTACATACCTCTTTTCAGTCAGGTAGCCTGTGAATCTTTCCAAACAACTCAAATTTTGGCTGAGGGTAACTTTATCTTAAAATAATGCTTTATGCTGCATGAGTGTTTGCTAGCTATGTTTCTAGACATTTTAGTATAGTTGCAGAGATAAGAGATACATTTATCTATCTGCATGGATGATTGAGAGGCCAGCAACCACTGTTTCAACAGGCTTGAGAACTCAGTATTGATCCATCCATGCTGGAATCACAAACATCATCCTGCTTTTGGAACAGCTGGATGTCATTATGAGTCTCCTAGACAGACCCAGGTAGAGCAGTTTCTTTCTAGTACTATGGAGAAAGGTCAGCTGTAGTAGATAAAGAAGAAATATGCTGAGTTTTGGATTTGATGGTTTCCACAATGCTAGCTCCATGATCCACCTCCTTTGTCTGCTTGTAAATATTTAGATTTGGTGTTGGCATGTGCCCCAGGAGTTTAATTAGCTATACATAGAAAAATGGGGCTTTCTTGGGTTGAACAACCTAGCAGAAATTCGTTAAAAACACCACATTCACTGACAGTCAGCATTAGAACCATGGAGTGGTCCAGGCTTTGTGCATCGTGGGATATGAGCCAGGCTACGGTCCTGAAAGACAGCCACAGCCATGTTTTTCTTTCTTTGGGGCTGTAGCTTCAGGGCTCCATTGTGATTTTATGGATTTGTTTTGTCTTCATTTGCTTGTGATCACTGTGTCTAGGTAAAGTCTTTCCCCATGCATGGTCATTTATCTTATAATTGCATGAAGTTATCTTGTTCTTTTCTGACATTAAAGACAAACTAAATTATTGCCTAGTAATTTAAAACTTTAATAATGAGTTTTAGTATGACTGTAAGAATACCCAACTAGCTAATTATACATTAACTGCCCTCATTTCTAGAAGGGTAATAACAAATCCTACTACCGTGTTTTAGCTTGCAATCTTTTAAGGTAAGCAGGGTCATACCAGGTTTAAACCAGGATGAATTGCCCTCTCAAGAACACCTAAGTAAGGTGGGAAGTGTTTTGAGATCGACATGGCAACAAGGGGAATGTTTTTTGGTGAACAAAAGTCTGTTTTCTTCATTCTGATCTATGTAGTAGCATTCATTTCCTTCTGCAGATCTCTACGGTTTAAATACATTGTGGAGAGGGAGTTGCAATTAGGCAATGGATGGAAGATTATTTTCTAAGACAGTGGAATGCTTTAAAACGTTCCATGTTATAAAACTACACACCTCTGGTTGGTGACCTGGTGGTCTGGCAGTTAGGATATATCTGGTATTCCACCAAGTTTTAATTAGTACCCTATGTCTTTGACATTGCTCTTTCCCACATACAACAGGAATACCTGTTTTTAGCTTGGAATACTTAAAAAAGTGTAATGGTAGTGTAGTGAGATTAAGTATATCTCTCAGGAATATTGCAAAAATTCTTCAAGTGTTTGCTGATTCTTATTAATTCCTGATGATTGCTCTCTCTCTTTTTTAAGAGGTGTGAGGAGAGAAGAGTTTTGTTTTTTGCATGCATGACCCTCTTCATGAGACTTTTATTCTATCTTTAAAAGATCCGCATGGACTAACACGAGATCACGTGTACATCTAATGAGTTTCACACTCTTTGTATATTTTATCCACACAGAAGACCCTCTCAGTTAAGTGATTGGACACATTCTTGAATATATCATCTGGGATACTGGTTTGCTATATGTATTATTCCATTAAAGCATGTTAGCATTCAGTGGCCAGCTGGTTCTGTGTCACAGCACCACACAAGTCTTTGTGGTGTTCTGCTTCAGCTTGCCACATGTGTGCCCTCAAACAGCTAGTAAGAGAATATTTAATCTCAAGGCCATTTCTTTTTTCAAATCTACCTGCCTATCTGAAGGCATTCCTCCTAATTGGCTTTATTGAGGTTTTCCTCTAGGGGATGTCTGTCACCTTTTAGGGCCCACTGCTTACTCAGTCTTTCATACATAACAACTGCTTGACTATATGCAATGCTGATCCTTCAGCTGAAGAGAGGTATAGGTTTCTGGCTCCTCCTCCTTTTAGGGGGTAGAATTTCACTGTTTTTAGTATTCACAGACTACAAGCAGAAGAAAATTAAAGTAAAAGACTCAAATTAATCATTAATAGTGCAACTTCTTAAGAGCTGACAAGAGTAGAAAAGATCTATTAATTAACCCAAAATTCTTAGATAACCTGAAGAAATCTGGAAATTTTATTTGTCCTCTTTCAGTCTTGTAAACTTTGACCACATATATGTCAGTGTGTTTTCATACATATAGTTAGATACCACCACCCCCCAAAAAAAAGGACAAAAAAAAAAAAACCTTGAGCAAATGAAATGGAATTTTATGATTGTTTTTATTTTGAACATGTAACTATAAATTCATGGCTTGCTTAGCAATATGATGAATTAATTACAGTTCCTTATAAGATGAGCAAAGTCAATCAATGGGATTTTGAAAGGTCAGCTGATGATTTTCTCTAGCAAATCAAGGATAGCATGGGTTTGTTTGGTTTTTTAAAATTATTGTATTTTTGGCTGAGTTGAGCCTTGGTTGCTGCGCGCGGGCTTTCTCTAGTTGCGGTGAGCAGGGGCTACTCTTCGTTGCGGTGCGCGGGCTTCTCATTGCGGTGGCTTCTCTTGTTATGGAGCACGGGCTCTAGGCGCACAGGCTTCAGTAGTTGCGTCACGTGGGCTCAGTAGTTGTGGTTCACGGGCTCTAGAGCACAGGCTCAGTAGTTGTGGCGCACAAGCTGAGTTGCTCCGCGGCATGTGGGATCTTCCTGGACCAGGGATCGAACCTGTGTCCCCTGCATTGGCAGGCGGATTCTCAACCACTGTGCCACCAGGGAAGCCCCGGATAACATGGTTTTAATTCCCAGGTGATCTCAACTTATTTAGCCATCAGCTTCAACTATAATGGCCAAAAGCCATGGAAAGAGGAGGTCATAGTCATTGGTTCTGGTTCACTAGAATCTACTTCTTGTGGGTTTTTACCCAGCTTTTTACCTCTCTGATTGTGAGCAGGACTTTTCCTTTCTTCCTCTCCTTTTAGCCCTGCTCCCTATTGAATTACAAAACAGTTAAATACCTTAAGGAGTCATGGCTAACTCAGTGATTCTGAGCTTTGGAAGCCAGGAGTCCTCCAGGAGGGAGAAGGTCAGTAAAGTGTAAGTTTGTTTGGATAGCATGCTTCTGGAGTACGAAGTTTTGTAGGAAAAGAAAAGGAACTTGCTCTTGATGGGAAATGACCTGAGTGTTTTAAGGAAGTGTTTTCTGCTTCCAAAGGTAAGAGTTTGGAGGCTGGAAGGCCATCCAGAGATGGTTGTCCTAATCCAGGTCTAGAAAGATACATTGGGCTTGATGTAGTTACATGCCAGTGGAAACAGAAGAGGAACTAGAGGCATTTCACTAGGATTAATAGTGAGTCTGGGAAATTGACTGAGTACATGGAATAAAGGAGGAAGGCCTAACCAAGGTCCTTCCGGAGGTTTGGAGCCGTCGATCTAGGTTTTAGGAGAAAGGAATAGGTTTTCAGGGAAATAATTTTAGGCATGTTTAAGACCAGAAATGTAAAGGACCAATTAGAAGGATTTGCTAGTTATCAGCATAGACTTATTTCTTTAAAATTGTGAGATGATGAGCTTCCTGGAGTAAGAGTATAAAATACACTCTGTATTAATACAAAGACCACAGAATTCACATTGCTGAGCAAGTGGCTGATGTCTTTCCAAACAAGTTTTTCTGTATGTTTTTTGTTTGTTTGGCTTTAAAAAGAAGGAACCCAGGGCCTCGGATATCTGGGGAACAAGGAGTAGGGTGAGAAAAGGGGGAAGGATAGGTGGCATTGGAGAAGGGAGAAGGGCTATGATGGCTGGTGGTACCTGGCCGTGACTGTGCTGTACCATGGTGGTGTTTTCTGAGTCACAGCATTTGGGGTGTTAAATCTGAAAAACAAACAAAGATTATGCAAGTTCAAGTCTCTGAGAGGACTGCCGGCTTGGTAATTGTGGTTCCTGATGGGGCTGACCAAGTCAAGCTTTGGCATCCACAGGGTTTTAACCTGAAGATAGCAGTATGCTTTACAAAGGTTTCCATTTTAATGTTCAAAGGAAATAGAGGAAGAAGAAATAACTTATGGTCACTGGTTCATAAACGCCAAGAATAAAACATGAGATATGTGATTCATCCCCTCCTGAGTGTCTTCTCTTTTAAGCCATGTACCCATCTTTTTGTGAGTCACCTGGAGTAGGGTGGCTTTACTTTAGGAATTGGTGCAGGGCGTCCTTGATGGTGCAGTGGTTGAGAATCCGCCTGCCAATGCAGGGGACACGGGTTCGATCCCTGGTCCGGGAAGATCCCACATGCCACGGAGCAACTAAGCCCGTGCGCCACAACTACTGAGCCTGCGTTCTAGAGCCCGCGAGCCACAACTACTGAGCCCGAGTGCCACAACTACTGAAGCCCACGTGCCTAGAGCCCATGCTCCACAATGAGAGAAGCCACTGCAATGAGAAGCTCGCGCACTGCAATGAAGAGTAGCCCCCCGCTTGCCACAACTAGAGAAAGCCTGCGCACAGCAACGAAGACCCGACACAGACCAAAAAAAAAAAAAAAAAATTGGTGCATTTTTGTGTGGGTGACTCATTTTAATTATTAATAAGTATTCCTTGAGGGATACAGGTAGCTGAAATTTCTTCTGAGAAGATGGCATATTTGTATTAATATTTTAGTCCTTTGATGTAGTTTGAAGCCTATTTTATAGTCATTTTTAGAAATGTGTATTTCTTCTTGTAAGGAGCTGCAGTATTCTCTTTTTGCAGATGAAGAAATTGAGATGCAGAGAGGAAGAGACCTGCTTTCCTACCTATAGTTTGGAATACCTCCACCTGGAGTGAATGATGGTGACAGCAGTGTGCAGAAAAAGGACAATGAAAGGGTCAGGGAGGGCTACTAAATTAGAACCTCTTCAGCAGCGTAGCTGTCAAGACCTAAACATTTTCTTGAGCTAGAGAACCCACAAGCACATAGCTCTTCCCATTTGGTCTCTGGGGTTAGGAGTGTGTAGAGTAGGTAGTGCATTTCTGCACACGTATCACAAACATGCAGATGCTAACCAATCCTAAATCAGAAGCCCTGGAGTAGGTATGCATATTTTGAAAAACCCTGTGGGTAATTTTAATGGACGAACAACCAGGACCTAGACTTGCCCAAGAACCATTGCTGTAGACTGAGTGGGGTAAATGCTGCTTTTGATGAGAGATAAGTATAATTTGAGTGTTTTTAAAAATTAAATATGGATATAAATGATTAGTTTATGTGCCTAAGCTGAACTATGAGTGTTGTAATATTGTTAACATTAATACTGTAAGATCAGGTTGAAGAATCAGTCCTAATGGACTGCATTTTGGTAAGTGCTGATTTAGTCCAAGGCAAAAGTAAGAGCTGTTTGCTCATGGTAGACCATACTTATCAGGGTTCTTGGGACTTTCTTTAAAAATTAAGGTATCCAGGGCTTCCCTGGTGGTGCAGTGGTTGAGAGTCCGCCTGCCAATGCAGGGGACACGGGTTCGTGCCCCGGTCCAGGAAGATCCCACATGCCGCGGAGCAGCTGGGCCCGTGAGCCATGGCCGCTGAGCCTGCGCGTCCGGAGCCTGTGCTCTGCAATGGGAGAGGCCACAACAATGAGAGGCCCGCGTACCGCAAAAAAAAAAAAAAATTAAGGTATCCAGTAATGGGGGCACCTGACTGTAATCTCTAGATTGTGCGATCCATGTCTGGTTCTCTCCCTTCCAAAAAGTGGAAGGTCAGTGTTTTTTAAAAGACTTTGGAACTGATAGATGTTTTATATTATTAACAATTCTAGGGGGAAAAAATTTTATTATGATGGATTTTTCCAAAGATGAGTATCTTTATTTCATTCTTGGTTTATGGTTTATGTCTCTTCTGCTAGAATATTTATCTTGAAAGAAGATTTTGTGCACATCTGCATGTTTGAGAGATATTTCTTTGGGGAGGAACCTCTCAATGGTAGTCATTCTGTTAGCCACTTTCAGGAATACTTTACTGCTTTAAAATGGCCATGGCAACAACATCCTGGCCTTCAAAAGCTGTCATCTTTACCCAAAACTGGGCTGCGTACTTTTCCTTTCCTGCTCTTCTGTTTTAGAGGTGTGACTCAGCACATCTGTAAAATGGATCAAAAGTATGTTGATGTCGGAAGACAGTAGACACAGGAAAGGAGAAACCAATAATTGAGGGTTCTTTTTTTTTTTTTTTAATTGAGGGTTCTTTTATTTGTTTGGAACAAATACATAGGCAAAGCCACTTATTGGTAGCTTGAAAAACTTAAAAGTAATGGTGAGGGGTATAAAATCTTTTCCTGGAACACATGAAACACCTAGTTATGAGACATGTTGTCTGCAATATTTCTCAAGTCCTGAAGTGCTTCTGAACTTAAAACCTGCACTTTATTTTTTTTTCAAGTTTTTTGTTGTTTGATAGGAACATTCAGCTGTTAATCTTTTGGGGGCAGCACCAATAATGCTGATGTGGCAGGAGAGGCCCCCAGTTTACTCCTGAACATTCTCTGCTTAGAGACCATCCTGTTGGCCTTGAACATGTGAGAAAGAAAAACTTTGGGGAGGAGGGTGGCCATTTCTGAAGGTATACAGTTTGATGCAGAGATGTGGGGAGCTTTTGCCATCATGGTTGAGATAGTGTTCCTTTCATCCACTAACAGAAGCAGTGTAGTGCATAAGCCCAGGTTTGAAACCCAGCCCCTTGGACAAGTTACCTAACCTCTCTGTGCCTCATTTTCCCCATATGCAAAATGGAGATAGTAATGGTACCTACCTCATTGGCTGTAGTGAAATTAAGAGTGTATATAGGGGCTTCCCTGGTGGCGCAGTGGTTGGGAGTCCGCCTGCCGATGCAGGGGGCGTGGGTTCGTGCCCCGGTCCAGGAGGATCCCATGTGCTGCAGAGCGGCTGGGCCCGTGAGCCATGGCCGCTGGGCCTGCGCGTCTGGAGCCTGTGCTCTGCAACGGGAGAGGCCCGCGTACCGGGAAAAAAAAAAAAAAGAGTGTATATGTAAAGTGTTTACAGGGCCTGGCTTGTAGTAAGGGCTGTGTAAGTGTAAACTCTTGCTGCCATTACTATTACTGTTACTATTATTAGTGTTACTGTAACTCTGCTTTGGGATCATGTTCAGTTTGTAAAACTTGGGGTTCACACCCCTTTTCTTCTTAATTTGCTTACCTTTTAGCATTTTCTACCATTGCCTTGATAACCCACCCACTTAAGGATAAAGAGAGGAAAATTTTTTTCAGACTTTCCATGTTTTATTAAATGTTTCAAACATATGCAAAAGTAGAAAGGACACACTTATATGCAAATACTATTTTTAAAGGCAAAAAAAGTAAAGTGTCATTTGAAGTGTGAAAATACAAGCCTTTTGCTTTGACATAACTTTCTTAAAATTTTTATTTACTTTTAATTTTTCCTTTTTTTTTTTTTTTTTTGGCTATGTCAGGTCTTAGCTGGGGCACACAGGATCTTCATTGAGGCCTGTGAGATCCTTCATTACAGTGCGTGGTCTCTTCGTTGTGGCACTCGAGCTTCTCTCTAGTTGTGGCCTGCGGGTTTTCTCTCTCTAGTTGTGGCGTGTGGGCTCCAGAGCGCATGGGCTTTGTAGTTTGCAGCACACGGGCTCTCTCGTTGAGGCATTCAAGCTCGATAGTTGCAGTGCACGGGCTTAGTTGCCCCACGGCATGTGGGATCTTAGTTCCCTGACCAGGGATTGAACCTGTGTTCCCTGCATTGGAAGGCAGATTCTTTACCACTGGAGCACCAGGGAAGTCCAACATAACTTTTAAAATATTCTTATGCATAACTTTTAAAATATTTTTATGCATCATACTGTGTACATCATTGTAATTCTAGAGAACATAATATTTTACAGACTTTCTCTATTCAGCATTAGAACATAAGCATTTTTCTCTGTCCCTTAGCCTTTACAAATAGTTTCAATGATTTTGTACCATGAATAGTTATTGGTTTGTTAAATATGTTGCTTCCTTTAAAACATATATATGTAAAACAGCAGTGAAAATCCTGCCATGGATGGTTGGGGTTATGTTGGAAGATCATTTTTGTTTTGCTTTTTTGATTAAGGATCTCTGCATTTGTTTCCTGGTACGTGGGAATTTTACTTTAATGTGGTTCTTTGGAAAGTTGGCCTTATCAGTAATACCAAGTCCCTAACTTGGGGTTGAAGGTAAACCTGCTCTGTGTTAGTATCTGGTGCATGAGGATAGGACTGTGCTGGCTGTCATGAAGTACAGCCAGCACAGTCCATATATCACTCTGTAGACCTGAGTGGTCCAATATGGGATCTACTAGCCACATGTAGTTATTTAAATTTAAATTAATTAGAATTAAAGATGAAAGATTTAGTCCTCACAGTCAAACCAGCTATATTTCACGTGCTCAGTAGCCACATGGCTACCATATTGGTAGCAGATGCAGATCATTATCATCATTGCAGAAAGTTCTATGGAATAGTGCAGCTCTAGGTTTTTTTTGACTGCTCAGTTTTTTTACCTTATAGTGACAAGGATGATCTGCTTCTCATAGGATTTTCTAGAGCAGAGGTCAGCAAACGTTGGCTGCCTGATTTTGTGTATAGTTTTATTGGAACACAGCCACACCCATCTGTTTATCTATTATCTATGGCTGCTTCTGTGCTAGTGGCAGGGCTGAATGTTGAGTAGCTGTGACAGACCAGATGTGGCCCACCAAGCCTAAATTAGTATTTACTCTGGCCCTTTACGAAAAAGTTTGCTGACCCCTTTTATCTAGACCAGGGTTTCTCAACCTCAGCACTATTGACATTTTGGTCCCAGATAATTATTTGTTGTGAAGGGCTATCCTGTGCATTGTGTTGTAGGATGTTTAGCAGCATCCCTGGCCTCTGTCCAGTAGACACTAGTGGCACCCCTGCACCTTCCCCCACCCGGTTGTGACAACCAGAAATTTCTCTACACATTGCCAAGTGGCCGCTGGGAAGCAACATCACCCCTGGCTGAGAATCATTAATCTAAAGTGACATGGCTTGACAAAACATTCACTTACAATACTGCATGAGAGCACTCACTCTAAAACAAAATCCATTAGAAAAGCAGAATAAATTGAAGAGTAGTTTCTATGCTACTATACTTTATTCCCTCTTGAAACAGAAATGTTTTTAATAAAACGTGATGAGTAACTAGAGTGGGCAGAGAGATGGAAGCGCTAAGGTTCCACAGTTCACTGTCTGCTAACTGAGCAGCGAATAGAATGGAAGTTAGAGCATCTCTGAAGTTATGTGGATGTGTGGTTTATTTTACAGGTTTTCAAGCCCTACTTCCTTTATAAAACACTAGGTAACTGCAGGGTTTTTGTTGTTTTTGCTGTGTATGTAGATGTGCACCCAGCACCTTGTGCTGAATCTAGTAAGAAGGGAGTTGTTAATGTTTATTAAAATGATTATTAATAAAAGCAGTAAATTGGTACTTATCTGTCTTATGATTATGATTTTAAGTGATTCTTATAGGTTCCTACCCTCATTACCTAGAATAATTGAAAAACTGGTTATATTTACCTCCATTAGAAGTTAGGAGAATTGAATTAAATGTCAAGGCTTATATAATTGTATTCAGTTCTTTTAAGATCTGGTGCTTGAATACTTTCAGAGTGGGGATTTTCAAAGCTGTAGAAAATGGCGATGTTAAGAAATTAACTGCTTGCTTTGTAAGAATGTAGAGTGCTGTACAGTATTGGGGTACAAGTTTTAATAAACCATGTAGTATTTCTAAAATCTCAGTTTACAGAGTGGAGTGAATTCGAATTGGGACAGTTGCCTTTCAAAGAGAATACCAAGTGTACCTGGTTCTTCAAATTAAAATTAAAAATTGGTATTGAAAGGAATATATAAGTCACATGTAATGGACCACTATTTTATGAAAAAATATCAGTGTAGTTAAATATGTTGACTACTGAATTCAAGTGAATTTTAGGTGAACTTGCTTGTTCCATGCATGATATATTTCTTGCTTGTTTTTCAGATCTTACCAATATATTTGAGTCCTTCCTGCCCCAGTTGTTGGCCTATCCCAACCCCATAGATCCTCTCAATGGTGACGCTGCAGCTATGTACCTCCATCGACCAGAAGAATACAAGCAGAAAATTAAAGGTAAGGCAAATAGCTTAGCCTTGAGACAGAAGAACTTAAGTCTGTTAGGTTTTGATCATTAAAAGCCCTTCTTAGTTACTCGTAATTTTTCTCAGGCCTAAAAAGAGACAGCTGTGGGCCAGAGCAGAGCTCACTAGCCTCTGTAGATTCAAGGGTCAGAGACACCTTTAGAAAGCTGGAGGTTTCAGCAAGAAAGGAGAGAGAAAGCAAAAAAGGAAAGATGAGGAAATGGGTGACTTATTAGTTGGGTGGTAAGTAGACATAACCCTGCCAGAAATCCCTGTGACCCCCTATATGAAAGAACCTTTGCTTTCATTTGCTTCCTCTTGTCTTAGAAAATTAGAAAATTGGACTGGAGAGTAAAGTATTAATTGAAAGGCATAGTCTCACATTGGTTTATAAATGGAATCATCCTGGCCCTTCAGGACAGCAGTTAACTTTGGGAGTTGGGAAATAATTACCAAATTCATCTTTAGACTTTGTTTTATTATATCATTTTACCTGTTGAATAAAAATTACCCAACTGGCTTCTTTTCTTGGTCCCATACTGATTTGCTTACATTTTGGGAAGTTTACATCGAAGGCACATTTCTACTGCAGATACCTGGCCCCAGTGCCCTGGTGCTATGGATTTTTCTATTAAAACTTAAAATGTGCTATTAAAGTTTAGAAATGTGCAAATGGTGGTAGCACTAGTTAGCTCATCCTTTAAGATTTAGGATCCTGTTTTCCCATTCTCAGTTTACAGGCTAATGGGACACGAATTTCATTAAAATGAAAATGTGGCTGTGAAAGAACAGCTAAAGCTACACACAGGGTTACCAGCATTCACCACGTTGTCCTTTTACTTCTGTGTATGTTTGAGAACTTTCATAGTGAAAAGTCTAGATACATAAAGTTCCACCAGAAAGGAGAGGAGTTCAAAGTCCATGAAAATAGGCCTACTCTTCTTAACAAATGGCAGGCATTGGTATTTACCCAATTTTTAGCTTGACTCGTTCATCTGCACAGCAGCTCAGAACATGAGCTTCTGCAAAGTGTATAGCCCCTCTGAGTACATTTGCAGGAGATGGCAGTAGAAATAATTTATGAGAGCCCAGAATGCATAGGTCTTCACTCTTAAATATGAAAGTATGAGACAGGATGTGAGCATCTGGGCCTATTTGTTGAACAGTAGTTTTTCCTTTTCTTCGTCTTCTCATTCTTCCCTGGTCTCGTAGGGTATTGTTTGGTACTTTTTGTTGAGATAAAGTAAAAATAAATCTACTCTAATTAACTTACTTAGGTCTCAGGTGCTTTGCAAATTAATATCTAATTTATGTAACCAGACATAGCCAAAGAAACATAATTCAAGAAAACATGTATTTCATTTTTAACCAGATAAAATTCTGTTATGAGACTGTCTTACTTTGACATAAGAATCACTTAACAGTGTCTGCAACCCACAGATATCTCTGTGCAGAGCATATTTCTATAGTTCTTGTATTCATTATGCCTCTAACACTATTCCTGTTTTAGTACATATCTGTTATAGTCCCAGTTACAAAAGGAACCTAACCTACGTTTTTATCTTTGAACAGCAAGCTCTAGCTTAGGGGGCTCTAGATTTCTGAAACATTAGTGTTGGCTATCACTTCCTTAGTAATCTGAGAAGATCATGACTATCAGACCTGAGCTCACCCCAGCTTCCTACCTTTATATATATCGGGCCCCCCCCCGCCCCCACCAATCTTTTCTTTGTTTCTTCCTACAGGAAATAAGAGATCTTATTTCTCGGACCCAGTCCCCCCACCAACATGATCTTGTTCTCCATTTATCCTTCCTCCTAGCACTGTTGGTCTTCCTTCTCTTCCTGGTTACCCACCACCCCCATACTCAAAGGTATCCCCATGTCGGAAGCCTTTATCTGTTTCTGTGGACTCCTTTAGGAGTCCTGCTGTTTGTTTCCCCTCCTCTCTCCTCTTTTTTTTTTTTTTTTTTTTTGTGGCTGCATTGGGTCTCACTGCTATATGCAGGCTTTCTCTAGTTGCGGCGATCAGGGGCTTCTCCTGTTGTGGACCACGGGCTCTAGGCGTGCGGGCGGGCTCAGTAGTTGTGGCTCACAGGCTCTAGAGCACAGGCTCAGTAGTTGTGGCGCAGGGGCTTAGTTGCTCCGCAGCATGTGGGATCTTCCCGGACCAGGGCTCGAACCTGTGTCCCCTGCATTGGCAGGAGGATTCTTAACGACTGCACCACCAGGAAAGTCCTCCTGTCTTCTTAATCATTTGGATTTTTCTCATGACCCATTTTCCTCTCTGCAGCTTTGGTATTTTACCCCTTGCCTTTCTGAAAACTTTTCTCGTTCCATTCCTAAACGTGATCATTCTCATAAGATTTGGGTCCTTCGGCCCCTCTCTCCTTCCTCCACCCGTTAGGGAGCTAATTCACCCCTTACCGCTTTAGATAATCCCCTCCAGGTAGTCGGTTTCCACGCCTGACATCTGAGGTCAGTGTATGTAACCTTTCTCACCGTGAACATGATTCATATTTAGTTGGTGCTATTTTATCTTGTAAATTATTGGGCTTCCCTGGTGGCGCAGTGGTTGAGAGTCCGCCTGCCGATGCAGGGGACACGGGTTCGTGCCCTGGTCTGGGAAGATCCCACATGCCACGGAGTGGCTGGGCCCGTGAGCCATGGCCGCTGAGCCTGCGTGTCCGGATCCTATGCTCCGCAATGGGAGAGGCCACAACAGTGAGAGGCCCGTGTACCACAAAAAAAAAGAAAAAAGAAATATTGGACTGTCTGTAGGATGGGGCACCGTTGGAGCTGTCTAAAGATATGTCACTTCTCAAAAACCTTCCCTGAGTGGCATCTTAGCCTGCCATTCAGGGCTCTCTGTTACTGTGTGTGATCTACATCTTTGCCTTTACTCCTCTAAATATATCAATATGTAACGCACAAATTGGATGAATTTTAGATACCCAACTGTATCTGCTTCCTTAGTTCTTCAGGGAGAGTTTTCAACCATACAGAAAAACAGAGTGACTTAACTGCGTACCCACTATCCAACTGTAGCAAAACCTGTACATTTTGCCTTACTTGCTTCAGATTTTTTAAAAGAAAGAAAACAAATATAGTTCTCTCTTAATGTGTTTTAATATCCCAGCCACTTCCTTCTCCCCTGTGCTTCGGCGAGGCTGTCTATGCCTTTCCCCTGGAGTGGCGTCTCCTATGCTGCAGCTGCCAGAGCTGCTTCAAGGGTCAGTGCAGATACTGCTTTCCTGGCTCTCAGGAGCCACAGTCCCTTCCTCCTGCTTCCCACTGATGGCACTTAACCCCCTAACTGCTTTTATCTTTGTCTGTGTTTCCTGCTCATTAGTGACCTTGCTCTTCATTTTTCTATCTCCTGAAAGGCCTTATCCCAGTAAGCACTTAATACACATTGGTCTCCTTGAATATACTGAAGAAGGCTGATAGTGTCGACTTACAGTGTCCAAGAGCAGTGCCAAAGTGCAGCAACTTCTTTCTACAAAGGAAGAAAAAGTAGCCAACCCAATAGAGAATAAAAATACAATTTCTAAGACTTCAGTAAACATTTCTCTCACTCAAAAAAATGAAGGCAAGTTCCTACCTAGCCAGGGGCTTTTGATATCTCAGCATAAAATTTTGCTCCAATGAATCTGTAGGGGTGTAAGTCAGAAGCCTGCAAACTTTTTCTGTAAAGGCCCAGATTTGGCCACATATGGTCTCTGTCACATACTCATTCTTTCTTTCTTTCTTCCTTTTTAACAGCCCTTTGAAAATATAGAAAATAATCTTAGCTCGCCCTGCACTGCATCATTCAGACTTGGCCCATATACCTTCTCTTCTAGTCCCTGCAACTCCATAGGAGGAAAAACAAAGCATTCAGACGTGAGGATGTGTTTTTCTGGATAGGATTCTGTCCTGTCTTTTCATATTGTGTGTAGGCTACTTACTTGAAAAACCATCTGCACCTAGAGTTTTAGGAAAACGTTTAATTGTGTATTCAGCAGTTCTTAACATTTTTTTCAGCTAGCAGCTACAGCCTAGGCTATAGCATCATAAATCTTCAGGTAAATAAATTAATAGGTGGTAAAGTCACTCAGGCTAGCTGTGTCCCCAGGTAGCAGCTCATTCCTGAGCAGATTGAGAGACTGTCTTCACCAGCTGCTTCAAAAACCTGACAGGCAGGATCTGTTTAGACTAAAATCTATTTCTAAAATAATAGATTTGGGCTGACTGTAATTATATAACTGCAAATCTAAAAATGATGGGGGATTTCCTTATAAGTTACTATGGAATCATAACTAGTCCTGTTCTATCTGGGGGGAGAATAGTTTTATTAACATAGAAAGTAAAAGAAAATGTGAGGTTTACATTTCCCCCGTCCATCAAGTTTGGAGGAGTGCAGCCATATCAGTAGGCAACAAGGAGAGAGTGGGAGCGCCCTGGCTGGAAAACTGGGGCCTGGTTAACCCCAGACACTGTCCTGGACGTCTGCCGACCTTCCTGAGCCTTGCAGGCGAGGCCCAGGGTGCTCTGCTGTCTTCTACACATCCACGTGGGAGGTAATGGCCCAAAGAAGATCTAGCATGGTGGTGCAGTGTATCTGTTCCCCTGCAAATCAAGTGTTCAAATTTGCCTCTCTTACTAAGAGGGTGAAATGCATAAACTCCAAAGACACCTCCCTGCACAATTTTCCCCTTAGCTTTAGTGACTATAATAACTGTCATCTTTGTCATTGTCTGTTCCCTACTTCCCAAACCGAATAGGGAAAGCTTGAACCTCCCTGGGACTTGCCAGCTTTGGGGTCGCTGAAGCACATGCCTGCCTGCTCACTATCCTTGTGTTTTTTTTATCCCAACCCCCTGTGCAGAGTACATCCAGAAATATGCAACAGAGGAGGCACTGAAAGAACAGGAAGAGGGCACCGGAGACAGCTCATCGGAGAGTTCTATGTCTGACTTTTCGGAAGATGAGGCCCAGGATATGGAGTTGTAGTAAAAAAAGCACCTGCTTTTCAGAAAGACTATTATTTCCTAACCATGAGAAGCAGACTATAATATTCATATTTAAACAAAGCAATTTTTTTTATTACTAAACAAGGTTTTTATGAATAATAGCATTGATATATATATATTATATATCACCCTTTAGATCTTGATTTCTTGGTCATTTCTCAACCTGAGGTGCATAGCATATTCCCACATTCCATTTTGGTAGCAATATGCAGTCCGAATGCATGCATTCATAAGTCCATTTAGCCAAGTCAGCCTGTGTGCTACTGAACTGTCAAAAGAAACAGCCGCTCTGATAGATAGACATGAGTAAAAATAACAGGAAAAAGTTGCTTCTTTTATTGACGGTTCCAAAGAAACAAACCAAACCAACCAGCTCTTGGATCTGAAGATAGAATAGTACTTTTTCAAACTGGAAAGGAAGAAATTGGGGAGGAAAAGCCCTGCTTGGGAGCATTTAGAGCCAGCCATGTCAGAATCAGAGCTGCTTCTTCCTGTGCATCCTAGGTGGCCCCATTTCTGTGGAGTAACAGTATAAAACAGGGAGCTAATAATTTTTTTGACTTGGATTTTAAGTACATTTTTATATGTAGATTCCTGCCCTTCTCGCTACCAGGCCCTGCAGCCACAAGTGTTTTGCTTTGGAGAACCTTTTGGAAATGTTTTCTGAATCTGATTCTTTTTCTTGGGGGTAGAATTTGTAATCCAGACCTGTTTTTTGAGAGGACAGGACAGGAAGAGAAAAGTGACTGGGAAGATGTTTCCTCTCATCCAACACGTGCAGAGTCACATCCTCATCCTATTGTTGGCCACTGTGAGACTGCTACCCTGGACTCAGAGCTTTATATTGAGGATGGTTGTGGGGTTTGGTTTTTTTTTTTTTTCTTTTTGGTGTGTGTGCATTGTGCTTAGGTTGCAAATTTAATCTTCACCTACCAAGAGATGGCCTCCTCCTTGGACAGCCACTCAGTGGACCATTAGACTTGGGAAGAAGACCCTTCTGGTGGCTGTGACTCCTGGGTACTCTCATTCAGGTTTTGATTTTGTTTTCCCTTCTGCTGCTGCTCTTGGCAGCAGCCTGATCATCGTCTGCTCGTGGGAGTGGGAAATAGGTATTTTAGACCCAACTCACATTCTAAATTTAAAATGAGTAATAATTGGAACAAATAAAGGTTCTTGTACCCAAAGTGACTCTACATGGGAAAAACGAACAGCTTTTTTTTTTTTCAGAGTGAGACTGAATAGGAGGAAAGGATTCAGAAATATGATGTAGAACAGGTTTTGAAGGAAGAGAATTTTCTCTCCTGTATGTGTTAAGAGGAAATCAGTTTAAATGCCTGCTAATCAAATGTTTACTCAGCTAACCATATGTCCAGGTTGCTGGCAGAGTTTCTTTCAGATCTGAGTGTTGCCTGCTGAATTTGGAGAACTTCAGACATTAGCTGGTGGGGGGGGGTGGGGGGGTGGTTGACACAACCAGTAGGACAATAGCAAAATTAGCCAATCCTGAAATCTTCTCGAGATGATTTTTGAATGTCCTACTGGGATAATTTAATCCTTCTCTCTGTGTGTTTTTAGTTTATAAGTGCTATATTCCGCAAAATTTGAGTCAATGAGATTGAAGATACCCTATCTTTTTTATTCAAAAAGCACAATCTTTTCTTTGAAAATCTATATAAAGTACAACTTGTTTTTAGCATGATTATTTTCCTAAATAAAAACAAAGAATTTACTTATTTTATGTTAATTACGGGCATGAAGCAAAAGGTTTTCTTTTTTTAAAAAAAAATTAAAAGTGCAGTTATGTAGGGCTGTGGTTAGTTAACCGTACTGAGTTATCTATCTAGCATTTGTGGCTTGTTGGAAGGGTAGTATTAACTATTTAACATGTAATGGAGTACTTTAACTCTTATCTAGCACGTTGTCTTCTCATTACTTTGGGGGAGGGAGGGTCTCTGCTGGCACTGTCTAACTTGCTTACCTGCTGAATTAGCAGTTTGCTTGTGCTATAACCGTTATTTGTAGGTGCGACTTAGGGTAGGCTTAAAGTGCTGGGTGGTGATTTGAGTTCAAACAATAAAAAACTGTATTTTTTCAATATTGTATAAACAATAGTGTTCTAATTACCTTTCAAAGAAAATAATGTCCAGATAATAATTGCTTTTAATCTTGTCAAAAAACAAAAACAAAAACTAGTAGAACCAAGTTTAGGCATGGTATGTGAGCAGTGCCACAGCTCTGCTCCCTGACTAAATCCATGTTTCTCTAACCAAAAGACATCAGCTTGCCTGTGATCGAGAACTCCAGCACTAGGAATCTGTTGGTGCAGAATTTCCAAATGAAGATGTGTTGGAGGTTGCAGGGGTTAAGAAGCAGATCTGAGTATGGCTACAGTGTGTATGCACGTGTGTGCGTGCCCATCCAAGTCTGTGTGATAAAGGTGTAACTAGGCTTCTCTGCTAGCACTGGAAGCTCCTGGAAATTGCTGCTCAGATCACACTGTACCCTCTCATTCTGTGCAAGTCTATCCTTTTTGGGCACTAACCTTGATCCCATGCATGTTTTTGGCTCTGTGTGGAGCTTTTCCTCTCCACTTGGAAATTGACTTTTGATATGTTGAACAGAATCCCTTCTTACACTAACTTTTCGTCCCTTCCCTGTGCCTGGGAGAGGTAGGAGTAGGAGAGGAAGCTGGAAGAGGGCCTGGCTGTGATTCTGAGGACTCTGGGCCCCCAGTAGTAGATGGTAGAGTGAGTCTGGAGCAGGGGGTGGTATGACACCAAAAGCTTTTCCACGTTGTCCCATCATAACACTCAGAGAAGCATTCAGAGCCCCTCAGAAAGGCTGCACATTATTGCTTTTAAAGGTGGTGGTGGTAGGTCAGAGCTGCTTCTGGCAGTTTCCCTTCCCTTCCCTTCCCTTCTTTAGTACCCATCATTTTTGAAATCCTGCCTTGTGGTTTACCAGCGCAAGCCATTCTTTGCCCCTGTTCAAATGACTGAGCTCCAGCTCTCGCCAAACACCAACAAGCAAGATGGCTGCACCACAGCAGCCTGCAATCCGCTACCCTCCAGCCACCCCAGCACCGGGGCCTTGTGGGTTGCGTTTTAAGGTAGCCAACCTAGACACTGGCGTATTTGCTCTTTTGTCTTCAGTTGTATCGCGCTACTTGAGCTTGCCGTGCAGTTTCAACCAGCGTTTTATACTAGTGAGATAATTATCAGAAGTTGCCATATCTCTCTCCAGTACCTAACGTTTTTCTTCCACTCCAAAAGCTGTTCTAATTGCCAACTGGCTGATCTAAGCTCCAGAAGAGTGTCTCCCCTCGAAGGAATTTTTTCCCTCACAAGGCTCCCTGAAGCCCTAGTTGGCCTTGGCCTGACACTTGCTTTTTATTAGGCCTCCTATTGGGATGGCTGAGAATCATGAAAGACAGATCCTCTGCTAGCCCCCGTGGTGAAGTTGTTAGATACCAACTTTCTGGGAACTAGTGTTTGACTTTAAATGGCATGTGACCCTTCTGTGTTCTAGGGACTCAATTAGAAAAGTGAAAGCCATTAACAAAAGTTAGAGTTTTATTCATCTCACCAACTTCCTGACTGGGTTCACAGCCTTGTTGACTGAAATCATTTCTGATTGAGCTCAAAGACCTGCATTTCTTTGGACTTCTGAATCCATGTTCATATTTTCTCTGGCCACTGAACACCTTGGTGATTCCATTAGGGACTGAATGGAGTGGAGGCCCCTTGGGGGGAAGGGAGAGTAAACCCTCAGGTATGCAGTTTCTCCACTCACCTGAGGAAGGGCCAGGACTCTTAATTCAGCAAATATTCATCTTGGCCGTGGGCTTGGGAAGAAATGGCCATTATTTACTGATTGTATTTGGTACATATTGTGTGATACTTGAAGAGATAAAAGGGACTTACCAGCCCTTAATTGAAATCTAAGCTTTTTATCACTTATTTTTTCCTTGCCCCCTCTCCTCCCTTCCACCTTTTACCTTGCATTGTGATGATCTAGTGGGCACTTCTGTCAACAGGACAAATGCCTCCTCTGACTATAACCTCTTAATAGTTGTGTATAATGAAAACTGTAAACTTTTTTAAATAAAATGTGTATATACCTTGGCAAATGGCTGGACCTTGATCAATAAGATAATAGCCCCCATGATTACTAAGCCCGATATTTTAGAACACCCTCCCTACTCATCCGGCTCCTCTGAGCAGCAGACGATGGCTTGCTTTTTTTTTTTTTTTTTTTTTTTAACTGAGACTCTCTTACGAGGCAGGTGACTGGGTTAGTTTGGGAAGGGATTGTCATATGTAGGCAGTAGTAACTGAGAGGCCCTGCCTACAAGAGCCCTACCCCTATACCTGGAGTGGCAGGTGACTGCTGGCTATAAACAGGGCTGGCTCTGAGGCTTCTCTACCAGAGCCTTGAAAAACCATCTGTTCTGTGAAGTCCTGTAGCCTGGAGGACCCCGCCTACCCCCATGTGGATCAACAGGTATGGCTCCTGTGTTGCTGTTCAGCCCAAACTTCTAGACCCTGTTAACTAATGCTGAGCAAAGGGTACCCACTTGGTCTGGAGTTCACAGACAGTACAGCTTCCTGCTGGGGCTGGTCTGCCTCAACAAGGAAGGGGGAAAGCCGTGGGTGTTGCTTCTGAAGCTGATCACTGCATTAGCCCAACATTTCAGTTCCTTTCTAAAAGCATATGTCCTCATCTGCCACCAGGTGGCGATGTTGCCTCATTAGTCTATTTACTTTTGCTGGATTTAGTTAGAAGAGACCCTTTAGACAAAGGGAAAAGTTGTCCTTGGGTCACATGTCCTCATTCCCCCAACTCTCTTCCACTGTTTTCTTCTCCTTATTCATTTCTCCCACACTCCCTTTTTTTCCTCACTGCATCCCGATGTAGTTGACTGTAGGCACAGCTTTGTATCTACCAGAGAGGAGGAGGGTAATAAGGCCACCCAGGAACCCTGCCAACAGACATCTCAAGCGCCCCTGGCTGCCTCCAGTGCTCAGAAACGAAACAGTCAACAGAAGGCTTTGCTGTTGGTCTTCACTAACTCCTCAGCCATGGTCACAGTGGACCAAAGGACGGAACCAGTGCTGTGAGTCCTGGTGCCATCTCTTCTGATAACCAGCTGTGCAGCCTTGAGCTCTGTGGGCCTCAGGTTCATCTCTAACATGTGGTCCCTAAACTAGTAGGTTCTGACTGACACTTTGTGACTCAGAACTCCATACAGGCTCTGAAATGAAACCATACCATAGGACTCAGTATCCTGAGAGAGGATATTATATCAACCTGAAAAACACCAAGGTTTCAAGACCAGAGGTTAGAGTTTTAGGACCCAAAGAGCTTTGGGGATTTAGAGCACCCATTTTCCAGCTGAAAGAATTAGATCTATGGGTCACATGAACAGTCATCCTATTGATCTCACGCAGGCAGCTGCTTTTAAAAACCCCATGAGGGGGACTTCCCTGGTGGCGCAGTGGTTGGGAATCCACCTGCCAATGCAGAGGACACGGATTCGAGCCCTGTTCCGAGAAGATCCCACATGCTGCGGAGCAACTAAGCCCGTGCACCACAACTACTGAGCCTGAGCGCCACAACTACTGAAGCCTGTGCGCCTCGAGTCCGTGCTCTGCAACAAGAGGAGCCACAGCAATGAGACGCCCGCGCACCGCAACGAAGAGTAGCCCCTGCTCGCCGCAACTGGAGAAAGCCTGCGCGCAGCAACGAACACCCAACAAAGCCATAAATAAATAAATAAATTCATTTTAAAAAAAAAACATTCCATGAGGAATCTCAGTGCATCCAGTGGGGCTTGGGTCCCTCCCCCACCAGTAATTTCTCCCAGCATCACTCTTACCTCTCAGCCTCAGTCCAGCTGCTTCCCAAGCAGCAGGTGGCTCTCCACTGCCTGCCCGAGGCACTGCCCCTTTCCTGAGAAGGGGAATGCAGGGTTTCTGAAACATATTGTCCTGGAACAGAAAGTTATGGGCTCAGAGCCCCAGAACTTTTACTTACTTTAAGCTCTTCTTATCTCTGAAGGCTGCTCTCTACCCCAGGGAATAAATTTCTATGACACTGGGCCCTGGTGTTTTCTGCTCCCTACCTAGAACGAGGGCAAAGAGGATTTGTTTGGCTCCCACAATCCTTGGACCTGCGGAGGCCTGGGGGCCACCTGGCAGACTGAGCAGCTTTGCTTATGCGGAGCCCACAGGCTTCTCAGGGACTCAGATGCCCGAGTGAGCCTGGGACAGTCTGCCTCGGGCCAACCCTGCTCTCCAGTGCCTCACATGGTAGGGTTTGTGCACCCAGAACTTCTTAGAACTGCAGAGTTACCCTTACTAGGGATTTAATGTTTGAAGGTAAAAGACACAGGGCCGTTTCCCCTCTCACTTTGTGTGTGTGTGTTGGGCGGGGGGGGGGCGGGGTAGACGCATATATGTCTATAATGAAGGATGTTTAATTTTGAAAAAGGGCCAGGGCTCCTCAGAGCTATTTGGGGCTCAAACTTGGCTTCTGGTGTCAAATGACGGGGGTGGCAGGAACAGACCTGGGCTCCCTAAAAGACAAACTTGGCTCTTCTGGCTGCCCCATCATTAACAATTAACCTGGGAAGGGGCTGCTGGACAGCCGGTAGGGTTTGGCCTTCAGGTCTCTCTCAGCTCCCCTTCCCTTGGCTCCTACCACCTAAATCAGCCAGCACAGAGCTAGCAGCTCCCTTTGAGAAGCTTCAGCCTAAGTTCTGTTCTCTCCAGCTCTATAAACAGTGGATCAGGTGCCTGCCACAGTCTACTAACGTGCATGTAAAAGTGTGGAACAAAGCGTTTAAAAGATGCTCTTCGGGCTTCCCTGGTGGCGCAGTGGTTGAGAGTCCGCCTGCCGATGCAGGGGACACGGGTTCGTGCCCCGGTCCGGGAAGATCCCACATGCCGCGGAGCGGCTGGGCCCGTGAGCCATGGCCGCTGAGCCTGCGCGTCCGGAGCCTGTGCTCCGCAACGGGAGAGGCCCGCATACCGCAAAAAAAAAAAAAAAAAAAAGGTGCTCTTCTACAGATTTCAAAAAATTATGTGCTGGTAACAAATCAGCATTCCAGAAACTTGTGATCACAAGTCTTCCACAGTGCCCTCCTCCGCAGACAACCAGCATCAGCGGTGGCCGGAGAGGCCTTCCCCTTGTGATCCTCACACTGGCCCTGCGAGCCCCTCTGGAAGTGGACCAGGACTTGGCCCCTTCACATTAACTCCTTGTGAGGTGCCAATACACCTGGGCACACAGAATTCGTGGCACAGCCAATGCTGGACCCACATCTTCAGGCCAGAGATGAGTGTTCTTTCCATGCTCGACTGGGGCTGTGGGCACCTGTATCTGTGTGAGCCTCATCCTGCCACCTGGGGCTCCTACGAGATGCCTCCTGGTTGACCGGGTGAGCCTGGCTGACCTGCCCAGAGGCCCTGTGGGCTTGGTCCTTGAGGGTCAGGGCCTTTCCCTACACACATCCCCATTTCCACTGATAGCAGTGACCCCACCCTCTGGGCCCTGCAGTGGAGTCAGAAAATAAAACTCAGACTGAACCCTAGAGCAGAAATATAAAAATAGAATGCCATCTACATAAATAATTAAAACTTTCTAATAGCTACGTTTCTTTTAAAACAAAATTAATGTTTTGTTTAACTCAATCCATCCAAAATATTATTTCAGTGTGTAATTACTATTTAAAAATGAATGAGATATTTTGCATTCTCAATTTTGTACTAACTTTGAAATCCAGTGTGTATTTTACACAGCACATCTCAATTTGGACGCTTACATTTTCAACGTTAAAGGTAACACGTAGTCCTACCAAAACAAAGTTGGGTTACAGAAAAATGTACACTGCTTGTTTTAAAATTTAAGTTAATTATAATTAAATAAGATGAAAAATTCAGTCCCTCAGTCACCACCTGGCACGGGTCAAGAGCCACAAGTGGCTCGTCGTGGCCACCTACTGGACGGTGCAGCCCTGGAAGCCTCCAGGTAGAGCAGGAATTTTTAGGACACGCAAATAAACCACAAAAGCGACTTCTATGGGGGATCTGGCGCAGAACCCATAACCTCACCCTCCGCAGGGAATGTTCTGGGGTCGTGCAGAGCCCACAGGCCGCGGGCGAATCGGGGCCGGGGTTGGTGGGGGGGGCACCCTCTGGGTCCGGCCGCCGCAGCCCCCCGGCCCGGGGGCGTGGCTTCCAGGACACGAGGGCGACCCCGACCGTGCGCCCCGCCGCGCGCTGCTGGCTAGAGCCCGCGATCTCACGCTACAGTCCCTCCGGGGGCTCGCAGGTGTCCCCTGTGGGGACGGAAGTGGCTCCTCCACGAGTCTGGGGACTCTTCCTCGAGCCGGCTGCGGCGAAAGGCCCGGGGCGGGCGCGGAGGGGCGCGGCCCAGCCCCGGCCATCTTAGCACGCCCCCCCCTCCGCCACCAGGGGGCGCGCGGGTCTCGCGCTGCGGCCCTGGCTCCCGGGAGGCCCCGCCCTTCAGCCCCTGCGCCCGCCCAGCCGACCCGGTTGGGACCCGGAGGCCTCCGGGCGTCTCGCACGCGGGAGGCACCACTTGGACCTGCCGAGGTGCCCTACAGTTGCCAGAAGGAAAACCAACGAGGTCACGCAAACACAAGCGTGAGACATGGGCCCCACCCGGGGTCCGCAGAGGCCACCCCCCGCCCCCCCTTCCCCTGGCCTTGACCCTCCTTGCCCGTCTCAGTAGGATCCAGAGCCTCCCAGCCTGTCTGCCCCCTTGGCCGTGGCTCCTGGTGGCCAGCGACAGATGAGAGTGCTTAAGTAAGCAGCGGCTTGTTGGAAGGTCAAGGCGGGGCCCCAGAATTCCTGGAAGGCTCTAAGACCAGACTTGGAAAATGAAAGGAGCTGAGGAACTTCGGAGAACGGCCTCGGGAGCAACCCGGCCAGAACAAGTCCACCCCTCAGACTGCCCGGCCACCCACTGAATCTAACCATCCCTCCTCTCTGCTTCAAGTGCTGAAGACAGAAAAGTCCCGGCAGAAGCCAGGACGCTGTGCTAGTGGGTGGGGACCCGGAGGCGAGGGATGTAGACCTCTTCAACGTGAGGTTTCCCTCTAGGGAAAGAGCCCCCAGAGCAGAAAGGGAATTCAGCATATAGGCACCAAAGTTGATGTGCGTACTATCACTGTGCCCGCCACTCTACAAACCCTCTGTTACTCCCGGAAGGGGAGAGGCAACTTACCCCGCCTGACCTGGCCTCCCCAACTGACCTTTTGGGCAGGGAGGAATAAAGTTCTCAAAAGAACCACAAACCACAACGAGGGGGCTTCCTGGAAGAAGGGGTTTGATCACGGCCTGGCTGGATGGGAAGGGGTTGTATATAGAGAGAAAGGCACAGGGCAGCCCAGGTAAGGGAGTGGCCAGGGATGTGCAAGGAGGTGCGAGTGGGTCTGGGGGTAAGATGAAGGGGGTGGGCAGTCTCAGGGTTCTAGCTGGCCTGGAGGTAGGCAGGGAAAGGAGATTGAATGGTAGCTTGGGGCCAAGTCAGGCATCAGAGGCACAAAACAAAAATACAGAAAAGGAGAGAGAGAGACAGTAGTGGACAGGGGCCCAAAGTGTTCTGCAGAAGTGAGAGGATTGGGCAAGGAGAGACAATGGCACAGGCTGCAGGGGCAGGTGGGACAGGGCAGCAGGGCAGGAGCAATGGGGGTCTGGAGCACAAGGGCAGGAGAAAGGGGCAGGAAGGATAAGAGAGGCTTAGGGGGTATTGCTTCTGAGACCCAGTGGAAGACCACAGCCTCCACCTTGAGCGCCCTCTGTCTTGCTCCTTCTTTCTGTCTTGGGCTTCTCGCTATAGGGGGTGGGAGTCAGCTGATGGGTTTTGAGCTGCCCTTTGGAGAGACCCACATGACTGGGAATTGAAGCCCTAAACTACTGGCTCCTCCAGACCCAGTCAAGCTAGGAATGACTGCAGCCCAGGCCTCACGGATCCCAGATTCCCGACCCTCAGAAACTGAAACAGAGAAGCAGTGTTTGTAGTTTTAAGCCTCTAAGTTTGGGGTGTAGTTACACAGCCATAGATATCTAATACTCTATGACCTTGTGGAACCACTATATTAGCCCTAGACTGCTTATCTCAACACTTACATTATAGGAGAGAGAAAAATAATTTCTATCATATTTAAGCCACTGCTTTAAATTTTTTGTTTTGTTTTCTATTTATTACAACTGAACCTAATATTAAATTACTCAATAGTATAGACTAGAAATAACAGT
The DNA here is from genome assembly GCF_963455315.2 of Globicephala melas. Lineage (NCBI taxonomy): Eukaryota > Metazoa > Chordata > Mammalia > Artiodactyla > Delphinidae > Globicephala > Globicephala melas. The sequence continues at coordinate 22,353,769 of NC_083322.1, forward strand.
GGAGTGGGAAGTTAGGTTCCTACTCTCTGTCATCCTAGCTTTGGCTTCCACTTTGCACATGTCCCCTCACAGTCCAGGAGAGCTGCTAGAGGTTCAGAAATCATATTCCAAATTCTAGGCAATAAGAAGAAGGAAGGAGGGAAGAATAAAAGGTCTTTATCTCCCACCTGACAACTCCTTTTAAGGAGTCTTCTTGGAAGCCTCTTCCACGCTTCCACTTATACCTCCTTGGCCAAACTGAGGCACAGGGAAGAGGGGGAAATGTACTTCTTCAGCTGGGCACATTGCCCCCTTGAATAAAACTGGGATTCTACTAATGCAATATGTGGACCTCGTGTTTTGGGAATCTGTTGGAACAGTCAGTTATTTAAAAAGTTATGAGACAATTGCGGAAATTTGAACAATTAGTGGTATGTGATGATATTAAGAAATTATTCTTGTTTTTTATAGGTGAGAAAGGTATTGTTTTATATTGTGTGTATACACATGTTCAAAGACTACCTTTTAAAAATACATATTGAATTTATGGATGAAATAATATGATGTTTGGATTTGTTTCAGAATAACCCAGTAGTGGGTGGGGATGTAATAGATGAAACAGGATTAGCCATGTATTAACAATTGCTGAAGCTGAGTGATGGGTACATGGGAGTTCATTATACATCCTCTCTACTTTTGAGTAGATAATAAATGTTTCATTATAGAAGTTTTTTAAAGTTCTGCTATTAGGTAAAAGTATTGTGATTTATATTTTAAAAATTTGGGTTCTAAAACTCTGGAGTTCTATTAGTAAGGAGTAGCTCCGGGGACACACTGGCAGTCTCTGCCAGTTCTAGCAACTTAGTTCAATTCCTACCTGGCAGAGATGGCGCAAATGTCCTATGATCTGATGTCCCTCCAGGCCATGATACCAGCTAGACACTTCTATTGGCTGGTATTTACTGGATCCTTCTGTGTGCCCAGATTTGCATTATGGGTCAGGGAGGAAGGGGGTGTAACTGAAGGCATATGAGACCTAGGCCCTCGTCCCAAATAGTTTGTAATTTATTTGAGCAGACAGTGCCAATGCAACGACACCCACATTCCACGTAGTCACTCCAAGGTAGGAGATAAATAAGTGACAGATTGTTCCATGTGTGTTCCTTCAGCAAGAAGGGTGAGGCCAAGGTGTGCAGGAGGGCTGCATGGAGGAGGATGCGGGGATGAACTGGGCCTTGACCTGACTTGATAAGGAGAGGAGTCCCATCTGACGAGAGGAGCATGAGATCTGGAAATGGATAGCGGTGATGGTTGCACAACATTGTGAATGTGCTTAATACCACTGAAGAGTACACTTCAGTTAAAACAGAACAAACCAGTTAAAATGGTATATTTTATGTTATGTGTATCTTAACCAAAAAAAGGGATGTAAATGAAAAATGTAAAAGAAAAAGAAAGAAAGAAAGAAAGGGTAGAATACCCGATAAACACCTAAGGAAAGGTAGATATTTATATTCCATACCCTGGTGGAAAAGACAGACACGGGACTGGACAGTTATAAACTCTGCGGAAAGGGCTGTGATGGAGACACAGGCAGGGCGGCATGGGGCCATGGTGCTCAGGGAAGGCTCCTTGGAGGAGGAGACCTGAGCTGCATCTTCCGAGCTGAGTGGCAGCTGGGGAGGTGGAGGATGGGGGCGATACCCCAGGCTGAGGAAGAGGCCTAAATTAATGCTGAGAGACTGGAACAGCCTGAGGGGGACCACACAGACATTGTTCCCAGATCCTGCAGTGGCGGGTAGGCGGAGTGAAAGGCGCAGGGGTGGAGGTGCAGGCAGGGCCCGGGAGGCAGACAGAGCTGTGGAACCACGGTAGGAAGCGGGACTTGATCCTGAGATGTGGGAACCGTGAATGCGCTGGAAGCAGGGGAGATGTGAGCAATCGTGCACAGGGCAAATGGTGTTATTCTGCAGGCGGGGAGCCCAGCCAGGGTCTGTCGGGGGTCGAGGATGGTGTTGGTCTGCACCAGGGTGGAGGCCAGGAAGATGGATCTCATAAAAAGGGGTTTCTGGGATGGAACTGGAAAGACTTGGTGACATGGGATGGGGGAGAGGGAAATGACAAAGATGGCTCTGGCAGGATCACAGCTGTGGGGAAAGCAGGGTGGAGGAGAGTTTTGGACCTGGTGAGAGAGCGAGACCCTCTGGGGTGTGGAGAAACTCTGGGGATGCCCAGAATCTGCTTCGCTGCCCAGGTGGAGGCCTATGGGGCCAGCAGTTGGCCTTCCACGGGGAATCAAGATACCCAGCGCTGCTGAATTATTCAACGGCTGCCTCTCAGCTGTGACTGCACGAGCAGGGCCATGGCGGGCGCTAGAAACCCAGGCTGCTGAGCTGGCTGCCTGGGAAGCTGGGGACAGGGGGACCCTGAGCCTCCAGGGAGAGAGCCCACCCCTCGCTTGCTGCTGGGCCTCTGAGCCTGGCTGGGCTGGGGCACGCTCTCTCTCTCTGATACCCTCCCTCCTGCCCAGGGGCCTGGTGCCCTGGATGGGCCAACAAGAACCAAGCTCGGAGGGTGGGTGATGTCCTCACCCTGGTCCAGGGTCTCAGCTCCCACCATCTGTCTGCTTATCTCTCCAGAACCCAGTTCTACCACCAGGATCCCCAGGCCCAGGGTGTTGGTGCTGGGCAGCTGCAGCCACTAGGCAAGGTGGGCACTGGGGCGAGGCCTCTGGTCCTGACCCCCGGAGCCTGGTGTTGGGCAGTCAGTTGAAACTCTGGGCTCTTGTGAAAGCTTCAGCCAGAGAAGACCACTCTGGTCATCCTGTCCCGAGACCCGTGTCTCTGTCCCGGCCGACACCCATTGTGGACCCAGATGTCAGCCTCCACAGGTAAAGGTAGCTCTGTTCAGAGCCAGTCTTGAGATACGCTCAGGGCCGTGGGTGGGTGAGCAGGAAGTGGGCTGACTGCCCTCTAAGGTCACACAGCTGGTCACCCAAGGAGCCTGGGCTGGCCCCGCCCTCCCGCTTCCCTCTTGTCTGCACTTTCTCAGTGCCTTGGGGCTGCCCCAGACCCCCACTTGCCCACCTAAGATATACCCCCTCCCCCCAAAGTTTCCCTTCCTGCACAGGCCTATCCATCCTCTCGCCGAAGGCCTCATTTCTGGAGGTGTTTTCTTCGCCAGTGTGATATGTGTTCATGTAACAATGCCTTATCTCTCACAGGGAGAATTACAGGACTCCTAGGAGAAGCATTTTGGGGTGTCCAGGTCCTTCCCACCCAAGGACAGCTGCCAGAGACAGGTCACAGGCCCCAGCACAGAGCTGGAGTCCCCTGGGGACATCCCAGAGCAGCTGTGGGAGTGAAGGGTGGTGCAGGGGGAGGCAGGGCCCAAACCTCTGCCCCTGGGAAGGGAAGAGGAGCTTCCTGCAGGCCCAGGGTGAGAGAAGCTTCCCAAAGCCTCCTCCCTCCCTTCTGGGCCAGAGGATGGCTGAGGTGTGAGCAGTGCCTCCTGCACCCCGCCATTCTCCTTGACTCTTACCATCATCCAGACCTACTTGGTCTAGGATGCCCTCTGAGGAGCCCCGCAGCTGGGCCTCTGCTGCTCTTTGGCACACACAGTTACCCTGCTGTGGTCTGACTGCGGCCCTACCGTGTCCCCCACCATCCACTGCAACCCCCATTAGGGCAGGGACCAAGTCCCAGAACCCCGGAATCCCAGCCTCAGAACAGACGTGAGCACTCCAGGTGAGGAAACTGAGGCCCAGCCCAGAAAGGCCTTGCACTTCAGCCAAGGTGCCCTAAGAGGTCTCCCAGGTCACCTCCTAACACTTGCATCTTGGGGAAACCTCTGAAAGAAGTGACAATGTGAATAAGCAGTGCTCAGTATGTCGGAGGAGAAATAACTTCTTTGCTTTTCATTTTGATGCAGAGATCGAGGACCAGGAAAAGAAGAGGTATCCGATGGTCCCACCATAGGTTGGAGTCTGGAAAGCAGGGGGCACCTGGGCTCCGGTTACTGCCCCACTCTGGAAACAGGGCGCAGGGCCAGCAGGATCAGTGGATATTACTAATGCATGTGCTGGTGGTGGCCAAGAGGCCATCTCAGGCTCCCCAGCTGGGCCCAGGGTGCATGTGGGTGGAGGCTCAGGGGCCCATGTTCACCCAGCTCTGGCCCCAGAGACAGCCCTGAGGAAACGCAGGCTGGTCTGCAGAAAGAGCCAGCCGCCACGTTCTGAGAGCCCAGACCAGCAGAAAGGAGGAGTCAGGTGGAATCCCTGTGTAGCACTGTCATGTGACGCGATCACCTGTCTTCACAGCCTCCCCGGACACTTCTGTGCCCAGCTGTCTTCTCTGTACTGATACCACCTGAGATGTGAATTTCATTTTTGCAAGGGAAATGACCTGTATTCCTGCCAGGGCCTCCATCCTGGATAATCCTGACTCTTCCTGAGGTGCCCGGCACCCCGCAGGCCACTCTGTTCCACGCAGCTCCCCGCCAGACACACACCAGGCAGCTCTCTCCCCATAGAGCCAGGATCAAGATGCTCCTGGGATGCTTGGGTACATGGCTTTCCTGGGCTGGGCCTCACTCTCCACCCTGGACCCCAATGCCGTGGGTTGTATTGGTCTGTCTGTCTTTCTGAGTTTTTTGGTTTTGCTTTGTTTTAACTATTTATTTATTTATTTGGCTGCGCTGTGTCTTAGTTGTGGCACGCGGGATCTAGTTCCCTGACCAGGGATCGAATCTGGGCCCCCTGCATTGGGAGCGTGGAGTCCCAACCACTGGACCACCAGGGAAGTCCCTGTCTGTCTGTTTATACCCTGCCTTGTTGCAGAAAGGATTTTAGACGTTGACATTTTGTACCTAGTAACCTACTCGGTCCTGTGAGATACAGAGGGCGGATTCCTGCCCTGTGGGACATGAGCAGCCACAGGTGCTTCAGCGCAGAGTTTAAGTGACTTGCTTAAGGCCAAACAGAACTCATCCAAAGTCACACACCAGCCTCCTTATCGCCAGCCCAGAGTTTTTTCCACCAGACTCTATACCTCCCAATGAATAATTTGTGCCTGGCTGGCAGGGCAGTCATCAACCACATCCCTCTTCTCACTTTTCTGGAGCATCAACGCCAGCCTCTCTGCTCTCCCTCTGACAGTTCCCCATCCACATCTGTGAGCAGGAGAACCCGTGTGTTCAAAATTCTTAGCCAGTTCCTTCCCCTCCAAATAATGTCTCTTTCCTTCTCAGGTGAGCCTCTCATCTCCTGAAGCAGCCTTGCATCATCCTGATTAGAATCTGATTCATAAAATCATTCATTCGGTTCTGGCCCACACATAAATATGAGACGTTCACACACACACACACACACACACACACACACACACTCACTCACTCACTCACTTTGCAAGAGCACCTACCATAAAGCATTTTTAATTCATAATTTGACATTTGTGATAACAAGAGTAAGAGGAGGGCTTCCCTGGTGACGCAGTGGTTGAGAGTCCACCTGCCAATGCAGGGGACGCGGGTTCGTGCCCCGGTCCGGGAAGATCCCACATGCCGCGGAGCGGCTGGGCCCGTGAGCCGTGGCCGCTGGGCCTGCGCGTCTGGAGCCTGTGCTCCGCAACGCGAGAGGCCACAGCAGTGAGAGGCCCGCGTACCGCAAAAAAAAAAAAAAAAAAAGTTTAAGGTGGAACTTTTTCTTCCTTCTTTTCCCTTCCCCTCCCTTTCTGAACAATTCATTCCAAAAGCCATGAAGTGGGCTGAACAAGGTAGACATGCATGCTGTGGTGCAGGTGGGACCCTGAACCAGGTAAGGAGGGCATTGGTGCAGGAGGGTGTGGGCTGGGTATCAGAGCAGTAGCAGTGTAAGGCAGGCATCCATACAGCCGGTCCTGCCACCCGCTGCAGGGTGCCAAAGCCCAAATAGGACGAGAAGGGCATCTCCATGGGAGGCCCACCCATCACGGAGTGTCAGAGGCCAAACGGAGTAGGAGGGTACCCCCATAGGAGGGTGGACTCGAATGGGGTATCAGACTCCAAGAGAGGTGAGAGAGCTTCTGTTCCACTGAGGGGAGCTGTAGGGGAGAAGTGGCTGTGATTCGAGGTTGGTTACATATAGGGATTAACCAAATAAGTCAATATTTTAAGAGATCAACAGGAGCCAGATTTCTCACCATTGGAGAGGAAGGTACAAATATTGAGAGAGAGAAAACAAGGAGAAACTACGGAGTTGGAAAACTTGTGGTGTTTTGTCATTTATACATAAATATAGAAATATAGTTCCAGGTAAATATGTATTTACATCTATAGATCCAGAAGTAAATATAAATGTAAACATACTTCCTAGCTCTACCCACTAAGAGGGCCTGGGATCAGCGACAGTAGTGATAGCAAAGGTTATTTCGCACCTTGGATGCACCTATGATGCTCCTATGATGGCAGTGTCCACCCCCAGTGCCCAGATTGGTTCTAAATACCATTTTCCACTAAAAGGAACCAGGACTCCTTGGAGCCTTGGTTGATTTTAGTACACGGGCAAGAAATATACAAATGAGTCTGAAATATCTTGCACCAAAAACCAAGGAAGTGCTCAAAGAAATATAGAGATGTGTCAAAAGCACACAGGTGTCCCCTTGAAAGGGCTCCCACAGGCCAAATCTAAGACAATTAGCATCAAAATAGTGATAGTAAAGATCATGATCCATTGAATAAAATCTGAATCCATGAGTCTATACTGATAGACACACGCAAATTGAAAGTTTGATGAGGGACAGGGTATTTACATAGGCTCAAAGCATCTCCCCACAAAATACTTATTAATAACAAAGGAGACGAGAGCAAGAAGGATGCAGCATTGCTTTTGAGTATTTATACAGAAGACCCATAACCTGAGGAATCCAATCATGAGGAGTCATCGTCAGCAAACCCCAAGTGAGAGGCATTCTACAAAATAATGGGTGTGGAATTTTCAAAATTGCCGAGGTCATGAAAGTTAAGGAAAGACCAAGGAACTGTTTCGGCCCGAAGGAGACCAAAGGGACTTGACAAGTATATATTATGCAGGATTGTGAGCTGGAGCCTTTCGTTATAAAGGACACTATTGGGACAACTGGTAAAACTGAGTGGGGTTCGAGGATTTGGTGAAGATCAATGATAATTTCTCGATTTTAATGTTTGTATTGTGGCTATGTAGAGGAATTTTTTTTAAATAGAAAATATAAAAGTATTCAGAGGAGTATCATGTTGGCAACTTATTCTCAAGTGGAAAAAAAAATGTTCCTTTTAACTATACTGAAAACTTTTCTGTAAGTTTGTAGTTATTTCACACTTTTGAAAAAATTTAAATCAAGATAGAGAAAAGTATGTATTGTCTGCTTCATTTATCTAAGAAAGGGAAATATGAATGCATATATACATATGCTTCTATTTTTTAAAAAAAATGGAAGAAAAACCCATACAAACATTTTAAATGTTTACTTACAGGTGCAGAGCGGTTATAGGGTAGAGGGAATGGGGATGGACACCAGATTTAAATGATTTTTTTGTTTTGTAGATTTGGCTATGGAACTGTGTAAATAGTTTACAAAATTATAAAACAAAAGTAAATGTAAACCATTTGTAATAGCAAAATATATGAAACAACTAAAATGTCAATCAGTAGTGAACTCGTTAAATAACTTTTGCTACATTCGTAAAATGAATTCTATGCAGCTATAAAAAAGAATGAAGATGACTTTTAATTTTATGAAATGATACTGTGCTGAACAATGTATAGATAAACCAATTATATAATAATGAATGTAATCTATATCCATATTTGCCTGCATTTTAACAAACTCTGAAAGGATAATCAAGATGCTAATAAAAGTGGATGGAAAGGGGAAAATGAAAAAGAGAGGCCGGAAGATTTTTCATTGTATATCTTTTTATGTTGTCTCAGGTTTTGACTATGTGAATGTATTCCCTCTTTAAAAAAATTAGTTAAAATGCCATTTAAAAATGAAACGTAAGGGACTTCCCTTGTGGTCCAGTGGGTGGGACTTCTCTCTCCCAATGCGGGAGACCCAGGCTTGATCCCTGGTTGGGGAACTAGAAACCGCATGCATGTTGCAACTAAGAAGTCCACATGCCTCAACTAAAGATCCCGCAGGACACAATGAAGATCCTGCATGCTGCAGCTAAGACCCGGCACAGCAAAAGTAAATAAATAATAAATAAATAAATATTTTTTTAAAAAATGAAATGTAGAAAGAAAGAAATTCCTAAAAATCAGAAGTGGACTAAAACAAAGGAACCCTTATGTCTAGTTAAAGGTCATATCCACAAAGAGAGAAACTATAGCAAGTGACTTTTATTTTTGTTTGTTTGTTTTTGGGTGTTTTTTTTGCCGTACGCGGGCCTCTCACTGTTGTGGTCTCTCCCGTTGCGGAGCACAGGCTCCGGACGCGCAGGATCCGGAAGCGCAGGATCCGGAAGCGCAGGCTTCGCGGCCGTGGCTCACAGGCCTAGCCGGTCTGCGGCATGTGGGATCTTCGCGGACCGGGGCACGAACCCGTGTCCCCTGAATTGGCAGGCGGATTCTCAACCACTTCGTCAGCAGGGAAGCCCCAACAAGCGACTTTAAAACACGGTACGTAACTTAACTGCATATTCCTCACAGAACATACTCAACAGACAAAAGAACTGAAAACACTGAAATTTAGCAAGCATGCTGTTGGTGGTGGGGTTAGCTTTGTTGCTCTGAGCTGCGTTGTGCATGAACTGTAGAATAAAACAAGTGAGCCGTTATGTTGGTGTCCTTGAGAACTGACATGGATTTGGCACGGTTAAAAGCAAACACAGAAGATCAATAAGGTTAAGTAAAAACACTTGGGTCAAAAAACAAACAAACAAACAAACACTTAGGTCTTAAATTTGAATAGAAATTTCTTGCTTGCTTGCTTGCTGTGTTGGGTCTTCATTGCTGCGCAAGGCTTTCTCTAGCTGCAGAGAGCGGGGGCTATTCTTTGTTGCAGTGCCCCGGCTTCTCATTGCGGTGGCTTCGGTTGTTGCCAAGCACGGGCTCTAGGTGCGAGGGCTTCAGTAGTTGTGGCACACGGGCTTAGTTGCCCCGCGGAATGTAAGATCTTCCCAGATCAGGGCTCGAACCCGTGTCCCGTGCACTGGCAGGTGGATTCTTAACCACTGCGCCACCAGGGAAGCCCCTAAAGAATTTCTTTTAAAAAATTATTAAGACGGGCTTCCCTGGTGGCGCAGTGGTTGAGAGTCCGCCTGCCGAGGCAGGGTACACGGATTCGTGCCCCGGTCCAGGAAGATCCCACATGCCACGGAGCGGCTGGGCCCGTGAGCCATGGCCGCTGAGCCTGTGCTTCCAGAGCCTGTGCTCCGCAACGGGAGAGGCCACAACAGGGAGAGGACCGCGTAAAGAAAAAAAAAAAAAATTATTAAGACAAATAATATTTCCTAGCTCTGATGACTGGAAAGGACTAGAAATAATGACCAATCCAGTAGCAGTGAGTACCCCCTGACATCCAGATTCTAGACTCTGAATATTATCTCCCACTAAAAAGAAACAGGTGTCCTTGGAGGAATTGTTGATTCCAGGTCTGAGGCAGAAAATGTCCAAGATGAATCTAGAACTTGTCATACCAGAAAGCAAAGATGCTCTCAAGGAAAAATAGGACTGAGTCAAAAGGACTCAGGAGCCAGCCTGAATAAGCTGCTCGGCATCATTAGTTATCAAGGAAATGCAAATTGAAGTCACCGGTGAGACGATGTGAACATCATAAAGGATAATAGCTGCAGTGCTAAAACACATCAATGCCATTCCATCCCTCGCACCACAACAAAGCCCTCTCTGATCAATGGAGGATGTTAGGGAACCACTTCATTCTGAAAACTGGCAAATAAAAAGAAAGAATCAAGTGTGTGAACTGCCTTTCCTATATGAACTGTACCAAGGAGCTAATCAAATCAAAGAGGGGAGAGCCCTCTTTATGGAAGTAGTGCTGTGAATAAATGGAGAAGGAGTGATAGACGGTCACCGCTTTGAAACGTTTAATGAAGCAACAGATCTAGAGCAGCAGTTCTCAAAGTATGACCCTGGACACAAGGGGCCATGTGATCCTAGGATTTTCTTCATATATTTCAACCCCCAAAACATATCACAACAGATTGAATGCAGAAGCTGATAGGACAGTCCAGACGTTGAAGACATTTGCAAAAATGTAAGACAATGCCATTCTTCTTCTTAAGTACTATTTTTGAAAATGGTTATTTTCATAAAATATGTTATTTTTGTTAACATGTAATACACTTACTGTTGTTATTTTTGAAAGAACTAATAGTTTTTAAATTTCTAAGTTTTAATTTCTAATAAAGTAAATGCAAATAGATACAACTCATATAAATAAAACCTCCTTGAGGCCCTCAATAATTTTTAAGAATAGAAGTATTCTAAAACCAAGGATTTTGAGAACCACTGATCTAAGCAAAATGTCATCAATGGTTGATAACATCTGAAGAAAGGCTTCGGTACAACCTACAAAGTATCTTGCCTAAATAAAACCTGAATATGATCATAATACCAATTTATAGGAAAAACAAGAACAAAAGAATGTATTAAATGACCCCACAGGGATGCAACTGAAAATATCCTGACTGTGAGAAACTCTACAAGACAAATGACCAGATTTCTTTAACCAAAAATTGGAAAGTGGGACTTCCCTGGCGGTCCAGTGGTTAAGACTCCATGCTTCCACTGCGGGGGGCACGGGTTCGATCCCTGGTGGGGGAACTAAGATCCCACATGCTGTGTGTGGCACAGTCAAAAAAAAGAAAATTGGAAAGCATCTACAACAACAAAAGGAAATGGAGGGCAAGCGGGTAGACCTCATGCTGTGTTCTTATCACAATAAAATAATAAAATAGAACATAAAATATTTTTTAAAAAGCAAATGAAGGGGAGCCTGTCTTGGGATCAATTAGAAGAGACAAGAGACATATCAACCAACAGCTATGTATGGACCACAGATGGATTCCAGTTCAAACAAACAGAGGGGGTGTTATGGACAGAATGTGTGTGTCCTCTCAAATTCATATGCTGAATCCTGAATCCCCAAAGTGATGTATTTGGAGGTGGGGCGTTTGGGAGGTAATTAGGTTTAGATGATGGAATGAGGATGCAGGTAGTGTCGTTGTAAGAAGAGGGAGAGACCAGAGCTCTCTTTCTCCCTGCCATGTGAGGACACAGAGAAAGTGTTGGTCTGCAAACCTGGCAGAGAGCCCTCACGAGACACCAAATCTGCCAGCACCTTGATCCTGGACTTCCCGGCCTCCAGAATTGTGAGAAATGTCAGTTTTTTTCAGCCACCCGGTCTATATTTTGTTAAAGTGGCCCGAGCTGACTAAGGCACCAGGGGCCTTGAGGCTGGGGAGATTAGAAAGAACCTGCTAGCAGAGACAACGCTTGCTCTGCGTTTTGAAAGATCAGCAGGAATTATTCAGGCAAAGAATGTTCCAGAAGAGGTACAAACTGTCCTCATTCAGGGAACTGCAGTAGTTCAGTGAAGCTGAAGTGTAGGGAGCATTGGAGAGTGGAGAGGTGAGAGGGTGGGATAAGCAGGGCCATACCATGCAGTATGTGAGCCCCAGATCGGAGAGACGGGGTCAGCTCTGTTTCAGGAAGAGGGGCTGGGGTGCATCCCGCCACCCCACTGTGCTCCATCTCTCTGACGCCTGGCCATGCAGGGAACAGCCAGGTCCACATGTGGTCACGGTCACTGGTCACAGCGGACTGGGCCCATGTGACATCTGGCCATTGTTATAGAACCTTCAAATGGTGTGGCATGAGGCCCTGGTGGCATGCAAACAACTGTGCCGAGAATCCTAACCTTCAAGACGGGTGACTGTGCTTATGGCAGTTTGGGGATCAATATAAAATAATTATGCTGGAGTTTCAAGGCGATACACCAGGGGACTAGAGCCTTGATGAGCCCTCACTTGGGGTGTCCTATAGAACCTCCTTTGCGACAGGCTGACAGGTAGCCACCAACTGGAATATGTCCCCCAAGAACCAAGAGAGGAGCCTGGAGGAGCCATATCTCACCAGCAGGTATCCTGGGAATCCTTTGCTGAACGTGGATCCTTCCCACTGGACACAGTAAGTTGCATGAGAAAGAAGTGTCTGAGGGTCACCTTCACCAGTCCTCGGTATTGCAGGGCTAATGTGAAGTGGTGGAGTGTAAATGGAGAGGTCAGCGAGGCAGTTACTCCCAGAGAGAACAGCCGGTGATCTGCGTGAGGGTGCAATCCTGGAGATGGAAAGACCTGGAAGGACTGGGAGCTATTTGGGTGGCCTGAATGTGGGGCAAGAAAGTTCTCCCAGGTTAGAGTGAGGTGTACCATTCATGCGAGGGGGAGCCTGGGAGAACGAGTGGGTTATGGATTTTTTAACATATTGGCTTTGAGATTCCTGTGGGACCCACACGAGGCTACTGGGAACAGAGATCTGAACCTCAGGCTGGAGATCCACTGAGAGAGACAGATTTAGCCATCGGCAGCCTACGGTGGGTGGTGGTGGGGCTCTGGGTGATGTTCCAGAACACCAACCATATTTATTTTGTGAGGCTGCTGTTAAAAATTACCACAACTGGATGGTTGAAAACAACAGAAACATATTCTCTCAGTTCTGGGGCCAGAAATCAAGTTGGCAGGGCCCCTGCCTCTGGAGAAGCTGGGAGAAAATCTGTTCCATGCCGCTCTCCCAGCTTGTGGGGGCAGCCAGCAACCCTTGGCCTTCCTTGGCTGGTATGGGCGTCACTCCAATCTCTGCCTCCGTCCTCTCACTGCCACCTCCTCTGCTGTGTCTGTCTCCTCTGTGTCTCTTATAAGGACACTTGTCACTGGATTTAAGGCCCACCAGGATGATCTCCTTGTCTCAAAATCCTTAACTTGAGGGGCTTCCCTGGTGGTGCAGTGGTTAAGAACCTCCCTGACATGGGTTCGAGCCCTGGTCCGGGAAGATCCCACATGCCGTGGAGCAACTAAGCCCGTGTACCACAACTACTGAGCCTGCGCTCTAGAGCCCGTGCTCCGCAGCAAAAGCCACCGCAATGAGAAGCCCACACACTGCAACAAAGACCCAACGCAGCCAGAAATAAATAAAATAAATTAATTTTTTTAAAAAATCCTTAACTTGATTATATCAGGAAAGACCCTTTTTCCAAGTAAGGTAACATTTGCAGGTTCTAGGGATTAGGACGTGGGTGGACATACCTTCGCGGGGCGGGGGGGGGGGGGCACCATTTAACCCACTACACCAGCCATTAAGGAGAAGAAACAGGCAAGAGCTTGGTGAGTGGGAGCTCACCTGGACCCTGCGGGGCTGGACCTCGAATGCCGCAGGACTGCAGAGGGACCCACTTGGGGATGGGAGAAGGTGGGAGTGGATATTTCTGGTTTGTTTGCTTTGATGCTACTTCTGCTCCTTGGATTTATTTCCTTTGGTGTTTAACGAAGTCTCTTTTGAAAGTTCTAGTCTGTCTTGGCTGTGTTGCAAAGAACCTGGTTGTTGGACCAGAGTAACAGAGGGGGCTCAGCTCACCTGGGCCAAGGTGGTGTCAGCAGCCCTCAAAGGGAGACACTGGGGGAAAGGAAATGAGGGCACAGGCAGCTCCTTGAGGCCAACGGGCCTGCCCTCCTGGAAGCCTCCTCTCAGAGCCGAGCCTCAGAGAGCCAGGGTTCTCTTCCATCAAGGAAGTGGTGTCCTTTACACAAGGCCTCCAGCCTGGGAAGCCTCTGGACGCCGGTGGTGCTGATGGAGAAATACAAAAGGTAGAGAAGAGGCAGGAGTTGGGTGGGCTGCGGAAGGGAGGGGAGGGAGGTGGAGTCCAGACTCTGCAGGTTCTGGCTGCCCCCCGTGCCCGGGGAAAAGAGCCTTCTAGACCGTGAGCCCCAAGAAGGCTGGGAGAGCCCCTTCCCCACCCCCGACGTTAGCCACACGGAGGGTGGGCCAACGTGGCCCTGCGCCATGAGCAAGCGGTCCAGCGTGGCGTGAGGGAGGGCAGGCGCCCGGGCCAGCCCCGCCAAGGTTCTCTCTGAGCCGGAGGCTGGAGGCAGGCGGGGGAGGGGCTGACACTTGAGAACCTGGAGAGAAACGGGCGGCCCACCTTCCAGATCGCCCCACCCCCACGGTCGCCGGTCGCCAGCCAAAGGATATAATAATAGTGCCGGTCTGGAGGGCGATTGTTGGCGCGAGTGAAATAGGCTGTTGCTGTGAAGCTTTTAACACACACCTATTCAGTGGTCACTGATGGTATTAACTAATGGTCAGTGGTCGTAAGCACATGGGAGGTGGCAGTAGACCGAGGTGGCTCGCAGGGAAAGTCAAGCACCTCTGCAGGGACAGGGTGACAGGAGCAACGGTTTGGGGGATGGCGCTGGGAGCGTCTGGGGTGATAATCCATCTCTCTGAGGTCCCCCCCTACCTAGAAAAGTGGGAGTTCATGTCCTGAAGGCAGAGAAGCCCCTTGAAAGAGGAATATCTTAGTGACTCTCACAACTCAGGTCATGGGGGCATCATCCAAATTAGTAGGTACCCTAGGGGAAGACCCGTTGGTTCGATTCTGGTTCCCCAGCCCTGAGAGTGCTTTCCAGAAGAACTTAGGGAGGAGGTGCCACGCCCTTCCTTACCTTCCAGTTGCCTGTCCTCAGGAAGTTCTGCTTGGTATCTCTCCGAAGGCTCTCGTGCTGCAGCCCTGGCAGATGTCCTGTGTTGGGCTGGGAGACGTAGGCAGAGGGTCTTTGGGGGGCAAAAAAAGAAACATACAACAGAATTGGAGAACTCTGCCCAGCTCCATGGTGACAGCTATACACCCTTGGCTTTGGGGGGCAGGCAGGTGGGGAGGTGCCTGCCCGCCTGCCCCCCAGGGACTCAGTCTCTGTCAACTTCAAGAGCAATTTCCTTTATTACCAGCACCACTGGCTGGAACCCTGGATGAGCAAATGAATGTTGGAAGCAGGTGGGCACAGTTAATGCCTGTGGACGGCTTTATGTTCTCTCAGTGGTAAACAAAGATAATCTGAACTCTAAACAGCTAGTCCAGGCTGCCCACGCAGTCCTCGCCACCCACAGCAGCCCTTGCTCAGCAGATGATGGGCTTGTTTGTTTGAAAGACGCCAGGGCCCTTCCTTAACTCTGTCCAGATTCAGGGCGGTGGAATCACAGGATTCCACGAGGAAGGGCCGCCCTCACCCTGCCAGGGCCGCAGCTCTGCGAGGAGGATCCTCCTGCCACTCCCCGGCCCCTCACCTACTCCAGCCTCTCACTGCCCCGCAAACAGGAAGTCCTGCTGTGCTGCAACCGCCACGATGATCTTGTGACACCCAGAGCCTCCAGGCCAGACTGGCAGAAGGGGTAGAGGCACCTGCACACCCCAGCCCCGACTCCCCCAACATCTGCTGGGCAGGGTCTGCTCCCTCTTTCTGCTGGGCCAGGACTGGCTGGGCTCCTGCAGCCTGCGTTCAGGAATATCTTAGTGAATCTCACGCCTCAGGTCATGGGGGACGTTGTGCAGATTAGTGGGTACCCTGGGGGTAGGCCCCCTTGCTCGACTCTGATTCCCCAGGTCTAAGAGTGCTTTCCAGAAGGACTTAGGGAGGGGATGGCACGCCCTTCTCTGCTTTCAGGACCTGAACTCCCACCTTCCTAGGTGGGGGGGCCTCAGGCTGCTTACTGCCCCAACTCCCCTCTCCCAGACCCCATGGCTCCGAGGGCAGGACACTGTCATAGCTCAGCAGGCCTTTCCAGGGGCCGACAGTGCAGAGCCCCTTAAGGGCACCCTGCAGCATCCGAGGCTGACCGCATAGGGGTCCCAGGGCAGGGCCCCCACTACTGATGCCTGGAAGTAAGAATACCCATTCCTAGCTTTTGAGCACTTACTATGTATGTGCTGAATTGCCTCTCATACTGGGGCTCACACAGATTTAAGGTGGGTTCTGCAGGAGAGGTGGTCTGGGGGTGGGTCAGGAAGCATTGAGGCAGAAGAGTTGGCGTGGGCAAAGCTGAGGCAGGAACACGGGGTCTGGGGACCTCTGGCCAGGAAGGGGAGTCAGAGCAGCCCCTCAGAACACAGGAGTGGACACTACCCTCCCTAAAACCCTCAGGAGGGGCCTGGAAGCCCTGGAATGGCAGATGGGAAGTGGGGTGTATTAAGGGGTTGCAGTATTGACAACCTTCCCTCGGGTGGAGGTTTCGAAATACCTGAAGGGTGATTGAGTGTCATAGTCTAGTTCCATCACTGGGTGTTACTAACCAGCTGTTACCTAGGTCACGTCATTCTGGTCGCTTAGTCTCAGTGTTCTCATCTGTAAAATGGGGGCATAGGTTGGGGCAAACTAAACCACTAGTCATTTTTCCAAATTTTTTTAGCATTAGAGCCTGGAAGCTTTTCCTTAAAGGAGGTCTTTCTTGGGAGGCTTAAGAACAATGGATAAAAATGGAGCTGTGCCAACTGACAGTGGGAGGGCGAAGCCCAGGGTCTGATCAGGTTCCCCTCTTGTGTCTGCCCTGGGAGGCTGTTTGACAATCTCTGGGTTTGGTATCTGTCACGATAGCGACTCCATGGTCCTGACCCCACCCCACGATGGTCCCCTGACCCCCACCACACATCCCCAGCTCAAGCTGGTGACCCCGCCTTCACGCTGGCCCCTCCCGGTCTGTTGCTGGCTTTGGAAGAGAAACAAACGCCCTAAGTCCCAGTCCTGGAAAAAAAAGGAGAAGTTGGCCCGGCCCCCAGTCCCCTGGCATTAGTACTGAACTGTCCGTATTTCTGTGCGCCCAGAACCCCTGCACCCCGGAGCAGGGGAGGGGAACAGCCCTCCAGGGACCTAGGATGTAGTCGCAGGACCTGCCCGGCCTCCGGAGCCGCCCTCAGCCTCGCCCCCAGCAGACCCCAGTCCAGGGGCAGTTGTCCGATCTCCCAGGGCTATGCCCGAGCACCTACTACATACACGACTGGCTCGTTGGCATTTATGACACTGTGTGTGGCTTCTGTGATATGAACCAGTAATGTTTTAAATTTGCACACCCTTTGACATATACATATATATATTTATCAAAATATATCTTTTAAAAAAAATACGAGGGGGACTTCCCTGGTGGTGCAGTGGTTAAGAATCTGCCTGCCAATGCAGGGGACATGGGTTCAAGCCCTGGTCCGGGAAGATCCCACATGCCGCAGAGCAACTAAGCCCGTGCGCCACAACTACTGAGCCTGTGCTCTAGAGCCTGCGAGCCACAACTACTGAGCCCACATGCCACAACTACTGAAGCCCGCGCCCCTAGAGCCCGTGCTCCACAACAAGAGAAGCCATGGCAATGAGAAGCCCGCACACTGCAACAAAGCGTAGCCCCTGCTTGCCGCAACTAGAGAAAGCCCACACGCAGCAACAAAGACTAGTGCAGCCAAAAATAAATAAATTAAAAAAACCCAAAATACGAGGGACTTCCTGGCGGTCCAGTGGTTAAGACTCCGTGCTTCCACTGCAGGGGGCACAGGTTCATCCCCGGTCCTCGGGGAACTGAGATCCCGCATGCCACGGGGCACCACCAAAATAAAAAATAAAAAAAAAGAATTTGTGTAATAGCGGGAAATTGGAAACTGCCCGAATATCCTTAAGCTGAGCTTGATAAATTAAGGAATAACAATAGGATGAAATACTGCAGCAACTAATCGTCATATAATGTAATCTTCCCAAGAGGGAAAGCTTACTCAGTGAGAAAAGTGAGGTACAAAACAGTACATACAAAATGGTCTCTTTTTTTAAATTATTATTAAAACAAAATGCACGGTGGAGAAAGACAGGGCGAGCCTGCATTGGGTGGTGGTCCATGGGTGGTGATGGCGGCTTTCTGGGATTCCTCTTCGTGGTCTTCTCTGTCTGCAGTCTAGGGGTTACTTCTATAATGGAGGGGCAGCAAACATTAGTTTTAAAAGAAAATTAGAGAAAAAGGAAAAAAACAAAACCCCAAAGCCTCCAAACAAATTCTGCCAGGAGGCACACCCATGGGCCTGGCATTTCTGTGGCTGCCCTCCCCTCCCCTTTTTCCTCTGCCTCTGTGTCACTCAGGTAATGTGACCCTCCTGGTGAGGAGGGTCTCCATTCCCTGGGCTCCTCTTTCTGAGGCCAGCTGCTGTTTCCTGGGCTCAGGGCTCAGGCCTGAAGAGGGAGATGCTGCCTCAGGCTGTACAGCGAGCCCAGGCCGTGGCTAAGAGGAAGTTCCTCTAGTTCAACACTCACTGTGTCCAGGAGTTGGACTGGGTCTGCAGGACCTTCTGAGTTTGTGTGGGCGGTCCTGTCTGCCAAGGGCTTCTTGCCCTTTGGTTAGTTATCCCGTAGTGAGACACTGGAGATGGCCCCTGGCCTTCAGAGACAAAGAGGAGAAACCTATTTCAAGGGTCTCCCATTCCTGCGCCCTGTGCTCAAAGCTCTACATAGATCACTGAAGTTAAGTCTAACGTTCCTATGAGGGGGATAAACTTTTATCCCCATCTTCCAGATGAGGAAACTGAGGCTCACAGAGGTGAGGTAGCTTGTTTCAGGTAACAGCAGCCACAAAAGCTAGCAGACGCTCCTAGCGCTGGCAGGGCTCAGCCCCAGTCTCCCAGGCTTGTTCCAATGGGGCCAGGTCTTACCCCCTTTCCTGGGTCAGGAAGGCAGTGGGAGGTCCCTTCTGCTGCCGCTCAGCTGGGCCCCCGGGTGGGACACGTCTGACTAGGCCCTCTGCTCCCAGGCCCAGCCAGCTCTGCCATAGGTGGGTGGGGCCTGGGAGCCTGGCCATGCACAGGCTGTTCCTGCTGCCTGCCCCTCACTGGGTGCAGAACGGACAGTGTTTACCCCTTTAGGGCGCGTGCCCAGCTGCCCTTTGGATGGGCACCAGCCTGTTCCAGTGTGAAGAAGGGTCTCCCAAGAGGCTGTGGGTGGTGTGTGGCCTGGAGGCCCGGGTTTGTGTTCCTCACATCACGGGGAGCCGGGCCCCCGTACTCCCTTCACCCTCCGGGGTCTCGCCTTCCCAGCTGTGTGGACTGCCCTTTGGGGCATCTTCAGCAGCGGTGTTCTTCGCTGTGCTGTCCAGCGTCACCTAGGAGGGCAGCAGGGTGTGTGCGAGGGGGGCCGAGGGGGGAACGTCTGAGACAGACTGCAGAGGACAGGAGGGCAAGATGGAGACAGAGCCAGCAAGAGCAGGCAACAGAAAGATTCAGAGAGGCTCAAGGAGAACACAGGGGACACCCACTGGGCCCAGCAGCTTTGGGGACTGGGGGTGCAGTGGGGGATGGAGGCCAGGTGGAGTTGCCAGATTTAGCAAATAAAAATATGATTCCCAGTCCAATTTCAATATCGAATAAACAACGAATACTTTTGGGGGGTATAAGTATGCCCTATGCAATACGGTTGACCCTTGAACAACATGGGTTTCAATTACATGGGTCCAGTTACAGGCAGATTTTTCTTTCCCTCTTCTTTCTGCGGTACGTGGGCCTCTCACTGCCGTGGCCTCTCCCGTTGCGGAGCACAGGCTCCGGACGCGCAGGCTCAGCGGCCATGGCTCACGGGCCCAGCCGCTCCGCGTCATGTGGGATCTTCCCGTACCGGGGTACGAACCTGCGTCCCCTGCATCGGCAGGCAGACTCTCAACCACTGTGCCACCAGGGAAGCCCTACAGGCAGATTTTTTTCAATAATAAATCCTACAGTACTACACCATCTGTGGTAGGTTGACTCCTCAGAGAACCTCAGATATAAAGGGCCAACTATAAGTTTTCATTGGGCGGAGGGTCGGCGCCCCAACCCCCAGGTTGTTTAAGGGCCAACTATATTTGGGACGTATTTATACTAAAAAAAAAAAAAATGATTCATTGTTATCAGAAATTCCAATCTGACTGGCATCCCCTGTTTTATCTGACAACCCTAAAGCCAGGGCCTCTGTTTTCTTCAGCTGAAGAGGCCACTCAGAAGGCACTGAATTGCTCCCTCTGGCCACTGACCCCCAACTTCACACAGCCGGGAAAAGGCCTCCCCATCCTGGGACGCGCTCAGTCTCATGGGGGTCAGGCCTTCCCTCAGGGTAGGGATATGCTGACCCACGACAGGGCGCTCCCTTCAAATGCCGGCTCAGACTCAGAAGCCACTTTACCCTGACCTGTGACGTAACATCCTGAGCTCCCAGAAACCATGCTGTGGAGCCCAGGTGGGCTGAGGTGGGTTCCTCAGGGATGAGTGGCAGCAGATGGTCTGGTGCAAGTGCCCAGAGGATGCGCAGCTTCTGCGAAGGGTATCCAGGGGCCCAGGCATGGGCGCGGAGACCAGGGAAACACCCCAGCCCGCACCAGGCAGTCTCTCAGGACAGCATAGAACACCTGGGCTGGAAGGGAGTTCCAACTCTGCTTTAGGCATGAGTGCCCGGAGGCCCAGAGAGGCAGTTCTGGGGGCAGAGCCCAGGCCCCTTGGCCCTCACAGCAGTGCTTTCCACTGCGGTGTGGAGTGTCACCACACCACTGTGGCCTGTGGCCATGACATATTACTGCGCCTCGTGGGGATCCAGCATTTTCTACTTAGCAAAACAAAGTTCTCTCCCCTCCTTTGTCTCATTTGGGGTGCATAGCCACCCTAGATGCCGATGGAACCACCAGCATTGGCCCTGTTTTACAGATGCAGACCCCGAGGCACGTATATGAAACTAGCCCAAAGTCTTCCAGAGAGGTGGTGGTAGAGCTCCAAGCAGAACCGGAGCCATCTTTGCTGCAGGCAAAGTGAGGAACCCCAGGGCAACTTGTTGCTCATTCTTCAGCCAGTCTGGGTAGGGACCCAGAGAAGTTACCTAGCTTCTGTAGACAGAAAGTCAAGTTAATGGGCATGCTTGGATGACGGAATATTTTGTGTATTTGCAAACAACTTCACCCAACCCCGAGAGTCTTGGTAGATTCCAATTCATGCAAGAAGGGACTCTACAAACTTTAGAAACATAGCAGAGGTGCCTCCGGCAGCACCTCCACTGCCCCTCGCTGGCAAGCTGAGCCCCCCCCTGCTCTCTGCGAAGGTGTGGGCTGGCCTTGGAGCCCAGGGCTCTGAACTCCCTACTGCCTGCTCGGCTTGAATGGATTACTTCTGATCCTCCCCTGCACCTCAGTTTCCCCACCAGTGAAGTGGGTGGAAACACGCTGTCATCTCAGGCTCGTAGGGGCCCAGAGTGATGCCCTGTTTGATTACAAAGTGGATTAAAAGTCTTGTGTACTTGATACAAGTAATTCTATCCTGTACATGGATAGTTTCATTGAAAAGCAGCCTCAGGTGGCCTTTCACCAGCCTCCCTGCCCCTCCCTTCAAGCCCCCATGGAATGGGCTGTGAAGGAAAGAGAGAAAGATGATAGGCTCCTCCTGGTGCCCTGAGGTATCACTGTTGCTGTTCTTTCTTGCAGAGGGCTCCCAGGAAGACCCAGGGGGGCTGGGTGTCTAGGCCAGGCAGGCCCCAGTTCATACCTCGTTCCTCCCAAGCTGGAAGTCTGTCTCTCCCAAAAAGGGCCATAATGGCTGGACAATGGGCTCAGACCGGAGGGCCAGGGTTCCTGCAGAACACATGGAGGCGCTCAGGTGCCCAAATGCATAGCCCAAGCTCAGATCTGGCCTCTGGCCAAGACCTGGTCCCCTCCTGTCCCCCGGACATCTAGGTAGAGGGAGAGTGTAAGCTGCCCCAGGGGAAGCTGCAGTCCTGTTGCAAGGCCACCCTTACTCTGTTCCTCACAATGCAAGTAGGAAGGACTCAGCTGAGGCCCTGAGGTTGGTGCCTAGGTAAGCGTTCGGTCACCACTACATTAGCTGTTGGTTCGGTGTGTTTCTGTCCCCCTCCTTCTGTGAGGGTTTTGCTGTTCCTTTTCTGTGCACAGCTCTTCTGCTGACGGTCTTTCATCATCTGCTCCTTCTGGAAGCAGGCCTCAAATCAACAAGTGCATAAATGATATGTGTCCCGGTGGTTTTCAGGAAGTTGGACGTTAATGGAGCAGCCTCCCCATCCCCACCATGACCACCATCTCCCCCTCCCATAATGCTGACACCCAGGCCTCTGGTGGCCTTGACCAGTCGAAGCCGCAGGCGGCAAATAGCTGTTGTGTGCAGCCCGCTGCCTGCACGAGCTGGAATGGCTGGGCTGGCCTGTTTGATTTCAAATGGATAGAAAGACTCCTGGACTTTATACTTTGGAGCAGAGTGATATTCTCCTTCGTTATGGCTGATGCTGGATTCGGAGACACAGCTCTAGAAGAAAGTTTGAAACTCATAGTTTTGTGAGCAGCGACTACCTTCACTGGCATAGTTGGCGAGATGGGGCCAAGGCCCGTCTGGAGCTCAGGATGTGGGGCTGCCTCTCTGCCCACTGGAAGCCAGAGGGTCCCTCCAGGGATATCCACACTCACTCTCACATAATGGCACTCAGACAGACTTGGTCCAAGTCCTGGCCCCACCCCATCCTGGCTGAGAGACCAAATTCCTGAACCTCTCCAGCCACAGTTTTCTCATCCATAAAATGGGCATAATAATGCTAACCTCACACAGCTGTGGGGAGGAGTGTAAAGCGCCCACACAATAAGTGTGATTTCCTACCTCCTGGGTTTTTAAATAAATTACAGATCAGAAAAAGAAACCATGTTTATTAACAAATGCCATTTATATATTCAACAAACATTTAACGAGTGCCTACTATGTGCCAGAAAGGTACCGTTAGCACCTGAGCTCTCAGACAATTGCGGGGTGGTGCCTGAGCTTGCAGGTAGGAAGTACACACAGGGACACATAGCCTGTGTGGTCATGAGGCATTTTGCGTTTGGATTTTCATGAGGGAAATGGAAGGTTCAGCAAATGTGACAAGAGTCTTTGGGAGGAATTTCATGGTTTTCTAACCTCTAGACTGAGGGCAACCTGAAGCAAGATGTCCAGGCGTCTTCAAGGCAAGGTCAAAGCCACCATGTTAAGAAAACAGTTCTATAAATGTGGCTCAGCGAGAACTAGCTTGGGGCTGGCTGGGGCCTAGGGCAGATGGCCTGAGTAAGCCCCTATTGAGGCCTCCAGTAGACTCGAGTGGGGCAGAGTGGATTCCTGGGATCCTGACAGCCAAAAATCTAGGGTTCAAGTTTCAGCTCTGCCACTCACTAGCTGTGGGACTTGAGTGAGCCAATCTCCTGGAGACTCAGTTTCCTCATTGGTGGAATAGGGTTGTCCTGAGAATCCGATGAGATGAAGTGTGTAAAAGCTGTTTGTAAACAGCCAAAGTGGCATTATCGGGCTTGGGAGTGAGAAAACCTGGGTCCGAGCTTTCGTCTGCCAAGGGCCCTCTTAGTGAACTTGGAAAAGGCACAGTCTCAGCAAACCTCAGATCTTCCCATGCCACCGAGATCTGAGGAGGAGAATTCTGTAAGCCGTGATCTATCAGGTCGCAGTCAATCCGTGGCCCAGGCGCCCCAGGTTTCCCTGGTGGCTCCAAGGTGCCTGGAGCCCTTCACTGTGGCGCTGCACTCAGAACATTTCCTCAGTGTAGAGAACAGATCTGTGGTTTCCAAGGGGGACACAAGAGTGAGGGAGGGATGGATTGGGAGTTTGGGGCTAGCAGATGCAAACTATCGTATACAGAATGGATAAACAACAAGGTCCTACTGTATAGCACAGGGAACTATATTCAATATCCTGTGATAAACCATAATGGAAAAGAATATGAAAAAGAATGTATGTATAACTGAATCACTTGGCTACACAGTAGAAATTAACACAACATTGTAAATCAACTATACTTCAATTAAAAAAAAAAGAAGAGGAACATTTCCTCAAAACACAGAGCCAGGGAGTTCCCTGGTGGTCTAGTGGTTAGGATTCGGCGCTTTCACTGCTGTGGCCCGGGTTCAATCCCTGGTTGGGGGGAAAAGACACAGAGCCAGGTCCTTGTTCCCAGCCCCCTCAAAACTTACCCGTCCAGGCCAACAAGCACATGAAAAGATGCTCGACATCATTAGTTATCAAGGAAATGCAATTTGAAACCACAAGGAGATGTAGCTTCACACCCTCTAGAAGGCTAAAATGAAAAAGACTGGCCAATCAAGTGTTGGCAAGGATGTGGAGCCACAGGAACTCTCAACTGGTGGCAGCACGTTGATAGTTTCAAATTGCCACGATGGGAGTACTCATACCTCAGAAACCAACAGAGGCTGCAAATCAGGGCTTCCCTCCATTCCAAAGAGCTGGTTGTTAAACATTTACCAGCATAATTTCTGATGGAAACATGCCCATAAAGAGACTTGTACATGAATGTTCATAGTAACATAGTATTCATGATAGCCTCAAATTGGAAATAACCCAAATGTCCACCACCTGGTGAATGGATGAACAACCTGTGGTACATCTAGGCAACGGAATATGACTCAGCAATAGAAAGGAGTGAACTAGTAACACACATAACAACGTGGATGAATCTCAAAGGCATGCTAAGTGAAGGCAGCCAGGTTCAAAAGATTACATATCATAATGGCATTTAGATGAAATTCTAGAAAAGGCAAAACTACAGTGATAGAGAGCAGATTAGTGGTTGCCAGGGGTTGGAGATGGGGTGGGGGTAGGGAGGCAGGGGAAGGAGGTTGACCTGGAAGGGGCATGAGGAAAATTTTAGGGGTGATCAAAATGTTCTATATCCTGACTGTGGTGGTGGTTACATGGGTGCATATTCTTGTCAAAGCTCATCTAATTGTATGCTTAAATTGATTAATTGTACGAAAATTATACCTCAACAAAGTTGTCCAAAAAAAACCAATACCAAGACTTACCCATCCTGTGTCCCACTGCTTTAGGTCCCTCTCTCTGCTGACATATATGGGATACTGTGGGTTCATGGGCTGCAGGACCAATCTTAGGCAAAACTCCTCACCTGATGTCTACAGGATAGGCCGATGGGAAAGCGATTCTGAAGCAGGAGATGTACCTCAAGTTACACCTCCTCCGAGGTGGGCCAGGGCCTGCTGGAGTCAGGGAGGGCAAGACTGGGCACAGGCTGCTGTCCCTTTCAGTGGGCGTCCTTGCCACCTTCTGCCCCCCACATGAAGTCACTAACCTGTGGAGCTGACTGACAAAACTTATGTTTCCCCCAAAGCCTAGTGGAACTGAGACAACTGGGGTCATTGACGCTAGAGGAAAGATGATGGGAGGGGGGTGAGGGCAGGGAGGGACCAGGACCATGTCATTATTTACCACGTGTGCTTAGAGGGTTAGCATATGGCAGATAATAACCAGCTGTTCTCTGTCGGTTCCAGATGGATTCAGAGAAAAATGGCCTTCGTTGGTAGCATGAAAGATTTAGGTGGGCCACAGTGATGAACTTCCTGAGAGAGTTCTTGAGAAAGTGGACACGTGTGTGCTCACTCACGTAGGTGCGTGAGTGTGTGAGGGTGCATGCGTGTTGTAAAACCAGAGCGGGGGAAGCAGGCACTGGGTGTACATAACTCCTTTCTCTGCAACACTTTAGGAATTGGAAAGACCAACCTCATTCTGAAATGAGCCTGGGTCCCTCTGGGCTGGGGACAGAGCGATGGCCTCAGACCCTTTCTCTAGGTACCTTGGAGGGCAATTAGCTAGCTTGTCCATCAGTAAGACCCCCAAACCAGAAGTCTGTGGAGCCAGATGGGTACTCACTTCCATGGCCCGACCCCCCTTCCAGACGGCCCTGTGCACTCTCTTCCCCATTAGTGCAGAAAAGACCATCCATCACCAGCAGGGATGGTGATGTCACAGCTGCAGGCCTGCGAGTGCACAGGAAGACTGCTCCAGCCCCTCCAAGGTGCTAAATCATTCATGGGGTAGAGAGCCTGGGTGGCAGGAGATTTACTGCTGAGGAAACACTTTAGGGACTAGTGGAAATCAATTCTTTAAAGAGATCCCATCAGCTAGCAGGTGGCCTAAGGCTGAGGCTTGAGCATGTGATAGGGACCCAGTGAAGTGGGAACTGGCAGCGGGCGGGGGCAGCTTCCCAATTCCAAAGCAGAGGATGGAAGGGAGACCAAGGCTTGGGGCCCAGGGTAGGTCCAAAGCAAAGGCAGTTTCCCAGCACCCTGGGGTGGGGGTGGTGGTGGTGTACTGGGAGGGCGGCTCTCAGATCTCCAGCTCTGGCTCACATACTCCTCCTGTCACCCCCTATGGGGCTTCCGCGCCCGTACCCACAGGGACTCTGCAGGTCAATAAGACAGAATAAGGAACATTGTTGGAATGTGTTTGCTGAGACGCTTGGCTCTTCCATCTTGGACTACCTCATCCCAACCAGTCCCTGCCGGAAGGGGAGTTCTAGGCCAACTTTGGTTTCTCTGAAGTGGAAGTTGGAGCATTCCCTGGCATTCATCTTCTTGTCTCAAAGAGAATGTGAGCTCCTAGAATGCTCAAACAGTCTGTTTTATGATGTAGAATTCCAGGACTTGATTCAGCTCCTGGGGTACCATGTGTTAATTTATGTGACATCCAGAAGCAGCCTGGGACTCCTGCTGCCCCACACCATGCAGCACACAGTGGGAGCTTCATATCCAGCACAGTAGGGCTCTTCTGGTCCAAGTCCAGCCCAGCTCATTTCTATAGCCACAGCATACTTCCTCCATGTGTCTGTTTTTTTTGGCTGTGTTGGGTCTCTATTGCTGCGCGCAGGCTTTCTCTAGTTGTGGTGAGCGGGGGCTACTCTTTGTTGCGGTGTGCGGGCTTCTCATTGCAGTGGCTTCTCTTGTTGCAGAGCGTGGGCTCTAGGTGCGCAGGCTTCAGTAGTTGTGGCACACGGTCTCAATAGTTGTGGCTCGCGGGCTCTAGAGCACAGGCTCAGTAGTTGTGGCGCATGGGCTTAGTTGCTCCACAGCACGTGGGATCTTCCCAGACCAGGGCTCGAACCGGTGTCTCCTGCATTGGCAGGCAGATTCTTAACCACTGTGCCACCAGGGGAGTCCCCCTCCATGTGTCTTGAAAAAGAAAAACGAAGGGATGAAGGAGAAAAGGAACAGTATTTTTAGATCAGCTTTGGAAAAGCAGACATAGCTCTAGGGTTTCCTTTAACAGATAATGAAACTGAAGCCTAGAGGGGGAATGGACTTGTCCAAAGTCCATGAGATGGGAAAAATGGAAAGAGAAAAGACCCCCAGAAGTCATGCTGAGCAGTTTCCACCTCCCTTGAGATGACCTTGGTCATCGCTAGCTAAAAGGGGTGATGTAGAGCAGGCAGCTGTGATGGAGAGAAAGAGACCGGGACAGTCTTGTCCTGCTGCCTGGCTCCTCTGCAAGATGGGTCCTTGTCCTGCTGCCTGGCTCCTCTGCAAGATGGGTCTCACTGTGCTGCAGGGGGATTCCTGTGGGACCCTGGTTGTGACTGCACTCTGTACCCTGGCTCATTTATTCACTCAAACACATATTTATGGAGGGCCTTCCAAGAGTCGGGCATGGGGATACAGCAGTGAACAAGACAGATGTGGCCCTTGCCTTCCTGAAGCTTGCATGTTATGTTACCTGGGACTAGTGCTAAAGGCCGGGGCAGGTAATCTCCCCAATCCAATCCACCCAAGGAGGCTGGGCCCAGCCCTGATCCAGCTCTACAGGGTGCTCATAGCAGCTCCACATCCTTGACTCAGGCCAAAGGCTGCTTCCTACAGTAGGGACCCCACAGTTTTCAGGGCAGGGCTTCCACTTACTGTATAAGCTGCATCTTCACCACTTTGGCCAGCCCCTCCCTCAGCTGCCCTCAGTCTCAGGAGGGCCGGTCTGAACTGGTTCCCACAGGGCAGGAGCCAATGCTGGACTCTGGTTCTAGGTAGAGCTTTGTGTGAAAAGCAGACTCCAGGAGAATCAAAGAGATTCAGGAATTCCTGATCTGCCCAGTCGCTACTCCCCACAGCTCTGCATCATCTAGGGCAGGAGGGAATCTTGGCTTGCAGCCCTTGTAGCTAGGGACCCAAGATACCCTCCTTCTAGACATCCCAGCACTTGCTTTGTGCCCACCACCCCTCAGGTTTGTCCCCAGGAAAATCTCTGCAGCTTTGCAGGTCCCCTCAGCCCCCCGCCCTTGGCTAGATGCCCAAGCCCACCTAGGGGACCCGGGTGTTTCTGAGGCCGGGAGCTCCGGCGGGCGGTGGGGGGGAGTGCACCCTCAGTATTTCTTAACCACTGTTCTAGGAGTTCTCTCTGGATCCGCCCAACTCAGCCCAGAGGTAGAAGCCCCCAGGCAAGCAGCCAGAGAAGTGTGCTCTGGTCGCGGCTCTGGCCCCAATTAGGGGCCTAGCTGGGTCTCTGATCCCTCCCGTGAAAAAACTGAGGGGTTGGGACAGACAACCTCCACAGCCCTGGGAAGGTCGGAGGGGACGCGCGGCAAACCAGATGGACCCCAAGGCCGACAGCGAGTGTCCGCGAAAATGCGGGGGCCGGCTGGGCGCAGGGCGTCCGGGAAGCGGCTGCGGGGAAGCGCGCACCGCAGGGAAAGGGCCCAGGCGGTGCGAGCCGGGAGACGCCTCCCGCTAGGAGCGACAGAGGAAGGACGCCGTGCCCCTGAACGGAACGCCTCGCCCCCTCCACAGCTGTCTGCGAGCTGGGAAAAGACCATTTCGTGCCCGTGCAGGTGCTCCGGGCTCTCAACCAAGAAAGGCGGACAACCTGACCCCCTCGAATTGGGGTGGTGGCTGCAAATCTAACTTGGGAGGACGAAAAAGAACTGTCCCCTGAACAAATACTTTGCAACTTCCAAAGCGCTTGCAAAAAAACATTTCGTTATTTGATTCCCCCAGCAGTTCTCTGACTTGAACAAGCTCCCAATTTACAGTTGAAGAAACGTTTAGAAAGGTCAGGCAGGCGCCTAACACAGACGTGTTAAGTGGTTAAAAATGCAGGTTCTTCTAATTTGAGACAATTAAATCCTCACTCTTGGAAGCATCCCAAAACAGAAATACAGGTAAAAGCAGTTGCCTGGTTTGGGGGCTGAATTATTCAGTTAAATTCTGCTTTGGACGTAGGAAGTGAAACATAGCCCGTGGCCAAAACCATTTCTGGGTCATCGACCTTTGGATAATCTGCTGAAGGCCTCGGGACCCCTCCCCCACCAACTGCAGACACAATCTCTCACAGAACCTCGGAGTTCCCGAGCCCTGGAGACGTCCCCGGGCCTCGGATTGGGGTGGGAAGCTAGATTTCTAGCCAGGAGAGACCCTGGCCAAGCTCTGGCCCACAGGGCTCCTCTCCAGGGCCATGCACCGATTTTCTCCCTCTTTTCTCCAGAAGGAAAGTGCGGTGGGTGTTCTCAGCTTATTTCGCAGAAGAGGAAACCGAGGCTGTACTCAACCCCAAGCGGTGAGCTCCCACCCAGTGCTCGGTCCCCTATCCCCGCCAGCTGCCTCCTCCGCTGACTCCGGTCAAGGACACCTCTGAGGTGGGCGCTCAAGCCTTGGCTGCCACCGGGGCCAAACTCAGCCGGGGTGTCACCTGGTGGGAAGGTGGGAGACGGAATGCTGCAAAACTGCACTGGCCGTGCCCGCTAGCTCCCCTCCCCCGGTCGCCCTCGCTCTGAGCACGCGTTCTGCACCCGCATCGCCCCGGAGCCGAGAACCCCGAGGCGCCCGCCCCGCCCCCCGCCTCTCTCCGCCCTCCGCGCCCCAGTTCGCTGTCTCTCGGGCTCAGCTCTCTCTCTGACTCCTCCAGGCTTCAGCATCCCGAATCAGATTTTTAAAAAAACCAATTCCTGCAGTTTCTTTTTTAACTGAAAGTTTAATACAAGCATGTGGTAAACACATACACTTCAGATAGTCCAGAAAGACGTAGAGCAGAAAGTCCCCTGCTCTCTGGTCCCCGGTTCTCCTGCACGGAAACCACCCCTATTTGCTGTGTCTTGGGTCTCCGGGCAGAGGCTTTTTGCGCATAAAATAACCGACACCTAGACACCCCCTCATTTATATTTTTACACAACCAGAAGCCCATGTGTCCTTTGCGTTTTTCACTTAACATCCAGGATATTTTCCAGAATATATAACAACTATATATTTTTTCCTCACTCTTTTTAAAAGCTAGATAGATTAATTTCTATGACAGGATCGCTTTTCACTTGTCTATTTTTCTCGTTGTTTCTCCATCCTTTCATTCACTCCCCGCCCCCAGCCCGAGCTGGATCTTGGGGGTTCCCCGCCCTTTGAGAACCTTACAGAGACATTGTGCTGCTCGAAGAAAAAACGCACAAACGCACAAACACACCGTTTTTCGAAAAATGTCGGGGGATTAGTTGGGTTTCGAACACCCCTGCGAGTGTCGACCGAAGCACATCACATCTAAGATTCTAGAACAAAGCCCCGAGGGCTGGGCCTGGGCTAAGATCGAAAGACAGCGCTGCGGCTCCGCCAGGGGACTGGAGCCCCCGGCACGTGGCCCTGGCGTGGCGTGGGTGGTGGTGGTGGTGGCGAGATCTCGAGGGGCGGCACCAGGAGCCTGGGATGTGGCGGCGGGGTGGGGTACCGGGAAGGCATCCCACAGGCCGGGATGCAGGGTCCGCGCCAGTGATAATACGGGGTCTGTAGTTGGCAGAGATCTACGGGTCACGAAGTACGCGCGTGCCTACACGTGCATTCTTTTTCTTCCTGAGAGGTGGGAGTCACTCTAACCATTTTGCAAATGGGGAAACTGAGGCTCTGAGAAGTGAAGTGAATCACTGAAGAACGCCCAGCTGGTAACTAGCGTGCAGGAGGACCCAAAGCCGGGGCTCGGTCTCACTGGGGAGTACTAGTTACGCATGTCATGGGGCGGAGAGCCAGGGTCAGCGCCGGGACCCGACCAGTCCGAGCGAGGCTAGTGACAGAATTGCCCCCGTCAGGGCGGGTCTAGGTGGGGGTGGGAGGCCTGCCTCCCACACACCCCGCCTCCCAGCTCTGCCTTGTAGAGTGGGAAGAGAGCGAGAGGCCAAGGGTTGATGGATGACCTCTTCGCCCAACATCTTCAGCACAACGGGAACTGCCATGGAGGGGGCGAGGTTGGGGGTAAGGGAAGCAGAGTGGGGCAAGGGCCAGGAAAAGAACTAAGATGGCCAGAGAGGAAAGTCGAGACGCCAATAGAAAGAAAAGCCGTGTCCGGGGTCAGAGCTAAGGGTGCCGAGTCCTCCAGGTTGGAGTAAGCAAGGCAGTCCTTCCTAAAAATTTAGGGATCCTTCCTAAGCCCGACCCGTCGGGGAACCCAAAACTACACGTCGCGGATGCACGGCTTCGGGCGGAGACGGATGTCGGTGGCGAAGCGGAAGGAGTCTCTGTAGGGGGGCGGACGCCGCCGCGGGCCAAACAGACGTCGGACTTGATGAGGGAAGGCAGGAAACGGGCGTAGGGTGCGCGGGACAGAGCAGCAAAGTGAGGACCTGAGGTCGGCCGAAGCCACCTCCTCCCCCGCCTGCGCCCGGAGCCGAAAGGGATCCGGGGTATCGGGTCCCCAGGGGCCGCCCCTTCACCGTCGAGGTCCAGCTCCGGTTACCGGCCCGGCCTGCTCCCTAAAATATGTATGAGCACTTGCGGGTGCAGTTTCGCTGCCCCTCCCGGAGTGGGGCTGGGGGCGTCGGGGTGCTCGGGGAGCCACGGGGGGAGAAAGCAACGCTGGCTCCTGAGGCCGGGGCCGTCTCGACTTTCAGCCGCGCATTTAAGAAAAGGTGGAAACTGGATCCGTCTCGGCTGCGCCCCCGCCCTGCCAGCCCCGACGGCCGGACCGCGCGGCCCGGTGGCTCGCTTTGCGCTGTTTGGTGTCTGGTTCTCAACAGCAGGTGAATGGGCTCGGGCGGGGCGCGCCGCGCACGGGAGGCGGGGCGCGCGCTATAAAGGGGGCGCTGCAGGCTGCGGGGGCCACTCGAAGCCGGCAGGGCCTGCGCTCCCGCTCTGCGGTCCGAGGCACACCGCGAGCTTACCACCCAGCATCCTACAGTCCTCGGGGACCAGGTAGGGCGCGGATGGGGACTCAGCTAGGGAAGTTCAGGGCGACCTTGCTGGGTGAGGGAATGCGTGCGGGCCGGGGAGGGGTTAATGTGGAGCCAATCACCTCCCCGCTTTGGCCTGTTGGGCCCTGTGCGTTGCCCCTGATCTCCCCAGTCCCGGCCCTGGCGCACTGCGCCCCATCTCTGGCTGCGCTGAGAGCGACAACAAGGCTGCGCGACTCGCCTGGCCAGCGCACCTGGGGTGGGGGTCTTGCCTCCTCCTCTGGCTGCGACAACCAGGGCTGGAGCAGGCCCCACCCAGAAGTCGGACCTATTGAAGGGTTCGTATCAGCACGAGCACTCTCGGCCCCTCCCGGCACGGAAGGGGCGGAGGTGGGAAGGACCGTAGACCTCCACCCCCATCCCACCACCACTGCCTACTCCCTTCCTTCGCTCGAGCCCAGGGCACGGTGCTAACGGTCTTCCATCTTAATACAAGAGACCTTTAGATTTGATGGGGCCAGGAACCTTCATCTTTAGGGGCTTCTCAACCGCCAGACATTCAGGGGTCGATCAGGAGAACTAGGAGCTAAACGGGAGGAGGTCGGATTAACGTTTTATTTTAATCTTGTTTTGTACCGTGGTTGCCGTCTGGGGCAGCCAGGCGGGGCTGAGACAGGGAAGGGCGCCCAAAACAGCAGTGGGTGGGGGCGCACGGGTGCTCAGGATGCTGGGGAGGGAGGAAGAGGCCACCCCAGCGCTGACAGCCCGGGAGTCTCCTAGCCCCTGCCCCGCCCCTCGGAATGCTCCGGCTGGTGTCCGAGCGAAGGACGGCTGAAAAGGATCTAATCCACGCCCGCGCCCCAGCATTTGCCCGCCCCGCCCCCTCCTGGGGGAGCCATTGCCGCTGTGGGGGGGAGGAGGAAGGGGGATGGGAACGGGTCTGGGGGCGGCTCCCCTCCCCTCCCCCTTCTGGGACAGGCAGCCTTTGTTCACGGCGGCGGCAGTGGCCAGACACCTGTGGGGCCGCAGAGCTGCCCGAGCGCAGGTGGGTGAGGCCGTGGCGTAAGCCCCTCGTACCCACTCCAGCCCTGCGCCCCCGGCGGGTCCACTGAGACAACTCAGCCTTGCGCACCTTTCTGCGGGGGAGAGTGCGGAGATCCGTCCAGCGGCCCCACAGTGCGTCCCAGCTCCAAACGCACTTCCCTTCCCCCAGTCCAGGATCGGATTTCCAAGCTTGCTTGCTACGCTACACACACCTCGGCTAGCTCCCGGCTCAGAGGGCGGTGGGGTGGCAGGGCGCTGGGGCGCACCTCGGCCAGCTGCACCCCGGCCTGAAGGCAGGAGGCAAGGAGAGAGGGCGGACGGCAAGACCCCTTGTGTCCGGACCCGGACGAGTTGGGCGAGCAGGCGGGGCTCCCGGCGTCTCCGCAGTCCCTGTCGGGCGTTCCCTGCGCTGTGCACCAACCGGAGCCACATTCAAGGTGAATCATCCCGGGCCCGCCCCCTGCCCCTCCCCCGCCTCACGGCACCTGAGCCAATGGCGCGGCGCAGGGGGCGGGCGGGGCTCAGGGGGCGGTAAACCCTCCCAGAGTCATTATCTCTGCACTCGGCGTAGCCCCTGCACCTCTGTGCCGGAGCCTGCGAGCCTCTCTGGCCTCGCCGTCCAGGGCACCCTGCGCACACTTTTCCTCGGGCTTCGGGGCCCCCATGCCTCTCCTGCCCTACCCCGCCTGCCGCGCGGAGGCGGCTCCTCCTCAGGTGGCCGGGCCGGGGCCTCCTCCAGCAGACCTGTCACCCGACACCCAGGAAGCGCGCGGCCCCATCCCGGCTCCTCTTTGTTCCCCCGCCGGGCTCCGCGCTCGGGCGCCGCCGCCTCCAGCGTCGCGCTGTGGAGGTTCGGGGCGCCGCCTTCGGTGCGGCCCGGGCGCGCCTTGGGTTCCGTCCATTGGCCCGCTCCGAACCAGGGTACTTTTTGCCTTGTTTCTCCGGTATGGACTCCTCGCGGAGCTGGAAGGCGGCGGTGCGCCCAGCTCGGAGCCAGCGCAGGTGAGTGTCCGGGGCGGGGCCAGGTGGAGCCAGCGCCGGGAGAGGAAGAGAAGGTGGAGGCGGGCGCCCTGGGGCGAGCAGTGCTAGAACCCGAGTTGCGGGCGGGTGGCCGGGCGGGCAGGGGCTGCCCGGCGCGGGCGGCCTTCGGGGATGACGCGGCAGTGCGGCCTCCTGGCTCTCGCGCGCCTTCCGGAGTCGCCCACGCGACCCCGAGGTCCCGGGTCCCCCAATGGAGATTGCTGTGAGCCCAGGGCTGTGCCCCGGACTTGGGGCGGCAGCGCGGCTTGAGGGCGGCTGGTGTTTAGCGAGGTGCTGATCGGCGCGGGCCCGCGCACCTCCCTGGGGAATCGAGCGGGGGTCATGTAGGCTTTTCGCCGCCCTGGTGGGCTCCGGGGGAAGCGCAAGGCTGAGAGGAGGGCTGCAAACCAGAGCCGGGAGGGAGTTCCTGCTCTGAGAATTAGTTTCTTCAGTCCCTTCTCAGGGCATCACTGCAAGTCGTTACCACTTTTGTGGCCCCGGGGTGGCCCCGCCCAGTCTCAGGGGGCAAGCAGTTCTCGGACCTTCTGCTTCGCTGCCACCCATCCTGGGAGCCTCGGAGAACGCGGCTGAGACATTCTGCCCCCTTGCCCCTACTCCCATCCCTGTTTGCTCTAGGAGCACCCGAGGCCCCTGAGCTCTGCTCTGGGGTGGGCGGCGCGTCTCCAGCGCCTCACCGGTGAGCGCATCCTACGGATTGCGCTGGGAAGGTGCCGCCCCGGAGTCTGGGATCGCCCCATTCCGTGGCCCCCTCCAGGCTGAGCCATTCACTCTCCCTTCCCCCAGCCCTGGCATCCCTACGCTGTGTATAGACGTACCCTCCAGGGGCTGGGGGTGCTAATACTGGCTCAGAGAGATTAGGAACTGGAAGCCGGCGGTGCCCTAATCAACCTCTCCCCACCCCCATCGCCACCCCCATCGGTTAGGTGAGGACCGAGCCTCTCTGCATTCTGCCCGGCTTTGCAAAGCTCTTGAGGATTAAAAGCCCGATTTTCCTCCTGGGGGCCAGGTGGCGGATGTCTGCATTATACCCCTGGTTCTCGGGGGAGGGGGGGGTCACTGAGCTCAACCGGGTGCGCACCACCCTCTGCCCAGCCCGCAGTGGGCCCAACGGGCACCGAGTCGGCAGGTCTCCCAGCCGAGAAAGAAATCTATCCTGTCTGTGGACCGAGCGCACCCAAAGGAACGTGGTGGCCCCATGCCCAGCTCTTAGCTGCAGCCGGCCAGCACATTCCCGGTGAGGTTGGTTCTCGGTTCAAATTCTGGCTGCTGACCTGCAGCCTCCGCTGCTTGTCTCTTTATCATTCATGACCGCCCCTTCCTGCACTGAAGACCCTGGCCCTGCTACTGGGAGGGAAGGGGGAGCCTCTGGAGTCGGTCTTATGCAAAGAAGAAAAAATTCCGGGGTACCAGTCTCGCTTGTAAGAATTTTGTTTATGCCTTTTCCTCTACGAAGTGGGTGAATGGGGCGCAGTGGCTCCTGGCTTGAGCCCACACAACTCCTGCCACCGTGTTAATGGTGGGTGCACTGGCGTCCAGGACAGCGAGGAAAGCAGCTTTGGGCCCCTCCCCTGCGACCTCATGGGGAGAAACGGCGGCAGGTACCGCGTCTGTGGCATGTCCGGGGGCCCCAAACACTCCTAGCCTCCAGCCCTTTGGACCTCGGGGACATTCGATGGAGACCCCGTCGCTGCTGGGAGCGGGTAGCGCAGCTGGGATCCGGAACTCCAGAATCACTGTATAGAAGTCAAGGGGAGAGGCTGGGGGCTTTAGGATGGTCAAAGACCCGGAATCTCGGAGGGCTCGGCCTCTTGACCTCTCAGGAGCCCTTAGCACAGGAGGGGAACATGGGACCTGCTCTGTGCTCCAGGGCACCTGCGCTGAGAGAGGGAAACCTCTAGGGGAAGTGAGACTCGGATGTCAAGAGGTCCTAGTACAGTGCAGGATGGTGGGGCTGAGACCACCGGGGAAGGGGTTTGTCAGCAGAGACCTTGTAGGGTGTGTAGGATACAGGAGACCCTCAAGTATTTTGGGCAGTTTGCTGGCACTGGTGTCAACCTGCCCCCCTCACCCGCCCCCCCGCAGGTCAGCTCTCCTTTTGACCTGCGCCAGCCCTTGGGTGTTCTTTTCTTTGCCAGGAGCTCACTCACGGCCAGGGTGGGAGATGGGGACCAGCCTCCTCGGGGACCTTATCTTCATCTTCCCACTCCCAGAAGTGGATTTCTGTGCCTTTGGATTTCAAGGTCAGGGCTGTGTCGTCCCCCCAACCCCGCCCCCCAGGGAGGGAAGAGGGGGTGGCTCCGAGGACCCCCTCAAACCGCAGTTTTCCCTCTTGACTTTTCAAATGAGATTTTTGTTGCTTACGACCCTCCCAGCTCTCCTTGCCCCCCCATTTTCCACAGAGCGGGGAGATCCTGCTTTCCCGGGGGCCAGGCCTGAGCCCACCTTAGTTGAAATTGGAGACGTACTGCAGGGCCCTGGGGCTTGACCCCAGCGGGGGTGGCAGTCGCGGCGCCACCCAGGCACTGCGGCACTGGGGCCTGACGCACTCCCGTTAGCAGGGGTGAGGCAAGAGCAGGGGAGGAGCCTTGCCCAGGTCTGCGCTGAGAAATGGAGGCTGGAAGGGGATTTGGCCTTGTAAGCTGTTCTCTGCAAAGATGAGGAAAACGGAGACCGCGTGTCTCCAGAGATGCCCCGTTAGTCAGGAGAGCACCTAAGAACCTGGGGACCTGTGATGGCGCCCTTACCTGTGGTTGCTTTTACTTCCAGGGCTGGGGGGAGCAGGATCCATAACTACAGTCCTCTCCCCAGACCTCTGCCTGCTCCTTCGTTGCCTGGTGCCAGGCTAATGCCCAGTGTTGCCCCCCAGAGAAAAGAAAAAAGGAATTCGGGGTTCTGTTTAAATACCCCAGGTAAGGCTTCTCATTGCTTAGAGTGGAGGCCTTGGGAAAGAGCTCCCGGACATTTCTCGAAGAGGATCTGCATCCCCTGCAGTGGAGTGGCCTGGGTTCCTATTAACATGCAGATTTGTGGGTGGGCCTCCTAATCTGCATTTCAACGGCCCCTTGCCTGAGTCTGCAGGTTACACCCTGGGCGCCGTTGAAAACTACCTCCCCTGGACACACCGTCTTTGCTAACAAAGCTTCCCCAAACCCCCCTCCCGCCCCCCAGGCTGGGAGATACCCTGTCTCTTCTTTTCTTTAGCAGAGTTCAGAGTTGTAGTGGGGGAAACTGAGACAGACTGCCAGGCAGTGACTTCTAAAAACCTCCTTCCCACCGGGCTGGGCTGGCTTCTGGAAGACCAGAGCCCAGCAGTGGGATGTGTTGAGGCAGGACTGGGGAGTACCTGGGGGTGGAGAGGGTCAAGCGTAGAGCAGTGATTTGGGCCCCCCTGGGCACAGGTGACAGGGGCAGAGTTGGGTGAGAACTTGGCGTAGGTGCAAGCCGCCCTGAGGTCACTGGGAGAAGCATTGCCAGGGGGTTTTCAGGGTTTCCAGACCAGACAACGCTGGGGCTCTTCTAGCCACTGTGCCTCTGGGCTCCAGGCTGCCCCGGAGTAGGCCGAATTACTGCTCTGCTGAGCCCCCAGCCCTCTGGGCACCAGCTTCCCTGGGGCCGACCCTCTCTCCCTTCCTCCGCCTTCCCAGGGCGCCTGGCACCAGAGGCAGGAGCCGCCACAGTGACTTCTCTTGAGGTAGCTGCTCTGGCAACCACTGATGCAACCTCTCCTTGCCCCTCCCTCGCCTCTGCTTTCCTCTTCGGTTCCCTCAGAGCCAGCCAGAAGCGTCTCCCCTTGCTGGAGGGCAGCTGTGCCTCTAGCTCCCTCCGTGCTGCCTGCTTGGCCGTGGGTCTTCCGGCCCACCTGCCCTCCT
Source organism: Globicephala melas (assembly GCF_963455315.2). Taxonomy (NCBI): domain Eukaryota; kingdom Metazoa; phylum Chordata; class Mammalia; order Artiodactyla; family Delphinidae; genus Globicephala; species Globicephala melas. Next base: position 22,391,673 of record NC_083322.1, read on the forward strand.
GTCCTGGCCTTCTCCTGCCTCGGTCCTAGCCACAGGCCAGAAGCAGAGATGCCCAGCCTGGGCAGTTCACGGTCTGATCTGGTTTGGGATGGGACTCCGGGGAGCAGCAGGTTTGGTTTGCCCCCTGGAGCTCTTTCTGCCATTACGGGGCAGGCTGGGGATGGAGGATGGTGGAGACCAAGGCCTCTTGGAACAGGACTGCTGGTGTCTATGCTCAGGCCAGGAGAGGTGCCCTGGATGTCCTGCTGGTCACTGTTCGTTCGGGTCCTGGCGTGACGGGCGGAGAGGAGGCTCTGGGCAGCTGCTGGCTGCTCTGAGCTGGATTTACTCCATCCCCAGCCTGAGCCAGGGTGGGCCGGGGGATGGGGCAGGGGCTGTGGTGGGCTTTCAGGTCGAGACAGGAAACACCTTGATATGGACATCTCCCCCACCCTTTTCAAAGCCAGGCGTTCGGCCCTTCTCCCCTGCTGTCATTGTCTCCCCAAAGGTCAGCTTGCGCTGAGTGGCTGGTGAAGGTGTGGGCTGCGGGGGCTGCTAAGCAGGGGTGGGAGGCTGGGCCTTGGGAGCGGGAGTCTCTCCACAGGGTCGGCAGGCTGGAGAGTGCGACTCCTGTTCTGTGTATGGCACTGGTAGAATTCACTGTGAACAGTCTCAGTCAGTGAATTACCGAAGGGCCATAAACAGAGCAGAGACAGATCCGCGAGTGTCTCGGGAGCACCTCACCCCACTCTGGCCTCCCCAGTGGGCCTGGACGTCGGAAACGGGCTTCTTCCAGGGAGTGCAGGGATGCTTAAGATACCCACCCCTCCAGCGGGTCCCCAGAGGGTCCGCACCACTACCATCTGCTTGGCCGATTTTGGCACTAGCACATTTTTGCTTGTGTCTCTCCGCTCTGAGCAATCATGTGCAGTGCCAATATGGGAGAAGCGGGATGCTGCAGCCTTTCACCTCCCCCCGCATCTTGTGTCCGGGCCCCAACGCTCCTCGCTGTCTCCCTGGCCCATCTGGCTCAGCTGCCGCGAGGGCCATGGCCCGTGGGCAGCCAGATCGCCTTACACTGCCTGGGGCCACAGCAGAGCTGGAAGCCCGGCAATCTGAGCTGGGCCAGCAGATGGGGCTGCCTGCGGCAGTGGAGGGGGTGGGTCACCATCTGTAGGGCCAGCCTGGGTGGTGCCATGGGTTGGAGAGGCTCAGCTCGGCTCCCAGCACACCCTTGGGGTGAGACCTGGGCTGGCAGCACAGGGCCTGGCCTTCTGCTGCAGGAACTGAGGGAGGCAGCTCCTGGCACTGGGGTGGCCTTGAGATCAGGCTGGGTGTTTGCGGGGGGCTGTTGTCCCTGGGGGAGCGCCTGCCATGGACTGCGTCATCTGGATAGCGCTAAGAGCAGGGTACTTGGTGAGCTTGGAGTTGGAGTGTGGTTCAGGCCCTGCCTCTGGAAGGTTCTGGGACAGAGGCCAATGGTCCCCTTCACACACCACAGACAGGAGTGTGGCTCCCTGGCTCCCTGGGTAGGGGCTTTGATTATTGAATCTTTGCTGTCGTTGGTGTATCAGGTGACATCACATAAGTCATCTCGTTGATCTCCACTACAGCCCTAGCCCTGTGGGGTGTGGGATTTTTAAAGTCATGTTACGGACAGGGTACCAGGCTCTGAGAGGGAAGGGCCTGGCTGAAGAGCCCAGTCAATGAGTGGTACTTCAGCCACCAGCCACAACGTGGGTGGGGTCAGCCCCATTGATGGGTTTTGTGCTGTGGGCCCCCAGGGCCTGCAGGCACCTCAGCTCTTGAACCTATCAGCCTGGGCTCCCGAGGATGCCCCCAGACAGCAGACATTGAGGCTGAGAGGCCCGGACCCAGGAGGCCTGCCAGCTGACCTGGGATACTGAGCACCTGGGAGCTGTCAGGCCTGAAGTCACTGTCCCTGTCCCTGACGGAGCTGCTTCTCCGTGGAGGGGTGAGCCTCAGGCAAGGGCTGGTGACTTAGTCTGTATCAGCAAGAGCCAAAATAAGAGGCAATTTTGGTTTCTGGGCCAGGGAGTGGTGGGGGGAGGATGCCTGGTTGAGGCTGTCAGTGGAGGACAGCTGGATCCAATGGGCTGCTCCCAACCACCCCTCAGGACCACCTTGGATGGGCCAGCCCATTTCCCTGCCTGTTTCCCAGCAGGGAGGAGCCCCTTCCTAGTTCCTCCTGGGTGTGGTGATGGTAGTGCCATGCAGCAGTTCTTACGAGCCCTGCAGAAAAAAGGAGCTGTTGGCTTATTTCAGGGTAGACGGGGAAGGGGACTTCTGCCCTGGTTAGCTGCCCCTGCAGCTGGATCTCCCCTCTGACAGCCCAGCCCCACACGGGGCGGGCTGGCCGGTGCTCTCCCTGTCTCTGCTCCAGGCCTAAAATGGCTGACCTGCCGGAGAGCTTCCCCGCCAGAGCTCGGGGCTCTAGGTCTGAGGGGCAGGGAAGAAGGGAGTGACCCCTGGCCAGCAGGGGCGTTGGAAGCCCACTGGGTGCGACAGAGCATCTCTGGGACTTCTGGAGGGTGGCCCTTGCAGCTGCCCCTCAGATCCCGGGTGGTCTGCAGCTGGGCTCCAATTCTTCCCGTGGCTTTGCTTCTGTGCCTCACACCTGCCCAGGTGGGCACCTTTGCTGAGCCCTGCCTAGCAGGTGCCAGTTAGGGGGTGGAGGGACCAGTTCTGTGTCTCCAGCCAGCCTCCATGCCCTGCTGCCTCTGGGGGCCCAGCTCAGGGGTCCCCGGGGAAGACCGCAGGCCCCAATTAGTTTCAGTCAGCCCCTCACTTCTGGATTGAGAGATGAGTTCGCCCACAATAGTGATGACCCCAGGATGGGACCCCTGCAGCCGGCTCTCCTCCCCGAGATCAATTTCCTGGCAGTTTGGGGTGGAGGGGGAAGGCTCTCCTTTGCCTCCCCACCCGTCTGTCCCGCCTTTGTTCCTCACCACCCTGTACAATGGGGCCTGAATCCTTTGCGTGTTTCCCAGGGGAAATGGGCAAAAGGTTTTACCCATTCAACAGGAACCTCGGAGTCTGGGAGATGTTTAATCCATCCAACGCCCTGTGCCCCACAGGAATTCCTACGGTCTGACTTAAGTCTCTCCCGCTGCAGCTGAAAGCATTTTCTTGTCAGAGTGGGAAGGTGTCTGGGAAGCACTTTGCTCTGGTTTCGGGTGTTTTTCAAGAGCAGCCGCTCCCGGGTGTCTGCCTTCCAGTGCGGGGCCCCTCGCCCGGGGGGCTTGGAGCCGCTGGAGCTGGCAGCTCCCTGGAGGGGCTGTGTGAGGTGGATTTTCCTGACTCCCCGCCCTCCCCCGCACTCCATTTCCGTAGGCAGTCCCGGCCATTATCCCAGTCCCTGCCCTGGCTCCGCGAAATGCGATCCGGCTCCATTGATTGCCCGTGGGGGCCGCAGTGCTGCCGGGCTGGTGCGCCCGTGGCTGAGAAGGCCCCCCTCTCAAAACGGCGTTCACAGGCCCCAGGCTGCCCTGCGGTGTGGCCCCTGCAGATGGGAAGGGCGCGACCCTGCCCACCTACACACTCTTCTGGGAGCCCCCGGGGGAGCCTGCCTCCTGGTCGAGTCGCTGCCTGGGCAATTCTCTGGGACCAACAGCCCCGTTTGCTCTGGTGCCTCCAACAGGGCTACCCACGCCCACAAGCCGTGCCCTTGCTCAGCGCTGTGACATTCACCATCCAGCGGATTTCTCTCCGCAGGGGAGCCTCTCCCAACAGGCAGGCCCACTGGCCCCGCCCGGAGCTACAGGCACCCCTCCCCAGAGGGGTATCTGTCCCGGTGAGTCACAGCTGAGGATGGCCTGGCTCTGTTGTGTGCATCTCTCTTCTTCCCAGTGGCGGGGCTGCTGTCTCCCGGCCCCTGCGGAGGGCCACAGCCCTGTGGGATGGAATCGGCTGCTTCTCCAGCCTGGGCTTCTGGTTTGGAAACAGGCCCACCTGTGATTTGGTCTTACTGGCCAGGGGCCTTTAGGGCAAATAGATCCTTCCAGCCTTGGAAGGCTGGGCTGCCATGTGGACTAAAGACGTGAGGACCTAAGGGGCTTCAACACCCCTTAGGAAAGGACCTGACTACATCTGGGGGATGTGGGGCACAGGTGTGTGCTGTCTTTGGGGTAAGTTACCTGGAGGCCTGAGGAGGTGCTACTTTGGGGAACCAGACTGCACTAATCCTCCACGGTGTATGGAGTGGAGGGGCTGGTGTGGGTGTATGTGGTGGGCTCCTTGGTGTACATGGAATGCTGTGTACATGGGATAAGCTGGCTCTGGCCTGGCCCATTCCTGCCACTGACTGGCCAAGATGAGCGAGGTCAGTGCACCCAGAGGCTACCCTAGCCCAGTCGTGGGTGGAAGGCCCCGCCCAGGTGTTCACGACCATCCTCAGGGAAGAGGCGGCAGCAAGTGGAGCGGGTTGCCTCTTCGGGGCTTGATAGGGAAGAGTATTATGTACAGAAACTCGCCTGCCTCCCTGCGGAAGGAGGGACTGCCATGGAGGGGTCTTCCTGGATCAAACGGGCCAGTGACACGGTGCCTGGTAAACGGCAAAGCTCTGCCACTTTAGCTGGCTCTTCTCTAGAGCCCAGGCAGAGGACTCCCAGGTTTAGAGAGGTGCCCCAGTCCCTGAACTCCCCCCACCCCCTGCGGCACACCTGTCCCCTGCTGAACCCCTTGCTGGTGGCCTGGAGTAGAGATACCCGGCCTGGGGTTCCCCCGAGAGCAGGTGGGCATAGCCTCGAGGCCTGGGCTGGGTCCTAATGGCTGCCCCCTCCATGTCCCCTCCATCCTGTCCAGTGGGACTGCACAGGGACTGCGAGGAGAGGGAGGGACCGAGGAGGGGCTGGGCTCCCACACCAGGGCAGCCACCAGGAAGAAGGACGTAGTGACGTCGTCCTAGCTGTGGGGAGGGTGCCTCCCTCCTGGCCCTCCCCGGACCTCACTAACTGTCCCTGTCTCTTCCCTCAGCACAGGCCTCGGCCTCCCCAGCCTCCGGGGTCCCGGGTCTGCCGCCGCTTGCCTCCCACTGTTTTTGGCAATGGTAGAACTCACACTGGTGAGGTATTGGGATCCGGTGGTTCTAGACTTGCCAACTATGGTGCGAGGGCTCAGCAACTCTGCAGCCAGCCGCCGAGGGAGGGCCCACGCGCTACCAGGACCTGCTGCCCCGCTGGGACAGAGGGGACTCGGATCCGCAGACCACCGGGCAGTGGCAGAGGGCAGGTGCAGCTGGAAGTGACACTCGGTGTTTCCCTGCATCCCCCTGAGGTCACAGGTCTCTGAATCAGCGGGAAAGCTGTTCTCTGGCCCTTGGAGCTACTGAGAGAGCTTGCGGTCCCGGCCGAGGTGAGGGGGGTGGGTGGGGTGCCGGGCTTAGGAAGGAGGGAACGCTGGGGTTCCGGTGCCCTCATGGCTCTTCTAGGTGATGAGCCTCTTCACTCTCTGCGTCGGAGGCCCTGTTCAGGGTGGGCTCTTGAGGCCCCTGGGGAGGATCTCCTCTTCCACACTGAGAGCAGGTCTTCCCATTGGGCTGTTGGCTGGGGGTATGATGGCAGAGGGAGGGCTGGCTGTCCATCCACAGGCATCCAGTAATCTTCCTGAGGCAGTGGAGGGACAGACGGATGGGACAAAGGCCCCCGAGATGTGATGTTTAAGCGGCTTGCATAGGTACGGGACTGGCTCCTTGCGGAGCTGGTGGCCCGTGGGCTGGACCGCTGCCTCCAGCTGCAGCTCTGTGCTGGGTGGATGGGCTGCTGATGCCTCAGAGTCTGGTAACAAAGCCTGCCACCTGCCTTCCCAGAGCCTGGTTGCAGCAGGAGCTCCTTGAGACAGACCACGGGGTCAAGGACGTGGCTTGGGTCAGGATAGGTGGGAGAGTGGGGTGAGACGTGGCTGTTGGGGAACCTTCTGTGCCTACAGAAGGCTCGGGGGCAGCTGGACTAGAGCTCCAAGCGTGTGCGTGCGCGCCTGCCTCTTCTGACTCACGGGGAGCCATACAAATGCAAAGTCCTGCCCCCCTGCTCCCCAGCTCCAGGCCTGGCCAGCCTTCCATTTCTGGGAAGACCCCATCCCCTGCAGCTCTAGCTGTCTTTCCCTCTCACCTACCCTCAGAGGGTTGTCAGAGGTTCCAAACACTGAGGCTGATGGTGGGCATCGCCAGGCAGCCCACTCTAGGCTTGCCCTGGTCCATGCAGCTGCAGCCTTTCAGGAAGAGATGGGCCGAGTGAGGAAGTCTGAGGGAGAAGAAGGCTGTTGAGCGTGTGTCCCCCAGAAGAGGGCATTGAGCCTATAGCTCTTAAGAACGAGAAGGGGACTGTCCTTTCGTAGGAGTTCAAAAACCTGATGAATTATGGCCAGGCGTGGGGAGGTCGTGGGTTTGTGCCTTGTGCCACACGTTTATTAAGCACTCACTGCGTACCACAGTGTACAGCTGGAACAGGCAGTGTGAAGGGTGTGAGGGGCACTTGCCGGGATGTGGGAGCCCTGGAGGATGAGGGACATGGAACTGGGATGAGGGAGAGGAGGAGGAAGGGAGCCGTTGGAGAAAGTACAGGTTTCCTTGGGGACCACGCCAGGCTGGAAGGCAGACCATTGTTGAGGGCCTTGGAGGCTGTTTGTCCTTGAACCCGAGGGCAGTGGGAGCCGTGGAAGGCAGAGAGAAGGGATGTGATCAGGTGTGTGATTTGGCAAGATCACTTGCAGTAGGCGGAGGTAGAATGGAGGGACGAGACGGGCACGGGTCCCTGGCGAGGGCGCTGATCCGCGTGTTGATCTGAGGGGGAGATGGTGGTCTGGATGAGTGGAGGCGGTGAGGTTGGATTGGGGCGAGAAGAGTAACTAGAAACAGACCCCTTGGGAAGGCGAGTGAGCGAACATGGGTCTCCTGCCTTAAACGAGTCTGTTCCTAAGCCTGTGAGCGGCGAGGCGAGGGTGAGCTGTAGTAATAACACCGCAGGCACCTTCAAGGGGTAGCCCGTGGTCCGCTGGGCGCAGGCCCTGTGTGGTGCTCCAGGGCAAGCTCTGGGCTAACGGCCTGATGAGAATAAATTATCATCAAAGCCAAGGAGGTGGGCAGAGCAGGAGGTCAGGGTGCCCACATCCAGCACTCTGGGCCTCTTTCCTGCTCCAGGGAATTTTGAGGCCTGGAAGGGCAGACAGGAATGGGATTATTCTGGGGCCTTGGTGGGGAGTTGAGGAAATCGGGGGGTGGGGGGCTTTGGGCAGATTTAGTCAAGGTGAAAGCGACCCACCTTTGAGCAGCTTATTATGTGTATTTTCGTGATTTCAATCCTCACACTCAATGGGCCAGCCGGGATCAGGGTGGATGAAGCGCCTTGACCTCAGTGAGGGGCAGGGAAGCCCACCCCTGGCCATCTGCCTCCCGAGGCTGCGAATGAATGCTGCTTTGCATGCCGGGAAGGAGCTGCCGTGGGCTGTGGCCCCTTTAACCGCTGCAGGGTCCTGCCCTACCCTGGGAGCCATGGTTGCCGGGGCGATGGAAATAGCCAGGGCTGATGGAGGGGACCTGGGCACCTGGGCACTGTCACCACTGCTGCCTCCCAGCCTGTTCCCCAGACCGTCCTCAGCGCTAATCTGACCATCGCACCCCGCCCCTCCCCCACCCCAGGATAAACCCAAGCGCCTTACCTGGTTTACGAGGCCGGCCCCCTGTGACCTGGCCTGCCACCTTGTCGCTGCTCCTGGTTTCCCTTCGTGCTCAGCTAGGAGGGGAGTCCCCGTGGGGGTCTTGCCCCGCCCCTCACCTTTGTCGGTGTCCTTGAATCTACATCTATGGTCTGGCAGTGACCCAAATGCCCGGGACTCACCTCTTCCCCAGTCCTAGCCGCCTCACTGAAAGCATCTGCTAGCAGATCCACTTCCCAGGCCCGAGCCTCACTCATACTTTTATGCCCAGGGCCGGCAAGGTGTGTAACAAGGCATGTGACAGGGAGGCCCTGGAATGACAGGGCATTGAATTGTAGCTTCCACACTCTGCATGACCTTGGGCACCTCCAGGATCCTGGTCACCCCAGAGCCCCAGTTGCCCACAATTGGAAGGGACACTCATGGCACAGGTAGCCCATCAGCCCCCTTAGGTCGAAGGGAGGTGCTCCAGTGAGCCAACTGATATTCCTGTTGGACCTTAACGGCAAAGGGCTGGGCTCGCTGCTGGAGAGTGTAGACGGGGCCTGTCCTGCCATATACAGCTCAACTGGGGTGGTAGGACAGGTACAGTAACAGCCATGTAGATGGAGGGCAGGTCCGTGCGGTGGAGATGGTAGGAGGCACTGGGCCCAGAGGAAGGAATGGCCCCCAGGGCAGGGCTTTGAGTAAACGCAGTACCTAGACTGAGCCTTAGAGGAGAGGATCACATGGAGAGAGAAGCGGGCAGCAGTGGGCTACAGGGGGACAAAGCCATAGCCAAGAGAGGCCAGAAGAGTCAAAAAGGAGTAGTGGGAGATGAGGCTGAGGAGCCCTGGACTCACCCCTCAGAGTCTGCTCAGCCTGGAGGACGTGATCCTGTTCTCACCACAGTCACTGGCCACAGGCTACCGTCAGAGCATGTCATTGACACAACCAGGACAGGACAGAACAGTGGCCTCATGGGGGCAATTTTTGCCCCGCTGGGGGACACTTGGCAGTATCTGGAGACTTGATTGTCACGACTGGAGTGGTGGTTGCTACCAGCATCTAGTGGGTGGAGGCCAGGGATGCTGTTCAACACCCTACAATGCACGGTATAGCTTCTCACGACAGAGAAGGATGGGCTCAAAATGTCAAGAGAGGTTGAGAAACCCCAGTACGGAGTGATAGATGAGAAGCACCAAGTTGGCATCTGAGAAGAATAAGTGTGAAACCCTATGTTTCAGTTAGAAGAAAAATCAGTTGTACAAGGGCAAGAGTGGAGGAGACCAGACTGCTGAAATGAAGGTGGAAGAAAGCACTGACGACTCTGGTTAACTACATATTCATCTGGGACGGCACTGAAGGAGGGACTGCAGCAGGTCATGTGGGCGTGGTGGGGTGGGAAGGGGATAGGGTGTGTGAAAAGACCATATCTGTGCCTTGGTCAGGGGCTGGTGCAGTCTTCAGAGCATCTGCATCAGAGATCTGGATAAGTGACAGTCCAGGGACCCAGGTTCCCATCTGCAGACTGATTACTTTAGGGCTAGCTCGTTGATACATTTAAAGAGGTATTAAAAAAATATATTTTTTAATGCAGTTTTTTTGGTTTTCCCTGGGAGGGTCCTTCAGGAAATCTAGTCCACTTTATAATTAGAAACAGCTCACCAATCTCTACGAAATGTCGGAACTGGAGATTTTAGCTATGAAAAGGTTTGGGTGGGAATGTGAAGGCTGTTTTCAAGTATTTGAAGGCATGGAGACCTTCACAGTTCTCTGTGGCCCCAGAAGCAATGGGTAGACTTTACAGAGTAGCAGATTCTGTTTGTCTCACAGAACTTCCTGACTGGTGTGTCGGGCTGTGACTTAAGATGGGTTAAGTCCCCATCTCTGGAGATGTTCTAGCCAAGGTGCTGGGGGGCTGCAGGGGATGGCAGCCTTAGAGGGGGCTGGACCAGATGTCCCTGTTCCAAGTGTCAGTTCAGGCTTAGGCTGGTTTCTCAGTCAAGGTGGGAGTGGGGGGCCTCTTGCACCTCCTTAAACTTCCCGGCCACAATCTAGGCATTAGTCAGCTCACACACAGCTTTTTTTTTTTTTAAATGATATTTCTTTTCTGTTTTTATTTATTTATTTATTTATTTTTTTCGGTACGCGGGCCTCTCACTGCTGTGGCCTCTCCCGCTGCGGAGCACAGGCTCCGGACGCGCAGGCCCAGCGGCCACGGCTCACGGGCCCAGGCGCTCCGCAGCATGTGGGATCTTCCCGGACCGGGGCACGAACCCGCGTCCCCTGCATCGGCAGGCGGACTCTCAACCACTGTGCCACCAGGGAAGCCCTAAAGGAGGCTCCCTCTTTTGAGGGCAATACTTCTTTTTTTTTTTTTTGGGATCTTCCCGGACCGGGGCACGAACCCGCGTCCCCTGCATCGGCAGGCGGACTCTCAACCACTGTGCCACCAGGGAAGCCCTAAAGGGGGCTCCCTCTTTTGAGGGCAATACTTTGTGTTTTTTTTTTTTTTTTTTTTTGGCGATACGAGGGCCTCTCACTGCTGTGGCCTCTCCCGCTGCGGAGCGCAGGCTCCGGACGCGCAGGCCCAGCGGCCACGGCTCACGGGCCCAGGCGCTCCGCGGCATGTGGGATCTTCCCGGACCGGGGCACGAACCCGCATCCCCTGCATCGGCAGGCGGACTCTCAACCACTGTGCCACCAGGGAAGCCCTAAAGGAGGCTCCCTCTTTTGAGGGCAATACTTCTTTTTTTTTGGGGGGGGATCTTCCCGGACCGGGGCACGAACCCGAGTCCCCTGCATCGGCAGGCGGACTCTCAACCACTGTGCCACCAGGGAAGCCCTAAAGGAGGCTCCCTCTTTTGAGGGCAATACTTCTTTTTTTCTTTTTTTGGGAGGGATCTTCCCGGACCGGGGCACGAACCCGCGTCTCCTGCATCGGCAGGCGGACTCTCAACCACTGTGCCACCAGGGAAGCCCTAAAGGAGGCTCCCTCTTTTGAGGGCAATACTTATTTGTTTGTTTTTTTTTGGCGATACGCGGGCCTCTCACTGCTGTGGCCTCTCCCGCTGCGGAGCGCAGGCTCCGGACGCGCAGGCCCAGCGGCCACGGCTCACGGGCCCAGGCGCTCCGCGGCATGTGGGATCTTCCCGGACCGGGGCACGAACCCGCGTCCCCTGCATCGGCAGGCGGACTCTCAACCACTGTGCCACCAGGGAAGCCCTAAAGGAGGCTCCCTCTTTTGAGGGCAATACTTCTTTTTTTTGGGGGGGGATCTTCCCGGACCGGGGCACGAACCCGCGTCCCCTGCATCGGCAGGCGGACTCTCAACCACTGTGCCACCAGGGAAGCCCTAAAGGAGGCTCCCTCTTTTGAGGGCAATACTTCTTTTTTTTTTTTTTTTGGGATCTTCCCGGACCGGGGCACGAACCCGCGTCCCCTGCATCGGCAGGCGGACTCTCAACCACTGTGCCACCAGGGAAGCCCTAAAGGGGGCTCCCTCTTTTGAGGGCAATACTTTGTGTTTTTTTTTTTTTTTTTTTGGCGATACGAGGGCCTCTCACTGCTGTGGCCTCTCCCGCTGCGGAGCGCAGGCTCCGGACGCGCAGGCCCAGCGGCCACGGCTCACGGGCCCAGGCGCTCCGCGGCATGTGGGATCTTCCCGGACCGGGGCACGAACCCGCATCCCCTGCATCGGCAGGCGGACTCTCAACCACTGTGCCACCAGGGAAGCCCTAAAGGAGGCTCCCTCTTTTGAGGGCAATACTTCTTTTTTTTTGGGGGGGGATCTTCCCGGACCGGGGCACGAACCCGAGTCCCCTGCATCGGCAGGCGGACTCTCAACCACTGTGCCACCAGGGAAGCCCTAAAGGAGGCTCCCTCTTTTGAGGGCAATACTTCTTTTTTTCTTTTTTTGGGAGGGATCTTCCCGGACCGGGGCACGAACCCGCGTCTCCTGCATCGGCAGGCGGACTCTCAACCACTGTGCCACCAGGGAAGCCCTAAAGGAGGCTCCCTCTTTTGAGGGCAATACTTATTTGTTTGTTTTTTTTTGGCGATACGCGGGCCTCTCACTGCTGTGGCCTCTCCCGCTGCGGAGCGCAGGCTCCGGACGCGCAGGCCCAGCGGCCACGGCTCACGGGCCCAGGCGCTCCGCGGCATGTGGGATCTTCCCGGACCGGGGCACGAACCCGCGTCCCCTGCATCGGCAGGCGGACTCTCAACCACTGTGCCACCAGGGAAGCCCTAAAGGAGGCTCCCTCTTTTGAGGGCAATACTTCTTTTTTTTTGGGGGGGATCTTCCCGGACCGGGGCACGAACCCGAGTCCCCTGCATCGGCAGGCGGACTCTCAACCACTGTGCCACCAGGGAAGCCCTAAAGGAGGCTCCCTCTTTTGAGGGCAATACTTCTTTTTTTCTTTTTTTGGGAGGGATCTTCCCGGACCGGGGCACGAACCCGCGTCCCCTGCATCGGCAGGCGGACTCTCAACCACTGCGCCACCGGGGAAGCCCACACACAGCTTTTTAAATGTGTGTAAGTGCTGTTGTGATGAACAAACTACAAACTGATTGAGTTTTGCATTCATGGTGGCTGTTTCTTTTCTCAAACACCAGATACTGGAAAGTTAATTGCTGCAGTGGTAGGGCTGGTGGGCTACGGGGTTTTGATGGTGGCTCGGTCCCATATAAGGATTCTCAAAGCTCTGCTCTAAGTGTTGGCCGAAGCCTGACTTGAACCTTCTGGGAATGAAGGTCTCCCCCTGCACTGGCTCCACTGGGGTTTCTCAGGGTGAGAGGCCGGCCAGAAGAGGAGGCAGCCGGCCTTGGGGAGGGCGATGGAGGTGGCAATGAAGGCTCCCTCTTCCCAGTCTGGGCCCCCTGCCCAGCACCATTAACAGAGACGTTTCTGGAGGGTCTTATGTGTGTGCTCCCCTGCCCACCAATGTTATCTGCCCTGCCCTGCCCTGGAGGTCCCTACCTTCTGCCTCCTCAGCTCTCCTGAGAAGGCGGCATGGGGGCAGGATGGGGGCTGGAAGTCTTTAGGACCAGAAGAACAAGGACAGCTTCCTGTGGAGATTATCAGGGGAGGTGAGATGCAGGCAGAGGCGCTCCTTGTGTGGAAATAGAGCCCTTCGTTGCCACGGATGGACCGGCAAGTCTGAGGTGTCTTCTCTTTATGAAACCAAAGGCATCTTGCCTTGGTGGGTTTAAATACAAAGCGGTTTTACTTTCTGCAGTCATTGCCTTTACGATGTTCTGTTGACTCTCCCTTCTAGTTCCTTAATGAGGTTTTGAGTGAATTCCATAATTTTGTAAATACGGTCCATCATTAAGTCCAGACCATTTGAAGCTTCAGTCTCAATCCTGAGTTCAACTTCACCCTCTTCCATGCTTGGAGGGAAGGCAGGACCTGCAGTGTTTGGGGTGGGGTGTGGTCCAGATCCACCAGGATGGAGGGGGGGGGGTGGAGCGTGGTTGGCAGGCAAGGAGGACGGGAAAGGAAAGGCAGAGATCCTGTTAGCTATAAGCACTTTCCTCAAGACCAAGGACCCCAATAGCTCCTCTCCAGTTCCCTGCAGGTCTTATACAGACAGGGGAGGGACCAGCTGGGGTGGCAGCTGGAGGCGACAGGGCTGTTTTTGCCTCTTAGTGAGCCCTGGTGGAGGAGAGTGGCTCCTGTGATGGGTGATTTTCAGCATATCACTATGCTGACTCCACAGTTGGCAAATGTGTGGCCTCCTTTTATTTGGTCTTGATTTATTCTTTTTTCTTATTTCACTGCATACATCCTTCATGTAAAATGCTTCAAATTATTTTTGGAGAAAAGTGTTAAAAAGAACCCCTTTCCTTTGGGGATGACGATAACGTTCTGAAATTGGATTGTAGCGATGGCTGCGCACTATTGTAAATACACCGAAGACCCTTGACTTGTGCACTTAATAGTATGTAAATTATATATCATTAAAGCTGTTTTTAAAAACCTCGAGGTTATTGGGGATAGCGGGAGTGGGGAGATGGGCACACAGTTACTCAATGATCCCTAATTTTCGGACTAACGACATTCAGACTCAGGAGGATCTTTGGTAGAGGCAATGAGGGGCAGTGGGAAAGCTGTTATGACCCCAGCTTCACTGTTCCCTGGTTGCTGCAACTTCAGTGGAAATGATGGCAACTCCCTTTTGGTGGACCCATATTCCAGCCCCTATGGGGCTTCTCTACCTGTGGGATAGGCCCCCACCGCCCATTCCCCACAGCCGGGTTTGGGTACCCCGCCCCATCCCTGATTAGCCCGGAGACAGACACGTGACCTCAGCCGGCCAATCAGCTGTGCCCTCCTCCCTGAGACCGCAGCTCTCTGTTGCGGGGTGCGAACTTGGACAGACCGAGGACACCGGTCTTTCTTTGTCAGGCACCTCTGGGATTTCTGCTGTTCACAACCGGAAAGGTTTTGATCACTAGTGGGCACCAGGAGCTTTCCGGCATCATCTCATTCCGTCTGCGCAGGCGGGCGGGCAGTGCCAGGGCATGGACAGCACACTGAGGCCAGGACTCACAGCCAGGATACTCCACCTGGACCAACCCAGCTCACGTGGCTCATCTGTGGAACAGGAGTGACACTAGACTCAGCTACTTCATTGGGAGAAGCAAGGGACTCCACTTTACGTTGGTGATAGGGTCCCCAGAAATGTCCATTGTCCACGGAGTTTAACCAATGTTTTGTATAGATGACAACTGTGGGCCAGGATAAAGAACCCTACTGTGTGATTAGTCTCCCTTAACTTTTCTCTTGTGAATTAATAAAAAAGAAAAAAAAACCCGCTGTCTTTAAAAATAGTTCTGGGGGGACTTCCCTGGTGGTCCAGCAGTTAAGGATTCGCCTTCCAATGCAGGGGATGTGGGTTCAATCCTTGGGCAGGGAACTAAGATCCCATATGTCGTGGAGCAACTAAGCCCGTGCGCCGCCAAGTAAGAGCCTGCGCACCGCAACGAAAGATCTCGCATGCCACAAGGAAGATCCTGCAACTAAGACCTGACACCACCAAAAAATAAAAAAATCCCAGCAGGATTAAAAAAAAAAAAAAGTTCTGGGGATTTCCCTGGTGGTCCAGCGGTCAAGACTCCGTGCTCCCAATGCAGGGGGCCCGGGTTCGATCCCTGGTCAGGGAATTAGATCTCGCATGCTGCAACTAAAGATCCCACATGCCAAAACGAAGATCCCGAGTGCCAACTAAGACCCAGCGCGGCCAAATAAACATTAAAAAAAAAAAGTTGTAATGAGAGCCATACCTTTCCAAGAGTGGGCTTCGTGCTAGAATCATATTGAGACAATGCTTAAAAAAAAAAAAGAAAAAAGCGTAATGTGACTGCTCACGCCCAAGAGTGTGTTCAAGCACCAGCAACTTCACTGCCTTTCACCCTTGGGACAATCTCACAGGGCCAGTTTTTCTTAGGAATAAAATCAACATTATTTTACATCAGTGTTAAAACACTTAACACTGGATTTTTGCAGAAATATTTTGAGTAATGAGGATGTGTGGGAATGGATGTTTTGGGTTCCGTGGATTTTCTGATTAAGGAATCACTGAGAAACTAAGGTCTCTCATTCGATGGGATGTACTGGGCGCCTGCTGTATACAAGTTCCTGCTGTGTGTTTGCGTGTGTGCATGCATGTGCCGAAAAGGCCCAGCCACTGGGAGGCTGCTCTGGGTGTGGCAAGCCCTGGGCAAGGACCACAGCCTGTCCCTTACGACCTGCTCAGAAAACACGGACCACTGGGAGAGGCTGCACATGGGCTGAACTCAGGACTCAGCTAGAGGTTACTTTAAAAATGAGAATCCAGGGACTTACCTGGTGGCGTAGTGATTGGTTGAGACGCTGCGCTTCCAATGCAGGGGGCCCGGGAACGATCCCTGGTTAGGGAACTGGATCTCACATGCATGCTGTAAGAGTTCACATGCCACAACTAAGGAGCCTACCTGCCACAACTAAGACCAAATAAATATTAAAAAAAAAGAGAATCCGGATGTGCAGCCCGTTTTCTGTCACCTGCCCCGAGTGGTTGGCACAAAGGGCAAAGCTTCTAAAGGCAGACATATCAGAGTCTGACCCCAGTCCTCCATTTACTAGTTCTGCATTTACCTTGGGAAGTTGCCGAGTCTCAGTTCCCACACCTATAAAATGGAATCAAACCTCCATCGGAGGTTGTGGAAAGGATTAGAAATAAAGGCGTAAAGCATTTTGCATAGTGTCCTATGCAGAGCAGCCATTTAGTAACTGATAATTGTAACTATTAGTTTCTTAAAGGGTAAGTTCAGAAGAAATTTGAGTTGAGACCCAGTTAATTTAAGTTACACCAACAATTTTACTTATAAATGCATTAAATTTGGGGGACTCTTTCTAGCTTTCTTCCCCAAATATTAAATAAGCTACCTCTTAACCTCTCTGTGGTTCAGTTTGCTCATCTGTAAAGTAGTGACAGTAACAGTACTTTGTAAAAACTAGTAAGTTAATATATAGGCAAATCTCTTAGAACAAGGCACATTGTAAGGGCTGTATAAGTGTTAACTATTATTATTGCTACCATATAAACACTCTTAATTGCAGATAAGCCATAGTTCTCATAAACTAAAGCTAGAAACGCCTCTGAACAGGGCTGGGGGCACAGGCCTGTCCTTGCCTTATAAGTTGGCGCTGGATAAGGCCCGGGTTCTCGGGGGATCCTCATTCCCCCCCTCTGCAGATGAATATTATCCCTGTTCCTTTGCCTTTCCCCTCCCAACTCTGCAGAAATACACTCCAGTACTCAACAAATATTTGCTAACAGGTCAGCGGTTTTCAGGAGGGAGAAACTCAAATTCAGGGTGGGTTGGGGACTCATTCAGGGGCCCAGCAGCACCAGGAGCTGAACAGCAGGTGGAGAAAAGCCTACGTTCTCCAGCTATTTCAGGGTCCAGTCCTAACGCCATATCTCCCCGCTCTGTGCACCTCCTTCCTCTGTGCTGCCTCCACCGTCCTGAGTGGATCTTCTCCAAGAGCTGCCAACCTGGAGCAAACAGCAGAGGCCAGGTGGGAATGCACTGACGGGTGCCCCTGACTCTGGCATCTGAGCATGAGCTGTGCTGAGGCCACAGGCTGGCTTGGGCTGATGACCTGGGCAGCCCACAGCCCACTGAGATGGAGGTGAGAGCAGAAATGTGGGCTTGTCTTCCTCACCCCACGTAGCCTCTGCTCCAAATAAGCTTTGAAGTTTCCCCTGATTGGTTTTGGTGCCGACACCAAAGGGAGCCACCACGGGCCTAGTACAACTCCATCCATAGCTAAGGCTTTGGGGGCATGATAGAGGAGGGGAGAGGAATGGCGGCAGGTAGGGAGGAAGGCGAATGCAGGAGCAGGCCCTCTTCCACCTGAGAAGCGGCTGGAGATGAGCCTTGCTTGGGTCTGAGTGAGGCTAGCGCGCATTGGCAGCCTGAGCTCTTCTTACAGAGCGAACAGTCCCTTCTCTTCCCTGCCCTTCTGGTTCTCCTCGGCTCACTTATCTGAGTTTGGAAGACTCCAGTGGTCACCAGCATTGTCAACAGATCTTCTCAAATGCAGGACTTAAAGCCAAGAATTGCTAGCCCAGTATCTTGGTTTCGCTGAGCACCAGATTCTTGTCTGCAGCCTGGATGATAAACTACTTAATGCAGAGGACCCTTAAGGAGATAAAATGAGATAATATAACTCACCCTGCCATGGCACTCTGTCCAGACGGCACCTTATCACACCGGGCTGCTGCGATCTGTTCACACGAATATCTCCTCATCTCCTCCCGTTTCTCAGGCAACTGCCATGACTTATTCACCTGGCAGTGGTAGGCATTCACCAAGTTAAACAAAACTGACCTACAGGCCAGAGCTGGTCTACAGGTGGGTTTTATTTTGCCTGCAGAGTATGTAAAGGAGTTTTGATTTGTTGTTGAAATCAGGAGATTCATACACAAACCTGGACTGCCCAGTTTCTCTGGAAAATTTAAAAGATGGGGCTTCAGGGCCCATGTTCCTCCCGCTTGGAGACGATCTGCTAGCACTCAGGAGGGGCTGCTCCCTTTAGACAGATGCTCTCCACTCTGTCCTCTCCATCACTCCTCCTCCTCTCACCACTGAATGGCTTCCACTTTACGCATTGATTCCACCTGCCTGGTCCCTGTAGGCAGCTGAGTTCGCAGCTCCTGCTGGTGGTTTGGGCAATAATGAAAGCAAAGGTCTCCACCTACCCCACCAAAGAAAGTTTCGATACATGCTTGCTGAAAAGGCAGCATCTGGGTCTTGCCAGGCAAACAGAATGTACTACACCTCTGGAGAGAGGCCATCCCCACAGACGTACTCTAGACAACCCAGCTGCTCCCTGGGTGGCCAACGGCAGTGATGTTTGGTTCATCTGGCTGCCATCAATCCTTCCTGGGGTCCACCCTCTCTGGTGACAACAGGTGATGACGTGCCATTTGTTCAAGAAGAGAGGGAAAAGGTGGCACTGGCTTTATCGAGCCCCTGTCAGGCAGCAAGGAAAACACTTCTGGCCTTCACATGCAACTGTTCTAGTCATTATCACCAGGAAACCGACCCAAACATCCAAGGACAAAAGGAAAGAAAGGGGTGGCGGAGGCGGCAGGGAGCGCATCACTCCAGGCTGAGGCTCGCAGTGGGCACGAGGGGCACAACGCGGAGGGGCAGACTCAAGGGGCTTGGAAGGGCCTGAAGCTGGGGCTGTGGCAGGAGGCACGGGCGCAAGAAGGGCAGCTGCCACATTAAAGTAGCGAGCTGTGCGCGAGCCCAGGGAGTGAGGGCCCAAAGAAACAGTTAATGGCTTGGGGCTCCTGCTTCAAGAAGAACAAGCCACTGCAGTAGTGAACAGCACTCATGTGGGGAGGACACAGATGGACGGGCACCACCACCCACCCTGATGTTTAATGTGGGATGCAGTTAACCCCTAGAAGGGGGACTCCGGAATAGAAGTTTTCAAAGTAGATCCCCCTAATCCCCCAGGACAGCATTTTACAAAACTGATTCAACAGAGCTGCTCTGGTGATGGGGGACGGACAGGAGGCCCCAGCCTCACCCTAGCACTCCCCTTACAGGGCTCCACAGCGCCAAGGAGCACAGTTCAAAGATCACTGAGCTTGAGTAAAAGCACCTCTGCCTTTTACAAAGCAGAACAAGCCTCCCCGAAAGAGAATTCCTAAGAGGCTAAGTGTTCCTACAGAGATGAACAGTTCCACTTCCTGTTGCCACTTTGTTACTATTTATTGAATGAGGCAGTAATAGACAGAATGGAAAACGACACAGAATCCATGCTCTGCTACTGGGGTCTTGCTTTTCTTCTTCTTCTTCTTGGCAATTTCTCAAACTGTTAGGAGGTTATTTCACCACAAAGGAACACGGACTTTAAAGCCCCTGGACAGTTTCACAACGACGATAAAAAATAATAATTAAAAAAATAACAAATTGTAGAACTAGGGCTGTTTTATGTAAATTTCCCCTCCCTCCCCCATTACGTACAGAAAAAAACATACAAAGAACATTGGATAGTTTTATATAAAACAAGCAAATACAAGAATCTGAAACTTTTCTCAAAGGCTGAGCAAGATGTGAAGAATCTTTTAATGTCGCATTAAAAGAAAAAAAACATTAAATACACTATCACACATGGGGGGCCCGGGAGGAGGGAGGAAGAGTTGTCCCTGTACTCAAGGAGCAGAGATTTGGCCTGTCAAAGTCAGGTGAATTTAGCCGCTGGAGACTTGGGGCTTGCAGCTGAGAAATCACAGAATTTAGTTACAAGAACACCCAGACCAATCAACACCTGTGAGAAGGAAGCTGTGCGGGGACCCAGGCCCAGCAGGATGCACCTGGGAAAACTGCAGGGTTCCTTCTGAAACAGGGCCTGATCCAGGAGTGCAGGAAGCACCCTCAGCCCTCTCTCTCTAACTTCCCCCAGCGTGACGGCCAACCTTCCACGAGCCAGGTGCCCCCGTCAGTTTCAGTCTCCTCTGTTAAGCTACAGAAAGTTACAGGAAAGGAAAAAATTGCTCCCATTGGTGTAACCTGGTCTTTGAAGATTTTTCTCTCCCTCCTTCCTTTCCCCTTCCAACCCCTCCCACCCCCCCCCATTCTCTCCCCACCATGCACACACTCAAAAGCACACTTAACACGCACGCACTCCTCAAACCCTTAATACTTCTGTTACCTTCAATTCATATACACGACCAATTCAGGACTGACCTTAAAACCAAAGTGACATGTTAATAGTCATGAGATCAAGAAGGTTTCCTCGGGAGGGGAGGAGATGGGAGGCTGAGGAAAACCCTCTCACCCCTGCCTGGGAGTTTTAAGGACGTTCACTTGCCCGTGGCAAGGTCAGCACCTGGGCCAGCCCGAGGAGCGTCCCAGCTGCCAGACCACGAGGCCCTGGACCCTGCAAGCACAACTTCTGGACCTCACCCCATTCTGGAACATCCTTCCTCAGGCAAGTCCAGCAGGGAGAGTTCTGGGTGGCCACTGGGAGGCAGCTTTGGTGAAGGGCATGGTCACCTCTGCCTGAGTTTGTCAGTAGCTCAACGCATGACCCTGGTATGAACAAAAACCGGTGGCTGTGTCTGGCCACGTACCCAACACCCACTAAACTGGGTGAATTATTTTTTCCACAGCTCACCTTGATCTCATACAGATAATTCCATGCGGGTTTCATACATACATTATATATATATATATATATATATATATTTATATATATATATACATATACATACACACACACGTATACATACACACATATACATACACACACACACATATATATACTTTATATATATGTAAATGCGTATATCCATATGTACACATATACATATATTCACACTCACACATACAAACACGGAACTATACACACGTTTTCGCAGAAAGAAGTCCTTGCCACAATTTGGCTTTTTGGGGACAGTGAAATTGACAACACAGTATCTTGTTCCACCAATCCCAGAAAATTAAGAGTGGTGCTTTAAAAAAATGCAATTCCAAAATCCGCTGCCTTTCTTCCTTTTTAAAAAAAAGGTTAACAAAACTTTTCTTCCAAAGTCGAGAGACTTAATTTCATTTGATTGCACCTCTGCAAACGTGTAAAAAATTTTGAAGTAGACTAGAAAACGATGCCATGATATGGCTGCATGTCACTGTTCCAACGTCACCACCTCCACAGCCTGGCCGTCCATGGTGACTGCGCTGTCCGATATCCTGGTGGTCACAGGGGCCATGGCCACCTGCACCGGCCCATTGCCCTGGGCGAGGCTGGTTACCACAGTCTGGTACATGCTCACAGGGATCTGGACCAGTCCTGGGGAGACAAGGGGAGACGGTTGGTGGGGATTGGGTGCAGCTTCCCAGATGCTGGCTGGACAGGGCAATGAGCTCCAGCCCTCAGAGTATCACTGTCTGCAGCCTCAGGTAATTGCACACCCACTGTCCAGGCACGAATACAACCCTTTTCTCACCCCATTTTAATTCTTTAAAACAGACTATCAGGAAAGAAAATTTGGAGAAATTGTAGAAACATGCCTCAGAACAGGGCCTCCCCAACTTGCCAAGAGATGACCCTGCCTGCCGGCCTACCTTCAACTTTAGGAAGCATACACAGGCCCATCAGGTGTGAATTCTCCTCTCAACAAGTCCATCTCTTCTGACTGCCTTCTTCTCCAGGAAAGGCCACCATTAATTTTCTCTGATATTCTGCTACACTGACTTCTTCAACCCTCTGGCTGCCTATGCTCGTTTCTCTCAGCTTGAAAAAACTTCTCCCTCAATCCTTTCCTGTCTTCTGGCCATTATCCCTCTCCTCAGAGTCAGCTTATTTAAAAGAGAGAAAAAAAAAAAAGCCTAGGTAATTAGTTTTCTGATATTAGATTTCATAGACCAGTAAAATTTTTAAATACGTTCTGGGGTCAACTTTAAAAAAAAAAAAGACCTCCAACTACCTCCTAATATCACTATTATTTTAGAAAGGAGGGTTTAACAGAAAGAAAGGAGGAAGCAAATAATTTCAGAAAAGGGCAGTCCTCCCTAAGAAAGGAAAGTTGATAATTTTATATAACATTAAAAAAAAGATTTCCAATTAAATAAGACAGAATAAATGCACATATAAAATTCCTCTTCCTTCTAAAATAAAAATTATAGTGAAGGAGGAAAAAAAGATATAAATGAGGGATGTCAACATATTTCTGGAAGATGCAAAGCAAACGTAAAGGGGTTCTGACTTATCAGAGAAGGGGAAGCTGCAACTCCTGTGTCCCAGAGAGCTCAGGACATGGAGGCTCAGCCACTGCAGAACGAGAGGAAGAAGCCAAAAACAGGCGTTAGCTGACAGCTTGTATTCAACTGACTGGACCAGCGGGTCCCACCAACCCCAACACCCAGACCTTTGTTGACAGGACATCTGAAGTTCACTCACTGTATTGAGAAACTGACCCGGGGAGGCTGCAGGGAAGACCTACGGTGACATCTGGTGGGTGGGGAGGTGAGGGGAGGGGGGAGCGGAGACAATGAAAAACCTGGCTTGCAGCCCTAATATTTACCACCCCAGGGCCTACAGGCCACCCAGCTCTGCCCTGCATACCCCAACTATCAGTGTTTCAGTGTTTCACTCTTAGGGAACACAGAGGGAACAGAGACGATGTGGGGAGCAGAAAAAAACAAAAACGAATGCCCCCAAACTCTAATATCTTCAGAGAGAAAAGGCTTGTATCATAAAAGTGGACAGCTTTATTAAAAAGGAATGAGAGAAAACTTCTTTAAAAATCAAATAGATGAAATCCATGCCACAGAAAGATCAGAAGGTTAAGTCAAGGAAATCTAGAGAGCAGGAAAGGTTAAAAGGTGGAAAGCAGGAGACCTTAAGGGGTCCAAGCTCTGATAAAAGAGAATTCCGAGACCAGAAAAAACAGAAGGTAGGAAATCATCAGACATGTTGTAAGTAAATTTCAAGAACTGAAAAATGTGAGTTTCAGATTGAAAAGGCCCACTAGGTGCCCAGCAGGACAGATGAAAAAAGATCCAGACGCTAAGACACAGCTTTGCAAAATTTCACAACACCAGGGATAAAGCAAAGCTCCCAAAAGATTTAAGGAAAAAAAAAAATCGTCATATACAAAGAACTGGAAATCATAATATTGTGGGACTTCTCAAAAGCAAGCCTGGAGGCTAGAAGATGATGGAGCAATGTTTTCAAATGTCTGAGAGAAAATGCTTTCAGCCTAGAATTCTCTCTCCAGACCATATATGAAGTGACACCCAGGTCAGTTAAGCGTGGGGGCAAAATAAACACATCTGCAGACTTGTACGGGCTCTAAAAATTGGCCCGCCACGCACACTTTCTTTCGAAGCTCTGAAGGATGTACCCTACAGAAACGAGAGAGAAAACTTAAGAAATAAGTGGCCGTGGGGTCTAGGAGACAGAGAATCCACTGTAGGGAGCGTGGGGGCAGCAGGAGGGCCCAGGAAGGGGGCTGTGCAGCACGTCTGAGAGGACAGGGGGGAAGTGGCATGAGCTCGTGGGATAAAGTACCTCGAGGGGTCTTCCAGAATTGGGTAGAACCGGTGATTACTCCTTAAAAAGTAGAAGAAAAAAAAAAGCAAGGATTAACCATACCCACTCGTCTTGGCAGTGAACAATTTTTTTTCTGAACAATTTTTACGTTTATAAAATTTTATGTTTCTAACAATATAAACATAGAAACTGAGTTATCAAAAATTGATAACAAATAACGTCTCAACTCAAGACTATTGTTTAGAGCAATAAAGATACATACCAGAAAAAAGAGCATGAAGTGTTGCCCTTGGGGTACAAATATTTTTTTTAAAGGCTTTTAGTCCTTTTTGTCATTTAAAACTATGTATCACTTTGATGAAAATAAAAATTTAAAAATTTTAACAGAATATTTCCTAATGCAAAAAAAAATCAAACATAAAATAAAATGTTATTTTACAATGTCAAATTGTATCTAATTGTTTTCTAGGGGTAAGTGTTGCCAGTTTAGAAATAAGTATTCTATGATGCAACCTGAAATGGGGCTTGAGGTTCTGCTTTGTCGACATTTTTGGAAATCCAGGCTCACCCTGGTGTGTGTTAATGGAAATGCAAGGCATGGCCCACCATCCTCACACTTGAGATGCTGGGACCTAAAAGGAGGAAGGAGGAGGCCAGCTCAAGCAGGCTGAGGGGCCACGGCACGCACTGGCTTCAGAAGGCTGTCGGGTTCAATTTCTTTCATCTAGCCCTTTGCAAATGGCTCTTACATGTCTCTAATCAATTCCTCTTTCCGTTCACCCCCCTTCCTGCCACCTGTTACGTTTCTATAACTCGTCATTCCCCAACCTCAAATTTTCAAATCCCCTGATGTTAAAAAGGTTCACAAAGCCTATAATAAAGTTCAAATGTTGGGTATGGTATTCAGAACCTCTTGTGATTTGTCCAGTCTCATTTCCCTTACTCCCTGTGCTCTGGGTATCACCCTGGACTATTCTCAGTTCCCCAACATATTGGTCACATTCCTTTCTCTGGGCCTTTGCTCAAGTTGTACACTAACTAGAATTCCCTTACTGCCCACTCCTTCCCCTTTAAAACCCCTCTTGGAAGCCTATCCCAGCCCTAGTCAATACTGATAGCAGCCTCCTTGGGGTTCTCAATAACCACTCGACAGTGGGGTATAATCTGGCTTGGCCCAGTTAATGTATGTAGATAGGCCTTCCCACTAGACTGAAGGCTCCTTCAAGGCCAGGCTTGGCTCTGGTTCATGTTCTATTCCCCACAGTATGAGGTACAAGGTGTGCCAAACACTGGCATCAACACGGCCTCAAGGGCAGCAGGCCAAGGGACTCTATTGTTGGCCTCGACCAACATGCAGCTGGGCTCTACTCCCCAGTGTCTAGACTCCAGGCATGGGCCTGAGTGTATCTGAAGACCAAATGACCCCCTTCCATCACCCCAGTGTATCTTGATCATCTTCACTTTCATCCTCTCTTCTGGTCACAACAGAAAAAGTTAGTGAAATAACCCAAAATGCCCTGTGGCAAAACCAGGACACCTCCAAAGAACCCACATGTTAGTAAACAGCAACCAAAACCAGAAGCAAAGATCAGTCTCATTTCACTGTTGTTGCTTATGGGCTTGATTCAGTTCCAAAAGCTCCAAGCTTGGGGAACAAGTTACATACTTTACAAATACAGTGAATACTATGGGTGGGGAGCTTCTTCCTGACTATGAGCGACCGTCCTGGGTTAGTGATGGGGTGGAGAGAACCTTGAAGAACTGTGAGACTTAAATCTCTTCCACCCTGGCTTACGATGTGTTTGGGTTACCTAGGGTGCGGGTCCATGCCCAACACTGTTGTTAAAACACTTTTTAGTATCGTGGAAGATTTTCCCCAAAATAAAATGGAGAAAGGTTCAAATGCAAAACTACAACACTGCTATAACCAGAATGATCTTTTGAACACAAACTGATCTTGTTGCACTCTTTTACAATTCTTCAGTGGTTTCCAATGGCCTGTGTGGGATGTAAAGTCCAGATCCCTTTGCAGGTATTTCAACCCTTCACATCAGCCCCTGTTGCTCAGTTCAGCCTGGTGATCCATGAATCCTCACCCACTGTACATTCCAGGCAGGTGAACTATTTGATTGAGGTTCTCTCCACACACACCTCCATGGTGTGCACACACTGTGACTTCTGCCTGGAATGACTGTCCCTGGCTTGTTCCTCGAATGGGCTTCTATTCTTCCTTCAATAGTCAGCTCCAATCTCTCCTCCTCTGTCTTAGCTCCTCTTTCCCCAAGGGCCCACAGCACTTTGCACTGGCATCCATGCAGGCAATGGTCATATTCTTTATCACTGTTTGCATGTCTTATCTCCAAGGAGACTGTAAATTCCTTAAGGGAGAGATGGAGTCTCCATACCTGAGTCCCTAGCGATCAGCAGGTGCTCAGTAAATGTTTTCTACACTCATGAATGAAATCTGCCTTCTGAGGTTTCACAGGTGTCCTCGCCTAGGGACTAAATGACTGAAGTGGGTGAGTCTTCAGGTGATCAGGCTGTTTCAGAATGGGAGCTCTCAGTCCAGAGAAAGCAATACAAAAACAACTACACTCAGAGCTCATCCAAATAAAACCATTTTTAAAGATTTCACCTTCTGTCCTTCACCTCACATCAGGGAAGGAGTAAATTTGACCTCTACAACTGGGTGATAAAATGACTCCCATACAAAGCTGTCTCGAGAGTGAGTGACTGGTGACAGCGACTACATATCTAAAAAGCTTCTCGGAGGTAGAAATTCCATATACAGGGTCATTTCGTAACCTCTAATGCCTTGAAATCCCAAGTCCGTTATTTTCTACATGCAGTTTCAGTCTACCTCTACCTTAAATAAGTGCATTACCATCCCATTGTGGGGATTTTAGAATCTCTCTCTCTCACACACACAGCCATTCTGACATGCGATTAGATTAAATCGACTCAGTGTCTCTGACCTAGCAGCCTTTATGTCTGTGGAAAGGGGGAGGGGGCTAGAGGCTTGGAAACCCAGCGTGCACTAAATCGGCGGCTGCCCTTGGAAGAGAGATGATTAAATGCTGAGGTTCAGTAATCAGGCCAGGATTGTCCCTGCATCTGCTCAGCCTGCCCCTGATTAGCCCTAATCTAGAAGGCGTATGTTAATCTAAGCTTGTATTCGGGGTCATTTTGATTGATTAGGCAACAGGAAGCCCCTCCCATTCTACTTTAAGGACTTGAAGTTCCCCTTCAAGAGAACTTCCTAGTAATAAGACTAGCACAATCCTAGTAATAAGACTCTCCTGGCATTTGTGCAGCACTTTTCAAAGCCCTCTCACACCCACTGCATATCACTAGATTTCTGCTAAGACTCTGTAGCAGTAGGCAGGGCAGGTATTCTTCGCTTTTGCAAATGATAGGCAAGTTCCTTTGGCAGAACTACGGACTTATAAAGGCACGTACTTAACAAAATCCTGAAGATTTTAGTACCCCAATCTCTAATACCCCCATCTTTCAAAGCTATAAGAAACCTTAGAGTTCTTCAGTTTAGAAAATCTAACCCCCCTTTTCTTTAAGTTCAAAAGTAAACAGATAAAAAGTTTACTTAAACAAAACAAAACACGGACTGAGAGAGACTGAGTGACTTTTTTCCCCCTCAAGATGACCGAGTCTGTGGTAAAGTGAAGCATCTGGGAGCCTTTGCACGCACTAATAAGCCCTTACCATTGAACACTATGTCCAGCAGGGACCCAGAAGGGAGAGGACTACCCACTTTGGGCTCACTGCTGCCTCGCCTCTCAGGCTTCTTGGTAAGGTTTACAGAATTGGCCAAAATGGAAAAAGAGGCCAAAAGAGACTCAGGAACTTCAGGTCCCAGCACAAGGATTTCCTTGTCAAATAGCAGTCAGCCCCAAACCCTGGAGGAACTGCTGACTCCAGGACCACATTCCCCTGTAAAAGAAAATGAGACCTGACCCTGCTCTGTTTTTCTACCAGCTGGGTATCATTCTTGAACCCAAATGGTCAAACACACTCCTCCCACTCTTCTCCCACCTCAACAGGTGGCGATTACATCCTTCCAGTTGCTCAGGCCAGAAACTTGGAAGTCAAGCCATCTTTGACTTCTCGTGCAATTCATCAGCAAATCCTGTCAACCCTCCTTTCAAATATAAACCCAGGATTCAACCACGCTGACTGCCACCATCCTGGACAAACTCCTATCCTCTCTTGCCTGGACTACATTTTAGCTTCGGCCCTGGCCCCACTGCACCCTGTTCTCCCCTCCACAGAAGCCAGAGGGATCTTCTAAAACTTCCACACGAGGTGATGGACATGGAGGCACATTCTGAAAATTCAGACATTTGCTTGGCCTTGTTTTCTGCACAACAGGAGGTCATGAGGTTCTGTAGTGGTCTGTCTCTGATGGTGTCACCAGGGGAGGCTTTGTGGTAGACCATGGGCACCAATGAGAGTAAATTAAAGGTTAGTGTCACAGCCTTGCACACTCTGGATTTATCATTCATGAGCTGATCTACTCTATTCCTGACCCCTCGTGAGGTAATGAGTTTCGTCACTTACCTACCACGTAATGGATCTCTCTCACACACGCGCGCGTGTACACACACACACGCACACACAAACGTATGCGTATAATTGGAAGTTACTTAGGGGAATTAATTCATTTTTCCCAAGACTAACTTCTTTTAGTATTCTGAGATTTGATGAATAAATCTATACAGCACAGTTAGCTAAATCTTCTTGAAATATTGTTTGGCAGTGGCCACCCCACCGCCTCTCCCTGCCTTTTTGGCGGCTCTCTACTAAAGGAAAAATAAAGTCCAAATAGCTAATAGATGAGGGATTACACCAGCCTTTCCCATAAATACTCTATATTACCCCTTCATCACAACCATATCTGTCCTCTCAGTATACCCTAACCATCACATGTATTTACTCAGGCAGATTCCTCTGGCCTAGAATTATCCCTGCCAACCTAGGTCCTGTTCTTTCAACAATTTCCCTGTCTTTCAGGGGTTCCCCTAGACACAACAGCCCACCAGGTTCTCTCCTTCAGGGGATTTGACTGCCTCACCATTCATTCGGCACCAGATCTTTGCTAACCTGTTTCCAAATAATTCGGTTTTCCCTATACAAATCTGCTTACTTAGATTGTTGGCAGGACTATGTCTTTGAATACTGAGCAACCTGAACATAGCAGATGTTAATAATTGAATATGACAATTGATCATGTTCTTCATGATTTTCAGAAACTTGATTACATTCCCATTAGCCTTGGCCTCTGCAGCCTGAAGAGGCTTAGAGCCTTTTACTCTGCTCCAGAATGAGTAGGATTTTCTCCACAACATTATTAAGGTAGCACAGCCAAATGCCGTATGGTAGTTCAGGTGCATTTTATGTGAGGGTAAAATAGAAGGTTTTATTTCCATTAAAGGCTTCCCAGGCAGAAAAACCTACGTGTGAATCCTGGCTCCTTCACTTACTGGCTTGTGAGCCTCACTTTCCTCATACATAAAATGGTCATTACTAATTTCACAGCGTTGTTGAGAATTAGATGTGCTGACATAGATAAAGTCTGGCACAGTGCCTGGCACACAGTAGGTGTACAATAAATGTCAGCTGCTTTCAAAGATGACTTTGAATAAGAGGTTTGATGAAGTCTGGCTAGGGTCACAGATGTTAGACTAAAGCTCTCAGGAAGCAGAAAGGAAAGCAGAGACAGCACAGATCTCCTTTCAGCAGCAATTTGCTCCTGCCAGGAAGCACATCATTCGCCAAAGGCCTTCAAAGATGTAAAGATTAGAGATAAAAACCATGAAATCAGGGCAGATGGGCTGGCAGGCAGCTTCCTTTCTGAATGCAGCTATGGTCAGAACAGGCACTGGAACTGCACCATGACATATATGAAATAGCTGCTGATTCAGTGCATCAGTAAATAAAAAACCTAGGCTAAACCATTAATCAGTATTAAGAATGTTAAATATATGATCAGGGACAGTATGATATGATATCATCATGCTGATAAACTTCTAAACCCAAAAACTAATAACACAGGCTAGAGCCCAGTAGAGCACAGAGCTGCAGGCCTAGTCAGGGTCACCCAGAACCACAGACTGCCCTCCCCCCACCCCACTCCATGACAAGATAGAGCAGGACAGACGGCCTGAGGAAGAATGGGCCTTTCATTTGCCCTCACAATCTGGGAAACCTTTGGGAATTGTTGTTTGCTGTAACTGAATCTTTCAGCCCAAAGGCCTTCCAAGTTGGTCATGGAAATATCTTTAGCTGGAAGAAAAATATTGATAGTTGTGAGAGAAAAACAGCTAAACAAATAAATTATCAAATAAACACAACAGTTGGTGGAAACGCAATAATTCTTAGAGCCCAAAGGAAAAATTCACAATGTAATGCCTTCTGTGGCTTATGGACATGAAAGCGAACTGTATGTATCAATATTAGGAAAATGCTGGCTTAAATGGGGAACCAGAAGACTGTGACTGGAAGGGATCAGAATAAATAAGAAATGAAACCACGTATTGTATCACCTAAGTCACTTCTGCAGTTTTTAAAGAGCCATCGAGGGTATCTATAAGTGTTTTTAGGGATAACAGGCAGGAGGGAAGTCCTTTAAAAAATCTTATCTTCAGGTCTGGAAAGAAGTTTACATCAGTGCCTGACATCTCAGGAAAGCCACTATTATATGAAGAAAAATAGGCATGTTGTGTTCTGGTACAGAAATGAGAGAATATGAAGGGAAATCAGGTAAAGAAGCTAGTGCAGTAGGCAGGTGGCAGGCAGATAAAGAGGCTGAGAATAACAAACATGGACCAGATGGAAAGAGGACAGACGAGGGCGAGAAAAGGAAGGTCATGAAAAGAATGTCGATATCAAATGAAAAGGAGCTCCAGGTAACCCTCATAATAGTAAGACAAGGGGGAAACAGAAAAAGCATTTCTCTCCCAGTGGTTCTGTTTCTGTTATATTAGCTGCTTCTGGGACATTTAATCTTCCTTTTCCGTGTTCTTTAAGTCCGTGGCTTTTGAGGGCATTTGAGGGATTTATGGATTAAAATATGTATTACATCTGGCAAGTACTGAATATTCTCATGAAGCCAATAGCAGCCTCACAGGTACCCTGGTGTAACAGGCACTTCTCAGCATCCAAAGTTTTCTCCCCTCTCTCTGGGTAGGACAGTGTCACTGTGTCCTTAGCCTTGATTTTGCAGACCACCAAGAAAAGCCTCTTGCCTGTATCCCATAAGCCAAACGTTAAAAGTGAATTCATTTTTACTTTATTAGTGAATGTATTTCAAAACATATTTTGGAGATATAATTTCACAATTCCCTCTTGAAATTACTGAAGTGCCCAAGAACATTAACGAAATCAGGGTTTAGTGCTTCAGAGTTCAGAATCACCATGGTTTATATCCTGGAGACTGAACTCCCAATGTGAGATTGAACAAGCCGACTCCAAGGCCTGTTGTCTGACCAAGAGGGCTTTAAACTGAAAATGGCAGGAGAGGAAAGTGTTCAGCTAAAGCCTGTGGGACATGTATATGCTAGGGAGGACATCTGATCAGAGATGTACAGAAAAGGGCAGGAGCTATACAGTAAATTTCCAGAGATCACTGGGAAGGGAGGTAGGGAGAACACCCAAAGTCTCCAAAGTCTATGTTGTGGACAGGGTGTGAGCAATATGTGAAGAGCTGATATCTTTAAACAGGAAATAGAGCCCACATGACAGAAACCTCAGGAGAAAGCTACCAAGCTGTTTAAGAGTTTGCAATAGTCAGGTGTAGAAATGAATACGAGGGCCAATCAGGAGTTATCCAGAGTTAAGAATGGAGAGTTATTTATTTTTCTGTTATTATTTTCAATTTTTTTATTATGGAAAATTTCAAATAGGCGCAAAAGGAGAGAGATGAGGGTAAGGACCCCCATCCCCAGCCCCATGTGCCCAGCATCTGGTCCTTGCCTCCTCTATCTGAACAGGGAAAGATGGAGGCAAAAGGCTTCCAAAGATGCTCTCCTGATTCTTCCACCCCTCACTTAGCCCAGTCTATAGAGCACCATTTAGAAAGCAAGCAAACAAACATCACTAGAACTTTCTAAGAGCATGCAAAGGGCAGAATTAAATTTGCTTTAGGCAGTAAGACACCTGAAGACAGCATACTGGAAAGTGGAAATAAACAGTTATGGGGTTTGACGGTCACAAAGAAAGAAATCTATCTTATAAACTTCATTTTAATCGATTATTTATCCTGCCTTTCCTACCTGGACTGTATTTAGCATAACCAAATTGTTAATGGGAACAAGTTCTTTATAAAAGAATTCCAGCTAATAAAGGCAGAAGGAATAATAACACTAGAGAAATCACTATTTTGAAACTCTTGGTGAAATAATGGATCTACACAAAGTCATCAATGGTTACTAAAACCATTAGGTGATCAGGTGATGAAGAGTGTAGAACAGAGGAATCCCACCACCCAGGCAGGATGCAGCACCTGGAAGGGTATAGCCTCCTAGTTATTCCACCCTCTAGCCGCTTCCTTCCTTCTGCAGAGATGAACCCCCTGTGGCGTTCTGTCAGCATCCACTCGCAATGGGCCATATGCCATACAGAGGCTTGACAGGAATACAGAACTTTTAAAAAGCACTGAGCAGGAAGGGCCCCCAGAAAGTGGTGTGGAGAGGCAGCGGCAGGAAGACTGCCTCCACTCACACCCTGGTGCCTGGGCCACAAAGGTGTCTCTGACATCCACCTGAGGAGGTTTACAAATCCTTCGGCAAACGTGCCAGCACAATGAGCGCCGATGATGCACATGTGTCTAAAAGCAGGTCTTACAGTCAGCTCTTAGCTGAGCCAAAGGCAGGAGAGGTCATTTCCTCCGCACCACGCCGTTACACTGGAACTTATGATGTGCTTTTCTTGTAGCAGACTTACTTACTTTCTTTTTTTAAACATCTTTATTGGAGTATCAGACTTACTTTCTAATTATGTCTTCTTTAAGCTAATATGAAAACTAATTTGTATTCCTTAAGAACACAGCAGCTGGCTGGGGGTGAAGGAGATGGGCCAGGCTTACCCTGGCTTGCTTAGAGAAACTGTCCAAGGATTTAAAATGTGTCATGGGTCATCTGCATACCAGATAATCTGTGTGTGGCAACTAAGAATTGACTATGTTTACATTTATAAAACCGACAGGCCATTTCTGTCTCATAGGGCTGCTTTGAGGATAAGCAACATTATATTTATATGATTTAAGTTCCTGAGAAAAGAGGTACTATTATTTCATATAGGTTTTCTCCCAGGAGTCAAATCAACCATGTAGTAGCTACTAGAGACAGACAAATGGAAGAAACAAGCTTAAAGGTCCTGCCCTTGCTCCCCAGAGGAGCTGAAAATGGAAGATGCCACCAGCTCAGTGCTCCACTCCCGGGAGTGTTGTTCACGCCCCATGTCGTGCACAAAATGAACAATCCATATACACGCTCTTGGCCCCTGAGTGTTCACACGCCCTCCTGTCCATGAGAAGCTCTGTTTAATGAGAAAAGAACTCTCAAGTCAAATAGTAGGCAGGGATGTGAAAGCTTAAGGAAGGGAAGGCCAGGAAGCAAGTCAGCTGTAAGTGGGCATTCCTAAAATTAAATTCCTTTCTCATGGTTACAATTCATTATTATCATCATTATTATTGTTTTGTGAGGAGTGAGCAGGGGGTGGGGAAAGGACATGAGATTCTTGGAGGAAAAATAATTTTAAGGTGAAAAGACAAAACTTATAGTCAAGTAACATGGCTGGAAGTTGTTCCAAAAACATTCAGGCAATTTCCTTTTCCCCTTCCAGCAAGCCTGAAATTCAAAGTCCAAGGCTCACTTAAGCAGTCAAGACATTTCAGGAGGTACAGACCAATCTCTGAAACAGTCCTGTACAGAAGAACTCACTGTGAAGATGGGCACATTGTATTTGTGCACTGACAGTAAGGGGCTATAGAGTACTTGAAACGTGGCTAGTGTAACTGAGGAACTGAGTTTTTAATTTTATTTGACTTTAGTTAATTTCAGTTTAGAGAGCCAGGGCACAGCTCTAAAACCTTCCCAGAGCTTCCAGTGAGCCAACTCCACACCATAAGCATGCTTCAGTTGCACACACACTGTAGAACATAAGTGTTGCCTTTGTTTAGATGGAAACTCAATCTGAAATTGGATGCTCTGCACTTGCCTAAAATATATTTCCCTGGCATTCCTCTTATTTATATCACAGGTTTTTTCCTTTGCTGCCCTACCCCATCAACTTATTTTAACATACCCTACCTCCTAGGCTTGTGGGTGAGAAAATTTATCAGCATTTGAGAGTACTATAGTATAGCTATACATTATAGCGCTACAAGTAGTAGGGAGAGGCTGGGCTGGGAAGAGTCAGAGAATTGCTGGACGCCTCTTTAGTGAGCCAATCTGATAGCAGTGTCTTTGTAGTCTCGCTCAGAGCAGTGTCTCAGTTTCCATATTTAGACCCCTTCAATGATTCTCAGATCCATTTGCTAGCTTTACAACAGAAAAGATGTTTTTACCAATTCTACTTTTGAAAACCTCGTTTAGGCTCTGAAAATCTCTAAATTGGGGCCTTTCTAATAATGAAGATTTGGGATAATTATAATGTCACAGGCAATTGTGCTGACAAAGTAAAACCAATATGTCTCCTTGCTGGGCCTTTGCTCTCAGTCTGACCAAGAGGAGGAGAAAAGAGGCTTTGTCAGGAGCAGATACGCAGTGGGAGGCGCCGGGAAAGCAGATCTGCTGAATGAAGCAGGTGCCACTTAGACATTCACTTTACTGACTCCGACCACAACCTCCCTTTCATTTGATAGCCTGCTCTTGGCAGGAGGATGGGGAAAGAGCATCACACAAAAAGGAAGCACGTTCATCCTGTTCAGTTTACTGCCCTGCTAGGCTGCTGCTGCGGGGTTCTGCACATTTGCTCTTTATGAAGCAAACGGTAGAGCTGGGAAGTGAATCCCTGTATTTATACAGGTAATCTGAGAGCCAGAGGGCCCCAAACCATACTGGCTGAGCTGTGCAAGCTATTAGAGTTAATAACAGTGTGCTGACATTCCTTCAAAATCCTAATGGAAGCATAAGTAAAAAGAGGAAAGTTCCCTTTACCCAAGAACCTTAAAAACTTTATTCTGTAAGAATTTTTCCTGTTATGATGTTCTGTTCTTGTGTGAACAGTGATTAATCCCCTTTTTACATGCTCAATTAAAACCGTTTTTTCATCCACATATTGAATAGAAATGACTCCAGTTAAACTTGCCCAATTATGGCTCTGGATTTGGTATACAAAAAAAAAAAAAAAAAAAATCCCTTTACAGAATATTACCTGCAATGACAGGCACCAAGATTCTGTCTTGGTTACAAGGAGCTGGAATCATCTAAGACCAGAATCTGTCTTTCGAATACAAAGACTCAGAAAGATCTGGGGACCTAAAGGGAAGGAGAATGAGATAACGAAACATGTAACTTGGCCTTGAGGACACAGGGGATGGAGAGGATACCATGGTCAGTGGTATCCATCTGCCTGATGGCAGGCACCTTCTTGGGAATCTCTGCTCTGAAGCCCTGACCTGAGTCCTCTGCCCAGAATATCCCTGGCTTGTCAAGTTTCCCCAAGCTGAGAATACCTGATACAGTCAGACCAACCTGGCTTCACATGTGTGCTAATTCCCTCTGGGGCCCCGAGGAGCCAACTCTGAAGACATTCAGCTTTCAACATGTGAAGTATCTAAAAGCATCTGAAAGACATGGCCATGGCTCAGATGAGTACTTAGAGACCAAAGTATAGTGGTCATTCCATTGTAAAGGCCCTCTTTTTCTCTGCAGGGCCTAGATTAGCAATTCCTGGTATAAAATGATAAATGCCTGAGGCCACCCTGGTGTAGTGGAGACGACACATCCCCTCTGGACTTCCAGACTCTGCAAGGAGAAAGATGAATCTAAACATCACGACACATTTTTTTTTTTTGGCCGCACCACGTGGCTTGTGGGACTTTAGTTCCCCGACCAGGGATTGAACCTGGGCCCTCGGCAGTAAGTGTGGAGTCCTAACCACTGGGCCGCCAGGGAATTCCCCACAATGAGAGCTATTCTGGAAGGCCTTTTGGACTTCAGGAGGTCACAATGAAGGGAGTAGGAAAGGAGGACAAGCTTCTATGCTGTGAAAGGGCTGGGTGAGTAACATACATAGGGCAGAGAACTGTAACCCCCTTTGGGCTCTAGAATCAAGAGCCCCATTACACATCTCCATGTTCCCATTTCTCAAAAGCAGCCATGTTTTCTTGTGAAATCTGGAATTCACCCAATGGTAATGGCTTCTTTCAGCCTGTAAGCCACCAGGCTCTGGATATTTAATTCTTTTTGGGGTCATGATAAATCCATTAGAGCACCTGACCTGAAGACAGCTGTAGGTGAGAAGAGAAATTTGCACTTGCGGAGCATCCAAGTGGAAATGGCCAAGTGGCCTAGGTCATGAATAAGGCGACGAGGAAGTGGGTGTAGGTGTTGCCACTGCCTCCTGGCTCAGGTTTTCCTGCTCGGAACTCTGCAGTGCACAAAAATAGGCCAGTTCTTCTTGCAACCCTCTGCCCAG
Source organism: Globicephala melas (assembly GCF_963455315.2). Taxonomy (NCBI): domain Eukaryota; kingdom Metazoa; phylum Chordata; class Mammalia; order Artiodactyla; family Delphinidae; genus Globicephala; species Globicephala melas. The sequence goes on from NC_083322.1 coordinate 22,427,530, forward strand.
CTGTCCACTGGCTGCGGATTACTGTAGTCACGTGGCAGTTTTTTAGCAAAGGCTGGCTGTCTCTGTGCTGAGGTCACTGGGAAGGGAGGCTCATGACGCATTTCTGCTGCCCTCCCCTGTGCAGAGGGGCACAACTTGCCAGAAGACTACAGTATTCCTGCCACAGTCTTTAGATTGGCGCTGTCCAACAGAGCGTTCGGCAACGATGGAGATGTTCTGTATCTGTGTGGTCTATTAGTAGCCACTAGCTACATGTGGCTATTTAAATTTAAATGTGAATAAATTAAAATTAAATAAAAAATTCAGTACCTCAGGCCACATACGGTTATTAAGCACTTGAACTGTGGCTAGTGTGACTGAATAACTGAATTTTAAATTTTATTTAATTTTAATTAACTTGCATTGAAATTCAAATAGCCACATATAGCTAGTGGCTACTGTATGGGACACACTCTTATTTTATTTTATTTATTTTATTTTTAAAACTTTTTGGCATGGCTTGCAGGATATCTTAGTTCCCTGAGCAGGGATTGAACCTGGGCCCCAGCAGTGAAAGCACCAAGTCCTAATCACTGGACTGTCAGAGAATTCCCGGGACACACCTTTAGATCTTGGGTTTTGATGCCATTTACTTATTGGCTTCTGTTAAGATTCATCATGACACTGACTTCTAAAGTGAGCAAAATATGGCTATGACCATTCTTCAAAACAAGCCTGCAAAAACAGTGAGCCACATCAAGTAATAGTTTAATCAGATAAACAGTAAAGATGATTTTCATTTGTTTTATACCTTCTTTACTTTCTTGGTTGGGTGGATTGGCAAGATGGAGTGAAGGGGGAAAAAGGGAGCCCACAGAGGCAGTAGAAACAGTCCTGGAGATCTGGGTTTGGTTTCCAGTTTCACTATTTAGTAGCTGAGTGACCCTGGGCAAATCCTAGCTTTAGCTGCCTCTGCAAAACAGGGCTATAAGCTCTGTTCTACCCACCTTACTGGGTGAAGGTAGAACAATGCAGACTGCTTACTTAGTCAACTGCAAGGCAGTGGTAGTAGTAGTAGTAGTAGTATTGGTTTAAAAAAAAAACACAAAAAACAAGAAAGGAAGAAAAGGAAAGGAAAGAATGTAGAAAGAAAAGAAAAAGATGAAGGCCCTAAATAATAATGCTTAACGCATACAGTCAAAAGGCAAATAAAGAGCAAAACTGAAACAGTTATTTTCCCGGTATGACATCTACCAACATGCTTCTCAGAACGAAAACTTCATCTCAGGAGAAAAGTTAGCTGGCTGAAATGGGGAAAACCCTGTCTGCAAACAAAGTGTGTTTCCCAGAGCAGCCCGGGGAGGACAGGCTGCGAGGCGTGCTGTTCCGAGCGCTGCCCTGGCTACTGCAGTTCCCCAGTGTGGCACCGGCTTCTCAGGCAGCCTCAGATGCAAGTCCCGTTCATGCACTCAGCCCTTACCCTTCTTCTTTCTGAGCCACAGCTCAGAGCTCTCCTTATCTTATTTGTTCTAAGAAGTAATCTTTTCAGGTCTCTGAGTATGTCCCACTCCCCCTCCACTTAAAAAATGACATGATTCTGAAGGGGAACAGTTGTATTACAGATGAACCTTCATGTGCTTTTTCTTACAGAACAGGCAATGCCTCAGCTTGGTCTGACTGACACCATCCTAGTATCTTAGCTTCCCTTCAGGTCTCCCTGTCAGTGGAAAAGAGGGCCATTTACTTTACAGGAGGGTGGCCTGCAAACCCAGAGTGCCATAGGCGCTGCTCTCTAGGGACTGTCAGGGTGCGGGGCTTGCAGCCTGGGACTCTCAGCTCACACTAAACACTGGTGCTCAGGAGCTGCCTGCTTCCAGTCCCGGAGGCACTGAACTCCCCGTCTTTGCATTAAAGGTACAGTATCAAAGAACACAACAGTTCTTTTCAAGCTATTATCATGCTTTAATGGTGACTGAATATGCACATTTACAGTAAAACTACACTTAATACCGTGAACACATTTCCTAAATTAATTTAATATTTACATCTCCACTGACTCATTTAGGAACAAGTCCTTATACTAATGTGTCCAGAGAATGAGGAAAAGGGAGAATGAGAGATGTATTTTATAGTTTATCAAGATGAAGACTGGCATTTTCTCTCTTATTTTTAAAGAAGAGCTGGAACAGAAGGACATGCTGTAAGTAATAATGGATGATGGTGGTGGTGATAATAAGGAAAAAGTGAAAAAAAGTCACCTTTCATGATGGAAGTTGAAATGCTGCTGGAAGAGAACAGCAGCCCTGGCCCAAGGAGAGTGATATAACCAAATGCAGGAGCCATTAAACAATATCACCTTCAATTTCCTTCACTCAAGCTTATAGAAAAGGCTATGATCTATTCCCATTTTTACAGTATTCATCTCTGGAGCATAAGTTCTTCAACTGCATAAGGTAAGCATTTAGATCTGTCCTAAAGACAGGAAAGCAGGGTCTATGACAGTACTATGCACTCTGTACAACTTAACATATCTGGGGCAATGCTGGAGAAGAAAGTGATGCTGACAGCTAATAATAATTTCGTGTTTACGATGGCTCTATAGCCATCGTACGATGCCAAGCCCTATGCTAAGCACTTCACAGGACTCATTTTGTTTAATGCTCACAACCACCTTATGAGCATGGAACTATCATCATCCTAATTTTACAGCGAAGGCTCAGAGAGGTTAATGTGCTGAACACAGAGCTTGGTAGTGGTGCAGCTTTCAGAGTATCCATCTAGGTCTGCAGGTCCTCCCATCTCCCTTGCCCCTCCTTTTACTCTCAGTGCCACACCAGATACTCACAAAGTGAAATGACCTTAGCCACACTCTCTATAGCAGAGGTTCTTAATTTGGGGAGGGGGTGGGGAAATGGGAGCTCTCTCTGATCTATTTGCACATCTGATCAAAGCTGTGGACCCCAGAAAAATATAAAACTTTTCTGCAGAATTTCTCAGGGTCCACAGACCCAGGTTAAGGATGCCCTAACATTCGTATAATATACATAAAGTAGGTTTCCACAGAAAATTAAAACACACACATGTTGCCCCCTTCAGGTCCAGCTGGGCTTACCTCTTTATAATAAGTACAGGACAGACCTTTCGGCCATCCCATCTCATTTGGGAGGCCTTGCAGGATAGGAATGTGTGTTCCTCATGCAAGGGCCCCACCCAAAAGTCCTGCTCCCTTATCTGAACTCCATGTTTCTGTCCTCATCCACCTACTCTTTTATCCCCCTTGTTAAGAAGGCCAATTTTTTTTTTTAAAAAAGGCATTCCAATGAGCATGGTTGAGATTAAATTCAACTGGGAAAACATATATATATATATATATATATATATATTTTTGTTTGTTTGTTTGTTTGTTTCTGTTTGTTTTTGTGGTGCATGAGCCTCTCACTGTCGTGGCCTCTCCCATTGCGGAGCACAGGCTCCAGACGCGCAGGCTCAGTGGCCATGGCTCACGGGCCCAGCTGCTCTGCGGCATGTGGGAGCTTCCCGGACCGGGGCACGAACCCGTGTCCCCTGCATCGGCAGGCGGACTCTCAACCACTGCGCCACCAGGGAAGCCCCATATATATATTTTTAAAGTTTATAAAAAGGTCAGAAGAAAACAGGGAGGTGAAAGTGATAACATGGTCAATGTGAAAAGAAGATAAAGTGTTTTCTCTGAAAGAATCTGAAAATTGATTTAGTTTGATCTGGCAATTGGGATGGGGAGTAAAATGTACATGTGTTACACAGTGCAGCAAGACTGAGTGGGGTCTTTGGGTTGTAGGAAATTTTATATCTACGAACCTTAAGGGGGAACCTCAGCAGCAGGACCGTTGCCAGGGCCAGGCCAGAACAGAGAGGGATGTATGGCACTGAAAGAAATGAGAAGGGCTGCTCTTTCTGTGAGTATAATGTGAATGCCCTTGTAACCAGTTTCAATTTTTAAACAGACCAGCCCCCTAGTCCACTTCTCTTCATTCAGGGCATGAGGAAGGTAGCTGGCGCCCGGTCTCAACCAGGACAGAGCAGGTAGTGGATGGTTTCCAGGTGTCGGACAACAGAGAAAGATGTACTTTACGAACGCTCTGGGGAATGAAATCAAGGGCTGGAGGCAGAGCCAAGGGGAAAGCTTCAGTGAGTAGCATGGGAAGCAAACTAGCCAGTCAACTTGCTCTAAGCAGAAATGTAAACTCCCCTGAGCCCTTTCCCACATTCCCCAACCCTAACACCTCACTCTCTATTTCCCTGGAAACAGGTGGGGAGGCTGAAAGAGCCCTGGCATAAATTGAAGGGCAGCAGGAGGGCTTGGGTAGAGGATTCTAGAAGGTGAGAAAATAACTCTTCAGCTGCATTTACTCCCTTCTTGGGTTTAAATGGATGGATGATGGAAGTAGACCATCATCTACTTCCGCCCCAGACAGTGTCCCCTCGTTCTAAACAGCACCCACCCGGGAATTCCCTGGCGGTCCAGTGGTTAGGACTTGGTGCTTTCACTGCCGGGCCTGGGTTCAATCCCTGGCTGGGGAGCTAAGATCCCACAAGCCGTGTGTGCGTGCCAAAATTAAAATTAAATAAATAAAAAATAAACAGCACCCACCCATCCCTCTTACGTTCACTAAGTGCAAAGTAACCAGCTCACTGAAAATACTTAAATCTGACGGCCAGCTGCTGACTGCTTCTGTGACTTCCGGAACCAGAGAAACACACAGACCTATAGGCTTCTCCAGGCGAGCAAAGGAAAGCCTGTGTGTGCATGTGCGTGCATGCGTGTGCAGTGGGTGGGGATGCTAGCAGGGGAGCACTTGGCATCAGAAACCACCAGAGGATCCCTACAGCCACGAGGAACAGCTGGGGCAGATGGGCACTGTGGCTAGACCAGACAAAGGCAAGTGGCCTTCAGCAGAGATGGGAGAAAGGCCCTGACATTTCCAAACTTATTTGTTCAACACTGGGAGACAATCATCACGCTGTATTTGTGGAGTCCAGACAGAAACAGTTCCCATCAAAGGGAGGCAGCAGAGCAGAGCGGTTTGGAAACAAACTGCCTGAATTCAAATTTCACTCTGCTACTCTCTGTGTGAACCTGGTCAAGTTACCAAAACTTTCTGTGTCCCAGTTTCTCCATATGGTAAATGGGGATAATAGTGTTTACCTTGTAGATATATTCTGAGTTTTAGATAAGTTAATGCATGTAAAACACTTAGCAGAGTGCTTGCATAAGCAAGCATTATAGAAATGTTTGTTAAATAAATAAAATTAATGGGACAATGGGACTGAGAGACAGAATGCAAGGCTAACAGCAGAAAAGAATGCTATGTCCTACCTTGCAGTACACCACAAGTGGGCAGTGCCCCCACCATCATCTTTAATATAAAAATGAAATTGAAGTTGGGGAAAAAAAGAGAAATTAAAATTTCAAAGTGCAAGAACTGAGCCTCCACAGAATTCTGCATAAACAGAATGGATGGCCACAATTTCTTAGTCTAGAAAGATACATCCTGTTTGGTCTTAAGAGAATGAACATGGTTGCAGCAGGGACAATGTATTCTCCAGCAACAATTACTGTCCCATTATTCAATTCACTGGGGCAGTATTCAGAGCACTTGTCTCCTACTCCTGGTCCATCTTTGTCATAATGAACACTCCCCATGTCCCCTGTCCCAGGGAAAACTGGGGCAGAAGGAGAAGAGAAGCCTTAAATTAGTCAATTTTAAAACTTCTTAGCAGTTCTGCTAACAGGCTTGGTAGGACTTTTTTCTAGGATGAGGCTTAATTTTTCCAGATGAACTTAAAAATTATTGTGAAGTTCACTCTGCAAAAAAACTCTTTGGAATTTTGATTGAATTTTTTTCAAATTTGGAAATAGGCCTTTCACTAGCTGCTAAGAATAACATCACAATAATAAAATATTACAGTATAAAGAACAGAACAAACAGATGAATAGAAACAAAAGAGCCCCACACAAGACCTTACACAGTCTACTTAAGAATTCTGCATAATAAAGATGAGATTTCAAAACAGTTTTTTTTTTTTTTGGCGGTACGCGGGCCTCTCACTGTTGTGGCCTCTCCCATTTTGGAGCACAGGCTCCGGACGCGCAGGCTCAGAGGCCATGGCTCACGGGCCCAGCCGCTCCGTGGCATGTGGGATCTTCCCGGACCGGGACACGAACCCGTATCCCCTGCATCGGCAGGCGGACTCTCAACCACTGCGCCACAAGGGAAGCCCTCAAAACAGTTTTAAAAGGATGGATTTCAACCTTTTTTATAGGATAAATGATGCTGGAATAATTAATTATGTAGGGAAAAAAATGATTCAGAGTCCTACCTAATGCCATATGCCAAAATAAATTCCAGATATTTTATAGTATTTAAAATGAAAATTGAGTCCATAGAAGAACGGGCATATAAATATTGATCTGACTTGGGGCCTATGTAAACATAAAGGTAAAAAGAGAAACAATTAAGGAAATAAAAGTGAAAGTGGGACTTCCCTGGTGGCGCAGTGGTTAAGAATCCGCCTGCCAATGCAGGGGACACGGGTTCGATCCCTGGTCCAGGAAGATCCCACATGCTGTGGAGCAACTAAGCCTGTGTGCCACAACTACTGAGCCTGCGCTCTAGAGCCCACGAGCCACAACTACTGAAGCCCGAGCACCTAAAGCCCGAGCTTGGCAACAAGAGAAACCACTGCAATGAGAAGCCTGCTCACCGCAACGAAGAGTAGCCCAGCTCGATGCAACTAGAGAAAGCCCGTGTGCAGCAACGAAGACCCAATGTAACCAAATAAATAAATTAATTAATTAATTAAAAAAATTAAAATTAAATAAAAAGTGAAAGTAACAGAAGTGAAATAAAAATAAACAGGGAAAGCTTGCAACATATACAATAAAGGGATTACATCTTTCTCTCTCTTACTGATTTGGAAAAACTCTTCACATGTTAAAGACTTCAGCAGAAAAACAGGTGAAGAACACGAATAGACAAATACAAAAATACACGTGTAGATAAAATCATGAAGGAAAAAGTAAAATTATCTATCACTAATATTAAAAAATGCAAATTAAAATGAAATACAACTTATTGCCTACCAAATAGGCACACACACACACAAAGCAAATTATGCTAATATCCAATTTCAGTGAAGGGTAACGAAGCAGGTTCTAAACAGTTCTCTTGTAAGTATAAGCAAGTATGAGCTATGTAGAGAGCAAAGAATCAAAGGTATGGACAAGATTTTATACCAAGATGAAGAGTATTATTTTTGTTGTAAAAATATTATTAATAGCCTAAATTATCAACAATAGGGAATTGGTTATTATGATGGATAATATGATGATATATTAGCAAGTATTAAACATATATTAGCAAGTATCAAAAAATATTTAACCACATGAAAATGGTGAAGTTATTTCAAAATAAGTTATGAAATAGTACAACATGATCTTAATTAGGTTAAAAAACCTTATGAATGGGGAAAAAAGGCCATATTTAAAAAACTCAACAAAAACAAAAACAAACCCTCAAAATATTAACATTCTATGTAGTGGGATCATAGATGATTTTTATAATCAGGACCAAAACAACCAAAACAAACACCCCCAGGAAATGCTATGCTCCCCTTTTTTCTTGTGGTGTTGTCAGAAAAAGTGTCAGCCATTTTAGAAAATGTTGATCCTTTCTCAGCAGCTCTGGTACGAAGCTTGATGGACAATAATTGAAGCAGATGATTCCCATTACCTTTATTGATTAACTATGAACTTCAATTATTTGTTTTGTTTTCCCCCCATCTAGCTTTTTTCATTATTTTTTGTAGAAATAGGAAGAAAGCTGAAAGATCTGTGGATCTGGTTCCCTAGAGAATTGCTAACAATGGATGGCAAGGACGGATAAGAGGTGAATATCACTTGAGAGTTCTTCAACCCGTGTGAGCCTGCCTTCATTGGTTCTGGAGTCCATTAGCAAAGGGAGTTCTCGGGTACAGAGGATGGCAGAGTAAAAGGAAACCAATGGGCAATTTAAAATTGTTCAACCTCTTAAGATGTGTTGGGGGGAAAAGCAAGGGATAACTGTGTTAAAAAGAAAAAGAAAGAAGAAAGAAAAGAAGAGGTAAAGGAAGGAACTCAACCAGAGGCCTTTCCCAGACTTAGGCATTTCAAAGAGAAAGGCACCTGTGAAAATCTTTGAATTGAACCAAACCATGAAACACCATCATAAAAGACCAAAGACTCAATTACCACTATTAAAAAAGGGAGAGACTTCTGGGAAGATGGCGGAAGAGTAAGACGCGGAGATCACCTTCCTCCCCACAGATACACCAGAAATACATCTACACATGGAACAACTCCTACAGAACACCTACTGAACGCTGGCAGAAGACCTCAGACCTCCCAAAAGGCAAGAACCCCACCCCCCACGTACTTGGGTAGGGCAAAAGAAAAAAGAATAAACAGAGACAAAAGGATAGGGATGGGTCCTGCACCAGCGGGAGGGAGCTGTGAAGGAGGAAAAGTGGCCACACACTAGGAAGCCCCTTCGCGGGTGGAGACTGCGGGTGGCGGAGGGGGGGAGCTTCGGAGCCTCGGAGGAGAGCACAGCAACAGGGGTGCAGAGGGCAAAGCTGAAAGATTCCAGCACAGAGGATCAGGGCCGACCGGCACTCACCAGCCCGAGAGGCTGGTCTGCTCCCCCGCCACAGCGGGCAGGGCTTCGGTCCGAGCGCAGGGAGAGGACTGGGGTTGGCGGCGTGAACACAGCCTGCAGGGGGTTAGTGCGCCACGGCTGGCCGGGAGGGAGTCCGGGGAAAAGTCTGGACCTGCCGAAGAGGCAAGAGACTTTTTCTTCCCTCTTTATTTCCTGGTGCACGAGAAGAGGGGATTAAGAACGCGGGCGTGAGCTGCGGCTAAAAGCGTGGACCCCAGAGACAGACATGAGACGCTAAGCTAAGGCTGCTGCTGCCGCCACCAAGAAGCCTGTGCGCGAACACAGGTCACTATCCACACACCCCCTTCCGGGGAGCCTGTGCAGCCCGCCACTGCCAGGGTCCCGGGATCCAGGGACAACTCCCCCGGGAGAACGCACTGCGCGCCTCAGGCTGGTGCAACGTCACGCTGGGCTCTGCCGCCGCAGGGTCGCCCTGCACTCCGTGACCCTCCCTACCCACCCCGGCCTGAGTGAGCCAGAGCCTCCAAATCAGCGGCTCCTTTAACCCGGTCCTGTCTGAGCAAAGAACAGACGCCCTCCGGCGACCTACACGCACAGGCGGGGCCAAATCCAAAGCTGAGCCCCTGGGACCTGTGAGAACAAAGAAGAGAAAGGGAAATCTCTCCCAGCAGCCGCAGAAGCAGTGGATTAGAGCTCCACAATCAACTTGATGTACCCTGCATCTGTGGAATACATGAATAGACAACGAATCATCCCAAATTAAGGAGGTGGACTTTGAGAGCAAGATTTATTATTCTTTCCCCTTTTCCTTTTTTTGTGTGTATGTGTATGCTTCTGTGTGAGATTTTGTCTGTATAGCTTTGCTTCCACCATTTGTCCGAGGGTTCTATCCGTCCGTCTTTTTTTTTCCCCTTAATAATTACTTTTTATTTTAATAACCTTATTTTATTTTACTTTATCTTCGTTCTTTCATTCCTTCTTTCCTTCCCTCCTTTAGACAACGAATCATCCCAAATTCAGGAGGTGGACTTTGAGAGCAAGATTTATGATTTTTTCCTCTTTTCCTCTTTTTCTGAGTGTGTATGTGTATGCTTCTGTGTGAGATTTTGTCTGTATATACAGGTTTGCTTCCACCATTTGTTCCAGGGTTCTATCCATCCGTTTTTTTTCCCTCTTAATAATTTTTTTTTAATTTTAATAACTTTATTATATTTTATCTTACTTTATTTTATTTTACTTTATCTTCTTTCTTTTTTTCCTTCCTTCCCTCCTTCCTTCCTTGCTCCCTCTCTCCCTCCCTTCCTCCTTTCTTTGTTTCTACTTCTACTAATTCTTTCTTTCTACTTTTTCTCCCTTTTCTTCTGAGCCGTGTGGATGAAAGGCTCTTGGTGCTGCAGCCAGGAGTTAGTGCTGTGCCTCTGAGGTGGGAGAGCCAACTTCAGGACACTGGTCCACAAGAGGCCTCCCAGCTGCACATAATATCAAATAGCGAAAATCTCCCAGAGATCTCCATCTCAACGCCAGCACCCAGCTTCACTCAACGACCAGCAAGCTACAGTGCTGGACATCCTATGCCAAACAACTAGCAAGACAGGAACACAACCCCACCCATTAGCAGAGAGGCTCCCCCAAATCATAATAGGTCTACAGACACCCCAAAACACACCACCAGACGTGGACCTGCCCACCAGAAAGACAAGATCCAGCCTCATCCACCAGAACACAGGCACTAGTCCCCTCCACCAGGAAGCCTACACAACCCACTGAACCAACCTTAGCCACTGGGGACAGACACCAAAAACAACAGGAACTACGAACCTTCAGCCTGCAAAAAGGAGACCCCAAACACAGTAAGATAAGCAAAATGAAAAGACAGAAAAACACACAGCAGATGAAGGAGCAAGATAAAAACCCATCAGACCTAACAAATGAAGAGGAAATAGGCAGTCTACCTGAAAAAGAATTCAGAATAATGATAGTAAAGATGATCCAAAATCTTGGAAATAGAATAGACAAAATGCAAGAAACATTTAACAAGGACCTAGAAGAACTAAAGATGAAACAAACAATGATGAACAACACAATAAAGGAAATTAAAAATACTCTAGATGGGATCAATAGCAGAATAACTGAGGCAGAAGAACGGATAAGTGACCTGGAAGATAAAATAGTGGAAATAACTAATGCAGAGCAGAATGAAGAAAAAAGAATGAAAAGAACTGAGGACAGTCTCAGAGACCTCTGGAACAACAATAAACGTACCAACATTCGAATTATAGGGGTTCCAGAAGAAGAAGAGAAAAAGAAAGGGACTGAGAAAATATTTGAAGAGATTATAGTTGAAAACTTCCCTAATATGGGAAAGGAAATAGTTAATCAAGTCCAGGAAGCACAGAGAGTCCCATACAGGATAAATCCAAGGAGAAATACGCCAAGACACATATTAATCAAACTGTCAAAAGTTAAACACAAAGAAAACGTATTAAAAGCAGCAAGGGGAAAACAACAAATAACACACAAGGGAATCCCCATAAGGTTAACAGCTGATCTTTCAGCAGAAACTCTGCAAGCCAGAAGGGAGTGGCAGGACATATGGAAAGTGATGAAGGAGAAAAATCTGCAACCAAGATTACTCTACCCAGCAAGGATCTCATTCAGATTTGATGGAGAAATTAAAACCTTTACAGACAAGCAAAAGCTGAGAGAGTTCAGCACCACCAAACCAGCTCTACAACAACTGCTAAAGGAACTTCTCTAGGCAAAAAACACAAGAGAAGGAAAAGACCTCCAATAACGAACCCAAAACAATTAAGAAAATGGGAATAGGAACATACATATCGATAATTACCTTAAATGTAAATGGACTAAATGCTCCCACCAAAAGACACAGATTGGCTGAATGGATACAAAAACAAGATGCATATATTTGCTGTCTACAAGAGACCCACTTCAGACCTAGAGACACATACAGACTGAAAGTAAGGGGATGGAAAAAGGTATTTCATGCAAATGGAAACCAAAAGAAAGCTGCAGTAGCAATTCTCAATCAGACAAAATAGACTTTAAAATAAAGACTATTAGAAGAGACAAAGAAGGACACTACATAATGATCAAGGGATCGATCCAAGAAGAAGATATAACAATTGTAAATATTTATGCACCCAACATAGGAGCACCTCAATACATAAGGCAAATACTAACAGCCATAAAAGGGGAAATCGACAGTAACACATTCATAGTAGGGGACTTTAACACCCCACTTTCACCAATGGACAGATCATCCAAAATGAAAATAAATAAGGAAACACAAGCTTTAAATGATACATTACACGAGATGGACTTAATTGATATTTATAGGACATTCCATCCAAAAACAACAGAATACACATTTTTCTCAAGTGCTCATGGAACATTCTCCAGGATAGATCATACCTTGGGTCACAAATCAAGCCTTGGTAAATTTAAGAAAACTGAAATTGTATCAAGTATCTTTTCCGACCACAACGCTATGAGACTAGATATCAATTACAGGAAAAGATCTGTAAAAAATACAAACACATGGAGGCTAAACAATACACTACTTAATAACGAAGTGATCACTGAAGAAATCAAAGAGGAAATCAGAAAATACCTAGAAAGAAATGACAATGGAGACACGACGACTCAAAATCTATGGGATGGAGCAAAAGCAGTTCTAAGAGGGAAGTTTATAGCAAAACAATCCTACCTTAAGAAACAGGAAACATCTCGAATAAACAACCTAACCTTGCACCTAAAGCAATAAGAGAAAGAAGAACCAAAAAACCCCCGAAGTTAGCAGAAGGAAAGAAATCATAAAGATCAGATCAGAAATAAATGAAAAAGAAATGAAGGAAACGATAGCAAAGATCAATAAAACTAAAAGCTGGTTCTTTGAGAAGATAAAATTGATAAACCATTAGCCAGACTCATCAAGAAAAAAAGGGAGAAGACTGAAATCAATAGAATTAGAAATGAAAAAGGAGAAGTAACAACTGACACTACAGAAATACAAAAGATCATGAGAGATTACTACAAGCAACTCTATGCCAATAAAATGGACAACCTGGAAGAAATGGACAAATTCTTAGAAAGGCACAACTTGACAAGACTGAATCAGGAAGAAATAGAAAATATGAACAGACCAATCACAAGCACTGAAATTGAAACTGTGATTAAAAATCTTCCAACAAACAAAAGCCCAGGACCAGATGGCTTCACAGGCGAATTCTATCAAACATTTAGAGAAGAGCTAACACCTATCCTTCTCAAACTCTTCTAGCAAGGGAGGAACACTCCCCAACTCATTCTACGAGGCCACCATCACCCTGATACCAAAACCAGACAAGGATGTCACAAAGAAAGAAAACTGCAGGCCAATATCACTGATGAACATAGATGCAAAGATCCTCAACAAAATACTAGCAAACAGAATCCAACAGCACATTAAACGGATCATACACCATGATCAAGTGGGGTTTATTCCAGGAATGCAAGGATTCTTCAATATACGCAAATCAATCAACGTGATACACCATATTAACAAATTGAAGGAGAAAAACCATATGATCATCTCAATTGATGCAGAGAAAGCTTTTGACAAAATTCAACACCCATTTATGATAAAAACCCTCCAGAAAGTAGGCATAGAGGGAACTTTCCTCAACATAATAAAGGCCATATATGACAAACCCACAGCCAACATTGTCCTCAATGGTGAAAAACTGAAAGCATTTCCACTAAGATCAGGAACAAGACAAGGCTGCCCACTCTCACCACTCTTATTCAACATAGTTTTGGAAGTTTTAGCCACAGCAATCAGAGAAGAAAAGGAAATAAAAGGAATCCAAATCAGAAAAGAAGAAGTAAAGCTGTCACTATTTGCAGATGACATGATACTATACATAGAGAATCCTAAAGATGCTACAAGAAAACTACTAGAGCTAATCAATGAATTTGTTAAAGTAGCAGGATACAAAATTAATGCACAGAAATCTCTGGCATTCCTATACACTAAGGATGAAAAATCTGAAAGTGAAATCAAGAAAACACTCCCATTTACCATTGCAACAAAAAGAATAAAATATCTAGGAATAAACCTACCTAAGGAGACGAAAGACCTGTATGCAGAAAATTATAAGACACTGATGAAAGAAATTAAAGATGATACAAATAGATGGAGAGATATACCATGTTCTTGGATTGGAAGAATCAACATTGTGAAAATGACTCTACTACCCAAAGCAATCTACAGATTCAATGCAAACTATCAAACTACCAATGGCATTTTTCACAGAACTAGAACAAAAAATTTCACAATTTGTATGGAAACACAAAAGACCCCGAATAGCCAAAGCAATCTTGAGAACGATAAGCGGAGCTGGAGGAATCAGGCTTCCTGACTTCAGAATATACTACAAAGCTACAGTAATCAAGACAGTATGGTACTGGCACAAAAACAGAAAGATAGATCAATGGAACAGGATAGAAAGCCCAGAGATAAACCCACGCACATATGGTCACCTTATTTTTGATAAAGGAGGCAGGAATGTACAGTGGAGAAAGGACAGCCTCTTCAATAACTGGTGCTCGGAAAACTGGACAGCTACATATAAAAGTATGAGATTAGATCACTCCCTAACACCATGCACAAAAATAAACTCAAAATGTATTAAAGACCTAAATGTAAGGCCAGAAACTATCAAACTCTTAGAGGAAAACATAGGCAGGACACTCTATGACATAAATCACAGCTAGGTCCTTTTTGACCCACCTCCTAGAGAAATGGAAATAAAAACAATAATAAATCAATGGGACCTAATGAAACTTAAAAGCTTTTGCACAGCAAAGGAAACCATAAACAAGACCAAAAGACAACCCTCAGAATGGGAGAAAATATTTGCAAATGAAGCAACTGACAAAGGAGTAATCTCCCAAATTTATAAGCAGCTCATGCAGCTTAATAACAAAAAAACAAACAACCCAATCCCAAACTGGGCAGAAGACCTAAACAGACATTTCTCCCAAGAAGATACACAAACTGCCAACAAACACATGAAAGAATGCTCAACATCACTAATCATTAGAGAAATGCAAATCAAAACTACAATGAGATATCATCTCACACCAGTCAGAATGGCCATCATCAAAAAATCTAGAAACAATAAATGCTGGATAGGGTGTGGAGAAAAGGGAACCCTCTTACACTGTTGGTGGGAATGTAAATTGATACAGCCACTGTGGAGAACAGTATGGAGGTTCCTTAAAAAGCTACAAATAGAACTACCATATGACCCAGCAATCCCACTACTAGGCATATACCCAGAGAAAACCATAATTCAAAAAGAATCATGTACCAAAATGTTCATTGCAGCTCTATTTACAATAGCCCGGAGATGGAAACAACCTAAGTGTCCATCATCGGATGAATGGATAAAGAAGATGTGGCACATATATACAATGGAATATTACTCAGCCATAAAAAGAAACGAAATTGAGCTATTTGTAATGAAGTGGATAGACCTAGAGTCTGTCATACAGAGTGAAGTAAGTCAGAAAGAGAGAGACAAATACCGTATGCTAACACATATATATGGAATTTAAGAAAAAAAAATGTCATGAACCTAGGGGTGAAACAGGAATAAAGACACAGACTTACTAGAGAATGGACTTGAGGATATGGGGAGGGGGAAGGGTAAACTGTGACAAAGCGAGAGAGAGGCAGGGACATATATACACTACCAAACGTAAGGTAGATAGCTAGTGGGAAGCAGCCGCATAGCACAGGGAGATCAGCTCGGTGCTTTGTGACCGCCTGGAGGGGTGGGATAGGGAGGGTGGGAGGGAGGGAGACGCAAGCGGAAAGAGATATGGGAACATATGGATATATATATATAACTGATTCATTTTGTTGTGAAGCTGAAACTAACATACCATTGTAAAGCAATTATACTCCAATAAAAATGTTAAAATGAAAAAAAAAATACTGCAGCCAACTGCAAACTTCAATATCAGAAAAAATTAATAAAAGCACAGCCAACTTAAAAAAAAAAAGATAACCAACTTAAAGGGGGGGTGGGGGAGGGATGGATTGGGAGTTTGAGATTAGCAGATGCAAACTATTATATAGAGAATGGATAAACAACAAGGTCCTACTGTATAGCACAGGGAATTATACTCAATATCTTGTGATAAACTATAATGGAAAAGAATATGAAAAAGAATGTATGTATATATATTATAACTGAATCAATTTGTTACACAGTAGAAATTGACACAATATTGTAAGTCAACTATACTTCAGTAAAACAAATTTTAAAAAATAAAATTTTAAAATAAGAAGAAAAAAAAAAAAGCGAGAACATAAATGAAATAGAGTAATGCTAGTGCTTGGGTAGTCTCTTTAGTGTTGGGGTGAGATAGGGTCCAGAAAAAAGAAGTCTTCAGATACAAGATCTCTTGTCCGGTATGCCTTGGTAATTTGGAATTTAAACTTCTGCCATGAAGGTATCATTATCCTTAACTTGAAAACCACTGACCTACACTGCCCCAGCCATCTCACATTGGTTACTGTACTCTGTCAAGCTTCACACACAATGGTCCTCCATCCCCTCTAGTTCCATCGCAGAAGATGCTGAAACTCCTGCTTCAGGTCGGAACAGGTCAATATCCTCATTGTTCTTAGAAGAGTCATCTGCTAGAAGGATTTTTATTTAAGCCATATTTTGGAATCTGGGATGTATTTTTTTCCCCAGTAGTGTCTGTTACCAAATAGCACCTTGTTCTGCTGTCATCTTCCTGATAATAAACTCTTCCTGATAATAAATTTAGTCTACTGGCAGATACCATAAGCTTGTCATGACAAAAGTGACAAACAATGCCAACAGGACACAATCTGAAAGAATAATGAAAAAAGAACCCTTGAAATTCCAGACAGATGAACTAGTTGGTTAAATGAGCATATTTTGGTTCCAAGTCCCAGAGTAAATCCTATAGCACTCTGGGTAAAAATGCTAGAAGGCAGAAAGAGCATCAGAATTACCTGGATCATATCCAATATTAGATTCATCCTCTGGATTCCCAAGGGATAGATGACATGCTATGTGCCTTCACCTAATATTACTAGGATAAGGCGCAACTCAACAGTCTGATTTGATATAGCACCAAGAAAGTGGTAAATCCAACTCTCAAGTCTGAGTTCACACATGTTGGCAGGTCACAAACTAGGGAATGGTCTGCTCTGGGGAACCACTGGCTTTTTGGATGTAGGTCATAATTTTCTCTTATCACAAATGCAGCCAACAACATGAAGTCAACAAAACTGATTCACACAACCCAAGCTACTGAAAAGAAGCAGCTTCCAGGAATCAACAGTAGTGGTGTGGTTGACCTTTATCTCATGGCTGAATACATCTACTTGGCGGGAGCCCCAGAGAGTCCTTACACTTACCTATAAATTCATCTACCTGAAAAGGTGAGGCTAGGGAGGAGCCAGAACTATAAAGCTTCTCCTCACCCGGACAGGTCAAGACCACTAGAAGGGATAACAAAGTCTCCCATCAAACCCACACAGGGAATTATTTTTAGTAGTTCCATAGTGAATAACAGGAATTGCACTTCAGAAGAATGTCACACAGTCAGATATCTTCTGTTCAAGGTAGATGAGGACTGAAATGAGGAATAGAAAAAGATAAGGAAATAGGGGTAGGATTCAAGCTCAAGAGGGAGGTTTTCCTTAATTCCAACTATGGTCCATTTCACCCTGAACATACATGGCCCTTTACCTTGCAGTGTTCTGGCTAAGATCAACTTTATCTCTATTTGGGTTAGTTCATGGAAGCCCCTAGCCCTACAGAAAAAGCAGGCTGTAGTTTTAATATGTGATTTTTTGTTTAAGAAAATGATTCTCAGAAGCCACATGGCTCTTTACATTTCCTGTTATTCTTCTCTGGGAGACAGAAGTGCTTTCTTCTCCCCACTTTTGAAGGAGGATGCAGCATTGTGTCTTTCTTCAAAGACTTTACCAACTAACATGTTATTTAGTTCTTAGGGATCTACCCTAAAAAAAGTGCCAGGCCTTCAGCCACTAAATGCCATTAAGGAACAGTCTGCCTAAATAAAAGTATGTCATTATCTATCCTCTTTCCAGGACTTTAAACTACAAATCTCCAAAAACCATAGAGTAGTTAATTTGTCCTACTTAACCTAATTATATGTATATTTTAGAAGTTTAATAAACAGTCACACAGAGTCTCACAGAACAGGACTGGTCTTCCTCTTTGACTCAGACTTTTGAGGCACTTCCCAGGCAGCTCAAGACTTCGTTACTGACTCCCAGAGCCTGCTGAAGTAGATCCAAAGAGCTGGGCTGGAGCCGTAAATTTTTGTCATCATATTTCTATGAACTTTATCCCTCTTGTTTATTCAGGATATCACCAATATCCAGGAAGTCAAAGAGCCGGGAAAGAAGGGCAGGGTGGTGGCAAGTTATTGGCTCAATCCGGAGGTCCTTGGTGAGGCCACATTTAACAGGAAGCAGAACCCAGAGCATCAATCAGAAAAGCGCCTTTATCACAGCCTGCTGGCTGACCTTGTGGTGAGATGGTGGTGCCCTTCTCGAGATAGTCAGAACATTCCTCGCTACCACAATGCACTCGCCCACAGGAGAGTCTCAGCTATAGTAAAGGACACTGATCTACCCCATGGGAGAAAATGGACAAAATGTACCCCACGGAAAATTTAAAAATCCCTCTCAGCAAGTACTGTCACAGCAAATAGTCACTTTTCAAATAAGTCATTCAGTTAGGTAGCCATTATTATGGCTTTTTTTCCCTCCCAGGAAACCCCAAGTCTCCTACTAGTGAAAGGAATCAGAGGCTCCTAAAATTTTCCTAGGTATCAATTGCCTACCAATATAAAAAAACTCAAATCAAAGTTCAACCTCATTCTGAAGGGTTTGTTGTCAGTCATGTCATGAAGGTTTAAGTGGAAACAGGGAAGAAATTCAATAAAATATTTATGCTCTCTTACCATTAGCATCTTGGACTCCAGTAAGTGCTCCGACAGCTGCTGCGGTTTCCCCAGACAGGACTATCTGTCCCCCCCCTTGCAAGGTGGCCTCAGCCAGGGTGGCGACAGCATGGGCGGCAGCTTCGCTGTGGGTATAGAAAGAGGAGGGGGGAATGTATGAGTTGAATAAAGGTATAGCACTGCAGCAAGACAAACCAAACTTTCAACCTTTCCTAGGATCTCTCCACTGACTCCATGTTTGTGAGCCTACCAGCACGTAAGGCTATTGACAGAATCAGAGCAATTTTTAAACGATAATAATAAATAGCTAGAGAAATCCCAAGTCTTTCACGTTTATACAGCTAATGTGAGATTTTCTTTAAACCTAGGAAATGGGTGTTTAAGGACAGAAGGCACGCATTCCCAGTCCCTTCTTTATCAAGATCAATTGAGTGCCTGTAAGCCATAGTGGAAGCTCTGATCCATATTCAAAAGCCATTTTGGTTGTCAATCACAATGTTTTCTTTTTCTCTTTTCTCTTTACGGTAACACAAGGCAGACCATCTGAAACTGCCTTTTTGTTTGTTTTTATTTCTTTTTTGTGGTACGCGGGCCTCTCACCGTTGTGGCCTCTCCCGTCGCGGCTCCGGACATGCAGGCCCAGTGGCCATGGCTCACGGGCCTAGCCGCTCCGCGGCATGTGGGATCTTCCCGGACCGGGGCACGAACCCGTGTCCCCTGCATCGGCAGGCGGACTCTCAACCACTGCGCCACCAGGGAAGCCCTGAAACTGCCTTTTTATAGCTAAGGATGGATGATAATGTGAGGAGTCAGCAACCTGGACTTGCTATTCAATTAATATTAAATAATAATTCTACTCAATACTCTGCAATAACCTATATGGGAAAAGAATCTGAAAAAGAATAGGTATGTGTATATGTATTAATCACTTTGCTGTATACCTGAAACTAACACAACATTGTAAGTCAACTATACTCCAATATAAAATAAAAATTTTTTAAAAGATACATAAAAATATATCAAATAATAGCAATTTGGTTTACATCCATGATTCCAAATACAAAGTAATGGCTGACTAATATCTTGCAAAGTTCAGCCCTTCCTTTTGCTTCATGTACACGTAGGCAGAACTAAATTAACACTTAAAAGTTTAAATTATCACTATAAGCCCAAAATCCTTGACTCTACAAACATAATGAAATAATAAACCTCCCTTCACTGCAAACCAAACACTCTGCAGAACAGAAAGATATTAGCCATCTATTTATAGTAAACACTATTCTAGCAGTTTGTATCCCATTTTTCTTTTCCTTATTGTCTGCTTTTACTATATGCATAAATACCCACTTTTATTGATTCGATGATGATACAAACTATAAAATGTATTACTGTTTCATGTGCCAGCAAAAAAAGAGAAGTTCCTGGGCATTCCCTGGTGGTCCAGTGGTTAGGACTCCGTATTTTCACTGCCAGGGCCTGGGTTCGATCACTGGTCAGGGAACTAAGATCCCCAAGTCCCACAGCACAGACAAAAAAAAAGTTCCTGACAATTGTAATCGTAAGATTATAGTTTACCATCCAAATTTCAGAGATGTTAAAATGTGGAAGAAAAGAAAAAAAGAACCCACCAGATAAATTCATCACCTCTCCTGGGAAAGTACCAGGTACCACTCTGCACAGTTACTGAGGGAATATCAAAAGTGGGCATGGAGAAAAGGAGGTGGCGTCATTTAGTTTATCAGAGGTGGACAAAGTCCTGGGTTTGACATCAAATAAGCCAGTTGATTCAGCTTTGTTCTGAAGCTGCAGACTTTGCCACAACTATGGCAGTCATCTCGCAAAAACAAGCTGTAGGGGAGGATGGGGCGGGGGGCAGCTGTGGACCGTTTAGGGCAAACGTGTCACGACTGTGGGCAAAGCAATGTGTACCAAACTTAACAGCATCACTTTCATCTAAGAGAGTCAGCAAACAAGTAAAGCAACTGACATAATCATTCTTCTGGGGAAGACTTCTTGGTCACTATAAGGATGTTAGGAAGCAGTTTAAGAAGTCCAACGGACAGAAAAGTCTCAATAAATAGAGAATTCTCCCCTTCTTGCTAACTTGCCTTGCTTTTTAAATTGTTATGTGTGTGTTTAAAAAGTTATTTTTCTCTGATAATAAAATGCATGTAGAAACTTGTAAAAATTCATTAAGTATAAAAGAAAATTTTTAAATATCATGCAGAGATAAGAGCTATTTTCCTTCTAATCTTTTTTTTTTTTTTGCTGTATATGGGCCTCTCACTGTTGTGGCCTCTCCCGTTGCAGAGCACAGGCCCTGGACACGCAGGCCCAGCGGCCATGGCTCACAGGCCCAGCCGCTCCGCGGCATGTGGGATCTACCCGGACCGGGGCACGAACCCGTGTCCCCTGCATCGCCAGGCGGACTCTAAACCACTGCGCCACCAGGGAAGCCCCCTCCTTCTAATCTTAAACACAACTTTAAACAGATAATCAGGATCATACTGTACACACAGTTTTATAGCCTGCTTTTCTTACCTAACTCGGCATTTCCCCATATAAATATTCTTTGACATTTATTCAAAATAATAAGTTAAATGTAAAACTGCTGATTCCCCCCACCCCCTTTTCTAGTTGTTCAGCTGTGGTAACTTTTAATTTCCAGGCTTCCTTTAACTTAGTTCAAGATCATGATTACATATTTCAAATTTATTTACTTCCTTTATAAAAAATTTGGGGACGGAATTGAGGTTGAGCAAAAAGCTGAACAGAATCATAGAGTTTCCACGTAGCCCCTTTAAAAGCTAAGATCAATCTCTGTGCTAAAACGTACTTCCGATGTGATACCCACAGCCAGTCATTCCATAGTATCTGTAACATGAATTCAGAGCCAAAGTGGACCCTGGATCTGGAATTAGTACTAAGGCTATTCTTTACCTTTTACAAGGTAGATTTTAATTTTAGGATGCTTTATAATTATTTGAGATAGTAAAACGAATGATTATTTAGTGCCTAGACCCTTAACTTTTAATATTTTTCTGAGAAACTTGTGTCAAATAATATTACCAGCCAATTCTGCAGCGTTCAGCTATCACGGATTAACGATAAAAATATTTAACACTCTGACCTGAGACTTCACGGAAAGCCAAAAAGGATATTCTTTGGAAAATGCTTCAGCTGTGTGGTATTTTGAAAAAGAAAGCTGGTATATGAGAACTGTTTATATGGAAATAGGAGCTGTGTTTACAGGTTACCTCAGCAACTGCTCATTTCCCCACTGTTTTTATCACAATCTACAATAATCTTATTTCTATGACCATCAAAGGTGACGTCCTGCCACTCTTGGACACATGCTTGCAGGGTGAAATTTCACAGGCTATGAGGGGGAGAGCAGCCACCCAAGCCCTGACCCGGAAGAGTCCCTGTATCCAGTCATACCCATTTTATAATGTCTGAAGCTCTAAATATTTGAAGTCAGTTTTCTTTAGTGCCTTTCTAAAATATGTTATGCTGGAAGAAAAGCTGTGAAGCAGCAACAACTAAAGCAATCTGGGATGCCAGGGATGAGGGGTCCGACAGGGATGACAGGTCCACAGGTCGGTGAGGTTAGTTACTGCGTGCCCTGGTCAGGGGCCGGGGCAAAGCAGCAACGGATGGATCTTTTACATGGTGCAAAAGACAATGGTGACACCTGTGGTCAGCAGACTATCACTCCCAAGTCTATTCTAACCATTAGACTTCATGGGAAGTGATCAAACTGTACTGCGAGAAAAAGGTTACCTTCACTTAAAAGGTGAGTAGGGATCAAAATGTCTCTAAGCTACCACTTAGCAATTTCTCGACAAAAGTCATTTCCAAACCAGTTACAAATGAGAAGTTTCTAACAAGCCCCCCCCCACCTTTTTTTCTGTCAACGTTTTATCTGCAAGTGTCCCACCTTCACCTATAGGAAAAAGAGGCACTTACATAGTCCCTGTCCTCTATTTCCAGAGAGGATTTCTGATCTAGGTTGTCCATCCCATGTTACTGGACAAACAAATACAAGTTCATATATTAAAGCCATGTTTTATTTTAGTAAGATCTCTAATTTTAAGTCAATATTTTCATTTTAAAAAATGGTAAGAGTTGGGCTTCCCTGGTGGCGCAGTGGTTAAGAGTCCGCCTGCCAATGCAGGGGACACGGGTTCGTGCCCCGGTCCGGGAGGATCCCACATGCAGCGGAGCGGCTGGGCCCGTGAGCCATGGCCGCTGAGCCTGCGTGCCTGGAGCCTGTGCTCCGCAACAGGAGAGGCCACAACAGTGAGAGGCCTGCGTACCGCAAAAAAAAAAAAAAAAAAAAAAAAAAGGTAAGAGTAAGTTTTTCTTTAAAAATATGATTCACTTCTTTTCTTTAAGCAAAGTCTCTTCACAGCAAAAGAACAGCAACTCTAACTTTCTTGAGCATTTGTTTCCCCATAGCACTGAGTCACAGCACTACACACAGTAGACACTCAGTAAAAACTGTCTTCCTGTCAACAACATCACATAAATTTCTACCAGAGCAAATGTAGATTCAGTCTACCAATATTTATCATGTATCTGTCTCTATGTGCAAGGACTGTACTGGCTTTGCAGGACTTGTGTAAGAGGGAATGTAAGTCTAGGACAACTTAACCAACGACCTGAAACTTCAAATTAATCACTGTATTGCAACAAGCAAATGATGATTTCATTTCCTGTCTGGTTGTTCAGGGTGAACAGGTCTGAGGTGTGACGCTCTGCTTTTCATTTGTTCACTTTGATTCTCTCTCCATCTCCTTCCTAAAAGTGTTAATTTATTCTGTATTTTGAAAATAATTAAAATTAACTAGCTTCTAGATTTTTAAATGACAATTTCTCCATATCCCTTTTGGGTATGGAGGGTGGGCTACAGGTTGTCTGAGCCCAGGGCCCTCATTCTAACTTGCTATACAAAATTCTTTTAACAGCATGGTTGAAAAAAAGGTCTGTCCTGCACCTGTCCTGATCCCCTTTCCCCTCTACAGTTGAGAGAACCCCTCTGCCTTCTTGTTCTCCAGCTGCCATTCCATGTAGCCTGCCTCTCTCTCTTTGCTCTGCACCCACATCTGCTGTTTACAGTGCAGCAGAGGTGCAGGTGATTGTTAGAGAACCATGCTTGTTCCATCTGCACCTGAAAAAGAGAGGCTGGAAGGGAGCAGCTCTAGGAAATCGTTTTGTTACCACAGGAACAAAGTACCACGCAGTGTACTTTTCACTAAGACGACTTCCAGCAATGAATTCTTTGGAGAGGCTGGGAATGGGTCTCATCCCATAGAGAAGCAAACACAAAGGGCTTGTGTCTTAAGTCCAATCCTCCTGACGTTAGACAGTGGGTTACTGCTCCTGGAATTAGAAGCCCATGATGTTCCCCTAGTAGCCTGCTATAGTCTAGTCTTCACTGCCAGGCTTGGTTTCTTCACCCTCAGCAGAGGCTGCAACACACCATCCCCCAACACTCATGGGGTGCTGAACTATCTGATTGCAAACAGATTTCAACATCTCTTTACTCCTACATGCCACAGTGAACCATATTCTCCTTCCTTTGGAGTAAACACTGTAGCCACCTCAGCTGCATCTGAGTGTGTTAACAAGCCCTCAGGGGAAACCATTACCCTCCTTGCCTTTAGAAATAAGCCCTGGTCCTTACACTAAAGGGAGCCAGAATGTGCTTCATGTTTTCCACTATGTACAGGGTTCCCAGGACACTCCCACTTCACTGGAATAGCAAAGGTGCTGGCTCGATGAAATGAAGTTTTTCTGGTCTTTGATGGTGGCCTTTTAGACCCCATGCTACAGTGAGGGGTTACCAGACCAAAAGGAAGGAGGGTTTCACTCTGGCCATAGCTTTCAGGAAGTTTATCTGTGTGTCCTCTCTCAAAGGTACAAGTAGGATTGAGTCAAAGTGTAAGGAATCAAATAAGACTTTCATGTTACTGAAAAGTGATATGGTTCAATGGGCTAAGAAAAAAGTTTCTATCCCAGGTCACTCAGGGACTCACTGGTAACTCTGGAAGGAGAAGCGTTTGTGTATGTTTCAGTTTTTTATACCTGACCAACCACCAAGTCCTTACCATACTTCCTTCAAAATCAGTCACTTTATCTCCACTCTTACTACTAGTTTCCACGCCTTTGACAAGTCATACCTGGACTGCCTCTTCTTAACTGGCCTTCTACTTTTAATCTCTTCTCGCTGTAAACAATTCTAAGTAGACAAATTTTAAAATATAAGTTAAATGATAATAAGTATAATTCTTGAAATGCTAATTACAGGCCAGACACTTTGACGAGTTTTATATACATCATTTCATTGAATCTTTATGATTCTACATGATGAAAATTATCCTTATTATAATGATGATGAGACTAATGCTCAGGGGTTAAATTTCTCCAGATCAAATGGCAACTAAATGGCAGAGGAAGGATTCAAACCTGAATCTATACGAGCTCAGAACCCTCTTCTCAGCCACTATACTATACAGCTTGATGGAAATCTTCTGTACATAAGCCTATCAAGGCTTTCTAGTGTCTACCACAGCCAACCTAAACTTCAGCTGATTTTCATATTTTGGAGGAAGTGATCCCCTTACTCTGAATTCCTACTATGTTCATAGTCTACACCATACATTTGGACAGTAAATTACACTCTGAGTAATATGTTTGCTAAGTGTTTTACTTAAATCAATCTCCCCATTCACAGTATGATTTCTTTCAAGGCAGACCTTATATCTTAGAGCATTCTTTATTTACAGCCTTACCCAGTAGAGTGCTGGCATGTCGCAAGAGTTCAAAGACTATTTGAGGCTAACAGCTGCTGCACATAATGTTAACAGCAACCTTACCATATGCTGGGCACTGAACTAAGGATTTCACATGCATTGACTTTTCCCATTCTCACAGCACCCCTACAAAGTAGGCACTGTTTTTACCCCCCCCCCCCATTTTACATAGAGGAAAGCCTTGGCATTGAGCTCAAGTAAATCACCCAAGGTCAAACAGCTAGTAAGTGACAGAGCTGGGATTCAAACCCAAGTAGCCTGGCTTCAAAGCACACACTCTTAACCATTAGTTAAAAGGTCTGGGTCCATTGAAAATAAAATTGTGTAAGCAATGAACAACAAGAAGAATAATATGGGGATGATTTTTTTCTGTCAACAACGAATAGAAGGAACCAAGCACAGAACAAAACAATTTAGTTTTGGAAATTACCTCTTACTAGAGTATTCCATTCTGCAGTATCCTTCCTAAACATATCTGAAGAAAAAAAATTCAGTTTCTCCCAATAATCCAAAACTTATTTTATTTCGAAGTCACTGATAAGCAAGGGAAACAAACTTCCTGAAAGTCAGTAAAGTCAGCTCCTGACCAGCTAAAACATGGATTAATAGCCATAACAAAAAGCAGTTTCTTAGTAGGATAAAAGGAAAATCAATCCTGAAGCTTCTTGATTTTTTATTACATCCTTTGGTCCCTTTAAAAACACAAAGTACTTACATCTTGCTGCTTTTGGTCTGTTAAGGAGCACAGAATAGGATAAAGCAAAAGGGACCCATGTCCCTTGACCAGAAGGCTTGAGCTGGAAGTCAGGCTGGACTGGTTGCTGGGGATGGGATAGGATGGGAATGCAGTAGGTGAGGGCTGATTATAAAACAACTTACAGTATCCTATGGGTTAAGGGTATTAAGTTCCAAATGCCAATTGTGACAAACTGAGGTACAACATTTCTCTTTACATCTGTATACAGGGACAGATTCGACCTCCTCTTTTATCGCCCACCCCTGCCTCCACCTGTTGAGTGCCATGGTGACTGTGGCTCCCTGCTGCATCTCCTGAGAAGCTGCCACTGCAGCCTCTGCCAATGATGCCACTGCCTGGGTAGCCTCTGATGCTTGTGTCGTCTGGATGGTCATCTCACCTCCTTGTAACGTGGCCCAATTTTGTTCCACCTGAGGCAGAAAAGGACATGATAGTTAAAAAAATCAAACTCACAAAAGGATTATGATTTTTAAAAGTCATTTTTCTAAAAAACTGCTATGTGCTCAGCCAAATACATACATACTTTTAAATTAACATGAATTACAACGTATAGAACAGGGTTTTTAGCATATCTTTGGTGTTAAAAAGGGGGGTATTAGAATATATATTTGAATTTGCTTATATTTGCGTAAAGAAACTCTGGAAGGACACAAAAGAAACCATTGAAAATATTTTCCTCAGTGTGTGCAGAGGGAGTTGTTGTGGGAATAGGTTGGATAGAAGGCAGAAAGAAGATTTTCCATTGCATCCTTTTACATAAATTTTGAAATATCTGAGTCATATCAATATAGTACCTATTCTAAAATTAAAGTTTCTGAATAAATCATAAGTATAATTCTAAAAAAATTCAAACTGTACCAAAGGGAATATAATGCCAGTACTCCAGACCCTTCACCCAAAGGCCACTGTTATTACCTATTTCTCTATTTCTCATGCATCTTTGCAGGGATATTCTCTTGATATGTGAGCATATTTACACATACACATACACACACTCAAGAAAAATGGCAGTACTTGCTACATGCTTTTTGTACCTTGCTTTTTTTCATAAACAATACAGCTCTGAAATGATTTTACTTTGGAATGTATCAACCTGCTTCACTCATTCATGATTCATAATAATGGCTGCATAGCATTATATTATATGGATACACCATGATTTACTTAACCAGACATCTTTTAATGGGCATTTAGGTAGTTTCCAGTGTTTTGCTATTACAAACAGTACTGTGATGAATATCCTTATACACTACTTTGTATAGTTTATATGAGTCTACTGACTGAGTAAATTCCTAGAAGTGGAATTATATATCAAAATTATTTTGTATTTTTATTTTTGATGGAAACTGCCAAACTCCGTAAACAATTTTTTTAATGTAGCAAAACCTGCTTTTCTTTTACTGGGGAGGAATTATGAAGAAACGAAACAAGCAACAAAACAAACAAACAAAAACATACTATCTGGTTATACAGAGTAGATTAGAATTCAGCTTTTCTAGATCTAGAACAGGGTTTCTCAACAACAGCACTATTAACATTCTGGGTTAAATAATTCTTTGTTGTGAGGTCTGTCCTGTGGATTGTAGGATGTTTAGCAGCATCCTTGGTTTCTACCCGGTAGATGCTAATACATCCTCCCCAGTCATGATAATCAAAAATATCTCCAGACATTGCCAAATGTCCTCTCTGAGGGGTATAGGGGTTGCCCCGGGTTGAGAACCACTGACTTTAGTACAATGCTTTGCCGTTTAGAGATTTTTTTTCAGTCCTGGATACCTGAATCTAGCTACTTCAGTCCATTTTGCTCAATAAATACTGGTTAAGTATCCCCTCGCCCCCCGCCCCCACTCCTCCACCCAAAACCAAAAAGCAACAGGGGTAGTGAAAGCAGTTTTTATTCTAAAATACGGTAGGTGATAAATCAAGCAGCTCATGTATACTATTTCTACAGACTCAGGTCTCAGGATGTTAGCTGTGTTTACTGGAGCTCTTTCTGGGGCCCAGTGAGTGGTAAACTTGCGCCTTCATGTTACTGTGTCCCAAAGAAAGTGTCACAAGCTCTAGGAGACACAGATACTTAAAGTGCCTCCCGCGGGACTTCCCTGGTGGTGCAATGGTTAAGAATCCGCCTGCCAATGCAGGGGACACAGGTTCGAGCCCTGGTCCAGGAAGATCCCACATGCCGCGGAGCAACTAAGCCCAAGCCCCACAACTACTGAGCCTGCGCTCTTGAGCCCGTGAGCCACAATACTGAGCCCACGTGTCACAACTACTGAAGCCCACGCGCCTAGAGCCCATGCTCCACAGCAAGAGAAGCCACCGCAGTGAGAAGCCCGTGTACCACAACGAAGAATGGCTCCGCCCACCGCAACTAGAGAAAGCCCATGCACAGCAACGAAGACACAACACAGCCAAAAATAAAATAAACAAAATTTAAAATAAAATAAAATGCCTCCCGCTTTGGCTCTACTGCTATACTTGGATTGTCACAGTGCTCCTCCAAATGTTTGTCAAAAGCTCCCCAGAGAATGAGACATTCCTTTGAGCTACATTAGTATTCGCCCTGAGTTCTTATAGACAGTGGGCTGTGCCAGCAAGCCTCCAGGGCCCAACATTAAGAGCCAGAGATACCCTACTTCCTTCCTGTAGAGCTGCAAAGTTGCCCACTCAGGAATTCACGAAACTCTTGCTTCTTAAGGTATTACCTCTTTGATCTCATTATTCCAATGAGCATCACTGCAAACAACGCCACTTTAGATGGCAAGTTACACTGCCAATCCATAGATGGTTGATGATTCCACTCAGAACACCAGCTGAAGCTGGCCAGCTCTGTAGCATTTTCCTCTTTCCAGATCTGCCCCTCTATATTTCTGCCCATCCCATTGCTGAGTATGGCCCAGTGCAGCTCTCTCAAGTACTCATACTCTACGGCAGCAACTTAATACATATACATTCGGTTACAGCTATATTTGTAGTGAAAATGGTATTAGAATGTTGCCATACACAGTATACTTTAAGGAAGTTAAATTTGTGGCACAAAAGATTAATGGATGGTGGTAAAGGGTGGAGAAGTGGGAAGAAGCAGATGAAGAGATTTCTATTCAGAGTAATGACAGGTAATAAATAAATCAGCTTAAGTGTTAAGGCTTCTTTGGAATTTCCTATTCTTGAGTCTCAGTGCTTTAGAGTTGTGTTTGCTTGAGCTCTTGCTGTGCTCCCTTTCCATCTTTTGGGAGCCACTGTGTGGTTATCTATGCCTGGATGTCACCATGTCCCAGAGAAAGGCCACAAACTCTAGAAGGGAAAGATATTCAGAAGATGTACAGTTAGCTTCTGTGCTTTTCTGAGAGAGACCCACTACAGTGAGGCCCTTCAAACTGTGGCTATCCTTGTCTCTCTTGCTATCGTGAACCACCTTGGCTTTTCCACACTTTCACACTGTGATGCACTGCATGTGATGCTCCCTTTGAGAGGAACACGACTCCCATCCTTTGCTTCCTGTTCACCCCTCTAGTCTGAGCTCAGGTGAGATTAGAGCCAAGACAACTCCACTTAAAGACAACTCCCTATAGTTCAAGGCTCAGGACCTCTCCTCTGGGTTCCACAGTACCCTGGGCTTGCTTCTACTAGATCCTTATCTGATTGCCATTTTCTCTGATGTGTTTTTCTCTACCACCTACCTGTGTGCTCCTTAAGAGCAAGAATGGTCTTTTTTTTTTTCTTTTCAGTACGCGGGCCTCTCACTGTTGTGGCCTCTCCCGTTGCGGAGCACAGGCTCCGGACGCACAGGCTCAACGGCCATGGCTCACGGGCCCAGCCGCTCCGCGGCATATGGGATCTTCCCAGACCGGGGCACGAACCCGTGTCCCCTGCATCGGCAGGTGGACTCTCAACCACTGCGCCACCAGGGAAGTCCAAGAATGGTCTTTACTCTCCTCTACCTATAGTATACATAGTGTCTGGCACAGGGCTCAGAAAGCATGTACTTAATGGATAGATGAAGAACATGTTCCTTTATTCGGATCTCCCTACTTGCTCTTCAGCATACCTATATTTCAAATAAACTGATATTCAATTGATATTCATAAATTGATATTCAAAAAAACCCCACCTAAAATAAGCTGTGCTACTTCAAAACTGTTACATGTGTTGATGGTTCAGTTTAAAATTCATGTCTCTAATGTCTCTGTGCTTTGGTTTCTTCTTCTAACAGAAGCACATGTCCTACTATTATCAGATATCATTTCTCTTTCAAATTTCAATTTTTCTGACACATAATGCAATTAATATCACCCATACCAACTGGTGGTCTTACCACAGAATAAATTCTCAAATCCATTTGTACTGTAAATATGCCATCAAAATGGAAATTGTGTATTTTGAAATCAATATATATAGTTTATTTCATATTATTTTGAAATTCTTTCCTTATTCATTACTAAATGTTTATGTAATTTGTTCTGTGTCCCTAATTAGTTTTAAGTTGCATTAGGTTAGAGATTCTTTTGGTTTCTTTATAACTACTTAGATTATTCGATATTCTCAGCACACAGAGTACTCAGAGTTGGGAGACCATTTTATTACCAGAAGAGACAGGCCCACAGAAGGTCCTTCTTATAAATGTAACCAATTGCAACTAACTGGATGTTAAATGCAGTATGATCTAATGTAAGAGCTCTCACTGGCAAGGCTAGGATAACAAAATAACCTTAAAACTTCCAGAAGTATAGGTATTGTTTATTTTTTTTTTTTTTCTTTTTTTTTTTTATTTTATTTATTTTTTAACATCTTTATTGGAGTATAATTGCTTTACAATGGTGTGTTAGTTTCTGCTTTATAACAAAGTGAATCAGTTATACATATACATATGTTCCCATATCTCTTCCCTCTTGCGTCTCCCTCCCTCCAACCCTCCCTATCCCACCCCTCTAGTTAGTCAAACCAACGAGCTGATCTCCCTGTGCTATGCGGCTGCTTCCCACTAGCTATCTATTTTACGTTTGGTAGTGTATATATGTCCATGCCACTCTCTCATTTCGTCCCAGCTTACCCTTCCCCCTCCCCATATCCTCAAGTCCATTCTTTAGTAGGTCTGTGTCTTTATTACTGTCTTGCTCCTAGGTTCTTCATGACCTTTTTTTTTTTTTCCCCCTTAGAGTCCACATATATGTGTTAGCATACAGTATTTCTTTTTCTCTTTCTGATTTACTTCACTCTGTATGACACACTCTAGGTCCATCGACCTCACTACAAATAACTCAATTTTGTTTCTTTTATGGCTGAGTAATATTCCATTGTATATATGTGCCACATCTTCTTTACCCATTCATCTGATGATGGACACTTAGGTTTTTTCCATCTCCGGCCTATTGTAAATAGAGCTGCAATGAACATTTTGGTACATGACTCTTTCTGAATTATGGTTTTCTTAGGGTATATGCCCAGTAGTGGGATTGTTGGGTCCTATGGTAGTTCTATATTTAGTTTTTTAGTTTTTTCGTTTTTTAGTTTTTTTTTTAGTTTTCTATATTTAGTTTTTTAGTTTTTTCTCCATAGTGGCTGTATCAATTTACATTCCCACCAACAGTGCAAGAGGGTTCCCTTTTCTCCACACCCTCTCCAGCATTTTTTGTTTCTAGATATTTTGATGATGCCCATTCTGACCAGTGTGAGATGATATCTAATTGTAGTGGTGATTTGCATTTCTCTAATGATTAATGATGTTGCAGATTCTTTCATATATTTGTTGGCAATCTGTATATCTTCTTTGGAGAAATGTCTATTTAGGTCTATTTAGGTCTATTTATTGGATTGGGTTGTTTGTTTTTCTGACATTGAACTGCATGCGCTGCTTGTAAATTTTGTATCCATTCAGCCAATCTGTGTCTTTTGGTGGGAGCATTTAGTCCATTTACATTTAAGGTAATTATCGATATGTGTGTTCCCATTCCCATTTTCTTAATTGTTTTGGGTTTGTTATTGTAGGTCTTTTCCTTCTTTTGTGTTTCTTGCCTAGAGAAGTTCCTTTAGCAGTTGTTGTAGAGCTGGTTTGGTGGTGCTGAACTCTCTCAGCTTTTGCTTGTCTCTAAAGGTTTTAATTTCTCCATCAAATCTGAATGAGATCCTTGCTGGGTAGAGTAATCTTGGTTGCAGGTTTTTCTCCTTCAACACTTTCAATATGTCCTGCCACTCCCTTCTGGCTTGCAGAGTTTCTGCTGAAAGATCAGCTGTTAACCTTATGGGGATTCCCTTGTGTGTTATTTGTTGTTTTTCCCTTGCTGCTTTTAATATGTTTTCTTTGTATTTAATTTTTGACAGTTTGATTAATATGTGTCTTGGCGTATTTCTCCTTGGATTTATCCTGTATGGGACTCTCTGTGCTTCCTGGACTTGATTAACTATTTCCTTTCCCATATTAGGGAAGTTTTCAACTATAATCTCTTCAAATATTTTCTCAGTCCCTTTCTTTTTCTCTTCTTCTTCTGGAACCCCTATAATTCGAATGTTGGTACGTTTAATGTTGTCCCAGAGGTCTCTGAGACTGTCCTCAGTTCTTTTCATTCTTTTTTCTTTATTCTGCTCTGCAGTAGTTATTTCCACTATTTTATCTTCCAGGTCACTTATCCGTTCTTCTGCCTCAGTTATTCTGCTATTGATCCCATCTAGAGTACTTTTAATTTCATTTATTGTGTTGTTCATCGTTGCTTGTTTCATCTTTAGTTCTTCTAGGTCCTTGTTAACTGATTCTTGCATTTTGTCCATTCTATTGTCCATTCTATCTCCAAGATTTCGGATCAACCTTACTATCATTATTCTGAATTCTTTTTCAGGTAGACTGCCTATTTCCTCTTCATTTGTTAGGTCTGATGGGTTTTTATCTTGCTCCTTCATCTGCGGTGTGTTTTTCTGTCTTTTCATTTTGCTTATCTTACTGTGTTTGGGGTCTCCTTTTTTGCAGGCTGAAGGTTCGTAGTTCCTGTTGTTTTTTGTGTCTGTCCCCAGTGGCTAAGGTTGGTTCAGTGGGTTGTGTAGGCTTCCTGGTGGAGGGTACTAGTGCCTGTGTTCTGGTGGATGAGGCTAGATCTTGTCTTTCTGGTGGGCAGGTCCACGTCTGGTGGTGTGTTTTGGGGTGTCTGTAGACTTATTATGATTTTGGGCCGCCTCTCTGCTAATGGGTGGGGTTGTGTTCCTGTCTTGCTAGTTGTTTGGCATAGGATGTCCAGCACTGTAGCTTGCTGGTCGTTGAGTGAAGCTGGGTGCTGGCGTTGAGATGGAGATCTCTCGGAAATTTTTGCTGTTTGATATTATGTGCAGCTGGGAGGTCTCTTGTGGATCAGTGTCCTGAAGTTGGCTCTCCCACCTCAGAGGCACAGCACTGACTCCTGGCTGCAGCCCCAAGAGCCTTTCATCCACAGGGCTCCTTAATTTGGGATGATTGGTTGTCTATTCAGGTATTCCACAGATGCAGGGTATATCAAGTTGATTGTGGAGCTTTAATCCGCTGCTTCTGAGGCTGCTGGGAGAGATTTCCCTTTCTCTTCTTTGTTCTCACAGCTCCCAGGGGCTCAGCTTTGGATTTAGCCCCGCCTGTGCGTGTAGGTCGCCGGAGGGCGTCTGTTCTTTGCTCAGACAGGACGGGGTTAAAGGAGCCGCTGATTCGGAGGCTCTGGCTCACTCAGGCCCTGGGGTAGGGAGGGGCACGGAGTGTGGGGTGGGCCTGCGGCTGCAGAGGCCGGCGAGACGTTGCAGCCTGAGGCGCGCCTGTGCGTTCTCCCGGGGGAGTTGTCCCTGGATCCCGGGACCCCGGCAGTGGCGGGCTGCACAGGCTCCCCGGAAGGGCGCGTGGCCAGTGACCTGTGTTCGCACACAGGCCTCCCGGTGGTGGCAGCAGCGGCCCTAGCCGCTCTGGGCGGCCCTAGCCACGTCCGTCTCTGGACTCCGCACCCCTAGCCGCGGCTCGCGCCCGTCCCTGGAGCTCTCTCAAGCAGCGTTCTTAATCCCCTCTCCTCGTGCACCAGGAAACAAAGAGGGACGTAAAAGTCTCTTGCCTCTTCGGCAGTTCCAGACTTCTCCCCGGACTCTCTCCCGGCCAGCCGCGGTGCACTAACGCCCTGCAGGCTGTGTTCACGCTGCCAACCTCAGTCCTCTGCCGACGCTCCGACAAAAGCCGGAGCCTCAGCTCCCAGTCCCGCCCGCCCCGGCGGGCGAGCAGACAAGCCTCTCGGCTGGCAAGTTCCGGTCGGCCCGATCCTCTGCGCTGGAATCTGTCCGCTTTGCCCTCCGCACCCCTGTTTCTGTGCTCTCCTCCGCGGCTCCCAAGCTCCCCCACTCCGCCTCCCGAAGTCTCCACCCGCGAAGGGGCTTCCTAGTGTGTGGACACTTTTCCTCCTTCACAGCTCTCTCCCGCTGGTGCAGGACCCGTCCCTATCCTTTTGTCTCTGTTTAGTTTTTTCTTTTGCCCTACCCAGGTACGTGGGGGGTTTCTTGCCTTTTGGGAGGTCTGAGGTCTTCTCCCAGCGTTCAGTAGATGCTCTGTAGGAGTTGTTCCACGCGTAGATGTATTTCTGGTGTATCTGTGGGGAGGAACGTGATCTCCGCGTCTTACTCTTCCGCCATCTTCCCGGAAGTCTCGGTATTGTTTATTTTTGTAAATAACTTTCTGTTCCTTGGAGAAACAATGCTACATACAGGCAGTAGGATGTTTCTACTGAGGCACCTGATGCAATGCTTTGTTGGCTTGATATGGTCTTATCTGTCCCAAGTCAGTGAGATATTCTAATTACAGTCCTCATGGCTCAAAACTAAGATGCTGACAACCATGTCAACATCTAATCAGAAGGCACATAGAAGCAAACTATAGACTCTAAAACATTTAGCCACTTTCTGAGATAACCTATGCTTCTTTTCTTCATATTTTTGTTTCATTGTAAGTGTGGAGTTAGAATTTTTTTAATCTGACTGAATCTGGGTATTAACTAACAGGTTATTTGTATATATCATTCACACACTTCCACACGATGACTTTAAAACGACATCAGTGTGCTGGAAAAGCCATAGATATGTGACTAAGATTTTTGTATCCTTCATATTTTCCATGAACTTTTGGATACATTGGTTGTGTGAAGTTATTCTGTAAAATGGGTTTCAAAGAATTACTCTCTAGAGAAGTGTTTAAGCAACTCAAAGTTACTTTCTTTAAGAGAGTACCCAGGAAACATTCAGTAGGGAGATGCCTAAATAACTTTGACTGAGTCAAAAAGTAAAAAGTAACAAATCCCATAAATGTACCCACCACTGTCATTGCTACCTCTTTCACACTTCAAGGAGTGTCTGTCCTCTAGTTTTAGTGTGTGGGGACTGACGAATTTTCCCCTCAGCTAATCCATTCTCTTTCATGATGTTTATATACCTTTAAAAGTAGATCTGTTGACTTCTACCTTTCTATACTGGAACAGCAAAGGGTAGCTCCTGCCCCAAACCTTCCCAGGCTCCCTCACTGGAAACACTCTCTCTTGAAGCTACAGACCACTTTGCAGCCTCTCTGACAGCAGGAACCACAGTTCATTTATGCAGATGCTTCTCTCTCCCTGAGAGCTGGGTTCCTGTGTAAATCAACGCTACGTATCTAACACCTCAACTGCAGCACAGCGGGGGGCTCAACACATGCTGGCTGACAGGAGCCTGCTGTATCTCTCTTCACCTTGCTAGCCATGACCCTGTATCAGTTCTCTCCCTTTCCTGAGATGCACAAATGATAGTGATTTTGTGGTGTTCTGAGTGGAAATATTCCATGGTTTTGAACAAGGGTGAGATAATATTTTTAGCTTTATTTCTGATATTGCTCTTTGACATTTGTTGACTATTTTTCAAATTTCAGAAGTATAACCTTTAGGTGAAAAGTCCACAGTGACTTAACAAACCCTTTCCTGAACTTCACTAATGGCTCAGAGCTTAGACAACATTTTTCTAATTGTGTTACCCAGCTTCAACACTTACACTGTGCCTTTGGGCAAGTCACCTAACCTTTCAGTTTCATCATGTATAAAGCAAAGATGATAACAGAACCTACACTTCCTAGGGTTGAGGAGTGCTTAGTTTACCGAGTGTCAATAAAGGTTAGTTACCTTCCTTTAAGTTAACATCCCATAATTATCTCAGTTTTGATAGGGAAGGATTTTCCTGTTCCTTTTTTTTTTTTTCTTCTGGCCGTGCCACACAGCTTGTGGGATCTTAGTTCCCTGACCAGGGATTGAACTCAGGCCACAGCAGTGAAAGCACTATGACCGAGTCCTAACCACTGGGCCTCCAGGGAATTCCCAGGAAAGGATTTTCTTGTGAAGTCTTTTCAAAGGCTCATTTAAAATGCAATAAATCATGTCTACTGATTTACAAATATATATATCCCTTCAAAGAATGTTTTAGTCAGCTTTAGATTTAATGATCTAATTTTTTTCATAAAGTCCAAAGATTAAATTCTTTGGGATTCACAGCATAAAAGTACTAAATCCTATGTTACAAATATACAATTGTAAGTTCCTGACAGTTATGCCTGAATCATCAGGATCCATAACTTTCGACTGTTATAATTAACATACACAGAGTAAGCTGCTTCACAAAACTGACATGGTGTGATGTCTTAAACGGTTTAAATAAAACAATGCTACAGACGTGTAGGCTACTTACAGTCTCTTCATCTTCTGGACCCTCCCTATCCCTCACCTATACATTTGAGTATTTAAGTGGAAACAGATGGAATCCTTGCTTACCTCTCCATCAGCCACAGCAGAATAATTCACTTGGGCAACAGTGACTGTGGTTGGCAATTCTGAAGCATCAGCCAATGTGGCTACTGTTGCCCCTGTACCAACCTAAAGAAAAAACATGGAAAGTGATGTGTCAGTGGATGGATCCTTCAACCTCTCCTTTACTCAGAAGTTAAGATTCAGATAATCCCAAATTCAGCAGAGGTAATGATTAATATGCCTTGTAATATGAAATGAATTACTAAAATCACATCTCAGACACTAACATGAGTTTCAGAGTTTTACTTCAACCATATAAGTCACTATGAGAAGCCATCATGTTTCATCATTGGTGCCCAGTGTCAGTCAACCAACTTTCTACTCTCTCCCCAATCTGAATTTTAGACGCTCCCTCTATCTACCATCAAATTGCGTTTCACCTCAGAAGTGGTAATTCAGAAGGAATATTTCCTGGCCACTGAGAGAGTGAAATGGTAAAAAAAAGGAAGCCATTTTTACAGTGCTTTGATTTGGAAATGTCTAGAAATGCTATCTATAGCTTTGTATTTAGCAAAATGCAAACAATTTAAAATATTATTCAAAAAATAGAGTTCAGGTAGGAAGATCTTGGGGAGCTGTATAAAATTAATACAAGAATTTATATAAAAACAACTTTCTTGGGCTTCCCTGGTGGCGCAGTGGTTAAGAATCCGCCTGCCAATGCAGGGGACACGGGTTTGAGACCTGGTCTGGGAAGATCCCATATGCCGCAGAGCAACTAAGTCCATGTGCCACAACTACTGAGCCTGAGCTCTAGAGCATGCGAGCCACAACTACTGAGCCCACATGCCACAACCACTGAGCCTGTGCTCTAGAGCATGCGAGCCACAACTACTGAGCCCACATGCCACAACTACTGAAGCCCGTGCGCCTAGAGCCCATGCTCCGCAACAAGAGAAGCCACCACAATGAGAAGCCCACGCACCACAACAAAGAGTAGCCCCCACTCGCTGCAACTACAGAAAGCCAGCACACAGCAATGAAGACCCAACGCAGCCAAAAATAAATAAATTAAATAAATTAAATAAATTAAAAAAAAAAAAAAAAGACAACTTTCTCCAGTCTGAGGTGAGGTGCCCACTGATCTGCCTCAGAAATCACAATCTGGTAACCAGAAGGTTTACTCACCTGGATAAGCGAGACAGTGCCATCAGGGTTACTAAAGGTCTGGACTACAGTCTGTGATGGTACAAGATGGGCTATACTGTGTGTGGTTGTGGCCTGTGTTTGTGTTTGCTGATCTTCAAAAGCATACAAAAGGTCCTCCCGCCCATGCTGTTTATAACAGTTTTTAACTATGGTCCGTAGTGCCTGGGTCCATGAAACCTGTCATCAAAAGACCAGAAAAGCACATTAAGTCACAAAGAATGTTGGTTATTCAGTTCTACTGTGGAATAAGCAGCTGCTTATTTATCAAACCAAACCAAACTTGCATGGAGTAACTCTCTCAGGATTATTTCCCACAGACCGATTTGGACATAAAGAAATTCAGCACCAAGTACCAACAATTTCACACTGGTTTCCTTCCTGATCAAAGTCGGGTTTAACTTTTGGGTTTTCCTGAGGCCAACTGTTAAACTTCTCACAGAAGAAGGTTACTCTTTCGTCAAGAATTTTATTTAAGATTTTAAAAAATATTTATTTATTTATTTATTTGGTTATGCCGGGTCTGCTGTTGCGGCACGCGGGATCTTCGCTGCAGCATGTGGGATCTTCAGTTGTGGCATGTGGGCTCTTAGTTGCAGCATAAGGGACCTAGTTCCCTGACCAGGGACCGAACCCGGGCCCCCTGCATTGGGAGTGTGGAGTCTTAACCACTGGACCACCAGGGAAGTCCCTTTATTTGAGATCCTCAGTAGATTTTTAAAGCTAACTGAAAAAAATGAATATGCAGAACAAGTAAGGGAGGACACCTGGTTTAGTCTTTCTTCTTTTTTAAAATAAGTTTCATTATCAGCAGACTTCCCTAACTTCACATCTCTCTATATTTATATTT
Organism: Globicephala melas; assembly: GCF_963455315.2. NCBI lineage: Eukaryota > Metazoa > Chordata > Mammalia > Artiodactyla > Delphinidae > Globicephala > Globicephala melas. The sequence continues at coordinate 22,466,625 of NC_083322.1, forward strand.
TCAACAGTGATGCTTGCTAATCAGAAATAAGGACATTTCAAGTCTTCAAAGTGATTAATACCTTTTACTTCAAGTTTCGTTAGTTTTTCCAAGCACCTTATAAAATTAAAACTGCTCCAAAAGGCAACTATGTAGAGAGAAGTGTAAATTCACAGAGCCATCCCAAGTCTTTACAGTGATGGAGTGATGGGAAAGGCTATAAATCAGAGAATATCAAACCTCTTTTGGGGGATAGGTTTGACTATTACACAAATGTTTTTAGACTTTATAGCATAAGAAGTAGAATAATAAAAATGAGGTGGTTGATTCAGAATGGAAAAGCAATAGGAAACTCAGGCCAGAGGAACCCTCACCCTCTGCTTTTGCTCTTCTGTGCGGACATCGCTCCGAACGTTTGCCCATGGGATATCTTCAGGCCACCAGATGGGCTTGCAGCTTTCTTTACCCCAGCCTGGTTTTCCCCGACCTGTGGAGTACTTCAGCATCTCTGGAATAAACGCCCGAAGCTGGGCCTGGAAAACAAGAGTGTGGTCATCAGCAGTCATGAAAGACGTCTGGGATGTGTTTGTGCCTCTCAACAAATTCTAAGATTATAAAAGAGAGCCTTCCTGGAGGGTTATGGAGAGCCCCAAAATGTGACTGTGAGAACCGTCTGTTTCTCATAGGTCACTATAGCTCCATGGGTGATGGAGAATTATACATATGTTGGTAAAGTACATCTTAAGCTGTATTTCATACACTTGCTCCTATAAGATCAAGAATATCTGCCCCCATGTTTGATTTCTGCCCCCTAAGGTACTATTGATGCTATAGCTTATTTCCCTTCTAGAACGCCCATGCATTTATGGTGTCAAGGTCAACATGTCTTCAACATGTTGTTCTGGAGGTAGTAATCAGAACAATTAGATGAGAGAAATAAGAGGTGACGAACAGATAAAATCACCACTATTTGTAAATGGTATGACTGTGTATCTGGAAATCCCCAGAGAATAAAATGAAAAAACTACTATAAACAGTGAGAGTTTGGTAACATGATTGGTCACAAAATATATGAAAATAAATGGGCTTTACTTAATAAAAAGGGAAAATAACCCTAAAACTCTTCTAAAAAGTTTCTAGTAAGATAGTCCAATGTCTATGAGTCTGACATATAGATATACGTAATGAAGCATGTGTTGATCTTAATGAATTTCATTCAAATTTATTTTACAAATCAAATCCAGACCAGACAGATGTTAAACCACAGAAACAACTACCTTTCTTTATCGCCTGGCATGGTAACCACGCTGTGTGTGTATACTGGGGGAGAAGGGGAGCCTACTTTGTGAATATTCTCAATTGCTGACAATGATTTTTGGCAAGAGAAGCAGTTTATCAAGTTATAATCTTCCTCCTCAGACCTACTGCTTTCCTTTGAACCTGGTGGTCTACAGTATACCAGAGATAAGCAGCATCCTTCATCTAAGAACACACTCATAGTGCCTCTTAAGACCAAAAGGAGAGAACAATTTTAGTATGAGTCACACGCAAGGACACGGGCTTGTAGCCGTAAAATAGAGAAAGAAAAAAAATAGAAATGGGAATACTTAAGTATTAATGAGATAATGAGTACAGCAAAACTTGTATTAAAGAGCCTATTTAAATATCAAGTGTTCTCATTTAAATACTATTTTACCAGAAGATGACAGAAATTAGTACATAACAGGGAAGCATGAAACCAAATCAGTAATGTTTACCTAATAAAGATAGTTCTTGCTGACTGTACTTACATCGTTAATTCTTGCCCCAAGCCTGCCATTTCACCTCCTTCTAAGTGCCCCCCATCTCTCAGACAGTCTCCTGCCTGCAGGATAGGGTATTATATACTCCGTTATATATTTGGCTCTGTGGCATCAAGCAGCAGGCTAATAGAAATGTATCCATTTGCAAACCCAGGCTATCAGCTGGCTCATGAGGTCACTTCTTCAGTTATTTTAAGAAAGTGCATCTCAAAGTCATTTTTCCCTTTATCCTGGCTTCCTGGGAGTGTCTTTTTCTAGCCTCAGTTATATAGAGAAGGAAAAGGCTTAGTCCTCACACACAATATTTATATTTCTTCATATAAAGAAATAATATCTTTCTCAGATGCATAAACAAAATAAACTCATACCACAGACTTTTATAAGTCTTCCTCTTTCTTTTAATCCCATTACCAGTCTCCAAAAGGAGAGTTCTTTATATCCACGCCCAGCAGAGTGAGGAGATAATGAAATAAGAAGGCCAAATATCTCTAAATTAACAAAAAATGAAAGTTTTTAAAAGATGTTTTATGTGCTAGAATTTCTGGATGGGAAATGTTTCAAAGCCCCAGGAAGAAGACAGTAGAGGCTAATATGAGAGGCAGGAGAAACGGAAGCAGCACAAAGGAAAGGTTACTTCCACAGGCAAAAACCTCATTAAGTTAAAAAAATGGGCCCAGAGTGAAATTAATAAGTTCTAATTCAGAGTCAGATCTTAGCTTTTTAAAGTACTAACTATCAACTGTACAAAATGTGCCCCTACATCAAACAAGAGGCAAAAAGCTCTTTCTACTACAAAAGTTAACTTTTCAAGACTGCACAGTTTAGAGATGAAGGACAATCTTTGCTTTTAAGTGCAAAGATAATGTGACTTCACTGAAAGAAGCAATTTTCCACCAGACTATTTTCATACTGTCCCAAATAACTAGTGCTAATAAAGGGATATTAATAAGGGTAAATGAGCTGTCCAGTATAGAAAGAGTTAAATGATTCCTTTCCAGAATTCAGCACTGTGCTCTCATTACCAGTTGGATTAATTACTGGTCCTGGAGAGTTTTGGAAACCCAAGCTACTCTATGCGCTTGTTAAGGAAGGTTTGTCTTTAATCCGCAGGGGAGACAATCAACAGGATCAGCAAAGGTAAAGCCTATCCTCTCCGGCTATCCTTTAATTGGGCTGCAACAAGCTTTCCCGGCCTCTCATTCTAATTTAGGGCTCTAGATGGGCTTCAAGTGCCCGGCGTGGTCAGTAAGCCCACCTCAAACCAGCAGAGAGTAGAAAACACCACTCCTTCCAGGGCACACTCAGCAAAGAAAAAAGATATTAAATTCATGCCAGTGGCAATCAATAGTAAAGATTATGTGGAGATCACAGATGGTTTAAAAAAAAGATTTTCTAAAACTGAAAGTTTTAATCTGGCCAAAATGAAACAATATTTCTTACTATGCTAGAAATTTTCCACTTGTAAATTTTGTTACTTTGCTGTCCAACAATGCATTATCCTTATATATTCCCAAGTACCCTTCTCCTCCCATTTCCTCTCTCTTTGCTCTGCATGTACCCGAGATGAGGAATTTTGAGGCTCCAGATGTCCATTTAGGTTCAGTAACCAAGAAACGGCCTTTCAAAGCAAAATGTTTGCCAACTCCATATCTACTGAAGAGATCAGAGAATGTGTAACAGATTTAAAGAGAAGGTAGCTAAAATCAAACCACATTGAAAGGTGATGTTTTCTATACCCTACAGGAAAACAGCAATGTAGCAGGGAAGGAAAAGTGAAGAATTTTCAGACGGTGGCTTCATAACTGTAATTTAAAATTATGAACTTCCAGGTTGACAGTCCCAATCATACTCAAATGGATATTTAAAGGGCATTAGAAAATAAAAGCAAAATGATTTTTTTGCTAACTTTTGGTAATTATTTGTACCACTGACCTCTGTTCATAGAGATAATGAAAGTGGCTTTCCTTACTAGAAACACCAATCCTATATCCCCATGTTCGGTAGTAGTGCTAGCAGGAACACTGGTTTCTCTTAATCGCATTTTCCCATAAAACACATTCTCATAGAAACATGGGAAGAACAAGTTTGGAAGGAAAGATAAAATTAGAGAATTCAAGGGACAGCCAATGAAGACACTCCTCTCTCAAGCCAACACTTCCGCTTCTCTATCTCCATACCACATCTACCCATTACACTGTCTCCCTCCCATTAATCAAAATGCTCTTAAAATTCCACCTTCTCTTTGAAGGAGTCTCAGATAAGTCAGTTTCTGCTACCTTATCCTAGTTGTACTCTTTTGTATAAAAATTTAAATAACACAGATAAAGTCAAAGCTCTCTTTTTGATCTACCCTTCCCCAATCTAGTCACCTGTCCAGAGGCATCAATTTGATGAACATCCTTTCGTACAGGCCAAATTCTATGCATTTACATAAATACATGCTGGAAAGGCAGTTTTATGTGATGAAAGAAAACACACGTATTCACATATTTTAGTATAACTCACTTTTTCTACTCAACATTTTGCCATAGAGATCTTCTCACAGTAGTACAACTAGAATAATCTCATTTTTAAAGAAACAGTTGCTTAGTATCCACAGTATAGATTTTTCCATTTTATTTAACCATTCTCCTATTGATAAACTTTTAGGTTGTTTACAGTGCTTGTACATGCTTCTTTGAACACACCTGTGAGTATTTCTGTAGCAGAAAAGTGGAATTGCTGGTTAAAGTGTATATGCATTTTAATAGATACTGCCTAACTGTCCTCCTAAAAGACTTTGTCAATCCTATTCCCACCAATGGTACAGAACAATACCCATTATTTCAAAACCTCCCTTCACACGTTAAAAAAAAAAAAAAGCTTTAAATCTTTAATTTGTTTTCATGTTTTTCCTTCATTTTGCTTCCAAAAGGAAATGAGAGCATAGCTCTGTCACCTGTATATTGTCCACAGCCTCTAGGCTGGGGCAGGTCCTGACCCCTGCCTGCCAGCTGCCTCGAGGCCACAGGGCGCCTGGGGGTTCACGTGCAGCCCCAGGGGTCACCTTCACATTTTTTAATTACCCTGCTTTCTTATTTTGGCTCATCGGATGTTAGGGAAATGATTTAATTTTCATTACTAGTGAGGCTGAGACTCTTTTTATGTTTACTATTTTTCCTTTTTACAACTGTTCGTAATGCTTTGCTTATTTTTCTAATTTTCTTATTAATTTGAAAGAAATATTAATCTGTTCTGGATATTCTGTCATATAATATGCAACTACTTTTCCCTAATCTAGTTCTGTCCTGAATATGGAATTTACATGCGTGCTCCCTGCTCTTGGTATTCCTGAATATACCCCTCAATTATTTTACTCTCAAAATATGCTGCGTTCTATTATATTCCCTTAATCTCATCCTGCTTACCTAAAATTTACAAAATGTGGAATGGCATCATATACATCAACCTTTATTGATCATTTCAGACAGTAAGAAAAGCCTACTCTGCACATAGATTCTGACACAACAGTAGGAGAAACAGCTGGGAACTGTGATCTACAACAGTGGTTCTCAAAGTTGGCTGCACACTGGAATTGCCCGGGGAGTTTAAACACTGCAGAAGCCTATATCTCATCCCCAAAGATTCTGACTTAATTGGTCTGGAGTGTGGCCTGGGCACTAGGATTTTAAGTTCCCCAGGTGGTTCTACTGTGCAGCCAGTTTAAGGACCCCTGAACTAATTTAAATACTTTTTATCCAGCCCTTCTTCTTTAAAAAAATTTTTTTTAATTGTAGTAAAATATACATAACATGACATTTACCATTCTACAATGTACAATTCAGTGGCACTAAGCACATTCACAATGTTGTACAACCATCACCACTATTTCCAGAACGAGTTCATCATCAAACAAAAACTCTGTACCTATTAAACAATAATTCCCCATTTCTACTTCCCCCAACCGCTGGTAACATCTATTCTACTTTGTCTTTATGAATTTGCTCATTCTAGATACCTCATGTAAGTGGAATCACAAAATATTTGTCCCTTGTGTTTGGTATATTTCACTTAGCATAACTTTCTACTCTTTAGGTAGAAGACGCCAGATCTATGCTTTTTCAAAACAAAACAATACTCAAAAAACCTAAACTGATAACTGATGAATGTTTTCTAAGTAAAACATGTCAATCCCTGTGAATAATTTCTTTCAAAGAAACAGTCGCTGTGTTGAGTGCTTCTGAAGGTTTCCCCTGAAAACTTGTAAAGAATTTCTATCCTGTTGCATCATCACTCCAAGGGAATATTAAAGCAACGAAGATTGCCCCAGTGAGAGTAACAGGAGGGCAATAAGTTCAAGGGAGCAGAGGAAAGGGAGAGGGGGAAAAGGAGTGGATTTTAACCAGTAATACTGGACTGGTCTTTCCAGAGATATTTTTTCTATAATTATATTCTTTGCCTGGATCTCTTCTAACACAAAGTCCAAAAAGATTAACAACCTCCCAAGAACAAGAGACTCCCATAGGACTCAAATGTGGTAAAGAACATAACTGATTTTCCACTAGCAAAATCATAATTATTGCTTAAAGACTCTATAAGAAACAATGCAAGTCCTTTAACTCAAAATGTAGTCTGTCGTAGAGAATGGACTTGAGGACACGGGGAGGGGGAAGGGTAAACAGGGACGAAGGGAGAGAGTGGCATGGACTTATATACACTACCAAATGTAAAATAGATAGCTAGTGGGAAGCAGCCGCATGGCACAGGGAGATCAGCTCTGTAACCACCTAGAGGGGTGGGATAGGGAGGGTGGGAGGGAGACGCAAGAGGGAGGAGATCTGGGGATATCTGGGGATATATGTATATGTACAGCTGATTCACTTTGTTATAAAGCAGAAACTAACACACCATTGTAAAGCAATTATACTCCAATAGAGAGGTTAAAAAAAACCCAAAAAAGTGTAGTCTGTGAGTCAGCAGCATTGGCATCACCTAGAAGTTAGAAGGCAGAATCTCAGGTCCCACTCCAGTCCTACTGATTCACAATCTGCATTTAAACAAACAAGACTCTCAGGTGATTCCTATGCATACTGAAGTTTGAGAAGCACAATTTAGCCCATCCTCTGGTCTCTGGTCTGAAGTATCCAAGAAAATTTTGCTGACCTGGCTTTCAAAATCTCTGAAAAAGATGACTTCATTATTTCATTGTAAATGCGATTGCAGAATCTATACCATATTAATGATTTCTTCTCCTAAGCCTTTTCTCAACCTCCTTCAATTCTTACACAAAAGAAGCAGACAGAAATAGGATAAGTTCTAGCCACTAGCCACTATTCTTAAAGGTGCCTAGAAATTCAAGTTTTCATTTTTTCACTAAAAATACTGCAGAGCTATGTGTTTTTTACCACATACACCAAAAAAGACTTTCTCAGAATCAAGATATATTTATAATAGTAGAAACAGAAGTTTTTCAGGTAAACATTTTATTTACTCGTATAGAATTACACTTTTATCAAAACCAACAAGCAAAACACAACAAAAACCACAACTACAGAGCCGCTTCCTGAAAGAATCAGGACATTCAGCTCACACAGAATTTAAGATACTATGTTATATGTAACTTCAACCTGTTGCAGAAGACAATTTTGATAGTTGCTGGAGCAAGTCAAGAAATTCTTTTACAACAGTTAACTGTCCAGTGTAGATTACCAGAGATACTCAGTCTGAGCGATGATGGCAGTATAGTTTCATTGAAAATAAGAGGGAGAGACAGTAATGGGGGCAGGAGGAGAGAGAGAGGCAGAAGAAAGCACTGCCAATATGGACTCCACCCTAAGTTCTATTTGTTTGTCACTAGCTTGCTTCATAGGTTGCTTCCTCTCTTTATGCCTCATTTTTTAATACATTATGACCTGTATTGGCCACTTCACTGCTGAGCAAAAAAAAAAAAAAAATCTAGGTTCATTAACTTGCTCTAAGTGAAAAATGGGTAAGAAATGGTATATTCAGATTATTCAAAAGTTAATATAGGTAACGTATATAACTAGTATTAATAATTAGTAATAATACCTTTGTGTAATTCCTTCGTTTTCAAAGTACTTTCCAATATAACATCTCATTTTTTCTTCCTCCAACTCCATAAGGTAGGAGGGCAGGTATTATTCTCACTTTCATAAGATGAAACTGAGAACCAAGGCTACTATGTAGTAGAACGGGGATTTAAAGACTAGATCTTCCAGCTAACTTCCTAATTTGTAAAGAATTAAAATAATGGGACACATAACTTTAGAACAATATTGAATATAATTTACTCTCTTTGGATGATTCACAACTCATCTTAGGATTGTATATGGAATTATACTTGTAAATTAGGGTCATCAATATAAACACAGTTATCTCCATAGCATTCAGTGCAGATAAGATGATTAATAGAGCTGTCTGGTTAACCCAAAGTCCATCTCTATTCCAGTGCACTTTTATAATTCTGGAATTTTATCACTTCAAGGAAGTCATGAATTATCCATATGGTTTCAACTCTAGAATTGGTGTCCACTTAAACTTACGTTGTCCTTTATGGCTACAGGCCATATCTGAGCTCTTCCTCCTTGACTATAATAGAAATTACACACACACACACACACACACACACACTCTCTCTCTCTCTCTCTCTCTCTCTCTCTCTCTCTCTCTCACTGGAGAGCAAGGTTTAAATGAGATACTCCCGTAAAGAACTTAGTGTTGTGCCTTCCAATACACAGTAGCTACAGAAGAGAAAAATAAGAGAGAGAGAGAGAGAGAGAGAGAGAGAGAGAGAAAAGAGTTGACATCTTCACTGGAACATTAAAAAATCATTGGACAAAACAAAGCAGAAACATCAACAAACTTACACTTTAAAATAAATTCAATTTGGGGTTTCTATGGTTATAAAAGAAATTCATGCTTATTAGACAAAACACTGAAAATCACCCATAATGCCACCACACATATATAATCACTGTTAATATATTGGTGTATATCCATCTAAAGTTTCACACACACTCACACACATACAGGCAAGTTTCGTGTGCATGTTTTAAACAAATGAGATCAATTAACTCAATCTTGTATTCCCTGGGGGGGGGGGGGGGAATCTAGCCGTCCCCGCCCCAAGTAGAAGAAAACAAACAAAAATAAAACCCTAAACCCCTCAAATTAGAGTACATAAGAAATGCTATTTTATAACTAGTTTTTAATTTAATATACCACAGTATTATTCTATTGCAATAGAGAGCAAATCATCATTTTTAGTGTCTAATATTTCACTGCACAGTCACTAATAGTCTCTTTTTTGGGCTAAACTGCTCTTCTTTCCATGTAAATTCTAAACACCACTATTATAATTTATTTAATCACACTGTTCTCAGACTTTCCTACTGTAAACAACGCCATGAGCATACATCTTTGCTTACTTGGAGGGCATGACATGCACATTTAAAATTTTGCCAACCTGCCCTCTGGAAAAATTGTACCAATGTATATTCTATTGATGATGCTTTATACTCCCATAACCTTGCCTATCTAGGTTTGGTTTGAAATAGAACCCTGCTTTTACTACCATTAATAGTGAAAGGCTTTAGGATCAATAAGTTAAAAAAAAAAAAGGTGTTTTGCTGACATTAAGAAGAAAGCAAATATTTAAGGAAAACAAAATAAAACACAATTAAAAAAAAAAAAAAAGGGTTGTGGGGGGAGGAACCGCAGGATCCGACTCCTCAGAAATTCCTGTTCAGCTGGAAGCTGGGTTCTTCATCACCCTGCTCACTCCTCCTCACCATGTTTGTTTTATTTGTTATGCGTTATTTTTTACTCGTCATCTGTGATGAGACGGGTAAGGAGGGAATGTACAACAATAAAGAAGATGGATCCAACAAGATGCATCCAACAAAGTACCTCTGAGACCGACTCATGACTTAGTATCAGCTTCCCTTGGATGTACCACTGCACCAAGCTCTACTGAGTGCATATTTCATAAAAATAGAAAACAATAGTTTTAAATGTTTTACCTCCAATGTGAAATTAAACTGTTTGCTCTGACTTCTGTGACCATCCCCAAATTTTCCTAATTATCAGTAGCCATGATTTAATATAATAAAAACCTCAGATTATTTCAACCTAACACGCCAAATGTTGACAAAGAAGCAAAACATGCCCATCGCAGGAGAGGAGTTTACCTAAACATAGTGTACTCCTTCTCCTTAATGATGACTCCTTACTTCTGATTAAGTAAGCTTCTTAATCAGAAGCTTAGTTAGCTTTAGATGTACTTTCTATCTGAGATACCGAGTAGATTCTGTACATTAATCAGATAAGATTCACTTTATGTTTTCTTTAACCAGTCAGAATGGTCCTAGGGATAGAATAACAGCAGGTATGAAATGACAGGAAAAAAGTTTGGATAACGCTTTCCTTCGGAACCATTATCCAGATACTTCAAGTGTCCACAGAAAGATCTGTGAATCCAACAATCAAAAGAATACAATTCAGCATTATATTTCTAAAATACTGCATTACTTCAAACCAAGTTGTTAGTTCAGACTTAGGTAAAAATAAAGCGCCATCTCCTGAGCTGCAGCATCAATGTCTGCAGTGAGTGAACACCCACTCAGGAGACTTGTGACCCAGTTACCCACGCCCTGGATTCATTTCTGCTCTGCCTCTTAGGTCATTTACTGAACAGATATTGACTGAGTACTACAGTCACCCCTAGGTAGCTGCGGGGGATTGGTTCCAGGACCCCACCACAGATAGCAAAATCCGAGGATGCTCAAGTCCCTTATATAAAATGGCACGGTCTTTGCACATAGCCTACACACATCCTCCCATACACTTTACACCATCTCTATATTACCAAAATACCTAATACAATGTACAAGCTATGTAAATAGGCGCAGCACTGCAAATTCAAGTTTTGCTTTTTGGAACTTTCTGCAATATTTTCCCCCAATATTTTTAATCCGAGGTTAGTTGAATCCACAGATGCAGAACCCACGGATATGGAGGGCCAACTGCATTTAGAATACAGATATTATCTGGTGCCAGGCAGCTGACTGGACAGCAGTGAAGAACAGAACTAAGCCCTTGCTCTCAACTCTAGCTGAAGAGACAGACCACACAGAAGTATAAATGTTAACAAATAAGATAATTTCAGGTAGTGGTAAGTGTTACAAAGACAATAAAATAGGGGATGTATTAGGCTGTAACTTGGTGGTGAGGAGAAAGCTTCATTAGATGGGATAATCAAGAAAGGCTTGTCTCAGGAGGTGATATCTGAGTTAGACTTTGAATAAGATAAGGTCAATCATGCAATGAGTTGGGAAAACAATGTTTCAGGCAGAGGAAATAGAAAAAGTAAAAGAAAGAGCTTGGAGTGTTTGACAGGAAGAAAGAGGGTGAGTGTGGCCAGAGCACAGTGACTGAGGGGGAGAATAAGAAATGAGGTTGGAAGAGGCCAGGTTAATATAGGGTCTCAGAGGCCATGGCAGAGTCTAATTTGATTCTAGGAATAGTGGAAAGCCATTAAAGGGCTTAAACAAGAGGGTGATATTACCTGATTTAAGTTTTTTAAAAAATCTCTGGTGGCTCTGTAGAGCGTGGACTGCAGTAGAAAGGAGATCAATAGAACTGATCACTGTAAACAGTCCATGCATGAGATGCTAAAGGCTTGGGCAAGGGTGGTGATGGGAACTGAGAAGAATGGTCAGATTCAGAATACATTTCAGACATGAAATGACATGACTTGCTAATGAATTAGATGAGGTTTGTCGGGGAGTGAGGGCAAAACCAAGGATGACTCCTATGCTGGGACTTGAGCAACCCGATGGACCGTGGTGCCATCAGCTGATATGAGGAATACCAGGGGAGGAACACATTTGGAGTGGAGAGTGGGGGCAGTCAAAGGTTCTGTTTCAGGCATGTTAGGTACTGGAGATCTAACAGTGGTATAAGCCGGGGTACAGATAGCGTACGGATGGGATATAAAGCTCACAGGACAGGATGAGATTACTTGGAGAAAAACTACAGATAGAGCCCTGGGACTTGCCAATATTGATCAGGTGAGAAGAGGAAGAGGAGCCAGCACAGAGCTGAGAGGGAGCGCCCGGTGAGGCAGGAGGGTATTCAGGAGAGGGTGGGGTACAGAAACCAAGAGAAGAAAGTATTTTTAGAAGGAAGGAGTAATCAACTATGTTAAATGCTGCTGGAAGTCTGAACAAGATAAGGAAAGAAAACTCACAACTGAATTTAAAGCTAGAAGTAGTAATAAAGAAGTAAGGCAGAAAGATGTTATAAAAAAGGCATTTGATCTCGATCAAGCTATCACTTTTAAAGTTAAAAAACTTATAAGGGACAGTCTCAGCAAAATCCCTGAGGTATGTTGATTTATCAGGCTGAGTACATTTTGACTTCCCCTCTCAAAGGGAGAGGAGGAAAGCAATGACTCAGGAGGGTGTCCTTCTGAGTTTTCCATTCTTATTCCCTGGAGCAGCGAGCCTTCCTTGGCAATAGTGTGGTGGTAGTCAGAAGTTATATGGAAAGAGGAGCAGCTCAGCCCAAAAGAGACTGAAAGTTTACTTGTCCCCCTGATTGTGATTCATCAAAGTCCTGACAGTCTCCTTTCCAAACCAACTCCAGCTAAAAGTTTCTTTATCTAACCCAAGGGCCCAAGTGAAAGGAAAAAACTGCCAACAGAAGTAGAAGACCATATCCAGGCCCTCGGCTGGAGCATTCTCCTGGCACTACATTTTCTCTTCCAAGGCTGCTACTGTTTCACTATCAGACTCCAGCCTGTGTCTCACTCTGGTGGTATATCATTGAGGACAAAACTAAAAAAAGTGATCTGAGGCCCGCCCATACCTGTGCCACCTCACTCCCTGCCCCTTACCTGAGTCATTTTGTCCACAGAGACTGGAATTCCATCGATGGTGAGAGGCGGCAGCTCTGAGTTAACCTCCTGTGGCGCAGGGGCGTGCTCTGCCAGGGCAGACTCCAGGTCTTCCAGGATCATGCTCTTGTACTTACGGACCTGCAGGGAATTAAGGGCAGAAGTAAACAAGATGCCCAACAACCAGGGAGGGCTGGTGCCAAGCAACCAGAGAGTGGGTGGGGTGGGCCTCCCTCAGCCATTGCAGAGCCCTAAGAACAAACATGTCCACAGCTAGCAGATAAAAATACCCGCTGGCCCCAAAGACATCACATTGTACAGAATTAAATGAAAAGATGATGAAATTACAGGTAACAATTGTAGAAAGAAGCCAGAAGAAAAATCTTTTACAGAAATACCGCTCCTCAGTTAAAATCACCTTTTCTCCGTAAATGCTGGCCCCAATACCTGTTCCAGATCTAACAGGAATGGCATTCATTATTCTGCATTTCCCAGGCCATTTGATAAAACCTAGCTGTGGCAGTTAATTACCAAAATCATTTTCAAGATCACTGAGGACTTATGTCTCTGAAACTCTAAGAAACTTATTTGAAACTTTCCTATGCCGTTACTTTCCTACAAAGCTAGACTACCAAACAAACAGGAGATTCAAGTGTACAAGAGGCTGCACTGAAAGGCATCAGAGAAAAAAAACTAGCTGGGTGTCATAGGTGTCACTATCAGTAAGGCCCAGGGCCAGAGAGAGCACCACAGGTCAAGTTCTCCTCCTTTCTGGTACTCCCTGGTGACAGAGGTGAACTTCAAACCCACGATGCGTCTGTAACTCTGACAAGCCCAGGTCTGAAGCAGATACTGTTACTGACTCCATTCCTTCCACTGCCAGTGAAAGGTCTCTCAAAAAACAGAACTTAACAGCAGCACATTGTACATGTACACATTCTTCTATCATGAGCAGAAATGGCAGACAGACACTGGATCCTACCACCACCAATAATGGGTTCATTCACTTACAAGAATACACAAGGGGGATGAGGATACCTTTGGGGATAACAAAGAAGCCATGGAATTATAGAAATGTGACAAGATGGGATAGAAAATTAACTTGCTTTCAGGGCTCAGGCCATTATCTTAGGAAAAAAAAGGGTAAGAGAAAATGAGGTTTACCCAGAAGTTATGACAATGTCTGAGTCCTGGGTTTTCTGCTAAGTGGACTGAACTCCAATCACCACACACTTCCTTATAAATATCTCACTATGAAGATTAAAAGAGAAAGATTCCCATACTCAACCTCAAGCATATGGAAAAGTAAAAATTATTGTTGGCTACGATGTACAACTTTTACAGAGTTTTCCAAATAGATCAACAATAAAAGTGATGAAAGAAAAATAGTGCAAACATGTAGAATCATTATTATCTCTAGAGATTCAGTTTTATCCTGGTTTCCAATAAAAGAGAAAGTTTCAAAAATTACTGCTGATATATTTATTGTAACTAAACAGCTGTGTTGTCATGGCATCTTTAAGGATACATATTTTCTGATTTCTAGGTTTCTATATCCTAAGTAGAGTTTTTACACTACCAACTCACAGAAAAACTGAGTAAGCCTAGTTTATGGTCTTTGAACTTTAATGTATCAGGTTAAATCATTATATTAGTATGTATTCCCATAGTAGGAGTGAATGAAAATAATATAAGGGTAAATTTCATTGTGCAGAAACACCTGGCATTCAAAAACAAAAAATCATTAGATTATTACTATTATTACATTATTAGCTAGTTTGAAACAATTTCAGCCATTTGTATGGGTCAGCAGAATTCTAGGAATTCAGATCCAGGCATTTTGCTAAACTTACCGGTGCTATATAATTCCTTAAAAAAATCTTGATAAAAAAAAAAAAAAGCTGGTAAAGCATCCCTCAGAGTAATTTACAAATTCAGGTATGAACACGATATTTCTAAGTCTGCTTAGTAAAGTTAACTAACTTTCCCAGAATTAAAAAGCTAGGGCTTCAATTCTACCTGATCTATCAATCCTGAGATGAACCCCACCACCACCACATTTATCATTCCTCTGAAATTGGAATACATGTTAAAATTGCTGTAGACCAGGTGTTATGGGGCATAGCAGTCACTGACTGCACATATGTGAACACGGCTGTTATCCCTGGAGGCATGACTGTAACCCCTGGCCTTTAAAATCAACAAACCATTTAGCACCATTTCAGAAAGGAATGTGAGTCTTGGCTGTTGTCTGATAACTTCCCCAGTGATCCTTCTGGTAAGACCAAAAAGCACCAGCATCAAACTTGTCGCAGCGTGGAAAAAGTCTCAGAGACAACAGTAGAGCTCTTTTTAAAGAAACGAAGCACCACCCATGCTCTTGATGGCACAGAGGACAATATTACATGAAACCACACATACAATGATGACTCTGAAACAAGAAGTAATCCAGAAGAATTGGACTATGAGTCTGAAAAAGTTTCAGGAATAGCTTAAAAAAAATTTAGAAATAGGAAATTTATTTCACTTACATTTTCCTTTTTATGTATTTACAAAAGCAGTATGTTTAAAATCTGTATCTAAGTAAGCCTGAAAGAACTCTTTCAATAAGTATAAAATAAAAATTCTAAGTGATAATAAGCATTGTGTCAGAGTTTGTCATTTTTTCTTTTTTTGGTGCTACATAAATAATGGTGCATCTTATAATTGATGGTATCAGAGATATGATGAAATACAGGTTTGTTTTCCAACTTCCACCTTCTATTCCAAAAACCACAGCTAAAGCCTTTGTCACTTCACACCAATATGTCGCTGTCAACTAACTTGTTTCACAATTAAAGTTAAAAACCACTTAAAAACAAAATCAGCTGGTCTGCCTACCAATCTCTCCTCCCCCAATTCATCCTCTATACTGCTGCCATTTAAAATTTCTGAAACACTGATAAATTATAATCAAATACCATTTACTGAACACTTGCTATGTGTCATGCACTGCATACATTATTCAATTAATTCTCACATAATTCTATAAAGAAACTACCATTATACCCATTTTGCAGATAAGAAAATTCAGGCTTAAGTAACTTCCCCAAATTATATAGCTAGTATATAGGAATATAGGAGAAAATCAAACTAATTTTTATGTAGCTTCAAAGCCTATATGTTCAGCCACTTCACTATCATTTATCTTTTTTCTCAAAAATACTCCTACAGTTCCCCACTTCTTATAGGATGAAGTCCAAACTTCTCAGTCTTGCATTTCAACTGTTCTGATCATTCCCTACTTTCCCAATACTCTCCACCAGGGCCACCACGTACAGCTGTGCACGCCCAGCTCTGAGAACTATGTGAATAGCACCCTCCTGAGTTCCCAGCGCATAACCCAGAGTCCTACTGGGCAGCTTTGCTCACCATCCTCCCTCTTTAGCTGGCCATCCTCCTCACTAACTTCTGCATCTAGCAAGTTCTTTTGTCTCTGGGTCTTTAATTCTGCTTCTTATCCAAATATTATCCATCTTTCAAGGCCCAACTCAACTTCCACTTTCTCTGAGAAAACTTCCCAAGTGTTCTTGCCATAATTATCTTACTCCTTTAATAAACTTCTACAGATTCAAATAATCATGTGTCACTTACACGTTATTTCCAGGCTACACTGTACACAACTAGTGTTATGAAATCACTGAGCACAGGAACCAGGCCTTTTGTTTATTTTTAAAATATATACTATGAAACATTTCACATATTCAGACATGTACAGATAATACATTAACAAACATCCTCATAATTAACAGAGATGAGAGCGTTTAGGGTGTTTACAGGAGCCATTAGAGTTCTGGGCACAGAACGCGCTTGTTGAGGATTTAGGAATTGGCTGCTACAACCGTAACGTCAATGGGCCTTTAGTGAGGTTGCAAAAACAGTCCCAGACAAGATATAATTATTTTGCATACTCAAAGCTTTTCTGGATAAAAGAGGAATCTTCAGGAAGGTCTCAAAATAGATTTTTAATATTTTTTACCTATGAGCCCCTCTGAGATTAAAAATACATTGTCATCTGAGGTATATAACAAAGAGATGCTCAAGTGCAAAGCTGCCTTCAGACCTGTGATCCTGAAGCATGCCTGGCGCAGAGCCAGGCCACATGCTGTGGCCCAAGAAATCTGTTGGCTTCATTCTGTTCTCTCTTCAGTCCCAATGTCAGCCTCTTCCCTCTCCTGCCTCAGTCCAGATCTCAAGTTTTCCCCTTGCCCCCTGGATCCCTACTTTTGAACCTTGAAACCTCAAAGGACTTAGATGGATGGAATCCTTATCTCGTACTTTGTATCTAACAGTGTTAGTTATTTGTTGAATAAGTTAATAAACAAACAATAGGGCTTTTCCTTTACTACTTTTTAAATATGCTTCCACATTTCATGTAACTTGAAGCCATTTTTTAAAAACCTATCTAAATAAGTGAATGACTTAAAACAAGAAATCATGAGAGTATTGGAAAGGTGGAATTAAACAAAGGCAGAAGGAAGACTTCAAAGAAGCTGGTGATAACCCCAGAGCTACCTCTTGCTTCTGTGACTGTGACTAATATCTGTACCTTAGAACTGGTTAGTCATACCCAGAGTAACCCCATCTACATGCTATGGATTATTGACTCTGAGGAAAGAGCTCCACCTTCAGAAACTCCCATGGTTCTTCTGAAAAAAGATGGAAATTCTCTCTGTCCCTCAATAAAATTTTTCTAGGCCTATTCTACAAAGCTCATAAAAGTATGTGATAAGGCAGTAAGCCACCAAGACAATGTCCTTAGGGCACAGCAACTTTAAAATCTACCAGTTGCCAATGCCTTTCATGCCAGTTCTCTGTAAACATTACATATAGGGGAATGATAATAAACTTTAATTAATTTCTACTGCTCCCCAGTGAAGTTGGTATTATCCTTATTTCACACATGAGGACACTGAGCCACATATAGGAAAAATCAATGTGGGAAACCACTCAAGAAATCAAAGCCTAAACAGAGTTTTCACAAAAGGGAAGTTTTTAGCTACATATGCCCACTCTAGTTAACACCAACCCATGGGCAGGACTGAACTAGCCTGTCTAAATGTTGATAACTCTATGTGTTACTATGGGAGCCACACCTTCATTCACTAAGAATGATACTCAAAAAGACCAAAACATTCAATGGAATTATTCGGGAAGTCTTTTAACTTGCTTTGTTTTAAAGAGCAGAGGCTTAAAAAGACAGAAGTTTTAAACTGCAGAGGACATTAGATCTGAAGGTAGTAGATCCCAAGCAGCTTAGAGAAATCTTAAGTTTCTAGGTTAAGGAACTCTCATTCTCCATCATAGTCAAAGGCCCCTGAGAGTTTGCCTAATTTTAAGTTATTTCACTACCCCCATGTTACATATATAGACATGGCATATGTAATCTCTGAACCAGTAGCTTCTCCATCCAAAAAATATTTATTATTCATTTGTATGCTAGGCACTATGCTAAGGAAAGGGCTGGGGACAAAATGGTAAGCAAAGTTATCAGTCACAGTGCCCCATTGTTGTATATATTCCAATCTAGTGGAGAAGACAAACACAAAAATAATCACAAAAATAAATGTGTAATTACAAACTGGGACAAGTACTATAAAAGATGACACAATCTAACTTAATAGATCTTTACTTCTCAAGATCTCAATTTTGATCCAATGCAGGATCAGAATTTAGAAACCAAATCTGCATTCTGAATTTCTGAGTGCTGCCAAACATTTAGGATGCTTCATTCATTCAACAAATATCATTGAGCAACTGTTCATGGCAGGCACAGTGCTTGCACTGGGAGCACAATGGAGAATAACGTAGATCCAGTCCCTGCCACCTTAAGAGCTCACAATCTAGCTGGGGACAGACATTAATCAAATAATCACACAAATCGGTAAATAATAAAGCATCTATAATAAGTGCTCAGAGGCGCTGTGAGAGTCTTGGATAGAACAAGGGGCTTTAATCTGCATAGGGAGGTCAGAAAGACTTCACAGAGGAAGTGTCAACTGAGATGAGTTCTTAAATATGAGTCAAAGTTTAATAAGGTGAAGAAGGAGGTAAGAGAGGGCAAATCAGAGGGAAGAGCATACACAACAGCTTTGTGGAGGGCTGAAGCAAGGGAGTGAACAAAGACTGTGGTTGGAGTAGAGAGAGAAGCTGGGGAATGGGGCAAGATGAGGCTAGAGACAGGTGGGAGTCAAGCAGAGGGCTCCTGCCACCGAAAAGGGAACTGGATGGACACCAAGATTGGTAGCTAGGGTCGTGGCAATGGAAACAGAGAAAGTGGGCCAATTTCAGAGATATTTAGGAAATGAATGGAGAACAAAGTAATAGATGGGGTGTGGGGTGGAGAAGAGGAGAGGGAGGTGCCAAAATGGCTCTAGGTTTCTGCCTTGAGTAACTGGATGAGGAGGACAGATATTGGAAACAGACATTAATTTCTTTGGTTGGGGAGGAGAAGACTTTAGTTTTGCTGAACTTGAGATGCTATTAAAATATCCAGGAGGAGATTTTTCTCTTTCCTATTCTCTTTCAGTCAATCTTTTGAAAGTATTTTTAATAATGTCTGTTTTGTGTTATTTGCATCTTCAATATACATGGAAATGACTTTCTCCCTTAAAAACTACATACAAACATATGCACATATAGATGAAGTTTCTCTCTCTTACTTCCTACTCTCTTTCACCTCATCACTTACTCACCCCCAAGGTTCTCTGGCCTCTTCTCTTGGTTCTGCAGGTCTGACCAGGAGGAGCGAAAGGGAAAGCGACCTTTGCTGTTCAGTGGCACCAGAATAATGACCGTTATACTGCCTCTTTCCCTCCCCAGAAAGAAGCTAGCAGTAGCCATAGTGGGTGGCTTGCTTATAGCAACCATACTGACCTTTCACAGAACTGGGAAGAACTGGAAGGTATATTTGTCCCCCTTTAGAGGAGTGGGGGAAAGACTAAGAAAATGAGATTAAATTTGAAACTCCATATTCAATATCCTAGACAAACCTATGGGAGATGTTGGGCCCTGGCTCTACTATTCAGAAATTGGGGAATCTTGGGCAAATCACTTAACCTCTCTGAGCTAGTATTCTCATCTGCAAAATAAATACCTACATCTCAGGGTTCCTGTCAGGACTACTGAGAATATAAATCTGCTATACTATACAAATGTTAGTTACAACAATCCTCTGCACTCAGCAATTTCATAAACATGTAGAAAATGCAGATTTACTTTTAAAGTAGGATCAAATTCTGTATGGTTCTATTAACCTGTTTTCTTCACTTAATAGTTCATCATCAGCATCTGAAAATATTAGAAAGATCTATGTCATCATGCTTAACGGCAGTGTAGCAGTCCTATCTATGGATGAGCCATCGATTTATCTGACCAACCCCTTATCTTTGAACTTTTAGGTTATTCTCAATTTTTAAAAAAATACTATAAATAGTACAGTGACTGATATCTTTGCTCATTTAATCAATTATTTTCTTAGGAGAAAATTTCAAAAGGAAGCTGGATTAAAAAGTGTACACTGGGGGCACTTTTTATCCCAGTTGCCAAAATGCCCTCCAGAAAATTACACCAATTTACATTGCCTGTCTGATATGCCAACACTGCAAGTTATATATCTTTTTCCTGTTTGCCAACATGAGCCATGTAAAATGACTTTTTGTTTTAATTCCCATTTCTTTGAAAATTTCTGTGGTTGTTAAACATTTGTAGTTTCTCCTTTTATTTATGTTCTTTTGTCTTTGGGTATTTTAAAAAATATAATTTTTAAATGAAAAAATTTAAATATACAGAAAGGTGGAAAGAACAGTAAAATAAATGTCTGTATATCCACCACTTAGATTCAATAGTTGTACATTTTGGTATAATTACTTTATCTGCCATCTATACACACAAACATTTTTTGGGCTAACCACTTAAAGTATAGACTTTGCAACACTTTAAAAAAAAAAAAAAATATATATATATATATATATATTTACCTATCTATCTATTTGCACCAGATCTTAGTTGAGGCATGCGGGATCTAGTTCCCTGACCAGGGATTGAACCCGGGCCCCGTGCATTGGGAGCTCGGAGTTCTTTAATCACTGGACCATCAGGGAAGTCCCAATACTTCTTAATATTTCAACATGCATCTTGGAAAAATAAGGGCATTCTCATACACAACTACAATAATCACAACCTGCAAAAATAACGTACTTCCTTAATATCATCTTCTAATATCTGACCCATATTCAAACATATCTTTGGATCTTTTTTATTCATTAATCTGTTCCTATTTTTATTGATTTTTGAGAGCTCTTTATATACTAAGAATGTTAATCATTAGTTCACTCCTTACTGTGTGACCCTGGACAAAATACTTAAGCTCTTAAACCTTCAATTTCTACATCTGTAAAGCACAGATAATAACAGATATATATATATACATCATAGGGTTGCTGTAATGATTAAGTAAAAATCATAAAGTGCTTAGCAGAAACAGGCACATTGTAAACACTCAGTAAATTGTAGTTGTTATTTTGAAAATTCTTTTTTCCAGTTTGTTGTTTTTGTTTTTGTTTACAGTGGCTTGCCATACATCCCAACTGTGGGCAAGGAGGTAATATGGGCAGAACACAGTATGGAGAAATAAATGAAACCCTGGAAAATATAAGAGAAACCTCAATACCATCTATTAAAAGACCCAGTAGGGACTTCCCGGGTGGCACAGTGGTTAAGAATCCGCCTGCCAGTGCAGGGGACACAGGTTCAATCCCTGATCCGGGAAGATCCCACATGCCGCAGAGCAACTAAGCCTGGATGCCACAACTACTGAAGCCCGCACACCCTAGAGCCCGTGCTCTGCAACAAGAGGAGCCACTGCAATGAGAAGCCTGCGCACCACAGCGAAGAGTAGTCCCCGCTCACCGCAACTAGAGAAAGCCTGCGCACAGCAACGAAGACACAACGCAGCCAAATAAATAAATAGACAAAAGTTAAAAAAAAAAAAAAAGGCCCAGTAAAGTTTTCAATCCCCCTTTGACAAATTTGTAAAATAACTGATAATCTTGAATCTGAAATCCATATTCCAAAGATGAATGGCCCTACTGAATTTTAATTTTCCAGAGTTCCCAGCAGCCTCCAGAAAGAAGAGCAAGAAGGAATATTAATGATGGCTTCAGGTAGGAGGACAAAATGCAAATACCAAAATTTTAATAATATTTAATGAGATAATACATGCAAAGTGCTTATAACATAACCTAGAACACAGCATTCAATAAATGTTAGACATTATTACAAAATCCAAATCATTTCTTTTACTGTTGTTAATATGAGATTATGTGGAATACACTGCATAATTGATTATGGTAAACATGAGCTCTGATTCTTTAATACCACCCTGTGTACTGGTATATATATAAGATTAAAGAATATTCTGTACTTTGAAGGTTTAACAGAAGTCACCCCAAATAA
This sequence comes from Globicephala melas, assembly GCF_963455315.2. Taxonomy (NCBI): domain Eukaryota; kingdom Metazoa; phylum Chordata; class Mammalia; order Artiodactyla; family Delphinidae; genus Globicephala; species Globicephala melas. The sequence goes on from NC_083322.1 coordinate 22,488,798, forward strand.
TCAGGAGCGTAGTGTCCCTTTGAAGGATATGGTTTAATTACTTTTTCAGTTTTGTACATGTTTATTATCCTACTGAGGTTTAGATATATTTTCGTTATTTTATTTTCTTATTGAATTATCCACTTAGTTAGGATTTTTAATTTAAAAGAACAAAATTAATGCATATCATTTCCTTACAATGTTTAGTCTATTCTTATCTGCAATTATAACTCTTATCTCACTTCTAAGACTGTGTATTTTTCTTCATCCTTTTTCTCAATTAGCATGCTAGAAGTTTTTCTATTTCATTGGATTTTTCATAGTACCATTTCTTGAATGTAACAATTCTACTTCTGTTTACAAAATCATTAATTTCTTCCTCATGTTTACTTACTCTATTTCTTAGACTTATTTTCTTGTTCCCTTTCCAGCTTCTGGCTTTAGATGTAGTTTCTTTTCCTTCTTTCTTGTGTATAAAAAAAAAAAAATCAAGGCAATAAACATTCCTTTGAGCATCAGTGTAGATCATAATTTTTAAAGTTTTTTAAAAATTGTTTTTAAGTAGTCTGCAAATTAAGTTGTTTTTTCAAATTTCCATGTGGCTGAAAATTCCTGTCACTCTTTTTTATATTAAGTTCTAAATTTTCTATACTTTGGTCAAAAACATGGCCTGTGTAATTTTCTGCATTTTACAATTTATTAAGATTTTCTTTGGGGCCTAATAATAACATATGGTCAATTCTTATAACCCATTCATGTAATTTTTCAAATATGGTATATTCAAAAATATATTTGTAAGATATCAATGTTAATATATCTATCCTTTATATTAACCTTATTAATTCTAATATTCAGATCTCTATGTTCTTATTTATATTTTTCTTCCTTGATCTGACAAAGATAGCAAAGCCTCCTACTACCACTGTAGTTTCTTTTTATTTTTTTCTCCCATTTCTAACTTTTTGATCTACATTCTTTGCTTTAATGTTTCTTGAGACATAAACTGCTTATCAACACTAGAAGACCTATGGTTCTCAGTTAATACTCATCTGTCTTGAGAATCTGGTTTTGTCTGATATTAATGCTGTGATCCATGATTTATTTTTGTAGGGATTTGTCTGACATACCTTTGCCTGTTATTTTGCTTTTAAAATTTTAACACCTTTACTGAAATATAATTCATATACCATACATATTAGTTTCCTATGGTTGCCACAAAGTATCACAAACTTGGTGGCTTAAAACAACAGAAATTCGTTCTCTTCGTTTCACAGGCTCAAGCTGTTGGCAGGGCTGGTTGTTCTGGAGGCTCTAAGGGAGAATCCATTTTCTCATCTTGCCTAGCTGCCGTCTAGCACATATTCCTTCACTCTTGACCCCTTCCCTGCACCCACCCTCTTGCTTCTGCCAACACATCTCCTACTTCTACATCAATCTCCCTTTGTCTCCCTCTTATATAAAGACACTCTGATTAGATTTAGGGCCTACCAGAACAATCCAGGGTAATGTCCCCATCTCAAAAATCTTTAACTTAACCACACCTGCAAAGTCCTTTTTGCCATATAGTAACACTCAAAGGTTCCAGGGATTTGGATCTGTATATCTTTGGTGGCCGTTCATTAATCAGCCTACCACACACACCATACAATTCACCTGTTTAAAGTGTACAATTCACTCTTTTAAATATCTGTAGGGTCATGTAATAAGCATTATCATAATCTAGTCCCCCTAAAAGAAACTCCATACCCACTAGCTGTCACTCTCCATTCCTTCATCCCCCTTCTCCAACCTGGCAACCACTAACCTACTTTCTGTCTCTATAGCTGTGACTATTCTGGACACTGCACATAAATGAAATCATACAACATGTGGCCTTTTGTGAATGGATTATTTCACTTAGCACAATGTTTTCAAGGATCATCCATGCTGTAATATTTACCAGTACTTCATTCCTTTTTATTGCTGAGTAATATTACACTGTATAGATAATACAACTTTTTTTAATCCATTCATCAGCTGGTGGACATTTGGGTTATTTCCACTTTGTGGCTATTATGAATGCTGCTGCTATGAACACTGTTATATATTTTTGTATGTAAGTTTTGCTGCAATGAACACTGTGTGTATAAGTTTTGTTTTCAGTTCTCTTGGGTAAACGTAGGAGTAGAATCGCTGGGTCATATGTAACTTTGCTTTTAACATTTTGAGAAATTGCCGAAGTTTTCCAAAGCAGCTGCATCATTTTACATTCCCAACAGCAATGTATGGGGCTTCCAATTTCTCGACATCCCAACACTTATTATTGTCCATAATTTTTCCAACACTTATTATTGTCCATCTTTTTATTATAGTCATCCTAGTAGGTGTGAAGTATTTCATCATAGTTTTGATTTTCATTTCCCTAATGATTATTTATAAAGTGCTCATGTGCTTCCTGGCCATTTCTATATTTTCTTTGGAGAAATATCTATTCAGATTCTTTGCCATTTTAAATTGGGTTAATTGTTTTTTGTTTTTGTTTTGGCCGCACTGCGCGGCTTGTGGGATCTTAGTTCCATGACCAGGAATCGAACCCATGCGCCCTGCAGTGGAAGCATGGAGTCCTAACCACTGAATCACCAGGGAATTCCAGGTTAATTGTCTTTTCATTGTTGAGTTATAAGAGTTCTTTATATATTCTGGATACAAATTCTGTATCAGATACATAATTTGCAAATATTTCCTCCCATTCTGTGGATTGTATTTTCACTTTCTTGATGGTATAGTTTGCATCTACTTTGAACATTTGTGAGTCACTGTAAGTATGTCACATAAATTAAATAGAATTGGGTTCTGATTTGGGTTGTTGTTGTTCCAATCTAAAAGCAAATCTTTATTTTTAACAACAATATAAATACAGTATTTATATTTATGGTTTATAACAGAATTAATTGGTCTCACTTATATTCCTTTGTTCTATACTTTGTGTTTTGTTTTTTTTTTTTAATTCCTCCCCTTATTTTCTGTCTTTTGTGTATAGACTTTCTTTCCTCTTTAGTGGTCTGGAAGACATATTTTGTCTCTAATTCTACTGGCATTTATTCTTTAGCCTATATTTATCAAGTGTCAGTCAACAGAAAAATATCTCCTGCTTTTTCTCAGTTTAGGCTATCATATGACCATTTTTTTCCTGTTTCATAGAGTCTGTAACTTTTTGTATTCTATGGAAGACTCCAACAGTTTTCTAACACTTTCTTTTGAATTTTTCAGTGAGTAATTTTCAGAGGTATTTTTCTGAGTCTTCCAGATGAGGCTTTTTCATAGATCACATCATTATTAGTCATAGTAATACTATCTAAAAATTTTAATACTGAAGAAGACATGCCCAGATTTCATGTTTGTCAACTACATGAGGGCTGCCTGTTAGGTACCATTTTGCACTAGAAGCCATCTACCATATTCCTGTAAGAAAAGGTCCTAATATGCATCCTATTCTGGGGCCTCGGGAATTTAAAGGAAAACTCAAAACAAAACTCAAAAATGTTAAGAAAGAACCACAACATCTGTGTGTGTGAAAAAAAATACACTAAAATCTCAACTGATTACTAATTCTGAACTCTTGAAATGTCTGTTCAATGTGGGAGATCTAATAAATGTTATTGTAAGCTAATAAATCTTATCCTAGTAAAAATAAAATGCAATTTAAATCTGGACAGATCATCATTCTACAAATGATTCAAAGTTATTTCAGCCAGAAATGAGTAGTTCACATAGTATAAGTATGCAAGGGTAAAATACTATTTTTATAAAGTTAGCTATGGATAAATATATAATCAAAATATTCAACTATATTTCAAAATTGAAGCAGTGTTAAATCAATTCTTTGAAGAAATACAAGAGATTTAAAATATGCAGCTCAGACTTCCCTGGTGTTGCAGTGGTTAAGAATCCGCCTGCCAGGGCTTCCCTGGTGGCGCAGTGGTTGAGAGTCCGCCTGTGGATGCAGGGGAAACGGGTTCGTGCCCCAGTCCAGGAAGATCCCAGGAAGATCCCACATGCCGCGGAGCAGCTGGGCCCGTGAGCCATGGCCGCTGAGGCTGCGCGTCCAGAGCCTGTGCTCCTCAATGGGAGAGGCCACAACAGTGAGAGGCCCGCGTACCGCAAAAAAAGAATCCGCCTGCCAATGCAGGGGACATGGGTCAATCCCTGGTCTGGGGAGATCCCACATGCTGCGGAGCAACTAAGCCCGTGCACCACAACTACTGAGCCTGTGCTCTAGAGCCTGCAAGCCACAACTCCTGAGCCCGTGTACCACAACTCCTGAAGCCCACGCACCTAGAGCCCGTGCTCCGCAACAAGAGAAGCCACCGCAATGAGAAGCCCGCGCACCACAACGAAGAGTAGCTCCCGCCCGCTGCAACTAGAGAAAGCTCGAGTGCAGCAACGAAGACCCAACGCAGCCAAAAAATTAATTATTTTTTTAAGTTAAAAAAATAAAATAAAATATGCAACTCAGATATCAGTGATCAATAAAATGCTCCCAGGTTTGCCTCATGAAGTTCACATCTTGAGTAAACACCATTTGTTTCTGACATAATCAGTAATATTCTTACAAAATCTTGCATTGGTTTCTTAAAGAACACAATGTCATTTTTTCCATTGCATCTGACGAGGTAAAATACCTTGTTATGGAAAGTAGAAACAGAAATGATCTTTTTATTTTGATCTGCATAAAGGAGTTTGAAAACCAGGCCCAACTCCAACCTCTGGATGAAGGGAAGATAGAATACTATTGTGCTAGACTAAGGATCAAAAAAATATGAACAACAACCCACAGAAAACAAACGGTATCTGAGAACACAACTCAAGTTTTCTTACCACATTCTCCAAAGGTGCTGCACCGAACACTTTAAAGACAGGGTTGGGTTTGGAGGGTGAGATACAAAGGACAATAGCTTGCTGTCCTACTCGAGTAGTATATTCATCTAATGTGGCTCGAAGTTTCCTGAATCAGAGAATGAAAAGAAACAAAAACAGTTAAAGAAGGTAGAAATTACAGCGATACAGACACAAGATTTACTTTGACTTGGGACAATTTATTCTGATTAGATATGTTTCTTTTACCTGAATTGTGAAAAGGAAGCGTGTGAGGTTTAATATCCTGTTCAGCAGAAATATGCGCACACCTTTGTCCTGAAGACCCACGATTAGCTCACTGATAGATATAAGCGTCTACCTCAGGTTTACCTCAGGACACAGCCATGACACAATGCTGAACACAGCGAGTATCATACTTCCTGATCTCATCAATACCAAAGGGGTTTTCTCTTACTGCTGCAAAGATTAATGCTGAGATATCCTCTTACAGACTTTATTATATCAACTCCATGTTTAATGAAGGGGCCTTAAATCACCTGCTTCTAATTTCTTTGACCGATATAATCATTGTTTATGTCTTACTGACATAATTTTATCCAAAAATACTACTTCAAAAATGTTGCCATTTGCAGATTTTCATTGTGATATAAACAATAATTCTTAGTCCCGAAGTATTTTACAAATGAGGATGGAGTAAAAGAGCTTTTTGAAATATATCAACATTGGATGAAAGAGAAACACTGTCCTTTCCCTCTGAAATCATGGGAGATTAAAGTTCTACATCCTATAATTCTTCTGGGAACTTGGTCTACCCTTTCAAGGGACTGGTGAGTCATGCCAATTCAAATGAAGCAAACCCAACGTATCACAAGAAAGTTTTCCATCTTTCTCCAAAAGCATGTACTATTGTGTCTATGCCCATTATAGAAAAAATATTTCTATAAATAATACATTCTAATTCCTCCTGCCTGTACTATCATTAAAGGAAATGGAATTTATCATTAAAGGAAAGGAAATTTTTTGGCCCATCTAGTGGTATATAACTTCTTTGCTGAAAGCTACTGTTAAGTACTTTCTGGATTTTCCCTTCAGTTTCTTACTTATGTTCTTAATATAGACTATATTTTCCAGCTTTTGTCACATATCATTTACATGGGCTGGCACTCTGAATTCAACATTCCAGTAAACATCTTAAGTATTTGGATATAGTATTTAAAACACTACAAGAAGAAACTTCTGGAACATTTTATAGACTAAATTTCTTATCATATATGAATACATGTTATGCAACCTGTCAAAATATTAAGTCCTCCATGCACCACATCTGTGTAATAATCTTTCTTTGCAACCTACAAACTCTTCAGAAGAAATAAAACTGAGCAAAGGACCACATACCAAACAAGAAATTTGGTGGCATTCCTTGAAGGAATGAAGATCGAAAATATATTCACTGTCTCTAATTCCTCTCTTCCCATTCTGTCTTGAAGACACTCCAGTCCTTTCATCCTTACTGCTCCTTTGAAAACACTCTTGTCAAGTTCAATCATGACCTCCATGTTGCTAAATCTAATGGTCAATTTGCATCTTACTCAACCTGTCAGCAGCATTTGACAGTGCTGATCACATGCCCTCCTTCTTGAAACACTTTTTGCACTTGGTTTCCAGAATACCACTCTCTTGGTTTTCCTCCTGACTCACTGGTTGTTTCTTAGACTCCTTTGATAATTCCTCTCATTTCTCTAACCCCTAAGGGGTAAAGTGCTTCGGTCCACACTCATTCCCTAGGTGATCTCTTCCAGACTCATAGTTTCAAATGCTACCTATGTGCTTGTATCTTCAGCTAAGGTCTCTCCTTTGAATTATAGATTCATATACCCAACTGCTTATTCTGTATCTCCACTTAATGGTTAAGAGGTATCACAGACTTAACGTGTCCAAACCAAATTCCTGATTCTGCCCTACCCTCACTCTCATACTTGATCCTCTTCCAGTAAGTGTCATCTCAATCCTTCCAGGAATCAGACCAGAAACCCTGAGGTCACCCTTCACTCCTTTTTTGCTCTCACACAGGACATCCAATCCATCAAGGAATCATATTGGGGTTACTTTTGAAATACATCCAGAACCTGACCACCTCTTGCTGCCTTTGCTACTGCCACATTGGTTTTAAGACACTGTCATTTCTGGCCTGGATTACTACAATAACCTCCTAATTGGTCTCCCTGCTTCCATTCTTGTACCCCCAGAGACTATTCTCAACACAGTAGCCTGAGTGATACTTTTAAAACATAAGCCAGATCATATCATTGCTTTGACCAAAAGTCTTCATTGACTTCCTATGTCACTCCGAGTAAGAGTCAAAGCCCTTATATTGGACCAGAAGATGCCATGGTGTGGCTCTCCACTACTACTCTGACCACACCTCCTCTCATTCTTTCCCTAGTTGTTCCTCAAACATGTCTAACACATTCCTTCCCACTTCAGAACCTTTGCTCTTACTATTTCCTCTGCCCAAAAAGTTCTTCCCCTAGACATCAACATGGTTGCCCTTATACTTACTTCAGGTCTCTGTTCAAAGGTTGGCTTATGAAAGAAGACCATTCCTATAGAAAAAGAGAAACTACTATATCCCCCCTAATCCCCTAAACCTTTCTATTTTCCTTACTCTGCTTTGTTTTTTCCCACAGCACTTTCATCATCTGACGTATTACATACCTGTTTACTTTCTTTTTCCCTCCACTAGAATATAAGCTCGTTAAGGGAATTTATTTTGTTAACTGTTGTATTCCCAAGGCCTAGAACAATGCCTGGCACATAGCAGGCATATAAGTTTTCTCTGAATGAATTAATGTAATACTATTCATCTGTTAATCATACTTCTAGTTTCATTTGTTTATCTTGCAAGAGTACTTTAAAGTCTAATTCTGTCATCAAAGAATTTAACTTGGTGTCCCTTGATGAACCTAATAAGGTATAGTCTAACTCTGTCATCCACTCCATAAAGTATGTGAGGAACAGCAACAATATGAGAAAGGAAGCCCTCACCTAAGCAAACGTGTTTGCTGTCTCTTCCGGATAGACGGATTAGACTCAAACACATGAGGCCGTTTCCGTTTCTTTCCTGTTGCCACAGCAGCAGCAGCAGCCATTCCCACAGGACCTGAAATAAGAAGGGATGCGCTGAGATTAGGCAGAGCCTGTTAGCTATACAAGGCAGAAAACAATTAGAGGTACAAAAAAGTAGCACTTATTTCCTCATATGTTATCAATAAATATAGATACTCCTGATATCAATATACTTCACCACTGTTCAACATGGATCATTTTTTAGTTTACCATTAAAACTTACAACAAATCTTTTTAAAAAGTAAATGACTTATACTTCCCCGCCACACACCAGCTTGAATTTTATATAATGTGTTTTTTTGTTTTGTTTTGTCAGCATACCCATATTGTTAAGGCAATATTCTCCAAGGCGCTAGATGAAATTGCAGCATTGAGAGGAACAGTTTGCCAAAACAAAAAAGTCGCAGATTTCAAATTTCGTTTCCATCCCCGTGTCCCTCTATCCATTACTCCAAGAAACTGCCAAGTTAAGGAAGTCAGAGAAAATCACTCATACCTGGAACTCCAATACCACCACACCACATATAAGAGAAATATCTAGAAGGATACCATCTTAATCGGAAATTTTTTTTTTCTATATCTGAGAATTATGCCCTAAATGGAGCTGTTGACCACAAGGTCATGTTGATGAAAGCATCCTGGCAGGAAAGAGATGAAAACTGTCCCACTCTAAGGACAAAATGTTAATAAAATTTGGTCTGGTTTGCCCTGAAACTAATAACTGAAAGAAAGGGTAGGCCTCAAGGAATTATTACAGTCTCCGATTCATGCAATCTCAACGTATCAAGGGCATTCCTTTTTTTAAACAAAACAAAAAACCCGACAATCCACCTTCATCCCTATTTGTGAATCCTGTAAAAGGCTTAAATGAAAATTAGGTTTAAGTGCTCACGTTATCCTAGCATATACGTTCTATAAGTGGCTCAATTAAAATAGGCCTCCCTATTTTAATCTAGATGAGCCTGTCTACATGTTGTTTAGTAGTATACTCAGTCTGACTTAAATAAACTCCTCTAAAGAGCCCCAAAGTAATTAAAAAATAAATTAATGCCTTTTACCTTCCTTTCCATCATAAACAGCTGGTAGAGGAAAAAAATCTTATTGATGCATTTTTTCCAACATTTAATTTTTTAAAAATTGAGGTAATAACACTTAACATGAGATCGACTGCCTTAACAAAATTTTAAGTGTACAGTACAGTACTGTTAACTATAGGCACAATGTTGTATAGTAGATCTCTAGAAACGTATTCATCTGGCAGCACTGAAACTTTATGCTGTTAACAGCAACTCCCCATTTCCACACCCCAGCCCCTGGCAGCCACCATTCTACTCTCTGCTTCTAAGAGTTTGAATATGATACCTCATATAAGTGGAACCATGCAGTAGCTGTCCTTCTGACCTGGTGTATCTTACTTAGCATAATGCCCTCAAGGTTCATCCATGCTGTCATATATGGTAGGATTTCCTCTTTCTTTAAGGCTGAATAATATTCCATATATACATACCACACTTCCTTTATCCATTCGTCTGTCAATGGACATTTAGGTTGTTTCCACATCTTGACTACTGTGAATAATGCTGCAATGAATACAGGAATGCAAATATCTCTACGAGATTCTGACTTCAATTCTTTTGAATAAACATCCATAGGTAGAACTGCTGCATCATATGGTAGCTGTTATTTTTAATTTTTTAAGGAACTTTCATACTGTTTTCCACAGGGGCTGAACCATTTTGCATTCTCACCAACAGCATACAAGGGTTCCAATTTCTCCACATCCTCGCCAATACTTATTTTTTGGTTTTCTGATAATAGCCATCCTAACAGGGGTGAGGTGGTCTCTCAACTGTGGTTTTAATTTATATGTCCCTGATGATTAGTGATGTTGAGCATCTTTTCATACACTTACTTTTTGGCCATTTGTATGTCTTTAGGGAGATGTCTATTCAAGTCCTCTGTCCATTTTAAAATCAGGTTATTTGTTATGCTATTGAGTTGTGGGAGTCCAACATTTTATTATTAAAGCTTTAAAATATATTAAAAAAACTTTAACATATATAGCAAAGTTGAAAGACCTTTACAATGAACATTCATATATCTACCACCTAGATTCTACCATTAACATTTTAGTATATGTAACTATCCATCTTTCTACACGTTCATCAACCCATACTGGGTTTTTTTTAATGCATTTCAAAGTAAACTGCAGTATGATCCCCCTAAATACTTCAGTAGGAATATCATTAGCTAGAGTTTAATATTTATTCACAATTTTTTTCTTTTGAGGTAAAATTTACATATTATAAAATGTACAAATCATTCAATAATTTTTCAAAAATGCATACAACTATGAAACCCAATCCCCTACTAAGATATATAATAGTATCATCACTACAAAATTTCTCTCATGTCCCTTCCCAATCAGTTCCCACGGTACCTCCCACCATAAGAACACAATTATTGTTTTTTCACCCTACGTTAGTTTTGCCTATTCTAGAGCTTCAAATTAATGGAATCATACAGTATCTACCCTTTTGTGTAAGATTTCTTTCAATTAGAATAATTTTTTTAAGATTTGTCCATGTTGTTATATGTATCAGTAGATTGTTCCTTTTTATTGCTGAGTAATACTCCAGAGTATGAATAAACCACAGTTTATCCATTATTCTACTGATGGTCACTTTGGCTATTTCTAGTTTTAGGTATTATGAATAAAGCTGCTTAACTAAATTAATTAATTAATGCAGTTTAAATAAAAATCCTCATTTTTTTGTGTGGAACTTGATAAAGTTATTCTAAATTTTAAATGGAAGTGCAAAGGCCTAAGAATAGCCAAAACAATTTCTGAAGATTTTAAAAAGGAGGCAGAGGCACTCATCCTACCAAGTATCAGTAGTTACTATAAGGCTACAGTCTTTAAGACAGAGTGGAACTGACTGAAAGATAGACAAATAAACCAACACAACTGACTCAAGAGTTCACAAACACCCTTCTGTGTCAGAAGACAGAGGTGGGAAAAGGATGGATAATTAAAAGTATGGTGCCGGAGTAACTGACTGTCTGCATGGAAAAATAATGAAAGTAGATTCATACATCATACTATACACGAAAATAAATTCCAGGTGGATTAAAGGGCTAAATGTAAAACAAAAACATCAATAAAACAACAAAAATAAACTTTATAACTTCTACAATAAACTACTGGAAAGTATTTATAAACTCAGGGTTAAGAAGAACTGCTTAAACAAGACTCCAAAAGCATAAACTGTAAGGTAAAACACTAATAATTTCACAATAATATAAATCAAAACCTTTATGGACGAAAAGAAGTAACAAAAAATTGGGGAGGGAGTGGGCAACAAACTAGGAGATAATTGCAATACATATTACCAAGAAAACACTAGTATTAAAAAATATCAATAACTGTTTAAAAAAAAAAGACAATACATTTGGAAAATGGACAAAGGAAATATGCAAAATAAGAAAAGTTAATAGTCAATAAAGTTCTGACATGATGCTCTATCTTGTCTTCCCTCACTGGCTGGAACCTCTTGCTCAGACAAGCAATTTAAACCAACACTGAGACACTGTTTCATACCCATCGGACTGGCAAAAATGAAAAACAATTGACAATATCAAATGTGGTGAGGATGAGAAGCAACAGGCACTCTAGTACACTGCTTGTGGGAATGCAAATGAATAAAACTATTTGGAAAGACACTTGAGATATCTAGTAAAGTTGAAAATGTGCCTATCTTTGCCCTCCAATTCCCCTCCTGGTTATACCCTCAAGCAGTGTTTTTGTTTTGTTTTGTTTTTTTAAGCAGTGCTTTTCAAACTGCGGATTTCCACCTGTTGGTGGCTCATGAGTAGTTTTTGTTTCTGTTTTTTTAATAAAATGGAATAAAGAGATTAGAACACATGAGAGTGTGTCACTTGCAGGAGGAGTAAGTATTGCTTCATGAGAAATTGTTATTTTAGTTATATGTGCATCTGTTTATTCTAGATCACAATGCATTACTGTGGGACACTGTCAAAAGAACTTTGAAAACCAAAGCCAAGAGATCTCTCAATGTGTACAAGAAAACATATAAAATAATTTTCATTTGCAGCAATTGTAAATACCAAAAAATTATAAACAACCTAAGTGTTCTCCCAATACACAACATACTTAGATAATGAATGGAATACTAAATAACAGTCAAAATGAAAACATCTAGCCACATTATCAACATAAATGAATCTCAGAAAAATAATACTGAATGAAGTAAACACTGTTAGATAAAAAATATCAGAGTGATACCATTTATATACAATTTAACACATGCAAAAACAATGTTAAATACTGTTTACTGATAAAACATACAAAAAAATATGAAAGACATGTAAGAGAATGATAAAGACCAAATTCAGAATAGTGGTTACTTCAGTAGAGAGAGAGAAGGAAATAGGATTAGAAAAAGCAGTAACCAGCTACCCCTCCTGCTCCATTTACCTTACACTTCATTATATTCTTCAGAGCCATCAGTGCTTTATGAAATTAGTTTACTTTATTATTTGTACCCTTCTCTCCACCACTAGTCTGTAAGCTCCTTTAGGAGCAAGCTCTTGCCAGTCTTTGTTCACAGTATCTATATATAATAATATAAGGCATATAATATTGATAATTCCTCAATAACTGTTGAATGGTTCAGTGGTAAATCATTTCTACCAGTTGGGCCTCAGTTTCCACATCTGCCACATGAAAGGGTTAAAGTTCTTTGCTAATCTTAAAACTATGACAGTGCAGTACAGTAATGTCGCAAAACTGTGCCTCAAAAGCATCTTCCATCCTAGGAAAGAAGTTGAACTGGATTTATTGTGTTAGGATGCCCTCTTCTGGGAAGTATAAAAATTTCAAAACAAATATTTCACAAACATTTTATGTGCGTTTTGTCACTAAGCCTTATTTTTAAATTCACCATTCCAGAAATACACAGTAGATAACACCTGATAGGAATAAGTTTATTTTCATTGCAGCTGTCTTCTTCACCTTAAATACAGCATAAACTAAAAAAAAAATGTAGTATTTTGGCCATTTCTGATCATTGATTTCCTGTCCAGCTTTTCCTAAATATCTTCTAACATCAGTGTTCCTTATACAATATTAGACCCATCCAGGCATGGTCTACATGTAGTCTTCCACACAGTGCTAAATATACAATGTAAATAGCAAAGAGAATGATACAAAGTATCACTCAGCTTTAAGTCATTTAGAGGCCCAGAAGAAAACCTCAAAACCTGGGCTTCCCTGGTGGCACAGTGGTTGAGAGTCTGCCTGCCGATGCTGGGGACACACGTTCGTGCCCCCGTCTGGGAAGATCCCACGTGCCGCGGAGCGGCTGGGCCCGTGAGCCATGGCCGCTGAGCCTGCGCGTCCGGAGCCTGTGCTCCGCAACAGGAGAGGCCACAACAGTGAGAGGCCTGCGTACCACAAAAAAAAAAAAAAAAAAGAAAACCTCAAAACCTTAAATTGGATTAAGATGATCCAGGATTGCTAGTGCCCTCAGGCATTTGGTAGAAGCAAACAAAAATCCTCTCTAGAGGCGTATAATATTATTCTAGTTCCCAAATTATTTCTAAAAATGGTTTTCCAAACACACATACATCCAGCATTCATCCAAATATAACCAATATGTGAAGAGAAAAACCAACATGAACAAGAAACAGCACTAGTAACATATCACAGGAACAGACCTAGGCACTTCAGAAAGTAAAATGACTAAATGGCCTGTAAAATCATAACTCTTACTTTTCTCATAGATATTAACAAAAAAAATATTTTTTCTATAATAACTGAAAACTGTAATACTGCAAATTTGGGAGGGAGAAAAAAAACACTAGAAATTCTAAAACTAGAAAACAAAACCATTACCAAAACTAATAACTCAATGGACAGACTTAAAATCACCTTAGACATAGCTGAAGAAAAAAATTAATAAACTGGAAGACCGTCTGCAGAAACTACATAGAATGAAGCATGAAGAGACAAAAGGGTAGTAATACAGAACAGAAGGAAAGAGACATAAAGGCTTCAATATGAAGACTAATATATTTAATTGGAGTCAAAGAAGGAAAAGAGACGGAATGGAGGGGACGCAAAACTGAAGCAAAATGTATGGCTAAGATTTTCCAGAATTGATGAAAGACATCAATCCAAAGATTCAAGATGTTTAAAGGAACTGTAAACAGAATAAATGAGAAGAAATCCAGAGCCAGCTATATCACAAAAACTAAAGACAGAGAAAATCTTAAAAGCAGTGGAGGAGGGGTCTGTGTGGGAGATAACCTTCCAAGGAACAGCTGTTAGAATGAAAAAGCTGAATGCTCAAAAGCAAGAATGGAAACCAGAGACAGTGGAATAGCATCTTCAATATGAGGAGAGAAAATAACTGCCAACCTAGAATTCCACACCTAGGGAGACCATCCTTCAAGACTGAAGGTTAAATAAAGACATTCTCAGGTAAGCAAAAACTAAGAGACTTTACTACTAGCAGATCCACGCTGAGGGAAATAAAATGGTATCTTTAGGCAGAAGAAAAATTCTCAGAAGGCAAGTGGGATATAAGGGGGAAAATTAACATTGACTATGTATAAAACAAAAATAATGTCGTATAGGGCTTAAAATATACAAAGAATTAACACACAGAACAACAACAGCATATAGGTCAGAAGCAGGGGAATGAAATTCAAGTGTTCTAAGAAACTTGCATTATCCCTAAAAAGAACAAAAGCACCATTTACATAAGACTCTGAAATAAGTGAAGGGTGTATATTTCTAGGTGTACCACTAATAGCAAAAGTATGCATAACTTCCAAACTAACAAGAAAAAAACGAAACAAAAACTTTTCAATCACTCCGAAAGAAAATTGAAGGAAAAGTAAACAGAACAAGTGAGACAAAGGGAAAGCATATAGTAAACATGATAAATTTAAACCCAAATATATCAGTGATTACATTTAATGTAAATGGACTAAATGCTTGAGTTAAAAGTGAAGAGTGGGGACTTCCTTGGTGGCACAGTGGTTAAGAATCAGCCTGCCAATGCAGGGGACACAGGTTCGAGGCCTGGTCTGGGAAGATCCCACATGCTGCAGAGCCACTAAGCCAGTGCGCCACAACTACTGAGCCTGCGCTCTAGCCTGTGAGCCACAACTACTGAACCCGCATGCCACAACTACTGAAGCCCACGCACCTAGAGCCTGTGCTCTGCAACAAAGAGAAGCCACTGCAATAAGAAACCCATGCACCACAACGAAGAATAGCCCCGCTCGTGGCAATCAGAGAAAGCTCGCGTGCAGCAATGAAGACCCAATGCAGCCATAAAAAAAAATTAATTAATAAATGAATGAATTTTTTTAAAAAAGTGAAGAGTGCTGGAATGGAGGAAAAAACAAAACCAAAGTTTTTATCACTAATAGTACATGAGTCTGCAACTTAAGTCTCAGTGTAATACAGGTACAAGTTATAAATTTAAGGCTTAAAAAGAAATCATGAAGATATGATGACAATAAATGTGAGTGCCTGTATCCTAGGTTCTTTCAGATAAGCACAGTATCAGAGTTAAGCCAAAAATGAAGAGCTCCCAATACAAACATTACCTGCAGCAGCCAGATGGGCTGTTACCTCATCAGCCGCTGTGGAGTTGAGTATGTCTGAATCATCATACGAGGTGTCTTCAGGAGAAGAAGGTGAGTCTTCATCAGCACTCAACATACTGTGTTCAGTGTAGGTAGCCACATGGACCTGCTGGACTTGCTGGGCCACTGCATGGGCTTCTATGGTAGCCATGTGTTCAGTTTGGGTCACTCCGTGTTCCTCCATGAAGATCTACTGTCAGAAAAAAGGGAAGGAACAGGATTCAGTGTGTAATATATTCCAATGCTTAAAATAAGAGATATTTTCCTCAAGAGCAGAGGAACTCTGACAAGCCTTTGATTTTACTACATACCTCACCACACCAAGTCGTAGGAAAGGGGGAGCATCATTCCAATGACATAAAAATAGAATATTTTCCTTGTGTGAAACTATTTTGATAGTTTTTTTTTTAACCAACTGTGTGATTTTTATTGATGGGTGACAACTTTATACTCCTAGCTATCACTAACTGTGTACAATTAGAGACGCGGCATCGTAGAAGAGCAGACAGCAGAATTAGACAGCAGACGCAGGGAATTATCAATCTTCATTATTTTGCCCATTTTTCATTATGTGTACACAGAAGCACGAATGCAATTTGAAATCTTTTAATGGCAATAAAGTTACAATCACCCACCTATGTGACTGACATCTTAACTCCAAATATTTGATCTGCAATGTGTACGTAAGCAGCTTCTCGTCGCACAATTATTAAAATGTATTTTTCCTATTAGGAACCAGCAACTTATTTTTTGTGTTTGTTTATCTTTTGAAGTAAGAACTATTTCTTCTCTGATAACTGGCTCATTTTTATCATTTATCAAAAACTAAAGGCTGGGCTTCCCTGGTGGCGCAGTGGTTGAGAGTCCGCCTGCCGATGCAGGGGACACGGCTTCGTGCCCCGGGCCGGAAAGATCCCACATGCCGCAGAGAGGCTGGGCCCGTGAGCCATGGCCGCTGAGCCTGCGCGTCCAGAGCCTGTGCTCCGCAACAGGAGAGGCCACAACAGCGAGAGGCCCGCGTACCGCAAAAACAAAACAAAACAAAAAACTAAAGGGTGAGGGAAGAAAGTGTGATGGATTAAAAATTTTATTTTTTAAGGAAAGATAAAATTCATTTTCACAAATTTACAAGTGTTGCTGCTGGTGCAGGATTTATTCTACTATGCAGTTAGACTGGGAATCAAATGCAAGTTCCCCTTCTTACTCAGGGACGGCATTATTTCGGAAATGTGGGTTTTTGTGTATTTGCTTAAATCAAGTGACAGTCTGTCTCAACCAGATGGAAATTCATTGTGCTAATTTTATACCTCAAGTCACAAAACAATAAATATCCTTGATATTATATATAATGATAAAAAAGATATTTAAAAGATCCTGGTGACTAGCATATGACATTGTGGACATAAAAACAGTAAGTAAGGGCTTCCCTGGTGGCGCAGTGGTTAGGAGTCTGCCTGCCGATGCGGGGGACATGGGTTCGTGCCCCGGTCCGGGAAGATCCCACATGCCGCGGAGCGGCTGGGCCCGTGAGCCATGGCCGCTGAGCCTGCGCGTCCGGAGCCTGTGCTCCGCAACGGGAGAGGCCACAACAGTGAGAGGCCCGCGTACCACAAAAAAAACCCCAAAAAACCCCCCCAAAAAACAGTAAGTAAAATACTTAACATTTTCTTTATATTTCAAACACAAATGGGAGTTAAACATTTTGTCCCCAAAATGTGATTATTCAAATTGGTTTTTCTGCTTATAAAACTGTGTTTCTTATAAACCCTGAAATGATGCAGTAGTAAGATAAAGGTTTGCTCTCCTAGTGTACTTATGATCTGTCCCCTCTTCTTCCTCCCTTACCTACAGAGAAGTATATTAACCTTAAAATTTTTTTTGAAGCATACGTACATACATATGATTTAAAATAAAAAGAGGTTCGCAATACATATATTATTCTTTGACAATATATCTGGACTTTTTTTTTTGTTTTTTTTGCGGTGCGCGGGCCTCTCACTGTCGTGGCCTCTCCCGTTGCGGAGCACAGGCTCCGGATGCGCAGGCTCAGCAGCCATGGCTCACGGGCCTAGCCGCTCCGCGGCATGTGGGATCTTCCCAGACCGGGGCACGAACCCGTGTCCCGTGCATCAGCAGCGGACTCTCAACCACTGCACCACCAGGGAAGCCCTATCTGGACATTTTGACATGTCAAAACATACAAATCTACCAGACCTTTCTAAATAGCCAAAGAACACTTCACTGTATCGATGTGCAATAATTATGCAACCAATCACCTACTGATATATAGGAAGGCAGCTTTCAAATTTTTGGTATTGTAAACAGCAGTGAAGTGAACATCCTTTTATATCAAACTACGCATACTGGTCCTCAAAAAACTTTAAGAAGAATTACCATATGATTCAGCAATTCCACTTCTGGATGCTATGCTGGGAGAACTGAAAGTAGGGTCTCAAAAGGGCTATTTGTACACCAATGTTCATAGCAGCATTTTCACAATAGCTAAAAGATGGAAGCAATCCAGCTATTCACTAACAGATGAATTAGTAAGCAAAACGTGGACATACGTACAATGGAATGTTACTCAGCCTTAAAAAGGAAGAAATGGAAACTAGGAAGAGAGGGGATCTTCCTCAAATTGATAAGAAAAAATCTACAAAAAATCTACAGCTAGCATCATACTTAATGGTGAGAAACTAGAAACTTTCCCGCTAAGATGAGAAACAAGATAAGGATGTCCCCTCTCATCACTCCTTTTTGACATTGTACTGGGATTCCTAGCCAATGTAGTAAGACAAGAAAAAGAAATAAAACTGTCTTTGTTCACAGGTGACATGATTGTTTATGCAGGAAATCCAAAAGAATCAATAACAATTAAAAAAAAAACCTGGAACGAGTAAGTAATTATAGCAATGTTGTAGGATACAAAGTTTATATACAAAAGCCAACTGCTTTCCTATATACCAGCAATAAACAATAGAATTTGAAATTAAAAAAACACGATTACCATTTACACTATCAACCAAAAATATGAAACACGTAGGTATAAATCTCACATAACGTACAAAATCATGAGGAAAACTATAAAATGTTGATGAAAGAAATCAAAGAACTAAAATAGACAGATATTCCAGTTCATGGATAGGAAGATTCAATAATGTCAAGATGTCAGTTCTTCCTAACGATCTATGGATCCAATGCAATCCCAATCAAAACCCCAGAAAGTTATTTTATGGATATTGACAAATTAGTTCTAAAGTTTATATGGAGAAGCAAAAGACCCCGAATAGCTAATATAATATTTTATTTATTTATTTATTTATTTATGGCTGCGTTGGGTCTTTGTTGCTGCACGTGGGCTTTCTCTAGTTGCAGTGAGCGGGGGCTACTCTTCCTTGCCGTGTGTGGGCTTCTCATTGCAGTGGCTTCTCGTTGCAAAGCACGGGCTCTAAGTACATGGCCTTCAGTAGTTGGGGCTCACGGGCTCCAGAGCACAGACTCAGTAGTTGTGGCACACGCAGCATGTGGGATCTTCCCGGACCAGGGATCGAACCTGTGTCCCCTGCATTGGCAGGCAGATTCCCAAGCACTGTGCCACCAGGGAAGTCCCTAATAAAATACTGAAGGAGAGGAATAAAGCTGGGAGACTGACACTCCTTGACTTCAGGACTCACTATAAAGCTACAATAATCAAGGCAGTGTGGTACTGGTAAAAGAATAGACAAACAGATCAATGAAACAGAATAGAGAGCCCAGAAACAGATCCCCATAAATACAGTCAACTGATCTTTGACAAAGGAGCAAAGGCAATACAATGGAGCAAAGACAGTGTCTTCAACAAATGGTGCTGGAATACTGGACATCCACCTGCCAAAAAAATGAATCTAAACACAGACTTAACACCTTTCACGAAAAGTAACTCAAAATGGATCATAGACCTACGTGTGAAACGCAAAACTATAAAACTCCAAGAAGATGACACAGGATAAAACCTAGATGACTTGGGTATGGTGATGACATTTTAGATATGACACCAAAGGCACGATCCATGAAAGAAAGAACTGAAAAACTAGACTTCATTAAAATTAAAAACTCCTTCTGCTCTACAAAAGACACTATAAAAATAATGAGAAGACAAGTCACAGGCTGGGAGAAAATATTTGTAAAAGACACATCTGATAAAAGACTATGTTCCAAAATACAACTCTTAAAACCGAACAATATTGAAAACAAACAACCCAATTAAAAAATGGCAAAAGACCTGAATAAGACAGCTCACCAAAGAAGATACATCTATGAAAAGTATGTGAAAAGATGTTCAGCATCATATGTCATTAGATAATTGCAAATTAAAACAATGAGATAACACTTTGCACCCATCAAGAATAACTAAAATCCAAAACACCAACACCAGCAAATGCTGATGAGGATATGGAGGAACAGAATTCTCATTCATTGCTGGTGGGAATGCAAAATGGTACGGCCACTTTTGAAGGACTGAGCCTCAATTTCCTCATCTTTAAATTAGACATCCATCTCTGAGGATATGGTTTTCTTAATCGTGTGCAAAAGATTTTGAGTCAGGCATCTAAAAAGCCTTTCTTTATTCTATTAATTCCAACGGCTCAAATACCACTCTCTAAAACATTAAAATAAGGAAATTATAGGGAACCAATGCCCCTAACATAATTTTATGAGAGTGCACAAAATGGAGAATGGATCCGACAATGATTCCTCTGAACAGATATGAAAAGCAAGATGAATGCCCGGGCAACATGTAATGAACTGTGATTCTAAACATCACATCCAAATAAAAAGGCATATCTGTCTATTATCTGGAACCAGTGATGTTCAGCAGATTAGTCAACACTCCATTTAAAAAAAATCATTCCCCCAAACAATAACATAACATGGTAGCAATTTTACTAAAACCTGTTTCTTAGCCTGGATCATCACCTGGGATGCAACAAATACTTCATCTAAAGGTTCTTCTTTAATATATGATCTATAAGGGATCGGAGGAGGGGCAGTTTTGTACAGAGGAGTTCCTACTTTTGCCATTATCGACCAGCAGGCGTGGGACTAAAGATAATGGAAGAGAACTTAGAAAAACAGATTTTCTGGTCAGGAGCACGCTGGTAGCTATAGTCAACAACACCTAAGGAGCTACTGGAATTTGGATAAAATATCTAAGGGTGCTAAGTTTAGTCTAATCCACACGTAATGAGATTAAGTGTAGAGTATTTTAAAAATCAAAGTTGGAAGAGCAGTTCAGGATACCCAATCAAGGTATAACTAAAAGTAAGAGAAAGCCTTAGTCTCATCAATAGCATTACCATATCAAAAGAAAAGCTGCAAGAACCGCCTAGGGGAAAGTCTCAGAGCAAGACAGTGTCTACAGCCAAAACGAGGGACAGGAAAACCAAGAGGCTCAACTTAATTCCTAGACATGTCCACAATCTAAATTTCATAACTAGGATAGAAATTTTACTCAACACAACAGCCTTTCCCAAAAAAGCCTAAAGCCAAAGACAATATTTGATTCTCGGGCAGACAACGGGTAATAGGTCAAAATTTCACCAGAGCAGGAAAAACTTTAAAACAACTGCACAGGGGATTCCCTGTGGCGCAGTGGTTAGGAATCTGCCTGCCAATGCAGGGGACACAGGTTCGAGCCCTGGTCTGGGAAGATCCCACATGCCGTGGAGCAACTGAGCCCGTGAGCCACAACTGCTGAACCTGCGCTCTGGAGCCCACGAGCCACAACTACTGAAGCCTGGGTGCCTAGAGCCCGTGCTCCGCAACAAGAGAAGCCACTGCAATGAGAAGCCCGCACACCGCAACTAAGAGTAGTCCCTGCTCGCCGCAACTAGAGAAAGCCTGCGCGCAGCAATGAAGACCCAATGCAGCCAAAAATAAAAAACAAACAAAAACTGCACAAGAAAGTTTAGAAATAGTCTTGCCAGTTCAAGTTTAGAAATAGTCTTGCCTTGAGTGAGGCTAACTTCCTAATTTGGAGCATCTAAAACTAATTTATGACTGCAATCACATAATATTTTTCATTCCAATGTTGATAAAATTTATAAATGTTCATTAATATTAATAACAACCCAAGAAACCCAGTTAATAATAATGCTTTTATACAATATGTGAGAAAAACAAGCTTTACCACACAACTTCATAATGACTTGAGTGTGAGTGGATGGTTTTGTGAAAACAATATTCTAAGTTCACTGAAGGCAGGGCCTGGGTACATAAAGTCTCTATGAACAGCAGCCATCATAATTTGTTCCTTAATAAATGCTTGCGGGTAACTGGCTGCACATTATACTTAGTAAAGCTAGACCCAGGCAATTACAGTTTCCACAATTCTCCCATAAGGTTGTGCTGGCCATTCATCTCATCTCTCAGCTTCCAAGCCCTCTATTCTATACTTGTTCTGAACTGCTCTATAGCCATCTCTGGGTTGGGTCAGCCAACCTTATTTACCAGACTTGTCTGCCAGCTTCACGTTAGGTTTTACCAAGGGGAGGCAACAGGTTAAGATGGGAAGAGGCGGGGAGAAGAGATTTTCTTGATGTTTTCATTCTTATTAAAGTTGCTCCAACAAGAGAGGGCAGCCTCATGTGCCGACTCCAGCTGTGTCTCTTCTCCCCTGCTGGTTGAGTACCAGCTGCCTCGCATCCACGTGGAGGTGAGATTACCTGCTGTGTGGGGGCCCCTCCAAACTCCTAGGTTCTTCTATTCCATTCCCCCAGCCCAAGGGGTGGTTATTAAAATCTGGATTACTTTTGCTCTTTTAGTCTTCCATCACCTGTGTAACCTGTGTAACCAATTACATTCTCTGAAGTACCTCACATGGTTTACTGACAAAGGGAAGAAAATATGTACCTTTCTTGTAATTACTCATAGAGTGCTGGTAAGCAGCAAAACTTTGCATTGATTTATATAAGTCAATACAATAAAATGTATTGACATTTTTATACTATCAGTAAAGTGATTCTAAGGACATTTTTATAAGGCTACCACTAGGGTTTGTTTCCATATGCCAATGGAAGTTGAATACAAAATCTTGAGTTTGATTAATCATTAAAAAGAGGCTAAGTTAGAGAGTATAAAATGCCTCAGGAAGAGAGAAATGGGACACAGAAGTGAGAAGGGGGTACAGACAGAAAAAGAAGTAGGAGATATACAAACACAAACTTTGATCTGTTTATGAGTCTGTCTTACCTGCTCTTTAAATAAGATAATAAGTCTAACATTCCAGCAAACCACAAAATCAACATCACAGTAATAAAATAAGTGCTTTTTTATGGAAATAATAGTGACAAACAATCACAAAAAGATTTTTCATATTATTCAATGAATATACTGGGTCTGGTATTTGGACAAACCAAAGAAAATTGTGGTAGCAATGGCAGCTTTGACCTTCATCTACCACTCTAAGTTCTTGGCAGACTATATGGAGAGATCTATGCATATCTGCTGAAAATCAATAGTAGGTACTAACTATAATTTCCAGTGTGGCTTGCAGAGATTTAGAGTTTTGTTTTCTTATTGTACAACTAGGCCCAAAGAATCTAGTACAAGAGCATGCCAAGAGTATGCAAAGTGTCCTCTCCAACCCACCTCATTCCTGCTTAAAGGCTTATCCTCACTTCCATAGCAGGGTGGTTAAGAGTGCAAACTCCGGAGCCATAGTACTGGATTCGAATCCTTGCTCTGCCACTCACTACCACCTTAGACAAGTCCCACTTGACTCCTATGCTTTCGTTTCACCACATAAAAGGGATTAAAACAGGACATGTATATAATAAGTGCTAGATAAGTGTAACCTATTACTAGTAGTAGTACTATTCCACATAAAGACAGATAAAGCATAGAAATGTCAAAGGGAAAGTTACATGGGAGAAAAAATGCTTATAAATTGGGAGAAAAAAATTTATACATTGGGAGAAAAAATGCTTATAAATCACAAACTAGGAGTTTTGACCATACAAGGACCTGTATCAGAACATAGTTATTTTCTGAAGTACAGACCCTTTTGAGGTTGTGTGAAAGCTACAGAACTCCTCCCTAGAAAAATGTATATACACACAAAATTTTCCAAAATATTTCAACGTTCTTGGACTCAAATCACAAATAGGTTATTTCATGATGATATAGCTATACCAAAGCTGAAACACTAGAGGGCGCCACAACCAAAGAAAAATGTAAAGAAAGCACAGGGAATTTCAAGCTGCTTAAAATTCTTCAACTGGAATAAACATCCTTCCATAGAAAATAGTTAGGTGAATCTACTTCACCAAATACTTCAAAATAACATCAACTCTTCTATAGGCTCTAGATCAGCACTGTTCAATAGAAATTTCTGTGATGATGGAAATGTTCTAAATTTGCACTGCGCCAAACAGCAGCCACCAACCAATGTGGCTACTGACATGAAATGTGACAACTGCGACTAAGGAACTACATTTTTAAATTTTACTTAGTTTTAAATAATTTTAATATAAATAGCCACATGTGGCTGTGACTATCACAATGAACAGTGCAGTTCTTCTACATTCTAGTTGTAAGTTTTGAGATTACTTGCTTCTAATTGTTGTTAAAGAAATTTCTAATACAGTAGGTTCATACAATATTTCAAGCAAATCCATCCCTTGGTGAAAATTCAACACTGCAAAGATAGGAGAAAAGACTGTCCGTGTCTCTCCCTCACCCTGCAGGTGTTCACAATCAAAAGTAAAGCTTTCTTTTACTCATTATAGAAACCCTGCCTACCCAATTCCCTGACTGTATTTCTTAAAGACTCTGGGTTAAAAGAGCTTAAAAAAAAAATAAGTACAAATTGATAAAGTTAACTTAGAAGGCTTCTGCCTTTAAAAAAGGCTTTTCCAGGACTTCCCCGGCAGTCCAGTGGTTAAGACTCTGCACTTCCAATGCTGGGGGTGAGGGTTCAATCCCTGGTCGGGGAACTAAGATCCCACATGCCATGTGGCATGGCCAATAAATTTTAAAAAATAAAATAAAAAAGCCTTTTCCTTAAAAAACAAAAAAAATCATATTCGAGTGATAATATCACCAAGGGCTAAAGGAGCACTGGGAAGAGAGGACTACAAGGACATCGAGTAGGTACCATGAAAAGGAGGACAGGGGCTTCCCTGGTGGCACAGTAGTTGGGAACTTGCCTGCCGGCGCAGGGGACATGGGTTCGAGCCCTGGTCCGGGAAGATCCCACATGCCGCGGAGCAACTAAACCTGTGCACCACAACTACTGAGCCTGCGCTCTAGACCCCGCGAGCCACAACTACTGAAGCCTGCGTGCCTAGAGCCCGTGCTCTGCAACGAGAAGCCACCTCAATGTGAAGCCCGCGCACAAAAAACGAAGAGTAGCCCCCGCTCACCGCAACTAGAGAAAGCCTGCTCGCAGCAATGAAGACCCAATGCAGCCAAAAATAAATAAATTGAAAAAAAAAAAAAGAAAAGAAAAGGAGGACAGAGTCTTTAGCCAGGAGTTCGTCAGGTGCCACAATGAAAGGAGACTGCAGGCTGAGGCAACAGCTTGTGAAAGCACATGGCACAGCAAGAGGACATGAATGAACACCCAGACTCAGGAGGAGTCTGGGGACCAAAGGAACAGCTCTCAGCTGCCTTTACACCAGAATCTTTCTTTACACTGTAATTTAACCTTCTAAAAATAAAGTGATTCTAAGAACACTGATGCTGACCCACCTGCCAAAGAGAAAAGTGGTCTCCACATTACAGCTTACAACCCTGTGTCTGTCACAGTGCCCTGAGTGAGAAGGTACCTAATGAATGTTGATGACAATGGTAAAAATGATTAGAAAATGCATTCTCAAATATTCAGATGCTTATTAACAGCTACAAATATAAACAAAAAGCAGGTGAGTTGCAGAAGCTATCCCTGGATCAGAAACATGGTGGATAGGAAGTTTAGTAATGCCTAGGCATTTGCAAATGGGTAAGAATGCAGCTGGCTCTCTGCAGAAAAATCATTTCTCCACAGCTGCTCCCCAAATTACCAAAAAATAAGGAGCTGTCATGTGATAGCAGGATTAGAGGCTCCCTCAATTTCCATTAAGGAAAAATAACATAAATTGCCCCAAGACTCACCCCTCAAGCTCATGAGCACAAAGGACACTTCTATTCAAATCCTGCTTACTGTGAAATGTAGCATTGTTGCCTGGCTGCTTCTGTGGTGGGCCTCAATCCTGCTGGATTTGCCTTTACACAACCAACATTCAGTTAAAGCTGTTTCTTAGATTCTTCAATACATGATTTTTCTTTTGAGATAACTGAACTAGGATAATATTTCTGGATAATATTATGAATGTGTAAGTGTCAATACTATGGATCTAGGAATCTCTGCAATTCAATCATTCTCTCATTCATTCCACAAATATTTACTGAATTCTTATCAGGTACTCCTAGATTAGTTTAACATCAGTATTCCAAGAAAAACTATGACTGGCAATTCTAATTTTTTATCTTTAGTTTAAAAAATGTATTATCATAAAAGTGACACATGTTCTTTTTGGGTAAATGAGAAAATACAAGTCAGAAAAAACCAAAAAAGAAACAGAAATCACCACCACCTGAGATAGCTACATTACCAAATTAACAATTTGGTATACATGCTTCTAGCATTTTCCCCCTGAGTTTCTTAGATGCTTTTTTTTGAAACAAAAGTGAAGCTGTTGTGTATATACTGTTGTAGAAATATTTTAAAATTTAATATAGAACAGAAATTTTCATGTTATTAACATTTTACATCATTTTTTAATGTTTACAGAGCATTCCCTATAAAAATGTACAGTAGGTATTTTACTAATTCCCTAAAGTTAAATCATTTAGGTTGTTTCCAATATTTCACTATTATAAATACCACTGTGATGACAAGTTTGATATTCAATAAATATCTGTTGAATAAATAACTTTACTAAGTTAAGTCTTTAAGTACATACCCAATTATTTCCTTAGCTTTTAAGAGACATAAAACTTTCAGTAGGTCTTCCCTGGTGGCACAGTGGTTAAGAATCCGCCTGCCACTGCAGGGGACACGGGTTTGAGCCCTGGTGCGGGAAGATCCCACATGCCAAGGAGCCACTAAGCCCGTGCGCCACAACTACTGAGACTGCGCTCTGGAGCCCGTGCGCCTAGAGCCCGTGCTCCACAACAAGAGAAGCCACCGCAATGAGAAGCCCGTGTACCACAACAAAGAGTAGCCCCCGCTCGCAACTAGAGAAAGCCCTGCGCAGTAACGAAGACCCAACGCAGCCAAAAATAAATAAGTTAATGAAATAAATTTAAAAAAAAAAACAAACTTTGAGTAATCGTATAGTTATGATCCTGGACATGCTATTATAGCAGGCACAGAAAGGTAATGTGGTAAAAACAGTAATCTAAACATAAAGGTGAGCACATAATACTTGGGGGATGCAAGACAAGATAAAAATATTAACCTTAATGATGTAAAAGTAGAGTATGGCTCCCAGAAGCTGGAATATACAAAGAGGGTAGTGCAGGAGCACTTATAATGCCATTCTACAAAATGGCAAGTTGAGAAAGTTTAAAGTTGGTGGACCAAAAAATAAAAGTTTATCATCTATAATTATAAAGATAATTATTTAAAAACTTTCAAAAAGAATATAAATATCAAATAATGGGAGATGGAGAAAGGAGGGAGCAGAAAAAGTGACTTAAATTCTTATTTTTCATATCAAAAAAGTCCACAGATATTGTGTAAAGTTGATCAATCAAGAAACAGAAGTTTACACATACTATTAAGCTTTATGGAAGTTAATTCCAAGAGAAGCTAAAAACAGAAATAGTGAAATGGCTTTTTTCTTTTTTTTTTTTGCAGTACGCGGGCCTCTCACTGTTGTGGCCTCTCCCTTTGCGGAGCACAGGCTCCGGACGCGCAGGCTCAGCGGCCATGGCTCATGGGCCTAGTTGCTCCGCAGCATGTGGGATCCTCCCAGACCGGGGCACAAACCCATCCATCGGCAGGTAGACTCTCAACCACTGCGCCACCAGGGAAGCCCAGTGAAATGGTTTTTAAAGGTGGTCTCTGGACTGTAGGGCTAGGGATGGAAAGGAAAGAGAAAAGGCAGGAGACATTGTTTTTTTCATCATCAACTCTCCTCTGCTATTTAATTTGTTAGGAAGCACAAAGAATACCCTGATAAAATTGCCTGAAAAACCTGTAATTATTCACTTTGGATCCCCTAACTATATATATATCTTCTTACCTTGATAACCAGTCAGACGCAGCTGCTCACAGAGTTTTCCTTTAACCAGAGGCAAACTTAAAATGCCTAAGACCTTGGAGACTACCTAGTCTGATTTTCTCATTTTACAGATTAATTTGAGACCCAGAAAGACTAAGTGAGTTACCCAAAGTCACAGCTCTAGTTGGCGGCAAAACCAAAACTCGAACCCACATTCCCTGCCTTTTAATCAAGTGCTCCAACAGCTCCATCAGAGACCCACCCTTTGTGGGTCTCTAGCCATTACTGGCTTGGGCACGTTAACTTCTATCCCACACTATCATGTGTATATCTTCAACCCAAGGGTTTAACTGAGGGGCCAGTGAATTTGTATTATAAAATAACATGCATACTGAACTGCAGTGATTTTTCAAACTGCCCCTGCAGTAACCCATCCCAGTCCCTCTAACATGCCTTCCGTTCCCTTCACTCTTCAACCCTCACCATCACTGCCTTAGAGGATACAGCTGCTTTGAGGAATGGTTCCTACAGACTGAGAGGCCTGACAGCATGCTTCCCAGCCACAGGAATAAATGCAACTCATGAAGTTGCCAAAAAAACAATGTCTTTTGAAGCTACTATCTTCTGTGAGCACCAGGGCAGTCAAATTATTTCATGTTTTTCTTCACCCATATTACATGTGTTTATCTAGCTAATCACACACTCCCACTTCCAATAGATGGAAAGGGAACAAAACTTTTTTTTTAAAAAAAAAAGGAGGACAAGGGACTGACTTTTTTTTTTTTTAAATGTAGAACTGCGCTCACATTTTAATGTTTGTAATCATTATACCATTTTATAAAAATTATTTTAAAATGAATTTTAAATGGTATGAAAGTCCATTTATATAAATTATTATTTGTATAGATTATTATTTACATAAATTTAGAAACAATAAAAAATAAGTATATGCAGAAGAGTCAAGATCTAAAAACCAAAACCCCGGCTTCCCTGGTGGCGTATCGGTTGAGAAGCTGCCTGCCGATGCAGGGGACACGGGTTTGGGCCCTGGTCCGGGAAGATCCCACATGCTGTGGAGTAACTAAGCCTGTGCGCCACAACTACTGAGTCTGCACTCTAGAGCCCGAGAGCCACAACTACTGAAGCCCACGTGCCACAACTACTGAAGCCCAGGCGCCTAGACCCCGTGCTCCACAACAAGAGAAGCCACTGCAATGAGAAGTCCACTCACCGCAACAAAGACTAGTCCCCGCTCGCCACAACTAGAGAAAGCTCATGCACAGCAACAAAGACCCAACACAGCCAAAAATAAATAAATTTATTTTAAAAATAAATAAATAAAAACCCAAACCCCAGTATTGACTGTTTTTTCCATAAATTGTGCACAATTTATGGACAGCGTATGTCTCACTAATTTAAAATAAATAACACTGAATGTTTAAAAGCATGCTTTCACACACATGGAGCTGTGCATAATGGGATCAGCGGGGCAACAGCAATACAGATTAATATTGAAAAGCAGGCTGAGCAGTGAGCCTAACACTTATCACTTCCTGGTTTACTTCCTGCATTTTACTTCTGATCCACTGTGAAACTGAGGGCTAAGGGACACATACATACAGTTTGATGGTGGCAACATCAATTGAGGCTTTTAAAAAAGTCAAACAATGTATATGAAAGCACCTTGTAACTGCAACATGCTAAAGAAACATAAGGCATTATTTTACTGTATTTTATTGTGGAGCAAGAAAGTGATGCAGAAGAGGAAATGATTGCTGCATCCATCCAGCATTTGAGTACCAGGATCTTAAGGGTTGGACCATAAGCAGCTCCAGGTCTAGTCAGAGAAAAACCATATAAACCAAAGCAGCCCTTCATACCTGTTTTGACTGGTCTGCAGTGTTTTTTGTTTGGTTTTTCAATGTGAATGAATTGCCAACATTTTAAAATAGGGAAATAAGAGTAAAAGTTCCAGACTTCTGACTTCTCTTGAAAAATCAGGAAGATCTGGGGACACCAGTAAGCAGTACTGTGTTAAAAGCTTGGGCTGGAGAGTCAGTTCTGTCATTTGTTAGTACGGTGATACTCAACCTCTCTATGTGCCTCAGTCACCCTATTTATAAACTGGTGATAATGTATTAATACCTTCCTCAAAGTGTTAGTGTGAGGATTAAATGAAATGAAGTAATTAAGTAAAGGACTCAGCAGAGTGCCCCGCCACCCCCAATAAATGCTAATTGTTATTATCATTTCAGATTGGCAACAACTGACTGGCTAGAGGGAGAAGAACATGCTCTTATCAACAAGATAATAGCAACAAAGACTCTACAATGCAATGTATAAATGCTAAGGAAGAAAATTACAGGGAGAATGGGGCTCAAAGGAGAGGGATGATAATCCAATCAATCAACAAATACTTAAGAAGGCATACAGATGGCTAAAAAGCACAGGAAAAGATGCTCAATCTCACTAACTGTTAGAGAAGTGCAAATCAAAATTACAGTAAGGTATCACCTTACACCGATCATAATGGCCATAAAAAAAACCCTACAAACGATAAATGCTGGAGAGGGTGTGGAGAAAAGGAAACCCTCCTACAGTGGTCGGTGGGAATGTAAATTGGAGAACAGTATGGAGGTTCCTTAAAAAACTAAAAATAGAGCTACCATATAATCCAGCAATCCCACTCCTGGGCATATATCAGGAGGAAACCATAATTCGAAAAGATACATGCACCCCGATGTTCACTGCAGCACTATTTACAATACACATGGAAGCAACCTAAATGTTCATCAACAGAGGAATGGATAAAGAAGATGTGGTACACATATACAATGGAATATTAGCCATAAAAAAAAAGAACGAAATAATGCCATTTGCAGCAACATGGATGGACCTAGAGATTGTCATACTGAGTGAAGTAAGTCAGACAAAGACAAATATCATATGATATTGCTTATATGTGGAATTTAAAAAAAGGGTACAGATGAACTTACCTACAAAAAAGAAATAGAGTTACAGATGTAGAAAACAAACTTATGGTTACCAGGGGGTAAGGGTCGGGGAGGGATAAATTGGGAGATTGGGATCAACATATACACACTACTATATATAAAATAGATAACTAATAAGGACCTAACTGTATAGCACAGGGAACTCTACTCAATACTCTGTAATGGGGGCTTCCCTGGTGGCACAGTCATTGAGAGTCTGCCTGCCGATGCAGCGGACACGGGTTCGTGCCCCGGACCGGGAAGATCCCACATGCTGCGGAGCGGCTAGGCCCGTGAGCCATGGCCGCTGAGCCTGCGCGTCCGGAGCCTGTGCTCTGCAACGGGAGAGGCCACAACAGTGAGAGGCCAACGTACCGCAAAAAACAAAACAAAACAAAACAAAAACAAACTCTGTAATGGCCTATATGGGAAAAGAATCTAAAAAAAAGGGGATACACGTATAACTGCTTCACTTTGCTGGACACCTGAAACTAACACAACATTGCAAATCAACTATATTCCAAAAAAAATTTTTTTTTTAAATTACTGAGGACCAGGTTCTAGACAAGAGACACAGTGGTAAGCAAGAAGGCAGAGTCCCACCTCAAAGAACTTACATTCTGGAGGAGGGAGCCATGACAATAAAGACATAAAGGAATAAACAAGAATTTCTGGAATTGACGTGCTATGCAGAGGATAAAATAAGGCAATATGATAAGAAAATGCCTGGGGAGAGGGGTGGTCTCTGATGAGGCACATCTGATTTGCGACCTGAATGGGTGAGAAGAAGGCAGTCACAGGAAGAGCCTGGTAAAAAGGGAAACGGTGGAGGGAGACAAGATTGGAAAAAATCACATAAAGCCTTTGTAGGCCTTGGAAAGGAGTTTGGATTTTATTCTGATCAGGAAAGATTTTACGGGAGTAGCTATTTGAGAGGTGCCGCTGGGAGCTGGGAAGGAGGGTGGGGTGGAAGTATTCGGAGCAGAGGAAACAGTGTGGCATATGGAACATGACCAAACATGGAGTACACCAGAGGTTCAGCTAGGGGGAAACCAGATGGTGGGGGCCTATGTGCTGTGCAAAGTAATCTGTACTTCATCTTATAGCTCAGTGGTACTTAATATTATGAAGATCCGTTTATAACAACGGAAGGAAGGAAGGAAGGAAGGAAAGGAAGGGAGGGGGGAAGGGAAGGAAGGCGGGAAGGGAGGGAGGGGAACCTCTACTACATGATAATTGTATTTATTCAGAAAACCAGATAATGAAAAGAGTACACTATAAATTACTTAATTTATTTAAAACTCAAATGTAAGCAATACTTTTGAGAGACAGTATTATCTACTCAGTCTACAAATAACCACAGGTCACAAAAGCCCACTGCTATAACCCCTGGCCACCCTTAGGGTACTAGGTTATAGGATGAAGCACTGCTAAAGGTGATAAGGAGCAAACATTCCTCCCAGCTGTGTGAAGAATCGCTTGGGAAGGACTGAGCCTAGACTGACCAGTTACCAAACCAGTCAGGTAACTAATTCAGCGGTCCATGAGGGAGCACTAATGGGAGCCTGAACTAAGACAGTGTGGTGAAATATTTAGGGGGTGAAAATGGAAAGGATTTAGTGAACAACTGGATGTGAACAGTGAAGGAAAGGTAAGTCCAGGATGATGCCAATGTTCTGGCCTGGGTTAAAGAGTGGCTCATTAAACAAGACAAGGAATAGTAAAAGAGCAGATTTACAGAGGACGACAGTGCGTAACAATATTTATATGAACTGTCCAATGAGATACCCAGATCTGGAGCTGTGATGCAGGAGCCTGTGATGCAGGTGTAAGTTGATCTCCATCAACAAGGAGATGGTAATGAAAGCACAGAGCATGAATAAAATTGACCAGGAATAATATGTAAAATGGGACGATAAAAGAAGCAAGGAAACTTAGGGATATTCAAAGGAGCATATAGAGGAAGGAAAAAAACAACAACGTGTGAACACAAATGAGAAGTTGGAAGGAGAAATGAGAATCAGGAGATAGTAAGTGTCATGGTAGGCAAATGAAGAGAGAAGTCAACAATATCAAATCTGGTGGAAGAAGAATTGAGATAACGACTTGCCAAGAAATTCAATTCATTCATTCATTCAATACATACTTAAAAATCACCTACTGTGTGTCAAGCATTGATGTAGACACAGGAGACAGCAATGAATAAAAAAAAAGTCCTCCCCTTCTTGGATTTTACATCCTACCAGAGGGAGATAAACTAATCAAATATATACATAATATTTTAGGGAGAGGAGAGGTACGGACAAGAGAGGGTGCTGGCCAAGAAATGCCTTTCTGACAAGATCTCTCAGTTCACATCTGTAGGAGTGAGGGAGACAGCATGAAATACTTGGGCGGAAGAGTATCCAAGGCAGCAAGAACACCAAATGCAAAGATGCTGAGACAGGAGCATGCTCGGTGTGATCAAGGAACAGCAAAATGGCCCGTGTGCCTGAAGCACCCTAAGCTAGGGGAGAAGAAGCAGATGAGGTCAGACAGTTTAGCCAGGATCAGGCCTGTGGGACCTTGAGGGCTACTTAAGACCTTTGGATTTTATTCTGAATGAGATGGGAAACCCTTGGAAGGTTTTGAGCAGGGGTTAAGATGTAAACTGATTTTCTTATTTACATTTTTAAAGGGTCACCTGGGCTGCTATATGAGAGTAGACTGAAGGGAGGAAAGGGTGGGAACGGGAAGACCAATTATAAGGCTACTTTAAGATGAACATGGCTTCGGGACTTCCCTGGTGGTGCAGTGGTTAAGAATCCACATGCCAATGCAGGGGACACGGGTTCGATCCCTGGTCCAGGAAGATCACACATGCCACGGAGCAACTCAGCCCGTGAGCCACAACTACTGAAGCCCGCACTCCTAGAGCCCGCGCTCCACAACAAGAGAAGCCATCGCAATGAGAAGCCCACGCACCGCAACGAAGAGCAGCCCCTGCTCGCCGCAACTAGAGAAAGCCTGTGCACAGCAACGAAGACCCAATGCAGCCAAAAGTAAATTAAAAAAAAGATGAACATGGCTTGGACCAGGGTAGCAGCATCAGAGGTGATAAGAAATAGTTAGATTCTGCATGTTTTAAAGGTACAGCTGCCAGGATTTCCTGACAATTGGGATGCATGGTAGAGTGAAAGAGAGAAGTCTAAAAATGACTCCAAGGTTTTTGGTTTGAGCAACTGGAAGAACTTAATAGGCATTTACTGGGATGGGAATGAATGTCAGAGGAACAACTGAGATGCCTATTTTATATATATATATATATATATATATATGTATATCTCCACGTGGAAATGTGAGTAGGATATTGTGAATTGGAGGCTTAAGTTTTCTATTTTTAAAACTGCTTTTAGATGCTTTTAAATGCTTTTTAACATTTGTTTTTGCTCCTTTTTGGAAGAATATAATTAAGAATTGCACTTATATTCTTAGAAATATTGAGGTAAACATTTATTATTTAGGTTCATTCACTTCTGGACAAATCAGCTATAGAAGTGCCACTATTACCCTTTCTAAGGTAACAATGTAACACTAGGTCACAATTATCTATCATATCTCAGATTTCTGTCAAACATTTTTCTTTACGGATGTCAAAACAGTCTATGAAAACAAGATAACTAAGTTAAAGTAACTATGTTGGAGAGATTCAAGGATGTGCTCTATAAATTACTATATGAATACTCTTTCTTCATTTTCCTTTTCTTTCTTTCCCTGATAGCTGTAGTGCAAGGAGAAAGAGGCCAGAACTTGGAGTGAGAAATGCGTGGTTTTGATTTCTAGTTGCATAATCTTGGAAAATCATAAAATCCCTATGAGCTTCTGATTGATCATCTGCAAAACTGACAAGGATGATGCCTGCCCCATGGGTTAGTAATAGTAATAATAGCTAACACTTATTGAGCCTTTACTATGTGCTAGGTGCTTTTCTAAGTACCTTTACATATATAATCACATTATAATGTATAATGTAATCCTCACAACTCTAAGAGGTATTATTATCTTCACTGTCATGATGAAGTGAGGCACAATGAGGTTAAGTAATTGCTCTAAAGCAAACAGGAAATGAGTGACAGAAACAAAATTTAAGTCTTGTCAGTGTGCATAATAGTGATTTACAGTTTATAAAACATGTTCATATTTTGTTTTTTTGTGTTTTTTTTAGATTTATTTATTTATTTATATTTATTTTTGGCTGTGTTGGGTCTTCGTTTCTGTGCAAGGGCTTTCTCCAGTGGCGGAGAGCGGGGGCCACTCTTCATCGCGATGCGCGGGCCTCTCACTGTCGCGGCCTCTCCCGTTGCGGAGCACAGGCTCCAGACGCGCAGGCTCAGTAGTTGTGGCTCACGGGCTTAGTTGCTCCGCGGCATGTGGGATCTTCCCAGACCAGGGCTCGAA
Organism: Globicephala melas; assembly: GCF_963455315.2. Classification (NCBI taxonomy): domain Eukaryota; kingdom Metazoa; phylum Chordata; class Mammalia; order Artiodactyla; family Delphinidae; genus Globicephala; species Globicephala melas. The sequence continues at coordinate 22,524,124 of NC_083322.1, forward strand.
CCCGTGTCCCCTGCATTGGCAGGCAGACTCTCAACCACTGCGCCACCAGGGAAGCCCCATATTTTGTTTTTAAAGGTAGGTACAGCACAGTATTAGAATGATCAATGTGAAACAGGTCCAAAACAGTCAAATGTCATCAATTTCACATGGTTCAACCAAAACTATTATGCTATAGCCACTTAAAAAAATGAAACATGAAAATGTTTTTTAACTGTAAAGCACAATGGAAGGTATCATTTTTAAGCAACAATAAATAGAACCACACTAAGAATTAACACAATTGTGAAAATGAAAGTAGTATGAAAGGGAACAGACAGTAAATACAGGAATCTGTTCAAATTACACACCACTCAATGATGGATAGTCAATGTGAAGTCCGTTATATATCCAGCCCAGGTTTCCATTTGCAGCCTTGGTATTTTTGAGGATTAATCTTCTGAAAGATATGGAGACAATCTCAAGCAGACATCACCTTCCCCATGGCACTCATTACCCCCCGATGTAATATTTATTTACCTTTTTAGATAGTAAGTAAGCTCATGGGGGCAAAGATTTTTCTGTTTTATTCAATGCTTTATCCCACCACCTAGAACTGTTCAAGGCTCACAATAATCACTCAAATTTGTTTATTGAATGAGTGAGAAATTAGAACTTTCTAAGCTGGACAATAACATATGAAATACATTTTAAGACAAAGAGTACTCAGAGATTTTGTAACGTAAACAACAACAATAAATAAACCTTTCTAAATAGTATAATAATGGTCCCTACCATAAACACTTCAGAAAGTGTCAGACATCTAAATTTGAATAGTACCTATTCAAAAATTAAAATCCCTATATTTACTTTGTGAGTAAATTAAAACAAAGTATATTTTGAATTACTTCCAAAATTAAAATTAGAATAGCAAATAATCAAAGTTTCAGGCATAGTAGTAAGAAGGAAAAATTATCTTAGAATCCTGACAAGGAAAGGAAGTTAGAGAAAAGTAAAAAAGCACATGTGTTTCAAGAATAAAATTTACAAAGTGGTTGAATATAAAATTAAAATTCCTTAAAACTGGGAATAACATTTCCATTTTTGAATTTGTTTAACCTGTACAAGATTTCCCTAAACTTAAAAGGGGGAGGAAGAAATGCTATCCTAAGTTTCTAATGAAATATAAGCTGCTTAAATAATATTTACACTATATTTCCTGTTCAAAAAAAAAAAAATCACCAAAATTTTTCCATGACTATGGAAATGTTGCATCCATTTAGAATAAGTTATTTGAAAAATTACAGAGCACTACATAAAGAAAAAATAATAATCATCCTATAAGAATAAAAAACATTTTCCTCACTACCAATTTCTCAGTGTGATTGTTGATAAAATTCTAAAAATCAGAAGGGGAAAAGGGACCATCAAATGTAATTTACCACAAATATTTATCAGCAGCCACTTAGTCCTGACCACAACAGACGTCCTGCAGCTAGCTGGCTGTCAAACCACCAAAAGCTGCTTGTCATCCACCTTCCTGGCGCTTAGAACTAAGCTCACTTGGGTCAAAACAAGTCAACTACCTTTCTCATCAGTAGTAACATACTGGAATAAAAGTATAATTCTGTCTGCCAAGATTCTGTTCTTAAGAATAGTCTTGTAACTATTAAAAGGGGACATTAAATTAGAGCTATTGAAAAGGGTTATCTGCATCTGTAGCTTGACTGGGATAATACTTCTGAGGTCTTGATGTGTAATCAAACCAGAGGAAAGAGAAGTAACTGGAAAAATCAACAAATATCATAACCCCCAAAAAGAGTGAATAAAGAGTAAACTATCGAAAAAATGCATATGCCAGTAGTAATATGTAAATAAAAGTAGGTTCATACTTTAGAATAGATTCCATGTATTGTGCAACAAGGAATATTCACACTGACTGAGTATAGTTACAAATCATTAGTCAGAGAAATATTACATAAGTATTAAAGGATGAAGTAGACTGATGTGTACTGACACAGAAAATGTCCACAATATACAGCTGTAAACTGGGGAGAAACCCAACAAAACAAAACACCCCAGGTTATAAAATATGCTAGAATAAGTGTGGTCTCATTAAAATAAACAAACAAACAAACAAATAAATTACAGATATGGCTATGGAAAAACAAAAGAATCTAGAAAGGTATACTGAAACTGTTAAGAATGCTTTTCTTCTGTGCATAATGGAATTATGAAGACTTCTTGTTTTACAGATTTTTTTTCTCCCTTTAAAACAATAAGCATGTAGTTACTTTTATAATGAGGGGACTGGAGGGGTGGTTAATCCCAGATCTGGGAAAGAAAAGACAAATAGTATAATAAGCCCCTCTACCCCTTCACCAAATGAAAAATCTGAGGGTGACCTCTAAGCTCATGGAATCAGAGAGACTCATATAAAGACCATCAAAGCTGCCCAATGTCCTCTGGGTACTCTTTCTTTAAAAAGAATCCTACGTAGAACCTCAAAATATAAGATAAAAGTGGAACACTTCTTATTGAAGGAGCTGGGGAATGCTGACAGCTATAGGCGTTCATCCCCCTCACCTCCTGCAATACCCTCTGAGACTCAGGACTCCACAGAGCACAAGTGGAAACTCCCTAATTAATGCAAGTCTTCCATCGTGCAGTTGGGAAACTGAGACCCAAGAATTAGCCTCCTATTAAGATATCTGCCTAACAGACAGGCTCCAGGGTTATTTTATATACTAGGCATTATAGACACAGTCCTTGGGGCCTGCAAACTTTTCAAATACATACAGAAAAGTTTAGAGAAAGCTGAAAACACAAAAGAACTGGCTCCAAAATACCAAAAGAATGAATAATCAAAATTAATAAATGTCCAAAAAAAGAAAAAGAAGAAAAATAGATATAAAGCTTCTTTATATGTTCAACATGAAAGCACACTACAGCTCCCTAGTGGCTCTGCAACTGTACATGTTTTTCTATTATCTGAGGTTCCTGTTTAGCTATACATATCCATCAAAGTAACACAAGCTGGCATCTGCCACTGAGAAAAAGAAGTGGAAAAAAAAAGCAATAATGGAGAGACATTGTTTTGGAAACTGCAAACAGACAGAAAAGATATGTTAATCAAATAGGTGGATAACTAGAGATTCAAGGGATAATGAAGTCTGTCCTCGGAGGGTAAAATCAAATTCCAAAAAACTCAAGCAGCTAAAATAATGAGCAAAATATCACAGGATAAATTTTAATAAACATAAACATAATATTCTGAACTTTGGCTTAAAAAAACCCATTGCAGAAGAACATAGGATGGTGAAGACTGTGTCATCACAAGAAAAAACAAAACAAACAAACACTCAAGGGGTGCTGGAAATAATATGGAAATAGTATGGAAATAAGCACCATGCCAAGCATCATACGTAAAATATGGATAATGAAAGCATCAACCTGATCACACTTGTATTTACTGCTTGGCACTACACTTTTTTTTTTTTGAGTAAAATGTTTTTTATTCTTATCTGTTGATTAGAAGAAAATGAATAGTAATTTTAATATGGGTGTGAAAGGATACTCTACCTGCACTTTACCCTCCCTTCCCTTACTACTCAATATTCACCACTGTCTCTAGGTCAGGAATTATATTCTTTTTGGGATTATGTTTTTAAATTGTCATTTTGGGAGCATTTATATTACCTCAAGACCCAACTTAAGAACTAGACATTTCCTGTTGTCATTGTACTTTTTAAAGCCATAGATTATATTTCATTGGGACTGTGAAAAAGCCAGTATTATAAAGAATAGTTAGAAAAATATATATGTCTAAACCTAGAAAAGAAAGGGCTTTAGGAAAATGACCTCTTATTAAATATTAAAGAATTATTATGAGGAATTATAAATATCATGTGGCCCCAATAAGAACAAATAGCCAAGAAGTTAGGGTAGACAGGGCAGAATTGTGGCCAATATAGATCATTCTTCTAACAGGGGTGTGAAAACAGCAGGTTGCCAGGAAGCAGTGAGCTCTCCCATCAATAGGTATCTTCACGCAAAGCAAAGACAACCACCTGGGGGCATGGGAGAGGTGGGCTTTACACATATACTAACAAGCCAGCATGCAGAAAGTAAGGGAGCAAAAAACAAAACAAAACAATACAACTCTAAGATTCTGCACCAGGAGATTTTGAACCACGGGGTCCACAAATGTGTATCAGGAAGACTGTCAGGTGAACTGGATACATACCCCAAAGAAGATTTGACACAGTTCTTGACCTTCATCTACTGAGAGAGTATAATCTATTGACACATAATTTTGCTGCAGTTTGGGGTATGTACAAACGTACACACAAACAGAATTACACAGATACTATAAAACAAGCTTTAACTAAAGGTTTTGTCCTCTTTGAGAACTGTAACAGCAGAAACTGAAAGGTCTTCCTAGAGAAATGTAGGGAAAAAAACAAAACTCTTCTGCTAGCATAGACTTAAACCATTTTAAATCAGTTTCCTTATTTTTAAATTATAAAGCAAAGAAGGTTTTATTAATGTACTGCTCCTCTAATCCCATCTTGGAAGATCTGTACAGTGAAGCTAATAATGCAACAACTTTACTAAATGCTGCAATCGTAACCATCCATAACATGGTTATGGGAAAGGGTTTTAGTTTTGTCTTATTTGCCTTTTATATCAGTACACTAACTACCAAATGTAAAATAGATAGCTAGTGGGAAGCAGCCGCACAGGGAGATCAGCTCTGTGCTTTGTGACCACCTAGAGGAGTGGGATAGGGAGGGAGGGAGGCGCAAGAGGGAGGGGATATGGGGATATATCTATACATATAGCTGCTTCACTTTGTTATACAGCAGCAACTAACACAACAATGTAAAACAATTATACTCCAATAAAGATGTTAAAATAAATAAATAAATAAAAATAAATCACTACACTATTCTAACAAGCATAGCTCTCTCATTCCCCAGGCCAAAGCAAGGAGAAGCAGTAAGGAAGAATAAAGAGTAAGAACAATAAGGGAGAACAAATAAAACAAATAAATAAAAGAAAAAGCAGACAAGAACAAAGTGCAAACAGCTGGTATTATTTATGAAGGGACAACCAGTCCTAAGACCTCAATTGCTTGTAAGGGCATCATCCTATCATAGGACAGGCATTCATTCCTTTACATACCTGACAAATGTGCTTTTGAAAAAGCATAAGCAATGTAAAAATACATATGTCAGTCACTTTGGAAGACAGTTTGGCAGTTTCTTACAAAACCAAACATACTTTTACTATATGATCCAACACACTCCTTGGTATTTAGCCAAATAAGCTGAAAACTTATGTACATGCAAAAACCTGCACACGAATGTTTATACCAGCTTTATTCATAACTGCCAAAACTTGGAAGCAATCAAGATGTCCTTCAATAGGTGAATGGATAAACAAAATGTGGTATATCCATACAATGGAATATTATTCAGCACTAAAAGGAAATGAGCTATCAAGCCATGAAAAGACAGGGAGGAACCTTAAATGCATATTACTAAGTGAAAGAAGCCAATATGAAAATGAAAAGGCTACATATTCTGATTCCAACTATATGAAATTCTGGAAAGGGCAAAACTATGGAGACAAGAAAAAGCAGTGATTGCCAGGACTGGGGGTGGAGATGGGGGAAATGAATAGGCAGAGCACAGAGGACTTTTAGGGCAGTGCCAATACTCTTCATGATATAATGATGGATATGTCATTATATTAATACATTTGTCCAAATCAACAGAAATATACAATACCAAGAGTAAACCCTAAAATAAACTACAGGCTTTGGATGATTATGATGCGTTAATGTAGGTTTATCCTTTGTATATAGGAAATCTCTGTACCTCACTCTCAATTTGTTGTAAATCTAAAACTGCTCTTGGAAAATGAAGTCTTAAAAAAATGAAAAAGAAGCCTACAATGACTATTTGTGTGCCGTTTACACCAAAATACTAGGTACTGATTATAATTTTATCTTTTCTTGGCAAATAAATGTCATGGTGGAAAGCACTGATTACTGAACAGTTCTGAATTTCTTTTGACCTAAGTGCCTCTGAACTCCTGTGCACTTTTAGTTAGACCTTTATTAGCATACCATTCCACTGGGAGGAAGGGAACAGGAACAGCATGACACAAAATTTGAGACAAATGCCATCACAGGCTACTGCTGGCAAACATTAGCTCCATCAAATTATTATTTAAAGTGAAGAAGGAAAAGTCATAGGCATTTCTCTCACCAGGGACAGTGTTAGGAAAGCTCCACCAGCAACAGTCTCTTCATTAGATGAAGTTGACCCACCCCCGATTTCTTCAGTCTTTCCCCACCACCATGCATCCTATACATTCAAATGTATTCAACAGTCTATAACTATTATTAACTATACATTATGTATATTATATATAAATTATATATTTACATTTATATGTAAATTGTAAAATATATATACCATAACATTATATAACTATAAAGCTATTCAGCATTATCTAACTACAGGTTATGATGATTTAGTTTGGAGGAGTTCCTGACTACACCTGAAAATCCCTGTACCCCACCTCTACCATGGAACATTGGTGTTTGACATATGTATTTTTCCCATTAATATATTTTATTTTTAGAGCAGTTTTAGGTTTATAGAAAGCTGAAGCAGAAAGTACAGTGAGTTCCCATATAACCCCTTCACCACTTCTCCCTCTCCTATTAACATCCTGCTTTTAGAGTGGTAAATTTGTTGCAGTTGATGAACCAATATTAACTAAAGGCCATAGTTTACATTAGAGTCCACTCTTTATGTTATACAGTCTATGGGTTTTGACAGGTGTATTATGACGTACCCTCCATTTGAGTATCATACAGAATGGTTTTACTGCCCCCAAAACCCCGTGCTCCCTCTCTCCCTTCTCCCAAACCCTGGCAACCACTGATCCTTTCACTATCTCCACAGTTTTGCGTTTCCCAGAACTTCATAAAGCTGGAATCATACACTATGTAGCCTTTTCTGGTTGGCTTCTTTCATTTAGTAATATGCATTTAAGATTCCTCCACGTCTTTTCATGGCTTGATAGCTAACTTCTTTTTAGTGCTAAATAATACCCCATTGTATGGAGGTACCAGTTATGAATTCTTTCTTTCATGGATCATGGCTTTGGTATTGTATCTAAAAAGTCATCATCATACTCAAGGTCATCTAAGTTTTCTCCTATGTTATCTTCTAAGAGTTTTATAGTTTTATGCCTTACACTTAGGTCTGTGATCTATTTTGAGTTAATTTTTATAAAGGGTATGAAGTCTGTGTCTACATTGATTTTTTGGCCGGTAGATATCCAGTTGGTTCCAGCACCATTTGTTGAAGACACTATCTTTGCTCCATTGTATTGCCTTTGCTCCTTTGTCAAAGATCAGCTGACTATATTTATGGGGATCTATTTCTGGGCTCTCTATTCTGTTTCATTGATCTGTTTGTCTATTCTTTTACCAATACCACACTGCCTTGATTACTGTAGCTTTATAGTGAGTCTTGAAGTCAAGGAGTGTCAGTCCTCCAACTTTGTTTTTCTTTAATACTGTATTAGCTATTCTGGGTCTTCTGCCTCTCCATATAAACTTTAGAATCAGTTTGTTGATAACCAGAAAATAACTTGCTGGGATCTTAATTGGGACTGCACTGAATCTTCAGATTAAGTTGGGAAGAACTGACATCTTAATACAATTGAGTCTTCCTATCCATGAATATGGAATATCTATTTTAGTTCTTCTTTGATTTCTTTCATCTGAGCTTTGTAGTTTTCCTCATATAGATCTTGTACATATATTAAATGCATACCTAAATATTTCATCTTTTTCATTTTTAATCAAAAAGTTAAAACCAAAAAAGTACTTAATGTTTAAAGAGATAAGCATCAAAATCTGATAATTTTGTTTACTAGAAAAATCTCTCAGATAAGTTTAAAAACACGTTAAACAATACTACCTAACTCTTCCCAGATATCACTTACACAGTGTTTCCATACTAAGAAATATGCCATCAGTATTCGATATAGATAGTAAATTTACTAGGTATATGTGGAATACCTGGTATACGTGGAATACCTAATATGGAAAGCTCATTTTCTTTTCTTTTTCAACTAAAATACGATTACAGCCCTTATGTGGCTGTTTTGCAATTTTATGTAATCCATAAAACTGTGTCCCATTCATATTAAAAGGTACCCAGAAAATACATAAACTTAAGTGGGAGGGGGGGAATCAAAGGAAAAAAAATTAACTGTGGTATCTCTGGATGGCAGAGCTACAAATTTTTTCATCTTCATATTTTCTTTTATTTTCAAACTTCTCTACAAAGATCATATATTACTTTCACACTCCATTAAATCAAATATTATATAGCATGTAAAATGAGTAAACTATAACTACATGCCTCAATAAAGATTAATCTCGGGCTTCCTTGGTGGCGCAGTGGTTGAGAGTCCGCCTGTCGATGCAGGGGACACAGGTTTGTGCCCCGGTCCGGGAGGATCCCACATGCCGCGGAGCCGCGGAGCGGCTGGGCCCGTGAGCCATGGCCGCTGGGCCTGCGCGTCCCGAGCCTGTGCTCCACAGCGGGAGAGGCCACAACAGTGAGAGGCCCGCGTACCGCAAAAAACAAAAAAACAAAACAACAAAAAAAATAAAGATTAATCTCATATAACTTTAAAAACATACGAAACAATATGATATCTTTCCTATGGATACAACACATAAAGGTATAGTTTTTCTGTTTTTGTTTTTTGATACAGGGGAAAGGTAAACATCAAATTCAGAATAATGGTTACAGCTGGGAAGGGAAAGGATGAGGAAGGAATGCCCAGGAGGCATTATTATCTGTGATTTTTTTTAAGTTGGGTAGAAGATACATGGTATTCATTATATTGTTCTATATCCTTATTTATGCCTGAAGTATTTAACAAATTTTTAAAGGTAGCAGCTATAGAAGCCATACCAAAGTAGTAGTACTTAACCCTAATCTCCTCAAACTACTTAACTAGGATATGGTACTAGAGGAATAATAGATACAAATATATCTTCCATAAAGGATAAAATTCTTTGAAAAATTTAAAGTAGGAGTCCTGAAAGTGGGTTTTCATGTGTATATTTACAAGCAAATAACAATCTGAAATCTATATTCCATAAAATATCTGCAGCAACCATTCCAATCTGTGCCTTGCACACAGAGTTCAAAATTAAATCTGTTCAGGAAATGTAATAGATAAATTATCTTTAATTTGACCTTATTTTACATTTCCACTTACAACTCTGTTTGAAAGCAGACATTTTACTTTGGTCAGTTTTAAAATAGTATTTAGTCTTTTAAGGATGTCATAAAAATAACCTTATTTTTATGACATCCTTAAAAGGTGACTGGTGTTTTCCAGTTTGATTTTAAATGGTTTCTAACCAGGACATGGCACCTATGACAAGAAGCACAAGTGGCTCTCACATAGTAACACACCCCTGTACTAGCTGAATCCTCTCATGCTGTTACATAGGTATGATGATGACCAAAGTTTAGGTAATGCCTACCCTACCCAACTTTTTGGGAGTATCCATTGTAAATTGAAGTAATGACCTTCAGGGACAAAAGGTAAATTCACAAGATGTTTGAAGGAACTTCTTAAAGTAGACTCAGTAACTTTTAACATGAAACAAAAAAACTGTGTGGTTTTGATTGTTAGAAATGCCTTAACTTATCTCTTACAATCTTTACTTGAAATAGGAGTAAAAAGTTTTTTAAAAGTTGGGATTGGGGGTGGGAGTAGTGGAAGGCCTGGGATGGTTTAGAACTAATACTGTTCCTTCCCATTTCCACCCCCAATTTACTACCCATTCCTACATCCTAGCCCTAAACTAGAAATAGACTGTAACAAACAAATCACTTGAAAACAAGAGGAGGAGTATTATTTAACAAAATTTGAGATTATCAAAATGTAGCTAGATGAACTGAGGCTTACACACTAAAAGAGGGTATATCACACCATCTTATCACCCAATTTCTTGCCCCAAAAATACATAGTAGGGTATTAACAGGACAGGTTTCCTTAAAGAGGAAAATGACTACCTGGGTCTGCAGTTTATATAGACCCAGGACTTTTAGTCACTATTCTTCAAAAAAAGTGATTTGTTTTTAACATTCACTGTCAGTAACTCTTTTTGAAAAGACTTTACTAGATTAAGCACAACCCACGACCTACTGAAATTTAAATGAGATGTTTGCTTTTCAGATAAGATCCATCTTACTTGAGGATCCTCTCTTAGACCGCTACAAATTAAAGGACCCAAAAAGTAGAGGACTCATTAACAGAAACCTAACAAGGCTGAAATCGCTGGCTGTGTAGGAACTTGTACATGTGTATCCTTTTCCTGTGCATTCCTGAAATCAGTTAGTTCTAATTTCAACATCACCTTATTTGTAGTTATTTCATCATTTGCATTTACCAAGTATATTATCATCCACATTCCATTAGCTCAACTTATTCTCACCAATGTCTGTGGGAAAGCTGCCTGATCAAGATTGCTTGGATGGATGTAGGCTGCTACATAATTTTACTCACCAAGTTTTGTCCTGTTTAAATGTCATCAAATCACATTCATAAAACAAATATATATTGAGCACCTTTTCTGTGAAAAATCCTGGATCAGAAACTGAAGGGGGATATGTGGGGTGATTAGTCTAACCCTCAAATAGCTTACAGCAGCAGTTCTCAAAGTGAACCTTATAACCCTGGGAATCCCTGTGATTTCTTCAAGGGATCAGTGAGGTCAAAACTATTTTCATAATAACTAAGACATTCTTTGCCTTTTTTCACTGTACTTATATTTGCACTTAGAATGCAAAAGCAATGGTAGGGTAAAACTACTGGCATCTTAGCACAATTAATTAAAGGCAATGGCACCAAACTGTACTAGTCATCATTATATTCTTCACCTTCATGTATTCACAGTAAAAGGAAAGAGTCAATTTCATAATTTAAGAATGTGCTGATGAAAGAGTAAAAATTATTAATTTTATTAAATCTTCACCCTTGAATTCATGTCTTTTTACTATTCTGTGTAATCAAATGGAAAGTATACATACAGCACTTCTGCATTCGGAAGTGTGATGGCTATTTCAAAAAGCACATAAACCATGCTTTGAGTCGCAAACTGAATTACCCACATTTTCCCCCAAGGAATACCATTTTTACTTGAAAGAGGAGCTGACAAACTGTATGGCTATTTAGACCTGGGTAACTGATAGTTATTTTCTCAAAAATTAACAAAGTGAGCCTATCACTTCAAGGAAAACAACTGAGAGCATTTGTTGTCAATGATAAAACTGGGTACTTCAAGTGATAATTAGAATTTTGGAAAACTTGTATCTGCCACAGTGAGCTTGATAGCCTTCCATTCTTAAAAGTCTTTTCTAAAAAAAAAAAAAAAAGTCTTTTCTGATGAGATCAGTGGTAGTGTTAATGAATGTGATTTTTGTGTCAACATTTAGAAGATCTGCATAACTCAGTAAACTAATATTTTCCAAATGATCAATGTATGATGTTACAAAATTATGCATGGATTAAAAGATCCATTCAAAGTGCATGATAAACCAATAGATTTTAACATAACAAAGCACAGATATGGTTTCAGATTCCACATTGCAATTCACCTTTAAGAAATTAACACTGCTGAGTTTTCATGTAATATCAAAGAATATCATCCACAGTAATCTAAAAAGGTTCTTAAAATACTCTTCCCTTTTCCAAACAGATCTTCTTATACTTTAACCAAAGCTGTAACATACTGCAGCAGACTGAGTGCAAAAGCAGATAGGAGTATCCAGCTGTCTTCTAACAAGCCAGACACTAAAGAGATTTGCAAAAACTGTAAAACAATATCACTCTTCTCACTAAATTGTTTTTGTTTCAGAAAATATAGTTTTTTGTTTTGTTTTGTTTTGTTGCGGTACGCGGGCCTCTCACTGTTGGGGCCCCTCCCATTGCGGAGCACAGGCTCCGGACGCGCAGGCCCAGCTGCCATGGCTCACGGGCCTAGCCGCTCCGTGGCATGTGGGATCTTCCCGGCCTGAGGCACGAACCCGTGTCCCCTGCATCGGCAGACGGACTCTCAACCACCGCGCCACCAGGGAAGCCCGGAAAATATAGTTATTTTTAATTAAAATGTTTCATTAACTTTAACATGTAGTGGGTATATTATTTTAAAATTAATAAACATTTTTAAAATTTCTCAGTTTTAATTCCTAATACAGGAAGTATCAAAAGTTATAACCCATATTAACAAAAGCTCTTGAGTCCTCAATGACTATTAAGAAGGGTCCTGAAACCAAAGATTAAGAACCACTGGCCTGGGACTTCCCTGGTGGTCAGTAGGTAAGACTCTGCACTCCCAATGCAGGGGGCCTGGGTTTGATCCCTGGTCATGGAACTAGATCCCGCATGCATGCTGCAACTAAGAAGTCCATGTGCCACAACTAAGACCTGGCAGAGCCTAAATAAATAAATAAATTTTTTTTTTTAAAAAAAAGCACTGGCTTACACTGTAACAAAAAGGAGGAAAAAAAAACCCACATATAATAACCCAAGGTAGACTGTCCATCAACAGATGAATGGATAAAGAAGATGTGGTATATACATACAGGAACATTACTCAGCTATAAAAAAGAATGAAATAATGCCATTTGCAGTAACATGGATGGACCCAGAGATTATCATACTAAGTGAAGTAAGTTAGAGAAAGACAAATATCATATGATATCACTTATATGTGGAATCTAAAAAATGATACAAATGAACTTATTTACAAAAGATAAACAGACTCACAGACTTAGAAAACAAACTTATGGTTACCAAAGGGGAAAGGTGGGGGGAGGGATAAATTAGGAGGTGGGGATTAACATGTACACACTGTATATAAAATAGATAATCGACAAGGACCTACCATATAGCACAGGGAACTCTACTCAATACTCTGTAATAACCTATATGGGAAAAGAATGTGAAAAAGAATAGATATATGTATAACTAAATCATTTTGCTATACACCTGAAACTAGCATAGCATTGTTAATCACGCCCTATACTCCAATATAAAATAATAATTAAAAAAAGAGAAACATTGGCTTATACTTTAACAAAAGAGGGGGAAAAAAAAACCCACAGATAATAACCCAAGGTAGAATGTTATGGCTACCATAGTCCTCTATTCTTGAATTTTCTAGCTCTTTTTAAACTAGACCTATATTACCTACCTGGCTCTTGAAATAATTTATTTCGCCTTGCTGTCAATATAATCAAAATGAGTAATTCACTTAGCAAGCATGAAAAGGCCTCAGGCAACACCAGGATGATGTTTTAAACCAATTTCATGAGTTTTTCTTCAGTCATTTTCTAAATAAGTGGTCTGAATTAAAACTGGTTTTATTTCCCTGGTATAAACAGCCTATAAAGAGAATTCTTTCACAAAGAACTATATAATATACAACTCTCTTCGAAAGGCATCCCACACAATCAAATCAGTAATAGAAAGCTATGAAATTTGGTTCCCTGTCTCTCAACAATAGGGTAAAAAAACTAGAAATCCTACACTGGTGCTGAGGGTCAGGATACAAAACATGACATTCAAAAACAAACAAAAAAAACACTTTCTAGAGGACCATATGCACATAAGCAATCATTTGTGTTTTTTAAAAAGGACACACACACACACACACACACACTTTTGCTTACCCTACCTTGAAGATTACACAAGAAAACTGATAGTGGTAGTTGTTTTGGGGGTGGGAAACTGTGGGAAACTCACTTTTCATTGAATTCCTTTTATATTGTTTGATCATTTAACAATGTGCATGTAATACTCTAAAATAACTATTTTAAAAACACCATTTCTACATCATCCATTTCTCCAGTGTTTTATCTCAAATGCAAATTCCAAATACTAGCAGATATGGAAATAATTAAATGCATATTTGTTAAATAAGCAATGGACACATATCTCATATACCTGATGGAAGTATCAAAAGCAACCCATCCATCAACCTGGAAGTGATCAGCCATTGATTACCTGAAAGGGTATCTAGTGATGCCATCCATCTGCCCAATATAATTGATATAGTTGCTACTTCAATGGTAACTCTCTTCCTTTTTATATTCACCCCAGCGTTTGTTTTAAGAAATGTTCTCTGAACAACACCAAAGTAGATAGTTTAAAGATTCCTTTAGGGAATTCCCTAGTGGTCCAGTGGTTAGGACTCTGCGCTTCCACTGCTAGGGGCCTGGGTTCGATCCCCGGTCAGGGAACTAAGATCCCACAAGCCATGCAGCACAGCCAAAAAAAAAAAAAAAAGACTCCTTTAAACCATGCAGCAACATTAAATTCAGCATAAATTTTGCTCCCATTATGCACTAGGCACTATGATTTGATAATGTAACGCTTATAACATACAATGTAATGTGAAAATGTACACTTGGTTCTAAACACCTAACTACACAATAGAAGTTTAATAATTACACCAATGAAAAAGAAATGGGTTTTAATCAATTCTAAATTTAATGAGGTAATCTTATGATGTGGCTACAAATAAACATAATTCAAACTTGGACTACATTAATCATAGTGGCTATACACTGCCCCAAAAAACAGAAAAAAATGGACCCACTGTAGTTTGTACTTATCAGACCAGTTGCACTTGTGCTGGGTTCTAGGCCACGCTTGATATCTAGGGGCCCTGAGAAAGTGCAGTAGGGTCAGGGTAGTTTGATAATATGGAAGGCAACATGTAGAGTTAGTTACCATGTGTCAAGTACTTCACCTGAATTTTCCTTAAATCTCCTCATATCAATGATAGAAGTATTATTATCCTTGTCTTAAAATTAAAGAGATTCAGGCTCAGAGAGATTAAGCAACATGCTCAAGGTTGCAAAATGCTAGGAGGTAGCATTATCAAGATTTAAACCCAGGAGACCCTTTAGTGGGTTGAATGGTGGCTCCCAAAAAGATATGTCCACATCCTAACTCCTGGAAACTATGAATGTTATCTTATTCGGAAAAAGGTTCCTTCAGATGTAACTAAATTAAGGATTTTGAGATGAGGAGATCATCTGGGATTATCCAGGTTGGTACTAAATCCAATGACAAGTGTTCTTATGAGAGTGAGGCCAACAGAGATTACAGAAGAGTAGGAGACAGTGTGCCCATGAAGGCAGAGACTGCAGTGATGTAGCTACAAGTCAAGGAATGCCAGCAGCCACCAAAAGCTGTAAGAGGCAAACAACAGATTCTTTCTTAGTGCCTCCAGAGTGATTGTGGTCCTACAAACACCTGATTCCTGACGTTTGGCCTTCTGAATTATGAGAGAATAAATTTCTGTTGTTTTAAGGTACCAAGTTTACGGTAACTTGTTGTAGTAGCCCTAGGAAACTAACATAGCCCCCAAACTCTATCCTTCCGGCATATCTCATTACCTTTCCAAGAAGGTTTAAGGATCTCGGGATATTTAAACTAAAAGAGAGATGACTGAAAGGACTTTATTTTAAAAAAAACAAAACAAAAAGAACTATACTTATTTTTGGAAGTCCTAAAGAGCAAAAGTGAGACCAGTAGGTAAAAATTACAGGGAGAAACTTCAGTTGAAATTAAACTTTCTAACCATCTAAAAAAGTATTAAAGACCAAACCGAGTTTCAGTAGTTAGTACCCACCAAAATGATTTCCTATCACTGGATGTGTTCAAGAAGACTGATGACCATGTAACTTTGGGGAGCTGAGCTGGCTTAGATGACTTAGAATCTCTTCCCATTCCCAAGTTCCTAAAAATTATAAAATATTAGATGCTACCACAAAAACCTAATAATAAGATAAAATATTACAAGTGAATTTTGCAAGGTTTCTACTATCATGTATTCAAATAAATACTATTAGTTATGTGTCAGGCACTGTGCATGGTGATGGACACAAACATGATGTCTACTTTCATAAAGCTTACAATCTGGTGGGAGGGACAGACATATATCAAGTAATATATCAACAAATGTAAAATGACACGTATAGACATAAATGGTGAAGAAAAAGTATAAAAATAAGGGAAATGTGGTAAAACTTCCCTGAGGAAATGATGCTTGAGACTTGAATAAAATTTACAAGATTTTACCAGATAAAAGAGAGGAAAAAGCTTTCCAGGCAGAAGGAACAATAGGAAAGGTCTAATGGTTAGGGCAGCATGTTTGATAGAAAATGAGTCCAAAAGGTAAGTACAGCCACATTAAAGAGCTTTGTCTTCATCCTAAATGTGGGACACGATCAAACTTGTGTATTTAGAAAAGATCAATTAATTCTGCCTGCAATGAGGAGAATGGATTAGTGCTCAGCCAGAGTGGATGCAGGTGGACCAGTGATAGGTTATTTCAACAGTCCAGAAAAGAAACAATAGCAATCCAGACAAAAGTGATAATGGTGGAAATGAAGAGGATAATTTGAGCTTATTTAGAAAGTTAAACAGGAGTTGACAATATGGAAAGACCAAGTTTCTGTTCTGAGAAAACAGATGAAACGGTGATACCCTTCACTGAGGTAAGAAAGAATGGAACAGGGCCAAGTTTGAAAAGGGAATCTCATTTTGGGATGAAGTGCATCTGAGGCATCTGAGAGGTGTCAATTAGGCCATTGGATATAAAGTTCTTAAACTCTGCTGGCAGGCCAAATCTGAGTATACATATTTACATGGAACAGCTGCATATTCTTTTACCTTTAAGGGAAAACAATTATTGTTATAAAATAATCATTATTCTTTAAAAAAAGATAATTTCAAAATTGTGCTAGCCTAAAACACAAGAATCACTACCTTACCAAAGACCCTAAATTAATACTAACCAAAGATTACCTACTTAAAGGACATTAGATATATACCACTCATTTAGCTACAAAATGGATTTCTTCAGAATGAACACAATCCATCTTGGTGGATTCTCAAGTTAGGATTAGTGACTGCTCTCACATCTTTCAAACACAAAAACTGAAAAAAAAGTTTGAGGCAAAAAGTTTGTACTTTTTATTCCCAGATTGTCCACCTCTCCCTATGTCTGAAAGACACTGACTTAAGCATCTTAATTGTCAAGTATAAATGATAAAGTTTTTCTCCTGGAAAAGATTCTAATTTTCAAAGTAGAAGGGAAGAGAATAAACAAATCAGACTTTTTTTCTTCCAATACATACCTCCGCAGGCTTTGTATTATACTTAGATGGAAAATGACTAGACTACTTTAGATATTGTGATAACTAAGGAAATATTTACCCTACTTTGTTTCCATGTTGTATAAACAAACGAACTAGCTACCAGAAAGATTAAAGACAGAACTAAATGAGTAGGCAAGAAAATTGGATTATATTACTAACTTTTCTAAAGAAAATCTACTGCACAAAATCTTTGAGAAAGAGCCAATCTTCTTTTTTTTTTTGCTGGCCTCTTCCATTGCGGAGCACAGGCTCCGGACGCGCAGGCTCAGCGGCCACGGCTCACGGGCCTAGCTGCTCCGCCGCATGTGGGATCTTCCCGGACCGGGGCACGAACCCATGTCCCCTGCATCGGCAGGCGGACTCTCAACCACTGCGCCACCGGGGAAGCCCAAGAGCCAGTATTCTTTACATAAAACTAAAATTATATATATCACATACTTCATTGAGGCAGAGGATGAACTAGACTACATAGCATTTTATATTTATATATTTATATTTTACGTACATAAAATCTTTTGAACTCCCCACAAATAATGCTTTAAAAAAAACAAACAAACAAGCATTTTTAACACTCCTGTATTATATGACAGCTGTTACTAATATCAATTTGCTCTCAGTGGGAATATAACAACTCAGAAGGTCCCAGGGTAAAATAAAAGACTAATAATACTGAGACAAACTTGTTTGCTTTAGAAACTATCCTACAAATAGGAATCTTGGCTCATGAAGTGTGAGGGCAGAGTGGAGAAAAAGCAAGTTAATATGTGAATGAAACTGAGGTTAACCCAGGATTTAGCTCTCATTCTTCACTAAGTAAGCTTTCATAGGCAAGCCCTTCCGCCCTTACTCCAAGTTACCCTTACCTCAGCAAAACCACACAGAGCATGAAACAAGAGAGTAAGCATTTCCTGGACTAATTTGTATTTGGATAGAAACTTTAATATCTTTTATATTTCATTAAAATGGATTTATAACTGCCCCATTAAGAATGTTTCAGGGCAAAAATAGACAAATCAAACACCCTTAGACATTTTTGGTTCAAGACAATATACAGAGTATTATTTTATATTATCATATACAGTATATCCATGCACAGTGTGTGTGTGTGCATGCAAGTACATACATGTACACTTAGGAAAATATCTAAAACCATATAATTAAAATATTGTTAAATATTTATGACTGATATACAATTATTTTAAATTTTCTTCTCTTTGCTTTTCTATAATAAACACATATACGTACCTTTTTACATTAAGAAAATATATTTGTTGTTTACCATGTCATAACAGGAGACTCAGAACTAATTTTAGAAGGAATTTTTATTTAGAAGAAACTTTACCATTCTGTCCTCTTCATTTTTCAAATGGGGAAAAAGGCCCAGTGAGGATAAGTGACTTGCCTGCCCAAAATCTGATAGTTAACTCCCTATGGCCATAATTATATTATTCATACTTATGTTTTCTAATTATGAAAGTTAATGCATTTTCATTAAAAATAATCTGAAAAATAATGAAAGCTATAGGAAAGAAAATGAAAATCACATATATGCTTATAAACCAAAAATAACCATTGATTTGGGGGATTTTTTGTTTCTAAAAATTTTCACTACAAAAATAATACATTTTCAATGTAGAAAAACTTTAAAAATATAAAGATAAAAATTAAGGAAGAAAGACAAAAATTTTAACACTCAATCACATAATTGGTGATACTGGAATTGTTTCTTTAGACTTAGTTCCTAAAGCCAGTTTGGGGTCAACAGACTAGTTCTATGATGGTGTTTTTATGTAGTAAACCCTGGTTGATTCTTTAACTTGTGATTATTTTTATATAAAAGATCTATTACTGAAAATTTTATTTTACAATTGTTTAATGAAAGACAAAGGACTAAAAAAAGGTGAACAAAGAAAATACTCCAGTTCTATTTAGGGACAGATTTAGTGAACGTAAACATAATCCACAAACACAAGCCCAGGGCTTCCCTGGTGGCGCAGTGGTTGAGAATCCACCTGCTGATGCAGGGGAGGCGGGTTCGTGCCCTGGTCCGGGAAGATCCCACATGCTGCGGAGCGGCTGGGCCCGTGAGCCATGGCCGCTGAGCCTGCGCGTCCGGAGCCTGTGCTCCCGCAACGGGAGAGGCCACAGCAGTGAGAGGCTCGCGTACCACCAAAAAAAAAAAAAAACACAAGCCCAACTGCAAGCTGCATAACACAAATTTTCTTAAGATTACCCAATATGTTTATTCATGTAATTCTTGTATTAACCAATACTTTTACAGGGTAACCTATACAGTTGCCAACTGGCATTAATTACAGAAAAAAAATGAATTATGAGCAAATATATTTATAAAAACAAGCAAATCAAACTCATAAATTACTGAACCATCATTAACTCAATCAGCAAGACATTTGAAAATATTCATTTTTATCTGACCCTTTTAAAATTTCTACCTTCTACATATTTTATAATGTACATAAATGTATTAGTACAATAACAGGAATACCATTTATAAATAAATGTGATTCAGAATGTGTGCTCAAAATTTACTTGTAAGGGTAACAATAAAATTTGGAGATCACTGCCCAGAATCCAGGGCCTAGCTGACAAAACTGTCTCCTAATGCAATTTCAAAGATCCAAAGATTAGAAGAAGAAAGTAAAAATGACCAATTATCTAAAACTTCATATGAAATATTTTAGGAATCAAATAAGTTCTAGTATGAAACATTATTAAATAATCTGCTTAAATTTCCAGATTGTGGGACTTCCCTGGTGGTGCAGTGGTTAAGAATCTGCCTGCTAATGCAGGGGACACGGATTCAATCCCCGGTCCGGGAAGATCCCACATGCCTCGGAGCAACTAAGCCCGTGCGCCACAACTACTGAGCCTGCACTCTAGAGCCCGCAAGCCGCAACTACTGAAGCCCGCACTCCTAGAGCCCATGCTCCACAACAAGAGAAGCCACGGCAATGAGAAGCCCACACACCACAACGAAGAGCAGCCCCCGCTCGCCACAACTAGAGCAAGCCCATGCGAAGCAACGAAGACACAACACAGCCAAAAATAAATAAATAAATAAATAAATAAATAATTTTAAAAATCCAGGTTTTATCAATGGCTTAAGAAATGTGAACACTAGCAATCTGTTACCATTATATAATTTTAGACCTCAAAACATTTCATAATTGTCATATTTCACATAAACCCTATAAGACAGGCCAATGGTATTTTCATTTCATGGTCAGAAAAATTAAGCAAGGAGAGAATCAATGCGTTGTCCCAGATCACTGGATTGGTACATGTACCTTTTAGAAGTTTTCCGAAGTGCATATAAACAACTACCACCTTAAAAATGAATTTGACTTTGCTGTACACCTGAAACTAACACAGCATGATTCAACTATACTCCAATATAAAATAAAAATTAAATTTTTAAAAAATGAATTTGAGTGCAGTCTAATGAACCATTTAGCTTTCTTTCAAAACTTTCTCTTTAAAACAATAGTAATTTGATCCCCGCACAAAGCCTATTGTATAGAGTGCATGAATAGTCATATACAATGTGAATTCTGGAATATAAAAAAGCAAGGAATTCAGATGACTTGACAAAATCCTGAAGCTGGTTAAGCTGTGGTTTGGCATCCCTCCCACCTTCCTTCTGGTGCTCCTACTCCTATCTCCGAAAGGTACCTTACATCTTCCCAAAGTTCCTCACCCCAGACACCTACTCAAAGTTTCTTTCCCTTGCTTGATCTAGCCCAGTCAGGATAACTGATTTCAGCCAACTGACACAACCAACATTTGACTTAATCATTAACATTACCAAAAAGGCCCTTGACTTTTCTGTATGTCAACAACCCCTTGAGAGGGTCCATAAAAGTTAAGGACCCTCTCCCCAGAAAAATCATATAGGCCCACACAGTATTTTTCAAACTATTTCAAGATTCAGGATCACACAGCCAAAATATATCCATGAACCCCAGAACTATAAAACCCAGGTTAAAAAACCCTGCACTTAACCTATAAATATCATAAAACTTCAAAATCCTTCAAAAGAGATTATAAACTTTAAAGATTATAAACTCAAATATACGATACTATATATACTCAAATACATAAACTCTAATTGTTAAAATTTAAGTCATCTCCCAAAGTTTTTAATGTTGTAATTCCCATGAGAGAAGGAGAGTAACAGGACCTATTTCTAAGCACGGGCCATCTATTAAATTGTGTTTTAAGGCCCTACCCCTATATTCAATAAGACTCCAGAAATCTATTGTGTTTATCATGATTCATGGCAAAACAATACATACATATACACACATAAACACATTCAGAAAATTTACTTTATTTCTTAATTGCCAAATCCAGTTTTTATCCCAGTGAGCTCCGTAGTATTTCACATTGCTAAACCCTGTTAAAATTCCATTAATCCCTATCCTCAGCTTCTTCAACTCTATACCATTTATCTTATCTCTTCAGCCATTGTTTTTCAACTTCCTTCACAGGCCTCTCTTCTTCCACTTGACCTTCAGATATAGATGCTACCCAAGGTTGCCTTAGTTGTTTCCTCACTCTTGATATTATACTCTTTTGCAGTTTCTATATGACATTATGCCAATGAATACAAACCTCCTAATAGATCCCCTCTTCCCCTTGAGCTCCAGTCCAAGTCTTCAGGTACCTAACCTATTTTGACATATCTTGATTCCCACACCTAGCATCATACCCTATTACCTTCCTCCTCAAATTCTGTTCTCCCTATACATTCCCTACCTTATTAAAGGCATCATCATCCTCATCCATTAACCAACGATAATCTTTAACTCCCCCATGCTCTTCCCAATCAGGCCACAACCTCATCAGCTTCATTTTCCTCTACTCCCCAAGTACAGCAAAATCTGCTTGCTTTCTAAAATCAGACTATCATTCCCTTCATCT
Organism: Globicephala melas; assembly: GCF_963455315.2. Classification (NCBI taxonomy): domain Eukaryota; kingdom Metazoa; phylum Chordata; class Mammalia; order Artiodactyla; family Delphinidae; genus Globicephala; species Globicephala melas. The sequence goes on from NC_083322.1 coordinate 22,546,338, forward strand.
AGCCTCTTCTTTTTCATCAGTAAAACAGCTACTCATCCTTCAAAGTCCTACTTAAGCAACCACTACATGAAAAGTCTTCCTTAACCTCACTTACTCTCCCTGTATCACTCACCCCTTCCCCCAGAATTCCCTCCCTCCTTCTATAATCCCACACCACTCTTTCTTTATTTTAGTTCTCAACAAACTGTATTATAGTTAGTTGCACCCTTATCTTTCTCCGCTATAGACAAAGCCCACGGTTTATTTGTTACTCTTGCACCTAGAACATGACTGGAATATAGTATGTCTTTAATCAGTGTCTGGTGAATAAATGGCAAAACTCCAGAGTGAGGACACACTTAAGGTTACTTCTCAGTGGAGGGTACGCCTCATCCTCTTTTGAACATAAAACTAATTAAGTCCCCTAGTCTCTAGCTCCCCATTTCTAGTCCACTGCTTAGTTTTAAGCAATGTTTCATGGGAACATTTCCTTACTTCCTCTTGTTCTTTGTAGGTTTAGCTGCCAGCCTAACCATATTAGCATTCAGTGGCAGCAACAAAACAGACTCTCCAAGTTCTAAAAAGTAGACTTTACAACTACCAACAGTAAAATATAAGCTCTTTTTTTAAAATGGTCTAAATATTTATGCATACATAGTTCATTCTTCATGATTCTGAGAAAGGCTTGTCATAGTTTATCCAACAGGCACCATTTAAGAGTTCTGAAGAAAATGTCCACCTAAACTGTCAGCCAAACTTTTCACATTCGTAACCACAGAAATCAGCATACATGAACTAATCTAAATACTGTGCTTATATACTAAACAATACACTACAAATGGCAGACACTGTATATCACCAAACGGATGACCCAAACGAAAGTAGCTCTTTTAGCTTCTTTTAAAAATACTACATCTCCAAAATTCCAGCGATCATCCCAATCTGTAAAACTAGATTCTTTTACCAGTATCATCTACCCTTTCCCCCTCTCCTCCCCACCAACTCTCCCCCAACACACACACACACACACACACACACACACACACACACACACACACACACACACACACACACACACACACACACACACACACACACACACACACACACACACACACCCCTCCCTTACTAGACAAGGCTTCCTCAGAAATTATCTGATGGCTCGGGAGCAGTTTGATAACGAAGGCTACCAAGTCTGGAATTCTGGAGAAGATTCCTATGGTCGGTTTATTATCTACGTGACTGCTGCTGCTGATACAATACAGATTGACCTCAAGGATCACACATGTGGTAGGCCTGCCTTAACCACCCCCTAGTTTTGCTTTGGTTGTTTTTGTTTTGGGGGAGGGGATCCTTTTAAAAATATGCTAGAATATCTCTATGAAGTTGTATTTCTGATTTTTCTTCAGTTCATATAAATGTTCACATTTTAGGACTAAAGACCATATGATGAAATCTTTTTGAAGCTTCAGTTACTAAACTGCACTGAGTGGGGTTGAAATCATTTTAGCCTAATTATGAAATGCACTGCAGAAAAAATATATATATTCCAAGGTATATATAATCCACTTATTTTCCTTGAGCAATCAAAAATTCTGTTTATTTTCTAAGTTTTGTCCTCATTACATCAAAATAACTTCAGACAAAGCATTCTTGTTGCTCCAGGATTAAAAGTTTCCAATAGCTCAATGTGGTTATAATCTTCTGGTAACACCTGAAATTGATTTGTTTCACCTCCTTTACTTTTTCTCTTCCAGCCTGTTCTCCTTAGTAAAATATTGATGGATAAAAGCACTAGCTGAAAAGCCAAGAAAGTGGATAATCCACTCCCTAGTTAATAAGGAAGGAACTATATGATACATGATGCTCAAAATTTAACATGTATCCAGAGCCTAAAAAAATACTGATTGGACTTGGTCTAAATAAAATGTTTCTAAAATAAACTTAACAAGTGGGTTTCTTTGTCATTGCTGTTTTACTAAGCATTCATGGAAAATTATATTTGGGTAAGCTCAGGCTGAAAACACTAGCTTTAGCTCTCAAGGAAAACATGAAAGAACAGAGAGAATTTCCTTCAGTATAAAACATTTTCTTAAATGTTTTTTACAAAACCAAAAATTGATATTTACCTGTAAGACTGATTTTCCAAATACTATTTATATATGTATTATTAAGCATCACACATAGATATACATAAACGTCTAAATTCAAATATCGAATTTCCTGGATTAATTACAGCCCCAGAGAGAGTAATGCCAAAACTTTTGAGGTTAGAGCAGACACTTCTGAGACTCAACAACCCACAGAGCTCCCCTTTACCCTCCAACTTTTCAGAGTGGCACTGAGTAGATGAACAAGCCCACTGCAGCGTGAAGGACTGGGCTTGCCTAAAGATATCTGACAGAAGCTGAACCTATGCAATAACTTCCTGTTCTCCAGAGACTGGAGGGTGTGCTTCTAAAGGCTGACAGTTTACAGAACTTCCAGAAACCAAAAAATCAGCATACCTTTTCAAATATTTGTGAAAAAATTTTAATTTCAATAATACTGTTCATTATTATTATTCCCCAACAAACATTTACTGAATGCCTTATTACATATACAGAAAGAGGTATAAAAAATTTAACCCCAGGGGCTTCCCTGGTGGCGCAGTGGTTGAGAGTCCGCCTGCCGATGCAGGGGACACGGGTTCGTGCCCCGGGCTGGGAAGATCCCACAAGCCGCGGAGCGGCTGGGCCCGTGAGCTATGGCCGCTGAGCCTGCGCGTCCGGAGCTCGTGCTCCACAACGGGAGAGGCCACAACAGTGAGAGGCCCACGTACCGGGAAAAAAAAAAAATTAACCCCAGACTACAAGGAGCTTAAATTTCCCTTAAAAGTCACCATTTTCTATCATTTCACATAAAATACTTCTTCAAGTAAGTCTGCTTGAACCTATGATGTATAGGCAATGCAAACTCAAATATTTAAATCATGGGAAGTTGGTCTTTAGCTCCCTAAAAAATTAGAGATGGATACATAATTGTGACTTAATAAAACCAAAAAACCGTACAATTTTGGGTTCCATTGGAGTATACATGAATTGGGAGGGAAACCTGAAATCCTTTCTTTAATTCCCTCTATATCTGGACAAGGGCCCTCGTTATCTCCTACTCCTATAATTACTTCCCTAAATCTGCTGAATTTCCTTAAAACCTGGTAAGAAAACTCCCGTCTTGGGGATAAGAAACCTTTTTTTTTCCCCCCCCAAATGAGAATATACCAAGACTCCCAAGCAAAAAGTAATTTTCCTCATGTATACCGAGTTTGAGATGGGGTGGGGAGAGGTGGAAGGCAGGCAGATGAAATCAAAGGACCTCAAATAAAGATGAACCAAAAGATAGTAAACAGTAATTCTTATTCTGATGGACCTTGTTGAAAGCCACATCTAACTCCTGTCAAAAAAAAAAAGCCTCACAAAAAAGTCTGCACACAATTCTGGACCCAAGTTAAGAATAGTTATACTACATTACATTTACATTTTATAACTGTATGTTTGCCTTTGCACTCATAAAATAAGGAAATTACACTCGGATGCACAGGTGGAGCTAGTCATATTTTCACTACCTATGGAATAACACATCAAGAACTTTCAAACAATTCTAGGGAGTCAGGCCACTACTGAATTAAGGGAAGGAAAAAACCCCAGCATCTCCAAAGTCGCCCCTCCCCTGAGTGAGGAACAACTCAATAACTTACTGTTCAAGACCAAAGGAAAAGGAATTTTTTTAAAGGTTGGGCGAAGGTGAAATGGGGAAAGGATCACTGTGAGCTGTGACAGCAGATGATGCCCTCGACAAAAGGTGTAAGATGTGCATACCCATTCTCCCGCAGAGCTGACAGTCTCACTCACACTACCTTTCACCTTAAGAGTTTCCAATACATTGTCTCTACACACTTAAGAAAATGTGAATTTTGCTCTGACCACAGAAAGAATTAAGCACAAGTGACATCAGCTGTAAAGTAAGCAATTAATATATGCTAATCTAATGTTTAAGAAGGGATGGATACCAGGCAACAGCTCCTCCAACTGGCTGGATATCATTTGAAGCCCTAAAAATATTAAGATTTTTAAACAACTTCAAGTTCTGATGGGCACAGTCAAATACTGTCGAAACTTTAGGACGTACAGCAACGACACAACAGGTGAGAGAGGTGGTGGACATCATCGCCCAGTTAAGTGGATCACATGCAAAGGGCAAACCCTTGAGTTCCCCGAAAGGCTGGGGATGTGGGCTAATACCCATGCACAAGGCCATCCAGAGCCCCTGTCGTTCCAGTGGCAAAGGTTCAGTTCCTTCCCGAGGTCGTGCCACTCCCCCTGTCCCTCACACAGGGGACCACCACCCCAAGCACAGGAAGAACCGAGCCCCCTCCACGGGCAGCATCTCTGCTAGGGAAGAAAACACAATGTCGCTCCTTATTTCTGCGTACAAAAGGACTTTGCGCCCTCCTCCTCGAACTGCCGCCGCTGCCGCCTCCTAACTTGCAAGAAGGTGGGCAACGCGCCATATTCCAGCGTCCCTCAGTCTACCTGGGTAACAAGCCCACGCCACCCCGGCGGGAGGGAAGCTTCGGAGGTTGCCCGAAGAGCCAGCCTCCTCGCCCGCAGGAGACAGCAGCTCCCGCGCCCCGGCCCAGCCCGCCGCGCCGCGCCGCCCGCGGACCAGACCCGGGAAGGGCCAAGGAGGCGAGCTGGGAGCCGCGGCCCCCGTCCCGCGCAGCCCGCCCACCTCCCGCTCCCCGGCCGGCGCGCTCTCCCGGGCCTCCTGCTCCCGAAGCCGCGGGTAGGCCGGGCCCGGGCCCCGGGTTCCACGGCGGCGAGGAGGCCGCGGCCCCGAGAGCCTCAGGCGGCGGGGGAGGCCGGAACCCTGGGGCTCTCGGGAGGGCAGAGCCTCCCTCCCGAGCCCGCCAGGACGCCTGGGGCCTAGTGAGGCCTGTGCATCCTCGGGGTGGCGGTTTGACTGGGCCGGGCCGGGGCCCCCCGCCCGAGGCGGGCCGAATCCGGCAGGGGCCCAGGCCTGGAGCCGGGGGCGGCAGGGTGCCGGCTGCGGGGCGGGCCGGCCGGCCGGCAGGCGGGCGGCGTGTTGCGGCTGCGCCGGGGCTGAAATAGCTGGAGATTGCGCGGTAGGGCACTCACCTCAGAGCGGCTGCGCTACCGTGGGCCTGCGCCGTGGAGACTGCGACCGCGCCGGCTCCTCGCAGCCTCCTGCCACCAGCGGCAATGGCGAGCGCTGCCGCCTAAGCCGCCGCCGCAGCCGCCGCCGCCGCCGAGGAGGGGGAGGGGAGGGAGAGGAGGCACGCACGCTACGCACGGGCTCGGCTTCCCCGCCCGGCCGCCGCCATGATGGGGAGGTCGGCACTGTCTCGGCGGGGCATCTCGGAGGGTGTTTGGGCTCGGCCCCCGGCCGTCCCCCGAGGTCTACCCGCGTTCACATTTCCCTGTAGAGGTTTGGATGGAGCCGGAATCACGAAAGCAACTGTATTAGGGAAATGTGCACGCCCCGGGGAAGTAACGCAGGCGACCCAAGATGGTTGCTAATCTGTAAATAGTCACATTTCTCGCCCCCCAGCCCCGGGAAATAGGACCTCCTGAGCGTGCCCTGATAATCGGAGAGGGGCTTCCCCTCCTTTTCCTCCGCGCTGACTTGCCAGTCGCTCCCTCACCCTTTCTTTGAAATCACCTTTGCTTCCCTATTTCAAACCCTAACCAAGTATTTAAAAGCTAAAGTTTTTGTACAAAGCAATATATAAATGTTTTCGCTCATTCATTCGTTTGGCAGACATTTCCAGAGGGCTCATTCGGTGCCAAGTATTTTTCTGGGCGCGCTGGAGATGTACCTGTTAGGAAAAGGAAGTCCTTACTCTCATGAGCGATGAGTGGAGGGAGTCAGAAGCAATAGGGACCCCCCCCAAGCAAGTGCCTGAGAAGTAGGGAGGGGTGGAGACTAGAAAAACTACTGTTAGAGACACAGGAGAGGTAGTTTTTGTTGTTCTTTGTTTTTTAAATTGTGATTTGGAGAGTACCTGCATCAGAGTCATTCAGACTGATTATTTAAATCCTGGAGTCCAAATGGTCTCTCCAGGATCTTGGCTTCTTAGCCCAGGAACCCGCATTTCTAACACCCCCCCCGTCCCACCCCACCCCCAAATACACACATTCTCCTGGGGATTGTCATACATACCCTAGTTTAAGAACCGTTGCTTTAGGGAATTACTAAACATCCCAAAGAGTGTCAAAAAACAATTTGACAAAACCAGGATACTTTAATTTTCAAGAAGATTCCATTTACCTCAGAATTCAACGTAATTAAACACGGAATGTCTCTTTTGTCCAGCGTGTCTAAGAGATTGTCACCGCCTACCACCCAGGTGTTCAAGCCAGAAACCTAGGAGTGATCCATGACTCCTTTCTCCCTGAAGTGCCATTATCAGTTAGATCCTTTAAAGCAGTTGTTCCCTGTCATTTTTACCTTGGTCCAGGTGACTCTCATCTCTCATCAAGATACTGCAATAGACCCTTCATGGTCTCCCTGCCACAGGAATTGCCTTCCCCAATCCATTCTCCACCCTCCAGCTTGAATGGTCTTTCAAAAAAGTAAATCATGTCACTTTTCTGCTTAACAGGCTTAATAAGGTCCCATTACACATAAGTTAAAGTCTACAATTCTTTGAGGTGCCTGCAGGGCCCTTCGTGATCTCAGCCCCTGCTGCATCTCTAACCTCATCTGTCACAGACTTCTCCCTCAGGCTGCAACCAAACTGGGAAGCTCTCAGGTCATACAAGACAGGAAGTTCTAGCCCCTCGCAACTTTTGCAAGGGCTGCTCTCTCTGCACAAAACTTCTCTGTCTTCTCCTTCTATTCATCTGCTTAAACCTGCCCCTGAATAATTCCTACTACTCCTTAAGGTCTCCTCTAGGAAATGTTCCCTCATTTCTCCCTTCCATCATCACACCCAATATTTACCACCTATGTTTATTGAGCCCTCACCTTGTGTCAGGCCCTATTTTAAGTCCTTTACACACATTATCTCCTTTCTTATTTAATTCTCAAGTGGAGTCCAAGAGGTAGGTACTACTATTATTATTATCTCATTTTGCTGATGGAGAAACAACGGTATGTAGAGATTGCTTGCTAAAACCCAGACAGTAAAAGGTGGAGCCAGGTCTGAAAGCCATCAGCCTGGCCTCAGAGTTGTGCTCTTAACCATTACCATAGTTTTTCAGACTGCAGGTTGATACCCACTGATGAAGCACAAAATTAACCTAGTGAGCCATGACCAACATTTCATGAAAGAAATAGAAAATATCAGAGAACGTCAAACTTAGTAAGACTCTTGTTCTATGAAACTCATTTCAGATATATAAATGTATGTGCATAGGTGTGTGTGTTTATGCTAGATCATGCTATAAAATGCACTTCTTGGATTTCAGTTGCAAAAAAGTTTGAAAGCACTGCGTTATTCTTTCTACACAGTACTTCTCCAACCATGTATCCTCCACAATCCAGAAGCTGCAGGAGGGCAGGGATTTTGTTTTGTTCATGACCATATACCAGCATCTTGTGCAATGCCAGTCTCATAGTAGATCTTTAAAAAAATTTTTTTATTATCATTTTTAATTATTATTATTATCATTTTTAAATTTTTTTAGGCCATGCCGTGCGGCATGCAGGATCTTAGTTCCCCAACCAGGGATCGAACCCGTGCCCCCTGCATTGGGAACATGGAGTCCTAACCACTGGACTGCCAGGGAGGTCCCAGTAGATCTTCAATACTCATATGATAGAAGACCTCTGTGTCTACCCTCCTCAGAAATACAAATTACAAAAATAAATAAAGAAAAAGAAATACAAACGACATTGGCTTATGGCCCTCACCAACTGAGTGGGTATAGTTCTAGGACCTCCACAGATACCAAAATCCCAAGATACTCAAGTCCCTTATATAAGATGGCCCACGTAGTATTTGCATAGAACCCACCCACATCTTCCCATTCTCCTGTATACTTTAAATCATCTCTAGATTACTTATAATACCTAATACAATATAAATGCTATGTAAATAGTTGTAAATACAATGTAAGTAGTTGCCAGTGCATGGCAAATTCGAGTTTTGCTTTTTGGAATTTTTTATATTTTTTCTCCACATATTTTCGATCTACCGTTGGTTGAGTCCGAAGATGAGGGACCTGTGGATACAGAGGACCACTGTACTTCCCTAGGCAAGTGAGCCTGGGAACCCCAGTTGCTCTATTCAAAAGACTCAGAATGACCTGAGATTCTAGAATCAGTCTCAGAAAAAATGCAGACAAATCTACCGTAAGAGATTAAAGAAGAGCTAGATTCCAACAAAGTTGGAATGGTCATTTGATTGACTGGTTACCTATAAAAAATTATACGGTGTGCTAAATACCAAGTGAGTGGTGATACAGATAGTAAGCACTCAGGTAATCAGAATTGAAGTCATGTGAGAACTCCTAGGGGGAGATAGAAACAAAGAGAGATGAGTTGGGGCAACTGGGGACTCTTCAGGACCCACTGATAAACTGCGTGGAGTTCCAAGAGCAGCAGCAGCTTCCCCATCTCTGCTTAGGAATGTGCACAGCCCCAACCCAATAAGGATGGATGGGAACCTGACACTGTGGGAGCAACTTCAAGGGAGTTTTACCTCTTTGGGAACGTCAAGCACTGGCCCAAGCAGGGTCTGCATTTCCACAGAGTGCTAGCCCAAGTGGCCAGAGCACATGCTTTCAGAGGCCACAGGCCACTACTGGGGAGGCATGTTGCATCATAACATGGGTGCTGCGGTCAAATTCTTGGTTTAAAGCCCGGCCGTACCACTTCCTACCTGTGAGACTTTGGCAAGTGGTTTAACATTTTAAGCTTCCTTTTCTTCACCCATGACATGGAAATAAGGAGATAAGATTCACAAAGGACTTAACGACAGTACCTGGCACCCAGGAAGCACATAGTAAGTGCTGGGTATGACTAGCTCTTCCCATTACCATTAATCATGTAAATTGTTTGGTACAAAATACAGGTATGATAGGTGGTGGCTGCTGTGATGGTGACGATGATGATGATGAATAAGTGTTCCTGAACACATGTTTCTATCCCTGGGGACTCCCCAAAAAAGTTGGGAAGAGCTTTCAAGGGATGCCAAGACAAGGGATTTGTGTAAGGGAGCAGTGTGTAACAAGGTTAGAAATGTCAAGATGAGTTCTTTTATACCTAAGGGTGATTTGTGGGAGAGGGGACAGAAAAGACTATTTATTGTTACTTGTTTTTTTTAAATTAATATTTGCTATATTAAGGTAACAACTTTAAAAACCCATCTTTCCTTACACCTTTAAGGTTAATTCATTAATCTCATCTATTTATATATCTAGGGAGTTTTAACAATCATTTTCAAAGGGCCCTCCTCTCACTGAACCCAAGCTCTGCTGATGATCCCCCATAATATATATCTCCTGTTCCAAACTGTTTCCCGTGGGTCTGCCCTACACATGAGACTTCAGACTGTGACCAGGAGCTCATGTCATACAGCAGCCATAATTTCAGTAGGTTAAAGCCTGTCCCCTGTATCTTCCCTCAAAACTCCTCCTCCTGTGGTCCCTGTCTCAATTCACAGTGTCTATGGGTTATACCATCTTAGAATCTTTTTTTTACATGACTTGTCAGTTCAATTCAACACATATGTATTGAGCACCTATTAGGTACCAAATGCCTTGGTGCTGGGGTTACAGTGGGAAACATGGACCTTGTCTTTCTTGCGAAGAGGCTGATTAATGCTCCTTCAACTCAATTGGAATACACTAAGGTCCCTTAAATAACTACTTCACTTACAACATTGTCAATAAATTTCCCTAAACATTTTAATCAGCATTTATATACATAGTATATTCACTTTGCCTTTTAAATATGGTAATTAAATGCCTGATCTAACAAACAAAACGTCCTCATATACTTAGTAACAATAACTTATTTATTGAGCATTCATTAAAAGTCAAACAGTATTGCAAGCTCTCGTATGAATTCATTCATTCCCGCGCAACAACCTTATGAAACAGGTACTGTTATCATACTTATTTTACAGGTGAGAAAACCAAGGCAAAAAGTTCAAGTTACTTGCTCTTAGTCAGATATCTAGCAAATAGCTATTAATCGAATACTCTTATAAATCTAATATATTAAACTTATAAAGGACGTCAGATTCTCTTTCAATATTATTTGCACACTAGTAAAAATCTCTAACACGAGTCCAAAATCAATTATTCAGTTACATATCTTACGTTGGAATCACAGGCTAATTTGTCAGATTCTCTAATTAATACATTATCTAAATCTTACAAACATTGAAAATGCCAAATTACACAGAATACTACTAAAGTTAACACAAAAATGAATACTATGGATTTGGTGTATTTCATCTTTCTCGTATTTAATTCTAAACTGTCTTAGGATTAAATGACATTTACCATCCCGAGCACATTGAGGGTACTGCGTCAAGCCTCCTGGGCTTATCTTTGCAGGAGAATGGGGAGTCCTGTCTCAGCAGCCTGAGGTTGCTTTTTGGCCAAGATGTGTCAGATTCTTCTGCCACCACTGTGAACACGCCAAGTCCCTTCTGTGTGATGCTATGTCAACAGGGTTCTCCAGACCCTCCTGTACAGATTAGATTCCCATGATGCTTTACCTAGTTCTTTCTGGACCTATTGATTAGGTTATGAGGTCTGGAAAAAATCTGGTAACCACACAGGTTCCCTCCCTTCTTGATTAGATCCAACTGACCTCTTTATTGGATGATTATATTTGCATTCTTTTCCTATTTTTGCTCTGCATGCCATAATCCTAAAATCATTCTAATGACAAAAAAAAAAAAAAAAGGTCGGTTGAGACTGTAGAGGGTCCTAATGGCCTCCTTAGGAACTGGTTCTTAACTCAGTAGGCAACAGATAGCTATGACAATTTTGAGCAAGGCACTAACAAGATCAGAATAGTGTAGATTCGCTAGAATCCAAATATGAGTTGAGCCACTGGTCCCTAGAGGGCACTCAAGACTCTCCCCTTCTTCACCCTCTTTAGCGTGAAGTCAGGGTGAGAAGCAAAAAATTTCACCCCACTCCACCCCACCCCCATGAAGGAAGAAAAGCTTGCTAAAATTGGAGAATATGGACAAGTTACATTTTCTAGGGATAGAGCCTTTAAAGGGTAAAAGGTTCAGCACGAGTGGCTACAGTCTGTCTCCCATCTTCAACATATCCTGAGTGGTAACAAGGGCTGCCCTTGCCCTGCTGGAGGCACCCCAGCCAGCATCGTCTCTTTTCCTCTTCCATGAGCTTACCAGGCTCTGGGGCTACTGCCCACCTCTGAAGGCTTGGGACAGACCTAGCCTTTGGGCAAAGAGACTGCGGATTTGTCTTTCGCTTCACTTTCTCTGTTGAGAGTGGTTTTCTGTCCCACTAGGCAGTAAGGGTCTAAGACTCATATCTGGGTATTGATGGGGGAGAATAGGCAGACAGACATGACCAGAGTCCAGCCTATCTTTCCTGACTTCTGCATTGTGGTTTGAGGCCAAATACCCAGCTAATAATAAAGTTCTCTTTTGCCTGGTTGTGTCATTGTTCCCTGTACATGTAAGTCCCCCCGGGACCTCACAGGAAGGGAAGATGGCTGGCAAAGGCAGGATTTAGGCATCCCCAGATCCCCAACCAGATATCTTCTCCTTACTATCCTAATATCAGTCCCTGAAAGATAAGCTGAACAGGCCAGAATTAAGCTGGAGATGGCTAAAATAAATGGAAAGAAAAGACCAATGAGGGAAATCAAGGAAAATTCGACACTGCTTGATAACTGATGAGATACTGAAGGACTAGGAGGGCAAAGGTCAGAGGTAATTCCAAGGTTTGAAGAATTAAATGATGAAAAGAGGGTGATGTCATTGACAGTCATCTAAAGGGACAACCTATTTCGATGGAAAGAGGGTGTGTTTGGTTTCAGACAGAATGAGTGACGGGTGGCAACAGAGAAGCTGTGTGTTGTGAGAAGATCACTCTCCGTCAGCAGCGTGGAATGGAGGCGGGGAGGCTGAGGCAGAGCAATCAGGCGTTGAGTGCAAACGCCCGTGCGTGGAGGTGTCATGCTGGACGTGCCGTGGAACAGAGGGGAGGGAAGGATTTGAGAGACCCTGGGAAGAACGCTTAATCAGGGCTTGGAGACTGATTAGATTTTGAGAGTGACCAGTGAGTGAGTTATCCAATAACTCTCTAAGACTTACCTAGTAGCTTTGGACAGTTGCTCTTTTTAACGGGATTATTCACTCATTTCATTTATTTATTCAACAAATATCCTGTAACCGTCAACTTTGAGTGTGACTTTGGGAGGGACTAGCTCAACAGACTCCACCTTCTCTGGAAACTGCCCCCATTTACAGAATGGCCCCCAGAAGTCACACCTGTACTTCAGAGACACCTGCCCCATCCCTACTGGTGAGGGGTGCAGACATAAAATCATCTGACCCACGCTGCGCCAAGTTTAGAAATTTAGAATGTTTGGCTAAGAGACAGAGACTGGAAGCGTGCTAGAGCTGGGTCACATTAACGATGGAGTTACAGATAAAAAGTCCATGAACACCACTGAGGTCCTCAAGGCTGCAGTATTCCTATTGTGTCTTCTGGCCACAGATGATTAGTCCAGAAGCAGGTACCTGACTAAAGCTGGACTAATCAGATCCTTTCATGGAGATATTGAAATTGAAATTGTAACCTCTCTCTCTCTCTTTCTCTCTTTCTCTCTCTCCTTGACCAACAACTTACTTAACTTTGGGAGCTGGAGACAGAAGCCATTTTCCACCAAATGAACTGGGAAACAGACAGTAGTGAGAGAAGAATGAGGCAGACACACACAGAGATGCCAACATTACATAGAATTTCTCAGGGTCCCCACAGTGCTCTGGTCTCTGGTTCTCTTCCTGGGACCCACCGGATCCCCGTCCTGGGGTTCCATAGGTTCCTGAGTATTCTCCTAACAAATTGCCTTTTATTGCTTAAAGCACTTTGAGTAGAGTTTCTAATGGGCAGACACTCCCAACCTAGAGTTCTAACGAATACACATCTGCTTTTTATGAGACTCTGGGCAAGGCACCAGGGATCCAACGTGGATCAGGCTTGGTTCTCTACTCAAGGAAATTTGAGCACTGGGGAGAAGATAAACTCTGTTATCAATAACTATGATACAGGTAGGAAGAGAAAGCCCACGAGAGATGTACGAAGCAAGCTCTTTGGGGGTTTAGAGGGGTGTGGCACTTGTAGAACCTCAAGAGTGAGTGCCTCCTTAAATTCTGCACCTTAGCTGCCTTGCTAGGCTCACCCCACTCCTGGCCCTGGCTTATAGCGAGGGTCAGGAGAACTTCATAGAAAAGTTAGTTAGCTAAACCTAGAAGCAGGGAGGATTTGGACTTAGTGTCAAGGTCATGCACCTCAAGATAAAGTAACATAATAGAAGATACTCTCATGAGAACTCACAAAGTCTGCTCTAGGATAATCAGACTCTTAAGTATGACTTAAGTGTTTAGAGCATGAAGGAAGAGGGGATAGTAAGAAAAACGGAAGCATCATAGAGTCAGATTCTGCAGGCACTGAGAAAATAGTGATGACTGTGAAGCTGGGAAATGACATAGACATAGAGTGGGCTTAAGAATATTAAGTGAACAGAATAGCATGAACTGAATGAAGGGCTAAGGTTGGGGCAAACAGTGGAGGCTATTGTGTTAATCTAGGCAGAAAGGTGAAAGTCTAAATGAATTGACACTGGGAATGCACAGACTGTAGGAAAAATAATATACAATTAATATAACTTGGCAGTTGATTGGATGTTGGAGACAGGGGAAGAGAGAAATCAGAAATGCTGTTGAACTCTATGCAGCTAACAAAGGATGAAAAAGCATTTGATGAAACGGTGTCCAAGACATGTATATGAAAAATGAAAGGGGTAGAACTATATATGTGATATTCTACCAGTTTTTTTGTTTGTTCGTTTGTTTTGGTTTTTTTTGCGGTACGCGGGCCTCTCACTCTTGTGGCCTCTCCTGTTGCGGAGCACAGGCTCCGGATGCGCAGGCTCAGCAGCCATGGCTCACGGGCCCAGCCGCTCCGCGTTATGTGGGATCCTCCCGGACTGGGGCACGAACCCGTGTCCCCTGCATCGGCAGGCGGACTCTCAACCACTGCGCCACCAGGGAAGCCCCTACCAGTTTTATTTTTAAAGCAGAAAAATATCTAAATAAACATATTTGCTTACATATGCAAAATATATGTATATATCTCTAAAGGAATACACACAAAACTTACGGCATTAGTGGCCACTGAGAGGGGAAATGGGTGGCTGGGGTCAGTGGAAGAGCATCTTTTCAGTTCACCATCAAAGCTTTTGAATCTTGAACCATTTGGTTGTATTACCTAATGAAAACAATTGCTTAACATTGCTAAACAGAAACAACCCTAAAGCCCAAAGATGACGCTGAAGTATGGGGCTGGTGACAGTAGCTCCATTAACAAAAATAAAGGAGGCAGGAAGAGAAGTTCATTTGAGAACACCTCTGAGGCCATGTGAGTTTTTGTGGGTTATATGGAGTGCAAATATCTTCTCCTTCTCTGTGATTATCATTTCACTCCTTCATGGTGAATTTTGGTAAGCAAAATCAATCTTTTTCTTAACGGTTAGTGCTTTGTGTCTCCTGTTTAAAAGATCTTTGCCTACCCTAAGGTAATGAAGAGAGTTTCCTATATTATCTTCTCGAAACTATATTATTTTAATTTTCACATTTAGCTCACCACCTACATGGAATATATGTCTGTGTAATAGTATGAAGTGAAGGTCAAGCTGCTGCTTTTTTTTAAACATAAGGATTTCCACTGGACCCAGCATTGTTTATTGACTGCCCTTTTCTGCTGTGTTCTGCATTGCCGCCTCATCACACAGTGATTGTTCATGTGTGAGTCTGTTTCCAGATTTGGGTTCTCTATTCTGTGCCTTTAGACTTCACAGATTGTTTTTAATTCATAAAAAAAAAACTTTAGGGGCTTCCCTGGTGGCGCAGTGGTTGAGAGTCCGCCTGCTGATGCAGAGGACACGGGTTCATGCCCTGGTCCGGGAAGATCCCACATGCCGCGGAGCGGCTGGGCCCGTGAGCCATGGCTGCTGAGCCTACGCGTCCGGAGCCTGTGCTCCGCAACGCGAGAGGCCGCAACAGTGAGAGGCCCGCGTACCGCAAAAAAAAAAAAAAAAAAAAAAAACTTTAGGAGGGAAAAAGGGACAGGTTGGGGCATTCATTATAAACATATGTAAATAGGGCTTCCCTGGTGGCGCAATGGTTGAGAGGCCACCTGCCGATGCAGGGGACACGGGTTCGTGCCCCTGTCCGGGAAGATCCCACATGCCGCGGAGCGGCTGGGCCCGTGAGCCTTGGCCGCTGAGCCTGCGCGTCCGGAGCCTATGCTCCACAACGGGAGAGGCCACAACAGTGAGAGGCCCGTGTACCTCAAAAAAAAAAAAAAAAAAAAGTAAATAGTAAAATCATTACTATTATTTTATTTGTTTTAATTTCAAAGTTATCTATTTTTTAAAAACAAACATTCAAAACTGCAACATAAACTGTCAACCACTTAATTTTTTTTTCACTTCTATAGACCATTATAGATGAAGGGGTGATGAGGTCAAACAGAGCAGAGGTCAAACAGAGCAAAGTTCAAAATGGTTCCCCACTGGAGCACTTTGTACCAACTGTTTAAGGCGCTGAGCTTTGAGTATGATCTTTCAAAATTATTTCAACAAAGATTACATGCTTTATTAGAGACTTGTTTACCTAAAAACCATTTGATATACGAATAATTTTTAGACTCCAACAACAGCAGGAGCATACGTTTCATAGTTTAAATGTACTTGTATATGAAACGTGGAATTCAACTTTGGTTTGTATCTTTGCAGGGAAGTATCAGGCACTTAATTTCTAAATTTAATTTAAGTTTTTGGATATATTACTTGTGGTTCAAACATTAAAATGTATATAAAGGCATACAATGAAAAGTCTCTTTCCACCTTGATCAAGTTTCTATCTAGTTTCCATCCACCCCAAGAAGTAACTACTGCTAGTAGTTTCTTACTTTTCTTCCAGATATTTTTAATGCATATATAAACTACCATGAAAATATATTTTTCACTTTTTTTACAATGATAGTGTGCTCTATACACTCTTCTGCACCTTGCTTTTTTAAAAAACTTAACAACATATCATAAAGATTTTTCCATAATAATACAAAAAGAGTCTTCATTCTTCTATATAGCTGCATAGTGTTCTGTTATGTACATGCGTCATAATTTAATTACCCTGGTGATGGACATTTTAGTTTGTGTTAGTCTTTTGCTGTTATAAATAATGCTACAACGAATAATCTTGTCTGCATGGCATTTTACCTGGGAGGGAGTAAAATTGTAGGTTACGTTCCTAGAAGTGGAATTGTTAAGTCAAAGAGTTTCCTTGACCAGATGCTGGCAAATTTTCTTAGAGATTGTTCCAGCTTATACTCTCCCAGCCATGGATGAAGGTGCCTCTTTCTGAAGAACTTTGCTAACATATCATGGTTACTTGTTTATCTGGAATAATGCAGAGTAGTAAAACAATCAAATATATGTAATCACATTACATGTTATCATTTTTAAAAAAGATTTTTTATGGCCACTTACTGCAAAAAAATAAAAACTTTATCCATAAGTGGAATACGCTACCTACCCCAAATCTTAAGCTCTTTTTGTGCTCCATTTTTCCTTTCTTTTCATATTGATGATTCTTTAGTTCCCTGTAACCCCAAAATAATTTTGACAACTATTTTATCAATTAAAAAAATTGATCACTTTAATAGCATCATAAGCCTTAAAATTGTTTTTATTACATAAAAATGATCCTCCCGTTACCCAGCTTCAACTCAATTCATAGCGGATCTTATTTCATCCACATCTTCTCTACTCAGGACTATTTCACAGCAAATCCCACACTTCATATCATTTCTCTACAAATATTTCCAGATGCATCTATAAAATATAGGAACAGAACCACACTAGCATTACCCTACCCTAAAAAAAGTAACAATAATTTCTTAATATCATTAAATATCCCATCAGTGTTCATTTTCCCCTGATGTCTCTTTAAAATTTTTTCTCGGGCTTCCCTGGTGGCACAGTGGTTAAGAATCCACCTGCCAATGCAGGCAACACAGGTTCGAGCCCTGGTCCGGGAAGATCCCACATGCCGCAGAGCAACTAAGCCCATGCGCCACAACTACTGAACCCCATGCACCTACAGCCTGTGCTCCATGAGCCTGTGCTCTGCAGCAAGAGAAGCCAGCAACGAGAAGCCCGTGCACTGCAAGGAAGAGTAGCCCCTTCTTGCCACAACTAGAGAAAGCCCGCGCACAGCAATGAAGACCCAACGCAGCCAAAAATAAAATAAATAAATCAAAAAAAATTTTTTTCTCATTTTTATTTAAATCTTGATTTGAACAAAGAATATATATTATGATGGGTTGCATTTCTTTTTAAATCTTTAATTTCTTTTAATCTATAAGTTCTTCCATTTTATTTTTTCTTGCAATTTTTGCTTGACACCTGATCTCAGATTTCCACCCTCCAGAACGTGAGAAATAAATTGTTGTTTAAGCCACCCCCAGTCTATGGTGTTCTAGCATTCCAAACTCCCTAAGAAATCTCCACCCATGAACTACTCCCTCCCTCTTCCCCAGGGAACGAGGTGACACTCATTGATTGTCAGTGCTGGAGAAGGACCTTTTAGAGAGGTTATCTTCTGGATGAGACGACCCTGGCCTCCATGTGGTCAGCTCTAGAAAATGATCTGTCCCTGCAGAGGGCAGTTCTATGTGGTGACTCTAATATGCGGGAGGGACCCAGCAAGAAGTGTGTGGCTACAGATCTAAGTCCCGTTCTCCAAACTCCTTTATCTAATAATGTTGATATTTTGCCTCTATTTCTGCACTGCTCCTACACTCAGAGGGTGCTATAGACTGAATGAATGTGAGTCCTCCTCAAATTCATATGTCGAAAACTAACCCACAAAGTGATGGTATTACGAAGAAGGGCCGGGCTTCCCTGGTGGCGCAGTGGTTGAGAGTCCGCCTGCCGATGCAGGGGACGCGGGTTCGTGCCCCGGTCCGGGAAGATCCCACGTGCCGCGAAGCGGCTAGGCCTGTGAACCATGGCCGCTGGGCCTACGTGTCCGGAGCCTGTGCTCCGCAATGGGAGAGGCCACAACAGTGAGAGGCCCGCGTACCGCGCAAAAAAAAAAAAAAAAAAAAGAAGAAGCAGGGCCTTTGGGAGGTGATAAGGCCATAATAATAATAATAATAGATGGGGCCCTCATGAATAGGATCAGTGCCCTTACCCCTCCAGAGAGCCCCCTTACCCCTCCGCCATGTGAGGACACCACAAAATGATGGCTGCCTATGAATGAGGAAGTAAGCTCTCACAAGACACCAAATCTGCTGGCACCCTGATCTCAAACTTCTCCACCTCCAAAACTGTAACAAATAAATTTCTGCTGCCTATAAACCACTCAGTCTATGGTATTCTTTTATAGCCGCCTGAATGGACTAAGACAGAGGGAAATTCTAAACACAGCAGATTATCTAATATGTTTGTATGAAAAATTCAATTGAAAGTCTGTTGGAGGGTGCGCTTCACAGAAAACAAATTAAATGAAAAACCAAGGTAAATATTAACTTAGAAGGTGTGTGTGGAGAAGGGAGATTGTACAATGAAATTAAAGCACAGTAAATCAGCAGGCTTAGCACTCACTCACTCCAGGTGTTTACTGATGATAGCGCTCTACATGCCAGACATGCTCCTAGCCGGGGGGGACACAGTGGTAAACAGCGTCCCTTCCCTCAACAAATATATAATCAGTATTTAAGTCAATAAGTACATAAAATAATATCAAGGTGTATGTGTGATAAGTTTGTGAAGAAAAGTAAAGCTGGGAAAACAGATGGAGGGGGAGGGTGTTATTTTAGCTAAGACAGGCTGGAAAGACTTCTCTAGTCAGGTGATATTTGAGCAGATTCATGACTGAAATAAAGAAGCAGGTCAGACAAACATCAGGGAGGAGTGTATTTTGATAGAGGGAAGAGCAAGTGCAAAGGCCCTGAGATAGGAATGCACTCAGCGTGGTCACAGGTTTGAGGAACCAGGGAAGCCACTCGTGCTGGGGAGAAGTGATGGAGAGGGAAACAGCAGGAAGAAGAGGAAGCCAGGGCCCAGATCCTATAGTGCTTTGCAGGATGTGGCAAAGACTTGAATGATTCATTAGCGTGATAAAGTATGCACTGAATATTGATGTAACTAAAACTCATGATAAGAGGATGGAGGTTGTGAAAAAATGTCAAATCCTCATCTACCATAACGGAAAGTCAATAGATAATATCTAAAATTGGTAAATCAAGCAATATAAGAATTAGCATATTATTTGGAAATATAGAGATAAATACCAGAAGAAACAGCTAAAAGAGTTGACAGTGGCTGCCTCCAGAGAGAAGTCAGGCTGGATGGCAAGGGAGTGGGGAAGGAGACCATTGTTTATTATTTTAAGGCTTTTAGTATAATGTAATTTTTAAAACTATATGCCACATTGCTCTGACAAAACCAAAAAGCAAAACAGGAAACCAAAACCACCGAAAAACCAATGAGTGACCTCTCACGTCCTAGTGTCACAGGCAATGACAAGGGTAATCTTCTATTAAGCTGAAAGCTGGATCCCTGTAATTATCACCCAGTGGCCTAGTTCAGCTGTTTGGAAAGACCCAGAGAAGGCCCCTCCCTCTTCCCCATGAAGGGCCTCAGGTATGTGAAGCAGATCTGTCAGGAGACACCCTGGGACGGCCCAGCTACTTCCACTCTTCCTCCCTAGACGTGGTTTCCTCACAGAGCCAACTCAACTAGGCAATAAACAGCAGCACAGATGGGCAGGCTGGGCGCTAAGATAAGGCATGGGACAGGGTTTGAACTTAAAACCCAATCGACCAAGGCATTCCTACGCAGCTTCTCCATGCTGCGGGCCACGTTTAGTGGGAGAAGTTAGGAGGGAGGAGAACCTACACTCGCTGAGTATTCACTATGCGCTAGTTTTAAGTGCTAGAGGCTTTACATACATTATTTCATTTAATCCTCAAAAACAACCTGGTGTGTTAATATCACTGAACGCCACACTTAAAAATGGTTAAGATGGGGCTTCCCTGGTGGCGCAGTGGTTGAGAGTCTGCCTGCCGATGCAGGGGACACGGGTTCATGCCCCGGTCTGGGAAGATCCCACATGCCGCAGAGCGGCTAGGCCTGTGAGCCATGGCCGCTGAGTCTGTGCGTCCGGAGCCTGTGCTCCGCAACGGGAGAGGCCACAACAGTGAGAGGCCCGCGTACCGCAAAAAAAAAAAAAAAAAAAAAAAATGGTTAAGATGGATGTGTTGTACAACATGGGGGATATAGCCAATATTTTGTAATAACTGTAAATGGAAAGTAACCTTTCAAAATTGTATAAAAATTTTTAAAACATTTTTTAATAAAAATAAGAACTAAAAACAATGGTTAAGATGTTAATTTTGTTATGTGTATTTTACCACAATTTGAAACAAAACATTGTGTGGAAAGTATTGTCCCCAGTTTTCAGACGAGGAAACAGGGACTCAAGAAATTAAGCACTTGTAAAGCAACTATACTTCAATAAAAATTATTTTAAAAAAAAAAAAGAAAGAAATTAAACAACTTGTTCAAACAACCCAAGCGGTAGCTGTCTGAGCTAGGTGTGTCTGGCTTCAAAGTCAGTGGCTTTTTGCCCTCTGGGAGGTCTCGGGCGATAAGGTAAATGTCAAATGAAATGGAAGGAATCAGCTCCAGGAGGGGATCGTGGTCTTTCTCTAGAGTCTCACAACTTTGTCGGCTGCCAGCTTGGCACTCCTCCCTGGAGAAGTGAGCAAGTGCCGACGTGAGGCTCATTAATTAACATTCCCCCACGCTCAGCAGCTCTGGGAAGGGGGTCCATCAGCCTGTTTCTCACCCACGAAGGCCAAGTCCACGAGGGCCCGCACTGTCTGCAGCAGGGGATAATGCAGGTCTGAGACTTCTCAGCTACTCTGCGGGAGGCTCCTTTCACTTGATTTCAGGTTCCGAATTAGCTGAATTTTTAGATGATGCAAATCCAATTCTTTCCCTGCAGGAGTTGGAGGAAATGACAAGTACTTGACAGAGGGCAAAGAGAGCATCAGCATATCATTAAAATCCAGGTGGGAGAGTGGGGGTTGGAGGAGGGAAGGCTTAAGAGGACAGGTGAAGGTGTGAAGAATACTTACTATAATAATACCATCAAACACTTTTATAAAGCATGCCATGTGGCAGGCACTGTTCTAAGCACTTTACCTGTATTAATTCGTTTAATTCTCATAACCACACTACGGGGTTATTATCAGTTAGCTAAAGAGTACACAGTTTATAAAGCATTGAATTATCCCGTATGCCAATTTCCACCTGAGAAAGTGGGACAGTACAATTTATAATAGACAAAAACTAGAAACCGCCTAAATGTCCGATAATAGGGAATATTAAAATCATGGAATTTATGCAGATAAAAAGATAATAATAACCATTATTTACTAAGTGCTTGCCATCTCCACACGTGCTTTACATATATTACCTCTTTTAATCTTTAAACAACCCTTTAAGGGAGGACCTTATAGGAGCCCATTTTACAGGTATGGAGACTGAGGCTCAGAGCCTTAGAAGGTTAGCTGGAGTAGATTTGAAACCCAACCCCATCTAACTTCAGGACCCAAGCTCTTACTTATGACATTATCCTGCCTCTGAAGACTGGAAGGTAAAAAAGATTGCACAAAACTGCTACTCACCAGGATTACAATCACATAAAACCTGAGGCTGTGGGGAAATGCCAGTCGTGACTACAGTATGTGAATTCAGTAAGGGGGTCACGAGTGAAATGAGTGGAAACTGTTCTCTCTAAACACAATTGTTAAGGGAATCCCAGAACAGGGCATTTTCTTCTCTGCTTTCGTAGGTAACAGTCCCCCATTAGCTGTCATCATACTCTGTGCCACTTTGAGCATCTGGGCCTTCGTGTTCTGGGTTCCAAAGGAAGAGAAGTGGCAGAAAACAGTATCGAGTTGGCCAAAAACACCTTACGGAAAAACCTGAACCAATTTTTTGGCCAGCCCAATACTTTTCCTTTCCCGGTTTCCCTGAGGCCTGCGGACCTGTACTGACAGCTCTTCACTGAAGTCACACCTGCTTGGAGCAGAAGACTGTGGCCCAGGTGACTCTGGGCCCCGCATTTCAGTTGAGTCCCAAGCCTTCTGGGAACCCAGGACTCCCCACTCACACGCCTCCTCTTTGCCATGGGCACCTGTGTCCTCCTATTATGATCAATGGCCCAGGGTGTCTCAGGGCTGAAACTTGGCTCCTTCCTTGACTTTCACAAAACAGACCACTTTCCCAGAGCTTCTGTTGGTGGAGCAGAGTTTCCTGATGATTTCAGAGGGCAGACCAGAGAGATTCACGTCGGAACCACACAGCTGTCATCCCTTTCTCCAAAGTCCTTTGCCTTTCTCACCTGTGCTGGCTTCTGGCCACCTCTCTGGCTCCTCTGCGTGTCTTCTGCTTGCCCCTCTCACTCATCTCTCCTTTCACTAGCCTGCTGCCTGTTGAGGAGCAAAGCCAGTAATTACCCCCTGGCCTCTTGCAAACCTCTTCCCGTCCTCTCCCTGCTAACTCCGTTCCCACAGGTCACACCAAATCCCCAGGAGACTCAGCAAGGTTCTTTTCCTCAAAAGACACCTCCTTTCTGAAGAGGAGTTCTAATAACAACTGTTCAGAAAGAAAATTTGTTAAAAGCAAAAAACAAAAAAACCCTTGTTACACTTGAGATCATCAGAAAACAGACTGGGTAAGACAGAGATTTGTGTGCAACAAGTTGATTGGGACGTGCTCCTATAAGGAATGGGGGAAGCAGGACTGAACAGAGGGGGAAGTTAAGCTCCAATGCCATTGCAGTAAGAGTCTTCACCCAATCCTGCAGAAAGTTCTGGAACTAGGATGGCCCTTTGGAGTTAGGCCATTGAGGCAAGGGGGCCAGGCCTTTGTGCTCCTGTCTCCTCATGCATACTGGTGGTCAGTGCCGGAAAGGCCCCACGGAAGACTGGTCCAGATGGGGACAGAGCAGGCAAACTCCCAGCAGCCGAGGGAAGGAGCGCCTGACTCCTAAAGGGGCCATGTGGATGGCAGACATTGCGGTAATAATAATTTTTAGAAAGTATGGAACAATCTAAATGCCTATCTATTAGGGATTTTATAAATCTATAATGGTACATTCACACCAAAGAATACTATGAAGTTGTTAAAAACTCAGTCTATTTACTGATGTGGAGTGATATTCAAGATATATTCTTAGGTGAAAAAACAAGCTGCAAAAGTGTATTATCTTATTATTCCATTTTTGTATTTAATAAACATATATTAAAAAATATATATGTAGTCTAAAAATATCTAGTCCAAACTTTTAATACAGACTGCCTCTGGAGAGGCAATTATGCTAAAAAATTAACAGTAAACATTTTTATTATAATAATCTTGAGCATAAAACTCCTCTGGAAAAAAAAAACAAGTCCTAGACAAATGAAACCAGGTAGCTGTTGATCAAATTTAAGCCAAGGAAGTGACTTTTCTTGCTGCTGACTTGAATTTCTCTCTCCATCAGTTTTCTCTAAGAAATGGCATTTCTCTCCACTTCCTGCCTTAAATTGTGCTGCAGCCTGAGCAGCTGTTGAGCAGCTGTCACATCCTGTTCCAACACAGAGGTGGCTGTGAGCACCTATTAGGAAGGCTGTTGGCTTGGCGTCCAGTGTGGGAGGAACAGGAAGAGCTGGAGTTGCCCAAATTCCACAGATTTGTTGCCATGCAACAAACTCCCAGGCTGTGGCCATTGCTCAGCGTCCCTCAGTGGAGGAACTCCAGCCGCTCTCTGTTCATCCGTCATCCTAGTCATCATCATCGTCCAAAGAACAATGACCACTTACGGAGAGTTTACCATGTGCCAGGCAATGTACTAAGCGCTTTATATTCACCATCTCATTTCTTTCTCACAGCAATCTTATGAAGTTACATACAATTATCCTGTTTTACAGACAAGAAACAGAGGTTTGCACAACTTTGTGAATATACTAAAAGCCATAGAACTGTACTTTTATGGCATGTGATTACTTTCTCAAAGATTTTTTCTTATTTATTTATTTAAATAAAAAATACAGAGCTTTTATTAGGTACCTTGCCCAGTCTAGATATATAAGATACAGTGATGACCAGCTGTGTAGAAGGTTATCAAAGCTTTTTTAAAACAGAGAGAACTGGGGCTTCCCTGGTGGCGCAGTCGTTGGGAGTCTGCCTGCCGATGCAGGGGACACGGGTTCGTGCCCCGGTCCGGGAAGATCCCACATGCCGCGGAGCGGCTGGGCCTGTGAGCCATGGACGCGGAGCCTGCGCGTCCGGAGCCTGTGCTCCGCGACGGGAGAGGCCGCGGCGGTGAGACGCCCGCGTACCGCAAAAAAAAAAAAAAAAAAAAAAAACCAGAGAGAACTAAAGTCCACATAGGTTTGACGACTTGCCCAAGATCAGAGGCAGGTTGTTGTCAGCAAGAAAGAGGCAGGTGGTGGATGCTTGCAGTATCTGCTACACCAGAACCCCCTGTCAGCATGATCAGTGTCCCTGACAGCCTGAGTCTGTGGGGACCCCGGGGGCTCTGGGGTGGGCAAACCCTCTGGGCAGTTCTTCTAGCTGTGAGCAGTAGCCTCTGAGCTCATCAGAGAGTGGCCCTAGCAGCGTGGGTGTGGGGAGGCAGTGGTAGGAATGGGAGTGAGAAAAATGAGTGCCATCTATCACAGGAAGTCCCCTGCCTAAAATGCTCCACCGGTTGACTCGCTACATCAGTAGCTGCTGCAAATCAGCCATGCACAAGATGGAGAAGGGGCCGGAGGAGCTGCAGGGGGGTTTATGTTGCAGGTGCCCTGGGACCCTGGCATCCAACTAAGGCGATAGAGAGCGCGGGTGCAGGGAGGCGGCCGGGCTGAAGGGGCAGCCCCAGGCTGGGTCGCAAATCTGTCTTCACCCATGCTGGAATCTGTCCTTCTGCACCGATGTGCCCTTCCAGCTGTGTATCTGAGACAGCTGCGTGAGGCTTGCGCTGAGGACACGTGAATGTGCTGTTAACTAGACCGGCAGCATTATCTTGAAATAGTTAGTATGGAAAAGTTTGATGGGTTTGAAATCCTTTGCCTTATCACAAGAAATTTCCATAAGAGCTGTTAAAGTCTTTAAAGATAATTTTAACTGCTGTAAAACTTTGAAGGGTGGTAAAAACACTTTTCAATTTTTTATCTGCTGGTTGGGCAAAATTTCTCACTGATGGTGATTACTAAGAACTCGAATAAATCATTATTCAAAAATCTTCATTAGCAATTATTTATCGCCATTGCGAGCATATAAAAAACGTTTGAAAGAGTTATGTTCGTGCTATATTTACCGTCCTCACTGCAGAGCAGTGCCACCCAATCAGACAGCCACATGGGGCCATCGAGCACTTGAACTGTGGCTGGTTCAAACGGAGATGTGCTGTAAGTGAAAATACACAACAGATTTCGAAGACCTAGTAAGAAAACAAGAATGTAAAAGGTCTCATTAATAATTTTTATATTGATGACATGTTGAAATCATAATATTGTGACTATATTAAGTTAAACTATGTTATATAAAAGTTTTAAAAGTTATGTTCATGGAACAAGCTCAAATTTCTCATTAAAATTTGAAAATATTTTATTTGGAAAATCTTATACAAATGCAGTATTTAATATGTTCTCTAATTACTTTATATTTTATTTTTATAATTCTTTAATATAAAGAAAACATAATTACTTTTTCTATCAAGCCCCGTACAGATGTCCTCAAATCCCCTCCAGTTCACTTGAGCATGCCATAGAAATGGGAATGCTTCTTGCGAGTGTGATGACATGAAATAATTTAAGAGAAGGTATTTTTGAGCATCTTTCAGGTTTGGAAAAGGCATTTTTGAGCATCTCACCATGCCCGGAGCCATGCTGGATTCTTACACAGAGCTGTACATATGGTATGTTGTATAATATACACAGGGACAATTATTCACAGGAAGTCTTTGTTGTTCCACTAAGGAAAGAACACCTGGCAAGAAGCCCCCAGCAACTTGCTCTGTTGGCCGCAGAATTCATGGGCATCTTATCGAGGCCTGGACCAGCCACAGAGCAGCAGGCCAGAAGGCCTCAGTCTGAACACAGTGCCAAGGAGAGGTGAGGCCCTTTGCTTTTTTGAGCTTTATGTTTAAGTAGAGCCTCTGGACTGGTTCCATATTGCATGTTTCCAGGACACGAGGCTTCCTCTCTTTCCTTCTGTAAACTCCAGAAGCCCTGGCTCAGCTGCCGAGCATCTGTGGGCGGGTTTCCTATAATCCACATGCTTGGGGCAAGGCGTGTCCAGAAGTCAGAGGCCAGGCTACCTGGGTGATTGTAAACTTGTTTAATTTTTGCATGTGTGGCTTTGGCAAACTGTTTAGTCCTCATTACGGGCCAGCTGAATGCCAGGGCTGACTTTCTGTGTCCAGCCTCGCCCCCTTGGGTGGAATCCTGCCCTCTCCATAGAGGGCCTCCGCAGTGCAGGACATCCCGTGTGCCCCCACTTGTGTTAAGTGGAGATGATGGCATTTTCTCAGCTCCTCTGAGGTGAAGTCCAGGACAGTCCATTTAGAAAATCATCAGGAGGACCTCCCTGGTGGCGCAGTGGTTAAGAATCCGCCTGCCAATGCAGGGGACACGAGTTCAAGCTCTGGTCTGGGAAGATCCCACACGCCGTGGAGCAACTAAGCCCATGTGCCACAACTAGTGAGCTCGCATGCTGCAACTAGTGAAGCCCGTGTGCCTAGAGCCCGTGCTCTGTAACAAGAGAAGCCACTGCAATGAGAAGCCCGCACGCGGCAACAAAGACCCAAACACAGCCAAAAATAAATAAATTAATTAATTATTTTAAAAAAGAAAAAATCATCAGGGAGCTCTGAAGGTGCTGGAAATCAGTGTTAGATCCCAGACTTTAGGGTCACTTCCCATAAATGCAGAGAAGCAATATGGCATCTGTTCAGATGAATATTTCTTTCTCAAATTCTGTGTGGCTTTGGGGCTGTTCTGTGATATAACTGTCATAACTTCTCCATCTTTGCCCCAAAACACCTATGTACTTGTGCCTAAAGCAATTTATATACAAGCGTAGGTGGTACATATTACCATAAAAACTATGCATATGTGTGGAGGGGAAGTACTTAGCTATAAGAAATGTTGTACTGAGATGACAGGGGTCAAGGGTGTTATTTATTAAGTTATTTAAATATTAAATAAACATTTAAATTTTAAAAAACTGTCCAATTTAAAGGGGAAAACTAATAAAGTCCTTTGAAGAAAGCCTGTTAAAAGCATTTCGACCATTTAAATGTCCAACAATAGGGGAGTGATTAAGTAAATCACAGTAATAATGAGTAACCACTTACTGTACACTTTACTCTGTATTAGGTACTAACCTAAGTGTTTTATATGCATAATTTCATTTTGTTTAAGTGCTCAAAATAACCCAACAGAAGAGGACTATAGTCATCACTATTTTCATTTTCTAGATGAGAAAACTGGGGCATAGAGACATTAAGCCACTCACCAAAGACCACACAGCTAGTCAGTAGCAGGGGTGGGATCTGAACCCAAGACTGTTAGGTCCTACCACCAACTGTCGACCACTAGGTTACCAGACAACCCACTATCACACAACCATGGTAAGTTTTCATAGCCATGCACATTACAGGTGGGACTATAATGGTTAGAACCTTCTTTTTAGAAGAAGGCAATTTTGAAGCATCTATCCCAATGTTAAGGTGCACATACCATTTGTCATACAGTTCCACTTCCATCCAAGAGAAAATGCACATACATAAAGACACAAGTGGTTGGAAACATTGTAAATGTCCATTAACAGGAGAATGGCAAAATAAGTTTTGGCACATCTATAGATGAACTATGTGGCATCTTTCTTAAAATGAAGTGGATTCCTATGGAATAAGGAATATGTCTTCAAGACATAAAAAAGCTGGTTGTAGGACCATTTTTAAAGAGCTGTTTTGTATGAGTATAAAGAAAGGTCTGCAAGGATAAAAACTAAACTGTTAAAAGTGGTTTACCTCTGAGGCATGACAGGAGAAGTAGGAGTGGAGGGAACATCTTACTTTTTCCTTTATATATTTCTAAATTTTTAAATTATTTACAGTGAGTGTATATTACTTTTGTAATTAAAAAATAATACAGAAAATTTTTAATGTTCTCAACCAATTTTTAATGATATGGGAAAATATTGTTAACAAGTAAAAAAAATTAGAGCATGAAATTATTTATACTGTATGAGCTCAGCTACAGAAAAATGCATTTAAAATCCAGGAAGGAAATATATCAAAATGTTAATAGGGACTGCATCTGGGTGGCAGGATTAGAGGTGGGGTTTTTTTTTTCTTCTTCTTCTTCTTTTTTTTTTTTTTTGCTTTACTTTTCTATACTTTCTAAATGTGCCTTATTATTTTTGTAGAAAAAAAATTAAGCAGATCTGCCAAAGGTGTACGGCAGGTTGTAAAACACAAACAGCTGCTACCCATGCTGGGTGGCATGACGACCTAAGATTCCCAGCCACCTAAGGAAAACTTCCTAACTGCAAGGGGACAGATGAGGAGAAAAGATGGTTT
Source organism: Globicephala melas (assembly GCF_963455315.2). Lineage (NCBI taxonomy): Eukaryota > Metazoa > Chordata > Mammalia > Artiodactyla > Delphinidae > Globicephala > Globicephala melas. The sequence continues at coordinate 22,575,259 of NC_083322.1, forward strand.
TTCTCCATCTTGCTTTTCTGATTAAATTGCAAGAGGGGAAAGGAGGGGGAGATACTAAAAGAAGGTAGAGTGTCCCAGCAAAAAGAGTGAGACTTGGAAATGGGGCCAGAATGAGGTTGTGAAGATGAGAGCACTGGGTCCCCAAGGGAAGGTTTCCGATCCCGGAGGTCAGTGATGGCTTTTGCCGGGAATGGGGGGGATCACTGTGCCTTTAATAGTTTCTGCATTCAACAGCTGAGTGGTGGGAAGGCAGGCACCACACCAGCTGAAGGGGCTTGTGCTGTTCCCAGAGACTGCCTGGGATGCTGCTGTGACACTGTGCAGAGGTGGGGGTGATGGCTGCAGGGGAAAAGCAGCTCCGTTATTTGACCCATGAGACCCAGTGGGTCCAACATTTCTGAAGTACAGCTCTGAGACTGGGATACCTCCTGCAGCCCAGCAGTCATCACGGCAAGCTCTAACATTCCAGGGAAGAGTACATCTCTCTTTTTTTTTTAAAAAAAATTATTTTATTTATTTATTTTTGGCCGTGTTGGGTCTTCATTGTGGTGCACAGGCTTCTCATTGCAGTGGCTTCTCTTGTTACAGAGCACAGGCTCTAGGTGCGTGGGCTTCAGTAGTTGTGGCATGCAGGCTCAGTAGTTGTGGCTCGTGGGCTCTAGAGCACAGGCTCAGTAGTTGTGGCACATGGGCTTAGTTGCTCCGTGGCATGTGGGATCTTCCTGGACTAGGGCTCAAACCCGTGTCCCCTGCATTGGCAGGCGGATTCTTAACCCCTGGGCCACCAGGGAAGTCCCAAGAGTACATCTCTTTCTACAAGTAATCATTCTCATTTTGGTAAAGAGCTCATGGCTTATGTGCCCATTCTAGGGCTGTTTATCATTGGATGTCTTTCTTGCTCTTCTGCTCTGCTCCATAAATCAGAAGGGCTGCTCCCTGAAGGCTGTGTTTCCAGGACTCCTGTGTCAGCTGAATTCTGGCTTTTAGCGGATGGGAGACACTGTTGCTATCGGGAGATGGGAAGACAGGAAGTAGGGAGGAGTCAACGTATTTCTCCTCCTCCCTCTGCCTCAGGTGATGTCTCGGCAGCAGATGAGTTTCTTCCATGACACCAGCTGGGTAATCTTGGGCTCCAGTTACCCCACTTCCTCTCTGTTCCCCCTCAGCGTAGGGGCAGAGGCGACTTCTGTTGTTACCTCTGGCTTGTTTGAATTCACACCCCTTGTTTGGCTTCGCAATGCTTCTATCACACATGTAGTCTATTCCCTGCCATTAACTTCTCCCTCCTGAAAGTACTTTAAAGTGGTTTCTGTGGTCCTGCTTAGATCCTGAACTAATACCTTCTTGGTCTAGGTTTGTCCCCATAAAGAGAATCCCAAGACGGGAATATTGAACAAGACGTATTATGTGCCAACGGCTTACCCTCCCTCTTACCGTGTCCCCTGGGGAGTGCCCAGTGCTTCTTAGCTTTTACTTTACATACCTATAACCTGGGGATCTTATTCAAATGTAGATTTGAATTCAGTAGGTGTGAGGTAGGACCCGAGAATCTGTATTTCTAACAGGCTCCCAAGTGATGCCAACACTGCTGGTGCAGACCTGCCTGAGTAGCAAGGCACAGAGGCATCGAGAACTATATTAGGGAGGGAAACACCAGTGTCCTTTCGTAGCTCAGTGTCTGGCACCCTCTGTGGCACTACCACCAAGGGGCCTAACACTTACTGAACCTCTGTGTCTCTAAGAGGCAGCACAATTCCACATACGAATGTGCTGTTCTGACCTATTTATTGAGTAGGGGACAGAAGGTGGAAGCCAGCTACCTGGTGGCAGGTGTTCAGGTAGCTGCTAGCAACCGACTCCTTCACTGAAACCTTTCCCTCCCCACCACGGCCTCTCCGGCTCCAGCTAAATCATCTGTGTGGTGACTCCACGACTGAAAAAACAGCCCATGTCCCACACTCGATCAACCTGCTCGGCGTTGCCATCATCCTATGTCACGATGTTGTTACTCTTACTAACATTCCAAACTATAAATAAGGAAAATAAGACCAAAAAATGCTGAAAACTGAGCTGACAATTCAAGTTGCATAAATTAATTATACAGGGGAGACAAAGAGGGGGACCTGCTGGTGCCTGAGTGTCCCTGGGTGGAAAGCTGCCTGCTCATTCCACCAGGGCCTGGATAAGGTGGTGGGTCATGGGGCAGGAGAGCCCCCCCCCCATTTCTGGCCTCTTCCCAGCCCAGGCAGCACCCACCCCCCACCCCAGCCCCAGCGAGACTGCCACATGCACAGTGTCAGGAGAGTCAACTGCACACGAAGCAGTTTTCACGCCCAGACATGCTGGAGGCAAATGTGTTCTTCCCAGAGCCTCAGTAGAGTCGAGCAGGAGCTGAGGAGAGAAAAGGAAAATAGAGGAAGTGAGGTCAAGGTCATGTCCCGATCAAGGCCTGGGCCTGGCCTCTCCCTGAACCCAGACCTGGCCTTTGGACCTTAGGGGAGGGGTGGGGGGAGGCAGGAACCAGAGGGAGGTGGGAGAGCAGAGGCTGAGAGGCCGAGTGCAGGAGGATGAATTCTTGTGAGTGGAAGAGAGCGGGCTGCCCTCCCGGCCTTTTCTCTTCCCTCTTTGCTGTGTTTTAAAATGAGCGCAGGATCTTGTTTTTATTCAGGTATGGTGAAGCCAACAGACCAGGAGACGACTGCCACTGACAAAAGTTTGTTACCCACAGTTCCCAAGAGGAGGGGTTGCCACGCCATGCAGGGGCTCACAGCGGGGCCCAGGGCTGTCAGGAGTGAGGGGAAAGCCTGGGCCAGAGCCTTCACGGTGGTTTCTGTGGGTGAGGCAGGGCAGGTGAGCTGGGCAGGCTTAGGATGGGATGGCTGGGATAATTTGGGTGGGCTCTGGCTATAGGGGTATGATAAAGGAAGAAGCATGGCGGGGATATCAAAGATGTGCTCACAGGCACGCTGTTCGCTATTTCTAGAAAATAGCTAACCTTGGGAGGGGCAGTTCCCACCCCCAAGGTGTCAAAACATCATAAAATACAGAACATAAAAAGCAGAATGAAAGAACATGCCAGAGCATCTGTGCGTCTTTGCGGGGGCTGTAACCTCTCCGAGTTCCCCGCCCAGTGGGGTAGGGCACGAGAGCCAAAGTGGGGACGTGAAAGTCGGATGTGTCCAGGTTCCATCAACCACCCCATTCAGCCTGCAGTGGGGGAAACTTGTGCTTTTCCCCTTTTCTACCGGATACAGTAGGGGGTGGACTAGAGCTCTGGCATCAGACAGACCTGACCTGAATTTCACCTGGTCCTCAGGTACTGCTGTGTGACTGTGGGGAAATTACTTCACCCCTCTATCGTCTTACAGAAGCTTCTCTACTTGGGCTTCTGGCTCTGTGTGTTCCACCACTCCTGCCTCAGAGAGCCGTCTGGCAACAAAACGCAGATATCCTGGCTCCTCCCAGACCTTCTTGCGGCCAGTGCCTGGGCGACACTCAGTACATGGTAAAGAGATAGCCAGACCAGAAGTGACTGTGTCAGGGAGAGGTTCCAGGGAGGCGGGGGGGAGACGCCCGGGCAATGCTGGCTCACTCCAGGCGGGCGGGGGCCCGGCCAGGCTGGGTGAGCCTCATCGCTTAGGCCGGAAGTGGGCTCCGAGGTCCCGGGACACAGAGCATGAGAAGCTCTCCCTGGTGCCACTCGCAGGGTGCCAGCACCCCTCGGCTGGGTCCACAGACTCACTGGAGCCTCAGTACTGAAGTCAGGTGTTCAGTGAACACAGGACAAAGACCCATTTGCAGCTCTGTTAGGCCCAGGATGAGAAATAAATCCACATCCTCAGAGGAAAATGGAAATATCACATCCTTTTCAAGTTCCTGGTAGCACCTGTATAAACTGTGGAGAATGGACCATTTACTTATTTATTTCTTTAAGAATGGACATTTTTATTTATTTATTTATTTATTTATTTGCGGTACGCGGGCCTCTCACTGTTGTGGCCTCTCTCGTTGTGGAGCACAGGCTCCGGACACGCAGGCTCAGAGGCCACGGCTCACGGGCCCAGCCGCTCCGTGGCATGTGGGATCCTCCCGGACCGGGGCACGAACCCGCGTCCCCTGCATCGGCAGGCAGACTCTCAACCACTCTGCCACCAGGGAAGCCCAAGAATGGACATTTTTAAAAGTAAGCTGATTTTTCCTGGTCATCTTTTCTCAACAAATTCCATGAAGGCTGAAAATTTAGAGTTCATCTCCTCTAATACTCCTTAATCCTGCCTACTCCCAACACAAAGGTATCTTTGTATAATTTCTGATGAGAGAGAGTTTCACTGAGGTGATTTCACAGAATTCTGGAGCCGACGTGCTCTCGGCCCCCGTCTCCCAGCTGTGATGGAGCAAGCTCAGACTTGGGGCCCCAGGGCACCCCTGCTTTCTGAAATGCCTGACTCATCCTACCCCACTTCACTTGAAGAAAGTGAAGTGAAATTATACCCTCCCACACTCCTTTAAAAATGTATACTCTAAATTCCAGTTGTCGTAGTAACATCTTCACGCTGCCCTAGTGTCTTTTATATATTTCAGCACCGATGGACCATCAGTTACCATGAGAACAGGAGTGGTTTCCAACACAGCAAATCTTGTGGTGCTTATCTTTGTGTCTTATAAAAAACAAAACCCTCGTCCACAGGGACAGCCTCAGCAGAGCTCAGGTAGTTTACCGATGGAAGGACGCCGTCCTCAGTCAGTGGATCCTAGAAACCACTAGAGGTTCACTTTATTTGTTCTCTGAATTGTATTTTGAAGAAAAGGTGTGTATGGGTTTTTTTTTAAAGATTCAGCTGCTCTATTAATTATCATTCTTAAGTGAGTAGATTGGTTTTAAATGTATATTCCTCCCCTCAGCCTTGAAGACAAATTTATCACTCCCGCCCCACAATTGTAATCATTCCCTGAGCCATGCTTCGCTCTACTCCCCCAAGCCCAACCCGGCAACCCACTGGTGACCAGGCAGGGCCAACTGATCAAGTGTTCCCTGCTATTTCAGACCCAAGGTCTGTGCATTTATCTTTTCTTTCATAGCTGAATGTTTGGAAAATGTAAGCCCTTTGAGTTCAAGGACATAACACATGACTCTTCAGAACTCTCTGCACAGTCCTATCTGTTAATTGATTTGACTTTAAGCTTTCTATTCTGATGTACAGAATTAAGTTTCAGCTGAGAATTTTAAGTCATTTCAGAGGATTTGTGTGTGGGTACAAACTTGAAGGGAGGAAGAAACCAACCCCACAGTCTGAATAGCAGGCTGTGTCAATGACACATTCTTTAATTAGTCCTATCGATATAACTAACTTGTATCCTGTGCTTACCACATGCTAGGCACATGGTAAAACACGTGACACGTATTATCTCATTTAATCCTCATAATACCCTATGATGTAAATTCTGTTTTTAATCTTTCATTTAACGAATGAGAAAACAGAGCCACAGATATTAGACAACTTGACCCAAGTCACACACTAACTACCCAGTGGAGCTGGGATTTGATTACAAGCATCTTGCTCCACAACCCATGCACTCGATCACCAAGCCAAGTAAATCTACGTTCTACAAAGACATCCTCAATCCAAGGCCAGCTGTACATCTGTGCAAACTCAGCAGCACAGAGACCCTATTGTAACTGGTCATTCCCTGCGTTCCGTCTTTCTGTGTTACCACTTTGCCACTCCTGCCTGGGCAGAAGCAAACCAGGCTCCACTACAAGTGTGAGAATCATTGCCCTGTGAATCAATTCCTGGTCTTCTGGGAAACAAGGTGGCCCCTAAAAATCCAAGTCTCCATAAAAGGGTTTCAATTTTTGACCCAATACTCCCACTCATGGGAATTTATTCTAAGAAAATTATTCAAAACAAATCTATAGGGACTTCCCCGGTGGTCCAGTGATTAAGACTCCACGCTCCCAATGCAGGGGACATGGGTTCGATCCATGGTTGGGGAACTAAGATCCTGCATGCTGTACAGTACATCCAAAAAGAAAAAAAAAGAAGAAGAAGAAGAAAAAAAATAAGCCATTCATTTTGACCAGAGGCTGAAACCAGAAGGAGAACTTAAGCTGATCCACCAAACAAAGCAAAGCTGGGCAAAGACTTTCTTCTTCCCACCACTGCTCCCATAGTAACCCCTTCCCCTCTTTTCATTGTCTCTCAAGGTCAACAAGTAGCTACACCTTCACCTTCCATATCTTCCTTCCATGATTGGACAGTGGTTTCCATCTGTGCCCATGTGGTGGTAGTGTATACACACACACACACACACACATGGCCTGGCTGTACTGTAGCAACACAGCAACAGGCTGCCGTCGTCGCCTTGGTGGGTTCTTGGAGGCTGACTTCAGCGGTGTGGATGGAGCTCAGAAGAAGAGAAGCCTACAGACTGCTGGAGAGTTCAACGTGAAGGGCACAGGGAGACTGAGAAGATACCAAATGGCTCTGGGCAGCTCAACTCCCACAGCCAAAGGGTGGACCCAGATGGATAGACGGTGCTGTTTATAGCTCTCCTGCTGACCTATCTGTGGCAAGTACAATGGTGACTATTGCCCCAGAAGCCAGGGACCAGGAGGCCCAAGAAGACGAGGTCTGAGGGACCCCCATGGGGGCAGCGGCCCTCAGTCTGCACTCTCCTTGTGCTGAGACTGCCTCGAGCCTGACCTCTCATTCACAGCATCTCTGCCTCATTTATCATTAATGCACTTTACATCCTAAGCAGGGAGAGAAAACACAAGGTTGAAATATCTGGGGAAGGCTGTTCACGGAGCAACAGATGCAGGTGCAGATGAGCAGGCAGGAAGTGCAGACTCCAAACCAGGGAAGGCAAGAGGGGAGAGTTTTCTGAGGGAGGTGGTGGAGGTAGATGCAGGGTAAAGGGGAGGGTGGTCCCGTGGCAGGTAATGTGGTTCAGGGCCTGGAGAGCGAGCTGTGCAGGAGGACGCAGAGAGCACCGTTCTCTCCATATCACAAGGAAAAGATGAGAAGTAAGGCTGCTCGCAGAGTGAGTGAGCTGGGTGAGGGGTGGTCCTGGAGGGGGGGGTCATACCTGCTCCCACCATGCCCAGCTGGAAAGAGAAAGTCTTTTGTGGGGGGTCTGCCCTGCATACGCCCTCCCCTCCCACCTCTACCACAGATCTACAACAAAAAGGGAAAATCCTTGATTTTTGTGGGTTTTATTGTGGTAAAAATATGTAACAGTTATCATTTTAACCATTTCCAAGTCTACATTTTAGTGGCATTAAATACATTCACGGAACTTCCCTGGTGGTCCAGTGGTTAGGACTCCAAGCTTCCACTTCACGGGACACCGGTTCGATCCCTGGTCAGGGAAATAAGATCCCGCAAGCCGGCGCAGATAAATAGATTAATTAATTAATTAATTAATTAATTCACAATGTTGAACAACCACCACCACTATCCATTAGAACTTCTTCATCAACTCAAACAGAAACTCCACACCCCTTAAACAACAGCTTCCCATTCTGCCCTCCCCTCAGCCCCTGCTAACCCCTATTCTACATTCTATCTCTATAAATTTACCCATTCTAGACAACTCATGTAAGTGAATTATACAATATTTGTCCTTCTGTGCCTGGCTTCTTTCACTTAGCAGAATGTCTTCAACATCCATCCACATTGCAGCATGTGTCAGAATCTCATTCCTTTTCCAGGCTAATAATCCAATGTATGTATAGACCACATTTTGTTGATCCATTCCTCTGTTGATGGACATTTGGGTTGTTTCCATCTTCTGGCTATTGTGAATAATGTTGCTCTGAACACGGGTGTACAAGTATCTGTCTGGCTCCCTGCTTTCAATTCTTTAGGGTGTATACCTAGAAATGGAATTGCTGGATCATATGGTTATTCTATGTTTAACTTTTTGAGGAACTGCCAAATTTTTCCACAGTGACTACACCATGCCTTGAGCTATTTAAATGAAAAATGAATCTATTCCAAAAGCCTCATGTCCACTTGGCCTGGAAGCATGGTCTAACGTCCAGGTTCCGGAAGGCCACAGCCTCACTGGGCTGTGAAATGTGGGTGCCCCATCTTAACGACAGGGTCAATGGAGAACTGGTGGCATCCAGGAGAGGGTGACCAAGAGGGGTCATGTCAAGTAAAAGTGGTTGATAGGAATTCCCTGGCGGTCCGGTGGTTAGGACTCCTCACTTTCACTGCTGAGGGCTCGGGTTCAGTCCCTGGTTGGGGAACTAAGATCCCCCAAGCTGCACAGCTCGGCCAAAAAAAAAAAAGTAAAAGTGATTGAAGGGACTGGGTGTTTGGCCTGGAGAAGAACAGGTGCTCCTCTCCACAAGGAGCTGTCTCCAGGCGTGTGAAAGGCTGTGACATGGCAGAGTGGACAGGCCTTTCTGTAGCCATGGAGGGAGAAGCGGGCTGGGAGAAACCCACCAGGAGACCAACTTTGGCTGAACACTGCTCTGAGGGCCGGAGCCCACCGTGGCAGCAGTGCCCGCACCCTGGGCAGTGGCGGCAGGTGGGAGAGGGGATTCCTGGGATGGGTCATCACTAAGGCTCCATGAACTTGGGAGGCCAGAGAAGAAGACAGCACAGAGCAGTAGCTCACACTTCCTGGGCTTCTTTCATTGTGGTTGTTCTGCCTTTGAACAAATGGGAAGGTTGAGCTGGGAGGATTTTTTGCAGTTGAAAAAATCTCACACTTTCCTTTTTACACAGGAAATCAGGAAGCACACAGTCTCGATACAAATGTAATTGCTGGATTATGGATTTTGCTTTGATAAATTTAAACAATCAAAATAAACTACTGGGGCTTCCCTGGTGGCGCAGTGGTTGAGAGTCTGCCTGCCAATGCAGGGGACACGGGTTCGAGCCCTGGTCTGGGAAAATCCCACATGCCGCAGAGCAACTAAGCCCGCGCACCACAGCTACTGAGCCTGTGCGTCTGGAGCTTGTGCTCCGCAACAAGAGAAGGCCGTGACAGTGAGAGGCCCGCGCACCGCGATGAAGAGTGGCCCCTGCTCACTGCAACTAGAGAAAGCCCTCGTACAGAAACGAAGACCCAACACAGCCAAAAATAAATAAATTCATTAAAAATATATATATATATCTTAAAAAAATAAACTACTGAAGAAGAGTCATCTTATTTGAATGGTTTCTCTAGGAGCTGGAAGTGCAGAAGAAAATGGTATCAGAGATAAGAGTTTTGAGACTGAAAGCTGCTTACTCGGGTATCCTTATGGCTTTGGACACCTCTACGGGTGGCTCAATAAATAAAACCTGAACACACAGACGCAGCATCTTGAGGATGCATTTCTTCTTTTCTTTTCTTTTTTTTTTTTTTTTTTTTTTTTTGCGGTACGCGGGCCTCTCACTGTTGTGGCCTCTCCCGTTGCGGAGCACAGGCTCTGGACGCGCAGGCTCAGCAGCCATGGCTCACGGGACCAGCCGCTCCGCGGCATGTGGGATCTTCCCAGGCCGGGGCGCGAACCCGTGTTCCCTGCATTGGCAGGCTGACTCTCAACCACTGCGTCACCAGGGAAGCCCTTAACTGTATTTTTAAAGAGCAGTGACTAACACGGGATTTGTGTGTGGTAAGAAATGTCAGATGGGGAGAAAATCAATCCCTAGTTGGCCCTGACCCGCAAGACAAAACACGGACGCAGCCCCCAAACCCAGCAGCGGTGGCTCTACCTGCAAGTGGACCCACCCAGCCGCCAGGAGCCTCGGGCCACTGCAGTGACCCTGCTGCAAGCAGGCGGCGTCTCGGGCTGTCGCGGCTCAGGGACACACGCTGCATCCTCCCACCACCAGGGGGCGATGAGGAGACGAGGGCTACAGCCTGTCGGGCGGGGCGCAGACCGGGATTCTGACACCAGCAGACTTTGGTTTGTGCGCCACGGAAGCCCCCGTCCCTCCCTTCTACATTTACTCTCATCTCCTATTTGGTATACCTCCTGAGACCAAGAGGACCCCTTGTCCAACAGATCATGGTCCGTGTTCCCATTCCCCATCCTCTCTGACATCTCTGCAGCGTGCAGCCCCACAGACTCCCTTTCTCCCAGGTTTCCTCTCCCTTCTCGTTCTCCGACTCCATCTGTAAGAGTTCCTCTTCTTCCTTCTGCTGCTAAATCAAAGGAGGCGGTCCGCAAGGTTCCCAACTCGCTGCTCCTTTCTTACCTCCGCACTATCCTGACAAGCTCTCGGTCCCAACCACGTGCTTGCACTGAAGTTGCAAACGTCTAAAGCTACACTTCTGGCCAGTCGCTCTCTTCTGAGCCCTGGTCCCCAAATCCCGAGTGCCTGCAGGGCATCTCCCTGAGTTTTCCACGCCACCTCACGTCCCCAGGGAGAAGGTCTGATTCACCTAGCTCATGCTTTACAGCCAGGTGACCAACCCTGGTGCAATCACGGAGGGTGAGAGGTAGTGGGTGGGAAGGGGGCGAAAGAGGTAGAGAGTACAGCCAACGTGGGGAGGCAAGGGGAGAACCAACATACAAATAGAGACCACAGGAAGAGGAGAAGTAAAACATATATAGAAGTACAGGCAGAGCTAGAAGGAGAGGCAGGAGCGACAGTGTCAAAGAAGCCCAGACACAAGAGTCTTGAGAAGAAGGGAATGGACGCAAACAGGCTTTGGCAATTACCAAATTCCATCCACTCAAAGGCACTTCCCCACCCCCACCCCCACATTTGAACACAATGTGTCATACAACTGGCAGCATTTCTTTGTTAATTGGTGGTGAGTCTCCCACCTCACCCCACCCCGCCCCCGCCTCGTTCTTAGTTGTACAGAAAATGATAGTATGGTTTGCAATCCTTGGAATTTTAGAATTAATGGAACAATGACATTTATCAAGCAATTTAGCTGGAGCAATGGAGGCAGAAGTCTGAATGTAATGGGTTGAAAAGAGGACATTCCACAAAACAACTGGGTCTAGGGAATTCCCTGGTGGTGCAGTGGTTAAGAGTCCACCTGCCAAGGCAGGGGACACCAGTTCGAGCCCTGGTCCAGGAAGATCCTACATGCCGCAGAGCAACTAAGCCCGTGCGCCACAACTACTGAGCCCGTGTGCCACAACTACTGAGTGTACGCTCTAGAGCCCACAAGCCACAACTACTGAAGCCCACGTGCCTAGAGCCCGTGCTCCACATCAAGAGAAGCCACCACAATGAGAAGCCCGCACACCGCAACCATGAGTAGCCCCTGCTCACCGCAACTAGAGAAAGCCCACGCGCAGCAACGAAGACCCAACGCAGCCAAAAAAAAAAAAGGGAACATCGAGGAGTTCCGTGGCCTAGTGGTTAGGATTCCGGGCTTTCACTGTCATGGCCTGGGTTCAGTCCCTGGTTGAACTGAGATTCTGCAAGCGGAGCGGAGCAGCCAAAAAAAAAAAAAAAAAAAGTGAACATCATAGAAGACCCCCCCCACCCCCGCGAAAGGGAGGAAACTGTTTTAGATTAACAGAGACTACAGAGACACGATAGCTAAACACAATATGTGATCCTTGATTAGATCACCGATCAAAAACTCATCCAGCTAACTGGGATAATTAGGAAAAAACGAAGATGGACTGTACTGATGTCAATTTCTTGACCATGAAAATCCTATTGTTGTTATAAATGAGAATGTCCTTGTTCTCAGGAGCTAAACTATTTAGTAATGAAGGATAATGATGTATGCAACTTACTTTAAAATAGTTCAGGAAAGAAAAGTGTATGTATATATGTATGTATATATACACTTTTACATATTTTAACATTTTGCCACATTTGCTAGGCATGTAAAATACACATAGATGCATATATACTACATACACATTATATGTATATGCTGCTTTATGTAGAGATCCACAACTTAACAGTTTGCCACATTTACTTACTCTGATTACCTGTATATAAGAAATATATATGTAGATATACATATGTTTACATGTATGTATATATTTGTATTATATATATAATATATACACTTATTATATGTGTATACACCCACACACGACAAAATGTTAGTTCCTAAATCTAGGTCATTCGTTCTCAACTGGGGATGACTTTGCCTCCCAGATTTGACGATGTCTGGAGACGTTTGTGTCTGTCTCAGTTGCAGGGGTGCTACCAGCATCTGGTAGGTAGAGACCAGGGATGCTGCTAAACATCCCACAATGCACAGGACCGGCTCCCACAACAACGAATTATCCAGCAGCCCAAAATGTGAATAGTGCCATGGTTGAGAACCCTGGTCTAGGTAAAGGGCCTGGGTGTCATTGCACTTTCTTTCAACCTTTTGGTAAGCTTACAATTTAAAAAAATACAAAGTTGATTTAAAAAAAAAAAAAAGCAAGAGAGGAAGAATATGTGACAGAAAGGTAAGGAAGTGAAGAAAAAAGTGTAAGCAGATTCTTTCCAGGATCTTGTCTATAAAGGGATGGATTACAGCTGGAGGGAAAGAAAGAAGGCACTCCTGTCCACCACACTGCCAGTCCTGCCATGAAGAGTCACCCTACATGTCCTGCTTATAGCACCTGACCAGCAGACCTGCACCATCCTCAGGCACAGAGGTCAGACCAGTGGGACACTCCAACCCCTGACAGCTCATCCACTGGCTACTACCACAGAGCCTGGTCTATGGTAAGACGAGGTGGGTCTCTGATTCTCTCACCTGTAAAGACCCCGAAAATGAGGCCCTTAGGAAGCTAACGCTTGGAGGAAGCACAGAAAGAGACCACGGGGTAGAGCTGGAGTCACAGGGCTCACGACAAGCTGAGGTTGTAGAAAAACAGAAACCTAGGGTAAGCAGAACTTAAGAAGTTGAGAAAAGACGTGTGCAGCATGGGGTGGGGGGCGTGGGGACAGAGGTCAGCAGCTGGTAGAATCACTACAGCGGCACAGGAGTGAGGATCACCGCCAGCTGCTGAGCTCCCTGACTCCGACCTGAATCCTGGCCCCCGAGGGTCCCACTGGACCCGCAGGTTCTCATCTCCCGTCTCCCTGGTCTCTGTGCTCTTGTTCAGTTCCTGTGACCTGTCATGCTCCCCCCCTGCCTTTGCAGAGGCTCTGCCTCCTGTCTAATTTAGTCCTAGTTAACGCCTTCCTAGGACAGATCCAGGTTTTGTGGCACCCTCTTTAAGAAAAAACAACAGCCAGAAAAAAGATCAATAGGGCTTCACCAGCTCTCCCTGACACCACCTCTTCCAGTCTCAACTCTAGCATCACTTCCTTGGTTACATCTACTTGCTCTCTCTCCCTCCTCCACTAGGTCAAATCCCTCCATATGTAATTCTGTGCTGTCCAACCCAATGGCCACTGATTACATGAGGCTATTTAAATTTAAATGAATTACAAGTAAATCAAATAAAATATCCAGCTCTTCAGTCTGCACTGGCCATATTTCCCATGCTCAAGAGCCACAGGTGTGGGTGGCCATAGTGTTGGACAGAACGAATACAGAACATTCCCATCGTTGCAGAGAATTCTGTCAAACAGTGCTGGTCCACGTTGTCATAGCACTAACCAGTGACCATTCACCCCCGTCCACCGCAAGGCTGAGCCCCATCACACGTCTGTTGGCCTGACTGCTGTCACTCCAGGGCCTGGCACATAGCAGGTCCTCCATAAACATTCATTAAATGATTTGATGACTGTGCCGTTCTTACTGTTACAGGCATCTCCTTTCAAACCCTGTTTCCAGACTATGGTGAGCCCCCATCTCTGCTTTATAAGGTGGGGGAGCCTTTCCTTTTCTAGGCTGAGGGAAAGGAACTGGCAGAGAGGGAGAGCATGAAAGTACAGGAGAAAGACCTGTCCTAAAACAAAAATACACACTCCCGGGCTTCCCTGGTGGCGCAGTGGTTGAGAGTCCGCCTGCTGATGCAGGGGACGCGGGTTCGTGCCCCAGTCCGGGAAGATCCCACATGCCGCGGAGCGGCTGGGCCCGTGAGCCATGGCTGCTGGGCCTGCGCGTCCGGAGCCTGTGCTCTGCAACGGGAGAGGCCCGCATACCGCAAAAAAAAAAAAAAAAAAAAAATACACACTCTCCCACATATGGAGATATATTCATATCACCACGTAAGAAAAAGCCCAAGAATATACCAAATATGCCAAAATGTTGGTAGAGCTTATCTCCAGGTGGGTTAATTGGGGTGAATCTAATTACCTTCTTTGTGATGTTTGTTTTTCCAGAGTGTTCCCTGCGTACGTTATTAAAGGGATAATTAAGTAAACTCTACACCCAAAAATGGAAGGGAAGGGATTCAGAAGCCTAGTGGAAGTAAGTCCAAACATGCAGTCTTCCCCGAGGACTATGTGAGGGTGGACAGAAGGTTGAAGGGAACTATTCAGCCCTGAGAGCCTCTGATTCCCCGTGAAGGGGAAGAGGAGGTGAAGGATGAGGCTGGATAAGTGGCTGGGACTAGAGCTGTGGTCTCCCTTCTAGCCCCGAGTCTAGTGCCTGCCAGATGGGGCTGCTGAAAATATGTTGTTGAAGGATGAAACCAAGAATAAAAAGAGGATGCAGAAAAGGCCACTGTCCTGGGCACCTGTTCTGGCAACTGGTACCCACCCTCACCTCCTTATCTCCCAGGCTTTTTGGACCTTTGCTAGCTAACTGTCATCAACTTGTTAAAATGAGATATAATTCACATACCATAGAATTCACTATTTTAAAGTGTACAATTCAGTGGTTTTTAGTATATTCACAATGTTGTGCAACTGTCACCACTGTCAATTCCAGAACACTTTCATCACCCCAGAGAGGAACCCCTACCCATTAGCATCACTTCCTATTTCCCTGTCCCCCTAGCAATCATTTATCTACTTTCTGACTATGGATTTGCCTATTTAGGACAGTTCACATGGAAAGAATTACACAAGATGTGGCCTTTTGTGTCTGGCATATCTCACTTAACACAAGGATTTCAAGGTTCATCCATGTTGAAGCAGGTATCAGAATGTCATTCCTTTTATTTTTTAAAATACTTATTTATTTGGTTGCACTGGGTCTTAGTTGCGGCTCCCTGGCTCCTTAGTCGCAGCACGCAGGCTCCTTAGTTGTACCATGCGAACTCTTAGCTGTGGCATGCGTGTGGGATCTAGTTCCCTGACTGGGGATCAAACCCGGGCGCCCTGCATTGGGAGCGTGGAGTCTTAACCACTGTGCCACCACAGAAGTCCGTCATTCCTTTTAATGGCCAAGTAACATTCCACTGTATGGACAGACCACATTTTGTCTAGCCATTGTTAATGGACATTTGGGTTGTTTTTACTTTGGGGCTATGAATGTTTATATACGAGTTTTTGTGTGAATGTATATTTTCAATTCTCTTAGGCATATACCTAGGAGTGGAATTGCTGGGTATATGGTTTATAGTAACTCTACTTATAACATTTTAAGGAACTGCCTGTTTTCTACAGCAGCTGCACCATTTTACATTTCCATCAGAAACGGACAAGGGTCACATTTTCTCCACATCCTCGCCTACACTTGTTATTGTCCTTCTTTTTAATTGTCATCAATTTTGCAAGGGGCACTGTCATTCTAAAAAATGCCCTCTCTCGGGAATTCCCTGGCAGGCCAGAGATTAGGATTCTGGGCTTTGACTGCACAGAGGGCCCAGGTTCAATCCCTGGCTGGGGAGCTACGATTCCTGCAAGCTGCGTGGCTCTTGGTCCTCTCTCCACAGGCATTGCCAAATCCTCCTTCCTGCTCTGGGGACATTGTGCTTGTCCCTGTATTCACTGTTCATGGGGCGCTGCCTCCTCCCCCCACACTTGAGCAGAGCCTTCGTCACAGCAAGGATGCTTCCGCCACAGACCACGTGTGGCCTGTGTGTGGGCTTTCCCATCACAGCTCCTTTCACACGCTCCCCTTTGAATCCTCATCCACAGGAAGGATCAGGATCCTGGCCGACTGGAGTTTGGCGAAATAAAAATAGCAGCGTTCAAGGACCTATTTTATCATCAGAGGCGCTCCAGGTGTCCTAGAAGGGCAGTCCCACCCTCCTCTTAATCACCTTCATCAACTGTATGATGCTTTATCGAAGCTGAAATAGAAATGTAGCTGCTGTCACAATGGAACCTGGGCATCAGCCCCCTTCACCAGGCTGGGAGCACCTGAAGGGCAGGAACCCTGTCTTATCCTCCTAATGCCAAGCATAGGAGATACTCAATAAATTGTTAAAATGAGATAATTTTGTTGAAGAAAGTTTTAAATGGAATATTTCACCAAAAAAATTGAATTTCTCTCGAAGTAAAATGTGCCACCACAACTTTTATATGGCTTGCGTGTGACAGTTCATGTCATATACACTCACTATACCACCACCATAGTTATTTAATTCAAACTTCCTAACAGCTTCTCAGAACCCCAGCGTTGCAATGAGGACAATACTAAATAGCCTTTAGCCACTCTGCTAAAACCTGGGTGGAGACCCCGAGTGCGCAGCGCCCCATCCAATCAGGTCAGTACTTCTTCTATTCCAATGCTTACAGTCCTTTCTGCTCATCATTTAACCATCTCAAAAGAAGAAGGCATTGCCACCTCCAGATGATCTCCTAAGCCTGTAGAAGTCTGCTGACTGGCATGTCTGTCCTCCCCTCAGCGATGTTATCCTGCTGTGGACAAGATCAGAAGGCAGCAATGCACATGCCACTTCCCCAACGTTCCCATAAACACAACTGCTCAGACACGAGCTCCTGAACCCAGCCAGGTGAGGCAGAGGAGGGCCTTAGACATCCTACACGTTCAGAGATTCATCAAGTCTTTCAGCATCTGGTGTGTCAAGTCTTTCAGCATCTGGTGCGGCAGCATGAACTAGAGCAGTATCTCCAAGGGTCTGGTCCAGCAGCAGCGCAACGTGGGAGTTTACCGGAAACACAAATTCTTGAACCCTGCTCTTCCTACTGGGTAGGGCCCAGCAATCTGCGCTTTCAGGAGTCCTCATGTGACCACGGTGCACACCCAGGTTTGAGAAGGACTGGACTAGAGTTGGTGTGTCCACAAACAGAAACTGCTCAGATCCAGCCCAGCAATCTCAGCAGAGTGGGAAGGTGGCCCTGTTTCCCAGGTCTGTAGACAGAACAGAAAAGATCCCTTCAGGTTAAGAGGAGGACCAAGTTTCACCTGAGCTGAGCCAGGGCTCCTCTGGCAACCAGCCAAGGGCTCACATTCACTCCGCACAGATGGTACAGCTAGACAAGTGTCATCCCCAGCAAACTCATGTGGGTTCTGAGCACCTCACTTCTCTGGCACAAAGATTCACGGGATTGCCTTTTTTCTCTGATATTTATAAAATCCTGAGTCCTGGGTTATAGACTTCCTTAGCAAGCTTCATGAACGTTTGAGATCCTCACAAGGCAGCCTGTGACATTGTTATAAGTAATTCAAACAAACTAGATCGTCTCTGGACTGGTGCTGCCTAGAGGAATCAGCTTCAAGCTCAGAATTGTGAATGGAGACAACAGCGCAGGTGTCAGCGCCAGGGGAGGTGGCAAGATGTGCCAGGAAGACAGAGCAGGAGGCAGGGATGGGAGGCTATGTGATTTAGAGATGGTGCTTACACTTAAAAATGCCTTTCCTTCCAAGTTTCACATTTGGGGCTGAGCAGAACCAACTGCAGTTTTCTCTTTTAAGTGTCTCCACACAGGCTGGGGAGATCCCAGAATATCATCAGCAGAATGCCCAAGGCAGGCTTCCCTGGTGGCGCAGTGGTTAAGAACCTGCCTGCCAATGCAGGGGACACAGGTTCAAGCCCTGGTCTGGGAGGATCCCACAGGCCGCGGAGCAACTAAGCCTGTGTGCCACAACTACTGAGGCCGCGTGCCACAACTACTGAAGCCTGTGCGCCTGGAGCCCATGCTCCACAACAAGAGAAGCCACCACAATGAGAAGCCCGCACACAGCAATGAAGAGTAGCCCCCGCTCGCCGCAACTAGAGAAAGCCCGCGCGTAGCAACGAAGACCCAATGCAGCCAAAAATAAATAAAATAAAATAAATAAATTTATTAAAAAAATAAAAAGAATGCCCAAGGCACATTTCTAGCACCAAATCCAAAACTCAGAGTCAGCCAAGTTTAAAAGAAAGTCTGCAGAAGGTGGGAAGATGTAAGTGTGTAGAAAAAGACAAAGAAGAGTCGGGTGAAAGAGAAAGGAGAGAGGGACCAGTGCTGACTGGTCCCCTTCTCCCTGTGCTCCAACCACTGACGCTATCAGCTCATTTGAGCCGCTGTTCCTGCACACTAGCAGGTTCAGAGCAGGACTGACAACCCTGGTCTCTACCACTGTCTGTGGCTAATTCGAATCAGACAAGAGTCAGACCTCTGAGAAGAAAATTATAGAAACAAAATATTTATTATTTTTCCAGAAAAAGATGACGAAAGGAAACTGTGCCCAAAAGAGGGACACATAAGCAAATTCTGTGCTTTTTGCCATGTCTTCTCTAAATAACAGACCCCCTTTGGTAAAAGAAAACAACTCATGCAAGCTAGAACTGCCTTTGGAGAGCGAGGTTTAATTCTGACCCAGACTTATAATAATTTTTTAAAGTCCTATCAATTCCATCACCGTGTGGGAATTACTTGGATTTTTTTTTCCCCTCTTCTAAAAAACCAAAGTGGCTCACCATACCCGGGTTTAGCTGAGGAAGTAAAATGCATTTAGCATTAACTACCACTGAAAAGCACACTTAGCTTGCATCTCAAATTGTCTTCAGTAAAGTCTGTTTTGCTTGCAACAGTGGTATTATCCTGATTTCTCTTCCCCAAGTTCTGTCCTCTGTAGTAGAGAGAAGCTGGGAAACGGTCTGGCTTAAGTCTTGTTTTTCCCCTTCTTTGACTTGGTAGCGCCTGGCCAGCGGAAGCCGCGCAGGTGCAGGCAGCCAGCGACGTTGTGGGCAATGTAGTAGAGGTTCAGCATCGCGGCGGGGCTGAGGATGTCCACTTCCGGTTTCTTCTGCTTTTTCCCACGGGGCTGGCTTCGGCCTTTTCTTTTCCCTTTACCTGGCTTTCAAAGACAGGTATATATACGGGGCGAAAATTAGCTTTTATAACATTGACATTATATAATTTTCAACATTTCCTACCGAACTTAAGAAAAAAAATTTCTAAAAGGAAAAAAACTGTGACAACAACAAAAACTTGAAGTGGGAAGAGAAGTCATATGCAGTCTGATTCAACAAATGCCTTTTAAGACCCCCAGTTTAAAAGAGATCCAACCTGATTCAAGCGCCCAGAGACTGGGAGAGCAAGGCGGAGAAACTGAGGTACGACTCAACACCTAGATATTGTGGGCTGTGTCATTCAACGAGAGGGTGAACTATAACGAGGTGACCCAGGGCGAGGAGAGAAGGCGAAGGGACAGAGAGCTCCGAGGGGAATGAGTGTATGGGGAAGGGAAGGCTGGTGCCAAGGGTAATTCTCATGGATCATGGCTCCCCAACTCTCACACACCTCCCCAGAGAAGACACTCTTTTAGCAGAGAAGCAGCATTCTCCTGTTTCCTTTCTTTCAAAAACAAAACAAAACAAAAACTAACCACCCCCTGCCGCCAAGAACACTAAAAAAAAAAAGACCCAACCTAATGCAACTAATGTGTGGACCCTGCATTTTGATTAGAACAAACAAGCAATGAAAAGACATTTTTTTAGGCAATTGAGGACATTTGACAATATCGAGTAATTGTTAATTCTATTAGGTCTGACAATGGCATTGGGTCATGGAAGAAAATGTTCCCACATTTCAGAGATGCACACTAAAATCTGTAGGCATGAAATGAAAGAAGGCCTGAGATTTGCTTTAAAATACTGCACCTTCCTCATCCCCCTCCCCCCCAAATAAAGTATAGATGAAGCAAATGTGGCAAAATGCTTATAATTTCTGAATCTGAGATATGGCTATATAGGGATTCATTTTAGTATTCTATTTTTGTGCATGTTTGGAAATTTTCCTAATAAAAATTAAATTAAAACAGATAATTAGGATCAAATACATCTTTTGGCATTTGTTATGCCATAGTCTCTACCTCATTAAACAGTCAGGAGGATTAAGTGAGGCACGAACATAAGGCACTTACCCCGTGTCTGACACAAAGAAAGCACTCAGTGAAGGATGTTGCCATCACCTTTATCACTGCTAATCCTCAGAGCTGTGTTTCAAGGGAGGGAGGTATCATTTCCATCTTAAAAATGGAAATGCAGAGGCTCTGCAAGGTCCCAGTGCAAACCAGCATCCACCAGGCTCAGGGGTTGTGCTCTGGCCACAAGCACACTGCCAGGTTAATGCCCTCCTGGCAAAGGAATGGCTACCATCCTAACTGGGGAATAAACTATCTCCAAGGTTTTGCTAGAGCTGCACAAAGCTGAATGGAATTCTCTATGTCCTATGACCCACCCATACAGAAAATAAATGATGGGAATGCATTATTGAAAAAGTGTCTCTTTTAGGCAAGGGAGAGGAGGAGTGTATAAGTTATCAAGAATGCCTGCAAGGGCTAAATGTTTGTGTAAAATAGATGTCCTGTTCATAGCATCTCACTTAAAAAATGTCCCAAGTTAAACAAAGAGAAACATAGCCAATGTGTTAAAAACACTAAAATACATTTTGTGAAATGAAATGGAGGACACTCCTAGATTCAAAACCCAGAAATGAAGATGAGATATATCTTGCAACACAGTGGCCCAGCTTCTGTGAGGAAATCCAAATGAAGAGAAACAATATGGAGTCCCATATGATAACTGCATCTCCTGATAAAGCATCACCTTGGGGTGTGGGATGTGCACTGCCATAAGCTCTTAAAGATTTTGAGTCTTGGTTTCCTTTCTGATTTTATACTTTTTTGCATGTCAAACACGCTTGACCTGGAATAACTGCCCCCAATAATGTGTGTGTTTTAATCTCTAAAACGGTTTGAGAACTAAGATCCACACCAAAGTTTGACATTTTTATTCAAAGTTCTCTTCTTTTTGTAGATGATTCTAAAATTCATATGGAAATGCAAAGAACTCTGAAAAAGAACAAATTTGAAGGACTAATACTACCTTATTTCTAGAGTTATTATAAAGCTTCAGGATGCAGACAGTATGGTATTGGTATTAAGATTAATAGAATAAAGTGTCCAGAAATAGTTCAACACATACACAAAAAATTGATTCAACTGATTTTCAACAGAAGCGCCAAAGCAATTCAGCAGAACAAGGATAATCTTTTCAATAAATGGTGCTGGAACAATGAATAACCATTTGCAAAAAAATGAACTTCGATCCATATTTGCACCATATGCAAAAATTAACTCAAATGGCTCATAGACCTAAATATAAAACCCAAAACGATAAAACTTATAGAAGAAAATATAGAAAAAAACCTTTGTGACCTTGGGTTAGGCAAAGATTTCCTGGGTATGATATCCAAATTGATGTCTGTGAAAGAACAAATTGAATTCAACATCAAAATTAAAACTTGTGCTCTTCAAAAGATATAGTTAGAAGAATGGTAGACAAAGCCACAGATTGGGAGAAAATATCTGCAAATCATAAGTCTTGAATGTGGGTGATGGCTTAATGAGTGTATGCCTATGCCAAGCTGAAACTGTACATTTTAAATATGCACAGTCTATTGTACATCAATTATACCTCAATAAGTCTGTTAGGAAATTTTTGTAAGGGACTGAAAGTTTTCAGTTTCTGAGCTGGTTCGTTGGTTGAACACAACTCCATAGCTCTTGACTATTCCTGGGCGCAGAACACAGAGCTCCTGACTTAAAACTCTCCAAACTCCTTAATGAAGACCATTCCTTCTTTCTAGTTCCCAAACTCGCCAAGCTCTTCCCTGATCCCTCCTCTTCCTGCAGATCTTCACAGAGAGCATAATTTGTTTCTTACCTTTGCGCTAGCCTCTGCTCAAAAACCACCTCTTCAGAAAAACCTTCCAGACATCATGCCTCTATTCTATCTATAATTAGGGTGACCATAGAATTTATTGCCCAAAACAAGGCACTTCAACAAACATTAACTGGCACTGTCCCAGGCAAAGGGGGAGGAGGTACAGATGGTCTCTTAAAAACCCTCCCAGGGCTTCCCTGGTGGCGCAGTGGTTAAGAATCCGCCTGCCAATGCAGGGACATGGGTTCAAGCCCTGGTCTGGGAAGATCCCACATGCCACAGAGCAACCAAGCCCGTGCGCCACAACTACTGAAGCCTCTGCGCCTAGAGCCCGTGCTCCGCAACAAGAGAAGCCACCGCAATGAGAAGCCCGCGCACCGCAACGAAGAGTAGCCCCCGCTCACCGCAACTAGAGAAAGCCCACGCGCAGCAACAAAGACCCAACGCAGCCAAAAATAAATAAATAAAATAAATTTAAAACAAAACAAAAAAACCCTTCCCAGCAGTGTCACTTTCTATCTCCTTACCCTAAGCATTCACTATTTAATAATATTTTTTTGTTTGTGTATTTATTGTATGTTTCCCTAACCAGAGGTTTTGTCTATGAGTTCATTGAACTTTCAGGACCTAGAACAATGTCTGGCATATTGTAGGGATGAATAAAATATGCTGAGTGAATAAAATGCAACTCAGGGAAAGCAAATGTAGATTTCTCCTTCTCTGGATTTTAAGATGCCTCCTTCATTCATTTAACAAATTTTTAACAAATACTTCCTGTGCATGAGGTCTCATGTTAGATGGAGAGAAAAGCAGATCTGGGCTCCCGCCCTCAAGAAACTTACAGTCCAGTGAGGGGGAAAATCACAAACACATTTAGTCACCAACTATGCTGTGAAGGAAGCCCAGGGTACATGGCATTATGATGACATGGGATGGGCAGGGAGTGACCCTCGTCTGGGACATGAAGGAAGAAAAATTCCTGAAGAATGGCCTGTGGGCTGAGGGGTAGGGAATTCCCAGGCAGAGCAAACAACCTTTAAAGTCAAAAGGACCAAAAAAAAAAAAAAAAGGTCAATGTGACTGGCCTGTAAGCAACAACCATGGGGGCAGTGAGAGGAGTTGAGGCTGGAAAAGTAGGCAGCGTACAGCTGTGGCCTGTAGGCCTCGCAAGCTAAGGTTTGACCTTTATCCAAGGAGCAGTGAGAAGCCATCAGCTTAAATGGCTTTACTTATTAAACCATTCTGCTTTAGTTTCCTGGCCTCTGAAAGAAAATGGCAGTGTCAACCATGTGAAGTAACCAGGGAATAGCTCTCAATTTAAATCAAGAGCTATTTATTTAGTGCTTTTACATGCAACACACTGGGAAGAAACACAGGTTTACCAAACACATTTCTATACTACAGTGTAATGGGGGTGAGGATTAAGACTTTCCAAGAAACAGGCAAAGCACAGTAAGTGAGGTGCAGGAGGCTACGGATGCTTAGGAAGCAACAGGGGAGCAGGAGGTACTTCAGAGGTGGGTCCGTCTTTAAGTAGATTGATCATTCGAGGTGGGGAAGCTGCAGAAGACTTCCAGAAGAATGTAGGTCTATGTGGGATGTGGTTTTGTTTTTGTTTTTTAAAGCAGAGAAGATAATATGGTAGATAAAGCTCAAGTGGTTGAGGCCCCCTTACCAAGGGCTCCCAGCGCCAAGCTCAAGCAGAGCAGTGCCTAGTTCAGCAGACAGTGGAAGTTCCTGAGGACCTGGTCACAGCCATTATGGGTTGATCAAACTGGCAGGGAAGAACAGGGGAGATGGACAGCCCCTGAACAGTGATAGGGGGCTACTGCCAGAACCAGGCAGGTGGTAGTAAGGAGGGCCTGACCAACAGTGGCAGGCAGGTCACAAGAGACTGGATGAGGACTCGGGAACAGGAATGCTTTCGAGTTTGAGGCCAGGAGGATGAACGTGCCATTGGGAAATGCAGAGATGGTAGTGGTTAAAAGAGCTGGATTTTGAACACAGTTTGAAAAGGCTCTCTGATGGAGAGATCCAGCAGGAAGTTGGAAATGAAGGTTTGGCGTCAGTGGGGTTTGGTTTAAGATGTAGCTCTGTCAGCCAACGAACTTGGGGTTCAGATGGAAGTAAGGATGTTGCAAGATTTCCTGGGCAGAAACCCAAGAACTCCCTGCACAAAAGGTCTCCTTCCAAAGCCTTTCCTCAAACTGAGGTTGGAAGGAAGAATCACTCTCTACAGTGGGCACTCTGAGTCCCACCAAGGCTTATTTTCTAATTCCGTAATCCACCGAGAGGAATCCCACCTGGGACCCTAGCGGGGGCAGCAGAAGCTAGATGCCTGGCAAGTCGCCGTTGGCACATACTGGCGCCCTGGGCATTTATTTTCTGGGTGTGAAAATTGCTCAACAGAACCAAGGGACTGCAACCAACCAACCAACCAACTTTCTCTCTCTCTCTCTCTCTCTCTCTCTCTCACACACACACACACACACACACACACACACACACACACACACACGGCTCAGCCTGATTCTGCGGTTGCCATCCCTTTGGGTGGGCGCAGACCACCTAGCAAACCCCTCTCCCACCTCATCTTGACCCAAAGCGTTCAGATCACTGGACTGGACACCACCACCAACGCGAGGAGATAAAAGGCACCAATCTCGTGGCGCGGGCAAATCTTAGTAAAGCGTGCCTCTACGAGGCAAACGGTATTAAACTAATTTAACAAGAGCCTGGGAACTTCTTACACTTAAATAAGACGTGTATTACCATGGTAATGCTTTCTCAGTTGAGCAGGTGAGTGTGGCATAGATTCCTAATCCTGAAAGAGACCCCAGTTCTCCGCGTCGCTTGGGGTCGGCGCCCCCGCGCCCATTCCTGCGGCTCACGGGACTGCCACCTCCGCTCTCGCCCCCGAACGGCCGCAGACCCGGGACCTCGCCACGCTTCTCAGGAGCCCGCTCCCGCGGCGCGGCGCCAGGAGGCCGAGGCGCTCAGGGGAGCCCGGCGGGGTGAGGCGGCAGTCAGCCACTCGGCCGCCGCCACTACACGCTGGGACACCCACCGCAACGAGTTGCGGGCTGCGCGTCTCTGACGAGCGCGCCTCGCGGGCTGAGGCGCCGGGCTCGCGGGTCCCGGCGGGCGGTGAGCAACACGCCGCGCGGCGCGCGCCGCGGGGGGCGGGGCCGCTCAGTGTTTACCTGTTGCCAGGACACCGGGGCCTGGCGCCCAGCCGTTGGACTGAGCCCGGCCCGCCCAGCCCGCCAGCAATCGCCTTTGTGAGAGCGGCCGCCGTCCCCTGCTGGCCGCGCCGCCCTGGCTGGGCCATTTCACCTCGCACGACTGCGGCTAAGGTTGCGAACGCCCGGAACCCGGGCTCCGCGCGGGGGAGGCTGGCTTTGGGCGACCGAGGAGGGCGCAGGCGAACTCCCGGCCAAAGGCGGCCGGGCGGGCGATGCTACGCGTGTACCGTACTGACCTTGGAGTGGGCCGACTCGGCTGTGCGTGAGAGCTAGGTCACTCACTGGCTGACGTTGGAGAAGTTATCGAAGACTCCATGACCGTTTTTGGAAAATGAGATAAAGCCTTTGAGGATTGAAATGAAAATAACATGGGGAAATGTTTGTAAAAGAGCCTGTAATAATACAAACATTACAAAATGTTTTGTTTTGTTTTGTTTTGCGGTACGCGGGCCTCTCACTGTTGTGGCGTCTCCCGTTGCGGAACACAGGCTCCAAACGCGCAGGCTCAGTGGCCATGGCTCACGGGCCCAGCCGCTCCGCCGCATACTGGGATCTTCCCGGCCAGGGCACGAACCCGTATCTCCTGCTTCGGCAGGGGATATCCTCTCAACCACTGCGCCACCAGGGAAACCCTACAAAATATTTTTTAAAGGCGCCTGAAAAAAGTTCTCATACCCGTCGTGGGATTACGCAAGGATACAGTAGATTCAGTTATGCTTCCAACCTTGAGTTCATCCTGACATCCTCCTCCCCGCAGGAGAATATACAGTTTAGGAGCTGGACCCTCATTCATTTTAATGACTCATTTCTTTTTATTCAAGTTATTAGGCATCTATCATGTGCCTGACAGTCAGTTTTGGGCCCTGGGAATTCAGCCCCGAACACAGAAAAGTTTTTTTTTGGTGGGGATGTCAAATGGGGGACGTGGCAGACATTAAAGATGATAGGTGCAACAGGATGTATTACATTGGGTGTATTAAATTGATACGATGATAGCTGACTACTCTTTTAAACTGGTGAATGGGGAAGGTCTCTCTGAGGTTTAACTGAGATTTGGGTGATAAGGAGGAGTCAGCTATGCCAAGGTCAGGGGACAGGACATTGCAGGCCCAGGGCAGGAGGAGGAGACTGGACCCAGAAGCAGGGATGGGGTCCTGAAAGGCTCTGCAACCAAGGGTAAGGTGTTTTTTTGTTTTCCTTCTTTTGATTGATGACCTCACTTCCAAAGGGGAGTATTTATGTACCAGGTTCTCATGCATTTGCTTTCTCTAATCATCAACAAAGCAAACCCAAGTTCCAATGACTTTTGTCTGGTAGTTTTTTTGAATACATAGGCCCTTGATATGGCAAATTCTCCTGCCTTCTGCCTGTGCTTTCTCCTCTGCTGGCGCCTTACTCCCTGGGTAGGGGTGGCTCACACTCCCTGTGTACACTTCTTTGGGTCATCACAACTCTCTCAGGTTAACCCCTATCGGGCTCACTCCCAAATCTGTTCTAGTCCTGCTTTTCCTGAGTTCCAGATTGGAGGTCTGAAAAAAAAGACAGAAAGCACAAGAAAGCACGATTTGTCAGTGGACAGGTGAAACATAAAATGAACGGTCTAGTGACAATTGGTACAACTTCAATGGCAGCACCATCTTCCATTGACCAAATGGGTCTTCAGCCTTTGCACTGGAGAAAGCCCTAGCATTGACCTGAAGGGAGGTGAGGAGGGCTGCTGGGGGGTGGGGCTGAAAGGCTGACTTCCTTATAACAAAGAACGCAGGTTACTGTTAGAATCAAAGGAAAATGTCATTGACAACATAAGCATTTTTCTTAAACACCAGTCCACTTAAGAATCTCTTTATGTTTAGCACTTAAGATCCGTTTATTCTACAAGAACCGAAAAAATCTTCCTGTATAAATTGGAAGATGATGTTAAATTTAGATAACTATTCAAACTCACATTGGAAAAGTACTAGTTAATTTTATGTTTATGAGTACACATCCTTATGTCTTCTTTATAAATAGTAACATTAACTGTGCTGTTCTTTAAAAATAAATTACCAGAATTAAAGTGCACATTCTTAGAATATTCAAACTTAGAATATTCTATCACTATCTTTGTTAGAAGTTACATTTAAAAATTCCTATTTATTCCTCTCTACTCTGGTGGTCGCTCTTCCTCCCTCCCTTCCTCCTTCCCTTCCTTCTCTTTTTCTTTTTATCTCATTAAGTTCAACAGTATAGCACGTTCACTTCACCCAGTATAGCCCTCATTTTGAAGAGGAGGTTACAGAAAAAATAAAATGTTCTTTGTAGATAATCTCTGGTCAGTTACTAGGGTCCCAGCAGTGAGAACCTTGGGGTACAGTAAGACCAGGCGGGGCAGACTCAGGAAACTATCTAGAGCAGGGGTTGGCAAACTCAGTAAATATTTTAGGCTTTTCAGTTCTCATGTCCTCTTTTTTCTAACTACTCAACTCTGCTGATGTAGAATGAAAGCATTTTATAGACAACATGTAAACAAATGAGTGTGGCTGTATTGCAATAAAACTATTATGGAAACTAAAATTTGAATTTCATAGAATTTTCATGTGTCATAAAGTATTTTTTGTCTATGGATTTTTCCCCTCAACCATTTAAGAATGTGATAAAAAACCATTCCTAGCTCACAGGCTGTATAAAAATGTTGGTGGGCCAGTTTTGGCCCATGGGCTATAGTTTGCTGATCCCTGAGCTAGAGAATTTAAATGCTATTTATTATTCTTGCTGGGGGATTCTTTAATAGGGAGGGGAATGAGGTGGAAATAACCAGCAATTTTTGAACACTCATGTTTAACAAGCATTATACTAAGCACTATTATATTGACACATTTAATCCTTACAACTCTAGAAAGTAGGTAGTGTTATTATCCCCATTTATGGATGGGGAATCTGAGACATAGAGAGATGAAATAACTAGTCAGTTATCACACAGCTAATGGAGGCAGAGCCTGGGTATAATAACTCACCAAGTTGGGTCCAGCACTGTCAATCTGAGCCCTTATGCTGCACGGCCTTTCTGGGTAAAACATCTCACATCTTCCAGCAAAGACATATTTTCACAGGCATCCACATGGAGAATCTTTGTCCTGACAGCTCCATTAAGCATTTGAACAAAAAGTTACAGAATGTTCAAAGTAATGTTTCCATTTGGAGGCAAGGGGACAGATGGCGCTATCTTATTTAGTAAGAAAGTCACAGTCACCAAAGGTGTTTGAGCAGAGGTGGGATGACTTTTGTACTCTTGCAGTTCCTTTGAAAGACTTTATTTTCTTTTCTATAGAAGTAAAAATTTTAAATTCTTCCTTTTTGAAATTTAAATCTGGCTAATTACTGAAGGAGCAAATAGGCTGAACATCTCCCCATAGCCCACTCAGGCCCAATCTCATTCCATTTACAGGATCTGGGGGTGTCTGAATGGCCAGAAAAACTGCTTGTAGGAAATTACATTTCAGATTGCTTTGGCCTATTGCTATGAGAACTGAGTGAATCTCCCTTCACCTCATCCACCACCACAACATACACACATGCAGACGCACACACACACACCCTATTCTTCCCATCTATACCCTTTCGTATAACATTTCTTCCTAGCTAGAATATGTCTGAAAGCAGTGTTAGGGAAGAATTATCTGATTTAATTATTTGATATATTAAATTTATAGTCATAGAAGAGAACATTGATATAGAAAAATAGATCTCCAGGATAAACGATAAGAGCAAGAATAGAACAGTACATTGTGCTTCTAATTGTAAAAAAAAAATGTCGATGAGGAGGAGATGGGTATTATCATGGGGATTTTCTGAAAGAATAAAAAATAGAAAAAAATATTGGCAGTGATTACTTCTGGGGAATGAGACAAGAGATCTGGGTTGGGAGATTACATTTTTCTTTGTGTACTTTGAAAATCATTTGAATTTTTTGCATGTATCTTAACAAAAATACCAATACATAAATGTATTCTTCAGTTTTACACATGTTCCCTCATGTCATATCCTCTACCCAAGCCTAAAACTCTTTCTTTACT
Organism: Globicephala melas; assembly: GCF_963455315.2. Taxonomy (NCBI): domain Eukaryota; kingdom Metazoa; phylum Chordata; class Mammalia; order Artiodactyla; family Delphinidae; genus Globicephala; species Globicephala melas. The sequence continues at coordinate 22,604,445 of NC_083322.1, forward strand.
TGAATCTCCTTTGACTACATCAATAGCTGCAAGTATTTTCTGGATAAAAATAACTTCCCTGGGTCTTGCCTTAAACCTCTAATACTGATAAGAGTAAATGAATCAATATTGCTATTTGTTAGTGTCTGATGAGTTTTAGTGGGTTGAATGGTGGCCCTCCAAAAGGTATGTCCATGTCCTCATCCCTGAAACCTGTGAATATGGCAAAAGATAAAGATATTTAGATTGCTTCCCTGTTGGCGCAGTGGTTGGGAATCTGCCTGCCAATGCAGGGGACACAGGTTCGAGCCCTGGTCCGGGAAGATCCCACATGCCGTGGAGCAACTGAGCTCACATGCCACAGCCGCTGAGCCTGCACTCTGGAGCCCACGAGCCACAACTACTGAGCCCACGCACCACAACTACTGAAGCCCACGGTCCTAGAGCCCGTGCTCCGCAACGGGAGAGGCCACAGCAGTGAGAAGCCCTTGCATCGCCATGAAGAGTAGCCCCCGCTCACTGCAACTAGAGAAAGCCCGTGCGCAACAAAGACCCTATGCAGCCAAAAAAAATAAATTAATTAGAAAAAAAGTTAAGGATATTTAGGTGGTTACAGAGCTCATCAATTATAGCATCCAATGAGATCAAAGTCGTGAGTTTGATTGTTGTATGAACAAGTGTCATTTTTGTTCCAAAAGCACAGGTGAACTTTTTTTTGGGGGGGGGGCGGTGCTGCACAGCTTGTGGTGTCTTAGTTCCCCAACCAGGGATTGAACCCAGGCCCTGGCAGTGAAAGCACCGAGTCCTAACCACTGGATAGCCAGGGAATTTCCCCACAGGTGCATTCTTAATCTCAGCTAGTTTTATTGTAAATATGGGTCATCTCAAGAAGGACTAGAGGAATGAATTCTAACTTACCACTACTTGGGGGAAAAACAGAAACCATCAAAACACTTGTCTTTATATAACAATGATTAATAATTGTTAGGTGGAAGAGCTGGGGATCTATGGGCAAGAAAGGTCAAGAAAGCCACACTGCAAGTATCAGCATAAAGCACTGAAATGAGTGTTTTCAAATATTCACTGGAAAGCTGTTGATATTCTCAAGAAGAATCTCTAGGGAGTTCCCTGGCGGCATAATGGTTAGGGTTCCGGGTTTTCACTGCCCTGGCCTGGTTCAGTCCCTGATGGGGGAACTGAGATCCTGCAAGCTGTGCAGTGTGGCCAAAAAAAAAAAAAAAAAAAGGAATCTCTCAGATTCCTTTCCTTTCCACCACCAATCTCAAGAGCTCCCTGGGAAGCTGCTCTGACTCACTGTCTACCCATATGCAACTTGCCTCCCTATAGGTAGTATGCTTCTCTGGACCAATGTTAGGCTCACCTACGTGAACTGCTTTTTGCCAGTGGACTATGAGCAATCTAACTTGTGCCACATCCAAGCAGGAGCTTTATTTATTTATTTATTATTCTGTGAGTAGTGTTTGTTCAGTTGGAATTTCTTCTTTTTTAAAAAAATATTTATTTATTGGCTGCGTCAGGTCTTAGTTGCGGTGCACGGGCTCCAGAGTGTGTGGGCTCTGTAGTTGCAGCACGCCGGCTTAGTTGCCCCGCAGATTGTGGAATCTTAGTTCCCCAACCAGGGATCGAACCCAAGTCCCCTGCATTACAAGATGGATTCTTAACCACTGGACCACCAGGGAAGTCCCCAAGCAGGAGCTTTAAATGTGTTTTCGTGGTACGGTTTGCTCTTTTGCTCCTGCCCTTCACTATGAGAACAGTATGTCCCAGGTAAGGGCTATTCCATCAGCCTAGTGCCAGAATGAGACAACATACAGAGCAGAGCTAATCTAGCAAGTCAATTGAGTTGAGTAGAGCTGCAGCTGCTTGCCAGAACCAAGAACAAGAGAAAAAGGTTTGTCATAAGCCACTGAGATTTTGCAGTTGTTTATATCAGCCTAGCCCCAGGGAATACTAATGCAAGATTTTATATATTCATCTCTCTAATTATACCCTTCCTTTCTAGATCTAATGTCTTGATTCTCTTGTGTTGAAGAAGTTAAAGACCAAATTTCTAACTCCAGTACAATTCTTTTTATTAAAGTACTTCAGTAGAGAAACAGTGTTATCAACAATCAACACAAACTTTACTGAAATATTCACAAATAAAAATCTTCTACTTTATAAATCACTCAAATAATGTTCTTCTGTGTTGTAACAGTAATCACCATTGGAGGTTGGTTACTCTGATTTATTCCTAACCACACACATGTATTCTCAAATTGGGAGATTCAAATCAGTTACTGTAACATATGGGGCTGGCTATCAGTACCTGAATGCTAGTCCCAGAAAGTCAGTAGAAAAATGATGTAATTTGAAACTAATCATTTATCTTTGGTGCCTCAGTTTTTCCATCTGCACTGAGAATTTCCCTTAGAGAAGATTTATTAAAAAATATGAAATGTTAAAGTTTAGCATACATCTATGCCTTGGAAAGAATTCACGTGCTTTTTTTTTTTTTTTTTTTTTTTTGTGGTACGCGGGCCTCTCACTGTTGTGGCCTCTTCTGTTGCAGAGCACAGGCTCCGGACGCGCAGGCTCAGCGGCCATGGCTTACGGGCCCAGCCGCTCTGCGGCATGTGGGATCTTCCCGGACCAGGGCACGAACCTGTGTCCCCTGCATCAGCAGGCGGACTCTCAACCACTGCGCCACCAGGGAAGCCCACGTGCATATTTTTAAGAGGATAACTTATCTGCTCTTGATTAAATTAAATACTATATACTATTTATTCAAAATAAGTAGACTGATAATTGTTCTTTTCTTGAAAGTTGTCTTTTCACTTAAATCACATTAAAATCATAGGTTAATAGGGTTCAATAGTGTTCAGTAATGATATACTCAGTAAATTACTTTAATTGCAATGAGGACTGCTGTCCTACTCAGACAAAATTTACAGACTATTTTAAGTTTCATCCATTACAGACTTACATTCTTCATGACCTCACCATAAAAACAGAAATCCTGCTACCCGTAAAGCACAAAGGGGTGAAATTCAAGCTATAATCAGAATTTTGGTATAGTTCCTTTGGAAATCATTAGCAATCTATCCTGACTTCAAAAGAGACTGTGGTTGACAAAGGATGGAGTAAATAAGCTGATTTTGACTAGATGTCCTGGCACAATTAAAGTGGCCTGGTGCTATCATAAAAAACATTCAGTAGTGTCCATGTTGCAGGGTGGGGGCATTTAAAGTAAAAAAGCTTGAAAGTATAGATGCCATAATTCTGAGGACGGAAGAGAAATAAGATGATCCTGATTGAATCAGAAACTTTTCTAAAAACCGTGTTTCGGTTGGGAAGACTGTGATTCTGCTGTAAAAGGGAGAAGTTTAAAGAGGTTGGTACAACAACCCTTACATTTTCAAAGAAATGTGTAATACTTCTAGGTAGAAACAGTATTGCTAAATACCCACATGACACTTTGAAACTGTTAGCAGTAAAAAGGGAAAAAAAATCGTTTATCAACATAGGAGACAAAGAAAAATGGTAACCTGTGATGCTCTCGCTGTTCTATTCAATTAAAAAAATAAATCGATCACAAGCACAAATGGACATGCCATCTCAATAAATAAAACCTTCTGTAGATAACTTGTCATTTAAAAATGAATTAGATGAAAAGAATAATTTTCTGCAATGTACTCAAGTCATTTTAAGACTGAAATAGTTTCAGAAAAACATGAAACATCCTTAGAGGAGGCCTGACTGTTTTGTATTGGTTGTGGCAGAGCACTCCATGCCCTATACAGAGTACACAAGGAAATACTTTTCACACTGAACATAGATCTCTTAATAAAGAAAAACACTACACAATATACCTTTCTATAACATGCAGTATTTAGGTAATAGTAAATCATCATCCTTCACAAAGAAGATGCAGTTGCTCTAAAAATCATCTCAGAGCTAATGATTTTAGAAAGAGGTGAGCGTCAGAATTTTAAATTTAAAATACAGACTTAATTTCAAAGTTGGGTTTGCCAAACCTCTGGTAATCCAGGGTGAGCAAGAAGGAAATGTTCTCCCTATTTTATGACCTGTACTTCCCATTACCTATGATGAATGCCATGAGTCAAATGCCATAGTAAACTTATTCTCACTTTTGGGGCCAGCAAAGGCTAGCGTGGTTCTAGGCAAGACGAAAGCAGGGAGCAGTCCCACAAAAGAGCCTGTCCAGGACTGATCCAGCAGGAGATTTCAAGGGCAACTGGGCACCCAAATGACCCCAGGGCAATTAGATCAATTTTTTATCACTCAGGCTCCCAGCCTTGTATTATATCTCCAGGCCTAACTGCTCCCATAATAGTCCTGAACTACACTGGATGTCCTAAGGCTGGGTCACTGCTACCCTGGACAAGCACTCCTAGAGCTGGAAACAAAGGCTGAGTGGGCAGGGTAGGCAGAGCACCATTTATTGGAGCCAACCCCCATCTATCAGATGCCTGTTGACAAGAGCTCAGTCAGTGATTCTGGAGCAGCTCCTCCCAACAGATGGGCTGTGAAAAAACCTCTCTCTCCAGCCAGAGCTCATATGAGTAGTGGAAATCCTCAGGCAGATCCAACCTCTGCCCCAGCACACTCTGCAGGCAGTTATCCACAGGTGAAAACTCAGAGTCCTGGGGTCTGTCATACCGGCGGCTGTTAAAAGCCTCAATGTTGGCCCTCAAGGTGCATTCTTCTGCTTGGAAGTCCCACGGCCTGGCATCGATGTCTGTGTTGGGAAGATTAGAAAGAAAAAGATGTATACACCTCAGGACACTGTTCCTCTTAGCACAGAGCATGGTCTATGGGATACCAACAATGCAACTGCTCAGAATTTCCTTTTTTGTAAAAAGCAATGTACAAAGTAAGTATATAACACGCTGCCAGTCAGGTTTAAAAAATATACACATGCCCACATACATATGCTTATATATGCAGAGACTATCTTTGGAAGAGTCTAGAAACTGGTTAACAGTGATTACCGCTGAGAAGGAAATGAGGGCCCTGAGGGAGGTAGACTTCTTTTCATTGTATTTCCTTTCCATTATTTCACTTTCTTGCTAGTTATATGTATTATATTTTCCAAAACAGCAACTCGGTTCCCTTTATTGAACTTTCCTTAGGAATAGGAGTTTCCCACTTGAACAAAATCACAGTTTTCAAGGAATGGTAAGAGGCAGGAAGGGGCACAACAAGGAGAACCAGAATGAACCAGTTACTGAAGACTTTCCTGATTCCATGGAACCTCCTCCAGCACACAAAAAATCTATATGCAGCTTATGTTAAGATTATGAGGTGGGGCTTCCCTGGTGGTGCAGTGGTTAAGAATCCGCCTGTCAATGCAGGGGACACGGGGTCGAGCCCTGGCCCGGGAAGATCCCACATGCAGAGCAACTAAGCTCGTGCACCACAACTACTGAGCCCACGTGCCAGAACTACTGAGCCCACGCGCCTAGAGCCCATGCTCTGCAACAAGAGAAGCCACCACAATGAGAAGCCCACACACCGCAACGAAGAGGAGCCCCCGCTAGCCACAACTAGAGCAAGCCCGCGCACAGCAACAAAGACCCAACGCAGCCAAAAAAAAAAAAAAAAGAAGCAAGCAGACAAATCCAGAAGGTGGATATTCTGCAGAACAACTGGCCTAGTTCTTCAATTATGTCAGTGTTATGGGCGGGGGAAAAGAACCCTGCTAGATTCAAAACAAGTAAAAGGATATAACAATCAGATGAAATTTGCGGTCCTGGGTTGGATTATGACTTGGAAAAGAATAGCTTTAAAGAATATTTTGGGGCAACTGGGAAATTCTGAACATGGACTTGATTATTAGATAAAATGAAAATGTACTGATATAGAAAGGTAGAAATAATGTTAACTAAAAAGAGAAAATTATACACAACACTGTAAAGCAACTATACTCCAATTAAAATTAATAAAAAAAAAGAGAAGATTACAAAATAGCATACACAATTTGCTTTCACTTAAATAAAATGTAGGGCTTCCCTGGTGGCGTAGTGGTTAAGAATCTGCCTGCCAATGCAGGGGACACAGGTTCGAGTCCTGGTCTGGGAAGATCCAACATGCCACAGAGCAACTAAGCCCGTGTGCCACAACTACTGAGCCTGTGCTCTAGAGCCTGTGAACCACAACTACTGAGCCCACATGCCACAACTACTGAAGCTCACGCGCCTATAGCCCGTGGTCCACAACAAGAGAAGCCACCACAATGAGAAGCCCACACACCACAACGAAGAGTAGCCCCCGCTTGCCACAACTAGAGGAAGCCCATGCGCAGCATGAAGACCCAATGCAACCAAAAATAATAATAATAATAAATAAATAAATAAATAAAATGTATGTGTATATGTAGAGGAAAAAATCTGTATGAACATACAATAAGATTTTGGTGGCAATCTTTGGACGGTTCAAATATGGCATAAATATGGTAATATTGTAAAGTGTTTGCTTCCTTGTATTTTCTAACTGCTTTGTAATAATAAAAGGTTATTTTATTTTTAAAAATCTCTCAGAGAGACTGTCATACACAGTGAAATAAGTCAGAAAGAGAAAAACAAATACCGTATACTAACACATATATATGGAATCTAAAAAAAGAAAATAAATGGTTCTGAAGAACCTAGGGGCAGGACAGGAATAAATACGCAGATGTAGAGAATGGACTTGAGGACATGGGGAGGGGGAAGGGTAAGCTGGGACGAAGTGAGAGAGTGGCATGGACATATATACACTACCAAATGTAAAATAGTTAGTGGTAAGCAACCGCATAGCACAGGGAGATCAGCTCTGTGCTTTGTGTCCACCTAGAGGGGTGGGATAGGGAGGGTGGGAGGGAGATGCAAGAGGGAGGGGATATGGGGATGTATACATATAGCTGATTCACTTTGTTATACAGCAGAAACGAACACACCATTGTAAAGCAATTATACTCCAATAAAGATGTTAAAAAAAAAAATCTCTCAGAGAAACCTGTCACTTAAAGGAATGTTTTGAAAAGGGGTAATTATCCCTCAATTGACTTGTTCTATAAAATGGATTTTCATAGTTTACATGGGACAGGGTACGTGCTGGAATTTGAGGCAGCGCCTTAACGTTTGTTGTAATAGCACCTGACTATAATCATATATTTTCTCATCTAAAATATGTAACAATTCATACCAAAAGAGTAGAGACGCCTGTTTAGTTTTGTTTCAATCCTGGGCAACTCCCAGAGGTCAAAAGCTCTGAGAATACTCACCATTCCCATAAGCCCAGTCATCATTCATGCGGTGGCGTACTTTCTGATAAATGGCTGACATGGTTTTCATGTTGCTTTTCCTCCACTGGCGCCCGAGGTACTTGGTCTGTATTTTTAGCAGCTTCAGCACATAAAGTTGCAGCATGGCCTGTTTGACCTTGAGGGCCCGCTTTAAGATTGGAGCAGATTTAAACACTACCAGCATCTGCCCATTTAAAGAGGGATAAGAATGAAGAAAGATATGGATCTAAAGTTTCTTTGGAATTTCCAACTCACAGAAAAATTAAGCCAAACCTGGCTAACCTCAGACTACCCTGGGGAGCTTTGGAAAATCTATGGTCCAAGCTCCACTTAGACTTAGTCTTTAAGAACAGAGGAAGCACTCCATTTATATTTCACAATTCAAAATTTCTAATATTCAAAGTGCAAAAAAATTTTGTCAGCCACACATCCCCTTTCCACTGTTACCAGTTTTCTGTGTATCCTCTGGAGATAATTCTATGTATGTGTATGTTACTTTTATTAACAAAAATGATAGCAACTACATACCCTTTCACCTTGTTCCATACCTTGATTTTTTTTGAATTTTATTTATTTATTTTTATTTTTTATACAGCAGGTCCTTGATTTTTATTTAACAATATATTTGAAAATTATTCCACAGCAGTACAGAACCATCGCATTCTTTTTAATGATTGTATTAATATTCTATTATAAGGATGTACATAAATAATTTAACCAGTTGGTATTAATGAGCATTTACGTTTTTTCCAATCTTTCATGATTACAAAAACTGCTGCAGTGAATAATCTTAGACTTGTATCATTTGAGATGCGTGACTATAATCCAAAATACAATGCTAACTTCCCTACCAGAGCTGCCCTGAGGGAGGGTCCATATTCAGCTCCCTGAAAAGAAATGGACCGGTAAATAATTATCATAGAATAAGTAACCAGAATTAGGAGGTGCTAAGTCTTATGGAGCGTTCAGTGTCTATCTATAAAGCTCGCAAAGCGAGAAGTCCATATTTACTAAAGATAAAAAAAACCCAATTAGGTGGACACCATGATCTGAAGCTCCACTCACCATGGTTCTGGAATGCTTCCATTTGGTCAGTTTATTGAGCAGCCTCAGAAGGTTGATGCAGGAAAAGAGGTTCCTCCAGCAGAACTGGTTGTTGTCTCCAGCTTCCTGTAATAAGGCATGCTCATCATTATCTCAACACCTATAAGGCATTCCTTCCCACAGAAGTATGGAAGTCACTGTTGGTCAGTTTAGGTGAGGCCTTCCATATGAAATGCTACCTCCTTTCCATCCCGCTCTTCACACAGTCAGGCATGCAATATTCTTCAACTGAAAACACACAGCTGCCAATCCTGGAAGACTCTGTACCTAGAGCAAGTACTGGCTAGAAAGATGGTACATGAACATAGAAACTTCATTTAAGCAAGCTTTCTTGTGTAGCTTTCTGCTTTAACATCAGAAAAGAGATGATAGAATTTTGCCCCCATATACTCTACACTTAATTAAGCTATGTTTATAATTGCTAAGAGTTATTCTGGTAGATTTCAAACTATTGGGTTGGCCAAAAATTTCGTCCGGGTTTTGTAAGTTACAGAAAAACCCGAACGAACTTTTTGGCCAATCCTATATATTGTATGGATCTGATATTCATTACAATTAATTCTTGAAAAAATCAACCTCCACCCTCCTTTATCAAACCATATTGCAGTAAACTGCTTCATTCTCTAGCATGGAAGGAAAAACGGCAGATGGCTTATTGGAACCAGGTGTTTCTCTTGAATGTTTCTTGATAGCTTGTGAGCACCCAACCAGAGATAACAGATGGATGTCAGATCAGAAACAGGTAACTACTCATAGAAACATCTTTCAGGGACAAAAATAAGAGTCTGGGCTTTGGGGCTCGCACCTATATACTGGTGTCAGAAGCTATATAAATCAATTAACACACTTGGTGGTCAAACTAACATCTTGGAAATTTCTCACGTCTACAATGTGAGAGAATGTAGGAGTGGGAGATGTGTAGAAGTGAACTGCTTACTGGTGAGTGGAAGATTACCCCCTCCTCTCCCAAATTAATTTGAAGCAAGCAAGGCAGACATACATCAACTGTGGAATGAACAGCCAAGACTTTTGAGAATATTAGGCTCTCCTAAGAAAGAAATAAGACTGAGGATCAAAAAGGTGCAGGGAAACTTTTCAGAAATATTGTTTAGAAATAATGTTCTCCTGCGAATTCCCTGGTGGCCCAGCACTTAGGACTCACCACTTTCACTGCAGGGGCCCAAGTTCGATCCCTGGTCAGGGAACTAAGATTTCACAAGCCGTGCGGCACGGCCAAAAATAATAATGTTCTTCTTCCTCTAGCAAATGTTCAATATTGTGTTTAGAACTAGTCCCAGGAAAGCTGTTTTTTCTTTTTTTTTTTTTTTTTTGCGGTACGCGGGCCTCTCACTGCTGCGGCCTCTCCCGTTGCAGAGCACAGGCCCCGGACGCGCAGGCCCAGCAGCCAAGGCCCACGGGCCCAGTCGCTCCGCGGCATGCGGGACCCTCCCGGACCGGGGCACAAACCCCCGTCCCCTGCATCGGCAGGCAGACCCCCAACCACTGCGCCACCAGGGAAGCCCGCTATCTGTTTTGTTCTAAGAGAGACTTCCATGGGAGCCTCCACTCTAGTGCAAAACAGATCAGGTTTTATAGATGTTACATTTTGTGTGGCTAACAGAGGAGACAGACTCCTAAATGCTTATGTTTTAAAAAGAAGCAGGGGAAACAAAAACATAAGAGAGAAGTAAGTATATTTCAGCTGTGAGCTTTCTTCATCCTGACTTCTAATACGGTAGCTGCATAAAAAGATTTGCATCCCTTGTGGGATATGGGAGTAGTGGCATGGTCTTGGAGAAGCGGCACTGGAGTAGGCACCAGGACACACGGGTTATGGCTTCAGCCCTGGCTGTATCACCTTAGGCAAGTAATTTCCCTGTTTCCTGTAAGAGGCTGAACTAAGATAACCTTTAAGATCCTTTTATCTCTGACCATTCAATAATTCTGTGGCTTACTTTCTCCAGTTGGCTTAAAAGTTAAAGTTTTGAGGGAGAGAATGCTGATTGTGGCTGCCTTTTTCTCAGAGCTGAGTCTCAAGAGTCCCAAGAGCTGCCCCAGTCCCCTTCTGAAGGTAGTCTCACCTGCCCAGGGCCCTTCCCTCTGATAATGTTTCCCTGATGTCCATAACTAGCCCCACTTCTTGCATCACCAGATGCTGCCTGGAGTGGGCACTGAAAGCACACACGCTGGTCAGCGGCTCTCCCTGGAGAGCTGAGTCCAGGCTTGTTGTCTTCTTTGCTGGAGCCCTGCTCAAACCTTCTCCCTTCTTCCAACCCAACAAATAATCTTTTTCCCAGAAAAAGGTCCATGGGTGCCCTTTCAGAATTGCCTGTCTTGAGAGTTTTTTCTTTTTATGTTCATTTAAAGCAGGTTTGGGCTTCCCCGGTGGCGCAGTGGTTAAGAATCTGCCTGCCAGTGCAGGGGATATGGGTTCGAGCCCTGGTCCGGGAAGATCCCACATGCCGCGGAGCAACTAAGCCCGTGCGCCACAGCTACTGAGCCTGTGCTCTAGAGCCCGCGTTCCAAAACTATTGAAGCCCGTGCACCTAGAGCCCATGCTCCACAATAAGAGAAGCCACCGCAATGAGAAGCCCGCACATCACAATGAAGAGTAGCACCTGCTCACAGTAACTAAAGAAAGCCCGTGTGCAGCAACGAAGACCCAAAGCAACCAAAACCAAATAAATAAATTTATAAAACTAACTAACTAAATAAAGCAGGTTACCTTCTTCCTTCCTCTTTTTTTTTTTTTTTTTTCAGGACTCAGCGTATTAATTAAGATGCAAACTTCTTCATGGGGATATATTTTGTGAACAGCAGCACTTGGCTGTATTCTCTTGTTCCTGGTACTTAGCAGTATCCAAAGCAAGACCTTTACTCACTTTCAACCAGCTAAAATTAAAAAAGACTTGCCCTGGGGCTTCCCTGGTGGCGCAGTGGTTGAGAGTCCGCCTGCCAATGCAGGGGACGCGGGTTCGTGCCCCGGTCCGGGAAGATCCCACATGCCGCGGAGCGGCTGCGCCTGTGAGCCATGGCCGCTGAGCCTGCGCGTCCGGAGCCTGTGCTCCGCGACGGGAGAGGCCACAGCGGTGAGAGGCCCGCGTACCGCAAAAAAAAAAAAAAAAAAAAGAATTGCCCATGTTCCACTCTCACAAATAAATATTTGTTTGCATACACATTTGGTCTGAAAATTCAGTTTAGCAACCACATCCTACCCTTTCAGAGCATTTCTAAGGCCCTACAAGGGTTCTACTCTCAAAGATCCATCCATAGCTCAGCTGAGTGAGCCAAGCCAAATAAAAACCCACGCTCTAGACTTCCCTGGTGGTCCAGTGGTAAAGAATCCGCCTTCCAATGCAGGGGACGCGGGTTCGATCTCTGGTCGGGGAACTAAGACCCCAGATGCTGCAGGGCAACTAAGCCCGTGCACCACAACTACTGAGCTCTGGCGCCTCAATTAGAGAGCCTGTGTGCCACAAACTACAGAGCCCATGTGCTCTGGAGCCTGCGTGCCACAACTAGAGAAGAGAAAACCCACACGCCACAACTAGAGAGAAGCCCGTGCTCCGCAACGAAGAACCCACGTGCCACAAGGAAGGATTCCGCATGCCTCAACGAAGATCCCGCATGCCGCAGCTAATACCCGACACAGCCAGATAAATAAATAAAGTTAAAATGTTAAAGAAAAAGAAAATATATTAAAAAAAACAGGCTTAAGACAATTAAGTGGATAATTAACTCAGACGACTGTGGGAAGGAAGAACAGAGTGTTTCTTCCTTTTGTACTGAGGAAATCAGATTGGTTAGAATCTGAGCACTGGAAGAGACTTAGCTGTTCTAGTCCAATGCTGTTATCCATAGAAGCAAAACCTGAGGCCCAGAAAGAGGAAGGTGGTCTGGCCAAGGTCACATGGTAAGTGCCCCAACCAGGGCTTGAACATAGATTTCCAGTATTTACTGAATTCTAACACTTTGTCTTTATTTACTGTTCATCTTCTGATTAAGTTACTGCTAGGTTAAGGACCCAGATCTAGGTATCATAAGAGTTATGATTCTCAAAAGTGATGTGAGGACGTATGGAGGAAGGAGAAAAGAAAATTTCAGAGTCATTTGGGGAGCTTTAGCAAACTACTTGTGCCCTGGGAGGGACCTGGGCATGTGAGTTTAAAAAATCACCCCATTACAGAAAGGGTGACAACCAGGAAAATCGATAAAATGCAAAAAAAACATTTATCCATGGTTCTTCCTCTGTATAAATACCTCATGGAAAATGGATATATACCTTATGATATGTTCACATTTTGTCTAGGATAGAGAAACAATAATGCTAATGGTGATATTGCTTTTAAATAGTGATGGTGAATGTCAAAACAAAGACTTTTATTTAAGGAGGTCACAAATCACTGGTTAAATAATGCCTAAAAGGAATGCTAGAGACCTTAATACCTGAACAAAAAGAAAACAAAAATAAAAACAATAACAAAAATCTTCTGGAATATCTGTAAATATCTGGATTAGGAAGTTATAAAAACTAATAAAGATAGATGAAAGGATCAGGTATATAAATTTAAGTGATATGAACATATTTTTATAGGTATTTCTGAATATAAATCATACCCAAATTTGAAGAATTTTGCAATGAACTACCTTTTAAGAATTAACTTAATAATTTCACTTGCCTAGATCTGAAAGGAAATGACAAATATTTCTTTGCAAATGGCTAGGCCATGCAAATTCTTACCCTCTGCTTTGGACAACACTTCACCACTCCACCTGCTTCCATATCAGTAGAGGGTAAGACTGGGCAAGATACTAAGAAACTTCTAGGTCTGATACTCAATGACTCCAAAATATAATGTGTATTTAGTTAGAAATTATAAATGCATTGTTGTAATAACATGATATATGTTATAAATTACATATAAAGTAAAAAAGGATATTAATACATACAAAAGGTCTAATATATCCCACCCCTAAAGCATCATGTTGCACACCCTATTTTTCATACCATTGCTCTAAACAACCATCCAGATGCTGAGCATCCTACAGTACTTGAGGCCATACCCACTGCCTTCTCTAGCAACCTCCTTCTAAAGACCATACCTAACTTCCACACAATCATACATTCACCATCCTTCTCTTATGTTTGGAATTTAATTTTTTCCTAGTTTAGTGGATTGAATTTGAATACAGACTTTTGGAGATCTAGAAATTGTAAGGCTTCCTGCACCAGGTAGGTGAGGAAACTCTTCAGTACATGAGTAAAGATGGCCTATTGTAGAGCTAGATATTTTGACAAGATGAGAAGACCATAGAAATTAATGTGCCATTAACTTTGCCTTTATTTCATGTCCATTATATGTGTAGTTGGAATTCCAAATGAAGTTGAAATCAGTTCAAATACAGAAAACTGAGAAAATATGAATCAAGACTACCTTAGCCAAGTAATTCCACTTCTAGGAATCTATCTTAAGGAAATAATCAGAGATGAGGGCAAAGATTCATGAGTAAGGATGTTCATTTTGGATTTATACAAAGAACATTGAAATAAATGCCCAACAATAGTAGAAAAAAATCATTTTTTTAAAATTAAGTAGTGTAATATTATATGTAGCTATTAAAAATCATGTTCTAAGAATGTTTAATAAAATCATATTGTGAACATTTAAATTTTACTATGTGAATTGAAACATATGTAAAGTCCTTATTTTATTAAATAATATGTGTGTGTATATATGAGTGAATATATAAATATATATGGTTAACTGTAACAAAATATTAACAGTGGTTTATTTTCTTTCCCGTATGTTTCTGTATTTCCCCAATTTTCTGCAATAGTATATATCAATTTTAAAGTCAGAAAAAAAAATTGAAATGTTACTTAAAGAAAATCCTATACATTTAAAATGCCAGTACATTTTCTGTGCTTACAATTAATTCACTGAGCCTGAAAAAGACATAAATCTTACTCATATAAACACTACTCCTTTCTGAGTGCAGAAGCCATCAGTTTAGATAAACAAACCACTATACTGAGGATCTATGTGGAGTAAACTTGCTAGTTAAGTCCATGACTGAGCTCAGGGAAATACTTCTAAGTTCAAGTAAAAAATAAAAAAATCTGTGGTTACCAAATGAAACCACCAGGCGCCACTGTTGCTTCACAGAAAGGACAGGAATCCCTAGCATGAATCTGTTTTTCATTAAGAATAGATACATGCTTTTTTTTAAAAAAAAAAAATTTCATTTATTTATTTATTTTTGGCTGTGCTGGGTCTTCTTTTCTGTGCGTGGGCTTTCTCTAGTTGCGGCGAGCAGGGGCCACTCTTCATCGCGGTGCGCGGGCCTCTCACTGCCGCGGCCTCTCTTGTTGCGGAGCACAAGCTCCAGACGCGCAGGCTCAGTAGTTGTGGTTCACGGGCCCAGCCGCTCCACAGCATGTGGGATCTTCCCGGACCGGGGCACGAACCCGTGTCCCCTGCATTGGCAGGCAGACGCTCAACCACTGCACCACCAGGGAAACCCAAGAATAGCTACATGCTTTTACCTACTCTTAGATAACAATAAAGTCTTCTCAGAGGCATAACAAGTATTTCAATAATTTTCTGTCCATATCCCAAAAAGTTAATCAGAAGAGATAAGAAAGTTTAGTTCCCATCAATTCCTACTTATGGGATTGAGAAAAGAGAACACATTGTATCAAGAAATTGATTCAGGTCATAAAAGCTGACTTTATGTTTGTTTGTTTTTGCGGTATGCGGGCCTCTCATTGTTGTGGCCTCTCCCGTTGCGGAGCACAGGCTCCGGACGTGCAGGCTCAGCGGCCATGGCTCACAGGCCTAGCTTCTCCGCGGCATGTGGGATCTTCCCCGACCAGGGGACTAACCCGTGTCCCCTGCATCGGCAGGCGGACGCTCAACCATTGCGCCACCAGGGAAGTCCGACTTTATGTTTTGAAGTACCCTACTAACAGTAGAGCTTTAATGCTATCCCTGTACCACTGTTTCTGTGAGAAAGTGCATTCCTCATTCCAACTCTGAATGACAGGGCTGCATGTCTCCACCCTGGCTCTGCTACTTTCAACTATAAAGTTTTGGCAGCTATTTAACTTCTCCATCTATAAAACACTAATACCAACCTCATACAGTTGTTTTAAAGATTGAGGAACATCATAAACAGGGTTAGACAACTTATTACCTCTCTCTGCAGAGGTAAGAAGCTCCCAGCTTCCTTGGCTGCTGAGACCACATCTAAGTAAGAGAGGGAATCTCTGCCCCGGTGCTTAAAAAGGTGCTAGACTTAGTGTCTCAGGACATGGGTCCTTCTCTAATTCAGGGTCTGTCATGAGGAGTGGACCTGACGAGTCACTTCATCCACTGGGCCCTCAGGTTTCTCATCTTTGAGATAGGGGGTTTGGCCAAACGGCTCTCAGGTCCCCTCCAGCCAAGAATCCTATGGTTCTGTAAAACTTGTGCCACAGAAGGTACCATTCTACTTTTGCACAATAAACTTCTCTGATGTGACATCCTGCAGGTATTAAAGTTGGGGGACAAGGGGTTGGGGCACACACAGGTGCCATCATCTGATCATTTATTAAGGTCCTTCCGTGTACTGAACATGGTGCTCGACTCTGAGGATATAAAATGAAGATGATACTACCTCTTCCTTTAGGGAGTTTTCAGTCAAATGGAGAAACAGATACATATAAACAATTACAGTGCAACAGGGTGAAGGTATGGGCTGAGGTATATCTAAAGAGCTGTAGAGATGAGATAGACACTTGATTTCAACATGCTGTTCATCAGTCAGTTTCATGGGATTCAGAATAACTGAGGGACTTCTATGATTTGCCTAGAACTGTTTCCAGCATGAGGAACTTTCTGGGTCATCCTTCTGTGGCCATATTGAATTTTGCCTCAGAGAGACCTAGGTAAGGTATTTTCTGAAGTACACACCCCTGGGTATTTTCTGTAGCACAGCAGAAAGAAGACAGATAATTGATTTAGGCTAGACCAGAAGAGATTCTCCTGCCATTTATCACAGATGTTCACACTCAATTTCAGTCCCATTATCTTTCTAAATTTCCTCTCCTCAGTGTTTTTCACTGACCCTTTTCTCTACAAAATGCTATGCTTAGCTTTTCCAAATCTTTCTCAACTGGGTCAGCAGCTCTAAACCTCTACTACCTCTGTGCTCTTGCCAATATGCCTCTACTGATCTGAGACTCCCAAACCAGGGCATTAGGGGGCTAGAGAAGAAAAGGAAGAGCAAATGCCAACCTGTGCCACCTGGTAATTTCAAAGGGTATCAAATCCCCACTTGCTTACCAGACTCTCCGTAGTAAGCTCTGGCAAATCCTGGATGGTACAGCATGGGTAATCCAGGACCGAGATACTGCAAGATGCAGAGATAAGGACAGGCTTTAAGTAAATGGCAATGGCAGCAAATGGCTATATCTGAAAGGGCAGGAGGTATTTCTCTTCAGCAGGCTGCATCTATTTCCAAAACTGCTTAGTGATTTCAGCTGAAACTGAGGGTTCTGGTGCCAGGCAACTCCAGACCCAGTCTCCTCTCCTCATAGCCATGAGAGGAACCAACAGAATTCTTTCAGGCTGGCCCCTATCTGGCAGAGGCAAGAGAAAGCAGAAGGAGAGCCTCTGTATAGCCACCTTTCTCCTCCTTTCTTTAAAGGAATACATAAGCTTGTGTGCATTTGTGTTTCTGCATTTAAGTGTATGCTTGTGTGTATGCGTGTACATAAAACTGTGCTCCCAGAGATGCTGCCCAAACTCATCCCAATAATAACAACCTGTGGAAGTGAGAATGAAATGAAGACCTCTCCTCTGTCTCTTACCAGATGTTCCTGAAACTCAGGAGCTCTGGGGAATGATCACAGAAGCCACTCCTAGAGGAAGCTTGAGACAGAGGCAGCTTCCTGCAGCAGGGCCAATCTAGTAGCTCAAGAACGGTAATAGCATCTGCCCCCAAAACAGACAGTGGGGAACTGCAAGGGAGCTAGAGGCTCTGCGGTGAGCCCAGGGAAGCAGGCATGAGTCAGCAGGGGAAATAAGGCACCACATGATGACAAGGACACGGTCACTCGAAATGACGGCTCTCTTTCTTTCCTTTTCTCCCTTCTTCACTGGTACAATGCAGAATTTAGACTAGCTAATCTCTAATGCTCCTTCTGGTTCCAACACTCCATAGGTTTTAAACACCAATCCATCCGAACTAGAGTAGTTGGAAATGGGTAAAGGATGTTGGCAAAGCATAGGCTATAAAGAGGAATATGGGGTTCCTTCAACCTGTCTCTACATTTCAAAGTCAAAACTTCTATCCAAGCAAAACACAACAATTTATTTGACTAGAAATGTTGACCTTTGTTCAAGAAACCCACAAAGGTAACCTAAGGGAAACAAGGTAGGAGAGGGGAGGGCAGTGGACCTACCTACTGGATTCTCCCAGGGCTCTGCACTACTCCATTAGGATAAACATTCTTGGCTGGCTCATCTACTTATCTACCCACCTCCCACTGACAAAGCCCCATGGCAAAGTAGGTACTGGCAACCAGGAAATGAGGGTGGGAAATCAAGGATGGATTTGTTCCAATCTCATTGTACTGAATTCTAGCCTAAGGGGGCATAAAATAAAGTTACAAGTTTCTAGGATATCTAGATTGTAAGAGCCATGAGGAAACTGCAATAATGAGCTGTAGGTGCTCAAGTTCTCAAGATCATGCAACAGTAAAGCTTACAGGTAACGCATGAGAGGACCACTGTATCCAGGCCAAGCTTAGCAAACGGTGTAGTCTGGCACTACCACTCTTCCAACTCCAAATTGAACCTGATGGACACCTATTGGATTGTCTGCCCCTGCTTCTAGGCCCATGGTACAGGGGGCATTTAGTTCGTGAACCCCACTCCCCAATCACAGTTGATTGATCCAAGGGTGGGCCTCTAACCCTGGGAATGTGGAACAGGGATTGAGAGCCAATTCAATCTCTGAAGTGGCACAGGAATATGTTTAGTTCATGTGGGCATATTTCACTAAGTGGCCTAGGAAGCAGACAAAACTATTTGTCAATGAGAGAGGAAAAACTGGAGTGGAGGTACAGAGGCTTGGTGGCCATAGATGGAGGTGGAGAGCTTCCTGGGCTCCTTATGCTACAGACCAACCCTGAGGTCCAGAGCTGCATCTCTGTCCTAGGTTCCTCGAGATGATATACTGCCCATTTTCTCCTAACAAATTCCCATTCTGTGTGAGCCAGGTCTAGCTCTTTTTGGTTCCTTATCACTAAGAGGGTTGACTGATATACACAGGTACCTTCATGAAGCTGTGACCCTTACCCAGCCCGACCTACACTTTCATTTTCCCCGGTAACCCAACTAGTATGTCTTAAGTGTCTTTTTTTTCTGGCCGTGCCACGCGGCTTGTGGGATCTTAGTTCCCTGACCAGGGATCAAACCCGGGCCCTCGGAGTGAAAGTGCAGAGTCCTAACCACTGGCCAGGGAATTCCCATAAGTGCCATTTTTAAGGGGGGTGGTGCCCAAGTCTCTCTGCAGTTAGGAAAAACCCATTCTCCAAGGCTTCCTCCAAACAGGAAAAGTAAAGCACTCTCATCTATGTTTATCTTAACTAATGCTTATAAAAGCTCTATGATATAGTCAGAGTAGGTATTATTCTCATTTTAAAGATGAAAATACTGTGTCTCAGAGAAACAAAGTGTCTTACACTTGAGATGACACAGCTAGCAAGTGGCAGATCCAGGTCAGGAATCCAGGTCCCGTGACTTCAGGTTCTGTTTGTGTGTTTTAAACTACATATAAGTAGGCTGCCTCTCCAGGGTGGAGTTTCTGGCCGTGCTGACAGACTGGTGGGGCAATATCTCCTAGCCCCTCTCCAGTCACCTCAAGTGTCAGGTCAGCCTTCTTCTACTTTACGAACTTTGCCTCTGGTAAAGCACTTCTGGTCAACTCTACTGATTATCATCCTTCTAGTTTTTGTGTAAGTAGCAAACTGAGGAACAAGGATCTACTCTGTTAACCCCCCAAGTCCCCACTTGGCTGGAGCAATCCATAGCAACTGTGATCAGAAAGCAATTTATGCTTTAACCCTGCCTCTGCTGCTTACTTAAGGGGTCTCACTAGCATGTTATCCTTAAGTAAGTCAATTAACCTCTCTGAATTTGTTTCCTAATTGGTGAAATGGGAATAAAACTTATTGTGATATGTCTTAGCACTACTGAGGAGATTAAATGAAATAATGGATGTGAATCTCCTGTATTTTTTTAAACTACAAATTGACCTAAGTAAGGTTCTATTATTTATCTTTAGTTACAAATTCTGTATAACACTTTACAAAGTAGTGTGATTGATCCAACTTATGATTTATACTAAAATTAGGGCTGACCAGACAAGTAGGATGCTTCACAAAAAATATTTTCTGGATCCTTCTGCCATAGGGCTGAAATTTCATCGTTGCAGTTTCATTTCTTTGAGTCATGGCATTTTCAGTTTTCAAAACTATTAAAATACAAATATCTTTGTGAAGAGGCCAAACCATACACCCCACCAGTAGCACTTCAAGGAAATTAAATTTGACAGTGACAGCTCTAAGATAGAAAGGACCAGGGACACCAGGAGAACAGAAACTCGGCTCTGAGACGATGTAACTTCTCAACCATCCCAAATATTCCTTTGAAATAAACCTGTCCCGAGTTCTTACCTGTTTTTGGCAGTGATGTAGGACAAGATATTTTGATTGAAGAACTTCAGGATCAATGGAATGCAGTTGGCAAATACCAAATGTTGTGATACATATTCAAACTAAATTAAAAGATCAAAGCAGAAAGGATGCTTATTTGGGGGAGAATAGAAGGTCTGTATGAAAAAAAAAAAAGAGGCAAGTACAATTCTAATATCCATTCCTAAGAATATCCACTGTCCACTTGTGTTATCAGTCTTCCTGTCTGGGAAGTGGGAAGAACCATCTTCAGCCAGCCCATCCTACAGAGAAGGGGACAATCTGCAGTGTGTGTATGTTGCAAGCACCTGACCAAAAGCACAAAACATAAACAAGCCAGAGAGAAAATCCCACTCCAGATAAATAGAAAGAATTGCTGTGAGATTTGTTCCTAAGCTCTACAGGAAAGGAAGGCTCCCTGAGGGAGTTGTCTTCCATACCAAAGCCCTGGCTCATAGGGTTTCAACTGTGATTGATATAGCAGGAACAGGTGCAGCCCAGCAACTGCTGGCATCACTCAGTCAGGATGGATACGGCACACAGTAACCAAATGAACCACTGGAATGTGGGCTCCAGCGTGAGTCTGGTTCACTATATTAGCCCCCATACTTAGAATATCAGTATTTTAATGAATGAATCAACAAGAGTCCTTCAGTCAACAGATACTACACTGAGAATAAGTCCAAGATCTTTTTGATGGGCTGAACACCAGAACATAGGGCTACATTTTGCTCTCTTGCATCTGGATGGGGTTTGCACCCAGGAAGACCTATTGGGGCAGTGTCATGGAGTTGTGTCACCTGGATTTTGCCCATGATACACAGAGGAACATCAGACACAGTTTGTCTCCAGATCCAGAACCTAGACTGCTGGGAAGTGTAGAAACTGGGTTGAAAAAGCAGAAAATTGTAGTGTTTTAAATCCCTTAGCTCTTCCTGATCACCGAGAAATAGCCATGGCAGCAAGCTAAGCTGCCCTTTGCTCAGGTGTGTGGTTAGCAGTGGGGAGTCAGGTTGTGTTGCCCATTTCTCTCTTCTGCCTTAATACTTTCTCCCTGGCAGCTGACCCAGGGTATTTTCCAAAGCCTCAGATGGAGAAGCCAATGCATACCTACTATCAAGTGATGGAAAACATTTTTCAGTTTGAGACATGTCTGTAGCCTTGTCAGGATGCACTGACCAGGGCAAGACCCATCAAGCCACCCACCTGTCTGGCTGTTGATCCACATATTGCCCACCAAAAGCAGCAGACAGAAGCACACATACACAGTTCTCTTTCTACTAGGAGCACTATTTCTCATCCATCCCTACTTCTTCCAGCGCTGCTGCTGCTCAGCAAACACTGGCAGAAGAAGTGTGAGTACTCAGGGCACCTAACACACCCAAAGATGTCTCTGAATGTATGAAAGTGGAGAAATATCCTGGTTGTACAGTCAAACCTGCCATGGACACATACCCTGGAGGGGCTTCCCTGCACTCTGAGGTCCTGCTCTTCTACCAGCAAGCTTGGTCCTTAGGAGGAAAATGAGGCAGAGGCCCTGTGCAGGAATGAGAAGGCTCCCTCTCCTCTCCATGTCTCACCACAGAGAACATCCATTCACTGCCCCCATGTTCTCCTATATCTTGGCAACACCCATAGCACCAAGTCCAAACTTTTTAGCATGGCAAACAGTGCTTTCATAGGGAAGCAGGTTCTTAACCTTTTTTAGCCTCAGTGGAATAAAATAAGACCCAACTTGTAGGGTTGAGAGAATTAAATGAGATCTTACATGAACTTAACAGAGTGCTGGCCACATTGTAAGTACTCAAAACTGTGTGCTAGCATATGTATTATGATCTGCTCCCTGCCATCCCCTCCAGCTTCATGTATCACCAGACGTCCCCACTCCCTCCACTCCAGGCAGAACTCCAGCAACATTTAATTAGTTTCCAAGGTACTCTGCTCTCTCCCTTCTGGACTTTCACAAATTAGCTTTTCTGCTTGAAATGCTTCCTGCTACCTTTCCCTGACAACTCCCGTATCCTGGCTAACATCTGTTTCTTTAGGACTCAGGTTAGAAGTCACATCTTCTCCACCTCAGGTTGGATTAGTGTTTCCATAGCAGCCAATGCTTACCTGTATAACAGCACTTATCACGCCATAATTGGCTATTTATACATCTGTATCCTTTACAAAACTTCAAAGCCCTTAACAGCCAGAAGTGTGTCTTATATAGAATTACATCTCAAATGTTAGAGAAGTGCTTCACGGGACTTCCCCGGTGGCGCAGTGGTTAAAAATCTGCCTGCCATTGCAGGGGACACGGGTTTAAGTTCTGGTCCGGAAAGATCCCTCATGCCGCAGAGGAACTAAGCCCATGAGCCACAACTATTGAGCCTGCGAGCCACAAGTACTGAAGCCCGCGCACCTAGAGCCCATGCTCTGCAACAGGAGAAGCCCACGCACAGCAACGAAGAGTAGCCCCCGCTCACCACAACTAGAGAAAGCCTGTGAGCAGCAACGAATACCCAACGCAGCCAAAAATAAAAAAAGTAAATAAATTAAAAAAAAAAAGTGCTTCACATATAGAAAAGTATGCTCAGCACTCCCCCACTTCCCCTTTTTGTGGCATGCTTGAATCCTGTGGTCCATTGCTTCAAAGCTGGCAGGGCATATTCCCAAGAAGCTAGGGATTCCTATGCACAACCGCTGGATAATGTTCAAAGGACACAGACATTTGCAACTTTCTAGGACAATTCCCCACTTCCCACCCCAAGCTTGTGCAACAGGTATCTGGATTCCGTGAGACAAAGGAAAGGCTGAAAGATGCTTAGCTGGACCTCAAAGGCCCTTTCGTTCCTCCTTTGGGAGACAGGACCTGGAGGACACCTGAGACATGTGGAGAAGTGCTCTAAGCTGCTCACCTGGTAGATATGATTCAGTTTGAAGTGTTTGAGGAGTAGCAGGAGCAGGGCAGAGATACTCTTTACGATGATCTCCTTGTGCCTGTTCACATCAATGCCCAACTTCATGCTCTGGAGAACAGTGATGCTACAACGGGGAAAGGAAGAGTCAGTGCAGAGGGTGACCTTAGAGCAAGGCCTACGAGGACCCAGGTATTTGGGTCAGATGCAATAAACACAAGAGAGCCAGAACTTCAGAAACCTGAACTGTGCTAGGGAAACCTCCAGAGTTCCCACTTATGAGTCAGGAGAAAAGCTCCTCTGATCTCTTTGTTTCTCTCTCCTTTGGCAAGCTCATCCCTTGGCAATGTCCACCCACATACATGTGCAGCCAGTAACTGGCACTGATGTTACCCTCCAGACTCTCAATTCTGAGCTGAAAAGAGCAGAGCTGAGAGCACTACAGTGGAAAGGGGCTACTGGTGGCAGAGAGGAGATCTCTTTGGAGACAATCCCTGTAAGTGTTAACAAGGTGAGGTGGGGACTAAAGAGACCCTGCAGACAAGGTAGCTAATATTTAGCAGCTGCCCCAGTTGAAGCACTCACGGCATCTCCTCAGGCAGGACATCTGCCAGGATGTTGATAGAGTCTGTCTTAGCCTTGGATGTAGGGGCTGCAGCCAGTAGAATCTTAAGTAGAGCAATCTGGGAAGTAGAAAATGAGGAAATCCCCCCCATTCAACAAGGTTATTCTTCCACAGTTCAACAGCCCTAAGAGAAATGTTTTAAAGCCTTTCTCTAAGTTCTTCCCTCAATAACCAAATCTGCCCAGCCTCCAGAAGAGCAAACAGGTGCCCTGTCCTGACAGGCTTGCCTGTGAGGCTAAGGAGCCAGAAGGGAGCTTATGGGCTGTTCTGCTTCAAGACTGCTCTTTCCAAAGAGGATTGAAGGAACAGAGTGAGAGGGGCAATGCCTAGAAATTAGGTGGGAGGTATAAGCAAGATCTCCCTCCCCAACCGTTTTCCTTCCTCTACCTCAGACCATCAGCGTCCTCACCATCATAGCCTGAGGCCAACTAGGACACCAGAGGCCACGGCAGACCTCAGGGGGACTAAGGCACTTACTTAGGAGGAGGGCCCCCTATGCATCCTGCAGGGACCCACCTCATTCTCCACCCCTCGCAAAGAAGGACTTGGGAATATAGCCAAGTCCTTCTTCCTCTGGGAGGAGCCCTGAGGAAAGCTCAGAGAATGCCTTGCCTGAAGGGTGAAGGCTCAGGAAGCAAGCTCAAATGACAGATGGCTCAGCTTAAGAGGGCTCTCAGCTCTCTATTCCTCACAGCTGAGAAGGGAAACTCTGGCCCAGCCATCTCCTTACCATGTACTGGGGGAGGCTATACAGCATGCCCTGGTAGAGGATTTCACACGGCGTCTCTGGTACTACCTCTTCCCCCTATGGCAAGAAACATACAGTTTGCCCAGGCCATTTTCCAGTTGACCAAAACCTTGGTTGTGGAGGGTGGGAGGAAAAGATCTGGGAGTCAGATCAGGATTCCTATCCTAGCTGTGTTAATGATTCATTGTAGGACCTTGGGTAAGTTACTTTCCCTCTCTGAGACCTAATTTCCTCTTCCTAGGATCAGTGGGCTGGTCTGGATGACCTCTGAGGGCTCTTCCAGCCCTGAGAATCTATGATTTTGGTTGTCCTGTCATCTGGAATCAATCCAGAATTCTCTCTATGTCACTCTTGCTAGGTCAGGAGTCAGAACTCCCAGCAACGCAGTGGTTAAGAATCCACCTGCCAATGCAGGGGACACGGGTTCGAGCCCTGGACTGGGAAGCCCAAGTATATCCAGCAAAGCAGTAGTCTGAGCCAACTCTTTGGTGGGAGTTCTTTTTTTAAAAAAATAAATTTATTTATTTATTTATTTTTGGCTGCACTTTTCATTGCTGCCCGTGGGCTTTCTCTAGTTGCGGTGAGCGGGGGCTACTCTTCGTTGCGGTGCACAGGCTTCTCATTGCGGTGGCTTCTCTTGTTGCAGAGCACGGGCTCTAAGCACGTGGGCTTCAGTAGTTGTGGCTTACGGGCTCTAGAGAGCAGGCTCAGTAGTTGCGGCGCACGGGCTTAGTTGCTCCACAGCATGTGGGATCTTCCTGGACCAGGGATCTAACGTGATCCCTGCATTGGCAGGCGGATTCTCAACCACTGCGCCACCGGGGAAGCCTTGAAAGACTTTCTTTGCTTAGCTTTTATGGCATCACAATCTCCTGGATTTCCTCCCACCTCATTGAGGGTTTTTCTTTTTTTTGGCTCCTTTCCTGAATCATCCCATCCTTGACATATTGGTGTGCCCCAGGGCTTTGTCCTGGGTTCCATTCTCTCTCTATCTTTACTCCCTCCTCAGGTTATCTCAGCCAGTTCGATGGCTTTTAACACTGTCCATGAGTCAACAGTTCCCAAATTTATTTCCCTAAGTCAGTCCTCTCTCTAGAACTCTAGACCCATATACCTAATTGCTTGGCTGCTCTGCATGGGTGTCTAATGGACATCTAAATCTTAGTACAACCAAAATAGAACCCTTGATAAGACAGAACTCCTAGGAATTCCCTGGCAGTCCAGTGGTTAGGACTCCATGCTATCACTGCTGTGGGACCGGGGTTCAGTCCCTGGTTGGGGAACTAAGATACTGCAAGCCGCACAGCACAGTGCCCCCAACCACAAAAAAGAAAAGAAATGAAAGAAAAAGAAAAACAGGGGGAAAAAAACACATTAAAAAAACCCAAAAAACAGGGCTTCCCTGGTGGTGCAGTGGTTAAGAATCTGCCTGACGAGCCCTGGTCTGGGAAGATCCCACATGCCGCGGAGCAGCTAAGCCCATGCGCCACAACTACTGAGCCCGCACTCTGCAACAAGAGAAGCTGCCGCAATGAGAAGCCCGCGCACCGCAATGAAGAGTAGCCCCCCGCTTGCCGCAGCTAGAGAAAGCCTGCGCGCAGCAATGAAGACCCAACACAGCCAGAAATAAAAATAAATTAATTAAAAAGACAAAAACAAAAAAACAGAACTCCTCATCTTGACAAATGGTACTTATTCTTGATTGCCCTTTATGTCTCTCTATCCACAGCCAATTGAACTGCAACTCCTGTCAGCTGTACCTCCAAAATATAAACCAAATTCATCCACTTCTCCCTATCTCCACACTTCCTACCACCATCTAAAACACCATCATCTCTCACCTTGACTATTTTAAGAGCTTCCCAACCTCCCTGCTTCCACTCTTTCCTCATCCAGCCTTTACAAAGTAGCCAATGGTTTTTATTATAAAAAGACAGATCATGTCACTCCCCGGTTTAAAATCTCCAAAGGCTTCCCTTTGTCCCTTGAATCAACTTCAAGCTCCCTATCTTCGCTTAAATGTCCTGTGTAAAGTGGCCCCAGGCCACCTCTCTGACCCCATCTCAGACAACCTTCCCCCTCCCCACCGTGCTCCAGCCACACTAGCCTTCATCCACTACCTCTAACATTCTGAGCTTGCTCTTACCTTCTTAATAAGTCTGTTCGCTCTGCTTCGAATGCTCTTTCCCCTGATGTTCTTATGGCCAGCTCCTTCTTATACCTCAGATCTTAGGTAATTATCACCTTCTCAGAGGTCTACATACCCTGATTGCCCAATCTAAAATAGTCTACTACATGATATGTCACCCTATTTAAATTTTCTTAACCATATCTACCATTCTCTGAAAGTCTTCTCGTTTCCTTAATTACTTATCGTTTTTCTCCAACTTTAATGTATCGTGAAAGTAGAGACCTTGCTTTGCCTAGCATACAGTAAGAGTCATGCATACAGTAACAGCATGCACGCGAGTTATGCGACAGCACTGCAGACAGATTTCCTCCTGTGCAGGATTCCCCTTGACTCACCAAAGACATGGGGCACTTCTCTAGCTCTTCCTCATTCTTGATCTGAACATCTGCGATGGAGATGTACTTGTGCTGGGAAACATAAGACATCAACAAGGGGCTGAGGGCCTCGATCACATGTGTACCAGTGATCATTTTCCCAATGACAAGGAAATGTCCTGTTTATGGGTCTGTCAGCCCAAATACACTACGCACCCTTTGAAGGCAGGAGCCTTATTTACCTTTGCATCATGAACAGCAGCAAAGTGCTTCAATACAGTGTTTATTCCATATTTCCATGTTTGAAGGGCAGCAAATACCTTAGCATTTACCTTCAACCAAAGTGCAAGGGGAGGGACTTCCCTGGCGGTCCAGTGGTTAAGTCTCCGTGCTCCCAACGCAGGGGGCACGGGTTCGATCCCTGGTTGGGGAACTAAGATCCTGCATGTCGCATGGCGCAGCCTTTCAAAAAAAATCAAAAAATCGTGCGAGGGGAAGCCAAGAATAGGCCCTTGCCCCTGGACCACTGCCCTGAGAGTTTTGCTGCATGTGCCTGTATGTGTGTCTGTGTGTGTACAGAGTGATGATGATGGGGTGGGGTGGGGATCAAGGTCTGTGCAAGGAATGACTACTCTTACTCGTGCACACACACACTTTGGATACAGAGCAGACTGCTACTCAATCCTGGGCCTGTGGAAGTTAGTGAGCCTCTAAGGAGAGAGAAGGAAAGGGAAGGAAGCAATAAGTGGGAAGAGAGAGAAGGGTGGGAGGAGGGAAAAGGAATGAGAGGAAGAAAGGAGAACTTGTTCATCTATCTAAACGTAGGACACTGAGTAGGTACGGAGAGACCTGATTTTTTACCTCTTTGGCCAAAATGCCTGCGGAGGAAGTACAGAATAACAGGTTCAGAACGTGTCTGGTGGAAAAGCACCACCCAGGACCCAGGACCCTAGTCATCCAACTTGCCTTGATGGCTCCCTATCCCTGAAGACTGAGAGCCCACCCTGGTCACCTGCTTGAGGGTCTTCACACTCTCATGGATGGGCCTGGGTAATCCAACCAAGGTATCTGTGTCCCTGTGAAATGCAAGACACACCAGATCATAAGGGTCAAAAGTAGAGAGAATTACCAATACCCCCTGGAGTCATGTGGACCATGCCACTTTCACCATCTGGTACCCTGGATCTTTCTCTGCAAGCTACCAGGTCCCCCATCGTTGCTTCAGGACACAAAAAGAATAATGGTACAGGGAAATGTCCCTGAAAATCAGGATTTCTGTATAGTCTTTTGGGGACTCACTTTGTCTGGGAGCAGGTTCCTACTTAAAAGGGCATGTTGCCCAACACTTTTGACAGTGAAACGGTAGTAACAATGGTTTCTCAGGTTTTGTAGCGACGAGTGAGGATTCAAGAGGGTGGGGGAATGGGGAAAGATCTGTTCCAACCATGTCGCTTCTTCACAGAATTCTGGCCCATTACAGAAGGGCTTGCAGGGACCATCTAATAACACTGACAAGGAGATTGATGTTCAAGAGGGAAATGACTTGTTGCTCAAGGTCCTACACCTGGATGAGAACATAAAAGTTCTAGGAAACTGGAAGGAAAAAACTCCATGGCAAGAACCCAAAGCAGTCACTGGGAGCTGCCCATGGCTCTGGGTTGTATAATCACGACCAGGCAACATCTCTCACTCTAGGCCACCCGCTCCCGTGGCCCTCTAAAAACCACTCTATAGCCAGTTCTGACCATCCAGTCACTTACTGCCCCAGAGTGAATCCGATGAACTTGTTCCTGCTCATCTCCAAGAAGTGTTCAATGTCCTTCTGTCTGAGAGGACGGTGGAGAGACAAATCCCAGAGAAGGGAAGAAAAGCAAACCTTGAGAGAAGGACCCTTACTGGGCTCCTACTCCTCCAGGTGGAGAACTGGAACAGTAAGGGAAGACAGCAGGGAACTTCAAACCCAGGAGTTCCGACTCCCAGACCAGCTTATTGAGCCTTGAATACATAGACCACTCCACCCTGGGCCTCCAGTGACTGAAACCCCGAAGCTCAGGGTGCTTGGTGTTATCAAACCTACCTGACCTTTGGGGTCCACGGTAGGCCCTTGGGAAAGGCCACCCGCTCAGCAGAGAGGGGTGCCTGTGAGGGTGGAGGTGGTACTAGAGGGTCCTGCTCTAGCAAGTCTAACTCTCCATCCAAGGTACGCTCTCCATCGCCAGCAGACTCCTCTTCCTCCTCTGTGGCTGGTTCCTCAGTCTTAAAGAGATCTCTTTCGTTGTAGATGTCCAAGCTGTCCTGCTTAGTAAGGAGTTGCTGGGGGGTTGGAGGGGAGTAGGTGGAAAGAGAGAGGGAAGGTGTGCAGAGATCTCACCCTGGGCATCCTTGTCTAAGACCACCCCAACCCACAGGCTGCTAGACTTCAGGGAACATGGAAGTAAGAACCCATCTCTAGTGAGACCTTTTCCTTCCCATCTCAACCCTACTGTGCCCACCAGGCCCAATTCCAGGACAAGCAGCTCTCACACAACCACGCCAATGGCTGGGAAACAGAGCATTGATAATCCCAAAGTCACAGTTACTTAGCTTTCAGAAAGCACTGATGCCTTTTTTTTTTTTGCCAGCACTTTCCTTCCTAATTATGCTCTACTTAGGTGAACATTCAATTAGTTTGCCTTCTGTGAGCATACACCAGCTGGCTGACTGAGGAAGAGGAGGACAGAAGCTTGCTGCTAGGCAGAGGGAAGCAAGTCTGGAATTTTAAATCTTGTCACAGAAAGAAAAAAAGATTGGACAGAAATAGGCCAAAAAGTTAACAGTGATTGCCTCTGGTTGTTAAGATTGTGGGTGACTTTTTTTTCTCCCTTCTTCACATTTTTATATTTGTTCTAAATTTTCTATAATGAGTAAGCATTACTTTATAAAACAAAAAAATAAAGGTTAAAAAAAATCACATTGCAGATAATGTAGACTAGATTACTGAGTGTGACTGTCTGAGCCTGTCACCTGTAGTCGGTGAACTCAAGTAGATCAGGCAGGTAAGTTCATGGGAGCATGGTCAGCTCTCAGCGCAACTTGTCATTGTGACCTTTCTAGGGATGCAGACTATAGAACCCTAACCAGTCACCTTGTAAGTGTAAGTCTCTGGTTCCAAGGCCAGATAAGAGCATGGCTGGCTCAGAGTAAATCTTACTGCGAAGACAATGATAAAGTGCCTCAACCAGGTACCTATGCCCAGGATTATACCCCAACTGTTGTTCAGGGTGCTAGGGAACTCCAGGCACTGAGGTCTAGGCCAATGATCCTTAGCGAGACATGGGTCTATGATGTGATATCACAATGTTACATCTTGACAGCCCAGGACCCTGTCAGGGCTCAGGAATAGAGGCTGAAGTATAGACACCAAGATTTCAGGTTGGTCTCAGGGCCAGTCAGGGGCAGGAGAGCTGGGTCATTTACTGCTCTTTCCTACCATATCCAGAGCTGCTTAGAATCTTGATTTTTGGCCAGCTAGTGTCACAACACTACTGTCTGCTTTAGTCCATACCCTTCGAGAACCACGGCGGCCTCGCAGTTTGGAGGGTGGTGGTGCCAGCTGAGATTCCCCCAGGTCGAGAGTGTAAGAGGGCGGGGAGGCAGCACGCATGCTCTTCACCACCTGGATACTGTCCTCAGCCAGTGGAGGCAGGCCCAATTCTTCCCGCTTCTGTACTTTGAGAGCCTGCAGCTGCTCAAATCCACCGAGGGTAAACTAAGGGTTAAACGGGAAAGGGGCACAGAAGAGAGGAAGGGAGGGAAGTCAGCGGGAGCAAGGTCAGGGAAGCATGGATGGAGAGGAAGAGCCACAACCTCCAGTCCCCTCAGACCCCCTCCTTAATTAGGAAGTAATAAAACAGGAGGAGGCAAAAAATGTGGTCACCATCCCCAGTCTCAGAGGTGGTTACTAACCCTCAGAGCCCAGGGGTCAGGATAAAGCATTATTTACCGACCCAGGGCTGGAAACATCACCAGAAATAAGGAAAAGGACCACTGGGGGCCTCCACTGAAAAAAACAGGAAAATGTACCCCCTTTTAAGGAGCAGATCTAGATACTATAACCCCCCAGAATCACTCAAGGCCTGCCCTGGAGGGTATGTAGTTCAGCCAGTCAGAGGAAGGATAGGGTTGAATAATTAGTAACAAAACTGCAACCATACACTTATGAGGACTTCATTTTTTAAAAGCAAATCCTCTATTTATCTGGATGGAGAGCAGGCACTAAACCCCACATTTTACAGCTAGAGAAACTGAGACACAGAGAATTGCCTGAGGTTTCTCAGTATCAGCAGAGGCCAGATCTCCCAACTCTCAGCCAGGGTTCTTTCCATGAAACGTTAGCTCTATCAGGGGAAGGTGCAATGACACCCCAACTCAAAAAGTGGCATCTCCCATCAGTCCAACAGAAATAGGTAACCTACTCTGAAACAGAACATCTGATTTCTCTAGGACAGCCTTATTGTCCCTCCACTGGCTAACAGCTTCCCTATTCTTCTGCCTAGCTCCAGCCCCCTGGAATCAGATTAGAAGAAACTGAGGTGGCAGAGGGCACTGCTGATCTGATGAGATGGGAGAGGGGTGAATCAGCCACTCACCATGACTACTTTCCAGAGCAGAAGCAGGACCTTCTTTATGGGGAAGTGGGGAGCCAGGCCGCTGCAGAACTTGGTGACCATAGAGAAAAGCAGAAGGGCAAAAGGCTCCTCATTATGCATGGAGAAGCCTGGGGGTTGTGGAGAGAGGCAAGTGAGAAAGTGAGGATGAAGCAGCTGAGACCCAGTCCCTGTAACCCTGTTTCTGGACGCTGAGGAAGGCACTCACCTTCCCGCAAAGAATCTGAGTACTTGGTCCTTAGAAGGAGGCTTAGAGAGCTCCCAGAGTGAACCCCCCGAGGGCAGGATAAGGGAGGTCATGGAGTTAAAATGGCATAGTTCCCAAAGCTTGGGGGTAGATATCAAACTAGAAGTAACAGTAATAAAGATAATCAACGGTAATAAAGATGCTTCCTGGCTGAGGAACTCAATGCATTTTGTAGATCACAACTCACTTTCCCACATCAACAAATATAGTATATATTTTAAAATCCCAAAGGCCTTCATATCTTATCCCTGACTGATGACAATACCAACTCATATTTTCAAGGTAAGTCAACTCATTTTTTTCATGTGGGATTTGTGATCGAATGGGAGAGGGATGACTATTCCCATTTATAACCAAGGAAACCAAAACCAAGATATAGAGAAGACATATGACTGGGCCTAGCTCATAGACACAGGGGCAATCAAGCCAGACCCTCAAGCCCACCACAAAGTATCTCTGTCCTAAAAGAAGGGATGTTAGCTCTAAAAAAAAAAAAAAGAAAAAGAAGAAGAAGAAGAACTGTCTGTCTCTCCTAGGCAGATGCTATGCCTCCCCTCTGCCACAAGCACCTCGAGTGCCACTTCTTACTCAGTTCAGTGCGGAAGGTCTCCCGGGCTGTCCTCCACCCGTAGGAGTCTGTCTCTCGCTCCAGGCGGATATTTTCCACCATTAGGTACATGACACTCAGCAGCACCCTGAGGTTACAGAAGGGTCACAAGAGGTTCCCAAGGCAGTTTCCAACCTAAAGTCTGAGACCTCAGGGATGGTCTCTGTGGTGGCCCAACCCAGTGGAATTAGCAACTTCTAGTGTCCTGGGTGCGTCTGAAATTTGGGCAAAGGTAACCCATTGCTAACGATCCCCTGCTCCAATCCCATGGGCAGGCCCACTCACCGGAGCTCTGTGCTATCAGCAATGGAGATGGCTGGTTTCCGAAGAGCACTGCTACAGGCCTGGCTGTTGCTGCCACAGGGATGAGGGAGGAAACAGGAACCCGTAAGGCCTCTTTACTCCATGTTGCACACTTATCATATGCACAAACATGAGTACCTGCCATTCCCTGGCTATGTAGCTAAAGAAATTGGTCTAAGGTAGAGAAGCCCATAGAATTCTCCTGCCACCTAGACAAACCCTTATCTGTGGTGAAGACAGGCAAGGGCAGGGTCTATGATATTTGCTCCTCTTAAAATCTCCACTGTTTCTAGCACTGTGCTGGACACAAAACAGATGCTAAGCAACACTTGGTGAATAATAAACAGAATTTGTCCCACTAAAGCTCCTGGGTGATAGGCATGAGACAATATGAGGGGTCACTATAGTGGTAGCAGCAGATAAGGCCACCTCTAGAGCTGTAACCATGAGGGAAAGAACTGGGCACAGCAACAGGAATTGGTCCCATCCATCTTGGGTCATGTTCTCAGGTAGAACAGCTTCCTTCATGGAGTCCACAGCTAGGCTAAGAAGGTATTTGGATACAAAAGCAATACAGGATCGGCCCCTGAGGCCCAGGATTGAAGCTGTAAGTGGGGCAGAGCCTGCTGATGAGCCCAACCTTAGGGAGCAGGACAGACTATCAGAGACCATGGCTGGATGGAGGGGGACTGTCAGTGAGCTTTGGAGGAGGTGTGAATAGACCCAGCTTTCACAGAGGGCTCTACAGTGAGGGAACCAGCATAGGAGATGAGGCACCCTTCAAGGAACGGGGTCGCCAGCCCTCCCCTAAGGCTTCTCACTCGATTTCCATGTGGAGTAGCTCCAGGAAGGCCGAGAAGGTCCCCATCTGATAGAGCAGGAAGCAGTTGTACCTGGACCAGTGGAGTACATCGACTTCTGAATCACATTCCCCAAAAGTGCCTAAAGGACCAGACAGTGCCGCAGGGGTTGAGGAGGAGGGGGTTATTCCAGTTCTTTCCACCCTGCCCCATGATCTGAAGACTATCTCCCAACACTCTGTCCAACAAGTAGGTTAACAAAGGACAAGTGCCCCCCAGAACTTCCTGGAATGAGGCAGGGGAGAGGAGAAGCAGTCTCCAGGGTTAGGTCCAATGTGCTCATCACTGGTTTGTCTTAAGTTTGAGTTCCCTGAGAAGCAGATCCAGAGATAAGGATTCAAGTGCAAGTAGTTTATTTGGGAGTTGACCCCAGGAACCATCGGTAGAGAAGTGGAGAAGTGAGATAGGGAAGAGAAGGCAGCAAAGAGCTCAATCCCAAGTGGGGAGAAGCTCTGGAAAACATAAAACAAACAACTCAGAATCATCCCACCCAAGAGGGGTGAGGTGGTCAAGCTGCTCATCCACTAGCCTCTGGCAGTCACTGAGGAATGCTGCTGGACTAGGGGAGAACATTAATTCCCTAGCACTTCCTGGCTGCCCTATGTGGGCTGCACAGAAAGCCCTCAGGCAAAAAGATGAAGGTACTGGCAGCTGGAACTTGGCCAGAGTGCCAGACCCAAGAGATAGGCTTGGGCACTGCCTTGTTTACTGCAGTCGTCCCTTCACCAGATGTCCACTCTCTTTCCTCTCCATTTATGATTTTTCTTTTACAGTTTTTTTAGCTCCCATCTAGTTGGTTCTGCCAACAGTCCTCTTATTTCTGACCTCAGGGCTTTCTTTTACTACTCCAGCTAGGCTCATTTTTCTTTTCAACACCTGGCTAATAGGTCTCTTCTGGGAAGCTTTCCTCAGTTAATCTCATTGAGTTCTGATTCTCCAAATTACTCACAGCATCCACTCCTCCTGCTATGTTGGCTTGGACCTTCTAAATGCCAATGAGAAACAATGCAGCGGGTCCACGTGTAAATTGGTGGCACCCTCCCTGCCTCCTCTCAGTGTCAGAACCAGGCCACAGCTGGTAAAAGAAACCTCCATGCTCAGCTGGTGGTACACTGTCAGCTCTGGCCACAGTGACCTTCTTGCTAGTCTCCACATAGGATTACAGCCCAGGCTAAGGAAAAAAAGAACCCTATAAGAAATCCTGGCATGTCTGGAAAGAGAAAGGCCAATTCCAAGGGATCCAGAACAGTACCTACCATCATCTCCTCATCTTTCGCATAAGCACAAGGTTACTTCTAGCACATGACAAGATCTGTCCTCAAGAGGCAGGAACCTTCCCAGCGTGGCCTGCCTCATCCTAGTCCTGCTAACACCGTCTCTCTCTCTCTAGTGTCCACCCCTCTCAAGTTGGCAAAGCTGGCCACTCACCTTGGGCCAGGTAGAGAACAGCTCGGGCCACCTTCAGTCGCCGTTCCCTACTGACCACCTCCAGCCGGTCCAGAAGTCCCATCACATAGGCCTTCTGGGCATCTTCCTCCAACTCTAGCCACTCCTTACCCTGCACTGGGAACAGAAGGCCATACAGATCTAGTGTCAGCTGTTGCCTCCCCTTCCTGGAAAGGCTCCTGATGATAGCATATGTACTTCTGATCTCAGCCCCCCAATAAATTCTTCTCTTCGAAAGCTTTCCTTGTTTAGCTGAGAAAGAATAAGGGATGGGAAAAGTAAAAAACCCAAATGTTCTGGCCCACTCCAGAGCCTCATCTTCCTCCACATCCCCTCCATTTCCGCTTCCCCCTCCCCAGCCTATACAGTTCTATCTCTCTGCCTTTCCTCAAGGAGTTCCCTCTATCTCCCTATGTATCCAATTCCTATTCATCCTTATAGGTTCAATACAAAATCACCTCTTTCCCACTAATGCTCCAGCCAGAAGCTCTGTCCCCCATGATACGTTTTACTTCTCTAATGACACTTCCCATTTTCCTCTTGGCCTCAGCTAGTTTTGTGACGTACACATCTCCCCTCTGCTATCTGACTATAATTTCTTTAAAGATACTGTAAATTCACCTTCACCCCTGCCTCCTGCATCTCTGGCACAAAATGGGTACTCACCACACATTTGCTGAGTTGAACAATGAATTGCCACTGACCAAGTAAGGAAATGGAGGTCTGAGTGGATCACAGGGTGGGCACATGAAATTATTACCAGATGCTATGAGGAGTAAGGCAGAATTGGAGACAGGGATTGAAAACTAAGGTCGAAGACTAGGCTGGGCACAGGGTTACCAGGCAGCAGGGAACCAGTCCAGCCCCACCTCCCCATTCCTCTGTTCTCTGGGCCCTTGACATCAGGGAAAGGGACCCAGTTCAGGCTTCTCTTGCTTCCACTCCGTGACCTCTGCACTTGAGATATAGAAAACTCTGTGTCCCATATGCAAAAAGGAATAGAGAAGTTATATGGCTATGGAGAGGATGAAGAAGGATCATACTTTATTTTAGGCTTTTTCTAGATCAGCCTTGAATATCATGGAGAGAAAAAGCAGATCTCTATGAATAAGGATCTGGGATCACCTTGGGTCTTGAAGTCTTCTTCAAAGCACCTCCTGTTAGTGGTGAATTCCGGGTGTTCAGTGTAGCTATACAATTCTGTGGCAGGAAAGATAGGACAGAGTCACAAACATTCAGCAGATCCTTATAGAAGGGGCCTGGGGTGGAGAAGGTGGTATGAAAGAGCTAAAGCTTCCAACACATTCCTGTGTCCAATTCAATCCAGAGTCAGCTTCCTCCTTTTCAGAGCAGTTAAAAATAGCCACTTGTGTCCCTGGGTGATTAAACCATCAAACCTGTCCTCCTCCTGCCAGCTGGCTGCTACAGCAGAGAAGGCAGGCTCCAACATTTGGTGAGGGCCAGGAGGAGGGCTGGAACAGAGAGGGCTGAATGTCATCACTGCTGGTTCTTAGGGCTGCAACCCCTTCTGCTTGTCAACCCAGACTGGGACTAATCCTGTCTCTAGGGAAAAAGGGGGCAACACAACTCCTGAAGTTTAGAGGCAAGATCCTTGTGCTATTCAAGGAGCCAGTTCATTCTCTCCCTGCTGAGTTTCCTCGAAGGGTACAGAAGTTTACGTTCCTGCCCACGGCCACCCGGGCAGAGGCAGAATCAAACCATATAGAAGCAGCTTTGATTGCCAAAGGGTGGCCTGTGCCCAGGAAAATCTAAGTTTGCTGACAGCAGCCTCTCAATACAAAATGCAGACAGCTTATGAGAAATAAAAATGCCCTTTCCTACACACACACACACACACACACACGCACACACACACCCCAGAACATTATACAAGTACGCTCACCTTACAGAGAATGAAGAAGTGAAGTCATTAAGCCAATAGGTGCTTCCTCAAAACTCTGCTCCCTAACTAAGACCCTTGCTGGAAATTTAACTAGGTCACAGATAATTCACAAAGCAAGAGAAATTCACTTATATTCCAGCCAGCTGTCTAATGGTCAAGAAATACCTTGTCTGGGAGCCAGGGCTTTTGAGTCCTGAGTTCCAGAATCCTGGAGTGACCAGAAACAAATCCCAGTTCTGTTTGTTAAATTCTTCAGTCATTAGTGAGTAGTGTAGATATATATATTTTAAGAGTAGGGCACAAACCCAGTTAAAACAGGGAGCAAGGCTCTTAGGTACTGAACTTTGCTTTTGTCTTATTTTTAAAGTTTAGATCATGAACTTTCATATACTACAGGTAAATACAGAGTACATAAAAGACACTGCGTTTATCTTCTACTCAGATTAAACAAATGTTAACATTTGTCATATTTGCTTCAGACAGCTAAAGTCCCTTCTTCCTTCCCAGTCTTATTTTCCTCTCTAGAGATAATCACTATGATGAAACTGGTATGTATGCTTCACATGCCTATTTTTATACTTTTAGTACATATCTATGTGCCTGTAAACAACACATGATATTGTTCTATTTTTCAAGTTTTTATCCAAGCAGTATCATATTGTATAAATTATTTTTTCTTAGAAGCATTTTTTATTATGTCTTTCAATAGCTTACATGAAAAGCAGTGTGATGAACACATCCATTCACTTAACTGACACGGTTCTCAATCAAGTGTGCAACTAGACTTCTAGAAACATCTTTTAGACTTGTGTGTTTAAGCAGTTTTTTTGATGCCTGTAAAAATTATTGTCACCGTTTCTTCTCCCCTTTAATATGTTTTTAATATTTATTGACATTGAAGCATATTGATATAGATCAATTATTTTAATGACTATACAGTAGCCTAATATATTGATATACTGCAGTTTCTCCATTCCCCTACTAAGTTGTTTTCAATTTTTCACAGTGGCGACAATAAACATCTTTGTAAGTGTTTTCTTGGGCCCAAGAATTTCTTTAAAGTGTACATCTAGAATCGTTGGGTCATAATATGTGTGAATTCGACTTTGCTAGATATAACTAAACTGCTTTCCAATTCTATACTCTGTTTCCTCATGCCAAGCCATGTATAAAAAGTACTCACTTCTCTGTACCCTCACCAACCCCAGGCTTTTAAATTTTGCATCTGATGATTGTTGAATAATATCTCACCATTTTAATTTGTTTTTCCCCATTTCCTAACATAATTGAATATCTTTTCATATATTTACTGACCACATGGTTTTCTGTTCTGTGAATTCCTATTCATATTCTTTGACCATTTATCTATAGTCTCTATTGGGATGTTCATTTCTTTCTCTCTCTATGTGTGTGTGTATTCATATTTTGGATTCTAACCCTTGGTTAGTTATTAAACTTAGCTCTCTATTTCTGTCACTCATCACAAAATTTATTCCTTATGTTTATTCACAAGAACTTCTTTAAAAGCGTTTGTCTCTTTTCTCTGAAAAAGCCTGTCTTAAAGTGTCACTTTCATGTGACAGAATATTTACCTTTCACATAATTTCCACCCAAAGCTCATTTATTAATAATTGGCATTTGTAGCACATGTAACATGGAGGTCCTTAATGCAAAGAGATCACGTTTAGCCAAGCTAAAAATCCAGAGAGAAGCAGTCCAGCACTGAAAGAAGAATGGGATCACTCAACCCCAGCTCAGAAACATCCAAGCAGAGCTCCACGGTGATGGATATAGATGACATGTTCAGCTTTGCTCAGCTGGCCAGTTGTCTACACAGTTTTTCTTCAGACATTGCTGAGACTTTAATAAGGGGCAAGTATTAGGGGAAGGGGGTGAGATGGAGGTAGAAAAGAAAAGGAGAGAGAGATGGAATGGGAAAGCAATGGAGTGGGTGGCAGAAAGGGGCACCCAAAAGATATGGGTGACTATGGGAAGAGAAAGAAAGGAGAAATGGGGAGAAGGTGGAGAGAAAACAGATTTGAGAGTGCACCAAAAGAGAATTAAAGAAGGGTGAGCAGAAAACAGGGATAGAATGAAAGAATGGAGAATGCCATACATAGCCAAGGAAGCATTCACAGAAAGAAATGTGAAAGCAAACAAAGAGATACTGACCACTGGAAGGTGTAGAGAAGTGGGAATGTGGAGAACAGTCTGTGCTCTATAGCCACTTGCTGAGAACAGACAAGCTGCCAGGGGAGAGCACAGGTATCTTCCCTCTCCTGGCCAAGCTTCCACTCTTTACAGACCCATCTATCTCATACCTGACAACTCTGCTGCGTGCCCATCTGTGTCTCCATACTCAAATTCCAGGGTAGGGCAGTCCACAGAGCCCTGTAATGGAGAAATCTTCGTGGTAACTTGGGAAAAAGGCTGACAAAAGGAGATCACACCCTCATTTCATTTTCCACCTCTCTTGGAGGCCAAAGTTAGAGGAAGAAGGCAACTAGGAGGGTTCCATCCGGGCCTTTCATCCAAGAAGTACCCTCCTCCAAGCCAAAATTAGAGGCTCAGTGTGGGGCTGGGCTGAAGATTCCTATATAGAATCAGAAACTCTGGGCAAAGGACCAGGATCATGAACAGATATGAAAGCTACAATCTGTGCCCATATCTGATCTACATAAACACAGACCTGAAGAACATCTAGCTGATCTCTAGAAAAACAAGACGGATGAAAACAAAAGAAGTAAACTGGATTCTGACTTCAGCTCTGTCATTAACCCATTGTATGATTTTGTATGATTTCATTCTGTGGATCATAGTTCCTCATATATAAAAAGACGTCCTTAGTTCCAATATTCCACAATTTTAGGACTGTCAAATAAGGTAGCATTTCTACTTCAAATTGTACTAAAGGCTAGATTTCCTATGATGTTGTATGTAAAAATTTATAATACCCTTTTAAAAGTATTTTTAATATAATCCTACACCCGAACCTCTTTAAGCATTTTGGGATAGATTTTTCCTACCAATATATTAATAAATATGAATTTAAAAAAATTTGAATCCCAGGTCTTGTCACATACTGTGTGATCTTGAACAAGTTACTTAACCTCTTTGTGCCTCAATGTAGTATAAAAAATGTATTTGGTCTTTGCCCCATCACCCACCTTCCTGGCACAGAGCTCTTAAAACCTTTGGAATTTCCTGAGTAGTAGGAGTGCCTGTTATTCATAAGGAGCTCCTGTCAACCATACTTGAGGTTATGCTAATGAGGTGACTTAGAGTGAGAATTTCAAAAAAGGAGCTCCAGGGAGGGGAGGAGGCTGAAGACTGAGTTCAATCAAGTGGCCAGTGGTTTGACCAACCATGACTAGGTAACGAAACTCCATATAAAAACTCTGGGGCTTCCCTGGTGGTGCAGTGGTTGAGAGTTTGCCTGCCGATGCAGGGCATACGGGTTCGTGCCCTGGTCCGGAAATATCCCACATGCCGCGGAGCGGCTGGGCCCGTGAGCCATGGCCGCTGAGCCTGCATGTCCACAGCCTGTGCTCCGCAACAGGAGAGGCCACAGCAGTGAGAGGCCCGCGTACCGCAAAAAAACACAAACAAAAAAACTCTGAAACAATGTGATTTGGGCACACCAATGTGCTAGGAGGGTAATGCCACAGAGAGGGCATGGAAATTCTGCACCACTCCACCTCCATACCTTGTCCTATGCCTCTCTTCATTTTGTTCCTGAGTTGTATTCTTTATAATAAAATTGTAGTCATAAATATAGCACTTTTCTTAGCTCTGCGAGTTGTTCTAGCAATCTATCGAACCTGAGGGGGACAGTCATGGTAACCCCTGAATCTATAGTTGGCCAGGCAGAAGTGCAGGTAGTCTGGGGATTCCACTGTGGCTGACATCTGAAGTGGGGGCAGTCTTGTAGGACTGAGCCCTTAACTTGTGGGGTCTGTGCTAACTACGGGTAGTGTCAGAACTGAATTGGTATCAGGGAATTGTTGAAAAATGACGTACTCAGTTTTCTCATCTGTAAAATGAGATAATTCATAGGGTCATTGTAAGGACTAAATGAGATAATAGAGGAAAAGCACTTAGCACACAATCCAGCAC
Organism: Globicephala melas; assembly: GCF_963455315.2. Lineage (NCBI taxonomy): Eukaryota > Metazoa > Chordata > Mammalia > Artiodactyla > Delphinidae > Globicephala > Globicephala melas. Next base: position 22,645,489 of record NC_083322.1, read on the forward strand.
CTGGTAGCACTATGTGGACGGTTACTCCAAGAATTTTACTTACTCTACTTATGATTTTAATATTATATTATAAAGGAATTTTTCTCATACTATTATTTTTTTAAAGATAAAGGTTCACTTTTTAAAAAATGAATATTTATTTATTTAGGCTGCGCTGGGTCTTAGCTGTGGCACGCAGGATCTTCGTTGCCACATGCAGGATCTTTGTTGCAGTTTCCTGGATCATTAGTTGCGGCATGCAGAATCTTTAGTTGTGGCATGCATGTGGGATCTAGTTCCCTGACCAGGGACCCCTGCATTGGGAGTATGGAGTCTTAGCCACTGGACCACCAGGGAAGTCCCTGTCTCATATTATTATAACTGTCACTTTAAACAGCTAAGAGAAGAGTTCTCTGATGGCCTAGTGTTAGGATTCTGGGCTTTCACTGCCACGGCCTGGGTTCAATCCCTGGTGGGGGAAATGAGATCCTACAAACTGCACAGCACAACCAAAAAAAAAAAAAAAAAAATTTATTAAAAATAAATAAATAAATAAACAGCTAAGTGGACAGATATCTATTGGCTTACTTAACCAATTCCCTATTGTTGAACATATGTTTTTAATTTTTCTTTACTATATACATGAAGCTGTAATACTCATAAATTTTTTTCATATTTAGGATCTTCTCTGACAGATTTTTATAACGGGAATGAATGCATCAAACCTTATGACAATTTATATGGCTCTTTGTACATGACAAGTTGTTTTCCAAAACCACTTTATGAATTTACACTGCCAAAAAGGTGATTCATGTTTAAATCCACTATAGCAAAGATTTCTAAACTTCTGGATTACAGGGACCAGTAAGAAAAAAAAAAGGTGGATGGTGGAGAATGACATAAGGTTGTTGATGTTTTATTTTCTAAGTAGAAACTTTAAAAATCTCTTAAATATATATATAATTTTAAAAAATCATTTAATACCCCCAAAATGCAAAAGACAAAATATCAGAATAAGAGCCATTAAAAGCAGTGAAGCTTTTTTTGACTGTAAGTCAAAGTATAAGTAAACTTTATGTCATGTCCCAACACACACAAAACTGGAACAGAAGTTTAACAAAATAATATTTACCACTACTATATGTGATAAACCAGTACTTCCAATTAGTCTATTTCTTTAAAAAAAAGTTGGTCTCAACTCACAGGTTACTCCCTACAGTTTGAAAAACATTGTTTTAAATTACATACATCCTTTAAATTTAACGTATTGAACTACATTTTATGAAAAACTCACTTCAATGCCTTGAATTTTCCTCATTTTGCTACAAACCAGTTAAACTTTGTCAAGGACTTTGGGAACGACCTGAAGCAAGAAATCTGGCTGTAAGAGGTCTGAGGTGAATCTTTTGGTTAGGTTAAGAATCTTTTTATTAAGCAAACAATCATTCTCTAGCTTCCTTTTAAGGTTAGGATATCCATACACTAAGCCATTGGGAGAGGGTAGGTCAATGGTGCCCCTATAAACACAGTGATGTACGAGGCTCTGTTGACTTGTGCCAACAGTAATTCTCTTCCAGTAATTCCTGAAGCCCTAGAGAGGAAAGAAAATCATCCTCCCCAGGACTGTTTTCCACAGGAATGCAAAAGGAGGGAGGGAAGGAAAAGCAGATAGTCATCTATCTGAGAGTCAAGCAGAGAGTCTGGCACCTGGGTGTTGTGATAGGGGACGTATTGACAGGTAAGAGCAGCTCTCCTGCTGCAGTGGAAGGTGAAGGAAAGCTAATGTTTCCGGCCAACCTTTGGGCAGGCAATAAGCTCAGATGGTGAGGATCACTGCAGTTGTTCATTTCCACATGAAAAGTGCAGCTGCAGACAATCAGGCAGTAAACTGGGTAAACTGTGGTGCAGGTGGAAAGCTCTGAGTCTCTGGATACTGAACTCACTGGCAAGAGTAAAACTATCAGAGCCTTTTCCTGAAGGAAGACTTGATAGGTAGGGAAAAGGCCTCCTGGTTCAAGAGGAGTTTTAATTCACCCATAGAACATATCATTCCGAAATTATTTTATTCACTCCCACACTGTCTCTGCACCCCGACTGTGGAGAGACCGCTGTATCCCTAGCACCTAAAACAGTGCTGGGCATATAGAAAGAACTCAACAACTGTTGAATTAATAAAAGACTCATCCCCCTGCCCCACCCCCCAAAAACCATCTGAACAAGAACGATGTCTCTATGGGGGAAGGAGAAACAGGGTGCCCTAAAAGGCCAGATTCGTACTGAGGCAGGGAGGGTGATGATATGGTGCATAAAACCCTGATCCAGTATGGCAGGAGGGCTGAGCTCTGCCTCTGAAAGGTGGTGTGATTTGGGGCCAGTCTTTTCACCTCCTCCACTTCTCTCTTTTATAAAATGGGATGGATTCCCGCTTGTCTGTATCAAAATGGAAAGCATACATGAAATCCCTTTGAAACGGAAATACAATTCAAATGGTAAACCGTGGACTGGGATGCCTAAGATCTGGCTTCTACTACCAGTTCTGTCCCTTGATGATGATGATAATATAGTACTAAGAGCTACTGTGCGCTAACCAACTACATGCACCGTGCCTGCACTGAATTAAACATTTCATATTCAATTATCTCATTTTGACTTTATCGCAACCTTCTGAGGCAGGTAGTATTAACCTCATTTTACAGAGGAAGAAACTGGAGCTCAGAGGCTGGCAATCTGCCAAAAGTCACACCAAGAGTAAATGGTAGGGCTGGGATTCAAAACCTCAAAACCTGCTCTGACTGAACCCAAAGCCTGGTACCCCTGGCCACTGTGCCAGATGAATGACCTTCGGCAAGCTACTTTTGTCTCCCACTTCCGTCAAAGCAAGGGCTAAAACCCGGTGACCTCTATAGACCCTTCCACACCTGACATTTTGTGGTCTGATTCCCCGCTCAGATCCGGTTCTGCTCTTGGCTAGCTGATGGAAGCTGGCTGGATGAGGGGGTTGGAGTGAATGTTAATTCACTCCTTTCATCCTCCTAGTTAGGGTTTCTTTTAAGAAGAGGGAACATACATACTCCTCTCTGTGGGTCTGTATCGTAGCGGGGGGGGCGGCCATCCACTCGCTCCGGTACTGCCCCGCCTGACTCCTGTATCATTAACCCTTACAGGGTGGGGGCCTGATGTCCGTGGAAAGTGCTCCCTCAAGGGCTGGCCAGCACACGGGGGTAAGGGGAAGGGCCCAAGTCACGCGGCTGCTCTGCTCGGCTCGGGGCGCCTCGGGGTGGGAGGGCGGCTGCCCCCACGCCGGCCCCTTTTCACTGCGGCCGGGCTCCGGCCTCCCACCCCTCAGGCCACTCACTTCACCTCTCCGCGCCTGTTCCTCCTCCGTAAATCGGCCTTACGAATTACCACTCCGGGGGGCTACAGCGATTAAGCGAGATAAATATGTGAAAGTATCCGGGACTCTGGCTATCAGGCTCTATCTTCGCGCCCCCCGAGGGAGGCCAGAGGGCTAGAAAGCCCCAGACCCGCGGCAGGAGACGGGCGGAGAGGGTCAGGGGCTGCAGAGCCCGGAGTTCAGGCTGCGGCACGGGGCGCGCAGGGGTCTCCCGGCGGCGGAGGGGCACGCGACCGAAACACCTCAGCCAACGCTTCTTGCCCCGGGCGTCTCCCGGCCCCAACTGAAAGCTCTCCGGGCTCCTCACCTCCGACTCCCGCCGCTGGCTTCTGAACGTTTCCCGGCCTTTAGGCGCCGCTGGCTTCCCTTTGCCGCCGCCGTTGCCGTTGCCATAGCCATTGGCAGGCGGGTTCCCGGACCCGGGTGCCGCGGGGTCCTCCATGCGGCTCTCCTCAGCAGCTCCCCTCTGCCGCTCTGCGCTCTCTGCCACGGGTTACCCCACAGCCGCCGCGCGCCGGGAGCCAGGCCCCGCCCCCTCCTCAGCTATTGGTTGAGACCTTTCTCCGCAGCCCCACCCTGCAGCGCGATTGGCTGTTCGACCTCTCTGAGCGGGACTTGGAGGGGGCTCATTCAAGGGATTTTTTTTCCCATTCCCGCGGCGTCGCTGGTAGCCTGACACTCCGCTGTCGGCTCTTAGCTCCACCTCCCACGTCCTGGGCCTTGAGCTCTAGGTGGTCAGCTCTGCTTCTCACTAGGTGTCCCTCAGCCCTCACCCCCTCCCAAATAGCGACCGTTTTGGGGAGCTCTAGTCTCCGCCTGCTGCTCCACTGCAGTCTTCGTTTCCCCAGTATCACAGAACTCTGCCCCCAAGTCCTGGCTCCTGAATACTTTCCAAATCCCGCTTCAGTCGAAGGGGCCACCCGCCAGGGACACCGCAGGAAACGAGCGACTCTCCCTCTCTGGAAGCTGAGATTTCAGAGGCGAGCTCATTCCACTCGGAGTGAGGGCTTGACTGGGAGACTGGGGGTTGAGGGGTGGAGTGGGGCGTTTTTACTTCACTGAAATTGCTGGTGCCTTTCCGGGCTGGCCATCTGCCTTTCTCTGCTGAAGGGGTGCATCTTCCTCACGGTGTGAGCTAGGGAGTAAAAGTTGATTGGAGTACAAATCCCCAGAGCCACCTGTGCCCCAGTCCTTTCCTTCATTCTAAGATCCTTCCTAAGGGCTCAGTGTTACCTGGGGCAAATGAGGCTGTGTGGTTTGCCCACTTTGGAACTTACGTAAAAAGCGTCTTACAGTAAATATGTGTGCAGTCTGGGATAGTAATAGAAGCCCCAAACAAGTTGGGGGGGGATTGTTGAACTGCCACTTTGTTCCAGGCATTGCACTAGACTCTTTCCAGATATATCTCTCCTACAGGTTGTTTTCACTAATCCAATATTACTGACAAGGAAACCGGGACTCTCAGAGACTAATTACTCCTTGTTTGCAGTTCCCAAGGTATCATATTCTAATATCTTGTTTCAGTGTCTCTCACTGGAGGAAACTCTGCTCTTCTCTTGGCTAACTTCTATTCTTCCTTAAAAATTCTATTTAGTCATCACCTCCTTCTCCAGAAAGCCTTTCTTTTGACCCTCATCAACCTACTCAGGCTGTGCTGGTGTCAGCCAAGTCTGCCTGGATCCACAATCCTTATATTTTCTACTATATCCTCAAAGTAAGGGGCCCAAAGGAATTATCCCCCCTTCTTGTATCATACCTCTCCCTCACACTTTCCTCTGCTAATTAGTAGGCGACAGATCAAGGCAGAGTTGAGAGTGAGCACTCCTTGGAGATTTCTGAGTTCCTTTCTCTCCCTGGTCTCCAACATCTCCTTACTGTACCCACCCACAATTTTCCCTTTCCTCTCCCATTCCCACCACCCACCCACCTCAACCTGGATATAAGCTCTCTGAGAGCAGCTTTTGTTCATCTGTGTATTGCTCATTTCTGTGTGTTTAACACAGGGTTTCTTCTGTACTATCGACTGAAAAATGTCTTGTCGTGGGGAGCTGTTTTGTGCACTGTAGAATGTTTAGCAGAATCCCTGGCCTCTCTTCACGAGATGCCAGCAGTACCCTCCCCCTAACTGTGACAACCAAAAATGTTTCCAGATATTGCAAAATAACCCTGGGTGGGGTTGCGGGGGGCAAAATCTTCTGTGGTTGAGACCCACTGGTTTAAACAGAATTGAATTGATATGAATTTCTAAGAAAGTCTCTGGCTCAAGGCCTAAACTATTTGATTTTGGAATTTTTTTCAGAGTATAATTTTGTTAAACTCTTAAAGATTCATACTCTGCTTTAAAATTCACAACCCACACCTAGCTCATCACTGCTTCAGTGTGGTAAACCTGCCACAGCACAGCCCATTGGGGCTTCTTAATAACATAATTTTCTACCTTCCCTCTTCCCAGTATATCTCCTCCTAAGCAGTCAGAGCTCTAGGATTGACAAGCCCAGAACTTCATATTCTTTTGTGAGCCTAGTCAATCATCAGGATCCCCAACAATGGTGACATACAGGAGTGGCTACTTTTGAGGTTTCGTTCTTTTTCCAACCTATCCCTAGGGCCAAGGGAGCAGAGTAATCTTCAGTTGGGAGTAGAATTGAGGACAACAGCTCTCAAGTCCCCTCTGGCCTTTATGTAAAGCCATTTGCTGAGCCTAGAGCTCCATCTGGCTTCACTTTGGGAGATGGGGTTTAAAAAAGCAGTGCTATGGAGATTGCAAAGAATCAACATGGGGAGAGACCGCAATCCAGTATCTTTTCCACACTGCAGTAGAATGGGAGCCAGTAAAGATCAGACATCTATCTAATCATTAGAGGCCCAGACTTTCAGAGCTTATCATAAGGAGGAAGATATCTGGAAACAGCTACTGGAAGAAGTAACAAGAAACCACAGATTAACTGAAAACTTTGAAACTCTGGGCCATGTAATTGGCACACACTCAATTTCTTTTAGCTTATTTGTCAACAAAGAAGTGACAGCCATCAACACCACTGACTACAGAGGTACCCATAAATATACCTTGGAGCTAATTAGGGACTGGTCCACATCTTGCAGAGATGGCTCCAGTGTGGAATTATTTTTAAACCTACACTACCACTTTCCCTTGTCCCCAAACTCAGGTATTCTGAAGCTGCTGGCAGAGGGCTAGAGGTATAAATAGGTATAGTTACAAGGACCAAACATACCCCTTTCCCCATATAAGCACTCCACTTTAATCCAGAGGTTGGATATGTGATTATATAGATAACACCTGGCATTGAAAAAGCTTAAAAATAAGATGGCAGGAAGTCTTAAAATACCTAGTTTTTGAGGGTATCGGGCAGCCAGGATAAAATAGTACAATAGAAAAAGGATAAGAATACCCTCTTTGCCCTATAAAGAGCACATGTGGGTGTAATGAGGCAATTCAGGCTGTAGGGCCCTAGGCTGAGACAAGGAATCGATATTTATGTAGTACCTAGTGTTTGCTGGGTCTGTAAGCAGTATTTTAAAAATTAAATCAGGTCATTAAATCTTTACTCTAGGAGATAAGCATTATCCATTTCACAGGCAAGAAAACTGAGGCTCTGAATGGTTATATAATTTGGCCGAGTCACACAACTTGTAAATGGTAGAGCTGGTCAAGTCAGCCTGACTCCAAGCTCTTTCCACAACATCACGAGATTGAGAAACTGCACAGCAGTGGGCAGCCTGGGATTACCCTGTGAATCTGAAATTAAGACCGAGGCACTCAAGTTTCCATCCTTCACAAAAGAGGAGTCAAACCTTGCTGTAGGGCTTCCCTGGTGGCTCAGTGGTTGGGAGTCCGCCTGCCGATGCAGGGGACACGGGTTCGTGCCCCGGTCTGGGAGGATCCCACGTGCTGCGGAGCGGCTGGGCCCGTGAGCCATGGCCGCTGAGCCTGTGCGTCCGGAGCCTGTGCTCTGCAACGGGAGAGGCCACAGCAGTGAGAGGCCCGCATACCGCAAAAAAAAAACAACAAAACAACCTTGCTGTAGTGGAGCAAATCCTGCCAGCTGGTTTACAGGCTCCATGCTAGCTGCTGCATTCTCCTTTGAGAATGGGCCACCTTTGAACCATTACCAATTACCCAGGCTATTCCAGCCCTGTGGCCCTTAGTTTAGACAAACAGAAGTCAAAGTGGCATGAGATTCTAATAGGGAAGAAAACATCTTGCATACAGGATATAGAACTTGTTTAGGTTGTCAACTAAAGAAAGTGGCTATCTTTAGTAGCTATTTCTCAAAAATGGCTACTCTACTGGTAGTTGAGAAAGAACAGGCAGTTGGACTCATCCTCTGGTTATGATTTACTCAGGCAAAACCTGACTTAGAGACAATTCTCTGCTAGATTCATTTCTTTCTTCTCTTTGGTTGGATGTCATAGTCAGGTCCTGTAGTCAGGGTCTTTTGGTCCCAAACCACAGGAGGCTGCCTTTCTGTGCTCTCCAGCTTATGGCAGCACACAGAGGGCTTGGGGGACCAAGAACCAAGCTTTAGTTCCTCTGCCTTAAGCCTATACTTCTCAACTCCCCCAGAGCGGTCTCTTTACGAAAGCAGGTTCTTTATACACAGAACGGGGTGGGCAGTGGGGGAAGGGTGATATTTATGAGTGGAATGACCCACCATGGAACAAGGGACTCAAGGCTAAGGACACTTAAACATGCCTATTGGTAAGTGCTTCAGCTTTTCACATCCTTGCGCTACAGCAGGCTCTCTAGCCTGTTGCCCAGAAGCCTCTCTCATCTCTAAATTCCTAGTTCACTGAAGCAAGGAATACTCTCAGTACAAGAATCCATTTTAAGAATATTTTATTTATCTTTTGAGATTACATATTCATTATTGCTGATCTAATACAATCACTTAGACATAAAGATTTCCAAGAGCCTCTCAGATATGGCAATCTTTAGAGGTTTTATTTCCTTTCAGTAAGATGACAATGAGAACTAGATAATTTTACATATATATGTATGTATATATAGTTTAGAACTTGTCCACATATAATTTGCTGGTGTTGCCTATTTTTTCCTGTAATTTTCCTTTATTAAAAAAGCTTAATGCAACAATGCATTTTGATTTCTTTTTTAAAACCATGACAAAGTTAATTTTGAGAAAACCACAGGAGCAGCAATTTCAGATCTGTTCAGAGAAAAGCCAAGCAGCAAAAAAGCTTTGCAGGAGTATGTGGCCATGGGGAGCCGTGCTCATATGGGAGGGGAGGATGAGGAGGTAGGAGGGCAGAGGAAAGGTAGACCAGATACTTTTTTTTTTAATGAGAAAAAGAAAACAGTATTTCCATTAAGAAGGCAAAAAACCTTGAAAACTAGCACAAATTCACTGCAGAGAAAACGGTAAGATTCCCCACAGGCCAGGGTCACATATAAAGAGCTAATTAGTCTTCTTTCCCATGCTTCCAGATACCTAGGATGCATCTGAGGTGAGAGCTCGAGGGAAGAAGATGCATTTGTTCTGATTACACGGGCAGAAAGAATAACGACCAAATTCCAACACCAAGATAGAACCCAAATACTCAGGAGGCCTGGACCTCCTTTTCCTTAATGGTTATGACACAGAGTCCCCAGAAAGAGACGAAGAGTGGTCACCTGAAACTCAGAGGCAAATACCTCACCATGGGTAGCAACATGGGCAACCTAACCTAGAAGCCCAGTGTGGCTCTTTTTCATTTGGAATGGGTCTCTTCACATTTTCAAGGCAGAGTATGTCCTGTCAGGATCAGCACATAGTAATCTCCACAGGCAGCCAGGCTTTGCTGAGAAACAGCAGGTTATGACTTTGGCTTAAGAACATAATAAGCTAGAGTCCAGATATCTGCCTAATGGAAGCTTCTCTGGATATAAGATGAGACACAAATTTCATCTTCTGAATCTTCTGTTAAAGGGATCCAATTAATTAAAACAAAAGCCAGAATAGGGTGGGCAAAAGGAAGAATTGAATGGCCTAGTGGGATTTTCAGCATTTATGATCTTCTCCATGAAACAATATAGCCACGCATGTGGCATTTTTCCAGTACTTGCTAAGACATACGGCCTCTGAGGAACTAGATTCTATGGGCTGAGACTGTGTACTATTTAGTGAGGCAAACAACCATTTACCTAAGATCCACCTCCCTACCTCCAAAGGGAAGGTCACTTCCAGACTAGCTCTGTGGGTATATGTGAAGACTAGGAGAAGTTGGAGAAGGTAGAAATCGGAGAGCAGAATTAGGGTGGGAAGGTTATGGTGATCGTGGGTGGTCTGGTGTTTCCTTGGGTCACCTTGGTCTTGAGACTTTGAGGCAGACCAGGATAGGGGAAAAATGGAAAAACAAAACTGAGAGTGTTAAACAGGGTTAGCAGGGGGGAAAAGGACTCATTTCATTCAAGATTCCTAGGACCACTCCAGACTTTAACTCTTAGAACCAATCTGGTCCCAATGGAACCCTTAAGACCAACAGGTCAGTCTCTAAAAGGAATCCAACTCTTAGGTGGGACACAAAATTTCAGGCTGCTCACATTACAAATTTTTTGTAATGTTGGAGTTACTCAAGAAACTACCTCTGGAATACAGAATCCCAAGATGGCCAGAACATAAAAAGATATCCCAGCAGAGAAGAAAGACCACAGACCAAATTGCAGAGACGTTAGATCTCAGTTTCATATTCAATGGCAATGGCCAAAGGGATGAATGTCTGATGACGTTCAAACTAGCTTTGATCATCTGGATTCAGTTTACGGTGTCATCTCTGTATAGCTTAGCCAGTTAAGCTGCAAAGCCCTTCCCAGGAGACAAATAAATATATTCTGCTTCTTTAGGGTGTTGAGCTGTGGGTCTGAAAGATGTCGCATTTCTGAAGCCCTGCTCTCCCAAATCCCTTGGAAAGTAAGCCTTTCCCTGCTCAGTTTCAGAAGGAGTTTTAGGCAATAGGAGGAAGTTTCAGGAAGCAGTGTTTCACAACAAGCCTCCTTTTCTGAGACAGTGCCAATTTGTAGGGAGCTTCCTGGGAAATTATCCAGTTAAATGACAAGGAAGTAAAATCATGGGCCCCAGTGGGGCTGGCCCTCACTTCCTGAGCAGAGGTTAGTTGGGTTAGAAAGAGGGCAAAACAAATGTCTGATAAACATCAGAGCTGTTGAGGAAATAATAGAGGCACATTCCTCTTGGAACCTGAAATTGTTAAAATGGACATAAATATTCAAGGAGAAGAAAGGAGTCCTGGGTAAGGAAGGAGACTCCCAGGAAACAGAGGCACAGCTGAGTTCTTTGTGTAGCTTGCCAAAGCCACAACACTCCTTCCTTCCTTCCATTTTATAAAGAAGGCAGTGATAGTGATGGTCAAGGCTGGGAACCCAGGCCATGTTAATTCAGTGGCTTCCAAAAGGCCTCACCTGGGGAAGGGCCAAAGCTGAGAAAGGCAGCTGCTAAAAATTTATTCCAGAAAACCTCAGAGAAGGAGGAGTCTGGAATCCATGGACTAACTCCTGAGCCTGGACAAGAGAACAATGCCCAGTGCTGAGGATTCCGAGTCAGTGGGGAATGACTCAAAAGATCCACTGGGAACCCCATTTCTTTCCTTCCTCAGCCTGTCCTCTGCGGCTCTCACAGCCCTCAGGACAGCAACCACACTCTGGGCCAAGGCGACATTTATTATTTAGGTTAATAAATAAATAACCTAACATATAGGGTGAGCACGGCAGGCAGCTGATTGGAGAGGCAGCTTGCTGGGTTCTTTCCTGTATAGGAGTGGAGAAAAGACTTGGAGTTCTATTCCTTAAAACTTCTTCTGGCTTGAGTTACAGGAACTTAATACCTGCAGGAAAAAAGAAAGATGAGACTGTGATGTTATCAGCTTGTGGGGATGCTGGGACATGAAGAGCCGGCCTAAAGGTATAACGGGGAGGCAGGGACTTTTCTGCAGTGTATGGTGAGGGTAGATAAATGTGGTGCTTTTTCACATCAATGAAGAAGGCCAGTTTTTCTCCATACAGGGGTAAACATCATATCAAGAAGATGAAGTGGCAAATTCAGGAAAGGGAACACTGTTTCATGTCTGGAGAAGGCCTCAAAGAATCATTTGGGGGTGGTAGTGAGGGAGAGTGGGTTTATTTTCCTTAGTTCATGTAAATATGGTGATGGATGAAAAGACCAATTCCAGTGCAGGAAGCTCATCACTACTCAGGCTTCCCTATTTTATGGGGAGTTCAAGGCACCTGTAGTAATTGGGCTTGAAGGGCCCATTCTTGTTGAGCCCCAGATACTTGGCCTGTTCATCTGTCAGCTCGGTCAGGTGGGCATCAAAGGTGGGCAGGTGTAGGCTGGCCACATACTCATCTGGAACAAAAGATCACAAAAGACCTGGTATAAGCATTCTTGCCTCTTGTCTGGCTGTTCTCTCCAGCCTTAAAAAGTTGGAAGACACCTTCTAATTCTCGGAGCTGAATGAAAAATGCTTAACTTTTGCTCACTGGACCTCAATTCTAAGGAATGGTTGCTTGAGCTTAAGCCCAGTGCTTTCCAAAGTCATAACATTTCTTCCTTACAAGCTGTTTCAGCCTTGAACCTTTCCTTCTCCCCAGAAAAGTGAGAAATGAAAGAAGCAATAGGCCTTGGAGTCTAAAAGAAAGGATGGGAGTGTGGGTGGACTCAAAAACAGGACGCTCCAACTTTAGTTCTGCCTTGTACTTTATACTTTAGGTCACTCAGAAAAACTAACACTTGGGGAGCTCCGAAAGGAGTGACTGAGAAGGACACTACACCCTTAGTTCTTATGGGTTTCTATGTACATTCTCTTACCTGAATACATATTGCTTATTCAGAATTTTGAGTCATTTCCTATGTATTTGTTTGGTCTCCCTAACTTCATTATACATTCAGTTATGGACTGTTCTACTTTTTTATATTCTTCCAAGGTGTCTATTAAAGGGATAATATGTCAACTTCTCACAGTTGCTGTGCATCTAATGCTGAAGCAAAACAAAACCAGAAGCTGATTTATTCCCTGATCTTTGGCTTGGGAGTTTATAAACATACAGTATCAGTTCAGGTGTCTGAAGCAGGTTCGTTAAAAATTTAAGACAGTTTAATGTTTCTCCTATACGAAACGGCCACATAACTAAACTCTTAACAGAAGCTATTAAGAGTCTTTCCTTTGGCCTGAAGCAACAGGGTCAGAGTTAGAAGGTGTAGTATGAAAGTCTTCTTGGTCTGAGAAAAGTTTGGTAGGAGCTACTTAGCAGCCTAGAACTGGAGTAAGTCAGATGGCACAAGGTAGGAGATGATTCCTCTTTCTTGTGGGGGGAAGAGTTTTTTTTTTCCTTTGAGATTTTTTTCTTGTGTAATAGATACTTTGGGAAAATCCTTAAAATTCACAGGCAGGTAAACTAAATCACAACAAAATGTCCTTACTTCATTAGGACAACCTATTTGGAAAACGTGATAAATCAACTGTGGATGAAATCTAAGAATCCTAGCTCCTACTTTACAAGATGAAGATATCTTTTTTCTATCCCTAAGAAATATAATGCCCCCAAACTTCCCTTAGCCTCTGACTCTGAACTACTTGGTAAGGACTGGGATAGAAGGACTCTTGCTTACCCATTTTCTTGGGCAACAGGTAGACATCCTGCTTATAGCGACCCTCAGGAGCATTGTAGAGTTCTATCAAGGCAAGAGCCTAGAAAAGCAGAGAAATGGATGCTGACGTGCCATTCACAGCAATCTACCCCATATCAAGTGAAACCCTGATGGGCTAATGACTCTTTCCAGCCCACTGCTTCCCCACTCTGGAGGCCTTACCTGAGTAGTTGCGGTGATCGAGAGCACAAATGTAGGCACTGTGGAGCAGCTTAGGTTTAGCAGACGGCCCTAGAAAGCAAAGGTTAACACACAAATGGGTTGGTTAGATGAAGTCTCTGGCTTTGAGGAGTGAGGGAAGAACACGACAGCCATTTTCCAAACACTTCCCAACTAACATGCTGGACAAAAGGCAGGTGTTCAGTCAGTGGAAATGAACTGATTGACATCTGAGTGAAATGTTAAGAAATTCTGATGAAGATAATAAGATAAAAGATCTCTGCGTTTATGTAAAAAGGAATAGAGATAGTCACATGATACTGAGGCTTATGCCAAAGGAGGGTATATTTCCCTTGAATTTTCTGCTTTCTACAACAGAATATCTTCCTTCTGAGGCATCGATATTCCTTCGAAAAACTGTCCTAAACAATGATCTGGTCAAATCCAAGGGCAACCTCTCCAGGTCGTGATGGGAGATATTTTTTGACTTAGGAAGCTGTGATGGTTTCTGTGCTTTTTCCTCAACCTGGTTCTCCTGAATTCAAGGGCAGTCATGTATTTCCAGTGGGTTATTCAGAGAGTTAGAATGACTAGAACCTTCCCCCCAATGCCATTCTTTCCTACTTTATTTCCTAGGAAGCTTGACCACGTTTTCTGCTCAACCATTGTAGCCCAAAAACAACTATGGTGCTAGCTTTTGTCACCAAATTACTAGATGGGACCTAGAAATAAGTCACCAGACAGTGGGCTGACTTTAAAGCAATTAGTGAATATTTAACAACCTGCCGATCCCCTCCCTGTACACACTCCTGTACATACTTTATAGATGCCCTAAAGTATTTGAGAAGGTGAGATAAGGTGAGAAAAAGTGAAGAGAATAGGAAGAAGACTCAAAAATAAATTTAAAGGCCTCTAGATGAAGACAGTATATGTTTTCATTTTCAGTTTCTTTAATTAAAAAAAAAGACTGAAAATCAAAACTCAAGGGAAGTATTATTGTCCCCCTTGTAATCTTGGTATCTTTCCCTGAAGAAGAGAAAGTGTTAAGGTAAAAACAGGGGGCATTGTTACAGCTGTCAGAAATCTAGGATAGGAAAGAGAAGCTGTCAAGAAAGGAAAAGTGGCCAAACATTGACATGGGAGTCTAAGTGGCCTGAAAGTCAAGAGTAAGGCTGAGCTAGAAGAAGCCAGGAAAGGGAAATATCAACCATACAACCAATACATAGCTGGGTATCTACTACACGTCTGGCTCAGTTTAGGGGAATGGACACTCAGAAACAGGGAATCTATTAGCAAAGACATGACCTTCTCAGAGTTTGCCTAAGATTATCTTAGTTACAGTCAGAAATATCTACTTTGTGCTTCCTGATTAAACCATCCCACAAATGACATTATCTCTTTATAAGCATCACTCAAAGTGGCAATGGTTCTATCCATTAATTCCTTCCACAGTAATAAGCCATTGTCTGACTCAACCTGTAGAGTGACAGAGAGACAGGATAATTGGTGAAAAGTGGGGAACCAAAATAGTTTCTTAATTGCTGAATGAAAAGACCTTTCACAATTAGATGTAAAATCCATTGGTAAAGTAGTTAAGCTTATTCTTAAGAGGAGTTGAAAGTATGAGAGAATATGAAGGGGAGGAGACATGGGTACTGCAGTCTCTCCTGTCAGGGGTGAACTTCTCCAGCCTCAGGTCTTACCTCTGCCAGCAACACTATCCTCTTGCCATCAGGCCATATTACATGGTCAACTTGGGATCTCACTCGCTCCCAGGTCAGTTCTGGTGTCCGAAGACTCGCCTGGAACACAACACAGCAAGCACACCATCAGCCATGCCAAGTCCCACTTTCTGGATGGAAAGATGTGGAAGGGGCTCCCATTTCAGATAGCAAGTTGAAAGAAGCAACCAACATGCCAGATGGAGAATACCTGTCCTGGGTTGGTTAGGACTGTTCCATTTCAGGGAATTTAATCTTAGGCCCAGCCAGGGAGAGATCACTCAGGATGTCATTCCACAACATATACTGTGCGCCCACTCTCTGCTGAGCACAGTAAAAGGTGCTATGGGAAATACAAAAGAAACCAAAGACATGGTTTCTGCCTTCAAAAAGCTCATACTTTAGTTCGGGACACAAAACAATACATATGTGAGGGGATAAAAGCCTTTAATACTTATGAAGCAACATGCAAACAAGTGCAAATTAATACAGTGCAAACTGAATACATAAGTGCTGAAGAGACACAGAAAACAGGAGGGTCAGAGCTGAGTGAGATTAGTTAGAGAAGAATGAATGTCCTACACATAGCATGCCGGGGCCCAAGGTTCTGCTCTCATGTCCCAACATCCCAGGTTCCACCTTCTCAATGATGGTGGTTCACCCTAAAGTTACAGAAGCTTTGTGACCTAAGTGCAAATGTGAGGTAGCCTTTAGAGCAATGCTTAATGGTAGAGTAAAGCTCCCAATGGCTCACCCTCCTTCCATTTCTGTATATTGTATATTCCGAGAAGAGAAGAAATGTTAAGTTTATTAACAGCAGTAATCAAATAACAGTCACAGGGTTTAGACTTAAGGCAACAACTTCCTTCTTCCAAGAGGCAATGCCTAAAATAGAAAGGGAGTCTGTACTCTAAGACTACCCATTGGCTCAAGTTGGTAAAATTGAGAAGTTCTGCCAAATAGTAGTTATCAGACAAATAAAGAGAAACACTTCCGTTATATGACAATCATTTACTGGAGTACATACTGTATGCTAGGCATTATAGCAAAGAACACTATTATAGATAAGACTGTGGACTCCTCTACTAGACTGTGAGCTGTTTATTGACAGGGACTGTATCTTCTTTTCTTTACTAATCTAGTGGGAAAGAAAGACATATAATTATAATTAGATTCAGTATATTCAGGACTTTATTAATGGTCTGGACCATTTCTTTATTAGGTAGATGGGAAATATAAAATCTCTTCCGATGTCAAGTTTCATAAATTAGTTCAACCTTTCTAGAGGGCAATTTGGCAGTAGCTAACAAAATTTCATATGTACCTAATCTTTGACCAATCAAATTCACTTTTAGGGCTCTATCCTATAGAAATACTTGTTCAAGTTCAGAAATATAAGTGCCCACGAATGTTTAACCCAACATTATTTATAATAGCAAAAAATGTAAATCAACATGGGAATGGCTAAGTAAATCAGGATAATTCCATACAATGGAATATAATGTAATTCTCAAAAAAAAGAAATTAGTAGATCTGTATTTGTTAACATGAAAACCATACATTATTAAGTGAAAAAATCAAGTTGCAGAAATAATATGCTGTAACCTCAATTTTGTAAATTTTTTGCTTCTTACTTTATACGTATTTATGTTGCTTGAATTTTAAATTGAGGAAGTACTACTTTAAAATTAAGATTTTAAAAAGAAATTTTATAAATAAATACTATAAATAGAGTTAAAAAGAATTTAAGCAAATAGGCCATTTGGGGACGTTAAGGATATACAGAGTAAATCCCTCAGCCTTTAGAAATATCACCATGGAGGACAATAACCATGTAGAGACAAGAGATACTCTTTGGTAATATAAGTAATTTTTTTATTGAGATAATGGGACTTTAAGTATTTCAAGTTCTTAATGTTTCATACTCCCAATCTTCCATTGGACAAGCAATCTTGATGACTGGAACTAAAGAGCTGACACAATGATAACAAGAGTCTCTTGTCTTAGGAAATATTCCCTGGGAAAAAAGATGTGGTGGAATCAAGGAAAGGGAACTTCTTAGGAACATCATAAAAATGATCAGTGCTTAGTAGAGGCAATTTACTAGAGCACTGGGATGGCTATGATGCAAGCAAAAGACCTGAGGGTTTAAAATGGGGTTTGAAGAGCAACTTGGTTAAGTTATCCCCAGCACTGCCCATGCAGTTCCAATAAACTATTAAAGTCTATTTGGCATTTACACTCCTTGAGAGAAGTGTTTCCTATGGCTAGAACAGTTTTACAAGAATTTCTCTTAAAGACATCCAATGTCTTTTCTGTGGATTTATAATCACTAAGCAATCTACCAGGAAAAAGGTCCCCTATGCCCACTCCCTTCCCAAACTAGGTGTACGTCCCACTGTAAAGCCAAGAACAGCTGTGGTTCTAGTCCTGCAAAGCACGGAGTCAGTAGCAAGTCTCAGGCTGTAATTCTCTGGCTGGCAAAAACTTTTTTTTTAAAATTTATTTACTTTATTTATTTATTACTTTTGGCTGCATTGGGTCTTTGTTGCTGCACTCAGGCTTCCTCTAGCTGTGGCAAGCGGGGTCTACTCTTCGTTGCGGTGCGCGGGCTTCTCAATGCAGTGGCTTCTCTTGTTGCGGAGCACGGGCTCTAGGCGCGCAGGCTCAGTAGTTGTGGCGCACAGGCTTAGCCACTCCGCGGCATGTGGGATCTTCCCGGACCCGGGCTCGAACCCATGTCCCCTGCATTGGCAGGTGGATTCTTAACCACTGCGCCACCAGTGTAGCCCAGGCTGGCAAAAACTTTTAAAGCATGTGCACATAATGGTTTAACCACCTGAACTGTGAAGCTTACAGTCACACAGGCTGTCTATGTGATATATACGGGTAAGCAGGTTTCTTTTCAAGAGAAAGGAAGTATGTGACAGAAAGACTTGGACAAAAGGCAGCTAAGAGCACATCCCTATCACAGGTCCCCTAAGTATTCATGGTATTATTTTTCAGAAAAAAATGCAGTTTTCTAAATGACCAACTCTTTCCATGAGCAATTGCTTCCTTAAAATGCAGCAGTCAACATCTCAAGGTTAGGTAAACTGTAAATTCCTCCACAAAAAAAGATCCTTATATTTTTGATCACTAAAAACTCGGGATAAAAATTTACCAAGTCATTTTCCTTCCCAGTTTTGCTGAGTTAACTTACAGTGATTCATCTCTTTTTATCACACTCTGCATCCAATCCATGTAGCAAAGCCCACTGGTCCTACCTTCACAATATATCACTTCTTATCACCTCCATTGTTTATCCATCTAATCCAAGCTACCTCCTTCTATTGCTGGAAATACTGAAAGAGTTTGCTATCGTCCCTATCACCACTCAAGCTCCGGAAGTGTTTTCTTCATACAACAGCCAAGGTTATTTTTTAAAACATATGTCAGATTTCATCAGTCACCCACTCAAAACCTTCCAATGGCTTCACCTGTATGCAGAATAAAATCTAAAGTCCATACCATGGCCTACGAAGCTGTACATAACCCACTACCTCCTTGCTGCCTCTTATCCTCATCCCCTTGCCCATTCTGTTCCTGCCACAATGGCACCTTTTCTGTTCCTCAAACACATCAAGCATGTTTCTACCTCATGGTCTTGACTCACCATTCTCTCTGAATAGAATGGTCATTCAAGTTTTTGTTCAAATGTTATCTCCTCAAAGACACCTTCTTTGATCACCCTAATTAAATAGCAACCTCAATGTCCTCATCTTTCTGTTTTACTTCAGTATTAGGCACTAACTGAAAATAACTGTCTATTTTTTTTTTGGCTGTGTTGGGTCTTCGTTGCTGCGCGCGGGCTTTCTCTAGTTGCAGCGAGTGGGGGCTACTCTTCATTGCGGTGTGCGGGCTTCTCATTGTGGTGGCTTCTCTTGTTGCAGGGCACGGGCTCTAGGCGCATGGGCTTCAGCAGTTGTGGCGCATGGGCTCAGTAGTTGTGGCTCGCGGGCTCTAGAGTGCAGGCTCAGTAGTTGTGGCACACGGGCTTAGTTGCTCCGCGGCATGTGGGATCCTCCCAGACCAGGGCTTGAACCCATGTCCCCTGCATTGGCAGGCAGATTCTTTTTTTTTTTTTTTTTTTTTTGCGGTACACGGGCCTCTCACTGCTGTGGCTCTCCCATTGCAGAGCACAGGCTCCGGACGCGCAGGCTCAGCGGCCATGGCTCACACGCCCAGCCGCTCCGCAGGCATGTGGGATCTTCCCGGACCGGGGCCGAACCCGCGTCCCCTGCATTGGCAGGCAGACTCTCAACCACTGCACCACGAGGGAAGCCCTGGCAGGCAGATTCTTAACAACTGTGTCACCAGGGAAGTCCATAACTGTCTATTTAGTAATTGTTTCCCACAGTAGAATATAAGCTCCAGGAAAGCAGGCATATTGTTCACTGTTATTTCTTCAGCCAATTAGTACTTAGCACAGAGCAGAGTGAGTACTCAACACAAATTTGCTAAGTAGTGAATGAACATTCTGGAATCAATGTTTAGTTGAGTTTGCTATTTCCTTAAATTTCACTTTGCATGCCCTGTGACACTACATTGAAAGTTGCATAATTAAACTTTTCCAAAGTCATTCTGAACATCTCCCTTTCTGGATCACTTAGTTTAGTCATATACTTTCTGCTAAGAAGAGCACGAAGACAGTTGAAAGATGGCTCTTGGCTAGTGGCAGTGGCAGATACTGGGGCTACCTAGCAATACCTGCAAAAGGTCTAGTCTCAATGCAGCAGCCAGGGTGACACTTCTAAAATAAAAAATCATCCTTTTAAAACAGAAGGCATAAATCCTACAGCGGCTCCATATTCCTCTCAGAACACAATCAGGAGCTCTTACAATGGCCTCTGAGGTCTTATAAGATGTGGCTAATTATCTCTCTGACCTCATTTTCCACTCTTCCCTGCCCCATGCTTTTTTTTTTTTTTTTTTTTTGCAGTACGCGGGCCTCTCACCGCTGTGGCCTCTCCCATTGCGGAGCACAGGCTCCGGACGCGCAGGCTCAGCGGCCATGGCTCACGGGCCTAGCCGCCCCGCGGCATGTGGGATCTTCCCGGACTGGGGCACGAACCCGTGTCCCCTGCATTGGCAGGCGGACTCTCAACCACTGCGCCACCAGGGAAGGCCGCCCCATGCTCTTCTGCTCTAGTCATACTGGCCTCATTGTTGATCCTCAAACAGACTAGGCAACTCGCGCATTGGGGCATTAGCTCTGGCTGTTCCCTCATCGTGAAATGTCCTTCACCTAAAAGTCAACATGGTTAATTCCTTCAGATATGCTCAACCATCACCTTATTAATGAGGCTTATACCTTGATCCCTCTATCTAAAATTACAACCCAGCACTCTTGATTTCCCCTTACCATGCTCTGCTTTTTCTTTTTTCTACGGTGCTTTCACCTTCTAACATACTATAAATTTTACTTATTATGTCTATTGTCCTTTTTCTCATAAAATATAAGTTCCATGAGGGTAGGAATCTTTGCCTGTTTTGTGCACTGATCCCAAGCATATAGAACAGGACCTGGCATATAGCAATCACACAATAAATATTTATGATTGAAGGTAAAGAGTCTCCTGGCCTTTATCCTGAGAGATTACTTATATCTGGGCTGCCTTTGGAGAAGAGATTACCACCACAATTTGAAAGTAATCTAAAAAGCATGAGGAGATCATAGTATAACATACAGAAAAACAGGGAATTCCCTGGTAGTCCAGTGTTAGGACTCGGCGATTTCACTGCCTGAGCCTGAGCCCAGGTTCAATCCCTGGTCAGGTCAGGGAACTAAGATCCTGCAAACTGTGAAGCACGGCCAAAAAACAAAACAAAAAACCAAACTAAAAAACTAAAAAAACAAACAAAAACATACAGAAAAACAAAAACAAAAAAACTGGACTTGAAGTCAAAAAACCTGAATTTTGTGCTTCAATTTCATTTTTGAACCAACTGCTATGACTGAACAATGTACTTAAGCTTTTATTTTCCCAACTGAAAATCAGGAATAAGAATACTGCCTTGTGGGGTGGTCAAGAGGATGAAATGAGATAAAGTAAAAATATAAAAATTACATGACTGCATTGAAATTATCTTTATTTTAGAGCTTCTTGAGGGTTTAGAATGGAAATTCCTTCCCTGTTCGCTTACTCAGAAGATTTCACTTCAGCGCTCAGAGCATAACCACTTCCCTTTAAGATTTTTCCATCTGGGGGCTCTACAAGCAGATCAATCCAGAAAAGGACAATCATAGGCTAGATAGTTTTAGAAATATTGATACCTTTGACCATTTAGTAAACGGGCAGTATGGCACAAAAGTGAAACTTAACCAAAAAACCAAACCAAACAAAAAAAACCAAAAAACCCCTCAAAACAGCAACAACAAAAAATCCCTCAAAAACACGAACTAAATAAATTACTCATTATAAGCAAAATATCATGGTAAGACAGAGTAATGGAGCCATGCCACTCCAAAACCTCAAGGGTAGAAACAGGCTTTGGTAGGTTGTTTTCCCAGCTATTTTTAATAACAGAAGAATAGAGCACAGAGTTAAAAAGAGAAACCATTTAAAATAGATATCCCACAGGCTCTCAGTATATCAACTGATCCTTACCTGGCAATGCTGAAGCTCAATCAGAGCA
This sequence comes from Globicephala melas, assembly GCF_963455315.2. Classification (NCBI taxonomy): domain Eukaryota; kingdom Metazoa; phylum Chordata; class Mammalia; order Artiodactyla; family Delphinidae; genus Globicephala; species Globicephala melas. The sequence continues at coordinate 22,667,097 of NC_083322.1, forward strand.
GCCCTCAGTGGAGATGAAAGCATGCTTTGCTTGAGCCATTTACTCAGAGAGAAATACAGTTGTGTCAGAAAAATGCCATAAAAACTTAAAACCAGAGTGAAAGTCACACTGAGAGATACTTTGGTAAGTCTGAAAAGAAATAAATAACACTTCTATTAACTATTACTTGGGCACCTTAGTAGGATCAAATGTTCTGTTGGATCAGAAAATTTTAGGTGACTATAATAAAACTAGAGAACCACAGCTATAGGTTTTCCATGTTTGAGGAACACATGCTACTGAATTGATTGTGACATCTATAGATCCAATACTACAGTTTGGAAAATATGTTAAGGGGAGACCTAGCCCCATAAAAGAGGGAGAGAAAAGGGAAACCACCATATTTGACAGACACAGTCAATCTTAAGCAGTGCTCTCATCCCAGCCCATAGATTTCCCTCCCTTGACTTGTTTCCCTGGACCAACCTACTAATCTCACCTTTATGGCAAAATCAAATCTCTCCAAAATACTGACTAGCATACTGACTCACATTTATTGTATCCTTTTTGTAGTTTTGAGTTTACCCAGCTCTTAATCCTAATCATAAAGATAAAATGGCTTACAGTACAAGTAGGTATCAAGCTTAGGTGGAAAAAAACCAATCATTTGAAATGATTAAGTTGAGATAAAGAAGCTTTGTAGAATCCATACGCACAAGCCATAAGGCTAGTGAGTGAACAGACTATGAACAGTTCTACCAGTACAGTCATGTTTACGATGGCTGGTGACCCTGCTCTTTCTTCTTCTAGTTTATGTTTCTTGGGAAGGAGAGAGAAAAAAAAAAACAAAACCCAATGATGAGTCACTTGAACTTACCACGTCAATCTCCGTGTTGGAATGTCCCATGTTACAAACGATGCAGCTATTCTTCATACGGTCTAAGTGCTCTCTGGTTACCACATTCTTGTTACCTTAAAAACAGAAGAGATAGCCACATGAAAAGGAATGAAGTTGGACCTCTTCCTCACACCACATGTAAACTTAACTTAAAATGGATCAGAGACCTAAATATGAGAGCTAAAACTATAAAACTCATAGCAAAGCATAGGAATAAATCTTTGTGACCTGGGTTAGGCAATGGTTTCTTAGATAACACCTAAAGCACAAGCAACCAAAGAAAAAATAAACTGGACTACACTGAAATTAAAAACTTTTGTGCTTCAAATGATACCACTAAGAAAGTGAACAGACAACCTACACAATGGGACAAAATAACTGTAAATCATAAATCTGATAAAAATTCTTACAACTCAATAATAAAATTTATAAAGAACTCTTACAAATCAATAATAAAAAGACAGCTCATTTTAAAAATGAGTAAAGGATCTGAATAGACATTCTTAAAAGAAGATGTACAAAAGATGTGCCAACACACATGAAAAGATGCTCAACGTCATTAGGGAAAGGCAAATCAAAACCACAGTGACACACTATTTCACACATACTAGGATAGCTATAATCCAAAAATCAGACAATAACAAGTGTTGACAAGGATGTGGAGAAACTGCAACTCTCATACATTGTTGGCAGGATTGTAAAATAATGTAGTTACTTTGGAAAAGTTTGGCATTTTCTCAAAATGTTAAAAGTAGTTATCATATGATCCAGCAATTCCACTTATAGGTATATACCCAAGAGAACTGAAGACATGTCCACAGAAAAACTTGTACACAATGTTCATAGCAGCATTATTCATAATAGCCAAAAAGTAAAAACAACCCAAGTGTCTATCAACTGATGAATGGATATCACTGAAATGTGATATAACCTTAAAATGGAATATTATTCAGCAATCAAAAGGAATGAAATACTGATACACACTACAACATACATGAACCCTGAAAATATTATGCTAGGTAAAAAAAGTCACAAAAGACCACATATTGTATGATTCTGTTTATATGAAATATCTGAAATAGGCAAATCTATAGAGACAGAGAATTTAATGGTAGCCTAGGGCTGCAGAAAACTGAAGGGTAGAAAAAAGAGTGAGTGCTAATGGTATAAGATTTATTTTGGGGATGATGAAAATGTTCTGGAATTTGATAATGGGATGTTGTACAACTTTAGTAAAAATCACTGAACTGTATGCTTTATTTTATAAAGATTTTTTTTGATGTGGACCATTTTTAAAGTCTTTATTGAATTTGTTACAATATTGCTTCTGTTTTATCCTCTTTTTTTTGGCCCCAAGGCATGTGGGATCTTAGCTTCCCCAACCAGGGATCGAACCCGTCCCTTCTGCATTGGAAAGTGAAGTGTTAACCACTGGACCACCAAGGAAGTCCCTGAACTGTATACTTTTTTATTTTTATTTTTTTGAATTTTATTTTATTTTTTTATACAGCAGGTTCTTATTAGTTATCTATATATATTAGTGTATATATGTCAATCCCAATCTCCCAATTCATTACACCACCACCATCCCCCCACCCCCCACCACTTTCCTCCCTTGGTGTCCATACGTTTGTTCTCTACATCTGTGTCTCTGTTTCTGCCTTGCAAACTGGTTCATCTGTACCATTTTTCTAGGTTCCACATACATGCATTAATATACGATATTTGTTTTTCTCTTTCTGACTTACTTCACTCTGTATGACACTCTCTAGATCCATCCACGTCTCAATAAATGACTCAATTTCATTCCTTATTATGGCTGAGTAATATTCCATTGTATATATGTACCACAACTTTTTTATCCATTCGTCTGTCGATAGCTATTTACGTTGTTTCCATGACCTGGCTATTGTAAATAGTGCTGCAATGAACATTGGGGTGCATGTGCCTTTTTAAATTATAGTTTTCTCTGGGTATATGCCCAGGAGTGGGATTGCTGGGTCATATGGTAATTCTATTTTTAGTTTTTTAAGGAACCTCCATACTGTTCTCCATAGTGGCTGTATCAATTTACATTCCCACCCACAGTGCAAGAGGGTTCCCTTTTCTCCACACGCTCTCCAGCATTTGTTGTTTGTAGATTTTCTGATGATGCCCATTCTAACTGGTGTGAGGTGATACCTCACTGTAGTTTTGATTTGCATTTCTCTAATAATTAGTGATGTTGAGCAGCTTTTCGTGTGCTTCTTGGCTATCTGTATGTCTTCTTTGGAGAAATGTCTATTTAGGTCTTCTGCCCATTTTTTGATTGGGTTTTTTTTGTGTGTGTGTTATGTGGGCCTCTCACTGTTGTGGCCTTTCCTGTTGCGGAGCACAGGCTCCAGACGCGCAGGCTAAGCGGCCATAGCTCACAGGCCTAGCCACTCAGCGGCATGTGGGATCTTCCCGGACCGGGGCACGAACCCGTGTCCCCTGCATCGGCAGGCGGACTCTCAACCACTGCGCCACTAGGGAAGCCCAGGGTTGTTTGTTTTTTTAATATTGAGCTGCATAAGCTGTTTATATATTTTGAAGATTAATCCTTTGTCTGTTGAATCGTTTGCAAATATCTTCTCCCATTCTCAGGGTTGTCTTTTCGTCTTGTTTTAGTTTCCTTTCCTTTGCAAAAGATTTTAAGTTTCATTAGGCCCCATTTGCTTATTTTTGATTTTATTTCCATTACTCTAGGAGGTGGATCAAAAAAGATCTTGCTGTGACTTATGTCAAAGGGTGTTCTTCCTATGTTTTCCTCTAAGAGTTTTATAGTGTCCAGTCTTACATTTAGGTCTCTGATCCATTTTGAGCTTATTTTTGTGTATGGTGTTGGGAGTGTTCTAATTTCATTCTTTTACATGTAGCTGTCCAGTTTTCCCAACACCACTTATTGAAGAGACTGTCTTTTCTTCCATTGTATATCCTTGCCTCCTTTGTCAAAGATTAGTTGACCATAGGTGCATGGGTTTATCTCTGGGCTTTCTATCCTGTTCCGTTGATCTATATTTCTGTTTTTCTATTTTCTGTTTTTACCATATTGTCTTGATTACTGTAGCTTTGTAGTATAGTCTGAAGTCAGGGAGTCTGATTCCTCCAGCTCCATTTCTTTCCCTCAAGACTGCTTTGGCTATTCGGGGTCTTTTGTGTCTCCTTACAAATTTTAAGATTTTTTGTTCTGGTTCTGTAAAAAATGCCACTGGTAATTTGATAGGGATTGCATTGAATCTGTAGATTGCTTTGGGTAGTGTGGTCATTTACACAATTTTGATTCTACCAATCCAAGAACATGGTATATCTCTCCATCTGTTTGTGTCATCTTTGATTTCTTTCATGAGTGTCTTATAGTTTTCTGAGTGCAGGTCTTTTACCTCCTTAGGTAGGTTTATTCCTAGGTATTTTATTCTTTTTGTTGCAGTGGTGAATGGGATTGTTTCCTTAATTTGTCTTTCTGATCTTTCGTCGTTAGTGTATAGGAATGCAAGAGATTTCTGTGCATTAATTTTGTATCCCGCAACTTTACCAAATTCATTGATTAGCTCTAGTAGATTTCTGGTGGCATCTTTAGGATTCTCTATGTATAGTATCATGTCATCTGCAAACAGTGACAGTTTTACTTCTTCTTTTCCAATTTGTATTCCTTTCATTTCTTTTTCTTCTCTGATTGCCGTGGCTAGGACTTCCAAAACTATGTTGAATAATAGTGGTGAGAGTGGACATCCTCGTCTTGTTCCTGATCTTAGAGAAAATGCTTTCAGTTTTTCACCATTGAGAATGTTGTTTGCTGTGGGTTTGTCGTATATGGCCTTTATTATGTTGAGGTTGGTTCCCTCTATGCCCACTTTCCGGAGAATTTTTATCATAAATGGGTGTTGAATTTTGTCAAAAGCTTTTTCTGCATCTATTGAAATGATCATATGGTTTTTATTCTTCAGTTTGTTAATATGGTGTATCACATTGATTGATTTGCATATAGTGAAGAACCCTTGCATCCCTGGGATAAATCCCACTTGATCATGGTGTATGACCCTTTTAATGTGTTGTTGGATTCTGTTTGCTAGTATTTTGTTGAGGATTTTTGCATCTATATTCATCAGTGATATTGGTCTGTAATTTTCTTTTTTTGTGGTATCTTTGTCTGGTTTTGGTATCAGGGTGACGGTGGCCTCATAGAATGAGTTTGGGAGTATTCCTTCCTCCGCAATTTTTGGAAGAGTTTGAGAAGGATGGGTGTTAGCTCTTCTCTAAATGTTTGATAGAATTCACCTGTGAAGCCATCTGGTCCTGGACTTTTGTTTGTTGGAAGATTTTTAATCAGAGTTTCAATTTCATTACTTGTGATTGGTCTGTTCATATTTTCTATTTCTTCCTGGTTCAGTCTTGGAAGGTTATACCTTTCTAAGAATTTGTCCATTTCTTCCAAGTTGTCCATTTTATTGGCATAGAGTTGCTTGTAGTAGTCTCTTAGGATGCTTTGTATTTCTGAGGTGTCTGTTGTAACTTCTTTTTCATTTCTAATTTTATTGATTTGAGTCCTCTCCCTCTTTTTCTTGATGAGTCTGGCTAATGGTTTATCAATTTTGTTTATCTTCTCAAAGAACCAGCTTTTAGTTTTATTGATCTTTGCTATTGTTTTCTTTGATTCTATTTCATTTATTTCTGCTCTGATCTTTATGATTTCTTCTACTAACTTTGGGTTTTGTTTCTTCTTCTTTCCCTAGTTCCTTTAGGTGTAACTTATATTGTTTATTTGAGATTTTTCTTGTTTCTTGAGGTAGGCTTGTATTGTTATAAATTTCCCTCTTAGAACTGCTTTTGCTGCATCCCATAGGTTTTGGATTGTCATGTTTTCATTGTAATTTGTCTCTAGGTATTTTTTGATTTCCTCTTTGATTTCTTAAGTGATCTCTTGGTTATTTAGTAACATATTGTTTAGCCTCCATGTGTTTGTGTTTTTTACATTTTTTTCCCTGTAACTGATTTCTAATCTCATAGTGTTGTGGTCAGAAAAGATGCTTGAAATGATTTCAATTTTCTTAAGTTTACTGAGGCTTGATTTGTGACCCAGGATGTGATCTATTCTGGAGAATGTTCCATGCACACTTGAGAAGAAAGTGTAATCTGCTGTTTTCGGATGGAATGTCCTATAAATATCAATTAAATCTAGCTGGTCTATTGTGTTATTTAAAGCTTGTGTTTCCTTATTAATTTTCTGTTTGGATGATCTGTCCATTGGTGTAAGTGAGGTGTTAAAGTCCCCCATTATTATTGTGTGTTACTGTCGATTTCCTCTTTTAAAGCTGTTAGCAGTTGCCTTATGTACTGAGGTGCTCCTATGTTGGGTGCATATATAATTGTTATATCTTCTTCTTGGATTGATCCCTTGATCATTATGTTGTGTCCTTCCCTGTCTCTTGTAACAGTCTTTATTTTAAAAGTCTATTTTATCTGATAAGAGCATTGCTACTCCAGCTTTCTTTCTTTTTTTTTTTTTTGGTACACGGGCCTCTGACTGTTGTGTCCTCTCCCATTGTGGAGCACAGGCTCTGGACGCACAGGCTCAGCGGCCATGGCTCACGGGCCCAGCTGCTCTGAGGCCTGTGGGATCCTCCCGCACTGGGGCACGAACCTGTGTCCCCTGCAACGGCAGGCAGACTCTCAACCACTGCGCCATCAGGGAAGCCCCCAGCTTTCTTTTGATTTCCATTTGCAAGGAATATCTTTTTCCAATCCCTCACTTTCAGTCTGTATGTGTCCCTAGGTCTGAAGTGGGTCTCTTGTAGACAGCATATATATGGGTCTTGTTTTTGTATCCATTCAGCAAGCCTGTGTCTTTTGGTTGAAGCATTTAATCCATTCACGTTTAAGGTAATTATTGATTTGCATGTTCCTATTACTGTTTTCTAAATTGTTATGGATTTGTTTTTGTAGGCCCTTTTCTTCTCTTGTGTTTCCCACTTAGAGAAGTTCCTTCAGCATTCGTTGTAGAGCTGGTTTGGTGGTGCTGAATTCTCTTAGCTTTTGCCTGTCTGTAAAGCTTTTGATTTCTCTGTTGAATCTGAATGAGATCCTTGCTGGGTAGAGTAATCTTGGTTGTAGATTCTTCCCTTTCATCACTTTAAATATATCATGCCACTCCCTTCTGGCTTGTAGAGTTTCTGCTGAGAGATCGCTGTTAACCTTATGGGAGTTCCCTTGTATGTTATTTTTCGTTTTTCCCTTTCAATAATTTTTCTTTGTCTTTAATTTTTGTCAATTTGAGTACTATGTGTCTCGGCATGTTTCTCCTTGGGTTTATCCTGCCTGGGACTCTCTGTGCTTCCTGGACTTGGGTGGCTATTTCCTTTCCCATGTTAGGGAAGTTTTCGACTATAATCTCTTCAAATATTTTCTTGGGTCCTTTCTCTCTTCTCCTTCTGGAACCCCTATAATGCGAATGTTGTTGTGTTTAATGTTGTCCCAGAGGTCTCTTAGGCTGTCTTCATTTCTTTTCATTCTTTTTTCTTTATTCTCTTAGATGGCAGTGAATTCCACCATTCTGTCTTCCAGGTCACTTATCTGTTCTTCTGCCTCAGTTATTCTGCTATTGATTCCTTCTAGTGTATTTTTCATTTCAGTTATTGTATTGTTCATCTCTGTTTGTTTGTTCTTTAATTCTGCTAGGTGTTTGTTCTTTAATTCTTCTAGGTCTTTGTTAAACATTTCTTGCATCTTCTCGATCTTTGCCTCCATTCTTTTTCTGAGGTCATCTTCACTGGATCATCTGGATCTTCTTCATCATCTTCACTATCATTATTCTGAATTCTTTTTCCGGAAGGTTGCCTATCTCCATTTCATTTAGTTGTTTTTCTGGGGTTTTATCTTGTTCCTTCATCTGGTAGAAAGTCCTCTGCCTTTTCATTTTGTCTGTCTTTCTGTGAATGTGGTTTTCCTTCCACAGGCTGCAGAACTGTATGAACTGTATACTTTAAAAGAGTGACTTTTACAGTATGTAAATTACATCTCAATAAAAAAATTAGATTGTCTTGGTTGTATAACCTTGTGAATTTGCTAGAAAACATTGAATTATACACTTAAAATGGGTAAAATGTATATGGTAAGTGAATTATATCTCAGTAAAGCTACTTACAAAAAAAGAGATCAAAGGATTGATGTGAAAAAGAACAGTTTCTTTTTTCTTTTTTTAAAAATAAATTTATTTATTTATTTTTGGCTGTGTTGGGTCTTCGTTGCTGTGGGCAGGCTTTCCCTAGTTGCGGCAAGCAGGGGCTACTCCTCGTTGTGGCGTGCGGGCTTCTCATTGCGGTGGCTTCTTTTGTTGCAGAGCACAGGCTCTAGGGCACACAGGCTTCAGTAGCTGTGGCACATGGGCTCAACAGTTGTGGCTCGTGGGCCCTAGAGCGCAGGCTCAGTAGTTGTGGCGCACGGGGTTAGTTGCTCCATGGCATGTGGGATCTTCCCGGACCAGGGATCGAACCCACGTCCCTTGCACTGGCAGGCAGATTCTTAACCACTGTGCCACCAGGGAAGCCCTAAGAACAATTTCTTATGGTTCTTCTTTGCCCCCAGCTCTCCCTGAGACTACAAATAATAGTTTTATTCTTAAATATTCTGATTTTCCTCCTTTAAAATAGAATTATAAAATAAACCCAATATTCCAATGGCTTATGGTTCTAACATAAAGATAAAATATCTCAGTCCAAGGAAGGTAGACATATCTGCATATTCCTCTCTAAAACTCAAAATCTACATCTTTGGGAATTAACACAACTACCCTTTCCACTTTCTCTAACTAGGAAGAATTTTGCTCTAGGCTTGCTTTAATTACAGAGACTAGAGAGAAATACACATCACTTTTGGAAGTAAAATTTTCAAAACTGTACAAATTTAAGATCTAGCTTCCCAAATAAAACTCACTGGTAGCCATCTCCTAGGTAGCTGAGGATGAATGGAGATATGGAACAGTTAAAAAGACTAGAGAGAAACTTTCCTCTAGGGATGACCTAATGGTATACTTTTGGTCAGAGTTCTAAAGAGGTAGGAAGAATGTGAAAGATTGGTTTTGTGGACTACTATCTCTGGCTTTTAGAGTTTGGTTTTGTTCAGAACATTTCTAGTCATTTTTCACTTGTTCCATGAAAGTGTTCCCAAGTGCCACCCCATTTTATATGTCATAATCATACCTGTACAGGTAATAACAATATCCACTTGTCGGATGACCTCATTTAATTTCACCAGTCGAAATCCATCCATACTGTAGAAATAAAGCATGATCAATTAACCTAAAAAAGCAGCTGGGGAGCCTTCTGCTACACAACCTCAAAAGCTATTACCCAAGTTGCTTTGGTACCTACATCACTTTTTGGTACAGCTGGACTATTCTTAGTGAAAAATTCAAACTCTTTCCTTAGTTCATACAGGACAGAAATAAAAGGTTCTTTCTATCACTGGGACCTAATTCTTCCTGATAATAGGGAGGCAGGGTTAACCATGAAACCCCAATCAAGTTTCTAGAAAGTGCCATTTTACCTGAACCTACTACCCCATTGAAATTGCTCTCCCCAAGATAATCAGTGATCTCCTGAATGCCAAAAACAATTTTTTCCTTAGACTCTAATATTACTTGATATCCTCGCTACATTAAACATTATTTGCATTCTTAAGGCTCTATACTCTTGGAGTCCATGATACTGTTTTCTCACTTTTTGATTGCTCCTTCTCGATCTCACTCAATCTTTAAATGTTGGTACTCTGTAGGGTATTCTTTTCTCTATTCTTTCGGCACTTATCCATTCCTTTCCCTTGGCTACAAATGATGCCTCACAGGTGGCTGATTTGCACATTAACATCCAAAGCTTCAGAGCCATAGATCAAATTATCTACTGGATAGCTCCTCCTCATGTCCCACAAGGACCTCAAACTTATTGTGCTTGAAAATAGACTCATTATCTTACCCACACCACCAATTCTGTTTCTCTTCTTCTATATTTTCTATCTTAATCAACAGCATTACTGTTCACCCAGCTCTACGAGTCAAATAAACTAGAATGTCCTAGCCTACTGCCTCTCCCTAATTAAAATTGTCACCACATCTGGTTGAGTCTTTTTCCTTAATTCCTTAAAATCTTAATTCTTAATCTATCCCCTCTTTTCTATACGTGCAGGCCTGATGTTCAGGTCTTATTATTTCTTGCTGTAGTAGCCCCTGGCCCCATCTCATCGCCTCTAGGTTTATGTCTCTCTAATTCATTTTGCAGAGTGATTTCCTGAAATGCCATCTGGCTCATGTCACTTCCTTGCTTAAAATACTTTGGTATCAGGATAAGACCCAAATACTTATGTTGATATATGATTATACTGACATATGATTCCTACTCAGGTATTACCACTCCCCCAAATTTATCCTATCGGGCAGCTCCATTAAAACACTTCCAGCTTCTTTAATATAAACATGCCGTGCTCTCTCCTTCCTAGGTGACCTTGCATATGTTGCCTGTACCTGGAACATACTTCCAAACTAAGAAGTCACTTAAATAAGTTTTAAGACTCAGCTCCATTGACACCTCTTTCTACCCTCACCGCCCTGCTCTTTAGTTAGATATTCCTCCTTTGTGCTCCTACAGAAGCATGTGCTGTTTATCTCTATCACAGCACTTACTACACTGCACAGAGGTTATTTGTCTGTGTGCTTCTAAAAGCAGGGACCTTGTCTCATTCATCTACTCATCTTTCATCCTCAGCACAGAGCACAGTACCTAACACAGAATAAGTGATCAGTTCACGTCTATAAGATAGTTTCAATCAGTACCTCAGTCAATATTAAAACACATTCAGGTTTCTCTAATGAACCCTGAAAAAGTGCTAGAATGGTGATAGTTCCCTTCGTGTGCTGGAGCCCTGACTCAGGCAAAGCCAACAACTCTGTTGGGGAAAACTGTGTGTTGATGGCTACGGTGTGTGGGGAGTGGTAGGACAGAGGAAAATGGTTATGGAAACATCTTTATGCCATGCCTCATCTATGCTGGGTGCCTTCCTCTGGAGGGTTAATGGTAAAGATTGGATGGGTTATTCAAGGCTACAGGCATGGGGACTTTGCAGTAGTTTTCAGGGACAGTGGTATTTTATCCTGCTGAGGGTGGCAAGAGACAATTTTAATAATAGCTACCACTTAGTGAGGCATTTATTATGTGACAGCACCTCTATACTTTACATAATTATATATTTATTATATAATGTATAATAATTATATCATTATTTTCTGAACTTTCACAATTGAAGTAGATAAGATTACCCACATTTTTAGATGGGAAAGGAACTATTTTTTTTTAAACTTCTAATTTTGGAATCATTTCATACTTAGGAATAGTACAAACAACTCCTATATACCCTTCAGTAAGAGTTAGTAGAGTTTATCCTTCATTTAGATTTGTCTGATATTTCCTCCTGATTACATTAGGTTATGCATTTTGGGGAGGAATGTGGCAGAAGCGCTCTTTTCATTGCACCACTTCAGAAAGGATCTGATGCCAGCCTATTTCTTTTTTGATCATTGTTTTCAAAGGGAGAAGGATGGCATGTGAAGCTGATAAGGGGCTACTTGCTCTCTGGTTCAAGGCGTCCCCTGTTACTATTTCCACAGGAGTTCTAAACTGTAGCTTCTGCCAGCCTCTGCTCTCTCAGAGCAGAGCTCCTAGATCTTTGAAAGACAGGTGCTTACAGTTAATAGCAGCCTCTCAGGATCTGGGCAGCTTCTCAGGATCTAGGCCCCTCTAAGATGAAATGTGGCATTAACTAGGTCATTCTTTGGAGGCAGTTAGAAGATAATACGTTAGACAGTGGTGAGAGGAAAAAGCAAATCTCCTTTTGCATGCTTACCAGGCTTGAAGAGCACAGATGGGGTCAATCTCAGTTACATACACAATGGAGCCCATAGCTTTTAAGGCAGCACAGCACCCCTTCCCCACCTGATGAGAGCAGAAAGTACACATAATAAGGAAAGTCACAAAGAAAACAGTTTCTCAAAGCTTCTGGTAAAGTGTACCCCCGTTTCCGCCACCAAAAGGAATTTCACTGAATAGATTTACGCTTACGGAAAAATCAGAAAAAAAATAAAATGAATGCAGTTCATAAACAAACTCCTAAACCCTGCTTAGCACATGCATGTGCATAAGAACACCCACACTCACGATTTATAATCAAAACACAAGCTAAAAGAACATCACAAACAGTGCAGTGGAACAGTCAGAAAATCAACTTAAAGAAAAAATAGCAAAAATGCAATGGGAAAAAGAAAGATTGTACTTTAACCAGAGGGCCTCTGAAGTTACTTTTGTCCCACTTAAAGTGGTAAATGAATGTACTTTTATGTCCATACAAGTGAAAAATTCTAGTATATTTCAGCAAAATACATTTTAAACACCTAATAATTGAAAGGTTAAACCTTACCTCTCCATAGCCACAGACTACCACCTGCTTCCCACCAAACATCATGTCTGTTGTTCTTTTAAGTCTATGGGGGAAAAAAAAATTAAATCAGAAAAATCTCTTGTTTCTTGCTTGAGATTAGATTGAACCCCTTTGTTTTCATGTTTGGGTTTTGTTTTTTTTTGGTTTGGCGTTTTGTTTTTTTTTTTTTAAATGTTGAAAGCAAGCCTGGTTTCTATCCTAGAGAAAGTACTTAATGACTAGAAAGAAAAGTTCAATAAAATATGTATTTTCTTTTCCTTTTTTTTTTTTTTGCGGTACGCGGGCCTCTCACTGTTGTGGCCTCTCCCGTTGCGGAGCACAGGCTCCAGACGCGCGGGCTCAGCGGCCATGGCTCACGGGCCCAGCTGCTCCGTGGCATGTGGGATCTTCCCGGACCAGGACACAAACCCGTGTCCCCTGCGCCACCAGGGAAGGCCAAAATATGTATTTTCTTATCCATGCTATCCAATCAATTCCATCTCTATGTGAGGCCTTTTTTCTTTTTGTTCCCCTTGTTTTGGGAGTGGTACAGAAGGGAAGAAGCTATAGACCACAAAGTAACTTTTAAATATAAATGTAATTTTTATTTAGGAGGTGACAAAGCTCTGGTTTAATGTGAACGTTGTAGCTTATTGAATTAGACACATAAAATATAATGCTGATAAATGAGTCCTACACTTAGTAGTATCAAAATCGCCAATAGGTGGGCTTCCCTGGTGGCGCTAGTGGTTGAGAGTCCGCCTGCCGATGCAGGGGACTCGGGTTCATGCCCTGGTCTGGGAAGATCCCACATGCCGTGGAGCAGCTGGGCCCATGAGCCATGGCCGCTGAGCCTGTGCGTCTGGAGCCTGTGCTCCGCAACGGGAGAGGCCACAACAGTGAGAGGCCCGTGTACCACACACAAAAAAAATCACCAATAGGTCCCACATTAATTCACCAGGGAGGGTAATGGGCAACAAGGTGGAGAAGAGCCTTGAAACACACCAACACTGACTACATGAGGTAGTGAGTTTTCTGGGCTGAGTCCTGCTCAGACATGTTCTACCTCTTTGTCTCTGATTCTCTATGAAGCTAGAATAAAGGTCCTTACTGTTTTCAGGGTCTCTTGGAAGAAGTTGTAGGAGCAGTTTCTGGTTTCTCTGTAGGGTCAGTTGGTCTCCCTTCTCTAGGAAGCCCTGGCTAGGCAGAAGAAACTTCAACTAAAACCTGCCATTCTGAGACAGATGGTTCCGACAAATATTTGTAGGTCTTTCTACTCATCTGTTAACCTCTCCTGTTGAAAAGTCTATAAATGCCCCAAAGGCAAAGTAGAAATCCTATCTTTTTAATGATTTGACGACTCCACTCACTAGGAACTGGTGTAACTCATGAACTCCAATGAAACTCAATAAATATCAATTAAGTGCAGAGGCAGTTTCTGTTGAGTGAAGAGGGTAAGTCTGGCTGGGCTACCACCATACTCAAAAGCCATGGCTTAGAATGGTCCTTGACTGGCTCAGCACAGCAAGGAAATCAATAATCATATTTCTTAGCCTCCTTTGCTTTGACTACCCACAAGCCTTTCTGATTCTCTTCCCAAAGGAAGATGACTCTCTCTTTGTGACTACAAATGACTGTGTGGTGGAAGGGAAACTTCATCAACACCACTACTCTGCAAATGATAGGCTGACAGACCAGGGTGGATTCCAGTTAGGCAGTGATTTCCTTGTGATCTGAGGGACCCAGATCTGCCTCAAGGTTCAAGGATAAAGGATAGAAAAGACCTCCATCAAGAAAGGACTTTTGGGGATGTGAGGGTAAGCTGTCTGGCGGTGTATAAGAGTCATGCCAAGTCTCTGACTTCTCTCTAATTCTTCTAGCCCCAGAACTCTCTAGAAGAGGTCCTGAAATACGGTCTGTTTTATGATCTAAAAATCCTATCTGGGATATCCTTTTTCTTCCTACCAAGTCTTCCTTCCTCAGTCTCCATAAGGCTGCACCTGCCTTGCTTTTTGGCATTGCAGATCAATTACAGAAGTGTCCTCTAGGACTGAGTGGGGCCATTCCCTCATAGCTTATGGTGCAGTGTGCAACCAGCTCAGAGCTACAGAAGCTCAATCCCTAATCCTTTCCTCATATGGACTCTCTATTTTGCAGCCTTCCCTGGAGCATACTTTGCCGCTTCTTTAACTTCTCCTACTCTCAACTCCTCTGAGTCTACGGCCATACCACCCTGAATGCACCCAGTCACATCTCAATTCCTCTGAGAGGAGCAACTGCCCATGACCCAGTTGGAAAGTTTTTCACCATCTGAAGATGCCAACAAGCTCTTACTACTACTCAGGTTTCCAGTAGATGGGTGATGTTTTCCTATTTCTTTATTAACTTTAACTCCAGCTCCACTGCTTCCATCTTACTTTCACTTTCATACATTTCTGATGTTAAAGTATCTTTCTTATCCACAGGGTAAACACTGCTTAGGAGGGACTCTGTCCATGTTTATGAGCTAGTAGAGGTACCTTCATGCATCTTTTACTAAATATAGGCAGATTTTAGGCTCATAGATTTGGGAGTTGAAAAATCTATGAGAAACAGTTGTGGATGAGTAAATATTTTTATGAGTATATATCCAAATCATTATTATCAGGTGCAAAGCTGTGCATCACAGTAACAGTTATATGTGGACAGAACTAGGGACAGTCTGTAAACAGACTGATAGAGTAAGGATTCACTCAAATGTCCAATCTATCTGATAATACTACTGAATCTATAGGAGTAATAATTAAAAATAGTTTGAATTTGCATTGAACACCCCCCTCCAGCCCACACACACAAAAAAAGATTTCAAAGTAGAAGTCTTCTTATAAGATCTAACTCAATCCTAAACTTACTATATAGGGTTCTAGAAAGAAGGGCAAGGGAACTAACATTGATCCCCAGGATTCATACCTTATCTCATTTAATCCTCACAATAACTCTATGAGATAGGTCTTACTGTCACCATTTTACAGATGAGGAAATAGGCACAGAGAGGTTAAATAACTAGTCTGAGGTCTTAGAGTTAATAAATGATAGAGCCAATTGTTAAACCAAAGTCCTTCTTGCTCCAGTGCCTGTGGTGTTGCAAATTGCCTGGGGTTCAGACTAGTAATGTGGCCCACAGGCCCTTTCTTCACTTTTCCATTAACTAATACATGACGGAAGCCATTTGGCTTGGCAATATTCTAAACCAACTTAATGGTTTCACATAGGGAATTACTGAGTCTTCCCAGCAAGAATGAAGGAATTTCAGGACACAAGTGTAGAAACAGAAACTGGGCACTGGAAGAACACAATTTTTGGTGTATTATATCTAAGTAGATTTTGTCAGACTTGCAGTCCTTACAGATTTGAAAAACTACAAATGCCACTGGGAAATAACCCTGTGCTCACCACAACTTTCCAGATGGCCAGAGAATTGTATGATAGTTGGTGCTTAAGAACTGACAACATAACCTGGAAGAGAAATACCAGGAACCTTTTCCTAAACCATCAAAGATATTTACCTATTTATAATGACTTTAGTTACTGACTCCCAGGCCTGATAGGGTGACTGTAAAAACTGCCACCAGTAGATAGGGGCTGGTCTGACTTTTTAAGTAAAATAGATTTGCTTGAAATAGTGACAGCAATGGTAGCTCTGGGTCATAAAATATTGAGTGTGATGTAAGTGACAGCAATGGTAGCTTTGGGTTACAAAATATTGAGTATGATGTAGCAATAGATCCAGAGGTCCTACACAAATCATTTCTAGAAATAAACAAAACCAAAAAATTTAGAACCTCAATTCAACAACTCAAGTTCATCCCAAAGATAACAAAACATTACCCATCAAGAATTGATTCACGGCAACAGTAGAGGTTGTCAAATTTCTGTTTGGTGACTGAGTCATTGACATTCATGGCTGGAACACATAGCTTCCCAGCTTTGGATAGCTGGTACAGCCTGAGGATGAAGGAAATCAAGAAGAACATAAAACAATGAGATATTGCAATCGACCATCAGTTTCATATCAAATTTCACAAATAAGTTAATTGAGTAGGCATGAGAGCCTGAGACACAACTAATTTCATCCTATAAGGTGTATACAGAGAAATAAAGAATACCTTTCCAGAATCTGTATACAGCTTAGAAATAAAGCTATTAATCAAAAGGCACGTGGGGAAAATCTTTGACCCACCACTAAATTTTAAGCATTAAAATGTAAAATTTTTAATTGCTTATTAGTTTTATTTCCCTTTTTAATTATAAAAAGAGAAATTTTAAGTACTATTTTAATCCCACTACTCTAATGCAACAATTTTAACTTTCAAATAGTTTAACTTTCCAATAGTCTCAATTTTATAACTTCAGTACATATACCTATAAATA
The DNA here is from genome assembly GCF_963455315.2 of Globicephala melas. Taxonomy (NCBI): domain Eukaryota; kingdom Metazoa; phylum Chordata; class Mammalia; order Artiodactyla; family Delphinidae; genus Globicephala; species Globicephala melas. The sequence continues at coordinate 22,683,859 of NC_083322.1, forward strand.
TGTATATCTGTATATAGGGGTTTTATTTAAACTGAGTCAACTAAAAATTAGAACCAGGTGTTTTATTCAAAATTCATCCCTTTCTAAAAGTTTGAAAATATGGGACAATCCATAGTTTTATACATTCAAAAAGATCACAGTATATTGAAGCAGTGATGGTGGCTTATTCAAAATTTACTTCCCTAAAACTTTCATACTTTCAGTTCTTTCTGGGTAAATAACAGGAAACAGAAATGGTTACAATTTTACTCAGGGAATTAATGCTCATTTGAGAAACAGAACCCTAAATCCTTGTTCGCTGTGTAAGAACATAAGCTCTATGAGGGCCCAGGCTTTTGTCTGTTTTCCCCACTGCTAGATCCCTAGCATGGTTCTTAGAGTAGCTCCTGGTCCACTGTAGAAGTTCAATAAATAGATGTTGAATAAATGAATTCGTCCAAAGAGGACAAGCAGTCATTGTATTACAATGACTAGAAAACATGAGGACCACACTTATTCCCTTAGCTACTCCCCCCTCACTATTTTAAGTTTCCTATTTGTGTTGTTAATTTAAAAAACAAGTGTGCAGGGCTTCCCTGGTGGCGCAGTGGTTGAGAGTCCGCCTGCCGGTGCAGGGGACACGGGTTCATGCCCTAGTCCAGGAAGATCCCACATGCCGCAGAGCGGCTGGGCCCGTGAGCCATAGCTGCTGAGCCTGCGCGTCCAGAGCCTGTGCTCCTCAACGGGAGAGGCCACAACAGTGAGAGGCCCGCGTACCACAAATAAAAAAGACAAAAAACAAGTGTGCAGACTCAGATCTCAACATTTCAGATCAGGTTTCAATTTTTAACATAATGTATTCTATAAGTATGTGATTATAAGAATATATATCCAGGGGCTTCCCTGGTGGTGCAGGGGTTAAGAATCTGCCTGCCAATGCAGGGGACACAGGTTCGAGCCCTGGTCTGAGAAGATCCCACATGCTGCAGAGCAACTAAGCCTGTGCGCCACAACTACTGAGCCCGCGTGCCACAACTACTGAAGCCCAAGCGCCTAGAGCCCATGTTCCACAACAAGAGAAGCCACCACAATGAGAAGCCCGTGCACTGCAATGAAAGAGAAGCACCTGCTCGCCGCAACTAAAGAAAGCCTGCGTACAGCAACAGAGATCCAACGCAGCCAAAAGTAAATAAATAAATAAATAAAAATTTGTAAAAAAAAAAAAAAAAAAAAGAATATATGTCCAGGCTGCATAAAACTAGGCATACCCATGTCAAATCTTACCTGTGGACTCCAGTAACACTCTCTTCCACTATGCCCTTGATTTTCTTAAACATGTTGGGATACTTCTTATAAATCCAGTGAGTAAGATCCCCTCCATCATCCAAGATCTGCAATAATAAGCATCAATAATGTCATATTTCAAATTTCCCAAATGGTTATGCAAAATAACTTAAGAGTCAGTATAATGACCAACAGTCATTACACTGAAGAAAAAAACAAGTGAGGGACTTCCCTGGTGGCGCACTGGTTAAGAATCCGCCTGCCAATGCAGGGGACATGGGTCCGAGGCCTGGTCCGGGAAGATCCCACATGCCGGAGAAGAGCTAAGCCCGTGCGCCACAACTACTGAGCCTGCGCTCCAGAGCCCGTGAGCCACAACTACTGAGCCCACATGCCACAGCTACTGAAGCCTGCATGCCTAGAGCCCGTGCTCCGCAACAAGAGAAGCCACCACAATGAGAAGCCCGCGCACCGCAATGAAGAGTAGCCTCCACTCGCCGCAACTAGAGAAAGACCGCGCACAGCAACGAAGATCCAATGCAGTCAAAAACAAACAAACAAAAAAACAGTGAAATGAAAGGCCAACTGTAATTCTCACAGCCAAGTGACCTTCCCAAATGACATACCCGCTAGGATCAAAATATACAGCAGCGCAATGAGGATTTTCTTATGGACTAATAGCTTAAGTGATTACCTAGACCATTAGCTCTTGGCTGTACTGTTGGTAGTCAGAAAGCCTAAACTTGATATTAGCATATTTATATTGGTTGAATTCAGGACTTTAAATATCATCAGTAAAAGCTTAGTTTAAATAAAGCCAGATAATTAGTCTCCCTCCCAGAACAATGGCTTACAAATGTGTATTCGTTAATCCTTTACTTCTCCCAAAGTACAGGCACTCTCCTATCCAAAATGATCAGGCAGCACTGTAGGGTTTTGCCTAGCACAACCTCACACTCTCTATCAACCAAAGTAAAAATAACTAGGGAACTGTGCAGCATGTAGGTGTGCAAGCATGCCTCTGAACAGCTCATCACTGTTTCAGGTTGGGATTAAAGATAAACACAATGCTGTGCCCACTGGAGCTTTCATCAGCAGAGGAAAGTTTCTGAATTATAAATAAGCTAAAGAAAGACCAGCTTAGAATACTATTAGGCAGTAGGCTGTGGCATTTCAGCCCGTCACCTAACTGTTAGAAACGCTTGGCAGGACTTTCCAAGTTGTTACACCCACCCTCCTGGAAAGACCCACAGGACTAAGCTGCCCTCCACTGGCAAGCACCCATTTTGCAGTCCCATCAATTATCAACTCTACTACAAGTGCCAAAGATGCCATCCTGGACCCCTGGGTACACAAAATCTCCAACCTCATGTCTACCACCTGATCTTTTTTGCTTCTGCTCTTGTTTTTGTTTTTGTTTTGGCCATACCGCTCGGCTTGTGGGATTTTAGTTCCCTGACCAGGGATTGAAACCGGGCCCTTGGCAGTGAGAGCACCGAGTCCTAACTGCTGGACCGCCAGGGAATTCCCACTTCTGCTCTTGTTGTTGATCTATTTTCTCTGATTCCACTAAACCTTATTTGAGAGCAGGGATCCAAGGCAGGACTCTTACTAAAACTCTTACACTTGCTCCATACCATAAGATAGTGCTCCATTTTCTCCCAGTAGAAACCTTCAGAACAGATTCCCTAAGAAACGGAAAGGCTCCTCTGAGTTTCTCTCTCCCTTTTTTTTTTTTTTTTGCTGTATGCGGGCCTCTCACTGTTGTGGCCTCTCCTGTTGCAGAGCACAGGCTCCGGATGTGCAGGCTCAGCGGCCATGGCTCACGGGCCCAGCCGCTCCGCCACATGTGGGATCTTCCCGGACCGGGGCACAAACCCGTGTCCCCCGCATCGGCAGGTGGACTCTCAACCACTGCGCCACCAGGGAAGCCCTCTCTCTCCCTTTTTACATGTATGAAATCCCTCATGGAGTTTTTGTTTGCAGCCTCTGATCCCTAGCCACACAAAAGATCAGAGACAAAAAAGATTGTGTCTTAGTCTCAGTATTCTCGTCCACCTTTCCCTTTTAACACAGGTATCAAATACAGGCAGGTAGTTGCTATCCCTAATATTTATTTAATGAATGTAGCCCATAATTCTCACCCTGTTGTCCTACTGCAGAAAATTATTGTCACCTGGGAATCTTCCTGAAGTTGGCAAGCAAGTAAAAGCACTTGACAGGATCTTGACAGGATCCCAAAAGATATGGATCCTGTTTTCTGGGGTCACAGTTTTTCTTACCCTTGTCTTACTCTCTTCGTCAACCTTTCCAGCAGTGTGTGCTGGCTCTACAGTCTATAAAAGCTCGCCATGTACAATCCCCTGTCCTCCCTATGTTCATGACTATAAAATTAATGTTTTATTTCCAGTAGAGCCCCCCTGGCATATCTTCTTTAGCATCTGTCAGTCACACTCCCTTCTGTCACCGTTAAACTCCGCTGGAATGAGCTGACTCATCTTATAGCCGACTCCTCCCTCCCTTTCAGGATATGAAGGTTTTAACCCAGCTTCCTCAAACCAACACTTGGTGCAATGTGGCCTGGATCAGAATCCAGAAAGACAGGCTGCTTCTCTCTGCTGTGTCCCAGATGAAGCCTGCTCTGCAGTCTTTAGCAGTAAGCAATAGTTGGACTAGAGCTTCAAGGATTCTTGTTTCAGTTGATTCCCTAATTTCTCCTCTCACCCATATGCAGAAAGGTTTGCAAAGCAGGAGTGCATCGTACTTTGTGAAGCTTTTTGCTTCCCCTTGTGAATCTAATATGCTCTTAGCCTTCAAGCACTTGATCTTTTAAAAAATGACACAAAAATAAAAACTAAGCAGAAATTAAAAACCCCAAACTTTGCCTATTCATCTTTCTTCAGGTGAGAAATGAATAAAGAGAAGAAATTTGAACTTGGAATCCCTTCAGGTTTACTATAAATTTAGCACGTGATTCTAGAAAGAAAGCTAAGTACCATAGGAGCTGTGTGTGTGTGTGTGTGCTTTAATCATTGATGTTGTCGGGCGGGGTGGGTGGGGGGTGAGGGGGTGGTAAGCAGTGGTAGGGGATGGTAACTCATTAATCTTACTTTTTAACCAGTCATGTGTGAACCCTGAGCAGTATTTTAATGTTGCTGATGAATATGAGTGCTTCTGAGATCAGCACTGACAATGAAAAGCACTTTGAGGCTATAAAGAGGTTGAATATTCTTGGGATGCCCTAAGCATAAGCATCTAGTTCTGCCGGAAGCCCAGGTACATCAGACGGAAAAGGAAGCATTTGCCTTCCTTCCTGCTGGGAAACCCTCTCCCAGACCACACTCTCCCTCTCTGTACCTCCAGGCCCCAACAGAATTGTGTTGGCAGAGATCTAACCCACCATGTTTGGCTGCCAGCCCTCCACATTCACACATCTATCAATGCACCACCAGAAGTCATCTTCTGACTCTCCTTTCCAGGCAAACACAGGAAATCCTGAGAAAAAAGAACAAAGAGAAACCATTAAAGCCTGAAAAAAGGGCTGACCCTAAATTTTGGCAAGGAGATGCTGGTTTTCCCCAATTCCAAGCTCTCTCGTTCTGCTATACTTCTTGGGTTGACTTTCTTCACTGATTAGTATTGTCTTCAGCCCTTTTATACTCGTCTTTGTCTTTGGTGGTCATTTCACTCTTGTTAGACCAAAGAGGACAAACAAAAGGGCCAAGAGTATGACAGATGCTAAAAGTATGACTAAAGGCAAAAAAGAAGAAACCAGAAATATGTACTTCTTCATCCAGTCCAACTGGAATTCTCATCATTTCCCAACTACATTTTGATCTTTCTTGTTTCTATACTTTAGTCATCCCATCCTCTGCATCAGGAAAACTCTTACACTCTTCTCCCTCTGTTCAAATGTTGTTACACTTCATTACCCAGTTAAGTATCATGCTCCTTAAGGAAGCCTTATAACTCAGCTGAAAGTGATCTCACATGGAATCTGAACTTTTATAAGCCCCTTGTTGGTATACTAAATGTGGATTTATGATCTGTTGTGGCATTATCATATATGCCCTTGTATTATCATTATTTATATATGTGTCTTTTCTTCTTAACCACAATATAAGATTCTGAGGGCAAAGACACTCTCATTTGTCCTTAAAGTAGGTCAATAAGCATTTGTTGAAAAAAAAAAGAGAAATGAATGTATATGTACAATTAATTGGACCATATGTTTATACATGTGTACTTTCTATACCTATTTTATACATTAATAAAAATTTTACAAATGAATGACTGTAAATGAAAGAACAAATAAAATGCTCAAAGTGCTTGCAAAAAGAGAGGTATGCATGCACTATAGAGCTTTCCCAGAATTTCTCAATAGCTCTGAAGCAAGTGTTTGGTATCCTGATCTGTGTTGGGCTATCAGAGAGTGAAGGCAAGAAACTGGCAAAGTCCAAACTTCTCTATTTCTTTTGTCCTTCAAGTGTCAGTGGCTGTTGTTATCAAATATTAATCTGCCAGGTCAAGTCCTGTTTACCGCTGAAGCAGAGCACCAAACATTAACTGCTGAAAACCAGTCGGACCACAAAATTATGCCTGAAGCATTTTCTTTTCTAATCCATATGACCTTAGACAGTGAATAAGGTTCACTGGTGCTCTGACAAGGCAAAGCATTAACTAATAATGGAATATTAGACATAAGAAGATATTTGTGACTGTAAAGCAACACAGTTACCTCGATCATATTTAACAAGAGAAGCCCAGAAGGAGGGCAAACTCATCAAGAATAGGGACCCACCAAGACATGTAAGCAACCTAAGTGTCCATCAACAGGTGAATGGATAAAGAAGATGTGGTGTATACATACAATGGAATATTACTCAGCCACAAAAAAGAATGAAATAATGCCATTTGCAGCAACATGGATGGACCTAGAGATTATCATACTAAGTGAATTAAGTCAGAGAAAGCCAAATATTACATGATATCACTTATATGCGGAATCTAAAAAAATAGTATAAATGAACTTATTTACGAAACAGAAAGACTCACAGACACAGAAAACAAACTTATGGTTACCAAAGGGGAAGGGGGAGATTAACAGATACACACTACCATATATAAAATAGGTAAACAACAAGGATTTACTGTATAGCAATAGGGAACTACATTCAATATCTTATGATAATCTATAGTGGAAAAGAATTGAAAAAAAGATAGATAGATATATATAGATAGATATATAGATATAGATACACATATACAGTGAATCACTTTATTGTATACCTGAAACAAGCACAACATTGTACATCAACTATACTTCAACTAAAAAAAAAAAAAAGAATATTTCTTTCAAGACAACTTTAAATGTCAACTTTCCTTACAGATATTTATTGAAACAATGGAACTTTTTGGAAACTTTAGTCAAAGACAAAGAGAACACACAAAAGATCTTACCATTTTCTGCTAGAGCAGCAGCCACTTCATTGAGAGTGGAATAGATATTGCAGGCAGCCCATCGGCACTGTGCCCCCAGAGCGCCCAGAGTTTCCATAAGCACCTATATTAAAGAGAAAGCAGGAGATGAGCAAGCATGGGCCAAACAATTGGTCAAGGAGATTAAGTTTATATATTTGACAATGAGAAAGTACATTAGGAATAACTAACGCCCATGATTTTCAAACTGTGCTTTACAGAAACTTCAATACTTTGAGAAGCGGGCAAGGGTTGGGGGTAGGCATGGGGAAGGCTCCAGCTGAGCTGTATGCTTTTACTCATTTAACATATTGGGCCTCCCTGTAAGATTTAATTAAACCAAGGCTTTCAGTGCCAAACATCTTTTTAAAAACCACAAATTTATAGCTCTGCTTCTCCTTAGGATGTAGAAAGCTGCAAGAGAAGCTTCCACCTCAACAAGAAAAAGCTGGATAATCTACAAAACCATAACTTTTCTTGAGTACATCAAAGAGCTGAGGTCATAATGCAACCAAGGAACTCCAAAGAGCAACAAATCCCTTTAAGGAGAGAGGGAACACTGTTTCACCCTTGTCAGAGCACAGAAGGAAGAGGTGGCTGCCATACATCACGGTAAGAAAAAATTAGCTAAAATTTTAATGAATTAGTAAAGGCTGAGTGTGGGAAAGTACGTCAGTTTGGAACTTCTTGTAGCCCCAGGCACAAGGAGAGTTCATACTCACACGCAAGCTCTTTTCTAGGGGCTTCCAACCAGGGTTCACAAGAAAGATTGCGGGCAGGGAGCTGATTGGCTGTGCTCAAAGATAAGCATGAAACCTCGGCACATCTCCACAGTCTTCTCTCATAGGAAGCAAAAGCCTTAAACTGTAGCAAGAGGAGCAGGAATTATGCCTGCCACCAGGGACCAGGCAAAGAGCTATTGCTTCTGGGGAAGGGTGGAAGCAAAAACTCTCTGCTCCTGGGGGAGTAGCAGAAAATCCTCTTGGGCCCAGGACCCTACATTGATACAAAGTAAAAATCTGCTACCTCTCCAGGAGGGACAGGAAAATATCTCTGCTCAAGACCTACCACCAATACAAGGCAAAATTTGGCTGCTACAGAGAGGAGTGGCAGGAACACTGAAAAAGTCCTACCCTCACAGAGGCCTGCCTAACACCGAGACTGGACCAGAAAATCTAAGAACCCCACTTGCCCTCACCTTGAGCCTAGCTCCAGGAAACAAGGAGTAGCAGTCGTGTGCTGCAGCGGGGACATGCACTTGAAGACAGAGCCCCCCTGTGGCAAGCATGTGCAGAAGCGGCTGAAAGCCCGAAGGTGAAGTGCAAACACTGAGGAGTACGAGAGCCCTGCAGCCTGGGGGAATTTGTAGCCTTTGGTACGGAACAACAGAATTGAAATCCAGCCCAATTCATGACAATAATGAAAATAATATACTACCATTCAATGTAAAATTGCAAGGCACGCCAAAAAAAGTGAAAAAAACCCCCAACCCATTGTCAGGAAAGTATTCAAGAGAACCAGACTCTGAGATGAGATAGATGTTTGATCAGACAGGAACTTTCAATTAACTATGATTAATATATTTATGCTAAGGGGTGTCAGAATTTTTTTTTCAGGATCAGATTTAAGAATTCTTTCATTAGGCTTATCACCAGACTGGGCATATCTAGGGATAGAGTCAGTGAACTTGAAGATAGATCAATAGAAATCACCAAACTGAAATACAGAAAGAAAAAAGAGTGGGGGAAAAAAGCAGAAGAGAGCATCTAAGATCTATGGGATACTATCAATGGCCTAATTTACAGAAGGAGAGAACAGGGCAAAAGATATATATGAAGAGTTAATGGGCAATTATTTTTGAAAATTAATGAAAGAGGATCCAGGAACAATGATATCCCAATAGCAAAGAGTACACTAGTGTACAGATCCACTAAAAGGAAAAGGAACCAGGGCTCCTTGGAGAAATGGCTGATTCCAGGGATAGGACAGGGAAGGTACAAAATGAGCTTAGATCATCTTGTACCAGAAGCAAGGAAGTGCTCAAAGAATGAAAGGGTTATGTCAAGAGACAAGGCACAGAAGCAAGACTTCAGGGGTTCCTCTTGGCCAAAATTGGAACAATTTTTATCATAATAAATAATGATAGTAATGGATTATAACCCATTAAATAAAATAGGAAACAATGACTCCACACAAATAAAAATACATAAATGAATGAATAATTGGAAGGTTTGATGAAGAATGGGATATTTACACAGTTTCGTATTACTACCTCACAAAATACTTACTAATTACAAAAGGGGAAAAATAACTTTTACCCTAGAAAAGTCTGGCAGACACCACCTCCATCAAGGGATCAAAATGAACATCAGTTATGGGACAAATCGAAAACAAGTGCCATCTGATAGGATTAAATGAAAAAAGCACAGCATCATTTTCTACGTACTAAGGACATACTACAGAATAATTTGTCTATAATCTTCAAAGTGTCAAGGTCATGAAAGTCAAGGAAAGACTGATGAACTATCCAGCACTGCAGGAGACTAAAGAGATAACAATTAAATGAGACCCATAACTATGGACAGGATCCTTTGGTTATAAAAAAGTATTATTGGGACAATTAGTGAAGCTCAAATGGGACCTGAGGATTAGATGGCAATAATGAATCAATGTTAATTTCCTAATTTTGAATGGTTGTACTGGCTGGACAGGAGAATGTTCTTGTTTGTAGAAAATATACACTAAGGTATTTGTGGGAGCATCATAAGGCTGGCAACTTACTCTTCAATGGTTCAGAAAAAAAAGTTATCTGTACTGTATTTGCAACTTTTCTATAAATCTGTGTATATTTCAAATTTTTAAAAATTATTAAAATAAATTTAATCCACTGATTTGATCCTGACTTGCTTTCACTTCAGTTTGTAAGATGGAGATAGGCTTCTTTATAAGAAGGTAGTATAGGGACTTCCCTGGTGGTCCAATGGTTAAGACTGCATTTCCAATGGAGGGGGCCCAGGTTCAATCTCCGGTCAGGGAACTAGATCCCACATGCCACCACTAAAAAGATCCCACATGCCGCAACTAAAAAGATCCCACATGCCGCAACTAAAGATCCCGCACACTGCAACGAAGATCCCGCGTACCGCAACTAAGACCCAATGCTGCCAAATAAATAAATGAATAAATATTAAAAAAAAAAGAAGGTAATGTACCACCCTACTGCTTCGATTAAGAGCTCTTTTAACATGGATAAATCTTTGGTGACAAAGTTTGTTTTAAAATTTCCTGACAGTGCTTAACTTTGGGTACTGATAATTTTCATTTTAAAAAATTTGTATTTTCTAATATTCATATACAAAATAAAAATTCTAATTAAAAATATGCTCTAATTAAAAAAAAAATACATGCAAACAACTCCACTAGGCTAACTCTCTCACATAATTCGTCAAAGGCCACAGCAGAACTACTCTTATATCTTAATTTCTTTTTTTTACTTTTTTTTTTTGCGGTACGCGGGCCTCTCACTGTTGTGGCCTCTCCCGCTGCGGAGCACAGGCTCTGGACGCGCAGCCTCAGTGGCCATGGCTCACGGGCACAGCCGCTCCGCGGCATGTGGGATCTTCCCGGACCGGGGCACGAACCCGTGTCCCCTGCATCGGCAGGCGGACTCTCAACCACTGCGCCACCAGGGAAGCCCTATATCTTAATTTCTGTACCTTTCAATATCCAATCCAATTTTTTTAATTTTCACCTTAAAGAATTTCTGAATTTCTATAACTAGGATTCCTCAATGTGCCAAAGAAGAGAATGATACTGAGACTTACCCACAAAGCAATATAAATTAACTAGAAAAGTGACTGGGATCAAGAATATAAGAACTATTTAAAGAACTATGAGTCAAGACTGCTGGCTATTAGGGCTCAAGCAGAAGTGAAGGAAGGTAGAAGTGGGAGAAGGACAGAGCTCAGAAGCTGGTTTAACTTGACTTTAAATCATTACTGCTTAGAGAGAGTAGCTAAGGAATCTGGTTGGAAGGAACTAAGGAAACACACCTAAAAAATAAAAATATTTAGATCCAAGTCTATTAGAAACATGGACAGGAAACTGTTAACTATGATAGCTATTTCTGGAGCATGGGATTATAGCAGACTTTGTCTTTCTACATTATAGATTGTGGTAATGCTTGAATATTGTAGAATGAACATGAATTACTTTTGTAATCAGAAAAATAAAATAGAGATTAAAAAAAAGCAAAATTCCTTTGTAATTATTTTTTTAAAGGAAACAGAAAAATGTGGGGAGGGAACAATAAAATAATATTAAAATTGGTAAACTAATTTTGATTACTCCATTCAGGAAAAAAAAGAAAGTAACCTTGAAGAGTGGTAATGTTTATGAGCCAGGGGGTAAAAAAGAAACTAGATGTAATTTAGCAACATGAGACAGTACAGAAGCACTAACTATTTTAAGCCACCACACTGAAGTCTCATGTCCCTGACTGGGGAAGTCCAAAAAAGGTTCCAAGAGTGTTTCTGCCTTGATTCATTAGTCTATAGCTCCAAAAAGTGATAGCTTTTCAATTTATTATGCTAATTTTGGGGTACCAAGGTATCCTTTTCCTCAGAGAACACATAACCCAGAAAAGTCTCACAGGGAAGATGCTAACAGTAGCTGTGTCTTGAGGAATCTCTGCTATTCTGAATAAGGAATGTGGCCACATAGTGTTGTGCTTACAAGACAATCTTTTGGAAGAGATCTAGTCATACAAATGACCTGGATCTTATAAATCCCATAAAAGAGTCCAGACAATTTCTTAATACACTGATTTCCTGTAGTGGTCTCATTACAGTTGGCAACTTAATATGTATCACATCTTTGATGATGACAACTCTAAGTCAGTGGTTCTCAGCAGAGGAACTTTGGAAAACTGTGGGGGCATTTTGGTTGTCATGGTAATTGGTAGGGGAGTGTTACTAGCATTTAGTGGGTAGGGCCAGGGATCTTGACATTTCAAAAGTGTAGGACAGTCTCCTAGAACAAAAAAACCATGCCATATCTGGTATAATTTTCAAGTGTTCCAATGAAAAGTTCACATGAGTGAGAAATCTATTTATAATTACCTGAGTTTAGAACTTTATTCCACTTTACATGTCAACAAAGGTATTGTTGTAGTTTTAATACAAAACAATAATAGTTTTTCCAAGAATGCAACAAGTGTATAAACCAAGAGAAAACTCATATTTTTGATATTGTTGTTATTCAGAAATTTACAAAAAGTTGTTTATAATTTCAGAAAATTATATAATTTGGCAACATTTCTCTGATGCTATGGAACCAGTAACACATTTTATGTATATACATTTGTAGCACTCACATTCAAATAATGCTATAAGTAAGGACAAATATCTGACTATTCAACTTTACTTGTACCTAAGCACTTACATATTGAAATACACATTATTTTATTATAAATTGCTTTCCTTTTATTCTTCCTTCATATTTCAGTAAGATTTTACATTTATTTTTTAAAAATTATATGTACCTAGCTATGCTATATCTGAATTTCATTTTAATAAAATACTGGGCCATTGCAAAACATATTTTTTAATCAAAAGGGGTCAGTGAATCTGACAAGGGTGAAAATTACGGATCTAAACCAATCATGGAAACCCCAGTTCCTCTGCCAGGACTGGTGGGGCATAAGCATGTGATCCAGTTCTGCTCAGTGTCATGACAGAGTACCCTGGAGGACTTCTGGGAAAGGTTTCCTTGCTCTTGGGAGAGAGGAAGAAATGGTCCTTCTTCCTCTTCATGTCAGTCTGGGATGGCTTAAACAGCTGTAACCATCTTGCTATCAGCCCGAGGATGAAGTAAGCACAGAGAGGAGGCAGCTCCAAGAAAATCACAGATAGATGAAACTGAGCCCTGAGAGCCTTCAACTGAAGTCCACCTTACCTCTGGACTTCTAGCTACGTAATGTCATGAATTCCCTTATGTACAGTCCAGGTTGAATCAGGTTTTCTCTTATTTGCAGCTGAAAGCAGCCTAACACAGAGGTGCTGTGTAGAAATGACACAGGAAGGGAAGATAAGGGGAAGCAGTGGAGAAGACGAGAAAGAATAAGCTTGGGAATCAGATATATTGAAGTTTAAATCTCGATTCTGTGGTTTACTAGCTGTATAACCTTGGACAAATTACTTAAACTCCCTGAGCTTCAGCTTCCTCATTTATAAAATGGAAACAGGAATATGTGCTTTTACATGGCCATTATGAAGGCTAATGAGCGCTTGTTAAGCTCTGAACTAGTGTGCCAGCCCTCAATAGCTGGTGGCTGTTATTAACTATTGTTATGTAGAGAAAGGAAAAGGACTCACAGCAGTCTGAGCAGTGATGTGTGTGCAACCCACAATTTTGGCTCCGGCCAAAGGTTTCTCTCCTTGAGCTCTCTTCCTCAAAGCCATCAGTGCCGGCATTTCTGAAAAGGCCCAATACACATGTAGCAATTTTAGAGAGGAGGGATGAGAGGTAAAGAATAACAGAAAAATGTACTCTCTTAAGATAAGATCCTTCCCCAAACAGGTTCTCTGTTAGATTAAGTTTCTCAAGGGATCAAAACATTAAACTTCATTTTTCTGTTATAAGAGACTTCCAGAGGTAAATGGTCCAATGTTTAATTCCCTATATCCCAGTCCCCCTTATCTAGTCTCTCTCCCCCTCTTCCTTGTTCCTTCTAGACCCTCTAGAGTTTACTCCCTCCCCACAGTGTTTCCTGAGCCCATATTTCTTTTGTTATAAGTATTCTTCAAAATCACACTGAAATTTCACAAACTACTAGAGCCCAGGATGTAAAAATGAATTAACATGGCAGCTTGAGAGGAAAAGGTGTTTATTTTCCTTACCTTGTTCAGCAATTTCAATTTCTCTTCGTCCAAACTCCGCCTGTTTGATGTTCTTGACACAGAAGTCACTGCTTCCCTTAGAGTTCTTTTGCTGCTTGTCCCTGGGAGATGTCTCATCATCAGAGCTATCTGTATATGAAGCAGCTGGAATGACAGAATAAAATACCTTTAGGGGAAAAAATGGATTCCTCTAAAACTCCAAACCGTGGAGTGAACTGAGGCTTTTCTAGTAATCCAGCACCTTGTAAATTTACACATTTGGTAAGCAAGCACCTAAGTGGCACCAAGGAGCTGTCTCAACCACCACCCATGGAAAGTGCTATCCGCAGGCCAGAAAGAGGAAGCTGAGAGACGTTGCCAAAGACATCCCCCCTGGGTAGCATTAACTTGGAATCTAAGGCTAACTTTATCTTCAGAACATGCAGAAGTCCTTGAAAATGAAAAAAGAGAGAGGTTATACCACTGTAGCAATAGGTTCAAGTTCTTAATGCATGATCATGGTGATTAACCTATGGGTTTCTGGGATCCTAGCTACCCTTCTCTGCTTGCTGCTCAAACACCTGATGTAATTTGTGTTTCAGTACAGTAACTGAACAGATAAGACCTAGAAAACAAGGAACCCATGGGAAAGTAATTAAGAACCACACAAAAAGTGTTTGTCTGACAAAACAGAGCTTTCTTTTTTAAGACTGGCTCTGATGAGGCTGAACTATGCCTGCAGACCCAATTAGACATTGACAATGAAGTATTCAGTGTGCTCTCCCTTCTTGCTGGCCTCAGTGGGTCCTGCATTAGGCATTTTAGATTCCCAGAGAAGCAGATAAACCCTCTTTCAGTATAATTAAATGCTCTGATGACTAATCCATTTAGCAACATACACTAGAGGGTGGAAGGTCTACGACTTTTGATTGTGGCTAATAGGCAGCTACGCCTGCTGCCATTCCCATGTTTGACTGAGGTCTTTTTAGTCTTCATATAATTCTGTAGTTGCTAATCATTTGCTGGATGATTTCTTTGATTTATGTTTAAGTTCCTGAGGATAGTTTCTTCCTAAGCAGTCCTCAAGGTTTTGGGGGGAGGAAGGTTGGGGACATAAAGCACTGTCTATAAAGCATTATATATTTCTCAATGAGATAAGAAGTACTTCCATCATTTTTAAGGGGAGAAAGCTACAAAAGCTCAGAGCTCCTAGGGTCTCCTGATCTACTTATATCCAGAGAATTAAGGCATTTCTGGGATTTCTTAGCAAAGGGTCTATCTCTGGGAGGGCTGTAAAAGGCAAGTCTGACCTTGCCCAGTTAATCAAGCATGGTGCTACAGAATGTTTGGGCAGCAGGGGCCCGAGTGTCTCTCTTGGAGCTGGAAAACTGCCCTAGAGCAAAGTCCTAACACGAGGCAACAAGAAAGAACATGAGCACCCGGGGAGGTGGGGGAATTAATAAATCCCCAAAGGGACTTTTGTTCTTGAAAGGAGATAATCTGTACAAAAAGTCTATGGTTCTCCCTCCTAGGGTGAGTGAGAGCTCAAAGTACCTTTGGCAACAGAGCCCAGAAACAGTTTCCTGGGCAGTCACCTGTTTCACCAATCAATACTCAGAAATGGCTTATGAGTCGGAGGCTTAGGGGAACCATGCTTCTATCACCTGGGAGAAGAAAGATAACAGCCATCCTAATCCTGATCCAAATTTATAGAAAAGTTGCTTTTGAAGAAAGTCTTCACATTCAGAGTATCCTGAAATTTCAAATCCTTTTCCAGAGCCATGATGATTTTTATGCTCCCTAATGGCCATTTAAATACAGTGGTTAAGTGTTCTGGAGTCAGAGAGATTTTGGTTGAAGTCTCAGTCTCTGCTTCTGGGTATAAAGTAGACGTGATACCAGAACCTTTTTCATAGGGTTGTTAATTCATTCATGTATTCAGTCATTCACACATTCAGTTGTTCAGTCAATGAATTTTATTGTGCATCTACTATGTACCAGGCACAGTCTAAGTGCTGGGCATACAGGACGGATATCGATTGTCTTTGCCTTCATGGGATTTTCAGTCTAGTAGGTGAGTCAGACATGAAATAACTAATTACAGAATTAATTATTTAGAGTTTTTCTTTCTATATGGTTGTAATATGTGCTATGAAGCAGACTATATAATATGCAGACATGATTTGTCAGAATCAAGTTGTTGAGAAGATTAAATAAAATAATGTACATAAAGTGCTTAGTGCAATGCTGGCATAAAGTAATTAAGCACTCAGTAAATGATACCTGGTATTATTACTGTTTTTTGTACATATTTTTAATTCAATACCAAATATAACATCTTTAAGGGTTCTTACTTAGCTCTAGGATTTTGAATGGGAAAGGAATGACATACATACAATATTATTTAACAGTTTCTTTTTTTCTCTACCTCTGTCATCTATTAATCTACCCAAGCAGCAGGTGGTTGGCTGGCAGTGATGAAAAAGGTTGAGACTGGAGTCCTAACTCTACCCAGAATAGCTCTCCTCTCCCTATGCCTCTTCAGCTTTTAAGGACGAGTCAGGGGAAAAAAGCCAACCAAACAACAAAACCCCCTAAAATTCTCCTTAAGAGAAGTACTCAAATTTTTGGTTTTCTTCCAACTCAAAGAAAAAAATTATACTACTTCCCCTTTCTAAAGGGAAAGAACTGTATTTTCTTTTCTTAACAGTAGCCAACTGGTTATAGTTAGTTCAACCAATCTTTTTCTTTGAGCCAAAATGGATTTGTTTTCAAAGAGCCCTTTATACAGACTTGTTATCAAGTGAGATCCAAAAGTATCAGTTGTCTAGACTGTACTAATATGTGAATGCAAAATGGCTGACACACTTAGACCAAGAGAATGCTATTGTTGCAAACACAGTGGAAAGATTATTCCTGAACTAACATAACATTTTTTTTAAATCCATAACTCATTTCTGCCACTATATTTAAAGTAGCATATTCATGAAAATAGTTGAGATTGAATTAAAAATTCTTCCTAGGAAAATTTAGAGAAACCCAACATATATATATATATATACACACACACACATGCTTGAACAGTTTCTAAAGTGTTTGTAATTGTCAGCACATTATGAAGCCCAGAGTCATAATTTAGTTAAAAATGAACAACCGATAATCAAGACAATCACCTACTGAAGTACAGGTCTGAGACCTTAGCTCTAGCTTCACCTCTAATTGGTTAAGTGACCAATTTTCAATTTATCCAACCATAAAATAGGGAGTATAATAGATCCTCTCTCTCCCCATGCTCTCCCTTTCCCCTAACTCCCACCAGAAAAATCTTATGAATAAATGAGATAATCACAAAAAAAGCGTTCAATTTCTAGGTAGAAAAGTAATACAAAGTACAAAATAACTCTTTCATGGGATGTTCTCTTGTTTCATGGTATCTCAGAATCAAAACATAATTTGGTGAATCACTAATCCACAATCTACCCCATGGAACTGTCATACATATGTTCTATGGCTCAAGCCTGATTAAGCCTTACCTCCTAGAAGCTGTGATATTGTGGCTTATTGCTAGGAGAAGAAGCAGTCAGACTTCTGGCTGAATTAGTCCTATCAGACTATTTTAAGTCAGGCAATTCCTCTTGGACCCAATCTATTCATTTGGTAATAGAATAACAGTAATGACCTGTGTGTCAATGTGCAACAGATTTCATTGATAACACTCTAGAAATATGTGAAAAGCTATGTTAGCAACAAAATATAGACAAACAAAACTTTGTTTTTTGGAAAAATCTGAAAATACTTCAAGCTTTAGAAGAACCAATTATGAACTAAGGAACTTTGGTCTTCTTTCCTTATCCTTAACCAATTAACTCACTGCAAAGACAGCTTTTTCAGAAATATATCACTGAGAATGATCTGACTTTGAAGAAAAGTCTCTTCTATTCATTTGTTTTTAAGCGTTTTGTGCTTAGAGAAAGAGTTTTTAGAAGTTTGTTTTTTATAAAATAATTTCAAGGATTGACGTAGCCCCTTTCAGTCTGGGTTCCATTAGAATTAAGCCCTAATGTCTTGGAGCATCCACTGAATATATGAATTAACGTCTCTCCTCTGTATCTAGCAGGGTACTAGTTATGATCCATCCTTTGAAGAACCATCCTTTTCTGTGTTCTGTGATTCCCAGAAGGAGCCTGGTTGAAAAGGCCAGAAGAGGTTCCTAAATAAAAGCACGGCAAAACTTAGTATTAGGATCATTAGGAAGGGAGAGTACGCCACAGCCTAGGTAAGACTCTAAGTATCTTCAGCAAAACAAGCACTTTGGACAGGAAGGTATCTTTTTTTGAAATGTCATAAACCTTCTAACTCTTCACATACAGAAAGTGTATCAGAGGTATATACTCCTTTACAGGGGTGTAAAGTCTTATAAGAATGTCTCTGGACACCTTCCCCAATATGTATTTATTGAGCACCTCTTATGTGTCAAACACAGTTCTAAGTGGTGGGAATAGAGCAATACCAAAGAGATAAAAATCTCTGCTCTCATGGATCTCATATTCAAGTAAGGGAAGAAAGACAACAATAAATTATATGTTATATGATAATAAGTGCTATGGAGAAAAATAAAGGAGGAAAATTTGATAGGTGTGGGGTGTCTGTACAATTTTAAAAGAGGATAGGTCTCAGTGAGAAGGTGATCTTTGGTTAAGAACCTAAGGAGGCAAGATACCCAGTGAGGGTATCCTAGAGCATTCCAGGCAGAGGAAATAGCAAGTGCAAAGGCCTTAAGGCAGGAGAATGCGTGGCATGTTTCAAAATAACAGTTAGTAGGATAGCATGACTGGAGTGAACAAAATAGCCAGGGGAGGAGGAAAGTTTGGGAAATTAGAGATGTGATTAGAAATATAATGTGAGGGTGGATGGTATAGGGTCTTGTAGGCCATTGTGAGAACTTTAGATCCTACTCAGAGCGAGACTGGGAAGCCACTGGAGGGTTTGGGGCTAAGAAGTGATACGATCTGACTTATTTTAAAAAATGAATCTGGCTGCAGCATTGAGAATAGACTGAAGACGGGCAAGGTTGGAACTCAGCAATTCAGTTTTTAAGACATGGGAGAGCTGAGATGCCTATAAAACATCGAAGTGAAAGGACTGAGCAGGTAGTTGAATATCTGGGGCTAGGGTACAGAGGAAAGATTTGGGCTAGAGATAAAATTTGAGAATCAAACACCAATATATGGTATTTAAAACTAGGAGACTGAATGAGTTCCCTTGGGAAGAGATAAACACAGAAGGGAAGAAGTCCAAGGATCAGTCTTTGGGGCTCTAACAATATTAATTTCTATAGTCAATTAAAATATAACATATGCTGAAAATGGGTTCCAAGTTCTTACTGACATGCATTTGCATATCTTCTCATATTTAGAAAGCTGTAATTTTGTTATTCCTGGCTTTTCATTTGATGAGTATGGAGCTTTTTCTGTGTTACCTCATATAACTTTCCCATTGCCTCTGTTATGAGCATTTCAGACTGTCAGAGTTTTCCAGGATCCCACAACAAATCACACACTGATCAAAGCCTAGAAACTAGGTCTCTCCTAACTCCCAGTCCAAGAATATAGGCAGTAGGCATCTCCATTCACAGTCTGTTTTGTTTTTTGTTTTTTTTTTGCGGTACGCGGGCCTCTCACTGTTGTGGCCTCTTCCGTTGTGGAGCATAGGCTCTGGACGCGCAGGCTCAGCGACCATGGCTCACGGGCCCAGCCGCTCCGGGGCATGTGGGATCTTCCCAGACCGGGGCACGAACCCGTGTCCCCTGCATCGACAGGCGGACTCTCAACCACTGCGCCACCAGGGAAGCCCCCACAGTCTGTTTAAAAGGGTTTGACAATTCATGTGGAAACAAGAGAAGGTAACAGCGTGTGTGACACAGCTGCAAACATAATCTTAGGTTTCATTTGAAAAGCATTGAGTTTATGGAAATAACACCTACTATAGGTTATTTTGGACCACACCAAGAACATTATATTCACAGGCATAATATTTTTAAAAGGACACAATCTGGAATATATCCAGATAAGGTTAACCAGGACAGTAGGATGCCCTCCAAATCAGGCAGCCAAATATGGTGATTTTTATTTCTAAATAAAATCTTTAAATTTTAGGGATTGTATAAGAGCTTATTGGGAGCTAAATTACTAAATCAAGCAAGGATCACCCTATGATCTAAAATGCTCCCAAAGAGGCCAGATGGCCATTTGTCAGGAATGCTATCAAGGCAATTCCAGCATCCAATGGGAAGCTGAATAATTGATCTTTAAGTTATTTTCTAAGTCCAGGATGTTTCGACTCCACACTCCCAAACTCAGTACCCTTAAATGGATATATATGGTTGATAATTTTTTTTACTATAGAAATGGCAATTTCACATAGTTCAACCTAAAAGGTCCAATCTATGCAGGGTGGTGACATCAGTCAATATCACTCACCAATGAGCTATACCAGGCAACTACGTGTTCAAAGGCGACAAACCCACTCTTCTGGGTAAATAGAGATTTTGTAAGTACCCTCCCTGCATAGGGGACTTCTGTGGGAAGGCAGGCATTGGTTTTCTCCACAGGAACATAGTTGGAAATGTGGGTCCAGTGTGTAGGGAAGAGATTGAGCTGAAGTTAAATTTTAGTACTATTATCATTTAGTTATCAATCTTTAGATAACATGCACAAACTCAAGAGTCTAAAATGTACACACTCTTTTACAATTCACATTTGCACAACTATTATACTTTCCAGAGTTACAGTAACTGGTTCATCAATTTTCAACAGTTATTGAAAATTATTTAATTTAATTATTTATTATTCTGCTGGTTATTTTAGCAGAATAAGTACAAAATTCGGTATCTTTAGACAAAAATCCCTAGGGATTTACATTATGTGATTGTGAGGGAAATGTAAAACAAGAAATGTAAAAACTGTAAATAACAATCTACCCAATCTAAAAGTTAGTGTCTCAAACGAGCTTTCTTCAACTTTACATAACAAACACTACTTTCCTATTTGTGTGAAAAACAAAATTTCAGGTCAAGATGAAAATTTTCTAATGAATGTTCTATTTATAATGTGAAGAGGTAACTAGGATAAACACTCAGCTTCCTACCACATTCCTATATAAGAGCAAAATAAAATAGCTCCATATTAGATCAGACATATACTGGGCACTGTTGAACAAATGGTCAATAGCTAGTGGGAAGCAGCTGCATAGCACAGGGAGATCAGCTCAGTGCTTTGTGGCCACCTAGAGGGGTGGAATAGGGAGGGTGGGAGGGAGACGCAAGAGGGAGGGGATATGGGGATATACGTATGCATATAGCTGATTCACTTTGTTATACAGCAGAAACTAACACAACATTGTAAAGCAATTATACTCCAATAAAGATGTTAAAAAAACAAAACAAAACAAACAAACAAAAAACAAATGGTCAATGCTGACAAAAGGTCTCACATGTTAATATTCATCTGGCATTAAATGATAACTCAAGCCCAGGGCCCATATATTGGAATTAATGCCACTGCCAGGAAGGAAGGAGTAACAGACAATACAATGTCACAGCTTAGAAGAGAAGGCAAAGGGCTCACTTGAACTAGCTACAATGATTTCACTGTTTCTCGGGGCAATTAAGGTTTCCCAGATGGATGTATGGGGAACCCCTCTTTTATTTTCCATTCAAAGAATGGAAAAAACACAAGTCTTCACACATGCTGCTCAGTGAAGGTCATCAGTGAGCAACATACTCTCACCCTCTGAATAAGTCAGAGCTCAATTTCTTTAATCACCCTCTTCTGCCTTTATTGGAAGAGGAAGCCTCTATTAAGCTCCACTCTGAATCCCCAACAGGAATCCAAAGATTCCATCCAGAATTTTGGTCCAAATTTCCACTGAGAATCAAAGTGTTTATACCAAAACATAGGTTTGATCATGCTTAATTAGCCTGGGATAGACAGGAGGGTCCGTTGATCATACTTAAGTAGCCTCCACAAGTGGGTCCATAGCCGTTCAGTCCTCACCTGAGCTATAGCTGTCAGTAGATGACTGAGAAATGGAGCGAGACAGAGAGCGACGTCCAATTTTGGTGGGACGTTTGTTGAATTCTTGCTTCTGGTCAGCAAACTGGATCTGCTAAGAAAAAGAACTCTAGTTACACAAAGGAAAATAACCTCCATTTTGAGACAGCAATTCAAGGCTTGCATTATAGGATCTTACCTTCCCTCATAGCTGATCTGATTGCACTAGCCCACATTTGGAATGTTAAGACTCTTTGGAGAGAATGATTTTTCATTCTTTACCTACTCTGTTTCTATGAAATTTAAATCCTGGAACCACTCTCTGACTATATACCTCTTGCAATCAAAGGGAGAAGGGGATGTACCGGTTAAAATAGAAAGTCAAGTCATATTCAGAAATCCTTCCTATAGTTTAACTGAAAATTAAAGCTGGAAAGAATCTTTGAGACTATCTATTCCAATCTTCATATATATCTAAGATGAGAAACTGCAAGATACAGAAAGGTAAAGTGACCTGCCTTCAGGTTTTAAGATTCTCAGGAAATAGTATGGTACAATAGAAAAAAAAAAAAAAAGCTTTCTATTCATACAGAGCTTTCTGGAACTGCTTTTAAACCCTGGTTATGCCACTCATTAGCTATATGCTGTTCATCAAGATGTTTTTGTGACCCTCCTCTTCTGGTAAATACGACAAAGATGAAAGAACTTACTTCAAAAGTTTTAGAGGGTTATATGAAACAATGTATGCAAACCGTGAAACACAGCAGGTGATTCAATTAATACCTAGATCCCCAACTCCCACCCCCTACAAATTCACTGTTCTTGTAACTCTTGCAGGTAGTCACTCTAGCTTTTTAAAGGCTTTCTAAAATGCATTAATTAGCTTTTCAGTACTAATAAGTATAGTAACAATTAATCTATTATTTAAAAAAAATTTTTTTTAATTTTGGCCACGCCCTGCAGCTTGCAGGATCTTAGTTGCCCAACCAGAGAATGAACCCGGGCCACAGGAGTGAAAGCACAGCGTCTTAACCACTGGACCACCAGGGAATTCCCTAATTTATAATTTTTAATGTTTGGTATCACAAAATACTAAAAGCCACAAGGTTGATAATTTGTTAACTATAACAGATGTAGGAGTGGATAACTGGACTGAATATGTATAAACCTCAATATTCTTGGAGGTTGCATTTTGGACAATATCTGATCATGATCTTTTTGCAATTTTATCTCTTTTTCCTACTGTTCAAAGTTCAGCTGATACTTTATAACACTTCACATCAAAGCTCATATTATTCAACAAATATCTTTCTTTATTTTTCCCTAATTGAATGTTTGCATAATTGCTTAGATGTGGATCCATTTGGCATGGAGGCAGGAAAAATCAAAGATCTGACAACTGATTCTGCCTTTCATGATAAAAAGATGGTTCCTTGACGGGCAGAACACAGATACGGCATACGAGAATGAAAGCAGCAACTGTCGGCCACATTTCCTGCAGTTAGAGGTAACTACTGAGTCATTTGAGTATTCAGACAAGGGGACCAATGCCAAATCAAATTAGCTTAGCATGCCTTTTAGGGGAATTTGTAGCATTTTCATAGCTATAACAACAAATATAGCCTGTGTAGTACTTTAGAGTTTGCAAATTGTTTGCAGCAATAAGAAAATTCTTTGGATTAGAAGCATTTCCCAAAATGAAAAATGGCAAAATTAATTATTTTACTGAAGTAGCAATTTATTCCAAAAAGATAAAGTGCCCTTTTATGTACTTCCATGGGATGAACTTCCATGTACTTCTCTTATCACAGTGAATACAAATATCTACCTGTATCCTGTACAAACTAGGCTCCATAAAGGCAGGAGCCATGTATCTTATTCACCTTTATATCCTCAGGCGAAAACGCCTGACACATAATAGGCAGCCATGTGCCGAAACGATGAATCTTACTCTATCTTCAGAGTCTGTACTTGATTGAATATTAAGTAAATATGGTAACCATAAGCCAAGTCTACAGTTAAAAGAATTTTTAAGGGCAAAAAAAAAAAAAAAAGTGGGGGAAGGGGAAGAAGGTGGGTGAGAAGATGGGGAGGGGAGTAGCAGTCAAGCTCAAAACCCTGGCTTCCATTTCACCAAGCTTGTTCAAGACAATAATATGTCTTCATTCTTTTTTAGAGGCCCATCTAGGAAAAGGAGTAGTCATTGACTTTCCAAAGCCCACAATGAGTCACTAATGTCAGTAGTGCCTACTTTTAAAAAAGAGTAACAGACAAACTCTGCCTTAGATTATGTACCACCCCCTCGCACTCACACACCACTAGAGGGGACCAGTCACTCTACCTCTCTAGATTTGTAGGATGGGGTGGGTGGGCACACACCCGTTTACCCCAACAATACCAAACCATGTAGCCATCTAGCTGCGCCATCATTTCAAACCAGTTACCTTAAACTGAGCTCTCTTCTCTATAAAGTCCCCTCCATTTACAGTACTTCCTCCTACCCAAGTCAAGTTCAGGATATCTTTTTTTTTTTTCTGGCTGTGCTGTGCAGTTTGTGGGATCTCAGTTCCCAGACCAGGGATCAAACCCATACCCCCTGCAGTGGAAGCGCAGAGCCCTAACCACTGTCCCGTCAGGGAATTCCCGAGTTTAGGCTATCTTTTGGCACTAAAGACTAGGCTATGTAGGCTTTCTGCACTCAGAGACATAGGGTTCTAAATCTTGTTTACTTGTCAGACACTGAACTCAAGTTTCTTTAAGACAGAAGAATATTAAAAAGAGACTAATCACTTATATAGAGTAAGTTATACAATTGCCCCAAGAAATAAATATTTATCTTTTACTGACAACCCATCCCTGGTGCCCACCTCCCCTTAATAGTTACGTGCCATTACATTTTTCACTCCTACTTGTAAAACAGTAATCTTCCCACCCCGGTTGGGATACTCAGGTAGATTCTACCTCTAACTTTCCTACCTTATCTGAAATCGGAGGGTCCTTTAAGGGAACCCTCCTTATCCATTTGAGAGAAAATTGCCTAATTCCAACAGGCATCAAGGCGAGGAAGGGAAAGAGACTTAGGAGAGGAGCAGCTCACGTTACGCCAGAAGAAGGGACGAAAGCAGGAAAGGAGGGTAAAAGCAGCTGGCCTTTTACAACAGTGGCTATAGCGGCAGCAAGACTGGTAAATAAGAGCTTAGCCTCACCTGGGCTTTAATCCCAGAGTTGCCATTGACAATGTATTTCTTCTTGTTGCTCAGCATAGTGACATCACCAGCCCTACTGCCACCTCTCCAGTCCAGGGGCCCTTGTGTCTAGGCCTTTAAACTTTCCTCATCAGCAATTCTGTTGGCTCTGGTTCCAGCTAGCTTTTCTTTTCGTTGTTTTGGTGGTGGTGCCTTCCCTGGAAACCCTGAAGCACTCCAACAACCCCTCCAGCAGCAGAGCCCAATTTAATAAGGCATTTCTGTTAGTGGCTCATCAGCCACTCCTAATTCTGGTGGCTGTTTTGCTTTTATTATTATTATTTTTTCCCTAAACACCTAATTACACGGATCCTCTAAACCTTAACAAGTCCCTTGACAAGGCCCAACTTGCATGTGCATAACAATAGCTTATTTATATAACCGGTGCACTTTTTTACCTGCTATAATTAACTTGCTAATTAGCTTCCTTTTTAACCATACCTCCTCCTTTTCCATGTCAGATGACTTTAGTTAACCTAGTCTCATTAGAAAAAAATTAACTACAGAGCCAGTAAAACAATGAGGGAATTTATAAAGATGGTAAGAAAAAAAAAAAGGAGCCAAGTGCTCAGGCAGCCCCTAACCTACACTCTGTGTCCTTGGGTTAGTCAAACTGGGAACACAGGTTTCAGCTCTGTCACCAAGAAAATCAACTTTCTCTGACCACTGCTTTACTCTTAATTGTTCATCTTTTTATGCAGGTTTTGACATTCGGTTTCTAGTTCCATCTCAAGATTGTTGCTGATTAGGTGTCGAGTGATCTGCTTGCTTTTTTCAAAAACTGTGTTTTGTGGAAGGTGTGACTGGCATAGGGAGTCTTCTATTTCCTCAGGGCCCCCAGAATCATAATGACCTTGTTGCATATCAAGTAGAGTCAAATGAAAGGGCAAAGAATCACATTATTTATTTGTTGGTTTCTGAAAGGGACCCAGTGAATAGGAAAGCTACATTCAACTATATGTTACAGAGACTGGGGTGGGAATGTGATGTGAATTCTTCCTTTAGAATGAGTGCTTGTCCATAACATAATGGCACATGTGATGACCAGTAATGTCTTAGCATCACTGAAATGAGGGATCACATGTCTGCTACTCCATGAGAAAGTGAGCTCCTCCAGGTCAAGCATCACGTTTACTCATCCTTTTATTCTTCCTGCCAAGTACAACATTTGGCACAGGGAGAAAGGTACTAAATATATATATGAATAAATGAAAGATTTGTTTTTATGTGTACAGCTTTTCTCCCTTAATGGAGGCATAGACTCTGATTGATTCTTTGATTTATGTGTCAGAAACTTACTGGGTTCCTACAGTGTCAGGAGTTAAAAATGTTAAAAAAACCATATAGTTCCTGCTCTCAAATAGTTCATGGAATAGTCAGTCACAGGTACAGAAAGATACACAAGCCTGTACTTATAATAGAAGTGTGTTCAAGATTCAGTGGCAGCATATAACATGGTGGCATAAAGTCAGCAGGGTATGTTAGGCAAGTTTTCCTAGAAGAGGAGTTTAATCTGATACTCGACTCAGGAGAATGAATTTTCAAGATGAGTGAAGTAGGGTGGCCCTTCTAGGTACATAGAGCAATATTCACAGAGCAAAAGGAACACGGAACTGCCAGGAGCCCAGTATGACAAAGAACTAAGTACATGTATACAGGAAGTTAGAAGTAGCAGGGCATGAAGCTGAAGAAAAAACAGGAGCTAGTTTGTAGAGACTTTTATGCCACGATAAATCTGATAACTTTACAATTCATAAAAATATTCCACAGAAGATATAAAACAAAATCTTGCACAGAGGTGACTGCCTATTAATCATGGAAAGGTGCTACGGGCTAATGCATGATAAGAGTGACCAGTGTAGAGAAAGGAGCTGGAGAGACATATTCTCCTGGGAAGGCTGATGGAACAGATGAGAAGGGTAGGAGAACAAACTACTGGCTGTATATCTAATAGACAATTATGTGTCGTGCATTTCCCCAGAGACCATTTCAATTTATTTGTTTATCCGCTTGTTATTTTCAGTAATTTACTATCATTGCTCATCTCCAGGATGTGGGAGTTTGACCCTAGAGAGAACAGGTAATTTATTTTTGAATTTGAATAGAAGATGAAAGGGGGTTAGTGATGTTAACATTTGCATGCCGACAGATGTGTCAGCAAATGGCAAAGAGGTTCATTATTGGAATGTGACCCTTGAAAGTGTCACATTGACAATGCCACAGAAAATCACTGCTGCATGGACCAGGAATCAGGCAATCAAATTAGATTAGTTAGGGGCTTCTCTGGTGGCGCAGTGGTTGAGAGTCCGCCTGCCGATGCAGGGGACACGGGTTCGTGCCCTAGTCCAGGAAGATCCCACATACCGCGGAGCGGTTAGGCCCGTGAGCCATGGCCGCTGAGCCTGCGCGTCCGGAGCCTGTGCTCCGCAACGGGAGAGGCCACAACAGTGAGAGGCCCGCGTACAGCAAAAAAAAAAAAAATTAGGTTAGTTAGATCCCAGCAGAAGTCAAAGATCCTTTCACATCTATTTTAATTCGTTCTCTCTACCTTATTTCCTCTGGTCTTCATAATAGATTGTTACATATTGATCTCCCCATTAGAAAACAAGCCCTCTGAACCAGCCCTCAGTTGTGAATCATTTCTGTATTTCCCCCCAATGTCATCCATATAGATGGTGTTAAGATAATAGCTTTGGAAATTATTTGGATTTGTTCATGTTCTTTGTAGCTATACCATTTTAAATTCCCTAACTATAAAATCCCAGATATGATTTTTTTTAAAAAAAATGAGTACTTGTTGAGCACAAGAAAGAACATAAAATGGTAGATTCTTTTTTTTAGGATAATCTTCATTTTGAGAGAAAAGGTCCCTGGGAGAATAGAATAAGGGGAGGAGAACTAATATTTATTAAGAGCCTACTACGCACTGTGTATATGTTACTTCTGTTAATCAGTATAAGAATCTTAAAAATTTGGCATAATTATCCCCATTTGACAAATTAGGAAAGTACAAATGACTGTATTGAGAGAACAAATGATTTGCCTGAGGTCTCACAGCAAGTAAGTGGGACTAGAATGTGATCCTGTGTTTACGCCAGAGTCGAAGCTCTTTCCACTACACCAAACCTTATGATATTGATCAGAAGACCAAAAACTCCCCTGGGTGTACCAGCCCCACCTGATTTTTTTTTTTTATTAGTCATCAATTTTATACACATCAGTGTATACATGTCATTCCTCTTAATTTATCCTAAATTTATTTAATTTAAAATTGCTCCTTAAATTTACTTTCTTACTGGATTGGGTTTCAGAAAGGACATCATTGCAGATAATTTGGGGGCTCTGATCAAACCACAAGTCTGTAATGGCTAAATCATATACGAATTTGAAATCTAACAGCACTTTAATTGGCAACTTTGCCCAATGCCACTACCAAAAGTTGAAACGGAAATTAATTGAACTCAAATATCGATATTCACCATCATCCATGACAATCTTGATCTCTTATTCACAATTTCATGAAATGAGACAGACCAATATCTTTTTGCTTGCTTTATGAGTCTCTAAACTTCTGCTCTTCCTAACCAAGGTTATTCACCCTAGAACACTCTCAGCTGGTTCCTCATTTTCTTCACTCAGGTGAAAAGGAACTCCTTGGTCTAATGGCTTAAGTCACTAGGCCTGAGCAGAGGGAGCTGCAGCTCTATACCAAATACAGCCAGAAGGCAATTTAGGATACTATGACTGACAGGAAAAGCCTTACCACTTAACAAGTTTATCTATCAAAGTAGTTCTCAAAGTTTAGGTTCATCAAAATCACCCAGTGAGCTTATAAAAATGCATTGCAAGGCCCCACCCCAGGGTTTCTGATTTAGTAAATCTGGGTGGGGACCAAAATTTTGCATTTCTAACAAGTTTCCAGGTGCTGCTGCTGCTGCTGCTGCTGCTGGTCTGGGGACCACAGTTTGAGAACCACTGCTCTAACACTCT
Organism: Globicephala melas; assembly: GCF_963455315.2. NCBI lineage: Eukaryota > Metazoa > Chordata > Mammalia > Artiodactyla > Delphinidae > Globicephala > Globicephala melas. Next base: position 22,712,764 of record NC_083322.1, read on the forward strand.
CTGCAAGCATGAATCAATTCGCCCTAACTCTCTTAACTCTCTCCCTAACCAACCATTTTATCCTATCTATGGCTATGACCATGGAGACATATTCATAGGCAGAAAAGAAAAGGTTATTTCAAAGGTCAGAGAATGGAATGAGGTGATCCTTTCTTTATACACGACACAGGATATAAAGAGAACTGGGTCTAATTCTGATTTCTACAGTTTAAGGCTAAGAATAGACAGTTAACACATTAAGAAAAATAGGACTCATGGGGAGGATAGAAGATCTATTTACCCTACAGAAGAGCACGCCAAGAAAAAACAAATTAATTCCTTTTCAAGTACAGAAAGTAGTACTACAAAGGATGGTGATCAGAGGTTCTTTTTTGTATCTCCATTTCTTAACATTTCTAGTACTTAACATCTGTAATCCTCATTTGTAAAATAGGAACAATAATACCTACTTTGTCTATCTCAAATGTGTGCTGAGAAAATACAATAATGTATGTGAGAAGGTTTTAGAGGCAACATAATGATACACAAATATAAAATATTAACATTTCTATTTTTTTAGGGCAAAAGTTCTTCACCTAGGGTCCATGGATGTCTAGATGCTCTGAAACAGAATGCAAAATGTTGTGTATGTGTATATTTTCCTAGGGAGAGGGTCCATAGTTTTCATCAGTTTCTCAAATGGGTCTTTGCTTTAAGTGTCAATCCTGACCCAGAGTTATAGTGAAGCTACCTCTACGGCCATTTACCAGATACCTTAAATGTTTTTGTCTCACTTCCAACTAGATATGGTTCAAGCATTCTTAGAGACATCTCTCCCTTCCAAGCCAAATCAGCTGCTGGAACAAATTCTTCACCTATAAAAGGGATTACTTCTAGCCGAAAGAAAATCGGGTAACCAGCTGGTTGGGTACTCAAGAAAGTGAATTAGATTTCCTATGGAAAAGTACCCAGTACTACAAAGAGCTTGAGTGGGAGGAGGAAATATTAAGATGTAGAAACTTAAGAAAAGGTTACTGCTGATCTCCATGCACATAAGAGGAGGTATTTTCACCTACCACTAGGGACTAAAGATTTCTCAGGGGAAGTGAGAATATATTAATAAAGACAGTCTTTAAAAGGATGAGTTCCCCAACCTTTTAGCAGTAAAACTGCCTGAACAAAGCTAAGAAAATCTTTCACATGAAAATAGCTGGGGAGCAGAGGCTCTAGCAGAAGTTTTCCAGTGAATGATGGAATGTTAACTTGAAGCTCTACCTTGTCAATTCTCAAGACGGGTTCTTCAAACTTCGTCCTGGCTTATTTCCCTGCTGGGAGTCAGTGATGTGAGTACTGTCAACTGCTGTCTGTGGTCTTGAGTCCTATTCTCTGAGGGGTATGCCAGTCCCTTTTTGCTACTGATCATTAACAAGAAGGGAGGTATTATAATGCACCTTCTCTGCTAAATTTTCCCCCTGAAAGAAGGTTTGAGAGCCTTGTCATACTTCCTTTGGGGGCAAGGATAGTCTCAGTGGAAAATTCATTACATTAATATGTAAACTGGAACATGAGTTATTTGTTAAAGCTGTCTTAAATGGAAATTTTGACCCACTATTGGGAACTGGCTCCAGGGTTTCCTCTTGGGGATTAAAAGGCACTCTAACACTTTACAGGTAAAGTCTGGAAATCTATAGGCAACACACTAGAGGGTGCTCAGTGGCTCACTGCGGTGGCTAAATGGATACTGGTGGCAGCCTAAGAAAGCACTTTCAGACCAGGTCAGAACTTAACAACTATGTGGTATCTGAAAGAAAGCCTCAAGAGGTTAATCTTTGGCAAGGGAAAGATAACAGATGAAAAAACTGAGTTATTGAGGCCAGCCCCTCCCCACTTTTTCTCATTGTTCTTAAAAAAATCTACTGATCAAAGGTATTTTGCTAGTTTTTGAGAGAGAAGGGCCAGGAGATCGCTAAGTAAAAGAGGTGCCATACTGAAGAGAGCAGAGCTGTGCTTTATTAAAGAACGTTTCTTAAAAGCTGGGAAGTCTTAGGTGGTATCGCTTGAGCAATAGTCACTAACTCCTTTAGGACAGTTATCTTGTTCACTTAAATAAAAAGAAGGTGAGTAGGTAAAAGTCCAGTAGGAGCTCCTCTTGAGAGGATGTGCTCAGCAGATAAGACAGCGTCGAGATGTATTACTTATGAGAATAAGAGTTACTATCACACTTCCGTTGACTGAATCGACCGACACACCAGTGTTCTGCAGAATTCTTCTGTAATATTCCTTTATAGAAGTACCAAAGGTTAATACCTTAATGTGAGCCCTCACCTAAGAAAACCAGAATTCCTGCTTCCCCTTCTTGTTATTAGTGAGTGCTGGAGATTCAAAAACAAACTTAGAAATCCAACTAGAATTATTATCTGAATTTTTTCCATTAGTTCTAAAACACTGCATTATTTGAAATAAGCTTGTGGATGGGTAGGATTTCTTTTGATCAAATGTCTTAAAACTGAGCACAAGGTTCTGGAACAACATTAAGAACAACAAGAGGAATAACCGCAACAAAAATAATATTTGTTATGGGAGTTGAAACATGGGCTAGTCAGTTGGGCCTTTGTTAGGTCTACTATATATCAGTCTCATTACTGATGGTTATTTCTCTAAGCCCATAATTCCATAAACACTGAAAAGAACTTGGAATATGTTGTATACAGTCTAACCAGTCTTCAACGGGGAAAAATATATACATTTAATATATATATTATATGTGTGTGTGTGTGTGTGTGTGTGTGTGTATATAAAAACATAAGCAGTATATAGACTATAAGAAATCAGGCTAAACCTGGAAGAAAGCAGACAGGAACATAAGGATGGTTGCTGTTTTTAAATCAAAAGTTAAAATTGGATCTAAAACATTAGGTTTTATGTGCTAGTTCTTATCAACAAATTAAGTCCTTATTATAATTATATTAAAAATATCAGGCAGAAAAGATATTTTGAAAAATAGTACCAAGGGAGCTATATAGGGACTTCCCTGGTGGTCCAGTGGTTAAGACTCCACTCTTCCACTGTAGGGGGCACGGGTTCGATCCCTAGTTGAGGAACTAAGATCCCACGTGCCATGCGGCATGGCCAAAACTTTTTTTTAATTAATTAATTAATTTAAAAAGAGAGCTATATATTTCCTGCCTTTTAGAAACACACATATAAAGAATATTTGGGGAACTGTTTTGGCTGGTGGGAGAAAAATGGGCAGATAGGGGATAAATGTCTTAAGTCTTCTCAGGCTTGAGAGAGAGCACCATTTCTACAAGTTGTTTTTCTTCCCCTCACTATTCTTTTTCTTTACCCTCATGAGAAGTAAACTAAGCATTAGTTTGCAAATAGAATGCAAAGCAATCACAGTATAACACAATCCACGCAGTGCACCAGCAGCAGTGGGGAAGCTCACCCCAGCCCAGACAACCAGGCAATAAGCTGACTCTGGCCAGGCAGCTCTCAGACCTTCCCAGCTCACTCATAATTTTAAAAAATATTTTTTTTTAAGAAAAAAGAAAGGAAAGCTGCAAGGTTGACCCAGGACATAGGAATTAATCAGAAATTAGAATAATAACTGTTTCCCCACCACAGGTCTTGGTAGGGACTTTTCACAGCGATCCCTATCACCTGTCAGAAATGGCTGCCTCATTATCAAGAAACAGAAGGAAAAGCAAAGTGACCAAAGAACTCACCATCCACTCAGGCACGTGAAAAGCTGAGGTGCCCTCATTACCGTCCCCATTCTCCATAGTGCAGGCTTGAGTAATCTATGTCCTGAAGCAAAAGGGAAAGTGGTTTGGAAATGCCAGGGTTTTCTGAGTGCCCAAAAGCAGAGCCAAACCTAGTGATTCAGAAGTTCACAATATCTAGCAGAAGCTGCATCCCCTTTCACAGAGGCTTCCTATTAAAATCAAGATCATTAGTCAACTGTCTGATAAATCCCCTACTGGCCAGCTGCAGATCTTCTGATTCAAAATCAGAGCCGATACAAGGCTCTACACCCAGGCACTACACCCAGGCACCCAGGCACCCAAGGTTCCTACAGGACACTCACTGTTTAATGCTACCCAGACAGTATCCCCACCTCCCCCGTGGGGACTTTCTGCAGCAACAGTCAGGCTTCCTCTTTTTCCAACCCCCCCCCCCATAAGGCACTTGTTAACTTTCTCCCGCCCCTGAGCACGCATCACTGGAGGTACTGATACCAAGATCAATAAGGATTGAGGTCAAGGAGGCACACCCATTTCTTGAGAGTTGCTTGATTTGGATCTGCACAGTAAACAGGCGTTTCCCTGCGATCAAGAGTTCCTTATGGCTTTCAAGTTTAAACAGTTATGCGGAAGCTCCCCATCTGCTCACACCAGGCATCTGGCACCAAACTCAGGCATATCTCAAGTTAAATTCTTATTGCACAGGAGATTTGGATGGAGCCGGGGAAGATCTCTTGCAAAATCAGAACTTAGAAGCTCTGAAGAAAGTTCTAGGACCACAACTCCCTCTGCTGGCTCCCTGTGCTATGTACATGAAAGTCTAAGGGTCTTCAGCTACCAAAAGATAGGCGCCCACTGTAAATTACCTGCTTCCCTGAGGCTAGTCAGGAGCTACCACAACGTAGGTAGGTTTGGGGGAGCCAGGGTTTCCAATCAAGACTAGTGCTGTCTATTTTATACATAGTAGTTTGTGCCTCCTAATCCCCTACCCCACTTTCCCTTTCCCCACTGGTAGCCACTAGTTTGTTCTCTACGTCTGTGAGTCTACAAGGATATACTGTACAGCACAGGGAATATAGCCAATATTTTAAAATAACTTTCAATTGAGTATAATCTATAAAAATATTGAATCACTATGTTGTACACCTGAGACTAATATAATATTGCAAATCAACTAACTTCAATTATTTTTTTTCGTCGTGCTGCATGGCTTGTGGGGTCTTAGTTCCCCGACCAGGGCCCCCAGCTGTGAGAACCAGAGTCCTAACCACTGGACCACAAGAGAATTCCCTATACTTCAATTTTTTAAAAAAAGACTAATGCTGCCTCGAAGTCCCTATCCAATGCTGTTTTTTACTCACAGGTCCGGTTTCAGAAAGAAACAGGATGCCAACACAGTAGTCTAATACACTATCACCTTAAGGGACCTCAGAAGCTGCTTCCTCCTTATGTCCCCATACCAGCTCCCTTCTCCTTATACACTTCAGAAGTTTGGAAATAAGACAAAACTAGAAAAAAGGTGACCCAATCTATTTACCTTCTTAATTAATTCCTAGAGTATATTATCCAATAAGAGTACCATAGATTTCAGGCACAAACGAAGCCCAACAAGATATGCCTGCTCTGGTCCCCTTCAAAACCAGGGCCTCCTTACAGTGTTAATTTCCATTGCAGAGGATAATTTCTCTGGAGCTGATAGTCATAATATTGTGATTGTGATTATAGGTTCATTGCCCTTTTGGGCTTTCGTCGGTTAAAGGAATGGTCCTTTGGATATGGAATGGAGGAGAGGAAGGTAACCTCTCGGGGAAGAGGTGTTATTGCAAGATGCCAGAAAGGGCAGAATTCAAATGACTGACCTGGAGGTCCGGACTGGAGAGAAAGGCAATTGAAAACAGAAGAGGACTGTTGGACCAGATGAATGCAGAGGTGTCAAAGGATTAGAGATCGCAGGGCAGGTAGAGATCAGATGCAATAAGAAAAGAGAACAGCAGGGGTGGAAGTAAAGGAAGCTGTGGTCATAGAGGAGCTACGGAGTGAAGCAATTTGAGTGACAGCAAGATACAGAAGGTCGATGAAATGCAGGAGAGATTTCAGGTCAGGGTTTCAATTTTGATAAAGCCCTCTGTAATCAGATTGTCAATTTCGATAAAGCTTCAGCTCTCAGCAACCTCCAGTTATTGTCCTCTGTCTGGTCTTCCTTTTAATCCAAACTTTTTTTTTTTTTTTTTTTTTGCGATACGCGGGCCTCTCACTGTTGTGGCCTCTCCCGTTGCAGAGCACAGGCTCCGGACGCGCAGGCTCAGCGGCCATGGCTCACGGGCCCAGCCGCTCCGCGGCATGTGGGATCTTCCCGGATCGGGGCACGAACCCGTGTCCCCTGCATCGGCAGGCGGACTCTCAACCATTGCGCCACCAGGGAAGCCCAATCCAAACTTCTTAATAAAATGAGAAGTTAACATTTGTTGCCTAAATTTCCAATGATGTATTTCATTTGACATTTTTTTTCTTTTGGCCACGCTGCGGCTTGCAGGATCTTAGTTCCCCAACTAGGCACTGAACCCTGGCTGCGGCAGTGAAAGTGGTGAGTCCTAACCACTGGACGGCCAGGGAATTTCATCTGGGCTTTAAATGCAACATATCTAAAATCAAAATGATTGCTCCATCTTTCCTTTCCCCACACTCTTCAAACAATAGTTTCTTCTCCTTACTTTTGTACCACTGTTCCCTCAGTCATCCAAATATAAAAACCTCAGTCATCTTTGATTTCTCCCTTTTCCCTAGTTTCTAGAACAATCAGTTGCCAATTATTTTTGAGTCCTCCGACTCAAGCATCCGACTCCAAGCATCTCATCTCTCCATCCCTGTCCATTTTCATTGCCTCCTAAAAACCCTCTATAAATCCTTTCCAATAGGATCGTCCACTACTTATCCCTATATATTCTGTATCCCCAGGTAAGCTGTATTACCTGTTATTTCCTGAATGTGAAGACTGTACAGCAGAGCATCTAAGAGCTCTGGTTTTGGAGTTAAACAGACCTGGGTTCGTATCCTGGCTGCCATGTAATTAACCTTTCCAACCATCCAGTTTTATAATCTGTACAGTGGAAATAATAATAGTCATCTCACAGGATTGATGCAAGGATTTTAAAAGTTTGCATACACTGAGTACTTAATAAATGGTAGCTCTTACTTGTGTCATTGTTATGCCGTCTCCTTTCCCACCTCAATGCCTTTGCTCATGCCATTTTCTCAGATTGAAATGCATTCATTCTGCCTTCACTTCCATCATCTTCACATATTCAGACACTTCAAGGAATTCCCTGAAGGTCCAATGGTTAGGACTCTGTGCTTCCACTGCAGGGGGCACAGGTTCAATCCCTGGTTGGGGAACTAAGATCCCACATGCCACACACCATGGCCAAAAAAACAAAAAAACACCCCAAAGACGAAAAACAAATTCTTCGAGGTTCAGCTCAAATGATTGTTCTGCCATGGAATCTAACCTAAAAAACAAAGGAATCTCCCTTTTCTCTAATACTGTTCCTTGGTCACATCACTATTTTCACCTTTCCTCATATTACAGTTACTGGTATATGTGCTGTCCCTCATTAGTTCAGGCTCTTCGGGGGCTTAACCAGCTTTGATTTGCCTATAGTGTCCGGCCTATGGTAAGGGCTTAAGAAATTGTCAAATTTTGTATGCTGTACATATATCTTATAGTACTCTGGGGCAACTTGCATAACCAATGTGTTAAATACATTTATGTCCACTTTGTAGGATTTGGAACACTATTTTATACCTTTAGGGGCTTAGTTATACACTACTGACCAAAGCTATGACTTATTTGTGGTGAGTCCTTAGTAGGGTTTTAATCCTTAATTATAATATTATCTCTGAAAGAATATAAAATCTGCTTTCCATTGCTTGATCTGCATCAACTGTAATCTATTATGATCTGCATCATAATGAAGCCTTTAGAAACAAATCAAGGCCAAAGGACTATTTCACTGCTAGAGTAGAGCCCAACCCTTAAAATATGTCAGTGATCAGCAAAGTACTAGGTTCTTGGTACTCCTGTTGATGTTTTCTGCATAATCTGTTATTAAATAAATGGGGAGAGGGAGGGATAAATTAGGGGTTTGGGATTAGCAGATACAAACTACTATATATAAAATAGATAAACAAGGTCCTGCTGTATAGCACAGGGAACTATATTCAATATCCTGTAATAAACCATAATGTAAAAGAATATGAAAAAGAATATGTATATATGTGTGTAACTGAATCACTTTTCTGTACACCAGAAACTAACACAACATTGTAAATCAACTATACTTCAGTAAATAAATAAATAAATGGAAGGTGACTGCCCTCATGGTATTGCTAAAACATGGAAGAAGATAACTTTTAAAGAAGACAGGGTTGGGAATAAAAGAATAAGCACAAGTAAAATATATCACTTTAGCTAAACTAAATGTCATTTTAGTTGTGACTTTTTTAAGAATAGGTTTTAACTAAAATATCCTTCATTTGAAAACTGAAGCCTTATTATACCTTTCTGTAATGACTCTGAAACAAAAATAAAACAGTAGCTATTACAATTGAGAACTGAAGGTCTGTTAACTGAGTGGGACTGCACAAGGCACAGGGTATAGGTGTAGGTACTAGTTATAAAGTTGTTTTCATTCTAATTTAATTTTACCATAATGTGCCTTAGAAGATACACCTATATCAGGAGCAGGAGTGAGACCGCTGCGTATGATTATCTATAATAATCACCCTGAACATTTAGGAGTTTGCAACTTCAAAAGGATACACAAACTGCACCTGCTCCTGCAGCCTTCAAGCTTTACAAAAATTGATCAAGTATGTGAATAGCTCAAAAGAATCTCATTTTCACTCCAAGAAGAAGATGGACTTGAAGTTCTATGTGCCAGTGGTGTTCCTACCAGTGGTGATTTGATACTAGTATCATCATTAAATTAATGAGGGCAAGCCAGATGACTTGCTGGAGTGAATATATGCTTGGGGCTGGAGGGGAAAGGACAAGAAGTTAATATTTCCAGGGGCCAAAGTCAAAAAGAACAAGAAGTAATTACAATGTGATGAAGAAGTAACTACAATGGCAGAAAAGTTTTAAACAGGAGGCAATAAATCTGGAGTCTAGAAAGTCATAAGGCACAGGGCAAAGAATACAAGAATGTGACCCTGTCCTCTATTCCTGGCTTGGCCCTAATGGTTTTATTAGACTTTAGCAAGTCACCTAAGTACTCCCTTCTTCAGTTTCCTTATTATAAAATAAGGGGGAGGTGAGTAAGAGGGCACTGTGGAAGGTTAGAACTGGTTCCTTCCAGTTCTGACATTCGGTATTTCTAATCCATCTGGTTTCTCTGAGGCCATAAGAGAAAGCAATAACTACTCCTTAGTCACCTAAGTTACAGCTTATTGTAGAGGCTAAGGTTTCTAACCAGCAGAGTTCAGAGTTCCATCTGGTCAATTATGAGGTTGGCTGAAATTGCTAGACTTTAAATCTCCTTTGCCCCTTCAAACTTGAAATGCCCACGCTACCTGAGCAACCGGAGTTAAGTCCTACTACCGCCCCCCGCCCACCAACTTAAATGTTAGGCATCCTATCTCTCAGTTCCTCAGTGATCTTAAGACTCACATCCCACAGGTATTTTATATTCCACATGGAGGCATCATCATTACTGGTAAAGACTACAGGCTTTACGAGTTGGATAGGCTTGGGTTTAAGACTAGCTCCATTACTTACTAGCTGTGTATCTTTTGGTAACCTATATAACTTTTTTGAGCCTTTGCTTCCTCATCTGTAAAACAGGATAATAAAACCCTGCTCAGATTAATGTTATAAAGATTAAAAAATACATATAATACATAGAAAGCACTTAGCACAGTGCCAGGGAACTATTTTGTCCAAAACTAGACATAGCAGAGTAGTACCAGATGGGTTTGAATCTTGATTCATCACTTACCAACTGTGTAACCTTAGACAAATTATTTATCCTCCTTGTGCCTCAGTTTTCTCATCTTTAAAATGGGGACATTAAGAATATCTACCTTATGGGATTGCTGAGAAGATAAAATAAATTAACATATATAAAGCACTTAGAACAGCGCCTGCAACTTATCAGTGCTATTTAACATTTACTATCATTATTAATAAATATAACATGTACATCCTCCAACACACCCAAATTCATCTTTTCTTCTTATACATGGTGAATTCATTCAATTGAACCACAAATATTTATTGGGTGCCTATCATGTGCCAGGCAGCATAGAAAGACAGTCCCTGCATTCATTGTGCAGGAGAGAGAGAGGCAATTCAATAATTACTAAAAATAAAGTGTGAAAAATGATAAGGTAAGTACAGGCTGCTATGGGAGTATATGGCAAGGGTACCAATCATGTGTACTGGGAGTGTCACATCAGAGAAGCTCCATTTAAGCTGAAAGGTAATGGATAAGTAGGGGGTACCTGGTGTGCATTTGGTGGGGAGGGGGAATGAGAAGAGTATTCCAAATAGGAGGAAAAATATGTTCTCCGCATTATCTCTTGCAATCTGTCCTATCGTCTTCACACCAGCTGTCTAAAGCCTGACCATCATCCTATCCATCTAAACCAGTGCTTCTTAAACTTGAATGTGTCTACAAATTATTTGGAGATCTTGTTAACATTCTGATTCTGATTTAGTAAGTCTGGAATAGGTCCCAAGATTCTACATTTTTAACAGCTCTCAGATGATGGCAATACTGCTGAGACTACACTTTGACAGGGCCTAGGTAACTCCATCCCTGTAATAACCTACTTCAGTTCATTAAATTAACTTATTTATATGTGATTATCATCTGCACAATTATTTTACACATCACTTCCTTGTTCATAATGCCTCAGTAGCTCCCCATTGTCTTCGAAATAAAATCCAAACTCCTCAGCATGACACACAAGACCCTTCATGATAGCCTCCGAGTATCTCCTGAGCCTCATTCAGCTCTCTGAATTCCCCCAGATCCCCACTCTGAACACATATACTCTAACTTCCTTCAGTACATATTTCCAGCTCCAGGTCTAGGTTAAGAATCAATTCTAGGGAATTCCCTGGCAGTCCAGGGGTCAGGACTCTGCGCTCTCACTGCTGAGGGCCAGCGACCTAAGATCCCACAAGCCGCATGGGGAGGCGAAAAACAACATCAATTCTATGATTTACTGAATAATAACCCAGACTGATCTGTATTATAGCACATATCAGTGCCGATAGTATAACAGAACATTTATCTGTTTACACAGCAGAACTGCAAGAAATTTGAGGGCAGATACTATGTCTCATTCCTGTATTCCAAGCACATAGCAAACAACCAATGAATATGTACTGAATTTTTAAAAAATGTCTTAATCAAAGAACAGCTAGCTCAGAGTAAAGCCCCAAATGAATAAAATATACCACAGGCACCTGAAGGGTAAAAGGAAAGAAAAAGGACTCAGGTATGAGTAAGTACTGACAAAACCATAAAAAGAAACTGCATCATAACAAAATTATGCCTAGTATCCCTAAATGTACCTCCTTGCCACTGACTAATCCAGTCACTGTTACAATTAAGCAATACAGAGACTACAGTACACTAAAGCAGGCACCAAGCCACCTTTCCCACTCCCTGTTAAGTCCTCTAGAATCTGGGAGTGGAATGTGGACTTGAATCCTCAATCTCCCTGACACAGCTAATAGAGCTCCACTTAGGTCAGAGTTCAATTTGCTGCATAGTTAGCACCTCTAGCTAAAACTGTCCTCAAAAAGCAATCAAGCTTAAAAAAAAAAAAAAAAAAAAGCAATCAAGCTTAAACTTGAAAGCTTCTTCTTAAACATAAAAACAACTAGAGTAAGAGCGGACAAGGATTTGCATTCAGGCCCCTCAATTTTATCACAGAGTAGGAAGTAGGGGAAGGGTAGGAAGGATGCAGGATGAAATAATGAAGCATAATGCCATTAAATAAATGTGGACTGTAGACTTCTCACTACATTATTTTTTATAATAAACTTTAAATTCAGGCATAATGTATCTACAGAAAAAGTACATAAGTCAGAAAGTTACAGTTCGATAAAATTTCAAAAGTCAACATACCTGTGTAACCACTACACAGATAAGGAAATAGAACTTTATCAGCACCCTAGAGTCTTCCCTAATGTCCCCTCTCAGTCATTACCTTCACTCCTCCTTAAAGGTAATCTCTGATTCCTATCACTATTTATCAATTTTGCCTATATTTAAACCTGATGTAAATACCGTAAAAGATGCATTCTTAAGAGCGTGATTTTTTCCTGCTCAATGTTTCTAAGAGTTATCCAAGTTCATTGATTTAGCAGTAGTTCATTTATTTGTATTGCCTGAAAGTACCCCACTGCATGACTATTCATAATTTATTGAATCCATTCTCCTGTTGAAAGTTGGTTTCAGTTTGGGGGCCTTAAATAATAATGTTGCTGTGTATGTTCTTGTGTATGTCACGTGGTACCCATATGAAAATATTTCTGTAGGATATAGGTATGTAAGAGTAGAATTGCTGGGTTATAGGGTATGCATATGTTTGGCTAGGTAGATAATGTCAAGCAATTTTCCAAAGTGTTGGTACCATTTTATACTCCTACCAGCAGGATATCAGTGTTCCAGTTGCTTCATATCCTTGCTAGTGCTTAGTATTGTCGGTCTTTTTACATTTTAGGCATTCCAGGTAATGGTGTCACATTGTGATTTTAATCTGCATCTCACCACCACAACTACCATCATGACCACAACCTGAGCACATTTTTTTATGGTCTTTATTTTGTAGAGGTACATTTCCTCTATAGCCACTTCGTTGAGAGTTTTTTTTTTTACCACGAATGGATGTTGAATCTTGCCAAATGCTTTTTCTGCATCTACTTAGATGATCGCATGATATTTAGCCTTCATTTTGTTAATCACGTTGATTGATTTGCAGATACTGAACCATCCTTGCCTCTCTGGAATAAATCCCACCTGATCATGGTATATGATCCTTTTTATGTATTGTTAAATTTGGCTTGCTAATATTTTGTCGAGGCTGTTGAGGATTTTTGCATCTATGTTGATCAGGAATATTGGCCTGTAACATTTTGTGTGTGTGTGTGTGTGTGTGTGTGTGTGTGTGTGTGTGTGTGAAAAAATATAAGATTTGCCATTTTAAAGTGTACAATTCAGTGGCAATAATTGCATTGTTGTGCAACCATCACCACCATCCATCCCTGGGACTCTTTCATTATCCCAAACTTAAACTCTATACCCATTAAACAATAACTCCTCATTCCCTTTCTCCCCCAGCCCCTGGTAACCACTATTCTACTTTCTTTCTCTTTGAATTTGACTAGGTACCTCATACAAGTGGAATCATACAATATTTGTCCTTTTGTCTGGTTTATTTCACTTAGTATGTTTTTAAGGTCTATCCATATTATAGCATGTATCAGAATTTCATTCCTTTTTAGGGCTCAATAATATTCCATTGTATGTATACAGTACATTTTATTTATCTATTATTCTTCCATCAATGGACATTTGGGTTGTTTCCACCTTTCGGTTATTGTGAATAGTGCTGCTACAAACATAGGTGTACAAATATCTGTTCGAGGCCCTACTTTCAATTCTTTTGGGTATATACCCAGAAGTGGAATTGATGGATCATGTGGTAATTTCTATTTAATTTTTAATTTTTATTTATTTATTTATTTATTTGGCTGCGTCTGGTCTTCATTGTGGCACACAGGATCTTCAATGCGGCACGCAGGATCTTTCTTTGCTCTTGTTGTGGCACTTGGGCTTCTCTCTAGTTGTGGCGCGTGGGCTCCAGGGCGCTTGAGCTCAGTAGTTGTGGTGCGTGGGCTTAGTTGCCCTGCGGTATATGGGATCTTAGTTCCCCAACCAGGGATTGAACCTACATCCCCTGCATTGGAAGGCAGATTCTTAACCACTACAAGTGGTTAAGTCCCCTGTTTAATTTTTTGAGTATCTACCATACTATTTTCTACAGAAGCCACACCATTTTACATTCCATCAGCAATGCACAAGGGTTCCAACTTGGAGAAGCTGGAACTCTTGTGCACTGCCAAGAATATTTTTATGCTTATTGGCCATTTGGATATCCTCTTATGTGAAGTGGCCTTTCAAGTATTCTGCCTATTTTTCTTTCAGGTTGTCAGTCTTTCCCTCGTTAATCTGTTTAAGTCATTTACAGATTCTGATTATGAGTCTTTTGCAAACATCTTCCACTCTGTGGCTTCCACTCTTACTGTTTTCTTTTTTTTTGCGGTACGCGGGCCTCTCACTCTTGTGGCCTCTCCCGCTGCGGAGCACAGGCTCTGGATACGCAGGCTCAGCGACCATGGCTCACGGGCCCAGCTGCTCCACGGCATGTGGGATCTTCCCAGACTGGGGCACGAACCCGTGTCCCCTGCATCGGCAGGCGGACTCTCAACCACTGCGCCACCAGGGAAGCCCTTCTTTTTTATTAATCTTTGTTTTGAAATAATTATAGACTTAGAAAGGAATTTGTAAAAATAGTGCAGAGAGCTCCCATATACACTTCACCCAAGATCCTCTAATGTTAACAACTTGTAAAATGAGGGTAATTATCAAAACTAATAAATTAACGTTGGTAACAATCCTATTAACTAAATTACAGACTTTATTTGGATTTCAAAAGTTTCTCCAAATGTCCTTTTTTAGTTCTAGGACCCAACCCAGGATCCCACATTACATTCAGTTGTCATGTCTCCTTAGTCTCCTCCAATCTGTGATAATTCCTCAGTCTTTCATGACCTTGACAATAGTAGTTGACTGAATCCTGAAATAAAGCTATGCATTAATTGGACTTAAAACAAAACAAAACATCTGCTCATCTTTTCTGATTAAATTTTTAGTCTCCACCCCAGTTTTACTGAGATATAATTGACATACAATATTGTATAAGGTATACAACATAATGTTTTATTTGTTTTTTGGGGGTTTTTAAAATATTTATTTATTTATTTATTTTATTTATTTTTGGCTACGTTGGGTCTTTGTTGCTGCGCAGGGGCTTTCTTTAGTTGTGGTGAGCAGGGGCTACCCTTCCTTGCGGTGCTCGGGCTTCTCATTGCGGTGGCTTCTCTTGTTGCAGAGCACGGGCTGTAGGCACACAGGCTTCAGTAGTTGTGGCACGCGGGCTCAATAGTTGAGGTTTGCAGGTTCTAGAGCACAGGCTCAGTAGTTGTGGCGCCCAGGCTTAGCTGCTCCGCGGCATGTGAGATCTTCCCAGACAAGGGCTCGAACCCATGTCCCCTGCATTGGCAGGCAGATTCTTAACCACTGCGCCACCAGGGAAGTCCCAAAATAATGTTTTGATATATGTATATACTGCAAAGTGATTGCCATTGTAAGTTTAGTTAACACCTATCACCCCACATAGTTACAGATATCTTTTCTTGTGATGTTATCTGCTCATCTCTTTTGGTTACTTTTTAATAGAATGGAGATACCAATTTTATATAGTAATAAAGTTTAAACAATTTTAAAGATCAGCTAATTCAAGTTCCTTATTTTAAGGATAAAGAAGTAAAGAACTAGAAATATTACTTATCCAAAGTCTTACAGTACTCCTTTTCCCCACTGATTTTATTTGGAAGGTGATATATTTTTGTTTGTGACTTTTAATAGATTTTTGGGGTGCTTTAAGTGCCTTAAGTGTTTGGAGACCCTCTCTTCTTAACATGAACCAAGTGGCTCTATTTCCATTAAGAGATCAACAGGGCCTAAATGGCTCCTGAATTGTTGCTCATTTTCTAATTTTTCTGGAATGAAGATGTATTACTCTTATAAAAATAGAAATAAAGAAGAGAAATGTGTGATAGACAGAATAATGCCCCCCCCAAGATGTCCACATTCTAATCTCCAAAGCCTGTGAATACATAGCATGGGTGAGGCTGCAGATGGAAGTAAGGTTGCTAATTGGTTGACCTTGAGATAGGGAGATTATCCTGAATTATCCAAGTGGGCCCAATATAATCAAAAGGTTCCTTATACTTGGAAGAGGGAGACAGAAGAATGAGAGCCAGAGAAATATTTAAAGATGCTATAATGCTGGCTTTGAGAATGGAGGAAGGGGCCACAAGCCAAGGAATCCTGGCTGCTTCTAGAAGCTGGAAAACGCAAGGAAGTAGATTCTCCTCTAGAGCCTCTAGATGGAATATAGCCCTGTTGACATTTTGATTTTAGTCCACTGAGACCCATTTTGGACTTCTGACTTCTAGAATTATAATTAAATATATTTGTATTATATTTAAGCCATAGAAAATTAATACTTGAAGGCTCTGAAATTTTAAGGGGGAGAGGGAGAGATTAGCTGTTTGGTCTTAAATATCTCATTTTCAACTAACTACCCATGAATGCTCAGTTTGGCTAGCAATATTTTCATAACTTTTTAAATTCTGCACATTACAATGACTAACATTTTAAAAAGTGCTTGGGAATAAGATTCCATTTTTACCAAATCCTTATTTTGTATAAGAACACTGTCAATGAAAGACAGTGTTAAGATGTGACTGGAGAGGTAGGCAGGGACTGACTGATGACATAGGGTTTACAGGTCACAGAAAAGTTTTAATTTTATTCTAAGAATGATAGGAGGCTACTAGGGATTTATGTTTTTAAAAGATCACCATGGCTGTGTAAAAAGAGAAAAACTGAATGAACATGAATGGAAATGAGAAGAATAGTTAGAAGGTCATTAAAACATGTGAAAGATGATGGTAGCCTGGATGATGATGACAGCAGTGAATGGATTTAAGACATATAGGTTGGTGGTTGACTCAGCTGGACTTGGTAACAGACAAAGTGAAAGGTAAGGAAGATGTCAAGAATCACCAACAGGTTTCTGGCTCAAGCAACTGGTTAAATAGGGATGCCATTGTTAAAATGTGGAAGAATAGGGGAAAAATAGATGTGGCAAGAATATCAAGACTTCAATTTTGGCCATGTTAAGTTTGAATACAGAGTCTGGAGCTCAGAGGAAAGCCTAGGCTGGAAATATAAAATTGGGAGTTATGATTTCATCTGTTTCCATAATTTAAATCCCATGTATAGACAGATATATAAAACCATGGGAATGGATAAAAATTGCCTAGAGAGGAGAAAAAAGCAAACAAACAAACAGAATTCAAGTCTGAGCCCTGATCCATGATCTACCATACAGGATAGAAGAAGAAAAGCCAGCAACTGAAATTTAAGAGGCAGCCACCAGAAAAGTAAGGGGAAAAATCCAAAGCGAATGGTGTCACTGAAATCAAGAAAGGAGATTCTTTGAAGAAGAAAAGTATGGTCAGGTATTTCAAATACCTGCTGAGAAGTTTAATAAGATGACAGCTGAAAATGGTTTGTAGGACTTGGCAACATGGAGGTTTTGATGACTTGAGGGAGTAATGGAGGTGAAAGCAGGATTAGGGAAAACTGAAGAATGGGAAGTTAAGAAGGAGAGATGGTTTGAATAGACAAGTCTTTTGGAAAACTGGGCTGTGGAGCAGAGCAGAGATATGTTAATAACTAAAGAGGGATTACAAGTCAAAGGAAGTTTTGTGTGTGTGTGTGTCTGTGTGTGCTTTTGTTCACAAGATGTTTACTAAAGCTTGACTGAACTCTGAAAGGAATGACCCAACAGAGGGGGAGGATAAAAATGTGTGCGTCTGTGGGTGTGTATGAATGTGTGTGCGTTTAGAAGTGTAAATAAAGTAAAGAGAGGGGTAAATAGGGTTGCCAGATAAAATTCAGGACATCCAGTTATATTTGAATTTCAGATAAACAACAAATAATTTTTCAGCATAAATGTGTCCCAAATATTGCATGGGACATGCTTATATTGAAAACTATTTGTGGTTATCTGAATTTCAAATTTAACTGTGCAATGTGTTGTTGTTTTTGCCAAGTTTAACAACCTTAGGGGTAAATCAAGAAGAAAAGTCTCAGAAGAAAAGAGAGAATGGGATCCAGGGCACAAGTACTTCTTCCTCTGTTATAGAAAGAAAAAAGAATAGATGTAGCAAATTTACAGATGATGGTAATAAGATGAGGGAATTCACATCTAAGAGGTTCCTGCCCTCCAACAATGAGTCATGACATAACATCAATTAAGGGAGGTGTTTGGGGGGCTAGTTCCTTGGTGGTCTAGTGGTTTGGATTCCGTGCTTTCACTGCCATGGCCCGGGTTTGGGAAACTAAGATCCCGCAAGCTGCGCAGCACGGCCAAAAATTAAAAAAAAAAAAAGGTAGATGGGGAGGAACAGCTGTAGGAGAACTGAAAAGCATTAAGAGACAATTGTTTTATAGTAATTTAAAAACAGACAACTTGGGACTTCCCTGGTGGTCCAGTGGTAAAGCATCCACCTTCAAGGCAGGGGACGTGGGTTCGATCCCTGGTCAAGGAACTAAGATCCCACACGCCGCGGGGCAACTGAGCTCGTGCGCCTCAACGAGAGAGCCCAGGTGCCACAAACTACAGAGCCCACATACCCTGGAGCCTGTGTGCCACAACTAGAGAGAGAAAACCCACATGCCACAACTAGAGAGAAACCCACGCGCCACACCGCAACTACAGAGAAACCCGAGCAGACTGCACGCTGTAACGAAAAAGATCCCGCCTGCCTCAACAAAGATCCCGTGTGCTGCAGCCAGAACAAAATAAATAAGAAAGACAAATAAATAAAATAAATAAATAGGGCTTCCCTGGTGGCGCAGTGGTTGAGTCCGCCTGCCAATGCAGGGGACACAGGTTTGAGCCCTGGTCTGGGAAGATCCCACATGCCGCGGAGCAGCTAAGCCTGGGCGCCACAACTACTGAGCCTGCGCTCTACAGCCCGTGCACCTAGAGCCCATGCTCCGCAATGAGAAGCCAACGCAATGAGAAGCGCCACAAGTAGAGAAACTCCGTGTCCAGCCACAAAGACCCAACACAGCAAAAAATAAAGTAAATAAATTTATCAAAATAAATAAATAAATCCACTGAAAATCTACATTTGGAAAATTAAAAAAAAAAAAAAACAGACAACTAGCAGCCACTGAAAGTTTCTAAGTAGGGCAGTAATATCTCTGCAGAATGATATGATAAAAATATGCTAAAGTAAGATGCATTCAAGGGAGAATGTGGCTGAAAGAAATGAGGGCAACTTTAAGGTCAACTTGAAGATGGTTAAAGTCTGTATTTCCAGATTACTATTACATGAATGAAAAAGAAAGGAAACATTTGAGAAATTACATAAAGGAAGAACTAGCAAGATCTAGACAAAGATCTGAATCCAGAGTTGAAGGAGAGAGATGTTCCTATAATATATATGTATATGAGAAGCCATGTTCAACATAGTACATTCAAATTCTACGCACTCAGCAACTTACATCATTACCGCTTTTATGTTTGTGATAATAACCATTATGATTATTTTTCCCTACCTGACAATTTACTGCCAAAAAGTTCTAATTGCTTTCCAAAATTCTTTCATCTTTTCACTTTTTCCCATGAAAGCCAAATAGGGAATATTCTGATGAGTTTCAAAGCAAAATCAATCAAGCATAATGATGATTAGGAAACAGATCTTTTTACATCCAAGGTCAGGATATAATATATTTAAGAGATTCCTTATAAGAAGGAAGAATTGTCCTAGAATCTGAACATTAAAGAAAACCTACTATGTGGATTGCCCCCCACATCCTCCATATAACAAATAAATTACTGTCTAGCAGCCAGTTTTTGAAAGTTGTGTTGATGACTGAGCTAATGTCTGTAAGATACTTTAATGTCATTGAAGTAAAGAATATAAAAAATACAGTAGATTCTCACTATTCACGGTAGTTATATTCGAATAAAGTCACGACAAACACTGAATTAGCCAACACTGAAGCATTGGTCCTATGGGAAGTACAGGGCTAGGCTCCTATGAGTCTCTGATCACATTTTTGTCAAATGATCAACAGATAACCTTGTTTTATATGTTTCTGTTTAAAGACACCTTACTTAACATATGTTGTTGATTCATTAACACTGAACTCACAGCCAACAGCACTGTAACTCATGGCTGCATGAAGCTTATCTAATGCACATTTTTCTCTATAAAACACATCACAGCCTTTTTTGTGCTTAGGAACACTAGACAGCACTTTAGCACTACATTTGGGGGACATTTTAAACAGTGAAATCACCAAGAAAAAGCACAAAAATAAGTGGCACTAAGTAGATCATG
Organism: Globicephala melas; assembly: GCF_963455315.2. Classification (NCBI taxonomy): domain Eukaryota; kingdom Metazoa; phylum Chordata; class Mammalia; order Artiodactyla; family Delphinidae; genus Globicephala; species Globicephala melas. The sequence continues at coordinate 22,732,780 of NC_083322.1, forward strand.
TAAAGCAGGGGTCCCCAACCCCTGGGCCACAGACTGGTACTGGTCCGTGACCTGTTAGGAGTCGGGCTGCACAGCAGGAGGTGAGCGGCGGGCAAGCGAGCGAAGCTCCATCTGTATTTACAGCCTCTCCTCATCGCCCGCCTTACCACCTGAGCTCCGCCTGTCAGCATTATGGTGAGTTGTGTAATTATTTCATTATATATTATAATGTAATAATAATAGAAATAAAGTGCACAATAAATGTAATGCACCTGAGTTATACTGAAACCCTCCCCCTGCCTCCCTGGTCCATGGAAAAATTGTCCTCCACGAAACTGGTCCCTGGTGCCAAAAAGGCCGGGGACCACTGATGTAAATCAGGCCAAGTGTTTGAGACCAGGCTTATTTTGCAAACAAATTAGTCTTAATTTGGTTATATTTGGTAGAAATGAGGGTAATTTTAGAGAGAAAAAGATGTTTCAATGAATGTTAAATCCCAGTTTTGATAATGGAGGTCTGTATTTACTAAGACTCAGATAGTTCCTTGCTGTTATATTAATGTAAACTTTAACTGAATTATTAAAGGACACTTTCTAAGTTTGTTACTGCAGCTTATCTCAGTAATCTATCTTTGGATGAAGATCAGATGCCCCAAGACCTGCAATCAGGGGATTATGCATACTGGAAAAGACATAATTTAAAGGACTATCTCCAACCTGGACGGAAGGACCCTTATCAGGTACTCTTAACTAGTTCATGCACAGTGAAACTGAAAGGAATTGACTCTTGGATTAATTTCCACTCACAAAGGGCCCTGCTCGGTCCCTGCACTGGACTGGCCTATAGAGAGGACAGCTGACCTCAGAAATCACCTTAAAACAATGTTCAAACAGAGGAGAAAGTACACTCATACCAGGGCTAGAAGACGACATCAGGAGTAGACAGCTTGCCCAAGATTCTCGACCTGACTCGTATGATCATTTATAATGTCTTCTTGACTTCTTGGATCTCTGCATATGAATCAAATGTTTTTCTATCATAGGCATGATCCTATACTAGTTTTAAAAATCAATCCAGGGGCTTCCCTGGTGGCGCAGTAGTTGGGAGTCCGCCTGCCGATGCAGGGGACACGGGTTCGTGCCCCGGTCTGTTAGGATCCCACGTGCTGAGGAGCGGCTGGGCCCGTGAGCCATGGCCGCTGAGCCTGCAAGTCCGGAGCCTGTGCTCCGCGACAGGAGAGGCCACAGCAGTGAGAGGCCCGCATACCGCAAAAATAAAATTGAAAAAAAAAAAATCAATCCAATTGTTGATTTTGTGGCCAATTACCTGTGTCTAGTACTTCTGGGTTACTGGGATGGATTTCTCCACTCCAAGGCTCTAATTGGTTGGCTCTTAGGAAATTTGTTTATTTATTTTGTTTCTTTTTAAAAATTAATTAATTTTAATTTTTGGCTGCGTTGGGTCTTCATTGCTGCGTGCGGGCTTTCTCTAGTTGCGGTGAACGGGGGCTACTCTTTGTTGTAGTGCACGGGCTTCTCATTGCAGGGGCTTCTCTTGTTGCAGAACACAGGCTCTAGGTACACAGGCTTCAGTAGATGTGGCATGCCAGCTCAGTAGTTGTGGCTCATGGGCTCTAGACTGCAGGCTCAATAGTTGTGGCACACAGGCTTAGTTGCTCTGCTGCATGTGGGATCTTCCCGGACCAGGGATCAAACCCATGTCCCCTGTATTGGCAGGCGGATTCTTAACCACTGCGCCACCAGGGAAATCCCAGGAAATTTATTTTAAAAGAAAAATTATAGTCATGTTCAGGCCACTATTGATATTACTAGATGGAATCCCCTCACCCGGCCAATTAATAATGGCTGCTCTGACCCTGGCCATAAATATGAATTTTCCTCTATTACTCAAGTTCAGAGCAACAAGCAAAATTTCAGCCAAGGAATAAAACCTCCCACAATTATGGGATGGATTTATGTAGTTAACACCAAACTATGGTAATTTAAATTTAAATGCCCCTCTATGTTGAGAACAATTAAATCATATTAAGGATAATCAGGCTAGCAACATTAGGATATTAAGCTGGGTGCCTTATGGACAGTGCCAACATATAATTTCCCTTAAAGATAAGGATTGGTACAGAACACACTAAGTCAGACAACCTGGACATACTGGGCCACACCTAATGGAAGTTCTTGGCTTCTTACTTATGACTTTACTAATACTCCTAGCTATTTTAGTTGTATTTTGCCTGTTTTACAAAATTGTTGTTTCTTACATTACCAGTGTGTGACTGAGCCTCTGAGAAAATGATGATATATAGTTCCATGTACGATCAATGATTTTAATAGTGTAGCTCTAGATATGGGAAGAAGCAACAAGAGGGAATATTTTCCTGAACCACAAGAGACTAGTAAGACAGGTGGTCCACAGACTTTTTGTTACTCACAAGGCCTAGTCCAGTAATAGCACATTGAGTGGTCTATCAGCAAAATCTTCGCCAGACCTGGGAATGAGCATTCCTAGTACTGTGGGACAAAATGGTCATGAAATGCCCCAAAACCATGGTCGAATTTATGACCATGAAGGGGCCCTGCAGACAGGAAACTGGCACTTGCCATCTACCTCTACAAAGATTAAATCATGTGCTGCTACAGCTGCTGACTTTCAGCACCCTCTGAAAGGAGTTCAGGGTGGAGATAAGGAATGAGGCACTCTGTGCTCTGGGAAAAACTGACAGAACAGGCCTTCAGATAGATTCTTTCAGGAGAAGATTTTATGAGCTCAGATTCTTGCATTTTCCCATATCTAGAAAAGCAGTGAAATCATTAACAGTGACATCTGCTTTAACATTGAGGAGGGAAATGCATTTGAAAGTCAAAATGGAGTAATGATGGTAAAACTAGGTGACCATTTCGGATGTCATTTCAGATGCATTCATTCCTGTATTGCTGCAAACTTGAATTTTCTGAGCTATGTCAGACTCCATGAGGATTTAAAAATTTCCCTATATTCTTCAACGAGATTTTGGCTAAAGACTTGAGAGGATTACACCTGGATCAAGGTTGAATAGAGGCCTTTCCAGCCAAAATGGAAAAAGCATCAGAAGTGACAAAAACCCTTCTTAAGGACATCATTAAGAAAACTCTCGCCAAGCTATGAAAGAAAAAAACTCATCTAAAATGGGACAAGGTCTTTCCAGTTGCTCTCCTCTGTATACTGGTAGCCCCTAGAAGCGGGCTAGGATTGAGCCCTTATGAAATTATACAGAGGAGACCACTCTTAGCTCCTAAGAGTAAAAAGAGGAACATTTCTAACACAGGAGGTAAAAATTAAACAGTATGTTCAACAGACTGGACAATTCTGAACTGCTACGTGTGAGTTTGTGTTCCACAGGTCTCCCCCTCACCTGGAAGCTACCTGACCTCCATTCAAAGCAGGAGACCAGGTGCTGCTGAAAGTGTGAAAAAGAGCAATGACCTGAGCAACAGCTTGAAGAAAAATGGAAGGGATCCTATGAGGTTCTTCTTACTACTCACGCCTCTCTAAAACTGGATGGAGTATAACCGTGGGTACATCATACCAGAGTAAGAAGATTACCAGAAACTGACCAACCAAGCCTGCCTACAGCCAGCAAGTGTCCTCCCGAAAAGCAGACATCTCACCCTTTGGGAAACTTTAAGTATTTGTTCCAACAAGTGGAATGAAAGTTCTGTTTTCTTCTTTCTCATACCTTCTACCTATAGATTCATATGCTGATTCTTTCGATAATTCTAACTGCTAGATATGTGGTCAGCTTCCTATTTCTGGGTCTTCAGGATTGCCTTGATGGGTTTTCCCCATACAGGGAATGGTTTGAAAACAGCTGGCTAAAACAAGTCTCTCTGAAGTTCTGGTTCTAGACTGGGCTTCAGACTTATGCTCCTGAATTCCTAAAGAAATGAGATCTATTCTTTCTACTAAAGTTCTAGTTATCACTCCTCTTATCTCTAACTGGTTTTGCTGCACCAAAATGGTAGAACAAGGGATTGAGATCTTAATCATGTAAAACTCGAATCCAGGACTTGGAACTCAAATATTTCTAATTCGTTATCTATTCCTCCAAATTTAGGCAGGACTATGCCCTATCTCAGCAGGAAGTAGTTAGCATGTTTACTGCCCCATTCCCTAAAAGATTTTGGGAAAGATAAAACCGAAGTGGGGATTAAAACTGAGTCCCCTTAAAACCGAGCCTCTGCTGAGTTTATGATTAACATCCCTATCCACAATGATTATTCCTTCCTTGTCCAACACCTGTTCTCCTCAAGATTGGGGAGTTTCAAAGAAAAGGGGAGATTGATACAGAGCAGGGCTCTGTGGGGCTCCTGGGCACAAAGCCTTTCTGTGTCCCCCATTTCTTTGATCACAGGAAATAGCCTTCATTTAGCCTCCATGACCTTCCCCAACTTCCAACTGGCAGATTCAAGCAGTTGTTAATTAGGGAAGGGAGGGGGATGCAAGACAATGGAGAAACAAAGAGTCAAGAGAAACAATAGTGCAGCCTGGGGGCAAGGTCCTGGTTCCCCATCAATGGATACACACGAAGATATTTTTGAGCTGTTTTGCAGATACTGAAACCCCCTCCAGGTGGGAGAAGTTGATGATCAACGATTAATGATGGTATGCTGTCCACAAACACCTAGACCCCAGACCAGTTGGAACCTGAAGGTTGATGATGCTGACTCCTACTTACCTCACCACCAATCCATCAGAAGAATGCAAGCCCATTACTGCCTTGATCCTTATCACCTACCCATGACCGCTAGTCCTGTCTATAAGACCTCTCCCTATTTCCCAGGGAGAGGGGCACAGTTCTTAGAGCATTAGCCTGCGCTGTTTCTTCTTTGTCTGGCAAAGAATAAAGCTACTCTTTCTTTCTCTTCCAAAACTCTGTCTCTGTATCTCACTTTGGCATCGGTGTACAGAGAGCCAATATTTTGGCATCAAACTCTTCCAGAAAAACCACAAATTAAAAACTGAATAAAACAGAAAGACAAACCTTTAGGATTAGAGGTAGAGTCTACTCAGGAGTTATAAATTTTGTTGAAATAATTAGTAGACAGTAATGGGGCCTGCTGTTCTAAAAATAATAAGACTCTCCTTTAATTCTAATTCAGATAGGTACCTGACAAGGAGAGAAAGAAAAAAATCTACATGACCTTCATGGTGGAAATCCCAAACCTATCAGGAAACAGGGCAGCCGGTGCAATCTGAAAGCCCAGAGATCCAGTGATTGAGACCTGATTCTGAGCTGTTCTGCTTTTTTTTTTCTCTCTTTTTCTGTCAAGAAAATAGAGGCATTGGCATTCATAAAGAGATCCTCACTAAGGGATTTATGCAACAAAGTAATCTTAGGAGAAAACTGGTTCTAAATTCTGATAGTCAACAACTCTACTCAACTACTTATCTACTTGTCCCACAGTTCAGTGTAGAATCCAGGGAACTTAGTCTCTTTATAGGAAAATGTACTCTGACCCACCCATTCAATGAGGCCCTTTAATTCAAGAAACGGAAACCTACCTCTCTGACTAACCAGTGCAACAGAGGGCCATTTTCTTAAGGTAGTCATCAAAATTATCAAGGATATTCTGATTGTGGGATAACAAGACCATGTTAGCTCTCAAGAGTGATTTGAAGGTCATCATTGTGCTACCCAACACAGGGCAAAAAGAGAGCATGACATTTTTCCAGGTGCAACCTAACTTTGGGAGAACTAGATTCTCTATGGTAAAAATTTTTACTTTTGTCAAAATACTTGGGAAATCTCTAAACTGACTACTGTTTAGAACTCCCAGATCATCTATTATGGTGACTAACATATCCCTAGTACTTACAATGAGACTTGCTTCAAACGTATTACTTACTGAGAGAGTGAAATGAAGTAATACACAGCACATACACCCAAGGAGGAATGTCTAGGGATGGTGGTACTCTGTTTATAAAATCCTGGGTATCAAGTTAAAACACAGACAGACAAAGAATAAAGTTCTTCCTAGATTCAAAAAAGTCAGCTCAAGAGCTCACTCTTAAGGAAAGAAAGGGAAAGCAGAAGAACTATAGCTGAACACAAATAAATACAGAATGTGTGTGCAAACTAAATTCAATTAGCAATTACCATTCTAAGGTAACCTGAAGAAAATGACAAAGAACACAATCAAGATTGTAAGTGCGGGGCTTCCCTGGTGGCGCAGTGGTTGAGAGTCCGCCTGCCGATGCAGGGGACACGGGTTCGTGCCCCGGTCCGGGAAGATCCCACATGCCACGGAGCAGCTAGGCCCGTGAGCCGTGGCCGCTGAGCCTGCGCGTCCAGAGCCTGTGCTCCGCGATGGGAGAGGCCACAACAGTGAGAGGCCCGCGTACCGCAAAAAAAAAAAAAAAAAAAAAAGATTGTAAGTGTGTAAGTGCGTGGAGTTGTATAAAACATTTTATACACAACCCAAGTTCATCCTTTAGGTCTCAGCTCAAATGTCACCTCTTCAAGGCCTTCCCTGATCATCCTATCTGGCCCTGCTCCCATCACTCTGAACCACTACCTTATTTTATTTTCTTCAGTTATCACTATCTGAAATTACTTTTTTTTTTCCCCTCCCCATTCTGGAATTTAAGCTTTAAGAGGGCAGGGACCTTATCTGTATTGTTCACCTAGCATAATATCTGATACATACAGGTATTCAATATATATTTATTGAAAATATACGGCCTCTACCTTGGAAGGCCTAAAGTTCAGTAGCAAGAGAGATTACAATAACAACCAAAGAGCTGCAGGAACACAGCTCAACACCTATGAGATCTGTGAAGGCTTCACTGAGGAAATAATATTAGATTTGGGACTTGAAGAAATAATAAGTTATACCTAACTCTGTAAGTCTCCAAACTGTCATGGTGCTTTACGGCTTCATGTTTTTAATAGCAACAACAAGAAAAAAGATACTAGTTATAAAGAGAAAACTGACAGCAGAGTATTTTCTGGTGAAAGGAAACAGAAAATAGCAAAATGGCTTAGATCACGTGTCTTAATTTTTTTAGGGCCATGCGACCCTCCTTAGAAAATATGATGAAAGTCACATACCCTCTCTCTAGAATCTACAGTGTTTGGTGTCTGCTTACACAAAATTTGGTATACAATTTCAAAGAGTTCACAGATCTATTCAGATTGACAATCTGAATTCACTTAGGCCTAGGTGAAGACAATAAATCCTCCAAACAGTAATTATGGAATTGGAGGGAAAAAAACAAGAACAAAGGCTATCATTTATTGTATATACATTTACTATATGCCAAGCAGCACTGCAAGAGATTATATACATGACTCGTTTAATCCTCAGGACAGTCCTAAAGATAGGTTTTTTAAATCTAGGTTTTATTTTTTGATTTGTTCATTTGTTTTTCACTAGGTAACAAAGGTTCATGGCATAAACTTCAAGAGACATAAAGATTATATTGTGAAGAGTCAGTCTCTCTTTCTGTCCCTTTCCTTCAGCACTAGATTATCCACGCTAGAGGGAAATTCTCCTACTTGCGCATTCTTCTAGAGCCATCTTTTGCATATAAGCAAATAGGTTAAGTAACTGACTCAAGATTACACTTATTACACTTATAAGAGGCAGAGCTAAGACGTAAATCTAGGTACATATATGTTTGTGTGAGTATTTTTTATTAATTAATTAATTTATTTATTTTGGCTGCATTGGGTCTCCGTTGCTGCACGCGGGCTTATCTCTAGCTGCGGCGAGTGGGGTTTACTCTTCTTGCGCTGCACAGGCTTCTCATTGCAGTGGCTTCTCTTGTTGCAGAGCACTGGCTCTAGGCACGTGGGCTTCAGTAGTTGTGGCACGCAGGCTCAGTAGTGTGGCTCGCGGGCTCTAGAGCGCAGGCTCAGCAGTTCTGGCACACGGGCTTAGTTGCTCCGTGGCATGTGGGATCTTCCCAGACCAGGGCTCGAACCTATGTCCCCTGCATTGGCAGGTGGATTCTTAACCACTGCGTCACCAGGGAAGTCCCTGTGTGTGAGTATTTTTGTTTCTTTTTCTACACAAATAGTAACATGTCAGGAATTCCTTGGCAGTGCAGCAGTTAGGAAGCCCTGCTTCCATTGCAGGGGGTGTGGGTTCAATCCCTGGTCAAGGAACTAAGATCCCGCATGCTGCGCAGTGCGGCCCAAAACAACAACAACAAAAGTAGCATGTCATACATAAACATTCCCCTGCCAACATTACCTTAAAGATTGTTCCATATCAGTATTTATAGAGCTGCCTCACTTTTTTAAACTCCTGAACATTATTCTATTCTATAGGTGTACCAATATTTATTTACCAGTCCCCTACCAATGGACATTTAGATCATTTCCTACCTTTTGCTATTTGCATATCACCATGATAATACTATAATGAATATTCATCTTTATATGATATTTTATACATGTGTGAGAACATCTATAGGATAAATGTCTGGAAGTATTAGTTATTATTCTCTTTTTTGGAAAAAAAATGACTTTTGCCACTCACCCCACCCCAAAATCTGGATGCAATAAGAAAGGAGGGGAGTGTATCTACCAGTCAGAAACTAGCCAACTACTTCACCTTAGTTTTTCAGGCTTACTTGTATACATGGGTATAACTCAACACCCCTTTTCCATCTTTTCAGAAATTGTTTTGGAATCCATAGGGGAGGGAGGCCCTGGTACTCAAAGTAGATTAATGTATAGTATTTATTTGAAAAGCTCTGAAGTATAAAATGGTACTTGGATGTAAAAGTAAACAGGGTAAAAAATACAACTGAGAGACTTCCCTGGTGGTGCAGTGGTTAAGAATCTGCCTGCCAACGCAGGGGACACGGGTTTGAGCCCTGGTCCAGGAAGATCCCACATGTCGCGGAGCCACAACTACTGAGCCTGCGCGCCACAACTACTGAAGCTCACACACCTAGAGCCCAGGCTCTGCAACAGGAGAAGCCACGGCAATGAGAAGCCCGTGCACCGCAACGAAGAGTAGCCCCAGCTCGCCGCAACTAGAGAAAGCCCACGCGCAGCAAAAGACCCAACACAGCCAAAATAAATAAATAAAATTTAAAAAAAACAACTGAAAGAAGATTCAAATATTCCTTATTTAGTGAAATAAATTTCTTTTAATTATTGGTGTTGGATGTTTTCCATCATCATTTCTCCCCTGGCAATATAAAAATCCAGACATTTATATCTATACACTCACTAGGCTATAATTAAATCTTTCAAAGGAGTGTAATTGTTCACTATCATTGTAAAAAAACTTGACGGAGTGGTGAAAGTTGAGGAAGGGAAGCAAAACCTTCCCATTAAGCAGCAGCAAATAACTGAAAATAAAGACCAATGAATCCTACAGTATTTACTAAGTGATTTCAAGTTTAGACCAGTAGTCCTGAGTTATTTACCATGTCTCCATGCAATTTCTTATTACAGCTAGTTTTTTAAAAAATAGACTTTATTTTCTAGAGCAATTTAAGTTCACAGCAAAATTGAATATATAGATAGTTCTTATGTATCCCCTCCCCTCTAACACACACGGCCTCCTCCACTATCAACATCTAGTCCCAGAGTGGTACGTTTGTTATGATGGATGAACCTATGTTGACACATCATTATCACCTGAAGTCCAAACTTTACATTAGGGTTCATTCTTGGGGCTGTGTATTCTATAGATTTGATAGATGTATAATGACATGTATCTACCACCATTATACTATCATACAGAATACTTTCACTGGTCTAAAAATCTTCTATGCTCTGCCTATTCATCTCCTCAACCCTCCACTCCTGGCAACCACTGATCTTTTTACTGTCTCCATAGTTTTTCCTTTTACAGAACGTCATATAGTTAGAATCATACAGTATGTAGCCTTTTCAGATTGGTTTCTTTCACTTGGTAATATTCATTTAAGGTTCTTCTGTGTCTTTTCATGGCTTGATGACTCATTTCTTCTTAGTGCTGAATAATATTCCACTGTCTAGATGTACCATAATTTATCCATTCACTTACTGAAGAACATCCTGGTTGCTTCCAAGTTTTGGCAATTATGAGTAAAGCTGCTATAAACATCAGTGTGTGGACATAAGTTTTCAGCTCATTTGGATAAATAACAAGGAGGACAACTGCTGGATTGTATGGTAAGAGTATGTTTAGTTTTGTAATAAGTTGCCAAATTATCTTCCAAACTGGCTGTTCCATTTTGTATTTCCACCAGCAATGAATGAGAGTTCCTGTTGCTCTATATCCTTACTGACATCCGGTGTTGTCAGTGTTCTTGATTTTGGCCATTCTAATTGGTGTAGAGTGGGATCTCATTGTTTTAATTTGCATTTCCCTGATGCCAATGATATGAGACATCTTTTTATATGCTTATTTGCTATCTGTATATCTTCTTTGGTGAGGTTTTGTTAAGGTTTTTTGCCCATTTTTTAATTGGGTTGTTTGTTTTCTTATCGTTGAGTCTAAGAGGTCTTTGTGTATTTTGAGTAACAGTCCTTTATCAGATAGGTCTTTTGCAAATAGTTTCTCCCAGTCTGTGGCTTGTCTTCTTATTTTCTTGATGCAGTTATTTTTAATAGACCAGAAAATTATAACTCAGAAACTTGATCAACGCATACAGTAGGAAGTGGCAAAGCCAGGACCTAAACTCTGCTATTACCACCATTCCATGTTGTATTTGCTAGGACTCACTTGGAAAAGGAGACAGAAGACTGAAGGAAAAAACAAAGCAAAACACCAACCACCACCACAACCATTCTGGTTCTGAAAAAAGGAAACCACACACCCTCCCCTTCTCTTACCTCACAAATTCCCCCTGATAATCTCTCCCATCACCACGTTTCAGTTATCCTCTATGTGCTAATAACTCCTAAATCTCTACTGAAAGCCCAAATCTCTCAGATCTGTATATCCAAATGCCTTTTGGACATCTCCACTTATACACCCCATGGGTTCCTCAAACAGCCTGTCCAAAACTGAATTCATCATTTAACCGAAACTGTTCCTCTTCCTCCCAAATTCTCTATCCCAATAAATGGACCTCCATTTCAGAAACCCCAAAGTCACCCTAAGACCACTTCCTCTTAACCTGCCATTTCATTTGCAGAAGTAGCCCCAATTCATAAAATTCTGTCCTTTGTCCAATGACATCATTTTCTCACAATTCATCAACCCTTTTTTTAGTTTCACTTCCCTTCTTGTCTAGCCTAGATTCCCTAGCCCATCTTGAAAGTGACTCATAAATAACTTAATTCCCTCTCTCCCTTCATTATTTTTGCCAGGCAAAAACCTCAGTCCTGATGACCCCTACTAATCTATCTACTTCATGTTTGGCTCCAAGCTGCTAATTTTTGCAAGAGAAAAACCACGTGACCAAGCTGACTAGTTTCACTTTAAATTCACCTTCCCCAAACTCAAATGAGCATCAATAGCACCTCAGTCATCTTACGAAGTTTCTTTAGTGGTAAGTACTCCCTCTGTCCCCTCCCAGGAAGAATAGTTCATGTTAGTCCCCTCAAACTTCTACCCTCACTTTCAAGTGACAGCCTTACCTTATATAGATAATGAGAATAAAAAGAAGAGGAGGGGGCTTCCCTGGTGGCGCAGTGGTTGAGAGTCTGACTGCCGATGCAGGGGACACGGGTTCGTGCCCCGGTCCGGGAAGACCCCACATGCCGCGGAGTGGCTGGGCCCGTGAGCCATGGCCGCTAAGCCAGCGCGTCCGGAGCCTGTGCTCCGCAACGAGAGAGGCCACTACAGTGAGAGGCCCGCGTATCACAAAAAAAAAAAAAAAAAAGAAGAGGAGGAAAATATCTGATACAAACTTACATTCCCATCACCAGGCCTAGCTCATTTGCCCCAGCTTCACCTTCTTCCCCACTTTTACTGAAATAAGGGTCTCACCTTGTGCTCTACAGTCCATTCCATCTCAAGTTCTTGAGGACTTGACTCTTTCCACATGATCTGGCCCTTACTTATCTTTCCAACCCCATCTCTCATCATTTAGCCTCTGCCTAAAAATACTCCACTAAAAACCAACCTTCTTTTCCAAATTAGGGCCTTTGTACATGCTCCCTATGCCTTCTTTCCTTCATAATTTGCAATTTTTTGGTTAACTCAGTTGTTTGTCTATTTCTCCCGTGCAGTTGGCTCACCACAACCACCACGATGGCCCTAGACAACCACTGATCTGTTTCCTGTCACTATAGAGAGATTTGCCTTTTATAGAATGTTATATAAATGAAATCATAAATATATATACTCTTGTGTCTAGGTTATTTCACTTAGCATAATATTTTTGAGATTCGTCCACATTGTTCCATGTGTAGTTCATTCTCTTTTATTGCTAAGTAGTACTCCTTTACATGGATGTACTTTAGTTTATCCATTTACTTGTTGATGGATATTTGGTGTTTTTCCAGTTTGGGGCCATTATGAATTAAACTGCTATCAACATCAGTGTACTAGTCTTTGTGTGAACATAGGATTTCATTTTCTTGGGTAAAGACAAAGATAGGGGTAGAACTGCTGAGTCATTTGGTAAGTATATATTAAATTCATGACAAACTGGAAAACTGTTATTCACCAGTAATGTATGAGCATCACAACAGATCCATATCCACATCAATACTAGGTATTGTCAGTCTTTTGAATTTTAGCCATTCTAGTAGCGTATATAGTAGCTCACTATGGTTTTAATTTGCATTTCTCTAATGACTCATCATGTTGAGCAACTTACGTGCTTACTGGCATTTGTTTAGCATCTATTGAGGCATGTCTGTTCAAATCATTTGTCCATTTAAAAGACTAAATTGTGTATCTTATTATTGAGTTTTAAGAGTTCTTTATGTATTCTAGATACCAGTCCTTTGTCTGGTATATGTATTGTGAATATTTTCTCCCATTCTGTGGCTATGCTTTTTATTTACTTAACTATGTACTTTAAAAGAAATAGAAAGAAATAAGAAATTTTTGCTTGCCCCAAGGTCATGAAGATTTTTTCCTTTGTTTTCTTCTACAGTCTATGATCCATTTTGAGTTAAGTGTTACATATGGAATGAAATAAAGGTAAAAGGTCACTTTTCTCCCAAACGGATATCTAATTGTTCAAGTACCATTTGATTAAAAAAAAATCCTTTCCCCACTGATTTCCTCTGGCTTCTTTGTCAAAACTCAATTCATTGTCTACATGTGTATCTATTTCTGGACTCTCTATTCTGTTGCACTGACCTACATGTACCTATCCTTTTTCCTTTGGTGTCAGTACCTTCTGTGGAGTAAGAAAAGGTAATAACTGGAGTCCAAAAAATTCCAATTCTTTCCCATCTCTCCAAGTCCTCCTTCTCTTTTTCTTCTTTAAGCACTTAGCACAAAATAGTCTTCAAAGTCAAAATGGCTAGCACAAAAAAAAAAAAAAAAATGGCTAGCACAGAAGGTACTATAATCGTCCATGTAGGTCAAATATAGACTGACCTCAGGATAACGATTTTATTCATACAAAATGTAGAACAAATAAGAAAAATATGGAAGTTTTAATTCCAAATTCACTATGAGCAGTCCACTAAAAACAAACAATATCCTAGTGCCCTCTAGTGGGGAAAAACTGCAGGGATATAACAAACAGAGAAATGGGCTAATAAAACACCATTCAGAGGAATACTGAATACCGACAAATGTGATTAATATTTTCATTTATTCTCCTCATTCTATTTATAACAAAAGCATATTTTTGGTAAAAAGGAAAATGTTTTGCTACCTTAAGCTATTTTAATCCAATGTGCATGCAGTGAAATAGAAAATTGGTTAGAAAAAACAAAACAGGTGTTTGAAATTTGTATTCCCACAGTGTACTTCCCTATACAAAGGAAATGGGGACCAGAGGTCAGAGAAAAAGAAAAAGGATTTCACATAACTGATTGAGCAAGGATGTAAATTAAGCGGTTTCAACACATGTAGTTTAAACACACTGTCAAGGGCTTCTCTGGTGGCTCAGTGGTTGAGAGTCTGCCTGCCGATGTAGGAGACGCGGGTTCGTGCCCCGGTCTGGGAAGATGCCACATGCCGCAGAGCGGCTAGGCCCGTGAGCCATAGCCGCTGAGCCTGCGCGTCCGGAGCCTGTGCTCCGCAATGGGAGAGACCACAACAGTGAGACGCCCCTGTACCGCAAAAAAAAACCCCAAAAAAACCACTGTCAAGATATATATGTTAATATATACTTGTATACAATGCAAGACATAATAATGTATAGTATTAGGCACACACACAACATATTTTCTGGAATGGAGCACAAGAAGTTTATACATTTATATATTTTAAATATATATAAAAAACGCTTTTTAAAATGTAGGTCAATCGTTTTGAAACAGTGAAATGGAATTCTACATACTTACTCATGAGCCCCCCAAATAGGTGGCAAGAGATACTTTCTTGAAAATAGTTCCAACAGTTGGTTATAATTAATTAACTCTTAAGTCCCACAGCGTACATAGCTACATTAACCTCCAACGTTCTCAAACATGCAGAAGTAGAGAAATAATAAATTAAAAGTACTTTTCAGACTTCCCTGGTGGTGCGGTGGTTAAGAATCTGCCTGCCAATGCAGGGGACATGGGTTCAATCCCTGGTCCAGGAAGATCTCACATGCTGCGGAGCAACTAAGCCCATGCGCCACAACTACTGAGCCCGTGCTCTAGAGCCCGTGAGCCATAACTACTAAGCCCGCATGCCACAACTACTGAAGCCCGCGCACCTAGAACCCGTGCTCCGCAACAAGAGAAGCCACCACAGTAAGAAGCCCGCATGCCTCAACAAAGAGTAGCCCCTGCTCGCCGCGCAATTAGAGAAAGCCCGCGCGCAGCAATGAAGACCCAACGCAGCCAAAAATAAAATAAATAAAATTTAAACCTCTAAATTCTGGCAGTAATTTATTATGCAACAATACTAACTATAATAGATGTTACACAGTAGTAGACAAGCTCTCCCCTTTATATTATTTGAAGTCAATATAGACTCTTGATATTCTGCTTCACTTCTTTTTTTTCTACTTTTTTTTTCCTTGCCTTAGAATTTCAGAGATATTTTTGTTAAAATTCCAAACCACTCATTTCATAGGTGTAGAAACTTATGTCCAGAGAAGTGAAATAAACAGAACAAATTACAGATCAAACAAGTAGTAGTATATAGATCAAAATCCATGCTTCTTGATTCTCAATGTAGTGTTTTTTGTCCGTAACCAAAACCTCTTTGTATCTTCTCCTTCCTTTTTTATTCCACTCTTTCTTTGTGGCAGAAGGGCAGCCAAAATAATATCAATCAACCAGCTTTATCTGCTTCCCTCCAAAGAGCCCAGACCTATTTCCAATTCAAGGATTTAAAGCGCATTTCCCAGTCCTGCTTGTCTCTACTCCCGCTGAGCCTCCAGCAATGCATGGTGCCAGCCTCCTGGGCCAGTTGGTAAGTGTGTATAGATTATCACCAACAGAATGCAAATTTGCTACTAAGTGTACCTGGGTAACAGGGGAACAATGACAGGAGGGCATTATCTGAGTAATAAGACTTACAGAACTTTCAGTAAGACAGCAAGAATCCCAACCTCACCTGGACTGAAAACTGCTATCTTTTGGCAACTGTAAAATGTAAAAGTTACCTGCAAGTCTAACAACTTCCTAACAAAGGTTTAACTAGCAGTTAGACAGGCTGGTTTATCAGATAGGGTCAAGAAGGAACCAAGAAAAGAAAATTAAAAAACAGAAAATAAACCAAATGGCACCAGAAAAAGAGATGGTAATAAAGAAAGAAAAACAAAGTAGGGTGAGGGTGCATAAAGGGAGCTAAACTATGAAGTTATACAGATATCTTTCCCTAGCCCAGATCAGAACTACAGCAGGATTTGTAGTTTTTCATTTATATTCAACTGATTTCTATGTATTAATTTCTGTAGCCTGGTCCCAAAGTAGGATTGCTAATAAAAGGGACTTAAAGTTACTAAAATTCCAGCTTAAAACTATATGAAACCACTCAAATGTCCATCAACAGAGTTTTGATATATCTGTTAAAAAAAAAAAAAGAGGAAGCTTTTTTGTGAACCTTCATATGAAGGTTCATATTATTTGAACCTTGGTGTAAGAAAGGGGGATAAGGATAAATATATGTATTACTTGTATTTGCATAAGGAAACAATAAGAAATGATGACTAGGCCATGAAAAAAAAGTTTTTGGCTATCAATACATGTAAGTTCATTATCAACCTTACTGCCCAGTTAGAGACTTAAGGTCATTATAATGACACTTCTTATTTAACTTTTGCTCTCTTCTAGCTTAAGAATGAACTGGACCATCTGGATGAGAATGTTTAATTTTAGTGCTGGTTGGCACAATAGGGTCTGATGCTGATCGGTTTCCAAAGTCTCCTCAGATCAGATAAAACATGATTTTTTCTCCATATCTGGATTAAATGAGTAACTGCAATGTGCTTTCTTTCTCTTCCCTCAATAATGTATCACCCTATGTTTACCTCCATTAACCCCAATCAATATTTACAATTTAAATTAATATCTTACTATCTGATTCTAAGTACTTACCTAGTTTCTGTGCCAAATGTTTTAGGCTTCAGCTGTTCTTGTCCCTCCAGTTGTAATAGTAAATGCTTATAAGTTATTGACTGACCAGCTAGCTACATGTATCTTTGCATAGTGCCTCCAGTGCACATTTAATTAGACACTCTGGAACTACTTTTTTATGCCAATCCCCAAAGTGTAACCCTATATAACCAAAAATCCTTAACTTTATGTCATGCCATAAATCTTTTCCTAGGTTTTCCAGTCCTGAAAGACAGCTTAGAATCTATGAACTCCAATAGTGACAGTTTCCAACATGCAAACAGAGAAAAAGTTATTAGCAACATCTCTCAGCTGCTGGGAAAAAAGGGCCAAAACAAATAGCTATAGGTAACATATTCTAATCTCAAAGAGACAAGAATCAAGACCAAGATTGCAAACACAATATTCTCCTCCCTCAATTTCTACCCTTTCTTCTAGTCCTTCCCTATTACCTTCACCACCCTTTCCTTCCCTTCCTCTAGGGAGTGAGGCTCAGGCAGCAGCTGGTTTACTCATAGCTAGCTTTATTTGATTTACATGGCAACAGAAACACACAAAAAGTCAGGCCCAAAAGACAGCTATTTGTTTTCAATTGGTTTAAATTCTTTTCACCCAGGTAAAAAGACCCTCAAACTAACAAAAAAGAATTGGGAGAAAAGATAGGTGAAGGAGGACTTTCTAGTGAAAAGCTAAGAGATGGGCCTGGGGAATTGCTAACTGTGTAAATTTCTAAGTACTGTGCTTCTGGTTTCTGAATCCTGTTACTAGTGGCCATGGTCCCAGATCTAGAGAACAAACTGAGCTATGGTTACAATGTTATTATTTAAAGACCTTTCATCTGTTCACATCTTTGGATCTCAGAATAACACTGCCATTTCAACCTTCCAGCTTGTATAAACTAGTGCCAAGAGGAAATTACAGGCAACATCAAGAGTGGATACACCCAAACTCAGAAACATATCTCTCTTCACAAACGGAAGGAAAAGGGAATGATTATTTTTTTTAATCCACCCCACCTCTATGCTATGAAATGAATATCTTTTTAAAAACTTCAATTATAAAAATCACTCATGTTCACTGTGGAAAACAACAAAAGAAGAGGCAAAAATCAATCATAGTCCCAGCACTCAATTATTATCATTGCTGACATTTTAGAATGTATCCTTCTGGTAAATTTTTATAGGCAAAAAATGAGATCATGTTATAAACTTTTTTCATGTAATATATTATTACATATTTCATGTCTATAAAATGATTAAATACTGTAACTGAGAGCATGGGTTTTGAAGTCAGACAAACAACTGGGTCCCGGCTCTCCTACTTACTGTGCGATTTTAGATAAGTTATTTAACCTCTCTCAATGCCTGAGTTTCCTAATATATAAAATGGAAACAAACTGCTTACCTCACAGGCTTATTCTAAGTATTAAATAATAATAGATAAGAGATAGATAGAATAAATCTAGTATATAGTAAGCACTCAACAACATAATATACGTTGCATATATTTTGTATTTCTACAACATTTTATTAAAGTAGCTAGTCTTCCATGGAATAAATGTGTCCTAGTTTATTAAAAAACCCGTATTGTCAAAATAAAGTTGTTTCTAAATTTATAATATTATAAATATCAATAACAATGCAACAAACACTAAATCTAAATTTTTACATGTCTGTGATTTTTTTCTTTAAATTCCTAGAAGTAAAATTATAAGTCAAAGGGAATAACATGTTCTCTATTGCCAAAGTGCCCTCCAGAGAAGTTGTACCAGTTTATAATCCCATCTGCATATATAAAAATGTCATCTCACTCCTCCATCCACATAGAGATTTTAAAATATTTTTAAAATATCACACATATCTTTTTATAATCTATGTTTTAGAATTAAAAATACAGGATTCTGCCAGAAAATTCCATCATTTCAGAACCATTGGAGATGAAAGTTTCCCTTCCTCCCGTTCTTTCCCTATTTGGAGGTCAATTTTTATGTAGTCAAATGTATTGCTTTTGTGAATTCTGGGTTTTATGTCAGTTAGAAAATAATCACTGATGGCTTCCTTCAGTACTTTTATAATCTCACTTTTATTTATGTATGCTTAAAATGGAGAAGTTACTCATGAATATGTTTATTAAAAATTCAAATAATACATAAAGAATGAAAAGTGAAATTCACCCTTCATTCTTTCCCAGCAGTGACTGTGATTATTAAAGTTCATCCTTCCAGACTTTTACCTATGAATTTACAAACAGATAAATTCACAGTTTATTTTTGTTTGATACAAATATGGTCATATATCATCATACTACAAAAAGCAGCTTGCTGACTTTTTTTTTAAGTTACCAGAGTATCCTGGATGTCTTTCCATGACTGAATATGTAGATCTACTGATACATCATTCTTTTTTAAAATAATTTATTTATTTGTTTTTAGTTTTAGCTGCGTTGGGTCTTCATTGTTGTGCACGGGCTTTCTCTAGTTGCATCGAGCAGGGGCTACTCTTCGTTGTGGTGTGCGGGCTTCTCACTGCGGTGGCTTCTCTTGCAGAACACGGGCTCTAGGTGCACGGGCTCAGTAGTCGTGGCTTGCGGGCTCTAGAGCGCAGGCTTACTAGCTGTGGCGCACGGCCTTAGTTGCTCCATGGCACGTGGGATCCTCCCCGGCCAGGGCTCGAACCCGTGTCCCCTGCATTGGCAGGCGGATTCTTAACCACTGCGCCACCAGGGAAGCCCCGGTACATCATTCTTTTTAAACACTGGGTAATATTCCATTGAATGAGTGTACTATCATCAATGATTGTATCATTGATGATATAATGATTAAGTATCACTTAATCATTCCTCTGTTACTCTGCTGTTTCCAACTTTTCACTATTACAAACAATGCTGCAGTAAAAAAATTCTTGTACCAGTGCCCTTGTGGATTATGTGGGTACTTCTCTAGGATAAATACTAAAAACTGGAATTAGTGAGTCAGAGTATTTCTAATTTTAATAGCTACTACCAAAGTGTCTTCCAAAGAGGGTGCAGAAAATTTTCTTCTATCATCTGTGTATGAATGTACCCATTTCTAAATACCCTTGCCAAGACTGAATATTACTAATCTTTTAAAATTTTCCAATATCATGGTCTGAGAGACAGAAATGGTCTCTCAGTTTAATTTGTATTTCTCTAATTACTAGTGAAGATGCGCATCTTTTCATATTTTTAATAGCCATTTGTAATTTCTCATCTGTGTAATTCTAGTTTATATCTTTTGCCCATCTTTCTATTGGATGGTGTGTCTATTTCTTATTGATCTGTAGAAATATTGTATATAACAGGGATATTCATTTTTATCATATATATTATAAACATCCCCTCCCAGTCTATAGCTTAATTTTCAGCATTGTTTATAGCATCCTTTTTTGTATAAACATTTTTTACCTGGATATTGAGTCTTATTTAAGAACTGCTTTCCTATCCCCAAGAGACTGAACATCCAAGGGAAAAAATGTTTATAACTCATTGATCCTACATAATATATCTGTATGTACTCAGAACTATCCTCATTGAATTTCCCTGTTTGCTTTGCCCCTTCCCCAATTTACTAACATTATAACAAATGCTGTTCCTTTTTGTCTAAAATGATACAGAACAACAATAAAAGTGGGTAAAGACGTGTAAGATACCTTACACATCTTAATTAGATCTTCACAAAAAAAAACATACAAGTGGGGGTCATCCCACCCATTTTACCAATGAAGAAACTGAAGACAAATAGATTAAGGGCTCTCCAAAGGCTACTCAGCCTAACAAAGGCTAAATTTAGGATTTTAACCCAGATCTATAGATTCCAAAGCCCCATTCTCTTTTCAACAAACCAAAATTGCCTTCATTCCTGCCATACTTCAATACATGTCCACATACATGATTATCATAATCTCTATGCTATTATCTAAGAAATCAATAGAAAAACATTAATAGTAGATCCAGGGCTAATTCCTGCAAGGTGTTCTCACTGGGTTGACAATGAGCCTTTGGTCATCACTGAAACCCAATTCTCTGGCCTAGGTTTTCCAAAGGGTATTCCAGGCAGATATCTTATTTTTTAAAAAGTCCATATTCAGGGCTTCCCTGGTGGCGCAGTGGTTGAGAGTCCACCTGCCGATGCAGGGGACTCGGGTTCGTGCCCTGGTCCGGGAAGATTCCACATGACGCGAAGCAGCTGGGCGCGCGAGCCATGGCCGCTGAGCCTGCGCGTCCGGAGCCTGTGCTCTGCGGCGGGAGAGGCCACAACGGTGAGAGGCCCGCGTACCGCAAAAAAAAAAAAAAAAAGTCCATATTCAAATCAGTTTGAGAGACACTATAAGAAGCACAACAAAAGACCATCTCCATGTATTAAAAAAAAAGGATAAGTTAAAGGAGAAAAATGAACTAAGCAAAATATGAGGATAAATATTCAAGATGAACTATTAACTAGGGATGTCACAAAATGAAGAAAAATAGGTATACAGCAGTACAAGAAACGTTAAAGCAAGTCCTTCAGGCACAAAGAAAATGAAAAGATGGATCTACACAAAATAATGAAGAACACCAAAAATGGTAACTATGTGGATAAATGCCAGATTTTTTTTCTTATTATTTAGATCTCTAAACGTTTATAGTCTGCACACCCTTGCCAATACTTTTTCTCTCCTGTTTTCTTGATGACAGCCATTCTAACAGATATGAGGTGATATCTCATTGTGGTTTTGATTTGCAGTTCCCTGATGTTAGTGATGTTGAACATCTTTTCATACCTGTTGGCCATTTGGATGTTTTCCTTGGAAAAATGTCTATTTAGTTCCTCTGCTCATTTTAAAATGAATTATTTGGTTTTCCTTGTTGTTACTGAGCTGTATGAGTTCTTTATATATATTGGCTATTAACCCCTTATCCAATATATGGTTTGCAAATATTTTCTCCCATTCTGTAAGTTACTTTTTCATCTTGATTGTTTCTTTTGCTGTTAGAAGCTTTTAAGTTTGATGCAGTCCCACTCCAGTTTTGCTTTCACTGTTTGTGCTTTGATGTCATATTCAAAAAATCATTGCCAAGATCAATGTTGACGAGTTCCTTCTCTGTGTTTTCTTCTAGGAGTTTTATGATATCAGGTCTTATGTTTAAGTCTTTGATCCATTTTGAGTTAATTTCTGTGAGTGGTGTAAGATAAGAGTATAATTTCTTTTTTCTTCATGTCTTTATACAGTTTTCCCAGTACCATCTGTTGAAGAGACTATCCTTTCCCCATTGGTGTTCTTGGCTCCCTTACTGAGTATTTTTTTGACTGTATATGAGAGGGTTTATTCTGGGCTCTCTATTATGCCTCATTGGTCTATGTGTCTATTTTTATAGCAATATCATTCAGTTTTAATTACTATAGCTTTGTACTATAGTTTGGAATCAGGAAGAGTAATGCCTCTGGCTCTGTTCTTCTTTCTCATGACTGCTTTGGCTATTCAGGGTCTTTTGTGGTTCTATACAAATTTTAGGATTTTTTTTTCTGTGAAAAATGCCATTGGAATTTTGATAGAGATTGTGTTAAATCTATAGATGGCTTAGAGTAGTATGGACATTTTAACAATATTAATTCTTTCTGACCCATGACTATTGGATGTCTTTCCATTTGTTTGTGTCTTCCTCAATTTCTTTCAACAAAGTCTTGTACACTATTGGTAGGAATATAAATTGGTTTAGCCACTATGGAAAACAAGATGGAGGTTCCTCAAAAAATTAAAAATAGAGCTATATATGATACAGTAATTCCTCTTCTGAGTATATACCAAAGGAAATGAAAACAGGATATCAGAGAGATATATGCAATCCCACATTTACTGCAGCATTATTCACAACAGCCAAGATATGGAAACAACTTAAGTGCCCATCAACAGATGAATGGATAACAAAGATGTGATATATATGTATATACAATAGAATATTTTTCAGCAATGAAGAAGGAAATCCTGCCATTTGTGACAACATGAATGGATCTTAAGGACATTATGCTAAGTGAGACAAAGACAAATACTGTGCAATATAACTTATATGTGGAATCTAAAAAAGCTAAACTCATTAAATCAGAGAGTAAATGGTGGTTACTAGAGGCTGGGAGGTGGGGGAATATGAGAGAGGCTGTTTAAGGGTCTAAGCTTGCAACTAGTAGATAAATAAGACCTGGAGGCCTCACGTACAGCACAGTGATTATAAACAATAATATTGTATTATAAACATCACACTTGCTAAGAGCCTAGATCTTAATTATTTCCACCACAAAAAATAAAAGATAATTATGTGACATGATAGAGGAGCTAATATGAGAATGGTAATCATACTGCAATACATAAATGTATCAAATCAACATGTTGTATATCTTAAACCTATATAATGTCATATGTCAAATACATTTCAATTAAAAAAATGAATGTAAGATGCTTCTATAAAAAATAGTTTACAACAAACAAATAAATAAAATAAAATCAAAAGGTACTGTTGAGTTATATGCAAAAATAAAGTGGATGACAGCAATAATACAAAGGATGGGTGGGGAGATATAGAAGTATACTATTATAAGATTAATACTACATATGAAGTACCATAATATCACATAAATGTAGTCTCTGGTAAGTTAAAGATGTGCCTAAAACAACCACTGAAGAAAAGAAAAGAAAGAATTTTTTGGCTAATAAGCCAATTGGGGGATAAAACTAAATGATTAAAATATATTTAATTAGTACAAAAGAAATAGGAGAAGGGGAGCAAAGGGTAGATGGGAAAAATAGAAAACATATAGCAACATGGCGGATTTACACTCAACCATATTAATAGTCACATCAGGGACTTCCCTGGTGGCACAGTGGTTAAGAATCCGCCTGCTAATGTGGGGGACACGGGTTTGATCCCTAGTCCAGGAAGACCCCACATGCCGCGGAGCAACTGAGCCTGCGTGCCACAACTACTAAGCCTGCGCTCTAGAGTCCACGAGCCACAACTACTGAGCCCACATGCCACAACTACTGAAGTCCATGTGCCTAGAACCTGTGCTCCACAACAAGAGAAGCCACTGCCATAAGAAGCCTGTGCACCACAACAAAGAGTAGCCCCCGCTTGCTGCAACTAGAGAAAGCCCATGTGCAGCAACGAAGATCCAATGCAGCCAAAAAAAAATAAAAAAATAAAAAAACAACAACAAAAATCACATCAAATGTCAATGGTCTAAACACCCTAATTAAAAGGCAGAGATTGTCAGATTGGATAAAAGCAAGACCCACCTATGTGCTGCCTACAAGAAATACACTTAAATAAACATAAAGATACAAACACAGTAAAAGAAAAAGAGTGGAAAATATATATGCTAACACTAACTAAAAGAAAGCTGAAATGACTACCTTTATACACATTCTCAGGTTATTTCAAATCTGATTGTCTGATGATGAGACACTCAATATTCAACAGCTTCCATCTCATTAATCATACCTAATTCATTTCTGAGGATTAAAGGCCTGAGTCATTAAAAATTATATGCCCCATTTAAGCAGATTTTCTGCACACTTTACTCAGGCAAAAATGTTGAATGCATTTTCCCCTACGTAAATTATGTCTTTTGTTTATGATTTACCAACATTTAAAGCTAGTATATAAATGGATGCCTCTCAGTCTCGCACGCTAGTGGTGCATAATTCCTGAAAACAGCAAACTTAAGCAATAAAGATATCCATGCACTGTGTCCCCCACTCTTCTTCAGGCAATTATTCTTGGGGGAAAAAATCCCAGAGTTGCAAATTCCTTTTATAAGCCTATGTATTTTAACCTGTTTTCATTAAATACAGAAACTAGAACACCCCTCCCTCAGTAAATTTAACCAAATGATTGTTTCAAAATACTCTGTTTTGTGACTTTTTTAAAAAGTGTGCATATTTTAAAAATTGAAATATGGTTTCTTTTTTTAAAAGGTTGAAATGGCTGGGAATTCCCTGGTGGTTGAGTGGTTAGGGCTCCGCACTTCCACTGCAGGGGGCACGGGTTCGATCCTTGGTCAGGGAACCAAGATCTCACAAGGTGTGCGGCTTGGCAAAACAAACAAACAATAAAAACTAAAAAAGAAAGGGTTGAAATGACTATGTTAATATCATGTAAAGTATATTTCAGAGCACAGAATATTACCAGGAACAAAGGATATCATTTCTTAATCAGAAAGGGGTCAGTTCATCAAGAGGACATAATCTTAAGTGATTCTATATCTGATAAATAAGCTTCAAAATAAATGAGACAAACGCTGATAGAACTGCCAAGAGAAATAGATAAGTCCACAATTCTAGCCAGAGATTTCAATACCCCTCTCTTAATTGATAGAACAGCCGACCAGAAAGGATTATAGAAGACTTAAACAACACTGTCAACCAACTTGACCTAACTGACATTTATCAAACACTCAACCCAAGAAGAGCAGAAAATACATTCTTTTCAAGTGCACATAGAACATTTAACAAGATAAAACATATTCTGGGCCAAAACACAAGTCTAAACAAATTTAAAAGAATTCAAGTCAACAATGTACATTCTCTGACCACAATGAAATTGAACTAGAAAATAGTAACAGAAAGATATCTGGAAAATCCCCCAAACATTTGGAAATTAAAAGAAAAAAAAAGGGCTTCCCTGGTGGCGCAGTGGTTGAGAGTCTGCCTGCCGATGCAGGGGACATGGGTTCGTGCCCCGGTCCGGGAAGATCCCACATGCCGCGGAGCGGCTAGGCCCGTGAGCCATGGTCGCTGAGCCTGTGCGTCCGGAGCCTGTGCTCCGCAATGGGAGAGGCCACAGCAGTGAGAGGCCCACGTACCACAAAAAAAAAAAAAAAAAAAGGAAATTAGAACATATTTTAAGCTGACTAAAAACATAGCATATCAAAATTTGTAGGATACAGCTAAATAGCACTTAGAAATATATAACACTAAACACTTCTACTACAAAAAAAGAAAGGTCTTAAGTGAAAAACCTCAGCTTCCACCTTAAGAAACTGGAAAAAGAAGAGCTAATAAAACCCAAAGTAAACAGAAGAAAGGAATAATAAAGATCAGAACAGAAATCAATAAAATACAAACTAGAAACTAAGTAATAGAGAAAATCTTTGAAACCAAAAGCTAGTACTTTGAGATGAATGAAGCAGATAAACCTTTCGTCAGATTGATGAGGGAAAAAAAAGAGAGAAGATCCAAATTAACAATATTGGGAATGAGAGAGGTGACATCATTATAATTCTATAGATATAAAAAGGAATACAAGAAAATATTATGAGTAACTTTTTCTAACGGAGTCAACAAATTTCTTGAAAGACACAAAGCTCACTCAAGAAGAATGAATAAATCTGAATAGCCCTGTATCTATTAGAAAAATTGAATTTGTGGTTAAAAACCTTCCCCCTCAAACACAAAAAACACGCTCAGATGGTTTAACTGGTAAATTCCACCAAATATTTAAAGAAGAAATGATACAATTTCTACACAAACTCTACAAAGACATAGTAAGAGAAGATACCCAGAGACTAATTTTTCTAACACAGATCCAAATGTTCTTAACAAATTTTTAGAAAATTGATTCCAACAATATATAAATAGAATAATACATCACAACAAAGTGGAGTTTATCCCATAATGGAAGGTTGGTTTGCAATATGAAAATCAATTGATGTAATTTACCATATTAATAAACTAAAAAAGAAAAACTATATGATCATCTCAATAGGTGCAGAAAAGCATTACATACAAGTCTTTATATGTACATATGCTTCCATTTTTCTTGGGTGGGTTTCTAAGGGTATAATAAGCTGGAATGTCATTCTGCCCCATATAGAATTACCCTAGCAGGCAACTTTTGCTTGGGGACTCCACATCTGCTGAGATTTCCTCAACTGTGCTGTGGTCTGAAGTTTTTCCCACCCAATCCTTCCTTCACAGCTGTTCGACCTGTATCACATTCTGAGGGCTCTCCCTGCCTCTCCTGGCTCCCTTCCCTCTATAGTTCACAGGTGCTTCCTCCAATAAATCTTGCACCTCTAAGGCTGTCTTGACATCTGCATCTTGGAAGGTCCACACTGACATAGGCAATATAAGATAATTTAATTGAGGAAAGAATCAGCTACCTGTTTAAATTGGTCCTGACTCCACATTCTTCATACCCAACATTATGTTTAAAGCTGCAACATGAATGGTTTCTCTTAATAAGCAGTTAGAAGCCATGGAGCCCAGACACGAGGGAAGAGAAACAAGTTTTTTTAATCTCAGCGTACTGCGGGCTCTTTTAGTTATTTCCCTTGAACACTCAAATGCATTTGCCTCAGGAAACAAAGATGTCTCTAAGTGAATCACCATACTTGTCCTGTCTTGAACTGAGAAATAACTCAGAGATCTGGTCAGCACTGAAGGTAATTGCACCACCCTCTCGCATTTAAAATGTCCTGAACAACAAATATGTTATCAGCCCAAGGTTTCTTTGTCCCCATCCCTAAGGAAAATCTCAAATCTCACCCCAAGAATAGATGTTATGCCATTTTGTAACAGGCAACGCTCATTTAGATAGGATTTCATCTGCATTTTTTCTAAAGTTTACCTTTGGCTTACTTCTACCATCATTCTGTTCCAAAGGGATAGTCTTATGAAATTTGCCAAAGTTTCTAAATTATTGAAACAAACTGAGAATGCATAAAGCCTATAATAATCAGTGGTTTTACTTTAGAACCTCAAGAATCATATGGCCTTATTGTGTATAGTGCTCGACGTACAGGGCATGGCTAATAAATGCTAAACCAATCCTCCATAACCTGCCTTCTAGGACAAAAACTCTCTTTAATCATAAGACCAAAAGATTCCACAGCAGTGTTTCAAGGGAAAGAGCTTCTTAAATCTTACATTTTGGCCTTACCGCTTCATACTATAAAAAGTTCTGAGGGATGAAGGTGACACCATTACCCCAAAACTACATCAGGACATTACTTTTAGAAAGGTATAAATTCTCCTGCCCTTAGTTTCACCTTCTTACTAAGATTCCTAGTCTAGGCTAAATAATTCCCCTCTTGCTCTAATGTTAATAATCTTCAGATATTTGGGAGTGTCTCTCTCCTGGATCTCGTAGTTGCCAGATTTCAGTCAACCCTGCATGCATAAAATCTTTAAATGATCTTCATAAATTCATTTATTTATCCCTTTCAGCACTACAGTTGCTCTCAGAACTCACCACCTTCTGTTTCTATTATGCTGACACTGTGCTAAATGTAATACTCCCAGTGGGCTCTTGCCAACTCCCTACGCTGTGGCACAATTCTTCTTTGTTCACTGCCTAGAATAGCACTAGCTTTCCTTTGACTGCCAGATCACATTTCAAGCCCAAACCAAGTTTGTTATCTGCCATTACTGTCAAGTCTCTCTTGCCCTCTGGGGTTTCTTTCTTTTTTTTCCCTGTCAGATCACTTGTATCTCCTCTTCAGCCTCTGAAACAAGAGCAGAATTGTGCCCTAATGCTAATTTCCCAGACATATGAATATTGTTCATATTTTGGCCTATTAGTACTAGAAATTGCTTATCGATAATGTTCATAACTGAGATTTTCCCCCTGTTGGATTCCTACTTAAGATTTTTCTTTGTTAAATCTTCACTCAAACCCATATCCTCCTTCTAGCAACTATTTTAGTTAAAACAAAATAGGTTGTATACTCTCCATAGTTCATTTAATTCAATAAACTTTTACTAAGCACCTACTAGATGCAAGTGTTGAGGATAAAGAATCACTTAGAATATACCACTTTTGCCCTCAAACAGTTCACAATCTTGTTTTAAAGAAAGACACATATGTATATATTTATAATACAGTGTAATAACACAAATAATGGAAGATTATACAAACTATACAAAGATCAGGAAAGGTGATAACTTTAAGAAAGAATAGGAATCCATCAACCCTGCAGAAAGGAGAGGACATTCCAGTCAGACAGAAACTCCAAAACAAAGGCAAAGAATGTTGAATAGTGTGGAATGCTTGGGAAATAAGTAGCATGGTGTTATATTGGAGCATAAAGGGCAGGCAAGGGGAAAATGGCAGGAGATAAAAGTAGGGAATTAGAAAAGAACCAAGGTAGTAGACCCTGAAGTGCCTTGAAGCTCAAGCTAAGGAGTTTGGACTTAATCATGTAAGCAATGAGCAGAGGTTAAAGAAATATAAAAAAGGAAGATACGTGACCAATGTTCTAGAAGAATCACTGAACACAAGTGCAGAGAAGAAAATGGAAGGAGGGAGTACAGAGGCAAGAAAATCTGTCAGGTGTCAGCTGCAATAGTCCAGGTGAGATGTAAGCGCTTTTAATTGGAAAATTTCCAGAAGGAAAAAAAATCAAGATGGTTATCAGCTTAACGTTTACTGAGCATCAACAATGTGGAAGGTGCTATATTATAAGATTCCTGTATTTTATCCCATTTAATGGTTACCATAACCCTGTCAGGTAGATACTAGCGTCTTTTTTTTTAATTTTATTTTTGGCTGCGTTGGGTCTTCGGTGCTGCGCGCGGGCTTTCTTTAGTTGCGGCAAGCGGGGGCTACTCTTCGTTGCGGTGCGAGGGCTTCTCATTGTGGTGGCTTCTCTTGTTGCGAAGCATGGGCTCTAGGAACGCAGGCTTCAGTAGTTGCGGCACGCAGGCTCAGTAGTTGTGGCTCACCGGCTCTAGAGAGCAGGCTTAGTAGTCGTGGCACACGGGCTTAGTTGCTCCCCGGCATGTAGGGATCTTCCCAGACTGGGGCTTGAACCTATGTCCCCTGCATTGGCAGGCAGATTCTTAACCACTGCGCCACCAGGGAAGTCCCGATTTTAGCATCTTAATCTAACTCATGAAGGACCTGAGACTCAGAGAAAACAAAGTTCAAAAATGCAACAAATAAACCTACCACCAAAAAGAGTCAAATTTAGTAAAATGTCTGCTCCCTTCGGCTGGTAAACCTTTCAGTACATATAACTTCTACACTTTTGGAATCTAAAATTTAAATACCACATTTCATCAAATCTAAGATGCTATCAATTGGAAGAGTCACCATAATTTCACATACCAATTAAACTGACATCTCAACTTCAGAGATATTAAGGTGAAAAAAAAATACTCCTAAAATCAATAACTATGGTATCTTAATTCTGATGGCAACTGCTAGTCCTTTTATCAGTCTCTCACTCTGTGTTTTCCATTATATCTCTTTGACCTCAACTACACCTCTGGAAACTTGACCATTTTATACTATCCCAATCTGTTAGCTCTTGCCTTTTAGCAAAAACTGAGATTAGAATTTAGAGACGCGAATTTAGAGAGGCAGCAATTCTATAACGTCATAGCACAGACAGGAACAGAGAAGGCAAACTACAGGAGTAATTCAGGAATTTGGGGACTGATAGAGGATAAGAGTCAAGGGGGCTGAAGGTATTTACAGGTGACTAACTGAAACGATAAACCATTTGTAACTATCAGTATTTATAATTCAGTGCTTTAAAATACTTATATCCCCAAATGTAGCAGACTGAGAACCACTACATGACCATAGAACATCACTGAAATTGTCTGTAATGATCCACACTAGCCTGCCCATATCATGTGGCCCATGTGCCCCAGCACCAATACCACATGCCCCTTATCACAGCAAATTATTATTCATTAAAATAATGGTTTATTTTTTTGAAATCACTTTAGAATAATTTCATTATCTGAATGTTTCTGGCTTTTAAACTCACATGAAGAATCTTCTCCTAGGGACTTCCCTGGCGGTCCAGCAGTTAAGACTGCGCTTCCACTGCAGGGGGCTCAGGTTCCATCCCTAGTTGGGGAACTAAGATCCCACATGGCACTCAGCCAAAAAAAAGAAATCTTCTCCTATATATTCAATTATGTGCTAAAACATCCTTTAGAAAAGTCATTCTGGTGTTTCGGATTTAAATTATCTAAACTATAGAAATACAATAAAGCCAGAACAGATCAGATCCCAAACGTGTGGATAAAGAATCATCTTCTATATATACCAAGTTGTGTACTTCTACACTATATGGTTGGTGATAATGGTGAACAGATACAACACCCTCTTGACAAGTCATAAGAGCATGAAAATATTCCTAAAAGTTGGGAAATTCTCATCTGGACTATCACCTCCATGGAATATGAAAACTTATTAGTGGATTTTTTTAATGTGTCTGAATATAAAGCAGCAGTCATCAAACTATGGCCCACAGAAAAAATTTGGCACACTGCCTATATTTGTATAGGTCTTTTTTTTTTTTTCCTGTACCCGGGCCTCTTACTGTTGCGGCCTCTCCCGTTGCGGAACACAGGCTCCGGACGCGCAGGCTCAGCGGCCATGGCTCACGGGCCTAGCCGCTCCGCGGCATGTGGGATCTTCCCGAACTGGGGCACGAACCCGTGTCCCCTGCATCGGCAGGTGGACTCTCAACCACTGCGCCACCAGGGAAGCCCTAAATTTTAAATTTTTAATTAATTAATTAATTTGTGGCTGTGTTGGGTCTTCGTTGCTGTGCATGGGCTTTCTCTAGTTGCGGCAAGCAGGGGCTACTTTTTGTTGCAGTGCATGGGCTTCTAATTGCGGTGGCCTTTCCCGCTGCGGAGCACGGGCTCCAGGCACGCAGGCTCAGCAGTTGTGGCGCACGGGCTCAGCTGCTCCACGGCATGTGGGATCCTCCTGGACGAGGGATCGAACCCGTCTCCCCTGCATTGACAGGCAGATTCCTATCCACTGCACTACCTTTGTATAGGTCTTTAAGAATGATTTCTACATTTTAAAATAATTTTTAAAAATCTTAAATTAATATATCATGGCACATGGAAATTACATGAAATTTAAACTTTAGATTTCAGAAATAAAGTTTTATTCGAACATAGCCACATTCGTTTACACGTTGTATATGGCTACTCTTGTGCTACAACAGCAGAGCTGAGTAGTTGCAACAAGAATGTGTGGCCTGAGAAGCCTAAAATACTTACTGTCTGACACCTTACAAAGTTTTCTGACCCATAACCCCCCCAAAAGTCTTATTTTATTGTATAATTCGGTGATGACAGTGAGTTATTTCCAAATGGGCATAAGAGCTTGAACCAACAGCAATTTGGAAAATGATGACCTTAGTCGATTAGAGTTAACAAAGCTTAACTAGTTTAATAAGTAAATGAGTCCTAATTAAATCGGTAGAATGGCAGGTATCAAACATACTATTGCATATGTGCCACTTAAAAGAATTTATCTCTTTGGTTTAGTTCTTATAAGCCCTTACCCTGCTTTTCTTCAATTATCCCCCAAGCAACCTTTTGTAAGAACTCTCCGAATCTCCCCTAGGAGTTTTAGGGAAAGCCACATAAAGGTATAGTATTTTGTCACTGCAACCCTACCTAGCTGTTATATTTCCATGTTTCAGGAAAACAAAACAAACCAAAAAAGCGTATCCTCATGAAATGTCAGCTAAATTATGACCAGTAGATGGAGACAGTTTCTCACCAAACTAGAGAAGCAAATTTTTTTTTTTTTTTTTTTGAGAAGCAAATTTTGATTTCAAGTTGTAGTGGAAATTTAAACTATCTTTAGATCCTTACCTTGAAATATTTAGTTAACTAGATGGGACAAAGTGATTTTTTCCTAGTTCAGCACTAAAACCAGACTAACTCATATTTCTTAAATCAGATTTCATTAAGGGATCAGAAATAGAAAGGCTGGTTGTTGAACACTCCATTCCCTATAGAATATGAACCTACTTTATCGACCAGAATCCAAAATCTTTTTCTCTAGCTAATAAAAAAGGAATATTTTCCGATCATTTACTCTCAGCGAGGTTAGCATCTTCCCTCTCAAATCAAACCTCAGGCCCTCTTTTGTACTACTCTCAAGCTGCTTCTTTACATAAATTGGGAATAACTTGCTATTCAGCAGGTAGTAATTTGATAAACAGCTCCAAATCAGCTTATCAAATACTATTTACCTTCACTAACAAAAAATACCCTTCTCAAAGATTTTTCTCATTTTATAGACAAGAAAAAAAAGTTTATTTTATATACTGCAAATTGTGTATACACACCTGTGTAAAACCACAGGAACAGAATTGTGGTTCTAATTATTGGGTCACTAGTCCAGAGTTACAAGGCAATTTTTCTAGCAGTAGACAGGAGTAAGGAAGCTGGTTCTATTAGGCATCAAGCAAAAGCATTGTAATCTCAGGCACTCAGTACCTAGTATCAGCTCTAAACCACCTAGTATCAGAAGGTTCTAAAATTTTCATTTTACCTTTCAGGTTATGTGGAATATAGGTATAAGCACCTTAACCTTTCCATTTTAATAAACCCCAGGCATTTACTCTCTATCAATTTCATGGATCACCCTAGGAAGCCAAAATATTTAAATCTAATAAAAGTCAACATGGCACCAGAAAATTTTATCTTTCTTCCCTGGATGTTTCTGATCTTTTGATCAAGTACCTAAGCTGGAAGGAAGGTCTGTGGTTGATGGTATATTAAGGAGTCCAACGGTTCTTCACTGGCTCCTTTATGTAGCCTCTCCTCTACTCCTCCTATTAGTTCCTTGATTACCTTCAACCAAATATCTGTTTTGAGAAACCTTAAGATTCCCCCAAAATAAGAATCTTGTACTAACCACATTTCCAAGTCTCCAGTCAGTTTCTTTAAGTAACTGGAGGTAAAGGTGGGAGCAACAGAGCCAAGAGGCTGGCATAAGGTACTAAGATTCCAGGGTCTAAAATTACCTATATATTTATCCAATATATATAGCAAATAAAGACAACAGTTCAAATGCAGAGAACCTTTAGAAAAACTGACTAATCTATTTTCATCCTGACTTTGGCCAAATTACCTAAATCAATGCCTTTAACTTCATGTATGTTCATATAAACCCCCAGCAATACCAGCAACTGCTGGGAGAATAAAGGATTGAACAACCTTCCAGGGATGCCTGTCGTTTCTCTGGCCATTCACTGCCTTCACCTTAAGACAATAAATAAGCATAATTCTGTAATTGTTTTTACTAAACATTCACACATTTACTTACTGTGTGCCTACTATTTGTTGATTGTTGTGTTTTAATTTTCTTCTCTATATAATGGAAAAGTTCATGAGTCAGCTCACTAACAAAGGTCTGGAGAAATACCAAATAATGCCTAGATGGGGACTCAATTCTATAGTCCATACAATTGGTCCCCCTACTGCCTATTTTTCTGCTTTCAGAATCTAGGCTTCTTTTCAATATGCTATTGAGGACCATTCCCTGAGCTTAAACTAGTTGCAGTTTACTGTTCTCAACCTAGGGACATAGACCAACTCATATGTAACATTTTTAAAGCTGCTGCTCTGTGGTGGACATCCCTCATAAAACCTTTATCACAATAAATTTAGTTAAATCCTTTAAAACCAGATTGTTCTAGCTTCACAGAAAAAGTCTGGCTGCTCAGCTTCAATTCCCTAGAGAGAAGGGAGAGGCTCTACTCTATTATGAAACCAGCTTGCCTAATAAAATTCCCTTTCAGAGAAAGAGGTCAAGGAGAATAACTGCTGTGCTATTTTTCAATTCTTCCTTCCAAGAAATTACTGTGATTGACAGATGCTATTTCTTTGAGTTCCAGTGGCCTACTGCCAAGATCAACTAATTGTTCCTTAGTTAAAAGAATGATACCAATCCACCAAGCTACACAACTCTCCATAACCATAATACATAATACTTTACATTTGTAAAAGTTTTATAATTTTCAAAGCTTACACATACATACTCTCTCTCTCTCTCTCTCTCTCTCTCTCATTCTCTCTCAACACCCCACTGGGGATGTAGAACAGGTATTAGCCTCATTTTAAACACTGGGAAAATGTAACAAAGGCAATATATCACTTGTCCAGTGTTAGGTGCTGGATCTAAATGTTGGATCTAATATGTTGTTTTCCTATAGTCCTGCAATTCCTACACATTACATATCTCTGCTATCTCTTTAGTATGTCTACTAATCTTATTATCTGCCCCAACTTATTGAAGCATTTACTAACAGAAGACAGCATGTTCAGTCATGTTAGTGTAGTACAGATTCGTGTGGTGTAGTAGAAAAAGTGGTCTTTGGAGACTGAGATGGGTTCAGAGTATTGCCACTTAAGATATATGACTTAGGGTAAATTGATAACTAGCCTTAATTTCTTTATCTGTAAAATTGGCATACCATCTACCTCACAAAACTCTAAGTGAAATTAAATGAGTTAACACATGTTAAGCACCTGATACATAAAAGGAACTCAAATGTTAATTCCCTTCACTGGAACAGTCCTAAACAGATCACCAGCCCTTGAGAGAGTCTAACTTATCTGATTTCAGCAACCTCTAAAAATTAAGGGATGAGGATTAGGGAGATTGGAACATTAACACTTTCTTGGCACTTCCCTCAGACATGGGGTTTTTTGGCTGTCAGTCTAATGAGCAGCTTTTAGAGATGCAGTTAAACCAATTAAGAAAAAAATAGAAAAAGGCAAATGTGTCCAAATAAACAACATTTATCATGGGTACACAAAGTAATTGTTCTACCAAGTAAACATATATTTGGATGGCAGCTAGAAAACACCATTCAGCCTCCCAATAAAGAGCTGAATTAATGTTACGTTTCCTACAAAATAACTGGTTGATCCATACACAAAGAAATAATATGAACATTAATCTAAATAATCCTTCTCCACTACGACCAAATAAGCCAAATGGGATGAAGCACTTTTCACAACCAATAAATGAATAATCACATTGACTATGAAATAAGTTCCTAAAAGTGAAGTGACAGTCTCTCAAATGAATTTCTTAGTTTAGAACAAATCACATCTGAGTTTTATTCTCAATACAACACATAAATTCATAATAAACCATCTCTTTACCTGAATTTACTATATTTTGATAGTTAAAAATAACTCCAATAAATATTTCAAAGACTTCAACATGTTAAGCCCCTCACATATAAGAATCCATATTTGTTGTTGCTGTTTTTATTGTTTTTGTTTGAAAAAAGTTGGATGTGTGTTGGGTTCCCTCAGATAAATTTTATTCTGTGGTCATAATCACTTCGTGGTTTCTACTAGAACTTATTCAAGGCCATACTCAGACACTGATATTAGTTGAAGGGGTATAAATATATTTGCAAATAACTTTTATGTGCTGCAAAAATATTTCTTTTCTCTCAGATATAGGAAATCAGTAACATATTACTTATTAAAATAAATTTAGCATTGTTATTCTTGGTTTCCTTTTCTAAAACTTCCTTTTCCTCAACCATTAAAACTGAGCTTCTGGGCTTCCCTGGTGGCGCAGTGGTTGAGAGTCCACCTGCCGATGCAGGGGACGTGGGTTCATGCCCCAGTCCGGGAGGATCCCACATGCCGTGGAGCGGCTGGGCCTGTGAGCCATGGCCACTGAGCCTGCGCGTCCGGAGCCTGTGCTCCGCAACGGGAGAGGCCACAATAGTGAGAGGCCTGCGTACCGCAAAAACAAAAAAACAAAAAACAACAACTGAGCTTCCCAAACAAAAGTTTCAAAGGTAGAAAGAAAAGAACGCTACTAGATGTCTCTGCTGTATCAATTTGAAGAAAGGTGGTTAAGCAATATGCTTCAAAGGTAATGTTTCTCCAACACGTTAGATCAGATGGACTCAATAAAAATACACAGAACATTCCATCCAAAAGCAGCAGAATACACAATCTTTTCTCAAGTACACAAGGAACATTCTACAGGACAGATCACATGCTAAGCCACAAAGCAAGTCTTAGCAAATTTAAGAAGACTGAAATCACATCAAGATCTTTCTGACAACACTATGAGACTAGGAATCAACTGCAAGAAAACAAACTGCAAAAGACACAGATACCTGGAGACTAAACAATATGCTACTAAACAACCAATGGGGGACTTCCCTGGTGGCACAGTGGATAAGAATCTGCCTGCCAATGCAGGGGACATGAGTTCGATCCCTGGTCCGGGAAGATCCCACATGCCATGGAACAACTAAGCCTGTGTGCCACAACTACTGAGCCTGTGCTCTAGAGCCCGCGAGCCACAACTACTGAGCCCGTGTGCCACGACAACTGAAGCCCACGTGTCTACGGCCCATGCTATGCAACAAGAGAAGCCACTGCAATGAGAAGCCTGCACACTGCAACAAAGGGCAGCCCCTGCTCGCCGCAACTAGAGAAAGCCCATGCACAGCAACAAAGACCTGATGCAGCCAAAAGTGAAAAACAAACAAAGAAACAAAAACAACCAATGGGTCACTGGAGAAATCAAAGAAGAAATCAAAAAAACAAAACAAAACTGGAGGCAAATGAAAACAATTGAAAATCTATAAGATACAGAAAAATAAGTTCTAAGAGGGAAGTATATAGCAAGAGAAGCCTACCTTAGGAAACAAGAAAAATCTCAAATAAACAACTTTAACCTTTCACCTAAAACAACTAGAATAAGAAAAATAGGGAGTTCCCTGGTGGTCTAGTGGTTAGGATTCCAGGCTTTCACTGACATGGCCCCGGGTTCAATCCCTAATCAGAGAAACAGATCCTGCAAGTCGCACAGCCAAAAAAAGAAAGAAGGAACAATGAACAAAAACCATAGTTAGTAGAAGGAAAGAAATCAAAAGCTCAGAGCAGAAATAAATGAAATAGAGGTTAAAAAAAAACCAATAGATAAGACAGGAATAAAGACACAGACCTACTAGAGAATGGACTTGAGGATATGGGGAGGGGGAAGGGTAAGCTGTGACAAAGTGAGAGAGTGGCATGGACATATATACACTACCAAACGTAAAATAGATAGCTAGTGGGAAGCAGCCGCATAGCACAGGGAGATCAGCTAGGTGCTTTGTGACCACCTAGAGGGGTGGGATAGGGAGGGTGGGAGGGAGGGAGACGCAAGAGGGAAGAGATATGGGAACATGTGTATATGTATAACTGATTCACTTTGTTATAAAGCAGAAACTAACACACCATTGTAAAGCAATTATACTCCAATAAAGATGTAAAAAAAAAAAGCCAATAGAAAAGATCAGTGAAACTAAGAGCTGGTTCTTTGAAAAGATAAACAAATTGATAAAACTTTAGTCAGACTCACCGGGAAAAAAAAGAAAGCCCAAATAAATCAGAAATGAAAAAGAAGTTACAACCAACACTACAGAAATACAAAAGGGATTACTATGAACAAT
This sequence comes from Globicephala melas, assembly GCF_963455315.2. Lineage (NCBI taxonomy): Eukaryota > Metazoa > Chordata > Mammalia > Artiodactyla > Delphinidae > Globicephala > Globicephala melas. The sequence continues at coordinate 22,770,645 of NC_083322.1, forward strand.
TATACACCAATAAAATGGACAACCTAGAGGAAATGGACAAATTTCTAGAAATGTACACTCTCCCAAGACTAAATCAAGGAAGAAACAGAAAACATGAAAAGACTAATTACCACTAATGACACTGAATCAGTAATTTAAAAAAACCTCACAAAAAACAAAAGTCCAGGACCAGACAGTTTCACAGGTAAGTTCTACCAAACATTCAGAGAAGAGTTAACACTATCCTTCTCAAATTATTCCCAAAAACTGTAGAGGAAGGAATGCTTCTGAACTCATTCTACAAGACCAGCATACCCTGATACCAAAACCAGACAAAGATATCACAAAAAAAGAAAATTACAGGCCAATATCACTGATGAGCATAGATGCGAAAATCCTCAACAAAATATTAGCAAAACAAATTCAACAATACTTTAAAAGGATCATACACCATGAAAAAAAAAAGGTAATGTTTCTCAATCTAGAAGTCAAGCTGTAAAGCTGTGGGGACTTCCCTGGTGTTCCAGTGTTTAAGAACCTGCTTTCCAATGCAGGGGACGCACATTCAATCCCTGGTCGGGGAACTAGGATCCCACATGCCTTTGGGAATCTAAGCCCACGTGCTGCAACTACGGAGCACACACGCCACAACTAGAAAGCCCGTGCACTGCAACTACTGAGCCTGCATGCCACAACTAGAGAGAGAAGCCCATGTGCTGCAACAAAGAGCCCACACACCACAACGAAAGATCCTGCATGCCGCAACAAAGATCCCATGTGCCACAACTAAGACCTGATGCAGCCAAAAAATAAAATAAAATAAATAAATATTTTAAAAAGTTGTAAAGCTGTGATCCAGATAACTTATTTGTAATAATACTTAATACTTTTATAAATAAATTAAGTTCAAAGTTTTCTCGATTAATGCCACTTTCCTTCTCATATTACATTCAATTTTATTGAGTGGGAGAGAAAGAAGTGACATACAGCCAGTCAGGAATTTTGCACAACCAGTGGACTCAATTATACATGTTACAGCCTTAGTTGTGACAATTACAGATTATTATAGTGCCTGTGAGTTATTTTCTTTTTCTCATGCATAAATGCATAGTAATGATGGAAGCAAGGAGAGATGAAGAAACTAGGACAACTGCCTCTTCAGGGCTCAAGTAGCATGCTATGAACACATTAGTAACCACACAAAACAAAATCACTTGTCCTAATCAAAGGGAAAGTGATGGCAAACAAATGTTACAAGTACTGTTCCTCCTAAAAACGTTTAAGATTTCCAAATTCTATGAATCTAATTGTTTTATAATAAAATAGAGGATAATAAGAATGTGTTCATACTTATTTGCTTTAATACCATCTATGAAATGATGACCTAGGGGAAAAAATTAAGATTGACTTTTCTAGGAATAAAGTTTCATTAAAAAAAAAACTGGCTTAGCCATAATTATTTATCATCAAAACATGACAGATTTTGTGACACTAAATGAATAATTTTACCATGAGCACCCTCTCATCCTGCAAAAGTCTGTGGTTAGGTCACTAAAGGTAATTTAACAGCACAGGCTCTGAAGAAAGAGTACATGATTTGAATCCTGGCTCTAACATTCACTAGTTGTGTAACCTTGGGCAAGTTACTTAATCTCTGTGCTTCTATTACTTCATCTATAAAATAGGAGGATGATAATAATCCTACCTACTTAATAAGGTTGTGGTAATAAATTATACATATTCCACATAAAAGCGCTCAGAACAGTGCCTACCATATGGTGGGTACTTAAAGCTAGTTTTGCATTACTGTTCTGCAAATTTTTTTTTAGGGTTTTGTAAAATAAATGGATAAACTCTGGGGAATGTATGCTTGATGATGATGTAAATGTTCTTTGGCATTTATATTAAGGGAGAAAAAAACGGGTTGCGGGTGGGAGAAGATGCTTTTAGATGTTATTTATCTTATAGCAAAGAAGTAAAAACAAAGATTCTGATTTATTCCTTTGAACAAAAATACAATGAAAAGACTCACTGGAAATAATGGGGTAAACAACTTCATGTCTTCTAACAAATAGCAATTAAATAACACTTACTTTTTAAAAACTCCTTTTTCTTTCACATTCATTAGAATATTTTTCACTGTTGTATTATCTTTTCTCAGATCAAGCAGGGAAGCCATACTTGACACTGTTCCTCTGTCATGTCTCTAAGATGAACTCATATTTTAAAATGCTGCTCAGAACATTCATTCATTCATTCATTTAACAAACATTTATTGAAAGCCATGTGCTAGGCACCCGGGACACAAAGATGAATAAGACATGTCCTCATCTTCAAGCTTAGTCTATTAGAAGAACAAACATGTAAAATTACTAGGTAAGGAATAATGTACAATGATAACAGCAATGGATTGAAGCATATTAAAAAATGTTTAAATCTAGGCATTCATAATGATACCAAAAACAAAGGAAAACAAAAAACCCTAAACGGTCACCACTGGCGAATGCTAGTGAACCAATTCATTATTCTGAAAATTGATGAATCGAAAGAAAGAATCAAGCATTCATCCTCATTTTCTTATATGAACTATACCACTGGGTAATCACATAGTAGATAAGGGAGAGTTTCTCTTTATAGAAGTATTCCATCTAATAAATGAAGAATAACAGATTAAAATATCACTATTTTGCAGCTCTTAATGATTTAATGGATCTAAGCAAAGATCATTAATAGCTACTGACATCACAAAAAGAGTGTCAGTACCTCCTGATAGAAGTACTTACCACTCTTGAAGAAGTCTGAGCAAACTTCTAAATTTAAGTACCAATTTAAAGGAAATGCAGAAGGGAAAGGAACATGCTAAAAGGCACCACAGAGATATTATCAGCAAAATTCAGACTCAAGGAAACTCTACAAGACAAATGACTCAGTTTTTACATGAAAAAATTATGAAAGAATAAAAGAGAAAGAAAGAGATGGACAGTCTTAAAAGATAAATCAACCAACTGTACTGTACAAATTTATTTGCATCCCAATTCAAACACACTAGAAAAAATATATATGCATGTATGACACAATTGGGGAAACGCAAACACTCACTGGGTTTTGATGCTATTAAATCATTACTGTTAAATTTTTAAGTGTAAGAATGGAATTATGGTTATTTATTCAAAGCCCTTATCTTTTAGAGATGTATATGGATATGTTTGTAGATGATATTATAAAATGTCTAGAATTTGCATCCAATAATCTAAGGAGGAGGCTGGAGTGAGTAGGGGTAGTACTAAGTGGGTGATGGCGTACATATTTGACATTGTCTACTATAAAAAACATTAAAAAGAAACAGTAAAGATCAAAATAACACAAGAAAGAGAGAGGCTGACTGTATGTAAAGCACTTAGGCTGTACATCACAATAATACTTATAATTATCATAACTCTTAAGGATTGGATTAGATGACCTCTCAGGTACTTTTCAATTCTGAAAAGTCTAAAATGTTATGACTAGATTATTTTTAAAGGTCATTTTTTTTTTTCTTTTTTGCGGTAAGTGGACCTCTCACTGTTGTGGCCTCTCCCGTTGCGGAGCACAGGCTCCGGACGCGCAGGCAGACTCTCAACCACTGCGCCACCAGGGAAGCCCCTTTTAAGGTCATTTTTATCTCTCAAATTCTTTGGTTCTTCCCCAGGGATACGGCTCAATTTTCTTCTCCCACTGGTTAACAATATCACACAAAAACACTGAACAACAATACTTTTAAAAAGCACATGAACTGTAACTGACTCCCAGTTCAATGCTTGGAGGTTTTGGCTATCCCACCCACCTCCGCTCTGGAGTCTGGCTGTTATACTGCTTAAATGCTAGGTTAAACAGCCAGTACTGGTTAAACACATGGAAAATTTTGCTTTACCCAATGGTGATAACTCCTATGCTTCTTTTATCTTACACATAAACAGTTTGGGAAGAGTGGTCCAGAACCCCATGGAGATAGTGAGGCACTTTCAGGAGGTGTCTGAGATCAAGAGTATTTTTGTGGTAATACTAAGATGATATTTTCCTTTTTTACTCTCATCTTGTAAGTGTACAGCGGCGGGGTTTTCCAGAGGATACATGATGTGTGGAAATACACCAGACCAAATGCAAAAGCAGATATAAAATTCAAGCTGTTTTTTAATGAAGTCAGATATCAAAGAGATTTGCAAAAATATAAAACAATGCCTTTTTTCCCACTAAATGTTTTGGAAAATATATTCTTTTTTTTTTCAGCCGTGCCACATGGCACCAGGGATTAACCCCCTGCAGTAGAAGCGTGGAGTCTTAACCACTGGACTGCCAGGGAAGTCTTCTTCATGAAAATGTTATTTATGTTAACATGTAATGGGCTGATTATTTTTCAAATAAAATATATAAATATTTTTTTAATTTCTCAGTTTTAAATAAATAGTAACATGATGTATTTATTATTGTTATATTAAATAAATAAATAAATTTAAATTCTCAGCTTCAATTCCTAATATAGTAAATCGTGATGGATATAACCCTTTTACACAAAAGCTCTTTGGGATCCTCACATTTTAAGAGTACCATATGACCCAGCAATCCCACTACTGGACATATACCCTGAGAAAACCATAATTCAAAAAGAGACATGTACCACAATGTTCATTGCAGCACTATTTACAATAGCCAGGACATGGAAGCACCCTAAGTGCCCATCGACAGATGAATGGATAAAGAAGATGTGGCACATATACACAATGGAATATTACTCAGCCATAAGAAACAAAATTGAGTTATTTGTAGTGAGGGGGATGGACCTAGAGTCTGTCATACAAAATGAAGTAAGTCAGAAAGAGAAAAACAAATACTGTATGCTAACACATATATATGGAATCTAAAAAAAAAAAAAAAAGGTTCTGAAGAACCTAGGGTCAGGACAGGAATAAAGACGAAGATGTAGAGAATGGACTTGAGGACACGAGGGCGGGGAAGGGTAAGCTGGGACGAAGTGAGAGAGTAGCACTGACACATACACACTACCAAATGTAAAATAGCTAGCTAGTGGGAAGCAGCCGCATAGCACAGGGAGATCAGCTCCGTGCTTTGTGACCACCTAGAGGGGTGGGATAAGGAGGGTGGGAGGGAGATGCAAGAGGGAGGGGATATGGGGATATATGTATACATATAACTGATTCACTTTGTTATACAGCAGAAACTAATACAACATTGTAAAGCAATTATACTCCAATAAAGATGTTTAAAAAAAACAAAGAGTATAAAGGGCTCCTGAGACTAAAAAGTTTGAGAACTACTGCACTAGAATACATAGAACTCTAATTATGTCTGTCACTACATCACCTTACATTCCATTTTATGCTGCATAGGCTCAGTTCTCTCATTTCCACCCTACAAAGGACACTGCTCTAAAACTAGTTGGTTTGATATACCTAAAATTTAAGATTTATGGGGGGGAGGTGTCCTGGTTTAAAGAGAGAGAGGATTACTGCTCACAATTATAAAAAGATATGAAGAATCCTAAGAATCACTTGGATTCTACAAGGTCAGGAAGAACATTTCCCTTTGGAGGGAGATTAGCACTTAGTCCAAGAACCTAAACTCTTTCTTTTGTAGCCTTTTTTCCTTTTCATTAAGACTTGCCAAAGTTAGAGTCCTCAATCCCAGTTCCCTGACACCATGGGAAGACTTTGGCAAAACAATGCTTACTGCTCAGGGTAGGAAAGCTGGTCATCTCAGGACACAGAGAGCTGTTCATTTCCTTGCCTTGTGGATTCTCCATTAGGAGCTCTATGCGCTGATCTCTGCCCAATTCTTCTAACAAAAACCTGAAGTTTAATTCAGTTTAACAAAACTGGGTGAGCTCTTGAAGAAATGACTCAAGGAAACCACAGATGGGAAAGAAAGAAAAGAATGCAGCCTTAAACATAGCTGATGTTAGCTGTAAATACAAACAGACATACAATACATGCATGAGGAAGGCTATATACATAAATATATCAGGGAGGACACAGATAGGAGAGAAAGAAAAGACGGTAGCCCTAAACAGCTGATGCTGGCTATAAATACATACTTACAAACATACATATAAATGCAAATACCTAGAGTTGGCTGTCCCATCCTCTCAGTAACCCTTGAGCAGTATTGGACTCCTCGAAATCATGTCTTCTAATCTTTTATACTCCAAGGCATTTTAACTGGATTTCACCTTTATAAAAATATTGTGGAAGAAATCTGAAATTTGTCCACTTTCCTTGAGCTATAACTCTCTGAATTGATACAATAAAAACTGCACTACTCCAATTTGAAGAAGAAAAAAAAAAAAAACCACTCCAGAAACTAATGATTTGAATTTTCTTTTCTTTTTTCTTTTTTCTTTTTTTTTTGGTCGTGCTGCACAGCTTATGGGATCTTAGTTCCCCAACCAGGGAATGAACCCAGGCCCTCGTCAGTGAAAGCATGGAGTCCTAACCATTGGATCACCAGGGAACTCCCTGAAATTTCTATTTCATGATATACTTTCCTGCTATGAAAAAAATTTTTTTCATTCCCACTCCTTTTCAATTAATTAACCATTGCATATTGAAGACAGAGGGGGGGGAAAAAAAAGCAAGAATTAAAGTGATAACCTAGAATCCTATCCTCATCCTCAGAGAAGTGAGAATCACACTGCTACAGAACAAGTCTCCATACAAATATTCCAAGCTTTTTCTATCCCAACTAGAGGTTGAATTTCCTATTCCTCACTTTTGTCAGATGACCCTACTTCCTGTCTGAGAAGACTGGTAAGCTCTCTCATCTTAACTTCAGATTCACTCTCTACTCAAAATCAACCCCAACCCCTTATTTTTCTTTCCTTTATTACGTCCACATACAGAATTCATGTCCTTATCAATTTCCTTAAAACTATTCAACTAGAACACAGTCTTCCTACCGCAGGAAATCTTGAAAATAAATTATTTATAATAAAATAGTATTCAAATTAAATAATTCATTAACTAGGCTAGAGGACAGTGCTTCTTTTTTCTTTTTTTTTTAATGACTCCATTGTGGAAAGGTGGTTTTAATATTTGGATCTCTGTTTTGTTTTTTAAAGCCTCAGGATGTCTCTTTATTCTATTTGTGGGAGGTTTCTTCCCTGAGGTCACAAGATCAAATTAGACCAGATTAGTAGACTGGTTTTAAAGTAAAAAATGACCACCTGATGCTATTTGGAAGCTAATATGAAACAAGATAGTGACATGAATTCAGGTCTCAGGGCCTGTAGTACAAGAAGTATTGCTCTATTCATAAAATCACAGAACATAATAAATATTTTTGTTTTAAAGATAACCAGTGAATGCTACTAGAATCAAAGCAAAAGGAATTAACTAAAAAACGCCTGAAATATAAAACTTTAGTCTCCCAAAATGTTTGAGAAGAAGGTGAAGTTTAACCCAAGTCTGGAAAATTCTAATCGCTACCTTACCTTTGACAAATATACCTGCTTGGTTTATGTATTTATCACAGAACATTTTAAGTACACTAAAAAGTATAGAAAATAGGGGACTTCTATTTCCAGCCAATATGGGGTAACATGTAAAGGATTTACGTACCTGCCTCAAAAAACAAAAGAACAGACAAAATATATGAAACAACGGTTTTGAAGACACTGCTCATCAGACTATGAATGAAGGACAGTGATGCCCAAGAGACAGGAAACAAGCGAGGTGAGTTCTATGAATACCTCAACTTACTGCCTTGAGACTGTTTTCAGGGCATAGGTCAGGGAGCAGGAACCCAGATAGAGCCCAGCAGACTTAGTTGAGGAGATGGAGCTGAGACTTGGCAGGACAGAGTGCTAGAGAAGAGAGGGCTGTACAGAGAGAACACTCTGGAGACAGGTGTTCAGTATACCCTCAAGAATTCAACAGAGGGGCTTCCCTTGTAGCGCAGTGGTTGAGAGTCCGCCTGCCCATGCAGGGGACATGGGTTCGTGCCCCGGTCCGGGAACATCCCACATGCCGCGGAGCGGCTAGGCCCGTGAGCCATGGCCGCTGAGCCTGTGCGTCCGGAGCCTGTGCTCCACAACGGGAGAGGCCACAACAGTGAGAGGCCTGCGTACCGCAAAAAAAAAAAAAAAAAGAATTCAGCAGAGTACGGATCAGTGAATGCATGTAAGGAACCATTCAAAGGAGTTAGAGGGAACACTAACTGGCACTCAAACAGAATAGGAATAATGCCTGTTCCTACGAACCAGAATGGAAAACCCCATAATTTACAGAGCACTGGGTAGAGTATTCAGAAGGGTCTTGGAGAAATAATTACCCTAGATGGAAAACTGCTCTGGCTCCACCTAACAAATCTTAAACGCAAGACCAGGAAGGGTCAAACTGTATCAATAACTTAACTGTGATACAAAACAAAGAAAAAGAAAAAGACTCAGTATCCAACAAGGTAAAACTCTGGAAAAATGTCTGGAATCTAAGCAAGTTTACCAGACATGTAAAGAATCAGGAAGATATGACCCATAAAAGAAGAAAAATCAGTCAGCTGAAACCAACACAGAATTGACACAAATGTTAGAATTAGCAGACAAGGGGATTAAAATAGCTATTATACGTGTATTCTATATTCAAAAAACTACGTAGAAATATGTAGAATATTTCTTTAAGGAGAAAGACTATACCAGATGAAAATCTCAATCTGCACAAAGGAATGAAGGGTACCAGAAAGAATAACTACATGAGTACTTATATAAGGTTTTTTCTTATTATTTAAACTCTTTCTGAGATAGCTTACTGTTGATATGAAATGGCATGGGGTTCATAATAAAAGGAGAAAATGTATGACAAAAATAGCACAAAGCCTGAAAGGAAAGAAAGGGGAGTATTTCTTCTATTGTCTAAGAACTATTGTAAACATTTTTTTTAGTTTATTGTAAACTTTTTATACTGTAGGTGAGGTGGTATAACATCATTTAAAGGCAAACTGTGATAAGTTGAAGATGTATACTACAAGCCAGATTTAAAGCAGCCATTAAAACAAAACAAAACAAAAAGTAGCCAACAAAGGAATAAAAGAGAATGATAAAAAATAATCAATTAATCCAAGATAAGACAGAAAGAAAAAATTGGAACTAGAACAGATGGGACAAACAGAAAACAAATAGCAAGATGGTAGGTTTAAATCTAACCATATCAAAAATCACTTTAAATATAAATGGGTCAAAAAAGTCAACTGAAAAACAGATTGTCAAATGAATTAACAAAGCAAATCTCAACTATATGCTATATACACTTATTAGAATGGCTAAAAATAAAGACTTGTGATACCAAATGTTGACAAGGATGTGGAGGAATTCAAAATCTCCTATACTGCTAGTAAGATTGAAGAATGGCAAAACCACTTTGCAAAACAGTTTGGCAGTTTCTTAAACATACACTTATATGATCCAACTATTACACTCCTAGATATTTAACAAAGAGGAATGAAAGCACAGGTCTACAAACACTTCTACAGAAATGTTCATAGAAGCATTATTTATAATAGCCCCAAGCTGGAAATAACCTAAATGTCTGTCAATAGGTGAAAAACAAAGTGTGGTCTAGCCATAAAATGGAATACTACTAAGCAATGAAAAGGAATGAGCCTTTGACCACTAACAATATGAATGAATCTCAACATAATGATGCTTAGTAAATGAAGCATAATGTCCCCCACCCTCAAAAAAGAGCATATACTGAACGATTGCATTTATATAAACTTCTAGAAAATGCAAACTCATCTATTGTAACATAAAACAGATCAGTGCCAGTGACTGAGGTTAGGTGGTGGGAAGGGGCAGAAGACTTTAGGGGTGATGGATATATTCTTTATCTTAATTGTGATGACAGTTTCATGGTTGATTACCTACGTCAAAATTTTTCAAATTGTACACTTTAAGTATATGCAGTTTATTGTATGTCAATTATACTCTTATCAAACTTAAAAAAATTCCGTCTGTGCCTCTTTTCTATTGGGTGGATTTTTATTTATAATTTAATATGTTTAATGATTATAGGTTTATTCAGGTTTTTATTCCTTCCTGAGTCAGTTTTGGTAAGTTAGTTTTATCTCTAATTTCTATTATTATTTCTTCTTTGACCTATGAGTTACTTAGAGCATGCTTTTAAATTTCCAAATAAAATTATTTTGATCATCGTTTGGTTTAATTTCAATCTTAACTGAAATGAATAACATAGTCTGCATAACACCATTCAGTGGTTTTGTTGAAACTTGCTTTATGAATTCAGTATGCATTCAATTTTTAAAAAACTACTTAAAAAGAAAGTATATTCTCATGTATTACGTGCGGGGCTCTGTACAGGCCCACCAAATCAAACTTGTTAGTTGTTTGTTCAACTCCTCTCAAATTTTTTGTTTGTTTGACCATCAATTATTGAAAAAGATATTAAAATTTCCTGCTTTGTAGATTTATCTTTTTCTTATAATTGTATCTATATATTTTCTTCCTGTATTCTCTCTATATATTTTGTAGTCTATCTGTATTCTGTCTATATATACTTTGAGGCCATAGTATCAAATGCATACTGATTTGGAATTATTATAGCTTCCTGGTTAATTATTCCATTTATATATTTTGTCATGATTTTTAACTATAATAATAATTTTTACCTTTAAGTTAATTTTGCCTACTATTACCCTGCTATACCAGCTTTCTTTTAGAATATGTTTTTCCATACCTTTACTTTCAATCTCTCTGATTCCTTATGTTTTATTAGGTATGCCTTTTATAAACTGCATAGAGCTAGATTATTTTCTATTCAATCTGACAATGTTCCAATTATCTATTACTGCATTAAAAAAAAACTACCCCCAAACAGTGATAAACAATGATCATTTATTATTCTCATGATTCTGTGGGCCAGAAATTCTAGTAGGGCACAGCTGAGACAGCGTGTCTCTGATCCGCAACGTCTGGGACCTCAGATGGGATGGATGACTTTAATGGATGAAGATGGTTGGGATGTCTTAAGAGGAGCTATTTGTCTGGGACCTCAGTTCTTCTCTCCAGATGATGTTAGCTAGGGACGGACTGTCCAACATGGTTCCTTCACACTCACATAGCTGACAGTTAGTTGATACTGGCTGTTTGCTGGTAGTTCACTGGGGCTATCAACCAGGGCCTACATGTGTCCTCTCCACTTGGCTTGGGCTTCTCACAGCATGATGGCTGGGTTCTGAGAGTAAGTATTCCAAGAGGCATACATAGGCAGAAGCTTCAGGACTTCTTGTGACCTAGCCTCAGAAGTCCCATTCAATTGGCCAAGCAAGCCACTAAAGACAGCCCAGATTCAAGAGGAGGAGAGAAATAGACTCCACCTCTGAATGGCAAGAAGGGAAGAAATCGACAATGGCCACTTTGCAGACAAAGCTACCATAAACCACCCTCTGGCCCCAAAAAGTCCCTCCCACATGCAAAATACACTCACCCTCTCCTAAGACCTCCAAAAGTCTCATCTGATTATGGCATCAGCTTGATGTCCAGAATCTTGATATCTAATTCAGGTCCAGGTGTGATTGAGGTTCCTCAGATGCAGTTCCTCAGGTACAGCTACTGGAGTATAATTCCTCTTGATCTGAATAAAGAGACAAATTATCTGCTCCCACACACTCAACATACAAATGTACAATAGTGAGACTGACTCAGGATAACCACAATAGACACTCTCATTCAAAATATGAAAAAAAGGGGGAAGCAACAGGAGACACATAGCAGGTTTTTTCCACAGCAATTCTGTAATTTAATCAGACAAATATCACCAGTGTCTTGGTTACAGCTCAGCCCTACTCCCTGAGAGTGATTCTTCAAAACTCTTGGCTCCACCCTGAGTTATCCTTCCTTTTACATAAAAGTTGGTTAATAGTTGCAGAGGAGTAGCCTTCTCAGCCTGTTTCCTGCCTGTATATGGTTGGGAAGTCCAAAGGCCTATTTTTACTTTTAATTGTCTCTGTTCCTTTTGCTCCATGCTGAAGCTGCTGCAATTAGTACACACAATTTATTAAAAATCTTGCAGATTTCCTATGAATCTTATAGGAAGTTCACTCCAGTAGACAGAGCCATACCCACTTCCTCTCTTTCAATTCCTGTGTAAGCTACTGTAAGAAAACACCCTTAAAATCCTTAGAAGCCCTATTGTTTAACTAAGAGGGTCTAGGAGGTATTCCCTTAAGATCTTTAGACATCTTTTTATCTAGCTGAAAGGTTCTATGAGGCACTGCCTTAAATCTTTCCAAAGTCTTAACAAAGGGATTTACAGTTGCATTCTTGAGATCTTTACTTTGAGGTCATGTTTCATTGGCAGCATGTTGAATTTTATCTTTGCTCTGAAGCCATTTCTTTAGAAGTCATTGGCTACCTGGAGCAACTAGGGATGAGAAAAAGTTTTATTTCCTAACATAACAGATCCTGGGTTAGAAATATTTCCCCTCTAAGTTCTGCTTAAAAACTGACTAGTTCATTTCTTAGCTCATTCATCTCTGTATGTTTACCTTATCATAGGCAGATAGAAGTAGCTAAGTAACACTTTTCAGCATTCTGCCTAGAAAACTCTTTAGATAAAGTGAATTCATTAGATACATTTTCCGTCTTCCATGTTGCCACATGTGACAGTGTTAACAAACCTTGTACCACCATCACCACCTAACAAAGGTTCCCTTTTATCCAGCCTCCTGTAATACTTTTCTGTGTTTCAAGCCTTCACTAACAGTCTCCTCAAAGTCCCTCCAGCTTCTACCCACTGCCAAGTCCCAAAGCCAATCCATATTTTCGGTTACAGCAGCACCTCACATCCAGGTACCAAATTCTATTTCAATTATCTATTGCTATAAACAAACTACCCCAAAGCTTACTGGCATAAAACTACAACTATTTTATTATGCTCATAATTCTGGAGGTCAGGAATTCAGACAAGGTACAGTAGGGATGGTTTGTATCTGCTCCACATCTGAGGCCTCAGGTACGGTGGCTCTAATGGCTGATGATGGCTAGATTGGGTCCGTATGCCTGGCGTCTGGGTTTTTCTCCATATGATGTCTGCTGGGACTGGAATGTCCAAGATGATTCCTTCACTCACTCACATGGATGGCAGCTGATGCTGGCTGTTGGCTGGGAGCTCAGCTGGGCCTTTCCATCTGGCTTGGGCTTTTCACACATGACAGCTAGGTCCCCAGATTGAGTGTTCCATGGGAGAACATTCCAGAAAAGAATGTTCAAAAAGGCTAGATGGAAGCTGCAAAACTTCTCATGACCTAGCCTTGAAAGTCCCAGAATGTCACTTCTGGTACATTCTATTGATCATACAAGTCACTAAAGCCAGCCCAGATTCAAGATGAATGGAAGAATAAACTCCACCGGTATGTGGGAGGATGGCACACATGTCAGCCATCTTGGAAACATGATATAACAGTCTTAACTGGTAAGTGTAATTCATTTACTTTAGTATGATTACTGATGCATTTGGATTTATTTCTACCATCTTTTACTGTGTTTTTTATTTATCCTATCTTTTCTACTATATTTATCACATTTTTGATCCCTGCTTTCTTTTACATTTACATTCTTCACTCTCTTATATCAATAAAAAGCAGCTCCTTTAAGGTCATGCCATTCAACTGTATCATCTCTTCCCTTCCTAGTTACTGCCATCTACTAAATTCCTCTCTCTCATTCTAGTCATCCTAAATTCCACCACTCACCTGGGTTTATTAGATAACAGGTAAGTGGAAGTTGTTGGGTGGGAATTCTGGAAAAGAGGTGTTTTTTTTTTGCTTTTGTCCTACCTCCTTCTTTCTGGTTATAATTTAGAAAACATGCCTTGAGCTCCAACAGTCATCTTGAACCATAGAAGTGTCCCTAAGGATGGAAGCAGCATACTAAGAATGATGGAACAAAATGAGTTGGGGCCCTAAGAGTCTGGGTCCCTAATCTTTGGGGAGCTACCACACCAACCTTATAATGCTTATCTCTGTAATTCTTTATAAATTAAATATAGTACATACATTCTGAGGGTTACAGTTGAGTAGAATTAATAAATCATGTATATAACTTACTCAGAATGTATAAATGCTGCAAAAGATTTGAAACAATGATGATTTTATATGAACAAAGATAGCATATTTTATGAGAAAACAAACCCATGTGCATATAAGCCGTTGTTATTGGGGGTTAGTGTCATACGAAGCTGAATCTAATTCTAAGTAGCATAGTTTTTCCAGTGCACATTGCCCAGGGTTCTCTTAATAAAGGAATAGAAACTGGACATTGAGTAGACAACTTAGAAGTTCTGCAACACTGGGTGATTTCAATAATGCATGGGTGGCCCATTAAGACCTTGGCCTTCAAGTTCCTTTATGTTATCTCTAATGATGTTCTCTTCCATTTTACCTCAGTTAACCGCTGCCAAGGTCACACCCCAAATCTTATCAACACTATAAATTGTTCCACCTCCAAAACAGCTAATTTGTATATCCTGCTCTCAGACTTCTCCTTTTAGCTCACTTATTTAATTACTCTTACTATGACCTCACATTGACTTTAGCTCACTGATCCTTCCTGATCCTTCTACTTTCAATCTTTTGGCCATCTCCTTTATGCCCTTTCCTTCTTATTCATAATTCTTTATCCTTACATTCCATGAATCATCATTTTAATAATACTCCTTACATCCTCTGGGCTCCATACCAGTATGCCCAATTTGTCTACTAGTAATCTCCATTTAGATGTCCCACAGACACCTCAAAGTCAACATGTCTAAAATTATCTTCTCCCACCACCTGTTTTACCTCCTAGGTTGGTGAATAGCACCACCATCTACCCAAATGTGTCCTAACTGGCCATAACTCTCTTCCCTCTCTTTCACTCCTCCCCACAATAATCAGGGCTTGATCCTACCTCCGGAGTAACTCTGAAAAAATCCATCTTTCCAATCCCAATTCCAGGCCTCTAGTTTGTGCTTCCATACCTGAAATGGATTACTTACCATTCTTTTTTGCATAAGGTACTGTTCTTCCTGCTTCTACTCTGATGCATTCTCCCCATTCTCCATACTGCATACAAAGTAATCTAAAATGCAAATCCAATCATGGCACTCTCCTATTAGCTCAGAGATACAAAGGAAAGTTTCAGGAGCCATGGCAGCACAAGGGAGTGCAGAGACTAAAGTTGCCAGGACATTTTCTGGTCTCTTATCTCTCTGCACTCTACTAGCTTCATTCCCTCAGGTTACTTTAAGTCATTGGGAACGTGCCCACCAGCAGCTCCAGGGTAATCCCAGAAAGTAAAGAAATACAATTTGATATATGCAAATAGATTCCATTTTTATTCAAAATATTCACTGCCCCTCCCTGGTGGAGGATTAGACACTCCTGTCCAGTTGATGTCAGGCTTGGGCATGTGACTTGCTTTAGCCAATGAAATGTGAGGAAATGATACATTCCACTTCTGAACAGAAGCTTTCAGAGCAATGGTATGGTTCTACCAAGTCTCATTTTCCTCTACCACAAGGGCAGCGTCTCAGATAAGAGCTAAATCTCTAGCCTTGGTCCTGGAACAGAGCCACATGACAGATATGGAGCATGAGCAAAAAATAATCTCTTGTTATTATAAGCCATTGAAATTGGGGATTTATTTGTTACCACAACATAATCTAGCCTAAACTGATTTATACAGTATATCATAGGAAGGACTCTGGCCTGGTTTTGATGACATGCTCTGCTTAAAACCCTTCAAGGACACTCATGTGCCTACTGGAGTCCAAATTCCAGCATACAGTAGTTATAAAGGCCCTTGCTGATATGGTCCTACTTGTCTCTCCAGCCTCATTTCCTGGGACTCCCCTTTATATTCCATATTCTAACTATACTGGCCTATTTTAAGATTTCTCAATACATAATGTTGGCCTTTAACTTCATGTATTTGTACATGCTGGTCTTCATAAAAAGAATGTTATTCTTCCTATCCCACCCCAATCAACCCAAAATGTCTATACTTCCTTCAAGAATTCACTTAAACAGAATTTCCTCTGTGGAGGTTCATATAAACCTGCCTCCATTAAACACAATTGGTTGATCTTTCCTGCACCACAGGATTTTGAACATCCTCTAGAAGCCCTTACCTTGTTATTCTGTAAAAATTTACATTTATCTTTCCAACTTTTCTTTAAAGAAAAGACCTTGTCTTATTCATCTTTGGAGTCTAAGAATCTAATGCAGTGCTTTAGAGGATCAAATATAAGTTTATGAAAAGTGCTAACATACAAGTCTTTTTCCAGCAAAGTTGGATACAAAAAGATGAGACAGGTCCTTCTACCATGTTAAAAGATAATACAAAAAATCTAAACTATTCCACTCTTATTTTGCTTCCATTTTCTTTATCAAGAATAATCCTCCATATTGGAAAGAGAGGAATACATATGGTTAAGAGGAAACTGAAGCCTGAGATAGAAGAAAAGACAATAAAAGAGCATCTAGGGCTTCCCTGGTGGCACAGTGGTTGAGAGTCCGCCTGCCGATGCAGGGGACACGGGTTCGTGCCCCGTTCCGGGATGATCCCACATGCCACGGAGCGGCTGGGCCCGTGAGCCATGGCCGCTGAGCCTGCGCTTCCGGAGCCTGTGCTCTGCAACGGGAGAGGCCACAACAGTGAGAGGCCCGCGTACCGCAAAAAGAAAAAAAAAAAAAAAAAAGAGCACCTAGTAGATTCTTAGTGTTCAAATCTCTATGACCAGATAAATTATAGCCTAAGACGTTGAGATCTCCATGATATCTCATGTAAAATACAAGAGACACTAAAAGACTAGAAACAAGAAAATTCTATTGCAATTTTCTCAATTTCAAATGATAAACAAAAGACCAGATTCTAAAAACTACAGATTAAGAATTTAACAAGGTTTCTCACACCATATACAAAAATAAACTCAAAATGGATTAAAGATTTAAATATAAGACTTGAGGGACTTCCCTGGCGGTCCAGTGGTTAAGACTCTGCACTTCCAATGCAGGGGGTGCGGGTTCGATCCCTGGTCAGGGAACTAAGATCCCACATGCCATGCAGTGCAGCCAAAAAAATAAAATAAATATGACTTGAAACCATAAAACTTCTAGAAGAATACATAGGCAGTACACTCTTTGACATTGGTCTTAGCAATACTTTTTCGGATGTCTCTTCAGGCCAGGGAAACAAAAGCAAAAATAAACAAATGGTACTATATCAAACTAAAAAATTTTTGCACAGCAAAGGAAACTATCAGCAAAACAAAAAGACCGCTTACTGAATGGGAGAAGATATTTGCAAGCAAAATATCTGATAAGGGGTTAATATCTGAAATACATAAAGAACTCATGCAAGTCAATATCAAAAAACAAACAAACAACCCAATTAAAAAATGGGCAGAGGGATTTCCCTGGTGGCGCAGTGGTTAAGAATCCACCTGCCAGTGCAGGGGGACACAGGTTTGAGCCCTGGTCCAGGAAGATCCCACATGCCTTGGAGCAACTAAGCCTGTGCAGACAACTACTGAGCCTGCGATCTAGAGCCCACGAGCCACAACTACTGAGCCCACATACCACAACTACTGAAGCCCATGTGCCTAGAGTCCGTGCTCCGCAACAAGAGAAGCCACCACAAAGAGAAGCCCGTGCACTGCAACGAAGAGTAGACCAAGCTCACCACAACTAGAGAAAGCCGGCGCCCACCAACGAAAACCCAACGTAGCCAAAAAATAGAGAAAGAAAGAAATTTTAAAAAAAGGTCAGAGGACCTGAATGACTTTTTTTTTTTTTTTTTTTTTTTTTTTTTGCAGTACGCAGGCCTCTCACTGTTGTGGCCTCTCCCGTTGCAGAGCACAGGCTCTGGACGCGCAGGCTCAGTGGCCATGG
This sequence comes from Globicephala melas, assembly GCF_963455315.2. Classification (NCBI taxonomy): domain Eukaryota; kingdom Metazoa; phylum Chordata; class Mammalia; order Artiodactyla; family Delphinidae; genus Globicephala; species Globicephala melas. The sequence continues at coordinate 22,788,558 of NC_083322.1, forward strand.
CTCACGGACCTAGCCGCTCCGTGGCATGTGGGATCCTCCCGGACCAGGGCACGAACCCATGTCCCCTGCATGGACAGGTGGACTCTCAACCACTGCGCCACCAGGGAAGCCCCCTGAATGACATTTTTACAAAGAAGACATACAGACAGCTAACAGGCACATGAAAAGATGCTCAACATCACTAATCAGCAGGAAAATGCAAATCTAAACCACAATGAGATACCATCTTATACCTGTCAGAAGGCCAATATCAAAGACAATAAATAACAAGTGTTGGTGAGGATATAGAGAAAACAGAACCCTCATGCACTGTTGGTGGGAATGTAAATTGGTGCAACCACTATGGAAAACAGTATGGAGGCTCCTCAAACATTTACAAATAAAACTACCATATGATCCAGCAATTCCATTGCTGGGTATTTATCCAAGGAAAGCAAAACACTATTTCAAAAACATATATGCACCCTATGTTCACTGAAACATTATTTACAATAGCCAAGATATGGGAGCAACCTAAGTGTCCAACAGATGAATGGATAAAGAAGATGTGGTATATACATACAATGGAATATTTCTTATCCATAAAAAAGAATGAAATCTTCCCATTTGCGACAACATAGATGGACCTAGAAAGTATTATGCTAAGTGAAATAAGTCAGAGAAAGACAAATATTGTATAATTTCACTTATATGTGAAGTCTAAAAAAACAAAACAAACACACATAACTAAACAGGAACAGTCATACATACATAAAACAGATGGTTGCCAGAGGGCAGGAGGGGTGGGGAAAGGAGAGAAATAGGTGAGGCAGATTAAGAGACAGAAACTTTCAGTAACAAAATAAATGAGTCACGGGTATGAAATGTACAGTGTGGGGAATATAGTCATAATTATGTTATATCTTTGTATGATGATGACAGAGCAGACGGTAACTAAACTTGGCATGGCGATCATTTTGAAATGTATAAAAATATGAAGTCACCATGTTGTGTACCAAAAAATAACATAGTGTTGTGGGTCAATTATACTTCAAATACATACAAACAAACAAACTCATACAAGAAGAGATCAGATTTGTACTTACCAGAGGAAAGGAGTGGAGAGAGGGGGAACTGGAAGAAGGCAGGAAAAAGGTACAAACTTCCAGTTACAAGATAAACAAGTACTAGGGATGTACAACTTGATAAAAATAATTAACATTGCCAAACATTATATATGAAAGTTGTCAAGAGATAAATCCTAAGAGTTCTCATCACAAGGAAAAAAAAATTTTTTTCTATTTCTTTAATTTTGTATCCATATGAGTGCTGGATGTCCACTAAACTTATTGTGATAATCATTTCATAAGGTATGTAAGCCAAATCATTATGCTGTACACCTTAAACTTATACAGTGCTGTATGTCAATTATATCCAAATAAAACTGGAAGAAAAAAAAAAGAAGAGTTTAACAAGGATTCCCAGCAATATTATATGTCAGCCTATGGCAAAATAGGGAAGGGGTAAGGACAGCACCAGAAGCCAGAATGGGTTCAATAAGAAAAAAATCATGCTAACCTAATTTAAAAACTACTAGACCGAGAGATCAGAGAAATAACATAGAGTAGGTCAAATACATCTCGTTGAAATCAAAACAAAGTTACTTATGTTCATCAGGTGACAGATTGAGAATAGGTTGATTATAAATCAATGGCTTGATATCAATCTGAATGGAAGGCTCTCATGTTGTCTCAGGGCTCTGTATTTGGCCTTACTTTAGTCAATGTTTATAGACACCTGGGAGATTTAAACAGTAGCTTATAAATTTTCCTAGTGATATAAACCTGGGAAGATCAGATGATACCACGAAAGTCATAATCAAAAATCAAAAATATCTGAACAGATAGAAACAATGGGGTGAAAATGCAAAATGAAATTTATCAAGGATAAATGTAAATGCATTTATCTAAACAAAAGTATGCTACTAGTAAGAAATCAATTTTAACATTAGTTGATAATTAGTTGAGAGTTTATTTGACGGTAAGCTCAAGACGAATCTTCAGTGTGAAAGTGTCAGCTTATAAACCTTACACAAATTCAGTTAATAAAATAACAGTATAGTGACCTGAACAGAGAAGAAAATCACTACAGGTCAGGCAACTTCCTGAGAATTATAATTTAGAATATGACCTCTTACAAGTGATAACTGACCACATATAATAGATTCAGAAGAGGATAACCAGGATGGGGGGTAATGGGGCTAGCAAACTAAATCATATGAAGAAAAGAACTAAGAGAATCAGGAATGATTTTCACAGAGATGAGATCTGAGGTAGGAAAAGTAAATCAGAACTGTTTCTGGGGGACTTCCCTGGTGGTCGAGTGGTTAAGAATCGTCCTTCCAATGCAGGGGATGCAGGTTCGATTCCTGGTTGGGGAACTAAGATCCCACATGCCATGGAGCAACTAAGCCTGCATGCTACAACTCCTGAGTGCATGCATTGCAACTACTGAGCCCGCACGCCACAACTACTGAGCCCATGCACCACAACTAGAAAGAAGCCCATGTGCGGCAACAAAAGATTCCGCATGCCGCAACGAAGATCCCGCGTGTTGCAACTAAGACCCAATGCAGCCAAATTAATTAATTAATTATTTTTTCAAAAATGAACTGTTTCTAAGTTCTTTGAAAGACTGCTATTTTGAATAGCAGGAATTACGTTTTATACATTTTGTACTTATTCCCCACGCACACAGTTCCAAACTTTGCATATAATAAATGCTCAGATATTTGAAGTTCAAAAATCAACTCACCTGTTGATGGCTAAACCAACAAAGACAGTTGTTGTTACACAGGAGTATCTGATGTGATCTCAACGACAGCTCAACAAAAGGATAAGGCTAGAGGAAAAAAACTTAAAAACCAAAGTACAAAGCCTTAACTGAAGCAAGCTGCATAGGATATCTGAGGCACATTACCCTGAAAGTTAGAACTTCTGTCTTCTATTACATGATATTCTTGACCACACCACTAGTTATATTTCAGTTCCTCTTGTAAATATTTCCCTACAATAGTCATTTTTTCACTCTTCCTTTACAGAGAGAAAATTGAGGCTGACAGAAGCTATTTGCTTGGCACCAAACCACATGACAAGGGTTAAACTTGAATCAGAACTCTAAGCTTTTTACCCACAACCTCCTTGTTAAAACCACTGGACTCATTAGGTGTGTAGTAAACAAGTACACTACTTAACTTAGCAACTCAACCCCGATTTGGTAATACTTTGGTTTCACTTTTATTACTCCCTCCAGTCGTCTAATCTCTAAATCCACAGAGTAAGCCTGCATTAAAACTATAAAAGGTATAGAAATTTTTATTTCTTAAAGCTTAAATGCTAAAACAAAAAACTGAGATTTGAAACCAAAGATTTGTCTCTTTCATGCTGCTTAAGGAGTAGCCATGGCACCATCGGTTCTACCATAAGCAAATCTTGGCCAACAGGGTATGCTAGGCACACACCACACTGTTTTCCTAGAAACCTAAGTGGCTTCCTTTGTGCACCGAAGCGCTGTAGCACAACAGTTAGTGCCAGAAGACAGTGTGAAAATCTTTAACTTTAGTAGAGGAAAAAGAGGTGTTCATGTATATGAAGAAGATAAGCACATGAGAGATCCATTTTGTTTTATATACATATTAAAACATGGTGTTAACTTCTCAAAAAACTAAAAGAAGGCTGGAGTGGCACAAGACTTGGTCGTGTCCAAGGAGTTATACCAGGTTATTAAAATAGCAAACTGCTAGTCATTTCTAGTAGTAAAATCTCTAAAGGAGTGCCCCTACAAGTGCCCAGGCTTTCTACTTCCTTCCCAAGGAGACTCATTTACATTATAATGGTTGCCAAGGTTACCTTAATTCCATCACAGCTCCTTTCTCCAATTGCTAATCTGGAGCTCCGGCCTGGGTGGTACACTGGATGGTACACATTAACCAAAAAACCTCAATTGAGGCCAACTCAAAACTCAGGCTACTCAAAAGTTCATAACCCACAAAAGGAGAGTTCTAATGACAAAAACTGCCGAAAGGTAGGGCTCTTTGTTTCCTGTACTTATTCTACCCAAGATCTTACTGTTACCTCAGGGAACTCTCTAGGAGTCAATATTTTTACCTGCCCTAACCAGAGATTCTTGTAGGAAAAGCAAGACAAATAACATAAATTTAATAAAGAGTAATGGATCAATAAAGTGATTACTTTATTACCAGTATTTTTCCCCTTACTTTAATCAAATAAAGGCCATTATCCAAAAAGACATTTGAAAAGTCTCTCATATGACTCATCACTAACTATTATCTTCTAATATAGTGCTGGCTATACAAGTAGTACCTAAACCAGACATAAATAATGAGGCTAGTATATTCTGTATTAAAGCAACAACCAAACAGAACATATAGCAACAGAAAAAGCGAAGAACGAGGTGAAGACCAAAAAAAAGAGCAAGATTTCAGAACCACGAACTCAAAATATTCACTTTAAGTACAGTTAAATTAACAAAAAAAATATGGTCCAATGATAATTTGTTATGAGAAATATTACTCCCACAGAGAGCAACAATGAAAGACACAGGGATAGTGGTCTGTAGATATCCTCCTAGTCAGCCATCAGGTGCTTCAAAGTTCACCCACAAGAGAAATGAAGTTCCACATTTACATATTTTTATTGTTTATTCTTTTATCCCCATTCTCATCATCCCCTCGACTTAGGCAATCACTGCAATGTACTTAATATGTTCAGATGTTTTCTTACAAACTGCATAATGTGTTTTACTTATGTACCTTTTTAAAATTTATATAAATGCTATTGTTACATATCTCAGTCTGTTTCTTTCTGTTTTTAATCAGCACTATGTTTTTAAGGTCCATCATGTTGGGCTTCCCTGGTGGTGCAGTGGTTAAGAATCCCCCTGCCAGTGCAGGGGATGCGGGTTCGAGCCCTGGTCTGGGAAGATCCCACATGCCATGGAGCAACTGGGCCCTTGTGCCACAACTACTGAGCCTGCGCTCAAGAGCCTGCAAGCCACAACTACTAAGCACGCGTGCCACAACTACTGAAGCCCGCACGCCACAACTACTGAAGCCTGCACACCTACAGCCCGTGCTCCACAACAAGAGAAGCCACTGCAATGAGAAGCCCATGCCCCACAACAAAGAGTAGCCCCCGCTCGCCGCAACTAGAGAAAGCCCGCATGCAGCAACGAAGACCCAATGCAGCCAAAAATAAATTAAATAAATTTATTTAAAAAAAAAGATCCATCATGTTGTCACGTGCACATCTAGTTCACTGCTTCAGACTGCTAGATAGTACCCTGTGGTATAAATCTATCACAATTTACTCAACATTGGGAAAAGAGTATGGACAACAAGATTGTTTTCCATGGGCACAAATAACAATGTAATGAACAACCAACCACTCATGGACCTGTGTAAGAATTTCTTTCAGCTATATACCTAGGAAAAGAACTGCTGGGCGGAGATCACGTTCCTCCCCACAGATGCACCGGAGATGCATCTACGCGTGGAACAACTCCTGCAGAGCATCTGCTGAGCGCTGGCAGAGGACCTCAGACCTCCCAAAAGGCAAGAAACCCCCCACGTACCTGGGTAGGGCAAAAGAAAAAACTAAACAGAGACAAAAGGATAGGGACGGGTCCTGCACCAGCGGGAGAGAGCTGTGAAGGAGGAAAAGTGTCCACACACTAGGAAGCCCCTTCGCGGGTGGAGACTTCGGGAGGCGGAGTGGGGGAGCTTGGGAGCCGCGGAGGAGAGCACAGCAACAGGGGTGCGGAGGGCAAAGCGGACAGATTCCAGTGCAGAGGATCGGGCCGACCGGAACTCGCCAGCCGAGAGGCTTGTCTGCTCGCCCGCCGGGGCGGGCGGGACTGGGAGCTGAGGCTCCGGCTTTTGTCGGAGCGCCGGGAGAGGACTGAGGTTGGCGGCGTGAACACAGCCTGCAGGGCGTTAGCGCACCGCGGCTGGCCGGGAGAGAGTCCGGGGAGAAGTCTGGAACTGCCGAAGAGGCAAGAGACTTTTACATCCCTCTTTGTTTCCTGGTGCGCGAGGAGAGGGGATTAAGAACGCTGCTTGAGAGAGCTCCAGGGACGGGCGCGAGAGCCGCGGCTAAAAGTGCGGAGCCCAGAGACAGACATGAGACGCTAGGGCCGCTGCTGCCGCCACCGGGAGGCCTGTGTGCGAACACAGGTCACTAGCCACACGCCCTTCCGGGGAGCCTGTGCAGCCCGCCACTGCCAGGGTCCCGGGATCCAGGGACAACTCCCCCGGGAGAACGCACAGGCGCGCCTCAGGCTGCAACGTCTCGCCGGCCTCTGCCGCCGCAGGCCCGCCCCACACTCCGTGCCCCTCCCTACCCCCGGGCCTGAGTGAGCCAGAGCCTCCGAAACAGCGGCTCCTTTAACCCCGTCCTGTTTGAGCAAAGAACAGATGCCCTCCGGCGACCTACACGCACAGGCGGGGCTAAATCCAAAGCTGAGCCCCTGGGAGCTGTGAGAACAAAGAAGAGAAAGGGAAATCTCTCCCAGCAGCCTCAGAAGCAGCGGATTAAAGCTCCACAATCAACTTGATATACCCTGCATCTGTGGAATACCTGAATAGACAACCAATCATCCCAAATTAAGGAGCCCTGTGGATGAAAGGCTCTTGGTGCTGCAGCCAGGAGTCAGTGCTGTGCCTCTGAGGTGGGAGAGCCAACTTCAGGACACTGATCCACAAGAGACCTCCCAGCTGCACATAATATCAAACAGCAAAAATTTCCGAGAGATCTCCATCTCAACGCCAGCACCCAGCTTCACTCAACGACCAGCAAGCTACAGTGCTGGACATCCTATGCCAAACAACTAGCAAGACAGGAACACAACCCCACCCATTAGCAGAGAGGCGGCCCAAAATCATAATAAGTCTACAGACACCCCAAAACACACCACCAGACGTGGACCTGCCCACCAGAAAGACAAGATCTAGCCTCATCCACCAGAACACAGGCACTAGTACCCTCCACCAGGAAGCCTACACAACCCACTGAACCAACCTTAGCCACTGGGGACAGTCACAAAAAACAACAGGAACTACGAACCTTCAGCCTGCAAAAAAGGAGACCCCAAACACAGTAAGATAAGCAAAATGAAAAGACAGAAAAACACACCGCAGATGAAGGAGCAAGATTAAAAACCCATCAGACCTAAAAAATGAAGAGGAAATAGGCAGTCTACCTGAAAAAGAATTCAGAATAATGATAGTAAGGTTGATCCGAAATCTTGGAGATAGAATGGACAATAGAATGGACAAAATGCAAGAATCAGTTAACAAGGACCTAGAAGAACTAAAGATGAAACAAGCAACGATGAACAACACAATAAATGAAATTAAAAGTACTCTAGATGGGATCAATAGCAGAATAACTGAGGCAGAAGAACGGATAAGTGACCTGGAAGATAAAATAGTGGAAATAACTACTGCAGAGCACAATAAAGAAAAAAGAATGAAAAGAACTGAGGACAGTCTCAGAGACCTCTGGGACAACATTAAACGTACCAACATTCGAATTATAGGGGTTCCAGAAGAAGAAGAGAAAAAGAAAGGGACTGAGAAAATATTTGAAGAGATTATAGTTGAAAACTTCCCTAATATGGGAAAGGAAATAGTTAATCAAGTCCAGGAAGCACAGAGAGTCCCATACAGGATAAATCCAAGGAGAAATACGCCAAGACACATATTAATCAAACTGTCAAAAGTTAAACACAAAGAAAACATATTAAAAGCAGCAAGGGAAAAACAACAAATAACACACAAGGGAATCCCCATAAGGTTAACAGCTGATCTTTCAGCAGAAACTCTGCAAGCCAGAAGGGAGTGGCAGGACATATTGAAAGTGTTGAAGGAGAAAAACCTGCAACCAAGATTACTCTACCCAGCAAGGATCTCATTCAGATTTGATGGAGAAATTAAAACCTTTAGAGACAAGCAAAAGCTGAGAGAGTTCAGCACCACCAAACCAGCTCTACAACAACTGCTAAAGGAACTTCTCTAGGCAAGAAACACAAAAGAAGGAAAAGACCTACAATAACAAAGCCAAAACAATTAAGAAAATGGGAATGGGAACACACATATCGATAATTACCTTAAATGTAAATGGACTAAATGCTCCCACCAAAAGACACAGATTGGCTGAATGGATACAAAAACAAGACCCATATATTTGCTGTCTACAAGAGACCCACTTCAGACCTAGAGACACATACAGACTGAAAGTAAGGGGATGGAAAAAGGTATTTCATGCAAATGGAAACCAAAAGAAAGCTGGAGTAGCAATTCTCATATCAGACAAAATAGACTTTAAAACAAAGACTATTAGAAGAGACAAAGAAGGACACTACATAATGATCAAGGGATCGATCCAAGAGGAAGATATAACAATTGTAAATATTTATGCACCCAACATAGGTGCACCTCAATACATAAGGCAAATACTGACAACCATAAAAGGGGAAATCGACAGTAACACATTCATAGTAGGGGACTTTAACACCCCACTTTCACCAATGGACAGATCATCCAAAATGAAAATAAATAAGGAAACACAAGCTTTAAATGATACATTAAATGAGATGGAGTTAATTGATATTTATAGGACATTCCATCCAAAAACAACAGAATACACATTTTTCTCAAGTGCTCATGGAACATTCTCCAGGATAGATCATATCTTGGGTCACAAATCAAGCCTTGGTAAATTTAAGAAAATTGAAATTGTATCAAGTATCTTTTCCGACCACAACGCTATGAGACTCGATATCAATCACAGGAGAAGATCTTTAAAAAATACAAACACATGGAGGCTAAACAATACACTACTTAATAACGAAGTGATCACTGAAGAAATCAAAGGGGAAATCAAAAAATACCTAGAAACAAATGACAATGGAGACACGACGACTCAAAATCTATGGGATGCAGCAAAAGCAGTTCTAAGAGGGAATTTTATAGCAATACAATCTTACCTTAAGAAACAGGAAACATCTCGAATAAAAAACCTAACCTTGCACCTAAAGCAATTAGAGAAAGAAGAACAAAAAAACCCCAAAGTTAGCAGGAGGAAAGAAATCATAAAAATCAGATCAGAAATAAATGAAAAAGAAATGAAGGAAACGATAGCAAAGATCAATAAAACTAAAAGCTGGTTCTTTGAAAGGATAAACAAAATTGATAAACCATTAGCCAGACTCATCAAGAAAAAAAGGGAGAAGACTCAAATCAATAGAATTAGAAATGAAAAAGGAGAAGTAACGACTGACACTGCAGAAATACAAAAGATCATGAGAGATTACTACAAGCAACTCTATGCCAATAAAGTGGACAACCTGGAAGAAATGGACAAATTCTTAGAAAGGCACAACCTGCCAAGACTGAATCAGGAAGAAATAGAAAATATAAACAGACCAATCACAAGCACTGAAATTGAAACTGTGATTAAAAATCTTCCAACAAGCAAAAGCCCAGGACCAGATGGCTTCACAGGTGAATTCTATCAAACATTTAGAGAAGAGCTATCACCTATCCTTCTCAGACTCTTCCAAAATATAGCAGAGGGAGGAACACTCCCCAACTCATTCTACGAGGCCACCATCACCCTGATACCAAAACCAGACAAGGATGTCACAAAGAAAGAAAACTACAGGCCAATATCACTGATGAACATAGATGCAAAGATCCTCAACAAAATACTAGCAAACAGAATCCAACAGCACATTAAACGGATCATACACCATGATCAAGTGGGGTTTATTCCAGGAATGCAAGGATTCTTCAATATACGCAAATCAATCAACGTGATACACCATATTAACAAATTGAAGGAGAAAAACCATATGATCATCTCAATAGATGCAGAGAAAGCTTTTGACAAAATCCAACACCCATTTATGATAAAAACCCTGCAGAAAGTAGGCATAGAGGGAACTTTCCTCAACATAATAAAGGCCATATATGACAAACCCACAGCCAACATCGTCCTCAATGGTGAAAAACTGAAAGCATTTCCACTAAGATCAGGAACAAGACAAGGTTGCCCACTCTCACCACTCTTATTCAACATAGTTTTGGAAGTTTTAGCCACAGCAATCAGAGAAGAAAAGGAAATAAAAGGAATCCAAATCGGAAAAGAAGAAGTAAAGCTGTCACTGTTTGCAGATGACATGATACTATACATACAGAACCCTAAAGATGCTACCAGAAAACTACTAGAGCTAATCAATGAATTTGGTAAAGTAGCAGGATACAAAATTAATGCACAGAAATCTCTGGCATTCCTATACACTAAGGATGAAAAATCTGAAAGTGAAATCAAGAAAACACTCCCATTTACCATTGCAACAAAAAGAATAAAATACCTAGGAATAAACCTACCTAAGGAGACAAAAGACCTGTATGCAGAAAATTATAAGACACTGATGAAAGAAATTAAAAATGATACAAATAGATGGAGAGATATACCATGTTCTTGGATTGGAAGAATCAACATTGTGAAAATGACTCTACTACCCAAAGCAATCTACAGATTCAATGCAATCGCTATGAAACTACCACTGGCATTTTTCACAGAACTAGAACAAAAAATCTCACAATTTGTATGGAAACACAAAAGACCCCGAATAGCCAAAGCAATTTTGAGAACGAAAAATGGAGCTGGAGGAATCAGGCTTCCTGACTTCAGACTATACTACAAAGCTACAGTAATCAAGACAGTATGGTACTGGCACAAAAACAGAAATATAGATCAATGGAACAGGATAGAAAGCCCAGAGATAAACCCACGCACATATGGTCACCTTATCTTTGACAAAGGAGGCAGAAATGTACAGTGGAGAAAGGACAGCCTATTCAATAAGTGGTGCTGGGAAAACTGGACAGCTACATGTAAAAGTATGAGATTAGATCACTCCCTAACACCATACACAAAAATAAGCTCAAAATGGATTAAAGACCTAAATGTAAGGCCAGAAACTATCAAACTCTTAGAGGAAAACATAGGCAGAACACTCTATGACATAAATCACAGCAAGATCCTTTTTGACCCACCTCCTAGAGAAATGGAAATAAAAACAAAAGTAAACAAATGGGACCTAATGAAACTTAAAAGCTTTTGCGCAGCAAAGGAAACCATAAACAAGACCAAAAGACAACCCTCAGAATGGGAGAAAATATTTGCAAATGAAGCAACTGACAAAGGATTAATCTCCAAAATTTATAAGCAGCTCATGCAGCTTAATAACAAAAGAACAAACAACCCAATCCAAAAATGGGCAGAAGACCTAAATAGACATTTCTCCAAAGAAGATATACAGAGTGCCAACAAACACATGAAAGAATGCTCAACATCACTAATCATTAGAGAAATGCAAATCAAAACTACAATGAGATATCATCTCACACCAGTCAGAATGGCCATCATCAAAAAATCTAGAAACAATAAATGCTGGAGAGGGTGTGGAGAAAAGGGAACCCTCTTACACTGTTGGTGGGAATGTAAATTGATACAGCCACTGTGGAGAACAGTATGGAGGTTCCTTAAAAAGCTACAAATAGAACTACCATATGACCCAGCAATCCCACTACTGGGCATATACCCTGAGAAAACCATAATTCAAAAAGAGTCATGTACCAAAATGTTCATTGCAGCTCTATTTACAATAGCCCAGAGATGGAAACAACCTAAGTGTCCATCATCGGATGAATGGATAAAGAAGATGTGGCACATATATACAATGGAATATTACTCAGCCATAAAAAGAGACGAAATTGAGCTATTTGTAATGAGGTGGATAGACCTAGAGTCTGTCATACAGAGTGAAGTAAGTCAGAAAGAGAGAGACAAATACCGTATGCTAACACATATATATGGAATTTAAGAAAAAAAAAATGTCATGAAAAACCTAGGGGTGAAACAGGAATAAAGACACAGACTTACTAGAGAATGGACTTGAGGCTATGGGGAGGGGGAAGGGTAAACGGTGACAAAGCAATAAAGAGGCATGGACATGTATACACTACAAAACGTAAGGTAGATAGCTAGTGGGAAGCAGCCGCATAGCACAGGGAGATCAGCTCGGTGCTGTGTGACCGCCTGGAGGGGTGGGATAGGGAGGGTGGGAGGGAGGGTCACGCAAGCGGGAAGAGATATGGGAACATATGTATATATATAACTGATTCATTTTGTTGTGAAGCTGAAACTAACATACCATTGTAAAGCAATTATGCTCCAATAAAGATGTTTAAAAAAAAAAAAAAAGAACTGCTGGATCACAGGGTACGCAAAATGCATAATCTGATTAAGTACTACCTTCCAAAATGGTTAGACCAGTCTAACCATTCCACCAACAAGGAACTAGGGTAACTGAGCAGCCACTAACCAGGCACTGGACTAGGCACTCCAGATCCTTTTTCTCCTATAAACCTCATCCTCTTCAGCTAGTCTTTGCTCCTTTGCTTTTCCTATCAGCTGTCACCACATCAAAACTATGAAGGTAAGGATTTCCTCCCTTACTCCTCCCTGACCATCAAGTTCTCTATTCTATTCCAACGATGCCTTGGGCTCCCAAGGCCTCCACTAACCATGAAGCTTATGAAAAAAAATCAAACAGCAAATGTTATTTTAACAAGGTTTAATTCTCAAAAAGTCATTAACTGAGGTTTACCCATTATACAGAACACTAAGAAATTCCTTTTGTATACATTTCAGAGCCATTCCTATTTTTCTCTGAGGATTCTTTCTATAGTCCATCTTCTTTCTCCTTTTTGGGAAGCCTTGGAGGAATAGCTCCATTTATTTGGAATTCTTCATCCATAGAATAAGGGAAGCTGGATTGCAATCAGTGTTTTCAATCTATTCTCTGGAACTCTGAGGACTCAAGAGGATCATGTCAAGACAAAAGCGGGTTACCTACGCCTCTTCAATTAGAACAGCAATATAAAAATTTTTTTAATTTATAAATTTTGTTTTCTATAATTTTTGTTTTCTGTAAAACAAAATTTATAGATTAAAAAATGTATAGATTAGGGTTTCCCTGGTGGCGCAGTGGTTGAGAGTCCACCGATGCAGGGGACATGGGTTCGTGCCCCAGTCCAGGAAGATTCCACATGCCGCGGAGCAGCTGGGCCCGTGAGCCATGGCCGCTGAGCCTGCACGTCCGGAGCCTGTGCTCCACAACAGGACAGGCCACAACAGTGAGAGGCCCGCGTACCACAAAAAAAAAAAAATGTATAGATTGAAAGGTTCAGCCTGGAAAATTGGTTCAATAATAAAAGATTTATTCACACATAACTAGTTGGGAGTATTAACTTGTATAGCCTCTATTGCATTTGGCAATACTCACAAAATAAAAAACATATACATACCTTTTGAATCAGAAATTTCACATGTAAGAATTTATTCTATAGACATTCACATATGTGTTCAACACCTATATACAAATATATTCATTATAGCTTTGTTTGTAAAGGCAAAATATATTGAAAACAGCTCTTGAAGGACACATAAAAAGCTAAACATTCTGGTTGCGTCTAAAAAGGCCAATCAAGTGGCTAGAGGACAAGAGCTTTATTTGTGCAATATAATCTTTTTATATCTTTTGAATTTTATACCATTACATATATAATCTATTAAAATTTTTAATTTATCACTTTAAAAACCTACATTATCTTCTAAAGTTTCTTCTAGCCCTCACATTCTGATTTTAACGTACTGACTTCCAATCAAATAGTAGTTCTTTCAAGTGTTCAGAAAAAGAAAGCAGCTGAAGGGTAACAAGAAGCCAGCTTTCATTCGGCCGTGTGGTGTGTCTATACAGGGTGATAGTATTAAAGTTAGTCTTGGCACTGCCACCTCCTTTAGGATGAACTGTCTTCTAACTGGATCTCACCTTAGTTTTTATCCATATCAACTTCCCTTGTGTTCATCAAGCGAGGTCTATCAAATGAATTGCCTCGTCACTAAGAACTGCTAGAAAGAAAGAATATATCCTCCAGACAAATAACAGATAACAGTGTCAATGAAGCTCAAAATGTATTTACTTTTTTTTTTTTGGCCTCGAGGCTTACAGGATCTTAGTTCCCTGACCAGGGATTGAACCCAAGCCCTTGGGCAGTGAAGGCGCTGTCCTAACCACTGGAGCACCAGGAAATCCACCCAAAGTGTATTTACTTTTAATTACTTTTGAACCTCCCTGTTCAATAGACAGTCATTAGCCATATGGGGCTAGTGAACACTTGAAATGTGGCTAGTCCAAATTCAAATGTGCTGTCAATACATAATACACACCAGATTTCAGACTTAGTACTAAAAAAAAGTAAAATATCTCAATTTTTATACGGATTACATGTTGAAATTGTAACATTTTGTATTTATAGGATTAAATACAATATATTATTGAAAATTACTTTTCTTTGTACTTTTTTTAATGTGGCTAGCAGAAAATTTAATTCTACTCTACTTTCTGATTAATTCAGAAATCCTACAACACTTCGGATTAATTCACTTGCTCACAATCCACAAAAAAAAGTATTCCAGGGCTTCCCTGGTGGCGCAGTGGTTGGGAGTCCGCCTGCCGATGCAGGGGACGCAGGTTCGTGCCCTGGCCCGGTAGGATCCCACGTGCCGCGGAGCGGCTGGGCCCGTGAGCCACGGCCGCTGAGCCTGCGCGTCCGGAGCCTGTGCTCCGCAACGGGAGAGGCCACAGCAGTGAGAGGCCCGCGTACTGCAAAAAAAAAAAAAAAAAAAAAGTATTCAAAAATGTCACCATTTTAGTTAAACTTCTGAGCCCTTTTCCTTTTCCACTCCTCAGCCTGTCACCTAGCCTCAGAGAAAATAGAAGAGTAGTTATAATGTTGCCTTTAGGTTTATTTATAAAATTGTATCTTCTTTGAAATAAAGTTTGCAGATAACATTGTTTTGGCAGATCAAACAAAAAGTGACCCACAATTTAATGAAAACTGACGGTTTTACAGCAGTATGTATGGTACAACAAAGAGACCCAGATGGAAAATTAAGATACCTGGGCTCTAGTTTCAATAAAATTGCTCTTTCTTTTAAAAATATTAACAATGTACCAATCCACTACAAAATAATCCAATGTAAAATATCTAGTTTTTAATCATAGCGTTTAGAAAAAATAGTAGTAGTTTCCCTAAAATTAACATGTTATATTAAGAAGTCAGTTTATTTTAAACTCTCAGTATCAAGTAAAATTATGGATTTAACTGGATTAAAAGGTATAAAGAGCTATATAAAGGTAAAATTGTTACTGTAGGATAATAATGTAATTTTGCCAATACTTATTCTTCTTCCTGTCCATTTAATAGTGCTTTGTACCCAAGGTTCTCTCATTAGCCATCTTTGTCCTCCCTACAATCCTTCTAAATATAGCTACCATTATGATAAGGACCTTTATAACAACTTCCAAAGCTATATCTTGACTCCCACCCATGTCCACTCTGAACTCAGTTCTTGCTATCTACAAGACATTTTCATTTAGATGTTACAAACACAAGGTAAATATTTCAAACAAAAGGCAAAAAGCTGAACTTAAGCTCTTATTCTGTATTGCTTTAACCAAGCACTCACATGTTAGTCAAATAAGCATTTGGTTAAAGTATTATAGAACAAAAACTCAAGTTCACTTTTTTACATTGTGTTTGAATTGACTAAATCATAATATTAAGCAGAAAAGATACGACTATAAACTAAGTTTGTTTCCTGTTTTTCTAATTCTGACTTTTTTTTTTTTTTTTTTTTGGTACGCGGGCCTCTCACCGTTGTGGCCTCTCCCGCTGCGGAGCACAGGCTCCGGACGCGCAGGCCCAGCGGCCATGGCTCACGGGCCCAGCCGCTCCACAGCACGTGGGATCTTCCTGGACCGGGGCACGAACCCGTGTCCCCTGCATCAGCAGATGGACTCCCAACCACTGCGCCACCAGGGAAGCCCTCTAATTCTGACTTTTTAACCCTTTGAAAATTCATGAAACATAAAGACCTAAACAAGCATGTTTTGAAACACATTCTAATCTCTGCTCAAGAATATTTCTTTATTATCTTATAACTCTGGAATTATATTTTCAGATATAGAAACTGAGATTCTGCCCTGGCAAAACGCAGTGTTTGTTTTTTGCATTTATAGCTGTCTGCTCCAGAGCCTTGAACAAGCACTAAGTAGAGTGCTTAATGGCATTTAACAAACATTAATTTTATTTTATTTTATTCGGGCTTCCCATTAGTAAACTATAATTGCTGACCACAGTGCTATTATAAGAACTAATTCATATTTATAAGTGCTCTAAAGAGAGTATTCTTTGATACTCTGCTACATCTTGGCAAGGACCCAAACTTCCTAGGGTGCCCTTCCTTTTCTTCCCAAGACTGGGACAGAGGCTTCAGGAGTCTAACTGTGAGTCCCAAAATATCCATCACATTTGCTTCCTTTAAGCCAACAGCCCTCCTGCTAAGTCTCTCAGTCTTCAAGTGGAAATACATATCTACCATGATCTCTGTTAAGGAACAGTTTTGGAGAAAGAGAGTAGATAAAACTAAGATCTACAAAGTAGGTTTTAATTCAAAGGAGTCTTAACTGGTTTAACATGATGCTCTTGAATAAAACCAGTGTTGCTTTAGAATTGTCAAGTATCATCATGTCAATATATACCACATACTGTTTTGTTCTCTCTCTAGCCAGAGAGACTGAAAATCCTTGGACTCTTCCCAAAGGCTTAATTGTCACTGCCATTTGACAGAGAATCTAACCAAGAATATTACATACAAAAGCTGAAAAGTTAATACTGAAGTTTTCATGTGTGTGACTGCATCAGGGGTTAAATTCATTCAAGGGACACAGGTAATAAACTGGTAAGTATGTTATAAATCAGTAGTCCATGACTGGGGCTCAGCTCTATAATCACAAACATTTATTAAGCACCTATTATATGTTAATATTAAATTGTGAAAAAATCCACCAATAGCAAGACAAATACAAATGAACAAAAAGTGGATCAGCTAACCAAACAGAAGAGATTAAAAGATACTACTACTCCACGGTAAGGAAAAAAAATCTCAATGATTTCTTTTTTTTTTTTAATAAATTTATTTTTGGCTGCATTGGGTCTTTGTTGCTGCGTGCGGGCTTTCTCTAGTTGTGGCGAGCGGGGTTACTCTTCGTTGTGGTACGAGGGCTTCTCGCTGCGGTGGCTTCTCTTGTTGCAGAGTCTGGACTCCAGGCTCCAGGGCATATGGGCTGTGGCATGCAGGCTCAGTAGTGTGGCTCGTGGACTCTAGAGCGCAGGCTCAGTAGTTGTGGCGCACGGGCTTAGCTGCTCCCTGGCATGTAGGAACTTCCCAGATCAGGGCTCGAACCCATGCCCCCTGCATTGGCAGGCCGATTCTTAACCACTGTGCCACCAGGGAAGCCCTCAGTGATTTCTGAGATAGGCAAAAGATCCTAAAGACCATAAAATGCATAAGCCACTATGATAACTCAGAAGACAGTGGCAGAAAAAGAATTTAGGATTAGCTGGGTTAATTAATGGGTATATTCAAACTGGAAATAATTATTTTTGGGTATTATCATTATCAAGCTATGTGAGTTATCATCATTACTGATGGGATTCAGAACATGTTACCTCAAAATATGGCACCTTGGCATATTGAATATTTAAGGCCTTGCTAACTTTCCCCTAGTTTACTACTCTTAGCTCATAGCCTTTTGTCTTATCACGTTTTCCTACGACTTTCCATTCTTCATCAAAACTAGTATTAAAACATTCAAGTTTAACCATGTCAACTACCAACTGGCACTTGCCATCTACCTCTACAAGGATTTAAATCATGTGCTGCTGCAGCTGCTGACTTTCAGGGTGGAGAAAAAGAGTTCAGGGTGGAGAGCATAAATGAGGTACTCTGCTCTGGGAAAAACTAGCAGAACAGGTCTTCAGATAGTTAGGTATTTTCAGGAGCCGATTTTATGAGCCCAATTCTTGTATCTCCTCGTATCTAGAAAAACACGAAAATCCTTCATGGTGACATCTACTCCTCGTGACTAGCAGTAACCTTCACGAGACTAGCAGAAACCTTCTGCAAAAAATGTGTGCTTGATTGCATGTACTCCCCCTGCACCAAAATCACATATACACTGACATTCCCCCCTACCTCTTTGGAGCAGTTTCTCAGAGTTGAGAGGCTGTCTCCTGGGCTATAGTCCTCATTTTACCCCATATAAAACTTAACTCACAACTCTCAAGTTATGTATTTGTTTTTAAGTCAGCAACCATTTCTTTGGGTTTTCATTTCCTAATGAAGGCTCTCATCTCATGTAAAACATATTAGGGACTTCCCTGGTGGTCCAGTGGTTAAGACTCCATGCTTCCTTTGCACTGGGCACAGGTTTGATCCCTGGTCAGGGAACTAAGATCCTGCATGCCACAGGGCATGGTCAAAAAAACAAAACAAAAAACATGTTAAATAACTTCATATGCTTTTCTCTTGTTAATCTGTCTTTAATCAGTGCAATTTATGCAGCCACAGCCAAAGAGCCAAGGAGGGTAGTAGAAATAAAAACTTTTCCTCTCCTACAGTTTTGGCGATCATGAAGGGACGGCCAGGACACTCCACTCACCACAGAGGATATAGCTAAAAACCTGGGACAACTGACAAAAGCCAGTGAAAGGTAAGAATTCTTGCAGTTGAGAGAACGTAAACTCCTCCTTGTCAGATTAGCAGGAGGAAAACATTTCTAAGAATTAATTCTTCAGACTGTGACTCTTGTGAATTAGGTTTTGCATACCCATTGGTTATTGATCCCAGAAACAGTCATTGTTTTCCTGTATCTCTGTCTTTTGTGTCCTTTGTCATAAGGAGGTTCTTTATACCACCTGCAAATATAACAGGTCTTTACTTTCTTAGGCTATCTTTGGGAGTAACTCTGGATCTTGGGGGGGTTGGGGAGAAGGGGTCTGCATCTTTTGCACCCTCTTTGGGGATGCCTCTTAAATCCATAGTTAAGATATAAAAAGGCTTATTGGCTTTAAATCACATTGAAATAGGTATACTATTAACAATTTGGATTTTTATATCTAAAAGGATTTTTTAAAGAGCATTCATCCTAAACAAATGCCCGTTTGGTACCTATGGGAAGATCAGATTTAAAAAAAAAAAAAAAGAAGAAGAAGAAAATACACAAGAGAATGCCTTGGCTTGTCTGAAGGGAGATAAAAAAATTCCCTTAACAAGATTAGGAGGGAGCTTCCCTGGTGGCGCAGTGGTTGAGAGTCCGCCTGCCGATTCAGGGGACACGGGTTCATGGCCCGGTCCGGGAGGATCCCACATGCCGCAGAGCATCTGGGCCCGTGAGCCACGGCCTCTGGGCCTGCGCGTCCGGAGCCTGTGCTCCGCAACGGGAGAGGCCACAGCAGTGAGAGGCCCGCATACCGCAAAAAAAAAAAAAAATTAGGAGGAAAGGTTAACATAAATCTTAACATAATCCTGGTCTTAACATAAATCTCAAGACCAGGCTTGAGATTTACGTTAACACTGATAGCCAGGAAACAGTTTTGGCAAAGGCCTAGAAAATGTATAGGCCTTGCCATGCTAAGCTCCCTGCAAATATATTTTGGACTCCCACTGCAAAGAATTCATTGAACTTTTTTAAAAAAGAAAGAAACAAATAATGATTACCCCAGAATTCTGACAATAAGCAAATATGCCCCTGAAATCCTTCTTAGAGAAAATTTACTTGTTTTCACAGAATCCCTTACCCAAAATTTAGTCCACAGCCTCCACAAGATTATTTATCATGGACGAAGGAAAATCCTAAAAGTCTTCTCCACGAATATTTATTTAAAAAAAAAAAGCCTTAGCAATCATTAAGCAGGTAACCTAACTTGTTCCATCTTCCAGAAACATACTTGGATTAGAAAAAATAATAAAGTAAAGATAAAAATCAACTCTTAAATAAGTGAGTGAATTGTGTGTTTATGTATTTATATACTTAACTCATGGCTAAGCTTTAGAATGAAAGTTATAAGGTCTCTGTTTACATCTGTCTGTAAGTTTTTATATGTTTACATGTGTGTAATGTATACATATTTTTCTACCTCCAGATGGTATTACCAATTTATAAAATCCAAAGGAGTTCTATTCAAACTGGCCTAGAGATTCCAAAACTCTCAAAAATATAGAAAGTAATCCAAATGCTCTTTTCAAATTAATGTGATCTGAGATAATTTTTGGTTAAAAAAAATGCTAATTTAAAATTTGGGGTTTAATAAAAACATGTATATTTTCAGAGTTGTCAGTATTAAAATACAGATAGATACACAATTTTTCCTACCTAGGAAAAAGCTTACTAGTCAAGAAGCTAATCCTATCCCTACTAGATGTTTAGGGTTATAAAACTATAAATCCAACCTAAAAGCAAAATGTACAATAAAAGTGAATTTTTAAAAATTAATTAATTTATTTATTTTGGCTGTGCCGGGTCTTAGTTGAGGCATGCGGGATATTTGTTGAGGCAGGCATGCGGGATCTAGTTCTCTGTCTAGGGATTGGACCCAGGTGCCCTGCATTGGGAGCGTGGAGTCTTACCCACTGGACCACCAGGGAAGTCCCAAAGTGAATTTCTTGATGTATGTCAAGCATGGCAGAAATAAAAAAGCTATGTTTTACTTTTCAGATTCCTTGCTTTTGTTTTGTTTTGTTTTGTTTTGTTTTATGGCCACGTCATGAGGCTTGTGGGGTTTTAGTTCCCTGACCAGGGATTGAACCCAGGTCCTCAGCAGTGAGAGCGTGTAGTCCTAACCGCTGGACCGCCAGGGAATTCCCCTTGCTTCTGTGATTTTCTTTTGATATTTGCCTGATTCAAGAAGAAAAAAATAAAAGAAAAAAATAACTTACAATGATGGCTAGCTTTCTTTAACATCTCATGAAATTATGTTTAAAAAATTCATAATTTTTAAATTATTGTTAAAATAAGTAAGGATAATTGTTAAAAACAAGTACATAGGACTTCCCTGGTGGCGCAGTGGTTAAGAATCCACCTGCCAATGCAGGGGACATGGGTTCGATCCCTGGTCCGGGAAGATCCCATATGCCACGGAGCAACTAAGCCCGTGCACCACAACCACTGAGCCTGTGCTCTAGAACTTGCGAGCCACAACTACTGAGCCCAAGTGCCACAACTACTGAAGCCCGTGCTCCTACAGCCTGCTCTCCGAAGCAACAGAAGCCACTGCAATGAGAAGCCCGCGCACCACAACGAAGAGTAGCCCCGGCTCGTCGCAAACTAGAGAAAGCCCGCGCGCAGCAATGAAGACCCAAGGCAGCCATAAATAAATAAATAAATTTATTTTAAAAAATAAAATAAAATAAAAACGAGTAAATTAAATAAATCTAAGTGGGATAAAAATTTATAAAGGAACCTTTTAACACTAAATATGTTTTATAACATGTTTACTTAAAAACAGTTTCCAAAATCTTTTTGGTAACTTGAAACCTTAAAGCTATATATACTAAGTTAAATGACAGATATTCATTGAATATTTAGGACTAGCTCCAAATAAGGTAAAATGCTGAAATATTAATTGCTAAATACAAGTTAATCTACTTCTGGTTTAATTTTTACAGAAAGATAAAAAAAATTTGGTTCTGTTAGTAAGCGTGTCCTTTATCACACTGAAAAACTATACTATGAGGAAACAGAATACACCTATAAAAAATGTGAGATATGGTATATTAATAAAATTTGCTAATCTGCTACAGAATGCTGGTATGTGACAGTCAATTCATTATCTACTTCCTAGTTTTCTCAGTAAAAGAAAGGTTACTAATGCTTAAAAATTATAATGAATATATGTAAATGAAACTACTAGGAATAATGAGTTAAAAAAACTCTATGCAAAATATGCAAGAAAAGTAAGATGTGTTTTTAATTTTTTTAAAATTTTATTTATTTTGGGCTGCATGCGGGCCTTCTCTAGCTACGGTGCGCAGGCTTCTCATTGCGGTGGCTTCTCCCGCTGTGGAGCACGGGCTCCAGGGCACGCGGGCTTCAGTAGTTATGACTCGCGGGCTCTAGAGTATAGGCTCAGCAGTTGTGGTGCACAGGCTCCGTTACTCCATGGCATGTGGGATCTTCCCCAACCAGGGATCGAACCCGGGTCCTCTGCATTGGCAGGCGGATTCTTAACCACTGCACCACCAGGTAAGTCCAAGACGTGTTTTTGATAAGGAAAAGTATGAAGTATGAAGGATGTGTTTTTGCTAGGGGAAAAGAGTTTTGTCTTAAACTAGAATGACTGGTTGTTCCAGAATAAGAAAAATGAACTAAAAAACTAAATGAACATTTTAAAATGTGTAGAAAGTTTGTGGAAAAGGAATTTTATGTGTGCTGAAACTGCTAAGATTGAAAGGACTTATTTACAAGTTAAAAATAAAAGATGATCCTTAATATCAAAAGTATACTAATGCAAAACTAGAATGACAAAGTTTTAGTGGATTACTGTCTGCTCTTATTAAGAAACTGTAAGGTTTTTCTTTACCTTTAAGTAATCTGCCTAAGAAACAAAGATTTTATATCTTATCAAGATATGTCCTGTATTTCATGTTATCTTTATCAGGTCTTTGATTACTCAAAAAAAAGTCTTCACAGTACTGAATGAGCTAAAATTTTTTCTTTTTTTTTTCTTTTACAGCTATATTACTTCCTATATTTGCCTTTAAAATCCTTTATTATCACTTTGGTTAAATGGATAACTAAGTATTGTATCATACTGACCTCGGATCCTATATAATCAAATATTCAAACCTTTTGAGATTTTTGACAAAGTTCCTAAAATCAAATTCTAAATGAAGTCTTTTTAATCTCAAACTAGAGTCCCGAAGGCTCCTGGAAAATCAAAGGATTTGTTCCTTTACCTTGTAAAAAGAAATGTTAAAAACTAAAAAAAATTTCATTTATTTGATACATTATGTTGCATGGAAAATGCTGTCAAATAAAAAGGGATGCTTAAGCTTACCTAGGTTATATTTTTTATGGGTAAATGTTAATAATATAGGTATTCCAGAAATTGCATGAAGTTCATAGAAATCTGTCAATATCTTCATTGTCTTATTATTATGCCAAAATGTTGTATGCCATAGAAATATCCAGATTTCCTTATCAAATGAACTTTCATTAAATCTTTAACCTCAATGATTTTAAATTTTTTGTTATGCACAGAGAGTTTTACTCAGATTCTTCTCTGAAAATGTTTGAAACTGCTAATCCAAGATCAAGCAAAACACAAATTAATCACATGGGACTGAACGAACTGATAAAGAAGGATTTTGACTTTTTATGGCCTTGTTTGAAATTTTGCTGGCTCTTTAATGTTCTACTTTCCAGATATAAGGAACTCCTTTCCCTTTTCTCTTAAACTATCTAAACTAAAATGTAACATTTATATTTTCTCCTACCTGATTCCTCCGAATTTGGAACACTTTTAAGTGTTCTTATTTTCATGGCAATATAGTTATTTTAATAAGTTAAATAAGAATCTGTTCTCCTTGTAACAGGACACAAGATGCATAATATCAGATACGATTAGACAGCTTCATGAAACTAAGGCTGACTTTATGGTGCCAATGCTTACAAAGCCTTCTTGGAAAACCCAGGCTGGAACCTGGCACACAGATTTCTCAGGCTCACAGGTAAGTAAGGAAGGTCACTTCCTGCCAGGCCCATGTGAATGACAAATGTTGCCTGCCAAATCAGTAAACAAAGGATGTTGCAGCCATCAAGCCACAACAGCCACCCCCCCACACCCAACAGTGAGCCCTGAGCGAACTCAGGATGGAGACAATACCCCCTTACCAAGCCCTCAGCCATTATCGCCACCCCCAATGGTGCACCCAGAAAGGACTCAGGAAGGGAAAGAACAAGATACTGGCCCTAGGTAGCTAAGGTGCATATCAAAGGAATGATTTCAGTGAGCTCAGACTCTTGCATCTTCCCATACACAGAAAAATGCTAAATTCATTAACTGGGGATAACTGGTTTCATTTAATTAATGGTAATCTTTTGATGTTCCGCTACCTGGTCTTTGTTGCAAAAACCCCTCCGTATCCTGGCTCCTCCCTTACCTCTTCTTCAGAGCAGTCCCTCAGAGCTGAGAGACTGTCTTCTGGGCTTGAAGTCCTCATAAAGTCTCCTGAATAAAACATAATTCTCAACTTTTAGGTCATACATTTTTTTTCCAGTCAACATCCAAGAACCAACCAACCACCAGCTAACATCATACTTAATAGTAAAAGACTAAATACTTTTCCTTTAAGATTGGGAACAAGGCAAAGATGTCAGCTCTCACCATTTCTACTAGAGGCTCTAGGAGTGCAATTGGCAAGAATAAGAAATTAAAGGCATACACACTGGAAAAGAAGTAAATAATCCTGTATGTAGAAAATTTAAAGAATCTCCAAAAACCGACTAGAGTAATAAGCAAGTTTAGCAAGGCTGCAGGATACAAGATTGACATACGAATATCAATTCCACTAGTAGGTATATATCCAAATTTCAGATGGATATATACCAAATTGAAAACAGGGATTCAAATAGATCTTTAAATACCCATGTTCATAGCAGTATTAATCATAATAGCCAAAAAGGAGAAAGAGCACAAATGTCCATCAACGGAGAAAAGATAAACAAAATATGGTATATAGATAAAATGGAATGTTGTTCAGCATTAAAAAGGAATGAAGGTAATTCCCTGACAGTCCAATGGTTAGGACTCCGCGCTTTCACTGCCGAGGGCATGGGTTCAATCCCTGGTTGGGGAACTAAGATCCTGCAAGCCCCGTGGTGCAGCCAAATAAATAAATAAAATTAAAAAAAGAATGACAATGTTAAAAAAAAAAGGAATGGGGGCTTCCCTGGTGGCGCAGTGGTTGAGAGTCCACCTGCCGATGCAGGGAACACGGGTTCGTGCCCCGGTCTGGGAGGATCCCACACGCCGCGGAGCGGCTGGACCTGTGAGCCATGGCCGCTGAGCCTGCGCGTCCCGAGCCCGTGCTGTGCAACGGAAGAGGCCACAACAGTGAGAGGCCCGCGTAAAGCAAAAAAAAAAAAAAGGAATGAAATTCTGATATATGATACAACATGGATGGATCTGAAAAACATTACACCAAGTGAAATAAGCTAGATACTAAAGGATAAATACTGTATTACTCCACTTATATGAAGTACCCAAAGGAAAATTCATAGAGACAGGGGCTAGGAAGAGGAGGGAAAGGGGAGTTATTTAAGGGTATAGAGTTTTTCTTGGGGATGATGAAGTCTGGGGTATAGATAGTAGGGACAGTTATAGAACATTGTGAATGTACTTAATGCCAATGAATTGGACACTTTAAAATCGTTAAAATGAGGGAATTCCCTGGTGGTTCACTGGTTAGGACTTGGCACTTTCACTGCCGTGGCCCCGGGTTCAATCCCTGCTCAGGGAACTACAATTGCGAGAGCTGAGCGTTGCGTGTCCAAAAGTAAATAAATAAATAAATAAATATTTAAAAATAAATTGGTTAAAATGATAAATGTGTATATTTTACCACAGTAAAAAAAAAAGTCAATTGTATTTCTATATACTAGTAATAAAGAGTCTGAAATAAAATAAAATGATTTCACTCATAATAGCATCTAAAAAAAATACTTATAAATAAATTTAACAAAATAAGTGCTAAGCCTGTACACTGTAAAGTACAAAACGTTCCTAAGAGCAATTAGTGAATAGCTAAAAAAAATAGAGATGTTTCATGTTTATGGGTTGGAAGGCTCAATATCACTACGATGAGAATTCTCCCAAAAATGACTTATAGATTCAACACAATCCCTATCGAAATCCTGGCAAGCTTTTTCATAGAAAATGACAAGCTTATCCTAAAACTTATATGAAAATTTAAAGGACCTACAAAAGCCAAAGTAATTTTGAAAAAGAAGAACAAAATAGGAGCATTTATACTACTCAATTCCAGTACTCACTATAAAGCTACAGTAATCAAGAAAGTATAGTATTGGCATCAAGATAAACAAGCAAATCATTGGAACAGAATATAGAGTCCAGAAATAGACCCACATATCTACAAACAACTAATTTTCAACAATGGTGTCAAGACATTTCAACAGGGAAAGCACAGTCTTTTCAACAAATGGAACTGGGACAACTGTATATCCATATGAAGGAAAAAAGATTAGGCCCATATCTCACCCCATACAATAAAATCAACCCAGAACGGATCACAGACCTAAATATAAAATCTAAAACTATAAAACCATTAGAAGAAAACAAAATATTTTTGTGACCTTGAGTTACTGATTTCTTAGACATAACACCAAAAGCACATTTCTTAAAAAAGGATTAAATTGGACTCCATCAAAATTAAAAACATTAGCTCTTCAAAATAAATCATTAGGAAAATGAAAAGACAAGCCACAGACTAGGAGAAAATATTTACAAATCTTGTACCTGATAAAGGACTTGTATTCAGAATATAGAAAGAATTCTTGCAACTTAATAATAAGAAAACAACCCAATTTAAAAATGGGCAAACGATCTGAATAGATTTCATCAAAGTAGATATACAAATGGTTAAGGACATGAAAGATGCTCAATGTCACTAGCCATGGAGAAATGCAAACTCAAACCATAACGAGATAGCACTACATAACCACTAAAATGGCTATAATCAAAAAGACTGATAATGCCAAGTGTTAGAAAGGATGTAGAACAACAAGGTCATACTGTAGAGCACAGGGAACTATATTCAACATTCTGTGACAAATCATAATGGAAAGGAATATGAAAAAGAATATACATATATATGTATAACTGAGTCACTTTGCTGTACAGAAGAAATTAACCCAACATTGTAAATCAACTATACTTCAATAAAATTAAAAAAAAAAAAAAAAGGATGTAGAGAAACCAAAACACATACATTGCTGGTAGGAACGTAACATCATACAAACACTTCGGAAAAGTTACCATTTTCTTAAAAAGTTAAACTTAACACATCAATTCTACTCTTAGATAGCTGCCTAAGAGAAATTAAAATATATGTCCACACAGACTTCTCCATGATTGTTCACAGCAGCATTATTCAAAACAGCCAAAACTTGGAAACAATCCAAACATCCATCAATGAGTAAAATGATAAATAAAATGTGGTATAGCCATACAATGGAATGCCATTCAGTAATAAAAAGGTAAACTACTGATATATAATTGAACCTCAAAAACTTTATGCTAAATGAAAAAGCTAGATACAAAAGACCATATACTGTATGATTCATTTACATGAAATTTCCAGTAGAGGCAAATCTATGGACAAAGAAAGCAAATGAATGATTACCTGGGGTGGAGAGTGGGAGCAAGGATTGACTGCAAATGAGTAAAAGGGATTTTGGGGGGAAAGAAAACTGCTCTTAAACTAGACTGTGATGGCAACTTTTTAAGACATTTCATACCCATTAGGGTAGCTATTATAATAACTAAATAAGTAAATAAATAAATGATATTGAGGATGTTAAAAAATTAGAACCTTTGTACATTGCTGGTAGGAGTGTAAAATGGTGTAGCTGCTATGGAAAACAGTATGGCAGTTCCTCAAAAAATTAGAAATAGAATTAAGACATGATCCAGCAATTCTACTTCTAGGTATATACCCAAAGAATTGAATACAAGGACTCATAAAGGTATTTGTACACCAATGTTTATAACAGCATCATTCACAACAGCCAAAAGGTAGAAGCAACCCAGCGTTCATCAATGAATGAATGGTTAAACAAAATGTGGTATATACATACACTGGAATATTATTCAACCTTAAAAAAGAATAAAATTATGACACAAGCTTCAACGTGGATGAACCTTGAAGACATTACGCTAAGTGAATTAGCCAGACACAAAAGGGCAAATACTATATGATTCCACTTATATAAGGTACCTAGAATAGTCAAATTCATAAAGACAAAGTGGAATGGTGGTTGCTACAGACTGGCAGGAAAGGAGAACGGGGAGTTATTCTTTAATGAGCATAATGAAGTTTCAGTTTGGGAAGATGAAAAAAGTCCTGGAAGTGAGCGGTGGTGAGTTTCACAACAATGTGAATACACTTAATGCTGCCGAAGTATATAACTTTAAAATGATTAAAGTGGTAAATTTTATGTTTTACACATCTTTTGCCATAGTGAAAAAAAAAAAACTCTACAGATATATTTATTAATAGTCACTGAACTGAATATACAATGGGTGAATTTTACCCTATGTAAATTTTGCCTCAATAAAGCTGTTAAAAATATTAAAGAATACATTAGGAGGAACTTATCCAAGCAAACATCAAGAGTTATTATAAAGTTATAGTAATTAAAAAAAAGTGTGGTACTGGTAAAGAGATCAACAAAGAGACCACCCAGAACAGAATGGATACAGAGCATATACAGAAAGTGGCAACATATATCAATGGGGAAAGGATAGACTTAGTCAACAAACAGGGCTGAGACAATTGGTTATCCATATGGAAAAATAAAATAAAATAGATCACTATCTCACACCATAAACAAAAATAAATTCCAGACAGATTAAAGACTAAATTGTGAAAAAACAAAATTAAACATGTTAGAAGACTATATAGAAGAGTATATGACCTCAAGATAGGGAAAAGTTTCTACAACAAGACTCAAAAAGGACAAACTACACCGAGGGGAAAAAAAACTGATTGACTTTACATTAAAAAATGTAACTTCTATATGAAAGTCATAAGTTAAAAAAAAAGCAAGACAGACTGGAAGATATTTGCAACACACACATCTGATAAAGGATTAGAATGAATATATTTAAAGAACTTTTACAGGGACTTCCCTGGTGGTCCAATGGCTGAGACTCCGTGCTCCCAACGCAGGGGGCCTGGGTTCGATCCCTGGTCAGGGAACTACATCCCACGTGCCGCAACAAAGAGTTTGCATGCCACAACAAAGATCCCGCATGCGGCAACTAAGACTCGGTGCAGCCAAATAAATAAATAAATATTTTTAAAATAAATAAATAATTTTTACAAATCAATAATAAAAGCCAGTGAGATCCCAAAAGAAAAATGGGAAAGGATATGAATACAGACCACAATTTACAAAGAAGGAAATCCAAATGGACTACAAACATATTAAAAGATGCTCAATCTCACTTTATCCAAGGAAATACAAATTAAAACAGCAGAGATACCATTTCACAACTACCAGACCTTGGTAGTTCAATTGAACAAAAGTTCAATGCCTGACAATTGCACATATTAGTAAGGATTCAGAAAATAGGAATTAATAAAACCAATTTAGAAAGCAATTTGGGAGTATCTGGTAAAGTTGACATACCTTAAGCAATTTTGCTTATAGGGATATATCCTAGAGAAACGCTCAAAAGGAACTGTGCATAAGGAAACACGATTAAGGATGTTCACTCCAGAAAAAAAAAAAAGAGGAAACATTAGAGGGGAATGGGTAAAAAGTGGTATATTCATACAATGAAGTACTACACAGTAGTTAAAATTAATCAACAGAAAATCTACACGTTTCAGACTGGTTAAAACTCAAAGTTGAGTGAAAAAAGTAGGTTGCAGAATAATATCTGCTCTATAAAACCACTTATATTAAGTTTATAAACATGCAAAATAATGCTAATTATTGTATATCATTTACTGATATACAATTGATACTGGTAAACAATATGTAGCAAAAGTATTAAAACATGAAGGGGAATTATAAACAGTAAAGTTTGAAGAGCAGTTACCTCTGTGCTGGGAGAAAGAGAAGGAAAGAAAGGAAGGAAATAAACAGAGAAGGGGTACAAAGAGTTTTCCATTTTATCTACAATGTTTTATATCTTAAAAAACATCTACAGGGCTTCTCTGGTGGCACAGTAAAGAATCCACCTGCCAATGCAGGGGACACGGGTTCAAGCCCTGGTCCGGGAAGATCCCACATGCCGTGGAGCAACTAAGCCTGTGTGCCACACTACTGAGCCTGCACTCTAGAACCTGCAAGCCACAACTACTGAAGCTTGTGCTCCTAGAGCCCATGCTCCTCAACAAGAGAAGCCACCGCAATGAGAAGCCCGCGCACCGCAACGAAGAGTAGCCCCCGCTCACCGCAACTAGAGAAAGCCCGCGCGAAGTAACGAAGACCCAACGCAGCCAAAAATAAAATAAATAATTTTTAAAAAAAAAAAACCATCTACAGAAAATGTTGCAAAATGCTAACATATGTTAAATTGGGCAGTGACTACAATTTTCTCTGTACTCTTCCATATGCTTGGGAAAAACAATTTTTTTAACAGGCTTTTGGTCAAATGAATACATATACACGTACCAGGGAGCAAGAGAAAAATATTTATCTCCTTTTAGAACCTACATTTATAAAACTATTCTACTAATGTCTCTCTGGTGCCTTACTCTCTCAGTGTGATAGAAACTTTTAAGTATTTAGGCACAAACATGCTGTACAATCGAGTCTCTTTTTCCCTAACAAGATACTTCTCTCCAAGATGCTACCCAAGCCAAATCCCTGGGTACGTGGATACCAATGATCTATCAACCAACACAGTGTGCAACCCCCAGCCCACATCCATATAGTTTTTAAATCCTTTAACTTACAACTAAATTATTCCCCTGAGTCACTCTTAAGCTTCATCACAGATCTTTATGCAAACCTAACACCCCCAAATTACATCTCTTTCTAGTTTTAACATAATTTTCCCTCTCCTCTCTACATTCTTCAATCCCACAGAGGACTCAGTGTGAGTCTTCTACATAGGTACAGTGTTTCTAGATCTTCCAATTCTGGGCAGAATTATGTGACTCAGATAGCATCCAGGGGCACTGAGCATGGAACTCTGCTTAACCAGCAATCTAGCATACAAGCTCCTGAAAGAAAAAGAATAACTTTCCATCCAAGCATGATGAGTACATCAAGCTGAAAATGATGCCCAGGAACAAGCAGTTCCAGAAATAGGAATTCAAATAAAACTTTATAGCATTCACTGTTCTGCAGACCTGGTGGCAGCCCATCTATTTTTGCTTCATTTTCTGGCTCAGATAAAAGTACCTTAGAGAGTATACTCATCCCTTCTCCTCAAAATAACTATGGAGAACACTACTCAAGTCCTATGAAAATCTGAGTTTTACACATTACCTGTGTGTGTGTGTGTGTGTGTGTGTGTGTGTGTGTGTGTGTGTCTCTCTCTCTCTCTGTACAGGACCGGGCCTCAGGGTGATGTGAGTCTGGGTGGGGTGTCTCTGTGGGTATAAGTCCAGGACTCTGTGGAGACGCTCTCTGTGGGTGTGTGTGTGTCTGTGTCTGGCGGGGGGGGGGGGGGGGCAGTGTCTGAGTGGAGGGGTCTTGAGGGGTTCTGTGTATGTGGGGGAATCTCTGTTTATGTCTGTCTTTGTATATCTGTGCCCATCTATGCTTCTGTCTCTGTGTCTATTAAATATTTCATTACAAGTCTTAAAATGATTTATTATAAATTTCTACCCTTCCACAAAACCCTAAAATGATTTTCTTGCCTCTCTACTCTGAGATTTCATAAAAGAGAAACATTAAATAAGCCAACTGCTAAGCCAACATTATTCAACAATGAGTAAAAATTTAAGGTTCTGGTGGGTATGCACTAGTACAGAACCAATTGCCTGAGACTGTGCATTTCTAACAAGATCAAAGGTGATGCCAATGCTTCTGATCATAGACTGGTTTGTGTGGCAAGGACCTAAAAGATTCCAAACTTAAGAAACTGTCTTTATGATTAGACTTCCCATGTAGACTTTCTGAAGTCTCCTGACAGACATGTATTTCAGATTAGCTTGTAAGTTCTGTTCTGACCATAAATTAGAAGATATCATTTTGTTTTAAATGAGTCTCTTGTGAGTCTGGTTTGAATGAACCAGTCCTAAGAGGTGAATGAACTCTAAATGTACTAAAAATGTGAATTTCTGGATTTGTAAAGCTGGAACATGGAAACCTCACAAAGTTTCTGCTACACTGTGAAGCTTCCTGGGTGGACAACCAACTCATTTTCCTAAGGTGATATACCTCCATTTCAATGCTGACATCCACAAACTGCAACAATTCCTGCTTCCAGCAGTGCTCATACTAGACTAGATTGTACTTGTTTATTTTCCTATCCACATTCCCTACCCTCTTCTTGAGGGCAAGAATGTTATTTTGATTTAATAACCCTACCACTTAGCAGTGTTCAGCACACAACACATAAGTGGTTTTTGCACAAAAGAAGCTCAGAATGTACTGGGGGAGATTATTAAACAAGCATCCGGAAGGATAATCTTTTCTCTCTCACAGAAACAACAGACATGAATGTGGTAAAAATTCCTTAAAAAAACTGTTAAGAAGCACAAGTTAAAGAGGAAAAAAAAAGAGAACAAACCCAAGCAAGTACAATATTAAATTTTATTTGGGGCCAAATAGAGCTATCTAACATTCCAAATAGTCCCTATCTTATATTACAAACAAAAATAAATTCCAGATGGACTGAAGACCAAAAGATAATAAACACAACCATGAAAACAGCTGAAGAAAATTTAAAAGAACTTGTTTATAAACCTGGGGTAGGAAAGGCCATTCTGAGACACAAAATGTTTAAGTCATAAAAGAAAAAAATGGCCAATCTGACTACATAAAAACTTTTAATATAAACAAACTTACAAGTCAACAAGAAATAGAGTAGAAAAAATATTTGTAACATATTCACAAAGAATTAATACCCAGGGACTTCCCTGGGGGTCCAGTGGTTAAGACTCCGTGCTTCCACTGTAGGGGGCATGGGTTCGATCCCTGGCTGGGGACTAAGATCCCGCGTGCTGTGTGGCGCGGCCAACAACAACAACGAAAGAATTAATATCCAGAAAGTATAAAGAATTCCTACAAGCCAACATGAAAAAGGCAAGTCAATAGGAGGGCAGAGATCTTCATCTATTTTGCTGAACACCCAGCACTTGGCACATAGTAATCCCTCAATAAATATTTGTTAATGAATAAATATGAACAGATAATTACAAGAAAAGGAATATAAATTACCAATCTATTCATGAAAATATTCTCAGCCTCACTATAAGCAGAAAAAATACTACTAAAAACAATAGTAAATGCCTTTAAAAAAAGGCATCTTTACACCTTTATGTCTTTTTTTCTTATAAAAGATGTAAAAATATCCAGTATTGGTGAAGGTGTAGTAAAAGGGTTATCTTGTATATAGTTAATGGATGTATAAAATGGTACTACATTTTTGAAGGCAACATGATATTATGTATTAAGCTTAAAATGTGAATATCTTTCAACTCCAAAATTCTACTTTTAGGTATCTATCCTAGAGAAACACTTATACATGTACACAAAAGGAATGCATACAGATAGCTACTATAGCATATAAAAATTAAGTTAAATGTGCATCAACAGAATAGTTTAATAAACAACAATGGTATAGACTTTGGAAATCAACTCAGCAGTCAAAAAGTATGCGACACATATATATGTAATGATATATAAAAAGCTCCAAGACATTCTGTTAAGTGGAAAAAGCAACCTGCAAAACAATGTGTGTGTGTGTGTATATATATATATATATATATATAATGTGCTTTTATTTATGTACAAGTTATTATAAAGCTACCAGTTTCTCTATGTACAATATGAATGTAAAGTTGAAAAAGATAAGTTGATAGCAGAGGTCTCTGGGGAGGGGAACAAGACTGGCTGAGGGCCAAGGAAGGAGTTTCCTTCATTAGATTGAATTATTTCACAAGAATACATTCAAGCATTACTTGTGTAATTAAAAACAACTTTTTTTTAAAAAAGGGAAAAAATAATGTAAATACCATTTTACTGATATGAAGAAAACAAGAACATATTTTGAGGATTAGACAGGAGACAAAAATTCCATTTTTGACATTAGTTCTGAAGTCCAACTGCAAGTAGGGAGTTGTACACACACAAGATTGGCATTCAGAAGAGGGGTCCTGGCTAAAGAAATAATCTGGGGAGTTGTTGGTATGTAGATGATACTTAAAGGCACAGGAATGTTGTCGATGACTTAGGAAGAAAACACAATGGAAAGAGCAGAGCGCCCAGGATCAAGGAGAAAGAACCCATAAAGAAGACTGAGAAGGAGCAGCTGGGGAAATAAGAGGAAAACTAGTAAAGAGGAGGGTAATGGAAGCCAAGAGAGGAGAGTGTTTTGGTAAGAAATTGGTGTCAAATGCTCCCAAGAGGTCTGATATGATGAGGGATGAAAAAGCAGATAGCCATGTGAGAATCTGATGGACATTATTAGCTTCAGCAAGAGGGCGTCGTGTGGGTCAGAGTATTAGAATAGGAGTGGGTTAAAGAGTGTGGGAAGACAAAAGGTGTATATAGCATACACTGAAAACTCCTTTAAGAAACTTAGCTGCATTAGGGAGTAGAAAGATAGGACAGTAGCAGAAAGGAGATATGGAGGTTAGAGGACAGGGTTTTCAAAATGGGAGAGATTAGAGCAAGGAAATCTGTAGAAAAGGCTCTAATAGAAAGAGGAAATAACCAAAGGAAGAAGTTATTTAAGAAGACTGGAGGGACTTCCCTGGTGGCACAGTGGATAAGAATTCACCTGCCAATGCAGGGGACATGGGTTCTATCCCTGGTCTGGGAAGATCCCACATGCCGCGGAGCAACTAAGCCCTCGTGCCACAACTACTTAGCCCGCATGCCTAGAGCCCGTGCTCCACAACAAGAGAAGCCACCGCAAGGAGAAGCCCTTGCACCACAACGAAGAGTAGCCCCTGCTCACCACAACTAGAGAAAGCCCACAAGCAGCAAGAAAGACCCAACGCAGCCAAAAATAAATAACATTAAATCTTAAAAAAAAAAAAGAAGACTGGAGAATGTGATTAGAACACTTGTGGAGGGACTGGCCTTTGACAGAATGAAGGACACATCTTCCCCCATCATAACATGAGGGAAAGAGAAAAAGATGAACCCCAGATGGAGGTAGGTTTGTAGATTTGGGAGGTACAAAGATGAAGGAATTCCCTTTTGGTGGTTTCTGTTTTTATAACAAGTATAAGGCATATCACTAGTTTAAAAAGAACACATGTGAAATTAGAAGTAAAAACATACAGTATGAAATAATCATTTGCAGTGAGTGTGAAAGTAACCTTACTAGAAAATGTATAACATTACGAGGCAGCGATGATCAAGCATATGAGGTTGACGACTATGAATTTATAGTGACATTGATCTACCTGGTTTTCTGATTTTCTCTAGCAACTCTCAGCTCCACAGATGCAGGCAACTAAAAAGGCAGATGGTTAGGTTCAACCAGTGCATCACTCAGAGTTCCATAAACAGCAGAAGTCAACTCTGGCTGAGTTGGACAGAAAAAGAATTTACAGAAAGGACATGAGGTAGCTTTCAGGGCTACACAGTTAAAAACACCACCACAGAATGGGCTTGGAAAAGATGTCATGTTTGCTTATGCCAAGTAGGAGATGCTGCAGGTTGGGCTGCACCATTATAGTTCAGGGTACCAAGCAGGAGATGCTGCAGCTTGGGCTGTACCATTGTAGTTCAGGATACCAAGCAGGAGATGCTGCAGCTTGGGCTGCACCATTATAGTTCAGGATAACGGGTGCCAGATGCCAGTGTTGCCGCTGTAACTTGATCTTGCTGCTAGAGGCTGATGCTACAAGAAGATTTACTGATAATGAAGGGGCAAGTTGCAGAGAACACAGTGGAAAGGTTTGGGAAGATTGGACTGGCTGAGAGAATGAGGAGAGTGTTAAGGGAATGAGTATTAGGAAGACAGTGGTTGACTAGGCGTCAGGTAGTGACTGAGGTAAACAGGGATGTGAGGCCTCCCCTTGGAAGAGGGTAGATCCTGGGATCCAAAAGGTTGCAGAATAGTCTCAGCAGCCTAGGTGCAATAACTTAAGCAAATTTCACATGGGCGTTTAATCAGAAAAGTAAGGGGTTGGCAGTGTGGCAAAGCCTCTCACTATTGCTGTGGGCAGTGTTTCATCTCACTGATCCCAAAGGCATCAAAGATTGGCAAAGCCTTAGGCAAGTTAATTACTCTCTTTGGGCCTATATTTTCTAAGCTATAAAATAAAGATGATAATATTCGTCTGATAAAGTTGCTATGAGGATTAAATGAGATGAGATAGATAGAGGCCTAGAAGAGAGTAAGTATTCAGTAAATGGTAGCCATAAATGAAGTTATAACTGAAGCTGAGAAAAGAGTTTCCAAGAAAAGGTAGTCAACAATATCAAATCAAATCTTTTAGAATGATCAGAAGGGTTCACATTGGAGCACTGCAGGAGATAAATCTGTAGGGAAGATGAAGCCAGTTTAAGTCTCAGCTTGCTTAACTTTCAATGACAGCTTTGCAGTATTCAGAAAGGCTTTAAGGAAAAGCCTGACTTACAGAAACTCAACTAGCAGTTCTAGAACCTCTATACCCTTCCTTAATATAAGTTCTGAGATAAAGAAGACTGGAGGGACTTCCCTGGTGGCACAGTGGATAAGAATCAGGTGCCCCAAACCAGTCCATTTCTATTGAAAGACCCTTAAAAAAAAAAAAAAGAATAGGAAATCACCAGCTATTAATGCAGTGTCCAAGAGGGAAAATGGCTAACTGAATTGCTGGACAATATAGATGGGGAAGAGGGAACTGAAAATCATACACATCATATGGCTTAAGTTATTTAATTTAATCAAAGTAGTTTTACTTGGAACCATTACAGAAGAAATTTCACTCCACTGCTTTCTCCTCTGCTCAGCTCTCACCAAATCTCGGGCCATAGGTCATTCAGACTATAAAAAGCTTCTCCAAATTCCACAGAAACCTGATCAATCTAACTAAACCTCTTATTGGAGGAGTGGAATTTCAGCTCCTCTAATTGTGCATACCACCTGAACACGATGGCAGGCGGGTGGATCCGGGCAGCTGCCAAGATTTACTCTTCTCCCATCCACCTCAGTTGTACCTCTCTGAATTATTTAAACAAGGACTACCAAGAAAGAATGAAGTCAGAATGAAGATCCCAACAAATCTCTTCCTTTTTTTTTTTCTTTTACTGTGGGGGAGAAGAACACTTTCAAGGAAATGATATAATAAAGAAACTCACTCTCCCTTTTCATGAACTATCCATTTCTTCTATTAACTGGACACTAAGGACCAAAGTCGTCTTCCTCAGGACATTAAATACACAACTGCAACTTCAGCTCTGAGCAACCTCCTAAAACAGCTCTTAATGTTCAATCTTTCCCAGGAAGAAGAGAATTCAGAAATTATACAAAATAAGGGCTACCTTCTCAGAAAATTCATAAATGTTCACATAAATAAATGGTAAGACCATTAAATAAGCTCAATAAATTAAAAACCGCCTGTGAAATAACAGAAACATCCACAAAAATATACAGATTAACTAAGACTTGAAAGGTTTAAGCTAAACTTTGAACAGAGAAATACTTCAATTGAAAAGCAATGGAGGGACCTCCCTGGTGGTCCAGTGGGTAAGACTCTGCATTCTCAATTCAGGGAGCCCAGGTTTGATCCCTGGTCAGGGAACTAGATCCCGCATGACACAACTAAAGATCCCACATGCCACAGTGAAGATCCTGCGTGCTGTAACTAAGACCCAGCACAGCCAAATAAATAAATATTTAAATTTTTTTAAAAAAGAAAGAAAAGCAATGGAGGGACTTCCCTGGCGGTCCAGTGGTTAAGACTCCACACTTCCAATGTAAGGGGTGCAGGTTCGATCCCTGGTCAGAGAACTAAGATCCCACATGCCGCTGGGCCAAAAAAAAGAAGAAAGAAAAGCAATGGAGTTTGTGCATGAGAGTCAAACAGATTAGAGTTCTGTTAGCTCACATCACAGTTACTAAACGTGTAACCTTGAGACAAATTCCTTAATCTCTCCAACCCTCGGTTTCCTCAATAAAACAAGGATAACACTACCTATTTCTGAGAGCTCTTAAAAGGCTTAAATAAAATAGTATATGTAAAGCTCTAATACAATGCCTGGGACACAGCAGGAATACATAACAATATGCTTCCCCTTCTAATTTTCAAAATGTTTAACTAGAGATTGATTCATAAAAGAAGGTGGGTCTTTTCTTTTTTTTTTTTTTTTTCTTTCTTTCTTAGCGGTACACGGGCCTTTCACTGTTGTGGCCTGTCCCGTTGCGGAGCACAGGCTCCGGACGCGCAGGCTCAGCGGCCATGGCTCACAGGCCCAGCCGCTCCGCGGCATATGGGATCTTCCCGGACCGGGGCACGAACCCGTGTCCCCTGCATCGGCAGGCGGACTCTCAACCACTGCGCCACCAGGGAAGCCCGAGAAGGTGGGTCTTAAAGAACAAGGAAAAC
The DNA here is from genome assembly GCF_963455315.2 of Globicephala melas. Lineage (NCBI taxonomy): Eukaryota > Metazoa > Chordata > Mammalia > Artiodactyla > Delphinidae > Globicephala > Globicephala melas. Next base: position 22,827,074 of record NC_083322.1, read on the forward strand.
TGTTAGCTGGACAGGTACTCCTGATTTATTTATAACTTTAAAAATAAGAATATATCTCTCAAATTATCACTAAATTACTAATGTGAAAATGGATCATTGATTTTGAAATGCTTTTTTATATACATATAAGATCCTCTTCTCCCTCTCTCATAATTCTACAATTCTCTGAGATTCTACATTTGTACAATTTTTTCCCATCCTCTTCCTAAAGCCCTGACTCAGACCCTCCTTACTTTGGATTTAGGATGACCTAAGTCTTAAACCAGAAAGACATAAGTTAGAGTTCACTGAGTATTCTGACAGATTTCTGGGAGAAAGCCAGAACCCAGCAACTAAGAAGTTAGAATCAGTGTGGCATAATAAAAAGGACACGGGCTTCGGAAACAGACCAAGATTTAAAACAGGGGTTTTAAGTCCTACCTTTGCCACTTTCTAGATGTATAACCTTGGTCAAGGCACTTTACCGTCTCTGGACCTCATTTCCTTATCTGTGAAATGGAGATAATGCCACTTATATCTCATTGTGTAGCTGTCAGGATTAGAAAAATGCCAATAATATATAAAGGGCCAATTAATGGTAATTGTTATTACGGTCAATCTGCCAAGTGCCTTACTGAACATTTTGCAAGGCTATACTTTCCTAACTGGCAAAAGGAGTAATACTGCTCCCCCATTCCCATGACTATATCCAAAAGGTTCCATTTTAGTAGTCCATAATTAACCAAATAAAGAACTTAAAGAATTCAGGGCAAGAAAGCACTAGCATGGCTCAACTCATTCTCTGCTGACAGCAACAAAGCCAGCGCAAGGTGGATTCATTTGCCAAAAAAAAAAAAGGAATCTGCTTGAACATGGTCATTACTGATATTGACGTAAGCACAAACTAGTTGTGGTTCTTAGGCTCACAGCCTTATTGTCAGAAAGTTTTAACTTTTCTGAAATAAATCCTCTCCTGCCTTGTCTTCCCTGCTGTGCTGTGACATTCCTATTACCCCATTTTCAAGAACACAGGGAAGAAATCCTCTCAACTATTGCAACTGCATTCACTGTGGACTTTATCTTCCTATTTCACAAATCACTTCTTACAGAGATTCTTGGTTTGTTGAGTTCATTTATGAATAAAAACATTATATACAAATATATGATAGCCACGGTGACAAGATCTGGTCCCCAGGGCACCACAAATTACAGGATGGAGGTAGATGCCAAGGATAAGATGGGACTGAGTAACCTGCACACCATATGTTCATTCTTATTAAATGCTGCACTTGGAAAGTCTGGCTCTTATGAAAAGCTTATTTCCCTTGTGTGACTGAACAGAATAACAGTACTAAGAAAACTGATGACATACACCAACGGAGTAAGGGAAACATCAATGGAAATATGCTTAAGATAAACAAGCTTGTATGTGACAGTTACAAAATAAAGCAACGATCACCAATTACATAGCCAAAGGTAGCTATTTCAATCCTAAGTACCTCCAGTCCCTCCCTACACTAAAATAAAAGCAGAAGGGAGTCAAGGTCAGAATGATTATTTAAATAAATTAAAAATCAAGAAAGGCTTAACAAATCAAAATATCACACCGCAGTCCCTTGGGGAGGTGACTTTCAACTTGAAGAAAGAAGGTCAGTCTCATGCACTTGTTTTAATTTAGCTAATTCGATGTCAAGAAAGTTAAAGATTCTGCCCCCCAAAAGTAGCTCAGCAATGCCTGTAGTTGTGTCATACAGCTGCATCCTCGCTCGGAGCTTCGCCTGCTTAACTTCCAGTACAGAAGTTGTTTTTTGGTTGCAATTAACATTGTAAGGCAAGCTCAGCCCTGTCTTCCATAGCCTTGAGGCTGCTGAGTAAATCTAGAATCATGGGACCTACATTTTGATGCTGGAAAAACAGGAAGAATGTGGTTCAGCAACAAGGAAAATGGTCAAGAAACACATCTAGAATTAGGAAAAACAGACTGATGCTGGCCTGTGATTTTCTCACTGCCTTATATAGAATATATTGAATAGTATGCACCATTTAAAGGAAGCCATAGTGGTGCACTTAAGCCATGATGGAAGGAAGAAAAAAATAAAATCAATTCTTAATGATTGCTGTAACTTCTCAAGCCCTCACTATATGTGCCAAATTCAATGCTAAGCCCTCTACAAATATTTCTAATCCTCAATCGTATTAGTAACCTCACTTTATAAAGGAGAAAACTAAGATTTAGAGAATTTGGAAATTACCCAAAAGCTAGTTAGTGGGGGTACTAGGATTCAAACCCACGTCTGCTTGACTGTAAATCCCATGTTCTAAAGGCAATTTGAGCCCGCGGGCCACACAAAAAGACAGCACATGCTGCAACGAAGATCCCACGTGCCACAACTAAGACCCGATGCAGCCAAATAAATAAAAATAAATATTAAAAAAAAAAAGGCAATTTGTTGGGGAGTTCCCTGGCAGTCCAGTGGTTAGGACTCCACGCTTTCACTGCTGTGGCCCCAGGTTCAATTCCTGGTCAAGGAACTAAGATCCCGCAAGCTTCATGACAAGGCCAAAAAAATAAATAAAGGCAATTTGTTAAATACTCTTACCCTCAAGAGACCTAATCAAAATACAGATTTTACACAAAAAGACCCTTAATCAGTGGATTTGGCCAAAGTTATAAAGCACCTCAACTAGTTACAAATACATTTCGGATTTCCAGACTCAAATCTAGGTAGTACCAGCACTGGTGCCTGTGCTGCCTCTCTTTCCTCCTATAATTCCTCCCAGAGAAGTTTCATAATGCAAATGAGAAAGACACTGTCCTAAAGCATCATTAAACAAATTCCTTCAGTCTTGCCTCTGATGTTATCACCTATATTTGGCTAATTAAAATGGAAGGGTTCTCTGCTTCATACCTTAATAATGAGGCTATTACAACCAAAGTTAGGCTGGATACAACGTTCCAACTCAGCTGAATCCTGCACAGTGAAACCAATGCAGACTTCACATCACTTCTTTGCTGTTCTGATAAAGCAATTAAAAATAATTCACAAGGGGACTTCCCTGGTGGCCAGTGGTTAAGAATCCGCCTGCCAATGCAGGGGACACGGGTTCGAGCCCTGGTCCGGGAAGATCCCACATGCCCAGGAGCAACTAAGCCCGTGCACCACAACTACTGAGCCTGCGCTCTAGAGCCCACGAGCCACAACTACTGAAGCCCGTGCTCCGCAACAAAAGAAGCCACCGCAATGAGAAGCCCGCGCACCGCAATGAAGAGTAGCCTCCGCTCGCCGCAACTAGAGAAAGCCCGCGTACAGCGACAAAGACCCAACACAGCCAAAAATAAATAAATAGATTTTTAAAAATCATTCACAAAGTAAAAAAACCTATAAATTACTGTGTTCACATTATACCTCGGAAATTAAAATGATAATCCCTTTTCATACGATCCACATCTCTGTATTTGCAATATTTGCCCTTTTTCTTCCGTACTGATTTGCTTTATGAGAGGACAGACACACCACAGATAGCCATTGTAAGGGTAATACTGGGAATATCAAACATTTAGGCACACCTACTCCTTGGTGTTCTGAGGCTACGGCCTCTTCAAAACTATATCTGAAAGAAGCTGACAGCTGAGACAGAAAACCCCACAGTGATCGCCTTTCCCAAAAGTAGAAGCATTTCTTCCTAACACTTTCAGATCATAATAAAAGAACCAATAAAACAATCATTATCTTCATACACAGTCTAATAATCTTGGTGACCAACTACTGAGCAGAGAGGACAAACCTCTGAAGAGAAAACAGTGAAGAGAATCTCTCCATTACCCTTCTACATTCAGAGAAGATGTAAGGATATTGCAGTATCTGGAATGAAGGGCACGGCATCAATACTGCTCGATGGAAGCGCTTAGCCACAGAAAGGCAGAAAATCATCATCAGTACAGAAACCAGACAACTGAGGATCTCAGTGCGAGGTAACTACTCCTTATAGAAAAGATCTCCAAATAGAAAAGCTCTTTCCATCCTTATTGCTGGATGAACTCTCATAAGCAGTAAGCTTTTTCTACACCATCGGGGTCTTCTCCCCGATAGTCTGGAAAATACACACGGGAGTATGTTGGGAGTACAGAGAGGGGTAATACTATTCCAAGGAGCAGGGGACAGCGCTACCTCCATGTTATTCCCAGCTACTAAGTACAGTCGTACCAACGGGAGTCTTCGCTCCCCAGCACTGGGGCCCGGGTGGGAACATCTCTGAGAGAGCGGGTTTACGGGGAAAAGGGATCTCTCTGCTCCTACGATCAGAAGGGAGGGCCTTGAGGGTGGTGCCGCAGCGCCGAGAGGATCTGCGGTTCCCCCTCCCACCCTCGCTCTCCGAAAGAGGCAGCCCGGCCCCAATACCTTCTTGACCGTGCGCGGCGCCTCGGTGACGGTGCCGTCGGGGCTGACCAGGGCCTCGCCGCCGTCGCGGTGCCTCTGATGCTGGTGATGAGGGTCGCTCCGCTTCATGGCCGACGCCTGAGGCACTTTCCCAGCGGCTGGGCTGAGAGCCGCAGCGGGCCCCGATCCCGGGCCAGGGGCCGGGGGCCGCTCCGCCACGGGAGCTGGAGCTTCAGGGTCCCCGCCGCCCGCTGGGGGGGCCATGGCGCTCACGGCCGCCGTGCTCAGTCCCAGCTGCGGCTCCGCCTCGGAGGGGCTCAGGTCCTTCAGCTCCACCTCAGGCACCTTCGCGGCAGCCGCTGCTGACACGACCTGCACCGACATCACCGCCTCCACTGCAACCGCCGGCTCAGACTCCAGCTCCTGCTCGGCCCCGCCTCCCGCCTCCCTTCCCCATCCCTCCCCCATTCCCCCACTCCTCCCCTCCATCGCCTCCGCTCCCACCCCCTTCCTCTGCCCGCCCGCCAGCCAGCCCCCGCCTCTCCCCCACCGCCCCGTCCCGCCCCGCCCCGCCCCGACCTGGCTCGCTCGCGCGCGTGGAGCCACGGAACCTGTAGTGCGCTTGCTCTGGGCCGCACGAGGCGAAAAGACAGTGGGACCTCAGCCCCCGACCACCACTGCGCGCCGCCAAGGGCTGGGCGCACGATGCCCCCTGGGAGTTGTAGTCCCAATCCCTCTTCCTCCAGCAAGCGGGATTTTGTAGTAGAGATGGAGCTCTAGTGCCGGTGACTAACGGGAAGAAGTGACAACGGGTGACACGACATGAGGAAGAGAAAGTCTCCAGAGGAGTTGCGGCTTCCGGGGAACGAACGCTAGAAACCCTAGGGTTGGGAAGGTGGGGGAGGAATGACTTTCTACCCTACCCTAAATTGCCTCCGAGTGTGCAAGTCTAAGATCACGTGAGCAGGCATTTAAAGGAAAAGAGGTGTCACGTGGGGAGAGCGCCGACTTACGGCTTAAAGTGACTTGATTTTTCTGCATCAATGAAATCGGGACCCTAACAGCTTTCCGAACTTTAATGGCTCTGTTTTTAGAAGGAATAAATTAGGACCTTGCCTACTGTGGTGATTTCTAGAACATTCTGAGCTTGGAATTTAACATCAGTCCAAAAAAAGAAGTTAGGTATCACTAGGTCAAAATTTCAAGGCTAGAGAATTACACGTTGGGGACTTCCCTGGTGGCACAGTGGTTAAGAATCCGCCTGCCAGTGTAAGGGACATGGTGTTCGACCCCTGGTCTGGGAAGATACCACATGCTGTGGAGCGACTAAGCCCGTGGGCCACAACTACTGAGCCTGCGCTCTAGAGCCGGAGAGCCACAACTACTGAAGCCTGAGCACCTAGAGCCCCTGCTCGCCCCAACTAGAGAAAGCCCGTGCACAGCAATGAAGACCCAATGCAGCCTAAATAAATTGAATTAAATTTTTTAAAAATTACATGTTGCCTTAAACAAGGCCAATTCTTTTGCCCTGTTAATTAATTCCCTCTTTTTTATTATTATTATTTTTTTGCCCCTCCACACAGCTTGCGGCGTCTTAGTTCCCCGATCAGGGACTGAACCCTTGGCAGTGAAAGCACGGAGTCCTAACCACCGGACGTCAAGGGAATTCCTGCCCTGTTAATTCTAATAGATGTCCAACTCAAGTTCGTGTGCCAGTGGCACAATGAAGTCAAGTAAACCAAAATGTCAAAGTTTGGAGCAGAGAAAAGTTTATTGCAGGGTGCCAAGCGGAACAAGCAGCTAGTGCTCAAAAAGCCCGACCTCCCTGATAGACAAAATTTAGGGCTGCAGGATGTGTGACTTAATTCTGATTGGTCGGTGGTGAAGTAACAGGGTGATGTCTCCGGAATCTCAACCTTCTGGTTCCAACCAGTCTAGGGTACCCATGCTTGTAGTCACTATCCTCCATATGGGTAGGGGTCTTAGTTTCTGTAGAACTCAAAGATACCTATCAGATTGTTATCTATATCCCTTCAGGAGGAACTGGAACTATGTCCTGTGACTCTATTGTCCTATTAATGCTTGAGCCTGCTCTTTGGAATTTGGGGAGGACCTAGGAGATTAAAGCCTTTTTTTTTTCTTTACTACAAACAAGAAACAGGCGACACGGAGGAGCACCCGAGAGGGCATGCAGACTCTTGCTCGGTTTCAGGGAGATAATATGAAATTCAGGTTAAGTGTATCAGCAGAGAGGAATATTAACTAAAATATGAATAGTGATTTCTTTAAGTGATGGAATTTGGGGTGAGTTTTTTTTACTGTGTACTTTTCTGTATTATTTTAAAATTTTAAATTTATTTTAAAAGGTGTAAACCTGCAGACATGTATGGCAGTTTTATTTTTAATTATGAAAAGTTATCTGATACTAATGTCCAACAACAGAGGAATGGTTACAACCTTTAAAATTAAGTTGGCCAAGAACTTTTTTTAATTATGAAGGGAAATAAATGCTTACGATAAAATAATAAGCTAAAAAGCAGGAAACAGAATTGCACATTCTATTAGATTTTAACTATGTAAATAATACTTGAAAAAAGCAGTACATTAAAATACAATTGACTCTGGGTGACAGATTATGCGGTAGGTCATTTCTTCTCCGTTCTCAGAGAAACTGAGGCAAAGGGGATCTTACAGTTTATGGTTGTTCAGAGAGTAAGTGATTGCCCTGACAACCCCAGAAGGCCACTGGACATCTAGTCTTTGGATCAACTATTTTTCCCCTGGCAAGAAGGAGAGGGAGAAATCACCTGCCTTGATCTCCTTCCCTGTGCTACTGCTATCTTGGAAATCTGTTCCTTTGTGGAGTTGTCCTACACTGAATGGAATCTTTTGTATCCTGGCCTTCAAAAACTTGTGCCTAACACTGTGAGTTGGAAGGCATCTGAGCACTTCCAGTTCCACAAAGCCCACAAGTCCAGCAGACGCAGGGGCTTCTTAAGCTTTCTCTTCACACTCTGTCTGTCAGAATTTCCTTCCTATTATAAAGAACCAGCTTAGAGCTTCATCCTCCAGCTGTCAGAGAAGAGATTAGCAGCTCTATAACTGATTTCTTTCTTCCCCCTAATGCACAAGGGAGCTGTGGTACAGCCACCTGGCCTGTGTTGAAGCTCATAGGCAGCAGCTGCCTACCTGGACGGCCACTAGACTTGATTACTGAGGGGATGAACTAATTCTTCAATGGGATGTGGTTACAAAACATAAGGAGTTGGAGCACTGGAAAGAAACTGATATTCATCGTTTATTTATCCAGGCACCATCCACAGTTTGAGGCCAAACATCAGGGCACATTCCTCACCCATTCTCAACTCTATCCTACACACCTGCTGCTTCCACCGTCTTTGTTACTGAGGGACACAAGGCACAGTTGAAGATGGAAGTACCGTAATGGAAACGGGATAATTAAGCACAAGTTTATGAACTATTTAGTTTATGAAATATTTAGACTACAGGTCCTCTTCCCTCACCTGGCTCATTCAGCTTCCAGACCCTGGCAGGCAGAAATGTATCTTCCATGCAGGAGACTGGAAGAACTTCTCTAAGATAATCTGACCAGTCCAAGAGAGAAAACTTGAAGATATAACATTGAGAGTTCCCCAAGGAAATAGGCCAGCCAGATCACCCTCGGTGAAGACCACACCCATGTTCGCAGAGTTTCCAGAGAACTACTCAGTGCTACACTCTTAAGTATGAGTAGATAAAGTCACAAGTTATACAAGAAAACCTTTAATATGGAAGACAGAGATCAATATAAGCAAGCAGAAAAAAACAACTGGGAGGAAACAGAGGCTATGCGTCAAGAAGAAATCAAGATCCCCCCCCCCCAAAAATCATCAATATCCTGAGACTTAAAGATATTTTATTTGTGAAAGAACATGCTGTTTCAAGAAGTGAATATTCAGGGCTTCCCTGGTGGCGCAGTGGTTGAGAGTCCGCCTGCTGATGCAGGGGACACGGGTTCGTGCCCTGGGCCGGGAAGATCCCACATGCCGCGGAGCGGCTGGGCCCGTGAGCCATGGCCACTGAGCCTGCGCGTCCGGAGCCTGTGCTCCGCAACGGGAGAGGCCACAACAGTGAGAGGCTCGCGTACCGCAAAAAAAAAAAAAAAAAAAAAGAAGAAGTGAACATTCAGAAAACAAACATGAGACCTTTAAAATGAAAGCATACTAGCAGAAATTTTTAAAAACTCAATAAATAAAAAGAAGAAGAAATTGGGAATTCCCTGGTTGTCCAGTGGTTAGGGCTCTGCGCTCTCACTGCCAAGGGCCTGGGTTCAATCCCTGGTCAGGGAACTAAGATCCCACAAGCCACACGGCACTGCCAAAAAAAAAAAGGAGGAAGAAATTAAAAATAGGAAAGATGCAGTTTATCTTTGCTCAGATTGTTGAGTAATGGTGGTTTATTTCATGTTTTTTTTTTTAAATTGAAGTATAGTGGATTTACAATTTTGTGTTAGTCGTGGTTTTTATATTTGTGTCCAGTGCACGTCTTAACATGATAGGTACAATGCATTGGGTAGCTGCAGTTTTCTGGAAAAGCTGATCTCTTAGGAATTGTTTTTCAGATATTCAATATACGTTTTTTCTCTAATTAAAAAAAAAAAAGGGCTTCCCTGGTGGCGCAGTGGTTAAGAATCCGCCTGCCAATGCAGGGGACACGGGTTCGAACCCTGGTCCGGGAAGATCCCATATGCCGCGGAGCAACTAAGCCCGTGCGCCACAACTACTGAGCCTGCACTCTACAGCCCGCGAGCCACAACTACTGAAGCCCATGCACCACAACTACTGAAGCCTGCATGCCTAGAGCCCGTGGCTCCGCAACAAGAGAAGCCACCACAATGAGAAGCCCACGCACAACAACAAAGAGTAGCCCCCGCTCACCGCAACTAGAGAAAACCCGCACGCAGCAACAAAGACCCAATGCAGCCAAAACTAAAATAAATTTTAAAAAATATATACCATTCACAAAAAAAAAAAAGAAAGAAAAGAAAATGACTTAGAGGGTCAGTCCAAGAAGACCAACACCCAAATAACAGGAGTGCCAGAAAAGTGACAAGGAAAATTGGGGGTGTGGGAGGGGGGAATTCAAATAAATAACTCAAAAATTTTCCCAAAACTGAAAAAGAAGAATTTCCATAATGAAAGGGGCCACTAGGTGCCAGCCCAATAGATGAAAATAAACCTACATTAATACACATCACTATTAAATTTCAAAACTCTGGGGACAAAGAGATAATCCTTCAAATGTCTGGAGTGGATCAAGGAGCATTTTTACAACAGTTCAAGAGTCAGAAAGATACTGAACTTCTTAAAATGAACTTCTGGAAGCCAGAAGATAATGCCTTCAAATACTACAGACCCTCTGTTTGCCTTCTCCAGAGAATGAACTGAGAAGCAGCCAAAGTTGGGAAGGGCAGTCATCTCACTGTTCAGAGTTAGGTAGGGGGTCAGAAACCAATCCTCCTGCTTTCATTTCTACCTTCTAAAGTACCTGCTGCCTCCAATTCAGAGCCTTTTAGGGGTGCAGCAATATAAGTTTTCCCTAGTGCTGGCTAAAACTTTATTTTAGCTTTTTCAGGACTGCCAAACTGCCACTCATTTGCTTTCCAGCTTTCAAAACTGTCACTGTTGACTCCTCCCCTCTCCATCTCTTTTTCCCTCTTGTAGGCAGAGTGAAAAAGAGCTAAATCCATATTCTGTATATTGGGAGGTCAAATGGTAACACCTAAAATGAACATTCAAGAGGTGGCATTATCATGTTATTCAGACATATGGAAGTAAATATCACAAGGATCATCTAAAATAAAGTGGTTGGCTCCCAGGAACAGGAAATTATGGGGTACTGAGATAGCTGCTTTAATCAACAAGACCTGTAGAACTATTTGACTTTTCAAACTATATCATGCATAATTGAGATGAAAATTAAAACTTTAAGAGCAGGGACTTCCCGGGTGGCACAGTGGTTAAGAATCCGCCTGTCAATGCTGGGGACACAGGTTCAATCCCTGGTCCAGGAAGATCCCACATGCCGCGGAGCAACTAAGCCCGTGCGCCACAACTACTGAAGCCCGTGCTCCTAGAGCCCATGCTCCACAACAAAAGAAGCCACCACAATGAGAAGCCTGCGCACCGCAATGAAGAGTAGCCCCCGCTCGCCGCAACTAGAGAAAGCCCACACGCAACAACGAAGACCCAATGCAGCCAAAAATAAATAAAATAAAATAACTTAAAAAAAAGACTTTAAGAGTAGGCAAAACTATATTGTACAGAGCAGGGAATTATATACATTATTTTGTAATAACTTTTAATGGGGTATAATCTATAAAAATACTGAATCACTGTGCTGTACACCGGAAACTAATATATTGTAAATCAACTATACTTCAATAAAAAATATAATTAAAAAAATAAAAGCAGACAAAAGCAATACATAGTTTATGGATGCATAGCTTCATTTGCACATATGAAAATATAAAAATGGACTGGAAGGAAACCCACTAAATTCAGACAGTTGTTTTTCTGTGGAGGAAGGGGAAAGTGGGAGGAAAAATGGGAGAGGAGTGTTGGTCAAAGGGGACTTTATAGCTAAATCTGTTACACTATATTTCTTTTTTAAAAGTAGGCTGGAAGCAAATATGATAAAATGGTTTTTTAAAAGTTATTTCTGAGTAGTGGGAATGTGGGTGTTTATTATTAGGTTGTTCTTTGTGCTTCTCTATCTTTTCAATTTCTTAGATTAAAAAATGACTCACACAAGCAGAGGAAGGGTTGGGGCAGTGGACATACTACTTAAAAGAATGCACCACCTAGAGGGGTGGGATAGGGAGGGTGGGACGGAGGGAGACGCAAGAGGGAAGAGACATGGGAACATATGTATATGTATAACTGATTCTTTGTTATAAAGCAGAAACTAACACACCATTGTAAAGCAATTATACTCCAATAAATATGTAAAAAAAAAAAAGGCTATGCTTCATTTTCCTTCACTAAAGATACTGCTCAAAAGCAGTGTTTATGCAGACCTCTCAGACAAAAGAGAACATGTTAAAAAAAAAAAAAAAAAAAAGAATCTGGTACCAAAAGGGGCAGGCCTCACAAGCTGGGAAGATGGATGACTGAGTTTGAGTGTAAGGGGGGCCCAATGGAGCAGCTGAGGGCAGAGCCTGCTGGAGGGCTGAAAGCACGGAGACCTCAGGGCAGCAGCACAGCCACAGGGAGTCCCCCAAACCAAACTCCTCTTGGACCCTGAGGAGTTTCTTCCAGGGGTCTAATTCAGGAGTTTTGGTAGGAAAGTGGCCACTATTGCTCAGTCCCAAGATCTGGCGCTCCTATAAAAATGCTGCAATGCACAACTGGTTTGTGGGAGTGTCCACAGTCACGGATTTCCAACAGCTGCCTGTCTGCATTCACAAAAGGTGGACTCACAGTGCCCTCTAGTGGTCACAGAATCTATCAGCCTCCACAGTCAAACTGAAGGGTAACATTTCTCAGCTTTTCAAAGCCCAGAATAAACTCCCCCAATACCCCATTCCCCATCCTTTATATAAGTAATACTACTAAAGAAAGAAGAGATGGAGGGAATGTACATGGAGATAAAAAGAAGAAAGAAAATTAACATTTCCCCTTGTTTCAGAAAAGATTAGACAACACTGATCATTTTTATTGTTTTGCATACTGCTGTTGATAAAGGTTTAAAAATAGCTCTACTACTGAAGACATACAGATGGCCAACAGGCAAAAGAAAAGATGCTCAACATCGCTAATTATTAGAGAAATGAAAATAAAAACTACTATAAAGTATCACCTCACCCCAGTCAGAATGGCCATCATCAAAAAGTCCACAAATAGGGAATTCCTTGGCGGTCCAGTGGTTAGGACTCCACGCTTTCACTGCCAGAGCCTGGGTTGGATCCCTGGTTGGGGAACTAAGATCATGCAAGCTGCGTGGCACTGCCCCTCCCCAAATGTTTATAAACAATAAATGCTAGAGAGGGTGTGGAGAAAAGGGAACCCTCCTACACTGTTGGGGGGGAATGTAAATTGGTGCAGCCACTATGGAGAACAGTATGGAGGTTCCTTAAAAAACAAAAAATAGAATTACCATATGATCCAGCAATCCCACTCCTGGGCATATATCTGTAAGAGATGAAAATTCCAATTCAAAAAGACACATGCACCCCAATGTTCATAGCAGCACTATTTACAGTAGCCAGACATGGAAGCAATCTAAACGTCCATCGACAGATGAATGGATAAAGAGGACGTGGTACATATATACACACACACACTATGGACTATTACTCAGCCATCAAAAAAGAATGAAATAATGCCATTTGCAGCTACATGGAAGGACCTAGAGATTATCATACTAAGTGAAGTAAGACAGAAAGACAAATATCAAAAGATATCACTTATATGTGGAATCTAAAAAAATGATACAAATGAGCTTATTTACAAAACAGAAATAGACTCACAGACAAACAAACTTATGATTACCAAAGGGGAAAGGCGGGGGAGGGATATATTAGGAGTTTGGGATTAACAGATACACACTACCATATACAGAATAAACAACAAGGACCTACTGTATAGCACAGGGAACTATATTCAATATCTTGTAATAACCTATAATGGACAAGAATCTGAAAAAGAAATATATATATACAACTGAATCACTTTGCTGTACACCTGAAACTAACACAACATTGTAAATCAACTATACTTCAATTTTAAAAGAAAAAAATTAGCTGTACTACTGTTGAGAGGAGCAGTGATGTCAAGAACGAACAAGATGAGCAAGCACAAGGGGATACAGGGTGGCCAGAGGGAACACAGCAGGGGAAACCTGGACAGGAGGAAAAACCAGAGGTCAGAACTGAGAGTAGAAAGAGTGTGGATTGCAGAGTCAGGAAGGCCCTGGACCCAGAGTCTGTCACTTACTAGCTATGAGGTTGTGGGCAAGTCAAGTCATTTTGCTTCACTGAGCTTGTTGCTACAGAAAACTAGTTCCTCTCATCCTTCTAAATTAAACAAGAGGCAGTAGACTGCATTGGCCAAGAGCCAGGTCACTCTGGAGCCAGATGGCTCTGATGGAATCCCAGCATTATCACTTACTCTGTAGCCTCAGGCAAACTATTTTTTTTTGTAGGATTTTAAAAATATATTTATTTTTATTTTATTTATTTTTGGCTGCATTGGGTCTTCGTTGCTGCACACGGGCTTTCTCTAGTTGCGGCGAGTGGGGGCTACTCTGCACTGCGGTGCGCAGGCTTCTCATTGCAGTGGCTTCTCTTGCTGCGGAGCAGAGGCTCTAGGCGCACGGGCTTCAGTAGCTGTGGCACATGGGCTCAGTAGTTGTGGCTCACGGGCTCTAGAGCACAGGCTCAGTAGTTGTGGTGCACAGGCTTAGTTGCTCCACGGCATGTGGGATCTTCCCGGACCAGGGCTCGAACCTGTGTCCCCTGCATTGGCAGCCGGATTCTTAACCGCTGTGCCACCAGGGAAGTCCCTTGGGCAAACTATTGAACCATTCTGTGCCTCAGTATCTTGGGGGTGTTAACAGTGCCTCTTAGGTCTGTTGCACTAAGGTATATACTTAGGTATATGTATATACCTTATGCACTTCATACACTTAGGTATATGAAGGGCTTAGAAGAGAGCCGGCAAGCATTGAGTGAGAATTAGCCATTATTAGCAGTATTATTATTACCATTATACACATGTAAAGTACCTAGAAGATGATCAGTGTTAGTTCCCTTTCCTCTTCCCCTGGAATTTGACTCTGGGCCAATTGCTTGTGTCCCCATCACTTGAGCTACGCCCCCAAACAAGCATGGTTAATACTCCACAATACCCTCTGAGTTGTCTGTGGGTACCATCCCCTTTCCTACGCAGATCTCCTTTCCACAGGATCCTGAGCCTAGTTTCCAGTTTTCTACTGACATCTTTTTGGAGGAAGTGAGGCTAGCAGCCTTCTCTCAGGGAAGCCGGATTCCTTTGACTGCCCGAAGGAGGAATCTGTGGATCCAAACGCACCTGGTCCCACAGACATCCCTTGTTGAGGCAAGAGGTCCCCAGAGGGGGGCCCAGGATTGCCATGAGGAGCCATGCCCATCGACACTCCCCAGCAGGGGGACACTTGCTTCCATTCATCACTCCAGGGACAAGCTGCATGTTCTTTGCTCATTCGTCTTATGATCAATGCCCAGTGAGGCAGCTGTGGCCAGAGCTTTTGTCCTTATATAGAACCAACTGGCCAGGAAGGACAGCCAGCACATTAAGCTGACATCAGCCTGACATCTGTCAGCTGTGACCTCATTAGCACCAAGCTCTTGGCCTTTCAGAATAGCTTTCAGAGGAAGTGGAAGACAAATTAGATCAGCACCAGGTAAACAGGTCAAGACGGGGCCTATGGAAAGAAGCACATCAAGAGTTTATACAAAAACCTTTTATTTACTGTTTATATTTTGTCTCCCTATCCCTACCCCCTGATCTGCAACCCAGCCAGCTGCTAAGGCTTCCTGCTGTCTGGTTCTCGAAACTGGGGCTTCGGATGGGGGTTATGGGAGGTGGGAACTTCTTCACCCACTGGTTGTGGAAGTTGAAGGAAGCTTTTCTGCCTGGCTGAAGTGTCAGCAGCTTCCCAGGGGAGCCCCTCAAGTCAGAGGATCCATCCCCCACTGGACAGATACAGGAAAAGATAACATGCATCTCTTGGAGGCCCAGAGGCTCCCCGTCACTCACTGCTTCTATGCCACGCCAGGCTCCATAGCTGAACCGATCTCTCACCTGGAGATGGAGCCCAGCAGCAAAGGGGTGGGGTTTGGGGGCAGGACAGACAATGCTGCGATGCTGGCTCCTAATCAACAAACAGGAAACGGGAAGAGGTTGGCCTGGTTGAACTGAAATGGGAAAGGGGAAGAAGGGTGCAGGAAAACCCAGGGTGGCTTAGTGGCCTGGAGTGGAGCCAGCTGGACACTTTTATAAAGAAAGGTTACAGGCCCTTTGGGAGTAAGCACTCCCAGCCCCGCAACCACCCTGAAGAGGGGGAAAGGAGCTCTGTCCTCCCATGGACAAAGGGCTAACGACACAAGCAACACTTTTGGTCTGAGAGTGCCAGGGAAGGGCACCCAGTGGCACCGAAAAGGGCAGCCTGCCTTGCTGGTCACCACAGCCCACTCTGAGTACCGTCACCCCTGCCTGCACCTCTACTGCCCACCACGAGCTCTGCATACCCCATGACCCCCACTGGAGACTGACGCTGCCAGCCAGGTGGGGCAGAAACAAGGACCCTGAGCTCCAGGGCCCCGCCCCGGGTAAGGCCTGTCCGTGGAGATGTCAGGGCTCTTTCCCACAGTCCTGCTGCCGTGAGCCAGACATACTGAGCTCTCCCGGGAGGGCACTGGGCCCTCAGGTTCTCGGGAAGAGGAGACCCTGGAGAAGCACTCTCAGGCAGGAAGAAGAGCCTCCGAACGGTATTTGTTCCTCCTTCTTGTCCCAGGTCCTGCTCTCCAGGCTCAGAAGTCCGAGTCTGCGTCCATGAGTTCTGCCTCCATCAGGTTGGTGCGGGAGTGAATGGGCCCCAGCCCCTGCCGTCGGCCCTGCGCCCAGGCCATGGGGGCTGCGGCACTGGGCTCTGGGCAGAAGGGGTTGGAGACCAGGGTCCAGGCTCCCTGTCGGTAGGTTTCCCCAGCTCCCCAGGCACCCGCGGCCACCAGGCACTTCTGCCGGGGCAGCTGGGGCAGTCGAGGGACAGCACTGGAGGCAGGGGCAGGGCCCGGGGCGGGGTGGTGGAGCTCAGGGGGCGACACCAGCGGGCACACCTCCTTCTTCCTCTTCCTCCGCTTCTTCCTCCGGCCCAGGCGCTTCTCCAGCTCTGGGGAGATCTCTGCCTCAACCAGCCACAGGTTGGCTTTTTCCTCCGGGGGTACTGACAGTGGGAGAGAGAACGTGAGCCTGGGACCCTAACTCTGTCCACATCATGCCTTCTCTCCTCGGGACCCTACTCTTTTAGCTCAGGAACCCACACTTTAGATCCTCCAAGGCTTCCCCCCCCTCCCCTGCTGGCAGCCCCTGGCACTCCAGTCCCAGGAACCTCCAGCCTCTACGTCCCCCACCTTCCTACAGAAGCCGGAACCCCATACCTGGAGTTGCCACAGGGGTGACAGACACATCCTGGGGCAGTATGGCTCCTCTCCGGGCCACCATCTTGGTGACATGCTGGGCCCAGGCAGAGGACACATCGGCCGAGGGCTCATTGAGGTCAAAGGCCAAACCCGCTGTGGGGATGGAAGGAAAGGATAAGGTACCATGACTGCCCAGGCCCCCACAGTGACCGCTCCTCCCTTATTTAGCATCATTCACCATCCCCCAACCCATGGCTCCCACTCGACTTAGCACAGAAAGCCCACCCTAGTGAACACAGCAATCTCTACCCATTCCCAGTCTGAAGAGAGGGGCCTCACGAGAGGCCAGAAAT
The DNA here is from genome assembly GCF_963455315.2 of Globicephala melas. Lineage (NCBI taxonomy): Eukaryota > Metazoa > Chordata > Mammalia > Artiodactyla > Delphinidae > Globicephala > Globicephala melas. Next base: position 22,843,966 of record NC_083322.1, read on the forward strand.
CCAGTCCCTGGAACCTGACTTCCCGTAGCCCAAGGAGAACAGCTGGAGAAGACGGTTGAAGGCGAGGGAGATGAGTCCTTTGGAACCAAAGCACCAGCAAGCAAGATCCAGGGGCAGGAACAGAGAGGGGAGGGTGGCCTGGGATGGGGGCAGGGTGGGGACTGGAGGAGAACCAATGTGTGAGAGAGAGGAGGGAGCCATTCCTCACAGCCTTCCAAACAGTCCATGAGGCCACACCAGCCTAGAAGGAAAGTGGGAATGGGGTGGAGGCTCACCCACAGGCCCGTCGTGGGAGACAGTGTGCATGCTGAAGGAGAGCTCCTGGCCTGGGTTCTGCAGCAGCTCGCGCCGCTTGGAGAAGGCCTTGGCGATCATCTTGCTCTTCTTGATCCGTTTGGGCTCATCGTCACTCTGCCCCGTCAACCTGAGGGCAGAAAGGGTGGGGGAAGCGGCATGGAGGGGCAGCTGCTTCCCCTCAAATCTTGCAAAAAACCAGCGGATCCGTTCCATCCAGGAAAGGAGCCTCCAGACGGCCTCAAGGACCCTGAGGGGTAGAGGCCTTCTGTGCCAAAAAGGGGGCCTAGAACGCAGGTCTCCTGCGCTCCATTCTCAAATCACTCCACTCTTAGGAGACACCGGCCGCTGGCTCAGCCCTTGGCCCATCCTCCCAAGGACAGGAGGTGTCACCAGGGGGCAGTGGTGAGCCGCAGAAAAGGCAGCTTTTGGCTGCTCAGGGCAGGCCCTTAGAAATCACACCTGCTCAAGGCTGTGCTGGGACACCTGAGACCAGACAAAGCCTAACAAATGCCGAGGCTGAGAGAACAAGGCAGCAGGGTCAGGACAGGCTGCTGCTGACCCCACCTGCACCAGGTGCGCCTCCAGATGAGCAGCGTGGCCTTGGTCCAGACCCAGGTGCTCATGGCAATGCCGGTTCCAAACATGGCAAATAGGTTGATCTTCTCCACCAGAAGGCTAGGGCGATTCTTGATCTCACAGTCGGGGATGGGTTTCTTGGTGGGAAGCCCGATGGTCACATTGGCCTGGCACCTGTGGTGAGGGGTAGGACACAGTTGAGGCCTTCTAAGTCTCCTGGGTGGGTGCCCAGACGATCAATCCAAACACTTTAGAAAGAGGGAAGCCCACAGCCCTGATTTGCAATCCTGGGTGATCATTAGAGTCACCTGGGAGCTTTTACTGACTCCTGATGTCTGGGCCACACCCCAGACAATTAAATCAAATCTCTGGGGGAGGGACATAGGCATCGGTGTGGTGTAAAGCTTCCCACACTGGAAGCTGGAGCCTTTAAGGAAGAGTCTGAAGCAGTCAGATTTTAACGAGCATTTTAACTGCTATTCTTGGTATCGGTAGGTACTGCACTTCTTTAAGGAGCTGAGATGTGTTACCTTCTCAGATTCATCCTCATTGTAACACAAAAAAACACAGGCAAAACCAGAAAACATTAATGGGTTGTTAACCTACGGTAGAGAGGTAACTACTTCTGTGCAGGGATTTGCAAGAAGCTCTGTAAAGAGTCTATGAGAAATAGCAAGCGACTTCTGTGGCCAATGCAAGAGTCAGCTGGAGAAGCCAAAACACACGATGGCTTAACAGTTACAAACATACCAGCCAGAGAGCCTTGGGGGTGAAAGGGAAGGGTAGAGCTGGGCAGGGACCCAGAGGGCTGTGTGCCATGTTTGCAAATTACAGAACAACTATCAGCTTAAGCGCCCAGAGCAAGATGGGCAGTTTCTCTTGTCATCTGAGGCAGGGACCTGGCAGACCCCTGCTGGACA